>NW_026138062.1:41220000-43720000 GCF_025592945.1 Manacus candei
GCGGTGTGAATCACTCTCTGAAGGTGCCTGTTTCTTTTGGGGGCCTACAGAAGGAACCTGCCGTGACTAGTTGAGATTTAAACCTCCAAGTTAGAATGAATGGATCCTTCTACCTTACCTGTCAGTTCAGGAGTATGATGACGAAGCTTTCGGTGAAGTTTGCACTCTGTTTAGAAACAAAGCTTAGGTTTTTAGTCGATGCAGAAGGGGAAGGAGATAATGACTCTCCTTAGTTTATCAAACTCATGCTAACTAATAAATCAGTTGCATCAGATTAAATTCTGGATTAGCAATGCTGGAAAATTCATGGTAAACTGCAAGGAGAAAAATCTGTATATTCTATTAACTAATATCAGAACAATGTACAAACAATTTTTCCCAGAACACCAGAAGTAACAAGGGCACAAGGAAAGCTCTAATGTCCTTCGATGACCTTTGTGGGTTTTTGTGCTAGTAAAGTCACTTTGCCTAAAATTTCCAGCATTTTAGTAGTATCCAACACCTGTCACAGAAGGTGATTTGGGTTTATCTGCTTTCAACCTTTTCATGTTTCTGTTTTCTTTGAATTTTAGAATGACTGGAAGGTGTCTAGGAAAGTTCTTAATTTTTTAAATTTATACCTACAAATTTTCTCAAATATTTTCTTTCAGAGGCTTTTAAACACTATTTATTCTTCCGAAAGATTTTCACCTTTCAAATCTAAATACTAATAGCAAAAAAAAAATTGAATATAAGAAGTTTGGATTTTAAAATTTTTTTAAGTAAAACTTATTAACTATTAATATTCAATCTTGTAGATTTAATATAACTTCCTTGTTTATGTCCCTTGTGCTTGCATGTTACAGTCAAAGTAGATAAATTCATTTAATTGCCATATTCCTTGTCTTCTCAGGTTATGATTTCAAGATGTTCTCATTAGAATTTTTGTGGTTTAATTTTGGTTTGGGATGGTCTACTATTTTTGTTCCTTGCTTGTATATTAGTTGACCTATTACTTCCAAGAGCTATTTTGTTACTCACAATTACATCTTCTGTGCAATTCCTGTGTAGTAAGCAATGCTGTTGTGTCTAAGTAGGATTTTTTGTAAAATGAAGTGAGTAGTAATGTCAATTAGGGAAGATGCATTCTTGACACCACTTTACATTATGTTAATCTATTTGTTTAAGCCCAAGGTTAGTTTGAACTTACAGTCTTAACTGTATGTAAGACTTAACTGGGTGTAAGATCCAAAGTCTTATTGATGTTAGTTATTTATTGACATATTGTTATATTTCACTCTGTTCTACAATGAGTTGAAATTAAGACAATGGCATGCATTTTCAAAACCAATGAGTTTATAGTAAGAGCTTTTTGCTATTTGCTCCACTCTTTGGTATTTGTGCTTAGTATGATATCTGGTAAATGTATGGCCTTATGGGTAGAAACACTGCCTGCTACTTCAGCTCCCACAGCTTCAATCTGACCTTTTTGTATTTCAATAATATAAAATGTCAGTACACTTCATCAGTAAAACTCATTGTTAATGTTTATTAGGTTATCACTGTTCAGATTGGTTTTAATTTCTTTTTCTTAAATTAAAGGTATGTTATTCATTACTGAGTTAAACTTCCTTCCTTCATAATTTATTGAAAAATATGTTTTTTAAGAGAGCTTTTTCCATACCTATGTAGACAATGGCCATGTTGTCATCTGCAAATATCCTTTGTGTTATGTTTGCAACTATGTTGTCCCTTTGTTTGTATTATCCTGGGTATGCTAGTGTCATGTTTTTATTCTTAAATCATTTTTGTCTGTTCCTGGCCATTGACATGAGCTTATTACAGTGATTTAGAATTACATTCATCCAGTTCTTTTAGCAGCAACATTGTATTGTATTGTATTATTGAAGTTGCTGTTCCAAAAATCAACTTTCACAGTTTGTTACACCTTAATAAAGATTTTTAGAGCCCTGGCATTCCAATCAGCAATGCTTGCCAAGAGTAGGTTGCTTGATATGCATTATTTTTTAAGGAGTACCTTGCTATATTTCTGTAACTTTTTTGTTTTGTACTTTTGGGCTGTGCACATTGTCAGCTCAAGTCCACCTAGGGGGTGTCATTTGCTCTTCCCTTATCCTCCAACACTGTAACCCCATTGTAGAAGGCCACCAGATTTTTCAGACCCAATTATCCCCTAGTGAAGTCATGTTGGCTGTTGGCAATTCACCTCCTTATTTTACATGTGCCTTTAAATAGTTTCCAGGAGGATCTGCTTCATGACCTTGCCGGGCACCAAGGTGAGACTGACTGGCCCGTAATTCCCTGGGTCTTCCTTTTTTTTCCTCATTTCAAAAATAGGGGTTATATTTCCCATTTTCCAGTCAGTGGAAACTTCACCAAACTGCCATGACTTCTCAAATACGATTTAAAGTGACTTGGCCACTTCCTCTGCCAGTTACATCAGGACCTGCAGATGAATCTCATCAGATCCCATGAACTTATGCACCTTCAGATTCCATAGGTATTCTCAAACCTTATCTTCTCCTACAGCAGGTGGTTCTTCAGGTTCCCAGTCCTTGCCTTTGTCTTCTGCAACTTGGGTGGTGTGGCTGGAACACTTGCTGATGAAGACCAAGGCAAAACCATCACTGAGTACCTCAACCATGTCCTGGGCAACCAGGTCTCCCATTTCCTTCTGGAGGAGGCCCACATTTTCCCCAGGCTTTCATTTATCACCAATGTTTACAGTATGTAACATTTTTACAACTTTAATATCCCATTTTGCCTGCTGGATCTGTATGCCAAGAACAGTAACCTGAAACAGGCCTCTCTTTGATATATGAGCTATTTGGATTTGTATAATGAGATGCATGTACCTGCAAGCTCATGTATTTGTCATCTGGCCTGTTAAACCCAGAGTTCACACTCCTCCCCTTAACAATTCTGCTCTCTAATTCCACACACTGCATTTGGAACCTCAGTTCCTGGATTGAACTGCGAGAAAAAGGGGCCTAAAACAGAAGCGTACATCTTAAATTCATTAATTTTAATTGATTTACTGCTTTTTTATAGTATTTGAGTGGAAGCAAATTCATATCCTGACAGTTTGAAAATAATGTAAAATGGGAGTTCAATAAAGGCTTTTTCCTCTTGGCCACCAGCATTGATAGAAACCCCATTTCACAAATATTTTCCATTTTGTTCATTCCTGTCTCAGATTAAACAACCCAAATGGTGAAAATGAAATAAAAATGTCAACATTTTTATAGTGAGTCCTTATGAGATACATAGGTATATATTTTGTGGTGCTAAAATGTTCATACTGGCTAGGTAGTTTTATTGCTCTGTTCTTGGGGACAAATAAATCAATAAGGAGAGCACTTATAAAAGCCCTTCAAAGCAGGTAAGATCATAAAAAGGTGGATAGCTAGTTTAGGCGTTTTATTTATTTAATTATAAACTTTTAATGGTTTCTGTTGGTTTAAGTTATTTCAAAAAATATCCATTTCACTCATCTCCCTTTTTGTTATTTCAGTTTAGTGTCTGATTATATGAAGAATGGAAATAAGACCTACCTATTTAACAATTTTAAAGAAAAAATATGACTCAAAAAGACTAAGCATATAGCATTTGCATGTACATGCAAACAAAATGAAATAAATGTAGAGAACCTTGTGGGGAAAAGAGCCTTCTATCTATTTTTTAAGTAATTATATTCTTCCTGAAAAAATTTTGCAATCTGCAGCAATTAGATGGGTTAATCACTTGTGATCTAGGGGCATCTACGGACATGATTAATTTAACTGTGTTATTAGCAGTGCTAGAAAAGACACCGTGAATAAAGTATATATATTCTGAATGGTGTTGACTTAGGATGTTTACCATTTTAATCCAGTTGTAGTTAGTTTTCCTAATTATCTTTTACATAATATTAAGTACTCTAATTACTTGCTGAAATAGCTAGCTGAATTTACTTCATAGAATCTAACATATGCAGTGTCTAATGTGTGTAACTATCTTGAAGACTTAATTGTCTAGAGAATTATTCAGAGAAGTAGAAGTGGATACTGTATTTAAATATGGACAGAGTAATAATAATTTGTGTACATTTCAAACAAATGCTCTTGCTTATGAAAAGGTAGGACAATAGGGTGTGAGGAGCCATAACTCGATGTGTTGCAAATGTGCTGCTTCTAGGTAGGCTCCTCAAACCTACCCATGCTGAAAGAGTTTTGAAAAGATTCTCTGTGCTGTGTCTTTTTTTTCTTAATTGATTCATATTGGATGTCAAGACGACCAGTCTGAGGTTACAGTAGAAGTCCTCATGACAAGGCAAATTAGAAAGGCAGCACTCATCAGGGATCCTTGAAGAGATCCAAGGTCCTCATCAGTTTACGTGTTTTGAAAGCTTTGTTGAAGTACTGACTGACCTGAATCCATTTCTCTGTTCAGCAGGCTCTAGTATCCTTAGAGAAACAAATTTTAACAACTAAATTGCGAGGACATAGGACAGTAGTCTCCATCAGTCAGGTTTCTCTGACAGCATTCTAATTACCAATAAAAAAAATATAGATTTAATTTGCAAATGTGTTTTTTAAAACTGAAAGAATATATTCATTGTAGGTGAAATGGGAATAATTCATGCAAAAGACCCCAATTAACTAGTACTTGTAATTAAAGAACTTTACTACTCACTGCCAACAACTGAACAACAAGCCTATTTGATCTGCGGAACATAAGCTTCCAAAATGTTTTTCCTTTCAAAAATCTGTGTTCTTTCCCAAAGGCAGATAAACCTCTCTGAGTGTAACCTACAGATAGAATCAGTTCCTAAAATTCTGCTTGCTATGAATGTGCTGGTTGCTGTATGGTTGAAGAAACAGTTCAATCTCATTTATCAATATAACATGCAGAGAGAAGATTGATGACCATCAATATTCACTAAGGTATAATTCGGCCCTGATTAATGTAAATGTCCTGAGATGGACTAAATTAGCAAATTCATTGAAATCATTGTTCAGGATCTGATCTTCCTCCTTTAAACTTTGCCATTATGCTATGACCTAATGGATGGAATGACTTCATGGTACTTTGCTTGAATCTAATGTTATTCATACAGAAGTCAAGTTTCATTCTAGTTATTTTGATTAAGTTAGCAAAAACTGTAAAGAGCAAATCATTGTTCTCAATCTGCAGTTGTGTTCCATTAAAGGTTAAGGGAATCAGAATCCATGCAAAGATTATTACCAAGATATTTACTCTCACAATAAAAATACCTGCAGTGCATAGAGCCACAACAAAGCAGAAATAGAACTGACCTTTTTATTAGCATTGGCAAGGGTAACATTTCAAAACACTCACAGCAGGAACCTAAATGATCATGATTATATTATTGGGGAATTCAAATATTATGGCCCAACTCCATATAACATGAAAATAGTCTTTACTGAATGAATCACTTTCCTTTTTCCTTTTTTTATACTCTCTCTGTCCTTTCCCTACCAGCCTACAAAGTTCTGAACGCTGAAAGTTTCAATATCCTTTTTCTGAAAATGTGTTTTTCCTGGCTTTCCAAAACTAATCAGAATGAATTGTTTACTCTAAGTCAGCCTTGATCATCATTTTCTATGTTTAATTAGACAACAATCACTGTTTGTTTCAATAATTCATCCTTCAAAACTGCTGTAAACTGTGGTTTATATATTCCTTCAGGATAAATTCTAATGGCAGATTGTCCACATATCTTTACCACATACATTAGATTTCCATGTTCCAAGAAGAATGTCAATATGTGCCAGACCTGGCACAATATGTGCAAGTATGCATTTCCTTGATTTGGAATAAACATGCTTTTTGACTGGCTTATAGACCACTGTTTTTAAAAATATGCATATATTCACTATTCTAAGATTATATAGGTTTGTAACAATAGTCTTGCTTTTTGATTCTTACATGTATAGAATGATGACTAAAAACCATGAAGTAACTATAAGTCAAACTGACCGCCTTATGAATAGGACTGATCTTTTTAATCTTTCCTTCCTCCATTAAAAAAGGAGAGTAATAATAGTTAAGAAAGAAGTAGAGGCAATATTCCCAGAAATAGCCTGGAGAAGAGGAGGCTCAGAGGTGACCTCATCACCGTCTATAACTACCTGAAGGGAAGTTCTAGCCAGGTGGGAGTTGGTCTCTTCTCTCAGGCACTCAGCAATAGGACAAGGGGGCACAGGCTTAAGCTCCGCCAGGGGAAATTTAAGTTGGATATCAGGAGAAAATTCTTTACAGAGAGAGTAATCAGGCATTGGAATGGGCTGCCCAGGGAGGTGGTGGATTCACCATCCCTGGAGATTTTTAAACGCAGATTGGACATGGCACTGAGTGCCATGATCTAGTAAAAGGACTGGATTTGGACCAAGGGTTGGACTAGATGATCTCAGAGGTCTTTTCCAACCCAATCGATTCTATGATTCTATGATTCTATGAAATTTTGCAAACTGTTACCACCTCCTTTACATCCCTCCTTTTTTCTTAGACTTACTTGAATTCAATCAAAACTGGTATTCCTTAAAAAAAAGAAAGAATTGTTCAGGGATTTAATTAGCAAAAGAATTGTGTTTCTGGCTGTTGGTTTTTTTTCTTTATTCCCACAAAAAGGAAGACTTTACATGATGCAGAGAAGTTTCTGGAGAACAGGTGTGGGGCCTAGAAAGGTAATCCCGGGGAAAAAAAAAAGGTAGATGTGAATAGCAGCCTTGAGATCAAGCCTGTATTGCCTGTTGAGATATAAGCCAGCTCTTCTTCTGTCTCTAAATCTGGTCTTCCCTGTTTTGGAAGCCTGTTTCCACATTCTGAGATGGAACTGAATTTATACTATGGATAAATGGCACTTATGATTTTGTTTGGGCTTGAAAACTGAGATCCTTTTTGAGTAATAATTTCACATAGATGTGCGAGTGCGTGGCTTCATCATTATCATTTCTATGATCTTTGTGTTTCCTAGTGAAGTAGTCAGGAGACATTTATTATATTATGTTATACCATTACCTTCAGTGACATTATCTTGTCATTTCAGTCCTTGGTAAAAAATCTCTTTCCAGCTTCTTGTAAGCCCCCCTTACATATTAAAAGGCCACAATAGGGTGTCTCATCAGCCTTCTCCTCTCCAGGTTGAACAAACCCAGCTCTCTCAGCCTGTCTTCATACAAGAGGTGCTCCAGTCCTCTGATCATCTTTGTGGCCCTTCTTTGGACACTCTCCAACAGGTCCTCATCCTTCTTATGTTGGAGGGCCAAGGCCTGGACACAGTACTCCAGATGGGGAATCATGAGGGCAAAGTGGTGGAGCAGAATCACCTCCCTTGAGTTTCTGGTCACATTTATTTTGATGCAGCACAGGATCTGGTTCTGCAGGTGCACATTGCTGGCTCATACCTAATTTTTCCTCCACCATCAGCCCCTGGCCCTTCTTTGAAAGGTTGCACTCAATGCATTCTGTATTGGTATTGGGGGTTGCCCCAACTCATGTGCAGGACCCTGCACTTGGTCTTGCTGCACTTCACAAGGTTCACATAGACCCACCCCTCAAGACCGTCCAGGTCCCTCTGCATGGCATCCCTTCCCTCCAGTGTGTCGACTGTACCACACAGGATTGGTGTCATTGGCAAACATACTGAAAATGCATTCAAATGTGTATGGATATATTCTATAATTAGAATTTCACATTAAAAATATACTCAAACCATATCTTTATATTTCTCTTTTTCTCCTTTTTTTTCTTTTCATATTTTAAGTTGCTGCAATTTGTGTTTTCATAATTTTGTGTGAACTTTGTGAAACATCTTCAGAAAAACAATTCTTATCTAAATATTTTTTCAAAGCATTGAAGTTATCATAAACCTGCTCAGTAAATGTTTTAACTTCTTGAGTTTAATGCAATTTATCAAGCATATTACAATGACCAACATTCTTTCCTTATGCGACGTTTTGCACATCAGATCCGAAGTATAAAATTAAAGATGCATGAAACCTTGATTATATATCAGTTTAATCCTCAAGCTGATTACAGTTTTGTTCTTATATAAGGACAGCAATTTTCTAGGTTAGAGTAAAAATGTGAATTGTGAATTGTTTATATATATATTAAAGTATGAATGAATGGTATTCTTCATCAGAAAATCAATTCTGGTGAAGTGTAAACCTTCATTATCTGTTTTGATTTTCCATAGTTTGAAAATGTGCCATGTTCTCTTTCCTCTTAAGACTGGGTAATTTGTACCAGTATTACGTGATAGAATTATTCAACAGAGTAAATGTAACATCAAATTGTTAATGTTATACAAACCACCCCTAAAATACCAGAATAAAAAGGTAAGTTTTATCTTGGATAGACGTTTGGTTTATCTAAATGATTTTTATTTTTCTTTGTAATGAGCTTTAATCCGATCTTATTTTTCAAATAACTAGTCAAATACCACAAAGTAGCTGTTATCACATTAAAAAAGCAAACTTGACAGTGTGATGAGAAATGTATGGTAATTATTTTGCTACAGTTACATAAGCCTGAATTTTAGGATTCATTACTTTTTAAGGTTCTTAGCTGATACCCTGATTTAACAGCAAGTGTTAGTTATATAGCTTCATTGATTTAATAAATATTAAGTAAGACCTGTACCAAGTTGACATCTTTTATACTTAGCTGACATTTTAGGGGATGAAAGACAGAACTTTTTAAGTCTCCATAGATAAAGAGCAGAGAAAGAGAATGAGAAACTGTAACAATTTCTTTTGCTTTGCTCTTAATCTGACAAGTAACACCTTCTGGCAGCTTCCTCAAGGATGTATTTGAAACAAGGAAAGTTTACATTGTATTAGGTGTTGCACATAAAAAAGTTCACCAATTCCCTTTTAGATTTACTGCTATACTTCATTGTTCATAAAGAATACAAACCAATTTTAATTGTGCGCATTAGCATGTCTCTGTTCCTACTGTATTTTATATTTCTAATGGCTTGACATATTTATTACTTCATTGAAAGGATGGGATCATTGCATAAAATAGAAAGGGAACCTCAATGATTAATTCAGACATCCAATGCTGAACAGGCTCCTGCTAGATACAGATTGTACAGTGTTGGTTTAATTCCAGCTCTGGTATCTGAGATGAAGTATGCCCAGTCAACATTGCCTAGCCTTTACTGAGATAGAAGAGAATCAAGATACATTCCTCGGTTTTCCTGATGTCCTTTATTTTCTTGGGCGACAGCTGCAGCAGGTATTTATGATGGAAAACTTTGGAAGGAATGGGATTGCAATTTATAAAATGCAAAGTGAGGATGCTATATGTTCTCAGAGAAAGTGGCTGCTCTTTGGGAGAGGCCTTGGCCTGATGCTGTGCCCTGCACAGACCCAGTGCCCTGCACAGACCTCAGTCCAATGGCACAGGCACTGGACAGTGTCAGCAACCCTGGTTGCTGCATGGACTTTGGACATTTGTCATAACCTTGTCTTTCTCTAGCCCAGTCTGCTACTTTTTATGACTGGACTTTCTGGATGAACCCTAGACCACCTTTACTGCTTGATCATGTCTGAAGAGCACTGCACTGATGAAGAAATCTCTCATTATCACTACGTGGCCCTGCTTGGGCTTTGTGAGACTGTGTCCTGGTCAGTGAGAGTACAGCTCTGACCCTTGGCTCTTGGGTTACTGTCCTTCAGGGAGCAGCCCTGCTATTGCTTACCCTTGCCACCATCATCCACCCAATCCCTATCTGGGGGACAGACATCTGACACCTTGGCATAGTGCTTAGGTAACATAAGCACTCTTAACAGAGCTCTGTTAGTCCACGGCATTAGTGAATAGAGCAACATCATAAGATACAAAAAGAAAATCGATATTCCATGGAAAGATGGTGTCCTTCATAGCCACGATTCAAAACAGAAAAGAAATTGAATGTATATCTTTGATATATGATTTTTGATTGTTTGTATATAGAAGGTACAGAAGTGACCAATAGGTAAAGACTGAAAGCTACTTCCTCAATGTCACCTCAAATTAAAATCAGATGAAAAGGCTACAAAATCTGTTAAAGTTGTGTTTTAATCACTGGCCATGTTTTTCCTTGGAAATGCATTGGAAACATAGTACAGCAATAGTGTGAGAAACAAGAAAATGAAGTTATTCCACTAGTGGATACTTTAAAAGCATTTGAAATACATTAGTGACAGAACTGAGTTTAAAAACATCAATTTCTCTTTTACCTGCAGCACTTGCACAATCACACCTTGTCTGCCTGGATAATTAAAGAAGTGTTAATTGTACCAATTAAGAAGTGAAAATGCGAGTTATTGCTCTTTGTTACTTTCCAGGTCAGAGGAGATGCAATAGGAAAGTACATATCCAGCAATCTAAAGACAGTTTACTCTAAAATAGTTCTTTGCAATTTAGGCATTTAATTAAAAACTTTAAACTTTAATTAAAAGATTAAATCATTTGTCTATTTCTGTGAAAAAAAAAAACAAACAACAACAAAACCCAGAAAAACAGTGCTTTTATGTTTGGATCAATTATATAACATAAACCACACAGCGATAAGTGTACTATTTTCTGGTTTGAAGTTGCAGCATTTTTCATGCATAACAACACAACACATAAAAATGTATTCAGGGTACTAGAAACAAATAGATATATTGTTCTATTAAAGCCAGTGTGAGAGTAAGTTTTAATCTAAAAAGATATTTTTTCTTCACTTTTTTATGATGGTAAAAAGATAAAAAGCCTTTTTAACATAGTGAAAATAACGAGGAGTGAAAATTAAGTCTATTATAGGTAAAACTTTCAAAGTAACAACCAGTTGCATTTATGTAGGGGTAATAAACACTCAGCCAAACATCAGAGAAGAACACCGAAGAATGAGACATCAGTGGAAATTGATTAATCAGCATATGAGGTCGTATTTTAAACAATATTAAGTAGTAGGATTTAAAATTGAGAAATATGTGATTTAATCTCATAACTTAAACCTACCACTTGAAAAGGGCTGGCAAATAGAGTAACAGACTTGTGAATATCTCAGAATTTTAGAAATGCTCAGAACAGATACAGTTGGGAGTAGAAGTAAATAAACTGTGTCTAGAAGTAAATACATGCCTACTCAACACTCCCCTTTGAAAATAAGAGGAGCTGCTGATATTATTAAAAATAATTCTGTTCTTTAGGTGTATTAATAAGAACAAAATTGTCAGAAACTTTGTTTTCTGCTGTGTCAGTGAGGAACTGTCCATTTTTATAAGTACAGACGCACAGAATCACTGAATATGCTGAGTTGGAAGGGACTCACAAGGATCATTGAGTCCAACTCTCAGCTCTGCACAGGACCCTCCCCAAGAGTCACACCATGTGCCTGAGAGTATCATCCAAATGCTTCTTAATTCTGTCAGGCTTGGTGTTGTGACCACTTCTCCCCAGAGCCTGTTCCAGTGACCAAACACCGTCTAGGTGAAGAACCTCTTTCTAATATCCAACCTAAACCTCCCCTGAGACAGCTTCAGACTATTGCTTCGGGTCCTGTCACTGATCATCACAGAGAAGAGATCAGTGCCTACCCCTCCTCTTTCCTTCATGAGGAAGTTGTAGATTGCAATGATGTCTCCTCTCAGTCTCTTCGTTTTCTCTGGAGTTATCTCCCAAGAGAGATCGAATTGTCAGTTAACTATTTTAATCTACTCAGGCTAGCACACTCTGAGACAATTCTGCCCTGGATGGGACCAGTCCAAATTGTAGGCACACACTGGAATAGATCCATGCGTAGTTGCATGGTGCACTCCTTGCAAATAATGCAAATAATGCAAATTTACTTGACTTCATTGAAAAAAGACAAGTTCAGCCAACTGAAAATTGTTATTCCAAATACACTTATCCCCAGTGGTAAGTCCACTTCTGGACTCATGTTTCAAAAGGAATGAGAAGAAACTGGACAGGTCCAGCAGACAGCTGGAAAAGATGGCTTGGGCCTAGAGCATTACTATGAAAAGAGGTTGCAGAATCTGTGTCTCTTTACAGTGACAAAAAGGCGGCTTAAAAGTAATCTAATGATGTGCCTACAACTATTCAAAGGATAGCTACAAGGTTGACAGGGACAAACTTTGTCTAGTAGGGCCGTATGATATAACAACTTAAAATGAATTGTGGCTTAAGAAATTCATAATGAACTCTAGGGGAAAAAAAATAAATCTCTAGGAGATTGATGGAGCAGTGGAACAGGTTGCCTATCAGGAGCCTGAGCTCACTGATGCCACCTGGTCATGGAGATTGACTCTTAACCTGAGTAGTGTAGATAAAACACATGAATGAATGCCTAATTGCTGAAATAGTGTGTGTGTTAGGGACTGGTTCTGGGACACACCATGGGCATGGCTGACCCAGATGTAGTCCTCCTGCTCTTTGTAACACTCAATCCCATCAGGCTGTGTGTTCCTAGGCTGTCTTGACTGCCTTCATGCCATACTCCACTGTAATCAGTACATAGTGTCACTTTCACCTTATAGAAATATTAATTTGATCTCTTGCCACACAACCTTCACATAATTTCAGACATTTTGAATTGACATGCTCCCACCTACTCCTCCACAATGAAAATGTCTTCTGGTTGCAGGAACTCCACAAAAGGTTGAGAGAAGACCTGAGGGCAAATGTGATATATCCAGACTGTGTCACTGGCAGGTTCAGATATAAGTCACTGAAATTTTTTTATGTCTGATTTTGGCTGTTTCCTCAGATTTTTTTACATTATATTAGAAGATACTTCATCCACTTCTTGTGCTACTTGACTTACCTGTTTTTTGCTGCCCAACTATAGTACTTTATGACTGTTTGAACAAAAACTCTTATACCTACAAGAGACAGCTGTTCCTTCAGCATTCTAAACTCAGTCTAATGTATTTTTTGCTAATAGATGAGCCATGTGATAAAATTTCCAAAGTAGAGTCTTCCTCATTTGTCTGTGCCCAATATCTCTGTTTATAGAGTAATTCCTTTTACTTTCTTCCAGTGACATGATGAAAATGTAGTTTTATTAATAAATAACTCTATGTACTATTATTAGGAGCCGTAGAAGCATTTGAAAAAGATACAGTTTTTTCCAGAGTAAGGCTTCAATTATCTATAGTAATATGGAAAGGCAGTTTAAATACACAAATTATTCAGGAACAATTCATTAGGTAATCATAAGGTTGGAAGAAAAAAAGTGCTGTATGGAAGTCTATGCCAAAATAATGCATGTCCATAAATAGCCTGCATTAGGACTGCTAACAACAGTGCTAATTATATTGTCTCTTAATTTTAAAATAAAGGCTGTTAACCATTATAACACTTTGAAATGTAGTTTTGAGAACATAAAAAATATGTGCCTTCTACTTTTGTTGGAGAGCAGCACAGGTATTTTTCCATGTTTTTTTATTTTTTTTGTATTTCTCAGGCTCAGTGTAGAAGAAACATCATATAAATTGCATTGAGTGTATATACCTCAATTTGTTGAATATAATTATTAGGCTGTATTTCAGAAGAATGATAGTCCTATACTAGTGGAAATAAAAGCTAGAGTAATCAGTACTGATTATGACTTTTATATGCAAAAGAATAGAATCTATTCAGATATTGTTGACTATGAATTGCCATGACTAGACTGTGAAATGTGTGTAGTTGCTGTGACAATAGTTCTCTTATCTGAAGACAGTTATAAAAATCTGAAACAAGTATTACTATGTGTGAGCTATAAGAATGGGATTGGATTTATATAGCAGTTCAAGGGTGCATACATTTTATAGATCTTAGGAACATGTATGAGGTAAAAATGAATCACCTGGTTAATTTTATCTTCTGTCAAGATTGAGATTAAGGTGTTGTTTTAAAATATTGGTCTTCCCTGTAAATCTGCAACTAAATGACTGGAGTTATTTTTTTATATATGCCTAATCCTCATTTCTCTGCCTTTTTTAAGCAGGTTAATTATATTCATGAACCTGTGTCACATTATTCAGTTGGAAGACCTTGATTATGCATTATGCATCAGAATTTCATACTGAACATGCAAGATAAGCACTGTACTCAAATGTGAGATAACATTATTAAGTCTTAAAGCTCTAAAAATATAAGTAAATAATAATAAAAGGATTCTCTTAGAAATAGTTTAACATTGATATAGACTTTGATTGTGTTCTATTGCATAGTTCAGCAATTGTTTTGCATAAAGAGTACTCATGTAAAAGCTGATAATGAAAACAATGATGGGGGCATCACTCTACAGATTATCTTGCTAGGAGTTAAATTTACAAGAATCTTTCTTAGTTTATTACCTAGCAATAGCCCTCAAACTAATTGTGTTTGGACATGTGGAGCATTCTATAGGTTTAACACGTTCTTTGAATGCATAGCATTTCGCAGACTCTGGTACAGATAAATGTAGTCCAGGGAAGTTTCACTTAGACAATAGCTAGATAAAAAATGACCATGCCTGGATCTGTATGTAGGCTCCCAGTTCTCCCATTCCCTATAACAGTTTATAGACTTGTCATGCTGTATGCTAAGTGCTGGGAGGGAAAAAAAACAACTGGTGTCCGATAAGCACCTCACTGAATCTCTGACTACCCTATCAGATATAGCATCTTTACTGTCATCATCTGTGTGAAATTTTTGGTATTTCATTATCTCTGTTGATCTCTGTATTGGGTCTGGCTGAGATGGAGCTCATTTCCCCCTAGCAGACCTCACAGCACTGTGTTTTGCATCAGTAGCTGTAAAGACGTTGATAATCCACCAGTGTTCTGGCTACTGCTGAGCAGCACTGGCACAGCATCAGCACTGTAACATCCCTCCCCTCAGCCGAGGGCAAGATCCTGGGAGGGGACATTAGTAGGCCAGCTGACCCAAACCAACCAAAGGGATATTCCATACCCTATGATGTCAGCTCAGTTATAAAAGCTAAGGAGAGAAGGAGAAACAGGGAGCATTTGTTATCTAGGTTTGCATTCTGAGCAACCGCTACGTGTTCTGAAGCCCTGATTCCCAAGAAGTGGCTGGACTTGCTGATGGAAAGTAGAGAATAAACTTTGTTATTTTCCCCTTTACTTGTGCACGTGCAAACTTTGGTGGCTTTTGCTTTAGTAAATTGCCTTATCTCAACCTACTAATTGTTTTCCATCTTATTTTCTTTCCCCTGGGAAGTGGACTGGTAGGGTAACTTGGTGGGCACCTGGCATCCAGCCAAGGTCAGCCCACCACAATCTCATACCTTTATGTTTACAAAATAGTATGAATATATTTCTCCAATTTCTCCTCTAGTTCAAGCACAGGAGCCTTGAACTGGTGCACTGAAAGAAGTCAGAAATATGTGAATATTTGCACTGAAACCTAATTATTCTAGGGTTGGCCCTGAAATATTTTACCTACTATTCAATAATATATTGATTGATCCAAAGTTAAAATATGCTCATTGAACTTTAACAGTGGAATTCAAGATTAGCTTTGTAATGGTTGTTGCTTTATTCAATGTAAATAGCAAGTAATGTAAGAGTGCTGTACTAGTGCTGTCGTATTGTGGAGCTACCTGCCTAGTAGCCCAGACTACAAAACTCTAAATCCAAGACACATTTAATCTGTCTGTTTATAATTTTTCTCTTGATTATTATCTTCTGTCATATCTTTACTGCTTGCTTTTAAGGACTGCTTACTTTACCCATTTGCTAACCACCTTCAAATTCCAACATTACCTATAATTTCAATTAATGTCATACATTCTGATGAATTTATGAGTGAATGTTTCCATGTCTGAAGCGCTGCAGGTATCTTGTGCAGACATTCATTAGTCCTTTGATGGTAAAAGAAGTTCTGCTTGGTGGCCTGTTGTTTCTCTGGTGATCAAATACTCAAGTATATCATTGTTTCCACCGCGCAGTTGCTGCAGTTGGGCTGCTTTTCTAGCAGTAATGCTACTGCCATTGCCTGCACCTGGGGCTTAGGCTTTTCACAGCTGAAAGCTGTAGATTCTGAACTTGGTCTAGAAGTAGATGGCAAATGAAGAGAAAAATCTAAGGCAGACTGGATCACCTCCTGCAGGTTTTCAGAAAACCTTTAGATTCTATGCATTATCATTGAAGCTATTTTCAGTAGGCTGAATTACCCTGCTGGGGCAAAGCTATTAAAATTTTAATTTTAAAAAGTACCTAAGTTAGAATGAAAGCCATACAAATGCTCTTTTTCTAACCAAATCCAATATTTCAAATCATTATTAGCATATAGTTAAGTAACATATCTTCCTTTTAAAACAGAAATAAGAAAAAACTTCTTTTTGGAAAGATGTTAAGCTCTGGAGTTTAGATTCATCTTGAGAATTGCTTTTTGTTTGTTGTGTTATTTGCTTTTTTTCTGCATTTTTAACTCACACTTAGAATAAATATATGTTTTGTATGTTGTGTTCTTGATTGCATACTCAGCTTCCCAATAATAGATGGTATACTAGAATAATAATGGTAATGTATCTACTACACTCTAACACATTCTTCAGGTGCAATTAACCATCTATGCCGATGAGCTACTGAATTGCTGTTCTATGTGACTGTTGTATAATCAGATATCTTACAGGCTAATGTAGTCTTAGCTCAGGTTAACAGCCACAAAGCAGTCTTCTTAGCCATTGTGTCTCATAACAATATTTGGGCACATGGAGAAAACAGAAGAATGAGTTGTGTTATTAAATGCTGGAACAGCATGAAATAAAGAATACAGTGGGCTTCTGAGAATTGTAGGGTAAATAATATGAAGTTCTTTTGTGCATCCAACACTTAGGATGCTTTCAAGATATCACAAAGATAAACAAAGGACGGTAGCATGGGTAAAAGCAGAGAAGAGAAACATGTCTTTGGTTCTTGCTTGTGTCAGTGTTCCAGTAACTGGCATATCTCCAATATTTCATAGGATGAAATAGATGATTAAATTGCATAAAATGAAGACAGATTAGCTCAGCTGGTTAAAGCATGGTGCTAACAATGCCAAGGTTGTGGGTTTGATCCCTGCACTGGCCATTCACTTAAGAGTTGGACTTCATGACCTTTTTGGGTCCCTTCCAATTCAGCATATTCTGTGATTCTGTGTTTTTGGGTTCAAACGGGCATTCAAATAAAGAAATTTTACCATTTGTATATGGTTCTTGCCTTTATCATAGAATCATAGAATGGTTTAGGGTGAAAGGGACCTTCAAGATCATTAGTTCCTACCCTCCTGCCATGGGCAGGGATGCCACTGACTAGCTCAGTTTGGTCAGGATCTTGGCCTTGAACACTTGCAAGCTGTTAAGAAGATCTGCAAAGTTTGGGTGTTCTTATCTTTTGTGCTGGTGACACTCTTTTGAAAGTCAGTAATACTTGCTTTTCATTTATAATAAGCACAGAAATTTCTTTTATAAGCCAGGTTTGTAGGAGGGGAATACATCTACACTGCAATGGTAGGGGAGGAAAGACGTAACTGAAGTTACTGAGAAATAGTAATAGAAAAGAGAAATACAGGAATCGGGAGGGGAGCATGTGAGGAAAGAAAGGGGGTCAAAGAAATGAGAAACTGACAGCAAAATTGGATAGTAACCAAGACACCTGGAAATGGGAAAGACCTATCAATATAATATCATTGTATTCTATGTATATTATTCCAATATATAATCTAATATACTCTTCAATGTAATTTTAAACACAGAATTATGCTTCCATCTTTCACTGAAAATATTTGTACAGCATTGCCTAAACATAGGAGTAATTTTTGCCATTTAATGACCTGCATGATGTTTATAAACAATTATGTAACAGGGTTCATAGCAGGAAGATTTTTTGTTTGCAATCGTCTTGTAGCAATTCTCACAGCATCTCCATCTTTATATCAACATATAGCCAAAGGCAAACCAAACAGATATCTGTGAAAGCTGTTCTGGAATAGGTACAGTCCAGTAAGTTAGATATTTTGAATTGAGCTCTACTTTTGTACGTCTGCCTGTTCCTCAGCTGTAAAACAAAGTAACAGTATTGTCCAAGTTCATAAAGTGAACATTGACACATGAAAGTCAGTTACATGCTCAGATGCAGCAATAATGAGCGTCAAATAGATGGGGAGGCTCTGATTGTATGGGCATGTGCACTTACATAGAATCAGGATGCACAGTATGTTAGTGACTTTAATGGGATGTGCCTGAGTGCACAGCTGCCTTTGGACATCAGCTCTGAACCCATCACAGTGACAGTTTGGTGACAGAACTCAGGCATTAAAATACTCCAAGGAAGAAACAAGCTGCTCTGGATGATCTCTCTGGATAGTCAGCCGTTGTAGGGCTTTTTCCTTTTTAAGCTATTTGCATTTACAGGGAAAGTGACTAAATATATTAAAAAGATGAATTTGAGAGTTTTAAAATACTGTAACTTTTCTATTCTTTTAATATAATTTCATTGCAAACTTTGACTAGGAATTCATTAATGATTTAATTTTATACAAGATTCTAAACATCTGAATTTTGATGTTTGAGGTATGGCCTTTTGTTTGTGATATTAATAAAGTTGCATTTTTCCTGCAGAAAGTCATACTTATTGTTAAGCAGTGTGAAATTGCAATTTTAAAGGATGTTAAAACAGAGGACAAATTTACACAAAAAATTTTGCTTGTAAAGTGAATTGTTGTAACTCTACTTAAAAGTTCATTCCTTGGGAGGAAAAAAAAGCCAGCACTTTGATCATACTGATTATTTGATATTTACAGTCACCTATCCTACTTTTCTAGTGCTAAAACTGACGAGAAAATATTTTTAGCTTAACTTGTACAAACCAATTCCATTCTAAGGGTATGTGCATGTTCCTAATCTGAGCATCACTGTACAAGGGACAGAACAGAACGACATTCCCTTGACACAAAAAGTGCTGAAAGTCCTGAGTCACATTCAGAGACATTCAGTGACATTGCATATTTTCTGTAATAAATTTGGTGGAAGATTCATGATAAATATTCCCAAGTCACTTAAAATTATTTGAGAAAGTGTATTATTCTTGATTTGCCTATGAACAGTGAAAACCTTTTCCTGAAACTGGGAACATTCAGGTTCAGTATTAGGAATTCATCATTCATACCTGACCCAAGAAACCAACCTAATTTTAAGGGAGTGAGCTCTAGCATGGCTCATTTATTTCAGCTGCCCTCTTAAACTGAGGGCAAAGATCTACCAATATGAATTAGCTTCCATTAGGAAGCTACACTACACATTACTTGCGCTCTTATTTTATCTGAATTTTCAAACATCAGATCATCACCTCCTTTTCACCTTTAACTTATTCTTTTGTTATTTAGTCACAAATTGTTCATTTGTTTCCTTACAGAGCAAAACTTATTGTCTTTCCCTTGAATTGCAATTTTAACATATGGTTAATGAAGTCTGAAACAAAGGTATAATTTTGTGGAGGAAGAAACAATGAGGTTCATACCTGTAAGCTCAGCACAAACATTTAGACATCCAAAGTCTAAACGTCTACATCTGAATTAGTTGTTCAGACACTACATTGAAAAGAAAGATACAAGCATCTTTAAAGAGACAAAGTAACTGACTAGTTTTACTCACCTACTGTAGCAGGAGATAGTAGCCAGCCTTCCAATACCTGAAAGGGGCCTACAAGAAAGCTGGAGAGGGACATTTTACAAGACAAGAGAATGTAGTGATAGGATAAGGGAGAATGGCTTTAAACTGAAAGAGGCTGTATTTAGGTTAAATATTTAAAAGAAATTCTTTATTGTGAGAGTGGTGAGGCACTGGAACAGGCTGCCTAGAGAAGCTGTGAATGTCCCATCCCTGGAAGTGTTCAAGGCCAGGCTGGATGGGGCTTTGAGCAAACTGTTGTAGTGGAAAATGTCCCTACCCGTAGCACAGTGGTTGGATCTTTAAGATCCCTTCCAACACAAACCATTCTGTGATTGTATGCTCACTTTTTTCGCCAAGTGTGAAGTCTAGAAAATTCTGAGAGCTTTAAATATCTACAGTGTAGAAGTGTAAAGTTTGGTGACATGAATTTTGATCATTGCATCTGAGAAATACCACTTTCAGATGCATACACTTTATTACAAAGATGGGTTTAAAATTAGATCTTTATAGAAATAACATGGTTTGATAGTGATCTGTAAACAAAGAAAACTATGAATGTTCTTCAGTTGCTTTTTGTTTTATTAAATATCATGTTATTTTGGATGAAATAGCATCTTTTATGGTTGCTATACTTTTCCTTAGAATGACTTCATCAGATATCCACAGCAAGATCCTGGCAGAGAGGGTATGCAGGGTACTCTGTGAGGAGAGCTGCTGCTGTCTGGCCCCAATAGCCTTACTACAGAACACACTGGAGCAGCCTCTCAGCCAAGATGATGGTGCCTTTGGGAAAAAATATGGGAAGTTGAAAAACTCTGCAGAGTGGTATAAAGAGTGAGAAAAAATGAGAGAGAAACAACATTGCAGACACCAAGGTCAGTGAAAGAAGGGGAGGGGATGCTCCAGGCACCAGAGAAGAGATTCCCTTGCAGCCAATGGGGAAGACCATGATAAAGCAGATATTCACACTGCAGCTCCTGGAGGACCCCATACCAGATCAAGGGAAAGTATGAGGATGTAGAGACAGATAAGCTGTTATGGACTGACCACAACCTCCCATTTCCTATCCCCCTATTCTTCTTGGGGTAGAGGGTGTTGAGTAGATAGGAATGAAAGAAGTTGAGCCTGAGAAAAAGGGGTGGGGAAGGTGTTATTTTAAGTTAACCTCTGCTTTTCCCTACCCAAATCTATTATAATTGGCAATAAATAGCACTAGTTTTCCCCAAGTTGAATCAGTTTGGCCTATGCTGGTAGATGATAAGCAATTTCCTTCTATTTAGCTCAACCCCTGAGCTTTTTCATCCCATTTTTTAACTTGTCCTTTGAGGAGGGGGAGTGAGTGAGCAGCTGAGTGGACATTTGGTTTTTAGCAAGTTTTAATCCTCCACAGAGAAGATATGATTATATGTTTGAATATGATATGATATAACAATTAAACAGACAAGATTTGGTGGATAAAATGAAGGAAACAACCCGTTTGGTGCAGGGTTCATGTTGTATTCTGGGCATAGGAGACACAAAACCTCTATTAAGTTTGAATGTGTTCACAATTCTGGAATAGGAAGGAAAAATATTGATTGTGACAGAACAGAAAATTACTCCTATTTTTATGTCAAAAGATGGGATACTGGATAGGAAGATGTTAGAAAAAAAAAGAAGAAAAGATATAGCTATGAAAAAAAACCCAAGTATAAAACTGCACTGAATTTAGAAGAAAAGAACCATCTCTAATGAAAACAAGGCCATTCTGTAAATGAGACTGTTTGCTTAAATCAGCTGAAACAACTTTTTTGTATCACAGAATTTGTTGAATAATTCTGACCTGACCTGGCTGTCCTCTAAACTATGGATACTACCTTATTTCTGTCAGTCTATCACCGAAAGTAAATTTCAAATTGTTTCCTCATCCTTCAGAGTGTCTTTTTCCTCCATTGATTTGAGATTAATTTGGCACTTGGTCTGCTGATTCCTACAAGGCCAAATCTATGGCAAAAACACACTTTAATTATCTCTTTCTAATCAGTGAACTGGCAGGAGGTTGTTCAACTTCTCTTCTCATTTCTATTAGTATTCCATCTTTACTTTCTAAAAGACTGGTGGAAGTCCCTTGAGACACACAATCTCAAATTAGTCAATATACTGCATCATTGCTTTCTTAAATCTAGCATACACTCTGTACCTTTCAACAAGATTGATAGGCCATGAGTACAATAGTTTTGGACTTTGGCTGTTCTTGAGGGCTATAAATAAAGGGAACAACAGCCTATTGTGTCCACCTCTTCTGTGTTAAATACAAAGAAGCAGAAAAAGTCAAGTGTGTACACTGCAAATGCATCTGCATATATTTTGATGTGTGGATGGAAAACTGGCTATGCAATGATTATTTGTGAGACCTAGATATTTACCTTGCAGACTGCAGCAGACTAGATATTCTATTTAAAGAGCAGCACTTGAAAACGCGGGTTTACTCTTTGCTCTACTGTGAATTTTCCAGGCGACCTTAGGTAAATAGCTGTTGGCCCAAATTCTTGTTCGTAGGTAGCTAAATAAAAGGCTGACCTTAAGATGTGTTTCTTTCTTCCAAACTCAGTGGGAAATTTGGTAATATAAATGAAAAGACTACTTAAACAATGCCTAAATATGCATATGTGTGTCAGTTTTAAATTATTAGCTTTAGATCTCTGTGCTTCACTCTCATTAGGTGAGAAATTATATAGTAATGATAGTAATAACAACACTAATAGTAGCACTTATAACACAATATAAACATGAAGGTTATGTTCAGTAATATTTCTAAACTGTTTTGAATCATATAGAATAGATACGTAAAGGTAGAGGAACAGAGAGCCATATCATATGAATCATATCAATTCTATTGCCCTGGTGCTGGTTACTGCCCTGTCCCATTGGCCTGGCCCTGCTTATCTCACCTACTTGGTCATAAGTTACCTTTTCTAGAACAGCCTGTTGAGCAAAATAATGGAGTAACACTAGAATAGGCCTGAACAGCTTCACTGCTCTGAAACTGGCTATCATTCTAAAAGCAAATCTGGATTTTGTTATTTTAGGTTATCCATTAGTTTACATCCATTAAAACTCATAAAAGGACTGTGAAAATTGCAGTGATCCAAAGTGTGAAATACATCCAAAAGATAGATCACATAAAGAATTATTCCAATCATTTAAGTGGAACCATAATATGCATCAATATGACTTTCTAATGAAAAGAATATTTTACGTCTTTTATTAAAGCAAAATGTCTGCTGCAGTTCTTCAGGCCAAATGGTAATGTTATTTTATTAAGCTACTGTCTGGTAACTGGCCTTGTTGATGTGAAAGACAGTTCACAGACTCATCACCACTTGGTTCTTAATGATGTTCTTATTCTGCTTTCTTATATATAGCTGATTTCCCAGGAACAATTAAGTAACTATTTTACTACCCTGTACTATCCCTTCTGTACTGTGGTAACAGGCAACAGGCTTCCTCTTTCTCCTCAGTGTTTGGGCTTGTACCTCGCACAGTACATAGTCCAACCAGTAAGACAGTGTGGATAGATTTGACTGTGAAAACAAGATGCAAGGTCTGTACCTGAGGTCATCAAGGTTTCACACTCTCATGTTTACAGCTCAGTATGTTCCCATATGTTCCCACACAGTTGCCATTGAACTGTGGCAACTCAAGTGCTCCTACTACTGCACTCTTTAAAACAGCCTCTGGTCTTTACCTCCTTGCTCAACAATCTCTCCTCTCTGCTTTTCAGCCTGTTTTGTAGGTCCCCTATCCGTTAGGCACTGCCCATCAGAATTTCCTTTGGATCTCCTATTTCATTACAATTCAGAATTTTTTATCGTTCTGCAACAGTCTAAGTAAGAGGTCGGTCAGTCCTCTTCAAAGGTCCAAAGTGCGTGATGTTTCTAATCCTTTCACCCCAACCCAGGCCATTCTCTGTTCTAAGGAGGAAATGAAGTCTGCTGAAAGGTCTACAGTTCCCAAAATAAGCAATTGGTTTTTAATACTGTGATATACCTATATAAAAGAGAACACAATACTTTCTTAAAGCTCTAATGGATACAAAACCAGAGCTATGAAAGAAAGAGCTACTGCCTCCATGCAAAAATTGAATAATAATAATATTTTTAAGACATAATCTTAATTCTCTATAAACTCACCGATCTTGCTTTTATGAACATTATGACATCTGTGTCTCAGCAACATTTTTTCAAGGCAGTAATGTGATCCCTGATAGCTGATCTTGAACATATATAGGTATGGTGATTTAAGATACTACCACTTTAGTTGTTCAGCTTCTTTTTCTGCCAGAGGGGATTAGCTACATAGCAGGGCATAAAACTGAATGGATTCAGCTTTTTCAATTCATATTCTTAGTATCTGAACAAAAACCAGCTTCACCTGCTGAAGTCTGCTAGATCTTATGAGTCAGAGAATGAGAATTTTGCCTCAAATACCATGAGAAAAATCAACATGAGTTTGGTTTTGTGGAAGAGTGAAGAAGTGACTGCAAAACCAAGCACAGAAAATTATCCTTAAATCTCTCTCCAAGTACATTCTGGATACTCTAATTTTCTTACAGTGTGATTGATCCATATCTTTCAAGTTTTAAAATATAAAATAAACTGTCTTTCTGAAAAAGTTGTCTGACAGGCCAAACTGCAGCAGATTACAGTCTGGCAGATGTGAACTCATAGGCAGATCTACATCAAACAGTTATGATTGTTCAGAAAACTGACTAACCATATTGACAGGAGTAGTACAGAAATCCCTCTTGCTATGCGGAGAAATATCTCTGAGTTATCAAATGTGGCTAGATTGTGAAATTTGCTTGCTTTGGTGACGTAGTGGCTGTTTGTATGACCTGCAGACTGACATACTTTACTGATTTTCTCTATATATTGCAAAAATCTGTGAATATCTGCACTGACCTATGTGCTTTCTCACAGCATCAAACCTTTTGGGTGGTCCTCAGTTTCTTTGGCAAAGCTCTGGACTAGTAAAACGAACTTCTCTTTAAACGCAAAGTTAACTTCAGAAATAGACGTGAGGAGCTGCTGATATACCTAAGCACGTCAACTATAGTAGTATGCTGTGGCAGACATGATGTCATCCTGCTGCCTTAAAGCTATCTATTTTTCATATCTTTTTCACAATATCGTTTCTCACACCCTGCCATCATTTTTTAATGTAAAAGAAGTGTTATCACATATTTCACATGTACAACCTGCAAGTTAATAATAAAAAGACTTGTCATGCAGCAGCAATGGGAGTCTTCGTATGCCATGATATTATAAAACAAAGTTTATTCCAGGGTCCCCTTATTTACAGTCTCCATGCCTGTGATTTTCCAGCTCTCTAAGTATCATTTGCTGTGGTTAACTTTCAGTTAAGAATTAAGAAGGCTCAATTTTCAGGATATTTGTGAACAAAACTTTTTTCTTTCAATCTGTATTTTTGGCTCCTAAGAGAGGAAGCCTAGTACCATGTGCACATTTAATAAGTCTCTGTTTAATTAAGTGTTTATAACTTGATCATCACAAAGTGTCGTGCTTAATTATCAATATTTTGAAGTAATTTATGCTTAAAAATTCAGTCACATCCTTGCATTTACGTGACTTAACCTTTTCTTTTTTGAATTTTAGTAGGCAAAGAGAAAGTTAAAAAATATTTTGCCATTCATTCTTTGCAGACCTTAACATAAAAACTCCACATTTTTACAGTGGAAGAGTATTTGTTGAAATTGTTGGATTGTTCAAGTTTGAGGTCTATAATTATTTTTCTCATGGAAGTATATATTGTATTCCAGGTCATGCAATAATATAAACTAATTTAATGCTGCATTCAATATGAATTAAAGCTTTGATTCAATATATACTATTGAAAGTCACAAGTTTAGCTTCAAATCCAATTATTGCTAAGGAATTTGTTCCCCGAGTAACAAATTTTCAATTTTAATTACAGTAAATGTATGCTGTGATATTTCTATTTTGATAGAAAGTTATTTAGGAAAATATCACATTAATATGTTTTTTTTTTTTTCTATTCTGGGGTACTTTCTATCATATGGCACATGACTCAGCACAGTTTGTGGAGTCTTACAAGCTATACCTGAATTCTTAGGCTTCTCAGGATTGCAGTGAACTGACCTCGTAACCAGAATCCCGGTAAACCCAGCTTGTTTGCAAGTGTTAAACTGATATGAACCCTGACCACATTTTCATATCACATACTTTCATTTCATCTGGAAAAGCCTGTGAGTGATGTGCTGAATTTAAAGGTTGTTCTCTGGAACACAAAGATTTTATCAGGGTCAGGAAGAGGAAATACCACTTTCTTACTTTTAATTCCAGCAGCAGGAGAATTTTGTAGAAGATTTTGTACAGTGTGCATAGCTCTAAGGCATACTTCATTATTCCTTCTATACTTACATTTCTCCCTCTACCACAATAAAAAATGCAGGGCCTGCCAGTGTGCCCATTCCTTTGTAAGCACCTGTGCATTTCACAGCACCACAGAAAAGGCATCACACTCCCTAGACCTTAACAGAAAACAACTACCTCTCTGCAGAAAACAACAATCTTGCCTCATCATTTCATTATATCCTGACACAACAGGAAAAGAATCAAAATTTTCCTCTCGAGTTCTGACTTCTGCAAAATAAGGCAGTTGAGTAATGCCCACACAGGCCATGTTGCTCCTTTGCAAAGTGCCGTCTGTATCTGGAAGGATGTCAGAGCTATGAGAGCTGAGTATTGGATTTTATTTGGAAATCTGTGGGCTGGTTTCCCCTATGTTTGTCTGTATGACTTTTAGAAAATAGCTTCTTTTGGAAGATGGTGCTTTTCTGGCAGTAATGTTTCTTCCGTAAAAGTTGTTTTGCAGTTGATGCAAATACATATCAATGTATATGACTGAAACTGAGATGCCTGCCTGGATATATATCTAGATGAGGCACATGAATGGTTTTATTTGCAGTTGCATATTTTTGAGAAGTGCAGAATATGAATGAAGGTTTCATGGAAAAACCTGTTACAATCCTCACACTTTGTTCAGTGGGATGGAGAGGCTGTTCCTTTTATGTTTACGAGGCTGTTCCTCAGGAGACAGAGCAGCTTGGAGGCACCAGTGCCTGTAGAGAATACCAGAGATCACTTTTTACTCTTTTACAAACAAGTCTGAAGAAAAAGCATGCTCCTCTGTAATGTAATCTCTTCAGGCCCCTGAGGCAACAGAGGTTTGCTGCATCTTCATATTGGTTACTCTCTAAAATCTACAGTATTATTTTAAAGATGAAGAAGCTGATTTTTGTTTGTTTAGTTTTCAAAACACTGAACAAATTCACCTTAGTGCTAACAGTCTCAAGGAGGCAGTGCTTCAGGCATTTTCATCAAGGCTGAATTTAGATTCTTGGGAAATTCTCAAAACATGTTCAGAGGCACACAGCAGGTGTGAAATGGTTAGCTCTCACAGGATTTCTGGCTTTACTCAGAAGGATCTTCTTTCTTGTCTGAAAGCAGCCCTGAGAAATCCTCATATAGTGTGATACATTGTGAACATGGTGTATGTAATTCTGTTTTCTGAACGCCCATCAGCTGTTTTGGGCCATAAAGTGTAACTCTCATTAGAACTACTTTAAAATGAATTGGAATTATTTTTTATCAAACATGTAAGAAGTACTTAGACGTAACTACTAGAATCAGAGTAAAGAAAGAGTAAAAGTTGATTAGTATAGTATTCTGAGTTGACCAGACATAAGTGGGACCTCACAAATGGAAGGAGGTTGAGTAATGGGAAAGCTACAATGCTACAAAATGTGATTGTAATCAGGGCATCAGCCTCAGTGACAACTTCCTAGGATTTAAATTTCAAAGGACTTCAATTTTTCATCTCTCCATTCAGAGGTATGTAACTATAAGCAGACAGCACTTATTTATAATGTGTAAATGGGCTTCCTATAGAAAACTGGTTTAAAGTCAGATGCAGAGGAGATTAAGGGAACTACTTTAAATCAGTGTAATAGGTGGGATGGAGCTTGATCTAACCAAACAATAAAAGAAAAGCTGAGGACAAGTGTATGACGATTCCTTCTCTCTTCTGATGGGAGTCAGTGCTCAGTGGCTGTCACAGTCACTCACAGCAAAGCCAAATTGTGGTTCAAGTTCTTTCCTTTCAGAAGCAACAAATTAGGCTCTCATTAGCCACAATGTCGTTAATAGTCTCTGGGGGAAAATGATGAAAATTCTGACCTTCATCAGTGAATTTTCTATCTTGAATGAAAAAATATATTACCATCCTCTCTACCTACTCTGGCAATATTCTGGCCCTGAAGCCAGAACACGTTCCACTTTGCAGTTTTGCCTGGGATGTAATGAGTCTGCCCCTTCTTCAGAGCTGAGTCATTCCAGTAACACTGATGGGTTCACAGCATCTACTTAAAGTGTTTAGCTCTATATTTTTAACTTTGGAGCGTAGTAATTCCATACAGGTTCCTCTACAGAGTGTTCAGATTAAGCATATGTAAGAAAAATGATGAAAAACATTCAACTTCAGTGATACTGAAGGAGCATATACCTTGTTGAAGTCGTAGAGTTTGTAAACCTCTGGAGTTCCTATACCATCTATACAAAAAAGCTGAGCTATATCTAACTTCAAGTGTTTGATTTTCAATGAAAAATGCATTTTTTTTTTTACTTGACCCAATTTTGTACTAGTATAGCAGCACTGTGGTAGTTGACCTTAGCTGGCTGCTAGGTGTTCACCAAGCTGCTCTATCACTCCCTCTCCTCAATAGCACAGGGAAAGAAAATGCAATGGAAGAGCTCAGGAGTTGAGAAAAGGACAGGAAAACCACTTACCAGTTATAGTCATGGGCAAAAGAGAGTATTTTTTTGAAATTAATTTCATTTATTGTCAATAACAGAGTAGGATACTGAGAAACACAAGAAAAATAAAAACACCTTCCCACCACCCCCCTACTTCTTCACAGGCTCAGTTTTACTCCTGACTCTCCTACCTTTTCCCCCTGAGTGCTGCAAGGGGATGGGAAATGGGCTTTGTGGTCAGTTGTGCCTCTCCTTCCTCCTCCTGTTCTTCTCCTGCTCCAGCATGGGGTGTCTCCCACAGCACACAGTCTTTAATGAACTCCTTCAACATGGGTCTTTCTCACAGGCTGCAGTTCTTTAAGAAATGCTCCAGCAATGGGTTCTTTTCATGGGGTGCAGTCCATCAAGAGTGGATTGTTCCTATGAGGGTTCCTCTCCATGGGCTGCAGTTCCTGACACAGCTTCTGCCTGGAATCTACATAGGCTGAAAATTCTTCAGGGTGTGTCCACCTGCTCAAGCATGGAGTCCTCCATGGACTGCAGTGTGGACATCTGCTGAACCATGGACCTCCACTCCATGTTCTTCTCCTACTGCAGGGAAATCTCTGCTATGGAAGGTGGGGTACCTCCTTCCCCTCATTCTTCACTGGCCTTGGTGTCTACAGGGTTGACACATAATCTCCCTCTTCTCTCCTAGTTGCTGCACAACAGCTTTCACCCTTTCTTAAGTATGTTATCACAGAGGCACCATTACGGTTGCTGATGGGCTCACTTTGGGCAGTGGCAGGTCCAGCTTGGAGCTGTCTGGGACTGGTTCTGTCAGACACAGAATCATAGAAGCATAGGAAGACTTGGGTTGGAAGGGACTTTAGAGATCATCTAGTTCCTTTGCAATGGGTGGGGATGCCACCAACTAGACCAGGTTGCTCAAAGTCCTGTCGAACCTGGCCCAGAACACTTCCAGGGATGGGACATGCACAGCTGTTACGACCCGCCCCAGGAAAAGAGAGGGGGGGGGGGTAACTCAGGTTTTATCAAAAATTCCTTTGGGGTGGATTAAAGTGAAGCGACGCTAAATAATCGGTGTATGAAAATATATAAGATTTATTTCAACAGTTTTGTATCAACAGGTAAGTTAATAAGATTTATTTTAACAGTTTTGTATCAACAGATAGGTTAACATTTTTGGGTGCTGTCATAAGCTTTCTGGGGAGGAGAAAAATGCATAGGGGAGAGAAAGGCAGGATAAGAACCAGGGAGAGTAAGGGAAAGAAAAGCTGAAAGTAGATAGATGTCCATAGTCACCGCCCACGGGGTCCAGCGATGCTTGATGGTCTTGATTCGCAGGCGGTGGGGGAGAAGAACTCCCCAATTCCCAAAGTCACCAGTAAGTTTATATGCTCTGGCGCCTCCCTGGCATGAGGGGTTGCCTCCCTTTTTTGGACTTAGTCCTCCAGAGGCACATTGTCTTTTCAGTTGTTGTTCGCCCAGCAGGGGTGTCAATAGGCAAGAGCCTGCAAGGTTGACTCCTCATGGGCTATCAGAGGTAACTAATCGCCCAGCAGGTGTGTCAAAAACCCAAGGTCAGTTGTTGTTTTCAGGACAGCGTAACTAATCGCCCAGCAGAGGTGTCAAAGCCCGAGGTCCGTTGTTGCGTAGTTTTTTTAGGAGGAAACAGTAAACAGTCAAGAGCCCGCAAGCTCGGCTTGTTGTTTTTTAGGAACAGTCAAGAGCCCGCAAGCTCGGCTACTTCCCAGCAGGTGTGTCAAAAGCCCGAGAATGCATAAAACATCAACTATTTCAGTCTCTGACACCACCCCGTGATTTATGCATTCAATAGTTTTTCTTCTTTTGTCGTTCTCTGTGAATCTTCTTTGTGGGCGGTGCTTTTCGTATAGTGGACAGGGAGACAGAAGAGTGAAGAAAAGGAAGAGATTGCCCTAATGCATTACAATTCTCCCCCCCTTCAAAAAAAACTAGCTAATTGTATAATAACATAGTAAGCTAATTTGCACTAGTTACTCTCTCCACCCCGTGAGTAGTCAAAGGGGATGTAATAGGATCTCAATGACTACAATCAAATTTCTTAACATTAATGAGGTTACAAACATACATACAAATATTTGAAATTATACATCAAAAAACACTGAGTTACTTGGGAGCTGGTAAAAGGTTTTCTTTTGTTTTCTTTTAGGCCTAAATTTAGTTCCGTTTTTGTTAAATTTAACCAAAATTAAAATTCAATGCCTTTCAAGGCAGAAGGCTAATGTATATAATGCATATTCATATAATTCTAAATATGCATAAATACTTGTACTAACTCCCAGGTTATATTTGGTTGAGTTTCTCAATCGAAAGAGATATTTAAAAGGACAAAATGAACTTGACAAAAATCAAATTAACAGTACATCTTATACAATTTTACCGGTAAGTTGCTCACATTCAAAAGCTTCTCCCAAACTAACCTGCCCCCCAACAAAATAATAAAACAAACTTGGCAAAACGAAATTAGCAGTACATAAAATGGCCCGTCCTACACAATCTTATCAGTGAATTGTTCATAATAAAAAAAAAAACAAAACCCAGATAAGTTAACAATTATTAATAAGCTGATAACACAAGTAATTCTGGGAGTAGAGGGAGCACAAACACAATGTTTGTGGCAAACTTTTACATATTGCAGACTTGAGACAAAAATACATATAGGCATGTATATTACAAAGTTATTAAGATAAAAACATTAAGAACAGTATAAGTCTTCAGTCTTGTTGCTATTTCGTTTTCTCATGGAGTACTTGTAAGTTGATAATAGAAGCAGTTGTGGGGGTAGTTATCTCTTCTGCCTCTTGCTGTAATTGAGGCTCCATTGGTTCCATGTAGTTTGATCTCATCTGCTGGCAGGTTTCTGCAAAAGAACAAATCTGGCCCACTACGGACCGATTGTTAAAAAGAAGGAAGAATCCATCGAGTGTTTATTCGATGGTCCTTCCCGTGAGCATCTGTGGCTACCCATGTATGAGGGTTAACCGGGGTTTTTAAAGTGAGTGGCACCTGTCCCACAGAGGGTAGATTTACTAATATAGGTTGGCCTGGATAATGGAGTAGTTTTACAGGATCTTTACTTTTATTCTCCCTCGGTAGAATAGTGGGAGGTTCAGGGCAGAATGCTGTAATTCGAGGGCAACCATTTATTCCCCATCGGCTATTGATTTTGGTTACTGCATCAGAAACTCTGGAGGCCCATTCAGGGTTATGAGGTTTTATGGTTCGCTTCAAGAGCCCATTCTCAAAAAGAAGGAACTATCTATTTATCCAACTCCTTTTCTTATCTGGCATAATGTTACTAGGGCAATAATAATAGAGAAGTTTGGAACATGTTTTCTCCAAAAAACAAATAAACTCAAACGGACAGAGAGGGATGGGAGACCAAACACCCATTCTCTCCCTCTGGCATCTCTCCAGGCTCGACCCTTTAATAAATCTAACCCCAGGATATTAGCTGGTAGTGGCCCCACAATCATGGTAGTTTCTGGGGCTGTCTCATCTCCAGGTAAGCAGCATTTCACTCGAGCAGTGTATTGGGGTTGGGATTTGCCAAAGGCATCAGTTACCCATATTTCCTTTTTGTCTGGCTTAATACCACACTGGGTAGCAGCTTCAGTTTGGAGTGCTGAGACCTGTGCACCCGTGTCTACCATGGATGTAACTAAAGATTTAAAAGGGCCAAGAGGAAAAGTGATTACCAAATCTCCCTGGTTGTTTTCTGTAAGCTTTCTCTCATAAACCCACTGGCTATTTTTTGGCTTATTTACTTGAGGGCAGTAAGTCCAGTTCCTTGACTCAGAACTGGTCAAACTGGTTAGTCCGGTTTCTGGAGAGGCTGAGGGGATCACAGTGCTGGACTCCTTAGAGGGGCTGCCCTTAGGGGTTGCTTTGTGCTCTTTGATCTTATCCCAGTGCTTTATCAAGTATTCTAAATTAGCAGTGGGTAATTTATCCATCACTTCTCGAGGAATTCCTTTTGCAACACCTTCTCTCCACAGACTGTATCTCTTTCTTCCGCTAGATGACACATTTTGTTGACAAATACCTGGCGAGGCAGGTTTTTGGACTTTCCCTGCCCTCCTGCAGTGTATTCTCTGGCCATTGGTACCAGGGAGCCCCAGCTGCTGACCAGTAGCTATTAATTCTTGGGCTATTTCCAACCAGGTTATTCCTGATGGAGCACCCCTTCCTCTAGGTCTGGGGGTTGCCTTTATGCGCTCCTGTAATTGTTTAGCATAAACTTTTAGTGCATCAGGCAGGCCTCGAATTAAAACTGGAAATCTCTGTGGATCTGCCTCGAGTTCCATTGGGGAATTTCGTTGTGGGTCTAATAATTTTGTATGCATTAACTGGAGACATGCGGTTTTTTGTACACTTTTTACAATGTGGCCAATTGTGGGTGTTTTAATCGTGTAAGGATCTCCCCTTTCTATAGGGTCTAACCCACCTGCCCAGTAGGCAGCTCTCTGGGTCAGGGACCACGGGGCTCGGTTATCATTTGTGGTCAGGAAAACCCCTGGGCCCCAAAATCCTCTGGCCTCATCTTCACTTAATAAAATTCGGTCTCCCCCAGTAAGGGACACCCTCCACACATATTCAGTCTCTGATTCGCTGGCCTTACGGCTGTATTTCTCCTGAATTCTGGCCAGTGCTTCCCCCGTGTACGGGGTAGTTCGTGTGGTAGTTTGCCGATCTGCCCCCAGGCCAGTGGTTTCAGTTTTAATGAGGGGACGCATATGTATTACCCCGTCCTCCGGGTAACTTTGCTTCAATTCTTCTAATTCCCCAGAGGGGTACAGGGATTTGTTAACATCTACCGGTTTAGGGTATTTTGAATTGATGTCTCGCAATTCACAATTTTTCATTTCCAGTATTTTTTTAAGCCTTTCATTTTGTTCCTCCTCATCTTCAAGGGCTGACCTAAGCAATGAGTTAATCTCTCTCTCTTTCTCCAGTGCCTGGCGTTCAGCAGTTAACTGCAGGCGTTCTTTTTCTAATTGCTCCTGTAATGCCTTCATTGTCTCTTGAAGAGACCTTATCACCTCACCGGTAGATTTTTGAGTAGCCTCTTTTCCTAGCTGGTCCTGCAAAGTTCTCATTGACTCTTGGAAAGATTCTATCACTTCACTTACAGATTTTTGAATAGCTAATTTTTGCCTTTGCACTGCTCTAAGGAATACGCCTAAGACAGCACCCAAAAAAAACAGTTCTAAACCAAGGATAGCTATCAGGAGGGAATAATCCCCATATAACTCAACCCGGGGTGTCATCATCCCCTTCGCCTCAGTCATTAACCCAGCTTAGGTTAATGTCTTTCTCCCCCTTAACCCTCTGAGGGCTGGTTTGACTCTCTCCTGGAAAACCTTTCAACAGGTCCAGGTACCAGAGAACCTTTCAACAGGTCCAGGCCACACCAGGAAAACTTTCAACAGGTCTGATGTGCCCGGGTCACACCGAGAGGAGAAAAATTCTTACTATAATTTTACTGCGAGGGGACAGTCACCATTTGACTCGCCCTCGGTACCAGTTTTAGACTACACCGATTACTCCACCACATCCAAAGTATCCTGTCCGTGACGCCAAAAATGTTACGACCCGCCCCAGGAAAAGAGAGGGGGGGGGGGGTAACTCAGGTTTTATCAAAAATTCCTTTGGGGTGGATTAAAGTGAAGCGACGCTAAATAATCGGTGTATGAAAATATATAAGATTTATTTCAACAGTTTTGTATCAACAGGTAAGTTAATAAGATTTATTTTAACAGTTTTGTATCAACAGATAGGTTAACATTTTTGGGTGCTGTCATAAGCTTTCTGGGGAGGAGAAAAATGCATAGGGGAGAGAAAGGCAGGATAAGAGCCAGGGAGAGTAAGGGAAAGAAAAGCTGAAAGTAGATAGATGTCCATAGTCACCGCCCACGGGGTCCAGCGATGCTTGATGGTCTTGATTCGCAGGCGGTGGGGGAGAAGAACTCCCCAATTCCCAAAGTCACCAGTAAGTTTATATGCTCTGGCGCCTCCCTGGCATGAGGGGTTGCCTCCCTTTTTTGGACTTAGTCCTCCAGAGGCACATTGTCTTTTCAGTTGTTGTTCGCCCAGCAGGGGTGTCAATAGGCAAGAGCCTGCAAGGTTGACTCCTCATGGGCTATCAGAGGTAACTAATCGCCCAGCAGGTGTGTCAAAAACCCAAGGTCAGTTGTTGTTTTCAGGACAGCGTAACTAATCGCCCAGCAGAGGTGTCAAAGCCCGAGGTCCGTTGTTGCGTAGTTTTTTTAGGAGGAAACAGTAAACAGTCAAGAGCCCGCAAGCTCGGCTCGTTGTTTTTTAGGAACAGTCAAGAGCCCGCAAGCTCGGCTACTTCCCAGCAGGTGTGTCAAAAGCCCGAGAATGCATAAAACATCAACTATTTCAGTCTCTGACAACAGCTTCTGTGGGCAGCCTGTTCCTGACATGGAGGCAGCTCCTAATGTCTTCTCCAAAGGGCGTCCTTGCAGACCTGCACTATCAATACCCTGCTACACAAACCCAATACATAGAACTTACTTTCATACAATTATATCAGATGAGAAACTAAGATACAGTAGATGAGAATCAAGTCATAAATATTTTTATGACCTAAAAATGTTTAACCCCCGTTAAACCCCTGACATTTTATTTTGTGAAATTTTTTTAATGACTATTAATGTCTTTAATGTCTATTTGCCATTTTTCTGCAGTCTGACTTGTGCAAATTTATTTCTCTGCCCATAATTTTAACTGCTAGTTATGTTGTCCAAACAGTGTGAAGCATAGAAGTTTTTTTAATAGATCTGCTGTTCAGTTTGTGAAAGTGATTGGCCTGGTTACAAATGAGAAGTAGGAGATTGCTCTCTTGAAGTAAGGTGTTATGAAATGACCATCTACAAGTTTTGGAAATATACATTTCCATTTAATTTTCTAATGATAATAAGGAATGAGCAAGAGAAACATTAATTAATTTCACAACTACACAAATGTTAAGTGGAGGAGGAGTCCCCCGCCATTAAGTGTGGGAGGAATTGAGGGACATATAAATGAAAGGACTAAAATTATGCCACTCAGGGACTAATGTCTCTTACATTTCCATCTTATCTGATATCATAGTAATGTCATAATACAGACACTGTGATTTCTTTGAATAACAGAATCAGTGTTTATTCTCCAGTCTCCTTTAAGTTCAATTACCTCTTTCCTTCTTTACGTTGACATTGTTGTCTCCTCCATTTATGTCTTCTGTTTATGCTCACACGTGCACATGCCCCCCCTCTCTCTTTTTCTGAATTTTTTTTCATAATTGCATTATTAATTGTGTTTGGTAATTTTTTATATTGTTCTAGGATGTTGAGCATACAACACTTTCCAGAAGAGAAAGCAGAACAATACAGCAAGAACCTCAAATCTGAAAGAAACAGGAACACAGTCAATCTTAAAAAATTGGTTTTGAATTATTCTCCAGTGAACTCCACCCTGCCTGTAACACCCAGGATCCATTACCCATTCACTAGAGAAACTGTTACACTGAGTCCTCATTAAGATGATTTTGGGAAGGATTTTCTCTGAGCAGTGTTGCTAAATATCTTAACTGCAGTGTAGTGTTGTGCTTGCTGGTCTTAGGCTTGCCTTGCTGATACGACCAAAAGTCAGGCCTCTGTCTGGTGTTAGAAGTAAACAAGAAGTTGTTTTCTTTGATACAAATTACGTGAGAGAGATGGGGAAAGGATAAAATCCCTGGTAGACTTCTCTGACAACTTGAGTGTCTAGAGCAGACAGTCCATGCTGGGATTACCTTTAACAGATGTACCCAAGCCAGGTTTACTCATCTTTTCCATGTGTCTGAAAAAAATTGTGTGTATGATTGTCTTATCTGCCAAAATTACTAAAGGTTTCCTGATCAAAGAACCAATTGGAGTCCTATGCTCCACAGCATAGGGAGGTGAGCATAAATGTGATGGATCTAAAGTTTTTCTCTTTCCAGGCTACAGCAGGAAATATGACAATACACTACAATTATACATAGAATCAGGAGTGCAAAATCATTGAATCTCTGCTCAAGTCTATATTTTGTCCTTCCTGCAGATAAAGACAAGTAGGAGTGCATGTACTTACAAATCTGTGCAGTACAATATGCTATATAAAGCTACATGTTTCTTAAATATTTTGTCATCTTTGCTTGTTCCTGGTCTGAGATTTACATGATTTTTTGGGTACAGTGTCACTGACTGGTAATTCTTAATTTCTGCTTTAAGCATAGTTACACTGGGTACTCTGTTAAAAGGGTGACACCTTTGTTCCAATTTTCACCTCTCCTTTCCCTTTTCATTTTTTTACTATGTATGTGGTGTTTTGTGTTGGAGAATGGGTAAAGATTGTTTGAAGGCTGTGCTAAAAAATCTTAGGAAAAAAGTTGCTATTTATTATGACCTTTGACATCTGAAAAAAAACTGTGATCAACACACATCCATGAAATAGAACTAAGGTTAAAGATTCAATCATTTTACCCATGAATAGCTGAAGCATTCATGTGATAGTTATTAATTAGGACTGAACCTAGACCTTCAGTTCAAAATTACAAGTTCAAATAATAGAATAAAAGCCCTCATATCTGTAAGATGGTGGTATCCCATGGGGATCAGATTCACATCAGGACTTCACAAACATCAGTGTGTTACAAGGACATTCTGGCTTTAAATATGAAAGAATAGCTTTTTGCTCTTTTGTCTGTATGCGTGTGTCTGTCTGTCTATGGCTGTGTGTTTGTGTGTGCCTGTGTGTTTGAGTTTCTTTTCGCTAATCAATTCTTTGGTTTTTCAGCCACATGAGACTGTACTTGCCTTTTTTGATACTTTCAGAGTCTGTTAAGTCAGTGTCTTTCATTTCACACTCCTGTGTGGTAGCTTGTCCCCCTGGATGCTTCTGCATGCCCTCTTGACTTACTGTTTCAGTTCATGTTTCATCTCTCCCCAGGGAGTCTTGGTTTCTTTTCCCTTTCTCAGTATTTTTGTACTCATCACCTCTAGTCCCTGTGGCATTTGCTACATCTGATAAGGCATTATTTCCATGAAGTTATTATATGGGATTTGGAAATTCATCTTCACAGACCACACTAATGATGCTGAATGTTTAATGTTCTTTACAGTTGGCTTCACTTGGTTTTCTGTGAAAATAAACAAGAAAATATTAAGATAGAAAACAGGAAACTACAGCAGAATATTATCAGAAAAACACACAACCAGCTGAATTTTAGATCTGTTCATGGTTTTGGAAAGATTAATTGAAAGGTGACTCTAGGTATACTGTATATGTTGCTCATATGTATGGGAATTAATTCCCCTCTCTTTAATTCTGAGTTCAGTAACAGCCTTGTGACATACCTATTTTCCTTGTTTTCCCTTACATATGCACTGAAATACCTCTTCAAAGCAGCAGCTAGTACTTATACAGCACTTACCAACTACTGCACCCACAGCCTTGTGAAAAAAACATGTTACATTTCATCATATTTCTGTATTGACTGCTTTCCAGATGTTTGTACTGTGGGCCAGGCTCAGTCCTTTATCTTAAATTATAAGACCTGAACCCATAAAACCTTGTCAGGTTGTAGTTGAAAATGTTATCAATGGACACTGAGAATACTTGCTTGGGAAGGGAAGGGCTTTGCTCCATCCTGTACAGAGAAGAACCTGGCTTTAATTCAATGGGATGTAGTAAATAACAGCTCTTTATGCCTCTTGAAATAACCATATAAACAGGAGTGTTAGTCCTGGAAGCCTAATGAAAAAGCAGAGAAAGGGGAAGTTGATTCTGCTGGATGAAATCACAGGGCAAAGATTAGTCTGTAGAAAACTTTAGGTTACACACTTTTTACTTTGGACTAACCTTAGTCTGGCCACGTGGTGTGTTTATGTGTTAGGGGAGGGAAAATTTTTGGGTTAGTTCAGAGTGCAAATTCTGAATTAGTTAAATCTGGAGGGAGTTTAATTTGTGAGCTCTGATACTGCTTCAAGGTGAGAAATAAGAGCATTAAATTAACATGATCAGGAGATTGAATTCAGAAGTGCACTCCCAATCCAGATTAAAATGGTAATGTAGATGTACCCTTAGACTCCTAAATAAGGCAGTGTGGGTTGTCAAGTTGGTGGCTAATTTCTGTCGGTTACAGTGCACATATTATCCATGAAGTATAGACAATCTGGATCTGAAGATATACCTTTATCTCTGCTTTGATACTGTGAAGCAGAATATAACTCTAATCCCAAAGGAAACCTCACAGGAAATAAAATGTCAAGTCTCAATAATAAAAGTAAAAAAAAGTTTAATATGGATTATTTAAATTACAGTATTGCAAATAGAATCCAGATTGTGAAAAAGAGAATTGTAACTTGGCCAAGCAGACATCATTATCTGATGCTTATTCATCTGCCTGAGGAACTGAAGTTGGTGTTTTCAGTCTTTTTAATAGTGAATAAAGATCTACCTCTCAAAGAACAGCAACAGACATGGAGCAAGAGGTCAGTCATGTCAGAGAGCAAATTAACAAAAGTTAATTTGAATGGTAAGAAAATCTCTACTTTCTACTTTAGCTCTGGAAACGGTATAAACTTCAGTTTTAGTTCTACTTTAATGTCACTCATTTGCTCAGTTCATAATTTTTAAGTGGTAAAGAACTAACTTCATGAAAGATTTTTTGGATTTGCCATTTTTTATTTGTATGGATGAGAAGGAGAATCTTGAGAACCCACATACATATACCCACAAATGTGGCTCTCAACAGCTTTTTCCATATCACTAATTGTTGTAATCACATTTTCATATCTTTTCAATATTTTATATTTTTTATACAGTTCTACCCTGAAAGCTCTGGATTAGTAAAATTATATTAATCTGAGCAACTTAAATGGAACTAGAAGATCCATGAAATTAATTTTACAGTACATATGTATATACAAGTACAACACCTAGTACAGCAAAGCATGGGAACGCTACTAACTTGTCCTCTTTCATAATTACTCTCCTGTAACTAGATTTCATCAGTATCAGAAACATAAGCACTGTAAAATTCAAGTGCATTGTGTATTATTATGCCCATATTTGACATAATCATTGTTTAGTTCTGGCTCCTGTGAGAAAGGGTTAGTCTATATTTGTAATGATTTCTTTTTTTTTTCCCAGTTTGTTTACCCTTTACTACTGCAGGGGACATATTTGTCTTGTATGATTGATTTAGATGTTTATCTGCTTGGACAGTAGACCTAATTAATACCTGACACCAAGGCAATTTACACTGTATAGAAAAAGTTGAACACAAATAGACTACAGGTTATTGTTGAGGACAAGAACAATATATTTCCTGAGCCAGGGCTTAATGTCATGAAACAGAGTTATAGTATATTGGCATTTTCCAATTCTTTGCTTGAATTTTTATTCTACAGTCTCTGCTTTCTTTGCTGAACTCCCTACAGGAAGATGAAGCTGGGGTGTCCTTTGAGCAAAACATAAGTTGGAAGATTTTTTAGTTTGAATTAAGTAATAGCACTTGGCTTTAGCTTAGATATGAATAATAATATAATTTAAAAGTGGAATCAGACAAAGAAGGGGAAAACTCTCAATTATAATAATACTACAGAATTTTGTCCAATTCATGGTGACTTACAGGCAAGTATTTAATTACAGTTAGGCACAGGTAAAGAAACACTAAGCAAAATATTTAACATTATTTAAATATATATGACTCTCTGCCAGATGGAATCTCCTCCATTTAACTTTATATAAAGTTTAAATTAATTTCACAGACCAGAGATCACCTGGTTAATAATTGCTTGATGACCTTTCTAACCTTAACTAAAGAGACTATTTTCTGCTACTGTTTTGTAAGAAAAGAGACTTTCTAGGATTAAGGGTGGTAAAGGGCATAACTTCAAATACAAAGGCAGATTTTGTCTCTAATTCTTGAATAAACTCTTTGCTATAATTTTCCATATCTAAAGATAGGCATAGTAATGTCTCCACAACAGAAACATTATGATGTTTTTTCTTTAAATGATCAAATATTTAACATTTTAAATTACAAATAATTAAACATTTGCTACATCTTTGTTAGTATTTATTTGTCTTTAATACTTTCATATTTTCAAATTATTATTTATGTATATCTGTATCCTGTGTGTAGAATAGTATGTCTAATCTCTCAGGAAACTACACTAAAAGAAGAATTGCATTATTATAGGTATAAATATGAGAAATTATGTCAACAACTATCAGTTTAGAGTATACTGTGTCACTAATAGGGTTCATAGAATTCACTAAAAATGTCATACTGAGAAAGTGACTCCTCCTGTTATGTAATTTCAACTGCAGTAAAATTAAAGCCTCTGGCATGACATTCTGCAGTTGTTTAACAGTATTCCATAAGACTATAAAAGTTTAAGATTAGAAGGAAAGAGGATGCTATGCCAATAACTGATTTTTATATTTGTTAGCTGAATAAAAAAATATTTTAAGGCCTGTGCAGAATTCATACTTTTACCTTCCTAATGAGATTGAAGTGTTTTGTTTCATGAAAAATAATTTCATTTAATCTTTCCCCAAAACCATAAATATTAAAACTGATTTTCAAAATCTTGCAATGAAAAAATGAATTATTATATTTAAAAAGGACTGAAATTAAATTACTTAATTCTTTGCTGTGTATGTCTATTTCGCTTTATCTGTGCAGCTTTTGTAGATGTTGTGGTCTAACCACAGATGGCAGCTCAGCCCCACACATCCGCTTGCTCACTGTCCATGGGGCAAAGAATTGGAAGGCCAGAAGTGAAAAGCACAGGTTGAGGTAAAGAAAAAGCTGTACATGCAAGCAAAGAAAAACAAGGCACTCACTCATCACTTCCCATGGGCAGGTAGGTGTTAAGCCATCTCCAGGAAAGCAAGGCTCCATCATGTGTAACAGTGGCTTGGGAAGACAAATGCCATCACTCCAAACTTCCCTCGTTTCCTTCCTTCCTTTTCCTGCCCCCAGCTTTCTATGCTAAGTATGATGTCATAGTCAGATATCCTGTCTTTGTCCCCACCTAACTTCCTGTGTATCTCCAGCCTCCTCTCTGCCAGGGTGGGGTGAGGAACAGAAAAGGCCTTGACTCTTGTGTAAGCTCACCAGTAAATAAAATACCCTATATTACCAACACTGTTTGCAGCACATGTCCAATGCAGCACCACACCAGCTACTATGAAGAAAATTAACTACCCCAGCCCAAACCATTACACTCATTTTTCACCGTGCTCAAGTCATTGTGACAGTCCTTACATTCATGCCTTTCTCCCATCCTGATCTGTGCAGGGTACACAAAGCACTTAAAACCAGTTTGTGTCATTGGATCTGTGGTCCTGTCACTGTGTTCCGAGAATTTTCAGCAACTGAAGTGACTGATAGAATACAATAAACTCCAGCTTTTTTCTACTGCTGCATTAGAAGGCCATGGACAGCCTTAACTTATAGACAACCTCTGTGATGTGATGGGGGCAGGTGCTCAATGGGCAACCCCTGCCCGCTCTCTCAATGGTGCATTTCAGGTATACAGCATCTTCTGTGCCTCTAGAATTTATCTGGCAATCTTTGTGCTATCACGTTCCTTGTCAGTGATAATAAAACCTGTCTTGCCTATAGAGGATTTCCTAATGAAGCACAGAAGGCAATACAAGCAAAGCTGTGCACTGGTGATCATTCAATAAATCACACTCATAAAAGGCAAGGAGGTAGCTCGATTTAAAAGCAGAGAATTCAAGACTTTTATTCTGCTCTCACTAATGCAGTAATTCTGTGTGCATACAAAGGTCCCATGATGTTTCAAGTTGTTAATTTAATGCTGCCATTTAATGAGTAATGTAATGGTATTGTACAAAGCAATGTAAATTTTGCCAGTGTCAGACAAATTGCTTCAGGACGATATGGTTTACACATACCAGACTTTATGAAATTCTTTTTTTCTCCCCATCCTTGATATATTTATACATAGATTATTTCCTATATTGTGCTTTTTGTGATTTTTAGAGAAGGTGTTTTTTGTGTTGCTTTCTTCACTTCAAACTACTTCATAGAAATATCTCAAAACAAACTGCATAATGCTCCTCCTGAAGTCCTATGTATGGAGGCAGAGGTCTTAAAATTCCTGGCAGGATTTTTAAACTTATGGAAACACATTTACAATACATCAGCTGAGGACTAGCTATGGCATTCCTATCTTTCAGTGAAATTGAAAGTATTTTCTAAAATTGATGGAGTATTCTGCACAGTGTAAGCAAAGCATAGTGCAGGGATGCCACAATAATTTTTCCTTCCGTCAATTCCATAGCAGTCTACTCTGACAGATGTGCAGGTTTTAATTTTTTCTTTAGTCTTTCATGCCCGTTATAAGCGAAGAGGAATGATTACTAATTGCACTGAAGTGTGATGAAAAGAGTTTAGAAACAGCAATTTCATTTTATTTTTTGTAAGAAAAATAAATTGAAGTCCAAAATTAGTAGAACACTGGTCCTGACAAGAGATTGTTCTTGAAGAGTAATTCTTACAAGTGCACTTTGGATCCCAAAACTTCTATCCTTACATTTTTTCTGAAAGGTAAATAATAATGAAATATTTTTTTATATGCTATATATTTTCCATTGTTACTCAATCTGTTGCTTCAGAAAACCTGTACAGGACTCTAGTCTACTGTTAGCAGAATCAAAGAACCTGTGAGTAAAGATCTTGGGATTTGGACTGCGGTGTAAAAGAAACCTCGCAGCTCTGTGCATTTCAGCTGAAGGAAATCTTTTGAAGAGCACATCTTACCTTTGGGTATATTGGTACCATTTAGCTACTAGGTTGTCTTGGGCCTGCTGCAAAATTGCTCTTTTTGGAGCTTGGGAGAGGACAGAGGGATTTAGAGAACAAATGGGTAGTGTAGGCTGCTTTGTATCAGCTTTAGTCCATTTTTATATGCTGTACACTGTGAGAAGAGCAACGGCTGTCATCTTTGCTTATGACAACTCTTCCCCAAAATAAAATGACTAGAAGACACCAGCACACTGTGGAATAGCACAGTCCTAACACTTACCCTGCTGGGTTTAGTTTGTCCACATGGTTTGTCTGAGCTCTTGTTTTCCCTGGCAGATTCAGGCAGCCAGTTTTTCGAGAGGGAAATTTTCTTCTGCAGTGATTTCTGTGAGCCTTCAGGAATCACTCTTTTACTTAGTTTACTCATCAAAACAAGTGCTTATAGGAGCTACTTTGATGAGTAATCCTCACTGCCTGTTGGCATGCCAGGTCCCAGGAAAACATGTAAAGGATCCAGAGAAGAGATTTCAAGTATTTTAATTTAATTCAAGACTTCCAGGCTGCTAGGAGCGGAAAGAAAAGGCTATTGTCTGAACATGCTTTAAAGTTTTGGTTTTTTTCTGACTTGAGGAAAACATTTTTTCTGCTTAACAACAGTGGAACATGTAGGAGGTTGGACTCTCTCTTGCTGATGTTGGCAAACTCGTCCTTCTAAAGCTTAGCATTCCTGGGCTGCTTTTTGAGTGTGTGCCACATCAGTATCACCTCTTGAATGGCAAAACTTGTTTAGTTGAAATGCTTTCTTTAACAAAAAGGAACTTGTATTCCAGCAATGGCCTAACATGTAGCTGTTTGCAGGTGATGATATAGAAAGGTTGAGAAATCTTTGAGATTATTCTCATACATTTTCTGTAAGAGACAAGAGAAAATCCGGTAGTTAAACAAAATTCAAGGTGTTTAAACTCATTTGATCTAATGCCATCTACCCCTTACCACTGAGCTTGTGTATGCACATACACACATACATATATATTTTGCTCATTTATTTAGATCCAAAGTTACTTTTTTGCAGACTTATATCTTGTAGAGTGGTGTTCTAGTTTTGATAACACTTGAAATAAATGAAGGCTGTTCCCTTAGCAACTGTCAGTTGAATAACCTTAAACTGCAGTGGGAATAAATAGAGTAACTAATATTTGCTGAATGTCTGGGGTTTGTGAAATATTCCTTTTCATAAATCTAGCAACTGGGTTTCTGCTGAATAAAGAGTGGGTTTTAAAATGATGTGTTATTATTTTGATGTGCACTGCAATTTGTTTACTTATATTGGGATGTCCTGCCGCTTTGCAGCTGAGTATACTGAGAAAAATTCTGAAAGCCAATTCAATTTTTTTCCTTATTTATTTGTGATTTATGTTTGTTTTTAAACAGATCCTTATGCCTGAAGTCATTCACTTAAGACATACCTGTTTATGTTACACTGATGCACTAGCTTTATTCTCTTTCCTCACTTTCTATTAATTTACATGAAAATGGTATTTACATAGCCTAGAGGCCAGATCTAAAAGAAAACACCTCCATATTTTGAAGCATGGTAGTTGGGACTATGAACTTGTTTGATTTCCAAGCTCTTTGGACATGTAGCGAACCTTACTCCGTTACTCACACAAGGGCCATATAAAATGAAACCTCAGGTTTGATTGATCTTCGACACTTGTGTAACAAAAATAAATAATTATGAAACAGATCAGTTTAAGGGAGAGGTTCCTGCTGACTTGCAGACTTCTGTCAGCTGGATGTTGCTTGGCTTTCTGTCTCCTGGAAGGGCAAGACAAAGTCTGTATGTTGCTGCATTCTAGTTAAACACGGCCAAGGCAATGTTCCTCTGTTACAAAATCCTGGTATAATCTGACTGGAGAGAAAAAATTATGATCAAAACATCATGATTAAATGCAGGAACTGCCACTAATTAATTTTTAACATTAAACAATTTTTATAACATAGGAGGGAGCTACAAAATGCTTAAAAAACCTTAGCGATGGAACTTCCTGGGGAATCTTTCTTAGATAGTTGAAAGATGCTGAAAGGGCAATGGCAGTACTACTGTGCTATAAAACTCATACCAGTAGTTATTATACATCAGTATGTCACATACCCTGGGAATAGAATATTAAGAAAAATATAGCATGCTGATACCTTAGAGTGATAGAAGTTTTTATATATCAAGATGCTCTGGGTTTTTTCTTCTGGAAACAAGTAAGAAATATGACATTAGAACAGAGATGATGAAGTTACCTGTGCTCTATTTCTTGTAGAATTTCAATCCCTGTTTCAGGAAATTCTCAGAGGATATCTGCTATAACCAATGAATTCTGCTGCTGTGGTAGAAATGTTTGATTGGTTTTGTGGATTTTTTTGGGTTTTTGGTTGTTTTTTTTTTCTCTGAGAAAGAGAGCTGCTCACTGCTATTTTTCCTCAGAAGTCTCGGATTCCTTTTTTAATACAAATATATATATACATATATATATATGCACACAGTGGACCTGTATGATTAATCTTCTTGAAGATAAAGACCGAAAACATTAAAGTGAAACTGAGATTCTGGGGAAACCTAATATAGAAGTGTAAGAACAGTTCAGATGTGTTCCTCAAAGGGTAGAGGCTTTCATGCCTATTTATATTGCTCTATTGCAGTCCAGGTGGAACATTACAAAGCCGGAAACCAGAGATTCACAGCCAGCTTTGAATGGAAATTGCTCTGTGAGAGGCTATCTCCTGGAAAAGAAAGCTAATATTCTGATGGGTCCAGATTTCCTCAAGTGATATTAAATTGGGAATTTCACAACAATAAGTTTCAGCATTATGGTGCTGGTGGGTCTGAGTTACATAACAGGAATGCAAGCAAAAGCTGTTTTATAGAAACAGATATAAGGCAGCTAATTTATTGCACTATGAAAAATCTTTATCTTAATTAGGCTGCAAACCTCAATTTTGGTTAGAATAATTTTCAGTTATTAAGTGAAAAAGCAGAGAACATTTGTTTGAATGCCAAAATTTAAAAGCAGTGTAATGGTATCTTTAGTAAAGTGCTGCTGCTGAATATCAACTGTACTAACCATGTCCTTAACAATCATCTGCACCACTGATCATTAACTTCACAATAAACAACAGTGCTGATTTATTTAATGAACCTGCAGGTAATTGTTGTTTCCTTTACTAATTACATCAGGGAAATGAGACCTGTTAGCACTGAAATAGCTTGAAATGCTTAAGCAAATCTTTCTGAAAGGTAAAATGCCTAGCTATTTTTCTCCTACTTTCTGTCTAGAGATAATATTTTTGTTACTCTCTTGCTGTTCTAATTAGTGAGAAACCTCTTTTTCATCCCTTAAATGGTGAACCTTGGACACATCATATGCTTCAGTATTTTGGGAAATTCCCCAATTAATTAACACATACTGCTTATAAAAACTAGAACACTTCTACTCTGTTTACATGGTAAAATTGTATTGGAAAACATTTAAAGTCAGTCTTAAATGCTGAAACAGTGAAAGCTGTATTTTCAAAAGTTCTGCCTGGTGCAGTACAGCTATGCTGTTCCTGTGAGTGAGGCGGGTCTGTGGTGAGACCTGCTGGGCTTCTCTCACCTCACAGCTCTGCACATGGAAATAGGGCTTTTGCAGCTTTTCTTGGCTGACACCGATTACAGGTTGTCCTAACAGATGAGAATACCCTGTCCATTCAATCTTAATTTTCTGTGAAGAAAAGAATTTTCTGCATAGAAACCTTAACTTCCGGTGGTACCTGAGTACCTAGTGTAGGCTTTTAAGCAAGCTTATTCTCTCTAGTAGAGCGTCCATGAGACAGTAATAGATCTGGTGTTTATTCTTGCTGTTAGAAATGTGTATCTTGCATCTTGTTCCTAATTCGATTTTGTTTAACTTCAGTTTCCAACCACTGAATCTTTTTATGTTCTTACCTGTTTATCTAACATCACAAATTGCATTTCCTCTCAGGTCCCCTTGTACTTAGCCTACTACAATGTCAGTGAGGATAAAACCAAATTTTTACCCCATCCTTGTTTAGGCATAAGTTACTAAGAGGATGTACTCTTCATTTCTAGTGGCTATACCAAAAACTTGTTAGGTAAAAGAGAAATGACCTTATTGCCTGGTAGCAGGAATGATTGTGAGTTGAAATGCTTGGAATATCTGGGATATCAGTTTCAGTTCCACTTATCACAAATACTTGATTTAATAGATTGTTGACTATTGGCCTAACATCAGGGCTTAATTCTTCCTATCTGAACTATTAGCATTGAGAGTCATGCAACAATAGTTTAATTCCCTTGTAAAAATATCTCATGGTTAGTACAATTTATGCAGAGCAAATGCTAGCTTTATATGTATACATGATCGGAAAGGAAAAAAGTGTGCAAAAATTAGATCTCCTCACGATTTGAATTTGTTAACTTCACAATGATGAGGAAGTTCACAAGCAAAGGCCAGAAGCACAAGAATCAGAATGTGTGTTTGAAAGGAAGGAAAATCGATGGAATAAATTTCCAGAAGGTGTCCATCTGTATCAGGGCAAATGGCAGGATCCTACTTTCTGGGAAGAATCTCATTATAAAGTCTATATTCCCTGGTATCATGGTACTATATCTCCAAAGCCGAGAGGAAGAGCAGAAGTCATCTTCTCAAGGCAGAGTTTAATTATGCAGGAAGCAATCTACCACAAAATGAGGACCATATCTTGGAAGAAGAACACTGATCACAAAGGTTTTAGCAACCTGCTGCTGGTAGTATGACTGAAACAGAACAAGCTTCTTTTCCTATTGCCTTAGAGTTTTTTGATTTTTTAAATTTTTGTAGATTTTAGAAGTAGCTGTATTTATTATATCCCTCACACTTTAGCACAGTAGTTACATATACCCAATCCTATTACCCCATTCCATATCAATTCCCCCTAAATTCCAGTAGTATATTTAGTCTCTTTTCAAGGTAGGCCTTCATTCTGTTTAAGAACATCTGCACCCTTGCCTGGACAACAAGATATCACCCAGGCAAAGCAACCTTAAAACCCAGAACTTTGGAAAGCCTCCAAGAACTGTACGTGCTCTGAGGAAGACGAAGATGAGGAAGAGGGGGTCACAAACTCCCCCAGACTCAATTCCCGAGGGATGGGTCGGGGGCTGGAACGGGGTAAAGGCCGGAGGGTGGATGAACAGGGATTGGATGGACATCATTATAAAAACTGTAACACCTGGGTCAGGGGGCACACATGTGGTTTGTATTCCCAAAGCCTGAGAGGCTTCATTAAAATCTTCCCTTATCTTACCTCCCACTTAATTTGCCCTGGAGTTTTTTTCCTGCCTGGGTCTTTTAGGTAACACCACATTAGTGGTAATGTTGATGTGAAAGAACAGAATGGTTTTGTTGTTCTCTCACAATTTATAAAGATTTTAAGTTGAATGAAAAGTTCATCTGTTATTATTTGTCCCCTGTTCTCTTTCCACAGCCTGAACAAACAACCATTTTAATTGAGTTGTTGGTTCTCAGAGCTCCTACTGAAGCCAATGCTCAGTCACTACTCTCACTTTGCCTTGGTGTAAAACTGCTACAATTTTCAGATGATTTTTTAAGGACTATAATACATCTTTCCATTTCATTATATCAGGTGTCTGGAAAGCAATTTAGCTTTAAAATAGGATCAGTACTGAATCTAGTTTACTTTGAGCTGTGAATTGACTTAACTGTAAGTTTTAAAGAGCGATGTTTCTGAAAAAAACCTTGGCTTTGTACTAAATTGAACTATTTGGTTTTTTAAGTAATTGCAGCAAAAATTAAATAAAAGATTTGACTAAGCGTAAAGTTATGGAATTAAAAAACTGGAAATATGTCTGTACATCTAAATTAAATAGCATGAGACTGGCAGGACTCATTTCAAGGCATCTAAGATCTAATGAGTATCAGGTTCTGATGTGAATATTAAAAAGTCAGCAATGCTTGTGGGAAAGAATAAGTGTACTTTGTGCTTTCAATCAAAAACTCTCAATCTGCATTACAAATAAATACTTCATTTTTTTTTTCTAAAAGGATGCCCAGAAAATTATGTCTGTTTTTAAGAAGACCATTATTTATTCATTTAATATTGTCTCTGGGATTCCTAAGAATAGATTGTGATCCCAATATCTTAGAATCTTACAAAGTAAAATGCTGTCTTTTACACAGACTATGTTATAGTCATATTTGGCTAGTTCACTGATAAGTTGCTATTCCCCCCCCATTTTCATGACAGAGTTCTAGAGAAATATTTTTACATTCTGCTTTGAATACCTGAAAGTATTTTCTTCTCCAGTCTTCCATTTTTGTGTCTGTTCTTGTGGGGAATATAAGAGTTCATCTTTTTCTGAGAAACAACTGAAGATAAACTTGTCTGACTTGGCCAAAATTGAGATGGTCACTTCACTCAAAAAGAATAAATAAGTTAATATTCCTATGATATTCATTTAGAAATAGAGAGCTATACCAACCAAGAACATGCCAGGATGAATTTCTCATAATTTTTTCATAAATTTACAGTCTCATGTGTGATTTATAGAATAATATAATTTCTATACTCTGTGCCTTCTCCATGTGCCACCAGATTTTGATGTTACACAAAGCTACATGTTCAAAGGAGCGCTGCAAAAGTACAAAAAGAAGAGGAAATAAGTCTGTGTGCAGTAAATTTCCAGGCTTCTACCTTAATCAGAATAATTTTTAACTCATCACCACTGGTAATGCCCTTCACTCTCTTAAACCTCCCAGCAATAAAACAAAGCAGTAGACCTTGAATTATTAGCAAAGAAGAGGAATTTTTTTTTAAAATGCAAATAAACTTTACCATGTTATGTAAAAACAGAAAATATTCAGTATATGCCTGAAACCTGTTTGCTGTTACCTATGGATCAGAAGCCTTTTCATCCAATTAAAGGATATATTTAGGATCTTAACAAGGTCCACGTGAAAGATGGTTGAAGTATAAGACATAATTTAAAATTTTCTTCTGTGTGAAAAATCATCTCTGCCTAAGATAGGTTCATTATTACTCAGAATTGAGCCTTACTTGAAAACTTTACAAAGCTCACTGACATTTCCTTTGAAGTAGAACTATTTTTCAAGTTAATAACACAATGCGCAATACACAGATCACATCTTATTTTACATATCTTTTTGACTAATTCACTTTTCTGCTACAATTGTCTCCCTATACCTTCAGTGCACATAAATGGTATTCTTATAAATGATGCTGAGAATATCGCTTTATAAATTTTGTCACATTCAGCAAAATCATTATTAATTTGCAAGGATTATACCATTAAAAACATACTTTCATGGATTGAAAAGGTTATGAAAATTAAATGTCACACACTATCATTTTGCTTTTGCCTTAAAGATCTTAGTCATTTGCACAGTACTCTAGAATGGTAGCAGAAAAGAGAACAGTCTTTCTTTTTGATAGGTTTCATTCAGGTACCAGAGTTTCACATTTCATGCAGCATGTTATGTATGGAAAATCACTTGCTTAAAGGTCACCATCTATCCTCATCACTTCTTGCTTAATTAGGCCCTGTAATATCAGGCATTAAGCAATGTGATTTTAAATGAATTCAAGGAAAAATAAGAAACCGTCATGACAATGTCAAGTGATATATAGGCACATGAGACACAGGTACATGCCTGCATATGTGCTTGACAACCAATGTGAATTGTAGATACAACCACTACATCACAGAAAAAGAAGTTTCAAACTCCTACTTTGCTGCTGTAGTATATGTGGGAAACCTTGGGCTGAAATTAAACACACTAGAACACTGAAAGGAAAAGACCTTTTAGCTAGAGTATGTCCAGCTTAACTGAAAAATATGATAGAAAATATGACCAGTTTGAACTTAAGTACCAGAGAGAAGCATCAGTCTGAAGGTGTGAGACATGCAGATATTATTAGTGTGTATGGGAGAAATTATTTCAGTTTATGTTTCAGTCAATGAGTGTCATAAAAGCTACAGGTTCAAGGAAACGAAGGTCAAAAAAAGTCACAAGCATTCACACTCTATTCTGTAACCTTACTTTGGAAAATTTGTTTGACCTGAAGTATTCCTAGTTATTCTAAAAACTGCATAGAATATTTTTGAAGACCTTGCAGAGAGATGTGCAGAGAGATGGTCTTTTATTTTTTTTTTAGTGGAAAATGTAATGTTTTGTACTTTGGAGGACTCTTTTATTCTTTTTCAAATCTGTTGGGTTTCATAAATTTCTGTGCGTGAGCATCAAACTGTCCTTTTTATGTGATGCTGCAATAGAGTTTATTTATTTTTTAATTTGATTTCAGATGTTTTCTGGCATGGGAAGACCACCTTTTGTTATGTTGTCTTTTTCATGGCTTTGCCCTCCGTACTTTACTTTCCCCTTTAAGGTAACTATCTCACTGGAGGATTCTTCCACTCACCAGGTATAATTACTTCTTTTCCATCTCTGCTTCTGCTGTGTTCCTTACAAACATTCAAATAAAAAATATCATTTAGGTGAATGTGTAAAACTGAAAAAAAGTCAGTGGCTGCTTTTTACTGTCTTGGACACTTTTCTAAATGTTGCTTAAGTGAGGAGTAGTGTAACACATCTCTCTTTTGCATGTATGCATAATGTAAACATGAATATATTTAGGCTGCACATGGGCTATGCAGAGATATTCTGAGTGGACAGTCAGGGATGCTACTGTTCAAGCAACACATCTGAAGTTATTTCCCAGGGTTGTGATGAAAGTAAAACCTTTCAAGGCAATATGAATTATGAAAATGGAACCCTTCAAAACAGGTTCAATATTCACAAGCCTTTGAAGCCCACCTCCACAGTGTGCTTTGGAGTGGGGTGGGCATTTTTCTTCCCAAAGCAGGTCATGCAAGGCTGTGCAGGAACAATACAGCAAATAGAAACACTGCTCCTCAGCAGTTGCTCAGGTTGGTGCTGCGTTTCCTGAGAATGATAGCTCAATGCCTGTCCTTAGGATCTCAAGGAACAGTTCAAACCTTTTTCTTTTATCCCTTCTGTAGCCTGAGAGGTTATTTCCCTCCCTCTTGGTTTTTACCATACCTCCTTTAAATTTACAGGGCAAGTTGAACATATGAGTTGTTTGTTTTTCCTAATCAGTTACTTTAAAATTTTCATATTATGTTGTAGAATTGAAATAGAATTTATTTGCAACTCAACCCTTTCAGGCTGAAGTGAACCCATACATTTGTAAGATGGAAGAAACACTCAATGCAGCTCTATTGACTCAATCTGAGGCAATAACACAAGATCCTGCAGTCCAGAAGGACCTTTGCCAAGAGTTTAGTCAATTCTGTGACAGGCATGGCAACATCTTGCAAAGCCTTCCAGATTCATTTTGTATCTGAGGGGGATTTTGTTTGATATTGAACAAGGTGATATGTTAAAAATATGGAACAATGTACTAAAGCACATCCTAATTGGAACTTCAGTAACTAAAAAGAGTAACTGAATTGCCAGTTTTTCAAATGTAGATATTCTGTTCTCTGTTAGCAACATTTCAGTTTACCTCAAGTGTATTCAAAATGTCATCTATAATTTTTTAATCCAGGGGAACATCTGATGGATTTAATTTCTGGATGTCTCTACAGCCTAGATATTTGGAGTTCAGTGGCTCTAAAAGCTTCCAGAGTAGAGCACACAACCTCTGAAATCACTAGGTTGCTTAAGTGTGAGTCAGCACAGCTTTCCTGAGGTTAGTATAGCTCAGCTATAATGCTTGGAGCATCTGGGACAACTAAAAATATTTCTTTTAATGGAATGAACCAAACATATATTTTATGTGAAAACACCCACAACAGTTGAAAAATATGGTTCATGTAAAAGTTTAAAATAAAAATGTCAGTCATCAGATCTAGAAAGATGTCTTCTTATTTAAATCAGCTGCACGTCACATGCAAAGTGCACAAAGGCTTGTATCCATCCTTAAAAAGTGCTAGTGGAGCTGAATGCCAAATAGCTTTCCATGAGGTATGTTATGCTAATCACCATGGCAATCAGCTATTTATCATTCTTTCAGACATGTATTTTCCATTTATACTAAGAGGGTGGTTGATTGGATTTTGTTCATTAAATGGGCAGAGTCAAAACTAGTCTTTTAAACTGCTGTTCAAGTTAATTAGTGAGTATGGATGTACTCAGAAGCAGAAAACTAAGATTAAAAATTATAACCTACATCAATCAGGCGTCTTTACTATATTACACCCAAATAATTCTACTTAGTGTATTTTGTATGAAAGACAAAATAAAAATGCTGCATTTTTATTTCCCCTGGTCTCTCATGGTCTGGCAGTAAATGTGATGTTGTAACTGATAAAGGAGTAGGAAGAGATATTTGCTTTTTCTTTGTTGCCTACCTGAAAGTCTCCCAGATTTAAGCTTAAGAAATGGTGCAAGGATAGGAATATATTTAGCAGAGTTTTGAGTTCACTTTTTGGCAGTCTTAAATTGATTAGTTATTAGCAGGTAACAGATGGCTTGCAAGCACCACAATGAGGATATAATCTAAACACTAATAATCAGAACAATAACAATAAAGACTTAAAGGTAATCACTGGTGGAAATGCTAGACTGTGATTATAGAAATCCAGCTTCAGCTCCTACATTTTAGGTCTAAGTGGGAGGAGTGGTTTCATCATCCGGGGTATGTTCAGGAGTTTCCCATTCATACTTGTGAGTGTCCCTTTGTAAAAAAGAAGTAGATGCATTTTTTTTTTCTTGCTGCAAATGATTTAAAGATCCAGCTGAGGATTTCACAGATCTCAAACACCTTTTCTTTCTAGCTTGTATCATGACTGGGAGTAGATTTGATTGCTCTAGTCCTGCGGATAGGGTCTGTTCTGAAACAGCATCTTTTCAGTGTTGGGGCTTTCTATCTGAATAGTTCAGTATTCATTGGACAGATAAAGTACAATCTTCAACTTTGAATTAAAGCACAGTTTCCAAACAGGAGGAGGAGGAGGTTTGAGAGTCAGTCTCTTACAGGCCTTTTTAGTGCTTTGTCTATTGCGAGGAAGAGAAACAACAGGAGAGAAAAAGTTGGGGCATGATGACTTCTTATCTGTTGCCCACCTGTCACCAAACTGAGGAGCCCTAGTCCTTTTAACCTCTCCCCAAGTGGCAGATGTTCTAGCCAACAACCCTTGATCACTTCAGTTGTCTGTCTCTTTGCTATTTCTTTTAAGACTTTTTAGAGCTGTAGAGACCTCAAGTACACACAGTACCAGTATTGTGATAAAATCAAAGTTTTGTCTTGCAGAAAAGGGCTTTTTTAATCTTGCTCTCATTATCTGGATGGAACACAGTTTCATTTTGGGTTTGTTTTGTTTCCTGGCCTATACAAAACCCTACTGGGTTTTGGGGCTTTTCCCCCATGTTTTTACACCTTATTTAGATATAGTATCTTAAGAGCTGTCCTCTTTGAGTAGAAGTAAGAAAGGGTTCAGCAGCCATTTAAGAAAAGAAATGCCTCATCAGTTCATTGTAGTTTATGAAGGTAAATATTTTGTTAGTGGAGGGAAGAACTGTGGAAGTAGCTATGCCTTCAGAGAAGAGTATGTTTGTCAAAGTGTCAAATGCACACCAAGGTTTAAGGTGCTGCATATCCTGTGCTGAAGGACTTTCAGTGTGGTAGCTCTTAGTACATCAGAAACTTTCAAGAAATATTTGGGTCTAATAAAAAATTATCTAAAAGGAAGGACTACCATTCTACAAAGCAAACTCGCAGAGATCTAGCAATATTCAAATAATTTATGCTCTAGAAATCTGACAAAACTTTTGCCACTGCAAGCTAGTTTCTCATGCTGCAATAATACATTCAGTCAGTAAACTGCCAGCTTTACTTCCTGCATTAAAGGGCCAAAGCTTTTGTGAAGAGCATTTCCTATTGTGGGTACTGTGGGCACTCAAGAAATTTTTTTATGAAAAACTGTATTGAGTAAATTCCTTTCACTTCCCATTCAAAAGCTGTGGGATTAGCTTCTGTTCTCTTTAGAGAGTCAGAAAGTGTTGACAGATAACAACACAGTGGGAACCCAGTTTAGTGCTTTGGATAATCTAGTGCAGCCATTCTCAGATGGGTAAAAATGCTTCCTAATTTGTGTTTTTGGAAGGTAAAAGACTTACCCTCTCAGATGGCTTGTTGTAAGGCAAACCCTGCAAGGTCAGGAGGCAGGGCTAACTTCAGGTCATCCTTGTGGGATACTGTGCCCGTGGATTTCCTCTTCCTTCTGTGTCTCCTCCGCTCTCCCCCTGCCCTCTCTGTACACACACGTACCCTTTTGAAGACAGGAAAGGGGGAGGAAGAAGGGGCTGCCTGGGAAGTTGTAGGGCACTATGAAGTGTTTATTTTTCTTTTATGTAACAGGAGCAAAAGAGACATTCACTGTACTGTGGATAATTTGGTTTTTACTAATGGGACTTGAAATAAATGAAGTATAACCAGAAAACATCAACAATTTGTTTCTGAGTCTTCTCCATGTTAGAAAAGAACTAATACCAGCTTGCACGTTACTTCTTGGCTGCCCGTGTACTACAATATAGTGATCACAGTAGGGTAGACATTCAGTTTTTTCACCTAAAACACATGTGAAACTTCTTAATTAGAACATACATATGCAACATCATCACCTAGAATGACTCTCTCCAAAAGGATTGATTTAGGTGTATATATCACTCAGTAATAAGGGAATGAGTTATACAAAACTAAACAATTCAACTCAGGCTTCTTTACTAAGTCAACCAGTTGCTCCACATGGTAAAATTTTAAAGAAATATCAGGAGGACTACCCTGTTTTACTATCCTGTCTTAAAAAGTCTCTTTTGTAGAAGATACAAGATGGTGCCATTATGAAATGGAAATGCTTGTTCAACCAGGGAACAGAGTAATGCAGCTTAAAGTAAAATTGTACTTACTAAAGCTTTGATCCAGATATGCCTCAATTACTTTAAATATCTTTTTATTTACATGTTTTCTGTTATGAAAAGCAAATTTATGCATTTTCTCATCTTATTTTCTGTACAAAAAGTGAAATATGCTGAATAACTTATTTTATGATTAACACATATAGTGCCTGCCTTTGCTATTCGTCTTGATAACTGTATTTTTCAGGAAGACTCTCATGTTTTTATTCTATAGTTTTTTTAAGTTGATGATTTTGAGCATAAAAGTGAAAAACCCCACCACCAAACCATATCCAAAGGGAGTGTATTTTTCTTTAGCTCGACACATCTATTTCATCACAGTAAAAGATGAATCAAGAAGCATTTCAGATTTCTTTATCAGTTTCTTCTGATGACTGGGTAGATTTCTTATACAAGCTGGGGTATTTAGTTAATAATCTGATAGCAGAAAAGGAGCACAGGGATCAGGAATAGGAATAGCATCTAAATATTTGTACCAGTTTACTTAAAGAGCTGACCCCTGTAATAAGTAATGCAAATATTGAAACTGTACAATTATCCATAGATTTTTCTTTTAGGCTTGTCAGGCTTTTATTCACATATACTATCATTACCTTGTTTAAAGTATTAAAAATATGAACTCCAATAAAGGTAAAGTCAGGTCTGTCTTTACTGGAGTTGAGAGAAAAGTCTTAGAACAAACTCAGGATCTGTATTTTTGGAAGCAACCTATGTGCCAGCATGCTTAGGGAGGCTGTTTGCAATAGCCTAAAGGCAACAAACCTATTGTAATAAAATGCAATTCATTTTCTCTTATCCTTGGCATTGTTTTGCTCAAAAGCATAGGAAGTAATTAAGAAGGAAATTGTCTTTCATTTTCAGAGGAACTGGGATGATGTCCATAAAAGGGCAAGAATGGGTTGCAGTGTCGTTGAAGTTCTGATAGGATATGGATTTTCAAAATGTACAGTTCTCCATGTCAGCAAAAGCAGACCATTACAGTGTTCTGCGACATTCATAACTAATTTAATGGAAGTCCTGATATAATATACTATTTAAGCAGTACCCATTTTGTAATTGAAGTCTCAGTTCAAACGACTGTGGCAATGTATTTTTATTTCCAGTATGGGCTTTTTGTCTTCATACTGTGTTCCAAAGTCATCTACCATTGAAAATATGCATTTCATAAAGAATTGATTGGGGATTATTAAAAGCTCAAATAAAACTATAAAAAAGAAAAGTATTTGCTACAATTGGGTCATTCATTATTACATTTTTTTCCTCAAAAGGCTATGTGTGTTTTTGAAAACTATTCTTTTGTGGTTTTTCACACAAAGTATTTCAAATGTAAGACACAGAGGTACCAGAAGCTATGTAATACTTCAGTATACAGAGGATTGACCTTGGTGACTTCTTTATAAAGCACTTTTCATAGAAATCATAGAATGGTTTGGGTTGGAAGGGACCATAGAGATCACCTAGTTCCAAACCCCTGTCCACGTGCAGGGACACCCTCCACAAGACCAGATTGCTCAAAGACCCATCCAACCTGGTCTTGAACACTTCCAGGGATGGGGCTTCCACAGCTTCTTTGGGCAGTGCCTCTCCACCCTAGATCTCTCTTCTGTTCATGATTATTTTTATTTTATCTCTGATGTTAAATTGCAGATTACATTGCAGTTTTTGTTAAGTATAATTTCATGTTGAGAATTCTTGAACCTTTCAATTGTTTAGTTATGAAATAGATACCTACCCAGGGAAACCAACACTTAGGTGAAATTGGAGTGATGACAAAAATTACTTGATTTTAAGAGTTGCATTTTCCACTTTCACTGTTGCAGATTCATCATTTTCTTCTTGAAAGTCATGTAATTAAAGGCTTCTTGCTGCTAAAAACCAAAATATTTGTGTCACCCTGTACTCTATGAACATAACTGAGGACCTGACAGGAGATAAGATAAAAGCCAATAAAAAGAGAATAATTTATTAAAAAGATCTAATGTTACAAGAACAGTACACAGAAACTATTATATTACTGTGTCTTCCACATTGTATATACCATTATATATAGCATATATACAGATTGTACAATATACCTAACATTTTGATATGGGCCATGACAGTATCGTTCTTTCGGTCTGTGAAACAAAGTTTCTTTCTAATTATTTTTTTTTTCTGAACAGATCTTGTGGCCGTATACAAAAATACAGTCTCCTCAGTGATGCCAGACTGCACTATTACAATCTTCTACATGAAAAAAGAAAAATCTTTCCCTTGCAACTAAAAAATGTCATGATAAGGAAACATCTTCTACAAAATAACAAATAGGTAATACATAGATACTTAAACATTTAAAACATGTTTATTAATATATTTAAGATGCAAAATACATATTTTGTTCATGTTGAATATAAAACATACCCCTTTTTGTCCCTGCAATACAACTACATTACCTGATGGTATGTTCAGTATTTCTATCTTTATCTTCATACTAGAGATCGAGATGTATCTAGATGGAGTTCTATCTCCTTATCAGACTTTTATTCTTCTTATAAAGCATATCCATTTATCGTATTCAGAAATTTTAACTACCATTCAGAAAATGCCACCGCAGTGAATGTAGCCTTTTTGAATACTCTGAAATAAACTGCATTGGCAAGCAACTGTATAAAAAATAGAGGAAATTATGCTTAATTTATAAAATAGCCATTTTACTTTTTGGTTTGTCACTTTATTCTTGTTTATTTTAACCTTTTGAAAGATGGTAGATTGCTAATGCAGGTTCTCTGCATAGTAACAATGCTGCTGTTTTACAAATGACAGCAGGTAGTTTTTTTCTGTGAGTTTGCTATATCAGCAAGGTACATTACATCTTCCTTTCTTTGATCTCAAAGGATTTTCCAGAACGCAGAGATATAGAAGGTCTCTTTCCGTTTACCTACAGCCTGTGCTTAGCTAGCTATCCTGCCTTTGTTTTCCTAGCAACATAGTGACTAAGTAAATTTAAATGCTATTTCTTAAAAAATTATTTAAAATACTAGTGGGTAAGAAAGATTTGAGTTGAACTTTCTCTGAAAAATTTTACTGATAAAATATTAAAAAGAAAAAATATTTAGTCACCAGTCAGCTTTTTACCTACTAAGCACTTGATCTGTGTTGTGCTTTCTTGTCTACTATTTTAAAGCTGCTGAGAAAGAGCAGATTTAGCTAAATGCCAAAAATTATTTTGCTAGTGAACAGGCAAAATAATAGCATTTTGATTGCAGAACTCATCAATTAAAATAGATTTTCATCAAAACCTTTTAGAGGGATGGACAGCTAAAAGAACTGTGCCATTAGGACTTTCATGTTAAACATTTTTAACCTGATTTTTCCCAGGTGAGGGAATGTTTATCCTAGGCTTGATCCCTAGATGTGTTAGTAAAACACCCTTTGTCACAGCACTGTGCACACAGTAATTGTGTACACAGTAATTGCACACCATCTACTCTGGGAATTATTTTGCTTCAGGTGCCAATACATGGAAAGGCCTTCCAATGCAGAAAAATTGTCCATACTGTCTATTGAATGAAAAATTGTTTGGTATAGCAAAAATTGGGGATTAAAACTGATAGCACACAGTCCCTACAAGAATAATCTCCAGTAAAATATAGAAATAGAGCCAATTAGTTAAATAACTGGAATGATGCTCTGTAGCACTTCTCCAAGTATTTTTTTCTCAGACACTAAATCCTCCAAAATATATTGTACTGCAGTTTGAATATATGTGAATGATTAAATTCTGAAAAATGTTAATATTCTTTCCATAATATGCTTTCATATATACTTCAACTTGATTACTATCTATATAGAACACAGAGTGTTACTAAAAAATGGACTCAGAGGAAAAAGAAAGTTGAGAAAAAAAAAGCTGAGAAGTGGTTGGAAAAAAGTAGGTTTCTCTCCTTGCATTGCTTTATTTGTCCACCTAGTATCTTAATGTATATCATATTTAAATGCCCAGTGCAGTTTTCCTTGTGATATGCAGTAGGAATCGATTTCTTATTTACTTTAGAAAATCTGTATCTGATCATTGGACGTAATATCTTGCAGTATTTGATGAATAAAAACTTTTTCCTCTTAAGTTTGTATTTAATAATTTTTCATTTACCTTGCAATAAAATAAATGGATTTTCTGCTCCATTTGGCCATGTTCTGAGTATGCTGTCCAATACTTTATTGGCAGTTCTTTTTGCTAATTAAATACATGTTATACATTTTCAGAACAAATTCTCTTTACTTTTGCAGTGGGCTGTGTAGATAAATTATGTTTTTTCTCAGTTGTTGGTAGAAACAACCAGTTATTGGGGATGTGAGCAAAGTATTCGACAAAACTGCATCAAACTTTGTTCTATATGTTAAAAAAGGATTTTTTTTCCAAACCAAACAGATGTACTGTACTAGACACCACTTTTTAAATACCTGGTGACACATGACTGGGCTCACCAAAATCGAACATATTAAAAAAGGAAAATACATTTGACAGAAATTATCTTTGCTTACAAAAGTTTATTACATACAATCTGCATATTTTTGGGCCAAGAAGTGTCTCCTCCCCAGAGGACTTTTACAAATAAAGAAGAGATAAAAACCTGATGAATTATTGACCGTGTCTCCAACACTCCTCTAAGTGCACCACAGGCATTTCTATGGTTCTTTAAGCATTAGCTCATGTTTCCAGTTTCTCCACAGACATAAAACTCCACCCTATGGTGTCATTAAATTAAAGCAAAGAAATAACAACAAAGTCTGAAACCTTCACCATGATGTTGAAGGTACCATCAGTGCCAAAAGCAATGTTACAGAGGACGAGGAAGTAGACAACACATGTAAGGTGGATTGAGCGCTTGTTACTTTCCCTCCTGAAATGAAAAGCAAAGTAATTAAGGAACAAATGATGCAAATAGTCAGTACATTTAGATACTATATTTTGCCCAAAACTTGTATTCTATTACCCTCAGCAGAAGCTTAACCTTTAGGCAACGGATTGGCTTCTGACAATTGCAGTCACAAAATAGGCTCCCTACACAGATAGGATTTTATGAAGATACCTACGGCAACTCACATGCTGGAACCTCATATTCAGTCTGCAAATGAATAGCAAATTCCAAAGGGGTATGTGGTTTTGTGCCTTAAACCTCAAAAAAGAATTAGCCTGCAGAAGCTGCTCTGAGTTCCAGCCATGGTCACAAATCTTCTTCTCAGAAAAACGGATTAAAGCTGGCCCTTGATCTCTATGTTTGCCCAGAGGAAAAAGTGGTATTTTGCTCAGTAGTCCAGTGATGATTTTAGATTACAGCAGTCCCTTTAAAGGCCGTGTTAAGGGGAACTGTTCTCTGGGCTACTAGTGGTAACAAAATGGGAAGGGAACCAGTCTGGGTTCCTTTGGACAACAGTTGACCTAAATGGAACTAATGTGATATGCATAGTCTAATTACAAATATCAGGAGACAGGGAATGAAAGACTTGGTTGCCTACAGTTATGGCTCAAAGGATACAGGAAACAAATATTCCATGGAGTAGGGATTGGTGTCTTCTGCATTCTGATAATATTATTGAGGTTTGTGACTAGATTAGGGTTGAAATTTTAGTCCTACATTGAAGTTTCAGGCTCACATCTTTTAGTTAGTACTCCTTAAGAGTGTAAAGCAATGTTTAGTAGAACTTTTAAGTTTTAGCAGAAAGTTAGAATTAAGATACCTTGTTGTGTTTAGGCAAAAGTCAATGTTATTTTCTGGTCGTTCTTGCCACTAATCCTTCCATTCCTTTCTTACCTATGTAATATTGATACTGTAAATTTTTTCAACTTATCACAGTAACTGAGGAGAAAGAATCTAGACATCCTAAGTTACTTTATGATAATACTTTAATACTGTAATAAATTAATAGTTTATTAAAGTAATAATTATTCAAGGGAGTCATTGGAATCTACAGAGAAATTCAGCTTATTCTAAGGCAGGCAGATACAGAGTGTTCACAGAATCACAGATTATGCTGAGTTGGAAGGGACTCATAAGGATCATCAAGTCCAACTCCTGGCCCTGCACAGGCCCATCTCCAAGAGGCACACCATGTGCCCGAGAGCATCATCCAAATGCTTCTTGAACTCTGTCAGGCTTAGTGCTGTGACCTCTTCCTTGGGGAGCCTGTTCCAGTGCCCAACCATCCCCCGGGTGAACATTTTTTAATATCCAACCTAAATCTCCCCTGACACAACTACATGTCATTCCCTTGGGTCCTGTCAGGGGGCACCAAAGAGAAGATATCAGTGGCTGTCCCTCCTCTTCCCCTTATGAGAAGTTGTAGACTTACCTAAATAGATAGCATTTTATCTATGTTAGACAGTACACCTACAGCTGGTGGTCCAGAGTGATGTGTGTACCTTCTAAGTCCCATATTATATCTGCCATGTGCAAATGTTTGGGATACCTTAAAACATATCGGGTGTCCTTATGGGCTTATGTCTGAATATGTAAATTCAGAAGATTAGCTGAATTGCTGTCAAGGCTCCACTGTTGGTCTCTATGGATTACATCTCAGCTGACTATATTGTTATTTAAGACACCTAGTGCACATATAAACATCTATAGCTCAGTCAGGTTTTCACATGTTATCCTAGAAAGGGAGAGGTTTCCTATAAATCTTCTGCTTTGTTTTTTGGCCTCACATGGTTGCCTCAGATGCTCTTGAGAATCTCAAATGGCAGTAGATGTCTTTGTTTCAGCATGGAACTGAGGACTCAGATTAATAATTTTATCTAATAGTTAAATAATTGTGACAACATTGTTTTTCAGGTAGAGAATAGTAGAGTTAATGAACATTGCTATAATCACTACTCTTTCAAATATAGTGTAACTTTACCTGAAAAAGATGGAACTCTGATCTGGGGACTTGCAGTCCCATCCCCTCCTTCACTAACTGCACAGACCTCAATGATGTAGACACCAACATCAGGAAGAAGTACCACTGCGGAGGTTTTCTGTGTTTCTATAACTTGACTGTTGCTCTGGCCTTCTTGCCGAAATAATACCTATGGTCAATAAAATAGACAATGGTCATAGTGGTCATTCAAGTTATATACCAAACATTTTGTGCAGATAACACAGTCACTGCAATGCTAACTGTTTCATGCTTTCACTGAGGGTTTCGTGACACTGCATTTGAACAGTCATCTGCTTTTACTCTTCCCTCCCTGCAGTGGCTTCAAAACAGTAATAGCAAAGTATACTAGCAAGTAATGAAAGGACATTGATTATGATCCAGAGCAAGGATAGTACATTTGCCCTCTCCAGCATTAGGTGTTGCACAATTTTACCTCCAAAATTTCAAAATGTATTTTGGGTTCCATTTGATTCAAATTCTTATCCCCAAATTCATGTTGATATTCACATTTTTGGCTAAAGAACCTAACTTCAAATGTAAAGAAAATGTTCCAAATAATGTCCTTACTGTGTTTACCTTAGCTGGATAACAGAGAACAGCTTAGATCTGTCCCTGAACCTCCTGTGACATTCAGGAAAAATTTATGGAAGGGAAAGTGAGTACCTAGCTGTCTTTTTGGTATTTCTGCATAAGAGTTTCTGATCCCAGACAAAAATTGAGAGGGTTAGAGAGGTGTGAAAAACTAGAGTAGTCAACTCAACTATTTCAGAATATTAACTATTCTGATAAAAGTTAGAACAGTTTCTGGCTTATTTGAACCATTTTACACTTTCTTGGTGATATTTCCTGGTGTATCAGAGGGGATATCAGACTTTAGTCTAGAAATGATTGTATACAGACTTCAAAGAAACCAAACCTCCACACCTCTGTAAAAACATTGGAAACATTCTGCTTTGATTTAAAATATTACAGTGAATTCTATGTGGTTTTATGACTTATTATTTAAGTGTTAATCTGTATTTTACTCTTTAAAACTTCAAAACTTTAGATGCCAGCTGTTACTGTCACTGATTGTTGAACATTACCAACATGATTATAAAACAAACGGAAGTATTTTTGTTTCTGCTCCATAAAAATATTAATTTTAATGTCAATTTATAATGCCTCATTATTCTACATTTCTCTAAATCCTACTGCAAACACAATTGAATTGAGGAGTTACTAGAAATTTCATCACAGGCTTGTCCTATTAATAACCACTTCTGGTTCAGAGATAATGAGCTGATACCCTCAGATAGAGCTTACTCGGTTTATAAGCAGTATTTGAAAATCACAACACAAAAATATGTTGGGGCATTTCTCTCATTTTAATTTTATTTATTGTTTTTCATGGTGAAAACTGATTGGAGACAGTCTGTGCAGAATGCTTTACTTACACAGAGAAACAAGAAAGGGAAAAAAGCCAGTAAAGAAGAGAAGTAGTTGTTTGGAAGAGAGAAAGGTGAGTAAGGACAGGGAAGCACTGACCTTGTATCCCATTACATCAGATTCATTAGCTAGAGGTCTGACTGGCTCCCACCCAAGAGACACATGTGAACCATCCTGTATCCACATAATATTGCCTGGTGCTTGGCTGGGAGCTGAGAAGAAAAAAATAACATATAGATAAATATATTTTTATATATAGGTAGTTTCTTTAAAATCAAAAGAAAAATATTTCAATCTTTCATTACATTTAAAATCAGTCATGTTAACAGGCTCCCACAACTCTGGATCAAATTCTAAGGTTTTTTTTTCACCAGTATTGTAATGTAGTAGATTATTATGTATTTATTCATCCCATCCCATCCCATCCCATCCCATCCTATCCCATCTCATCCCATCCCATCCCATCCCATCCCATTCCATCCCATCCCATCCTATCCCATAAATTTCACAAAGCCTATGAACCTGAACTCTTTTCTCTCTCTTCTTTGTAAAAAAATCCCCCTTTTTCCCTAGGAAAATAATCCTTGTTATGAATGTAAAGTCATATAAATTCATGTCTAAATATCAAAGCAAGGCCATGAATCAAAGCTATACATGATTCCTGATTATTATACACTCATGTTAAATGAAAACACAAGAGGGCAGAGGTTGCTCTCTGACTTCTCCCTTGTAGCAAAGATACTGAGATTACTTACGGGACTTCTTGGTTGCTGCATGCACAGCAGTGCTAGGTGGTCCATACCCTGCAGCATTGTACGCCCTCACTGTTAGGTGATATAATGTGTTTCCTTCTAATCCTGTCAGGAGGATGGATGACTCATTTCCCTCTGTTTTGACCTTTTCTGCTGCTTCTTCCTTCTCCATGTCCTTCCAGTATCCAACCTGCCAACAAGCGACCAAATGAAAGTTTAATGTAGGGACCTAGCAAGCTCATGCTTCCAGGTGTTTGTACTTGTTATCCTGTGGCAGGTCTTTTAGCCATTTATACCTTTTTCTGATCATCAGGCCCTTTAAAGCATATGGGATTTGCTGCTTAACCTCAAGCCATACAGTGCTCACTTCTCCAAAATGGCAAGTCTTGGAATATCATGTTATGACCTGAAGGACATTGAATTGCTGTGTACTGGGATGAGAAAATGTTACTACAAGACAGAAGAGCAGAGGATTACTTTGGCAGGGAGAGCTCATCACTGAAGGAGAACATTTAAGGAAAGCTCATCCTCTGATAGGTCACCAGAATACCTACTTTTACTCTGGAAAACTCTGGCCACATCAGTTAAGTATTGTGAGCAACATGCCCTTCCTGGCCCAGTGCAGCTCAGCCACAAGATTTCTTATCAGTGCAATGAATAGGCAGTGACAAAACAACAAAGGAACTCTTTCCATCATCAGAAAAGTCTTATCTGAAGAAAAAGAAGGAAATGGATTCAGTTTTTGTTCTTGGTTATAAACAGGTTCCTGGTAAATGAAATTCCGATATTATGTTTATGCCCTTCCTTTTCAGATATAAATTCCCTAAATGATCTGTGGTGGTTCTTAATTCTTATTTCTGGTATCTACACTAAATTTATCATAATCTCAAAGAGGTTATAATGCAGAGCTGGGAATTTAAATAGTCTCTTTCCTCAGGGACCAAGTATTTGCAGGGAATAATGAGAAAAGCAATACTGTTTCTTTTTAATGTATCTAGGTGACCTACACAAGTAAGGTAATTCTCATGGGACCCTGCTTTCCCTAACAGGAGATGTTACTAATGTGCCATTCAAAGATCTATATTCAGCTTACTGTTATTTATACTGAGACCTACTTACACTTATTGTGCGTTTTGACCTTTTATGTGAAGTTGGTTATTTCTTAGTAGGTTATTCATATTATATCTGGATAATTTTTCCTCTGAGAAAAAGGTCACAGACAATACAGCACTTTTGTGAATGTATCCCAGAAAATGGTGAACCGAAGAAAACAAGGGGCTCACAAGAAAATAAGACCAATGAGTACAGTGCTGACCTTTTATAATTGCACTAGGAGTGCCATAAAAAAAAAATCTAAAAATATCTCGTTCAAAAGATGTACTTTTGAGGTCCTATCTTCACTTGAGTAAAGTGGTTGTGTTAACTCTGATTGAGGGCCAACTCAAAGTCCATTCTTTTGATTGTAAAACTTGAAGTAAATGTCTTTTTATGTGTGTGCATGTGTGTGTGCACCTGCATTATCTCATATTAAAACGCTTGCTTCAATTCTTAGATTAATTACATCTTAGTCTTCAATACTAGTTGCAGTCACCACTTGTTGAAATAAGTGTGATTCACTTAGGTATATTGCTATCTGAATGCTTGACCAAACCTATTGATACCTGAAATAACACCTTGTCACATCTTTTGTGAAAAGAAGAAAAGAATCAACAACCATTTATTCATACACTAGCATTGAACCTCCAATGCTTATTATCTCTTGGGCAATCAGATTCCTTTAATTTCCTTTGTGATGCATCTTTCCAAACTTGACACTACAGTGATGAGAATTGCACAGTATTAAGGACTGTATGAACAGATAGTGAGAGAGACCACATGTCCTGGAAGATGCTATTAACCAGATAGTGTAGTCTGCTGAGGATCCAACATGAAAATCATCAGAAAGGAAAAGTGACTTGATCAAGCTTGCATAGGTGGACAGTAGCAGGTGCGGAAATGCAACTGAAGTAGTGAAATCCTTGTTCTAGACAGATGGGAGCAAAATTATGAATAGCTGAAGAGGTCTCAGTGTTTATTCACAGGACACACTATGTCTCATATTAATGCAATGTTCAAGGCAATAAATAACACCCAGCTTTTGCACTGAAAATTCATTTTTTAGCATAAAGAAGTAGTGAAAATCTGATTTTCAAAACACTGGTGTGAGGACTACATAGATATAGTAATCTGGTGCAAGAAAGACAGGAGCACAGCTTGTCCCCTTTGATATTTTCCATGGGTTTGGAATTGCTCTGCATCACTGCTTATGTGGCATTATCAGTTTGGATACTAATTGTATTTTGTACCTGTTAAGTCTGCAGAAATAATCATGATGTTCCCTATCAGTTCTGCAGCACCACATAGCAAAGGTGTTCTCCCTTGGCAAAGGGGTATTCTTAAGGGAATGAATATATGGAATTAAGAACCAAAAACATGAAATGCAATTCGGCAATGCTTCTGTGTCAGTTTCCTCTGTACTTCAAAGCCCTTAAAGTGTTTGTTCCCTGATTTAAAAATTTCCCTTAAAGTATTGCCAGGTGACTATGGACTTTGATATCAAAATTTCATTTTCTTTTTTCTTTTTTGATAACATATACATTCATTTGTTGATGACCAAAAGAACTGAAAGAAAAACTGGTTATAAAAAAAAAGAGAATTCCAATGATCATTGACTAGGGTAGATGGTGTAGGAATTTACACTGATTTGAACTAAAATGAAGGTACTGCTGATGTTTAAAAGTGCTGGACATTTATCTTAGAACAGAAGGTTTGTTTGTTTATTTACACATCCACGTGTTTGTTATTTTTTAAATCTTGTTATTTTTGTAACCTTAATTTATACTTCTCAGAAGGGATTTATAAAACAGGGCAGACTTTCCTTAATGATAATTTTGAATATTGATAATAGTGTGAAGCATAAATCACAAAAGAGTAGCCCATATTTGAAAAATGAAAGAAAAAATGGGGAAAGAAAGCTTTTGACCTGATTAATGTGTTCTTGTTTGTAAGGTTTTACATTCTTTCTGGACTTTCTATTGTCTGTTGCTTAGCCAAATAATAAAGAGCTTTGATATCTGTTTCCCAGGAATCCATCTCTTTGAGCTAAGGAGAAAGCAAATAACTGAATAGAGGAGGTACAAGAACATGCAAACTCCTTTACCCTGACTGCGATTTAAGCGACGGTTAAAAGAAAATCTTCATGTTAAAGTTTATTTCTATCTAAAATATTTCTACCTCTGATAGTTACAGACAACTTCCTTGAAGTTTTAGGTTACAAGATATCTTAAATAATATTACTGTTTTTTCCAAGTTGGTTTTTAGGGTGTGCATTCTTTGCTATAAATTAATCTGATCTAATTGCGTGTCCTTTTTGCTAAATTTATTGTCTGGATATTCTTTCTGTTGACCATAGAAAATCTAAGCTACAAATTAGGCATATCAAGAGCCTAAATTAGGTAGAATGAATCAAAGTGGACAAAACGCCAAACTTTCCTGGGCTTTCTGAGCATTTGTCAGCATCAACAGCACTGATGTAATTGAAAATGGATTTGAAGAGATCTTAGAGTACAGAAAGTGCTAGGGGAGAAAGAACCGTGAACTGGAAGAACTGCTGCTAGCCCTGAAAAAATGGTTCATACAGTGATTCAGATTTCATAAAAAGTATTTTAATTAGCATTATCAGAAAACCTGTATGTTACTTGAACTGGCAGATGGAAGCCATGTAAATGTTAATGCAATGGTATAAGTGAGCACTTAGGACGGGAGAAGAGGTGCTTTTAGTATCATTTCAAGGCATTGGTGTGACTGTGCTTCAGAACTGGATGAGAGATTCCTGCAAAAAGGTCAGTCAGCCTCAGTTCCTTCATTCTCACCAGAACAACTGCTGACTGAAAAGAAGAAACAAAACACTGTTCAGTACAGTACTTTCTGGAGCAGCTTACATCTTCCACCTCTTTCCTCAGGTACTCTCTTCTTCCACATGGTCCTGCAGACCATTGCATGAAAACTGATATTGTACCTCAACTTTGAGTACTATCATCAAATATCTAGTTATATTTTCTAATGAAAAATGAATAATTATCTGTGTTTCTGATTTTAGGTATTAGAACCCCCAAACAGTTCATGAGTCATTGATAATCATAACAAAAAATTCAAGACACGGACATTGGAAAAGGTATTGCTCTCCTGGGGCCCTCATGAGGCATCTAGGGTGTGATCCATACTTCAAGGGCATGAGAAGCAGTAGTATGTTCTGCTATAAACTCCTGGTTCTAGTCTTCAGGTCTTTGGAGGTGTTTGAATCAGAATAGGAGTGACTTTGCAGGCAAAATTAACTCATATATAAAACCACTGAATCACTAATTTTGTTTGTGGAAAAATTAATTAATTTCAAACATGAAGTCTGGTAAATTGGTATTCAGGCTAGTGAACCACGAATTACTCTTTTTTTTTTTTCTGTCTTGCTTTACCAGGCTGTGGTTAAAATGTTCATATGCTCTTTCGAAATTACTTCACTAAATAAAAAAAAAATAAAATTCCAGTACCATGCACATGTAATTTTCTGTTCCATTGTAAAAATAGATAAAATACACATAAGAAACAGCAAAATATCAAGTATTTCTCTTTCAAAGGACATAATAGGGTAAAATCAAGTTATTATGTCAAGTAATCCTCTCTGAAAATGATAATCGAGATTTTTTATTTTTTATCCTTTTTGGTTTTTTTTCCAAGTTGATCTTTGGAGTGCATTAGTCAAACTCTTACCCCTGTGTGGAATCCCAATGAAAAAAACACAAGCTTTGTGATCTATACTTAAATATTAACCTTGTCTTTCTGGAAAAGGAAAAAGAAAACAAAAATATCTCTTCTTCCAACCAGTAATTCTTTCTGTTTTGCTTCCTTACCAGTAGTGTGTGACAAAGAAAACATTGCCTAGGGCTCAAATAGATTTTATAACCTTCAAGTTAAGGATCTCAAACAATAAGTATGGAACACACTATATTTTTCTACAATTCTGACGAAGTTTTCAAGCTACTTCTACTTTATCAGGCTGTAGCTGGCATATATTTAGTAAGGTCGGGTGGAGAGCTGACAAACCTGTACTGAAGTCAGGAATAATATGTGCTTTGGAAGATGCAAATGAGTACAGCAAACCTTGCATAAAACTCATGTGACATAACAGTTAACATGGCCTTTCAAGGATGACAATGTGATATTGGACAAGTTATTTTGCCTTTCATTACTCCTTAGTGCACTTAGGAAGTGTAAACAGGGTAGAGTGAAAGTGGGTCACTGAAAACTTGTCTGTTTGTAGTAAATATTCTGTCACTTTTGTCGATTAGAACCCAAACATTCAACTGTTAAGAAAATAGCTACCACTTTTATAATGCTGTTGTTAAAAGGCCAGAAATGTGAAGAAATATTGTCACTGCTGTTGTGACCACAGGCAGAATACAAATTGCGACATGAAAATAGAGGGGTTAGTCAGATTGTTTTGCATTCAATTTGAATTGAAGGCAGCATTTTACTAGCAGTCCACAATCATTTTACATTAGGAAATAATAGTTTTTTTAAAAAAGGATAACTCATTCATCCTTTTATTAACATTACTGGAGTTCTGTACTTTATCTATTTGTTGTTTGTGGATTGAGGGAGTATTACAGGTTTTGTTTTGCAGTGCATTGTACATATGATGAACTTTCAGAATCAGTTCTGAAATTAAAAAAGTTTTCACAGAAGCCTCAGAAAGTAAATCGTATGGAAAGCATGAAACTGTTCCATACTTTTGGGTTTTCTTGGGAGTGGAATGTCTTGCTATGCAGACTCCTTTCCTTTTTACACTAAGAGGATGCTTGAAAGAGAAATTCTTGGTATGTTAGCAAAATTGGGCTGATAGTGTGGACTTAGTGTTCTGAAGTGAATACTGTAATGCACTGACTCACTGCATTGATCCTATAAGTCATTATGTCTTTTTGATGAAATTCTTCCCAAAAATGGAGCTGAAAAGATTTAGCAATGCCATCCGCAGATTGTATTCTGTCCTGTTGAATTATGCAGGAGAGCAACATTTACTTTTCTGTTTATTAAGAAAGTGCTGCTGATTATAATTATTCCTGGGAAAGAAGACAAAAAAGAGTAAACTACTCTCTGAAAGATTTGTCTGTTGGAAAGTGAGCAGAGAAATTCTGACTAAATTAACAAAAAGGGAAAAGGCAAGGTAGGAATGGAGGTGAGATGGAGAGAAAAAAGCACCCTCCTCTCCCCAGATAAATGTAGCACCTTAAAAGACACTATTACTTAGAAGGCTCCTTTAATTCCTTAATGGAGGGAGGAAGGGAGCACTGAAATATTTTTATATTTTGTCTTTTTCTTATGTCAACTGTAGATCCCTGGCTTAAAATATTTACTTGTAATCTTCATGCTAGAATCCTAAAAGTGGTGTACAGCACAGTGAGGAGCCAAAGTATTAATAAGGTTCACTGTTAACTTCTGCTGTATCAATAGCCATTTTTAAATTCATACATACAAATTTAAATTCTCTCATATCCATGAGAGACTCAGAGTAGCCAAGTGTTACTTTTTGGGTCATAGTATGCTAAATTACAAAGGTCTGAACATTTTCCAATTGAGGAAGACCACCTCTGATACATAGAGAGCCCACATGTAATAACCATCTATTACTAGGACACATCTGGAGAGCTAAAGGAAGTGTTATGTGACAAGCAGGTAAATGCAAAATACATTCAAGTTATGAAAGAATAAGCTTCTAGGGAAATAATTTTCAATTTTAGAAAGAAAATCTGGTTTGTCTTTTTTTTATTTTAAAATATGTAAAGCAAAGATATAGAACATTTTGAGAATCAGTGGTCGATAGAATAAGAGTGAAGACAGTATGTATAATTTAAAAAATGTTAAGATAGCTGAGAAAGGGTAGCAGAAAAACCCCTTTCTGAAGAGAAAAAAGACAGGATGCAGCAATTAAGTTATTTCAGACTGTCCTTGAGATTTAAGTTGGGTTAGTAACAGGTGGAACACTTGCTACATGGAGAGGGATAGCACTTGCAAGCTGAATATAATCTCTCTCAGATACAGTCTTGTTCTTCTTATAGATAGCAGGTCTAAAGATAAAATGGTCAAATTTTGCTGCATGAAGCAAGCCATGTGCAAAGGGGTAAAAATATGTTTAATATAATGAAGGAGTGGGAATAAAGAACAATGAACGAGAACTGAGAGAGGGTCAGCAGAGTTCAGCTTGGAGATGTAGGTGGAAAAGACACCTGAGCAATAGAAGACGTGAGGTGATATGGCAAAGTAACAGCCTGTTCAGACTGCACTGGATAGTAATATGGATATTGCTATCCAGTATATCAAAAGGCCACACCAAAAGGTAAACAATGTTAAATGGTTGTGTCTAAGCTATGGGGTAAATGTGCTGTCCTGGTGCCCAGCCTGAGGCTGAACTGGAGAATGTGTTGGCTCTGGTGCTGCCTGGACAGCTACATTTCATTCCTAAGGCCATCAGTGACAGTCAACAGTCTCTGGGTTTGTCCAGCCATGTTGCCAGGTATATGCTCTGTGCTAGTAGGTCACAAGATGTTTTAAGACACACATATGATTGGTGTCTGCCTCAGACTTACATATTTACACCCTTGTCAGTATTACTGTAGAGAATCAGGAATGAGTCAATGCTCTCTAAAGGTCTAAAGCAGGTCAAATAACCTGCATCCCAAAATAAGTACATGAGATTTAGCTAGACTTTTTCATGAGGATCAGCACAGACTGATCCACAAAGTCAAGATGGGTCATGGTGGCCCCAAAGGACAGACAAGTTTACTGCTAGATCCAATCTGTTCCTGGGGGTTTGGACTGTAAATACTGTCTAAAAGTGGGTGAAGGTCCATTGCTAGGGCTTGTTCACTTTCCCAAGTCACGAAGGGCTGTCTCTCAGCAGAACTTTTATTTATGGAAGGTGAAACCGCTGCTTCCCCCCCTGACATCCCATTGCTATAGTCTGTCCAGCAGATGTCCCTCGACCACTGTGGGATGAGAGCACACGGACACAGAGGCTCTCTCCTTTCCCTGTGTTGATTGCTGTCAGTAAATAACAAGTTTGAACTGGTCACTTAGAACTGGAAACAGTCAATACCTAATTTTTCCCAGCCTGTGAACAACATATGCTGGGTCACTTGCAGTTCTTTCAGCTCTTTTTGACGTGACAAAGAGATGTTATAAGAACTGGTGTTGGATAGTTTCCAAGCACAAATAAATAAAAGATGTTCCAGTGCTACAACTGTGACCGTTGTTCTACAGCTAGTCATATGTATGCTAAAATGAGCATAATTTCTATTGAAGTTTCACTGCTGCACATGTTAACAGAATGCAATGCTAGCAAAAGCAACAAGACTTCTCATTATGATATTCTGTGTTCATACCTCAAATCCCTGTGGTCTTCCTAGACTTTCTTTAATATGTTTCCACGCAACAAGAATCTCTGATACAGACAAACTCGTAGCTTTGACATCGATGGGAGCAGCAGTGGGTTCTGTATTAAGAAAAATCGAAACAATAAACCTCCACTATAACAGCTTGTATTTATCAAAAACACTCCATCTGAAACTGTCATTTACTTCCTTTATTCTACCTTAATACTCACAAGAAGGTATGACACTTAAGGGGAACATGAAAAACTGAACAAGATGAAGGGATTATTATTGTTGTATTTCTTTATTTGTGTCATGCTACATCAATATCTCATCAGTGATGATAGGTGCAGCAAACTGTGAAAGAATCTTGTCTGTGATTTTTTAAAAAAACTTTAATATTTGTCTATGAGTCCCCCACCTCCACACACCACTTTCATAGCCCTAACTTCAGCAGTAAATGGAGCATTCATTCTATTTGTGGCTTTTTGGTGCCATTCCATCAGTTCAGGATGAACAATACCTTGCTGGGGTGCTCAGTCAGTCCTGCCTTGGGGTGATACTGAGTAAGAAGTGATACCCAGGTCTGTAGTGAAATGCGATATAAAAGAAATTTAGGACATAAGAACTATGTTATTATGTCCTTGAAGTCACAGGCACCAGTGTTTGGGATGTGCTACCTTCTCTCTGCTGTGAGGTGTTTACTGATTTAGGTCTAGGATGCACATTTTTATAAAGGCACCAAGACCTAGGATTTGTCCCCCTGATTACCTGCACTGTTACCATTGACCCTCTGTTCATGTTTCTATCTCCATGGTATTCATAGGACACTCTGCGGTCCTGACCTCCTGAGTATCTGGAGCAGAGGACCCTTCCTGCCCTCCAGACAGGGTGGGTGTCCTTTGGTGCTGCTGGCACATGGCCAGGGTGGTCACTGGAGGTGTAGTTCTGTAGGATGCTTTATATACTGTGTCTGCTCAACAGTGTTTCACATTATTGAACACTTTATAGAGGTCTAACTTCTTTCAGTGGTTGGGAAGTTGAGTAAATGCACCTAGAGATTTGCCACAACAGGCTATTTAGCATACTACCCACTAGTGTACTGGGAGTGATGAGTGTCCAAAAATTTTCACATATGAAGCTGAGACTTCCTTAAGGAAGTCTTTTGAATCTTTTGCTTTATTACCTAAATATTACTTCAAATTTGCTTACTGGAAGCTGTGGAGACAAGGCTTGAACACGGACTGTGAAGCACACAGTAGCAGCATTTCTTCACCTTTCTGGTGTAGTTCACTTGCTCAGCAAAAATGTGAATTCATATTGCCCTGCATTTGCAGAGCCTGCGATTTCTTTCTTGGCCTAATGTTCCTCATTACATTTCTAATGAGTTGATCTGCTCCTGAAGGGCAGGCAGAGGTCTTGGCTTTTATGTTATAGGGAGACACATCAAAGAGCTTTCTAAAAAATTTTTTTTGAGATTCATTTAACAGGGTTACAGAAACGGAGTGTCCTTACAGAACAACCTGATTTAAAATGATATAATTTTCTTAGTGATCAAACTACCTAATATGTATGATACCTAATATCAGTCTTGACTCATTAGCTACCCTGCTTTCTCTGATCACATGCAGGCATTTTTCTGGCATTGCTGCCCTACACTTTTTCACTGACATGGCTTGCACAAATTTTTCAACATTTTTGATGTCAGAGTTTTAATGTTTGTGGTTCTTTTTTGATCTCCTTTTTTTCATTTACTTCTAAAGAAAAGAAGAACTTCTGATGTGATGCAAAATGGTGTTTGGAACAATGAATATTAGTAATAAGTATAAAATATGTATGGAACTTTTCAGGTAACAACGAATGAAAAAAATCTCCAGAAATAAGTGAAATGATATTTTGAATTCAATACTTAAAGTATTTTGAAGTGCTTTGAAGAAATACATTGCTCATAATATGATTTTCTGTTCAACAGTTACATCCTGCTTTCTATTTTATGTTCTACTAAGATCTGTGTGGCAAAAGCTATTTTCTAGTTTTGTATTATTGAAGCAATTACCTTGTTGTCAGAAAAGATTGCAGTGGGATAAATAATTTGAGATATACACAAAATGTTGGTTGGCAGCCTTTACATTTTCTATAAATGTCGGTATCATTTCCTTTTCATAACATTCACTAGGAATGGTTCATATATTGCTTAGAATAACAACATAGAATATTTTCTGGTATTTTTAAAAATTGTTTTCAACAAAAGGAGCAGAAATAGTTTGGATTTTTTTTATGTGAAGAAAATGTATTTCTTATATATTCAGAAGTAATTCACTGCACTTTCCCTGCTATTAGACATTGACAATAGAAGTGCACAGCAAAAGAACAGAAATTAAATATTTGGGAATAAGATATATTGTGACTGTCTGAAAGTTTTTGGAGACTAAATAGGATTTTTTATTGATTCAGATAAGATGAGGACCATATAATTTCTAGTGATATAATATAGGCTATGGTTTACTCCAATGTCATGCTTTATTCTCTGTGCCTAAAACTAATGATAAGTTTGACAGGTTCATTAGCTTTTTCTATAATGGTCACTGATGTTATAATCATATTATTTTCTTCATACCTTGTCATTATGCTACACCTATAGGTATCTCTCTGAGGTCATACTTCTTGAAAAAAGAAAGAGCACCAACATCTTTAGTAGTCCCTTTGATATTTCCTCTTTGAATTAAAGATGCAGCATGAAAAATTCTCATAAGGCTTTGTGCAATGTTCATGAAACCTTGTCTTTCCTTGTGCTGCAATCACACTTTAAGGAAACATGATCAATATGTAGGTCTTTGGGATGTCTGTAATATGGCAGGACATGGATTTACACTTCTTGCATTGATCTAATGTTCAGAGAGGGAATCTTGAATTTTGATACTGGAAAAAAAAGAAGAATTACTTACTAGCCCTCATTGTGGTTTTTTCCCCTATGTTTATGATCTGCAAAACTGATTTGTTTTTTTTAAATAGTCATCTTTAAAATTTCCACATGGTCTATCTTAAAAAACAAGTCCAAGAGCCTACTATAGTTTATGTTGTTTTAACTCTTCTGCGGAACAGAGCCTCAGTCAGGACTCCTCAACCAATCATTTAATATCTGTTTAGTTCTCATTTTGATTCCAAAAAGAATTTTTACAAAGTGCTCTAATTCAGAATCCAAGCTCTTATTTGAAGCTAAGAACCTCAATCTGGGCAATTGCATTATGACTGCAGGCAGTCGTACCTAGATGACATTTTGGGATTTCAACCAAGACCCATTTCTGTGATAATGCCTCTCTGTGGAAAAATTCACAAGAGATCTGTGAGAAGGAAAATCAGGAAAAGTCACCCCTGTTGTGCCAATCTGTAGATAAAGAAGGTGGTAGCATTTGCTCCTTTGCAAGAAATAGCCACAAGGGCTACCTTCCAAGTCAGGGCTACCTTCCAAGTCAGATCTACCTCCAGTAAACTTTTTCCATTCCTGAGAAAAGACGAGAGGTTATGGTGGTCTCCACCTCTCAGCCTGTTTGATGCATGTTCCCAGTTTGGGGACTCTACCAGATCTGTGGTGACATGGCTTCCTGCAGGATATAAAACTATCTCTCGAATCTTGTACTAGAAAGGGAAAAGATATCTGATTTCCAAAGTACCAGAAACGACATTAGTGTTTCCTGAACAGGCCCTTGGACTTCTCACTTTTCCTCAAGTTCTTTCTATTTTCTCATTCTCTCTGACCAGTGTCTTTGCAGAAGACTTTAAAACATAGAAAAATTAGTGTCAAAATGAGCTAGCAGCAAAGACCTCTGCAGTCAACAGTTTTTATTTAGGGCTGAAATACTCTTACTTGTCAGGTAGAACTTCTGCAGCCTGCTCCTGTATTGATGCTCTCCTGCACACTTGTTCACAGTATACATCCTGCTGTGGCTCTCCCTCCCCCATGGAATAACCCAGATTTATTCCACAGCAGAGTATCCCCTGGGAATAAGCAGCTGTCTTATTCCGTTAAGACTGTACAAGAGGGGTGTTTCCATGCTCATGAATACAAATAGTTTGTTTCTATCAAGTGACATGGCAGCCAGAGTTATATTCAGCATGTGAGAAGGGGATGTGCACATGATATTGATTACATATCTGCCTTTCCATGGGGGGTAGTGGCATTGATCAGAAGACTACTTAATAAACTCTTATATGTCAGGGTTGTAATTTCATTGTTTAAAAAAATCACTGAAGACAGCTCTAGATGAACTTTTACAGATGGATCATCTGGCAGAAACAGGAAATAACCCTCTGTGGTTTACAGTTAATCTGCCAATTTATTAATCTTCAGGTTCACCTAAAACCCAAGTAGCTCAACTTTAGCTATGAAATGAATTACGGGACTTCTCTTCATGAAAGTAAAATTTTAATTAAAAACATGAAGGCAGTGTTTAAAAATGTGTAACTGCATATTGTTCCCTCTAAATGAAAAGGAAAGGGTCTAAATTTGTCTAAGTAAGAGAGGAGATGGGCCTAAGCAGAACAGTCCTTCAATCTGCAGTGTCTTGTTTAGTATAACATCATCCACTAGCTGGCTTGATGCAAAATGTCTAAAAGTTATGAATAAAAAAAATTGCAAGGGCTGTTGTACGGTCCTTTGTTTTTCCGATAGCTGAGAGCTTTGGATCTTCGTTGACTCAATGAATTACCTCAAATCCATACTAAACAAGAACGAAACCTCTGTGCAGCATCATTGCACCTTGTATTACAGAACCACATCTGGGGTCCCTCAGGAAGTTTTAAACTGTGAGTATGAGAGTCTTCAGGCTTTAACTTGCACCATTAAGGGTTCTCTATTTCACATATAGAAATTTTTACTGGTATTCACTACTCTGTTTATCAAAATTATAGATCTGTCAGTTGTTGTCAAGATGATTCCATCAGGGGCCTGAAGGAGGAATTAGATACTGGAACAAACAGAACTGATCCTTATCACCCATTGTGGCAATCATTAATAAAAAAAAACTTTTATAAAAGACTTAACTCATCCTGAAACCGCTTGGGTTCCTTTTTTCTCCCAAAAGCTTGTTTCTATATCCTTGTATATTCTCTTCTATTTCTGTACTGGACAGTACTCTAATTCATATTTATTCTTGTGCTTTTAGGCTGCGACTCTACTTGTAAATTAAGTGGGTACAGAGAGACAAGACACCAGCCTGAGCATGGACATACAGCTGTCCATAGCATTACATTGTTAACATGATCTGTGGTGAAGTATTGATTCAGGGCAATTAGTGCTGCCCCAGACTGTGGTGTTTTTATCAGAATGATGCCCTGATGCAATTGAAAACATTTGAGTCTTTCTTGTGTGTAGGTTTTACTTATTACGTTCCAATTTTGTAATAGACTGGCTTATTACTCCTCCTTATGTACTTGACCTAGCATTTATATGTCCTTACTTTTTCTCCAGTCCTTTAGTTCACATTTTTCTATATATTGGTCAGATCCTTCTCTGTATTTCATAACCAGCTCTTCTAGTGGCATTATGAATATTAAATATATATGATCTAAGACTGATCCTTAAGAAATTCTGCCAATAGCCTTCCAAGCCTTTCACAAGTCAAGCGGTAAAAGGTATGTTTTTCTGCCCTTATATAGAAATATTTTTAATTTTTTCTTGAACATTTAGCTAAAATTTATTGTTGCCAGATGTTCATTGTCTTCATTATTTTGGGATGGGAAAGATCTTGCTTCAGGTTCTTGAGCTTGGGGACTAGCTCTCACCATCTATGGCAGAAAAACAGATTAAATTTCATTTATGGTACATTTAAATAGCAAATTCTGCAATGCCTAATTTAGAAAGGCTTGAATTTTTGACAAATGCAATACCAGAAGTTTTCATTACAAATGTAAAAATTTGCACTTTCACATTCTTATTAGCTATCCTCTCTATATCATCTTATTTATTTAAAATAACCAACAAAGTATTTTATTATTGTCGTCCATTCCTTGATTATCTTTAATATAAATTACTAATTTACTTCACTTTTTTTCTGCTTTATATACTTTCTTAACTTAAAAAAAAATAACCCTAATTTTTTTCTATACTTGGATAATTTTTATTCTTTTCATTTTCTGGGTTGTATTATATATGCTTTTTATTTATGCTAAATATTTTCTAGTGAGTCCATCTATAGATCCTCAGAGGTACTGCCTTAAAAATGTTCAATTTTTTTCAATATAAAGTTCAAATAGATTTTATACTTTTGGCCCAGAGACATTCCAAAACACTTTCATTTCTTGTCTTATCTACTAACTCTAGTTTATAAAATAATTTCCTGTTCTTTAATGATGATGTGTACAACTATTCTTTGTTATGATCAGCTTTTCTACAGTGTCTTGATTATTTATCAGAACAAGATTATTGTACCATTATTTCTTTTCACTTAGTACTGGATAAAGAATCTGCTAATTAGCACAGCTGGGACACAAGATCATTAGTCCTTACTTATTAGTTTTTACTATCCAGACTACGCTCAGGCTGAATTCTCTCATAAATAACAACATTCTGTACTATTTATCAACAATTAGAAAGGTCTTTCTCAGAATCTGAATTGATCAGGGTAATCAGCGATTGATCTCTAGTTTGACTTCCAGCTTCTTTAATTGCCCTTTTCTAAAATTACATGGAACTCAAGGTTATTCTGTTTTATCCAAACACTGCTTTTGTATTTCCTGATATGTTATCACATCATCAGCATGTTATGACATCCAACCTTTTATTTTTGTTTTGTCTTTTCTGTGCATCTCATATTTTGTCTAGCCCTGCTTGTTAAAGAAAGCCAACCCGGCCATCACTGTTACCAGTACAGCCTTTTCCGTCTTCTTGCCATCATACCTTTACACTCTTACTTCCTTTTCCATTGCTATATTTATGATTTTCCCAGTTTTCACTTTCCAGTGAATTAAAACCACACATAGAGATTGGATATGATTTCCTTGATACTGAAAGCTTGTGTGAGTAGTCTTAGAATTCTTAGTCCCTCAGTATTGGATGGACTGGAATGTAGTCATCAGTAAAAAAGAATGCATAAATATTAAAACAAATGGTGCTAACATTGCTTTTGTTTATGGCTTTATTTCATTATCTTTACAATTTTTTTCTCTGTGGATCAAAATAGCCTGTGCCTGCACTGAATTTCAGTGCTATTTTAGTATATTCTAGCATGAATACCTTATTTTCCTAGCAGAAAGTATGGTCAGAAGATTTCTCCCTGTTCTGATCATGATTCTCTTCAGCCTCAGGCCTGCTCACTGCAACATTTCTCCTGGCAAGTAGATTCATTTGCTCTACTCTCCACGTACTCTGATATCTCTTTCTATTAATAAAGTTTTCCTTTATGAAAGATTTAGGCTTGTCTTTCCCTGGTGCTGGATGGAACATGTCTACTGTGTCTTTCTGTTCTGCCTCCTTAATGAAGGTAATTGTGCATCGTTTTTCTATCCTGCATCTTCTGTGCACCGTCCTCATTCCCTCTCCAGAACTGCTTCCTGGCTCTCATTTACATCACTACATTTGACCTCTATTTTTCTTCTTTTCTCTTTGATTGCTTGCTGTCTTCCTTTCCTAAGACCTCCAGGAAAGACTCCTCCCTAAAACTTTCCTACTGCATTAAGACACCTTTTTGAGAAGGTCACACGCATTTGCTTTTTTTATCCGTAGGTTATCTATCTAGTTTTGTACAACCTTTTTATCTGAACCTCCATTCTATTCTCTATTCTTCCATCACACTCATCTGCACTTTTACTTCTTGGAGAGTCTTCGCCATGAACTGTATGCTGATCATGTTTTCTATGAAGTCAAAAGATGGATGAAGGAGAAGAAAAGTCTTGAAACATCTATGACCAGTCAGGCTTTCTCCTCTCTTTAGCTTTGGGTTACTATCTGGAGGAAGGGGTTGAAAATGGAAGATTAGTGAGGAGATAGTTACTCTGAGTTGTTTTTACTCAAGGTGACTCTGTAGCTGGGAAATGTTAAGGATATTTTTGGTGTGGGAAATTTCACATATTGAGTTTCTTTCGAGTTGTTTTCTGTCTGTTGAAAGAAATGGAATTCTCTCAAAGAAGACAACAGAATCTTGTTAAAAACTTAAAAGCATTCTTTCTCACAGACATGAGGTCAAGGGAGAGAAGAGAGTTCAGAATTGTGAAAATACAGCCTGTGATAGTATTTTGTAAGACAAAGCACAAGCCTGCACGGCATGTTATTGCCTCTGCTAGGTTGGACTTGGCAGTGTATGCATGTATGTCCCTGAAATGATGGCATAAATCTTCACATTTCAGCTGTGGATCATGGCCATCTTGGTATTACCTGTATATATTTCATTTCCTACAGTTACCATCAACATTGATGCTTCAGTAACCATTGACGTTATGTTGTCTTTTGAATATCTATTGGCTCTATGTCCAGATGGAGATTGATGCCAAGTGGTGTCCCTCAGAGCTCTGTCCTATCTTTTTCAATGACATGGGCAGTCAGAGATCAAGTGGACCCTCAGGAAGTTTGCAGATGACACTAAGCTGAGTGATACAGTTGACAAACCTGAAGGATGAAGTGACATCCAGAGAGACCTGGAGAAGCTACAACAGAGGGCCCATGGGAACCTCAAGAGTTTGAACAAGGTCTAGTGCAAGGTCCTTCACCTGAGTTGGGATGGTCTCATGTACAAATACAGACTGCTAGAAGAACTAATTGAGAGCAATCTGGAGGAGAAGGACTTGGGACCTTTCATGGATGAAAGCTGGACATGAGCCAGCAACGTGTACTTGCAATGTGGAAAACCAACCACATCCTGAGTTTCGTCAAAAGTGGTGTGCCAGCAGGTCAAGGGAGGAGATTCTCCCCCTGTACTCTGCCCTCACGAGACCACACGTAAAGTGCTCCATCCAGCTCTTGGGTTCTCATCCAGCTCTTGGGTTCTCAGCACAAGAAAGATGTGGACCTGTTGAAGCAGGTCCAGAGGAGGGCCAAGAAGTTGATTACAGGGCTGGAGCACCTCTTCTGTAAAGATGGGGTTTGAGAGTTGGGGTTGTTAATCTTGAAGAGAAGGCTCTGGGGAGACTGTCTAGCAGTCTTCCAGTACTGAAAGGAAGCTTATAAAAAAGGGAGAGTGACTTTACCTGGGCGGATAGTGACAGGACAACAGGGAATTTTAAACTAAAATAGAAGCGATTTAGATTAGTTGTTAAAAACAAATGAATTGCTGTGAGGGTAGTGAGACACTGGAAGAGATTACCCAGAGAAGTTGTGAATGCCTCAAACCTGAAAGTGTTCAGGGCTAGGTTGGATGGGGCTTTGAGCAACCTGGTCTAGTGGAAGGTTCTTCGCCCATGGCAGGGTATATTGAAACGCAATGATCTTTAAGGTCCCTTCGAATCTAAACCATTCTATGATTCTACTATATGATCTAAATTAATAGAGATAAAAAGATTAGCCACTCTATTTACTCCTGAAAGAGTACTCAGTGTTCTGGTGAAGTTTTCTGCATCCCTTTACTCAGAAGGTAATGTTTTTAAGCCTTTTACTTTGATCAGATTCACTTTTTGTAATCAGAGGGCATTCTGTTGTGTTCACTGAGGGGAACTTGCTCAACACCACCTGCCAAGCTGCTTGTTTAAGAACCACTCAGAGCCACCACAAATAGGCTTTGAATGTCAACCAGAAAACACACAGTATGTGATGAAATGCAAGTAAGCTAAGGTTTTGCTGGATCAGCCCCAAGACCATAATATATTGTACTGTCAATCGTTATTTAATATTTACTCTTCAATAGAAATCCTTGAAAAATGGTACCTTCAGTTGTTTAGCTCCTTAAGCATGACAGTCCATATCTCTTTCAAAAGCAGTTCCCCATTTTATAGTAAACTGCACTGTCTATCGTCCTCAATCTCCATATTGCCCAGAATTTATCTGTAATAAACTGTTTCATTACTCCTTTAAATTTTCAGTTTATCACCTAGGGTTATTCTGAAGAAAAGCTTTTTGTAAATTAATTTTGCACTGTATTACCAGAGCAAACCATATTTTTCCTGAAATATGTGTTGTAAAGTATTGAGACCCATAGAATTCCTCTTACCAAAGAAAAGTCTAATGTACAGACACATACAGAGACTGAATTAGCAAAGCTGTAACGAGTAGGTACTTTCGAGTAATTGAATTATAAGCAGAAAAGTTGGTTTCTAGAAAAAAATAATTTATATATTACTGATTATTCTGTTTCCGGTCTTGTCCAAATAACAGGCAAAGGACCATTTATTACAAATCAGCACTCAGATTTTGTTTAAATAATTTTTGCTACTAATAAAGAATAAAATTAAGATTTTGCCTCTTCCTTTGCAAAAACATATTTGCAATGAACTTTCTGATGAGAATATGAAATTATTAAAAAATAAAAACATCACCATTGGTCTCACAGTATCAGTTTACATTGAAGTCAACTGTACAATTTCCGAGTTGTACTGCTCAATTTTTGTACTTTAAAATGTAATTGTTTCTATAAAAATATGAGTACTTGGTAATGCTGATTCAAAAAGTGGAACAAAACCAAATTATTGGAGCTGCTTTTAGTAAAATCAGCATCTCCAACCTCTGTAATTACTGTGAGAGAATAGTAGCGGGCAGCATCTGCTACATCATGGCTCCAAAATTGCACATTTATTGTGGGTTAATATGGAGTAGTATTTAATGTTTTCCAGCTTCACATAGAATACTACTATCTTCACACTACTTTTTTGTAGAGAGAGTATGAAATTCCTCCCATCGGTACTAGGACTCTGCTTGTCTTATTCTCTTCATAGGAGACAGTGGGATAATTCAGGATAGTATAGTGGAAAAAACCTTGAAGTTTATGAATTCCAGCAATGGAGTTGCTCAAAATATTATTTTGGATAACATTTATTTGCCTTTTGTGTGCATGGAAATTTCTATACACTCCCTCCTGTCAAAAACAGAACAACTTCTTTTACTAGTACAAATGGTTTGTTTTTTTCCTGCCCCTCCCCCCAAAAAACCCCAACCCCCCCAGAAAAAAAAAAAACTGTTGAGAATTTATATCATTTCTCCACAGAAAATTTTAAAAAATATTTTTCATTTTTTCTTCTGAGCTACTACTATAACTCACACTGAATACTGGGATACTAATGTATAGTCAGAACTTTTATACTAATGAAATAAAAAAGAGAAAATAAAAAATAATAAAGCCAAGAAAAACTATATTTATGTGCACTTTTAGTATCCATTATCATCATCATGGCCAGGCTTCGTGAACAAAGATTTGGGAATCCATTAACCAGGAAACATGTCCTTGAAGTCTATTCCTAAACTTTGTCATTTGCTTCCTAGGTAAGCTTGGCAAGCTAGTTCACCTCCTTCTCTGTAAAACGTGTTTAATGTTATTTAGTACTTCTGCAAAGAAATTTAAAACTTAAGATTGAAAAAGCATGGTATAAGAGGACACATTATATAAAAATATAACTTAATATACTTCATGGTATGGAATTTAACTTCATGTTGAACTGACCTCCTTCAGCTGAGCAGATGACAACAATAGGGCTGAATGGACCATCTCCTTTGTTGTTGTAAACACCAACTTTCACCTCAAAAGGAGTCAGAGGTGGCACACTTTCATCTCTGTAGATGAATTTTGAGGCATCTGAAGATGTCACCATTTTTTCCTTCCAGCCACGAGTTCCATTTGGCCTGAAGGCTACAATATATCCAAATCCTTCTCCACTCTGAAACTCTTCTGACACTGGCTGAAAAATGAAGTCCAGGTAATGATGAGACAAGGTTTTACTAATTTAAAAAGTAGTCACAGTTCCATTATAGGATTTTACTTACTATACCTGGTAAGCAAATTGTCCTCATAAGGACAATTGCTTCCAAAGAAGAATCTAAGGTGAGAGAGTTTTCTCGCCTAATCACCGTAGTTAGGTCATTGTCCTAGGACTGAATGAGCTCTTGGACTCAGAAAATTATTTTCTTTTATATCTCACGCTTTGTGGTTAATGCTTTAACCTGTTGTCTATTGGTGGAATCCTGTTGTCTATTGGTGGAATCCTGTTGTCTATTGGTGAAATAGTCCCTACCACCTTGTTAAAAATATAGAGCAACATATTGTGAATAACATGATGTGTATGACTCCTAGTACAGTGGGACTTTCTTGGTTTGTAGGTGTCAGTCTATCTAATTTCTGTGTCCAAATGGGATGTTAAGTCTTAGGGATTTAAGTCCAGGGTTCAACTTAAGACTTAGGATATAATGTAATAATTCTATTTGTTTTAACTCTCAAACAGTTTTTTCACTCTTTTTAATTAAAAAAAAAAACAAACCAACAAAACCCCCTCATTTTATTTTCTCTCCTCAGAATACCTGTGCAATTAGCCACTCTGTTTGGGACACATCTGCCATAAGCAGGCAGTTAGAAAAGGGATTTATCTGTTTTAGAGTCTGAGCACTCCAAAAGCTAAAATTTAGATGTCCAACTCAATTAGTGGAACTTTTTGTGCTAATTAGTAAATTAGTAGTAGCTTACATTTATTATTAAGTCAATGGACTAGTTTAGGGATTAGGGTAGGTTTAACAGCTGTTAACTAGACCTATGGGAAATGCCCAGAAATGGGTGTCTAAACTCCCTCTCTTGAAGTGCCCATCATAGATTTGTAGCTAATGGACATTGAATGAGAGCAGAGGCCCAGAGGACACTAAATCCTCTCCCCTCCCCATTGCAAGTTAGTGTCTCATCATCAGGCACTTGCAGACACATTTTTCTACCCATCCTTCTGAAGCTATGCACTGCCCAATTGAGTTAAAAAAAAAATCATGAGTCCAAGGGCAGAGGATGTAAAAATAAGACAGACTTTGTAATCTACTCTCACGCATGTATCTGTGGTTTCTTTTGGAAGAAAACTTTGTCCCTTGACAGAGAGTGAGATATGACTCACTCCAGTAGTCCCCCACCCCAATCACATAGGAAACACTCTAAAGACACTCAACATGACTGTTGCATACTACTATTTTATATTAGGGACTGGGATTAGGCCAGTTCACATCTGATACAGTTCTAACCACCTGATATTTTTGTTTGGGATTCAGTAAATTCTCTCTGAATATTAGAGTTGCTGCTATTTATGGTTATAGACTATAAAGCTAACTGAAATCAACTCTGTCACAGCTGTCTCAGGTAGCTTGTGTTGGAGAAGACAGATGTGCCAACAGAAGGCAGCCTCTTCAGACAGCCTAAAATTTGCCAGTTAAAACAGATAATCAGAATTCTGGGTGTCTCTTACTATCTAAATATCTCTTCAAACTGCCTAAGCTAAGACCTTTTTCGTTAAAACTCCATGTCTTTATTTGATGGAATTCTTCTTGAGTTTATGTATAGGTGTATATATATATATATATATACTGAATCTGAAACTCTTCATGATGAATCTAGAAGTTTTGAAAACTCAAGGAAAATCTCTGTTCTACTGGTTTTTTTATGATTAGCAGAGAACACAACTCCCACTCCTCCAACTACCCACTGGCATGACCATACACCTGTGTTGCATCTTGCAACACAATTATCTTGTCAAAATAAAAGTCTATTTCATCTCTTTAGTTTCATGTTTTTATGATTTAATTAAAAATAATTATTTCTTAATTGAACATGAAAGTTATAAGGCTTTCCTTTTCTTTTCCTAGCTACTATTTCATCAGGTGTTATGTTTACATAAGATCCAGAAAAATCAAATCAATCCAAGCAGTAAATCAGGAAGAAAAGTCTTATGAATTAGCACAACTTTGGAGCTGCTGCCATAATGTCCTCTATTCAAACCATACCAAAAAGGCCCAGTACTTTGAAGTTTTTGAACATATTTAAGAACAGTATTTTGTGTTTGTGTGTTGACAAGATATGCTGTAAGGAAACTCCAGTACAGTACTCTTTACTTTGTCCTCAAAGAAGTTAACATGAAAAAAACCCTTTAATTAGAATAAGTCTCTTACCTCCCATGCTATTACTAATTCATGTCGCCTTCCACTTCTGCCACTTACATTAGCTGGAGGTGTCTTTGGAACTGTGAGCAAAAAGGAAAAACAAAACAAAACAAAACAGAATGTCCAAGTTATTGAAGTTTTCCCCATAGTAATAAGTTTCTGCAGAAGATATGAGACATTAAATCAGAACAGAAATAAAAAACATAGCACTTTGTGATAAAATTTGCTCAAGTTTCATTTCAGACAACTGCACACTCAAACTGGTAAACTCAAACAAAACATAAGCTTAGAATAAAAATAATGCTGGAGTAAAAAACTGCTTAAGCACTATGCCTTCTACAGATTAGTCAAAATTTCAGTGTATGGATCATCTAATAGATAAAACAGGAATTATCTTGTTAATATTTATATTCTTTTAATAGAAAATTTGAAATGCCACAAAACCCAACATATTTCAGACTTCAGGTAAAATCTTAGGACATAGACAATAATGTCTTTATTATTTCCCAGATAAATAATGATTTAGCATGTTTTAGTTTTTGCAAAGCTGCTTTACCAGGGAGGAAATTTTCAGAAATTTTAAACTAGCCAACCATAAGCAAACCTCATAATTTCTTCAAAGTGCTGGAAACAGTGGATTATCATATTTTGTAAAACCAGAAATCTAAGTTGTTCCATTGGAATTCTGTAATTTCTTTTATCTTACTTAGTGCCTCTAATGAAGCTCTCAAAATGACTAATGTCTTGAGTTTATTTACTGTGAGCAGGTAAGTTTGCATTCTTTATTTGATTTGATTCTTTATTTGATTAAATATGTCCTAAGATATAAACTTATTCTTTTCTTCCTGACAGCAGTACACAGGTCATTGGTAGAAATGTACTGTGATACATTAACTGTTTAGGTCTTATTGCACGTTGTTGTTCTTTAGTTCATTTTTGAGTAGCACAGTAGCACTTGTCTTTGAACTATACAAAGAAAAATACATTTAAATAAATGTACACAGTCCTGTGTTGGTAATTAATAGCTTAAATTCAATGAGAGTGTAGTTTTTACTAGTTTTTGTAAGTTCACAGAAAACTTCAGAATTCTTTTGTGTAGTCACTTTTTGAACCCTGAACTTCCCTTTAAAGAACATAAACCCAATTCTGTATTTCCTCAAAAATGATGCAAACCTACAAAGTGTATAATTTTTTTCTGATTTATATAACTGGAAATGAGGTAAGAGCCCTTTTATCTGTGGTTCTTAACAGACCAATAGGAGAGATTTCTAATGTGTTTCTCTCCAATAAAACAGTGTTCATCTGGCAAACATGGTGCCTTTAACTTATTCCTTCCTTCCTTCCCTCCTTCCTTCCTTCTCTCCCTTCCGCTTTCACACATGCTAAATGTTGTATTTCATAGTCACTGTCTGCTGAAAGCTCTTGATTTCTGTATAATCAGATGATTGAATTGCTTTGCAGTTTAGCTAGTGGGAAACCAGATAATCAGGCTGAGCTTGTAGTCCAGGCTCCTTCTCCAGTAGTGCAGAACTTCCGGGATGCTCAGCTCATCTACAGAAAACTTTCTAAACAGTGGAGAGATTCTACTGACCGGTGACATCAATGTGTTTAAATTAAGTACTAATCTTTACATGCCAAAAAGATAATGAACTTTTTCTTTCAGAAATGGAATTACCCTCTGGATTAAATAAAAAAAAAAAAAAAGGAAAAAAATAATACAATCAGTCAGTGTGCAACATTGGGAAAAAATGCAGATGAATAATCATCTTCCAGTTAATTAACATGCAAAAATTATGGTGCCATCTCTAATGGGGCATATTTAAACCTTTTTTAGCATCCATTTTTTTTTAAGGTACTTTTGGATAAGTTATAAAGACAAATGAAGTTCTCGTGTAGGTACCACATTAGAAGTAGGAGAGTATGCTGTACTCTTTTGAATCATCCAGCATGATGGAGTTATTTAACCTGCGGTGTCCTCCTTCTAGAATTTTCTTGTTAACAGCTTTGCAGACTACAACCCTATTTAAACTAATAAATGTTAAAAGAATAAAACTGTCAAAAGGATGAATTTCTTTAGCACCAAACTAAAATGTACATTCACACAGTGAAACTCTTTCAAATGAATAACCATTAAAAGAATAAATGTGTCAAAAGAATAAATTTCCTCTGCACTGAAGAAAAGCAGAGGATACATAGAGGGGGACACTTTGAAATTACTAACTATTAAGTAAAGAAAACTATTAAAAATCCCCGTTTTTTGCCAGGCACCAAGGTTATATATCAGCCAACCTTTCAGCAGCATCACCTTTATATTAGTGTTATATTTGAATTTACTCACACATGGCCTAGGTTTATTGCCATGTCATTAATGACTTTCCAATCTTTATGTTGTTAATTCTCAGCAGTGACACTCATGGATATGCACTTGCACCAAATATACAAGTATGAAGCCTCAACTTGGCTCCTGGACACCCAACACATGTGCCTGGGGGACAAGGACATTAGGACCTCTTTAGAGTTTATCAAAGCTGAGAAGTTCAGTATTGTTTCATACACCCCAACTAGTAGCAAAGAGTTCTTTGCTGTGTTAATGTATCTCATTTAACAGCAAGATGAGAGAATGTCACCTACTGGAAATTGAGTTATTCCTTGGCTTAAAACTGGTCCTCAGGGTCATAAAATGTGACCGTGCTTGGATTGGTTGTCATGTCTCTGATTCTGATCAACGCCTTCTTATTAGCCCCTTTGTCAGCTGCCTATTTTCATTTGTCTCCTGTTTTATCCTTTGACTGTAAGTTCTTTGGGATCAGATCAGCTTTTCTTTTTTTTTCTTTCTTCAGCCACTGGTAAGGTCAGAAGTTAAAAGGCAGGTCTCTCCATCATTCTGGTAATGTGAACAACAAATAGTACTAAAATCTGTGTTCTGAAAGACATGGTGACTAGCTGCAGCTCACAGTAAATAATGGCTGGATGCCAGCACAAGTTGATGTTGCAACCTCCACTTAACGAAAAAGAAAGAAATCTTTAAATGACTTTGCCAGGAGTTTGATTTGTTTGAACAAACAGCAGGATTTGTTTCTTACTTTTGTGATATGGTGAAAATGAAAGTGAAATTAAACTTATCTCTTCTAAACCAAACAAAAAAATCATTAACATTTTCCAGAAGAGCAGGCACGGACAATGTAGTCCTCAGTAGTCTTATGAAGCATTTGACAGGATACTTCAGATATAAATGAAGAAAAGGTGATATGGAAAGGTAAAGCTTATACATGAAGCCATGGACAATTGTTTAATAATTTACATGTATCTTATTACAAGCTAAATATGGATGAAAAGTTGTGATTTTCAATTTAGGACAAAATGTATGTGCAGAACTGTTGCTGAGGATTTTGTGTATAGGAGCAGTGGTTATAAAGTGCTGAAAAATGCTGACAGTGTCACCTGTATATTTTAAACCTATATTTAAATGTAAAGTTTGTGGTAATACCACAGCTATGAAACCACAAACATGTGGAGTTTTCATTGTTCACTTTCATTCCAGACTTTCACTGTGTCCAAAATTTTGAAAACTGCTCTCTGCTTTAGGGAGATTAAATTAGAGTTAAATCAATTTTTAAAATTCTGTTCTCTTCAGTCTGCATGGCGGATGGGTTTTCTGTTGGTTTTTTTTGTGTTTTTTTTTTTTTTTTTAATGAAGACCATGGAGTTTAAAGATGAACTGATTCAAAGATTTTTGGTACTCATTTTTGGGTGAAATATTGAAAATTATTAAATATTTCATTTTGATATAACAAATGAAGCATTGCCATTTGGTTTTGAAAATATGTAAAATTTGTATGTTGTTTCAGTTTTATTTAAGAATAGAATAATTAAAACAGAAAAGACAAATGAGAGTATTTTGGTTTGAGTCGACAGAGAATTTTAATTTTAATCCAAAATTATTTCTTTACTTCTATTTTGCTAAATAAAATCAATAAACATTTTGATTAAAAACAGTTTTAAGGTTTCTGTTTTTACTTCAGTGAGTGAACTAAAAAAAATTTTAAATTAGCTCTAGATTCCTCTCCTAATAGAAAGAAAAAAAAAATATCACACCAAACCTGGAAAAGCTGAAAGTACTTGTAAAGCAGTTCATGTTCATTTTGACATTCTAGTCTTGTAAAGAAATTTAAAAATTGAATGGATAATTAATAATTTTAAAGTGTTTCTATTTTGTGTTTTTTTTTTTTCCCAAAGAAATATCTCGTGGCTTGTTTCAATTCTATGTGGTTTTTTTATTGCGAAGAGAAATAACAGTTTCTTAATTCTGTAGTGTGTCTTAATTTTTGTGCAGAACAAAAGTATTTACCAACCAAAATTATATTTTATTATAATTGAATATAACTGCATTATTGCAGTAGAAACCTGTAGTTACATTTAGTCCCTATACTTTAATAGAGAACAGGTGAGATTTAGGGAAGACAAAGAGAAGTAAGTGTCTTACTAATGTCCTGTTTTTAGAATAAGAGATGCTAATCTGAGGTGCCCAAATTTACAGTTTTCTCATAAGCAATTGAGTCCAGATTCCTGAAATCTCGATTCCCTACTTTATTTACAAGGTCTTTCTTACTCTGCTTGAATCCCATATTCTTTAAGATAATTTCCGCATGGCTAGTTTTTGTATAAATTACGAAACAGTTGTCAAATAAAGCAAAATGAAGCAAAATATGAATATTGCTACATTTTTGAGGGGATAAATTAATAAACTTCACTTTAGTCCTTAAGAAAGGACCTGTAACTTTGCTCCAGGTAGAGTGCCAGTTATTTATTTCTTTTAAATCTCTTTATATCTTAAGATACAGATGTAGTTTGAAAAGCAACACTTCTTAGCTGTGGAAAAGGTATGGGCGGGGAAGAGTGGGTTTGTCACCAGCTTGGCAGAATTTCTTAATGTGAGGATCAAAGCTATTACACATTTGGCATTTTTTTCTTCTCAGTTGTTTCTATTCTCTCTCTATATGTATGTATGTATGTGTTTATCTATATATATCTCCTGCAGTAGACATCCAGAAAACAGAGGGAGCTAAGTGAAAACTCTTTCACTGTGTGAAAGACCAACCCTGAAGTTCTCACCCTCCCAGAAAAACAATTCACATCTCATCTGTTCAGGAATGAAATGTAAAACGTGCCAGCATTTCAGAAAAGGACAACACACATATTCAACTATCGGAAAACAAGGATGACCCAACCGGTCTCAGGATCTGAAAAGTTGTTCTCATTTCCTCTGTATTATTAATATTTGTAATTATGTAGGAGGTAGAATTAAGGTCTATTCACTGACAAGAGGGCCATATGTGGCTGCAGGACTCATCGTGATTAGTCTCTAAATCTCCACATATAGGATGGAAATCTCAAATGCTGTGGCATACATGTATTCCAGACAACCAATGCATTAGCTTTTCTGGTACATCTTGTAGTAGCACACACATTGGGATTCTTTGCCAATATTAATTTGACCCTGCATTCCAATGTTTGAGTAGCCTGTAGACAATGTAGTCAATAATTACAGTCCACTTTCTCTTTTGTTTTTCTCCATGGAAACCCACATTTTCTACAAAGGCTTTAGGAGCCCATGCCATCATCTGCAAATGTCACAAATACAGCAGGATATCAATTTTTTTCTTGTGCAAAAATTATTATGATAATGGGAAAAGCTGAAACTTCTTTTATACAAATGACAAATAAAACAGCACCCCCAACAATAAAAAAAACCTGAAAATAAAGCAGTCTAAACTAGGTAACATTTTTTCCCGAGACAGAGACATTTCTTGTTATGCTAGGAAGAAATTCTAGCTGAAAATAAGGGCAACTTAATGGAAAATATGGACTTATTAAAAATAAAACCTGTGTACAATCTGCTGCTAATAGAGTGCATTACATTGTTGCCTCATACAATCAAGTTTGCATGCATGATTAGTAGGTTAAACTTTGATTCTACTCAATTTTCTCTCTCCCCATGTTTCCCTATGAATAGATAATATAATTGATGACTTGCCCCCCGGCTTCAAGTGCCCTGACTGTCTTAGTGGAATGCTAGACATGTTTAAATTCATATTATTGGCTCTTTGCACCTTGTGGGCCTGTAAAATATATATCAAAGCTAGAACTGACAGAGAGGCAGCAGCTGGCTGTAGGTTAGATGTGCCAGAAAATTGCAATATTATCCATTCCGATGAAAGTAGCTATGAAAAGCAATCATGTTATCTAAATATGAACTAAGTGACAAGATTAGAGTTTAATTAAAAAATTAAAGCAAGTGGAAACCTGTTTATTATTCTGCTGATTTCTTTACACCATCCGAAGTATTATTTCCGTAGGTATTTTTAGATAATGGACTAATATAAGATGTTGTTACTATCTCAGGGAAGAAGTGATAAAATAGGTGAGGTGTGGGGATGGATGAAGACTTTAATCTCTAGTCAAATTTGCCTGTGCCATTAAATTATGGATGCAGATTTCTATTTAAGTATGAGATAATGGAAGCAGAATCACACATTTTCTATCTCCGTGGATTGTCTAGGCAGCCACATTCAGCCTGGTGAGTCCCAGCTCTTACCTTCTGTGAACAGGAGTCACAGTCAGTCTCTCAGCTGGGAGATGGATATTTCTGCATTTCCACCTAGTGCAGGGGCAAACTGCCTGTTTATACTCGTGAACCACATCTACCATCATTGCAAATATCCAGGTTACTCTGTCTTTCTGAAATATGATTTCCTTTAACATACATGCCCTTTAACAATTGAGAACTATGGTGATAGAAGTGGAAATCATGTTAATAGACATGTTAATAGTTTCCCTTGAAGATTTCAGGTAAAAAATTAGTAATAGAGGGATCCCCCGAAAAAAATAGGTCACTGGGTTTGCTAAGGTAGGCAATAAGGTGTTACTTTGAAAAACCATATGTAACCTGTTGTAACCCAATGAAAACTATCACTAGTTTCCTGTCTCTTCAGCATCTGAAAACTATACCAAGGGTAATAATTCACAAAATCAGTGAAAAGCATTTCAGAAATTAGATGTAACAGGCTTGGGACTTCAAGAATATCTGGAGATGAGGGAAAAGGTGGCTGCCTGAATGAAGCAGTTCATGAAGCCTCTGACATTTCAAGACTACCATACAAATTATAAGCAGCATGCCATTTTTCAAAGAATTATATGTGTAACAGTTAGGGCTTTTTTTATTTATTTAGTTCTTTGTTTAAAGCAGAGTCCATTGTGTTATTGTTCCTACTTCACAACTCTATGAAAATTCTAATGATTTGGAAAATTATTTCTTATTCTATCTCCTCACTTCCTCTACAGAATAAAAAACAGAGGCTGCATCTATCTTTTTTATTACCCACTCCACTCCAAACCCCCAAACCATTTGCAGCTGAAACAGAAACCAAACCTTTTCTTAAAGAAAGGTCTTTCAAAACGGAAGTGATAGCAGGCTTATGCTATGCTATGCCATATTAAGCAGGCACAGCAGATAAATTCATCTTCAATTTCTCTCAAAGCTGTTCAGTTGTTTTATTGGCAGCTATCTGGATTTCAGTGCCATGCTACAAAGCACTCTTTTCTGCTGTGATACTTGTGAAGCTGTAATTTTGGTAGCAAAAGAGGGTATTCCTAACTGGGAACATGAAAGTGCAAGTGAACATCTAGTATGACCTTTTTCCTATATGAATTAATACGTTACTAATTTATTATTCAAGAAGACTTGCATTATTATCACCTCCAGTGCTGTTTATCAGAAGGAGCCCCATAAGCTGGAGTACAGATCCTTGCTACTTGAGTTAAGGACTCTATTCTTTCCTGTGGCAATAACAGTGGAATGTTACCCAGCAATTAACATCAAGCACTGGATGAAAATACATTGCACACTGCATGCTTTGTCTTTTCCACAATTTTGTTTTTTTACTGATCAGTATCATGATTTATCAATTCCTTTTTACAGAGGTAAAGTAGCAATGATTGTCCAAATGATATTGAAAATGGACGTGCATGAAGAAGACTTTCACTTGAATTTTAAGAATATCCTTTAGCAAACACAGGCTTTGTTTTGTAAACACTGTGAAAGAACATGACAGCTAGATGAAATTGAGTATTTTCAAACTTGTCAAAAAAAATTAACTCACAGTTTAAATGGATTGGGTCGATTAAAATAGTGAATCATCTTTTCAAAAACAGGAAAAAATTTCCTCAATCTGAAAGAGCATAATCCAAGGGGTGCAACCTATCATAGGATAAACTTTCTCCAGAATATTTTTGTCCTCTCTGATATATATCATCTGAATAAATAGGGAAATTGTTCAAACATTAGAGTCTAGCAAAATTTGAACTACCAATGAAAATCAAGGAAAGAAAAATGGTGGCAAAATAAGGGGTATTTTTTTGAAAATCATTTGAGATCAAAGTAGCTTGTGTTTTTTATTTCATTTTCATTTCCTCCTTTTCTTAATGGAACAAAATACGGAGCATTTGAAGCTTTTGTTATAAGGGTATCAAGTTTTACACTGTGGGGAGCTTGAAGAAGATGAGGGGGAGAGTTGGAAAGGAAGCATCCTTCACCATGCACGAATGGGAATCAAATCCAGTGCAGTTCTGTGGTTGCACAGTGAGATTTAATACCAACTAGCAACTACGCAGTCATTTAAAGCAGAAAAAAATAAATATGTGTTATTGTAACTGAAAATAGGTTTGTTAGACTTCATCTGAAATAGTGCATCCTACTTTGGGTGCCACAATGAGGCAGATATTGATCAACTAGTTCAGGGAGGCCATGGGGATATTGGGGCTGAAGCAGTTGGCTTGTGAGAGTCTGGGGGAGCTGGGCTTGTTCAGCCTGGAGCAGAGATGGCTTGAGGTGACCTGCTCTCAGTGATGCAGCTCTCAGTGCCTGCAGGAAGGTCACTGAGGAGACAGAGATGAGGTCTTCATAGTGGTGCAGGGTGCAAGAGCAAGAGACAGTGCTCATAAACTGAGATTGGAAGAGTTCTGACTGTATATATTGAAAAAAAAATCACAATGAGGTTAGTTAACTGCTGGCACAGGTTGCCCAGGGAGGATGTGTAATTTCTATCCTTGTAGGTTTTGAAGACTCAACTGACCAAAACTCTGAACTGCTTGCTCTGAAGACAATTTATCCAGATTTGAGCAGAAGGCTGGAGCAGAGACCTCCAAAATCCCCTTCAGCCCCAATTATTCAGTTGATTCTCTGGTTCTAAGAAAATCAGCCTGAACATTCTTCTATGAATGTTTATGAATGGCATAGACACAGAGTGGCAAATTATGGAGCTGAAGTATAAGATTAACATATCTTATAGATATATATGGATTATACATATATATAATTCTTACCTTATATAAGGTAAGAATTTCTTTCTGAATGAGAAAGGCATTGTAATTTTCATAATTCTTATAATTCCCCTTAATGAGAAGTCTGTGTGTAACACAACTGTTGTATTTGTCTACAATATTTATAACCAGACAATCAGTTATGCTTTCAAGTTCAAGTGAATCTTTTAATTTGGCTCTCTTCTATTTTGTAAGACCAATAAGTTACTTAAAAATTATTCAGCTGAAGAAACATCAAAAAAAAAAAAATCTATCTAGGCCTCCTAAACAATGAAGCAGAATGAAGAATGGTCTGAAATTTTTCTGACATGGAGTTCTCTTCTGAGGCTTTGTCTAAATCCTATCTCTATCTCTTTCTGCCCGCTAAAACATGTCTTTCTAGCTGCCTAGAGATTTTTCTCAGATTCCCAGTTCTTCTTTATCTCCCTTTATTCTGCCCAAGTTACTGTCAATGATTCCAAGCCTTATGAGACCATTGTAATTTTAAAGAGACCCAAATAGGATATGAAACATTTTTTTTTCTGGTCTCCCATGATACCATCCTAGTTAGAAATATAATGAAATTTATTTAAATGTAATAACTGTTCATGGTGTGAATGACAAAAAACACCTAGAATGAAAGGTATTTCAAATTAAGCAGCTTTTCATGGCTCTCCTATCTTTCTAAAAAAATTCTATACTACCTTCAATGAGAGAAGTTATGAAAAATATGGGGGAAGAGGCTGCTTGGGAGTAGCTGTTTGAAGACACTGACAAGCAGCCTCGGACTGAAGAACACAGAAAGTCTATCAGAGGGAAGGCAGCAATAGCTTAAGTGGAAGATGAAAACTAAGGCAGATGGAATAAGACTACAGGGAATGGTTTTATTTGAAATTTCTGTAAATTAAAAAATATTCTTGTTATTAAACCAAACTGGATCCCCATTACAAATAATATCACCCTGGAACAGTGATGACTGAACACAGAGGTGTATACCAACAAGAAGAGCTTAGATCTATTATTATATTGAAGTAGTCCTAGTTTCTGATAGTGATGTAAAAATAACCTGTTTATCTTTTCCTTACCTGCTTCATTTGTTCTGATCACTCGTGATGGTGCACTTGGGTCTCCAGTCCCAATTTTATTCATTGCTACTACTCTGAACTCGTACTCCACCCAAGGATTCAGTTCCACAGCCATAGCAGACTCCATGTCACCACTGATCAGATCTGGAACTGTAGAGAGTAAAGAAATGTGAAGGTCAATCAGAAACCTGAAGCTCACATGCAGGATCTCAATAGTAAGTGGATTTCGTGATACAACATGGTCATTAGAAATGATCGACATCAAGGATCTAATAAGTCAGAAATCGCAGCGAGGTTTTTGGCACTGTAGTACTCCTGAAAAGACACAGATTGAAGAGTTTAGGGGAGAGCTTTCTGCTTATTCACAGACGCATCATGGCAGGTGTCTTCATGCTGTCCTTTCAGAGCTGTTGCTAAGTAACACAAAAGGAATGAAAAGAAGGAAAAAAACCAAAAAATCAGTGCTTTTGATTTGTCACTGTTCTCTTATGAGTATCTGTTTCTGTAGCTGATAGTGGCTATTATTGTGATGTTCAGGAGTTTAGAACAGTCTACTTGTGCTGTTTTAAACTTTCTCTCACCTGTTCTTACGGTCTGCCAGCCAAGAGAAAATGGACTGCGTGCTTGCAGATTGTAGAGGGAGATAGGGCTGTGATTGTCTGCCCCAGGACTCCAGGAGAGTGTTGCTGTGGTGTCTGTAATTTCCTCCACTATTACAACCCCTGGGGGACCAGGAGGACCTAGAAATAAAGCGGAATAATCAAACAGACTTCACCATCATCGTGGATGAGAGGCAATAATACAGGAGATGCATTCTGTGGGCACCCAGTGGAGTTCAATGTCCATGAAATACAAGAGTTACAATGCACAGTGCTACGTCATGGAGATACTCCATTTCCACGATTTATGATAGCAAATTGCAATTGTTGCTATTCTTTAAATGCTGCATGGGTGAATGTCAATTAACTTGTCAGAGTGATAGCAGAAGAACTGGAAATAGACACAGATTAAAAAACACTGCAAAAACTTCGTAATAATTATTCTGCACCTAAAATTAGAGGAAAAAAAGAGCAACTTTAGGAAGCATCCACGCTAGACTGAACAGTCACAATCACATCTTCTCTCTGTGTGGGACTTGTCAACAGAAAAGACAGATAGTAAGCAAAATGAAGCACAAGTGCATGTGCTTCATGAAGATAATAATATTACTAATAACTGAATCAAAAATACAGCATTCATCCTTTTTCTCAAATTCACTCATTCAGGGAAGCTGACTGGATTACTAACATACTGGAGGTCCATTAACTGTTTGATTAAAAACTATTAAAAACAAAATAAAAACCCAAGCCCAAATATTTTGAAAGCTGAAAATTACTATGGGACCATTAAAACCAGACAAAACCCCCTCCGCGACTTCTTACTTTGAAAATTAAAGGATTATTTATTCCACTTTGCTGCACCAAATGTGAATATGCTAATGACCATTTGTATAGGCTGTGTGACTACTGCAGTAAGTGAGGTCTCTGGCAACAAAAATGACTTTGCAAAACAAACAGCTCTCTTGTGGTTTCTTATACTAAAATCTCATATAAGTCCTGAAGGATAGGATTTAATACTTCTGTAAAATATTCATATTATTAATAGCTATAATTATTTATGAAAAATATGGATTTTTTGGCATCTAAGGGGCTTCTGATTCTTTCCATCCTCTTGTTTTTGAAGGCTGATGTTTTAGTTCTGCTCCTACACAGGTGGAGGACTGTGAAATCATAAATGCAATAATGGACATGTTCTCCCAAAAGGGAACTGCAGGAAGGGTGGTGATAGAAACAAAACTTCATTAATAGAAAGTCATTGCTTCTACACTTTGAGGGAGCCCAATGCTGTTTTTTTGTGTCATATCACTCCAACTGTACTGGAGGGAGATCTTTGAATATCTCCATTCCCGTGAGCTGCGGTGAGCTGTGTGGTCCCACTTGCTAAACTACTAGAGCTCAGCACCTGCAGATCAGGATGGCAAACACTGGGGTCTGGTGCCTCCATTTGAAGTGTAAGTTGCAGCCAGGATTGCTGCACTACTGAGCCCAGCATTATTATATTTTAGTGCTATTTCATGCAATCAAATCTTTTGCTGGCTAGATTCCTCAATCCATGAGTAGAAACAAATTTATCTGAACATCAAAGGCTAAAAAAATCCCATTAACTGAAATATTTTTAGTTTTTGTGATTTTCTGTCATTTGCAGCTGCAAACAGCTTTATGTTTCCTCTGATATGCCTTCAACAAAAGCATGTTTACATGAACTATAACAGCAGTAGGATCAGAGTTCTGTAATAGTTGGGCTCAATATCTTCAGAGTGAAAGAGACATTGAATCCTATAAATGAGAAAGCAATTTGCGCTATTCACTTGCCTCTATTTGCTTGGCAATGATCTACAAGCAACTAATTGACATTAAAGTGTTGGAAATATATGACATTTAGAAATAATAACAACAAGAGAGAAATAAATGTTTGAAATTCGAGATATTCAATTCAGTAAAGTTTAGTACTATGTATGTATGATGGAAGAATATTGTCTCTACAGTGCACTGCAGACTTCTTCACAGGAGCCCAGGGTATGGCTCTGGGCCATAGGAAGAACAGTGTCTTCCACTATTCCCTTGTTTTCGTCGCTCACCGGGCTTGACTCAATGTCTTTCATTGAGTTGCAACTGTGACTGCAATAAGATGGAGCCACTCTTTGGACACCTTGCAACTCTTGGCCTTCTGGACTCCCATTTTCATTTGCTGTGGAAAGGTCTTGTTTTCTTTCTGGGGGAAAACATGGCAGAAAGATATGCCCTCTGCACTCCTGCCTTCCTGCCAAGCGTTTGCTGTTCTTTAATGGGAAGCACCAGGTCAGACTTTTGTCTCAATAGAAAGTCCTGGGGCGAATTTAATAAAATAGGGTGATTCTTCAATCTCCATCCTCTACTGTTTCAGGCTATCTGTTGGTGTACGGAAATATTAGTGAAATTTTTATTTGTAGCCATGAGGGAAAGTTTAGAGGAAAGCTGGGGTTTTGATACAATCATATGCTTTTACTGGGTTAGAGCCCTAGGCCCAGAATTATATCATGGTTCCAAGCATAAACAAAATTAAAGAGAAATATTTTAGTACTTTTCCTCTACGACAATATTTCTCCCATGCACTCTGAATGTTGTTAAAGAGTTTCTAACCACTGTATTATAGCAAAAGAGCAAGATCTTGCTTATATTAAAGGATGTAAAATATATTTATGCAGACATTGCCTGATAAATTCTCAATATATTTTGTTACCACAGTTCTCTCATATTATTTAAACCTTTTAAATGCATTCCTAGGTATGACAATGTGTCATTATGCTTTCGGAGATGTGTGCTTTAACATAGTCTGCAGGGTGACTGCTAAAAAACATTTCCAACAGCAGGCATTCTTGAAAGTGGATTAATAAAGGACAAGAGCCTCAGTGACAACAAATGTGTGACATCTAGCCAGAACACGAGTGCTATGCAGATGTCACTCATTTTTGTAGAAATCTCATTAAATTTGATGCTTGGATGTAATCATTCATGGTGTCAGTCACATGGTTAATGCAGAAAGGCTTTTCTCCCAAGGGCTGTGTTATTGCTCAGGATGTCTGAAGCAATTTTTTAGCTGAGAATAGCCAATTGAGGAAAAAACGCCTGGTCTGCTCAAATGCTTATCTGGAAACTACACAGAAAATGACTGGTCATAAATGCACTATAGTGCAGTTGACCTTCATAAAGAAGACATTTGTGATAGGCTCTTATGCAGCTCTAGGAGCACTGGAAACCCAGTGTCAAGGACATTAGTCAGTTATCTCCTTTCAGAGCAATTCCGTAGATTGATACTTCGTTTCAGGACACGCACGACTGCATTTTGGCAAATTTGTTTTATGTATCTTTTTATTGTTGGACTGATCATCCTGAGAGGTTGTTAGATTGCTTGCCATGGTACAATGTTAATATAAGAGTTCTTGAAAAACAATTGCCAATAATAGCTGTAGCCACTCAGTGAGACAGTGCCCTTTCCTGTGAATCCCAAAATATGTGCTGATTTACTCCATTGCTACCTGACCAGGATAATTCTTACTTTTACCAAACAACTAAGAAACCTGATATGTAGCAGTTCATGAACATGATTTTCTTGACCTGAAGATTTTCCTTTTTGAATGACAAGATGCACTGGCTTGTCATCAAGAAAATGAGAGGTCAAGAAAAAGAGTATAAGAGGCAGTAACTACAGAAGAGCAGAAAAGGTGGATAAAAGTAGCATAAATTCCTTTTGCTATTCCCAGCTATGACATACGATGTATTTGTACATGGTGGAGAATGAGAAGATGGAGAGCAATTTTGTTGCATAGTAGATGCTATAGACAATATGGTTTTAGTGGATACATCCATAACTGCAGTCCCTCTATGTGTGGGAACCCAAGTGGTTCCTATAAGGTACATAAGGGCCTAGGGGAGATGGAGAGGTTGTAACCCAGTGAGTACCAGGATGGACAGGAAGGTTAGACTCAAGGTTGGAAGGTAAGAAAGAGAAGAAGTTGATTGACTATTGCAGCCTGAATACTCTTGACTCATTTCAGGGATGAGGGTCAAGAGAAATTCCTGGTGTCATGCCCGAGAAGTTCTTTAGTGTTACCTATGTCATGTTGTGCTCCTTTGCCCTGACAACTTCTCTGCCTTGTACTAACTTAAAAATAGTGAATTTGGATGAGGCAATCTTGAGAGGCTGAGGATTGTTGTGAGCTCAGATTCCAGACTGCAGTCCATAACCTCTGAGCTGTATATTTGTGTAGTGGCAGTTGTAACTTGACACAAAATGTGTGGACAATGCAGGGAACTCGAATTTCACTTAAGGTGTAAAAGCACTAGTAAGCTATGAATTGCATCATGAATGACATTGCTAGAAGGTCCCAAATACAGTAATAGACTGAGTTTTGGAAATGTTTCTTTCCTTGGCATGGCCTGCTGACTACCTTTTGTGCTATAGGTTATCCCTTGCCAGCTGTCCTATTTCTGATCCATGCTGTTTCCTTCACTCTCTGCAGTCATAGTGTGTGCATCAGCACTCCCAGGACTACATGTGCCCCTTTAAGCACTGAGTTAATAAACATCACTTAATCTTATCTATATTTTAGTACTTGTTTCCAGGCACTGTTTTGATTGAAGTTATAGGTATGAACTAAGTTGATGTTTTTAAAAAGCTTCTTAGAACAAAGGATCTTTTTTAAACTCTTGGAAAAAAATATTTTAAAGATATGAATCTCTTTCCCTTTCATATCATTAAAAATATTATAGAAAAAAAGGTCCTGTTACAAGATCAAATTGCTAGAAATATTTTGATCTGGAGTCTATGGGCTAAAGGACTGATGCTCCATTACAGTAATATACTATCTTCCAGCGTTGTAAATGTTTTAGTTGATACACTGAAGAGGACCAAAGTAGAGATCTGAGCTCTGGCCCTGATCCTATGTGCTCTTCTGGTGTCAGCCAGCCCCTATCACAATGTCAACCCTGTGAAATTATGATTTTCCAACCAATGCTTTGGCACAGTTAATGGATTATTGTGGACCAGGGCAGATCTTAACAGGCAATTTGTCATGCCCATCCTGAGGGGAGGGGGACTGGGAATGTAACTGTGTGGATAGGAACTCTTTTGTACCCATTGGCCTCAGGGAGCAGTTCTGTCTTGTGGACGCATTCTGTGAGTCCAATTAATGGGGTCTGTGCTCAAGGCATCTTCCTGGCCTTTGTTACAGCTCAAACATAATTTCGAGGACCAGCAAGAATCTGCTGACCTTGTTTACGTTTCATTTAATAACGTTGTGTTTGAAGGCCTTTAAACCCAAGTGCTTGTCTTTAAGTTTTATTGGCAATATCACAACAGAAAGGAGCCGGGTGGTCAGCCTAACCAGTAGTTCCTGCGTTATATTTGCTCCAGGTCACTGGAGTTCAGAGGAAACATTGCTTCTAAAAAAATACAGCATGAAAGTGGATTTGTTGCTTAGATTGGTAGCTTTGCCAGTCTACAAGATTAATAGCTTTAACCTTTTTATTTTATTTGTAGACCACAAAATGTGTACTCTTATATCACAGATTGTAGTCACAAAGACTTTCATCCCTTCACACTCCAGGATTGCTCTCTGCTCCATTTCAAGATCTTGCAGCTTCCAGGTAGTTGTTTGATCTTAATGCTCATTTTACTCACAGTAGGCATGCACAGTGCATTTAGTTAGCTCCTAAGGTACAGTCTTAAAATACATGTTATATATTGTAAAAGGAAGATGATTTTCCACTAAATTTTAAAGAATCTTCCTGTCATTTTTTTTTTTTTTTGTAGTAATATTTGTATTGTATTAATTAACTTTGTATATGCTAATAACTTTCCAAGGGTGTAAAATATTGATGCAGAGAATTAAGAGGACTGGACTTTCTTTTCTTTTCTCTAGAAAGACACAATGTCTGTTGACATCCATAACAACATAAAACACAGTTTGAGCAGTAAGAGTGAAAAAGATAATAAAAGTGAACAATGGTGAACAAACTATTATTAAGATACCCAAAAAATAATTGGCATCTAAATCCACTAAAATCCTTAAATGTAGATGAATGAAATAGTTCTGGAAACAAAGTTAAGTGTATTAATGCTTAGAGAGCAGGGGTGTATTTGTAATATAACTGACACCAATAATTTATTTATCTTTCAATTTCTTCTAAAGTATATTTTATAATAGGTATGTATTATATAAAATATTCTTATAAAATTATTTTATAAAATAATAGAATCATAGAATCATTGAGGTATGAAAAGACCTCTAATATCATTGAGTCCAATCATTGACTTGACACCATTATGTTCACCACCAAACCATGTCCTCAAATTCCACATCCATATGGCTTTTGAACACTTCCAGGACTTGTGATTCCTCCTTTTCCCTGGGCAGCCTATTCCAATGCTGTCTTTCGGGCCTTTCCATGCTACCTTTCTTTCCCTTTCAGGAAAGCAATTTTTCCTTATATCTAATATAAACCTCCCCTGAAACAACCTGAGTCCATTTTCTCTCATCTGGATGCTTGTTACATGGGAAAAGAGATTGACGCCCACCTCACTACAGCCTCCTTTCAGGTAGTTATAAGGAGTGATATGTCTATATATATAACTATATAAAAATATAAATTATTAAAAGGACTAGATGTGCTGAAATGATTTTTAACATGATCTCTGATGAATAAAGGATACATGCATAAATAATTTCCCTCCATTTTATTTATTTGAAATATTTTTTTTGTTATGGAAGATGGCACATTTTGTTAGTTAACTTTTCAAATTCAAAACTTGAGCAAACTTGCCTGGCTACTGCATTGCTGTAGTTCCCTTGCAAAGACCTAATGGTCATCTTCTTTGCTACACTCTCTCAGACTAAGTTACCTTGTAGTGTAAACCTTTGATACCTTTGTTTACATTGTATACATTGCAGAAAGTTAAACACTGAATAAGTAATTTTGGGACTGGTACTCTTTGCTCCTTTGCAAGTAGGTGGAGAAATCTTAAAGAAAGATAGTTTGGAGATGACCTAGCTCCACAGACTGTTGTAAAGCAGTGTGTAATGCAGCATCCAACATCTGTCTGAGTAACTTGAAACCAATGCTACTTACAAACAAGACTAATAAGAGGTGATAGAATTAATTTGACAATTTAATGTTACCAAAACAAGTAATTTATTATGATAAAAAGCTTTCATTTATTAAAGAAATGTTAAAATACTGGAAACTTGGTACCATTGATTAGGCACTGCAGCTTTCACAGATATAAAAAAATCCTTTAACTTCACAACCTTGTGTTCCTAACTCAGTCATGATGCTTCTAAAAAGAAATGTGATGCATGAAAGGGATAACTGTGAAAAGTAACTACATTGGTGCTTGTGATATCATTATCACCTCCAACAATATGGAGGTTAATATAGCAAAAATCACTCACTCTGTTCTACATGTTTGAAGAACTGTCCCCATCCAGATGAGATGAGTATCATGACAAGTTTTGCATTGATCCTCTAATCTGAAAGAAACTCCTTGGTGTTCTTGGAAACTGCTGCTAAATCAGGACTACTACTCACATCAGTGAATGTGAAAGAGGTCTCTACTCTTAACTGACTATTGGCATGATGGCCTTTGTGAAAGCATGTTAGACTGCTGCGTGGTGTTCTCAACTTCCCCTATTTTTCTTTGCTGAACTACAGATGCTTTTCTCCAGCCAACCCTCGAAACTTGCAGAAGAAAGAGCAAGGAGTATGCAATAACTGACTTTGGCAGGAGATTTTTTCTCAATTTTTTCTTTATTGTAGCCTGTGACAAAGCAGGGCTTCAAATGAGTTCATTAGAAATTGTGTGTTTTAAGAGCAAAGGGATGCTTTTTGCCAAAAGTAGCCTTTACCTATGTCTTCTGCTGGTGTTCAAAAACTCCAAGACTATGAGTAATAGATTTTGCACCGATGAGACAAACTGAAAAATACTGTTGACCTTTTTAAGTGTAGTTAATTGCATCAATGCAAGGTAATAAGGGTCAGCCTCTTCATGGTGTCAACCTTTCCATGATATAAGTATTTGATGTTCTAAATGTCTTTACAGTGAAACATGGAGGAAACACAGGATCATGAAAATATCCATTGTAATGAAAATATGAAAGTACAGATAGCCTCAGATTTCAACAGGTGAGGAAATAAAAATGAAATAAGCCATTTTTTGGAAGATATGCTTTAAAAAACAAATTAATTCACCAAGCAGGTACTGTCTCGAGGAAAGATGACACATTGCTGGCTCCAAGATCACCTGAGACATCTGTGAGAGGCAAGTCTCCTGGCTGGTACTGCGGTGTTTGGTAACCATGTTTGTGATCATATCATTAGTGTCAGAACACGACATGCATATTTATCCTGTGTTAGAGCCTTCTGCTTTGGTAATCACTTTTTTGTGAAAAATCAGTACAGAGACAGCTCAACCACTGGTGTGCCAATGATAGATGGAAAACCAACCCAGCTGTAACATTCTGCTAATATACTTGTCTGCTACTATTCACTGCAAGTTGAAGATCTGGGTGGATAATCAAGGGCTGGTAGCCAGACAAAACAAAGCACATGACATGAGAAACCTATTCTTGGATTGATGTCAAGGACAGGGTTTACATTCATAAAAATCATAAATCACTTCTGCTTCTTAAATAGCTTTTGACTTCATGTTCCGAGGAAAACATTTGTTGATTGTGTAGCAAATATCTATATTCTCCTGTAAACATTCTTGTTTTCATTGCAAACAGGTATTCTGCACATATTTTCCTTGGGTGAGCAAACAACAAAAGACATAAATGAAGTGAAATCAGGCAATTACTTGGGTGTCAGGAATGTAAGTCCATAGCTGTGATTTTTGTTGTATTCATTCATTTCCACTAAAACTATTTCTTTGATCATCAGACATACATGATTCCTGTTATGGGCTTGCACTGAAGTAGCACATTTGTGCAGACCTGGTGCCAGAGTAGTTACCAGACTCTGTGTTCTCTTCTGGGTGTCCTTGAGGTGTATCAGCCTATATACACCTTCTTCTGCCTTTATGGGCTCTGATGATTGTCTTCCAGAAAAGTAGTGCAGTGGCATTCAAGGTTTTAACACTATCTGCATCATTGCCCTGATGGAGGGCAAATCTGGTGCAGAGGGTGCGTGCCTTTTATTTAACTTTTTCCAATACACAGTTCAGCGTGTTGGCTGAAGCTGTTGACACAGGTTCCCCTGAGGTAATCTCTGTTCAATTTTAGAGTAGGACTAAACTCAACGACAGAAGCAAATACTTGGGTTGCTGGAGATGCCCTAAATTGTGCCCTACACATCCAGGTGCTCATTTGCTCGTCACCTGATTTCTGTGTTCCTGGCTCCTCTGCCTCAGAAAGAGGCTGGAAGACACCCTGATCCCACCTAAAAACTACCTGCAGGTATAGCATGCTCTTAAGAAGAAACTGTGTTTTTGAGTCTGGGTTTGAGACAGATAAAAAGAGATATCCTACCTCGTAGATGTCCATTGCAGTTGCTGAGCTAAGTTGTAAGTGATTTGCATTGTCTCTTCTGCCTTAAATCAATTCTGGCCTTTGATCTGAATCCTCTCTCTCATCCTCCCCATATTCAGAGAGTAAAGGACCTCTCTGGGGACCTCCAAAGAATCAATGTGCATATCTAGAGGAGATCATGGATCTCAGATGGATAAATAAAAGATCATGACTTATTTTTTTGGGTACCTAATAATAAAAACAACTTGTGATGTTGAATTGCAAAGAATTTTGTAGAGCTATATTTTGGAGAGGAAATGCTTTTGCAAGTTAGGAAATAGCCTTCCTGAATATAAACAAATGATGTCAGGTATGTCAGGACAGCTCACCTTTGCAAGTCACTGTTGACTAGCGTGAGACCACCAGAACACTTCTCATTCACGACCCACTCCAAGATTAAAATGCAAGACATTTAAGCTGGAGAGCTAATGTATTACCTGACAGGCTCAGCTGCTGTCAGAACATCTCTTCTTAATGAAATCCATAATTCAAGTTATTGGTAGCATTAGAAAAAAGAAATTGCTAGAGAACACTAAAAAAGTTTTTCTTACTTTGATATACATAGTTTAATAACATTTTCAAAGCACTTAGAGAAGTATTTATGTTTGAGTAGTAAGTGCTGATGGGACTTGAATCCTGATTTTGTCCAAGCATGATCTAGAATATCTTCTCATATATACTTATGAAATGTTCCTGAAAGAGATTTCCTAGGTTAAAATAATTATTGAAATAATATTAGACATGTATTTCACTGCAACTTACTTAAATTCACAACCTGTGGGGTAATGAATTTGAAAATTTAAATTTTGGTTTAAAAAATTTGTAACATCGTAGAGAGTTGCAGAATAGAAACTTGGTACTGTCTTAACTTTGTTTTTCACACTTATACACGTGCACACACACACACATATAGGTACATATGTAGTAAATTCAGAAATCTTCTTGCACCATTAATTGCCTTCTTATAAGTAATAAGACTCAAAGGAATTGAGATTTATGTGGCACTATTCATTCTCTGTTCTCCATATAGTCTTTCATGGGTGGTATTTTTGTAATTTAACTTCCGTTGTATAATGCAGAGCCAAGAAGAACAAGGGCAAAAATAATGACCCATTTAGTTCTCTGGCATGTATTCAAGGCAACTTCCAATAGAGTAAATAGCAAGAATAGTTTCAAAAAAGATAAATATGATTTAAGGATACTCCATGCTTTCCCCACAATAAATGATACTGAGATATTGCACTTGCTTAAAAATATGGTGTTGAATGTCTCTCTGTTAAAGACCACAATGATAGTTACGAGCAACAGAAGTCTGAAAAGAGTTTGTTTCTCCTTCCTCTATCTGAGGAGACTGCAACAAGTCACTTCTAATTAAGTTCTGCAAAACAGTCCTTGGATTAAAAATAATGAAGCAGTTGAATGCATAATTAGGTATAAATTTAGTCAATTTGCTAATAGCAGTAATTCTGATATTCACAAATATCTAAAGGAGGGAAAATGAGATTATTTTAATTTATTCTGTATGTCCAATTTATTTCCTGTAGAAATGTTGTAAGCAGAACAATTTTTCAAGAAAGAATTACAATGATATATTAAAAATACCAGATGAACCTCACAATATAAGTAATGATTGAAATGCTGTTATAGGCTGGTATGATATTATCAGTATTCAACACTGGTATTTTCTGCAGGAGGAAAAGGAGAGAGAGTAAGGTCAGAACAAGGATGTGCTGTAAGTTTGCATATCAGTATGTGTAAGAGTTCATAACAAAGCTTCTGCTAATTCTGTTTGGCCACAGGCTGTAACATTTAAAGCAAAAGGATGTTTTGTAATATGCACAAAATGAAATTTTAACTAGAAACTATACTGAATATAAAGAATAATACAGCTTTGGATTACAGACTTGACTGCATAGTGGGAATGGGTTTTCTTCATAGATGATGACTTCATTTGTCAGGTGGAATTCTTCAGAGTTTACAGAAATATTTATTGAAACATCTGTTTCTGCTGCTATCTTCTCCTAAGCAATGTCCTGTATCACCAAAAGCTAAAACTAAAGAATTTTGAAAGGTGCTGCAGTTTGGGGTCATCAGTGTTAAATTACACACCACTGAGTGCATCTATAGGCTGAGATAGGGGGAGAAAAAGGAATTAGAGATACTGAAATGAAAACGAAGTTCCTGTAAAAGTATAAGGAGAGATAGATTAGATTCTCATAAATATTTTGGATTTTTGAACTGTTGAAGCCTATAAGGACTAGTCATTACTAACTCTACACTGAATGTACTTTAAACATTTTCTGCAATACAAAACAAAACCATCCTACATTTCTTGGTGAAAGCAATACTGACACTGTAGGACCTTATTGCCCTCATTTGTATAGATTTTACAGATATCTTAAGGAAATTAACGACTTCAGCAAAGGATCCATATCCTATAATTTCATGAAAACCAAATTTTATATCAGGACAAAAGCTGTTACACAGTACAAATCATTTTGTGAAAGTGATGCAAACATGGAAACAAGAAAAGGAGAAAATTGTAAGCAAAGTACATTTGAATTTAAATTCCATTACAAAGCAGTTATAGTTTTTATTTCAACAGTATGGTGACATGCTAATGAGACACACATAAATACATTCTGATACTGCTTACAGTGCTTTTTTTTTTTTTTAATCTCAAACCCCTTTTATTTTGTAGAGCAAATTCAATAAACTAATTTATTTAACCAGTATTCTTAAAAAATATTTTTGTGATCAGTCTATCCTAGATAATGACTAAGAGATTTTTGTCCTACGAAGTTCAATGGCATTAAAGTTGAGATTGCCTTGCCTATCCGTACAGCCTCCAGCTCCTGTCTGAGACAGACCAAAGGTGACACATAAGGTCTTGCATAACCCACAAGGATGAATCAGATTTCATAAGGCAGCTAAAATGATATTAAATATCTGTGATGAGTCAACTGAATACCACCGTCCCAATAGTGTCATAGCTCATAGAAATCTGACAGTCTTCAAAGTGTCTTTGTGGAAATATTTAACAATTACTTTCATCAAAATATGAAGAGCCCTGCAGTCAGCCAGAAACATTCTTTATCATTTAAGGCATATATTTGTCCTAAAAGTGATGGATAGGAACACATCAAGTCTAAAGATGTTGTGGAATGTGATAGAATAAGTATTTTTGAAAGATTATAATATCCAGATAGTTCTGATTATTTTTTTATCTGGAGATTTTAAAATGTTAATAAAATATCTACCTTGATTTATTCTTTCAAAAAATGTATAATCCACAGTAAGGCTACCCTGCTGTGCTACCTAGCAGGCATCCATTTCTCTTGACATTGCAGGACCCACCAGTTGTAATGCCAGTAAGTGGATGCAAGTCCTCATATCCCATCAGGCACTGAGCACACACACACACACAAATGGTCCAGAATGCAGAAATACTCTGCTTAATGGAATGCACATATGTGTTAGTGCCCTTCTTTATTTTAAACTAGTTGATATTCTTGATATGATCTATGATCCTGCAGGAAAAGGACTCTGTTCCTGTGCATAATCAGGAATGTTAAATGACAGGTAAAGCAATTTGACAGATTACAGGACTGGGTCTAAAGATGCAGTCAGCAGTTGGTGGTCACAACTCCATGTGTGAAAAAACCCAAATTCTTGTCATATTATGGTTTTTTTTTCATTGTTCACATCCGTAATTTTACCAAAGTTTGTATGGTCCCTCCTTTTAGAAAATAAATTAATATTTGTTAACTGCTAAACCTGAAAGAATGGCTTGACCATAAGATGAAATGTAAAAGCATCACACAAAAAAGCACAGAACTCATTATACCTACCTTCCACAGGTCTGTGAATGCTAATTGTCTGCATTTTAGTTAATCTGTAATACCTTCTGTGCTTCTACCTCTCTTAAAACCATGTTCATTAACCAACTGTCTTTTGTTTCTCTTTGCAATGTCAGCAGGTCAGTATATGGTGAAATTATTTTCAAAGACAGTAGGTTAATCATAAATGGTTTCAATAGTATAACATTCTAGGACTAAGCAGAGGCATCCCTGAAGGCCATATATTTAAATTCCCTGGTACAACTGTGTCTGGTGATTGTGTTTTCAGGGGGGCACCACAAGCATACTTACCCCTAACAAGCAGCTCCGTCTCATCTGACACGGTATCCGCTGCAGTCTGGACCCTGCAACCGTATCTCCCAGCGTGCATCAAGAGGATGTTCCTGATCATTAAATCTGCAGAGGACGCTTGCTGAAACAGGGATGAAGTGCTAGTTTAAAACTCAGTGAATCTGTGTTCAAGGTAGTTCACAAGGGTGTTTTTGTAAGGTTTGAGCAACTCTTGAATGCAGCTTTCATCTTGTAAAATGTATGTGCCCTAATACCCTCTTGTGAGGATTATCAGAACACTGCATTTATACAATTATTAATAGGGATTAAAGAAGAGGATTTCAGGTTTCTAATAACTTTGACTTTGCTTAAAGCACATTGTGCATATTTACACATTCAAAGAGAATTATTCCAAACTAACACAAAGAAATTCATTAAGGAGATAAACAGAAATATTTTGGATGCCATCCTTGGTATTGAAAAAGTCCTCTTAGAATTTCAGAACTTTCTTCCTCTTACTCTTCCCTACAATGCAGTGACATTATGTCTCACTACTGTGATGAAATTAAGATAATTTTAAGGATAATATTGATTGATTTTTATTAACATAGAGGAAGTTAATGTTAAATGTGATTGAGAAAATACAAACAGATTCTCATCCTTCCTGTTGAAATCTGTATGTATTTCAATATGAAACATGCAAAATGTATATAAAGAGAGAACCAGTTCAAATTTTTATTTTTTAGAATTTTATCAAACAGTGATTACAATGCCCCAAAATTATGAGCATAAAGGAGAAAATTTGAAAGTACAATAGATTTCTGAAGAATAAATGGCTTTGCTAAGAATCTCTACATTATTTCATAAATTCAAGCAATAATATGAGATTTTGAATGTACAAAATCATTGTTATATCCAAACTTACTGGAGACAATAAGTGTTTATCAGATATAGGGAACCCAAGTCCATATATATTGTTGATTTAATATAGTCACTGCTCAGGGAAACAGCACTCACACTGACCACATAGTATAGTAATGGCAGTTTACTTCCTCAATTACATGTCCTAAAAATGCTTAAAAGTTTTTGATTTAATACAAGCACGAACAATTTTGGTAAATTGCCAGAAGTACTTTTGTTCTTTTCAAAGTATTTTTTTTTCTCTTAATAGTCAAACGGAAATGCTTTTAGTGTATTAGCCAAGGATAGAAAAAATGTCTTGCAAATATTTCTAAATTATCTTACCACTGTTAATTTGTACAATACATGAACCTTAATTAATTTGTACAATACCTGAATATTTATATGCAACTTCTCGGTGTTTCACTTTAAGAAACATTTATTGAGTGTAGGCATTTCCTTTTTCAGATTTTGTTTTCCTTGCTAACCAAGCAGAGATTGATGGTCTTTCCTTGAATTATATGTTTTTGTCCCATGCAATGGTTCTAATTTGAGTAATTTTGATCCTGAGTGAGTAGAATTGTACCCTGCATTCAAAATAGAGTCTTACTAGGAATGTTAATGTTGATACTTCTCTAGCTGTGCTGGAAATTTGTCACTGACCTAGTTTCATATTTGCTTTTTTTTTTGGCACATACTTATTCTGTGCTCATGTAGATACACTCAAATCTTTATCCTTCTCAATCATTTGCAAGTTAGGAGCTCCCAATTTATAACCAGTCATTCATGTGTGGATGACCTTGTGGTTTGTAGGATTACATTTCTTGTCTGTTCCCATCAGTTAATTTCATCATCTGCTGTATTGGTAAGACGTCCAATTTTCTACCATACAATTGTCATTTGCATACTTTTATCTCTAGTGCCAAGGTCATTAATGAAAAAGGAAATAGGATTCATTTCAAGATCCAATCTTCTATAATTTAGTTTTTTCTTTTTAGGCAGCAGAATTCCTTTTCAGTATATTTTGGCATAACTTCTTCAGCCATTCTTCTCTTCATTTGCATTTTTGGAACTAAAATTGCCATAATATTCCATGTAGCACTAAGGCAAAATCTTTACTGAAGGATATTCACATGCAAAGAAGGAAAAGAGAGGTGGGACATCAAGGCTGCCTCTGAGACCAGAGTGAATATAGGCATGATCTATAGCTTAATAACCCTGTAGATCTAAGAGCATGATTACCATGGGACTGTTTTGCCTTCTGAAGTGGCCTAGATAATGATGTTGCTGGAGGGAAGGTACTTAGACCAGTCAGGCCATAACACAATTCCTATATTCGTGCTCTGGCATATCAGAAATCACAGCAGTGGAAAAGAATATCTGAGTTATCTACAGATCAAAATGCAAAAGAAGAGAATACACTCCTACCAGTAGTCAAATTCAGGATATAATTTTTTTAAGTCATCTAACACAGCAGCATTTCCTAGCTATTCAAACATGGGTTGCTCTAGATGATTAGTGATCTTTGTACAAAGCCTTAGTTATTAGGATAAGACCAGAATCAGTCCATGTTTGTCCTCTCTTGAGGGTAACTTACATTTAATGTCTGTTTTGTTTTTAAGTGGGAGGAATAGCATAATGGATAGCAATTGTCTGATTTCATTGCTCAGGAGCTGTTAAAATACTTGCCTGTCACTCTAACTTCAGGTTCAGAGAGTTCGTGACAGTGTGGATCCTAATATTCTTATCAGGAAAAATATATGTATTTCGTCTGCATACCTGTGTAACTGGGCAGACAAGCAGCAATTGAAAGAATCATTGTTGTAAGTGGAGAGCAGTGCAGTACAACAGATCTCCATGAAACACTTTTATTGCAGCATAACAGGATGTGCAGCCAGTATTGCTGAGGATGTGTGAGTGGAAAGATATTAAACTCACTTTGCTTAATACAGATAGATGTATGCTCAGACATTAGATTCTTGATCATGGGAAATAATGAGACATTTTAGCTTACATTTAGATAAGTAGGAGCTATGTTTGACCAGGACCCCTAAAAAAATACCGCATTACTGCTGTTCAGTAGCATTTATAAAGTGGTCTTTATTAGTTTTACAGACTCTTCCAAGTCATGGAAGACAGATTATTTTGCTGAGTAATTTATCCTGTAGTGGCAGGTTATAGGCAAGAGTTGCAGGGTCTGAAGGAGGTTAAACCAATGTGCTGGCCATCTACATCTTGAGAAAATCTCTACACCTTGTCATTGCAGTGGTGCTTAAACTTCAGTGATTAAATTCAGTTTAAAAAAATCTGCTAAGTGGGAATGCAACTGAGACTCCATTAAGAAAAGTATCTAAGGTCTACTTTTAGTCTTCTCTCACTGGAAAAAGATGTGATGCTTCAGCAAAAGCAGAGACATACCCTCCCCTTTGAGAAGACAAAAACTGCGTGACATGGATGTAAACAGTGTAGGAAGATCAACAACTAATCTTCAATGATTTTCAGGAGAGTTAAGTGTAACCTTCAAGGCCAGCATCAGCTATGGACCTACTGTAACACTGAACATACTGCTGGTCTTCATTAAGCAGCAAATAAATAATAATACAGATATCAATGCTATCTGTCATGATTAGTGTTTCTCTCTAAGACAACAAATTATCGTATCATTCATATTATGCCCCCAAACACACCATTCATGTGGTTCTGGGCAGCTTCAGTGCTGAATGTTGTGTCAATCTATGGCTCTTTCTGCTCCAGTGTGGCCTGTTATCTGAAGTCATAGTTATGTCTGCAATATATCTAACTAGCTTTACCTGTAAGGTATTGCTTGAAAGAATTTTTTGCAAAAATTGGTGCCACGTATACATTAACATTTGCTTTTGATGTGGAGATACTTCCCCAAACTCAAAAAGTCTGCAAGGAACATATATATACCTTGCTCAATAAGAATAACCTCATTGGATTTGTCTTTTGCACCCATTGCCCTAATGCTGGGGATTCACTGAGGAAAAAAAAAAGTCACCTTTCAGACAATTTACTGTTGGGGAATTAATACTTCTTCAGTCATTGCACATTCCCACAGAGAGGAAGTTGTATGTGGATTTTTTCCTTTCTATTTCATAAATCTTAAGAGTTTGTGAGTGGCTTTGCAATAAAGTAACTTTTACATACAGTTCTTTGAACGAAGAGAATTAAACTTGTTCTTCCCGTGAGAGTGAATTCATTGTCCTGAGCCAGTTGCTAGGAAACCTCTCTGTTAATCTGTCCATTCATTTACTGAGTTTTCATCTCTAAACCAGGGTGGTCCATTCAGTATACAACCTTTTCTTCCAAAGGCTTTGCACACAAAGCATCTCTAATCTACCTTCATTTGAAGTGGAGCTCACAGTTACACGCTAGAGCACCTAACATCTATTAAGTCTCTTTTTCCCTTCTCGCTACTTCTTCCATGGAAGAATTACACTTTGGGTTGATTATTACAGTTTATCACATATGTGCAAACTACAGAATCATATGTAGAATATATATATGAATTATCAATCTCTTGTCATTGTATCAATCCCAACTTTCTTTTAATTTGCTCATTTTACTGCTCGTTTTCCACATTGATTGTGGAAAATCATTCCTCTCTTCCACACTCCAACTGCAGTTCTTTGAATTTATCTTGTAAAGAGGGACAAAAAACCAAGGAAGTTCATAATGCTGCGTAGTCAGCAGAGATGACATGGTGACCTGCAACACTGAGCTTCTGCACTATAAAGGCTTGAGGGCAAGAAAACCTACCTATTATTGTGCAGAGGATTCAGGTTAGGAACTCAACCTGGATAACATACTGTTTCTTTGCTTGGAAAGAATATGCCTAAAAAGAGTAGTGAGACTATTACAAATTATCATGATTCAAAAAAAGCTTAAATCAATGGGAAAAAAAGAGTGGGCAAACACTGATTGCCATTGCAGGAAAATGTTTATGATGAAAGTCTGGGGGTGTTTGAGGAATTTCTTTACTATGACTACAGGGGTTTATCAAGGCTTGCTGGTTGTCATTTAAATCTCTTGGCAGTGAGAGGTAAAGATGCTTTCCTACAAAGTGGTTTCTATATAGGAGAATGCTTGGGAGTTACAAAAAGACTGAAAAAGTTATATTCTGTATAAACTGAGAGCAGTAAAACAATGCTGTGGAAGTAAACAGGACTGGGTGAGCACTGGTGGCTGAGTGGATGTCAGAGAGTGATGGGGTGTTGGAAGTGGATAGGGAGGATTTGTGTGGAGAGAGCAGAATTGAGTGGGCAATTTCTCCTGCATTTTTGAGGGTTTTACCTTGATATGACCAGGCACAGACAGTAAAGAAACTGCACAATCAACATGGCTTCAGGCTCTGAAGCCAAGACAAAGGAGGATCTGTGCCAAGATTAAGGTGGAGTCCTAAAAGGTAAACGTATGTTCTCACCTTGTATGAGCACCTGCCATAATCCAATTAGAAGTGGTCAATAGGGTATGTGTACATTGTGAACACTTTCATGTAGCCAATAATGTAGAAGAAGAAATCACGTGCCGGGGTGTAGTAACGGTATTTAAAGGGCATCTTGGTAAATAAAGACGGACATTTTGCGGATCACATTGGTTGCGTGCGTTTGTCTCGAGCCCCTCTGCTGACAGATTTGAGTCAGCTTGAAATGCTGCAAGTGCATCTCAAGTGCAGCTTGAATTTCTGCAAATGAGTTTAATTAATTTTATCAAAGGAAGGTAGAAAAAGAGATGAAGATAAATGAGTATCAGATGTCAGGTAGTATGTCATGTACTGGGGTGGTTTTGTGAAATCTAGGGATTAAATAAAACACAGAAAAAGCATTGAGAGTGGGAAGGAATGAGAAAAGAGATGGCTTATGAAATGGTAAGCTTCAGGGCAGAGAGGCCCACTACACTCATGCTGCTAAATCCATGTTCTGTATCTGAGATGTTATTACCAGGAGAAAAAAGGAAGAAAAGACCTAATAGTATGTGCTACCTGAGCTTCTATTCAAAGATGGAGAAAGAGGGGAAAAAGAGAGCATCGTGGTACATATATGCTCAGATTGGAAGGGTAGTGATAGTGATGAAGAAAATTACATCAATGAAAGCAAAACCCATATGGGACAAGTGTGCCATTTTGACAAGACATCAAAACACAGAGCACAAAAACAGACACATGATTGGGATTTCATTAATCTGCTGCATAAAGAGCGTTGTGTCAGCCTTGCATGGTCAGATATTTATTAGTAGGGTCTATAGATGGTGGCACACACCAGTTCTAGCAAAGAAAGCCAACTAGGTGAGAAATAAAAAAAAAAAACATAAAAAAAACATTGAGGAGAGAGAGAAAAGGAAAACCGAAGACTCTTCCTGGTGTCCAACCAGAAGGAGTATTCTCATCTTGAGGCTCCCTCCAGGGCAGTAGGTGTCAAAGAGGAAGATGATGGTGATTACTTTTTTCCTTTTTTTTCCCCTAGTGTTGAAATCTTTTCTTTGGGACCTGCTCAAACTTCCTATTTGTTAATATTAATTAGAATATGCTAAATAAGAGTAGTTGTTGCACAGTGATTGATTGTTAAGCTTTTGCGTACATATATTTTTGGACAATATTTATGAAGTATTTATATGACCATTATATAATTGGCTGCATGCGGTGGCTTGGTTTACAAAACAAAAGACAAAGAAAGGGGACAAGAAGTAGGGGTGAGTTTCAGGACAGTGGGACCTTCTTCCCATGATACTTCTCTGTAACAGCATGATTGGGGTTTGAAGGTGCAAAGCCTCAAGAACAAAACCAGGGGTTTAGCAGTGTAAGGACTGCAAGGGAGAAATACTGCCAGGAAAGCTCCAGAAAGCACTGCCACAGAAGCTGGAGAGAAAAGCTGCAGAGCTGCAGGTGTAAAACAGGCAGCAGAACTGTAAATGGAAGGCTGTAGCACTAAGAAGGCTGATATTGATCAGTTGTTCAAACAATCCGTTGTGCTGTTATAGCCCAGGATAACACTGTATCAAGCAGTTAAATGATCCATCAGCTGCAAGTAAATGGGGGAAAGAATGGACTGTCATGATATATCTGTTATTTCTGTCAAGATTTTTTGTATCAGAACATTTCTTGTAAACAAGGAAAGGTACAAAATACCCTAAAAGAACTAACCAGTGTAAAAATTATCTGACTGTATTTCATTACTTCTTTATTATAATAATTTTTAATAGAAATTGGTATTAAGGAATGTTAAGAGGCTCCCACTTTCCAAAATGATTGGTTATCTCCCTTCTACAAAATAAAATTAAATAGAGGAGATTGTAGAAATTTTAAGCTTGAAAAAGACCTCTGAGATCACCAAATCCAACCATTAACTCAGCACCTCTGTGTTCACCATTACACTATATCCCCAGCTATAACATCATCCACAATCCTTTTGAACACTTTCAGGATTGGTGATTCCACCACTTCCTCGGGCAGCCTGTTCCAACATCTGACCACTCTTTCAGTGAAGAATTTTTTCCTAATATCTAATCTAAATATCCCCTGGTATAACCTGGTAATTTCTGCTCATCCTGTCACTTATTTGCTGGGAGAAGGCACCAATCCCCACCTCACTACAACCCCTTTCAGGTAGCTCTAGAGGGTAAAATGTCCCCCCTCAGTGGATCTTACTTATCATCACTCTCCCTTACTCTCTATTCATAGCCAAAGCCACAAGCATTTGCCTGCATCAGTTTACATACTTGTTCAGTTCTAGGAAATATTTGGAGTGTCTCTTTCTAATTCAGCATGATATAAATTCAATCAGTTCACTCATTATATCATGAAAGCAACACATGGTGCAGTATTATACTGTGTCTGGATGTTGGTTTGTAGTTACGAGTCATAAAACACAAATTTCAGGAATCCTTATGCCATTTTGTACCCTCCCGAATTTAAAAGAAATTGGTATTATCAAAAGACAAGTTTGGTTTTTTTTTATTTTTAAACTGCTTCTGGTCACTCAAATATATAATTGCTGTAGTGTGACAAAGGGGCAAAATCTGGTAATGAGCATAGGGCTGAAATGTCTGGAGATTTGAGCAGACAGTAATGTCTGTGTTCAAACTCTTTCATCAGCAGAAATGGATTGTGACAAACAGTGAAACAAATTGATAGCAATGAGGTTCATATTGTAGCTTTAACCTGAACTGAAATTCTCCGTGCATAGAGCATGTATCTTCTACAAGACTTCTGACAACTATTGCTGTTTTTCTCATGTGGGGAGGAAGGAGGTTATTAAATAAAGCCACTATTTAATTAGCCTTGTTTAGATTTACGTTGGATAAAGAGGAAAGACATTGTTATTAACAGCCTGCTGTTATAATTGATTCCATGTAGTGTAGAACTTACCACTGCCTTGTTAGAAAATGCTTAGGTAATTTTAATCCTAACTTCTAAAATATGCTTAAAGTACTACAACAAACGAAGAAGTGACTTGAAAATATTAGGAGAGGTGCAAATTTATGTACTTTCAAAGGTTCTAGGTAATAAGATTGAAGTCTCCAGTGCTAGATGGTACTTAAATGCATTGTCCAATCTTTATCTGGCCTTCTTTAAGTGAAGCAGTAGATTTCAATTCACTTCCATGTGAACAAATGACCACTCTAAAATATAACATGACAAGTTGTACTTATTGTTTCCCATCGTGGCAGTTTAAGTTAGGATCAAAGACCAAGGAGATTTTGAGACTAAATCACTTTCCTGAGTCTGAAAAGTACTTATGTGGGTGAAGGTGAGGGACACAAGCAATGCTACTGTTTTCCAGGCTGCAGATAACCACAGTAAATCATTTTGCTTGGTTGCCATAAAAACAATATTGTCTTTCAAACGCAGAGTTGGAACAACAATAGTTGGATGAAAATCTACTGACAAAATCAGATGTTTTTAGGTAGAAAAAGGATACCTCCATGAGAAAATTAAGGTCAATGGAGATCTCAGAAAAGAAAATTTTGAATAGAATTTTGAACACGACTTCTAGATTTGGCACAATGGACAGAAAATGAAAGTTATCCTGTAAAAACAGACAGGTCCATATTTTCTGTGTTCATGGGTTCACTCTGCTGCTAGAAGGAAATTTTGGAAGTTCAGATTTCCATGCAAAATTGTTTCTATTAATTGCACAGATTATCCGTCACAGAACCTAAAATGTTGTTGAGTCTGTTGTTGGAAAAAGTAAGACTTTACGGATGCCAAAGGATTCTAGGTTTATATAATCCTCTGCATTAGTGTTCTTCTACCAAATGCTCTGTGGAGTTATGCATACACAACATTTGGGATGATTTCCTTTCCTAGATTGCAGTCTGAGCTGTCAGTCCAGTCAAATTCAGTTGATCCCTTAACATTCCCTTCATGCACAGCTTTGTTCAACTTGAGATCCTTACCACACTTATCTTTTTGCCAGGCAAGTCCTTGAAGTACCTAAATTGCTATAGGTACTAAATCCTTGATAGCTCAGCAAATAACAGCAAAAAGCCTTCTATTTGTATAAAATTACTTCTCAGTATGAAAAATGATAACATTTATCTTTTGGTACAAAACTACAGATATAATTTAAAAACAAGTAAAGCGATATGGATTTTTTAAGAGAAGCTTTTCCTTTTAATTGTAATTGCTAGTGAGCATGCAATTTTAGTGAGTGAAAATTTATCTACAGCCCAAATAAATGTTACTTTGGTGATAGCTTTTATAACACTGCATTAAGCACTGGGATGCTCATCATACTTAACACCTGGGTCTGCCACAGTAAAAGTATGAGTAATGCAACCAGTGATGAGAGGTTTACAGTGGTTTTGTTATTAACAGGAACCTATTCAAATAATGTTCAATTTGTCAGGCTTTAGAACGAATAAACAAAACCCAAGCAAACCTGAACGTATTTTTACCTGACAAAGTATCAGCGTGTGCAGAAAAAATGGATGTATGACTTCATGCACACAAAAGATATTATTTTTCTTAAACATACTCCATTAAAAAGCATTTTGTTCAGGATCAGCTCATGCAATTTAAAAAATAGTTTTCCTTCCTATACATTTAGTGTTACATTTTGATGGTTGTATTCCTCAAATGAAGATAACTGTGCTTATAACCTTCACACTGATATACATCACTAATGTTTTTCAATTAAAAGCCTTATTGAAGTAAACACAAATTTTAAAAAACAAATCCACCAAGAGTACAGTATGCCTTCCATAGAGGCAAGAAGAAGAATAAATTGACTGCAGCTGACAAGACTTTTCATGCAGTTAACTTTGCTACATTGTACTCAAATTACATACATTAAGTTTTAAAATTTCCTGTCCTTTCCTTTGTGAACTTCATTTTCCCTGTTAAAATAGCATGGACATTTAATTTACATTTCATTAGTGAAAAGAGTGAGTTAAATGACTGTAGATTTATTTCCAAACTTGTTCACATTAAAGATTTCTTTCTAGTAAGAAAAGTTCAAACCATTTTATAAGAGACAGGTTTGAGTTACTTTATCATACTGTTTGATTATATGAAACTCTTTTTGAATCAAGTGGTAATATTTGAACTTGGTATGCCTATTTTTTCCATATGATTTTTATTGACTTAAATAATGGTTGCACAGTTAGAACATACCTCATACAGGGTAGTTGATAAATAAAATATAGTCCTTACTATTCAGATATTAAAATACACACTAGGCAAGTAAAGTGTTGGGAGGTAAGAGTATTTCAACAGCCATGTTACCTGTGAGAAAGACATCAATGTTTATAGCAGCATCCTTTCCATATTAAAGTCAGCAGAAGGATGTAAGTAGGATTTGATGAAAACTCCTTTCGATTCCCTCATAAATGTTATCAGATACCTCAATAATAATAGGATATATAACTGTAATATCTTCTTGATAAGAATTATATGGAGTAATTCTGGTGACCTCCATTTTGCACCTCTTCTTGCTAACATTTCTTTCCAGTGTTACTGAAACAAGTAATCTTTCAATTTGGCCAGAATTTGGTAAATGGGGCACATATAAAAGCATGCAAATTTCTATCAGTTCACAGCACACAGATGACAAGTGCATGGTCACTTACTGCCTTGATGCTTTCAAAGTGTCCACCTTCCTTTTCAAAGTCAATTGGCTGCCCATTGAGAGTCCAATAGAAAGTAACATCAAGTGTGCTGTCATGAAGGGCTTTGCAACTGAGGACAATGCTTTCTCCAACCGTTAACTCTATCTTCTTGGGAGTCAGCTCTATTCTTGTGGGTTCTTGAAATATAGAAGAATTAGGAACATTTAGATGGAAGCCTACTTACAGTGCTAGACCAAAATAATATGATTGAGTAGTCCTTAGTCTACTCAGAGCTTACATTTCCTGTTTGTTTCGAATACACACTGTCAAATACTGAACTATATTCCTAGTGTACTGAGGTGTGACAGTGGGGTTCAGAAGGTACAGACAGTTTCATGGAAGCAATAATGCAGAATCCTAAACAACAATCTATAGGACATCTGAATTGGATTAATTAATTAATTTCAATATTTTCAGGAAAAACAACTAATTTTTTTGTAAGGTTGCAGCACCTGGAATGTTGTGATTACATGAAAATTTCAGTTTTGTAACATAAAATAAAAAAATGATGTTTCCTGGATTACAAAATATAGGAAGAAGCTTGAAAATTGAAGTAAAAAAAACCCTACAAGACCCCCCTACAAACAAAATCTATGATCATCTATGAATTCAGCTGAAAAATGAAAAAAAAAAGGTTTAGAAGTGGACTGCAACTCAGTGCTTTGATTATTGTTGCTTTCCTAAGGAACTATCTTTCTTTAGATTTTATATAGTTACAATTATCGCTTAAATCTATAGGTTTGCTCCCATGCAGAAAAAGGTAGGACTAAGTGAATTCCCAAAGCTACAATATGTCAAAAGGGATATTGATTCTTTTACTTATAGAATTATTTATAATTTGAGCGATTTAATATATATGTTAATTCTTCTGACACATCTATTATATAACAGCTGAATACGCAATTTGATGCAGGAATACAATGTTTAACCAGATGGAGTTTTCTCCCCCTAACATGTTGGAAATGCTTTTTTATTCTGCCTCTACAATCCTGTTGTTGGGGGATTGGCTGGGAGATTCTAATTAATATTCAAATATTAGTCAAGACAACTCATCATTATCATCAAATTATTTCTTCATACCTTTAACAGATATTGATGCAATGATTTCTGCAGATCCAAATACATTTACACCTTGGCATAAGTACCGTCCTTCATCAGACTTGGAAGCATTCAGGATTCGCAGACTCCCATGTGGAAGAATAGTTATCCTGAGAAGGATAAATAGATAAATATATATATATATATCTTCCATCCTAGCAGCCAAATTCCATGCTGGTATCTTTTAGAAATAATAAATAGAATTGAGGACTGCTCCCTCTGTAGCAAGGCATGATGAAGATGATAACTGGATTATCTTCTGTTTCAAAAATAAACTCATTTTACTACTCCCTTAATTCAAAATTTTCATTTTGGAAGCATCTGTGAATTAGTATCCTTTGACACTTATTAGTGATGAATTTTAATAAAATTTTTGTAAAAAACTAAAAAAGGTAATCCTTCATAATTTGTCTTTAAAGTTTCATCGCTGTATTATTGTCAAATTCCATTTCAATATCAAGCACAAGCTATTCAGTTTATTAAAAAAATGACCTTAGAAATCAGATCTGAGAATAAAGGAAAGCAAAATGCAAAAGAGGGTCAGAAAACCCCCCGATTAAATTAATTGTATCTGCTCAAAATATAATTAATGGGACTACATAGCAAAGGGACTTATCTGCTTTTTTGTAGATTGGCTTCTATTTTTTTGTTTGAGTCTGTATGATTGCAGCACCACTACACCTCTTGGCAAGTAGCCCCACTGAAGCATACTCATGAGAAATGTTCAACCATTCACATTTAGGAGTTTCAAATTTTGGCTTTGCTTACACAATATTAATCATAATGTCCATTAAGTTACGTGAAAATTAACACTTTTTTTCTATTCTAAAATGACAAAGAACCTGAATTTATTCTACCTTAAAGCTGCAGTCCTAGAAGAGAATAGTCATTGTTCCTTTTCTGACGGAGAACTACAAGGCTAAAAGGAAGAATGCAACTCTTCCATGGCATTTAAGCCAAGCTCTTGCAGGTCCTGTGTATCCCTTCCCAGGTTAGATAGTGGTTGTGGTTTTCTCAATGGTCTTAGGAGATGTAGGTGGAAACCCATCAGGAGCCATGGACACTGAAAGCAGATAATCCTCAGCAAATGCTTTCAATAATCCCATAGAAGTGGAGGAGGAGATGGAGTGCTTCCTTCTTCTGTATTTTAAAACTGAGGTAAGACTTCTGTGTTAGAGAGTCTAAGTAGGTGAGTGGCTGTTCCCCAGTGATGGCTGGCTTTTTAGATATACCTCCCCAGAGAGGATTTTCTATCTGTTACAATAGTGACTGACACTCCTTCTACTGGGAGTCCCCTGTTGAGTCTATGATCAAAAATCATTGAGGGTACAAGGTTGTGATTTACTCTTCAGAAGTATTTAACCAGGAGTATGGCACTTTCAACATGTCTAGGTTGGACTCTTCAGCAGCCAGGAAAGCGAAGGAATTCCCTTTCTAGGCTGAATTTGTTAAAGTGCAAAGCTGAGTTATCTTTGATTTATACCAGGAGTGATTTACCATAGGCTTAAGATTCAATAATGTGCTCAGACTAAATCACTAATATGAGACAGCATATCTTCTTCTTCCTCCTCTTTTTTATTTCTTTTTTTTTTCTTTTTTTTTCCTCAGGAAAAGAATAATATCCCCTATTTTCTGACTCTGTGAAAAAATGGTGGTTTATCGTCTGAGGTTTATAAACATTATGGTGGAGAAAACAGAATTTCATTTCAGTGAAAAATATGCTTCAGTTCACTTCAGATGTGAAACCACTCACTGCTCTCAGCAGAGGGACAGAAGAAAATAATAGCTTCAAAAGTGAATGGGGCAGAGGAAGGACATGTCAACTCTCAGGTTCCCTAGTGCAACCTGAGGATGCACCCTGTCTTGCTCTAGACAAATATACATCACTATTTGAGTCACATTGTTTGTCTACAGGTAATTTTATAGAAAACAAAATTATATTAAACAAATGTCTCTGCATCATAGTTTTGAGGTTTTGGAATTTTTTTCCAGTAAATAAAAAGGTCTGAAATTTTGTTATGATATGTCACACCTTTGAAGAAACACTTGCTTTAGAAACTGACAGGGATGCAAGCTTCCTTCACTTTCTCTTGATGTAAGTTTTGTTTTCCTATGGAGATGCTCAGTGTTCAATGCTCTGTGGACATCTTATCATTAGTATGAAAATAGGCTTTGCAGAACAGTAATAGTTTTCATCAATATACTGTCAGGATCAGACAAATGAAAGGACATTCCTTTAGTGTTTGCAAATTATAAAAGCTTATACACAGGTTAAGTCCTGATATAAAACTGTTTTTCATTCTGAGATTGGAAGAAAAGAAGGTTAGATACATATAAGAGATTAGCTAATGAATCTCACATATATTATCGATTACATTTCTATTTAGCTAAAACTTGTTGCCATCCATGAGGAAAAGAGTAATTGCTCAATCAAAGGAATTGCAAACACAATTGCTGATGAGTTATTTGGCTCAGAAATTAATACTTTCCTCAAAGTGCCTAGCACTCATCTGTCCTCCCTTTTTTTCAGTGTTTTGGAAAAGAGCCAGAGGCCTGGTTATGATGAAAACTGAAATGCTTTATTTATTCACATAACACTTGCTGCACACAGCAGGAACATAGACTTCTCCTCCTTCCCTGCCAATATCTCTCAGTCATGAAGAGACCACCTGTGTAGTATGTCTACATATTTTAATAAGAAAATACCATAGTAAAAAGTTTTGTAATTTCATAAACAGAAGGGAAGCAAAAAAGGAGAATAGAGTTGGGGTAGAATTAAGGATAATTCAGGAAAAAACCCAACCCAGAATTATTAACTAACTAGAAACTGAGGGAAAGATGATGATAGATGAACCAACAGAGAAAGACAGATGAGAGATCAAGATGATAGTTTGGAGATTATTGTACTTGAGAAAAACTCATTGTAATCACATAAAGGAGACAGATGTTGTCCATACAGGGATTCTGAGAACAGTGTCACATAAAATTAGCATCTCTGTAGAAAACAGTTTTCTGTCTTATAACATGAAGAAAAAGACACGATTGATAATGTCTTGATGTTAAAAAACATGTTGGCTTAAGATCAATTGCAACAAAGATTTTAGCAGTAATTATTTGAAAATAATAATTAAGATATGACAACAAATAGCTATAAGATAAAATTCAACGTGATTTAACTAAAGTACACTGAATGAGATTTATTATTTATAATATTTACTAAGAAATATTTTCTAGAGAAAATAAATGTAGGTTTGATCTTCCATGGTTTTCAAGAATGATTTTCATGACTGATTAAATATGTTTAAGGATTGTTAAGAAACTGGCTGAACAGAAGTGAATTTTCTTTTTTTGGAACAAAAAATTGGGTTTTGTACCATTATTTTTCAAAATTACCAGAATATAAAAAGGTTGCTAAACATGTGATTAAATATATGGTTCTTTAACACAACGGGATCAGTATTTCAAAGTGGACTCATAGAAAAGTAGTAGATGTGACTCCGAACTAACAGGACTATGTAGCAAAGGCAAATAGAAATAGAAATTCTCAGATATTATTTGCTGTTAGTAGAGGACATACTGTTGTATGTTGGAAATTGATATTGGAAATTTTCATCTCTCTTTATCACCAGGGACAGTTTTACCTTGACCCACTGGGGCCAGGATGTGCATTTGTTCTCCCTATCACACATAAAATCAGTGAGCAGAGACTTCCATCAAGATTAAGATAATGAGAATAGGAAACTCTAATTTTCATTCTGTTGCATGATTCATAGCAGATTCTCACAAACAGATGTCTTGATGCTGTGGCTAGAAATGGTTTCTTGATGCTGAAGGAGCTGAGCAGTTGAGGCAGCAAGCATAACAATGGCTACACAACCTTCAGAGGACTTTTAGCAGACAGGGGTGGAGTGTCCGGATCTTAATAGAAATGAATGTCAGGTAGTTTATTCCTGAAGGTTTATATTCATTAAATAACAATTACAGAGTAAGAAAAAATAGAAGTCAAATGTGTGGCCATTTTTGGGTGGGAGGAATTAGCAGTTTTGTTAGGCAATACACCCTTGTATCTTTCTCTGTTTTCAATTAATTTTTTGTTATTATTTTTGACTTTCAAACTAAGGTAAGTTTTTATAGCACTCCAGAGAAATAATCACAGCAATCAGGGAAGCACTGCATTTAGTTAAAACCTTTGCAAACTTTAACACCTAGTAACTGGATTAAAGAAAAAAAAGTTTTTGGTGGTGGTGCATTTTACATTGAGATCCAAAACCAGGAGTATGGAATTGGTTTGTGTGCATGTTGGAAATAAGAACTTTAAAGATGCAAATAGAGAGAAGCTGCACTGACTCATTTAGCCTGTGGCCCCTCACAGTGTTCTGATATGAGCAATCTGTCATTTCACGTTAGCTTGGGTTTGGGATCTGTCAGTATCCTTTAATGTAGATTACAAGGAATCAGAACAAGTATTTGTAAATAGTTGAAATCTTTATTTCTCCATGAATGGCTGTGGGCTGTCTCGTTTTCCCTTGCTTTTTCTTGCTCCTTCTTAAAAGATGCACAAGCCTCTAATGCTTACAGAAAATGGATGTGAGTTATTGCTATAATAAAAACACTTAGATAAGCAAAATGTCATCTACGTTATATACATTTTTAACAATATCACCCTAGATAGAGTAATCTTATTTTAATATTGTTGACTTAATTAGAAACATAACCATATTTGGCCCAATCCCTTGTCAAAGCACAAAATTGTTAGAATTTTCTTCACTTTCGATTTTCAAACTTTTATAATGGTGCAATTCCTGTATGTGATATCTTAGGTGATTGGAATATGCTAAGACTTACTATTAATGTACCAAAAACTACTTCCAGCTACTTCCAGCTCTAGTTAAGCCAATCTGTGCAAACTGTGTTTTAGGGCACTTTCTTTCAAAGGAGCCATAACCACACCCCTCATTTTGTCCTTGCTGTTTGCTGCACAGGAACATTTGTTCATGAAAATACACAGCTTTCACTGGTGCAAATGTTGTCAATGTATGTAAATATAATTTCAAGTGAATGACATGAAAAGTAATTTTTTGCAACAACCCTAGCTTCTGTTCTAAGCACATACTGTTCTAAGTATGATTTCTGCAGTGTTGCTGAGCAGTAAAGGCTGGAAACTACTGATATGTCAGAACTGACGTGGTCTCTGGGAGTGCTTTCTCTTTTGTATGAATCAGCTGGTCATCATTTGTTTCAATGGAGACTTTATCAGACCAAAGTTTAAACTCATAGTTTGCTTTAATGACTCTTAATAGCATCAGTGTCAAGGATGATATAAAGGCGCTATAATTTAAACATGTTCTAAGATATTAAATGGAATCAGAGTCTAAATGTAAGAAGTTCAGATCAGTAATCTATTATCTACAGAAATTGTACAAAAAAGCAGACATTTAAATTATCCTACGTTTTTACTGGTGCACTCAAGTAAGTGTTGGTACATATTGAAAATTTGTACTTTGCCATTCTGCTCAAATATTTCACCCCAAAATGTGTCTCATCTTGTGCAAATAAGGTAAACTGGGAGTATTGCTCAGAAGATATGTCAGAATAAGGGTTCCAGGAACACTTGTTCAAGAAAGTGGTAGCAAAGGCCATTTTCTGCTCTGCATCATAGTCCAAGAGATCTTTTAAAAGCTTTTATAAAATACATTGAGTTTAGAACAATTTATCTCTAAACATACTGAAAATATTCTAAAATTATTAAAATATTCTTTTCTTTTTTTAAAAAATCCATATTATACTCTTGACTCATTTAAATTTAATATATATTTTAATATTTTAATATTTTTAATAATTAAATGTATTCCTCTTTTTTACACACTCTTTCAATGTCAGAAATATTCTGTTACTTCGGAAACGTTCCTGCTTTTCAAGGAAAAGCCTTATCACCATAATTTTTTCCATGTTTCTAAGTGACAGCAATGAATTATTAACTTATTCTATTTTCCTCAGAAGCATTAGAAATAACAAAATGCTTGTAAGACTGCATAGTTCCCCCAGAAAAAGAAAAATACATGGAAAAACTTTAGTTACTTTAAGATATTTCCATGTTTCACTTGTTACCTAGGAAAGCAACATTAATACTCTAAGGCAGACTCATATGCAAGAGGTAAAATTCAAACAGACCAGGTGCTCAAAGAGGGTCAGAACTTTAACCAGTGTAAAACAACATAATTTTATTCAACTCCATGGTTCTATTTTGATTTGTACTACATAAAGACACCTCTCAAAACAGCCAAACTATGCTAAGCTTGAAGTGTTAACATTAACTTGATATGAACAGCAGAAACTTAGTTTTCACTCAAATGAGATTCTTGTAAATTGAAGACTGTTAATTAGATATTTACATGGGAAGTTTTCATATGCCTAGGGCAGAAGTCATTTAGCTAAAGCATTATTATTATTATTGCTATTATTGTAAGCTCTGTAGTAATGTCCAGTCAGATGGAACCTGGTTTCCATTGCTGATTCATGTTCTACAACAAAACTACCAGAATATTAACTTCAAGTTGTATTTTTATGTAACACAGCAATGAAATTTAATATTTGCCACTTTTCTGAAAAATTATTGTTAGAGATACCTTACTTGCTTGCTGCTTTCATGTGAATAGAAGAGTTGGGTAGAAGAGAACAATTGATCACTTTTGCATTAGACTCCTGTTCTCAAGAAAAAGAAAACAAACAAACTGTCCCCCTCAACCCATTATAGTTTGTAGTTAATTAATATGCATTGTTTAAGACCACCTTGATGGAGCTGGTTTCTGCTTTGTGGTGCTCTCTCCCTTGCATACACACTCGGTTAATTAGTGTCACTGAGAACTGAATGCCATAATCCGAAGTAAGATGGCAAAGGGTGAGCAGTCAAAGTGATAACTGGATGCTTGTAAAGGAAGCTGACTGTTGAGAATAAAATCAGCAAGAGAATTTGCCCTGAGGTCTGAAAAGGATTAGTGCTTAAATACATGCTTTCGGTGTCCCATTGATAAAATGCATCAAAACACCCCAAAATATGCATATTCTTTCCTGACATTTCTAGAAATAGACAGGAGAGCGAGGTTAATCTGCTCCTGCTATGGGAGGACTGAGATAGTTTTAATGATCTACTGATAGATTCTGCTAATAATGTATAATTCTGGTAATTTTTACTTTTGAGTGCATTTTGCAAAATTGTGGTTTCAACCATCTCATATGTGTAATCTCAGTTGTAGTTCAAAGACAGAAGAGATGAATATGGCAATGTCTGCCTCATCCTCACATCAAACTGACTCTGTTGTCAACTGGAGAAGATCTAATTATGTTTCTATCATATGGTAGGTCTAGATCCTGAAAGATTAAGAGTGATTGCTTTCATCAGTATGCTGCCTCTGGAAGAGTGTGCAAAGTCTGCACTTGCTGCATGTTTGTCCAGGTAGAAACTCTTTGGAGGGGAGATTCCATTATCATGATGTACATTTTGCGTGGGCCAGTAGCTACAAGTTCTTTACTAGGTGTTTAGAAATGTTATTGTAAGATGCAATGCTCCTCAAATCTGCTGGTCTTCTAACTGCTGCTGTTGCAAAATGGCCCATATTTTCTTCCCGTCTAGTAACCATAAGGTCTCAGCTGGACTACAGCCTAGTTTGACACACTGTTTTCATAAAAGATACAGGTTTGGAAGGGATAGAGTAAAAGAACTTTTTAGTACAAAAGTGACTTCTGAAAATCAGAAAAGAATAATTCAAACACAGATTGTTTTAGCTCTCAAAATAAACTTTCTGAGATGTTTATGGAATCTTGAACATTGATAAGCTTGGTAGACTGTACGTAACAAAAACGGCATAGATTAGTATAGTACTAGATAGAATAGCATGATTGGTCCTGCTTTGTAGTAAGAGGTCCCTGCTGGCTCTCTGATTATTCAAATCAGAGATCACCATCCTGTGAACAATAAGGGAGTCATTACTTTTTTGCTCAGTTCTGCAATATTTCTGAGTTTACCCTTGGAAATTCCAGCACTTCTTTTTTCTGTCATCTTCATTGACAAGTAGATCTAGCAAGAAAGATCTAAATAATCTGTCGCTACATCCAGAAAGAAAGCAAAGGATAGAGAAAAAAGCTATCTCATGGCTCCATTTTTACTTCAAACTACTTCACACTACTTGAGACGGGAACTTTTAAGTGGAGAAATCTGTGGGATAGAACAGACTTCACAAAAGATGTGAGGAGTAAATGCACACCTGATGAACAATCTTTCCTCTATAGTTCCGTGATGCAGCCCTAATCCATCTCTGTGTTATAGATCTAGATTCCTGCACCATTTACATTCAACACACTTCCTGACTGTATCCTCAACAAGTGGTGTGCTCAAAAGTCAAGTTCAAAAGGAACAAGTAATTGTTTATCAAGATATTGGTGCAAGCTGAGGAGTCAGAAGACTCCATTATAGATAGCAGTGCAGAGTAAAGGCTGTACTGTTTCTGTAACACATACAAAACTATCATAGGGACATTTGTTCTGGAAGACAGCTTTTCTAGAGTACTACCTTTCTTCTAATTGATAATTCTCTGTAATTACTTTTCTCTTTTGATAGTAAACTCACAGTTAATGATTCTACTTACAGAGTCTTGCAATGTTTAAAATTTTATGAGAGGTTAGAAAAATATATCTAACTAAACTGTAAAGCTGACTGAGCTACATTATTTTTCTCTTTTTTTTTTTTTTGGTCTGACCTGTGGATGCAGACATCTTTCAGGAGAGAGAGACAATCAGTTCAGCGGACAGACAGTTTGAAAGCATTGGCTCAGCACAAAAATACTTCTAGACTGTAGGAATTGCAAATGGGATTTTGACCAAAATGGACTATGATCTTACTGACACCACTTTTCAGGTCAGTTGAGTTCATTTTGCATTCTGGGAGGGAATCTGGTACTATGGCTGGAAAACTAGGTAAAGAGAAATCTGTTTTATTCTTGTGTCACAAGGTGAAATACAGTCTATTAACTGGAAAAGGCACTTAAAAAGACACATGTTCCCTCCAGAGAATCACATTGCTACTGTGGGTGAAAAGGGTAAAAAGTTCTTACTGACAAACAATTTATTGATTAGGGTTGTTTGAACCTTAAAATCTCTAGTTTACTTTGGAATAACTTGCACTTCAGCCACAACTCAAAAATTTTGATTACAAGTTGAAATAACAGTTCAGTAGGAAGAGCTTCTTTTTAGAACTGACATATGTGTCTACAGCTGTATTGCTGTGCATAGAAGAGAACAGATGGAATTCCCGCAGTGACACAAGTTATGTGCAATAGAGCATAAGTGACAATAATAATGGTGCAAAGAAAAAAAAAAATCAGTGACTCTATCTATTCTACTCCACCAGGCTGCTCCCAAAGATGGTTCTTGTTTTAGAATTAGGTGCCCCATCATGCACATTGAAATGGTCTTAGACCTCTTTGAGAAAAACACTCCATGTGAAAAATAAGATATCTTTAGGCCAAGTCCATTTTGCTTTATGGACAAACCACACACACGGAGCCTCTATATCCTGTATCTCAGTGTCTGTATTGCTTTTGCAATGTTGGAAAGTTGCAATGGTCACAGGCTTTGGAAAGACTAGGGAGGCATTAAGAACCAGTGAGAAGAACTTGGAGAGGAGATGAGATTGTTAGTGTTGTGATATTGGATGCCCACATCGTTTGAAGGATTTGGATGGGTCTTCGATTGATCTTGCTTCTACCAGCCATAAGCTCTCTGATTGATGGGATATAATGCCCCTGAGCTCATATTTATTTATCATGGTAAGTCTGGGTACACATCATTACATCACACTGGTGAGATCACAAACTCGCAGATGATACAGATGATTGGTGGGAGATTGCTAATTTCAAGATATAAACTGTCATGGTGCCACACCACCAGTTGACAGCAGGCTTTGGAGAGGATCCCATACTGGTCTAGAGGCAGAAGTGAATTATTGTGTGGCATCAGTTGTGTCACACCTACGGACTGGTGGTATGGCAGCTGTGCAATCATTCAAAGGTCTCTGCTGTTGTAATTTCAATGGGAAACTCTAATGCTAAAAACTGGCTCTTTCTCCCTGTTTGAGAGTCAAAGCAGCATTGGGGCATTCACATAGTACACAGATCCAAGCTTACTGTCTCCCTTCATACCAACAGGCTCAGTAAATATTCATCTTCTCTCACCAGCACAGAAAAAAAACCACAATACTTCTTCAGTGATATAAGCTTCCTTGTTTTCCTAAATTCTATTTGTTTTCTTCAACCTTTTTTTGCTCCTTATTCTTTCTTCCCTAAATCTCCTTTCCTGCACAAAAGAGCATTCTTAACTTTTGCACCACCTCTGTTCTTCCCTAACCTTACGTGTGAAGTCGATTATCAGTGATGTTGGCATGGGGCTAGGAGCATAGAATAAAGAAAATAGGATGAAAAAGTTATTGAGTCACTGGGGATAAACCAGTGCCAGACATGCAGTTGTGTCCTATAATTATATAGAGAACTAATCAGAGAAAACACAGTTTATAACTTTATATAACTGCAGCAAGCTCCCTTCTCAGGATGACAAAGAGGAGTACTGAATTAAGAGAGATCTCTTTGCTTACTATGTCTTCACATCTCACTTTTGCACACAGAATTATTTTCTAGCCTTTTAAAAGAATTTGATCTCTTTTTATTAACTTTGCTTCTGTACTCTGAATCTATTAGACCAGATGACTACTTCCCAGGGACCTGGCAAGGCTAAGCTGTGTAAGGTAGTAGCGTGAATGTGTCCTTAGAGCAGAGAGTGACAGATGGCAGTTTTGCCCATCATTTTGTAGTTTACCATGTTGGCATCTCTCTTTCCCTCTATTCAGAGGTCTGGGAAAAGACACAGTCAGGGATCAGAGGCAATGAAAAGAAAGATGTTTTTCCTAGGAATACAGAGAGGACTACATACAGGTTTATTGAAACATGATGAAAGATTGCTGAACTGAGAACAAACCTGAAGGGAAGGATGAGCCTTCCAAGGACAGAGTGGATGGGGATAATCTGTTTATAGCTTCACCTTTCTGTCACCAAGTCTTATTCATTTGAAAAATGCTCCTTGATTTTATTTCACTTCTAAGAAAACATAGCTCCTGTGGTTCAAAGATTTTTGCTGCTTTAGGTGTGCTCACTTTGATGAAAATTGCAGACAAATCCTCAAAACTCTGTTTGACTCATCCTCTTGTCACACGTACTTGCATTCCTGCTGAACCAAGATTACACTTGTAACCTCAGTCATAATTTTTTTCCCCTAGTTTTTGAGTTTTGAGTGTTTGAACTCAGAACCTTAACATTGCTCTTCACACAGCTGCTTGGATATGATTATAGGATTATTTATGAACTTTCTTTTAATTCAAGATTTTATAGCATAGTGAGTAAACCAAAGATCTTTAAGATGATTTTATTTACTGTTTTTATTGAAAGCAGAAACCTAAGCTACCATTTAGCAGTAGGGTTGTGGAAGTGAACACAGTGAGATAGAGTAAAAACATGCCTTTGAGAGTGGAGTGTAGTTTAAAGCCTAAAAAGCAAAGGGTGGGGATTGGCCTTGATAAGGTTTAATATGTGGTACCCAGAAATATATGTATATTCAATGTGCTGCTTGACAGGTTTCAAGCTCATACAGGGACATTTGTTTGTGGACATTTATAAAGCACTCTAACCTCTGGGCTTATCTCTATTGTGGAGGTACTTTGATTTATAACTTCAAATACTGAATCTAATGAGAGTCAAATGCAAACTGATAGTATGAATTTGAGCTAAATCAAATTGGCTCAATTATATGTATATACCCCTGTTAAGAGTTTGAGATCTCTGATTCATTTATGAACTATGGTCCATTGACTGCTCTTTCACAGACTACTCTTTCTACCTAATTGGATAGAAAAGAAGCATCTAGAAGCTTTTCTTCATCAGTCTGGAATTGGTTGTATTTATAATTTGTTTCTCCACATTTGGTATTTATTCAATCAAATCAAATTGGTTCAATTAGCGTATTTTTATAGTGCTGTAACATTACCTTTGTGAGTCCTTTACCACTAATCTTGCACAGCTGTCCCTCATACTCAGAAAAGTGTCCTTTCAATACTTAAAGCAGGTTTAGAAGAAAGAGGGAGACAAATTTTTTAACAGGGCCTTGTCCTAGGGTAAAAAGTGGTTTCCCGTGGAGTCAGAAAGTGGTAACCTCCGAAGCGGTGGTGTTTCTGGGTGCAGGGCCAATCACAAGCTACATTTTGCTCCTTTGAAATCAACATATTATAACAGACCGGAAAAGAAGGATGATGAAGTAGCTGGAGAGAGGCAGCCATGGTCTGAGAGCACGAGGAGATAGCAAGCCCCGAGACTACGGGAGACCCGGTGTAGTGTTAAAACTGGACCAGATGCCGTCGTCAAAGGCTGGAGGAGTTTCTCCACCATGAACAGCAGCAGAAGACACTAAAAGCAGCGGCGGAGCAGCACTGAACAGAGCACTGTGGCCAAGAGCTGAAAGAGGTAGCAAGCAGCGAGATGGCACATAGCCAGGCTGAGAGACGCAGAGATGTTCCTGCAGGAGGGAGAGCTGGCAACAAAGGACAGAAAACTCAGCAGAGACTGTTTTGGGGGTAAGACTGAATTACTGTCCCAAAACCCTGAGACTTCCTAGAGAGGAGGGTTGGACTTCCAAACTCTTAGGGAGTCCCGAAATGCAGCAGCAGCTAGAGAGAGAGAGAGAGAAGACATGAGAGCTTGGAGACATCCTGAGAGCTGGACCAGGATGGAATATGGAGGAGGTGGCCTTGCCCCTCCTGCTGCTGACATGCTGGCAATTTGAGACAGAGCAAAGGAGCTCTGGTAGGAAGCTTAGAGCAAAGACTGAACTGAGAGCTGCCCTAAACGTTCTGACTCGAGGGAACTCGACCCCTCGAGGAAGGGACTTTCATGGGATGTCTTGCACCCCATGATATGACTGTGGTAAGGTGAGTTTTGTCCCTGCTTTTGTGAGCCCACAGAAGAGAGACCTTCGGTTGGAGCTGAAGGGCCGAGAGGGGTGAGAGGAGACCCCCTTGTGTGTAATGGAGAGAGAGAGAGAGAGAGATTCCAGCTACTCCTCCATCTATGACTACTACCTTGAAGAGGAGAGACACTGCTGCCCTAAAAGTGGAAAGGATCTTTCCTTCTTCCCTTCTGAACTTTTATTGGAGGGAAAGGAGATTTGATCTAATGTAAATATTGCTTTACCATAGGAGAGATAGTTAGAATTATGTATATAATGTATTGTAATATTTATTTGTGCAATAAACTGTAATTTAATTCCCTTCCCCCCATACTGAGTTGTGTTATGTCTGGAAAAACCTCTCACACTGCAACAAATTGTGGGAGGGGGGCTTGGACTTGGAAATTGGATTTTTAGGGGTCTCAAACCACGACAGGCCTGTAGTGATAGGACAAGGGACGGTGGTTTTAAACTGAAAGAAGGTAGGTTAAGACTATGCATAAGTAAGAAATTTGTCACGATGAGGGAGGTAAAAGACTAGAACATGTTGCCCAGAGAAGTGGTGTATACCCCATCCCTGGAAACATTCAGGGTCAGGTTATATGTGGCTCTGTGCAACCTGTTCTAGTTGAAGATGCCCCTGCTCGTTGCAGGGGGGCAATTAGATGACCTTTAAGGGTCACTTTAGACCCAATATATTCTATGATTCTATGAAAATACAAACAGTTAGTGGAAAAGAGGAAAATAGACTTAAAATTAATGATAATGGAAAGGGCCATGGGTTTTACTTAATACAAAAGGAGATGCAATGAATGTAGAATCAATTCTCAGCAATTTGAGTGTAGCTACTCTTGCAATCCAAGCAGGGAAGACACATTCTGTGCCTGTAGTCTGTACCAGAACAAATTAACAACCTGCCTCTTCGGTTGTTCAGTTTGTTAATCAGTTGGTCCTACTGCCAAACATGAAATAAGTATGGATTTGCAGTAATTATCCTTGCAAAGATGTCATTAGTGATGATACCTGTGTTAAGAGTTTGAGACCTCTGAGTCATTTAGGAACCATGGTCCATTGACTGCTCTTTCACAGACTACTCTTTCTACCTCATTGGATAGAAAAGAAGCATCTAGAAGCTTTTCTTCATCAGTCTGGAATTGGTTGTATTTATAATTTGTTTCTCCACATTTGGTATTTATTCAATCAACAAAATAATGACTGTCTAAATTACTAAGAATGTCTTAGCCTCAGGCTTGATGACTGCTAAACAAAGGAATTAAGAGGGTTATTATTGCCATCCTTGTAAAGGTGTGCAAATAGCAGTCATGATACAAGAAAACTGAATTACTAGTTTCTAAGAAATTTCTTGCAAGGACCAAGAACTTTCATGAGTTTTGCACAGGCAGGACAACAGATATTAGAAGAGTGAGGAAGGACAAATTGGGATTGAGAAAATGTCCGAGGTTTTTTTAGCAGCCTTTAATCCCTTTAGGAGGAATTCCAGTGCTTTTCTGAATTCCTCTAGAACTTAAGCACTGTGATTCAAAAAGTCACAATTAGTAAAGAAGGCTAGGTACTGTTAAAAGAATAAAGCACTACACACTGAAGCCCTTAGGCAAAGCTGTCACAAAAAAAAAAAAAAAAACCAACACAAAAGTCAACCCCCGAAAAAACCCAAAGGGTGAGATAAAAGATTCATGTTCACTGTGACTATAAAGGAACTTCATAGCTCCAAGCTAATATCACATCTTCTACAGGTATTTTCATCTCGAAATGAGAATGTTTATGTTGTTGATATTATACATCACTGTAAACTCAAAGCCAGAAGCTCACCAGAAAGCAAGGTGCTTTGAGTCAAGATATAGGTTTAATCCCGTTAGGCACTTTTCTGATCTGGTTTCACATCTGAGAGTTTGAAGATATAGTGTTTGAGATCTTAAGCTCAGTTATGCTTTAATTCTTACAACTGTGTGATCAGTCAAGTTTTTTGTTTTCTCTATTTTTTTAGGTTGTCTTTAATGCAATTCTATTTTTTCTCTTTAAAGATGAAATAATCTAAGAATACTTGGAGAAGGCTAGAACACTATAATGACAAAACTTTTCCTTATGCTTTGATTCTGCTTTCCTATAGAAATTTTACCAACTTTATACAACACATAAGCCTAACGAACCATTTGAAACATTTGTTATGTTCACCTTTTGGGGATAGGTACTTTCTGAAGGAAATTTTTGGATAATGTTCTGCCTGAATTTCAAACTCAATCAGAATTTGGTAGCCCACTGCTCACTTATTTATAAACAAGAGAAAAATGTAGACCATCAAGAAATTCTTGGATGCAATACTTGTTTTGCACCATATTTTTAGCTGTGATGGTACAAATGTATGTTTAAAATGTAAATTATATTGGTTTCCTATCCATGTGGGTGACAATTTGCAGAACATAAAAAAAAGATAATATTATAGGATAATATTTTGTACTAGATAATTAATGGTTAGATGATATTCAGGTATTCTAGAGATAATATTTTGGTATCTAACTCCATAGAATTACCCTTGGTTGTGGAAGGTTCAAATTTGCTACAGGATGTTATTTTTCCTTCCCCCAGATTTCCAGAATTCCCTGGGTTTTGAAAAAAATATGAGCATATTTTGATCTGAATATTTAAAAAAAATGTTTTTAATATTCAAATTTTTACATCACTAGTCATATAAACTGTGTATGATATCTTTGTTCTGGATCATTCTAAGAAATAAAGTAAAATTTGGCCATTTAGTCAAAGTACTCACTATGAGATGACATGAATGGAAAAGAATAAAGTTTGGGATCAAAGACAGCGACTTTAAAAATTAATTTGATAGGTTTTGTCTGACTAAGCTTTGTAGCAAGTCACAAAATTGACTTCCAAATAAATAATGCCAAGCCTTTACTTTTTGTAACTTATTTTACATATCAATATTCTTATGTATGAAAGTTTGTTTAAATAAATCACTGCTCCTTGAACAGAAATCCTGAATTGCTATTAGAGTAATATTTTCATTTGCAAAAGATTGCCTGTTGGGCAAAAATCACCATCTTTATCAGAAAATATTAAATAAAAGGAATTTAAAATGTTTCCATTTAAATTAAGCCTGTATTCCTTGAGATTTACAGATTGAGACTTGTTTCATTTAAGGCAATATGTCTCTCTCTAATTGCTTTATTACCATTTTCATCTTTGTAATTGCCAAATGAATTAATCACCATTTCTAAACAATATCTTAGCAATTAAATAATGACTTGAATTTTATTGTATGTTGTTACACTAGTTCTTGATCTTTCTGTGTGGAACACTAGCCATAAGATTTCATTTCATTTGATTTAATTAATATGAAACTATTAAAATGAAATCCACAAATGCAAACATTCAATTTAAAAGTTCATACACCTGATTGAAGAAACTCAGACATAGACAAATGCACTGGAAAACAGATCTGCTTAAAATGGAAACAGGTTGGATTGCTAAAAATATCTTGCAGAGCAGGGACATATTTAATCCAAATTTTACTATTTTCAGCTCTGAAACTTATGGAAGGAATTAGAAAAAACTGTTTTTAATTCCTAGTGTCACTGGATCTTATTCTGTCATTTCACAATCACTCTGGATCATTTTCCACCATAAATTTGAGACAGATGAAGAATAGCCATTTCCATCAAATTTGCCAAAACTCATTATTAAGAATTTATGGCATTCTTACATTTTGGGGGTTTTTGTTTGGTTTTTTTTTGCTTTCTAATGGCATGGGAGGACAGAATACTTAATTCACACAAAGTTTACTGAGACTTGATTTGTGTTTAAAAAACCCAACAGTTCTGAATCAACTTCACAATTGCTTTTGTGCTGGTTTTAGTGTTTTCTTACACAACATCAGCATATTTGGTTTCAGAACAAGCAATCTAAGAGTGGACTTACTGTCTTGTGAGTCACAGCCATAGGAGGAGCTTCTGCAAAGCAACAAAATTTCACCAGTGTAGAACACAGTGCTTCTACAGGTGAAGTTCTCTCTGTTTGACAGACTTTCTAATCTTAATAGAATAAATTTGATCTCAGTGCGTGTAGGGAGTGAAATTACTCTTGTATCGCAGCACAGGAATTTGAATGTATACATATATTATTTAAAATTAATATGTTAACACAAAAGAAAAAATATTTAATATTAACATACTAATGGAGTTTTCCCCTAATGTATGCTTTTCAGATTCCATATAAGATTAAGAGAAAAGTCTTCTCAGTAATAGCTAAAATATCTTAGTTCACTAATGTAATAACTGCTTCCAATTTTTCTTTCACCTACCTCCTTTGACAGAGACACTTCTTCTGTTTCAAATTGGTGAAAGACTGACAATTAAACCACTGGCATAACATCACTTTCTCACCATTAGTACAAGTTCAATATAATAGTTCTTTTTAAAAAAAGTTTGAGATGTAAAACACCTGTAATATGCACGGTGAAGATGCAGTCAGAATGAAGCACAACGGCAACACATTTACCTGAGTGCTATAGATTGCTCTGTGGTTCTCCTTGGAAGTGGACAATCACTCTGTTAATAAATATAAAAATCTAGTTCTGGGTTGTTGTCATACACACTTGATTATTTTTGGTATTACAAAAATCTTTGCTTGAGCCCATATAATATTTCTTTTAAAATTTGTATCTAAGAAAATTCCTTGATGATACTTTCAGGAACAAGTATAAAATATTTCTCCTTTGATCCTGCCCATTATCTCAAAATTGGTACAATTACATCTGGAATCGGCAGACCACATGCAATAGGCATTCTGTGTCTATTTAACAGTCTTAATATTTGAGCCCTAACTTAGCGCATATACCTGGAATGACATACTGATGGAAAAACATTATCATCTTCATGTTCATTACTGTCTTTCTACCAAATAGAGAACCTGTGAATGTAGGTCAACTATTTTTTGTGATCCATCATTGGTAACTATGTCAGCACCTGGTTCTATTTAACCAGGTTTCTTGTAATAACTATCAATCTGAAACAATTCAACAGCTAATCAACATGCAGAGACCCGTGAATCTGGTAGAAAAAAAAAAAAGACAAAACTCTTGCAGTAGCTGACTATAGATTTAGAATATCTGAAGAAAGTAATCTCAAAACTTTACTTGATTTTCATCTGTATTACTTTGCTAACAAAAGATCCTTTCCCTTGCATTATTTCTATCCTTAGACCTTCATTTTGCAGTAATTCTAGATTAAGAATTCAGTCATGCAATAACTAAGAATGTCCCACAATACTTTCATAACTATTTGTTAAACATATATTGGTTTTTTTTCATAGTTTCATTTTAATTCGTGTATTAAGGATAACAGACAAAGTCATCTGTTTTCTCCTGTAAGCAACAAAAATCTTTTGCATTTTATTATAAGAAGGAGAAGAAAGATAGAGATGGGATTTTCTGTCGTTCCTAGCTTTAAATATTTGTCATTAATGCAGATATATGGGATGTGATTATACAAATAGAAATAAATTTCTACATTTATTAAACATATATTTTATCTTTATAAAGCACTGAAGCATTTTTATTCCAAAGCAGCTGTCTAGTTTAAGTTCAAGAGGAAAAGAATTCAGAATTTAAATATCTGAAGTACATAGATGAATAAGATCTGTACTACTGCATAAAAAAATAAGTCACTCTAAGAAATTGATAAAGTGTGTGCTCAAACATGATAATAGAAGTGTCACCTTCATTTATTATTTTCAGCTAAAACATAAGAAATATTCAAAAACTGAGAGACCTAATTCAAATTCCCAACAGTGGTACACAGATGAACATAAGAAATATTCAAAAACTGAGAGACCTAATTCAAATTCCCAACAGTGGTACACAGATGATTTTGCCAGACCCAGTTGAGTAAAATAAATAAATAGTTTCTATAAGGTTGACTCAATAACAGAGAAGTCTGTGGGCACAGAGCAGTGTATTTGTAACTGCATAGATAATGGTGACAAATAAGTCACATACTGAAATCAAATAAATCTTGAGCAGTAATGAAGAACAAACTAAATCTTATAGCACATCAAGGAATATATCCAACAAAGTGGATGAGATGTCATTATGTTAGACATAATTGAACTAAACCCAAACAAATGACCATGGATTCAAAAGGCTGAAGCTAAATAACACCATGCTGTGAAAATAAAAGGTGCAGAAACACCTGGAAAAGGTACCTACCGCTTCTAGATTAGTTCTTTACAAAATATTCATTAAGAAATGTGAATTGTTCTCTCTCTTCCTCACTATCTATAATTTCTAAATCTAAGTCCTTTCTTGTTTGTTCCTTCTTACTCTATTGAAACTTATTTCATTTTTGACTGCCATTAGAGGGGTTCAACTCTTCCTCTGAATTCATGGGTATTGGCTTCTTAAACATAAGGAGTAGGTTGAAGAATATTTCAGAGGGGAGAGAAATGGTCAGTTTAATGTTCAGGAAGGGGTGAAGGGCTGAAATGAAGAATTTTGAAGCATGCCAAAGACTGCTCACAGATAACTAGACAGATAGATGGGTAGACTGGCATCTGTACTGTACTATATGTACCTATAAATATGAAATAAGAAAAAAAAGATAGGGATCCTCTGTGAGAAGTTTGAGAAGAGATGTCCAAACTTGCTGCTCATTCTTGCAACTAGTATGACTGCCTCAGTGCTGGCACACCTTGAAAATTTCTTTGACTTCTGATAAGTCAAAGAAAATAAAGAGGAAAAAAAAAAACATAAAGAGAAAACACACTGTGTTATTACCTCCCTCACCAACCAATGATGGTGATATGAATGTTGTACTATCAAGGTGTGAATCCCCTCCATGAAAAAAAAAAGAAAAAGAAAAAAAAATAATATTTTATGCTGTTCTAAAATCCTGGCTTGGACTTACTGCTCCTTGTCATCTTTGAAAAAAAAAAAAAAGAATGCATAAGACATCGAATTTGGCTTTTTTTTTTTTTTATACAATGGTGCTAGAAACAGCACATGATGTGCACAAGTAAACTGGGAAAAACTTAATTTCTTGAGACTTGAGGGTAAGTACTTTCTTTTGATGAGTTTCACTGAGTTTGTGGAGCCTTTTCCCAGTGACATATCAACAAAATATGAAAAAGATGATGGCCTTAGGCTCCAGACATATGTTAGCACCTCAGCCTGTAAAATTTTGAAGCTAGATTTGAGCTGTGTACATAGAATAAAACCAAAAAGGGACAATAAAAAAAAAAGTAGTTTCAGTGACCTGATATTCTGTAACTTGAAAAAAACCCACCATCTATATTTGGGCTAGAATTAGACATCAACAATATTCAATTAAGATTTTTGAAAAAAAAAAAGTTCTTATTAAGTAATTAAATATTCCTCCGAGAAAAACCTGGATAATCCAGCAAATTTGTCACTACCAATAATAACAATGGAAGCATGGTAACCTTAGTGCTCACGTACTGCTCAGTCCAATTGACAAAGGAATACCAGACAACCGAAGTAAAAAATTATCGACATTGAGCTAAATATTCAGTGACTTCTTGAGCACCTACTTATTTCATTCAGTCAAGTAGCCTTTGCCCAGCACCTTTTAAGTCAAAGTCATTGCGAATGTCTGCTTGTGGTTTTAACTTTGTTACAATACAGTTCTGTCCATGCAAGGAAAGTGAGTAGATCATCCAGCTAAAGAGGTGGTTCCAATTTAGAAGCTGCAAACATATGACCAACCTCTGGGGCTCGAAAGTTCTCTTCCCACACTCAGAAAGGCCTAATGAGCTCAAATAGTATAGGTTTTTGGGATTGTTTCCTTGATCTTGATGGCTGAAATTCTTGTAGTTACTTACATTTATATCAATGAGGCACAACACCTAAAATGTCAGTATGAGTTTCAGGTCTATAGTAACTCAGTTCCATAATTTTTGAAAGGTCTGGAATACAGGCAGAACACATTTTCACCTGTCTGTTATATAGATGCTTTTGTTTTGTTCGTCCCTGTTCAACACAGGACATGAGTGTTTCAGGTCTTCTGAAACTCAGTCTGAATGTGCTAGCAAGCACCTATTTTTGAGTTCTACACATCCCTTCTTTTGAGACCCTTCTATTGAGCTGGGTTCCTTAATGACTGGTTTTTTTCGCCCTTTATTTTCAATATTTTATTCTGAGATAATTTTTTATTTTTTTATCAAATTACTCCCCTCATTTTATTTAACTGTGGTTATGGCTTTGGCTTTCAGATATAACTGAATGGATTCTATGAAATAATACAAAATATTTTATCATACATCATTCATTTTGACCCCACTGTCTGCAATACACTTGTTCATTTTTTAATCTCTACAATTTGCATTCCTGCTAAGTGATGTAGAAAAAATCAGTGAAGAACACAGTAATTATCTTCATCTGAATGCGTACATTAATGACTGATAATTTATTCTCATGCAGTAGTAGCAAATGAGTGTTAACTGACAATAAAATACTGCATTATTGCATTAAATCTGTGATTTCTCACAGAAACTCATTATATTCCTGTGTGTTCCACCTAGGAAGTTTAGATTTATTATTTATGAATTTGATTCCTCCTTCAACATAAAATATTAAGAGTAGTTCTATAAGTCACTGAGGGAAAGAACTCATTTTCATCCAAGATGTATACAATAGTAAAAAAAAAAAAAAGTAAGAGTGTCAAAATACACTTTCTGCTTTGAAAGCTGAAATTTTTTCCTTATTTTTCAGCAAAAACTTAAAAAAGAAACATATTTAGTCAGTTTTATCTAGCCACTAAATTATTAAGCTGCTAAAACAGTGATTGTTAAACCCAGCATTTTTCAAGGTTTCTCTGCTTTCCTACTTTCATTATCAAGGTCATGGAACGAATTTTGCTGCTGTTTGTCATGCTCCAGGAACACAGCGATTGCCTGATGAATAAAATCAGAAGAATGACAGGTGCGTGGAGTCAGACCTTCAGAAAGGCGTATGTACTTCATTTAGTAAGGATATCAGCTACCCCCATCAGATGACTGTAGTGGAATTTGGTTTTGATCCAAAGTAAAGAATTGAGAGGACTTAAAAGCAACATACTTCAGTGCTGTCTTGCTGTCTGAAACTGCCACTCGATTCCAGCTCTTCCATACTGACACTAATTGACAAAGATTGTGCAACATTTGACTAGTTTCTCCCTTCCAGTCTACAAAGGACAGAATTGAATAGTGCTTTTGCATAAATACCTCCTGGTTAAAAGTAAGGAACATTATGGGAAAAGGAGCTCTGATTCCTTTTTAATCCATGCTCTGTGTCTGGCAGCTCCATTTCTGCTCTGTCAAAATTAATTCATTTGTTCACAGAGGTACAAAGGAGCAAACATGTAAAAGGATTAATATAATTATATTTAAACGGAACTCAATTATAGACTGGCATTTGCAATCAAGCTCAGTGAAAACAAAAAGGAACACTTCAGACTGGAAATAGCAGAACTAGGTAGTATCTTCTACTTCCATCTGTGCTGGTGTATGTTAGCCTCACCAGCTGCATCAGCTTAACAGGTAGTAGAGAATCGTATGCTTTGAAGATACTCTGAACGTCTGGTTGTTTCTTAGATTAATTCTTTAACTAGTCTCAGTACCAGCCTGATGCCCATTGTGTCCATGAAGGTAGCCCAAACTCAGCCTGCCTCTTTGCACCAAGTTGTTGCACTGTACAGCAAAATCAGCATCTCATATTGTTGTGCACTCTTGGCGGGTTCTACGTAAATCACTACAATTCTGAAAATAAGTGCCACTACTGCAAATGCTCTTAAAACTAATTTTACAGCTTTGGTTTTGCATGGACGAGATCAAAATAGAAGAAAATTGGAAGACCCTGCCTGATCCTGTCCTCCTTTTTGCATGCCTACAGTACCAGGACTCTGTAGGGTACCACACTGACATCTTATCTGCACTTTATCAATCAAAACAGTGCTGATTATGTAAAAAAAAAAATTTGCACTTATGTAATTAAATAATGAGAGATACAAGAAAAGAATTATGTTGGAAATAGGCTTCTAATAATCTCAATGTTATAACAGATTTTTTAGTATATGTTGGTATTATTAATACACATTTTGCCATACTGAACTCAAGACTAACCCTCTCTAGTTGGAGGTTTAATTACCCATAATACACCTAGGGCTAAGATTTAACTTTTTGTAACATGCTTAATTGCTCATTACCTAAAACTACATTTCAGGAACATTTAAATAAAAGGTTTACAGGGTTATAATTTCAATCATAGTCATAAGATACTGAAATGAGATGGGTCTGAGAAAGTATATTATACTAAAATCTGTTATGAACTCTCTTCAGAAGAATAAATTAATAAGAACTTTAATTTTTCATTGTATTGCCTCTCATAATGCATTTCAAAAAGACAGAAACAAGATGTTCCATCTACAGTTCCTCAACTGCCATCAGGTAATTTTGAAAATGATAAAATATGACATTAATGTGACTAACACATGCATTTTGTAAACAAATCAATTAAAAATAAAGCTGAGCGGTAGTTAAAATTCATGGTAATTGTAAACATTCATTAACACTGCACAGCTTAGGATATTAGATAAAAGTCTTAAGAATTGTCTACATTTCATTCAAGCCCCTGCATTGAATGTTTTGTAAATAGTTATTTACTATCAATTTGCAGGACAGATCCTAATGCCCTAAATTTTTAATTTAGGCTATTTTCCTTAGCTTACTTTGCTGTTAAATGTAAGAACAGCAGAGGTGCTGGCTGTTTAGTGCCATGTTTCAATGTCAAAAGAGAAATCTGCAATGGTTATTATTCCTAAGAAAACTGATAACACCAAATTCAAAAATTCAGAAGTAGTCTTGTTGATACACTACTTTAGCTTAATGAAAACTGTCAGAGAAGCATCTGTTGTGTTTCAGAGCCTGAGTGGAGAGATTTCCCTACTACTTATGATTGATATTGGAGATCCATCACTCAGTGCAGAGGCTGAGCAAGGTTAATGTATTTTACTGGTCTCTTATTTCACCCTTATTAGACAAGGGTTAAGACAAACACAGAGACATATGAATATGGTACCCAACTTGACGGTACGCTCTGTGGTTTTTAGGAGTTTTTGTTCAATTTTTTTTGGGGGGGGGGGCGGTTCAGTGTTAGGTTTTTGGGTTTGTTTTTTTTTTTCATAGGGGCATGATTATTCAAGAAAAGTAAAACTTGACCATTAAATAATTTTTAATGGACTACCTGAAAGTAGGCTGAAGCAAGGTGGAGGTCACAACCTGGAAGGGAAAGGGATTAAAAGTACAAATAGCAGGAAGCCACAGACAAACAAATGAAAATCAGTTACTGGAAGGAAATCCCCAGAACTACCATGGAAAGAACCAGATCCATATCTTTTTACCTATTTGTATGAAATCTAGGTTCCTTTTTAGAAAAAGACATGCTATACTCAAACATGCTATTTGGCAGGGGATTAGGAGGACCTGAGGTGTAAAGCAATCCAGACTAGATCATCTAGCTGCCTATTACAGTTCTAACCTTGGAAAATATGTTGAATTGGAAGGGGCCCATAAGGATCATTGAGTCCAAGCCTTAGCCCTGCACAGGACCAAGTGTCACACCATGTACCTGAGAGTATCATCCAAATGCTTCTTAAACTCTGTCAGGCTTGGTGCTGTGACCACTTCCCTGGGGAGCCTGTTCCAGTACCCAAACACCCTCTGGGTGAACCTCTTTCTAATATCCAACCTAAACCTCCCCTGAGACAACTTCAGGCCATTCCCTCAGGTGCCGTCAGTGGGCACCACAGAGAAGTGATCAGCGCCTGCCCCTCCCCTTTTTCCTCAAGAGGAAGTTGTAGACTGCGATGAGGTCTTCCCTCAGAATGTTTCTTCATGTTATAGAGTAGAAAAGGAGACTGTTGTGTCCGTTTTTGGCTCTTTTCACGAGCATTGACAAAGTAGTATATGCTTGGCATCCAACAACACATTTCAGGACAGGAGAAAATTAAGAACATTTAGTGATAAGAGGACATCATTCCAACCATACAGGTTCTTGTCAGTGGATCATCCCCTGGCAGTAATGCAAAGTATGTGAAAAAACAAGTTGCTTCTTGCATGTTTCCATTAATGTGGAAGGTCAGTCTTGTCTGTCTATTGCCAATGGATTTACAATTCAGAATGTATCAAGCTATTGTAGAACCTGTCCTGGGGTAGCAGAAACTATGATTCCTTGGATTTCATAGTTGCTATCTATCTGTATAGTAAATAGCTCCTGTGATATGTTGCAGAGTACAGCAAGATTTGTTCAATGTTTTGAATTACCAGCAAAGCACATTTGGATTGAGCTGATAAAAGTCCTTTGTTCTATTTATCTTTGCAGTAAAATCACAATGCAATATTCGACATGGTAACTGGATTTGATGTCAGCGTGTTGTGCCTGCTTTCATAAACCTATAGTATGCCAAAATTTGCTGAACACACTGTTACATCCCAGTCTAATTTGGTCTACATAATATTTGGTTGTATAGAAAAAACAAATACAAAAAGAAATCACATTTGACAACTAGCAGAGTCACTTCATTTCAACAACAACATCAACAAAAAAGCAGAAGGCTAAACTCAGCCTGTCCCTAGACTGGAGTGAGATAACTGAAGACATTGGAGCTGTATTTATACCAGGCCAGGACATGGACATTAACGTCTGAAACTACAGGATTAAGCATTTGCATGTTTTTTGACTGATAGAAGGATAATACAGTTGTGCCTATTCCTGTTTCTTGCAGACATCATGGAAGGTTCTTCCATTTAGGTAGTAAGAACATATGCAACACTTAGAGGAAAGGCAGGATATGTTCAGATATTCATGGAGCTTATTTCATTCCCATCTCAGTGGACTCAACTGTTTATCTTCTGACTGAAAAACGTGTATAGGCAGGAGATGTAATACTAGAAAGTTGTACATTTTCTTTGCTTTTCAAAGGCACTTTAATGATTTATGAGTAAAAAGACCTTAACCTTGTTGACAATTCCAGCCAATCAGAAGCTAATATACACTGGGAAATAATGAACCACGAAAAATACATCCAGACAAAACAAGACATAACTTGCTCACTTGCCCTGAAAAATGTGCTGAAGGGGCACAAGTGTGCCACTCTGGAACATGTCGTGTGGTGGCCTTTTACAAGCTGGTCAGAGGACAAACAAGAAATTCTGGCCATGCTATTTCCAGGATAGGAAATATAGAAAACGTAATCAGGAAAAAAAAAGCATCAGTTTGTAACCATAATAAAAATTGTACTTGGAAGGCAATGCAAGTGGTTTGCCAACGATATATGAAACAGAAAATATAAAAGTTGCTGCCTCAAGAATTCTGCTACTTAAAGTGCCCAATTTTGTTTTTTAATAAGCCTATTGTATTAATTCAAAACAGTTCAGGGTCCACAAGCTACAGAAGCAGACTACATCCTTTTTAGAAGATAAATGCCTGGTGAGATTTCGGTCTAATATGTTTCATATTTTGGTCTAATATGTTACCAAATTGTAGGTTTATTTACTGCATCTGCTGTTGCTATTACAGGTTTGAACATAGGTCAGGAACGATCCCAGCATATTAATGCATAAATTAAGGTCAATGACATAATCAGTGAGCTATCAGAACAAGGCTCTCCTTTTCCATAGTATCCCACATAATTTCAAACCATAAAATTTTTAAGTATTCTCAAATAGATTTTTTTTTTACTACAACAGTTTAAAAAATAATTAGAAATAGACTTAGACTTGTTTTATAGTCCAAGGAAATAGGGATTTTCTGCTACATGTGTCACATGGTATAATGTTGCACTAGAAAGACTTGAATCACTTGAAAAAAAAATCTTTAAGTTGAAAATAAATAGTTTTAAACCTTTTTTAAAAATTAAATTAATGAAAAATATAAAGTTTCAATAATTTTAATTCAGCACAAAATACTATTATGCCATAGTCTTTTTCATCGTATTTTGGTCAATACAAATTAAAACTAATCTGTCCTGTGCTAGGTAGCTGAAAGTTCTTGCTTGAACTACATGTGAAGACACTGGCCAAACTCTGAAGACATGAACCCAAGACTGAGTTTTATTGTGAAGGTGCTCTCTCCCTAACTCAGTTTATTCCACTGCCACAATACGAAGACACACATTTTTTTTCCCCCAAAATGATTGCTACTATTTGTTATTGAAAAGTATTTTTCCAACATACATCAAAGTATTATGACAGACTGGTCTGATTCAGTGTTTACTCAACTTTGATCAGGACTAGGACAAGTGACCTTCTAGGGTCCCTTACTACCTCTGATTATACGAGTAATAAACCCTGAAGGGTCTCTGCAGAATGAATTAGAAACATTACTCCCATCACACTAGTCAAGATAAGGAATCCAAAGAGTTAAGTGACTTAGGATAATGGCAGTCCTTGTTAAAGTCACATTTCAGTCCTCAAAGTTCCTCTCTGTTCCTTCAGAGAGATAACAACATACACTGACATTTAAGAATGTTTTACATAAAACTCAGAGAAATTTGAATGATTTCAGGTGATTATCCCAAAGCCTTGATCTCTACTGAACTGAACTCTGGAATATGATATGTATTGAACAAGAAGCAAGGTCAAAGTTCAAAAAACAAAAACAAAATAAAAAAAAAAAAAACACAACTTGAAAATATTCAGAGAAACATGGAAACACAGTTAGTTGACATTTTTCCTTTGCTGGAATTTGGCTCCTAAATTTAGGCCGACTTTCTGTGTCAGAATCCCTGAAAGTAATAGAAATGTACACACCTTCTCCTCTCCCTTATGAGATTATCAAACAATCTCAGTTATTCTTGCCATGTGAAGATGCTTTCTTATTGACATAGGGCATTTCACCAATATGTAATCTATATTTTATTAACCTTGGTTTTTGTTTCCATTTAAGAGCTGTTACAATCAGTGTAAAATAAACGGTAAAGACAAGCAAAGGGCCATGGAATTGCCTGAAACAGGTAGTTATTCTGTATCCTCAGTGTTACTGCTCATTGGACTACACAGAAAAAAAAAGAACAAAGAAAACCTGATGGTATTTACCGAAAAATTGTACACATATCTCCTCTTTTTAGTAGCAAGAAATAAAAGCCTGTGATTAGATGCATAGCATATGTATATACGTAGGATATTTAAATTAGTATGCATATTTTAATACTTTATTTTAATATAAATATTTAATTGTTAAAAATATATATAGTATATTGAATATGTAGAACATATATTTGTTCCCCATAGGAAATAATCTAGTATTTGCCTCAGAGCATACAGAAAATATTCTTTGTGACTAAAGTATGTTTACCACAGGTATTTAGTGTTATAATATGGGTTGATGACAGTTTTTTTCTCCTAAAGTCTTTAATGCAAATTATTCCTTTTTCACCTGTCTTCCTGTAGAGGCCATTCTCTAAAGATTAAACTCCTTAGAAGACAGTTTTGTGGCACTTCCAATCAGTTCTATATTTTTTGGTCATTCTCCTGAGTGTGGTTGACAGAGGTACCTTCAGTGGTTGACAGAGGTACCTTCAGTAATTGTTGAGGTCAGTGATCTTACAGAGACCTTACCCTCATTACTCCAAATGGGGGTCACATTACTGGTTGCCTACACTAAAGATCAGAACTTACAGCTCAGCATCTTAGAAACACTTCTATCCTATTCTAATTAGAAAATTTAGGAAATTAAACATATTGAGCCTGAAACTGGCAACATAGGAAGAAATTAGAAGATAATTGGAAGAAGGTAGCAGGGCCATCAAAACATTCTCCTTTTAAAAAATGACAATTAAAATCAAATATATTATGAGCTGAAATTTTTTTTTAAAGTCTAGCAGCTTATGACCCTGTTGATAAACTTGTCTCTGTACCTAGAAGTATTCTGAACACTTAAACACATTTATATCAATTTCAATAATAATATATATATTCAATAATATACATATTCTATGCTCATTAACTAGGATAATGGTTGTGTAAATTTTAGCATAATTATATTTTGTCATTATATACAGTCCTTTGAGCCAATGGAAGAAAAAGTATATAAATGAAAAGAAGCTAAAACAACAAAAAAAAGTCCATTAAGTCCATACTAAAGCAAGTCACCATGTCTAAAGGAGAAGTTGAATGTGATTGAAGGCAGTTTAATAGATGGATTGGAGTCAGGAAATTTATACCAGTGCCAAATCAATTACACGTTGCAGGTGTCAAGATTTAATTAAAATAAATTGCCATAAATCAGGCATTAGCTATCTGTCACGAGTGAAGAAAAGCAGAAAGAAAGTCAAAATAAAAATGAAGTATTTTTTTTATAGTGAGATGTTGAAAAATATCAGAAAATACATGTCAGAATTAATTTTGTACATTGCTTGGACAGAGTTTTTATCCTAAAATCAAAAATCCATAAAGGTCTCTTCTCAAAGTAAAGTGTGCTTCATTTTTAGAAAGGGATTTATACCAAATATCTTTGTTGAATCAGATGTTTATACTTTCTCTGTTTAAGATTGGAGATAATACAGCTAGCAGTCATTAAAATAACCTGATTTCTGTATTACACAGACAGAAGCTTCAGTGCAGGTATATAAATATTGATTTATACTTGCAAGTACGTAGAAAAAAAATTGTATGAACAAATATTTAAGGATTCTAAATGTTAGAAATTTGATATATAAAAGTGATACTATATAAATATGTACGAACATTTTTCAATATTATTCTCCTTTTCACTAAAAATATTGTTAAAACCTATCAAACAGTTCAAAGGTCAGAAAAATCACTGTCTGATAAAAATCCCTACAAAACTCTAGAAGTCCAATAATGAAAACAACATTTAGTGCTTTCCTAAATGTTAGAAAAAGGATTGGGCAAAGTCAACATCTGCATCCAGAGTTCCAAGGACAATGAAGTTGCAACATACATGACACAAGTCAGAGCAATGTTGTCTTTACAACATTTAGTGGGAGATTTCCCTACCTAAAAATTTTGGTCAAATATATCAGTTTCCAAAAGAATTTGATGAAGAGGAGAGGAGGGAAATCTGTATTGTGTGCAGGAGTGGAGAGGGAGAGAGAAAGACACTTGAGTCAAGGAAAATGAGGTGGCAATAGCTGCAGCAGCCCCAATGCTCATGAAAGCATCTCAAAACTGTGGAAACTTGAAGTGTTTCTGAATTGCATGTAGGGGTGTCACAGGTCTGCAGACTCCCTCTGGCTTTTCTTGGATGATACACCAGACATGCAGTGTCATGACAGACGTGTCAATAAATTTAGTTACCTATGTTCTCTTGAAGAGGAGAGGGGGTGAAAAGAGTGCACTTTTTGTAAAAAGAGTGCTACCAAAAGCAGTTAGTCAGGAAGCTATTAGCAATTAAATTCTTTAGTTGACTGTGCTAAAAATCAAGGCCCAGCTAAGGAACTGACTTTTCAAGAAACGTAAGTAAAACCACGTACATTTGTAAAACAGGGGGATGACAACTGAGAATGTGAGAAATCTGTAAATGAGATGAGGAAGGGAAGACTAACAACTCAACACTATAAAATGTCAGCTAGCAGACAGTCTTACTGAAACAATTTAGTGGAGACACAAAATACTAGAAACCCTATGACCAGCAAAAGGACTGGCTAATTTAGTGGGTTGTGTACTGTAAAACATCTATGAATTTCATTTGCTTCTAGGTTTCTAGTTTGAAAGAGGAAACACTATATGACTCAATTCTGGGTACCACACAGTCCAAGTTACAGCCTCACTTTTTCTACTAGTTTGTCTCACACAAGTCCCATTCATACACCATCTGTTTGTCAGGGCATAATTTGACCTCAGGTCTTGTCCACCAAGTCAAAGTTTCTCACATATTACTTCATGGCTAGGCTTTGAGAACGAAGATTTGGGAAGGCTCTATCCACATTTGTTGCAGTCACATATTACTATTAATGTGTTAAATGGTTCCCATGACCCTTTGCCTGCCTATAAATCACAAGCTATGAAGATAATGCAGGATGATCAAATTAGTCAATGGACATTTCATTAAGTGCAGTTTTTCAAGCTGCTATTTTTAAACAAGAAGTTATTTTTCTCCTGCAGTGGGAAATTAAAATATAATTTACAGAGACTAAGATATACTTTTTCTGAGTTATACATTTACCCAAAAAAAGCAGTTATATTATCTTAAAAAAGGGCATATCAAATCCTATACTTTTTTTATGAACAGTGTTTAGTATTTAAGGAGGATCTGATGAGAGCTATGGTGTGTACTAGAGAAAATACTACTATTGCTTTCATGTGTCATATTGAATATATAATATGAATATCGAATATGAATATCTAATATCTAATACCACTAATAATACATCAAAGTCTTTTATTATGTTGTTTGTGTCTCATGACTAGCAATGTGTCCTGGGACAAACTGCCAGTACCAACTTTTCCACACAGAAAACATAGGCTTTTCATCTTGACTTCTGAATTTAAATAATGAATTGCATTTCTTCCACAAAGAATGAAACCTGCTTACATAACTATCATTGGTGGTACCAACCTGTATCCTCATTTGGGAACTGCATGTGCTTGAGTAGTGCCTAGCACAATGGCTGCTAAGACAACATTCATATTAAGTGTGTTATTTGCACGTTTTGAAAGCTGAATTGTTATAACTAAAAATAATTTCTTGGGAAAGAACAAATACAATTTTATTTGTTCCTTTCCATTCAATTTTCTGCCTCTGTTTGGATTATGAATTTTTTGATCTCAATTCAGATGCTAGCAGATGAAGTTAAAGGACTATATATAGTTCAGTCAGGTTATTTTCAATACCTTTTAGCTAAAAACTAATGAACCCATGAAATGACAAGCAAGGTGGCTGTTCAACATTTGTGATCCTCTGACTTTACCTGAATTCAATTTTTCACATTCTTTGATCTTTCTCTCACAAGTTTGAATAATTTACATTCATTGAAATATAACATTTTTTCTCTATATAGACATGGGAGAGAAATCCCCTGGGATAGTTCTAAATGCTAAAAATAATCAGCTTGCATAATATTCAGTCACAGATTTCAGTTTCTTCATCACATTTTGGGCTCAGCCTATGAAATTGTTAATGGGAAATTGATATTTCCTACAGAATGAAAAAATGTGCCACCTTGCAGTGCTTTAATTGTTTCTCATTTTACCCGTTTCTGATGCAGTTCTTTGCTCACAGTCAGTTTACTGCTAAGAATGTGACAAGAGCAGCAGCTTGTAATTTGTCAAGACTTCTTGAGACTTCATTTATTTGCTTCGGCAAGTTTAATGCCTATCCAGAGTCCCTTGTATAGAATCCCTCCTATTGATCAAAATTCTCCACTTGCTAAGTGCAAAATCCAGCTTAACAGCACATGGGTAATAATTCCGCAGGGTGATCTGCTGCAGAGCTCCACGGAGTGCTGTTAAGAACCTGGGGCATCAATGCTCATTTTTTCAATTGCTTTGCTATGAGAATTAAAGCAGATACAGAAAAATTTCTGAGCTTCCAGAATGTGCATTAAAACCAGGGCAGGTATTTCCTTTTTCCTAGCAAGGTTTCAACATCATACTAAAGAACACTAAGCCACAATCTACAATAAGAAGTTTCTGTCCTCAATATTTAAGGATAAAGGAAAATGCTTCCAAAGCCCAGAGTCAAGAGTTTTAAAGCTGAATACATTTTACTGTGCTTTCTGTTCACCTAAGAGCCACTTCCTTCGTTGGATGACTGTTTTTGATCAATCTCTAAATTCTTTTACCTTTTCCTCATTTTTTGCTTGAAATGTGTATTGTGGAAATGTCAATACAAACCTTGATGTTTGTAATATTAACAGTGAAATTCTTCAGTTGCTTCTGTAATTAAGCTGGTAGTTTTGGAGGAAAGCAAAGGCTCCGCTAGTTCAATAGATGACAGCAATTTTGTCATTGCATTTTTTCAGATGCTTTTAAGGCACAATTAATTACATAGTTCTGATATTTTTGTCTACCTTAGAAAAGTATTTGCCTGATTTTCTTTTGGCTTCCACATAAAAGTTAGGCAGAATTTTTACATAATTCTCTGTGTTCACAGTGATCTTCCCTTCAAATCCCTCTCCAGTCTGCCCTCCAGCCCTTCTTTTAACCAAGAACTTCCCAGATGGGACTGATGGGGCAGTATCTGCCTGCTGAACTCCTTACTGGAATACAGTCTGATCCCTTGTTACTGTAGTCACAACACAGTGCAAGTTGATGCTTTAAGAACTGCTGAGAAGGCCCAAACAGAGAGCAATTTAACTGTGAATGTTATGTTCTGATAATACTTAACTTCCAAAAATATTAGACATGATATTTAAAAATAAAAATCTCTTAGTTCATTTCTTTCATTTTGATCAAGTAAGAAAGTCTGTAAGTCTGAAAGGATTGTAGGAAGAATCAGATCTGGGTTTGGGAAGATATGTTTGAAATATTAGGAAACAAGAAAATACCTCCTAAGATATGTCATTTGAGAACTATAGTGTGGATTGAATAATAAATAGTAAACATAGTTAATGCAGTTATTCCTAAATGTAATATACAACTGAATTTTTTTCAACATTTTTTCACTGTCTTAGTCATTCTGGATACAGGACCTGGGAAAAAAGGCAGAAGCTCAGTGACTTAGTGCAGATGAAACCTTGGGAAGCTACTCGACAAAAGACTGGAATGTAGAGAAAATTATTTCTATTTTCAAAGATACAAAAATTGTAAGGAATTTTTTTCTCAAGTAAGGAGAAAATCTTACTTCTGGGAAAGAGTTCCAAAACTAAACTAGATAAATAAACAGTTTGAAAATTATCACAGAAATTGGAAAAGAGGCTATGATGGAGGGAAAGTTAATATGGAGAAAGGTAAATTACATTTTGTTACACACTGAAAAACAAATGATGTCTTACATAGAGACTTAAAGAAGGGAGAAAGAACAGCTATTTAGGTCATTTGAAAGGAAACAAAATGAACTCTCTAAACTACAGTGCTTTCTCACTTAATATTCTTAAGGATGAACAGAATGAATCAAAATATAAAAAGAGAGTTACTCTGAAGAGTTACCTGGAGATAATACCCAAAGTTATCCTTTGGCTTTACTCAGTTTCCCTCACATCACTGAGAAGGTAGCCAAATGTACTACTAAAGAACACGCCTGGGCTTTGGAAAGAGATGTATTGACCCTGGAGGGCAAAGCAACTTAAGACTGGTCATTTGAAAATGAATTCAGGTGACACATCAAGGCAAATAGAAACATCTTTTTTGTTTATTTATGAAATAACACTGATGAGCTGAAAAGAGGAATAGGACTTCTTCTCTGCAGTAACCTGGAGAGGAGCTACTAGAAAGGTAGAGCTACCTATTGCTAGGCTATTTGCGCAGTCAAGCATTTGCAGGCCAAATGGATGACAGGGCAAAAATATGGTGACACAAGTTCAATACTTATAAATACAGGCAATATGTTTTTTGTCTGTTCACAAATCTGTATGAATGAGAGTAAAGTAAAAGCCATATAAATGCCTTAAAAAAATTCCCATGTGAGAGTTTAACTGCAGTGACTTGGTAAAAGTCTTTTTTTTAAATTTTATTTTATGTCTTATTTCCTAAAATGATACCCCATTCATGAAGGACATTAAAAAAAACAAAAAAAACCCCAAAACACCCAAAAAAACCCCCAAAAAATCAACATACTCATAAGCAAAAAGTAGTGGACAGATAAGGGTTAAATTAAAATTGATTAATTGCAGAATTAAAAGTTAAAAAAATTGAGGATATGTTATGCAAATGAACAATGCTCCCAGTTTTATTATCTAACCAATGTACAGTCAGTTTTATTACACAGTTCTCTACGCTCTGGGGTCTTGTTGGAAGTGCCTGAATTAGTTCATTTCAATATCATGTTTTTACAGTGACAATTTTTTTCATTAATACTATAGGGCAAATCACACTCAATGGAACAGGAAGTCCTTTGCTAAGGAATAAATGAATTTTAATAAATAGGAATTCATTTGCTGCTGTGGTTGCAAGTATTTCTTTTTATAGGCATTTTTATTAGACACAGGGGATTCTCTTCAGTACAAAATCTGGATTATACTTTCTGGTATATACTTTTATCTCAGTGTCACATGAAAGTGCAGTTGGGCCATAATGCAGAAGTCAAATATCAAGCAGGAATCATGTCTTAAAGGCAAAAGCACATGTACTTAAATTCAACAGTCTGAATTGCACAAGTCTTTTAAGCTGACGTTAGAGTTCTGAAACTGCTGTGTATTAACGGAATACCAAGGAGGATGTAAGATTTTCCTGAGTGGCTAATCAGTGGACAACAAAGAACTATTATGTGGGTGCACAATGAAAATGCCAAACAAAACACAACAGCACAACTACAATACTCTGTGCCTTGCATGAGAAAGTGAGGAAGTGTGGAAAAACTGATTCAAGATAAATTCACCACTAAGAGCAATATGGTGATAAAAACTTCAACTGATTTATCTTTCCGAATGCTGCACTTAGCTCCTGAAGCACTAGGAATTTTAAGTCCCCACAAATACTGCTTTTCATTTGAAGGATATGCAGTACAGGGATAAAGTAAATGGTACAGTTTATTGCTAATTGCCATTAAACCCAAAACAGTGCAAAACAGCATCTCTGTTGTCATATAACTCAGACAATGTTAGCACAGAGGGTCTTTTACTTTCCTTGTTTTAACCTAGAAAAAAGTGCAATAGTATTATAATTCCCATTGCAAGGCTGTCAGAGCAAATGTGCTCCAAGACAGGGATTTTTCAGAGCTTAGCGATTCATGAAATCAGAATAGGGAGAATAAGGTGAAAACCTAAACAAGGAGATAGGCTGAGAAAGATTAGTCTGCAGCTACAGAGATGTCAATCTTAAAGTCTGAATTGTTTAGTATAATTTCTCCTAAATCCAAATTAATATCTAAGGTAAATTAAAGGTACATTAATGTATATATATATATTTAGCTTTATTTAGTGGAAAATTTGCTTACAATATAAACAATTTCAGTTTATGAGTTTTAGAAGTTTCTGCATATGTCTGTGTAAAACAGTATGCTACTTTCAATGCCCCTATTAGCAGCATACAAACGTGGCTTTTACACCTTGTTTTACTTTTCCATGAGAATGTAGGCTGCCTTTCTTTTGTAAAGAAAATTAGAGTTATCCAGTACAGATTCTAAAACAAGTTTTTTTAACATCTGAATTATGTTTATTATTTGATAGTTAAAACAATCACAGTAGAGTTTGTGCTATAGAGAAAATAAAGTCCTTCAAAGAAATGTCTTCTTTTCTTCAATTCAGTTCCTTTAAAATCAAAAAAATTAAAAAAAAAACTTTATGCAGAATGGAAATTTTTGGGATGGAGAAGAATAGGTAGATCCATATCTCAACCACAAGTGAGTCACTCATTATTAAGTCATATATGAAGAGAGAAACCCAAGGTCAGGCCTGTCCCTGTTGTTGTAGTGCAGGGTCTTCATGTCCTAAAATCTTGTTTGGCTCTTCCATCAGCCTACTGCAGACAAACTTTACTTTGCACAAACCTGCTTGATGCAAATTCAAGCTTCATGTGAAACATTTACCAAAACTGCTAACCCTCTCCATCCCTGAGCTATCACTCACAGTAAAGTGATTTCTTTCCTCTCTTCTCTGATGAAAGAATTGCAAAGTCTTAGTTTAGCTTGGATTTATAATGTGGTGTAATTATAAAAGTTGATTTTATTTTTTAAAATTATCTTTTCTTTATAAATATGAGATGGACATGAAATGAAGTGATCAGGAAAGTACTGAGAGTAAAATAAGTTCAGAGAATGTTCCCATCCCAGATGAAAAAATACAAATGGACAATGAAAAAATCATCTATAGAGCAAATACATATCCAAAAGTACAGCAATCAGGAGCTAGCTACTACTGCTACAGTTTCCATCTTCTTTTGAGAGCTCTTTCTGGCATTTCCAGGTGGTTTGCCTTTGTTGGTGAGAGCTGTCTTCCAGAGCCTTTTGCTTCTATCAGCTAAAAGGAGGCTTCTGTTGGTTGTTTTCTGGTTATCGACAGCCTGTGCTTTCTGTCTTCAGCTGTCAAGAACTGACTCGAGTACCTTTTTGGCTGATGCATGAGGGGCAACTGTGTATCTGTCAGGCTGGAGTGCCACTACCACAGACCTAGTAGCTCCTAGTGCAGCAGTGCATGCAGATTGTGGGACATCAGGGAGCACAGGCAGGTGACTGACAGAGTCTTCTCAGAGACTCTGAAGAAAAAAAAGCCCAAACTATGTGAAACAAGAAATGAGAGCCAGATAGACACTGCACCCAAAGGAACAGTGGATGGAAACTCTCAAGATGGGAAAGACTTGAAAGTATGATTTCAGGCAATAGCAATCGTCCTAGATCTTGGCCTGTAGGTCATTTACATCTGTAGATCTGCAACTTCAGGACAGGTAGAGTTCCCTGGGAGCAACTGAGGAGGAGGAAGATTCATCAGAGAAGGCATCAAAGACAGCTGATGCTGAAACAAACATTTGTGTATACACTAATAGAGTCTTTGTGTGTGTGTGTGGGGGGGGGGGAATGAACTGGTTGCACTGTTTCAAAAGTCTCTAATCACTGATTTAAAATTCAACTGGTGGCTGGCTACTAGTTGACATCCATTATATTCTTACAGAGAGGCTGCTGCTGTTTACTGCTCCTATAAATGTCCTGTACAATGGCAAGTTCACATATGATATGACATTGAGAATGTGATAGATATGCTATAGAACAGGGTTACTCCTCAGATGAACCTCAAGAGGTGGAGAAGGTTACTTAGACAAGCTTTACATTCTTTATAAAGTTCTAAATCTGTATAAAATAGCTCTGTGCAGAAATACAGGCTCAATATGACTAGCTAAAAGCAGATCTGAAGAGAAGGACCTTGGGTCTTGGCTGACACCAAGCTGAATATGAGTCAGCAATGAGCTCCAGCAGTAAAAATGGCAGGTTCAGAGAGGCAATTCTTCTATTTGGGACTTTTGGGATTGTATCTGAGGCAGTGACATAATGGAGTAAGCCCAGAAGGGAGATGCAAAGATGTTCACAGAATGAAAGCACATGACATATGAGTAGAGACTGGGAAATGTTTGGAGGTTTTTTTATTTCAGCCTGGAGAAAAGAAGGTTAAGGATACATTTTTTTTTTCTATCTGTATCCATCTATTGGAGAGTATTGAGAAGACAGAGCTGGGCTTGAAGATTCAGAGAATAAGAGATAAGAGACAAAAATTAGAATATGTGACAACATACAAAGAAACAAAAATACTGTGAAGGTGTCCAGATACTGGAATAAGTTGACCAGAGAGGTTGTAGAATCTCCATTCATAAAGATATTCAAGACTGGCCTTGACAAACTCCTGAGAAACATGATACAGTTAGTCCTGTTTTGAATGGAGTGCTGGACTAGACTGTTTATAGAAATCAAATCCAATTTCAGTTATTCTTAGACAGTCATGCTTTCCAGGAGCACTGCAATATAACAAAACAATTTAAAAAAAGGAAAGAAAAAGAAAATAAAAGCTGATTATTTTAATAATAACTCCTTACTAACTGGCTCCTCATGGATAATTTTTTTCCTTTTTGTGAATGATTTGGATTTCGGATTGTTAGTAAAGGGAATCAGGATCCATTCACAGCAAAGATTGCCAGAGTTGTAAAAGTAAACTTTGGAAAAACTGCTGACAAATTTTTGTGACAAAAAAACCCCACAAAAAGTAAATGTGTTTCAAAGTTGTGTGTTAATATATCAGAAAATTAGAAGTTGTCAATGAGTCCAAGAAATTTGCAGATGTGCTGGTTTTGGTTGAAGTACAGTAATTTTCTTCACAGTGGTTAGTATGGGCCTATTTTTTGGATTTCCTTTCCCTGTTAAACTTTCTTCATCCCAACCCACAAGTTTTCTGGGTTTTACTCTTCTGATTCTTTCCCCTATCCTACAGGTGGGGGAATGAGCGAGAGAGTGTGTGGGGCTTGGCTGCTAGCTAGGGTTAAACCACAACAGTGTTCATCTCTGTAGATAGGAGGAATTAAAAATTATCAAGACAGAGTGAGATTATTTGTAGTTTTATTTGGGCTTTTTCTAGTCTGTAACCTATTTTTGCAATTTTTAGTGAGAAGAGATAACCTATTTTTTCAATTTTTAGTGAGAAGAGAGCTGTCTTTTGATATTTGCTAGACAAAAAGAAAGACTGATTAGGTTTCGATTGTGATAACTTTCCAACCAAGCTACAAAACACCTTTTCAGTACTAAAATAAAAACCATAAAGACTTAATGTTCCATGGACAGAAGGGTTTCTTTAAAGATATATATATATATATTACCACTAAATACATATATCACTTGGCCTAGTAGTGACAAATGAACTACACCAGAGGATGTTCTTGGGGTTATGTAGCTGCTGTACATACTGAACAGTTAGGAAAATTTTGAGGATGAAAGGGAAAAGGATATGAAATTGCAAAAATACAAGGGTGAAAATAAAAGATTAATTAGCAGTTATGAAACACTAAACAGTATGAGCGATTCCTTTGAACAGCAGTAGTAGTTCTTGCCAAAGAGCAGTAATGCATAGATCTGAGAACACTGAAAGAGGTCATTCCTACAAAAATAACAAAAAAGGGATAGTGAAAGATCTTTCTGCTCAATGGTTTGAGATTTTTGTAAACTGGAAAGCTTATGGAAGCTACATCAAACACCAGCTTCAGAATGTGCCTGTTGTGATACCGACATAACCATACTTCCATCACACCATATCACCTTTTTATATTGGTGCAATACTATATAATCACTTTTTCAGACTATGCAATGAGGGGATTTTATGCAATGTGACCTTAAGCCACACATATGAAAATAACACACTTTTCTCATATGTCTTCCTAAGTTTTTAACTAGAAACTGTAAATTTTTAATCCTTTAAGTATGTTTGAATAGTTTCAGCACAGTTAATTTAATGACACTGTGGTAAAATTTAAATTATACATTTCCCACCTCTAGGCTGATTATGTCTGCTGTAAACATAGGCAGAGAGATAATAACCAATAAGCATAATACAAAAAGTGTACAGAGATGGTAGTAGGAAGGGAAATAAAAAAGTCTAGTACTGTATTAGATCCGGTGAAGTGCTACCAATATTAAAGGTGATGCTAATTTTACTAAATATATTTTAACAATCTGATTAAAGCAACATACTAATTAACTTAGAAGCTCTTACTTGTTACATTTGAAAAAAAAGAAATGGTAGAAATTATTTGTTAAAAGGATTTAGCGAGAGGAAAGTGGAAGGGAAGGGCAAGGTTGAGGAATGGTCATTAGAAGTCTTCACAGATATCAAATGCTTCAATTGCTTTTTCTTACTAGAATGCTTTTGCTTTTTCAAGGCTACTAAACAGAAGTCTTGATATATTTTTAAACTCCCTGTGTGCATTACATTTACAATTCTTTTCCCTCTGACTTTCATTTATTTGCTGTAGGGACAGTAGCTGTATGCAACCACTGAAAAGAAAATAAGAAATACAGAAATCTCAGATATATATGTAGAAAATCTACTTCCATGGAAGTCACTAACATCAGAGTAATGTGACTTTCACTGATACTGGTAATATACCATGGAAAAATTGTGTTATACACAACGAGATCATATTAGAAATAGTTTCTTTCACAGTGGCAAGTGAATTTACAATTTGCAAACAGTGATAGATCACTAATGGTTTGGGTTTTCATAAATATTTTCCAATTCTTGCCTTCTTTTTATGATTTACTAGGGAGAAACATTTCATTTAAAGTTCTTTTAAACTAAGCACTTGCCCAAACAAGAGCATAAGATTGATAAAGACAAGGAAAGTAACCCATAATCAGTAACAGCATGATAGTGATTTGTATTACTAATTGTCATATTACTTAAATAAAGGAATACTTTGGCTTTCCTTATACAGAAAAATGCATAGCATTTTCATGAGGAAATATAGTGTCTATTTTTTTCACAGTGAAGTAAATCTGAACCTTGACAACTGCAATGACTGAGGTTTTACAGTACTCAAAAATATGCAAAAGTGCAAACATGACAGTTATCCCTTGTTCTGACCTAAAGTATTTTTTTGATGCATAATGTGGAGTTCCATTACCATGTATTGCTTAGAAATACACCACTGAGAATGCTGATTGGATAGTAAATTCATGGTCATTTATGGATCGAAGTCTGTTCATAGTTAGGCAGATGCCAAGAAATCATTTAACTTGAGAAAGTCTTTATCTTTTATCGTGACTCTGTGGATTAATTGTAGCATTGTTTTCTAGACTAATTTAATTCTTTTTTCATTTTACTAATCCCATTAGAAAGCCAGTCTCCATCATACCTCTTTTTTCTAGATAATGAATCACTTGTTTAAGTTTTTCATACAATTTAATTTTCTGCAAAACATGTCTAACTTTTTACAAATATGCATAGACTTATTCATCTTCCCTGGGAGCAATTAGCACACAAATACTGACAGTCCATTGATTTTTGAGTTTGACAGACTGGGAAATACCAGAATATAATGTGAGAGAAGATGCCAAAAGCATCACAAATTCATTTTACATTTTGAAGTTTAATAATAAATTTCATAATATAGCTACAAAGGTTACTAATCTTGAAGCAATAGAAAAGCCAGTCTAATTAATTTTGATTTATGACAGATAAAGAAGAATATTCCCTGGAAAGGAGGTTTTCTAGTGCAAAATGAATTCTGGCAGCCCAAGTGTAGATCTTTGTAGTCTCCACACAGACCATGGACACTGACTAGTAGATCTAACAAAATATTGAGCATCAATTAAAATGTAGGATTGTTCTTTAAAGTGTTATAAATTAAAAGATATGGTTGAAGTACCTTCCTGTATTCTAGACTCTGTCAAAATTTCTCAATCCAAATAATCTGGGTTCATTTCACAAATATCCCATAATGCCATGGGAATTTATTCTTTAACATTCTGCTTCTTTCTAATTTGAAAATAGACTTGGTGCTTAGGGACTTTAAACAGTTTATTGCTATATGGTGACGTCAATGACAGACAGAAATTATTATTTATCTTGTAACTAATTCAGTAATAATGCCCAAACATTCTGTCTGCTTCCTTAATCATATTTTCTGCAAGAGAACATGAGTGAAGCATGAGAATTGCTTAAGAATGTGGCCAAAATTATTGTGTTGTCAAAACTCATGTAATATGGTCAATTAGTAAACCAATGTTGCTTTGGAAAAAGATTCTTTTTTGTGAAGGGATGATCTCTTTTTTGTGAAGGGATGATCTTGCTGTTTGTTTTTACTATTTAGTCAAGGTTATCATCATTTCCCTTTTCTACTTTATAACCAGTTCTCTAATTCCCATTTTGAGCCTGCCACAGTTAAATTAGACCATGATTTATGCAAAAATTGAAAAGAAGTGACTTGTAGAACTCTCTCAGGAAGATTAGAGTTTCTGTCATGAAGTTTCTCTTTCTTAATGTCCTGAGCATTTTCTCTCTTCGCTACTTTTTGATCATTAAATTGCCACTTGGGAGCCTGTGGATCAGCTGTTAGCATGAATTTAAGTGTTTAAGTTCCCAAGATTTTTAGATGAAGTTTCTTCTAAGGACAAATTACACTGAAAGTCACAGTCTGAAGAGCCTTAAGCAAAGAAAAACCTTTAGGCCACTGATGACTTGTCATATTCTGCCTGTATGGTGCATAAATAGGCAGCTGTTTATAACCAGAGCAGAGAAATGAATCATAGTTAAAATCAGAATTCACAAACTTTCATCAAATGTTAATCGGTTGAGTTATGTAAGCAGATATTCAAAGTATAGACAGCAGATCAAATATCTTGCATTGTTAGCACCTTATAATGGTTGAGTTCTTCAGCTTCTTCTTTTCAGTAGGGCTATATGAGATATATATATGTATACGTATATATATGGAATACTTAGAATTCAGTATCTGAGGAAAAAAACAAGACATGTAATTGTATGGAAATACCAAAAAACAAGATCATACAGGGTGGGACTCACCTACCCAAGTATTTGTGTCTAGTCTGTAGGTACCTGAAGAGATCCAAAACACCCACATGTACCTGATGGATACTACAGAGTAATTATGCAAGACTTGCACTGCACTGCCAAAGAAGTTGGATGACAGTGGGGATTATTGTAGGGAACTGTGTATCTGTTTTTACACAAATAAATCCAATTTGAATTGAAAACTGTTAAAATGTGATGAAACTGTTTTTCTAAAATAGTGCATATTTCAATGCAATGCACTGTTACCTAAACACATGCTTCTAGTTTGAATCAAGTCTTATTTCCCTAAAATGAGTCAGCAGAGGATATGAAGCACTGTATTAAGAAGAAATAATAGAATGTATTGTCCTGAATACCATTCCTGGGAAGAAAGACTGTGACATTTCAGTTCAGAGAAGTCATGTAGGATTTTGTAGATAACAATTCACTTGAATATAAACCCATAATTTATCGTGGGAAATATTATTTTTTAAACCAATTAAACTTATGAATGACCATTTTCTTTGGATATATAACTGAGGGGCACAGCATAAAACCTTCAAACTCGTTAATAATTTTCTCCTGAAGTTGGATTAATTCTAAAGATATTTCTTCATTACCAGGAAAAAAAAGTATGGTGTTTTCACTGATAAGTGAAAGGGTAGTAGATTGAGCTACCGTCCCATCTGTGTGGCTGATCACACAGATGCAGGAAAGTTTGTGTCAGGTACAAGTTAAGCCTAGTGCAATTCAGGGACCAGTAGACAAACTGAAAAATTTGTTTCGGAGTAATTTTCCATCCATTTTACATACATATACTTGCTTTTTCCTTCACAGCGCACAATCTTCAGTTTAAACAAATGTTGCATACCACAGTTAGATGGAACTGAAATTCTTTTGGAAAGCTACCACCGTGATTATGAAGAAAGCATGTAACATATATGTATGTTACACGTAAATACATGATCATATTCAAAAGTATAATGCAACGTGTACTAACCAAAGCACTTCAGAAAATTGAATACAAAGTTTGCCTGTGAACTCTTTCTTTGTTTCTGCTCTGAAATGCCCTTCTTTTCCCTCTTTGATTTTTTTGATAGTAATTAAACTTAAAAGCTATTAAAATAGGAGCTTAGAATAGAAACATTGACAGATCCTTAAATACAGTAGAATGAAGAGTAAAACTGTAATAAGAGCCTATCAAAACTGAAAATGAAGGAGTTTGAGGGACTAGAAGACTATAAAAATATGTCCATTTCTAAGTTTTTGAATGGTTATATTTTTAGATTTAAGCTCTATGTGTTTCCACTAATTGCTTAGCATAGTGTGACAGATCTAGGTATACAGAGCAACTACTTCTGTAGGTCAAAGATTTCAGTATTAACTTGAAGGTAGGTAAAAACCAATAGTACCAAACTTCCCTGTGTCTATGCCTAATATTGGCATTTTGAATTTAATGTCCCCATAAAAGATCTCTTTCTTCTCTTTCTTTTCTCTGACCTCTTCTGACAGCTGCTGAATGTTAGCAAAACAAAACTGGAAGAAAACAAATTGATACAAACTTAGGTAAATGCAAAATTTCAGCAGCCTCAATTCACTCCCTCAGGTACTGTTACATGCAGCTTGAATGCTTTGTCCCCTCCAGTGGCTTTATTCTAAGTTTAGTATGTATGGATGATGATTCTTACTTAAAAAGCACTGTTTATTTTTTTTTTTGTTCTTTGTAGGTCAGTGTATGGCTTGAAATTTTATATCCACATGATTATAAAGATAGAATTTCCTCATTAATATTTCTCCATGTTTTTAATATCTGATAGCTGCATAAATATCCATGTCTTCCTTTTTTCAGTATCCACTAATTTTATTTGTAATATTAAAGTGTTGACTGTCAAAGCACTTACAAATGATATCTAGTACTTTTTTGTTCAATGTACAGCTTCTACAGGCTTCTCTATGGCTGCAAATCAGTCCCATTGACCTCAGGTGAGTCACATGGTAAATGAAGACTATGTCAAGCAGAAAGTAACTTTGCAATGTGACAATACACAATGGGCAGGTTTTGTATAAGTAAGTAACATCTCCATTTTATTAATTTTGGTGGGCAAGCGGGTTTGGGACAGGTCTGAATGGAGAATTTTGTGTACCATGGAAGAAGCATTGTTAATAATTCATTATATGGCCATATTTATTATGGGTCAGAGCATCCCAGCTGATTGACATACATGTGATCAATTGATACACACAACTGAAGGGAGGAAGTAAGTAGACTGAGCCAGACTTTTTTTTGTTGTTGTTTAACGTAGGGGTGATTAACTGTAATAGGAACAAATATCCCAGATAGTCTACAGTATTTCCATCCTTGGAGATACTAAACACCTGACTAGACATGACCTCGAGCAACCTGTTCTAGCTGACACTGCTCTGACTGGGGGGTTGGACCAGGTGATATCCAGAGCTCCATGACACTCGCTGCTCTTCTGTAATTCTTTGATATAATTCAGAGAAAATGAACAAAAAAGGTTTTATCTGCTAGTAATCAATAAAAACACCACTGTGATTGTCTACTGCAGGAATAGGGATGTTGGAAGTTTGTGTCACAGTCAAACCTAGTTTTGTCATTTCCTGTTCTAGCCTCTGTCAAAAGAAGTAAGTATCAAAAGATACAAATACAAAAAATGTAGCTCCAGAGCTAGTTTTTATAAGATTTTAACCTCAGAGTTAGTCTATATTTGGACTGACATGAAGTAGCTACCAAAAGGCTTTACTGGTCTTGGATTAAAATGTGATTTACACGTGGTGATCAGAGAAACCATAGTGAGTTTTGTGAAGATGAGAGGAAAATATTATGCAGGGAAGTGTTACTAGTGTAGGTACAGTATGGAGACTTCATTGTCACAATATTTCATATTTTCAGCTTCTTTGTAATGTCATGCTGCCATATCGTCAATTTACACTATTGTCCTAGTTAGAACAGCTGGGACCAGTTCATCACTGTATGGGTGTAACCCAAAACTGTGTATTCTATAGTCTTCCATGCCATTTCCCAGAAACTGTTATCAATAGACCATTTACACCATCTGCCCATAGAGCCTGACTCCTCAGGCTATAAACTGGGTGTTAAGAGGCCTGCGAGAGGCTCCTGTCGTCACACCCATTGTGGAACTCCCTGCCCTGAGGGAGGTACTGGGCATTCCTGCCTGAACTGGAGGACATATAATCTTGGGGTCTTGGGACTTTTTGAACCACTTGTGGGATCCAGAGGAAGACTGCAGACCACCACTCTCAACCAGACTGCAGACCACCACTCTCGACTGGACTACAACCACCACTTTTCAACCAGACTGCAATCACCACTCTTGACCAGACTGCAATCACCACTCTTGACCAGGCTGCAACAGCACTCTCACCAACGGTTTTTTCCCTCTCCTTTTACTTTGGACTCAGGGGCCCCAACGAACACCACTCTGTTCATGCCCCAGGGTACTGGGTTATACATTTGTGTTTTGTGGGTTAAAACCAACTGTTTCTCTGTATAATCGTATTTATTGTATTATTTTATTAAATTGTTATTCTGATTTATAATCTCTGCTTTGAGTTGAGTTCATTTCCCTTGCCGGTTTACCTTTAAACCAGCACAACTATACAACTCACATCTGTTAGTAAAATGTTGTATATAACGCTATTTTGCTCTCCCCTCTTCAGAAAGTCAATATAGTATGAGAACTTAACCATTTTTCCTTCTCAGAACAAAATATATGACATGAGATGAAAATACAGCACACCTGAATAGAATGGCTTTTGCAGCTAATGAGGACGGATGCGCTCTGCTGCTCTCGTTACTATTGCATAAATGAACAAAAAGGGCCTTGTTTTTATCTTCCTGACTAATGCCACACAAGTCAGTTTAAGTGGTTCATTCACAGACATTACCAGAAAGAGGACAAGATTGCTCTTTGTACTTAAAGACCATGTGCAGAGTGGCAAAACTATTCTAGTGTACAGATAAGCAATCTTGCAAAGTGCAATTACATCTGGCATTTAACCTGCAGTGCTTAAACTACTTTTACTCTACAGAGCTGGATGGAACTTATTTAATCAAACATATTCTGTTAAACAGATGTGCTGCTGAGTACAAAAATTACTTATATAATTAAATCCTATAATGGAATTGCATTTTCCTTCTCTGAATCATTTTAAAACTATTCTTACACGGACTTCCATTGTGATTAACTTGCAAATCTGCCTTATTAAAATTATTTCAAATGAATAAGTGCATTCGGTATTTTATGTGGTTCTGACTACTTCAGCCTCTGTGCCTTTGGTATTCTCATACACTAAATTTGTAGTATCTCTACAGTATAAATGAAAGACTTTTGAAATTAATAACAGAGAATAGAGACAAAACCTCCCAAAATAGTACCACCTTTTCATGTCTGCATCTCTGAACAATGTCAAGATTTTTCATTTCAATATTGCAGAAACAATAAAGTCACTACTATCAAACAAATCAGCTTGAAAAAATAATTATGTCACACCCATGCTAACATATGCATGTTCTTGTCACTTGCTGCACATTCATATCACATGACAGAATCCAACATGCAAACACAATATTTAGTTTAATGAACAGTCTTCTCACCTCTTACTCTCCCTTAATGCTTTGTCTCCTTTCTTCCAGGTGATAGTTGGCTTTGGAGAGGCTTGTGGTTTACACTCAATGACAACTTCTTGACCTTTGGTAACAATTATTGTTTTCCTCATTTGATTTTGTGGGAAAGTGGGAGCTGAAGCTGTTAAAAAGAAGTATGTTAACTCTACAGAAAACAATCCCAGCTTCTTGTTCCATTATGCTTTAATAGAATGGGAAAATTATAGATTTGGGTTTGGGGATAGAATCTCTGTTTCTTGGAAATTATTATTCCAAAAATGAAATTTTACAAAATATTTGAAATCAGCAGCCAGGACTATATGGCAGGTCTATAACTTAATCTAATTACGGATTAATGAGAAATCTTTCACATCAGCATATTAGAGTAGGATTGTTTGTGAAATCCAACAGCTTTATAAGTTAAATAATACAGTTGTTTTACCTACACTTTTTCCAATTTTTTTTTCTATTTCATGAAAAACCTGCTAGAATTAAATAGTTCAAAATTAAAAGAAGTCTAAATAATTCCACAACTATCCAAAATGTACTCTCCAGAGTTAATTCTTACAAAAAAGTTTTATTGTTAGAGAAATTTTATTGCTCTCTCTTTTTATATTTGTCTGAATAGTGGGAACTGAAAAGTGAGAACTTCTTAATAGAAGATGTTTAACTGGGTCTTGTTCTTAGTATTTCACTTTTCGAGAATTCCCATTGTTTACAAACAATAGCTAAACTAATAAATGCATCACAAAATGACACTAATTACTGTAATTTCATACCAAGAAAGGACAGTTGTCCCCAAGTAATCTCACTGTTTTTTTCTTTTTCTTAAATTAGTTTTGCAAAACAAAAGCCCCCTATCTCAGCTACACTTACAGGAACATATTACACTCCATTGCCTCAAATATGTAGGAATTTCCTACCATTATTTTGGTTAATTCTCATACCAGAGATGTTTATATGGACAATTTATTCTATTTTTGTCCCTTTAGTAAGGTAGAAAATTAAACATAACTGCTTCTTTAATACAATATTATTGTTAAAATTTAACAGGGGAACAATTTCACAAGGGACAAAATGAAAGGCTAAATCTTACTGTAATAATATACAGTGGTTATTTCTGATATTAAAGAATATCAAAGAAAGTGTGTAATTACCCGACATAGAAGGTATATCTAGCTTATAGCAGATATAAAAAACAGAACAAAAGAATTGTAACCCATAGGGATCTCTTTGCTAACTGAATCACAAATGACCAAGTGATGGAAAGGGAGCAATCGCTGACCTTGGTTTTTCACTTTATGGTTATAAAGAAATATTTTTAAGACTTATCAGTGAAATTCTAATGTCAGCCAGCAAGAAAATAGTGGAAATGTATTAGATAGGTTATTCTCCAAAAGACCCGAATCTTAGCTGAAGCCTAGTATATTATTTCAGTAACTTCAGCTTTCTTATTCATTTGACTGGGAGTTTACAGGAATGATTCTGATGTATAGGTTTTGAAATTTGCCAGATTTGAGCATTGCAGAGACCTCTAACCTCCGATATGACCATTGAATTACTTTGACAGATACCTGTCTTCCATCTACATCATAATCTAATAAAGATGATAAGACTATTACAATTCTGTCTCGCTTAATCCCATGGAATTATTGTCCCACTGCATGTTACCAGAGTTTGCTTTAAGGAAAACTAGAGTGTTGAAAAGACATACTTCAAGTTTTTCTTCATTAATTGCCTACTTTGGGTTTTGAATAATGACATTTTTACTGTATTTCCAGGTAACATTATGTAGAGTATTTCTTTATTATATTCACCCAAGTATGTAATTTGTAGTGTTCAGTCAGTTTTGGTAACTTCAAGGGAAATTTTTATAGCTTTAACACTAAGATCATGCATAATTACCTTTGAATAATGGTCAATGTAGGCACAATAATTTAATTTTAATAGTGATTAAATATATTTACTTTCTCTAAGTTTCATTTCCTGAACATATGTTTGAGAGAGTAAAGGATATTTTTCCATTTATTTGAACTGAAATAGTGTTATATGAGAAATTGTACAAAATGTACTGAGTCAGTTATTTACTGAAGATAATTTTCAGCTAACAGAAGACCCTCTGCTCTCTGGGGCAACAAAGGACCCACATATAAATAACAAGAATAAAAAGGAACCACTTTTATCTGATCTGCTATTTGGACTGGCAGAAGCTGCTCTTTATCATAACAGTCTAAGAAAAAATGTAATTATCAAAGCAGGAAAAAGAAACAGCCTGTTTTTTTCCATACTCACCTAAAATTTTCAGCTCGGCACTGGCATAAATGGTGCCATACTTATTTTCTGCTAAGCACTGATACATTCCAGCATCTGAGAGATTCACACTGTGGATCATCAGAATACCATTAACCATCTCAATCCTGCTCTGTAACAGAATTTAAAAGAAAGTTTAAAAAATCATTCTATAAAAGCAAAAAGACACTGGAAAATTGCTGTGCTCTTAATTTAAGACAAAGGGCCAAAAAAAGACCTAAGATAAAACTAAGTAGCAAATTTCCTTGGGTTTACTATTTTTTTTTTGTAATATAAGAAAATACAAGAATAAAAAGTCCAAAAATATTTAAAGGTAAATATTTTTCAGCATTAGTTCAATATCTCCAAAGTTTTCTTTTGTCTGTTTGCTTGTATGTTTGTTATTAGCCTTACATACTTTTTAAAAGCATCCTGGGAACTTTAATAAAGCAAGAAGTCAGTTGTGGGTGTAACATATCTGATGATCTTCACATCTCTAGCAAATGTTTGGTTTCAGCCATGGCATTATTTTCATATAAGTAAATATGAAAGATTGCTTGCATGAGTAAGAAAGGGTCTAATCACATTCATCATTAATTCAAATTTCTTATTTAAGAGGTCCACTAGTAGAAAATAATTACCACAGCTGGAAGAGCAGAAGCATTAATAGTTCCTTTTAGAAATGTGTCCTTCATGAAGCTCTATTATGAATAATTTGAATTGCTATAAAACAACTCTAGGTTTCGTTATAATGTCTGTTGTAGATTAAAATCGATAAGGAATAAGTTGTTTGGAAATGCAGAGGAAACTATGATAAAAATTCTCTCTGTTGTTGTAAGCCCCCACCCAGTTCAAAGTGAAATTTAATTTGAAATTTCAGAGCCTGGTGAAACTAATGATTTGGAAAATCAGAGAGCTAAAATGTAGAGATATTTAAATTGCTTCAATTTCAGGACTAATAGCTCCATCTAAAAAGACAGAAATGGGTACAGTAAAGCCATGTAACCTTATTTTCAATGCCTCACAGCTTCAAAGGAAAATGTGTTTATGTTTCCTTTCTCATTGTTTGCATAATTGGTGGATGTTCACAGATAGAAGTGACATTGGCTGAAAAGAAAGACATTACATCTTTTATATTCATAAATCCATTCTGTGAATTGATTTGCAAATGGAGACATTTTTTCACAGAATTGAAAAGCTTTATTTTAATCTGCAGAAATAGATTAAATAAATTTACACAACTCTTTAAATAATTTGAGACTATAAAAATGGAAAGGTGTTAGAAAAAACCCACATGATGTGGGCTGACACTTTGATGATTCAGTGAGAGAAAAAGAATAAAGTGAAATAAAAGGCAGACCATGACGAGTGGTCATTTAAAAGAAAAAGAGAATTTTATTTATGTCTAATTCTAAAATATATCAGTTGACTGTAGTTAAATATTTTACATTCTAGGAGTCTTACATGGACCATTTTAATGGTCTTGACAGCAAGTTCTGTAACTTGCAGAGAATAAATGGAGTTGAAAATGTAATAGTCATACTTTTTACATTAGCCTGCTAGTGATTTGAAGAGCATGATTATTTTTTTTTAAATATAGTAAATAACATAACATAGGATAACATAACATTGAGAGAAATATGAAGAAACCTGTTTCAGCAAATACAGCTGAGTTTTTACCATCTTTTTATACAGAAAGAAAAATAGATACAAATAACATGATACCACTATCTAAACAAAAAAAAATCATATTGGAGATTGTTTAGATGTACACTGTAGTACAGACATAGCTCAGTAGATCCTGTCTTCCAAATATTTCTGAACTACAGACAATTACTACTGATGAATGAAGTTTTATATTGCTTGAGATGGTTCAGAAGGGACATGCATAGAAAACCTGTCTGTACTGTACACTAGCACCTAAGAAACTAACACAGAAAACAGTACTTTTCAGTACTTTCTTTAACTGACTTTATCAGAATGAAAGGAGAAGCATACAACATCCTGGTGACTCCTTGTCGCCAGTGTCCAAGTGTACCTGTGGCCAGAGAGGAACTCCATTTTTCAGCCAACGATACGTGGGCCTTGGCTTTCCAGTGGCTTTACATTCCCATCGGAGCTGATCTCCACTGTCTAATTGTGTGTCATTAAGTTTCTCCACCCAGTGTGGGTAGGCTAAAATTAAAAAATACCACGTTACAGTCAAAGCATACAAACTGGTGAGTCTCTAGCCGATGTGCGAAGACCTAATCAATTAAAAAGCTTAAATTACTGGCCTTTACTAAACTTATCTTACTCTCAAAAAAAAGGCACGTTTAAACAAACAGCCCAAACCAAAAGAGACAGTAATAAAGTTAGCCAAACTTCATAAATTTAAAGGAAATGCAGTAATGGCACCAGTAATGAGCAGTAGCATGATCATGAATAGAAATCTGCCCGATTTAATAATGTCTAATGGATTAAATTGCAGTACTGTATATTAATACATTCATGATTCCTGAATTTAAGACAAATATTTGGTAGTCGCAATAGAACATTTAGTAATTTACAAGAACTAAGCTATTCATATTGTGGTAAAAGGGTTGTCATAGACCCTTCATGTAGCTTTCTCGTTTTACTAGGAAATCATTATTTATTCAGCTAGAAATAACTGAGAATTTGGTAAAGTACTTGCATGTATTTTTGTTAAAGTGTCTTAAGTTCACATTTCAAGGGAGAAAATACTTTTAATGTTTTTAAGCACAGAACCCATGAGATTTCCACCATTCATCAAGAACATAAATTACACAGTATGTCAATCTCAAAACAGTCTTTTTTTTAAAGGCAGACAGTTGATAGGTGTACATGTGACCAGTAGTACCTAAATTTCATTAAGTAATCCATTAAGATGTGAGGAATATTTTTTACAGAGAAGTAGATCTTTAATGCAGCAGTCAATCAGATAGTTATACATAATATTTATAATTTGGAAAACATATGATTCAGTGAGGAACTGAGCATTCATATGCAGAATAAAAATGTGTACTTAAAAGCCGGCTTTTGGGTTTTGACATTGTAGTCATATTATTTTGTGTGGTACAGATGATGATAGATGAAATCAATTAACATAATGATAATAAATGTTCTATTGGTTTTGTTCAGGTTTTTTTTATTGTCATTGTTTGGGGTTTTTTTTCCAAATTTCAAAGAATAAGTAGCTAAAAGGTCTTCATTACAAGAGGGATGTAAAATTCTTCTGCTTGGTATGAATAGAAGTCCAGATCTGTCACAACAAAGTCTCCACTTCAAACGACAGATTATTGATGATGCACTTAAACATGGGAATCGAGTTTAAAAATAAATCTTTGAATCTAGCTGGCATTTGACAGGCCACCAATCAAAGACGTGAGAAGATAGGAAAAGGCATGACAGGTGACTCACTGCTTGTAGCTTACATCTCGTGCATGGATGATAAACAAAGTGAATGAGGTGTCTATCATTCCTAAGCAGGGAATAATCTGCGTCGAGTCCCTGACCAGACAGTTGTCAGAAGCTGGAAATATATCAGAAGAAGAATTGCTCATTTCCTTTTTGATAGAGGAAAAAGAGGGAGATTAACTCAACCTCACTCCCAAAATGAAAACTAAAAACCTCTGTGTCCTTATTCTTCTTATTTCAGTCAAGGCAATGCATGAAATTCTTCACATTTGCTTCACTGTGCTGAATCACTTTTTTAAGTCATAACAAAGGGTCCCACAAAAGTCCTCAGAAAGAAACAGCTTGCATGAGTCCTTGCTTATTTGGTGTCTACTAATTGTCCTGAAAATATAATTCAATTGCATTGTATAGTCGATGTTGCTGTTCTCTTTTTGAGTGCTAAAGTATGCATGAAGGAATCATGCTGAGAAGCAATGGTTTCCTTTGAAAACGAGTACATTAATATGATTCTGGAAGATGAGGCAGTTAATGTGTAACTAAAAAGTTATAAAAGACAGCTAGTGGTACCATAAAATCATGCAGTTTCAAAGAGGCACTAAACTGATTTTATTTATATTTAATTATTTTTATTATTATGCTGTTCTGTGAATTCTACTCTTTGATCCAAAGCATATCTAGTCCCATTTTTCTTAGTTGAATTTGAGCTCATCATGAACCAGAGCATCCAGAATTAGAAGATGAACATTTTTACCCCAAAACAAAACTGTTTCCCCAAGCTTGGCTGCAGGGGTGTCCTTTTCAGAACTGCCATTCCCCACCCTTTTTCTGTGGCTGTCTTGTAACACAGTCACGGCACAGGTTTTCTTCTGAAAAGACAAACTTGCAAACCACAGTGATATGACTGATTGGTAAGAACAACCCTTTTTTCTTTAGTTGGGGTATTTCTGCCCTAAATTTTCTCCTCATAGCCTAAATGGCCTTTGGAGTAATATTTTTCAAGCTGTTGAACTTGCCATCAGTGAAGACAATGACTCAGATTCCCACCCTTCTGAGAAGAAGGTAGCAAAAAAATAGGTAGACGTAGCTGGAATAGAGTTAAATGCATGATTAAGGGAAATACTTTCATCACGTTTTGGCTTCTGTTTCTCTCTCTGTGTACTCCTTACTTTTTCACACAGAATTCCCTCTCTGCTCATTAGCAAGAGTGACTCTATCAAATCATAACACTTTCTCTAAAATCCTATTAATACTTTAAAAATTGAAACATTTAACTGCCTGTGCAACCTTTGATTCAAGGTACTAGGTTTGGGTTTTTTTGGCAAAAATGTGGTAACATCACCATGATACACATGCATGCAAAGAAAACTTCATTCTATGATTAGACTTTATTTTAAATACAAAATATAAATTCTAAGAAGTATTTAAACAGATTTCAAAAGTAACAAGTCCTTTTTTCCTTCTTAAAAATGCAACATTTATCCAGGGGAAAAACAGGTGTCTGCCTGGTTTTTATCTGTCCAGTGAAGAGTTTTGTGGTAACTGTAAGAAGAGAAGGATGTGTTTTATTGCTCAGTAGTCTTTATGGGTATTGTGCCAGACCTTTATACAGTGCTTCTGAGATTTAAAAATCACTGTCCAATCCTTGATTTATTTTATACTGCATTTCTGCACCTGTTTATTCAAGGATGTCAAAACATTTTTCAAACATAAACTGACAATAAATCTGGAAGCTTACAGGCCAATTTTTGTATCCTCTGTGCAAAACAAAATTAAAGTACAGAAAATTCAAACTACTTTCTCAAATTTTTAAGCAACTTTTTGACTGAGAAAAAATTAAGGACAAAATTATACATAGAGAAATGACTTTAAATAATGTCCTAAAATGTAAATGAGTACAGAGTTTGGAGTGAAAAAATTATTTTCCTGTATATGACAATAATTGGAAAGAATAAAGTAAGAGAAGAATAGTGAGAAAGTGAGAAAGACAAGATAGCACATTTAAACTGAATGTACAATTTCTAACCAAAAACCCTCTTCTCTAGCTAGTTTTACTGTGTGGGTCTAACCCGTAGTGGACTTTGTTTTTTTTCCATACAGTTTTTATAAGGAAGTAATAAAATGTTTTTTAAAATCAGTATGGTCTGTTACACTTCATTACAGAATCTTCCTGCTCTCAGCTGCTTGTTCCACTCCTGTGCTGTGGCAAATCTCATATGCTGGTCATGGGGCGTTGCTGTGAGCAGGGCGAGGGAATTGATCCAGCCAAAAGAAAAACAACCAAAGAAGTAGTTTTGAAATCTGCTTTGCATCACCATCCCCTGCTGAGCCTGGTAGTAGTGAATAGGTATCACAGAAGAAAACCAAAGAGGCTCAGAGTGAGAGAGGAGCAGGAATTGCACAGACTGGTGCTTACTATTGGGGAAATGCTGTTAGTCAGGATTTGTGGAGGGACAAAAAGGTTAATGGCAAAATTATCCACCCACATTTTAATTTTTGTACTCTCCTCTGTTAATCAATTTGAGCTTGAATAAAATTTCATGGAAACTTACAGGATGAGCAGATCACTTTGGGGAAAAATCACACCTCCCAAAATAGATTTCAATGCATATGAGGATGTCTGGCATTTTAAAAATTATGTTTTTAATGCCTACAGCTGAATTTCCACTAAGTGCTGAGACTACAATAATATGAAATTGTCAGCATCCAAAACGCTGCTTTCTGAACAACATCTGAAGTGTCAGCTGTATCAGGCAGTCATGGTATATCTGGATTGCAGCATCAGGTAAGAAATGAAAAGTCACTAGTTTGTGATTAAATGTGACTAGACAGGCAGACTGGGTGTCCTGGGCTTTCTTCAAAATACTCTGTGGTGACCCAGATCAGATGCAACTGACAAAATGAAGAAGATTCAAACAGACAGTGAGTGAGTTCCTACAGAGATATGTAAATTGTGAGACTGCAGTATGACACAGCTGGTCCTACAGACTGCTCTGAAATTTTACAAGAAACCTCTGGTAAGGAATAACTGCCTACATCTGAATTTCTGAGCCAAAATAATTGTTGTGACCTGGAGGAATAAGATGTTAGTGAAAAGACAGTGAGCTGAAAGGTAAATAATTCACGTTGACTGTTGATATGAACAAAAGGCACAGCAGGAAATGCCGATTCAAACAATCCCCCAAATTCTACCAAATCACCTGTTAGTAAAAGAAGGTGAGAATTTTGTAAATTAACACTTGGCTAAACTTTGTGCTGCTAAAAACCTTCTCACACAAATCCTTTTATACCCCGAAAGCAGTTGTCAAGCTTCGTAGGCCAGTGAGACGCTAATGCTGTCTACAGGAGCATTGGAGACTGTGAATGGCTCTATGGGGAGTGTTTTATGTCAAGGCCAAGGAAAGGCACTTTCAGGGTCTAGTAAAAATTTGTACTTCTTGTCCTGATCTACTGGAGGTCACTGCCAGTGTTCTCCATCTGGAAGCCCTCTGTAACCTGCTCTGACTTGTTCACTTCTAATGTAGATAAGTGAAACTTGATAACATACTAATCTCATATCTCTTAATCAGAGGAACGAGGCAATCTGAAGTGGACTCCCTTCTTCTTATGTTAAAGAAGTTGTTCTAATATTATTGCAGAAAATACCAATGAGTAAAAATTAGCATATTCATAAAGGCAGTGACACTAAAAATATAATTTAGGCAACAGTGAAATTTCATATTTCTCTCTGGAAAAGTAGAAAAAAACTGACATTGAAAACGTATTCCATGTATTTGAGTACCACCTTTATTTCTGCTCAAAGCAAAAACCTAATGAGAGAGGAAGAGTTGTGTAGAGCACTACATCAATGTTACAGACCTGCACAGTGATCTTGTAGAAATAATTTCATTTTACGGCATCTTTATTTCTCTGTTGAAGAGAACCTTTTATATTCCTTTAACTCTGAAGAAGAGAAGCAGAGATAATTCTAACACCTTTATGAGCTGCTTTGGCATCTAGTACTTCCACAGCTCTAGAAAACAGCTGGAAGTGTATGAGCTGGGATATACGTTATCACTCAGATTTTTTTTTTCAGATATTTTAAGAAATGTTGTAGAAAAAGACCAGCTGCTAAATGTCCCTGGCCCTCAGATTTGTTGCAGGAGGTGCTATACTTTCATGGAAGTGAATTATAGTAAGAATTTGTAATACCAAAGAAATATCACTGGTGCATTGGCACAGTAGGAGGCTCAGAGTAGGCCCTGGGCTTTGACTGCTGTTTTCAGTAAAAGTCTTATAAAAACTTTGTTGCAAGTGCAGTTTAGATGACAAGTCTGAAATGAAATGTGCAAACTATCATCTTAACCACCACATAATTTTTCCAGCTTATACAACAAGAAATTGAAGACAAAAACCTGCCCTGGGCTCTAGAGGGGCAAGAATGAAAAGCAAGAAAAGAAACATCATCCAGAGATATACTGATACTCACTAAAATCAAGAGAGCTAAGATAAAGGCATTGGAAAGCTGGAAGAGACAGAAAAATAGATTATGGACCTGGAAATATTGACATGTGTGGAAAATAAACTAAATATATGATGTCAGTCTACAGTTATCTGATAAAAGTGTGTAGCAAAGACAGAGAAAGCTGTATAGCTAGTGATGGGGAGAAAGCATTAGGAGCCATGGGCTGAAATCAAGTAAAGAGAAATAAAATTGATTAACGGGAGAAACTCCTTCTTAGAGATATCTATTAGCTTGAGGACCTATCTAAACTTCAGTGATTGGAATTCCACTGACTGTGACATCTGAAGACAGAAAACAATTTAATCTGAAAGATTTGGTGCATGATCTCCTGAAAAAGACTGTTCCTGATAAGTGTTAAAGGTTGTACCATTCGTGGAATGATAGAAATTAGTATAGCTTTAGTGGAAAAGAAGTAGGTGAGACTCAAGCTTACATTTGATATATGCAAAACTTTGACTTTTAAGTATTCATGGTATGTCTTATGCAGGCTTTTGTTTCTAGACTCTAGGATGCAACAACAATATTATACAAAATTCATGGGGTTTATTAAATATTTTTAATTTTGGTTTTGTTTTTTTTCTTTTCAATGTGATGCATGACTCAATTTTTTTTATGCTCACTCAAAAAATTTTTAGAAAGATCAATCTGAGAGAAAAAATGATGAGCACTTTCTGAAATCAAAACTTTTGTAAATTGTGCATGCCTAGATTGAGAATTTTCTACAAAAAAGAAACACTTCTCCATCCCTACGGAGATCCCTATGTAATGAACTTGACAAAACTCAACACCCAAACATAACAGAGGTGAAATGTTAATAAAAGTGTGATAAAAATCCTAAGACATTTCTAACATTGTTTTCTCACATCATGTTTAGGTTGCATATCATTATTATATCAGGAGTAAAAGAAATAGACTTTTAAAATTATATCTATACTCTAAAAAACTCCATAGTCATCAAATATGAATTTTTATTTAAGTCAGTTCTTTAAGGGAATCAATGTTGTTTATATATTTCAGACTTTATTGCAATACTAAGGAATAAAAATACATAGCTTTATTCAATACTATTTTTGGTATATTGATACCTGATATCAAGGTATCTTGTTTCTACTGGATCTTGGAATGCTTCATGTGTAGTTAAAGCCTTAAGTGTGGACAAAGCAATGCTGCATAATATTATGTGCAGTTACACTTACTGTACACTTGTAGTTGTCCTCTGAAGACATTTCTTCCACGAGAATTTTCAGCTTTACACTCGTACATTCCTGCATCCTCTAGCTGCACATTAGGTATTTCAAGCACAGCTTGGGATTTTCTCAGGCGGGCTTTGCTTGGATTATGACCATTAACTTTCCTCCAAGAGATTGTTGGAACAGGGCTGAAATATTAAGCAAAATTACTGTTAGTACTCTTCCATATTCAGAATATAGATTCTGTTATCTGGTAGTTTAAACACTTAATAATCTAAGTAGCAATAAAATATAACCACAATTAAGGTTCATATAATGGTTAATATACCTGAGTTTTCTATAGGGAATCTTTAATAAGTGGCTTGCTACATGAGATGTGTCTATTTCATCCACAAGGGAGACTAAATTTTTATTGAGATCAAGTAAATCACTTAAAATACTCTCTCTAGAATTTCTTTAGCACTTTATGCTTTACTTCTTAACACTTCCCCTCAGTAGGCCAAAGAAAATAACAACTTCAAAACCTGGCTGAATTTAGGAAATTCCAACACATCCCAATTTTCCTGCAATGAAACTTAAGTTCAGAAGATGTTCAGCGATATTGTCCATCTAGGTGGGAGATTTCAATACCACACTTTCTTGGGTGAATTAAAGTGACCAAAGGTTTGGAGACCTGTTTTATTACAATATTCTTCAAGATGCAAAACTGGTTGTGTAAGAAGAACGTATTAATGGCCCTACTGTTTCTGGCTCATAGCATTACATGCTTGCTTGTGGGAGCAAAAGGGCTTTTCACTGTAGCTTACTGTTCTGCACAGGTCTATGTGGAAACTGGTCATTTACATTCATACTCAGGGAAGAAATTGATTAAATAGTGTTTGCACTCATAAAACTTTCTTTTTAGCCCAATTGTGCACCTATTGGGCTTTTTGGTACAGACAGAGGGGGAAAAGTACTTCATAATATAGATTCAAATTTAAAACTGCTATGAATGACTGTCATGATTTGCTAACTTCCACCTGTGAGTTACTGGAGTCGTACTCAAACTTGCAGCCAAGATGCTCCAAATCCTAGTACTTTATAGAGATTCAGAAAATTCCCAGACTGGTGTTTGGATGTCAGAATATTTCTCTAGTTTTCTGTCCTGAAAGTCACATAGCACTGAATTTCATTGAGCCTATTAGCATAGTTACCTTCACAAAGCCAACATATACTCCCATATGGAATGTATTGAATATACCAGACAGAGACAATCATTACTTCCCATATAAGTTCACTGCGGTGATTACTTAACCTGACAAAATGTACTTTATTGCGAGTGTGTGTGTATTCATCTCTGAGACATGGTCCTTACAATAGCTCTCTATTCTTGCAAAATGATCCTTTACACTGTCCCCCACAGAAGAAATACATGTATGGAAATCAAATAATCTTTTTCTTTTTCGTTACTAAACAAAACTGTCTGATCTCTTTTTCTTCAGCTCCCCAATTATGTATATATTTTTCTTTTATAGATGTTTGTGGATCATATGAGGGGTGTAGATCACATATTCTCTTTCTTTTTTCTCTACTCTATCACCATAAGAGCTTGGTAGCTTTCTAATTTTTTAACTCTAAATTATATTCTTGATGACTGATTTCAAATTTTGGTGTCCTGTAGGTTTGGTTTGAGGACTCTTTTCTGCAGCTTGTATAGTTCTAATTTATAAAGTTTCCTTCCTATTAGAAGTTGTTTTACATGCTTTCAATTAGAAGATTAAAAGCACTTCCCATTCTTATCTGACTGAAGTACTTCAAGAGGTTCAATTCTAAATACAAAAGATAAATAAGATATTTTTGGTTTCGATGCACTAATAAAACTTTGTCTTAGCCCACCAGTTATGATATTCCTTTCATGTCCTTAGCTACATATTTTGATTTGCTATACTTAATAGCTATTTGTATATATTAGATGTAGTACAAACAACAACCTTAGTTTCTTTTTTTCCCATTCAATAGCTCTCATAGTTTATTTCTAATTGCATGCTTCACCTTGATATTCAAATTTATACTCTTTCTTGAGTGACTTCCTGGAGATTTTGTAAGTCTTTTGTTTTGCATTCAGCTTAAAGAGCTAACTCCTTATCTTACCCTCTTTCTGTATGGAATATAATTGTGTCATGGTTGCTGGTTGCAAAACAATCACTCTGACCAGACAAAGATTTCAACATAGGTCCACAGTAGAAACACTTCATGTTGATACAGTGCAAAATAGATGTGCAGATACACTTTATTTGGCACCATAAGGGTGCTTATTGCTTGTTGCCTGTTGCTAGTTATTTGGCCTTCAGCCCTGCTTCCAGTAAAATCCGTGACAATAATGCTTTTACTCTACTGTCATGGAAGAAAACTGGTTCTGCTGAATAGGACTATTAAAAAGAATTTTTTTGGTAGTGTATATTTCTGAGAAAGAGTGAAGAGATTATAAACCATGAAAATTGTCTCATTTAGCTGGTATGAGATTATTTTGAAATTCATGTTTTTAGAAAATTTCCTTTAAATTGCATTTAACTAATTTTTTGAAATTTGCTTATGTGTTTCCTGCAGCAACTAAATTTGTATAACATGGACATCATAGAGGAAACTTGTTGTTTGGGTCATTAGGAAACATATTTTAAACAACTCACTGATGTCTTCACCAGTATGAGATAATAAGTGGAATTTTTCAAGGAGATAAATTTACCTTAGCTGTGCAGATTTAATGATTTCAAAGGAAAGTACTCCCATATTACAAATTAGTATTCGTGGACAACTTGTAGTTCTGTTTAATGAAGTCTATTTTCCTTACATAACTTACAAGCAAAGCATGAATTTTACATCTGAAATAAACACATATCTATATCTATACTTGTTTCTCCTCTGTGACTTCTGTGAGAAGGAAATAAAATATATCAGTGAGTAGGTGAAAGAATAAGATTGTGTGACAGTTCTAGGAAACTCATAAAATCCACTATAAGAGTTGATACATGCACATTTTTCATCTTTTCAAATGATCCACAGCTTTTTTAAAAATGGAGTGATTGCAGAAGTACCTCTATCATTAATATGAGTTTAATGTCATATTCATAACTGTTGAATCTTATAAGCATTATAATCCATTTTTATTTTGGTCTCAGCAGACTTTTTTGGGAATACAGTTTCCTTGTTTACTATAACCCTGTTCACATTCAGCTCCTATGAGCAACTTGATTTGAGTTTCAATTGAGTTGAAAGATAAGATTTCTCCTCAGTTTTGGGAAAAAAATCTGCTGAATACTATGGGTAAATCTTAGCACCACCAAGACAAAAACCCTACCTGATTTCAGAAATACCATAATTAAACTTCTCATTAATCTAAAATGAAATAAAAATTCTGAAGGGTTCCTGATTACTCCAATAGACATTACTATGGGTTTGTACAGTTTGAATTTGAAGAAAATATGAGTTATTATTTTACGTTTACGCTTGGAAGATATTATAGGAGTCAATGTTCAGTGGTCTATTACTTGGGACAGTGCTGTTGAATTTGTTGGGAATTCACAGGTTTAAATAAAATATAGAAATAAAAATGTTTTCAAAAAATTATAGGAAGCAATTCTTTTTCCTTTCAATTTCATATGAGAAAATATTTCATTACATATCTATAGCATATGTTTATTTTAGGTAAGGCGTGAGGTGGAAGTAGAGTAATGTCTGAATTTTAAAATACCTTTGCCATGGATCTCAGCTCCTAGTTTTTCAATAATATCATAAATAAGAATACATAGATTACTTTTCCTGTATTCTGTTGGTGATGATTGGTGTGATTTTTGAAATACAACTATTTCTTTTTACCATGCATCACTGTCCTTCAAACCCACAGGTTCACATCATAATATATCTTGAAAACCACTACATGATCACTACATAAAAAAAAAACCACCTTTTTTTTTCTTATGCCCCCTAGTCTTGCAACTCTGTTAAATACCTTCTTTTTACAGGATAATTATGTAGGATTAAAATGTTGAGGATTATAATGAAATTCTCTCTATCTGATGCTTTCCAGAAATGCCCATCAACCATTCATGTGATTCTACCTTTAAAATATCCCATATAAATCTGCTCTGATCAAATGAAGAGTTTTAGGAGGCAGGACAATCACTTTTCCTTTCATTTGGTTATTAAAAGATAGTGAGTACTCATAAAATATAGCAGCAGTGAGTATGGTGACTTAAGAATTAAAAGAGAATAGAATGAAATGGTGATGAGTTTGAAGCCTGTGTCCAGGAACAAGTCCAGGTCTACAAGTCACTTCAACACACATCCATGACTGTACTAAAAAGGTCTGATAAATACGTATGAGTGTCATATACTAATGTGGATGTGCTTTGCAAGCACTGCTGTTCTTTGTGGCACAGAGCAGGGACAGTGCTGAATGGTACTCCAGAGCTTCTTTACTGGTTGATCAGAACCTAAACTGTTGGCTTAGTTTTGAAACTTAGCTGTTCAATGGCTAAAGTTAGATAACATAACTGACACGTTTGGTGATTTAAAAAAAGATTCCAAATTCTTAAATCCAAGTGAACACGAGTCTTAAATCCAAGTGTCTTAAATCCAAGACAACACGAGTTGTCTGATTAAGGTGTGATCAAACAAGAGAACAGAAGAACCATAATAGGCAAGGTATTGTTTTCACAAATAGTGAGTAAAGCAGAAAAGGTATTCCACAACCTTTTGTGTCTGCGTTTAACAGTTAGATAATGGCATTTATTCTTAATGAAATCACAACAGCACAGCTAGATGTGAAAAATTTAATTCAAAAGAGCTGAACATCTCCTCCTCTGTATTCTGTGTTGTCCATATTGCAAAATTCCATATTATAATTTTGTCATCATAGTATTGCAGATGTTAATTATGTTGTAGAATTAAGAAGATGTTGAGCTATCATGACTGTTAAAAAAAGAATGGAAGTAAGCTTTGTTTTTATCTCAGCCATCCATAACCACTTTTTCTAGTCTCTATATCACACCCTACCTCAGTTTGCTGGCCGTGGGCATTCTGAAATAAGCGGATATTCTTCTAAAAAGTATTAAAGACATAACAACTGGTAAATTATCATCAACCTGTGACTTAATCAAAGCTGTTAAGAAGAGAATCCTAAGCAACTTATGACATCTGCTGTGTTTGTATAGGGGATAAGACAGGAAGAATCCACAATTTAAGTTAGAGGAGAAAAATGTTTTGAAGCAGAAAATTTGCCTGAAACGATGACATATTTTTGGCAGGTGTTCATACAGATCCTCAGACCACAACTGTGTTTACTTGCCTTGTGTTAAAACTATTTTTATAACTGAACTTTCTTGTGTCATTTTTCTCTGTTCCAAACTTTGTCCAGGCAGAATTTCTGTAGCTGGCACATTGATCTAGGATTTCCTAACTCTATTGTACAGATACAACCAGTGTACATTTACAGATCTGTTCCAGAAGACTAGTTACAATGAGTCCAGAAATTCTAGAAACAACAGCCCTACCATCAATCATGATGTAAATGTAAACATAAATCCGGTTTGCCTGGGGTGTGCAAGATGGCTTTGAAGCTGCTGATCAGCCACAGAGTTTAAAAACAGTGACCAAAAGGGCTGGATTTAAGGCTCTTGTGCCTTAGATTATAAGCATTTATTTCTTTGTGGGAAGACAGAGAAGAGAAATTTCTGAAATTTCTCTTTCTTGAAGAGAAAGTTACAGTAGTAACTCTGGGGACCTACTATTGACAATTGCTAGAATTTGTTTCCTTGTGATCCTCTCAGACTCTGACACAGAGAGAAAGCCTATAAAAAGCCTATGCAAAAAATAAAAAAGATTCTTTATCTTTAAACATAAAGCAAGGCTGTGTAAATTACTGAACACAGTTTTTAGCAATGTTTACAAGTTTTCTTTGATAGTCCTGAGAGAGAAAGAAAAGAGATTGATAATATTGCTGCTTCAAGAATACATTTTACTGATGGGGAGTTGAAGTTTGGTAGTTTTTCCCCACTTTCCTTGTGCCTTATGGTAAAAGCAATCAAATACAATTTTTTAAATGCAAATACAAAGTATTTAGTCAGAGCGAGGCAGAATGAGGTCTGGGAGTGCTACTTGAGATTCACTAGAGAGTCTTTTATACATTCTTATTATATTACTATAAATTATTTCAATATTTGTAACAGGAACTATGCAAGAACTAGTTCACTTAAAGGAAACCTGAAAAACAGGAACAAAATCCTATCCTGTTTTAGAATCTTTTGACATAAATACTTATTCAGCATGAGCTAAAAATGAACTTTAGATTGATGAAAGTCTTAGAAAGATTTATTTGACATAAACAATATGTGTTATCAAAGAAAAAAAAAGAACTCTGAATCTATTTGAGTCTTATATAAACAAAGTCAGCTCGAAGATGCCATATTCATGTTTAAAAAGATTCTTTCCTCTCACCACAATCTTATCTCAAGGGGAAAGGGCATCCCTACATATAACACTGAAAATGATGTTCTGGTGAGACTTTTCATTTCCCTCTTGGGACCGTTTTGTTATCAGTAAGCTTTAAGAGTAGCTTCCACAGCTTTCAGGTTTGGCATCTGACAGGATTAAAAAATATTTTTCCTACGGTGAGAAGTGGTGTGAAGGGATATGGGGCAACTTGAATTTTTGGCCTGTGGAACTTAGAAACATGTATTTCTGTATCAGTTTTTGTATCTATCCTGCAGTTTCATTTTGGGCAAATAATTATAACAGATTAATACTCTATAGTTTCTGTTATTCCTTGTTTAAAAAAAACCCAGAAAATGTATGTCTCTGTGACCTGTAGATGAAAAATAGAACACCATGATAAGACTTGGTTTTGAGGGTAGAGGAAAATTGCTACCTGTGGACTTTTACACTGTGAATTTGCTTAAGGCTTGAAAATGCTAAGATACTAGCATGCCTTACTCCTGCAGTAATTCTTCTATATGTAGGAAAAACACTTACTATTTGAATCCTAGTTCCAACAATGAATGGGATATGCAGCATCTAGAATAATTTGCTTTATTTAATGTAAGGCAGGGACCTTGATATATCATTAAATTGTGAGTACCATAACACAGTTAAAAGACAAGTCAAAATTAGCTTTCTCTTTGCCTGCAAATTATATACTAAATCTGTTTAGAATTCCTTAAACATCCAACTGTCATTTATCAATGCAGTGATTTATCATGTCCTTTCATACTTTGTTTTGACCATCAGTTCCTCCGTAGGGGATAAGTGTTAGTGTTACTGTCCCAGGATTCATTGGGAAGGAGAGCTGTTAATGTGCTCTGAATGTAGAATCAGGTTATCTTTAATATCAAAGGTGTTTCTATGTGTCACCTTTGTGGGAAGAGGAAAGAATTACTTTGTGTTCATAGAAAAGTACAAGGAGCTTAATCATTTCTGAAAGACAATACCTAGAAAGGAGTACTTCCAGAGATGAATGGACATTCTGTGATCTGTATCCTCAGCAAAGAGGCACTCCCTGAGAAGTTTCACACAGTTCCCCAAGGAAATGACAGCTTATAGTCAGAGAGAAAAGTAAAGATCTGTTGATATATCCCAAATACATGAAATAAATGGCCAACAGAACTGTCATACTTGGCCTTAAAAAACAATGAAGCCTGATTTATATCACAGATGTTAGTGTTTTTTTTGTTTTGTTTATTTGCTTTTGTTTGTTTGTTTGTTCGTTTGTTTTGGGTTTTTGTTTTTTTTTACAGTGAAATTTATACTATATTCCTATGTTTGTACCCAATAATACTCATCTACTGCTTGGCATCTTGACTGCTCACTCTTCTCAATGCCCCTGGGATTCAGTACAGTGCAGTTAGCAGAGGTTAACTTTAAGTTGATTTTAAAGTGTTGCCAGTGCATTGGCTCTGCTGCTCTTTGGCATAACACCAGGGCTGAAGTGAGACACAGATTCATGCTGGTATTAAGGAGATTTTAGGTTAGAAAAGAACTTGATCTCAGAATAGAAATCCTCATAAGACCTTTTTTGACACTAGATTACCAGGAAAAGATCACATTACAGGTAGTTTTTACCTGTTTTTCTGCCTCCTGCCAGGCCTGAAGCCAGGAAGAATCATGGCATCTACAGCCAGCACATCGATACCAGTTCTGAAACATCTAGACCAGTATAAAATAGGTAATAATTGATTTACCAAGATCAGTTCAACAAAAGCATAAAAGTTAGAGAGAAATATGTGGAAGACATGGGGCATGGCTTTAACTGGCAGTCTGAAAGTAAAAAGCCATATTTTACAGAGTTGAAGAGCAGAGGGGGGAAAGTTTTGTCCTTTGGAGTTAGGAAACAATATGATGTAATGCTGGAAACTTCTATTCACCTGTGTGGAGAGATCAGGTGGATAACTTCATGTGTTAGGCAGAGAAGTTTCAAACCTGGGTCTGTGACTCACTATAGGGTTACTGTTTGTGAATTTTGTGTTCTTGGCAAAAATCACATATAGCTATGTGGCAGAGGAAGAAAAGAAAGGAATGAGGTACTATGAAGTCTCTGACTAAAGACACACTTGCTAGGTGCCTTTAACCTTCCTTCTTTTCTGAAATTATTACCTTCATTGTTATACTTTTTGCCAAACACTGACCAGACCTCACTGAAACAACCCTTTAACCCATGGCCTTGCAAAGTCTATTTTCTTAAACCTTCACAAAGATTTGCAATATCTAGAAACCTTCTTCATAGTCATTAACCTGTGTCATTGGCTTAATGTGCTACATCAGCAAAAATAACTTCTTCAGAAACTTCAAGTGATTCACAGCAGTTACAGTCAAATACCCTTCACCAGACCATAAATATTTTTTATTTGGCCACTCTTGATCTTTGCTTAGATATTATATTCACTTATTCAAACACTTTGCTTTTATTTCTGCGTATTGAAAAATATTTAGTAAGCTCTCTCTACATAAATGAATAGACTAGTTTGGGTCAGAAGGTATTTTAAAGATCATCTAATTGCAGCCACACTGTCATGGGCAGGGACATTTTCTAGTAGACCAGGCTGCTCAGAGCCCCATTCAACCTGGCCTTGAACACTTCCAGGGATAGGACATCCACAACATGTATATAGTCTGTAATGAAAGTATTGATAGTGGCATAAAAAAATAATGGCATTTCTAATGAAAGCTTGAAGAACAATTAAAAATGTCTGTTAAAAGAAAATCAAGTGAAGAAGATAAAATCAAATGCCATATTTGAGATATTTATTAATTAGCATTGATTCAGAGTTCACTGTTTCAATAGAACATTTTAGAACATTTCTTAGATCAAAAGTCACTAAATTTCACTAACTTGTGTGACCTAAATACATATAACTTCACCTTATTTTTATTTTATTTCATTTAGAAAGCAAGATTTTAAAGTGGACTATCAGCTGTGTTCTTGCAAGACATATTACAGATGGGATGAATGGTTAAAACTGAACTATAAATCTCTTCAAAACAAAGTTAACAATAGAATTATTAAAGCAACATTAAATATAACAACATGAACACTGCTTCCATCATAACCATCTCATCATAATTCAGTAATAAAAGGAAGTAAATATCTCTAATTTATTCTTGTCATTAACTAAGGACATTTCACAACAAAAACATAGTTTTGATATTATCAAGGTGACATAACCTACCATTTAGAAAGAATATTGATATATTACATTGATGTTACTATCATACAGAAATAGCACAAGCATAAAACACCCTCTCAAATACGCAGAAAAACAAGCATATGGGTCATAAGAAAAATTGTCAGCACTGTTCTCTATTGATTCTTTTTATTAAAGTATCTATGTGTTCATCTATATGGTTAAAATATAACCATAGTAAAAAAAAGGATGCATAAAGCTTATTTTCTTTTAACAAAGCAATCCTTTTGGCGGTCTACACAGGCCCTATTTTAAAAGCTAAAATTGAAAACTTTGGTAATGTATAAGTACAGCAACAGCCCACATCCTGTAGTTTGTTTTAATGAGAAATAAAATATGATTACTCACTCAAAATTGTCTGTTGGCATTGTCATAATACAAACTCCTTTTTTTACTGACTACAGCCAGAAAAGCAATAATGTATGCGTTTTATGTGGAAAATAAAATAGAAGCTTGTTGTGATTCACAATAAAAATGTATTGAGGCTGAAGTGTGAGGGTCAGATAAGGTGTGTGCATTATACACAATTTAAAATTTAAAAGTCTGTGTGAAATAGTGAGAATAAAATTATTTCAAATGGAAACAAGTAGACAAATTAGAGTTATATACTAGAAAGAAAAATAAAGGGAAAAAAGAAAGATATATTTCTGACACTTTTTACTTGTTTTCCTCTGAGGTCAAGCGTCTGGGGTCATTGAAGAGGGTTGTAACATACAACTTTTCGTGTCAGTTTGGATAAACCAGCCCTATATCCTTATTTGAACAATGAAAACTTGTTCATTTTGAGCCTTTAAAAAACCCTGTATATTTCCATCTATGCCTGTCTCTAAGTCTCATGTTAAAAATATAGTGTTAGAATTACTTATGACAGAAGTATGCTCCAAAGACAGGAAGTGCTAAAGAATGGCTGTCACTAAAGTATTTCATTAATGAATACGTCATATAATGGGGACAGAATTTAGAGTCCTTTTGCCCATCAGCACCATTAATTTAATCTCTTTATAATGGGGAGCTAAATGAAGACATGAGAATCATTTCCTTGAATAAAGTACATTAAAAAAGAAACTAAAGAGTGGATTAGTTGCCTCCAGATGTTCTTGGAAGCAAAGTCAGTAACATTTGGGGGAAAATTGAAATGGCAACCTGTTGTCACAGAAGGCTGTGTCTGAGAAATCACATTTCTGGTGCAGGAAAAGCCAGGAATGCTGTGATTTGTGCAAGAGTGTAGACTAGGAAAATGATGTCTTCTTCACCAGAACTTATCCAAAGAACAAGGTCATGATCTGTCTTCCTGATTTGCATAACAAATCTAAGGTTTGACTTTGAAATAATTATACCTTAGCAGTCAATCATTGATATATGCAGTGATTTCTTAGCCAATGACTAATGCTCATTATAAGCAGTATTATCTAATACAAGTAAGATAATTTTGAGATATTTCACTCATGTATTATTTTGAATTCTTTAGCAACTACAAAGTCTATTTGCAAGTGGCATTAGTAGCAGTATTTTCACTTGTAACTGAATCAGCTACATATTGCTTGGATCAGAATGAAATTCTTCTCTGAGAATTTCTGTCTGTCAAGCAATTAAGATATTTGACTTTAGTTTGGAGATAAAAGCTGCAGAGCTCCAATTTATTTAATTCTTACAGCCATAGTGACTGGCAGTTCTAAATAAACACTATTAATAAATCATTAATCTGTAACTAAAGACTAGGCTTTTTCTAGAATACTTGCCAAATGCCTACTTCAGGAAATCTCACTAGAATGTCTGTCATTCTCACAATTATAGCAGAGAGAGCAGAGTGAATGTTTCAGACAGCTAAAGCAAAGCATAAGAAAACCAGAAGCACATTAGTTTTGAGACTGTAATAACTTCTGTGTTATTTACAATAAGAATTCAAAACACTAAGTCTCAGAATGCTAAATAAAGAAGGAAAAAATTAGTTATTGATTCAGTTTAGTAATGGGGACCAACGGCAGTGTAACAAGAAAAACCATCAGGAATAAGAAATGGGGACAAAAATTGAAAATGAATAGGAAATTTGATGCATTTTTCCTCCCACCTCAGCCTCCAGGTTTCAAATGGTGCCTGAAATGTCATTCATCTAATTACCATATCAGGTTGAAAGTAATTTCAATTCAGCTGATTTGATTATGCATTAATGGCTGGGAAAAGAAGACAAGGAATGTGCATGGTAAAAGTAGCTGCCCATTACAATAGCAGCAAATGGGGTCAACTATCTTATTAGAAAACCTTAAAATCCTTACTCATTCAGATGTCTGGGCTTTTTTGTTTTGGTTTTTTGGGGGGTTTTTTGGTTGGTTGGTTGGTTTGGTTTGGCTGGGGTTTTTTTGTTTGTTTGTTTTTTGTTTATTAAAGGTTAACACCAAATTAGAATGAGGAAATAAGCTAATTGAAGCCTTTCCTGTCAACCTTCACCTTTCTGTTTGAATAGTGACTGATTCTTTTTGAGAGAGTTTACTAAATCTCAGGGTGAGGAAGATGGAAGGTATCAATAGCTGTTTCTTGCCTGTCACTGATGGTGTCAAAGGTCAATGTGTCATACCTCCTTTTCACTGGAAAGTGACAGCTGACTTGTAATCTGTCAGCAACTGCAATTTAATTCCAGCAAAATGAGGAAAATAAGAAGTAATATGTTGGTTATTGCTTCAGCCATAGTCAAGAGTCTAAAAAGGTCTCACTGCCAACTATTGACTTGGCAATGTTTCTGACAGGAGAGAGTCTGGAGCCATCTGTCTCTACAGAACAACCCTTTTCCTCACTTATTTCAGCATTTTGGGGAATCTCTCCATTTTCTGTTCTCTCTCATGTATCTCTTTCCTTATCTTTATTATATAAAAAGTAAGACTTTTGTTTTACTGTACAGAACTTCTTGCTTCACATTTGCTTTCTAAACTACTGCTTACATTTATGTTGGGAATGAATTTGCGTAAGCTGCTATCAATGTCTAATGGCTCCCTGTATGCAAGCTATGGTCTCCCAACTTTTTTTTGGGCTGTTTTGGCTATGTCCTGTTTCTCCACCAACTTCAGTGGACATAAACAGATACAACTAAAATACCTTGTCAGAATTTCTCTGTAATTATTTATGTATTCTTTCTGTTGACCTGCTTGGTGAGAGCATCTGGATGTTGGTCAAACAAGAAAAACTGGCAAGAAGGGAACAAGTTTAAGACATATATCATCCAGTCAGTAAATAAGAACTGTTAGGAGAAAAGTCTAAACAGAAAAATCTAGTGACCAGTGACACATGAAGGTCAAAATGACTGTAAAAACATTTAAAAAGTCCTCTCAGGTGGTAGAGGCAGGGTTTTCAAGGTTCGTCTGGAAAACCAAACCTGCTGAGCACGCTGGAGTTATCATTGTCAAGAAAACAGAATATTGTCTAAAAACTCCCAACTTCTTCTGTTTTGTTGCTACTTAGGTAAAGTAAAAATAATTGGTATGTAAGATACAGTATTTCTCAGACTAATTGTTTTGTGAAGTTCCTTCACAGGAGTTGCAAACACAAATAATTCCTCTATTTCTTAGTGAAGGCCAGGTTGTAAGAAACCTATATGTGTCTTGATAAGGTATGAACTATAAAAGCAAGCAGGATATATGATATTTATCAGCATAACTTCAGAGGGTAGGGGGCAAGATATCCAAAAGGAACCCCTTTGTAAAGAGAAACTGAAAAGAATTCAATACAATGAGATTTATTTCAACACACCACACAGAATTTGATGGAGTGTTTTGGAAAAAACCCTTCACATTACATTTTTTATATGTCTGTAGAGAAACATCACTGATGGAACTGCTGTTAGCAACATATATATGTGAAGAAGAAAGAATCATTTCATTGAATGGTTAGAATTGCCTCTTAGTTCTGTCTGGCTGTATACTACCCTTGCTGATCTTATTCTTGGGAACAATGATAATAGTAACTAATAGTAAGTAAATAGTAACTAATAATAACTAACACCACAAAACTGAAATATCATCAATTTCGTCCTATATTCTGTAATCTGAATGCTATATAGAAGTAGTTTCAGTTGCTCAAACCTGTTTCTCCCTAAACCCATTTATCAATAAAGCTATAAAAACCTCTTTGATGTAAATAGTAAACACATGTTCTCTAGTAGTGTTATTAGTTCAGGTAGAAGCTAGAGAATAGGCTCTGCCCCAAAGTGTGTTAGGATGTATTTAAGACGCTGTGTTCCTAGCTTCACATGTAAGCTATGCATTTGGGGGGAGGGGAGACAACTCTATGAATCTCTGTTTATTCTCCAAATAAACATTTTGACAGAATAAACTCTAACTTACTGATTTGTAGTATCACAGTGAATAAATGGATGTGAGTCTGGTAAAATTTGCAACAAAAAAAAATTACTCTTTTTGTTTATGAGAACATTACTTTTCATTTTGACAGAGAGTCTTTTAATTTGAATGAATTCCTGTCCACAGAAATGGCTGGGCAGGGAGTTCATAATTAGCTACTTAGTCAGTTGGTTGTTTTGAGAGTGCAGTAAAGACTGTCTGTGAAAATGAAATCCAGCACAATAATGAAATCACAAATTAGGCATGTCTCATCTTAATAAACAGTGATGTTTAATTATGAAAGAATCTGTACTTACTTGCCAAGTGCAAAACACTCCATCTTAACAGTAGATCCCTTTGCAGCCGTAACTGTGTAAGGAAAATGGACTTCAATTTTTGGTTCATATTCCCCCATGACACCTGGAACATAAGGAATGTTTAAAATATGAAATAACATGAGTTTTCCACTATTACAGAAAAACCCTGCGGCTTGCTTTTGAATCTGCCCAGCAGTAAAGCTGGTAATTGATGGAGATAGCCTCGTTTGATCTGATATGTTGTGCTCAGGTCCAGTATATATATTCTGAAATGCTCTTCAGGGTTACCAGGAGCAAAACAGTGAGCTTAAGAAAAAAGATTTTCTTCAAACACAAGTTAGTATTTAAGCTTTGAAAGATTAAAGAGGGCAATCAACAGAAAAGTGAGAATTTTCATAGACCAAATCTTTGATTACCAACACAACAGAAATTATGGAAAATAAATCAACATATCATGCTGTGTTTGACTGAGGACTTTCCAAGCTCAGCAAAAAATCCCCTTAAATTATGTAAAAGCATTTGTGTGCACAGATACAAACACAGATATGCAGACATTCAAAATTCAGTTATGTCATTTTCAACAACCTTTTTAATTTGGGAGATGATTGTTTTTATCAGGACAACACGCTATGTACTGTAAGATACAACTTGAAAAACATTCAGGGATGTGCAAAATATAAACATGGAAATCAATAGAATTATCTGGAATTTGCTGTGGGGTGACTGACAGCCTTGGAGAATCACAAGATTTTAGGAAATGAGAAATGAGTAGGGAAATGGAGGTCTGTTTTATAAGACAAGGTGAGAGGTTTGTATTTGATGCAACTTGTACCAAATGTCATAATCAGCATGGCAGGAGAAGAATATGACTCTAACAGCTGTGTTTGGTTAGACTGAAGTTGGGCTAAGGGGGTAGGCAATACTCAGGAACAAAAAGCTATATTAAACAAAGAAAGAACTGTTCAGAATTTTAGATTAGGAAAACTGAATGAAATCTGACTTGTTGACAAAGTAGCAACAAGATAATCCAATCTGAATCTGTTAAAATCAGTCAAGATTTTCCAAATAATTCTAAAGTAAGTAAAAAGAAAAAGAGATGAAAAGGAAGGAGACAAAAGAGATAACTTTCTTATGCAAGAAAGAGAAAAGAAAGGAGCATAAGAAGGAGCATGGAAGTAGAAGAATATAAGGTTTATAGTTGAGAGAAGACTAGACTGACAGAGAGAGATGGAAAACAACCCACAACCTATAAAAGGAAAAAATAATATGTAAGACCAAAATGGTAAAACAGATACTTCTAGCCCTTCAAATGTTCCTTGTGGGGCTTAGGATTTTCCTGTGGGTCTGTACTCTCTTTTTCCTCCTGTCCCACAGGGTCCTACAGCATGGTTCTGAGAGAATGTCTGAACATATATGCATTTAAACATTTCATTATGGGCTTAAATGTGGTAAGAAAATCTAAATGTGTCTGATACGTGAATCAAATGACAGAAGTAGAAAACATAAAATGCTTTTATTTCAAATAATGTGATTCCATAAATAATGTGGTTTTATAAGTAGCAACAGACTTCTTTTTAAGACACATAATCCTGCGATATTACATGTGCTAGCAGTAGTGACCCATTTTCCTCAAAAACATGACTAAATCAATGCTTTGACATTCCTTTGTGAACTTGTGAAGAAATACTGTCCCCTGTATGAAAAGGTAAATTTTGAACCAATTCTGTCATTAAAGATAAAAAGGCCATTTTTTTTTTTTTTTTTATTCTGGTAGAAAGAAAAAGGAAATTAAAATCTGTATCCAGGATATTAACATAAATTCATAGCATCAACCAAATTGTATTCAATTAAATTTTTCCTTGACCTAGGCTGAAATGATTGTTAGTCTAATCTGTCATAAAAATATTATGGATTGCTTGTACTATGTCCATAAATTTCATAGTTTAGTTACACTCTTTGTGACTTCTTTTACTGTTTCGTGTATTCCTTTTATGATTATGAATACTAGTTTCTGACTCAAGGGAATGGCCTGAAGTTGTGTCAGGGGAGGTTTAGGTTGGATATCAGGAAAAGGTTCTTCACCCAGAGGGTCGTTGGGCACTGGAACAGGTTTCCCAGGGAAGTGGTCACAGAACCAAGCCCTCCAGAGTTCAAGAGGCATTTGGATGATACTCTCAGGCATGTGGTGTCACTCTTGCAGATGATCTTGTGCAGGCCTAAGAGTTGGATTCGATAATCCTTATGGGTCCCTTACAACTCAGCATATTCTGTGATTCTGTGACCAATTATATAGTTTATATCTGTCATATCCCCTTCTAGATGTGTCTTTTACAAACCAAAAAAACCCAGACAGTTAATCCTTCCTTACAATGAATCTTTGATAAACTTGCAAACATTTCTAGTGCCCATGTTGCAACACTTCAAATTCCATTCTATCATTTAGAGATGTGAAGTTGAGAACTGCACAATAGTGAGGCTGTAGATCTTTCTGTCACACTTTTTTTCTCCTTGAGATTTTTTTTGTTTGTTCCTTATCACTTTTCTCACAATTTAGTTCTGTTTGCTGCTTTGCACTTGAGCTGATGTTCATCCACAATGACAGTTTAATCTCTTTACTGATAATATCTAATAAAGGTATGTTTTTAGGTTTAGGTGTTATATAAATTTGCAGTGGGTGACCTTATTGCCTCTTCACTCTGTTTCTATTATCACAATATCGTTCTGCAGCTCTCCAGGATTAGTTTTTGTTTTAACTATTCTGAATGATTTTATATCAACAATCTTCTCTACCTCTCAGTTTATTTTGTTTCCATATAGTTTTTGTGTGGAATGGTGAAATCCCAGAAAAGTATTCTGTGGCTTGACTGACAATCTCTCAGTTCTTCAAAGTGTTCAGATGCTCCTATAACAGGTGGATTTTAAAATCAATTTTTAGTTAAAAATGGGGCTGTCCTTCAGTGTCTCTGAATAATTAATTATTTTGACAACCTTTGATGAGTGACCTGTAAAGAACTACTTGAAATGAAAGCTCACAGTAGAACCTTGACTTCCTTCAGGAAAGTTATATACGGACTGAAGCAAGACTTCCCTGTTTAAAAGTTGTGTCTTTGATACATGACTGTGTAGTAAGACTACTGTATAAGTACAATCCTACTGATTGTACTTTTCTATGTATCCTCTATCAACACACTTGATACAGAAGTCAGATGTACTGTCTGACTCAGTAAGTAAGCTCCTCAGATGTTCCTAGGAGTCCCTTTTTTGAAAAAAAAGCACCTTTTCTACTTACCCTCCTCCTAGTCCTGAGACTCAGTGAAGGAAAATAGTACATTCTGCCTCCTTCTATACAGAAGTCTGGACTTTGTGATTTGTCAGTATTTGTAATGTCAATATTTCTTCTAAAATTTCTTCTATTGAAACTTCAATTATGAGAACTTCAGTCTTGATAGGAGAACCTCCCTAGGTCCCCTTGTAGTGAACACTACTGAAAATAGTTCATTTATGTTTTATAGTGCAACCTTATATTCCTGAGGTGTTCCTTTTAAATCTCTGGCATCTTCTCACTGTTCATACTCACTGAAAGGTTTTGTGCTTCAATTAATTTAAAAAGGGGTGTTTTTGCTTTTGTGTGAGATTTTCTTCTGGAAAATAATTCTATTGAGCTGTCATATACTATTTAACATTTGACTTTTTTAGTCCTGAATAAAAATGCATCTTAAAATAGGATTAAATTATTCTTGCATTTAAAATAATACAGTAAGTCTGTACCCATCTGAGGGACAATATTATCTTTCAGATCTTATGTTTTTAACTTACAGTAACTCCCTTCAGTAAATGCAATTTGTACACGTACTGAATGCTCTTTGCAAGTCATGCCATTATTTCCTGTTCTTAATGAAATGCTGGTCTACTAATGCTTTATACCATGTCTTGTTCTTCTGGGTTATTGCTGCAATAGCACATGATGCGCCTGCAGCAACTGGCAGCAAATATATAAAAATTACAGAGCAATTGCTTGGTGTCACAATGAAAATTAGAAAACAAAAGTCTATTATTGCAAAGGGATATTTTTCATCATTATTATTTATGATCTTTGAGACTATGGAGGCCATTGCAGTTGCACAGCCATTAAGGGAATTATCAAGGCCTCACCTTCTCACATTACACTATAATTGCTTTGCTATGTCAGTGATACCTCCAGGGTCTTTGTCTTTCCAGCATTTGTTTTGGTCACTATGAGTCAGTAATGGTAAAACAACCACCATTTGCATTTTCATAAATGTTTTTGTTCATTTGTATCAGATGCTAAAAGGAACTTGAACTTTTAAGAAATATTGAAGCTTTGAGTTATGCGCACTAGAATCAATCTCTCTCAGGCTTATATACATAACTCTCTTTCAGAGGTTTGTTTAAGGCCATAAAAAATCCTCTCAGTCATTTTTTATTTCCAGTTATCAAACATGAAATACAACAATAAATAAAATTGATCAGCACAGAATAAAAACATAATATACGATTTTCAAGTGGTTAACAAATCACAGAGCTCACATGGTCTGAGCACTATAGAGCAATGCAATGCCATTCTCAATGCTGCCATGCTCTGCCTTCGCATGAAAATGGCTCCTTTCCGACAATCTTTTACCTTTCAATAGCTGACCTCCACAATTCTGTATTTCTTGGGCTAATTGCTTACTTTACACACTCTCTACTTTACAAGCTGCGTCTTTCATCAGAGTTCAGATCTGGGTATGAAAGTGATTGGTATAAAACACACAGCTTCAAAATAGATCTAGTTTACCAGATCTTGAAATTTTGTCCGGGATTAGAAAAGGATTTAAAAACCAAACTTTCCTGTTTGTTTAAGTAAATCTGGTGTTTACTCTGAAATGCATCATTCCATCTAACATTTCCCAGTGTCTGGGTCTCTGCCCTTTCAGCCAGGGTCTTCCTTGGCTATGGAAGATTTAAAAATTAATAATCCTCCTGTTCTGTCTCTGATTACCAAAGAAAATACAGATTCAAATGACTGAACATATCCCAGGGAAAAGCACAATTTGAACTTGTTGGAATCAGTGGCTTGTTAGTCACACAGGCAGAAAGGGAGCTCAATTTTTATAGAAGAGGTGATTTCCCTATTCTCTCCTTCAGATATTTTTTAGAAGAACGCAGTTATCACAAAGTAACTGTTCTCCAACTCTAGTAAAAAAAAAAATAAATCTGAAAATCAGGTTTATTTTTAATAAGTGGTTTCATTTAATAAGTTGTTCCTCCAACTTTACTGTAAATCTGTGACTTGAGTTCAAATCTCTGCTATTCAGTGTCCTATGAACCTAAGCTATAATGTCTGCATTTAATTTTTCTATGAAAAAAATAGAGATGACATAATAATGTGACGAATACTGATTGTGAGAATCTCAGATATCACAGGAATAGATGTAATTTTCAAGCAGTTATAGATATTACTACAGCTAAAATTCTTTATATTACCCCCTCTGGACCATTTAATGGAAATGGAGAATGGAATAAAGTAGTAAGATCAGTTCCTGGTTCTCCATCCTTTTAGCTAAGAACAAGGGAAAGAGCTACAAAGAGAATATCAGACATTACCACTTTGAAAAGGACTACTCTACCTCTTCATCTAGCCTGCCACTCCATGACTTTTACAACCTTAGATGAAGAGCATAGAAAAAATGTGAGCCTACGACTGTATCCATACAATAAGAATTTTTTCCTTCATGGGGGAAAAAAATCAGATTGCTGACAAATCATGACACATCGTCTTACTCTGGCTGTGTAAAGGCTAACACTTCTTTTTCAATAATCTTCCAGATTTTAACTACCCTCTTGAATCTCCCAGAAGATGGTGGCTCCTTAAATCATTTCATCTAAAATGGTTTGGGTTTGTTTTAAACTGTTTAAGTAATAGCTCTTTAACTTCCTTTGGAACCTAATTTTCAATGGAACAGGTTACAGGAAATACTTGAATAAATGACTGCTAGACATTTAAGACAGCAGCTAGAAAAGCTTATAAGATTCCTGGCTAAGCATCATCAGAGTTCTAGGGATAAAATGAAAGCCAAATATTTCCTGTACTCAGGAGAAGGATTAGGCACGGATTGATACTTATCATTATTTTATAAGCAAATGATACAACCCCCCATTCAATGATTAAGAGTGTTTGAGAACTTTGGGTGAAGTCTTAATCAGACAGTATAGAATAGTTAATCTAGGGTTTTCCTTGCAATTTGTGGGAAACCTCTTCAAGAGTGATGAATTTGTCCTGCTGCATAAGAATTCCCTAATAATTTTACAAATGAGAAGTTGAGTTTCCTACCACATTGTAATGATGATCTGTTGTGTGAATATGTATCCAAACTCAAGAAAATTTTGACTAAGAAAATACTGCAGAAATTATCATGTATAATTTCTTGTCTCATCAATAATCTGCGATGAAAACTAGGGTTGTCTATGGTTGTCCTAGTTAGAGCAGCCCAGACCAGTTCATCACTGTGTGGGTGTAACCCAAACTGTGTATTCTACACCCTCTATGTCATTTCCCAGGAACTGTTAACAATAGACCATTTGCAGCAGCTGCCCAGAGCACACCTGACTCATCAGGCTATAAACTGGTTGTTAAGAAGTCTGTGAGACAGGAGCGATGTTCCTATCCTCACACCAATGGCACAGGCGTGATAACTCCCCTGCAGGGAGTCATTAGCACCTCCACACCCAGCCTGAGGGGTCATGTCTGCTAATGGACCACCAAGGATTCCAAAAATATTTCATGACTCACAATCACCTGTTGCGGAACTCCCTGCCCTGGGGGAGGTACTGGGCATTCCCACTCGAACCTGAGTGTATATCATCTTGGGGTCTTGAAGACTTCTGGGCCCCACTTGTTAGATCCGAAGGAGGACCAGAACCTCAACCAGACTGCGGTCACCACCCTCAACCAGACTGTGACCAGCACTCTCACAAACAGGTTTTTTTTCTCCTTTTACTTTGGACTCAGGGGACCATGCGGGGCTCAGCATGAGGGCGAACGAACACCATTTTGTTCGTGCCCCAGGGTGCTGGGTTATACATCTGGGTTTTGTGGGTTAAAACCAATTGTTTGTCCATATAATTGTATTTATTGTATGATTTTTATTAAATTGTTACTCTGACTTATAATCTCTTTTGAGTTGTGTTCATTTCTCCTGCCGGTTTACCTTTAAACCAGCACAATAGTGTGGATCTTTTTGTGACAAATGAATATTTAGCATTTTCCCTGAAGACCAGCACCATTAAATGTCTCCAGATATTTATTTGGAAAGAGAGCCCTGAATACATACATTTACAATGACAGTAAATTGACAGCAAAACTGAATTAATTCAAGTATAATGATGATACCCACCATTATATCGACTGCAGCAGAGATTTTCAATGCACTGGGAAGAACTTATTGACTCATCTGCTATTAATCTTATTCTAAATGGAAGGCCCAGTGCCTGGTGTAAATCTCTAAAAATTAACTGTGGGAGTGGTTGTTTTAAGATAACTGTCCACAGCATTCCTTCCACTTCCAAGTTTTGAGCTACAAATTTACCATTTGAGAAGCCCTAAAGAAGCTCATGTGAAATTGCATTCTGCAATGCACTGAATAATACAGGGCTCTGATGTTTTCATACCTTAGAGAGCAAATCCTATTACACATCACTGGATGGAAAGAGGTCTTTATTGGAATATATTCTAATATCAAATAAAATTTAGTAATTAAGTTTCTGGAACAAAAATCATAATGAATATAGTGTAAGAAGAGCAATAAAGGTAAAGTGTAGGGCAATAAAGGTAAAAAAAGGTCAGATTCAAGTGAAAAAAATGAACTAAAGTTTAAACAAAACTTTCCTGTTCCCACTTTAAAATCCATCTTTTAATTGTACTCTATTTCACCAGTTCAGCAGTTACACTCTAAACTTTGTCTAGAAAGTCCTTTCTAGAAATAGCATTACTATCTTAATAATATTTTATTATTTATAACTAGTAAAATGTCATGTATGTAAGTCATATATACAGAATAGTTTCCTACCTCTCTTAAACATTGAATAAAACTGAAAACACTTCATTTTCAATTGAAAGTGAGTGTGTTATGGTTCAAATAGTGAGAACTGTGGCCAAACCCTAAAGGTACAAGAGGTAGTCTCAGAAAAAGCAACAAGAGAAACAATGGTATTTTCTCTAGTTTTTCAAATGAGAGGCCAAAATTTCTGGTGTAAAGATTTGGCTGCAGAGGTCTCTGTTTACCTGTATTTGAAAATGTTTGGAAGCAGCAACTATGACCAAGGCTGCTGTCTCTGTCTATGTAGAAAAGTCTTTACTGAATCAGAACCTAGACTTCAATCCATCAAATTTCCCATATAGATGTAAAGTGGTATCTAAGCTCTTCTTCTAAATTCAGTACATCTGGCTATTGGACGAAACCAAACTTACCCTTTGAACATTCAGAGATGAGTGGGGGCGTCTGAATGGGTGGTATACAACTTTCCAGTATGAAGATTTGTGCATATATAGTTGTATGGAAACATGAAAACCTGAACATTTTCACCAACTGTGTATATAGATAATTTTTCTGAGCAGCCATGCATATCAAGAAAAATCAGTACTCACTACACTAGATAATATAACAACTTGTTTGAGAGGTCTAAGAATATAAGTCAACAAAACCCCAAAGAACTATCACTGGGGTTTTTTTGTTCCATTTTGTTTTTAAAGGGGAGGAGATCATGTTGAATTTGGAAAAAGAAGTCTGTGGTTTCACTTCCTTTCAGGCATCAGTGGCCAATGTTTACTGTTCCTCTTTTCCAATGGCCTGATGTTCACCCAGGATAAGCTCACAAAAGATATTAAAAAACCTGTGAAACACTATTTAACTAAATGATTAGGAGGAGGATCTAATTTTCATGGGGTTTCTGACTATCTTCCTGATGGTATGTTCACAGTTCTTGAAGAACCTAATTTCTCCTGTAATAGATGACATAATTGTTAGCACTTCAAATATGACCTTAAGTTTCATTTTTTTTCCTTGAACCCTGCATGATTCTTTTACAAGATGAAAACAAAATATCCCCTTTCCAGCTATGTGCCAAAAGTGTCAAAACTGTTGTGGTATCCAGAGAGAGTATTTGCTTTGTTTCTGATCAATTAGAACACTACTGTATGAAGTAGTGTTTCTCTAATATTCATGGTATGTAATTAAATGGAAAAAGGTTCCTAAATAAGAAGTGTTTTTCAGTTGAGACTCCTCATATAACCATTCAAATACAAGTACTTATTATTTCCTCAATATGAAAGATCAAAGTAACAATAATATTTCTCCTCCTTTAGCAACAACTATCCATTGTTTTAGACCCAACAGTAACAAATCATTCTGTTATAAATTTGCTGTAGTTCTAACTTCGAACAAAACTCCTGCTGTTCACAATCAAATTATTTCGCTATGTTGACAAGAATTCCAAACTGACAGTGCCGTGCTCCACGACTGCAAAGCAGCAGTCACTTGTGAATTTGTATCTAAGATCCTGAGACAGTAAGATGAATAACATCCAGTATGACCATTCTTAAGAATCTGAAACCATTCACAAGTGTAAATGTTATTTTCATTCTCAATTTGCACAAATTTTAATTCAGTCACCATTAATTAAAATATTACCAACACACTTTGGTCTGAAGTCTTAAGAGTTACAGTTTGATGCAACATCTTTCCTAATCCTGAGTTGAATTTAGAGGAATATTTTTTCTCAAGTTCATTTATTTTATGGTTTGTATACTCTGTGTATGGATCAATTAACTCTTTCCTTTGTGCAGGTTCCATAAATCATCAGGAGAAGAAGCAAAAGAAAAAACATGAGTGAGGATGTGGAAGATGATACATCTAGAATCTTGAAATACTTTAGCTATTAAAAGTAACAACTTCATTTCCAACAGAGAGTGTTTCTGTAAACTAGTGGAAAAACTTAGCAATTAAAACTCCTTTAAAGCAGACTAAATTCAAGAAAACTTTCACAGTGGAATAGTTCTTTCTCTTCACTGAATCCTGGAATCTTTTCCAAACCTTCCCCAGTTTTCTTCCTGTAATACTCTCTTGGGTTCAGCCCTTTTATATTGTGGAAAGACCATCCCAGGTGGTTTTCTCTATACCTTTTTTTAGGTTAAATGCTTTACAAAATAGTGTGTTTTAACTTTTGTGTGCTGTTTGACAGTGCTCTTAACTATGCTACAATCCCTATAAAACACTCTGTAAAAGGTTTATTGTATAGGAGCCGTCTATAAAATTCTCTGCCTACTTATAGATTTTCCTACCTATGGGTAAGGACCACTGGTGCTGACTGTAATAGCTTTTCTAAATAGAAAGAAATGTTACTGTTTTTTGGAAAAAACCACCAACCAACCAAACAACCCTCCCCCATCCTATTTTATATATATATATATATATATATATATGTATTTTTCTTTTCTTTTTCTTTTTTGTTAATTATAATATGACTACACTGAAGTTTTTTAACCCTGATTTTCATCCTATTATTTTTGTCAACATTGCAGTGGGATCTTGGCACAAGAGCAGAACAAAAGAGACAAAAAGTACTAAATACTTGTAACCCATGATGGATGTATTGTTACTAGAGGAAAGCAGAGATTAGGTGAAGTCTTTTCAGTTTTCATAGTGATCCATTATTAAAATATCTCACTACAATTTTAGGGGAGAAACAACATGTTTACTACAGGGTAATGGCTGACCAGGGACATTGCCATTTTATCAGTCTTCCCCTAGAGCAAACCTTGCATACACTGATGTCTTTGTCAGTGCTATCTGTCTTTGTACACTGCTAAAGGACTAACTTGATTTTGACCAGACAGTTTGACTCTGTTAAAAAAAAAATCAAAGTAGGATCATTTCAGCTTCGAGTTCTGTCCTGGAGTAGTAAGAAGAGTTCCCATAGTTCCCAGATAGTTTTTTTGGACTTGCACAATTCAAATACAAGAGGTGACTGCACAATCTTGCAGTATAATCCACAAAAAACACGAAGCCTACAAGGTTGGAAACTCCAGAAAAGCTGGTACAATTAAGTCACAGCTGAGTTTAACCTCAACAAAGATATTCAGGCCATATTTGCTCATGGAAAATTAGAAATGAACATTCTTAGTACCTTGATAATTATATGTTCTATCACAATGGGAGACTGTTAATCTCATTTAATTAATCAATAGAGTTAGGGCAGACAAAATTCAGTTCACAGACTATGATGACATGGAAAAAAAGTTAAAAGTCAAGGTCTGCATTCAGTTACATGAGAATACATCTGGTCAGACATACTGACCTCTGTTGAGGATAAACTAATTTGCTCTACTGGTACACAGTAGAAAACATCCTCTGATGTCTGAAATTGTACAGGTTCTCCAATTTTTTTTTCTAGAAATGTCACCATAGCAAAGCCAATAGGCAGTATTTACACAGAAATAAAATGAAGAATTACTTAATTCTCTCTTTTACAGTAATAAAGTTAACATATTTTCAAGAGAAATAAAGAAGATAAAAAAAGGGAAAAAACCTGGAATCTTATGCTATCAAACATCAATTTTTTTCTACTCCCTAGGTTTCTCTTTCCTAAATTTGAAGAGACTTACTGTTGTTTTTATGAGTCAAGATAATTTACTGCACCCAATCAGCATCCAAACCTGCAAAGATCCATTTTAAAAATGCTGTTTATTATTTGTAAACAGTTATTAAATAACTCCTCAAAGTTTGTAATGCATTAAAAGGAAGTTAATGAAATGATGCATAATTTTTTTTCCAACTAAAATTTTTTCTCCTCAGATAGAGTTTTAGAGTGTTTTTATAACCCAGCTTGAAGTGAAATTGAATTATATAAAATGACTGATTGTCAGGGACATCTGAACAAATGAGATAGTCATTTTCTTCAGAATTCATTGAAAGATTTCTTGATGTTTTTATTTAATTTGCTTCATATCAAGGAGCTAAGTTTCCCTTTGAGACATATCACAAAAGAAATAAAAGATTAATAAAATCCCAGGAAGTTCTTACAATCTTTCAGAGTTTGACATAATGCCTTAATATTATTCTGTTTCTTCTCCTAGATAAATGGATACCAATGTTGTCATTGGAGTGTTTTTCATCACAAGCTGTCTAGTCCTCTAGTACCTGGGTACAGGTACTGTATATACATCAAAATCCAAGAATTATGATAAGTATATCAATTAGAATATTTTTAGTTAATGATACATATGTCTAGAGAATATAGATTATATAAATGGTTTTATTTATATAGTGCCACTTGTAAAAGCTGTTTAAAACCACAAGCTCTTCCTGTAGTTTCTAGTAAATGTGCCGACTGTATACGATAATGTGAGTTATGATACCAACCATTGGAACTCAGAAAGCTGTATGATTTTTAAACCTACGTGAATATTTGAAAAGTTAAAAATTATTCAAGTAATTTTATAATAAAAAAGCTTAAAAAACCATATTCAAAATCATATAGCATGACTCAGCAAACATAGAGTCAAGTGTATTTTCAGGTACTTGGATGTTTGTTTTAATGCCATTCTTAATTTCTCACTTCCTTCACAGAATCACAGAATCACAGAATATGCTGAGCTGGAAGGGACCCATAAGGATCATCAAGTCCAACTCTTAGGCCTCCACAGGACCATCCCCATCTCAGGCACAGCATGTGCCCGAAAGTATTGTCCAAACACTTCTTGAACTCTGGGGGGCTTGGTTCTGTGACCACTTCCCTGGTGAGCCTGTTCCAGTGCCCAGCCACCCTCTGGTGAAAAACCTTTTCCTAATATTCAACCTAAATCTCTCCTGGCACAGCTTCAGGCCATTCCCTTGGGTCCTGTTGCAGAGAGGACATCAGTGCCTGCCCCTCCTCTTCCCCTCACAAGGAAGTTTTAGACTGCAATGAGGTCTCCCCTCAGTCTCCTCTTCTCCAGACTGAACAGACCAAGTGACCTTAGCTGCTTCTCATATGGCTTCCCCTCAAGGCCCTTCACCATCTTCTTTCTTCACAAATTATTTTAATTTTCTTTAACTGATGAACACTTCTTTTCAGCAGTTATCCCATATTTTGGATGTATATTTTAAAAATTTTGTCATCACCCTTTAATATTTGTCAATGAACAGGGCAATATAACCCAAGGCTATTTCTATCAAAATGAAAAAGTACAGTACAATTAATGGAAATTTTTTATTTTAATCCCAGATAGTTTACAAAAGATCCATATTATTGCATTCTATGGAGGGGGTAGACCAAGGCAGATATCTTAAATCATAAATATGATGTAACAATCAGAATTTTCTTTAATTTTTTTTTCAAGGTAGGTTTATGGAGACTGCAAGATTAGGAAGAAAATTGGCGTTTCTTCACTGAGAAACTTTCACAACCATAAAGGAAAGCAAGCAATTTACTAAGAAATATTAAAGAACTTCATGACAACAAAGGAGTTTTTCAGAAATCCCAACAGATTAAAATTAAGGCATGGAAGCCTAGTGGAAATTCATTCCTGTGAAAAAATGAATCAGCAAACTCGGAAACTGTGTAGGAGCTGTTCATCTGTGTGCAAATGCTTCCCCAATACTCCAGAACAGTTCAGAAGGCTGGATTATCACCGTGGTGTGACATCCATGAAACACAAATTTGCTGAAGGCTGGTATATACCATCCACTTGAAATTTAAGAAAATCTGCAGTTTTCCTTCATAGATTTTGGTTCTTAGCTCAGTGGTGTAAACTGCTGCCTTTATCTTTATTTACTCTCTCCATTTCTTACACTATATTGTATGCCTATGGATTGTTAGTGCAAGATGGATAATTAATCTGTTTAATTTCTGCAAAAAATGGAACCTAATAAAAACATGAAGAAATTTCATAAAGAATAAATAGAGCAAGATATGAATAATAAATATGAAAATAAAATTCTGTATTTTTTTTCCCTCAGAGTTCAAACTGCTTAAAAAGGCAGTCAATGTTTGGGTTTTTTAACTTTGAGAGGTTGATATCAAGAAGATCAAGTTCACTATTTAAGTCAGTAAAATTAAACAGCTGAAACTCAATAACTAGCATAGGTACTAAACTAGCAAAAGCAAATAGGAAGTGATACAATAAAACATGCAGCTTTTTGCTGAAGAGACTGCATACTATGCAGATGAAAATTTAAATTTGCTACAGTGAATAAACATTAACCTAATTTCATGCTAATTAGGTGAACATACTTTTAATTTGCACTTACATTTGTGTTTAAATCCAGTTTTTGGAATGTGTCTCCAGCATAGGACTAGTCTTAGTACTACAAAAAGATATAAGTAAGACAAAAGACTCTCTCTCAAAATTTTCTTTCTTTCTCTGTTTCATTTATGTAGGTATAGATTCACATATGCTAACATGTATCTGTGAAGAACCAGAAATCATAATGAAATGTGGAATATCTTGGAAAAAAAGAAAATATAGGCACCTGTGGAATTATTATTCTCAAAAATATCTTTTTTTTTACAGAAAACGAAAGAAAAAATCAGTTATAACGCAATAAATTGCAATATTTTTTGTTGCAAAAGAGCAAATGACAGAGTTGCCTCCATAGGTAAATATATACCAACAGTATCAGAGCTACATATCATTTATATTGCAATGTCATGTGCTCCATAAGAAGTATTATTGGAAGATTTTTTCTTTTGATCTTTGGGAAAAAAACTAAGGCAATTTTTTTGTAATAAGATTTAGGTACTTATTTACAGAAAAAAATACTGCGGTTATATGCCTTGATGAAATTCAAAACTACCTGGGTACCGTAGTAGTCAAAGCTGTTATACTTATCTTGGTGGTACTCAATTAATAGGTTGAATTGGCATCTGGAAGTTTAACAGCTCTTCAATCCAGCAGGATTGTAAAACAGGCAAAGTTTTAAGCAACACAACCTCTGTTCAGTTGTGCAACTATGTGTGCCTTGTGTCATCTGAGATCATAGAATCACAAAATCATCCATGTTGGAAGAGACCTTCAAGATCATCTAGTCCAACTGAATGCAGCACCACTAATTGCCCTTAAACCATATCCCCAAGTGCCACATCCAGAATCTTCTTCAACTCTTCTAGAGATGGGGACTCCACCACTTCCCTGGGCAACATATTCCGATGTCTAACGACGCTGTCAGATAAAACTCTTTTTCTAATGTCTATTCTGAACCTCCCCCAGAGTAATTTAAGGCCATTTTCTTTTGTCCTTTGAGATGTGGCAGGAGAAACTGACCCCCACCTCTCTACAGCCTCCTTTCAAGTAGTTGTAGAGAGCAATGAGGTCCTCCTTGAGCCTCCTTTTTTCCAGGCTAAACAATCCCAGATCTCTCAGCTGCTACTCATAGGACATGTTTCCTGGAATTTTCAGTAGCTTCATTTCTTTTCTCTGGACTTGCTCCAGCACCTTAACATCCTTTTTGAAGTGAGGAGCCCAGAACTGGATGAAGTACTTGAGGTGTGACCTCATCAGTGTCGAGTACGGGGGGACAATTACTTCCCTAGCCCTGCTGGCCACATTATCCTTGATACAGGATGAGATACCATTGTCTTTCTTGGCCACCTGGGTATGCTGCTGGCTCATTTTCAGCCACTGTTGACTAGCACTCCGAGGTCCTCTTCCTCTTGGCAACTCTCAAGCCACTCTGCCTCCAGCCCATACCGCTGCCTGGGGTTGTTGTGATCCAAGTGCAAAACCCGACACTTGGTCTTGTTGAACATTGTGCAGATGTCCTCAGCCCATATACCCAGCCTATTCAGATCCCTCTGAAGGGCCTTCCTGCCTTTCAGCAGATCAACATTCCCACCCACCTTGGTGTCATCTCTAAACTGACTAAGGGTGCACTTCATCCCCTCATCCAAAGCATTGACAAAGATATTAAAAAGGACCAACCCCAGTGCTGAACCCCGGGGAACTGCACCAGTGACTGGCAGCCAACTCAGTGTAGCACCAGTCACCACCACTCTCTGGGCTTGGCCATGTAAAGAGTTTTTCACCCAGCATGCACCACCTGTTCAAGACATGAGCTGCCAGTTTCTCCAGGAGAATACCATAGGAGATGGTGTCAAATACTTTACTGAAGTCTAGGGAGGCAAAATCCATCGCCTTTCCTTATCCACTAATCGGGCCACATTGTGATAGAAGGAGATCAGCTTGGTCAAGCATGACCTGCCTTTCCTAAAACCATGTCAACCTGGCCTGATACCCTGGTTGTCCTGTGCATGCTGTGTGATTGCACTCAGGATGATCTACTCCATGACTTTCCCTAGTGCTTAGGTCAGTCTCACATGCCTATGGTTCCCTGGATCATCCTTCCAACCCTTCTTGTAAATGGGCCTTATATTTGCTAATTTCCAGTTAACTGGGACTTCTCTGGATAACCAGGACTTCTGGTAAATGATTGAAAGTATCTTGGTGAGCTCTTTCGTCAGCTCCATTATTACTGTTGGGTGCATCCCACCCAGGCCCATAGACTTGTGGGTGTCAAACTGGCATAGTAGGTCACTAACCATTCTGTCCTGAGTTGCCAGGGCCTCACTCAACTCCACATCACTATCTTCCAGCTCTGGGAGTTGGGTGTCCTGAGGACAACTGGTTTTGGTATTAAAAACTGAGGCGAAGAAGATGTTGAGTACTTCAGCCTCTTCATCATTCCCTGATGCTCTGCTACCTTCTGTACCCAGCAAAGGATGGAGACTCTCCTTAGCCCTCCTCTTGTTGCTGATGTTTTGATATAAACTTTTTTAATTGTCTTTAACCACAGTGGCCAAATGCACAAACGATCTCCTGGCGTCCTGCAGCTGGCCTGTATGCTTCATGTGGTATTTGTCAGTGCCTTGTGGATGTCTCAGTGCCTGAGAGTATCTCGGTGTGGCAGTGGCCACTTGGGTGGAGGCAACTGAACTGAGCCCTAAGGAAACAGACATTGTGAGAAAGGAGGTGGTGCCTCTCTCTGTCAGTGGCAGAACACCAGAATAGCAAGGTGGAGTAACTGTTCTAAACAAAATACATAGGAGTTGTCAGCTTGCGCCTCAGCCATCACAGCTGTAAAAATTCTCACAACTGTTGGATGTTTTAAAAGAAACCGCCCCCATGAAAAGCTTTCCTTTGCCAACTGCTACAGTAAATGCATGTATATACTGAAAAACAATTGTCATGGTTCTTAATTGGAGTATTTTTGGCTTAGTATTTTTGCTTTCGTGTAGTACCCAGAAATAAGACCTTTCTTACCATCATTTCTCAATGTCAGAGGTGTAGGAGGACTCAAAACTCTGGCATTTGTCACTGTGTTTTTTACCAGGCATATATAACTGCCAACATCGGATGTTTGCACCTTGGAGATGTAGAGATTGCCTGTCTCCTGAGAGATGAAGCGTCTGCTGTCTTCTGCCACAAAAGATGGGAATTCATTAAATACCCAGCTATAGATGATCTCTAAAAGAACATGGAAAGAAAATAAGAGAAAGTAATTACAGAAACAATACTGTGTCATGTTAATAGATACAATAAGTAAATGTTCTCTAGCTTTATTTCAACAATCTAGGGGGAAAAAGTAAAAGGTTTTCAAAACTTTTTGTTTGATTATTTTAGAATTAAGGGAATATTTTTTTTACAACCCTTGGGATTTTGAAAATGGCATAAACTTTGCAGCCACAAGTTCCCTGGAAAGACAGATTTAGTTGAGATCGGACTCAGAAAACAGCAATAAAATATTATATAATTCTCTTTTATAGTCTTTCAGGTCAAACCAAAAATAATATACAAAGAATTCTTTTCTCAGCTTGTTCAGATTTGCAGTGAAATGTATCAGGATGCTCCCTATAGAGCTATAGATGACTTCTGCAAATGTGTGGATAAACAGTTTTTATTCTGAATATCTGTTTTTAAAATCACCAGATTCTAATAACTCTTTAGCCTACCTTGTAGGTAACATTACTGTCCTACACTTCTGTCTTTTATATCTGCTTCACTGAAGAATTTCTGAACCCTTCCTTTAAGCAGCTTAAATCCCTACAATCGATGAATAATTCCTTAAACCAAAGCTAAAAACCAGTTGTTTTTAAAAATGGCAATTAAATCCAGTCCTTAATTCTTATTTTTATTCCATGAATCATTCTATTTACCTGGAAATTATATACTTTTCCCTTTATACTCATAATAACAGGTTGAGAAAAAAATGGTTATTTCCTATCTCTCTGTATGAGATTGTATCATGATTTAATAAAAACCTAGGTTAATTTATATCTCAACATTAGAAGTATCAGTAAAGTTAATGAGATTCTGATTTAGTAGGATATTCCTTGCAGGGAATTATTCATGTGGAGTTCCATCAATTCCGACTTTAAAGCCCTAACCTTATATATACTTCTTTACACACTGTTTTGTCAATCTTATCTTCCATTGTTTCATTCTGTCTTCACACCTTAAAAAAATATTGTTCACTACTTGAACTGGCATATTGGCTGCGAGACAATTCTTCTGTAATCTCCCTCCTTGATAATCTTCAAAGAACTGGCTTCAAAATGAGAAAAGCCAAAGTTAGTCCAGGTATATAAAGTCCCTACTACTGTTCTAAGATGCAAACTGCTCCACTGGTATAGCAAGTTCCAAGTTTTTAGATTGAAATTTCTTGTGTGACTACTCTCAGCTTCAGCAGCAACAGGAAGACAGTACTTTCAAGTATGTCAATCTGGTTCTGTCGTACTTTTATCCCCACTACAGTCAAAATGTTTTCTTGATATAAAATTAGTTGGAAAATGAAAAGGTCAAACGGGTGAGAGGAAATGCCTCAAAATTTAAATTTTGCTGTGTGCTTTTCTGCTGATGATAGGAGAGGAACTGATACAGCTGTTCTTGGTACAAGGAGTGTGAAACACATTAACATTCTAACCTGGTGTACAGTTTGACTATTACACTGTAGAAAGCATTAGAAATTCCAACTGATTTGCCCTTTCTATCCTTGTGTTGTACCGTCCCCTGACATGATGGTGAGAAAGGAATAGAAAAGTATAACTGCTTTTTCAACCAATATAAGCAAACAATGCAAGAAGTATTGTAGATATGCAGTGCCTTCTGAATTAATTTTTAAGAAGTTCAATCTGGTTTTGAAATCAGATGAAAATTTTCTCATGAAAAACTGATGGTATCAGTAAAAGAATGCTATGTTGAAAGACCGAATATACTTACCTAACAGGAGGGGAAGACTCCAAAATGGGGAATTAAAGGCACACATTGAGATTTTGCTTAAATCTTTTTCAGATATAATAGTAATTCTGAGTGGTTACACAGGATCCTGAGGAATTAAAGGCTCTTGGAGAGCTCTCTGAGTGTTCAAATTTTCCTTCCTCTTATGTTATGTTTCAGGCAAAATACTAATTAACCCCAAATACATGTCTCTGAAAATTTCATTGCCACATTTTGCCATGAAGTCTTATCTGGAAGATATGATTCATGGCAGCATAAAATTCTACAAAGTGATAATGAATAACCAAGTTCAAGGAAAATGCACAGTCTTTAGCTGAAGACACCTGTTACTAATTCAAATGGAAAGCAATCAGTCTCACTAATTGCTCTGATTTAAAAGTAGTTCAAACCAAATGCAAAATAGTCAATGTGGGTTCATTGGCAGTTCATATAGAATATAATTTTCTCCATTTGTAGCCTAAAACCACACACAATTAATTATTCATTTATTAATTAGAATTAATACTAAGGAAAATATTTCAGGCAATAAATTTTTATGCCCCTAAGGAAATAAATACTTAGTCTTTGCCAGTGCTGAATCCAGGTGGATACCATCATTTTGTCACCCTCTTAATTATTTTTGCTGTTAAAAATGGAGTGACGGATGAATGGGTACTTGGATAGGGTCCTGTGAAAAAAAAAGTAACAGAACTGCCAAATATAAACCTCAAAGAATTTGTGCTATAAAGCTGTGGTTAATGCCTTTTTTTTTGTGCATGCCTTTAGCATCTGTATTCCAACCAGGAGCCCAGAAAAAAAGTTTTAGTGGCTGACTTCTTGATCATTGTCAGTCCATTGACATTGAAAGAATTACTCCTATTTTTCCTTTCTAAAAAGCAAAATTCTGGGGATACACCTTAAAATACCTGAAGACTCTGCATCTGTATGTGCTCAGATCTGGAATCCATCTGGAGTTTTTGATTTCCTTTGCAGGTGAAAACCCCCTTACATATTTTATGATTTTTTTTTCCTGTTAGATCTGGTTAATGAGTTCAGCAGTTTCTTAAATAAAATTTGAGGGTTATATCCATATATTATGCAGAGGCTTCAGTCGAAATATCTCAGGAAAATTATGCAATTTATAACATATGCTATGCAGACCAATCAGAAACAACCACAGCTGGCTTGGGATCTGGGGACCTCAGAGTTTTTAGCTGACAGAAATAGATGGATGATCTTACAGAAGTGACTTTACAAAAAGGTGTTCACAGAATGACTGCAATTAAGGGAAAATGGGTGTACCTTGACATTGATCCATTGTGCAAATATCTCACACTTCTAAATTTGCAGTCATAGTAGAGGATGAAACATGCATTGGTGTTCATATTCTGTGACTCTGACTGTTCCCACTTTGTATGCCAGCAAAATTGCAATTTAGGGTTCATTAAATACAGAACTGCTGGCAAAGGCTGGTCAAGTACAAAAACTGGGGATTTGCTTTGTTTTCTTTTGTTGGTTTGTTTTTCTTTTGTCAGTATTGTGCATAAGAGAATTCCCAAATGGTTGCAAAGACATCTAAAAAGTAACTTGTGAAGAGACACTAATGGAGAATCAATATTTAAAACTCTGCTGTCTCTCTACAGACAAGTCTGTCATCTGTACTACATGCACAGTAAAATATTCTGAAACAACAGTGAAAGTAGTTACATGCCACAAGTCCAACAGCAGTTCAGCACAGGAGTACATGTAAACTACAAGAAGAGAGGTATTTAAATATTATCTGAAATTCTACTCTTACAAAGTGGTAAACTGCTGAGTGAACCTTTTTGAATTGCAGAACAAGAAGCCTAAGACTAGACAGATAACACCAGGTCTATTTGTACACAACTCACCGCAGTTTTTGGTGAACTTCAAGCCTGAAATTTCCTATAGAGGTTTATATTAAATATTTTAGAATAATTGTCATTTGGCTAAGCACAAATACAGTTGTCATTGTATTAACTTTTTCTTAGGATGCTGAACTCCAAAGATGCATCTCAAGCCTGACAAGTTAATAGTGATGACCTTCAAGAGATTTTGAAGCTAAAAGTCAATGCTACAAAAATATAGCTAAGCCAAACTAAAACTGTAAAATCAGAATGTTATTACTTTGGATATGGATCTTCTGAAGTCATCTAAGTTTGAGGAAAGACTGAGTAAATGGTTTTCCAATGTTGTACTCATTTTGCTTTCAACAGGGAAAAAAGCTTAAGTGACAGGAGCAAACTGAATACTGCAGTATACAGAAGTTTAGAGTATTTTTATAGAATATATGCTGAGTTTATTTTTTTATTTTTATGCCCATCTATTTTATTTTTAATGTGGCACCTATGTCAAAACCACAAAGATGATGTAGAGCCTTTCCTGGAAATTACAGTTGACTGCCAACACAAAAGAAACTTTTACACAGATACTATTCATCAACACAAACAGAAACAGAGAGTAAAAACACAGAGAAATTATGAATTATAGAACAGTTGTAAATTGACATTCCCTTTGGCTGAAGGATTCTTCTGCTTCTCAGTTCTGTCATGTACAAAGTCTTGGTGTAAAAATGATAAAAGTAATTTTGATAACTGCAAAAATGGTATTTCTTTTTATGAATAACCATCCTTGTTTACAGAAGAATGTCTCTAAGAAGATTCGTTTCTTTTTCTGAAAGAAGATTCGTTTCTTTTTGGAAAGCCTTCCTAATGTCCAATTTGTTTCTGTGTTTTATTAAACACTTTTTAGTGGGTTATGTACATGAAAACCTGGGTCACTTGGTGATAAAGTAGTAAGAAGAGACCATCTACTTCCTACAGGAATTAATGTGTGAAATCTTTCTTAAATAATTTTTGCAGTTCTATTTTTTCTGTTAAACAACACTAATTCCTAAACTGTCACAATGTGATGTACTTCCCATAATGGATGAAGCTGGAATACTGACATATCAGCATTTTTGCTAGTGCAGTAGCAAAATATCACTGCTTTTGGAGATATCATTCTGATGCAGATGTCAGTACTGTGGTAATGCAAAAGTCTCTCTGTCATTGTGGGTCACTAAGAAATAACCCCTTAAGTATTGTAAAGAGAGATTTGCTGGAAGCATTCAGATAGCACCAAATATTCACTTCTGTATGTATTAGTGCCTGAATGTTTCACAGATTTGCTTCAGGGTTTTTCTCATAAGAAATTGCTTGTCTCATCCTTTCAACACAAGGCTTCTGGATAGCCTTTTCATCAGTGGTGCAAGTGAAGATGTAACAAGAAGGTCGTCATATAAACTCTTTTAAGGCCACCAAAAACCTAAATGTACAGTCCATAACATGGTTTAGTTTTGCATATTCAAGGCCAAAAGCAAATTCCCATCCCATAAATTGCACTTCTGTGGAGTTAAGATGTTTGTACAAGAAATAAGTCTGGTTTTAGTCTTCTTTTTGTGATGCAAAATATATTTCTCTTCCTCTATTTAGAATTTCCTTTGATTACTCTAATTCCACAAGATGGCAGTACTTGATGAATAAATGGTACTGATGCCTGATAACAGCCAAAATCTGAGATAATCTGGGAGTTTTAGCAACTCTGAAGGAGTTGCTTCCTCTGGCATGCGTTTTTCTTTTTTAATTGATAAGAAAAACAGCAAAAACTACATTCAAGATTACGGTCTGAATTTACTATACATAGCTATAAACCATTAAATTTGCATGACGTTGAGAAATATTCTGTTTAAATGAAATAAATTTTCAGGAAAAACATAGTCCTAGATCTCCCCTGCTGAAAATATAAACCCCTATTTTATAGTTTTCACCTTTTTAAGTAGTTGTTTGGATATTCTGTTTACTAGCCACAGAATAAGGATGCAAAATGCAATCTCTAATGATGGGGAACACTTCATGTTCAAAAGGAAAGAGGCTTCTTTTTAGCTAAGGTCAATGATAACAATGGGTTGTTCCTCCAGCCTCCCACCACTACCAGACAAAAGATTTTGGTTCATTTCTTTGTGTTGCTGTGGTTTATTATCACTACTCATTAATCCTCCAAGAAAATATTTAATGAAGTTAATTTATTTGTTGCCTTGTAATGTATCCATATAGAACAAACAGATAATGTCAATTTATCAACTAACAATGAAATTGCATATTTCCTACTCTGGGGGCTCTATATCTACTGCTCACTTACCTGAAACACAATTCTACTAATCACATATTTGTCTTTCTTCAGATTCAATTACAGTGATAAATCTCCACATATTTTCTCCTTTATAACCAATCATACCACTAATAACTTAAAAATAGGTTAGAAGAGGCAAATGTACTGTCAGGATAGATCTTGTACTGGAGGTTACAAATATTATATTGTTATTACTAGTGTACATATAGTCTCATTTGTACTTTAACATATATGAAATGTAGCCAGTCATTAAAACATATAAAGACTGATGAAATGTTCTTCTTATACAAGTGCTCTTGAAAGAGACCACATAGCATACAACAAAAAATATGGCTTTGAAAAATGTTAAATTATCATGGATATTTGACTGTCATGTGTAAGATTTTTATTTAAAAAGAACTGTGTTCCGGAAAGTATCACAAAGTTATCAAAAACACATTTTATTCAGGCCCTTCTTTTGCCCTCAGGCAAGATCAGATATTCTCAGCCCAGTCTCAAAAAATATGCAGTGAATTATATTCCTAAATTTACATCATCAGAATAACCTATTTCTTTCCTGGGATAATTAGAGAGTTTCCCTTAATATCTGCCCCTAATTGCTTTTTATTTTCAATACTGTTTATTACTTACACAAAATACCATATGGGAAGTACTGAAAACACTTTATTGAAGAGCTATATTAAACTTTTACAGCTAAAATGGAAAACCAATATCCCCATGCATATTGGGTTTCTGTTTGTGAGGCTGAGGCTAGTTCAGCCAAATCTCTTCAAGTTTTCCTTTAGAAGTCCTGATTTTGAATCTTCTACTTAGTTTTCTTATTTTCATCTCTACTGCTTTTCTACATCTTATAATAGAGGACCCAAAGTTGGACATTAATACTATTGATAATTGAAACAATAATCACATATATTCCATAGGTAGCAGTTCCCTTAGTATGTCCTAGAATTGTACTATTGAATTATCCATTCTACTAAGTATTCCATTTTTTTTCTTTGATAATAGTATTTTTCTATACTGTATAATCACTTGCTTCCCTTTATTCTATTTATATATTTAATCTCAATAAATAGAGCAATCTGCGTTTTGGTGAATTTTGTGTTTGTCATTGAAAGCAATTTCTCCAATGCAATGATTCTTTTGCATTTTCATTCTGTGCGCTGCACTGATTGTAACCTCTTGCAGGAGTCACTCTCAAATGCTAAATGTGCCTTTCTTTCCACTAAGTCATAACACTTCCAAAACCCAAAATTAAATATTATATGATTTATTCTTGACAAATCCCTAATGGGTGTTTATTAACACCTGTTATCATCTGATTACCTACAAAGTCAGTGATTAATGTTTCTTTACTTTGTAACTTTGCAGAACTCAAGTTCTGTCTATGAACCCTCCTTTATTAAAACAAAACAAACAAAACAAAACAAAACGAAACAAAAAATCAACAACAAAACAAGAACATCCGATTTTATTTTCTTGACATACTTTGAAGTAACTTTTGAGATACTAAATACTTAGTAACTTTTTCATGTAAAGAAATGTTTAGACAAGTTATAAGTCCAGAATATAAGGTCATTTTATTAATACGTTGTTCTCTTATATAACTAAAAGTGTTTAAATAATAGAAATTGATGGTAAAAAAAGCTGATGGGAGAAACAAATACATTTGTGATTATGATTGAAAATAGTTTTTAAGGAAGACAAACACTGGAGAGAGAAAACTCTGACCACAAGGCAGGCAAACTACAAATAAGAAGTTTTAAAGTATTTTTAAAACAACTAGAAGATTTTTAACAACAGCTCTACTATTGATACTCATCTATCGTTAGGTAAGAATTGAAATAAATATTTATGTGGAAAATTCCTAAATGTTTCATATAAATTGATGCTTTATGATTTATAACATGCCAGGTAACACAGGTGTCACTAGACAATGCTATTTGCTATGAAAAGCAGAAAAAAAATAGATGTTGAAGAACAATAAATTTAAACAGTGTAAATAAGTAGTAGGAGACAATCACTATCAAAACTAGTGAAACATCTGTGGCCAGTAGGACTAGGGCAATGATTTCCCCCCTGTACTCAGCACTGTTAAGGCAGAACCTTGATTCCTGCGTTCAGTTTTCGGTCTCTCACTACAAGAAAGACATTGAGGTGCAAGAGTGTGTCCAGAGAAGGGCAACAGAACTGGGAAAGAGCCTGGAGCACAAGTCTGATGAGGAACAATTGAGGGGGCTGGAGAAAAGGAGGCTCAGGGGAGACCTTCTTGCTCTCTACAACTACCTGAAATGAATTTGTAGCAAGGTGGGTTTCAATCTCTTCCCAAGCAGTAACTGAAAGGATGAGAGGCAGTGGCCTCAGGGGAGGTTTTGCTTGGATATTAGGAAAAATTTCTTCAGCAAAAGGGTTGTGAAGCATTGGAACAGGCTGTCCAGGGAAGTGGTTGAATCACAAATCAACTCTGGAGCTATTTAGAAGACATAGAACATGTGCCATAGACATGGCACATAGGGATGTTGGACTTGATGATCTTAAGGGTCTTTTCCAATGTAAATGTTTCTATGATCAGTAATTTCCAAAGACAAGAATTAGAGTTAATTTTGGTCTAGCATTAGAAAGGGTAATCAGGAAGATGCACATCATTATAAATTCATCAGTTTCAATCTTAGATAAAATAGTTCAGTGACTGATATGAGACTTGATTAACATCCAGTTCAAAAAGTGGGATATAATTAACAATATTGAAAGAAAATATATCTAGTCAAATTAACTCAGTGTATTTTTATTATTCTTTTTATTGACAAAGAGAGCAAAGTTTCTGTAATGTACCTAGAATTCAAATTCATGTTTTATAAAATATCATGCTGATGAAAATAACTGGAATAACCTCAAAATTAATGTATTGTGCATCAAAAAGATTAAAAACTGACTGCAAAGCATGATCAAAAGGACCAGATCTGGAATTCTTTGTCTGGAAATGTATTGAATCTCCAGCAACACAAGTTGATTGTTTCTTAATAATTTGAATGAACATGAGTTTTATGATGATGTTTAACTACCTATTGTACTAATATGAAAAGTGTGGCATGCACTGGAAAATAATAATTGTATTGCTTAATGCTCAGGAAAACACATTACTATATAGAATATCTGTGGACATTATTTTCTCTGACATAATTTTCGACAGAATTTAAAGCAATTTTTTTCCTTTTTTCTCTTTCACACTTTACATTTCTCTTGTTCTCTAATCGTGCTATGACAGTTGATTTTCTCTACACTTTACTGCCACTTTTGTGAAAATTTCTTCAGCACACTACTTCTGTAAGTCTGCTGCAGTGGTGAGTACAATGAAAAGTTAGACTCCAGAGCTGTGTTACCTGCAGCGAACCCCAGAATCCTGCACCCAGGGGGCCTACTTGGAAATTACATGGAAATTTAATTTTATGATTACTGCAGTGATACCAATAGATAATGCATTTCAAAGGCATAACTAGGACATTCATTGAAAAAAAAACCCAAAGTAATAATAGGATGATGATCATCCAAATTTGTAGAATATCGCTCTGTCATGTATAAGAATGACACTAACCCCTTTTTTATCTGAGAGAGGCAAAATAGCTGCATGCCTAATGTTCCTCGACTCATCATTTATCAGCAGAAGCTCTGCCAAGCAAATTCTGTAGTTTGGCTGCAAATATTCACTAGTACTCCAGTTATAGCAGTTTCTCAAGGATTTTATATGTATGTTTCAGTTTGTTTTTTTCTACTCCCAAGAAAGAAAGCAATTTAAATTTGTCCCTTTACACCTCAATCACCTTGATTCCTAATGCCAGGAAGGATTAATAGTAGCAGAAATATTTCTTTAACAAGATTAAATTTCAGGCTTCTGGGTATAGAAATGAAAATAAAAGCCAATTGCAGTTCTAGTTTATACTTCAAAACACTCTTTACTAGCAGACTTCACCACTCTTTACATGCAGTTGTTGTCATAGGAATTGTACTGTCAAAAGCTGGGTACTCGGAGTCCGTGGAGCTGCCTTTATATGGCTGCACACAACTGAACTTAAGATTCAGCCCACTGCCTCTCTGGTTTATATTCTCTTTATGATACGTGTTTTAATATAAATTTAAAGGCTTTTGTTGGGTCTATCTGCAGGTCAATGTTTGGTGAATTCCTCCATGGCAATGACAAATTATGACTGATGAATCTTCCTTGGGCCTGCTCCTTTACTCCTACGGTATTTGTTATCCTAAGATCCTAAATCAAGGGCAGTACCCTTATCACCACTTTTACATGGGAAAAGTGAAGAAGATGGAAGGAAGTGACTTCCCAACAGTCATGAATCAAGCCACAGTCAAAAGGATATGTGCACTGATACATAATTCTTTTAATTTCTAATATTCACTCATCTCCTCACCAGCTTTTTGTACATCTATAAGAAATGCCAAAACACACACACAAAAAGTGATAGTCAATGAATCTTTAGGAGCTGTGTGGATGAACAGGGGAGATGGGTAGGTGCTCCCTCATCCTCCCTCTGAATTCGATTTTCAAATATGGTAAAAAACATAGCAGTATAAATCACATAATTCCCCAGATGCTAAAGGTCTACTACTCAGCTCCTTTTTGGTATATTTTCTAGGTTTAAATATACTGAGGAATGGATCCTCCTTTGCATTTTTCTGAACACAATGGAACATGTGAACGTATACTTCAGAGAATAGCATAAAACCAATTTCATAGTCCCCAAAAGAAAATTTGTACATAATAAGAATGACAGTGACAGATGATTTTTTTCCCCACCTTAATTAAAAAATAACTTAAAGTGCAGATGAAGAGGAAGAAACATGTCATATTAGCAAACTGCCCCAGAATGCTGATATTGCTGTTCAACCACACTGTACGAATAAATCACTACAAATAACCTCAGCATCAACAAATCATTTAAAATTTAACAATGCAGGCAATATAGCTCTTACTTGTTTCTACATACATACTCAACCTCTGTTGAGTCCCTGTGCACACTGTTCTGCACTACTGGAAACCCAGTGAACTACTTCCATACATCTTCTATTTGTCACATAATTGTTATTTACAGAAAATATATAGCCTTCTGTTGTCTTATTTTTTGCCTAGACCAGTGTCCTATGATTATATTTCCCCTCCTTGAACTCTTAGCAATAGCAATACAAATGACACGTTATATATACATATGATGGGTCACATTATATATACATACCACATAAAAAAGAATGCATTTGTCCAACTCTCACTGATTTTTTTTTTTATTCTGAAAGAAATACCATTAATAAAGTAATGCATATAACAGTCAATCCTGCTCCCTCTTGTGCTGACTATGTGCATAGTTTTCAGAATTCTGTTTTTCAAAGCCCTTTTTCATTTAGGCGTGAATCATGATATTGTAAAGTCACGAGACCTGAATTGTAAATCAGTGAAATTTTAGTCTTTTCTTGAAATTTTCTTCATAGATCATCCTCTTATTATCCTCCGTATAACAGGTGGTGCTTCTTCTTGCATTTGGTACAGCTGAAAATAGACTCTTCAGGATTGAACCTAGTTTGATAAACTCCTAAAGAGCCTTGTAGTTCTTCAGGAATGACCAAACTGAGGCAAATCATTTATCAGTATTACCTAAATCCTTCTTTCCATTATCCCTTTTTATTTTTGAACTTTTATCCCTGCAGTCTCCTATAAGATACTTTCTCAATTATAGAAAGAAGAAAACACCCTGCAAATTAATGCTTTGATAAACCAATAAATTAAGTGAAATTTTCTGGTTGCAGATTCCCCACTCTAGGGTAGTAACACTGATACTACAGGAATTATATCAACTGGTTAATGAAGTCATCAGCAATGACTTTTACAATACTGAAACATAGTGTGAGAACACAGGAGATAGAAGTGGGCAATCAAACTATCAGAATTATGTGTGGTATTAATTATTAAATTGTTAAAAGAATGGCATTGTGGTCAAAAAGAAGTCACTTTTTCACTTTTGTTGTTTTGGAAAACATCTCTTTTTTTTTGTTAGAAGATAAAGGATGTACGTGTGCTGCTGCACAGGAGTTCAGATTTGGCTGTAATCAGATTTTTGCCTGAAATTTATGATATTATGCTTATACCTATTCAGTCATTTTCTCCTTGAAAAATCTAAGCAATTGCCTTTAACATATTTACTGTTAAGTTATAGCTACCTTCATGCCAGTTATAATTGTATTGGGTAGGATAAAAACCATAAATACACACAGAGATATAATTCTAAACAATTTCTTGTTTCCACTTTGAAAAAGAAAAATGCGAACTAGATACCCCAAAAAGAATTGTTTTCATACTGTTTCATTTATTTGGAACAATCTTCCTGAACTGATTAAATCAGGCCATATGAAAATCTATGTCTCATTAAGCTTTGTATTACCTCAAATGGTTGTAAGTTCACTTTCATTTCATACTTACAAAATAAGGAATAACTGACTTTATTATATAGGGAAACTTTTTAATGTAATCTAACAGAACTCAGATCAGTTCAGTCCAAAGCCTTCTCCTTCTGAATCATAACTGACCTTCTAACATTTAAAGGAGTCATCACTATCAGAATCACCATGGAATTCAGTTAACAATGGAAGAATAACATTTTCTGAAAAATCCACTGGTTTAATCCTTTTCTTTTCTTTTTTTTTACATCCTTCATGATTTCATCACAATGGTAATGGAAGAAAAAGCTACAATCCAGACTCATATTAATAAATAATTTCTCATCTCTTTCTCCTTCATACATTTCCTCTTGTTTCAGCTGTCTGATCAGCAGTGCATGTCTGGCTTCTTCTCCTTGGTTACAGTCATTAACATGTGTGCTCTTGCTCTATTCTTTCTTGTGATATGAAGTGGAGAGGTAATTGGGATTAATTAGGAATATCCCATCTTAAATGGAATGGGGTTTCTGACATTTAACTAACTGGCATATTTGTAAAATGGTATTCTTCCAGACATCGGCTTAGTAAAATATCAGAACTAAATAACAAACAGATTCTAATGGAAAGGTTATAATGAGAGGGTCAAATGCGCAAGAGCGGTTACCTCTGAGTCAGTAACTGCTGTGCACTACTGCAGTCTTAAATATATGAGCATTGTGCTGCCACTGTTTTAGAAACTATGTAACCAGTGTCACAGAAAGTGGTTTTGCAACACTTTAATTGGTACTTTTACTATACTAGCTGCAGAGAAGTGAATGTGATATCATAAGCATCCATTTCTGTTAAACCTGGCAGGACAATGCTGTCTGATTTAATCCCTAGACTAAGAGGTTCCTGATAGTTATGTCTAATTTGTTGGGACATCTCAGTAACAGGCTAGTAACTTGTCTCGAGGGAAGAAGAACTTGCCCACTGCAGAAACGTTTCATCATTGTTGTCCCATTTGTCAAGGTGTAGACAAATAGTCACATACAGCTGACACCTGAGAGGTAATAGAGCATGAGCCTGAGGGCCAACATACTCAATGCGTTTTTAAAATTAATTAATCTCCCATGCTTCCTCCCTCTTCTCTTGGTATCCACTTTCTTTCTCCTGAACTGGCACCTGGGGTAATATTTGTCGACACTAGTGTGACTGCAAAACTATAGCATACGTCTCTTAAGCAGAGCCCTGTCAGGGCTGCCCCTTCATCCATGGTTGTCTGCTACCTTAATTGGGCAAGGTCAAACATCTTATTACTACGTTTTCATAGATCCTGAGGGGAAGAACAGCTCCAGTGAGTGATCCAGTGGGTCTAGGGACATTAAACTTGCACTTGCTTCTGTAATTTAGTGTATTTTTTTAAAGAATTATTAGTGTTTTTAAGGGGATGGGGAAGATTTTTAAGGGGATTGGAAAAGTTTTTGTTTTGTTTTGTTTTGTTTTGTTTTTTAACAATCAAATTACAAATTCCTTGGGAGAATTTACTACAGTTGGACCGGTAATTTTCTGTTCATTTATTACTTCTCAAATTAAAAAACAAACAAACAAACAAAAGACCCAAAACCAACCTCCCCCCAAAAAAACCCAAACAAACCAAAAAACAACCAACCAGCAAACCAAACCAACCAACCAAAAGAGAGAAAATCAAGAATTATTTATCCATATACCTACTATACAGACATTGCTTAGGATTTAGGGTACATTTTGATTATTAGAATGTAATTAAAATCTAATATCAACACGTTGCCAACAGACCAGAAGTAACTCCTCACTGGCAAACATAGCTTGTTAAAATGCTACCCTATGGAAAATTCTATAATTCCCCAGCTCCTAAATTTCATATCCTCAGATGCATGCCTTCAACAAGATTGAGGAAAGAAATCTTAAAAAATGCTCTAGGGAAGTCTGCAGCAAAATTACTGGTCATATATTGAGTAATGAAAAGACCATAGAAGAAAAAAGTTAATTGCGTTTGTTCATTCCATAATGAAAAGTAAAGCATAGTCATCAATCAGGTGCACAAATAAAGAACACAGATTCCTATACTGAGCACTGACAGGGGTCATGGACATTCACTTTAATGATAACACACACGGGAATTAACACTACTAGACATGAAAGTTCCAAAAGCAGTCTAGTACAAGTGACAAAGTAGAGAATGCTAGAGGGAAACACCTTTATGATTCATCCAGGGAAAAATGTGATGGCTGAAGAGACAAGATGACCCTATGAAATTAATCCAGAATTAGGACAGGAACAAAGAGTTTAAAGGACTGTGAACCTGTCTTCTAACACTTTTTCTTCTTCTCTCATTTTTGAAAAGCAAAATTTAAGCTTCATTAGAGTTTCATAGAAGTCATATAATCAGAAGGTTATAGTAAAGTCTAACAGGGAAGTGCAGGAACCCTTCAACTTATGACAGCTAACTCATTCAGTTGATACATGTGGCTCTCAAAATAGTGGTTTCAAAATACTTTGTACATACATTATGATAATTTATAAGTTATAGACAAGTAAAGAAGAGATAAAATTGTGCCATCTCACTTTTAAATTAAATAAACCTTCCTGTCCTGTGTAATAAGCAATCATTTTCTAATAATGTTACTTAAGTGGCCTGTTTCTGTTACCCAGAATCATGCTCCTACTAGGAATTAAAAAGAGTGAAGAATGAAGTACAGCATGGAATTATGGGAGAAACCAAACTGTTAAGATGAGTGTTCTGTATGTCTTCATATAGTTCCCCTGAGTACAGGCCAACTATTTTTTAAGTCTAAAATAATAGGATTTTGCTTCCATTATTGCATAAATGTAAGTTTCAAGGAGAAAAATAAACAAACAAACCAACCCAAAAATCCAAAGCCCAAACATCAGTGTTCCTCTCAATTGCACTTTTGCTAGTAGAAGGAGAAACATATGGGGGAACTGGACAGTTCTACCTTCCCAACAAGCCTAGCAGTTAGGAGGAGTTGATAATTATGTCCAGTGAATGTGAAATGCTCTATTTACCATCACCAGTTTCATATATATTGACCTCTACAAACTACTAATAGAAAGTACTGACTGATTAATAAGTTCTGTTTAGTTTATGGGAGAGTCATGATTGGAGGCATGACTATCCAGCTGTTGTTTCGTTAATACTTTGAGTGACCAGTGCTTTGATAGGTACTAGCAAAACAGTCCTCCTTGATCTCAAGGTGAGAGGAAAAATATCCCTTTCACCTACATATAAGCTTCTCCTGGAAGCAAATTATATAGCTTTCTATGCTAAAGCTGATTTGAAAAGCCAGATTTGAAAGAACGTATGATAGAAAAAACCCTTGATGTTACTTTACTGTTTAATACATCAATACATAATGCAGTCCTATATTGACACCACAAATCATGGTCAGGAAGAAATCTCACCTGTAGCGACAGGTTAATATGATGAAATATCATCCACTCATGTCTAGAGAGAGCTGGAGATTTAGAAATTTAAGATGATGAAGGCTTCCTATGATTTTGAAGAAACTGATAAACTCTCGAGGCAGATAAAGAGCAGAATGCTCCAATGTTGTGCACTGAAATGCCTCTGTTAGGTGTCTGAATCCTGGAACTGAATCCACAACTGTATAATAACCTTGTGACTTTCATCTACATATAGACAGACATTTGTGAATTGCATTCCCAAAATCCGTTTAGTAAATGGAGAGCCAGAGGGTGCAGGGACACCTTCAGAATAGAATTTGCTATGTCCTGCATCCAGGCACCTGAGCCAATTGCCTGTAAACAAGCTAATGAGCATTCTGAGAGCAGTCCAGCCCACATATAACAATCTTGTTATCATAGCTAATTTACCTGGAGAAACCTACTAACAATTCTGTACCTGAATGAGGTAATTTAGAGTCTGTCTTGTTATTTCTATGTATAATTTGTGCAGTATGGTTCTAACAAGGGGAGTTATAACTAGAGAGCTATTGCATTTCAGTTGGACTTGGTTTCCTACTAGTAGTGAAGCTGCAGTCCAAAGTTGCGATTTTAATGCAAATGCAGATTAATTTTGCAGACCCTGAACAGGGAGAAGTGATTGGTTTGTGTTTGCTTTCAAAGTGGTTTTCTGTGTATGTCTGAAGTACTCACAAATAGGAGCTCAGAACAACTTAAAAAAACATTATTTGATGTGAGTTTCTCCAATTAATATGAGGACTAGGACAGCTGTGTAGGTAACAGAAGAACAGGACAAAAACTCCTGGACTTTGGTAGAAAGAGTTTTATTTTAGTAGCTTACAAGTTTAGCAGCAACTGTGCAGACATCCAAACCATGGATGTCTTCCCAGACATGCATAGGAAGGACTGCAATCCTCATGGCACTGGCATTAATCATCTTTGGTGAAACATTTCTCATAAAAAGTACAGTTTTGCAACACTAAAGAAGAGGCATAAAAGATGCAGTTTACAGCACAGTTTCCAAACTGGGTAAGATCAGCTTTGTCTTTTAGAAAGAGATAAAAAAAGTTATAGTTTAACATCTGTACAGATGTTACATGCTGTGGAAAGATTATGTAGCAGTGTTGCTTCCAGAGGGCAGCATCCCTTTGAGGCAGGATGGAGTACACATCTGCCTTTCCCTGCGTGCATCAGAGCTGTTCTCATTCTAACAATGGGAGTTGTCGTTCTCCGTTAGGCTCATGCTGAAAGCTTTGAATAAAAGCCTTAAAAAGCTCAGCTGAAAGTATTAATTCTGAGGGAAACATGTAAATCTGGATGAAGACTTCCATTCATTTTTAATCTCACTATGGTAAACCTTGTAATTAAAATGATTAAATGACTGAATAAAACCCTATATTTACATCCTTTAGAATAACACAATGAAAAACCATAATCCTGTTTATGGAAAGAAAACACTGGAGGCCTTTTAAATTTGAAACATCAAACAAAGCTTGTTATTTAAGCAGTTGGTAATTAATGAACCTCTTACTTGGCAAGGACACCTAAGAGTTAACTGTCTAGGAATTCCATCTTGGAGAAAAAAAACTAATTGGGAAGAATCAAATATTATGTTTAAGGAAGAAAAAAAAGACAAAGTGTTATGTTTATGAATGATCAAGTTGTCCACATTTAATATTTCTCAAGGGACAAGTTAAGGATTTACAACAAAGACAGTGTTGGTGGGAAAGCTTCTGGAGCAGACACATCAAAATGATATAGGATTCCCAACGCAGGTAGAGGCAGCATTTTTTTGGAGTAATGGTCCAGAAAAAGCAGAAGGTGAGAATCTGCTGGTGCCTGTTTGCCTTAAGGAAGCAGTACAAAAACCTTTTCATTGAACATATTTTCCTTCATCATTCTGAAAGAGGGGTTAATGTCTCTCTCCAAATACTGCCTCATTTTGCTGTTTAGCTATTTCTCAGCAAAGATGAAAATAACTTAAAAAGTTCATTTATTATACTCAAGAGATAATTCTGTTATCTGAACCTCCACTGCAAATATGCAGAATCTATTAAAAGTATGCTTACCACTCTCCATTCCCTCTTTTTTTCCCTCTAAAATATTTGGACAACATTATAATGAAAGCCTACATGAATAATCTATATATATCACAACTTTGCGTGTGTTTGTTTGTTTAATGCATTACCTCTTGATAACATTTCACAGAATAAATAAACAAAAATCAAGTTGATATACATATGAAAATTGTTTTCTGATTAAATACTTGTCAAAAGATATTAGTGTAGTATTTTTTCAGTCAGTGGTGCTTTGTAAAGGCTTTCTGGCTTTTCAAGAACTGTATTCTGTAAGAATGGAATGTAAGTACTATTTCATCAGAATTATTTACTTTATCTCCTTTTTGAAAACATGTTAAAATCCATATCTCTTTTAATACAGTGTTCTTTCACTAAGTCATCTTTGTTTTCCCACAATGATAATGTCATTTTCTAAAAGGGCTCAATCTTGAAATTCTTAGGCAAGTGCATATGTAGTTATTGACTGTAGAGATTGAGGAATGGGATTCTGTTGAAGGACAAATTACTTACAAGGGTGTGGAGAATTATTAGACTTGATATTGTATCATGGATTTATCTCCTGTGATAAGTAAGTGAAAATTATTTCTAAAGGTGCCGATCAATGTGAATAAATCAATATAGCAAAAGTGTCCAGTGTTCATCCAGAAAAAATTCGCTATCCTCAAAAACACTCCCTTAACTCATGGTCTTGTTAATTTTAGTTGTTCACACATTGTAAACATGCTTTAAATAATATTTAGCTTAGATATATCCACTACAATAGCTTAGTATTCACTTAAAAGTTTGTCTTTCAGGTGATTTTAAGGGTCAAAATTTCTAAGAACTATTTAGAACATAATACCATCTTTGTAAACCAGACACAAAAACTAAAATGGACTACTCAGAAACTGAATGCTTAAAAAAAAAAAAAAAGAATATATTTCAGATTTTCCTGCACACAAATCCTTGAAATACCTCTGCTCTGCAAAAGATCTTTTTACATGGAAATTAATTACATATTTGCTGATTAATTTAAGAATTTACACACTCTCCCTGAAAGTTCACCTTTTGTCCAGAATTATGTTTTACAAATGGACTCTAATGTGGTGGGTAATTATCATTAATGTCTTGTACCTTATTGTCAGAGCTCTGTGGAATGATTTATTGCTGAAACATTACCAGGTCCATGGAGGTAGCTCTCCCCTTTTCCAGGAGACTTCAGCTATGGTACTAATACCACTTGCAGTCCCACTGCAGTACCACAAGGACCTACAGCTCCCCAGTACTTCGTAAGTAAGGAGTTAGAAGGAAATTACATGTGATAGAATCATAGAGCCATTTAAGTTGGAAAAGACCTCTAAAATCATTGAGTCAACCATTAACCCAGCACTGTCAAGTCCATCAGTAAACCATGTCCTTAAGAGCCATGTCTTCACATGTTTTAAATACCTCCAGGGATGATGACTTCACCACTTCCCTCAGCAGACTGAGGGACAACCATTTTGTTGAAAAAATGCATTACATGCATTACATAATAAACAAAAGAAAGAGAAGCCAAGTCCCCTTCCCATTCATATGATTTTATGTTTACTCTGCATATCAATGTAATTTTTCAGCTTTCAGTGATTACTCTGTCACGCTGCAGAACCTTACCTGGCCTAGTTATGGTGAAAAAATTGTGACAACAGAGAATAAAAATATTTTTCTGGAGTCATTTTCCTGCTGGCATAGCCTACTGGTGCTCAAACAATATAAACTAAAGCAGTTGAATGCTGTTTGTGAGCACAGTATTTTCCACTGTAGGGCTTTTGCTGGCCCACTGATGAAAATGAAAGATACTAGTTTTTCACCATCAAAGGTAATGTCTGTGTAAAAGTAGAACACTGTGTTAGAATCTGACTAAATAAAAGTTCAGAAGCATAATTTCAGGGAAAAAAAAATCGAAATATTTTGATGATATGTAAGGTGCATTTTGTGGAAGCTCTTAAAAGGTGCATGACAACTTCACTCACTGTTGATGTTCATCTATCTTTATACTCTCTGTTTGGGGAAATCAAATTCAGCTGTATTGAAACCATCTCTTTCTTTTTCTGTCTTTCTCAGTTTACTTATCATGATGAAGCCTTAACATCATGTGCTCAATTTTATCACATAGACCATAGTAGTGTCAAACTCAGAAAGAGATTATAGAGGCAACAACAACAAGAGAATCTACTCAGAAGAGAGAAAAGCAGAGAGATGGCATTGATAACTGTAGTACAGTAATAACAATCATTGCAATATAAATAGAAACTGAACACATTTCTCTAACAGAAACTTAGAGGAGATTTTATTTTCTGAAGCTCTTCCATCTGCTACATGATTTTTTCCAGGCCTCAAATTTGAAGGTAGAAAAATCCCCTCAGTACAGACCTCGTTTCCCAGAGAGGAAAAGGATAGGCTGTACTGCATCTACTGAAAAACAAGCATCATGTCTCCACGTGTTATATGACATGCAAATATAGAGCTATACAGGCAAAAAGAAGAGCAACCAAAATCATGGTTGTACTACTTAAAAAAAAGACAATTTGTATTCAGAAAAAGTATCAGGACACTAGCATTTGAAGCAATTTCTGAAGGCTTCTAAATTCTGAAAGAAGTAATTCAATAATGAGCAAAATGTAAAGGACCATCGTGCATACAGGCTTCAGCCTACTATACCTGGAGAATGAAGTGGAGGGGAGCACATTAGAACAACTCCTTGACCTTCACGTACAGAGACAGCACTTCTTGTCCGACCACTAAAATTTCCCAGATCTATCAAAAGAACAGAGCATTTAGTTACATACCAAAGATTTTAAATTTTGTGGCTACTGTGACTAAAATTTTATTTCCTCTCATAAAGCTGACTTTTTTCATACCTTAATCTATAATACGATGGCCTGAAAAATAAATCTATTTCCATTACAAAAACTTCCATGTTTCATCAGCACCTTATTACTCTTTTTAGTGAACTTGGATACACTATCAAAGGAAAAACAGCAGACAATATATATGGCATTTACAAAAACATTTAAGAGTGATTTTATCTCTTTTTACCATATCATGCTTGTTTTTTTCCCTCAGTAGAAATGAGAAAAGAAATACAATGGAGAGAATGCCTTAGCTAAAATCCAGACTGATGATGTTGCAGGCATCAGCTGCACATTGCACATTGTGATGACAAGAAGGGAAAATCATCAGCACATTGGTTCTAAACCCAAATCTGCTCTAGAGCAAGTTTACTCTTTTTAATACTTTCCTTCTGATTTCTGTGGTGTTAAAAGCACAATCCAGTTGTGTGTAAATATATTTTCCCTCCAAAACTTTCTGTCCAGCAGGGTAATAAGAAATATTTCACTTTTGGAACAAAAATTTTTGAATGAGGCTGAAGGGCACTGCTATAAGCAGTTCATTGTATTTATTTAAAGCCTCTCAACCAGAAGATCTTATTATTCCATTTACTGCAGAGAACACTAGATCCAGATTCACATTTGGGAGGGATAGCTATTCTATAGCATGCTTATTTGTAGCAGAAGTTATGTGGCAGCTCAGTTCTGCCACCAGACTGGTGCCTCACCCGTTCCTCAGTTCCCGTGATAGTGTTTAAAGCCTCTCTGCACTCAGGGATTTTCTAGAGACATTTCTATCTGACGTGGATCAAGGTGAAGAAACCAGCAACAAAGGCACCAAAGATATCTTTGAAAAGGACTCAGAATCTTCAGCAAGCACTAAATGAGGATCTGAAGTGTGAAACAATGGGGTCAGTGGGAGCATCTCATTGACATTGTAGCCATAACTCTTAATTTCTGCTTACAGCCCTGAGTTCTGGGATGAACCTGACAGCACCAAAGAGTTTCAACAGGTGGAGCAGAATTATCGCTGTCTTAACTGCGCTCAGTTGGCAGTTCTCTGTCAGATGCTGAAACTCCACATCTTGCTCCATGCCCAGTAGAGCATATAATCGAAGTTTAATGATTTTTAAAAGTAATATAAGTTGATTTTTAATAAATTTCATAATGGGGACTAGGTTCACATTTTTAAGTATAAAGACACTGTCCAAATGCTTTTTCACATTTCTTACAGATGACTTGGGCACAGGTAGAAGTCTAAAATTTAAATGTATCTAAATTTGTGCTGTCTTTGGCCAAAATGAGTCAGTGCTTTGATTTCAATGATAGATACCATGTTTGAATAGAGAAAAGGTAGGTGGGATCTGGTAGAATTTTAACAAATAATAGGGCTACATAAAAAATATATTGCAAAATGTTGCTAATAGACAGATAATTAAAATTTTAAAAAATTATTGCATTTTTAAATAAGCACACCATTCGTTATAATACAAGCTGGTGTAATATCACTTAAAAATGTCTCCTAATGCATGTTACTTGATAGTATACTCTGCAGAAAAGTAATTATTATTATTTTATGTTTAGAAAATAGTGAGCTAGTGTATCCCTGCATACGTATAACTGGTCTGGATGGGAGAACACCTTGCAATGAAAACCTTTCTTAATCAAGTCCTCAGGTGATTCAATGTTATTTTTCAATTACTATGGCAACACCAAGATATTTTTTTTTCATTTCCTGCTTTGAAAATGCACAGTGATGAACAAATACACTTCTTTTTCACCGAATGAAAATTAAAAATAAAAGTACTACATGTGACTCAAGTTTCTATTTGTTCAAATCAATTAGTTTCAGTCTAAAGGAGGACAGTAACAAAGTGCTTTGATTTTCAGCTCTTTTTGGCTATCTGTCAGCTCTGAATTGGATTTCTTGTTAGCATACAGTAGAAAAAAGATTAACAGGTACAAAAGAAGGGATTTAGCTGCAAAGTAAATAAATGTAGGAAAGCTTAAAAGGAAGGAAAGGTGAAGGATCATGCTTGCAGTTCCTCCACATTAAAATAATAAGTCCAAATGGACTTACGGAAAAATCAAGTTAAAGGAAAATTTAATTAATTTCTTGTAAATCCTAGACATTTTATATCTATCCCCATTGAAAAAAAAAAAAAGAAAAACAGCTACTAAAAATTTATACAAAACCCTATTATTTTACTTTAAAACTCTAAAGAGGTAGATAATAAAAGAAAGGATGAACAGAATCCAGCTTTAGAGGTGGGAACTGTAACCTCTCACACAGCAGAGCTGGCCATTGGTTCAGTATTATTGCTGCAGTATAAACCTGTAACACATGTTACATGTCAGATAGCCCCACACAGAATCTGTCCTTTATCATCTTATGATGCATATAGCTGATTGATAAGAAAATGCCTTCCTGTGCTCCCTAGGTATTCATCTTCTGCCCTGAAAGATTAATTTCCTCTTATCTCAATGCTAGTAGCAAACATGATAACACCTACTCTCATTTTCAAAGCAGTTCCTGGGGTTTAGCTACATAACTTCTATACTCTCTAACATGAGAAACATTTTGAAAATATGTAGCTAAGTGTCAGTCACCATGCCAAATGTAACTCATTATTAACAATATATATGCAAAACATACAAAGGACATTTAGATGGATTGTGAGGCAGGAGTAGCACAGTTGTCTTTACTGCTGAAAAAAAATATTCAATTCAAAAATTTTATATAGCGTCACTAGAGTACAACCTGTGACACAAGAGTGGTCTTCACTGTGAAAGGGAAATAGTAGAGAAATTCCAGAGCTAGTGAAGATGCCAGACATTAAATCCAATGGATTTGGTGCAATCCGCTCTGGATATCCTATTTACACTGCAGGTATAATTAGCTCAATCTTTGAGAGAAGTTATAAACTTGGGAAAACCATCCAGATCTCTTATCCAAAGCAGCTGACGGGTAGTGTGGCTGTCTCTGCAGTGGCCATTCCTATTCTTGGGAAATGAGCTGAAAAGTGGGTTTCTCTCAGCACACGTACATATGTACTGATGGGCATTGTGGAAGAATGGCACCACCACAAGAGTATCAGTTTAAATAAGGCTCAAGAGAAAACACTTCTACAGAAAGTGAAGGGAGTAACAGGAAATAAATGGGAGAAATCTTAAAGCAGTCAAAGCAACTGAAAAGCTTTGCAGGTCTAGCAAAATCAACATCTGAGTAAAATTAGAAATGTTCTGCCATTGACAGAAGGACTTGTACAAAAGTTGGAGTAGTTGTTATCACTTAATAGCCTTCCAATTCACCTTCACTGTAGTTTGTGTTTTAGGTGTGCAGAGGAAGGATCATTCATTCACTGTGTTCATCAGTTAGCTACAGCTAATGGGGGTAACAGGGATGTGGCAGGTTTTTGTGACCCAGACAACAGTCCATTGATGATTGCTATGAAATTAGGATCAAATTAAAGGTGAAAAACAGATCTTGTTTTTATTGTAGGCAATTACCGCTTGGTAATGGTAAGCCTGGTATGGAAACCTGGTAAACCTGGTATGGAAGCTGTGGAAGGCTCTGTACTTCATTGTCAATTTACTTTTAAAGCAGAAATTAGATTGGTCCAGAATATTGTCCTCTGTCAGTTCAGTTCTGTGAGTTTAAACTATTTTATATGCAAATTTATTATGGAGTTTAAAATGGACATAATATGATATGTATTAAAATGTTTAAAGACATATCCTGAAGATACCTAAAGTTAAGTATAAACCAGGCAATATTCTTTTCAATAAGGTGAAAATAGCTCTACACAAGGTAGGATTCTTCCATCATGCCAAGGACAAATCTATTGCATTGTCACTAAGAGAGGGTAGCCTTCCTCTCCTTGTATTTGAAAACCAGGACTAAGAAATAGACCTTGAACAGTTATTGTAGCTGTTTAAAAAAGGTAAGATTTACAGGGAAAAGAATTCCATTAAAAAATGTTTCTCAAAATCCCATTATAACCTAAATCAAAAACGTGGTTTGACTATACACTCCAAACAATGGAAAATATACATGTTCTGTTTAGTAGCCAACAAACACAAGCTATGGAAGGACAAAAGGTAGGTATTGAAAAGACATCATGAGTGATTGCATAGGGAACTTTTACATTGGATGAATTAAATACAATACTCACAGGATAACCAAGTGTCCAAATAAATTAATAGATCACATTGAATTGGCATACACCTATTTTCTAGGAATACCAGTTAAGGAGGTGCAGTTGTATTATTAGAGTCACTCATTGGACCTAAGAATAACCTTTAACATTTAAAACATTAACTAGAAAAAGTGTGAAAGGTAACTCAGACAAAAAGGATTCTACCATGACGGAATCATCATCTCACTGTTGATAATGGGAAATGTATATATCGTGAATTTTCAAAAATCACATTACCATATGACTTTTAGGTGACAAAATAAGGGCGAGATTCAAATATTTTAGAAAGTATCATGCTTATTATCATTGTTGCTATTATTATTTATTACCAGAAAGCTTTTGAATCCTACAGGGTTCATCAGTCTGACACAATCTGAAAAAGATCATTTTTTTTCTCAAAGAAGTTAGTATGCAAAAACATAAATAGAGCAAGTATAGAGAAGAAATTATGTATTTCAAGCTTGCACAACAGCCACCCTGTGTCTCTGTATATCTGCAGAGCCACTGAAGAGTTTTAAGCAAAGGAACTGGTTATACAGATGTTTTCAGGGAGTGCTGTCAAAAGATGATGATGAGCACAGGAGAATGCTTTAGGACTCCTCTCAGAAAATGTAAAAGCTTAAGAAGGCACAAGATATTGTACTTTCTTATATTTAGATCAACATCTTCCAGAATCATTCTCAGATACTACAAGATATTTTTTTCTCAGAAAAAATCTGAGGGGAGTTGGCCAGGAGGCACCGATCGCCACTGGGGGAATGGGCTGGGCATTGGTTAGTGGGTGGTGGGCAATTGTATTTTGTATCACTTGTTTCTCTTGGGTTTTATTTTTCTCTCTTTTCCTGTTTTCTCCCTTTTACTTACACTTAGCATTACTATTGTTATTATCATAAGTATTATTCTTGCTATTCTTCTTCTTCTTATTATTATTTTATTTTACTTTATTTCAATTGTTAAACTGTTATCTCGACCCATGGTTTTTACCTTATTCTGATTCTCTTCCCAATCTCATGGGATGGAGGGTGGGACAGTGAGTGAGTATCTGTGTGGTACTTAGTTGCTGCCTGGGGTTAAACCATGACATCTGGTGAGGAAATATATATAACTATTTCCTAAATTGACTTATAGAATCTTGTGTGAAATCTAGTATAATAATTCTTTCTTTTTAATTTCCTTTGCAAATTAGATGATTTATATTTATTATTATTAATTAGAAAAATAAAAGACAAATTATAGATTTTTCCTTTATTTAATATACTATATTTGTTAAAAAGGAATACTATATTTCAATTAAAATATTCACTACTTGTGATGCTATACAGATTTTTATAAATTATAAATTGATAGGCTTCTTCCACTGTTTTGTCTTGATTAGTTACTCATTTTTTATAGAATCTAATCTGTCTGTGAAGGGTACCACAGGAGTCTTATATATATTCAGAGCTTTGGAGAATTCTTTATTTTGTTACACCTACTTTCAGTAGCATCAAATAATACCATCAGTATCATCAATAAAGCTTAATTATTCTCAGAGCCTTGAAGAAGAAAGGGAATTTGTAGGTACCAAAATCTCCCTAAACTTCAGTAGGTTTTCTGCACTCATAAATCTGGAAGTACTGGATCAAAGTGAATTAGGAGAAATATTTATAGGGAAAGTAAAATAACAAGATTATGTTGAAAATTATAGAGCTGCTATATGATTCAACATAGCATGTTAATTACATGATAACTGGGATGTTTGTGATAACAGTTGTTGATGGTTATGATTAATTAACTACAATCATTCTGGGTATGTCAGCTTTCATCTATTCTCCCAAGAATTAATTCAGTATACTTCTCAGCTGTCTTTCACGTCTGCATACTGAAATATCAAGGCAAACCGCAGAATCAAGTGGAAATGTTATGGTTAAGTCATCTTGTTATTCTATTCGTGATCTGTCAGGAGCGACAATAAAACTAAAGACATAAACAACCAATCTTAAGTTACAAATGAAAGATTTTTTAAATATAGATCACAACATTTAATCACCAAAGTGGGCCACTAAATCATACTACTTCCAGGGTTTTTGAGCAAATATATATTTTCACTTGAGTAATATATGCAACGTATTTTTTTATAAACATATTGTTTTACGTAATGTTATCTGCATGTTAGGAAACATACATTTCTATTTGCAACGTTTTTCACAGAACTTCCTGGTACTGAGTAGTATACTAACTTGTATAAATTCTGTATACATAATACTGATAATTCAACATTCTTATTTTTTTCCTTTCTACTTATGAGTGCTTCTTCCCATTTGCTTGATTGCTCCTTTAGTCACTTTTTTCAATTAAATTAATTCCAAACATTCAAGGACATACTGCAAACACCATTTCATTTGTTGTAACTTTCTTCAACAAGATGTGACTTTTCCTTCCTTTAATTAGTGAATAAAGATCACAGCCAGTTAGGATTTTACATGATTAAATATGGAATGACTAGTGCAGCACAATTTCCTATCATATGATGTAACATGAAATTAGCAGCAACTAATCTCCTCCATATAGCTTATTGGAAACCCCTGTATAGGTCTTATGGTTCACAGGAGGCTGTAATGGTTACAGAGAGAAAAAAACTTTTTTTAACACTCTGTGTGAACAAGCCATTAAGGATAACTTATTTTGTATGTCATTGAGCAAATTCATACTAGAAAGTAAAACATTGCTTATATATATAGTTAATAATTTTCGTTCATGGATTCTAGTCCTAAAGATAACATAATGGCTTCGCTTCCACATGTTCAGGAAAATGTTACAAACCTTTTTCCCTACGTCTTTTAAGTTCCAAATCTGAGTTTGCCAAAGCTGGAATTTATCAGAAGAAAGGGTACAAAAGAATTAAGAAATTAAATTATTCTCATTAGGGAAAGGTGGCAAATGAAGTAAGCTTTCCCAGGTTCAGAAGTGATGGCACTGAGCTCACCCAAATTAAAATCTTTACAACATCCACAGCTTCTGCATTTGAGGCTATTTTACTGGAGTGATACAAACAAAGAATCTACAGAAAATAAAAGTCTGCTCTACCAGGGGCCCTGTTCTGAAGATAACATGTAAGATGTTTGATAATATTTCAGTTGCTATTATTTTTTTTTACCTGACTTCATCATATTTTGTATAATCAGAGTATCAAGTTATATGAATGAACTAGGACAAATAGAATATCTGAGAACTGCTGTTCAGATCTAAGGCTTGGAGAATGGCATGTAATAGTAACAGCTGGAGGCTTGTAGACACCACATCTGTGAGGTATGGGCATTTCAAATTCTGACTCCACTCTAGACAAGTCATTTCACAGTGCTGACTTTTGACTAGACTAATGTGTATAAATGCCTCCATATTTCACTTCCGCTCTGTCATAAAGTAAAGGATAAGGTCATAATCTCCCAGAAATTACTTATTTGATTTTCTCTAAGAGTTGTAGTGCCCAGTACGACCCACAAGTCAATTGTGACAAGATAACTAAGTGTTTGGACACATTCAAGGAGTAAATCTGGAAGACCTTCATCTTAGCTGAATAGCTCAACTGGAAATAAAAGCCTTACAAACACAAAGTATTTCCTACGTAGCAGCTGGTTGTTACATATAATGCTAGGTAATGTTTTTTATAAGGCAGTTTGTATTGGAGTATGTCATTCTGCTTAATATCCAGATGATACCAGTGACTGCAAATCACAGTTTAGGATATGAGTATGTAATTGAACAAGTAAGAATCATCGAAGATAAATAAATTGTCACAAGTCAGTTGAGCAACTATAAATTACTGTCTTTGTACTTTAACCTTTTCAATTTGTAAATTGGAACACGTCAATTAATAGTCTGGTGAAAGTGGTCTGAACATTCCTCTAATGATCTAATTTGTGGCAAATGAATGGCACAGTATTTATTTATCAGATCAGAAAAGTTAAACCTTCTTAGAAGGTTTCGTAATTTCATGAGATCATGGCTAAAGCAGTTTCAAACACTTTCATAAAGGCATTTACTTCTCACAGCTCTCTCTTTGTATTCTAATTCTATGTCACTTATTTTCTATTTCTGTCACGTACTAGTGTTAGAGAGCTATATTTAGACGAAGCTTTGTCATATGGAAGCACTGGTCTCCAGGGTACAAGCACTGAGTAGTGTGAACAAAATCAAGCACTAAGAGGTTAAAAAAAAAAAAAAAAAAAAGATAAATTTCAGACTGGAGAAGATTTGAGACCTGAATACATTAATTCTCCAGACCTGTTAGAAACTGGCCCTGTAGCAAGGTACCATAAGGAGTTATAAGAGGTATTCAGAGAGACTCGGACATAAAAGAGGATATGAGGGGAACTTGTTAAAAGAAGTCTAGCAATTTTAAATATATAGTGTGCTTTTGGTAGAACAGACTAAATACATGTTTTTGCCATCAAGAAGAGAATCCAACTTATGTATTGAATACGCTGTGTGCAGGAATTGAAAATTCAAATCAGAAAAACTAAAAGGGCAATGTGTTGAAAAAATAATGTCTGGATTTTATAGTGAAGTTGATCAAATAATTAGAGACTGTGAAATGAAGACTATGAAGGCAACACTTCAGAATTTAATATTATGAATTTATGTAATGAATTAATTGGATAGTAATGAATATCAAAAGGAAAATAAAGGAAACAAAATACACAGATTAATAGTTACAGAACAACAGTTTCTGCAGCAATATTGCCAGATGATCATTGAATGGCTTGGAACAAACAGATCAGTAACGTCAGGTGTACGGAAAGAATTTTTCTTGCATATAAGGTATTAATTTACAAAGGATATAACTCAGTAAAAGAGCTTTCCTAACAAAAAATAATGAGTGAAATTTTGCATGTGTGTGTCTTCAATATTTCAGGAGGAAAATATTACTCATATCTGTTGGCTTATAGATGATTAACACTATGTATTATAAAAATACTTTGTTTTCCCTAACTCCAGTGAGAACTGTAGTTGTTTTTAGCAAAAAGTGCTGAGATTTTGCTCTCTGAAAATCAAATTCTTTGAAAATTTCTCTGTCACGTAAGTATGATATGTTGTTCTGATGCCATACTTTTAAAAAGAGGTTGACAAATCTGAAAGGCTTTAGAGAAAAGTTATAAGATTAATTTACCTTACAGAAAACATCTTATAGTGATAAATGTCTAAACCTAAAAAAAAATATTCCGATGGAGTTAAAAGTGAGAAAAAGAAAAAAATCTTTTCCACCATTTCCTTTTCTTAAAAGAAAGTATCTGAGCTTCTGAATCAATCTCCTAGTGAGTTTAACTGATCCTACAAATAAACATTATGTGATTGTTGGAGGTCACTCCTCGAAATGGTTCTCTTGAACTCAGTAGTTATACTCAACTGATTTAAATATGTGCATAAATTTTTGTATAAAGTGGAATATGGCTTTTAAAATAAATATCGTGCATAAATTTTTTATAGAAAAATAATAGCAAACTAAGAGATACTGTTAGAAAGGATAAAGAAGAAAAAATAGTGAAGGCTTTTCAGTGACGTTGGAAAGTGTAGGAAAATGGTACCAGATTATTGCAGTGTTATCACTGTAATAAAGATTGATGAAATGTCATTTGAAGGACTAATGTTTAAGGAGATGGTACCTGAAAACCTGGGGAAAATTGTGTCCACGCTATCAATGTAATTTAATAGAAATTATTTTGTTTAATTAATTGTAACCCATTGTACATGTTTCCTACTCTTAGGAGATGAATGGGATTTTTATCAGTGTAATTGCAAATTATTGACAAGAACAACTTCAGTGGTAGTATACATTAGTTTTATCCAAATCAGTTGCTAATAGATATTATACATTTCCAACGAACAATACAAGCATGGTGTGTAGATTAAGCTCACCACAAGTAAAACCATCATGTTAGAATATTTACTCTTACTAATTCAGATAGTCCTATCATAAATGTCTATGGTCTACCAAATATGAATCAAATGTAAGCAAATCTAAAATGAATGATAGAGTGAGTAAGTAATGGTGACTAGTAATTGAGGAGGTTCATGTGTGATTATACTTAAAGGTAATAGTACTATGTTAATGCTAAGAAAGTCTTTTTTAAAATTGAATTTTATGTACATTATTTTGAATATAATAAACCAACATTTTAAATTGTTCTTGGAATGAGTTCTTTCCTTCTAATACTTTATAACAAAAGCAATACTGGTTTGCACATGGTTTGTGCTAAATTTTAATCTCAATGTGAGGTTCAGTTGAGCCATTCTGAGCCAGTTATCCTAATCTTCCTTTCAAGACAATGCAATAAAAGAGACACTTCAAAGGCCTAATTCTGTTGATCTATTTTAGATGTCAACTTGACATAATGAACTGCATCCTAGTAGTGCAACAGGTTAAGTAGGAAATCTAAACAATTAGATCAGTCGAATCTGTCTATAGTGTAGACATTTGACTTTAAATAAGAATGAATAAAGTGCATTTAGAGGCACTTTATTATTTCATTGATCTTCATATTCTTTTTTTAATATAATTATTTTGTCTACAGTGCCCTGATAAGACTAAGTAGAAGATGGTAAAGGATTCCTCTCACATACAGAAGCATAACACATATAGAAAAGTAACAAAAAGCAAGCATAAATTTCCATAACTGTGTTTGCCCTTTGTAAGTAAAAGGCGACGCAACAGTTTCTTACTCTTGTCAGTATAGTAGTGAACTAACTAATTTTTTTAAAGGTACATAGAAAATTAGGATATGAGCATAATATTTTTCCAATAATTTCCAAATTAAGGCAAATTCGGCCCTTAAGCTCATAGACTTTCTTATTGTGGCAGTAACTGTATTGTAAGAAGGACAAAGATGACAGCTCCGAATGTTAAACAACCTGGATATATACCTAATGTGTTTCATATTTTTCTACAGTTTAGAAAATTTAAAAGTTATATATATTAAAGGATTTTACATTGATTTACAATTTGATGGACTCCATCTTCTGGCTACCTGTTTGTTGAATAATGTATGTATGCAGGACAAACTCCAGCTCAGTCTGATGAGCCTGATTGATACTTAGAAATTCTTGCCTTCTAGACCTTGGCAAGACACTTACTGGAGTAAAGGGGGTAATGGAATTGGCACCACCATAATGCTGCGATAAATGCCCATCTTAAAATGACTTGCAGATTTAATCCAGTATGCATAAAAACATCTAGCATTTCCTGTTTATTGCTTTTAATTTCAGTGGAAGCAAAAGGCTTTCAAAATAAGGAAGAAACGCTTTTGTTATACAACTACTTTACTGTGTTGACTTTATAAAGAGTGTAAGAAAACATTTGTCTCTCTAAAAGCATCTGTAATGTCAGAGGAGCAATACCTTTGGGTAGGTATGAATTTTAAGTAGACAGCACAAAAGACAATTGCTATAATATAAACATGCTCCTCATCCTCACAAATGCATCTTAAGTATTTCTACGTTTTCTCCTTTTAAATGCCACCATTATTTAAACACTTCGAAGTTATTTGAGTGTTTGTTAGTTCTCTTAGAGTTGAAAAGGAACTTATTAGATACACATGATGGGATATATGTACAAAGGTTAAAAATGTTTTCTAATTAAAAGTGGAGGGAGGACCAATATTTTTTTCTCATAGAAGTAATTTCTAATGTACAAATAGTGAGAGTGATGGAAGAAACAAGCAAGTCTTACACTCTCAAAATGATTTTTCATAGTCATGCTCTATTGAATTGCAATTCAATCAGTAGTTTTTTGGGCACACTCTAGAAAATTTAAATACATTCATATATTTTAGTGTCTATAACCAAACTACAAAAATAGCAGCTGTTGATATACATGCCTATCATAAGTAAATAATGTGAAATCTATTGCATGTGAAAGGCTATCACTTGTGTTTCATCTCAACTATCTTATTTAATACACGAGGTTGCACTGCAGTATTATTTAAGTTCCCCATGTTAAGCAGTTTTAAATCTCTCTCACTCTTAATGTTGATTCTAACAGACGTTAAAAATAAATAGTTTTGCTCCCTTGTTTGCACTTTTACTCCTTGAAATAATAGGTGAATAGGTATGATATAATCAAGATGATAAAGAATATCCAAACTGTTTAACTAAAACTTTACACATATGTCAAGTAAAGCAGTAAACACCAATTTCTATCCAACAGTCCTGGAATCCTCAGTGGGTCATGAAGTGGTGCTACAGAAATATGTTACTGGTCAAAGAAGCCTAGTACTGTTTATGAGGATTTGAAATAAATACTTGAGGATGGAGATGCAATGTGGTCTACAACAGCTTCTGAGAGATAGAAAAAATTGGTGTTCTGAAGTTTGGAAATAACTATTATAAAAATAAAAATTAAAAAAAAAAACCAAACCAACAACAAAACAGTAGATTCAAAAAACCAAAGACAAAATAAACAGATAAATTTAAAAATAATATTACAATGCAAAATATGTAATACAGTGAGATCTTCTCAGAGAACAGAAATCAGTTCTTTCAAAACATTTAGCTTGAAAAATATTAATCTTAATACAACATAAATATGGCTAAGTTCTTCAGCAAAGCAAACAGAATACATTCACTGAAAATAAAACTATACCCATTTATACCAATCTTTTTTTCGTTAGTTTGTCATTACTTTTTGATTGAAGTCCATTGTTTTCTAGTTAACTTAGTGGTTGTGTTTTTGGTCACTGGGATTACTGGGAAAATAAATGAAATTCCAGTTTTCTTTTCTTTACAGCTTTCCTTAAGTGTCATTTTGTCTTATAGTACTGCAGTGAATTTCTCTGGAAGACTTGTGTACCTTTCCTGAAGCATTTTGTATACAAAAGCAGTGACTGGTCAGTCTTGTTAAATCTTACAGACACTGCCTTTCAGTAGAACTGGCATAGATGCTCATGGCACTACGCCTGTAGAGAAGGCATGTCTAATACATTGGCTATAAAGGGGATGCAAATTCTGCTTGCCTCCAGCAGACTGCTTAATGACTGGTAAAGAGCTGTTGTCCTACCTTTTTCTCATATAATATAAAATGTGATCTCCAGCATCATTAGCTTATGCCATTTTTCATGAAAAATAAAATAAAAAAATATACATTGAAAAAAAAAAGAAGAAAGAAAAGGAAAGGAAAAAATGAGAAGAAAGTGTTTAAATATTTGGATAGATTTTGGTTAAATGCAAGTGTCTATTGCTCAGCTAGCCTCATCCTAAGCGTCCACCTTTATTTATCTCACATATGAAAACTCCCAGTGGAGATTCACAGACTTTACAGTGTCCTTGGTTTTTATGTTTCTGTGTAAATAAGAGAAAGAAAAACTGATGTGTTCAAGGATATATATATTTTCATGTATTTGAGAATATATTCCCAGTCTGTTTCACAATGAGGATCTACGCTAGTCAATTATATCAATGACAAGAAACTGCATACAGTTTTTGCTAGCATTCTGAGAAGATTCCTGGTACACTTCCAGTACATAAGTGGTCGACACATATATTTAGTATGGAATGACGACTTGTCATTCAGAAAGCACACAGTCAATCAACCTCTCAGGAGCTGTCATTCAGCCTGATGCTGAAACTAGGTTCTTTGTCATTTGCTTGTGCAATATGAATATTTTTATGTGGCATATGATTCCAGAAGCTTTCACAAGAGTCTTCCAAATGTAAATTTTCTACAGATGAATTCTAGCCCATATATGATCTTTAACTGCTTACCTAGACACGGAAGGTCAAGTTTAGTATATCTTCAGATCGGAGAGAAAATTTTAAGTATAGCTCAGAACAACAAATAAATGACAGAATAATGTAGAACATTTCTTCTCTCAAAAAGGAAGAGCAAAACATCTGCTGTAGGTACAACTCATAATCTTATGTTGAACATACAAATGCAAATTTGAAAAGCAGTTTAACTACAGTGGACTAAAATAATTGCCATTTCCGTCATACTCTATCTTACAGCAAAGAAATTTACCTACACCTACATTACAACATGTATTTTTTTCCAAAAGGTATGCCATCTCTTACAGGTCAATTCACAGAAACAGTATCAAAAGGGGAACATTTGCAATTCCTTTGCAATTCTTAATGTAATTAACTTCTGAAAGAATAGATGCAATAGACAAATACTATTTTTTAGGTTCTCCTCTATGTTCTCTAATCCCATAAATCTTGTCTGTGGCATGAATATATTATTTCATAAGTGAAGGATGACATGTGCAGGAATGTGGAAATGATGGTCAGGTGCTAAGCAGGGAAGAACACACTCTCCCTAGTGACAGACATCAAGGTTTAGAAGGGGAAAATAGGGAGGACTATGACTGCTTGAAACTTGATGTCATATTGATGTCCTTCAATATCTCCAGTAAAAGATGCGCAGATGGAGTGGCAGAGTTGCTTTTATCTTTTTTCTCCCTACAAGGAATTGTGGCTGATGGAGCCAGAGCTTTCATTGCAATTTGACCTTCAAATGTCGCAGTGCCTCACAACCAGATGATGCAAGTCACAGTTTGTAGATGTTTCTTTTTCTTGTATCATATAACCTTAAAAAGCTGTCTTTCATTTTTTCAGGGCATATGTAAACCCACTGTTTTCAAACTAAAGCTGATAGTTCTTGAGGATACTTTATGTCTTCTACCCCTTAACTATACATTCAGCGAAATTTTGTGAACTGGAAGGGACAGCTTGTCATTTAGATCCTTTGTCATATCAACAAGCTCACAGTACTGGGGGGAAAATCCCTTACTGTCGTCATGTTTTATTTTGACTTTCTCCCCTAAACAAATATCAGTTGCTGAAATTCTGAAACTAACAGCAAACTCCTCTCAGTAATAAGTTCAAAAATCAAAAGCTAGGTGATTAATGTCCTATTTTATTTTCTTCCTACAGTAAAGAACTCAAGGCATCCTTAAATGAGTTTTCTATATTTAATTCAATACACAGAGGTGCTATTTTTTTTATTCCAGTTTCTCTATGTAATCTAAATTGGTGTCAAAGTGCTTTCTGTCAGTCCTGTCTCACAGAAAATGAAAATATATGCCTTTGTTCACCTTCTGAATAAACTTAAAAATATTGCACTTCAGAGCCCTACCCTGAAGTATATTTCACTTAAGTGTAACAATACAGACACATGGTATTTATTGCAATATCAAAATCAAACTTATTTAACAGGAGGGACACATAGATCTGGAAGTCAGAGAAAACATAGGATCAGAGAATAATTCAGAGTGGAGGGGGCCTCAGGATGTTACCGGTCACATCCCCTGTTTAAGCAAGGTCATCCAGAGGGTTATACCAGGTTTCTTGGAACTTCATCTGGTTGAGTCTTGAAAATCTCTAAGGCAAGACATTGCACAACCTCTCTGGGGAACCTGTGCTACTGCCTAGCTGTCCTCAGGAGAAAATGTTTCTCCTTCTGATTTTCACTCCAGTTTGTGCCTGTTTTCTCTTTACCTCCTGGAAATCACCATTTTGAAAAGTCTATATCTATCCCCTTGTGAACCTGTCTGTAGGTCCTAGGGTGGTATGGCTAGGTCCCATGAAACCATCTCTGCTCCAGGATGAACAAGCCCAGTTCCCCCAGTTTCTCTTCAGAGAGCAAGTGCTTCAGCCTCCACCACCTTGGAGGATTCCACCTGAATTCTCCTCAGCTTATTAATGTTATTACTGCTGGGCCTGAAACTGGACACAGTATCAATTCATCATCTCATGGAATATATTGATCTCATCAGCAGGGACTGTTATCTGCTAAGTATCCAAGTTCTTAATTTCCATCTCTGAAATGTTACCATATTTTCACATTAATTATTTAAAAAGCCTTTAAAATAACTTGAAATTCTTATTGAAATAATGAAATAGAAGTAATTCCTTGCCTCAATATTTATAAAAAACTGCAATTTAGGTACCATGACAGAGTCGGTCAGAACCTCTTAGTGTTACAAACACCAACCTCTACAACTTGAGTAAATGAGCACCCTGTAATGTTTACAAATATGAGGATCTCAGAGTGCAGCTGTGACATTCACCCTGGCGAAAAAGATAATTTCTGTTAGACAAATTATCTAATCTAGTCACTGTGTGGTCCCCACTAGAGGCAGGAAGACACTATCTTCTTTTTCTCATTTACGTCAGCAAGGATTTTATCAATATTATCTCCTCAAAAATCATACTACCAGTTGTCCATTTATTTTGCTGTCATGTTTTTGTCTAAATTATTTCTGGGAATTCAATTCTTTCTGCTGAAACAGTATCAAGATCAGTGCTTAAAATATATGGGTGTGTAATGTATGTAATCAGCATTAGCACTACAGAAGAAAACAGCTCAGGAGCTGCTGTTTTGAATGGTATGCACCTGCAAGTGCCAGGTTTTCCCTTGAAAGGTGGAAATGCAGAAGAGCTTTAGGCGGAGACATGGCTCCAACTTCCCCTCTGCACATGGCACCACTTTCCATACTGCATGATCACGAAAATAGCACACTACCAAACAGTGTCTTCCATCCGCCATGGAAAGGGGAATTATACCCACATTTTTCCCTGGTTTTCACCACTGTATGCCTATGTGCAACTATCAGGAAAAGCTCTATCCAATTCTATGTTTTATTGTTTCATACTCATAATAAAAAAATTACATCCTATGCAGCAACAAGATATTTTGCATTGTTTTTCTATTTGGAGTACAGTAGGTGTGGATGGCCAAATTTGAGTCATAGGTATCCAGTTTACTATTCATAGCAAATTAACTTGAATTCAGACTTGGAACTGCAGTTTGACTTAGGCCAAGAAATTTTCCTTTCTCCTTCATAAAACTGTCACAGAATCATTTAGGTTGGAAGGCACCCCTTGGAGATCATTTACAACCCTCTTCTAAAAGCAGGACCAGCCTTGATCAGGTTGCTGTGTCTGATCAAGTCTGGAATGTCTCCAAGGAAACTCTCTGCCGGAAGAGTAGAGTTAGCAAACTGTCTCTTGAGGCCAGAGAATTTAGGACTAAAATATAGGGAAAATAAATTGCTAATAACTTTGGTTACATTAATAACCACTTACTTCATGTCTAAATGTCTGAATTTGTTTTATATGTTTAGATGTGGCAAGGTTAGTATTATGATTGTCAGAAAGAATAAATCAGGTATCTCATATGTAGTTGACTGGAGAAGAGAAAATGTGCGAAAGTAAATTTCAGAGATCCTGTGAGTAAAAAGATGGTATGTCAAAGTCAAGCAACTAATCAGACTACATACTCTAAGGTATATCAATAAATCAAGCTGTCATGAGTGCTCCTAATGAAGGATCATTTGTGAAAGTTTTACCTTTACTGTCTTCAGCTAGTGTTCAGCAAAGGAATAACTGCCATGTTGTTTCCAACATGAAATGCAAGAGTCAAAGATATAGAATGCATTTTTAAACATCTTCAGGTATATTAAGAAGTAATTAATATAGAAATTATCATTCCAATTTCTACTGTAACTCCAGTGTAACGTGAACTATAGAATTTCTCTTAAGTGAATTGCTTAAAATAGACATATTTTAAATATATATATAAATAAAAAGAAGAAAAATTTGCACTATTTCTCTATCCAAGTTATTTCAATGGTTATTTTTACTCCCTGTGAGATTGTTTGTTCCCAATAAAAAACATTACCTTTAAGTTTCAAATGCTGAATTTCGTTGCTACTTCACCTGCTAAATTGCATTTTTGTTTATGTATCGTGTCAGTAACTTTCTTGTATAGAACTAAACAAAACAGTTCATTTTTCAGAACAAATTCTGGTTTTGTACTCAAGCCTCCAAATCCTCTCCCATTCATCAACATCCTTTTTAACTTTATGCCTCAGGGTACACTCTCCAGGATGGGGAGGAAGATCAGCAATCTTCATACTGTCAGTATGGAAGAATAACTTTGATTTTTTGACTAAGAGCTCTGATAAAATGGAAGTTGGAATAACTCAAAATAATCATTCTCTTAGAAAAGAAGTACCATGGCCATAGAGACACAGATGGTCACCAAGGGCTGATCCATAGGGTAATGTGACCCATGAAGGAGCAACAAAGAACACCACCGCAGGAAATACTGCACCATAACCTAAAGCTAATAGGTGCCAATAACACAAGATCCCTTTCATTTTTTCAGGCAAAAGAGCTCAAAGATCCTGACCCGTCTAAGTCTCAGATGGGAAATACTACAGATAGACATAGAAAAAAAATAAACTTCTACTGAAAACTTAACAAGCATTTTTTCTCATGAACTTTTAGGGTTTTTTAAATCCAAAGGAGCTCTGTGTGAGTAATTGAACTTCCTGGGAAGATCTGTGTCTTTTAGAGTTAATGCAGGGTGGCAGAAGATATATCAGTTCAATTCCTTAGTAATTTCTGTAGTTTTCCAACAGACTTAAGAGAAGCAGTTGTCACGTCAGGCACATAGCAAGCAGATTGCTGGGTAGCAAGAATAGGTGGATTTTTTTTGATATTCCTCTTACAGGAGTAGAAAGAAGACCTTACAATCTTTAACCTGTCAGGAGACAGTCTACTGAATACAACTTTTTACATCTCTTCTGTCTAGATTCTGAAAGAATCGAGGATTTATTTTCTGACAATAAAGAAATTTGTGGTCAAATTTGTGTTGGAGGAACAAAGTTGAAGGTTCAGAGTAACTTCAAGATGCAATCTTCAAACATTTCTTGAGGACAAATCATTTAAGATTTAAGTTAACAAAAGGAAATTTGGAGATCAACAGCAGACAATGACCATTACAATGCTTTGCAAATTCTGTGGTTCAGATCTTTCACCCCTATTATCTGACTCAGCTGCTGCCTTATAAAACCTTGGGCAAACATGGCCCAATGGACAGAGAGACATTTAATAGCATAAAGAGATGGCAAATAAACCAGTTCTATACAGAGTGGCATTAAGTACAAAAGTCTGGGAATAATGATTGACTCAGAAATTTAAAATCTATATATATATGTAGATGTTTACTTCAGAGAGATGATTACTATCCACTTGCTTTCTTTTAAGGAAAAATTTGTGAGATATGGAGCTCAAAATCAGGGAAAAAAATCCACTGGTATAAACCCAGGAAACATTACGTTGTGCAAATTCATGCACATGGAATGTGGATTTATAGTCCTCATGACTAGCAGAGTTTTCTTTCTCATGATAGTTATGACAACAACGCATAGCAGTTCAGGATGAAAGGAAAATTACTGCAAAATACATTAAGAGACTGCCTGGTGTTACTTTAATGCTCCCAATGCTGCTATATTTATTTAATACTTGCAGAAAAGCACATTTTGAACTGACATTGCTTGATAGAATGAACAACTGAAAAGTATGAAAGAATAGTGCTTTTGTTGTTATTTGGGTTATTAGAAACATTTTTACCTCAAGCTTCCTGTTATATTTTCTGTTGCTTCTGAATGTGAATGGAAAGAATGATAGAAGATGTGAAAGAATCATAACTTGGTGAAGAAATGATGCAACTTTCCCTCTCTAGTCATATTTGTAAGAGTATGTGGAAGAAGAGTGGCTGTTTCTTTAAGGAGTCAAGGACATTTTTCAATGCAAAAAGAGATATTGAAAAGAGAAGTAAATAATAAATAAAACATACAGGACAGTCAAGAACCAAAGCTAGTCGGTCACACTCATTGATGAGAGCAAGTGAGATTGTGAGAACATTTATTCCTGCAAGGTTATCTGATAGCAGACCTTGTCAACTGGGAAACTAAAGGAAAAGAGGAAAAACGGAAAAAAAAACATCTACAAAGACACACACCTGAGCTAATAAATGTGGAGGAAATGAGAGGAAACACACCTCAGCAGTTACATTAATTGATGGGTTACCAAGAAACCACAAATACCACTTCCAGAAAGACCAACCTGGACTTTGCAAGAGGTAAAACTGTAAACCAGAAGAACCCAGACAGGCAGGGGTGCAGGAATGGATAGAGCTGTACAAACCTGAGGGCAGTGTGCAGCAGAAGGGGGAACAGGCCTGAACAAAGACAAAGTAAACAGAAAAGGATATAAAAGAAGTTGTTACACATAAAACATGCCTAATCAATATGCTTGTTTGGCTGAGCCCTGTGCCTGATAACTATCTCTCTCTGTAACCCCTATGTCTCTCTCTCTCTCTCTCTGCTACTGGTGAGACCTCTGTGCGTGTAAGTGAAAACTGGTGCCATCTACTGGAGCCAGTGGGGTCTTTAACATCCAGACACCGAGGCAGCAATGGAGGGTGTGCGGGAAGGCAGTGGCGGCAGGGGGTGTATGGGCGTGTGTGTGTGTGTGTGTGTCTGTGCATTCCCAAAACCAGCTGCTGGGGGAACTGAGGCATATGAAGTGAGTGAGGGCCTCTGCACTGGTGGTGAGTGGGATCCTGATCTCAGCCCATGTCCCAGGTAATGGCTCATGGGGACAAGCATCTGTATCTTCCTCAAATCTGATGTGCGTGGAGTGTAAATGTGTATTCACTAGCAAAATTCAAGCTTGACTGTTTGGTTCAGGATCAGAGTATTTGTTGGGCAGAGGGTTCATCCTGGTTCGCCCAAAGGGATGTGCGAGTATCCAGTGCCTAAGAGATGAGGGCGTGAGTGCTGCATGTTTGCCAGTGAGCATCAGTCTGCACCAAATAACTAGTAGGGGTCCCATGAAGTAGGGAAGAGGGTCTGAGATCTGGGCAGGGGTAGGTGGACAGAGAAGTTGTGATGGTAGTTAGAGGAACTGAAAATGTGAGTGTGCTTGCATACTGGCCACAGTCATGTGTGTGCCTGCACTAGTGAACTTCTATCTCTACCAGCTGAAGAGGAGGAGAAGACTTGCCTGAGTTTGTTTTATGTGAGTTCTGTCTGTAGATGCTGTTGAAGGCAGCCCCTTGTCTGTGGTGACCTGTATGACCAGTTGTCTCTGCTCTGGTTGTATCTGGAAACCAGGGTGTGCTCCAACAGTTGGGCATGAAGGTCCTGGGCAGCTGGACCTGAGCAGCTGGAAGAGGCAGCCACATTCTTAACACCCCTTAATAATCTTTTCTCTATTTCTTGTTTTGATAAAAAACATAGGAATAGGATTGCATTTCTGCAAGAAAAGCACATAATGTAACTTTGAAAACATGGAAAAAGACACCTGAACAAGCAAGGAAGGGGTAACTTCCCTTACTCCTCTTTGTAATGGCTACAAAGCAGAATGCTGGAATCACACCACTGTCAGACTAGTTCAAAGGAGCTCAGGGTTCATCCACATTGCAAATCATGATCAAGATGATGTGTAAATACTGGTCAGTACTTTCACCTCGAGTACTGTGTGCAGTTTTGGGTGCCAGAGTTTAAGATGTGAAGGTCCTTGAATGTATCCAGAGGAGGGCAACAAGGCTGGTGAAAGGGGTGGAGAAAATGTCCTGTAAGGAGTGCTCAGGACTTTGGGCCTGTGTAGTTTGGAGAAAAGACAGCTGAGGGATGACCTCATTGCTCTCTGCAGCTTTCTGAGGACGGGACGGGGACAGGGAGGTACAGATTTCTTCTTCCTGGTATCTAGTGGCACAGGAATGGTTAAAAGCTGTACCAGAGGAGGTTTAGGCTGGATATTAGGAAGTATTTTTTTGCCGAGAGGGTAGTTAAACATTGGAACAGGCTTCCTAGAGAGCTGATCAATACTCCAAGTCTGTCAGAGTTTTAAGAGGCATCTGGTCAATGCTCTTCATAACATGTTTTAACTTGGTCACCCCTGAATTGATCAGGCAGTCGGACTAGATCATCATCGTAGGTCCCTTCCAACTGAAGCATTCTATTCTATTCTATTCTATTCTATTCTATTCTATTCTATTCTATTCTATTCTATTCTATTCTATTCTATTCTATTCTATTCTATTCTATTCTATTCTATTCTATTCTATTCTATTTATTCCATTGTCCTCTGATGGGTGAGACTTAATTTCTGCAGTCCCTGCCTAGAGATTCAGGGACTCAACAGATGTGAGAAGAGAAATTACCAGTGTAAAACCTCAGCTTTCTCCATGCCAACTTCACCAGATCCACTGTCTCATACACCATGTTTATGCATTATATCAAACAGTTGGCTCTCAGTTTGTTGTATTTGGCCTTTTCTTACAGAAAAGATAGTAATGTAAAATAATATTCTCCCTTCTGCCCCAAATCTAGAACATGATAGAATTTGGGAACCCTTATGTAAGTGGTAATCAGTTTTCTGCTTATACTTCAGTTATAAATGCTATAGACCTTTGCTATTTTACTCTAAGCTCTCATGGGTAACAGTCACTGGAAAACCAGAAGAGAGATAGGAAGCTGTCCTGGATAGTACCTTGGCACTGTTCTTTTTAACAATGTATATACAGAACACAGAAAAATTACCCAGCAGTGCCAGATCAGACCAAACACGCTGTTTCAAAGAGGAACTATTCTTTCGCCTGTCCTACCTTCCTCCAGGCAGCTCTAGTTTCTGAATGCCATTGCAAAATTTTCCACTATTTTTCTTTAAATAAAATATATTGCAGCGCAATCTACTTGAGATTACCACAGTTCTTTTACACCTTCAACCCCCTTTTATCTTAATGTATATTCTTGAAATGAGAATGAGATAGCATCCACAAGTGTTTCCATGAAAAAGGAAAAGAACAATATGATTTACGTAAACTAAAACTGTTCTACTTTTACCAAGTAAACTATGTAAAGAATGTGCATAAAACTAAATAGAAATTTTATAAACCAAACTTTAAGTGCCTAAATGCATTCCATTTCAAGCAGTATTTTAAAGTATTGAAGTGGAAACATCATCTTTGCAGCCATTATAATTTAAATACTGAAACTTTTAAACCTTTTAGTGTAGACCTTTTTTAAAATGCCTATGCTTAATGTACAAAAGGTGTTTCTAGTTTTGCAACTTTTTCTATCGGATAATTACAAACAGTGAATGCAATGTTACTCACTGTAGGTACATTACTTGTAGGCTATGTCTCTAAAATATATAAAAAATACCATTTTTGTAATGACTTTCAACTTAATTTTAGTATCATATCATGTAAATGTTTCCCAGTCTTGGTGTTTGCACTTCGGACAATTTATTTGAAGTCAGCAAATAAGACCCTTCCAGTGTCAAAACAGCCCATGGATACAAATTCCAGATTGCATGTCCCATGGATGTGATAACATAGATCAAATGAAATGTGAGTTGCTCACTTATGATTTAGTTTGGGAACCAGGTTTCACGATGTTGCCTATTGGCTTCCATCTTGAAAATCAACGTCACTGGTTTCAGCTGTGTCCTTCACACAGGAGACGTAATATTGAAGAGAGTAAAATGTCTTTAATACACAAATTATATGTGTTTAAATCTCTGCCCACATATTTATTTTTACAGGGGCCTTTCCAAGAATTTGGAGCAAATAACTTAAATTTATGAGCAAATAACTTAAATGAAAAAAAATCAAATTAAGAGAACATGGATGTACAGGTAACCCTAGTGAGAGGACATTTGGAAAAGCCTTTTCAAAAAACCACATTGCTGATGGAAAATGTTTTCTGCGATGTCTGTTTTCCCCTTCTGAACTCTACAACAATCTTTTTTTTCAATTCAGGATCAAAGTTCCAATACTACTATTTCACTGATAAAGGAGAATATTCAGCTACTTTGTGACTTCATTATAGTATTGGCCCATGTGTGCCAATACTGGGTGCTCACAATGAGCAATGTATCAAAACCTCACATGAGTTTGCAGCTCACAAATTGTTAATTCCCCAAAAGATGACTCAATTTGTCCAAAAAATTATCTCCTGATTGTAATAACTCCTGCATAAATATTTCATTTCAGTATTAAGGTAGATTTGAGCAAACCCAGAAGTAAATCCTCTGGAATCTAAAACATTTTCAAAATGAAGACTTATCTTTCAGCATATTGCAGCAGTGACCTAGTTTACATGCATTTTCATAGCAACAACAGACACATCAGTAGTCTTTGCTTAAAAGACCTTAATCATAATTACTACCTGGAAACAGTATCAGTTAAAGTGGATGGAAGCATTTTTAAGATCATCAATACTGAAAGCATGGAGCCATACAGCAGACATAATTTACAGATTTTTCATCTGCTAAATCACAAACGGTAATTCTTGCTTTTAGAAAGCACTTGGCTTGGATTTTATGCATCAGTGACTGATTCACTTCCGTGACTGTTCTTCTTTAACTGAGATAAGAATAAACAAGAACACATGCAATGTTCTAGAAAACTCATCATATTTCATGATACTCAGTAAGATTAAAATATATATAAAAAAAGAGGAATAAAATTTGGCAGCCCTGACTAACTGAAGTAGACTGATGAATGATGCCTTCCTTGCAATGCACTGCCACAGAGTGCTAGGCTCTACTTTAATAAAGTCTGAAGATAAGAAATCTTTGTAACTGATCTGGAAACTTGGCTATTTAAAAAAAAAAAAAATATGTATTTTGCAGATCTTCAAACATTTTAGGAAGTGAAAGGACTGCAAAGCAAGATTATTAGGTAGGGTTGATACCAATTTATTGGATGTACAAAACAGCTGATGTGAGGAATCATTATTATTTTAAAATAGAATTACTTTTTGAAAGATTAGATACATAATTTTAGGCACTGGTATGTGTACATATGTACTCTCTAAAAAAATAATCTGTCTGGTAGGGATCTCTCCATCTTTTTCTTCATGTCATGTTACACAAACATGTTACTTTAGAAGATAATATACCACTGCTTTGAAAATGAATGATAGGAGGTCTACAGGAAAGATGGGGAGGGACTCATCAGAGAAGCTAGTGATAGAATAAGGAGGAATGACTTTAAACTGAAAGAGGGTCAGTTTACATAAGATATTGTGAAGAAATTCTTTACTGTAAGACTGTTGAGGCACTGGAACAGGTTACCCAGAGAAGTTGTGGATGCCCCATCCCTGGAAGAGTTCGAGGCTGGGTTGGATGGGGCTTAGAGCAACCTGGTCTCATGGAAGTTGTCCCTGACAATGGTAGGGGTATTGGAACTAGGTGATCTCCGAGGTCCCTCCCAACCCAACCATTTTATGATTCTGTGATCTGACTGCAGCAAGTCCTTAAAAGACTATATTTTCAAAATGCTAATTACCTCAATTAATAAAATCATTGAATTTCTCAAGTTAGAAGGTACCCGTAAGGATCATTGAGTCTAACTCCCATGATTTATTTAAATTTATTTCAGTGGAAATTTTATTTAAATTTAATAACGTACCTGTAATGCTATGAAAGCAAACATTTGAATTTCATTCCCTTTCCTTCAAGTTTGAACAAATTTTATACATGATTTAGATCTATATCTCTAAAAAATACTCCATTGAATTTGCTCCCAAATAATGTGCGAATAATTTTATATGGTAATTTACCATCCTTCTTAAATCTTGTTTGTAAAGCATGTTTCTTTTCATGTTATCGGTCTGGTACGAAGTTCATTTAAAACAGTCAGAAAATCTACAGATTTTGCATCTAGATAGTTTTTTCTTTGTTTCTTCTACTTCTAGTTTCTTTTACTCTACACTCTTCATGCAAATCTTTTCCACAGGGAAAAATATGTATATGTTTTATGGTCACACATTTAGGAGTGTATATGAAATAACAGCAATGAAGGTAAACTTCTTGACTGAGAGTAGGTTTCACTTTAGGTCTAGGTGACAAGGCAGAATGTGCAAGCCTTTGTCATCAGGTAGGTATACTGAACAAGGATGGTTTATTGCCAGTGTATCTATTTAAGGAGAATCTGTATGGAAAACCTCGAGTAGAAGAGAGGGAGGAAGTTTATACAAAATATGGTACTGCAACAGTGTCAGTTGTACTATAAATTCATATGAAGTCTTTCCTTCCTTATCAGATTATTTGCTTATAACTCCCCTTCAACAATTGAATAACTGGAACAGAATTTTGAAGAGTTAGTGTCACAATTTTTAGAAAAAAGAGTAAGATCGTTATAATGGTATTTCAGTCTCAGTATTCTATATCTAGTTCTCTAATTTTGTGAAGCTCTCAATACAGAAATATTTTGTAAGAACAGTCTTATCCCTAAAAGTATTCATTTAGGCTTTTAGTTTTGGCAGTGCTGGGTCAAGTTTTACCATTTCTAAGTACATATTAGATATAGACATGAATTACTTATATTTTTAGTATAACATAGTACAAAGGCAAGTTTGAAGTACTCAAAATGCTGTGCTGCAAACTATTTAGGTCACTGTAGTAGGATATTCTTAACCATTGTATACAAAATAATTTTATTAAAAATATATTTGACTCTAAAACATATAGCTTTGGAATTTATCATGAAAGAAATAATAAAAAAAGATCAATTTTGAATTAAAAAAAAATGAAGTCCTTAAATCTCTTGTGGAACTAGTATCCCAGTATCCCAGTATTTAAGCATCTTTTGTTCACATAGTACACAGCTCTGTATATTTCAGAGAACTTTGACCAAAATATGCAGCAAAGATTGTTATCCTGAATGCTATCCCAGTGACTTAGAATGAACTGCTGGCAATTGTGTTTGGCAGGATAAAATACTTAAAGGATTGTCTCCTCTGCTGAGATTGCCACAAGGTAATCTTGAATTGAGGATACTTAGTGTCTTTTGTTTAGCTAGGTATAATTTTCTTACCAATATTCCTGTTCAACCTTTACATTCACAGACAGTTTTTACCTATAATATTTTCACTTTTTTTTTAGCAGATCTGATTTTAACCAGGTAATGACAGTTTTAAGACTTAATTAAAAATTAATAGAGGTTCCACTTCTCAATATCAGAGTACTACGTTACCAGACCTTATATAAACAGCAGTGAAACAAAGAAAAATCTTAGAAGAGTTTTTACTCACATTTGTGGTTTGTCATGGCTAATGATGAACATATGCTGAGATTTTCCGTATTTCTTATGCTCTAGTTTTGATGGAGTAATAGTCTTTCATTTGTAAAATGTAAAGGAGTATAGTAGACAAGGACAAGAAAAAAAGTGGAATTCAGAGGATATGAGTGAATAAAGGCTGACTTAAAATCTCAAAATCTTGCAGTCACCAACCAAAACACAGGTCACAGTCAATCTCTGTTATATTAATGATTGAGGGAGATGGTTGAAATCTGACAGTAAAGAAAATGTTGGCAAATAGCAATTATTTAAGTAGAAATGACATTTCAGGAAGAAATTTATCCAAGGAACACCAGTTTCATTATACTGCGTTTTGTAGTATATGATTGAATAATTTAAAAGAGAAAGCACCGAATTATCAGTAGAAGTTCCTACTCAACATACAGTAACAGTTTGTCATTCAAAGACTTGATCTACTTTGTTTATGAGAGCTAATGGAATAGTAATTTAAGTTATTTAGCCTGAAGAGATATAAAAATTTTCAAATTTTAAAAATCCATTCTGCCAATGGATATTTGTACTGTGAAGAAATCCATTCATGATTATAAACACAACAGATAGCAAATACTGTGATTAAGGTGGCAAAATCTTTCAATTAGAAGATTATGTTTCAGTTACTCCCAGTTTTAGTCAAAAAATAACTAAATGTCCATTTACTCTCTTAAGGATGCAGCAGGTTATGGAAGGAGAAACCATACCATAGAAGGTATTGAGTAAGGGCAAGGAGTGAAAGAGAGCTTAGGAGTCTGGAAGTGGGAAATGTGAGACACAGGAACTGCAGACAATTCAACAAAATGAATACATGGAGACTAAAATAGAGCCAGAAAGATGCTACTATCCTTTTCAGCCAAACAGATGCTTTCAGTAAGTAAGGGAACTACAAATGAGATCAGTAGCCTAATCGATAGTAGGAGAGAGATCAGAAACCAGATGCAGGATTGAGATATGACTGATACAAAGACTAAGAAAAGATTGGTCAGAGTGATGAATAGGAAAGTGATCAGTTCTGGCTCTCCCAAGCCCTAGGGAAAAGTGGCTCCTTGTGTGCTAACATAACATTCCCCACATTACTGGATATTTTACATTAATCTCTCATGTCTTAGTTTTCCATTTATAAAATAGGCATAGTAATAACTACACAGTTCACAGGGACATTGTAAAAATAAATGCATTAATGTTCATGAAGCACTTAGATGCTGTAATGATGAGCACCATAAAAAGCTTCTGAGGAAATTAATTTTGTCTTCAGAGTAGATTTTGAATAGTCTGAATTAATGAAGGCAGGGAACTGTGCAATGAACAACAGGAAATAGAATACTGTTCAGTAACTGAGCAGTAATTCTTCTGTGACCTGAAAGAGTCTAGTGGTCTAATGTAAAAAAAAACAAAACAACAGAGATTGTGTGACAAATCTGTATTGTAGGACTCCTGCATCCAAAGCAAAATTCAGATTTCATAGACATTGATAAATCATTCATCCTGTAGCTTGGATGTTTGACCTTGCAACTCTAATAAATATTTACTGTAGTATTTAATGTGTAGTTAGACATAGAGTATGTAAGTTCCTGACTTAATACATTTTCTTTTAATTAGTGTGGTGTTTGGGATGGGTAGGTGGGTGGGCTCAGCATTTACATATTTATAGAATCCTGAGGACATTTTTACATATTTCCATGCTTGATGAGATATAGGGCTGAAACCTAATCAAAAGGTTTGTTTGGGGCAATTTTTTGTTTAGTTCTGTGTGTGTATTTGTATATGGAGACAGGTTACAATACATTTTACAGAGAGGATTTGCTTCTTTTTGTATATGTACCATATTCTATGAAACCAGCTTCTAATATCTGACTTTCAAAACCAGTATAGAAGAAGTTATAGACTTTCTGGGGCCTGATGGCAGATGTAACACATCTACCTAATCTCGATGAATATAAGACTGTCATGTTACAGTGCTTGACATTACCATCACATGACGGTCATCTGAAGATGCTTTTGATGTTATCATTGTTACTGGTGAGAAATTATTCTTAGAACTTGCTTTGATTTTATTCTCAAAATAATTGCAAGAAATGATATGCAAATCAACAGCTATATTATCATGTTCACAATTTTAAGTGTAAAATTACAAATAAAATATATAATAATTCAGTTGAGAATATGACTTACGTGTTAACAATTCTTCCCATATTTGCAGGTTTAGGTAATTTAATTAACTATTGTGCTCTGAACATTAGTGAAAAATACCAAGAAGGATGAAGGACAAAGGGTAAATTGGCCTTGTAACTGCACACTGCTCTGAAGTTATATCATTAAAGTACTAAATTTCAGTAATAGAACTCATGGATGTTGTAGAAGCCTTAGCTTTTAGGAATAGTACCTTTTAAGTGTGGATTTACTTTTGCTATTCTGAATTCTAAACTGAATGCTATTCTAAACTGAATGCCTGTCTTTCTGTTTCTGGTGTCTCATGCTCCATATGGTAACAGATGTATAAGCTATTCTGTCCTTAGAGAAAACCAAACAAAGGTAACCACTGAAGTTGAGGTCACATATAGATTAACTTTATTCTATCCCATCATCTTTCCTTTTTACTTTTTAGTAATCTAGCTAAAAATCTTATCTGTATTTCTTTTCGTTTCCTTTGTCAGGCTAACTCAGCTTGACTTTTACTAATTCTCACTTTATCCATGTGTTTCACAACCTTCCACATGTTGTTTTCTTTGATGATCAATCTCCTTTTTTCATTGTAGGCTTTTCTTAAACTTTATACCTCCTGCTGTGTTACTAACTTAACTGGAACTCAACTATTTCCTAGAAGTTTTCCTCCCTGAGTTCTAAAGTATTATCAAAAGTGACTCCATTTTATATAGTGTTGTTCCTGAGTAAGTCAGCTTAAATGCCCTGTCCACTTCTCTCTTCTTCCCTCCCAGACCCATGCTGCTCTTTCCTTTGTACTATCACAAGTACCTGTGCACCTGCATTTAATGAACAAAAAGATGACCTGTCAGACAAGCTTATTTTTCAATGAGATCAGGAGCCTGATCTGCTTTTCAGGAAAGACACAATACATCTGTGTCAGGATAACAGAGAGAGCAAAATGAAGGCAGGAATGTAACGGTAGCCATACAGATACTGAGATAGCATACAAGAAATTTTGAGTAAAACTACACCTTTCATTTGAAAGAAGGCACAGCACTGCTCACCACAATATGCTACACCTGTAAGGTGACATGGTAATTGCCAAAACTCAATCTGAGCTAGAAATTGTGAAGGAAATTTAGAAAATGTTGTCTGGTCTTGGCACAGAATTCTCCTTCAGCCTCTTAAAATTTCTCCTATTTAGTAATGCTATTCTTAATTCCTGTCATCTATTTTTAAATGCCAAGACTAATGATTCATTAGCATGAGAGATTACATTGTGAAATACAGGTGCGTAGATTACAGGCAGGTTAAGTATCAGCCTTTCAGTCCTTCAGAGAAATGCACAGTGTTAAGATGACAAATTAGTAAATGTACTGTGTACCTTTAAATGATCGCTGTAATTTCATTTCAAACTGTCTTCCTACATGACTGACTTCTATTAATTCTTCCACAGAACATAAAATATAGAATGTATTGTTTAAAGTACATTTTCACAGTAAAAGACTAAGCAGAACTTAAACATTAGAATATTTTTTGGCATCAAAACTTATGTAGCCATAAATGAACTTGACAAGATTAATAAATCTCATTTACATTTGAATACTTGGGAATAATAATAACTTTTTTGGTGTTTGATGGATAAGAGGATCAATGAGACTGAAGTTATGTCTATGTGCAATTCAAATGGAATGAGATAAAAAATGTTGCTCAGTGGAGTACATCCAGAATTGCTACCCTTTTCTGAAGATACTAACTTATTCTAATGAGTATCAAATTTGCACTGTATTGATGTATAATCCCTAATCAGAGATCTGACCTCAACTTTTCAAGCTGCTTTCCTCTAATTCAGTCATGCAAAAGAATAAATATTAATTTGAATCAGGAATAAAAGAATTTCTGCTTTAGAGCTTCCTGAGTTTTGGTTCTCAGCTTCGTCAAAATGTCCCTCTTAGGCTGAGGTAATGTATGATTTCACCACAGAAAAGTCAAATGGATTAAGTGAAGGAATTGTTTGTGAGTGAATTGTTTGTGAGAACACACACAGAGTAACCAAACTCTTTTGGGAGTACAAGTAAAGTCTAATATTTTTGCCTTACAGATAAAGACTTTGTCTATACTAATATAGTAAAAAGTATCAAGAAATTATCTGCTGCACTGGATTTTTTAACACACTGTCACTGTATTAGAAGAGTCCGTGGGGTTCTTTGGTGGGACTATGGCCTTCTCCAAGACAATTCTTGTCCCATTTTCGGTGCTAGCAGAAGCGACTAGGGGCCATTCTCAAAGACAGTTTAGAATTACTGATTTGAGGCAACAGAGAGAAGGTAAAAGAATTTCTCACACTTGTCTTCATGAAAGAAAGCATTTTGTTTTGTAGATAAGAAACAATTGGGTTTCCTTTGCTCTTTAAAGTGATTTAATGGAGAGGCAAGGCAGTTGGTATTTTAATGCTGATGTAGCAGTAGAAAAATAGAAACTGACTGCAATTTTCAAACAGCTTCAAAAGCAGAACTTAAGGGACAGAAACACACAGCAAGTCTACCAGAGCTGATCTCATGCTACTATAGACAGTTCACTGTCGAGAGGGTCAAGAGGCCATTTCTGAAGACATACTGTGGAAGGGGAGTTCCAGGAAACCGGTCATGTATTTTTTTCCCAAAACTTTCAGTAGATATCATTCATGAATACCATTGAAATCACAAAAGAAGTACTGTCTGGTAACACAATTATTTTTTTTTAAATTTGATAAACAGATAAAGGTTCATTAATTTTGCCATTCTTTCAGCAAGGATGGATTCTGTCATCAGAGTTTTAGGTGACCTGCTGATTTTATTCATTTCTCCAGACTTGCTTTCAGACTTGGATGAAAGATTCACCTATGTAAAGCAAGGCTGAAGGCAGATTTTACTCCAAAATTCACCGTAGCCATAATGGTGAAACAAGATCTGTCTTTTCCAACAGGAAAACTTCCTTGAGAAATGTTAGTTAAAAGGAGTTGTAATGATTTCTGCTATTTTTAAGTCATTTAGTTTATTATTTTAATGTATTTATTCACCTTAAGGAGAAAGAATCAAGAAATGAATGACAGAAGGCTTAATTAAACCTATTATGTGTCTCTCATGATGACACTGTGGCAACAAACCTATACAGATTGTTTCAACTCTTACTTTAGAAAGCCTCATGTTTAACTATAGAGTTTATGCATGCGTATCATCTCATGAACTTCTAAAAGATTATACAAATATTTTAAGACAAAATACTTTTTAGACTAGGGCCAAAGTTCTTAGCATCTTGCACTATTGAACTTAGTTATATAAGCTGAATATTTCTATAAACAATAAAGTAAGTATGACTACAGCTAAAATTCAAATAACTTGGTTTTCCAAACTTGAAACAAAAAGTTCTACTTTGACTAAAACTTACATTTTTCATCTTTTTTATATGAAAAATATATGTCAGTTTAAATTTTTTTCTGATTCTCTCAACAAAAGAAAAGGCTAGACTTGCACAATTACAAAATAGATATGTGTTAGTGGTTTGAACATTTGTGTGGGTAACTATGGTTGAGGATTTGGATCCAAGTCCTATAGTCAATGAAGACCTTAGCTGTGAAATTTTGTTTGTAAGAATGGTCTCACTATCTTTCCTTGTGAAATTGTCCCACCTTGCAAAAATAAATAATTGAAAAGATATGAAGCAGTCACCACATCTGAACTAGAAGTAAGATCCCTTCCTTCAGTAAGATAACATAATTTCCTGAGTCTTCATTTAGCTGAAAGAGTTAGTAGAGTGTGACACAAATTCACATTAATTTCATTTCACTGAATGATACTCTTCAATTAATAAACTATTTATTAATAAAATGCATCCAGTTATATACACAGTTTACTTTTTCTGGCATGTAAATATGGTTTGAATCTGTCTTTTAAGCATGTATTTCTTAAAAAGAGCATATTGAAATTATGCAGAAAATAATCCATAAGTTTTGTAGTGCAAATCATTGTTGCAGCTGTAGCTATTCTTAACCAACATAGTAACATTCTCCACAATAATGTGACGCTTTTAGAGCAAAGCAATGTCCAACTTACACTGTATTACAGGATGATTAGGGACATTTTTGGAAATGAAAGTGTTATTAGTTGCGTTTTGATTTCTTTTCCCACTTCAGCTTATCACCTTTCTTTTATAGTACCTAAAACTGTTTAGCTTTGTATGTCTTGGAAGAAAATGTTGATATTGTAGTGTCAACAAACAATTTGTTAGGCTATTTCTTCTGGAATGAATGTGAGAAAGAAATGTTTTTCTCACATCTAGACGATAGAATTAAATCAACTTTTTAAAAATTAATATTAGGAAATTATGAAATACACCCATCAAGATGTACAGGGAGCTTGATGGCAAGAAGAAAAAACATAGATCATTAAGTTTATTTCTTAGTAGGTGAATTCAATAAAAGGGCTGACAGAAGTGTGCTGTGATGGAATGGGCAGTACACAGGCTGTCTCCTCAGGAAACTATTGACTTATATGTCTGCAACATGGCTGACTTCTCATTCTGTGCACCACTGGACAGTCGTGGTAGATCACACATTGAAAAATGACATTTAAATTGTATCTAATCCATATCCTTCTCCGTAGATTGAAGGAGAAAATAGATTTTGTGGAAAAGAAAAAAAAAAGGAAATTATACAAAGAAGCCCATGACTATTGAATTAATAAAATTGCAGTGAGGAGTTCCCTAAATGACAGGTGAGAAGTTGTTTTCCCCTATCACTTCTCTATCTTTTTAGCCGAGTCTGCAAATATCACTGAGATTGTAGGCTTGTGAAAGGTTAAATAATCCACAGATGAAGGAAACCGATTTTGTTTTATGACCTAATGGAACACAGAGATTGTATGTGGCAAAAGTAATCACAAAATATGTCCACTGTTGTAGCCAGTTTTAAGACACTGTTCCAGAGAGAAGCTGTGAAACCCATCACAAAAATATGCAGCTGTTTTGCAGTAAGGCAGGTAGATTTAGTCAAGTTAAAATCTGTATTTTTTTTTAATTTTGCATGAGGTTCAAGGCATTTATTCTTTTTTAACTCAAGCACATATGGCAAAAGTAACCAACACGGAGAAATTATTATTAAAGTTTAATTCTTAAATCCTCTCTTTTGGTTATATAAATTTCTAACAACAGAAATGAGAGGAGATAAGAGATCAATCTAACAATGTTTATGTCCTTAGTGTACAAGTTCTTTCATAAAACTTTTACACTTTGTTATTAAGTTTCATATCCTCAAAACATTTTTGATGTTATGCACTTATTTAAAATTACTAGGTGTTCCACCAAGCTAGGTTTCTTCTTTCAACAACTATATTTTTACTATGGTTGCTTTACTTGCCTGATGTTTTCTTCCTTCATATGAACACTTTCTTTAATACAGTAAAAACTTAGCTAGAATAACTAACTTTCCCATTTTTTAAATTTCCATTAACTGCAGAATCTTTAAAGATTTGTTTGGGATTTAAATAACTCTTCCATAGAGCTAGCCACACCCAGAACTACAAAATTCATTAACATTAGGATTGGATGATGCTCTAACATTTTAATGTCCTGATTAGAATCTTGTTAAGAAAACAATATGCTTTGTACATGAACTATTCCTTGTGACTGGGGAGCATAAATGGCATCTGAAGCTGTAGTAAATTGAGAGTTTTTTATCTTTGTAACAACCTGTTATGAGAAAAGTGAAAGATGATTTTAAATTTGTGATTCTTGTGATAAAGAATTCTGATTTGTTTTATTGACAGTATAAATTCTAATAACATTTTGTCAGTTTTGTCCGGGGACTTTTTTCCCTCAATTTTTTTCTTCTACATAAAATTCTACAGACAACAAAAAATTTCCTGGTTTTACTTCTGCTAATTTCTTTTACATCATGAGACATATTTTCTCCCCTTTTTTTTTTCTTTGCTTACTTTCCAAAAAAAGCATAAACTAGCACGAAATGCATAGGAAATGCAAAGATTAAAAAAAATAAGAAAACTTTTATTCAATTTAAATCTTCATACATATTTGCTGTGGTAGTTTAAAATTTCAAGCAGACCTTTAACTGCACATAACTGGCCTTTTCATTTTGCTCCATAAAAATAACCAGTGATATAGGAGGTTATTTCAAGTGTTATCTACACATAGATAATGTTCACTTTATATCTCCTTCTCTTTCAAATCCAAAGACATCGTATAAGTATTTCAAAGTCCTATTTTAACTGTGCAAACATATTGCATATTATATAGTACTTGAACATTTATATTTGCAATGCATCACCAATACTGAACTACATGATAATAACCATAGCAACTGGGCTTTTGGCCATGTAATTTTGAGAAAACTAAGACCCAATGCAATAAGCATGCTCTCCTTTTTCAGGTTTCATAATATTTTGCATAAGCTGGTTACAGCACATACTTTTTCCTATAAGATAGTGTCAAAGCCCTTGTTTAATGGTCGTTGCTGTTTCCTTTTGATCTTTATGCCATTTCTTTCTTTAATTAGGAGAACATCTCTTCAAGGTGCAAAGATGTACTCTATTTTCCAAAAGAGTACAAATCATGCATTCAAGCAAGTCCATGAACTAAAGTTTGGTTGTTTGTTGATTTTTTTTTCTGTGAAAGTTGTAAATTCCTAAGCTTTTGGAATCCATGGTTTTCAGTAAAGAAAGGGAATATGTAGCTTTGTATCTCATGATCAGAAATGCCTTGTTTTATTCTTGTGATTATAGATACTCTTCACACCACTAGAGCCCAGTAAGACTGTAGAGCACCAATTACTTTAATTACTTAAAGGTTAGGAACTTTCCTTACAAAAATCCTTTTCAATGCTTTATTTCTGTCTGACTGAAAATAACTGGAGACATGCAAGCTAGCTGTTAACAAACGATACTTCATTATAAGGGTGGTGAGGTACTGGAAAAGATTGCCCTAGGATCTGACTTACTGTGACTTTTCAGTGATACAAGCTTCTGACACATTACTATGAGTTTACAGTATGGTGACACCATATATTAAGTGTTTAGTTGCTGCATAATGCAAATATTGTTTCAACAGCAACACCAGTCATTTAATATCAGGAATTTGAAGAAACCTTAAATCAAGAGTGGAAGAGAGAGTGTCATGCTACATAGAAGTTGAGCTACAATTACACATTGAACTTGAAATTGCTCTGTTGAACAAGTTGCTTACAAACTTCTAAAAGAACTTCAACTTCATTACTCTATCCTTTTTAAAAGATTTCCATGTCCTTAAAAAAGCCTCTTCTCTCTTTCAAGTTCTGCAGCATCATTTGCTACATCTCAGGACTTCCAGCTAACATTCCTCCATGAAACTTTCATGAGAAACTTTCATCACAATTCCCAAATACTTTGATGAACAGAAATCACATTCCAGCCATAATAGCCTAATAATTTTCATATCTGCAAAAGCAGGTGTGCAAAATAATACAAACTTAAAAATCCAATAAACCCATCAAATCCAATCACTTCTTTCTTTTTCTTTTTCTACCTTTTTTTTTCAACAGCTTCATCTAAATTTGTTTTATTGGAAGAGGTAATATTGTAACTATAAGCGCATGAGGTCCTGAATGAACTGTGGATGCAGCTACTGAAACTCACAGGCCTTCTGTTATTTTAGCTCCAGCTCTCACTTTCCTTGTACTTCTTTTCAGCTGGAAGTCAAATGGCTACCTGTAAGCCATACTCCTGAGATGGGAACAGAAATTTGAGGTTCAGAGCCCTGGAACTATTTATATTTGCCAGTTGTCCTGTTCATTAACCAAGAGGTTTGTTTGATGATAGATTTCTTTTCTAAAAGATAAAATACAGCAGAATTTTCTCAGAAGCTACATTTAAAACTGAGGTCCAGTAATACTGTGATGATACCACATGCTGCCCTGACATGAGGAAACTTTGGCAAACGTGATTATTCCTCCCAGCTCAGCAGTAGGTGAATAGTGCCATGATCTCCAAATACCTTGACAGGATCTGCAGCAGATAAGACTACAGCAATAGATTTAAGAGGTCTGACTCTAATGGAGGTGTAAATAAAGGGAGAATCTCAGACCTCACACTAGATCTGCTGAGTTCTTGACACCACCAGATGTGTTGGTAGACATGCAGGTAGGCAACCTATCCTTAAACCCATTGCTTTCCAGCTGTGGCTATATGAAGATCTGCCACGTCTCATGGTAATGTCGTATTTTCAACAGGATCTAAGAAATTAGGGTGGAATTCTTTTTGCATCCCTACCATAAATCATGGTAGGATTTATCCAGGTAAACCACTGAAATTATGTTGGTTTTCTTCCTGTAAAGTGCTGAAGGGAAATTAGGGTTGGAGGGAAAATCTGGCCCTATTTTTCCTGATAGTATGTTTGAAAAAGAGCATGCTATAGATAGACCATAGCATTTACTTGGGATCATGAATTTTTAATAGCTTCTGAGAAGTATATTGTAGTGAATGATTTCAAAAGCTAAGACATTTTCAGTTTTCATTAACAACTACAAAAATTCCTCTCAGTTGCATACTCTGTGCCAGTATATGTGATATGTATGCATAAACATGAACATAAATCATATATATTTTTATATATGTATACATAAAAAACTATGCTCACACACATAGTTAGAGATGCAGACTATCCAAAAGATATATAGGCACTTTATTCCATTCTATTCCTAAGTTTACAGTTCTTTCTTTCCTGCTCAGATAGTGTGGCAAAATGATAGATGTTTCAGGAAACTAGCAATGAGTGAAGTATATCACTGCAGAGTATTCAAGTACATCATTAAAGTATACCATTTGAGATGGATTAGAGTTACTTTCCCTGATAGTTGATTCATTTACAAAAGTAACTCCACAGAAAACCAATGTTTTCCACTAAGCATTTTGTTTCTAATTTTGAGATCCTAGGCCAAAGTCAGTGGACAGTGTAACTTGCATAATGTATTCAAATTACAACTTAGAACTTCATCAAGTAATGTAAAGATCTGATTTATCAATGTTATAAAAAATATTACTCACATGCAAACTGAAGAACAGCCTCTCTGCTTAGAATACTGCCAAACGTGTTGGTAGTTAAACACTGATACTGTCCAGAATCCTTCATTTCACTGGGGTTGTTGATGATCAAACTTCCTTCTATTAAACTGAAGCGATAATCACTTTCAATGTCGATTTCAGTTCCATTTCGAAGCCATCTTAGGAAAAAGAAAAAAAAAACCTACTTGAGCATTCTATAGTGAAATGAAGGTATCAAGCTTAGTCTACAGAATCTGACAGTCCCAGTTATAATAGGGATAGTTACTCAAAGATGCAAGGTGCAGGAAACCAATATTCCGGCAAAACTTCGGATGGAGACATTCCACAACGTGTGTCTGATAAAAACTAAGTTTTCCTGAAAAAAACACAAGCAAAACCAGATCTTCAACTTTTAAAAGATATTCTTTTTTTTTTTTTTTGTCTATGCTAAATGGAAATAATGATGTCTTCTTTTTTTCCTGTTTTTTTCCTCCCGAAAAAACTAATGTCCACAAAGGGTTCAGACTTGAACACTGAACAGCAGATGCATTCTTTATGTCAAAAATAGGAGGTTGACTGTGCCTACTACAATCAAAGTTTTAATTTACACTCTATCAATAAAGCCCTAGGCCCAGCTGAGTTTAACAGTTAACGGAGCTGAGTCTGCACTGCATGAAAGCAGGGAAACTTTTTTTCCCATTCTTTCAGCATTTAATCTTCTGGGCCCAAGAAACAGAGAAACCTCAAATAAATACAGAAGGCTGTAGAGCAAGGCCTGTGAAGAGCAGGGAGGTAGACTGATGTACATAGACTGTTACGAAAAAAAGGGATTTTGGCAATGGACAAAGACAAAATAATATCAGCTGGATCAGTACACACAAAATTCAGAGAAGACAGGAACAGAAGAGACTGGAATTAGCTGGTGGATGGCCAAGGAAAATTCCTGGCAGCTGCTAGATAAATGGCAACTGAGATCAAATATGGAGTCTGCAGAGGGAATGCTAAGTTTGGAGATGTTTGAGAGTGAAATAAGAAGCCTGAGCAGTAAAGACAAGAATGGGAGTAAAGGTAAGATGGAAAAAGCCAGGCTGTAGGAAACATATTAGAAAGTATCACAACCAAGCCAAAACTTTGAATAATTCCAGAATAAACACTTATGTTTCTGCGGTTTCAGAAGTAACCTAAAAGTCTCATAATTTTTGTTGTGCAAATGGGTTTATGAGTTGGGTTTCCCCTCTGTTCCAGACATTGTCTGACCTCTCTCATTCATCTTGAAAGACTGAAAAAAACAAACCCTACAATAGTCTATTGGCTGCAAGAGTAAAAATCTTGTGTGGTAGATTAATAGACTCCAGCAGGCTGGAATAACCTCATGTGTGTGTATGCAATATCTCAGTTAAATAATAACACTCACATATGAATACTTTTAGATTTTCTTTTGTGTCAAACTGTATAGAACATGAAATTGTTAGAAGACTGTAAAGAAGAGATAAAGAGTGTAAGCAGGTATGGTACTGTTATTATAATGCACAGATATTTCCTTCATTACTAATTCGCAGTGATTCTACAACTTCAAAATTGCCTCAGGAAATTTCCGGGAACTTCTGAAGACTGGAAAAACTTGGCAACATTTACACTCCAGAGGTAACCTTAATGAAGCAAAATAATTATCAATTCACCCTACTTTGTTAACATTTGTGGTGAATGAGGTACAGACAGCAGAATTCAGCTGAAGTAGCTCTGAATATTGCTTAATCCAAAGGTCAGAATTGTCAGAATTAAGATGAACTGTGAAACTGCTATTTGTACTGTCTTTTCATGATTGGACTTTTGATTGCAGAGGACTTCTACTTCATTTATTGTAAGAAATTAAAAACTATCGACAATTTCTTTACGTTTTAAAGGATATTAGGGAAATATTGGTAGGATTCACTACATTTTTAAACAAATTCATACAATGAAGAGCTAAAAAGGAATTTCAAATCTTCAACAATTTATTAATTACTTAATATTTTGAATGAAATCATAAAGAAAGCTAACTTTTTATACATATATCCTTGTATGTATGTGCGAAATAAAAATAAAAATATAATTGAACTTGAAATGATGGGAAATTTAGATAGAGAAAAAGCAAAAAATACATGTTTTGGCATTTACAAATGGGAATTGCTACAAAACTCAGTTTGCTTTAATTAGCTTTCTTCGCTTAATCTCCTTTTCAGTTAAATTCAATGCAAAAATATGGGTTTTGAATGCTATCCCAAAATTTGGATCTTGATTGCTCTCTGCCTATTTATCTTGGGGTGTTTTCCAAATAATTGTAGTCCCCTCATATAATCAAAACACATTAGAGGAAAAGCAGCATTGAATTGTGTGACATTTTCTTCTGGCTACCCTGACTAATCTGAAAGGACAGAAACCAAAACATAACACTTCCAAGGTCATGGATTATTAGGAAAAATCAGCTACTTTTTTCCTTCAAGAAAAGTGACAGATAACATTTCAAAATATTCTAATTTGGCTTAAGCAGATAAAAACTTTTTAAAAAAACTTTTTCAGCTGCCTTTTCTATCAGAAAATGATACTGACAAAAAAATTACTACCCAGTTTATATGTGTCCTAAGTAAAATAGGACATACAAATGTCCTAGTTTCAAAATAGTGTTCCACAAGGCAGTGAAAGTTCTGTAGTGAAGTGGCATCTCAATGAATTCTACACTTGCCTGTAACAGTAGAACTGATGACCTGTGAGATCCCACAGGAAATTTGTCAATGTCTGTATTCCTCATCAAAGGGATCTCGGTTATGTTTTCATTGTACAGGTCCTGACTTGTGATGCTAAAGCATGGCTTGCAGAAATGCTATGCAAACACAATCAGTTTTTCTCTAGGAGTTATTCCCTAAACCAATGCATCTAGATATGTTAATGGCTGAAAATAAAAAAAATTAAGAGTGATTATTTCAGGGTAGAGCTTAGACAAGGGGAAACAAAGCTCTTTGCAAGGAAGAACAACATCTGAAATGATGTGAGCATTCTCCATTCTGTTAAAATGAAGTAACATCCTAGAAAAATAAAGAATTTGTAAATAGGCTATGAGCACTGTGTCACAAATTATACAGACTAAAGAAATTGATTAAAAAAAGGCAGAAATTACTTAATATTGAATTTTATGAGTGTTTTGAATGTTCTTTTAATATAACTTTAAATAAATAAATTTATACTGTGCTTTGCTTTTGGCTGAAAGTAATTCTTAGCAACATAGGACTCACAGCCCAGGTAAATAAAGATTTCTATTGTCCCGTGTAGCTGAACAGGGTCTTTGGTGACATGTAGATATCTCTTTTTCTTACTATTTCATATACCAAAGGTTGGCCAGTGACATACACAAACCTTTGCCTATCTACAGATCTTTTGAGGCTAAATTCCCTGTGCATCTGTCCTGGAGAATAGTATATTCCCCACAGAATAATTCATATCTCTTTTCTCTTCCCTTGAACAGTAGTGTACATAGCAAATGCGGTACAGACAAGTGGCAGCAACAGAGGGAGAAGTTAAACTGTGCTGTTTGAATTAGACCTTTCAGGTCAAAGCTCTCCTTGCAGGAACAGCAGTCAGGAAAATTTGTTTATGAGGCTGCTGGCACCAATTAATCTCCGAAGAACTGAAGAAATTAATATAACAAAATCATAAAACAGCCCTAGTTGTAAAGATCTTGAAAGATCATTTGGTCCAGTCTTTCACAGAAAATGGAGGCTAGATATGATTAGCAAGCACTTTGTTCATTTGCATCTTGGAAACCTGCAGCAACTGGGACTCTGCCATGTCCCTGAGGAGGTTGTTCCAGTGAATGACTGTTCTTCCAGTAAAAAAATTATTTCTTATACTGAGATGAAACCTCTCTTGTACGAAATCTTGTTGCCCCTTGTCTTCTCCATGTGTCTCTTTGTGAAGAGAGGATCCCTGTCCCCTTTGTAGCCATTCTTTAAAATATGACAAAGTTCTGTATTTGTTGGTTGCATTCCACTAGGAAAATGCAAAAAATGGTTGGATGAAGAAAGAAAAGATATTGATTACATAGGTTCTCCAAAGACAAAATTTCTACAAGAATAATAAGGTTGTCTGGGAGACATGAACAAAGGATTCCTCTCTCTTGGAGGGGGGAGGAATTTGTGCCTTTTCCCCGTGGTCACATGCTGTGTTAATGGAGTGATATGTTAATGGAGTCATACTGTTTTACAGTGTGCACAACTGATATCCTTTTTTTTTTTAATCCACAAATCACCAGTATGTAATAAAAAATACACAAGGAATGTCAACAAAGAAGAATGCGACAAAGCTTTTATATCGCATAGTGAGAAGTTCATGTTATTCCAATTTGAAGAATTTCTGACCACTCATTCCCAATCCCATGTTATGTGTTTTAGTCATGACTGTGCTGTTTGGGGAGATTGTGTCATGCATCAGATCCATTTAATGAGTCACATCTGTTGCAAAGAGGCAGACTGAGTGCTGTTTTGGTGGGGATATTTAAGGATGGTACAGCTTTTGAATCTCTTCCAATTATAGAAATACAAGTGCTGTGATTCGAATAACCCTAAGGAGAATTCATCCAGAATTCTGAAGAATCCACAAGTCAAATAAATCTAAAAGGTAAAAGATAAAATGCAGAATTGATGGTTGCCACCTATGATAAAACACAACAATAAGAGTAACTTTATTCCCTTTGTAATTGAAGAATGAATCTATGAGAAAAGGGTATATGGAAAAAAAAACCAACTATATATTCCCCCAGCCTTCTCAAATCATTTGTAATTTGCATAAAATATGAACAGATTCAGATATAGTAAATGGATAAGGTGATTTGCAACATACTGTTCCCACCTGTAAGTGGGGCACCATTATTAAACTGAACTCTTAGGCTCACAGGCATGTCATGACAGGTCTTTCTAGTAGATAAGTGTGGGATAGAGGTCTGTAAGGAAAAATAAGCAACAGACAATGGTTGCAAAGGAATAAAATTGCAGACTTGTGAGTGAAGAGACACCAAATTTGTCTCAGTCTTAGTATCTTGCATGCATAATCATGTCATTTAATATACCTGTTCTTTGCTGCTTTCCGTTTAAAATGAGATAGTATTTTGTAGATGTTCAGAAAAAAAACAACAAACAATAAAGATTTTGATCTTGTCAGTTGTTACAGATACAAGTCAATAAAGTGGACAAAAGGAGTCCCTCCACATGGATAGATATGATGCAGAGAGCACATAATTTGAAACTTTGTGTATTGCTTTGTTTTTAATCACTACCACTTAGGCTTCTTGCTTATTCAGGATCAGAAAAAAACCATTCAATCAGGAAAACCACTGTCAGGGAGCTGTTTCTGTTCTGTTGCTCTCCAAAGTACACTGATTCTCACAGCAGGATTGCAGTGGCTATCTGAAAACTAAAAAAAAATTTCTAAACCAGATACCTGTATGTGGGAGTAGGGTTTCCACGAGCTTGACAATTGAGAGACACTTTCTTTTCCTCAGAATCAGTTGGAAAAATCATATCGTCTGGTTCTTGTACAAACACTGGCCCATAATCAACACTTTCTGTGAAAAAAAAAAAGAAATACTACAGTTTAGGAAATCTGAAAAAATATAAATGTATAAACGTGAAATTAAAGTATCTAAAATTATGTTTGCTTTCAAGAGGTTCATATTCCATTACTTCAGATGCTGTATTAAAAAACAATTTTTAAAAGAAAAAAAATATTACTAAGTGAAAAATAAAACACATAGTACGGTTTAAGTATTTATTATGCCTTAGAATGGCTTTCTCATCAGGCCTGCAGTCTCGTGAGAAACTCAGGAGAATTTAGAGGACTTAACTCTGCTTATAGAGAGCAAGGTAAACAAAAATTTTCCTGCTGCTTGCAGTAGCTTATCTCACAGAAAAGTAATACACACTTTTCCCCTTTATGTCAAGGAGGTGCTAAGAAAAATCACTTGGAAAATTAATGTCAGCAACTGGTGGCTATTATAAAATAATATATAGCTTAATCTGACATTTCATTTTCCTCCACTGTCTTCCCTAATTTTGGCATGTACTTAAATCTTGATAAGAATTTACATTTCTGAGCTAGAAAAGCTGGATAGACCCATAGAATACATCTATGATTCCAATTCATTCTGATTGTCAAGTGAGAAGTATAAACCTTCAGAAAAGTAAAAGGTCGCAAGCAGAGCATTCCTGATCACATAGTTGTGAATAACTAAAATTCTCACTGTGCACCAGAAATCTGTGGAATTTTAGTAATTTTAGACTTACTCCAGACTCTTGGATTTAATCCCACAGTGATTTTCATATTTAGAGCACTATCCTAGTGATTTGAGTGTGGAGAAAAAGTTACATTTTCCTACTACTTGCAATGAAACATAAGGGAACAGGGTTTTCTCTGTCATTTTTATCATTTCATATGTTCCTGTCATAGATGTCCTCCACTTCATACTGAGGACAGCATGACACATGAAACAATTTATAACATCCTGCTATATTTTTCCAACCAGCCTCAAGATACACCTGAAAGCTTGGGGGTTTTGACTGACAAAAATTATTTACTGCAATGTTATACCAACTCCACACAACTTCAACCACATGTTATGGTTTCACAGTTTTGGGAACTGCAACTTTTTGCGTTCAGCTAACAGTTTCAGAAACACTGGGTGGACAGGAAAAGGGGATATGAATCTTGCTACAGAGAAGAAACTCTTGGGATCTGAAAAACGATGAGAAACATGGGAGGCATTGGTCATAGCATGCTGGTTTTGAGATGCAAATTTCCATCTTTAAATTCTTACATTTGGGATTTCTCAATTGTCTCATCATACAGAAAAGACCACATAAAACCCCATTATGCTATTCAACCTTTCTTTTTAGTGATGACACACATTACACACTTAGTTGTTGTCCTTTTACACTACTATTCAAATGTAGATTTTGAAAGCACTTTTATTTTCAGGTGTGCATGCTTCTACTGAAATAGATTCAAATAATTACTCTGTCAATTTGTTAGGTCAGCAAAGAAAAACAGCAGCAGCTAGTAGTTTCTGTTTTCCATAATTTTCCAGTTTATTAACCCTATTTGTAGGACGGTGTAAAGAAGTGTGGGTTGCTGTTCTGCATATGTACATTACTGTGTAGGTACATTACTTCACTTGGGTTTATTAGCAGAAATATATTTTCTGGAAAAAATTTCTATATTATTTTAAAAAATCAAAACAACCACAACAAGTGATTTCTTATATGTACTTATATTATTGAAGTTAAAATAACTCTGGTATTAAATTTTGAGCAGTGCAGCTGAAGATGCCACATGGGCAATTGATTCAGCTGACAAAACTTATTTTAAGCCAGGAGAATGTGAATACAAAAGAATTGTATGGATTGTTTCTTGTAATTTGCTCACCTGCTTCTTACATTGCACAAAAGAAAATACTAATGGATGTAAGTGTAAATAATCAGAACTTACATCGAGCTAGAGTTTAGCAAAACCAAGAATTAATTAATGATAACAAATCTAAATCATGGGTTTAGATTTAACTGTTACTCATGCAGATTAGTAGACATACGGACAGGGAGTATATTAATGAAGATTAATGATTTTATCTTCTCCCTAGGAGAAACTCTGTAGATAAAATATAATGTCACGGTCTAGGACTGCTGAAAAGAAAAGGAAAAGGTGCTGGTGTTACTAGCAGTACAGGTGTTATTTCTACCTGTATGTTTTGCAACAGTGGTACTGAAATACTGCATTCCACTTTTCTTTTAGAAAAATAAACTCTAAACTCTTTAGATGGAAGCTTGTGTTCTTAATGATGGTGGCCAAATGGACACTTGTGTGTGAACTAAGATCAGATTTTACTTCTGCCTGCAGTGAAGGCAAAGGTAACAGAGAAAGTTCAGTGCATGCAAGTCATGTTTATAAAAGATGTAGTTAGTTGCTTATCTGCATTTCAAATGGAGTGTGGAATACTGACAGAGATTATTTGGAGATGCAAAAGCAACATAAGAATGAATGAGTCGTCTGCCAGTTTCACAAATACCCATAAGATGTTGTACTGTAAGACAGCTCACACAAAGACTGGAGCTGACCATGGCACACTCTTGTCCCCTCTTTCAGCCACTCAGACAGAGATTTTTGCAGCTTTAACAAAGCCATTGACCTAAAGACCTGGAAGCACATCCAGCCCCAGTCTATAACACACCGTGGCCCCACAGACAACTGGACGCTTCCCTCAAACTATGGACAGTGGAGTCACCCAAGCCCTCTGTCTGACCTTGAAATTAAATTTTCTGATTCATGAACCATTGGCTGGTTCCTCTGCTTTATGTGGTCTTTTGGGGGAAATATCCCAGATCTTCTCCTTATTGCCCTTATTTTCTTCCTCTATTTATCTATCATTGCATATGTTGATATATAAACTATATATTTACATACACACATACACACATTTTTAAACATATGTATGTTTTCTGATGCCTTCAAGGATCCAAAGGCATCATGTTTCTTTGTACTCATGTTTTAGCTAACTGTGGCCCATGCTCTTAAAACAGATAGTCCTGTGTGAGTGTGCATTGCAGGATTTGAGGTCCACATCTTATTTTTACTTTCTAACTTAAGCAAGAGCATAAAACAATATGACTATTTAACATACATGTTAGCATATGTATATTTCAATTTACTGTTTTAATTTCTCAAGGTAAATATTTCTGTTCCTGACACAGGCTTTTATTAAATAAAATACAGAAGACCAGTTGCTTTAAGTGCCATCATATTTAAGACCAGTGAGTTTTTGGATTACTGGTGTACACTGCAACCAACCAGTAGAATAGCTAGTTTGTGGTCTCCTTACAAGTTTTAAGTTACCATTTTCAATCTAGGCAACTAAAAGGACTAAGTACTCTCATTAGGATTTACTGTTTAAACTGGTATTGCCCAGAAAGGTAAGGATAAGGAAAACATTCAAAATACCAGTAAAATCCCTCTTTTAAATTCTAGAATATTATTGAGAACAAGGTTCAAATATTCTTTGAGTACCAGTGTTCTACTTACAGCACTTTTCTACTTAAAAAATACTGAAGTATATGACTTTTAGTACCAAGAATTTAAATCCTCATGGGAATGGAAACTGGAATCTGTGTGTCTTGCAACTTGGACAGTAAACAAAATGTGATTTCTCTCTCTTACCTACAGACATACTTTTTTTCTCATCCTCAATTACTGATGGAAAAAAAATCAGATGCTCTTCAGTTCTTACTGAGCAATGCAGATACCATGAGAACAAGCTGCAGATGAGAATTAAGTTTCTTATACTTTCAATTCTACAGCAACTGAAATAGTGTCATTCCTCAACAGTCAACTTTCTTGCCGCCATTCTTGATATTATTCCAGGTCAATAAATACACCGTGAAAAAGGAATTAATTCCTGGAAACTTGGCAACACAGAGGTGGGCAGGAAAGAAATATGTCCCTGTTCAAACACCTGCATTGAAACTGTACTAGAAGTATTATTTTTAGTGTCTGATAATTCTATGTGCTGTACTTCTAAAGAACAAAAGAAATGAAGCTATTGTAAATGTTTTCTTAAATAATATTTCTACAATATAGTAGTCTGCAGAAGGAGAAGGGGTAGCAAATTGTACACTGCATTGGCCACATGCATCAAATGTCATTAATATAGTTTGACCCTGTCTGCAATGCTATAGTACCATTAAATCTATATTATTGGCCTAAATAGTCTTCTTAGTGCCATCTTCTCAGTCTGAGCTACTGGTGGGAAGAAACAGTGGACAAATTATGTGAGGGAATATGCTCATGCAGCCTGTGAATATGGGGGAAGGAAGTATTCCTTCAAGTCTTCTCCCCTTCCTCTGCTCATGTTGCTTTAGAAGCACTTTTTTACTGCTGGTGATAGTACTGATGGGTGGCTTTGCTAATCCCTCTGAAGGTGGACTAGAGATATCTTCAGGCCAATCACTTATTTTCAGCTGTTATTCTGACACACTGACAAAATTTGTCCAAATGGCAGTTGGAACAAGGGTGATGGCAGTTCTTTGAAAGTAGAGTAACTCAGAAAAATTTAAAAAACCCCAAGATTTTACAGGACCAGGAAACCAATATTTTCTTATTGCTCTATTTTGTTCCCCTATGTTTCAAAGGCTTACTGTAGATGGGACAATTTTGTGGAGATGGAAGAATTTTCTAAAGAGAAGCTACAGAAGATGATGTAAAATGATAGAACTTCTAAACCAGCTTAAAATGAGGGATCATTAACAGATCTTCTATCCTAAAATACACAATGGATTCTGCATACAGGCCCTACCCAGAAAACTACCTGCTTGACAAATCACAGAACAAATCCACTATCAACCTTGCTTTTGAAATTCCTTTATTTCCTTTGTTTTCAATTTATGCCTGTTGTATGCACTTCACGTGATGACTCTAACGAATCTTCTGATTAGCCTTTGTTATCACTGAAACAGACAGTATAACCTGTTCAGCACATTCAGAAAATATTTTAGATGTATAGTCACCCTGATTTCTAAGAAAATGTATTGCTTTCTTCAACTGGAAGGTAGAAACTGTCTTTTTTCAGTTTAAACACTGAAAAAAATCTATTAACTTCAGTGCCAATATTTATTTTACAAGTAGGTTCTATAATATAATCTTTCACTCGACACCTAAAAAATAATTACTATACAATTCAGTATCATATGTCAAAATATAAAGTTTCCTTTAATATAATGAACAAGAAGTCCATGAATACATCATGACAAAATATGTTACAATGATTAAATCTGTGTGTAATGGATTTGAACATTAATAAATGTGGCTGAAATTTACAATAATTATTTTGCATCTATAGAAGCAGATATATATATTTGTAGTGTATACATTTCAAAAATACATTTTAATCTCTAAACTATGTTTCAGTTAAGTTAAAAGTCAAGAAAATTTGAGGAGACTCCTTTTGAAGTAAGTTCAGGAAGATATACATGCCTCAAGGTATGCACATTGATTCCAGTATGCTACATGCTGCAGTAGTGTACAGTACATGAATAATTAAGTTTACACTGCAAAGGATATTAAATTATGTGCTTATATTTTCAGATTAATCTTTTCTGAAACATTTTTATTTGTGTATTAAGCAAGAAAACACATGTTTTTTCTGTTACTTGAAATGCTTTCTCTGTTCTGTGGTCTGAAACAAGTAAATATCTTCTAAACTTAGTTTATAATATCTAAACTTCATGCCACATGAATCAATGTTGCCAAATATTTTTAGCAATGGAAAAAAATTTTGTAGTTTGTGTCTTTTATTCAGACTGGTAAATACTGAACCTGGCAGATAGTAGGGAATCAGGAATTTTCATTCAACAAAAATTAGATTCCGATCTTACATATTTGAGGTACATTGATTCGAACACAGTTGTGACACAAACCCTGTTTTTTATTTTCTTCTAAAATATATCAAACCAGAGATCAAAGGAAAAAAAAAGAGTCCTTGTTCAAGGTTAAGTTCAATTCCAGCAATTCCAAAAGTTTTCGAACAGCAAGAAAATGTAAGAGTTTGCAGTTTTGTGTTTCTTCAAGACTATTTACTGAATAATTCATACATTTTATTCACACTTTTTAGTCATGACTTTACACATTGATTCATAGTTTAAAGAGAAGGACTGCATTACCTTAACAGCATGTTTACGCCAAATAATCCCAGATAGTTTAAATTCAGCAGTGAGCCAATGCATAGGTCTTTTAATTTAAGATATCAGAAAACACATGTTGAATCGAGAGTGCAAACGAAATAGCATAAAGTCATTATAAAATAACCTTTATTAGAAGCCATGACAGGTGTCTGAGTATGTCCGCTGGGAAATCAATTGAGAAGTCACTTGAGAACCTGTATAATTAAGCAGCTAATAAAAGTATTTTGGGGGGGTTTCTATGGTAAACTTGACTTCTGAATTTATACCATATATTAGATGTCTGAATAATGCAAATTCTCTATTGTAATAACATATGTTTCCTCCCCTCCTAAAAATGTCCTCTCACTTGAAGCAGTGGTCTTTCATTATAGTACATTAGCACAGGATTCTGTAGCATTTCCTCATTTAGGAGACCCTGGCTGACAAACATGACCACTTAACTTTATCATCACATAGCAGTTGTAGAACAATAACTAGAATATCTTTCCTTCAAGAGCTCTAAAAACTTAAAAGAAAAAAAAACAACAAACCCACCTTGAGACCAAATCAAAATCAATAAACATACTAGTATAAATAAGTGTAATGCCAGATGATTGAGGTAGTGATTTATTTCTGGTCTTTAAATATCAAAGATATTAATTCAGACATAAAGGTATTAAAAGAGCTGAAAGAGGTTTAGAAAATAAGTTGCATTCAGCTGCCATAGCAGATGTGTTCTTGTCCTCTTAGATGATGCAAATTATCCTACCTGGTCTTCTGCCACATCTGAAGTATGCTGATCTTTCCTAAATTCTGTTTCATAGCTATGTCTGTGCCACACAGCTGCTTCACATAGTCAAGGGCTTTTAAAACATTACTCAGGGGACTCTGTCTGCACAGATAGATGTACCAAGACCTGTAAGTGGTGGAATAACTCTTCTAGGACTATTTTTTGCAGCCTTCAGCAGAAATAGGTTCCTCTCTTCTGAGTCAAGTACTCTATTCATTGGGGCTTATGAGGCATGGCTTTTTTATAATTTTGTCTCTGGCCAGTAGTTTTTCATTTCCTTCTGAAAAATTGAAGAGGCTCAACTGCAGAGTTGGAATGTGGCCTCTACGTTGTGAGAAGAGTCATGATTGCTAACACATATCATAGGTCGCACCTGTGGTAGGATGATCATACCTGAGGTAAGACTTAACCATGCTTACTGGAGGTGCCAAGGACTTCTGGTTCTAACTTGTACTATATTATTCATATAGTCTGTATTTTTTGCTTTCTCCTTCAGTCTCTAGACATTCATGATGTAGAAGATCAGGATAATACACTCTGGTTCTAATACTGGACTTTGATTTTAACCTACCCATAACATATTGTCTATGAGCAGTTATCAGTGTCTGGTGAGTGATCAATCTAGTCACTGCTTAAAAGAATACCACAGAGAAAGGAAAAACGTAGAAACATGCCTCAATTCTAGAAATGTTATCAAACAGAATTTATCTGCTTACATGATTCAAATTGTTTCTTTTCTAGGTCAACCTTAATTTAAGAAACACATTTATGCTTGTATATAAGCCATTTTTCTACACCAAACCACATGCACACACTATTAACTTTCAATTCATGCAAGGTACTTTCCAGTGAGAAATATAAGATTTTACTGAGAGGAGCAGTAACCTGTTGTCACACTCATGGTACTGTGTGAATGTCATTGAACTGCGAGTTATTAATCACTATTGTTTTCTGTTATCTCCTTAGACTAATGTGTTTATACACCCTCTATCCTCTTTCTTCCTCCCTTCCTCCCTCCCTCTCTTTCCCTCTGTTTCTTTCTGTCTTTTTACCTTCTTTTGACTGTAACTCAGATAAATATTATCACTAAAGAAATGGTATCAGAAATGTGGCTTTTTAAAATGTAACCAGACATGAGAAAATTGTTACAATGAATTATTTCATGTAAAGGTAAATGACACCATATCACACCAGTATGTATCTCTATGCATGCATGCACATGTGCATGACAGTTGACTACACAGAGTAGATAATTTAGAGAAAAAGTAGTTTTATAAGATTTACTCTTCATGTTTAATTTACATTACTATCATTCATGATTAAATTAGAAAAATTCCAAAGAGAAAAGATATATGTATATATAAAGTGACTGAAATTTTATTACTAGAAGGAATTGTGCTATAATGGAATTTCAAAACACTAGTTTGCTATTTTCAGGTAGCAACACTTGTATAAAACTCTTCTGCACGGAAATTTTTAAGACAGAATGTTTTAACTGGTGACTAAGGCTAATCTGAAGAACCTAAAGGAAAGAAGTTCATTTCCACTTTGCGATATTTAATAAAATTCAAAATCGCATCTGAGAAATACTGAATTAAGCTGATAAAAATGTGTTGCTTTTGAAAAATGTTTTGAAGCTTCATAGTGGTAAATAAGACTTACCATCATGTTTGAAGGTGTCTGAAAAGTGATAGAGGTTTGTTGGGGAATGATAATGTTGTGCGGCTCCTCTCCAGCCTGGTGAAGATACACTTCCTAAAGAAGGACTGCTTAATCGTGGTCTATTCTTTGAATTAAATGAGGCTAAAGATGAACTACCAGATTTGATTCTTAGGATAGCAGCATATGAAGTGGGGAGACCAGGAACAGCTTCTGAATATTCTGAGAAAAAAAGAATCAAAACCAAAAAACACAACAAGAAGTGAACACTGAAATAAGACAAAATTTTTCAGAAGAATATTTAGTTACTCATTAGAAAAGTAAAAAAAAAATTATGTGTACTAGGAGTGACAGAAACATCCCAGACTTGATGATGGACTCATCTTCTACTGGTTAGCAGCATAGAGTTCCAAATCAGAAAATTCCCCTGCAGTTTCATCACAATATTAAAAGCAGATGGTTATTAAATTTTGTACTTATAGAAACTCTAGTTTTCAATGATTTTAGTTCTATTTCTATGATCCTATATTTCTATCACATAGTAGAAAAGTGTATTCCAAGCCACCATCTTTCCTTCACAGCCTTTCATTAGTTTTTATGTGCAATGCAAAAACACTGACTGAAGCTAAATATGCTCCTCAATTCAACACTACTCTGCAAATCAAGTGGGTTAGCTAGAAGTCCATATATGCACAAATATCCCTCCCAAAAACATAGAAATGCTAAACTAACCTCCTCTTCTGTCTCTGTAACTCCCCTTTTTTGCCTTTTCAACCTGTATTTAAAATTTCAGTGCTTACAAATAAAGAATAGTGCCCAAGATTTTGATCCCTGTGTAATGCCAAGTATTACAGCCTACTGAAATCAGTTGTCCTGAAAATGCAACAGTCTTAAGGAGGTGAAAAAACATTTAAAAATACATTGATATAGATGAACAAAGGAATTCAGACTGCATATAAAGTGCCAATGAGGGAACTGATGTTTTGGAGGATGAACAGAAGTGGCTGGAATAAAAAAGATCATTGTTCTGTCAGTTATCTATTTGGTAATAAATATTTAAAAATTGGACATCCTTCACACTGTCATAACATGAAAAATGAAAAAGTATGAGTGTTCAAAAATAGCATCACGCTCAATTGATATAAAATCTCTAAAATACTAGATCATGGCCTTGATGGAGAGCTTTTACAAAAGCATTCTAAGCATAAGTATATTTTGGACTATTTTATATTTCAAATGGTATAAAATTAGAGAAATATGCATTTTACTTTAAGAAGATAGTGACAGAGCATGCTTAGAGTCTTTAAGGTTTTGGAAAAGCTTATCTCAGCACATTATTTATTGTCTCTGATCAGATGTTAAAGGTTTACCTCTTTTACCTCTCAGAAGAAGCTGAAATTTGGCAAATGATGACCCGTATTTTAAAATTACCATTTTCATCTAAGCAAAATCTAAATATAGATAATATTTGATGAAGCCATATCACATTCAAATTTTGAATTTAAATTTTGACAATCAAATAAGAAAGACACAAACAAGGAGAACTCTCCTTAAATTTATATTTCATCCTGGTCTCACAAATAATCTTCTTATAATGTGCATCGTACTGTTTTTTATATCATAATATCAACTTTCTTGGCCCACAAAGAGAAGGAAAATAGAATACCACTCTGATAAATTAAAACATAGTATGGTCCTCTTGAAAAAGTATCATTGGAATATAAATATGATTTCACAAACAATATCTTTGACTGTCTTTTAAGACATCTCTTCAACATTTTGTAATATCAATGTATTTTAGTTCTCAGTAAATACAATTTTTCCATAGGGAGAAGTAAAGTAAAATCTTTTGAATTCCAGGACAATAGTGAAGAAACTTTAAAAAAATATATTAAAATCCATCTCCATTAAAATAACTACTTTTTTTTTTTTTTAATTCTGATTTCCTTGACGTCAGTCTCTCATGGTCATTGAGGTTACTTGAAGCAATTTTTATATTTTTTACTTATTTTGTTCTCAACAAATGCTAATTTACTTTATGTTGTCCCAAGGAGAGTAGTAAGATATTCTTTTGCTAATTCTTTTAGTTGCTAGATCTTGGGCTATTGATCATGTATATTTTATTTTTGGTTTGTTCCTTTTTTCCCTTCTCCCTCCCCTTTCCCTTTTCCCTTTGGAAATTGTATATATATTTCAATTATATATAACCGTAATATAAGTGTAGATATATTTATATATATTGCTTTAGTTGTCTCTCGTTTTGGTCTCTTGTTTTTTTTCTTTTTCTTTGGTTCAGGAGGTGTGGGGGGGGAGTTTTTGTGGTGAGGTTTGGAGACTTGACAGGGAGCCAGCTTCAAATCATATCATCCTTCCAAATAGAATTTCAGAAAAATGAGCTGCAATAGAAATGTTCTTGGTTAAAATTATCACATTAAATGCTTAATGCAAAATGGACATTTTCCTTGTGAGCAGAGAAGGAAGACATTCCCTGGGGAATATGAACACAGGAAAGGGATATGGCTCTTTCTAACTTGGCCTACATAAGAGGATGGCAATACTTGGTGGTGAACATAGCAGTCCTGGTGGCAGGAGAGATAATTAGTTGGGCGCTGTGAAGCTCCTCAGATCCTCACAGCTCGTATCCTTTGATACACCCCATGGAAATGCCACAGGAAATCTGGAAACAGACAGACTGGGACCTGGTCCCGTTTTGCTCTCATGAAGCTGGGACGTGGCCGGGTTGTAGCTGGTAACAAGAAGGCAAGGTATTGTGCAAAGGACTCTTGTTTTGAAAAGACACCACATCTCTGCCTTTTTAATACACTTTCTGCCTATAACTCACAGTGAGCAAATGATCTCTAATCTACATGAGGTGAACAAGGAAACAAAACAAAAATGTTAAACTAAAAAGTGTGGTGTCAGGGAACTATCCCTGGGTATATTTTAACAGAGAAGTAAATTGATTCTAACAGTGATACATATTGTGTTTTACAGGATCCATTTCTACAGATGGGAAAAAAAAAAGAGAACACTGGTGTTCACTGTTAGGAAGACATTCCTTCAGAGTGCACACAAACATAGAAGAAATACACACTGGATAGAATTTTAATTTATAATTTAAAAAAATGCAGACCTGCCTTTGGCGTGTACTTTGCAACACAGTATAACAAATCTGAATGAGATTTTAAATGGAAGCATGATTGCAATAACATATATAATGAATGTACTTTTTCTTGGGAACTTTCTGCAGATAGAGACACTTATCTTTTTTCAATATGGTATTATAACATTATTTGATTTACCCTATGGCAAAGGACATGGATTTGGAAAACTTTACATCAATACTTTTTCAGCAAATGATAAATACTAATAAATAAGGTATTATTAGGCTGTTAAATGTACTATATGTCCTATGTATATCAGTAGTAAAACTCTAGTGTCTGAAGACCTTTTAAACTATGTAGTCCATTTGTTGATAGTACAAGATAGTTCCTCAGATAATCTTTCTAAGTATATCAGCTATTCTACCTTGAGAAGATTCAAATAGTTATTCCCATATAATTTCTTTGGAAAAGTTATGAAACAGTCTTCCTTGATTGAGTAGATAGAAAAGATCCCTGTACATGTTAGTCTGAGTAGTATACTGTTTCTTTCACAAATAAATGGAGATTAGCCATAAGAAATTGAATACTAATAATCCCGATTTGTAGACCATTTAATATAGCTTCTGTTTTCCTATTGTCCCACACTGTCAGCTTGGAAAGAGGGTGGAACAAGCACAGAACTCTGCCTATTTCTACATAAACATACTATATTGTAGTTTTTCCTTTCGTTTTCTTTTTTTTTTTTTTTTCAGCACAATGACATGCTGGGAATAAAGTACAGAGAGGTCCTTGCTCCTCTAATGAGTCTGACACTTAGCTCTCCTCCTTGCTGTCTCTCTTATTCTCTGCCATCTCCACCTGCTTCCATAAAAGTTCCTCAGATGACCTTGCATCCTTCTACCAGGTTCTGCCAGATGTGTCAGCAAGCAAACAAATTGAGAAAATTAAACACATAAAGAACCTTCCTCCCTGCTGTCCAGGCATGCAAGAAACTCAAAAAGTAGTACACATATATGAAGTTATAAACAAACACATCAAAAATTGTATCCTCCATTACACTTAATTAATTTACCACCAGGTCAAATTGCACACTATACATATGTGGGAGAGCAAAATAACCTTTAATCCATTCAAAATTCTGCTATGAAATACTTTATCATTTTACTCTTTTTATTTGGAAGGGCATGCCAACTTTCAAGATGAGGCATATAACAGCTCCTATTAGTTTCTGAGCTAACAAATATTCTTGTCCTAGTTAGTCTGGGATCTTTATGTCATTAGGGTGAGTGCCTGGAACAGATTCTAGGAACAGAAATATGAGGTGAAGGACAAACATGGAGGGATAAGCAGGAAATGTGACTGGAAAAATCAGAAAATACAATAGACTCGCTCCAGACTGTCTGTTTTGCCAACATATTACTTTGCTACACAAAAGTAAATAGAAACCATACTAAAATCGCCAGTGGCATGTAGCCTCCCTTTCTGCAGAAGTTTGAATCAAAGTGCAGTTTTTGTTAAAGTAACATTTTTCATTTTTAGGCTATGACTCTCCTGGTTTTTTGTATATGTAACACAATGAGCTACTCCAGTAAATAGGATTCAACAACCCTGAAATAGTTTTGACAACTTCTTTTTTGATGAAATAGCTTGTGTAGGCAGCTTGGTGAAATGAACTTGTTGTGTGTTGCCTCATCAAGTTAAGAAAACTGTAATTCTTCTCCCACTTAAAAAGAAAAAAAAATTAAATTCTTTGTTATCTAGCTGAATGGGGAACACTACTTCTGCAGTGGAAATCCCAGGGTTTGAAAGAACAAAGGAATCAACAAGATCTCAGATAGCATGAATGCAAAGTGCTATGGGAAGAAAGCACCACTCTATGTGGTGAAAAGGTCCGGCAGTAATGATAGTATTATATATTCTGGTTTCTGACCTTTCATGGTACAATTGCTTTGTTTGGCTGGGATTAGTGATCAACTGAAATTTCACCCCGACTCCAGTTGCTCTGTCATGCTTGTTGGGATGCTGTGTCTGAGTAAAGTTTCTCTTTTAAAACATAACTGGAAATGGTTAATAAATTATACATAAGCAACTATTTTTTGTTTTGTTTACTGAAAGTGTGTAGCCTGTGATCATTACTGACAACTACAGCAGAAATCATACTTACCTGAAAACAAAACCTACTTCCTAATCCAAGCAATTGCCTTCAGAGATTTAGACTTCTGAACTGCCTAGTTACAGTGGCTTAATTAAAATATATTTTTATTGGAGCACTATTTACAGTAAAATTATTCCTTTAATTTGGTTTGGATTAGACTTCTGAGATTTGGGAGAATAAATTTATGTTTTCCATTATTTAAATACATAGTTAAACTGCTAGAGGGTAGATATTACTCTCTAATGTGTTTTTTAGCTTTACCAGTCTACTCTAAAAATTCTTGAGAAATTTCATCAAAGATCTATGAGTGGTTCTCAAAATGCTGCTACACTTGAGCTTCACAATGAAATTATATTTTACCTAACCTCATTCTGAGAAATAAATTAAGTATCTGGGATGAAACATCCAAAGGTTCCTTCAGCTGCAAGAAGACACAGATAAGAAACATATAGGCCCAAATGGTAAAGGTATTAAGCAACTAGAAACCAGCCACAATAAAATCAGTGGCTTGGATTAGTCTTCATAGTTCTTTGAACAAGAACTACCAGATTTATAGTAATTTTAACAGTGGTATGACACTTTTAAGATAGATGATTTTTTTTTTTATTCCAAGCACATAATTTCTCTATGGATTTCCAATAGCAAACTGTGATATGAAATAGTTTTGGTAATTTTTTTAATGAATCTCAATCACCTCATTAAATTATTCATGTACTTTTTATTATTTCCAGCACATACTGGATTCAGATTGGTCTTCAGCCAGATTGGTCAGATTCAAGACAACAAGGAAAAAGAGTGCCACAGGTAAATGAGAAACTGTCTTCTACTGATTACTGAGGGGGGGTTGTTTTTAAGAAAAACAAAAATGTGAATTTCAAAAAAATGTGAAAGAAGTTTACTCCTGTAATTTGTAATACCTGTGTTAAATTTGACTTCATTTCATGTGTGCTGTGGGAGAACAAAGCCAACTCTGAGGGCAGGGGGACCTGTTCCCACAGAACAGCAAATGCTTCTACAGGTTCCTTATATACAGTCCATGGGTAAAAATATAAACCAAAAATTGTATCCTTGCTATATTTCATCAGTCAGTTTTGTTTTAAAAGGCACAACACAGATCAACATAGCTTAAGCAATAGTACGTGGTATTTTGACCAAAAATACATTCTTTCTTTAAGCACAGAAATGTGACAAGACAAAGTCTCTGAATCCATCCCCAGAACTTCTTTGAAAGCTGTCTTTGTAGTGCTTTAACTCTATGGAGAAAAAAGGATTCTGACTCTTGGGGTGATGTTTTGTTTTCTTAATTCCTTTTTTTTCTTTAAGTGACTTTTGGTCAGTAACTAACTCATTGACATTTCTCAACTGTTTAATTAAAATGTAGTCAGTCTTATAATACTTGCAAATGTGACCTTCATTTGTGTATTTTTGAGCTAGCATGTTTAATCAAATGTCACTAAGAATGCTAACCCATTTTTTTCATTGTAACTTTTAATTACATTGTTTCAGTGGAAGTTTTCAGTCTTCTAAACTTATGAAAATACATGCATTCATTCTGTAAACTGGATTGTATCAATGTTGCTCCACAAGTTTTTAAACAGAAATATGCTTTCTGCCTTGTTCTCTTCATGTGCATTGATTTCCTTTTAAACTGCTTGATGACATATAACTTGGCAATAACCTGAGAGAAAGATGCAAGAACAGCAGGAAGCTGTGTTGATAAGGTGTCCATCCAGGACATCTCCTATGAGAACTAATAAAATGCTGCAAAATGTAAATAAATTATGTTTTTCTGATGAAATTATATTAACTGTAATAACCTCCCCAATACAAAACAAAACAAAACAAATACACCCCCCCAAATAAAACAAAACGAAAAACTAACCACTCTAACACACATAAAAAACCCCTCCAAATCCAGAAAAAAAACCCAGTGAAAAAAGTGGAAGCCAGCAGATTTCTCAGGAATTGATTAGTGTATCTGGCCCTTCTTTGTACATTTCCCACTGTGGTGGTTTAGTTCATGTGCCTGAGATGTTATTCTAAAGATGCTATTATATCCCAATTATTACTCAAAACAACAGACGACACAACAACATATGCAGGCAATCATCAAAACCAAACCAAATGAAACCACAAGATGGAAACCTTCAATGGGAATCTCAGTTTAAATGTCTGGAATCTGGATGAGAGATAGTGAGGCTGGGTTCACTTACCAGTTAGTGGAAAGGAAGAAGAATATGGCATGAGATATGATGGACAGGCTCTTTTTGCCACAGAATTTAAAGGAAAGTAATATGAATAGCTAAGATGTCAACATTTCAGCTTATTCAGATCTCCATTGTCATAGTAAGAGAATCATAGACTCATAAAGGTTGGAAAAGATCTCCAAGATCATTAAGTGCAACTTTTGAGCAACCACCACCCTGTCAAAAAGACCATAGAATTCAGTGCCACATCCAGTCATTTCTAGAACATCTCCAGGGACAGTGATTCCACCACCTCCCTGAGCAGCCTGTTCCAATGTTAAACCACCAGAAATTCTTCTTGATGTCCAACCTGAACCTCCCCTGGTGTAACTCGAGGCTATGTTCTCTTGTCCTGTCACTAGTTGCCTGAGAGAAGAGGCCGACTTCTATCTTGCTACAACCTCCTTTCATGTAGTTATAAAAAGGAAAAAGGTTCACCCAGACCCTCTTTTTCTCTAGTTCTCTCATCATAAATTAGTCAAGCTTCATTTGAGTCTTTTGTGCTCAAAATTTTTGGTTCTTTCGTGGAGGAGTGAAGATCAAGAGATTTGTTTTCCAAAGAAACTGGGGGGGATGATTTAGAAGCTGGAATTTCACAAGAAAAATGTGCTGATGGTCTTAATCAACCTTTCTCATTTCAGATGTGATATCATGGGAAAGGGAGAAAATTTGTGTGTGCAAGATGGTCTTTCCTTGGGGAAAAAGAAAATATTTTTACCAGGTCTTTGGCAAAAATAAATAAACCTTTAATCCAAAAATTGTTCTGTAGAACTTTTCAATAGTCCACTGTTCAAAGAACACAATATTTTTATACACAATAGTTTAATTTGACAATCTGCAATAGCTTCTCACTTTATAGAATTTGTCTTTTTCTTAGAGACCTGATCATAAAAGGCACCAAATTTAAGAACATAGCGTGTTATAGATAGATGTGGAAAAAATTATTTTATTTTCTTTTAAATAAATATATTTTATTTTTAAAATAAATATAACATAAATATATTTTATTTTCCTCTAAAATAACAAAGAGGAAGTGATTTGAAAACTTAAAATATTGAGAGATAGTAAAGAATGTTTCCAGTGGCCATTAGCAAATCAACCAACATCTTTGGAATAGCATACTGTTAGGGCTAATTTAAATGTCATGAAATTTTATGAGGAATTACTTTGAATAATAGAACAATGCTTTTGTACAGTTTGTACATTGTTTCTCTTTCTACTCAAAAACAATCTATTTTTCATCTTACCTCCACTTCATAGTCATAATTCAGCAAATAGTTTACTCAATATATGCTCAATTATTCCCACTTTGCATCCAACGTATGACATACAACAGAGCAACTGAAATGTACTTTAAAATAAAACACTTTCAGCTACAGAATGCTTCCAACTGCAGTAGCACACATAATAAAAGTAATAATTTATTCAAATTATGGATGAACATTTGTCCAAAGTAAAGTAACTTTGAACTGAGGAAAGTGCTTTGAGATTATTGTCATATTTTTTCTATCAAAGCACTTAATGTTTTCTCTTTCAAAACATGCTAATGTAATATACAGATTACAGTTAGGGTATGTTTCTGCCATACCATTGGCTTGAAACACAGTTGTTATGTTCGGTGAGTGCTTTGCACCATTTTCATATTCCCTGAAATCGTGTAATGAAAAGTGCTTTTCAGTTGTAAAAAATATAAAACTTTTTGAAAACTCTTCTAATGAATTTACTAAAGGACAATTTAAATCCAAACAGTAGCAATATAACCTTCTTAATTAGCGCATTTCATTTAGCTTAACATTTTTTACTTCTGTTTTGTGCAATCTTAAAGATCACAGGCATGTCTGACACTTTACCAATGTGTTGAAGTTTTCCACCTGTTTGTCTAATAAAGAGCAGTTTTAGGCCAGCTTTTTTCTGAAAATAGCACTTAGAGCAAGCAGTGTAGATAGCTGAGGGCATCAATACTCTCATGCCACCTAAGAAAAACAATATAGCAATTAGCTTATTTTACATATCTTGTGATCTTTGGCCTGAAATAGGGGTTCTATTTACTAGGTGTAATTTGTAGATATATATGAATAAGTGCTCCAAGACTCCTGAGTGGGTTTTGTTTGTCAATTTTTAGATATACTTCATTGCAGTACTTCTTCAGGTACTTTTCATATAATATCTTTCAGCTCAAACATGACATATATTCTCTACCAAGAAAGCATGCAGCATTACTAATGTGAGATCTGTAGATTAGCTTACACTGCATGCTTTTAATTGAAATCTTAACTTCTTTTCCCCTTGGTTGATGATCATCAGAGTGAGCTGACAATTCTGAATGTGAAGAGAGAACCAGGTACTAAAGGTCAACTATCTCAGCACAAATCAATTAAAGTAATTAGATGGATAGAAATCCTTATTTATATCCCTTCCTTCCTGCAATGATATGCATATCAATGTTAGGCGAAAAATAATGGATCAATCCACAGCAAAGGAGAAATTTGTAACTGACATTGTTAATATAAACCACTAAATTAAATTATTAATACCACCACTGAGCAGTCAAAATCTTAATAATCACTGTGCTAAGGAAACAACCTGCTGATTTGTAAAACCATGGTTTTTTTAAGACATCAAATAGCTACTTGACCAGAAAAAAACATAATCTAGGATGTTGCTCACTTTTCAGAAAGGTTTTAAAAAATCCTAAACTAACTTGAAAATACTAGTTGGTCTTCTGTTGCTCAGACACAATATCTGATACTGCCTAAATACTACCAGATTTTGCTTTGAAAAGCCACATTTGTTATTTCTCCTGTGCCTTTCCAAAAAAGAATTAGCTTTCCATAACCAACTGTATTGCTATCTCATTGTATTCCCACAAAACTACACCTGAAAATGGGTTTTTTTGGTTGATGCCAGTGCATCCAGGCCAGATGATTGCTGGTGTGGGAATTGTTATTGCTTTGTATTTTCTTCTGTGCTTATCAGGCTTCTTTGTTCTATTTGACACAGTAATCTTATTAGCAAGGACTGCTTCTTTTTTTGCACTTTTACCTGTCAGAAAACCAGGACTCCCTACAACCATGGATCATATTCCAGCAGAAGCAGTGCTGACTCCACATTGGTGCCTTATGGTGTCACTGGGGCAGGAACTGGCCTAAAGTGGGGCACTGGGCCATGGCAGATGGGGGGAAGCCCTGGAGGGTCCAAGTAGGGTCACTTAAGCCTAGTAGGGCTTTTGGAATCATGACATCCATCCCCTTTCCAGCAAGGTATGCCGCATACCCTGAAGAAACATGGACTCAGTAGGGATATGGAGCTGTCTAGAAGCTTAGGGATAACATAGGGTTATTTTAAGGGACACTAGGAAAGGGGCTGATACAGGGAAGCTTGGGGTTGTGGCAGGGTTCAGGCTGCACAGGAGGAGGCCTGGCAGGTTGTGGGGCAGGATGGGAGAGCTGTGTTCAAGCCTGACCAGTGACTCCTGTTTTATATGTTATAGACAGAAGTACAATTCAGCTTATGATCTTAGAATCATAGATTTATTTAGGTTAGAAAAGACCTATAAGATCATCGAGTCCAACTGTCAGCCCAGCACTACCTAGTCCACCACTAAACCATGTCCCCAAGTACCAAATCTACACATCTTTTAAACCCTTTCAGGAATGGTGACTCCACCACTTCTCTGGGCAGCCTCTTCCAATGCTTGACAACATTTTCTATGAAGAAAAGTCTTTCTAATATCTAATCTAATATGCCTAGGTGCAATTTGAGACCATTTCATCTTGTCCCGCCTCTTGTTTCTTGAGAGAAGAGGCTGACCTCCACCTCTCTAAAACCTCCTTTCAGATAGTTGTAGAGAGCGATAAGGTCCCTCCTGAGGCTCGTTTTCTCCAGGCTAAGCACCCAGCTGTGTTGCCCTTCTCTGGACTTGCTCCAGCACCTCAATGTCTTTCTTGTAATGAGGGGCTCAAAACTGACCACAGGATTTGAAGTGCAGCCTCTCCAGTACTGAGTACAGAAGGACAATCACTGCCCTGGTCCTGCTGGCCACACTATTGCCAATACAAGCCAGGATGCCATTGGCCTTCTTGGCCACCTGGGCACAATGCTGAGTCATGTTTAGCCGTCTGTCAACCAGCACTTCCAGGTCCTTTTCTGCCTTCAGTGTTGCAGGAGGTTGTTGTGATCACGTCTTTAAAAGGTTAAAATAGCTATTTATTAACAAAGTACTAAAACAAACAAACAAAAAAATATTAGTGCTTACATATAGGAATGAAAACTGTTCATTTGAAAAGAAAGGAGGCTACTGCTTGAGGCTCACGTCACCAGACAGAGTGATGCCTGGTGTCACATCTAGGCACAAGCACCCTTCACCATTCAAACAGCTATCCTGTCTTCAAACCTACATGGATGGAAAAAACTTGAAATTTACAGAAAATAGCCACTTATTTAAGAGAAACTACTGGAAATAATTTAAAGATCATATTATTACTTTTTATAAATAATAATAAGTGTAGACATCTTTTCATCTTTGGATGAAAGTCTGGGGCATTTTTTGGCAAAGTATGGAGTACCATGAATAATAAAGTTGTAAGGGCTTCCTGAAGTAATGAAAGACAAATATAGCTTTCTGATGAGGGATCACATATTAATAAGACAGAAAAACTAGAATTTGAAAACTTCACATAATCTACAAATAAAGATTAATTTGCAGGGATAACTGCTGGACATTGTATGGTTTGCTTAAGGAATTTTGTAAAACATTCTTTAATTTTAAGGTATTGTCCACAGTTTGGAAGCTGTGCAAGTAAACAGATATCAAACTAACATTCAATGCAATTAGTACAAAAGTAAGAAATTCTAATGATGTCTAATTAGAAGAACAAAATAATCTACTAAATTTGTCAAATAACATTAATATTTCAGAAGGATCAATTTTACTTTGACATAGAAACTTATGGATAAGCTTTTGATTAGCACTGACACATTTATGATTTACAACTAAAGTAAAGCTTTCTGTGAACTGCAGTTAAATAAAGGTTACCTAGGCTAATGTGTTTCTGCTCCCTGTGATACACATGCTTATATATTATCCCAATTCAGCGTGTTTATATGTCCAGTGCAAGCAGACAGTCTTTCATCCCCTTTAAAATATCTATCTCCAGGTTCAAAGTATTTTTTTTGAGATAGATAATTTATTCCTCTCTACCTTTGACTTATTCGGTAGTTCTCTGTGGTTTGCTTTAATGTTCGCTAAATATTTTACAGTGCACTCTCCAGTCTGGCTTGCATCTTTGAGACCTTTATGTGGTTTAGTTTTCCCTTAGGAATCCTATGAATTAATCACTAGATGTACTGTCAGTGTAAACAAATATTGTTAGCAATTAAGCAATTCTTACACGCATAGAGTGAAATTCATTCTTATGCTCTGGACAAATACACTGGCAAAAGATTTCTTAATTATTTTTGAATATTTAAAGTGACACATAAGTCTACAGACCATTAAGGAGGTAGCATTTTATGTTGCTTCTGAACTGTTTTCAAAGCAATAAAAATAATAAAAAATTAAAAAACTCCAGCTTGTTATAATGGATATTATTCCACTGTCCTCCTGCTTGGAAACAACAGTGCCATGAAAAGGTACATGCCAAAGCTTGTCTCTTGTCTTCTTTTTCTGAGATACTCTTATAGAGATGAAGACACAAACCTTTCAAAACATCCAAAATTCTTCCAGTGTTTGCAATGAAATAAATTAGAGTGCACTGTGCAGGGATTTGTATTTGCATGGGGTAAATCCATAACACAAACATATCTGCATGCTACTAATATCCTCTTCAAGTGACTTTTAATTCTTCTCCTCTGCATTCATAGTGATTAGTTTTAACTACAGGATCTGGTGCCCACTTGTGTGCATTTCTAGCTGTAATTTCTAGCTGCTGGTGACCCTGGCACACTCAATGAAGTATTTGAAAAGTCAAAGGAAAGCCATGAAAAAGATGCAGTCACTAAGACAGACCAGCAGCTCCTTGAAGGACACAGACTTGGGCTGTTCATACAGTCATTTAAAATGAAGAAAAAGAGAGGCTGTACATATGATCTCCAAAAAAGTGTGAGTTACTTCAAAATAATAATAGTATTACTAAGATAATTCCCTAGCACAACTCGTTTGTCACACAGAGAAAGTGAAAAGTGCAGTTTAACAATTAGCTTCTTATTGGTTTGCTGAACTTTAGAAACGATGATTTTAATTTTCAAGTTCAGCAATAGGTTTTATGGATTTAGGGCTATTTGTGATAATGTTGCCTTTCCAAAAACTTTCAGAAAATTGAAGAATCCACTTTAGAGGTGTCATAAATGTCAATAGCATACAAGTGCCATATATATTTATGGTAATGTGTGATCGTTATTGTTACTTATTTTATGTATGTATCTATATATCTATATATATCTATATATATCTCTATATACAGTATAAAGAGGTTAGCCTATTTGAGCAAACTGGACAAGGTATTATACAAATTTCCAGGGACTAAGAATAGTTGTTAACAGACAAGAAGGCAAATATTAAAAAAGTTGGCAGATTATAACTGCTTTACATATTACACATACAAGTAAAATATCTCAGTATTATGGATAAACCTCACCGTTTTATTCTACCAGGTGTTTGAAGGAGAATGGAGGTCTGCAGCCTCAAATAAAGTCAAATTCAAAATGATTTTACAATATCATAATGCAGACCAAGAATATACACTGTAACATCATTTTATCCATCAGTGGGCAACCATATACCTTTGTAGACTAGTCAGTGATTTGTTAGAGCCCCAAAGAAATTATCAAGAGTTTTTTGTCTTTTTATCTTTTCATAAAGTCATCTAGAAGAATTATTATTGGAAATTAACAAGAAGAAATATGTGATGTGAGATTTGTAAAATTAGAAGAAAAGCATGTTTTCATATTACTAACAGCAACAAAAGGTCTAAAAATTATCCCAGCAAACAACAGCATTATAAATTTTCATGCAGAATTCTAATAAAACCTATAAATGCATTAGAAACACCTATGTGAAAAGCAAATCATCTGTAAGCATTGTCACTGTAACAGATGCAATGGGATTGAAGTGGGAACCAGCACCAAAACACCATGACAGACAAACTTGGCCTCTACATGGACATCAAGTGAATAAGCAATGAAAATGTAAAGTGCAGCAGAGAAAAATCAGAACAGTTGATTTTAGAAGTTGCCACAAAGGATTTTTCTAAAACAATCAGAATTGCATTTCAAAGTAGCATTATTTCATCAAGTACTTATGGGAGTACACATGGGCAACAATAAAAAAAGGCTTGTCATGTCTTGAATTGGTTTGGCTTTATTGCTGATTTCCATTTCAAAAATAGTTGCAAATAGATGGAATACACATATATCATGGAATACAGCAGGAGTTTTTAAATAAAGGAGATTTTAAAATCAGTCAAGACTGTCTAAAATTTAGATACCTTTTCAGGAGAATTTAAAATAGTTATTTTTGCCACAATGTAATTTACTGCTGTCAAGTAAGTAAGTTTTTAAGAATGAATAACATAGAACAGAAAGATTTATTCTAAGTCATCTATCTGGTATATAGAACTTTACTGTAAACACAGTTAGTGTGACTGTTTTGAAGCCTGAGGTTATAGCTTTTATTTCAAAATCCTCTCTATAAAGAAAAGATATTGAATCAATAAGCCTTGTCATTTCAAGGGAATTTGCATTCTGAGGGTTTTATGTTCCCATCTATGGTTTTGCATTACTAAATGACAATGAATGTCAATCATCATAATCGAGAAAATCTCTTTGTTTACCTGGAATTTCTCTTACTTTGAAATAATAAAGTCCACAGAAACTTATTCTGGGAGGTTTCAGCCAGTGTATCACAGAGTCAGACAAGACCTATTAGTCACAAGTAGGAAGGGCATATTTTGGGATATATTTCCAGGCACATGGCTTTCAGAGCCACAATATTTCTCCCCAGTTTTTATGGAAAATATCTTGAAGGGGGAAAGCTGCAGTAACTACTAATGAAGCATAAGGGAAACTCTCCTTTGCAATAACATATAAAAATCTTTTTACCTTAGTGTCTAGCTCTGTTTATCTCCAAAGCAGGTTGAATTTTTGACCTTATTATTCAAGAAAGTCAAATTCGTGTAACTCTATTTTATTTGTCTTCAGAATGAAATCTACAGATCTGTGGCGATAGAACCTGTGCTGTATTGCATACACTGGTAACCCAGGGTGTTATTCTGACACTTTGGGCTCCTATTTTGAGCAAGAAAAACCTGTGTTTCTTCTGCATACTTCTTACATGTGGGTAATTTAGAACTTTTGTTGTCTACTAAGAAGACAGAGATTTCTGTTTTGGGACCTTTCAATACTTACACAGCCCATAGTAAATTTCAGAATTGTCACCATCACTGTATACTCAGATTTGAAAATTTTGCAAACTCCCCTAAAACAAGGTTTTCACTCAAAGGTCAAGTAGTGCTTTAAATTACTTAGTTGGCTTGCATCAGACATACAGACAGTTCCTAGGCATACTTTCAAAATTTTATTCTTGTCTGAAGGACGTTTACACTTTTGACAGTCACTGTTTTAATATTTGATTCTTAAATTCTTTTTGAGCTTCTGGCCCTCTAGTCCTACAGGGAAATATCATAAAGGCACATCTGGAAGGATTAGAATTTTTCTTCCTCATGTCTTTTGTATTAATTTTACATCCCTTACGTATAAGCTAGGTCCTAAGGATTATCTCCCTACAGCCTCCCATGAAGATGAACAACAAAACCACTGAAATTTTATTATGCATTTGTTTGCATTTTTGTAATCTCCTCTAGAGGGAGGGAACCTAAGTGCCAAAATGGCTCACAATATTTTAAAGTATGCATCTGGCTTTCTCATTTTTCCCAAAGCTGGACTTTTTTGTCTCCTTTCTTCCAGCTTAACACCAATAGGCTTTCTCAAAGGAGACAGGGGCTTCCCAAAAGCTCTTATGCTTGCTGCTGTATGGGAACTGTGTGGATCAGATATTTCTATGCTTCTGTTTTTTAGCTGTCAGCATAGAATACAAATATTGTTTCTGAAAGCTATAGTAAGTGGCAGCAGGAAAGGTCTTCTTTCAAAAGTCTTTTGAGAACAACTGATGCTGGATTTCTCCATTCTCCATTCTTTGTCTTCTGTCAGTGAACTTCTGGGAAGTAAAAAGTCAGTGAGAATAAACTTTGTCGGCTGATGTCGTGGGCAGCAGAATCAAGGAGGTTCATCCATTTTATGTGCTGTTTAATGAGATTTGCATTTACCCAACTATTTCAATCTCCATTACTTCTTCAAAGGAAAAAAAGCAAGAAAGCACTTTGAAATGGAAAATCGTTCTTGACTCTGCCTAAACTTAGGGATTTGAAAATACAATGTTTTAAAATTGGAGAGTTTCTTATGTTTACAGTCTTTATTAGCCAGTGCAACCATATGTGAAGGCAAATCCTCTGCAGAATTTTAAACTCCAATATTACTTTGATTTTTTTAGTCCACTTACATTTTCCACAGATGACTAACACCAAACAACATTGGGACCAGGAAAAGAAAGAGAATAAATAAGTACAGGAGAGAAACTGTCAAATTTCAGGTTATGGAAGATACATAGACTTAAAAAGAAAATGAATTTGACTCAGTTGTGTCTCTCACCTCTGCAATTCACAATCACTTTATTCCTGCCAACAGAGTAGCGGAGAAGGGAATATTGAAAGTGTAAAGAGAATAATAAAATCTGATATAGTGAAAGTAGAGAAGTTAAAAGAATCACAATATATCTCTGATAGTAGCAATAAAAATTAAAATCTGTCTGGTTCCATTTGTAATTTTTCTATAACTGGTAACAACAGAAACAGGAATAAAATACACAGTCATCAGCATAGTGTTCAGTTAGTAAAGGATCACATGGACAAGACTGCATCCAGATGATAAGTAGAGACGAGATAAAGAATTGTAAAAAGTATCAAAACCCTACACTGGCAGCTATACAGTGTGGTACTCAGCTAAAACACCTGTTTTTTGTAGAACCATATCTGCCCACTACGTTATTGATGAGCACTCACTAACACAGCAAAAATAAATATCAGCTGCTGCTATTACTTTAACCTCTAAAAATAGATAGTTCAGACTAAAAAAATAGCACCAACTCTCTTGTGCTTAGTAATTTAAAACATTACTTGACCTTTGAGTGAAAACCTTGTTCTAGGAGAGTTCGCAAAATTTTGAAATCTGAATACACAGAGCAGTGGTGACAATTCTGAAATTTACCTATGGGCTGTGTAAATGTTCAAAGGTCTCAAAACAGAAATCTCTGTCTGTTTACAAGACAACATCAATTCTTCCTTGTAGAGATTGCAGAAGAAAAGCAAGATCTCTTACCTATGTAGTCTGCTGTGTTGTATCAAGATTTTCTATTACTTTCTTTGAAAAATCTGCACCAGGTTATTCTTACAGTTAGACTGAGATAGCTGAGATTAAGTCCACCACATGGCTACTGATTTGACTGAGAACACAAATGATCAACAATGACCTTTACTGGGAACTTATTTCTGTAGAGCCTACAAAAACCCCCTCTATTCTTCTCCTCACTTCTTGTTCAACTATCTCCTTTCTCCACACCAAATTACTATCAGTGAAACCCTGTGGCAGGAACATTGAAACTAGGTGAGCTTTAAAAGACCCTCCCAACTCAAACCATTCTGTGATTTTAGAAGCAGATAATGGGCAAAGAAGGTCAAAGGGATTTCTGATTAGATGGGCAGATCCCAAATACGATGCACACATGACATTATTGACTGTCTCAGACTTGCAGAAGAACCAAGAATCAGTGCTAATTTTGCTGGAGATTTTGGCACTGATCCCAGACAAAAGTTGAGGGCCAGGATGACATGGAGGGAATCTGTTGAAAGCTCTCTCATTTTCAGCAGGAGTTATTTGAAGACATCATTAATTGCTCTGAAACAACAGGCTTCTTAGTTTGTTAATTCCAGTTGATAGCTCTTAAAGTTTGTGTGGGTTAAAGGAAAAACTTCCTGCTAAAAGGATAACATAACTAAATTTTTTTTAATTTTTTTTTTAACTCTTCAAGTGCAACCAGAGACTGTCTTTTACAATTACACTGTATGTTTTCAGTTCTATCCTTGGTAATCCAGGTTGTTCATGGTTTAGTAAGTTATATGTTTGTCGGTACTACCAACTTCCAGGAAGAGTAACAACCCCATAGATTATGCAACATGTTTTTTCATTTCCTCTGGACTGTTCCTGCAAGTCAGGTTTTAGATGCTGTAAAGAGAACATTACGAACTTGCTGTGGCAATAAAGGTTCAAGCTTGAAAAGGTAAAATAATAAAAAAAAATAGCTTGAAGAAAATAAATCTTAAAACTTTCCCTTTCAGCATATGAATTGTATCAGGCAAAGCTGTCATTGCATAAGGAGTTGTTCATAAAAAACTGAGGTCAACTTTCTGTAGAAACTGTTCCTAAGAAAGGATATAACACGTTCCATTTAGAAGGAAAAAAGTTTCCTTTTCTATTATATTACTCAGTTTTCCACCAACAGTTCACCTGTTTTTACTGGTGTTTTTACAATTTTCTTTAAAAATATTGATTTATTAGAAGATATCTATTTATCAAAGTGAAAAAATATTGCAAAAATATATCAATTTGGAAATATTTTTTACTGAAATATCTTCTTAAATACTGATAGGATGAAAAGGATCTCAGAATACTGAGAAGCTTAGCTATATCTGGTATTCACATAAGATGTGAGAGATATATGTTCATGATCCTGTTCTTTTCAATTTTCAGATAAATCTTGACTAAACATAAAAGAAATTCTGATTCTAGAGGTCAACAAAGAAAGTATTCCCTTGTGCTGTAAAAATCATTGGTTAAAGGCCCTGCTCCAATTTTTATTTTGCTATTTACAGAGGTGGAAGATGTAATGGAAATATCAAGACTACTGAGAGTCCAGTTATAAACTATTCTGGTGTTGTTGGAAAGATAGAGTATCAAATTCTGGAAAAGCACAAACTAAATCTAAGTGACACATCCTCAATATACATTTTAAACACTGAGCTACCTAATATTACCAGAGGGGACTTCCAGCTTGGTTTTATTTAGATTGCTTTTCATAAACAGTCAGGTTGCTCATGTTCTCATCTTAATATTAAAATGGCTAAGAAATGTTTAAATCTATTCTTTCCCAAATGATGATCTCTAAAAGCATTTATTCCACTCAGACACATACTTTAAGATGAAAATAATCATATCTCAAACAAATGCTGTACATGTTTACGCAAAAATCCTGTGGTACAGGATTTTATAGAGAGTAGTAGAGTATATGAAATCCACACCCAGTGAGGACCAACCTAGTGTTTACCCAAACTGTACCTTCTTTTTGGAGAGGTGACTTCCACCTTGTGGGACTGATGGATATATGCTGTGAACTTCTGAACCCCTTCAGAGCTTTCTGAATGTAGTAATTTTTTTTCTGCCTCCAGCTCATGTTATGGCACCATTCTGGAAGAGTCAGTCATGTCAGCATGTTTCTGACTCTCATGGATTGATAAAGTTCTCTGCAGTGCAAAGAGGAATCTCCAGCCACCAAGGACTAGAAAGTTTTAACATCAGTAAAGATAAGCTGAAGGAATTTGAAACATGCTCTCTTAAAGGAACGTTTTGAAAACTCTAGTTATGTGCAAAAGTATTTTATTTTAGAAATATAGATAAAGGAAAATATAATGTAAATAAGCAAATGTTTATCTTGCATAAAGAATACTACTGACTGTATCTTTCTAAATTTCAATCTTATACACATATGTAAATAACATAAATATATGTGATTGTGAGATAATGATATGCTACAATAGTGATAACAGCATCTAACTGCTAACCACATATAATCACTAAACCACCCTATAGTAACTGCAAAAATACAGTTCCTGATGTCTTTTTTACACTTTTTCTTCTTCAGCCCACTCTGTAAAACAGTGTTTTCCTCAATGTCTCAGATAATGCTTATTTCCCAATTCAACACAATGTATTATTTCATATGCTCACATAACACAATTTTGATGTCATAGTTGCACTTAAATCTCTAAAAATTTTTAATCAACCAACTTCAAAATAGAAAAGTTTTGCAGTTCGTAGAAAAATAAAGGAAGTAATTTACTTCTCTTAGCTTCCAAAATCATAACCATAGGTACCTTATGACTCATTTACCTGTGCACTATAAAGTAAAACAAATAGTGCTGAAGTCATTGTAGTCTATTTTAACTGTTGTAAATAGACAAACTACTTAGAAAGGACTTTTTGAGAGATCTATTGCACAGCAGTCCTGTTTCCCTAGTGCAATTATCAAAGTTTGATATCACACACAGAAAATAGAAAATACCTTTCCTGGATGCCTAAGAGTTTTTAGGTTTTAATTTGTCATTTGTTTGATGAAATATTAGATGTCATGATACTATTTAAACAATGAAATACATCCAACTTTTCAAATTATTCCAATTCCTGTTCCAAAGGACAGAAATTGACCTTTCACTAGCAGGTGGTAATCCCAATGTGTAAACTGAAAATAGGCTTTATAATTAGAAGGCCAAACAATAGTGTTTGCTGATGCAAATGCAAATCCTTTTTAAAGTCAGTGAAACAAAGCCTGGTTGTCCCTGAATGATCCTTGATACAGGTCTTTGGGGTGAGTCTATCCTTTGTTATGCAAAAGAACAGCAGTCTTCACTCAGTTTAGTGCTTTAGGATCTTGCATCTTCGTCCTTGTATCTGTTGCAGAGATAAAGCCACAGCATTGTTTTCTGCCCTACTAGGGATCCTCCTACACTGAAATGGTCCTTCTAACATCAGCTGAATTAGCAGTATAACAAATTTCTCCCACTAACTCTAATCTTACACTAGGCACTCCAGAGCTGTTTCAGAATAAAATTTTGTAATATGCTTTGTTTTAAAGAAACACTCATATTTAAAAATAAGCCTAATAGAAAGAATATCCTAGGCCAGGTGGCTCATTATGTTATAGATACAAATTGTAAGGCACTACATGAAATAATAAACAGATGATGGGAGAAATCTTTTAACAATATACATAGAGTAATTCATTGCACTCAATAGCATCTTTTTACATGTAGGGAAAATATATTTCTTCTAGCTTTTGTGACTTTCAATCATTTTGTAAACTTTTTCTCAGTTTTGGCAGTATTATTGACATGGTAGGGCTACAGAGATGCTGCTGTTTGCTACTGTAAGGGAGGAAACTTGTATGGCCAAAGCTCAGAGTCAAAGTTACCAGAACTGTGAGGTCCAGCCTAACCTCTCTGAGAGCTTCCAAGAGTAACAGCTCTCCTGTTGATACACTCACAATACAAACCAAGGAGAAGCAAAATTCAGTGAACCTGTCTGAACACTCAATTCATCTGAACCAGTTCTGCCCACACTGAAATGTGAATTTCTCTGCTGTAATCCTTACTGAAAGAAGAAAGGAAGGCGGGAATATAACCCCTGGCTTTCTATGCCAGCTCATAATATATGTCTATTGGTGGGTTTAGGTCATGCTTGATTTCCAGGTCATGATTCAGGTAGTCTGTCTCCATGTTAGAAATTATTTATCTTTTATAATTATTTCCTTCATGTAAGAACATTCTGTAACACTTTTGAGAAATGCAATAAAAAATCTTGTTTTGAAACTGCTGAATGGAGATTGTCTTTGAAGTGGAATGTGATGACAGCCAAGCAGCATAAACCAGTAGTAATGTCAAAATGTTAGGGCAGGAAGAAAAAGATGTATTGGTTCTTTGTCTAAGCATAACCTTCTGTATTTGAAACATCACATAGAGATGGACATCCTCCCATAGAAGTTTTATCAGCCCCGAAAGTATATTCCTCATGTAAATTTGACAAAAGACTGGCATTTGGGAGAAGAAGTTTTCGGTTAAAAAAAAAAATATTTCATAACTATGTCAGAGTACTTGATTATGTCAAAAAGCGTATTTTGGCTAGGCAGGTAAGTAAAAGGATATAGAGGTTTAAAATATGATAATTTTAAAATTATTACAGCTGTTCATCAGGTGATAGTCACTTTCCTCACTGACAGTTTAAAATTAATGTGTGGTTATTTTAAAAAGATAAATAAATCTGCTAGAAATTTATCAAGAAAACATTTTGAGCACCTGTATTTTACTTGTGAGTCCCTTTTATGTGAAAAATTTTTTAGAAATTTTACAGTGAAGAAGAATACAAACCCAGATAAATTTAGACACAGGGACAACTTGAAACCTACTCTCAAGTCTGATCTGTTTTTTGGTGACACTGGGTAAACCTCTTAGCATGTTTTTTTTTCAATCTGCAAACCAAAACAATGATTCTTTAGGATCTTTGCCTATGTGCTTACACTAAAAACATCAAAAGAAGTTTAGTCAGAGGATTAAGTGAATAAATCTTACTAATTTCCAAGGGCAACTGGCAACTGCACTTCTTTGGATGCCAATAAATTCCCTCTATGTTATTTTGATTTAACAAAATCTTGATAAATTGCTCACTAAGGGCAAATAGTGTCTGAAAAATTTAGTGGGCTTCTTTGACAGGGTTACAGCAGTGGTGGATGTGGGAAGAGCGACTCCAATGTCATCTATCTAGACTTGTGCAAAACATTTGACATTTACATGTTGTTCTTGTCTCTAAACTGGAAAGAAAGATTTGAAGGATGGATCACTTGGTGGATAAGGAATTGGCTATATGGTCACTCTCAAAGAGTTGTGATCAATAGCTCAATGTCCAGGTGGAGACCAGTGATGACTGACATTCTGCAGGGGTCGGTATTGGGACTGGCGGCATTAAACATCTTTGTTGGCAACATGGGTGGTGGGATTGAATGCACCCTCAGTGAGTCTGCTGATGAGACCAAGCTGTGTGGTGCAATCAACACACTGGAGGGAAGGAATACCTTTCAGAGGGACCTGGACGGGTTTGAGAGGTTGACATGTGTGAATCTCATGAAGTTCAACAAGGCCAAGTGCAAGGTCCTGCACATGGGTCAGGGCAATCCCAAGCACAAGTACAGGCTGGACAGAGAATGGTTTGAGAGCAGCCTTGAAGAAGGACTTGAGGGTGTTCATAAACGAAAAGCTCAGCAACTCAGCAATGTGCAGCCACAGACCAGAAAGCCAACTGTATCCTGGACTGCATCAAATGAAACATGATGCAGGTTCATTCTACCCCTCTACTATGTTCTCCTGAGACCCCATCTGGAGTAGTGCATCCAGTTCTGTGGACCCCAATACAAGAAAGACATGGACCTGATGGCGTGAGTCCAGAGGAGGGCCATGAAAATGACCAGAAGACTGGAGTTCCTCTTCTATGAAGACAGGCTGGGAGAGCTGGGATTGTTCAGCCTGGAATCTCTTTCAAGGTAATTTCTGATATTTTATTCAGACAAAGATCCAAAATGTAATTTACTTCAAAGAAAGATGTGTTAGTCTTTAATAACTAGTCTAGATTAATGTCTTCTTACTAACTTATGTTCAAAATCTTAACTGTACTTTTTGACTAAAAATCTGTAAAATAAATCTTCCATAAGTGTGAAATATTTCATGAATTTGTAAGTACTTCGTGGTCAATATTCCTGCACTAGGCTTACAAGGATTTTCCAGCAGGCAGAACACAGAAAGTTGGATTGATCTTCATAAAATCTGACTGCCCTTGATGTAATATTTAATGTCTAATATTATAGGTAGGTTTAGAAATTTATCCCAGGTCACTGCTAAACTGAACAATGCAACTCCTCTTTTTGTCTTGGAATGTCTCTGCAAAAAATATTCTTTCCCTTATGTTTATTTTTCAGATTTTTTTATTCTTTAAAAATGATTAAGAGAAGGCAATTGTTTACATTTGGTCTTTGGGTTTGAAACGCTAAGTGCAATAACTCATCTGGACCTGATCAGATAAGTCACATACATTTCTTTTCCCTGGTTAGATTCAGAAATAGACAATTTCAGAAGTTTGGCAGAGCTGCATAGATGTAGAATTCTGCTTTCTGGACTATTCAACATTATAGCATTATGAATTTTCCCAGGGCCAAGTCTGTAGGCTAGTACAGACACTTCAGTATTTCATTTAGATAAAAAGGTAAGGTTCCAGTATTACATATTGAATCTTATCATATATTAAAAAACAAAAGGATCTTTTGAAGTAACTGCAAAGTCATCATCATTATATTTGCACTGAAAATTTTGAGTAGTTTTTGCATTATGTATTATGCAAAAAGCATGTCTGGGGCTGTGTAGATGCATTTATAAAATAAATATAATTTCTTATCATTTTATTATGACTAGAACCTAGAGATCTATTCCCAAGAACTCAGTGCTTTGTAAGAAGCTGACTGCTTACTTTTATTTTTGAGTTATGTAATATGTAGGGAAAAATTAGTCTATACAAGTCTAGAACATCTCTAGATGTGTAGAAAATCTCTAACTGTGTAGAAAAAGTGAACTGTTCTGAGGTGTGTTTCAGTGATGAATACTGTAGAAACTTCTGGAGGAATGCAATTCAGAAAGTGCATTCCCAGAGACACGTGACTTTCAAAAGCTCTCTTTGCAAGTAATCAACCTGTATTTCAAATGTTAATAAAAGAAACTGGAGAAAAGAAGTGAGAATGTCAATAAACATGAGCTCGTACAGTATATGAGACCCAACTTTATAACTTCATTTTTTTCAGCCACTGCCGATTGCAAAGCAAGAGAAGCAATTTTGTACTTTAGAGGAAGAAACTGCATTTTTAAGTCACATAATTTTTTGTTTGAAATCCATTTATTTTTTCAAAAATAGACTTGCTATGAGAAAGCCTTTCTTTTCAGGCCTTTCTTATCACCCTAATTGTTAAAAATGTTACACTGACTACAACTATTATTAAATATTTATTCAGATACCTATTACTAGTGCTTACAGGCATCAATAAACTACCGTCTAAAATTTTATTCAGTCAACAAATATAATTCTATATTTAATTAATTTTAAATATGTGTGTATAGTAGATGCTGATTCTTTTGAAATTACCCTTATAGTTTGCCTTCAATTTTTCAATATAAGTTTTTATTGAATAATGAAGTATTTTATTAAATAATTCAAGTAGCTATGTCATATTTAATTAGCATCACTATGTGCTCCACTTCCTTAATGCTACACATGAAATAACATTTCTGATTTACAAAGACAAAGTAACCTGGACTGTCTAATTAAAAAAAAAAAAAAGATGTTTAACTCCAAATATACTACTTTCTCACCTAAACATGCACCTCTTTTTTCCTCAAACTCCAGACATTTGCAAGATGCATAAACCTTATTTGACTAATTTTAGAGATGAAGCAACATAAACGACCTTCGACATATTCATGCACTTCTCCATATTCAAGAATCTGAATATCCAAGGACCTCAATGAGACCAGAGGTCACTGATAGTGACGAATATCCATACTGTTAGTGACTTTTAAAAGAATAACTTGAGAAAGGAGCAAAACAAATACAACAACCAAGGAAGAAATAACCTAGACCTACCAATAAGAAACAAAACTTGTTTCAACGTTTCTAAGATTAGTCACACTACATTAAAGTCTTTCTTCTTTAGTTTTCCATTTTTGAGGGAAAGATGCTAGCTCAATATTAACAAACTGTTTAAGTATGGACAAGAAAAAGTATAAAAGGCTGCAACCTCACTTATTGAAGGAATTGAAAAAATGAAAGTGCAAAAAGCTTCAGAGTAATATTGAACTTTTTTTAAAGAATTATCCACTAGCACTAAAAAACGTTGTTCTAGCTTAGCCTTATAGGAATTTTCACTAGTTTTTATAGATTTTCAGCACCAGTGGTTTCTGTAAAAAATTGTTTAAATACACTGTATTATCAGCAGTGAATACTGAAATAATTACTAGGTTTTATGGTTAATTCTAGAGACAAGAAAATCCATTAGTCTTTCTCTACTTCAGATTCATCATTTGTAGTATTGGGATAATCTTCAAGTTTTTCACAAGAAAATGTCTTAAACTCCATTAGTCTCCAAGGAAAAACAAGTAAAATATATCTTCCACATTGAGAGTAAATTGATGCCTAATCTTCATGACAAATATCATAAATAGACCAATGTAGCTTAGTCTGTTTTGGGCTTTGCTGAGACCAGTTAAAACCCTGAGTGAAACACAGTCTCTTCATTTCAACCATAAATACAGAAGTTTTTAAATATCTATCTTTCCATTTTTAGCTTCACAAATCTTTACATTAAACTGACAGACTGCTTTAAATGAGGTGCTAAAGGTGTCATTTATGTCACAGTTGTGGGCTTTTTAATGTTGGTTTTGACCCACTGTGTATATTCCATAGATATCAAAGAGTTGCAGTGGGTTTTATTGTAGAAGTATGCTTACTTTCATTACATCAGCTTAAAGACCTGATCAGCACACTTATTATAAGCATTAAAATAATTTATGGCCTATGGGAAAAATCTGGCCTCATCACACAGTGGGATGTTTTCCTCTCTCAAAGAAACTGCAGAACTCTGCTCCAGTGAAGAATAGTCTTGCTAAGCCATCTGTCCCTGTGGTGCTGACTTTGGGGGCCCAAACAGGAAAATTAAAACTAAAATCTTGGGAGTTCAGGGGATAATGATTTACACCCTTAGACCTTCTGAAGCAGGTGTGCGGCCTGCTGTTGCAGTTAATTACCATGCATTATCAGTGAACCTGGCATATTGCCACTTCTCTAAAAGTAATTTTTTCTCCTAGTGTAGACTGAAAATATTCTTCACTTCAGTCTTCCCCTCATTTATGTAAATGGGTCCTAGATTCCATGTTCAAATTTATCACCTTAAAATAACAATAAACTCTAGCTAATTATCGGTTCAGAAAACATTAAAAAACACCAAAGGTGTTAAAAAACCCCTGCCCTACAGCTAATTCCTTTACTTTGTAACTATGATGAACTGAATGGGTAACTAAAATATTCAGTACAAGTATTTTTATTTGTAAAGTCTTTTAATACTTTTTTGTACATAAGTATAAATGAAATTATAGCAATAATATTAAAAAATCAATATACAGACTTAGTCTTTTCTTGCAGGCTCTGTTACTGGGACCATGTAACTAGCTGGCACACCACAGTTTGAACAGAAATATGATGTTTCCAGATCAGAAATTTGCTACCATAAAATGCACAGTGGATTTCCTATGGTATTGTGGCAGATCTGGTACTGGGAAATCTTGTCCCACTTATATGAATACCAGAGAAAAGTAAAAAATTCACAAATTTCACCTTATAAAAAGTTAAGGGAGGAAATAAGAAACATAGTTATGACAAAGGTTTTCTTACTGTCATGGTTAGAAAGTAGGTGGTTAAAATTAGCTTATCAAATGACAAATCTAATAACTAATTAGTGATCTTAATTTTAAACCCAATAAAGAACTCCAAAAGGGGAAGTGTCAAACTTTTCTGCATTACCATTTTTTTTGATCAAAATTCTACCCTCAAAAACATCTTCATACCTCTGTTTGCTTTTGAGGGAACTGTAAATGCTACCTGCAATGTGGAAATTATAGATAAGTGTGGTGTTCGTAAAACTACATTACATGATAAACAGTGCATACCCTGTAATATTAAAAACACTTGAACTGACAACACATCACTCCTATGCTGAAAAGGTAATAGTAGAGAATTCACACAATCAAATGCAGGTGCCTACATTATGCAAGTCATTCAGAGACATTTTATAGTGAGTGAAGGAAAACAAATATAGCTGTGATATGGGTGAAGAGTATAATTAATCTCCCACTAAAGTGGTTGAATTCTGTTCTTAAAGTGCCTTTGTTTCCCAAGATATGAACAGAACTGAAGATGACTAGTACAGAAGTGGAAACCTACAGATGGGTAAAACAAATCCCATATAATATAGGTAGTTTTAAAATGAGAAAAAAAATAAGTGGGTTTTTTTTTCAGAACATCTCTTGTGCTCCAAAATGGTATCTAAGCTAAGATTGTCTTTATGATATGATTTTTAAAAATACTTTGAGTTTTTCATTTCCTATAAACTAGCATAATTATCTCTAATTTAATAAAAGAATTCCTGCCACTGAAGTTTATGGAGTTCTGATTATATGCTTTTAGCCATGATAATAAAAGGAAGCCAGTTCTGAAGTTGCCTCTCCATCAATTAAAAAAAAAATGCTTTAGTTCTCACTTTTAAAATGTTAACATGAACCAATAAGAACTGATATGTCCAAACAATAGAAAAATTATTATATAAAAAATATTATTGGGATAACTTGTTAAAATATTCTTGGTAAACTTTGTGTTCTTTTCAAAAGCAAAAGGAGACCTTAGTGTATAATGTGAATTTTATTAAAGTCAATGGAATAGTAAGACTAATATAATACTACATCATTTTGACAGGTCCTGAAAGATCAGGAAAACTATAAACAAGAAAATATTTAAGGATGGTCTTCGGGGATTCAGAAATGTCTGTAGTATCACACTTTGAAAATTTAGTTCCTTGAAACACATAGCAGATCTCATCACCAAATATATAAGCAATGATACTTCATATATATATTTATATATAAATATATATAGTTATATAAATATAAATATATATATATTTAATATACATAAAACCAAATAGTATATTTAATATTCATAGTAAAATGCAGAATGTAATAGTACGGGGAGTTGAAAACTTCATTAATGTCATCCAGTCAAGGACTTTGCATGGCAGAAAAGGATAATATCTGAAGGGGTAAACAACGAACAAGAGTAGTCAGAGACACAACTTTGAAGAAGGTCATCTAGATTTTGTAGCTGATAAGAAGGAGTAAATAAGAGGGACATGAGGACTTGTTAGCTAGCAAGCCCCAAGCTGGACTAGAAAGTGAGAAGTGTCAGGATATAGGCAGAGGGGCTGGGCAGACAGGAAGGCCATGCCAGTACTTGAGGATCTGCAAATGAGTGTGTACTTGTGAATCTACACTGCTGTGTGTGTGCCTTCATCAATGAACTTCAACCCTGACCAACAGAAAAGGAAGAGTGCTTGGCTTACATCTCCTGTATGTCCTGTTAGGTTGCATGAGGATGCAGTTCAAGTTAGTGCCTTCTGCATGGCATTGCCTTCTGCATGTCATTGAGCCTGTGAAACCATCCCTGTCACCAGTTTAGAAACTATGCCTGGGTTTGGACCTTCCACTGCAAGATAGACATTGACTAATTAGAGGGGTATCAAGACAAGAGCTAGAGCATTTGACCTGTGAATAGAAGCTGGGGCAGCTGGGCTTCTACAGAAACCTTCTACAGACTGGGGTAGAAATGGCTTTGGGGTGAGCCAGTAGGAGCCCAAGTGCCTATGGGAGGTACTTAAGAAGATGGAACCTGTTTTTTTCACTAAGTTGCTGGGTGGGAGGGTGAAATAAAGTAGACACACATTGATAGAAGTTCAGAGTGGATATAAAAAGAAATTTCTTCCCCATGATGAAGGTCTAACAGCGACACAGACTGTACAAAAATACTGTGCAGTCACTGTCATTGAAGGCTGTGAAAACCTGACTGGATAAAATGTCCTGAGTAACCTGGTTTGTCCCTATATCTGACCCTGCTTTGAGCAGGAGATTGGACTGGAGAGTTTCTGAGATCCCTTCCAATCTTAATAATTCCATGATTCTGTGATTATTTGATATTTATCTCTATTGTTTGTAGCACCAGTCATGCTTTGAAACATATCTGCCTTCTGTTCACATTAATTTACAGCCACTGATGAAATTACACATGGACCTTTCTTAAGCAGTTATTTCAACCTTTCTTTCAAATAATCAGGTTCTTAGGGGTGTTGGAGGAAACAATTATTCTATTGTCTATGGAGATTTGGGGCAGGATTGTTTGGTTTTTTTCCAAATAATTTTATCTTAAATATAGTCTGTTAGTTCTGCTGATGTTACTAAAGTTGACATTCATTTAGATCAGTAGAAAATCCTTCCATGGTATGAAAGAGGAGGATCAATTATAAAATTAATAATAATTTGTAAAAGCAGCTGTCTGGATTCAATGCTCTTGAATATATTTTTTTTCTCCTCAACTAAAGAATAGCATTTAAAGCGGTATGTAGCAGACAGTACTTTCACTAATGGTGGCCACAGGGATTTTGCTGTTGCAGTGAGAAAAGACAGCAGAGCACCAGGGCAAGCAGGTGGAGTGAACAAAAATACAGGTGTTTGCTTTGTCACCTCAGCTTTTATTAAAATAACATAGCATTGGATATTTTAATCCCAGGAGAGGAGAAAAACTGGCACAGGAAATCAACAACAGGAATCATACAGGTGTGTGTTCAATGGACTCAGCTTTTTGAATAGTATTAGTAGTTAGTAGGATGACTTGGAAAGGACAAGAGATAACGTGTTTACAGAAAATTCTGAATTACCTTCTATTAAGTGGTGATGTGAAGAAAAGGACAGAGCTCTTGTCATGCTTTAACAATAGACAAGTAGTATTCTGGGTTTGAAGAGAAGCCAAAGCTACCTGTGAATATGATGAAGTTTAAAATTTCCTGAATTTCTGATTCAGATTCAAGTCCAGAAATTGATATTTCCATTTGGCCAGACAGCCTAGACATGAGGCCCAGATTGTTCTCAGAACTGGTTCCCACAGGTTTTCTGATCAAATCTTCTCTAGCTAATTAACTGAGAATTCTTCAGGCAGAGGAGAGAATATAAGAAAGCTTTTTGGTAATGGCATTAACATGGAAAAGAAGGAGTCAAGATTCTTTAAAAACATGGTTATTCACTTATTCAAGAGCCTCTGAAATTATTTTTGTTTTCTCACATTCACATAACGCTCTTCACAGAAATTAACAGTTTAAGAGAAAAATTAAGCACTCTTATAGCAAGTTCCCTGATGATGGACAAGCTACAGGCTATTTTTCTGTACATATTTGAGTGGTAGTTTCTGAGTGTGCTGTAGGTGGTTTTGGGGTTTACCCCTACACTTTTTTCTGCTTGCTTGTTGCAAACGTTAGTACACTAAATTATCTTTCCTCTATCTCCAGCTAAAGCCAGGTGATCTTTATCTTAGAAGTCTAGAGTAAAACGGTTACTTGAAAGTGGCTTATGAGGCATTCGGAAGATGCTGTGGGTAAAAACATTTTGCTGGTGAAGAAACAGTCTTTGAATTTATTCCTTTGAATTTATTCCTTTCTTCCCTCTTATGTAGGACTCTGTTTGGTTGACAATTAAATAGTATATATTTAGAAATATAATTTTTCTGCAAATTGTTTAGTTTGGTTAAGCTGCCTTATATATAATTTGAAGTAGATGAATGCAGTAAATTGAAGCAAGTGTTACAAGTCTTCACATTTTTCATGCAAATTAAGGAAGTCAGTGTGTAAAAAGACCTTTAATAATTAAAACTCTTAAAATTTAAAATTTTAAAGCACTTTTTGTCCCTACTTCCAACAGTGGTTAACACTGATTTGATACTAATAACATAATTTATCATGCTCTGCAGGTAGAGTGATACCAACCAGAGGAAGGATTGCCACGGTCAGCTCTCAGCAACCTAACAGTCAAAAGATATTAGAGAAGGAAACAAGATCACCTTTATGTACAATTAAACATAATGACAGTTAAGATTAAAAGTGTGTTTAGTCACGGTATCAGTCTTGCTTTTTATGAAAATATCACAACATGCACCTATTTGGTTGGGTGATTGGCAGTGGTCAGTTACTTTGCTGTGACCAATTCAATCTGAAATCCAACACTAATCAGAGACCTGACTGCTTGTAATATCACCACAGAGTATTTCATGATTTAAATGCCAAAAAGTAATCAAATAATAATTTGATGGATATAGTTTAGATAAATGGAAAGGGCTGATTAGCTGGCTAGGCGGGGCATAAAATCCATACTTCATAGTAATTTGTATAAAAATTTTAAAGCTGTGGTTTCAGTTTCTTATGACCAGATCTGAAAACTGTATAGTTATCATTCTTGTTTACGTAAGGCAGTTGGTCTGCTCTCCTGCTGACTACAGATTTTTGGGTGACAAATTCCTTGCAGGAATCATTTGTTCTGAAATGCCCAACCTAAAAGGCTCCTAGGCACTGCTGTATCATTGACAATATTATACTCTGCTGGTATTTTATGTCAGTGAATACATAGGGTTGGATGGCTTCTGCTGTTTTTTTTGTTTTCTTTATTTCTATTGTTGAAGAGAAATTAAACTCTCAAAACAGCACTTCTCCAGGGGATTAATGTACTTCTTAGGTAAAGCATTTGACCTCAGGACTCAGAGCATATTTCTTGTTCTTGTTCGTGTGTCTCTGGAGGGTCTTCAGCAGTTACCCAGCTGTATGGTATCTGATTTGTCTTGATGCATTTTGCCATTTTCTGTGATGTGCTTTGGAACATTAGCAGCAATTTGTGACTGATATGATTTTATATGGTTTGCAAAAGATAAGTAACAATAAATCCAAATAACTCTCTCAGATTGTGATGGACTTGTAATGTAAAAATAAAACAGTGTTTAGGAAAATTTAAAATGGACCACTATTGCTATACAGAATTCAATGTGCTAGGGAACACGCACTATGAAATGCAACTTCAAAATTGTAACTGTCACATATGCAATATATGGCACAATTATCTGCTTTTTCTGCCTAGAGAATTTGTAATGCATAAGCAAGTGTCATTTCCCAATAGATTTTCCTTTATGTCCATTATTTCTGAATATTTAAACTGTATCCTTGAAACTATGCTGCTGAACATATACATAAGCATCAACTGACACTGACTTTTTAAACATTTATTTTTCTGCTCTCACTCTTATCATATTTTTAAAATCTTAAACCAAATTTATTTTAGCATAATTATTTAGTAACTGATAGACCAGAAGCACATTGTCAGGCCTGAAAAGAGAAGCTTTCTGACTACATTTTCTGTCAGTTTATATATATATTTGAACAAGAGAAAGATTCTTACACAAAAATTCTTCATAAACATGATGGTTTGAAGAATCTACTTATACAGCCTATGGTTTTAATGTAGAGTTATGAATTCACTATATAGTCCTTAACAAAACTGTAGATTATGCTTGGAGTATCTAGTCCCTCTTCTTCTCCACTGCCTCTCTACCTCCTCTGGGCATCGAAATTTCAAGAGGCACACACCAACACTAAATGATCAATGAAGATGCCAGTGAAATGTAGCTGCTCTAAACCAGCTTTTGCCCATTAGAAAAGGTGGAGCAACCAGGCTGTAAATCACCAGAACAGCAGTTTTATCTGTCAAGAATCTGTGAGCACCAAGCAGGGCCTTTTCAAGTATTCACCTGACAGAAAGCCTGGAAAGTTATGAAAGGGCAGAGCCTGTGCCCATCAATCCCACCAGTCAACCAGAACTGCTTCTACCAGATGGCTGGGAGGCAAACACTACTTGCTTGAAAGCAGATAGACCTTGACACACTCCCATAGGAATGAGAAGTTAAATTAAGGAGCAGTGCATTAGGAAAATAATAAATGTTAATTTTTTGTACTACAAGTAAAGTAACATCACATTCAACAATTCTGTGCAAAGCCTATTTGTTTGTAGCTGTACACTTTTAACTCTTCGGATGGCCCATTAAAACAAAGACATCTTTTAAGTAAGGTCCTGACAAAAAAGTCTGCTTGGCCTTTACTGCAAAATCCAGGCATTACTGCAGCAATTGTATTGAGGGATACAGGGAGTTAAACAGAATTCTGCCTTTTAAAAGTATTGAGCTTGAAAAATAGCATCAGTTACCTTTACAGACCCAAGAGACTTGAAACTCCAGGATTCAGTGTCTGGATCATCTGCTAATAGACTACTGATCAGATGGAAAGTGTTTTATCCTAGGATGTAATTAGTAAAATGACAATGCTAAAGCAATTTCTAGGCCAATGAGCCTACTGTACTCCAGATTTAAAAAGTTTTACTGTAAAAAGGAATTTAGCCTTAATGTATGTCTAATGGTATTTATGCAGGTTTTCTGACTTAAGCTTTTACATGAAATGATAAAAAATGAATAAAGTTAATATAATCATATTCTTCTATCAATCCTTCCAGAATATATCATTTACCAGGTTCTGTCTTCATCATATTCTGTGCTCTATAGATTTTCAGGTATATCAGAACAAAGCAAAGTACTTAAGAAAAAAATCACCCATTAAAAAGAAATGTAAACTAGTTTTGAATGCACATCATGCTTTTTCATCTTTGACAGCAGCAGTATTTCAGAAGATACCAGATATGAGGTATTTATGGCAGGTGCATTACTACTTAGAAACTAATCTCACACACATGGCTGTTAACGTGAAATATGGATTTTAATAATCCAGCTTGGTGAGATATGTGAGCCTGCCTGGTGGGGATGTGATTAGCCACAGTTTGCAAGATTAATTGAGATGCACAGTGTAAGATTACATTTAGTGAATTCCAAGCCAGTCTGATTATGCAAGAGGCCACTTAGTTAAGGCTGTATCTTTATGGATATGAAAAAAGATAAATCACAAACTCTACTGTGACAGGAGAGTCAGAATGGAGACTGTTTAAGTCAGTGAGCCCAGTGAACAGATCATCAAAGTAAAATATTCAGATATTTTGTAAGCAGAAAAATAAAACACCAAGAACAAAAAAAAAATCCCATATAGTTCAAACAGAGTAAAGAAACATATAAGGAATGAGATTTAAAATGTCTGCCATCATCATTATTTTAAATTGATGGTATGAAATTTATTTTTTTGTTTAAACATGGCAATACTCATTCAGGACAGTACTGTTTTTAAATGGTGATTTTCTTTTTAGTTTACAGTTGAGTCTAAAATTGCATTGAGATCACCACTACATGAGATACCAGTTTGAAAGATTATATAACTTTAGAATGGCACTGTCAGGAAAACTTTAGGTAATGCAGAACCATTTAATATAGTACCATTTAATACAATTCCATGAGTATATCTTCCAACCTACTGCATTGCTGAAAACACCAACTTGTAATACAGAAGCAGAAAGGACAGGGTGGTATGCGCAGAAGCCAGTGCAGCCTGGGTTCAATGTCTTCCTCAACAGGCTATCAGTATATTTGGATAATTTGCCCACTCACTCCTTCCCTGATTTTTCCTGTCTATGAACTAATTATTAACCAACAGAGATACTGAAGGGTCTTCAGATACTATTGTTTTAATTTTAAACCCATATGAGTACCAAATGTGGAGAGCGCTTTCAGAGAAAACACATGCTTACATCTGGTAATTATTTTAGATGACCAAAGTCCTGAACAAAACACTTAAAATAATTTATGTAAAAGTGTAGATTTTCTCTTCATGTTTTTTTTTTTTTTTTGTAATTGGTACATGGGCTGCTGGCTAGTAACTTCTGGAGCCACATAACAGACGTTTTTGCTCATTCTCTTAAACCACAGCGAACCTCACATAGATTAGTCAGTCTTCTGAAACAGAAATGAAGTACACACACAAAAGAAGAAATACGAGAATAAGGTAGTGTGAATTTTACTTAATTCATTTACTTTGACAGGTACGGTTTAGCTTAAACTACTAATGGGAATACATTGAACTAACTAGTAAATGTTGTATCTTAAATGCAAAAAAATGCTCAGCTTTTAGTGATGTGAACATCAGTCAATAACTTTGCTACTAAAAGATTTTCTGCATAAGGATAAAGTTGTATCTGTGTATGTACACATCCCAGGGAAATACTAGAGCAGTAACATGCAGAGTAAATGAACACTGAATTCACTTTTAATCCAATTCATCAGCTGTATTTTGTTGACCACAGATTTTGTAATTCTCTACAATGTCACAGTCTGATATCCAGTGCTACAGCACAGGTTCCAGTGCTGCTTGATTGGTTTTGCCTTGCTTAAACTGTCTCCTGAAGCTCTCCAGGATACTTTCTCCTCATTAAAGGTCACTAAGGAAGCTGATGTAAGCAAACAGGGGAAGCAATAGTCACAGACAATGACAAGGAAAGGATGAAGGAGAATGATCCAATTTCATCCCTTCTCATTTGATTTTCAGTTGATGACTAGTGACCAGGACCAAAAAACAGAACCCTAGAACACCAAGAAACAGTTGCACACCAACATAGTGCAGTAGGATATCCCAGTCAAATGAGACTAGACTATACCAGTTTTGGTAAGGTTTTAATGTTGACAATATATTAAATCACAGAATCATAGAATATCTCAGGTTGGAAGGAACCCATAAGAATCATCGAGTCCAACTTCAAGTCCTTCAGGGATTCTGTCACTGTCATAGATTTTACAGAAAAAGTATTTATTAATTTGTGCGATGTACAGGAAATTGCACTGTTCATGAAAAAAATCTATTAGAAATGGACTTTAGGTTTTGATGCAATTGAGAAAAAAACCCAAACAAGCATGCAGTAGAATCAGGGCAGAAACTTAAATGTTACTACCATGGTGAAAAACTCCTTTCTACCCTATATTAAATCCCATTACACAGAACACTGATGCTTTTGTATACATGTTCATTCTCTATGATTAAGTTTTAATATCTGTCTGTATGTTCTTACTGAATTCTCAGGTCTGAGAAATGTAGACTTTCAATTAAAGCACCATTTTTCCATATGTTGGTGTCAGCCAGCTGGAAAGTAGTTTGGAAGAAAAAAGGCCTGAGGGTCCTGGCGGGCATGAGACCATCCAGCAATGGATACTTACAGCAAAGAGAGTCAATGGCATCCTGGACTGTACTAGGCAGTTTAGCCATCAGGTAGAGGGAGGTGATCCTTCCCCTCTGCTTAGCTCTGGGGAGACCACAGCTGAAGGACTGTGTCCAGTTCTGGGCTACTCTGTACAAGAGAGACATGAACAGACTGGAGAAGATCCTACAAAGTGCCATGAAAAATGATGAAGGGTCTGGGGTATTTCTGCTGTAAGGAAAGGCTGAGAGAGTTGGGACTGTTCAGCCTGGAGAGGACTCATGGGAGATCCCATCGATGTCTATAAATACCTGGAAGGGAGGTGCAAAGAGGGTGGAAGCAGACTCTCTTTAGTGGTGCTCAGTGACAGAGAAAATGGACACAAAATGAGATACAGGAGTTTCCCTCTGAACATCAGGAAACACTTTTTTTACTGTGAGAGTGGCTGAGCACTCGCACTGGTGACCCAGGGAGGTGGTGGAGTCTCTCACCCTGGAGATATGCAAAGCCTCTTGTACATGGTCCTGGGCAACTGGCTGCAGATGGCCCTGTCATAGCAGAAGAGTTGGACCAGATGACCTGTGGAGATCCCTTCTAACTTAACTCTTCTGTAATTCTGTGAAGGTATTACTGTTACTCGAAGAAAGTGACAGTATGAGTATGAATCCTTTCCTCAAAATAATAGTTGCTGTACTGATGAGATAGACATTCCACGTAAGTGTTTGATTTTGGCTTCCGTTAAAACGTTCATCCAAAGTAATTTTTTCAAATACATCTTTGTTTTACATTAAAGTGCAGGATTCTCAGAAATATCTCAGTAACTTAGGAGTAAAAGTTTCATGGACAGATAATTTTTTTTCATAGATCACCATGATTTTTTAAAGCTGGATGTTCAAAATTAAAACAAAACAGTCCATCTGTCATCAAATTATATAGAGACAATTTAAATGTCTGTTAGTTTTAGTGAAGTTTTACTGACTAACTTGAAAAATTGGTCATTTGAAAAATGAAGGCTGTAATGTTGCTTCTGTCAATGAAAGTATAGTATACAAGCACTTTATTCACATTGCTACTTTCAAACAAAGAAAAATTATTTTGTTTGTATTTCATCCCTTAGAAGTATTATTTGAATATTTGACCAATATTAACATAGGCTTTGGGTTTGCAGGACTAAATGACATATCCTTCACTTCAATTGATATTTCCTGTCTATTTTCTAGAAAGTCTGTAGAACATCATTAGATAATACCCAGCATTTTATACCTTGAGTCAGCCTGAATTTATACTGCGGCAGTTCCTGTGTTTTGCAGTTATCTGTTGCAGAAGAAAAATACTATATCAGAAACTAATTTACTTATATAAAAACATACAACTAATGAAATAAATTATATGTTCTGGATAGCCTACTTTAGAATTTTATTTTCCATTAATGCAGATACTGATATAAAAAAATATTAGAAACTGTTCCAAAGTACCTAGCTAGTCCTGTAGTGCTTAGTATGTGAAAAATGTTGCTAGGCCTCTGCCATAATAAGAGATAAACTTCTTAACAATAAATATTAAAATATTTTCCACTTAATAATGCTTTTTGAAAATGATTTTTTCTTCTTTCCATGCAGATAAAACAGATACAGATATCTGCACAAATTTTCAAAGGAAATTCAGAAATATTGTGATGTATGACAGCTCTCCTATGAGTCTTTTGCTTATTTGTATTTTTCCATGTATATCAAACCTAAGTCTTGTGCTCCTAGGGATGCCTATGACAAAACCAGTATCTTTGGAACTATCCAAATGTAAAACCAGCTTACGAAGTAAAAATAAATCTATGTAAATACAACTGCTATGTGATTTGAGTAATGATGGTGATGTGTTGCCCATGAAGTAACATTCTTGGGAGCGTAGTAGGAGTGCCTTTCTGGTAATGTCTTTTGATACTACTGACATTAAAATTTTGCATAAAATAATGATGAAACAGTGGCAAAGTGACTGGTTTATTTCCCTCTCATATCTAAATCAAATATTTTTCCCCCCTATTTTTTTAAATTTGTGTACAAGTTCAAGTATGTTTCTTCTTTGGAATAAAAGTGATATTTAAAGACAGGAAAAAAAAATTCAACTACGTAATATAAAAGAGTGCATGTTTACAAGAATATGTATATAAACACACACACTTTAAACTCTAGAGAAGGCATACTAGAAATAATTAATATAATTATTTTAAATAAAGATGACATTCCAGGTTTAGCATGCTTTGAAAAAAACATTTTATTGAATGCTTTGAGATATACTTTTTTTGATATCGTAGCCATTCTTTATATTACTTTGACAGTAACTCTGAACAAGGTACACAGAGTTCATAAAGCAATTACACCTAAGTTATGCTTTCTCTTATGTGTAATTATAATTTAATTCATAGAGCCAAATGCTTAATTATATTATAAAAATGAATTAAAATGTATTAAATATAATAGGTATGGTTTCTGAACAATAAACTGTGAAAACAGAAAATGAAGAAGTTATTCATTCTATTAATAATAAAAGGTGAAGAATAAGTAAGACTTGCTCTTTATTAACTTTGGGATTTTTTTATTGCTAGAATGGGTCTGTTTTGACTTCATCTTTGACTTTCTGTTTCTGTTTGACCATTTGATTTTTACAGTATGCTTAAAAATAAACTAAAGGAGATTTTTTTTCCCTTAGAAGACATAAAAGTTAGAACTCTAACTGCATTTTTAATAAGAACAGAATAATATTTTTGCTAAGCTTTTTTAATGTGTTTTTTTGTGTTCATGTATATTTTCTAGTAAAACAATAAATCCATATAAAATAATGTTAAAATATACCACATGTGGAGTGGAATCAGTCTTAAAGATTTTTCAGAACAGCACTCTGAATAGCAGTAGGTACACCAAAACTATGAAATAGTTATGACACTTCAGGTGTTATTTTGACAACTATGTAATGAACTGAAGCACAGTTGGTCAGGACTAGAATATTGTGAGTGATGGCATGTATGAAAACAGTAATACCTTGTATCATAACTTAATTTGATGTAAGCAGTTTGTTGCTTGCATTTTTTCTTGTCAGAGGATACCATAAAAGGAAATTATAAAATCTCTATATAATTTCTGTAGCAAAGGTTTGTCAGCATGCATATGCTGTACCTCTTTATACTTACATAGGTAAAATAATTTTTGTAGAGCCCCACTTAACATTGCAAACAACATATGGATTTACATAAAAGGAACTTGTTTAGAAAATCAAAAAAAAAAAGTTGTCTGTGATCCATCTAGGCTAGTCTCCCACCCCTGCAGCAAGTTCATCTGCTTCTAACCATTCCTGACAGTCAGTGTTTGACAGTGTTTAACACCAACATGTATTCCACAATGTCTCACAGCAATTTTTCCAGCCTGAACCCTTATACTGGAAGCAAAGGTTTAGTTCCCACCTAGCAAAGTGTTAGTGTTCACACTTAGTGGTTTGGGGACTGTCTGCCTCTGCATGTATGAGAGCAGGTAACCGTCACACTATCATGACACACTATCATGGTTTTTGATTGTTCTGAAAGAATTTCTGAAGGACTGCTGCACCTACACAACCATCTACTTTATTAGAGGAATGGCCACACAGGGACAGGGCAGTCCAACAGCGCAATCCAAACAGTATTAATGGATACCTAGGGATGAGTAAAACTGAGACAAGAATACCTGCTACTTCCCTTTCAGACTGTGTTCAGTTCCAACCTCATTATTTTAAGATTGTTTTAGTTGCTATATTCAGAAACCTCTGTTTTCTCATTTGAATGAAAAAATATAACAAACACTGAAGATTTTACAGAGCTATTTGCTATTGCTTTTCCTGTCCACTGAATTGAAAACTACCATTTTCTTTGTTTCTTCTCTTAACGCTTATATACATATGGAATTACTTCTGTTTTCACTTGCTATTCCTTGCTAGTTTTTTTCTGATTTTATGCAATATTCTTATTGATTCTTCCCACATATACTTGTTTATACTTATTCTAATGTAGTATGCCCATTTCCACATTCTGCACTCTTTGTGTGAGGTCAAAGAAGAAAAGTTCATGGGGCACCAAGACAGTTTTACTGCACATCCTATTATTTCTCTGCATAAGAATAATCTTGTATTTGTGGATTTGCTTCACAAAGTCCTTCAGACTTGCTTCTCTCAAGACTTGAACTCTGGATTTAGTGAAGGATACCATAGTGATGATCAATGTCATTACTTTGTTGCTCTTCCCCCTTTTTTCCATAATAATCATTGTCTCTTGCTTCTAACAGTCTTACTAGGTAGTCACCAAAAACCCTCATTAAGCTTCCTGGTAGGTATCTCTAATAAAAGTCAATCTCAATTAAATTTTTGTTTCTATCTATTGTAATTTTGATAGTCATTCAACATATATGTTTCCTGCACACTTTGTAAACCTGAGAACATCAGCATGCATTTTTGACATGTAGGGCAATACTTCCTCTCCATTCTCTCGATGTGTCTCCAAAGAAAAAAAAAAAAGGAATAAATCTGTATCAATATTATTGGTATAAGAATAATCACAAATCTCTGTCATTCCAATCAAGTCACCCATCAAGCTTGTAATGTTATTATAACTCTCAGCTTCTCTTTATTCTCCATGTTTCCAGTAGATACACACATAAATACACGTGCACACACACACAGTTTCTTCCGAAACTGCTGCTACCTTGTCACATATGTGTGTGCACTGGTTGAAATTTTCTTGAAACTGTGGGAATTCTGGAACTTTCTGGATTAGGTCAAGAGAAGGGAAAATATTTGATTTAAAGTAACAAGCCATAGAAAATTATGACACTGCAGGTATTTCATTTGAAATATGCCTGGATCCTGAGGATTCAATGAATTTATAATGTTTGCTTCAGGTGCTTCTTACAGCACAAAATAATAAGGCTGATAAAGAAGTGTGGTCTTACATACCAGTAAAAATGTAAAGATTAATAAAAACCACCTAAATAGAATCAGTGAAAATGTGGATGAAAAACAGAAAGAGTAAGAGATTAATAATGATGTTCTGCATGCAACTGGAACATACAAGACTTAGAAATCAAAGAGTTTTAACTTGTGCCTGTGTTAAGTTTCTGAAACAAACCTAAAAAAGGCAAAAATCAAAGTTAGTGCATATACAATACTAGGTCTTTGGCTAAAACTTTTATAAGGAACCTAAATTAAATTTGAAAGAGAAAGAAAAATATACAGGTCACTTCACTGGAGTTTGATTTCCTGTTGTTTACTGATATAAGTTATAATTTCAATAATCAAAGCACCTGTCACTGTATTCTGTCAGAACCATTTTATGAAAATGCATATATTGATTTATTAGCAATGGAACATGGGGGGAAAAGAAAGGTCTAGATGTCCTAGGTGTTCTGCAGTCATGCAACCACCATCTCAATCAGCTACGGCTACAGAACAGCTCCAATGCAGTGCCCACTTGGTGCAGAACTCCCACTAAAGGCAGAGGCACAAACTGCTGTGGTGAGCTTGTTTCATTCTTCTGGGTTTTACTCACCTAAATCAAGGATTAGTGACCCGATGGACTATCATGTAACAGAAAGAGTCTTTGCATGTTTGGCTAAGGAAACTCTCGGGGACATGCAGTACAGGGAGCCATGAGGGCCTTTCCATTCAGCAAACTTCAGTTCAGCCTCACAAAGAAATTGATGAACCTCGCTGGGACCAAAGGAAAAAAGGACAACTGGCTTTTCCTCAAGAGAAAGAAATTTTTGGGACTACACAAATGATGAACTTTAAGGTGCCACAGAGGAGAAACAAGCAAGGAAAGCTGGAATTTCCCTCCATTTAGAGGGCAGATTTGGGGATTTCTATAGATGTTTCTATTTCCTTAAAGATAGCAGTTTCTGAGAGAGCTGATATCTTAAAGGGATTGATCTGTATTATAGTACTGTCTACTTTATATGACTTTAAAATAGATTGCATTATCTCAATTTAAAGAAAGACTGTTGCACAGTTAAGAGGTATGCTGCTTATTATAAATGAGATAATTTAGGAGATAATTATTTGCCTGGGCTGCTTGACAGTAACGTGTTGAAATGGTTTAATGATGGTAGTACTTTAATTAAATATGTCTGTTTCTTAAGGATAACTTTCACACTAAAAAGAATTTTCAGTTTTGGTGGTTTTTTTTAGTAGGCACTGAAAAAAAAGGGAAAGAATGATGTTCAACTACAAAATAATATTCATTATTCACTAAATAAATGAGTTTTGAAAAGTGTGCATATTCATGGACAAAGCAAGGTGATCTAATTATAATTAAGGTTTATAAGTAACTACAATACCTTCTGTTGATGTTTTGAGCTTTATGTTTATGCTACTATGACCTATACTACAAGTATTGTATGTGCATCATTTTTTTCATTCACAGTATGAATGAACATGTGTATTTCATCAGCTTATTGGAAATTCATGTGTTGCAAAAAATCTGATATAAATGTAGGTGGTGACATGAGAAACTAGACAGTTAAAAGTCACAAGGGCTAAACCTCTCCACTTCTGTTGCAAAATACAGAGACATCTAATTTAAAGGGGAAAAAAGAAAACTAGCCTTCAGTTTTGAGGAGCAAAACTGGTATAAGTGCCCAAAAATCCAGAGCAAAAAATCATCAGCAATTTGACAGAGCACCTAGATAGTACAAGGGGCAATGGTTTTAAACAAAAAGAGGATAGATTCAGTCAATGTATAAGGAAGAAACTTTTTATGATGAAGGTGGTGAGACACTGGAACAGGTTGCCCAGAGAAATTGTGAATGTCTCACCGCTGGAAGTGTTCAAGGCCAGGTTTGATGGGGTGATGAGTAACTCGGTCTAGTGGAAAGGTTCGATACCCATATATCTGATCTATATTTCTCTTCTTTCAGTTTAAAACCATTACCCCTTGTCCTATCACTACATATCTTTGTAAAAAGTCCTTCTCCAAATTTCTTGTGGCCCCCTTTAGATACTGAAAGACTGCTGAGTGATCTGTCCAAGGCCTTCTCCAGGCTAAACAACCCCAAGTTTCTCAGCCTATCTTCATAGGAGAGGTGCTTCAGCCCTTGTTAAGCTTCATGAGGTTCACACATGCTTACCTCTCAGATCTGTCCAGGTTCCTCTGGATGGCATCCCTTCCCTCCAACATGTCAATTGGACCACACAGTTTGGACACATCATCAAATTTGTAAGAGAGTGTTCAATCCTACTGTCCATGTTGCCGACAAAGATGATTGTTATTTTCAATTTAATCTCCCTTGCATATTAATTTTCTCCCTACAGTCAGCACTGTTGTCTGTTAGATCAGTATTTTGGATGATTGCATTAACATTTACATGCATTACATGTCCTACTTCAACCCTGAATATTAAAAGAGAATCCTTATCTTAAATCCCAAAGGCCCTTTGAGGGCTTTTGGACATAGTTTAGGAAAACAAAATACTATAAATCATAGGGACATCAAATTTAGAGTGGAAAGATGGGGGAAAGGTGCATTCTTTATTTATTGAGCATTGTTTTGTACTGAAAATGTAATAAATATATTAATAATACTTAGAGAGTGAGAGAGAATAATTCACAGAATCAGACATATATACAGGCAGCTATTTCTTAATGCAGAGGGCTGGCTAGGTGAATAAGATGCATATGCAAACATTAATTAATGTGCTATATGTCCTTAGTGAATGCTTTCTGCAAAACAACTGAGAACTTAGTGTTTTTAATTAATTGTAGTTTAGACTGATGAGAAATTTAAGTGTTAGAGACTCATTCAATGCTACATATGAAAGAGAATCTAAAGACATTTGATAAGCCTGCTGACACATTATTTGGGCTTTTTGTTACCATTTTAAGCCAATTACTTTGCAGCAATTACATTCTACAGCTCTGTTACAAAATTATGGACATCCTTAACTACTTTCATTATACATCTATTTTTTTTTTTCTATATCAACAACACAGTCTTTTTGGTATTAGCCATACTGCATTTTGCTTGATTTTTCAAATGTGATAGAAATAGCACAATCTAAGGAATAAGAGTAACGTATACTGTAATTAGATACTATAATTATATATCTAGAAATAGCTTTAAGATGTAATGGATGCACCCAGAAATGAGTTCATTGTCAAGTAACACATTTTTACAGTAGCCTACCATGAACACCAATCCATTGCTTTCTCAATCTTCACTTTTTACAAGCTTTACACTAAAATGGATTTCCTGGGGAGATTAATAGCTATCTGAGTGCTATCCATACTGTTATTCACTGTAAATATCTCCAACAGCCCTATTAACTTTAATGCATTAGCACTTCTTCTATTTATTACAACTTAATGAATGCATAACAATTTTAGTTTAGGACACCATTAGCAGGATAGATTTTCCAAGCTCCTGTAGCTCAGCAGATATACTATCATAAATTAACAGCCAAGCTACGTGCTCTTTTACGATGGTCATAAGACAAAATTATTAGAAAACCATTTTTCTATTCTCCTACAGACTTGGCATTCAAAAAGGCTACTGGTTTTGTAAAAGCATCATATCTGAGTGCTATAATCAGCATATCAGGATTTAAGTAGAAGTGGGGATATAAACCCAGGCTCTACAGCATTCTTTGAGGTATGGCAAGAAAAGTATCCAGAGCATATACATCAAATACCAAGGAGCTGCTTATGTCTGACTATTGGGACTATAATTTATACCCTATTTATAATAGGAGATATTTCCCTTCCCTATTATTTGGAACAACACTCAATAAAAATCAACCATATCTTCGAGGGCTTGCTGGGAGCCTACACGAGCAAATGAAATAATACTTGTGTCATTCATTTCACATCTATAAAGATAAAGCAATGAAACATAGATGGCTGAGTGGATTTCAGGGAAAATTTGATGTGTAAAATGCTTTCTGAATCCCTCCCACTCTTGACAGTGATGCTTGAACCCCTGGAGAGTAGTTTGAGTAGTTGTAATATGCACTTGTGTAATTCATGGAAATCGTATGTATAGAGTGTTAGTATGACAAACAAATCAGTTTGCTGTGATCTAAGTTTAAACTATTAAAAATACTAACTCAGCTGCAAGATCCAGATTATTAGTCCTACAGACATCAAAATAAATCAAGAGGAATAGAGATACCCAAGAAAGATCATCATTTCCTAGAGAAAAATGTATGGTGAGCATTGGATGACTATTTATGGCTTTATATCTTGTGTTATATTTGAAAGCACAGACGTAAATTAAAAAGAAAAAAGGTAATATCAGTTTTAGATATCAATCCAAGTAAAATAGCTACCTGAAGCTGAAGCTCAGTTACAGCCAAGCAAGGTTTCTGTAGTTACACACTGGCCTGCTGAAGAAGTAAGACATCTTTACAGACCAGAGAGAAAAAGGCAACATTTTCCACAAAAAAGGTTGAATTCTGTCAGTATAATAACCAATCTTCTTTATTCTTTCAGAGTGTTTTCATTTTTCATTGAGCTGTTTGAAATACATTGTAAGACAGAGCCAAATCTAAGTGTTCAAGTTTTCACATTTTTCAGTGCTTCCTTTTTCTCTATATGGCCAATTGTTGCAGTCCAAAATTCAGATATCAACAGAAAAGGAATTGCTAGGATTAAACAGGAAACGTTGGGTCACAGGGACTGGGGAAAAAAACCACCATCTAAAAGACCAGACAAGATCCATTGACCTGCCTCCCCCAGCAGGATGTAGAGAGACTTTGCATGATGCTATTAGATATCCCATTGTTTTCTCCCCACCCTGTATAATCCTTATTTTGGGAAAAACTGACCACCCTTCCCCAATATAATCTTGCTTACTGAAAATATCAAATCCTTTTTCCCCCAAACATAAATACTGGATCCGAGAAATGTAAATCCCTTTTTTTTTCCTTGTGTCACCTCTGCTACTGGGAATGCTAATAGATTGCAGAATCCTCTATCTGGCATAACCCTGCCTCCTTATTAGCATGTTAAGCCCCTGAGACTCTTAAATAGCTGTCTGTGTGTTCAATAAAGGTATTCCAGTTTTTACCCCCATATCTGGGATTATGTTAGCTTTATTGGACCCTTACAGCCAATCAGAAATATTCCTTGAAATTCCCTGTTATAGCTCCATGTATCCACACTATGTTTGTTATCTGGAATGCCTGCCTTAGCTATGGTTCTTGAACCATACCATTTTATGTGTGTGTAAAACCTTGTGATGTCTGAAACAAGCTAAGTTACTTAAAGGATTTCAGTAGCTATCCTTACATCAAAATATCCTGAAAACGTTCATTTGTGTCCTTTTTTTTCCAAAACTGCTGGTACAGGACTGAAATATGCAAACTTCTCTGAAAATCCTGGGGTACTTCAGCTTGAAGGGGACACTTGCTACAGGTGAGAGAGCAGACAGCCAACCTGCCATCAAACAGATGTTTCCTTCATATTACTCATTCTTGCAATAAACTGATTGATAGAACAAGCATGCAACTTTGAGGAGTCTAGCGTTTACTCCTCTATTATATTTTGTCACAGGATAAATGTACACACTTAATATATTCTTACACCCTTCTCCAAAACCTATCCTTCATAAGCAGTGTAAAGTTTAGCTTCCTTCCTGTTAGGTTCATGAAGCTTTTCTGGATCAGTATTTCCTCACTTCTATGGGGCCATAAACTAACAGTTTGCTACTACATACATTTCTCTGGAAATCACATGGAGAGACAAAGATCAAAAATCCTATAAAAATCATTACATTCAGTTCTGACATTAGGTTCACATGTGTGAGCAGTTATTTTAAGTCCGTTTGATTTGCATTTTGCATTGAACATAGCGTGTTAGCAGCTGGAAGCTCTTACATGTGACTTGTAAAAATGAGACATGAATATTCCATGTTACTTTTAGTGAGATATGTCAAAATGCTTAGAGTAAATTTCTAAGAACCATTTTTCAGGGCGGACAGCTTTCCACTGCATGTCCTCAGCTCTTTGTATGGCATACATTTACGGCAACGACATCATCAGGGTGAGGCAAAATCAGGGGTGAGGCATCTTGGAAGCAGCTTTTTTAGATAATATTTTCTCAAGGGAAAAGTACCTTCCAAACATACCAAACAAGTTAAACTCTATTCTACTTCTTAATAAAGGTAAAAATAAGCATTACAACATTTGGAATTCTTTATTATTTTCTGGTCAAAGACTTCCCCTTTGTTTAATTTATTTATATATATATATATAAATAAATATATATATATATATATATATATATATATCTTGTAAACAGAATCTGAATAGCCCCTGTAATCCAAGAGGAAACTATGACCCGCTGAGCCACTTGGATCTCCACAAGTCTATGGGACCAGATGGGATCCACCCAAGGGTGGTGAGGCAACTGGCGGAAGAGCTCACCAAGCCGCTCTCCATCAATTACCAACAGTCCTGGCTCACTGGGGAGGTCCCAGATGATTGGAAGTTGGCTAATGTCATGCTGATCCACAAAAAGGGCTGGAAGAAGGACTCTGGAAACTACAGGCCTGTCAGCCTGACCTCAGTGCCCAGCAAGGTTATGGAGCAGATCATCCTCAGTGCAATCACACTGCACCTACAAGATGGACAAGGGATCAGACCCAGCCAGCACGGGTTTAGGAACGGCAGGTCCTGTCTGACCAACCTAAACTCCTTTATTGATCAGGTGACCCACCTGATGGATGAGGGGAAGACTGTGGATGTATCTACCTGGACTTCAGCAGAGCCTCTGACACTGTCTCCCACAGCATACTCTTGGAAAACTGGCAGCCCACGGCTTGGACAGGGGCACCCTGTGCTGAGTTAGGAACTGGCTGGAGGGCCGGGCCCAGAGAGTGGTGGTGAACGGGGCTGCATCCAGTTGGCGGCCGGTCACTAGTGGTGTCCCCCAGGGATCAGTGTTGGGCCCAGTTCTGTTTAATATCTTTATCAATGATTTAGATGAGAGGATTGAGTGTACCATCAGCAAATTTGCAGATGACACTAAGCTGGGGGGGAGTGCTGATCAGCTGGAAGGCAGGAGAGCTCTGTAGAGGGACCTGGACAGCCTGGAGAGTTGAGCTGATTCCAACAAGATGAGGTTCAACAAGGCCAAGTGCCAGGTCCTGCACTTTGGCCACAACAACCCCATGCAGCGCTACAGGCTGGGGACAGAGTGGCTGGAGAGCAGCCAGGCAGAAAGGAACCTGGGAGTTTGGATTGACAGGAAGCTGAACAGGAGCCAGCAGTGTGCCCAGGTGGTCAAGAAGGCCAATGGCATCCTGACCTGGATCAGGAACAGTGTGGTCAATAGGTCTAGGGAAGTGACTCTTCCCTGTACTCAGCGCTGCTGAGGCCACACCTGGAGTACTGTGTCCAGTTCTGGGCCCCTCAGTTCAGGAAGGATGTGGAGGTGCTGGAGCAGGTCCAGAGAAGAGCAACGAGGCTGGTGAAGGGACTTGAACACAAGTCCTATGAGGAGAAGCTGAGGGAGCTGGGGTTGTTGAGCCTGGAGAAGAGGAGGCTCAGGGGAGACCTCATCACTCTCTACAACTCCCTGAAAGGAGGTTGTAGCCAGGTGGGGGTTGGTCTCTTCTCCCAGGCAGCTATCAGTAAGACAAGACGGCATGGTCTTAAGCTTAACGTTAGATATTAGGAAGAAATTCTTTACAGAGAGGGTAATCAGGCATTGGAATGGGCTGCCCAGGGAGGTGGTGGATTCTCCGTCCCTGGAGGTTTTTAAGATGAGACTGGATGTGGCACTTAGTACCATGGTCTAGTAACCACAGTGGTGTTGGATCAGGGGTTGAACTTGATGATCTCGGAGGTCCCTTCCAACCCAGCTGATTCTATGATTCTATGATTATATGTATATATATGTATATATACACTCTCAAATACCCCAAAATCAATCTGAGTGAGAGATAACTCTTTTCCTGTCAGTTCTTTCATCACCTTTTTTCAATTCAAAAAATGAGGAAAAGTTGTTTTATAATAAGTTGTGGGGGTTTTTCATCAGGAATGATCAGTATGAACAACAAAGGTTAGAGTTAGTGGATTATTGTTTTCTGGACAGGACATTTAGTAAAACACAGAAACACTGTCCCTCCTACAAGGAGTGGGATTAGTATGGCAGAGCTATTAGGGATGATTTTATGGATCAGCACTTCATTTAAACTCAAAATGTCTGTTTGAATACCCAAGTGTTACTCATAATACTATCACAGACAAAATTCTAGATTTAGCATGTCTTCTCTTGTCACTCTTTGTTTCCTTTGCAAATAACAGAGAGAAAGGTATCCTTGTGTTGGCATCCTACTTCTGCATAATATTTCTTCTGAAGCCTCCTTTTGTAATATAGATGTATTAAGTACAGAGATTCACAAGAGTTCACTGTATACTAAAAACATATATTACATATGTGTCTATAAAACATATATTATGTGTAATACATATTTAACATTAATATAATAACATATTCATTTTTAAATGAAGTTGAGTCCCCAAGATAAGTTAACTTCCTGAAGAAGCCTCTGTTATTGAACAAATACTCATTTCTCTAAAGGTATGTATGACTCCTGTCTGACTTGATGGTGACCTAGCAAACTGTACATGACTGCTTCCCTCCAGGGAAATTGTTGTGCTGAAAGAGGCAGAATAACTCAAGCAGCAGAAGTGCAGAAGCAACTAAAGAACAAGGTGCTTACAATCAAAAGCTGCATTGAGGCCCAAAGCAGCCTGACATAAGCCTTAACTAATGATTTAACTCAGCTCTTCAGCATGCAGGTGTATCTGTTCTATCATCTAGAGGACATGCAAATCACTAACACGTGCAAATGAGCTGATGTTACAAGATAATGGCAATGTGCACCTGTGATTTAGAAGGCAAACCAAGGCTTTAGAACAGTGGGCTACATAAATTATTATAAAATCCTTTTACTCTAGAAATTAAGAGGCTTGCTGAATATAATACAATAATTCAGTGCTTATATTTGATATCAAATATTTAAGTCTAACTACAACCAAAAAAATCTCTACCCTTAAATTTATAAACAATCTAAGATATTCATAATTTATGACTGATTTATGCACAAATGTCAAGATAATTTTGCTGGAGTAGAGAATGCTGCAGCAGCCAGCAGAGCCACTGTCTGATGTTGACAGACAGTGGATGACTACTTGCCTTCTCTTCCTTTGAGCTAGCATTTCAGATTTAGAAGTGTCTAACCTACTTACAGCAAAGTAAATTACTGATAGTACTTCATGTTTTCATCCTTTCACTCTAAGATTAATTACTTTGCAGAGACTTTACAGCATTTTGGTTTGCCTTTCTCGATATGAGAGTGTATTCACATTCAGAAAAGAATGAGGGATTGAGGCTAGGAGATTGCTTTCATTTTCCTGCTACCACTAAATAACATGTCTTCTCAATATCAGGCTAAAAGGTCAATATCTAATTTAGAATCCTGTTTCTATAATCCTTGAGATGATTAACTTCAGGAGACTTGGCCTTGTGATTTAGTGCTTTTTTAATGTGAGAAAAAGCTGGAATTTGGCCCATGCTTAAAAGCAATCATTGAAAAATTCACAGTCTATTTACCCTTCTCTTCCCATTCCTGAAAATCTTTTGGGGCAGTCGCCACAGCTTTGATAAAGCTCACTGAGTTAATGCTTTTCAAGTGGTTGTGTTTGGGTGTATCATGGATTCAAAAACAAAAACAAAAAAAAGGGACTAAGAAATGAGTTTGATCCTTCTGCTTCTGGATTAATCACACTGTTCAACTGTTCACACTTCCAAGGTTCTGAGCATACAACTTCATATCCTACCTCAGTTTTGGACAACCCAACTCTCAGTCAACAAATCTGCTGGTGAAAGAGCTATCTCTAACTTTTTTTCCCTTTGGACAAATGACCATTTGCTGACATCTGTCCTCCTAGTGATCTCTGATATATTTTTATTTAATGTTTTAGACACAGCTTTTAAGCCTGCTTCTTTGGAGTAGGACCTACAGCCTACTTACTCTCAGATTTGAATTTGTCTGAGTGGGTTACATTAGATATCACAGAAAAGCCATAATCTGTCCTTTAGTCCCTTCACAAGTGTGAAACCTTGTTCCCACAGTTTCAGTGCTAAGGGCACAGAAGTTTTAAGTTAATTCATGAAAAATGTACGCTTAGTTTTTTTACATTAGAGAAAATGATGTATTTCTTCTCTAGCAAAAGTTGGTCATCCAAACATTTGTACATATCTCTATTTTCCCCTCAATTTCTTCTTACACTCTTGAGAGTTTGGGGGGTGTAGGCCTGACCATTCCTTAGAATTTCAGGGTATTCTTTTGCACATGCCTTTTCTTTCAAATCAATGATTACACATCTCATGCCTTCATCAAGGTTGTTTTTTTTCTTAAGTGAACTTCTGTTGAGATGAACTTCTCTTTAGCAAGCAGAACCCTTCCTTTGCTTTTTTTTTGCAATTTTTTTCCCCCTCCATCTGTATATATTACAGATATAACTGAGAACCAATAACCTGAAAACCTTGCTTTTTCTGAGTGATTTTCCACCCCAGATCTCTCTTTTCACCTCTAAAGGTTTTCCCAGTTCATGTGGCCTTCTTAGCTTAACTGTTGTTTGGCCACAAGCCAGTCTGTCAGATTAATGGCTGATACTGTTTGTTCTGCAGCTTCATTCAGACAAGTAGATTGATTTCTGTTAGAGAATTTGTCAGTTTGTGATGGACTTAATGCTCCTTGAGGTATTCAGTAGCATGGCAATTTTAGGAGTTAACAATCATTCTTCAGTGATACACAGACAGATGCCCCAAATTGTTCCAGCAGATATATAAAAATACAAATTTCCCAGTTTGTAGAAATGGGATGTGAAGCAGTTATTAATGTATCATACATACCTGTTATTTAAAAGAGTCTGACTTACTATAGTATGCATTTTAAGTTCACAAATTCTCCTTTACAGAGTCTTCCTTTATTTCCTCCTTATGATTAATAAGCTACATATTCGTTCAAAATGCTACAAATACATACAAACAAATATTTAAAGAATTTCAAACTTATTCTGACTAACGTACAAAAAGGCTAATTTATTATACCTAACATGCAGAAAGTTACTTTTTTTGTTTTAATATAAAAAAGCAGAGCAAAAGAGGATGAAATCTATAATGAGAGACGTTTCAATCACATTTTAATGGATACATTAAAATACACGGATCTGAACTGTAACAGAAAAGTGTTTGCTGGGCACTCCTATGCCATTGGCCTTTAGGAAAGAACAATGCCTTTTGATCTCTTGCTGGCTCTGTCTGACTTAGTGTGACCTTTTGCAAGCCACATTAGTTGGGTGTGCAGCATCCATAAAAATTAGTAAACTATTGCTTTACTTGTTCTCTTGAGGTTTGTGAGGCTTAATTAGTGAATTTTATAAATCTTTTCTAGACTCACAGATGCAAAGTGCTATAAGGACAAAGTTTTATTGTCAGAATTCCTTTGGGAAATGAGTTTCTTGGAGCTGTGTGAGATAATGAGTTACATTTTGCAGGCTGTGCTGCAGCTAATCACACCATTAAAGTAATCTGTTATATAATTTAAACAATACCTGTTCTCACAAATTTGGGAAAACCAAATGTGTGTTCCAAGTTTCTGTCTTGGCCTTCTCCTGTCCTTCCACAATTTGAAAACTATTAGGGTGCTAGGATTTGTTCCATTTCCTTTTTTTTTTTTTTTTTTTTAATGCTCATAGATTTTCATATCCTTTCTAGAAAACTGTACTTATTTTATGTTTAGGAAATTTTTTCTCCTGTTCCTGGAAATTCCATAGAAACTACAATTATCTTTCTTAAAATACTTGGAACATTGTTGTCACTAACAATTTTTGCTAAGAAATCTTGTAATTTAAATAAAATATTTGGCTATGAGTTTTTTTTGTACAGGCTGTGAATGATGGCTTTAAGACTACTTTAAGCTGCCTCTCAGCTGGCCATATACATGGGGTTTTTTTTTCTTTTTTGAGCAGCCAGTGTCACCTTTCTTCATTTTTGGAGGAAGAACACATCAACTGTCTGAGAGTCAGCCTTGTTTAGTGGAATTATAGTAGCCTGGTTCCTTTTATGTCATTAGTAAACGTGCTAAGGTGCTTCTAAAAAGTTTATCTTATAGGTCAGACTTTTTAAAGTAGATTCATGAAGGTACACATACATCTTGTTCATGTTTCTATTCCTCTCATGTCCCTATCTCCTTTATTAAACTTTGTGAATTTACTTTCTGAATATTTATATGTTTCATGATAATTTCACTTTTTCATACAGATCCACTTAGAGAAAACCATCAGATTATGGACACTCATTTTTTCCCTTTAAATATTTTTTAAAAAATATATGACCAACATATTCAAAAATGTGCTTGTCAGTCTGGATTCTACTGTACTTCTTTCTAAATAATGGTCCAGGTAGTTTAAATCTTTTACTTCATCTAAGACCTGTGCTTTGGAGAAACCCATTAATTGCTCATACAAAATCCTTATCCATGTGAACATTCTAATTGAGCTGCAACTTCAGTCACAGTACCCATGTTCATCTCTAATTTTGTTAGCATGCACAGACTTTCAATAGGTACAATTTCTCTGATAACTCAAATAAGGCACTTATGTTGTTCATAGACTGTGCAATGCCTCCCTTTTTCACTAGCCAGTACTTCCCAGGCAAGGAGTATAATTTATGATTCTGTTCCAACTATGTGACTTCACCAAACTTCTGTTATGATAACTAAGTCATATATATGCTCATTATCAAAATCATAATATAAGATGCTGATGTTTACATTTCTTGAATTATATAAATATTTATATAATATATTCATCAGCTTGATTTACTACACACTTTGTTTTTTCCTCTCTTTGTGGTATGAGTAATACTGTCATCTGTGGTTCACATACCTTCTGCCAGGTTAATTAAAAAAGTAATAATAAACCTGTGACCAAATTTTAAGTTCTCAGTTGGCAAGTCAGCATGGAAAAGCTCTTTGGTTTTATTCTTCATGAGGCAACTATAACTCAATGAGCTTCTGGAACGTCACCTTGTGGTATAGGAAGCCACTCTCCAGAAACTCAGAAACACAGCTATGCCTTAACCTCCAGGATATCCTCATCTCTTCTGAAACCTTGACCTTCAATTGGGAAAAGTGACAATAATGCTATTTGTGCCTTGAGGACCCAAATCTAGAAACATCTGCTTAACCTCTATAAATGAGAATCAGGGACTAGTGGCCTGTGTAAAAGAAAAGCCACAGCATATTTCAGTAACAGCTTGGACTTGGTCTCACCAATACCTGCTGTGCCTCACAGGCTTGCAATCAGAGCACCTGGCATCCCTGGAGTCACTATTATAGCTTGTCAAAGATCAGGACATCCTAAAAACTTTGAATGTGAAATAGACAGTATACATCTAGGGGACTTACTGATTTAGAAAATCATGTCATGGACTTCTAAAAGTGTATTCTGACAAAAGAAACCATGATGTCAAGAAATCTCTTTCACTTTTTTTCAGTAGTTTGAACTATAATAAAGAGATGTATCTTGAAATGTTTATTCAATATTTATCACTCCTAAGAGTTCATTAGAAAGGAAGAAGGGAAAGTGCGAGACCATCTGAGTGATTCTAATATGGTAAAACTCAAAACAAGCCAAACTTCTCTTGGTGGTATGATGCAGTTCTTGTGTGCTGAAAAGAGTTTGTTTTCCTCATGACATTCATAGTGTTACACATGAAAGATCTGGATACTGCAAGGGGCCAGCAGGGCAGTTATCTCTGCAGTTTATTCAATATTTACCTGCATTTACCTGATTCAGGAGAAGCTACATATAAAAGGGAACATTTACATTTATTATATATAATCACAGTATCAATACCACGACAAATAAGATGTAGAAATTAATTTTGACTTGCAGAGAACATTCACAACAGAGATTCATGTATTGCAACGTTTATCTCTGAGGTGTAAATATGGTTAATATTTATATAATAATAACAAGTGGCCATTTGTGCAGTGGGAGAAAACAGTATTCAAATCAGTCAGTGGTAACCAAAGTATAACATATTTTGTACTTCGTGCATGCAATCTTACTAGATCATTCCCAGCAAGAAATCTCACAGTGAGTCATAGCTACAGATGACATAAAAACTTTTTTTTTCTTCCAGTAATATGGCCCTTTGAATACTAAAGTTTTGAAAATCTTTCACCTGATTCTAGCAAAAAGCTTGCCAAATATAAACATCAAAAATCTTTTTGAAGATAGAACAAAAATAATGAACTACATAATCTAATTTATATACAGTTTCTATTTTTAAAAATAAAGTAGTGTTTATTGACTCTAGTTGTTTTACTTATGTAAACACATGAAGAATGGTCTTAACCCAAAAAAAAGGAGTATTATAGAGAGAAACACTGTGGACCTATGCAAGAAGATGTACGTTCCTATAATTTTGCTTTTCTCTTCTACTAAATATTCATTCATGTATCTCATACTGGTGAGAGAAAACAAGAGGAAAGCAATCTGAAACACGCTCATCCATCTCCTGAATAGTCTTCTTTTCCTTGTTCTCTGCTCACAAACAGTATTAAATTCCACCTGAACAAGAATCCACAGAGAGACAATTTAAGATATAGACATAACATAGTGCTCACCTGTGTTTAGAAATGTCGGTCAAAAAGTGGCAGCATTGTTGCTTGCACATTTTGTGCTGACAGATGATATGTTACTGACACCCTGAAGAGTTGAGTTTTGATAGGCTGAACTAGACAGCTCTTTATGTGGATAACGTTTTAAGTGGGAAGCAACGTAGTAATTCCTTTCTCCCCCAATCACTTTATAATTGTCATCAATTTTAGACAATTCCAGTTTACATTTCAGCATTGCAAGACAACCGTTAATATTGTACTTTTTAAGGTTCTTTTTAGTTTTTTACCTCAAAATCTGATTTTTTTCAGTACCACATTTTTATGAAACAATACATCAAAGCTATAAGACAGTAAGTTTTAGAGGTGGAAAAAAAATTACTGTTTTCTTCTTTATCATGATATTTCTTTTAACTTTAGAATGCTAAATGTGAACAGCAGGTGCTGTTTGAAACAGTCCTGGACAGTTTGAGTAACATTTTACAATTTAGGCATGGCTTTTGAAAATATTTTTGGATATTGTTTGCCTGTCTAAACTAATAAATGCTATAGTTAAATAGGATCATAGAATGGTTTGGGCTGGAAGGGACCTGAAAGATCATCTAGTTCCAAACCCCGTGCCATGGACAGGGACACCTTCTACCAGATCACATTGCTTATGGCCCCATCCAATCTGGTCTTGAACACTTTCAGGGATGGGGCATCTACATCTTCTCTGGGCAACCTGTGCCACTGCCTCACCACCCTCACAGTAAAGAATTTCTTCCTAATATCAAATCTAAATCCACCCTCGTTCACTCTAAGGCCCTTTCCCCTAGTCCTATCACTACATGCCCTTGTGAAAAGTCCCTCTTCAACTCTCTTGTGGCTCTTGTTGGGTACTGAAAGGGTGTTACAAGGTTTCCTCCAGAACCCTCTCCTCTCCAGGCTGAACAACTCCAACTCTCTTATCCTATCTCCATAGCAGAGGTCTGTTTCACACTGTGGGTTGCTGAGGGCATATCTACTGGCACAGACTCAGGCACAAGGGGAACAGCTATCAGAAAGTATATGCAACTAGATTTTAAGTCTGGGGAAAGACTGACCTGGAATTATCACGTTTATTTTTTTATACTGGATACCCACAAACTACTATGAAGTGAACCCTGAAGTATTTCACATCCCTTCCTCTTTTTAAAAATAACCCACAAATTATAACTATACACTGTCCACGCTGGAATGAACAAAACAAAACAACTGCTTTTAGAGGCAAAAATTCCAGCTCCTTGCAACATCTTGCACAGAACAAAAATCAATACTGAAAAATGGACTCAGCAAAAACAAATTAATTGTACAAGTGACTTGGACTTGCTCTGCAAACTTTTCTTCTGCTGTTTTTAACCCATTAAGATATCAGATCACTGTTACATAAGGGAAGAGGCACAGTCTTATGATTTTTTTGTTTATGATGTTTTAACACAATTTGCTAACACTGCTTTCAAGGTGAATCTTAACATAAAGTTTTCCAGGTACATTCCAATTATTATGATAAAAGATGTTTTCTGTTCAAAGATGGGTTAAAGAATATATGGTACTTTTAAGACTTGTTTCAAATATTAAGAAAAGAAAACTGCATTTGATCACTAAGGCATGACTTTATATTCCTGGTTTATAGTTATGAAATTAAAATTTTTTGTATATTTTATCTACTCTTTCTTCTCTCTTTTTTTTTTTTTCCCTGAAGTACATTAGATGCTTTTGTTCTGCAGTTTACTAAATGGTGGCTGGATTCCAAACAGACTCAGGAAAGTGATCAAACCAATATATCATTATACAATTTTCTAAGACTAATTCAGTCTGCTGACTAAGACTGCCAGAAAACAATGAATGTTCAAGATTACTCAGAATGTTAATGTAAATTTTGCTTTCTATCCCTCTAGCATTAATTACAATTAGAACTTAGACTCTTTCATCCTCTTTAAGATTACAGCTTAAACAGCTTCTGACTGACATTTACGCTGACTTATTTTTCTTCAAAACTTTCACACCTGTGCCAGCCTGCCTGGCCACAAATGTAGATGATAATTCTTATTCACACTATTTGCAAGTCTAAATAGTGTTGATGGATACAAAGAACTGAGAATTCCCTCTCCTTCCAAGGACACCTTTTTTCTTCCTTCATTCCTTATGCTTTGGAGAACTTAGAGCTTTGTGAAAAGTAAACAATAGATGAATATGTCACTGAAGTGTTTGTAGAAGTAATGACAATTGAGGTCAAAAATAGTAGTACTAGTTTTAACATTAAGTATGATAAATAGATAATACCATTCATTAAGTAGGTATTTTTAAGTGCTCTCTGTTATATTAAGATATGTTTAGAATATACAAACATTATATTCCATAATATATTTCCTTTCCAAAATCTGCTCCTTAGCAGAACCATATCATGTGATTCATTGTCATGCTGGAGGGCAGAGACCTTGACAGGCTTGAGAGGTGGGTCTATGCAAGCCTCATGGAGCTCAACGAGGCCAAATGCAAGGTCCCATACATGGGAGGGGGCAACCCCAAACACAAACAAGGCTGGGTGGAGAATGGATTAAGAGCAGGCCTGGGGAGAAGAACTTGGGGATGTTGGGAAGCTCAGCATAACCCAGCAAGGTGCACTTATAGACCAGAAAGGCAAACATGTCCTGCGCTGCATTAAAAGCAATGTGTCCAGCAGGTTGAGGGAGGTGATTCTGCCCCTCTACTCAACTCCTGTGAGACCCCACTCAGAGTGCTGTATCTGGGATCACAAATTAAGACGGATGTGGATCTGTTGGAGCACATCCAAGGAAGCGCCACAAATATGATCAGAGGGCTGGAACACCTCTCCTGTGGAGATAGGCTGAGAGAGTTGGGGTTGTTCAGCCTGGAGAAGAGAAGGCTCCAGGGAGGCCTTATAACACCTTCCAGTACCTAGAGAGCCACCAGAAATCTGGAAAGGGACTTCTCACAAGGGTATGTAGTAATAGAACAAAGGGTAATGGCCTCAAACTGAAGGAGAGTAGATTTAGATTAGATATCAGGAAGAAATCCTGTACTTCGAGGGTGCTGAGGCACTGGAACAAGTTGCCCAGAGAAGTTGTACGACCCTAATCCCTGGCCAGGCTCGATGGAGACCTGAGAAATGGGGTCTGGTAGAAGGTGTCCCTGTGTTCTCCCATGTCAACACAGACAAATGCCTCCCTGTTTCAGTATCACCACAACATTTATTTATTTTCTAAAATGAGAAGAAAGTGTAAAGAGGAAAAATAATTTTTAATTTGAATTTTTCACATTTTTTTAACAATATTTCTATTTTTTCATGTTGCCTAGTTAAACAAAAGTTCTTTCTCTAAAATAAAACAAAATACAAACAAAATAGAGATAAATTGTTTGGGGTTTTCAGGTTTTCACTTGAGACATTTTTTCATCTGTAGCTTTTGTGCTTCTAAAGCCACAATACAAGTGAATGCAGTTAAGTGAAATCTTCAATCCAGTAAATAACAGCTTGGGATGAACATTCACAGAAGTAATGCACATGTTGCAGTTAGCAGAGATATTTATCCTTATCAGAGACATTGTCTTTTGAAGAGTTTCCCTGCCCCCTCATCTGTTTTCACAGCTACAATGAATGTATTTGAAACTGAAGAATGATCAAAATCTAAACATCTGTCAGCTTGTGGATTTTCCAGCCTTTGCATATGTGCTGCCATTCTGTTAAGGCCATGCCTAAATGCCAGTTATAACAAGGAGGACATGCATATTCTGTTATATTAGTTATTACTAATTTTCCAGATTATTGTGGCTACACTATTGATTCTTCCATCAAAATGAACAAATTGGACAGGACAAAGCACTGGAAGAATTTCTGTCTAATTATAAACACCCTCTAAACAACACCTTCATCAGGCATAATCATGCCCTTATCATTGCTATGTATTCAAAACCCCAACTGATGAAAAACCTGTATTTTTCTTACAATTAGTGCCTTACTGTCTACTTGCTTTAACCAATTTTAAGCTCTGCAAAGTCTGGGATGTTTTTTTTGTCTCACTGTTCAGAATCTGAGTTTGAAATTGGCGGTCTCTATAGGTACAAATCCCTCTCAGAAATTTTCAAGAATAAGAGCAGATAATGATGTGATTCTTGGGGCTGTCATGTGGATGGCCAGGAGTTGGAATTTGTAGGTCCCTTCTAACCCAGAATATTCATGATTCTGTGAAGGCCCAAAATCACTGGAAAAAAATACATATTAATGATATTCCTATGACTGTGGTACCCAGTATTTCTAACAGTTTTCTTCTCAGTCTTTTCTTTTTGTAATGTGCCATTCCTAGACTGCAAAGTACTTATGTAAAATATCTCCCTCTCACATACCCACTTCTAGCATTGCAACATGAAGCTCAAGTGTGGCAGCTGCAACTAATGTTTCCCGTTACTTCTAGATCATAATTTCCTTTTTCCCCTATTTTTTCTAGACATTTTGATCATCTGCCAAACAGCATTTTAATAATAGTTTAGTTTTTGGAAATGAATGCAACAGAAATGAGGATTGTACAGCTAAAAGAAAGGAACAACACATCTAGAGATATAACCCATATAGAAGGATGTACATCTGTTGTATTGAAGTTGGAAAAAAAATAACACTGAGGAAAAATTATAGTGAAAAATTCAGTTGAAAACAATGTATTCCTCTTTGTATTATACACTGATTCTTCATTTTTGAAGTGAAAAGCCACAGTAATCATGACATGGATGAGAACTAAAATACTGATTAAATAAATACATTTTAAAAGGGAAATTGGGCATCTAGAGTGATGAGGACAGTTGCAGAATTATATTTTACTGGCTTTTACATATATCGCAATACCCTGAAAAGGCAAAACTAATGAAAATTCTTACAAAGATAGAGATTTCTAAATATTTTATTGCATGTATAAATATATGTTACCAGTAGTTTTAATTAAATGTAATTCCTTTCTCTGTCCATATTGATCTCAAGACTGAGTCTAAGGAGATAATTGTCATATATCATATGAATATAAATAATATGATTAGTTTCCTGAAACAAATAAAATGTGTATTTACTTTCTGCCTGAAAGCTTCTAAAAGTAGTTCCAAGTAGTTATATTCAATGCTGTACTGTTGCAATTGCTATTTATCCATACTTGTTTTTACAAGTATACCATAGGATTTTGCATACTTTCTAGTAGGAGGCTGCTGTCAATTAATGTCTATGGCAATTGCTGCCTGGAGAACAAGAGAAACCTGATCAGTCTGACTTTGGCTCCATACTCCTCTCCTTTTACAACTTTTTTTGGTCAGAAAATTGATTTTCAAACAGTAAGGTTAAACTAGCTTGTTAAATGAGCTAAAACAAGAATAGTAAGTGAATTCAACTCTTCTTATTTCATGTTTGTGGAAGATGCTATCATCCAAAGACAGAAGATAGGAGTATAAATGTGTGTATATATATATATATATATTTATATACGCCTAGATACTGAAATTCCAAGTATATATGGAGAGCTACTACATTCCAGCAGTGAATTAAGTTTCCTCTGATTACTTTTTATACATGCATGTTGAGTATCTAGACACATTTAGAATGCTCCATCATGAAATGCCCTATATAAATGTAAATTTATACCAATATCTAGACAGTATCAAAGATATTCCATAAACTGCAAAGTGACATGAAGTAGAGTAAGAAATTAATCACTGTGTATCACAGACAAAGCTACTTACATACAAGTAGTTTATTTTACATAATATGAATCATCCGAGGAAGAGTTGATTTGTATATATAAATACAGACACACATTTGCACATATTGCAAACAGTGTCACTGAAACAGAGGTATATTGAAAATAGCTGACTCAAGAAGTAAATTATCTACAGGCTCCATTTCAATTGCACATGAAATACCTTACTAATTTAAAATGAGGTAAAGAGGCACAATACTATGAATAGCCTAGCCTTGTTTTGTATGTCTCCAGCTGATTTTCGAGCAGTTAATTCGGTGGCTGTAAAGGGAATAAAATCTAACAGAAACAACAGTATTTTTTTGATTTGTAAATGCAGAGAGAATTTTTTAAATGAACCTTTTAGAACCAACTTTCCTTTGTGCTCCAGTCTGGTCCTACCATCTAGTCTCACCCTACCTGACTTCAGTCACTTGATACACTTGAAAAATGTGATAACTACTGTTTCTCTTTCAAGTCAAGGGAAAGAAGAAAACACTCTAGAGAACGGCATTATTTACTGAGGCATAAGCCAAGGCAGCCAAATCTGATCCTTCATATCAAAGTCTTCATAAGGCTCACAGGATTTTTACTATGTAGGAGAGGTGAAAAAGGGAAGTGATGCATCACTGATGGCCAGTTGTGTGATGGCAACTCACCGTGTCATTTCAATAAGAAATTGCATTGAGCATGTCAAGACAATACCCATGACATGGTTCAAAAGCTTTCCCAACTGGTTTCCTCCCACATCTGTGGATTTAGGCTAGACAAAAGCCCTTCTCTGTGGCACAGTGCAGGTCCCATGTGGTAGACCAAGCAGGGGATATAAAGTTGTAGAGCTCATTAGCTGCAGGCAGCCCAACACTCAGTTTCATCCAGCTGTGACCTGGCTTTCAGAGAGGCTATACATCTGTAATTGCTAAACAATCTAACAAATTGGAATAGTTCACCTCCTGTTTTATCTATTGGTTTTAGGAAAAGCCAACTGTAGTATTAAAATGTCAGGATGTTTGTTACTATTAACAAGGCCAAAAATAGATCTTTTAAGAACGTAAAAAATGAGGGCAGTAGAATTTAATAGGATCTCTGATGACCTGAAAAAAAGCCCATTTACAGCTCTTTTGCTGTGCATTACAACTAGCAAAAATAAAGCTAATTTATCTCCAAAACAGCAAATTGCTTTTTAGTAAATGGCCCAAGAGGGGGCAATAAAAACATTAGAGAATCTTTGACATAGTAAATAATTAAAGACTGGTCAAAATCTTGATAGAAACTCCCCATTGTCTGCAAATTATAAGACCTCAAGGGTACTCCTGCAGAAAAGGAAATGTACAGTAACACAGGAAATGACTCAAGTGCCAAGTCCAACACAACAGCATTAAATATTAAGTAACAGCAAGCCCCAAAGGAAGGAAACTTTACATCAACATCATCTAATTTGGTTCTGCATCATGGGGACTTATAGGTCTTAATGGTTCAACTGATAAATTCAAATAGAAAAACCAACAGTGTAATAATCTAAAAAAAGATAATACATTAATAGGTCATGTATATAGTAATAACATCTTAAACTGACCAATTAAGTCATAAAAGATAAAATTACATATAATAATTAAGTATTCTACAAGCCATTCTCTAACAAATACTGAACATTTTCCTTCATTCGATGAAATTTTAAAGACAGTAGACCCACACAGAAATATTTTTATTTCACTGAGCTACAGTATCCCCAAGCCAGAGTGATTTAGATTCCCAAAGCATATGATGATTTTCACTAAAACTACTTTTGATTTTAATAAACCAAGACTGTGCTGCTCCAACTCAGTCAAATAATATCTCCCTCCCAACTGCAAAATCAAAGTATCTAGTCCTCCATATAAAATGCCAATATTGTTTCCCTGAAGTCTACTTATTTTTAGTGGAGATAAGCTAGATTTTAAGGAAATCATAAACACCAAAGCAATGAAAATCATGCCATAAAAAATAAGATAACATGCTCTAGGGAAGAACAGTAACAGACTTTCAGAATGTCACTTACCCTACATTGTAAATGCAAAATATTTTTAATTATTCTAAAAATCAAATAAATAGAGTATAATCAGATGTACTAGGTTCACCTACGTCAAAGTGAAAACCTCAAAATAATCTTATTATTCCACCCATTGCAGCCAATGTTAATTTTCCTTTTTTTCTTACTTCTTTAACCTTTACACTCATGTTACAGTTCTTTACACCTATGAGTAGCTTAATGTAAGGTATGAATAAAGTAATTAATTAGCAGATATTGTATTAACTTTATATCTCGATAGGAGGAGAGGCAACAAACAAGTTGAAACATAAGAAATTTGTATTGGATACAAATGAAAAAACAAATATGAGAATGGTCAAATACTGGAACATGTTTCTGAGGGAGACTGTGGAACATCTATTCTTGGAATTCTTCAGGACTCCAATGAACATAATGCATATAATCTGAACTGGGCATCTTGGTATAATTACCCCTGCTTTGAGTTGATGGGTGGACTAGTTGACCTAGAAAGAAACCAACCAACCAGCAAAGAATGTAAGCTGTAATATGAAAAAACCAAAACAAACAAACAAAAACACAAAACAAACAAACAAACAAAACCCAAAAAAACCAAACCACTAAAAAACCCCCAACTTAATGGCAAAGTAACTAAACAACTTTGGCACACTTGGCACTGTTACATGGTCTAATGGGTGTCAATATTCAAATAATTAAACCGCAGAATAATGCATAGTACATAGAGGTCACACTTTGAAAACTGCCTTTCTTTGTGCTGGCAGTTCTCCAAGTAGTCACAGCTCTATGGTGTGCATTTAACAGTGACCTATGATAACCACCTAATGAGGGGAACTGCATTTGTTTCTGCAAAACTATGTTTTGGAAAGGATGAAAACCAGAAAACAAAACATGGTTAGAACAGATTTGAATTTTAACTCTGAAACCCTCCCTGTACTTTTCTAAGAAATTATGCAAGGTCAAGGAGATAATATAGACTTCTTTTCAGTCATTGCCATTTAAAATTGAGCAGTGTTTGTTAACATAAGCTTCTGTGCATTCACTGATTTTATTCAGTGGATTTACACAGAGATTTAAACAATCATGCCTGCTCATTCTGAGGAAATTCCTTTGGAAATAGAGCTAGAAAATGCCAGGGTCTGTAAGATGAAACGTCGCATTGTCTTTTGCTACTTTGGAAAAACTTTGAATACCTACTATGGTTCACTATAGCATTGATATAACAGTTATGATATTGATTTATGCTTTTAGTCTACTCTAAGAGAAAATGACATTTCAGAAGAAGTGGAATTCAAAGCAAACTTATTATTTATTTATCTAGGTTCCTGAGAAAAAACTATTTGCACTATCAAGCACATTCATTTAAGCAATATTTTATAGATGTCTAAGGGCATTACAGTCCAGAATATAGTCTTCTTTTTGTACAAACACTGTCAAAGAAAGCTTTCAAACCTACTGTTGGGGTTTTTTTAAAGAACAACTAGAAATTATTAAGTAGAGAGGGACTTGATTAAAAATCCAAGCTGTTTTTATGACTAAGAATAATGGATTAATTAATGGCCAAACCTGTAATTCCTTGGCAGCAAGAAATTACTGTGTCATAGTGTTGTAATAGGGAGAGTTCGTAGCATACTGAAGCTGAAAACCATAACACCATTAAAAGCTCAACAAAACTGATATTTATTACCAAGAGGTGGCCAACAAAATGAACAAACCCAAAAGAGAGGAAGGAGGAGAGAAATAAACCCTCAGTCCAACTTCCTCAGACACACAGCTGTTGCTTATAAAGTTATCTTACTGACCCAGAATGCCTATAATTACCCATAGCAGAAGCTGCATCCTTGGAGAGTCAGTAAGTTCACAAATTGGCAAGCATCCCCACCAAAAGGCAACGTTGTCCTTGATGCATAGCTTCCTTCCCCCAAAAACGAGCTATCTGCTTTTATATAATTAACTGAGTGACCTCAACCTAGGCAGGTGTGGTCAGCACCACCCAACCAGAGGCCCTCAGTCCCACCCTCCCTAATGCAAGTAATGTCTCTTCTGCGCATGCGTGGCTTTCCCTGCGCCTGAGTACTGCACCCGGGGGGTCTTTTCCAAATGAGTGTAGGGGTTTACTTCATCATTATAATCTTCAATTTCTCCTTCAAGCGACCTTGGAGGACAATTAGCCAATCATAAAACAGCAATTAAATATAGTTTATACAAGAACTCTCTTCAAGGATGAAGTTCTCATTTTGTCAGTCCTTGTTTTCTCATAATTTGGCAGGGAAAGAACAAAACTTCCACAGGTAACTGGTCCAAACACAGACCAAAAGTATCAGTGTAAATTCACCCTGATACAGGTGTTATGACACTGTATAACACCTATCAGTATAGTGACATTTTAATGTCACCATACTAATACTTTCATCTCTTTTTGATAGGTGATGTAATTACAAAGGATGTGAAACACAACATCACAATAAATCATCCACATTAATCTATGTAACTCCTGATAACTTCATGACAGCGTTTGTTCTGCAAAAACTGTCTTGCTGAAGGTACAATGGGTCTAGTACAAGGGAAACAACTCAATTCTTATTTTAATATACTATTTGAAATTCTTTTCTGTCTGTAAAACATGGAGAAAAATATATATTTTATTTGATACTTACTAAAGTTATAAAACATGCATAAAATATATACCACAAGACCCTTAAAAAACCAAAACTAAATCATATGCACACAAATACACACAGATACACATTCAAATTCTAGCAAAAAATGATTAATGTATGATAATGCATTTTTTCTTATTAAAAAGGTTGCAGAAAAAAAGAAGGCTAAATTATAAACATTTGTATTCAGTGATTAATATTGTCAATCTATAGATACAGAATTTATTTCCTTTCCTTTTACTCTTGCTAAAAAAAAAAGTTCAAAGTGTCAACATGTATTTTTATCATGCTTACAGAAAAAGTCCAAGAACAGCGTAGATATATATGCAAATTGATTTTTTTTTCTTTCTGAACTCTGCTGAACAAGTTGAAAATAAATGTAAATGAGAAAGGAAAGCAGCCAGAGTTCCTCAGGGTTCCATTGGGAATGTAAATAACATGTTGATGGTGATATTTCTGCTGTTGTATTTAGTGCCAACAAATCTCCAAAGATTTTTTTCACAATGGCAAACTGTTGCAAACCTCAGTTAACACACTCTGCATAATAGTACTTCTAAATTCATACATGGTTCCTTTTTGCTTTCTCAAGCTAGGTACCTAGAGACCGCAAAGCAAGCCAGGGAAAAATAACCACTGCATACATTAGAAAATTCATAACTACAAAACCCTAGTCTGTATAATTACTAAGCTTTTTACTATTCTACTTGACTGTCAGTAAGGTATTTTACAAGCACTGAAGCCAGCAAGTCAATGAGTAGACTAATGTAACGTCTAGTAAAGCAGTTTTAGGAGCATGTTTTGTCTAATGAGATGGTAACAAAATGTATGAAAAATAGAAGACAGGAAAGAAGTGAGAAGGAGAAGAGGAAATGATAAAAAGTTGATATACTTAATCTACCACATATGTAAAGGTCAACTCACAAAATGAAAAAAAGTTTTCACACTTTGCTTGGCAGAAGTAATGCCTCTCTAACTAGCAAACTTAATGCCCAACATCTGCTGACTTCTCTTAGAGCAGAAGACTTGAGGGATAAGGAAGGATAAATCATAGAAAAACAGGTCTATTGTCTGTTAAGAAAAACAGTTTTGACATACAATTTCTACTTAGCAAAAGTCACTAGTACCTACACCGATTTTTTGAAGATTGACTGTCTTAACCTCCTCCAGTACTGATTAACTAATTCACAAATAGGCTAAGTTTGGAGGAGACTTCCAGAGGTCATCTGGTTCAACCCCCATACTACAGCAAAGACACGTAGACCTGGTTGCACAAGACTATGTACAGGAAGCTTTTGAATATCTCCAAGGAGAGAGAGAGCCCACAACCTCTAATCTACCGGTCAACCTGTGCTTAGTCATCCTCAAACTAAACATTGTTTCCTGATGCTCAGAGGGAAACTCCTATGTTTCAGTTTGTACCCATCATCTCTTCTGTCTCTGGGCACCGGGAAAAAAAAGAGCCTGGCTCTGTCCTCTTTGCATCTTCCTTCAGGTTCTTGTAGACATTGATCAGATTCACCTGAGCCCTCTCTTCTGCAGGCTGAACAGGTCCAGGTCTCTCAGCTTTTCTGCATAGGATACATATTTCGCTTCATGGCCCTTTATTAGAATTCCTTCAGTGTGTCCACATCTCTCTTGTGTTGTGGAGTCCAGAACTGGACACAGCGCTCCGAGTGTGGCCTCACCAGGTCTGGCAGAGATGTGGATGTCCCATCCTTGAAAGTCTTCAAGGCCAAGTTGGATGGAGCCCTGAGCCACCTGGTCTAGCAGAAGGTGTCCCTGACCATGGCAGGGGGGTTGGACCTAGGTATCTTTCAGGTCCCTTCCAACCCAAGCGATTCTATGATTCTATAATCCTATGATAATATAAGGGTCAAGGAAGAGTGCTCTTGCTTTTAAGCTCTTCAGTTAATTCTTAAAGTCTGGTTGAAAGACTCCATTCCTATTAATACAACTCATTTAACAGCCTTTGCTTATTCTGTCATTGTCATAGAGCTGTGCTGCTTACTTTGGGAATTCTTACTTACAGAGATGGTGTCAAAAGAAGTGCAGAAATTAATTAAATTACAAGAAGAAATAAACCTGGGAAATAAGGTGAAACACTAGTTGGAAACTATACATCTACTAACATCCCATACTCTGCTTTCCCTAAATACTCTCAATAATTGTGAAATAACAGTGGGAGTGGCAGTGTCTGTTATAATACACTGGTAGATAATTTAGTTTGCTGTCTTATCAAAGAATAGTGACTTGAATCCTTGATCTATTCAAACAGTCTTATGAAACTTTAGCTGCAAAAATTTGAGATGGTGTTTTTGCTTTATCTCATGAAACACTGAAAATACCATCATTATTCTTGAATAAGGTAAGGTGGTTACAATATCTGAAAAAAATACCAAGAGAAAATAGAGAAATATTCTTTAGCAGGTGTATATCAAACGTAAATAATAATTCTAGTTTTGTTAACCATTATCTAAATTCTGTCTGACACAAATATGCTGAATCAATTCTATTCAGGTTTTTTTTTCTTAATTTCAAATGAAATAGGTGAAATGTTTCCATTGTTTTGTCTAGAAAAGAAATGACAGATGAGAATGCTATTTATCTAAGCCTTGACAATGAAATAAAATAGAAGTATCAGTGCATTAAATAAGCATAACAATGCTTTGAAATTCAAAAAGTTGTATTAATTCAAGTATTAAGATACTTTCTTATTGAAATATAGAAAACCTAGATAAGTGTTCTGAGGGGTTTTACACTTTCATTACATGAGAAATTTCATAATTCATAACTAAAAATTGTCTGATTTTGAGTGATTGTTTCTAAATTTCTCATTTATGTACAATAAGACTGTGAGAACCATAAAAATGAGAGGTTTGTAAAAGAGAACTAAGAACCCTAAGAACTGCACTGCACTGTAAGAACAACAGTGAGAAAGATTAATAAGGATTTGGGACAAGGAAATGCAAAAATTTGAACACAATAAATGAAATCATAGAGTCAGGAAGTGGATATCCTCAATTAATTTAAACTGAAGTCAAAATAAGAAATAGCCTTGATGAAAATTGCAAGTTCTACCTACAAGGTATAGAAAATAATAATTATAAAAAAAGTTTTGATATGCACCTATCCCTTAGATTTATAAAACTCTTTTAATTGGAAAGGCTGTTTTTACAATAGGCAAGTGGTCATAAAGGAAGTCTGGTATCCTATAGATGAGATCAAATTATGCTTACATTATAGATTAGTGATCCAGCTGGGAAATAATCAATTTGGTCAAAATAGTCACCAATTACGTTTTCAACTTGTGTGTGTCCAAAGTAATCTCTCAGGAGTATTATTTTTGTCTTTGTTGATGATACTTCGAGGATAGACTCCTAATTTAATATGCCTGAATTAGATGACTAGTATAGCAAGTAAAATTATGTCCACATACTTCCAAAACTCTTAAATAGAAGGACGGTATGCAAAGCAAATATTTGTATATCAGATTTATGAAGCAGCAAATATTTTATCACCTCTACATCCTTTTTTTTTAGATGCTTTTAAAAATTAAATCTCAAAAACATAGATCTCCTCATCTTGATTAGAAAGCAAATGAAAACAAATTCTATAGATGTCAGAATAATTTCTGAATAGGCCTTCTGTTTGGAAGATTGACTTTGGTTGTCTACAGTTAAACATAACAGAAGTACAGTTTTACAATGTATCTGCAAAACTTCTTTTAGAAATGAAATCTCTATATCTCCACAGATAAGATATTTGAAATTCTGTAGTTGGCTGATTAACTGAGAATACACTATTTTAAATATTTCCATATTGTTTTGAAAAAAAATACATTTGTACATAATATATTTGTTTTTTTGTACTTGTATCTGTTATGAATTCAGGGAAGTACCAAAGGACTTACTCTCCAGTCATACTCTATGGTTTTAATTTCATTACAGCAAATTAATTGCAAGCTAGTTTACTGTTAAGACAGCGGGGTGTTGTAAATTTTATTTTAACTGTTCGGAATGTGTGATCCAACAAAATTAACAGGATAAAAACTCTCACTCCTGCAGTTGCGAATGTACTTTCATAAGGTTTACTTGGTGTATCTCACTTGCCAGTTGTGTCAAGGGGTGTGGGGCAGATGGGGCAGCAGCAGAGGAAATTAGGGTTTTAAAAAGCTCAGGAAGAGACAACGGAAATGAGATTTGAGTAGTGATTTGGCACAAATCTATCATATAGAAATCTGTACTAAGGCATCTGTATAAGATAGATTTGATTTAATCTTGCAAAAAAACCCCTGAACACTGTAAGGAACATGTTTGGCTTATGACTCCACTCACTCTATCATCAATAGAGAGAGAGCTCTTTTCACAAGGCCAGTCAGCTCCTCCATGGTCTAGTGCAGACTCCGTTGAAGGACCAGTATCTATTTAACTATAATTTTCTTTTTTTTGTTGTTGTTGTTTTTTGTTTTGTTTTTTGTTTTGTTTTGGTTTTTGTTTTGTTTTGTTTTGTTTTGGTTGGGTTTTTTGTTTGTTTGTTTTTCCTCTTTTTAATTTTCTTTCTTTTTTAAGGGGCAAGAGGGTTACCTGAGATTCATATTCCTGCAAATTGAAGATCAGACATGCTTCTGTACATGCTGGTACAAGAATGCTCTTGCCTCTACATCATCTAAGGAGGATATAATATCATTGGCAGGCCCCACTTGTTAATTACAGGTATGGCCCTTGGGCCTGGCTGGGGACATACAGACATCAGAACAGTTGATTTGACTAACAGCTTTTGCAGTTGCAGGAGATACAGGTTAAAATTCTCTAGCTTGTTTAAAAAGTCCAAATAAAACCATTTCTGGCATTCATTAATCTGTGACATTTGAATGTTTCCTAGGAAGTACATGGTGATATCTTGAAATAGGTTATACCAACATATCTAAGTAGTCTAAGTAGCACAATATCTCATTTTCTGAGTCTTAGCACATAATACTTCAACGTGGTCTCTGAAATTTACTTTTTCTAACTTCAGTTTGAAGCAAGAATTAAAGCAATATTGACTTGCTGTTAGAAGAATGGGGTGCAGCATGTGAGTGACATACAGAAACAAGTCTACATATAAATCCTAAAAGTTGTATGGTGGTGATGTTTTTTAAACAACTAATTATTTCCTAATATGACTGCAGGATCCCTGCATTTTCTTTATGAACTAAAATATAAAGCAATTGTGTAGGTCAAGTGCAAAATTTAATAAAAGCCATATGCACATAAATCAATAAATCCCATTAAAGCAATCTCTATTTGCATTTTGGCCTGTTTGACACCATTAAATGAATCTGTTAATCTATTAATTCCATCAATATGTAATACTCTGAGATTATAAATAAGAGGGACTAATTGTGAACTAATTAATAGCAATCTTTTCCTGCTGGCATAATAATATGTTGTAATGTAAAATTTGATTTATAATCTTGCTATATTATTACATCAAGAACATAGGGGCTTGTTTATTTCAGGTAGCATATGGCCTTGAGAATTAATCATCTCTAACTGTGTGATTCTTAGAATTCATAAAAAAAGCTTAAAAGCAAAGTTAAGTATTTATCCATTTGCAATTTAAATTTAGGATGGAAGAAAACTATTGGTATCACTGCCAGCTGTGGTCATGTCTCACTGAACACAAGAACAAAACAACCACAAAAATATCTCCAGAAGGAATAAAACATGTTCTCTGGGTTCAACTGCAAGAACTTTTAAAATAATGTCCAACCAGTTCCCAGAATCTGGACTCTTAAAGATCTGGCAATCCTTTTATAGCATTGTAGTAACCAGGGCAGACATCATAATGTACTGCAGATATGCTTTTGCAACCAGAACAAAGGCAAGTTTCAAGGCTCCAAACCAGAAGCAAACTCATCAACTGATACTTTTGATACTAACTCTTTTGTAATGATTACTCTTAGACAAATTATGCAAATACTAGACAAATTTACTTTGAAATTCATTATGAGAATATTGTGATCAGAGCCCTGGAAAGCAGTTTTGATGAATTTCTCTGCAGATACATTAAAAATCTTTGTGGATTTGGAAACAGGACATAGATCTATCTTTAATCCTTTACTTTTATTTCATGCCACAAAATCTTCATTAAAACATGCTGGGACTAGAGTTAGCTTTTTTATTTCACAATATCTCATTTCTTAAACATCAAGAAAATACTAAAACGACTATGATTAATTCTGTCTTTAGTAAGATTCTTCTCCCTTGAGACAGTCTGATAAATCGCTTATATCTTTATATCCATTACAGAGATGAATAATATCTCTATTTGATACTTCCAAATATTTTAGGAATGTTGAGCTTTTTGGAATATTATGCAGCACTGCCTACACAGCTGAATGAAATAAGGTGAGGCTTCCCCATACCAGTTGTTCTAGAAGGAAAACTCATAGAAGTGTGTAAGTAAAAGAGGGAAAGAAGAAATTTAATTAACAGTTCACAAGAATAGATATACTAAAAATGTTCCAGAAAGACTCAGGTTGTAAATAAGAAGCTTTTCTAGAAAAGCATATGCTTTCTCTCTATTTGGAAGATTAATTACTATTTAAAAATGAACTATTTCACTGACATGAATAATGTAAAAATGAAGATAATTAAGAAAAGGTCATTAGAGAACTCTATAATTTATGACAAAATATTTCTTATCAAAGTGGAAACAATTTTACTTTTAAATCATAACTTTCTTAAGTCTTATGTCAGAAAATAATTCATATAATCACTGTAAAAGTATTTTGCTTGTTATATTCTTATCACAAGTATTTTAAAACCTTAGCAAAAAATATAAGGACAACTGACCAGAAGAAACAAAAAAGTAAAAAAGGCCTTGTGGGTTCCCTGGAAAGAGTATTGAACAAAATGAAACTTTTTCCATACATCTCACACAATTAAAAGGGTTATATTTTGCTTTAGATCTCCTACTTAATTTTTCTTATAAAAGTCTGGCACATCCACTATACTGTCAGATTGCACTACAGTACACACTAACCTGCTTTGCAAGTCAGGAGACATGCAAATGTATAACCTTAACTGCCACAGATTACAGTATAAATTATAGCCATTATTTAAGACCATACTGAACTGAACACAGAAGACCTAGGGAGTTTTAGAAGAAATTTATTTTCTTTTCTTTCAGTTGTTAGTAGAATTATTTTTTTCATTCCTAAATCTAATCTAACATGAAATTCTGAAATGCAAAGGAGCATACATGGGATATCTTGCCAAACAAAGTATCTAAAATTTCTTTTGACATCCTTAAAGCTGCAGTATGAAAATTCTTAAGCCTTGAACAAAATCAAGCTAAAGAATGCAGTAGAAATCTAGATGTACAAACTGGTCAGCTTTTAAAATTTTTGTTTGCCTCGCACTGTGCCCTGTTAGACAAGCTAATCTAATTGTAGACAATCTATATCATAATTTATACAACTGTATCAAACGTTAAACTCCCTAAATCCAGCACTAGGCCCCATTTGACCCAATGAGTCAAGCAATGTGCAAACCAATGATGAAATTAACTTAATGAAAAATCTGCCGTATTTTTTTGTTCATTTCACTATGTCCATTCTTGTTTGGGTTGCCCAATTTGTTCACTATTTAAGATTTTTTCCATTGTTATGAAAACACTGTTAAGAAGTTTTAAGAACTGCCTAGCAAATGGAAAATAAAAATTCTATATTTTTTTAACTCTATGGTCATCAAAAAATAAGAATTCAGCAAAGAAAAAAAATACATTAAAACCAGAAAAATATGCTACTTTGAGTTATAATTATTTTAGGAAAAAATTGATTGCTCTGATATATTATAGAAAGTAAACTGTAGGTACAAATGTAAACTCTACAGAAATGTAATGTTCCATGTAAGTCTTGGTGGGTAATGTCACCAAATCAGAATACAGGTAGACACCATCGGGGGGGTGTAATTTTCTTGCAAATATAATCATTTCACTACTCACCTGTTGCCCACCTGAGGCATATGTAGATTTAGAACATATCATCACAAACATTACTTTAAAATATCTTAACAAAAATTAGCTATGAGGCAAAAAGCATTCATTTCTGTACTCTGCCGTTTCAACTCATTTTCATTCTACACTCTATGTTTTGCATTCTAAAATATTTTTTGAGAGGTTTTTCAGCTTTAATTTTTTGAACAGAGTAGGGCTTCAATTACAAGTGAACATCAGTTGAGTGTTATAGAACAATATTCCTTCCACTTGCTTTAGTCACCTAGATCAAGCACTTTTTTAAGAGTAGTTTCCACAGGACTTAGAGAAAAGCAGCATCTTTAGGGAGGGGTTCAGAACTGCTAACTTGCACTGATGCTAATACCAGGAGATATTTATGAATATGCTCATCTTTTTCTTTTGAAATTGGCTGACTCTGTGATCCATTGTTCTTTTTTAATCGCTTTAAAAATCAATGCTAAATTTCAGCGATGCCACATCCTCTTGCAGATGATGAGACTATATTCTTTTTTTACCTAACTTGCTTAAATCACAGTCTTAATCAGAATGCCTATCTTCACATTTCTTCCTGGACAAAACGAGAACACTATCATTCGCAGTTTAGGGAGTTTAAATACTATCACTTGCAATTCTGTGCTGAGCAAGGATGATACTCTTAATGGCTGTGTGTGAGCCATAGCTTTGTACCGAGCTAAATTGACACTACCTAAAGTGCTATGACTACAACACTCCCTTTTTACAGCTGCACACCATATTAAGGGTGAACACTAGAAACACAGGCCATGGTGCACTCCCCACGGGGCTCACACCCCAGTGGACATCAATGGTACAGGAACTGTACCATTACTCAGTTTAACCACTGAGCTCATGAGCTGTGTTAATTGTAGTTCTGCTAAGAAAAACATTAAAAAACTGCATAACCTCCTCACTCCCCCAGCACAGAACCATAGAAAAATTCCAGTTAAAAACCAACTCTGATTTAACAAAATAGTAGATAAAGCCTTTCTACTTGAATACCTAACATTAAGGTTGACAAATCCAGTGAAGTAAACTAAAACCACTACTGAAGTGGCCTCAGTACATAGCACAGCTAACCATGATAAATAAAAGCCAGAATTGCAGGGTATGTTCTTCAGTATTATCAACATTTTCACACTGCTGCACTTAATAGGGAAAGCCCTAACTACTAAAGCACTCCACCGAGCAAAGCAGTTACCAGTCACAGTGCTGTACGGAGCTCAGTAGGTTGCCTCCCACCATCTTAGCACTGAACACTGTTATCATACTTTCTGACAGGACAGAGATTTATTTTTCACACTTTATTTTCATTCAGTTTAGGAAAGAGATTTAGTTACAGTACAGTTAAGAAATTGGTCTCACTTAACTGCTAACACCAATTTAAGCAAAGGCAGTATAGAGTTGACAAGTGCATCTTTAAGTCTGAAACAGCGAGAGGCTCATTCATAGCTACTTATGTTCACGAAGTCACATATATATGAAGTGTATTTATTCATTATTTGGTAAGATATGTGACCTCTTTACATCACCAGTTTGCCTCCCAAGTGGAGAAACTGACAGATTTTATTTTTATATAGTTTAGTAATTTTTCCAAATGACAATCATGTTCTCAAAAATGGGGTCAAGGATTATTTTTTTGAGGTGACTCCAAAAAGGAGCCATGTTTTCAAATGGTAAGAAATGCTTTTATGTGATCAACTGATAAACAAACAAACAGAAGAAAAGCCACATAACTTTTAACACACAAAGACTTCTTCAAATGTGACACAGGCAACAAGTATTGGTTTCATATTGGCTAAGATTGCTGTGAGTTTAACCTACTACCACTACTCTGAGAAGAAAGTCTGAAAGGAAAAGATAGTTAACATCTAGGGAGTAGAAGAGAATATTTGCAAGGAAACAGGCTATCCTATCACTACCTCCAACACAGGTAATTATCAGATATATAGAAGCTATAGACCTTAACTGTGAGAGGAAAATCATATCATTGCTGAAAGTTTATGACATTAATAAGTACATGACTTTTCATTCCAGTACAGCAATGAGTTTGGCTCCCTGGATCATTTCTGAAGGTGTTTTTTACACATTCTGATTTTTTTTTCCCAAAAGTAAACAATTACTTTCATCTTTAATTTTATTCAGTCCATGGTAGTAATTTGATTTCTCCCATTTAATTTTGAAGATGTTATACTATATCAGTATTTTACATTTAAAAGGGCAAGGAGGTTTCATTTACCCCAAATGTGTGATCTGTGGTTTATCAGTTCAATCTCTTGTTGTCACCAAGTATATTTGACCATACTAAGTAGAAACAGAAGACATCCTCATACACACTTGGCAACATACCACTTGAAAAGTCCTGACTAGAGCTTTTAATCAAAGAAAAGTAAATTCTGGAAGTCTTTCCAAAGGGAAGTTTTCCAATGTTTGCTACCTAATGTTGGAATTGAATAATGAGAAATAAATGCATACAATCTCCTTGCAGCTGGTTTCAGTTACTGGTTATTTTTGTTGTGTTGGTTTTGTTTGTTTGTTTTGTTTGTTTGTTGCTTTGTTTGGTTTGGATTTTTTTTCCCCCTAACATCTTAACATACGGTGTGGTATTTCTTGGGTTAAATGCTAAGGTGCTATTGCTTGAAATAGGGCTGGACATGAACAAATAATTTGATTATTCTTCTATCTTGCTATGGGTGTAGGACAGTAAAACCAGAAAAAAATCCTGAACACATCTAGCCTGACAATTTGGTATCACATTAAGAAACTTGTGACCATCCCTAGGAAAGTGAGCATTAGAGAGCTTGCTATGCTCTCAATGAACCCCCAAAGGCAAGGCCGTAGGGGTGTGTGTGTGGAATTAATGCAACCCAGTATTACTCTCCTTCAACACAGGTATGGGCACAAACACACACACACACACACATTGACTCACATTCTCTATAAAATTTCTATTAGAATCTTGATAAAACTTTAAATTTTTAAAGTTATTTAATTTTGCTTTCCAACTTGAAGCACTGTCATGTCTGCCAGCTCTCCTAGTAGAGATGCTTCAATATTGTTTTACCCTCATTACTAGAAAACTGTATCTAATTTCAAAGCTGAATTTGTCATAATTTCAAAGGTTTCACTGTCTTTTTATTACATTTCTATTAGAAAAGGCCAGACCAATTCTTAAGAAACATTCTGCTAGCCACTAATGACTTTTTGAAATGAAGTTAATAACTTATTTTATTATGTATTGTTATATTGTTAGTGCTGCTTTGAAACTCAAAATTATTCTGTATTATTAGCTAATAACTCCTTGTACATGTCTGGCACTGGAAGAAAGAGAAAACAGGTTCAGTTTCTTGTTAAGACCAAGTGTTACTGTTTTTATTACTTCCGATCATGAGAAGTGGTCATCTAGAAGCACACTTAAGGAAAATGATAATCACTTCATAGAATTAATTACTTTTGCTAACAAACCTATTACAAATAGTCCTACAAAAACCTCGTCACTGTTACAATGTGTACTACAACTGGTGAATTCCCAGTAATATGAATGAAAGCAGTAGAGGTTCCTAGGGATGAGGACTTCAGGTGAAGTGTCACCCACTTCAGTAGTTGGAAAAGTATGACATGGGATATCAGGGAAAAGTAGTAAGGACTACTTTCAACATCTTGTTGGCTGGCAATAGGAAACAACCTTTATGATTGAAACCAGCGGATCCAGAGTGCTGCATTTAGCGGGCAGATGCCATTTTTTCATGTGCTGCACAGAGCAGAAAGGCTGCTCCCCACAGTCCCATTCAACAGAACCTTTGGCTGAAGGTAAACATTTAATATGTAGCTGAGAGACAGGTTTGATTGTTTGTTCTAGTGATTATGCTGTTAGTTTCTATACAGACTCTATGACCTTGTTTACAATGGCTACAGATGTTAACATTACTTTGGGGTAAAAAAAAGAAAAGCAACATTTATCAAACAGAACAGGGTGATTGTTCTAGTAACCAACGTGCTCTATTAAATATTAACTGTGCAAGCCTCTTTTAGTAACGTGAGAGATGTACTGCCTGGCCACATATAGGACCTAACTGGAGGTGCTGAATGTAAAGATGAAGTTCCTGAACATGCTCACTAACAAACAATACAGTACACCACCTGCTGTTATTGCTAAAGACAGCTGAAGCCAGGAAGCTGCTTGGGGTCAGAGTTCTCTTCCTGTCACCCCGTGCTGGGAGCTTTTTCCCTAATGTGCCTGACCATGCTGAGCTTTCCCATAGCCAGGATGAGGAAATGACCTGATGAATTAACATTCATGTCTATCCACAGTCTGGGCACTTCTCACTGACCCAACATTCAGAAATGTTAACTTCTCCTCAGTCAAATCTTTCATTGCTATTTTGGGATAGTTTTTTAGGATAGTGTATACACCACTTTAGGATGACACATTTTTCTTTCGTATCTACCATTGTTTTGAGTATCTGTTCAGAAATATGCTTTCTCTCTGTGTTCCCTAATCACAAAAAAACTTGAAAGAGGTCATATCCTTAATGTTAGAAGTTAGTGTGTTTTAGTGCAGAATTTCAGAGAGTAATGCAGATGCAGATGGGTTTAACTGCCTTTTGCAAGTGCCTATCTCTGTCTGTTGACTATATAGGAAGGAGACTAATTATTTCCTAACTGTGATATTTCAGTTTAAATATATAAGTTAAATAAGATGAATCTGAGCCTGCATGGTTGCTGTTTTGTCCAGCTCTTTGTGACTGATTAACAGCAGATTTCTCCCTACTAGAAGGACTTTTAAAATATGCTTTCGTAGGTTTATTAAAATAGTTTTACTACTAGCCCATTATCTTTCTAGTAGCCCATAAAAGTAAACAGGCAGCCTGAAATCTCTAAGAACTAAAAAATCAGAAAAAACCCCCAGTAAAATAGAATTACTTATTCCTTATTGTACTCTAATATAAATGCTAAGCATTACATCAGCGCTATAGACATAGAGTATCCTTAGACTCAAATGTGGGAGTTTTGAAGTTAAAAGAGATTTAGTCTTTAATATTTTAACCAAGATCAAGAGGAGTGACCAAAAGCTTTAAGCAAAACCATCATAAAGCGGTAATACTGATTGACATTTTGACTTCAGGTCAAGATGAGACTCCAGGAGTATAATGCTGGGACTGAATCCCAATGGCATGTCATCTTCCATATAATTCAAAAAATATGAAGAGAAGTAGTAGAGACATTATCTTATTGTGTAATTTTGAAATCAGTAGATATTTCTGTGTAAAATCGAGGCAGAGTAGTAAAATCATTATGTTAACCAAAAAACATTGCTTCATCATATTTTTTTATAATTTTATGAGTAAAACACACACAATTTAGTATCATATCTCATGAAATAGAAGATATTTTAAAAGCATCAGACTGCAATAGGATGACTCTAACAGTTTGTTAAGACTTATCCACCAAAAAAGATAGAACACAAAAATGAGGACAGATGTGCAGGTTACAGGTTCTTTAGATTTGTGGTGACAATAGAATGACTGGCATCTATCTTTCAGCGGGCATCACAATTTTTTTCTGAAGAAAAACTGGTTTGTCATTCCAGTTCCAAATTGGAGATAATTTAAGTACCGGTTTGCTAGATTTAAGACTCATAAGAACTTTTTAGGAGGTAGGAACTTTTTAATGACCAAATCTAAGTGTAGTAAACTGAGAAAGTATTTTAGGTAGGAAATTAAAATATGTTGCAGTATGCCACTGATACAAGTGGAAATGTTACAACAGTTATTTCATGAAATATCAAACATTATTTTAATTCTTGTATACATGACAATGTTGTTGTTCTGATTCTAACTACTGCTCACATTTTCTATTATCTTAGCCCTGAAAAGGCCTAGCACAGCAATTTCTTACCTGGTAAAAGAAAGGCATCTTGTGGTTGCCTAACATTTGGTATTCTGCAAGTTGAAGTACCACATCTCAGCATGTAAGAATATAATCAAATAGCCCCATCAAGATATAAAAATCTAAATAACTAATTCCAGAAATTCTTAAACATAGGGGAAAAAAACCCCCACAGACATGCAAACAAGCATTCTTTCTTACATCCATATTCAAAATGCCTCTTTTCATGCCTACAACTTTTCCCATCCTTAATACTTAACATCAAACATGCTTCAGGATTCTTGGAGCAGTAAATAATTTTTACCTTTCCATTCTTCTTCTGGATTAACAATTATAGCAAGTACATAATTCAGCAGATGAATGTTTTTTTCCGATTCAACTAAGCACCGGATCCAGCAGTGAGGCTCTGGACAGCAATCTACCTTGGATTTCAGGACTGTAGCTACCTGTTTTCTTGCTTTGCACTATCTGCAAATGCAGTACTTCAGGATAGGCAATAGAAAGTTTAAGTGTGTTTTCAATTTTCACTTGGAAGACTGAGAGCATGAAAGTCCCCAGGAACTAGTACTTATCTACAGCTCTATCTCCCAACTTTTATGCTTAGTTATCAAAGGTGATAAAGTTACATGGCCAGTGAAGGGCCAGGGGGTAGGGGGAATGCTGAATAATTGTATAGGCTTATCAGTGATAAGTGCTGGTAATTTATGTGTTCATCGTTCATTTGGAAGAGAAACAAAATTTCATAGACTGTCCACTCTGAATTGGGAAGGACACTGTCTAAAAAGGGAAAGAATAAAAACATGAAATAGTCTTGGCACTCAGAGTGGTATTCATATTTATATGGTTTGGTTAATGAGCTTATGAACCTTTGGCTATGAATTTTAATACTGGCACTGGCTGCTCTAACTATTGAGCAGGTTTGAGATGCATTTTGGAAGCCTGTAAGTGCAAATGATAGAGACAATTCCTAAAAGCCTCCAAGTAGCCAGATTGAGAGGGATGGACATGATAAAAGACAGAAAGAACCTCAAATCACTGCCAATTGTAGGTCAAAACTAGACAGAACACTTATGTTTGTTCCACATATGCTCTCTTACTTACGAGTATTTTTTGTAAGTCTCTATTCATATCATATTCTATCAAACAACCAAAAAACCAGAAAAAGTCATGCTGGTTTTAACTTTGACAACCTTACTGAGGGATACAGAGAAAAGCCTAGTTTTAGGGAGGTTTTTTCTTGCTAATGAGAATATTTTAGGTAGAAAGAAATGAATGATACATAGAGATGAGGTTTAAGAACAAATGTTTATTGACTTGATGCTATGAACAGTGACCGTGGGGTCTCAGAGGAACCGCCTCTACCTTGCAAAGCCTTACTACTTTTATTATACTCATAATTTTATCGGTGCCATGAATTATAAAGTTTTACAGAGAAAATGAGTCTCACTTTGACCTGATTAACGTGCAGCAGGTAATAATACAGAAGTAGATAAATGGGCAGGGGAACAAAAAGGCATATGGAATATGTGTTAGATTAAAACAAAATTAGAACTCTATAAATACCATTTACTCTATTACGCTATCTTTAGCATCTATTTAAATTCTGAAGCATGCTTTCACAGGCAGCAATAATTATTCAAAGGAATTACAGGAGCCCTAATCTTAAGCTAGCTTTTTTCAAGTGTCTTTCATCTGCAAATAAAAGCCACAGTCTTAATTTTTTTATTTACCATGAGTAATCTGATGTCATTTCATTCTGTTTTAAAAATACTTTTCTTTCTGAAACACAAAGAGATATACCTGTTTATCTCATGCTAAGGTTAGGGAGTGCTGTTTTAAAGTAATGCCTTTCAGTAATACTCAATTCAAGTTTCTCTGAGAAATCAGTACAAGAAAACCTTAACAAGCCTAAAGAAAGAAAAAGTTCTCTGCTTAGCTGTTCCTTGTGTGAACCAAAAATAAATAGCCTTTACTATACACATAAAAGCAGACTGTAAAGTGGAACCAGGACAGTAAAACCCTAGGAATAAACCCCCAGATTTAATTCTGATGAACTTGGATTTAATTTAAGATGGGTGTCTCTGAATTCATTTTGGGTGTTATTGTAACCAAATCAGAAGCTACTCTGAATTTCAGATTAACAGTTCCCCCATGGTAATCTGTTCTCTTACAGCTTGATGGCTTTCCCTACAGGAAAGCTTCATAGAAGAAGAAGAAAAAAATACCCCCAAAACCCTTCAAAAAAACCCAAGTTTTTTTTCCAGCTGTCAGTTCAGAAGTGAGCCAGTCTCTAGTTCTAAAATGACAGCTTAATTCTTCTTCAATTCCAGTTTGGCTTGAAGAGCAGTACTACACCATAAGAAAATAAGGAACATATTATCTGCCTTTCATCTGTTAATTATCAAGATTTCATAAATGTGAAGTTTTTGAGAATTTAGGTTTATAACTGTGAGCTGTACTCCCAGACCACGGTTTCCTTACACTAAAATAACTTAAGACATAATTCAGTCCCCAGAAAATAATAATTTTTATCTCCAGTCAAATATTTTCCACATAGCTTAAGCACACTTCCATACATTCATGCATAAGCAAGATCCAAACTACCAGGGTCAGTCTTAAGATAAAAATGATATAAAAATGGGATCACACAAACTCGAGAGGTCATCTATTTTCTCTTAGATGATTCCCTCACCACTGCAAAATCAATACAACAGCGTAGTACTCTCTTCCAAACACTACCTACTGCTAAGAGTGATCCCATGATCTGATGATTTAATGGATAAGGAAGTACTGAATTTTAACAGAGCCTAAACCAACAGAAATTGAATGAATTTTATCTTACTGGAACACCATCAATATCTATTGCTCTGTTGTTAAGAAGAGTGCATTCAGGCATCAAACTAGGCTACCTTGAACTGCATCAGCTGTGGGAAACAACTCTTAGTAGTTGCAAACCTTCTAAACAGTGCTGTAATATAAAAACATCTCTACATGCAGGATGGTGTAATCAAATGTGAAAGGTAAGAATACAGTAAATTTCTAATTACACTGAGGACCTATTTAAAATTATTTTGAATCCAGTTTTGTTATATTTGATTAATTTCAGCTCTTATGGCATTAAATTTACTAATGGATAATTATTATTAATGAAATAATTACAAAATTATCTTTACGCATGAGAAAAAAAGTAAGTGTTGTCACATTACCTTTGACAACATGTGAAAAAAAGCACTGAGATTAAAAATTATATCTTACAGAAGTTAAATCTGCTACAGCAATATGGAATAAACCTTTAAAAATCCTAAAGAATCACAAATTAAAAACAAAATATAAAAAGAGGAATGCTTTAGAAACCATCATATATGAGTAACAAATTTACAGTCTAGAGGAATAGTCGGTTTTAAATATGGTGCTAAATGACTGGCAAGAGTTTTAAAGATATTACGTTACTTAAATAAAGTACTTCTATAAATACTGACTTTCAGTTTAACTTCCAAAGTAGTTATGCATTTTAATGCTGTATTAGTCACTGCTAATGCTTTTAAGTCTTTGCAAGATAGTATTTTAATGTATGTACCTAAAAAATTTCCCTCACAAACAGCTGAACCTTATTCCTGTATATGCAATTTTAGGATACAGAATTGCAAGCATGTTAAATGTGTCTCACACGTTTTGCAGCATATTGTTGTGTTGTATAGAGCTAGATAAATCTATTTGAAGCAAACAGGTATTCTCTTTAACAGCAGTTGAGGTTAAAGAGATATTAACTATGTGAAACCAACTGCACTCTCAGGTACATTAATTTCACAGTATAATACTGTGCCGGTTTAAAAGTAAACCAGTGGGAAAAACGAACCTAGCTCAAGAGACATTACAAATCAGTTACAATTTACTAAAAAGATTACAATAAATACAATGGTATAGAGAAAAACTGATTTTAACCCACAAAGACAAATGTATAACCCCACCCTGGGACAAGAACAAAACGGTGTTTGTCAACCCCTGTGCTGACCACCACGTGGCCCCCCTCAGTGCAAAGTAAAAGGAAAGGAAGCCTGTTGCTCGAGATGATGGTTGCAGTCCTGTTGAAATAACAATTACAGTCATGTTGAGAGTGGTAGTCACAGTCTTGTTGGAGTTTCTGGTCCTCCTCTGGATCCGAGTGGTACATGAAGTCCCAAACCCCCAAGATTATATATGCTTAGGTTGGAATGTCCAGTACCTCCCCCAGGGCAGGGAGTCTCACAATGGGTGATTTAACTCTGTGAGTCATGGGATATTTTTGGAACCTTTGATGGTCTAGGTGTTGCAGCTGCCTATTATGCCAGTCCAGTATGGCCCATTAGCAGAGATGACCCCTCAGACTGGGTGTGAAGGTGCTAATGCCTCCCTAGAGTGGAGTTATCACAGCTGTTATCACAGTTATTAGTGTGAAGACAAAGAAACACCCCTCTCTAAGTCTCTTTAACACCCAGCTTGTAGCCTGAGGTGTCAGGTGTGCCCTGGCCAGCTGCTACAAATGATCCATTATTAACAGTCCATCAGAAATTACATAGGGGGTGTAGAATACATAGTTTTGGTTATACCCACATAGTGATACACTGGTCCCAGTCCCTGTAACTAGGACAAATGCCTTCTGCCAGACATTAACTTTTAACTCTTAAAGATTTCAAGATAGAAGATATAATTCTTACGAAGAAATTCTAGATTTAAACTTCTGAAATGCTTTTGAATTTTACATCAGAGTACTTGGAATTTGTAGCAATAAAAATTCAAATTTCAATTTAAAAATAAAAATTACATTAATAGGTGCTGGTTGTAAGGCATCACTGCTAGAATCACCAAAATACAAATGCTACCAAAACTGACAATGTGGCTGGGAATCCAATACAAATAAAAAAAATAAAGTCCGAAAGTAATGGATTTAGACAATACAAGATAATGAAGCTATATGAGTAATACCAGATTAGATCAGACTGTTTCATGTATGCATTCAAAGCATGTATGTCGATATCCACAGGCACTTTCCATTACTAAATTCCTGTGTCCAATATCGCAGTATTATTACAAATCAAAAAAGTCTTATTTCATTAGTTTTTATTAAATTTTATCTTGCGATGACACAAAACCAATAAGTTTGGTAAGAGAGAGAATAGCTTAGCAACTATTGAGAGGCATCATAAGGAACAACACTAAGAAAATGGGGTAGCCAAAATAGATTGATTGGAGACAATATGCTATCAAATCACAAAAATTCTCATATGAGAAGCTTAAATGATTATCAGTTAACTCATTTTATTACTTGCAAAAGTTAAAGCAACTAAGGAACGCTACGTGAAAAACTTGCATAAGAGATGCACTTACTACACATGTAATAGTTGTCATTGTCTTTTCAAATGAGATATGCAGCTGTCCTCTTTAAATCATTATTCAGATTTAGGTACAAATTAATGGTATATGGACATCACTTGTAAATATCTGAATCTAAATTTTTACAGTTTCACCACTCAGTGTAGAGCCCAGAAAAGCTGACTTTAGTTACATCCCCACCTACCCTTAAGCCACAGTATGGTCTGAGAAATGTTGATTGGCCTTGACAAACTGCACCTGGGCTAAGCTTCTCTCCAGTTTATCAGAAACACTGTCTATTCCCAGGAAATAGTGTTGTCTAATGAGCACCTGTTTTTTAATGAGCAGCCTTGGAAACTTATTTTTCTTGCATGAATAACAACCCAAGTGGAATAATATTTCTGTTGCTGAAACTTCAAAGACAGTTACCGAGTTGAATTATGGCCAGGATGGAAAATTACTATGACTAAAACACACACTCTTGCAACCCTATAAAAAGTGATATTAAATGACACCCCTCAAGCTCTTGATTATGAGGGGTTGGTGTGTACTAAAGTCTTTAACAACCCTACAAACAACAGTCCAAAGTAAGATCCTTTTGAGCTTTCAGCTCCCAGAAGACAAGGGGCTAATGAGTGTCTCAAACACCAATAACCAGATGGCTGTGAAGCCAAACAAGTACTGTTAGTAACAACTGACAAGAATTGTTGGTAATAACTAAGGACTATTGGTATTAAAACAACATGCAAAAGATCAAGATTTGGTTGGAGAAGGGGAGCCAGGTGGAGATAGGGCAGCACTTTTCCATGGGAAAGAACACAGTAAAGTACAGTGCAAGCACAGAAATGACTGGAAGGAAGTGGGCATGGACTATTAGGTAGGATTGGGACCACCAAAGATCCCCAAAGTTCTCTGACTCATTTACAGAAAGGCCTAGAAGAACAGACTGTGGATGACAACTAATTAGCATAAAAAGCAAGAAACCTGTCCCCAGGGCAGAGAAACCTGTCCATAAAAAGGTACCCCTTTAGGCTCAGGCAGTCCCCCTGGACACCTCATCAGCTGGACTGACACAGGTGGGTTACCGCTTATCAGCTGGATTGCCACTGAAACCAGGATTGGCATCCCATCAGCTGGATCAATGCTGGAGTGGTGGCTGGTGACCTCTTTTTCCCCTCTCTTTTTTCCTTTCTTTATTTCATCTCTCCCTTTTTAATCAACCCCTTTCATTTCTCTTTTCCCTTCACCCTAGCAGTTTATCCAAAACCCACTGTCATGTACCTATATAGTAGGTCAGGGACTAATATACCAATTTCCATGCCAAGTGTGTAGTTTTGTGTAATTTACTAATAAAACTCTCTGATTGTTTACGGACCCTCTAACTTTTGTTTTTCCTTTTGACCAATGAACATTTTCAAATCTTAAGTGCTTCCTTTGCCTTAAGATTAGGTTGTTACACTCAGGCAAATGGTTTTCATAATGATGTTGATCTTCTCTTGCGTGGGTTTACATCTTCCTATTTCTGTTTGCGGTTAAGAGCCTTGAAATGATAAACAGAGTTTTCTTGGTTTTGTTTTGATTTACCTGAAAGACAGCCAGTGAGTGACAGAAACAGCAACAGTTTCCATGACAACCACATCCTTGGTCACAAAGGTCTTCTGTCCCTCTTTATGCAGTTGTTAGCAATGCTGATGTTTCTTCATTAAAGCTTAGCCTAGTGGGAAAAGACAAGTCCTTGTTAGGAAAATTAAAAGTATCTCTCAATAATATGACAGATAATTCAAGAGACAAACCTGGTCCTAATGCAATTAAAAGTTCTAGTTCCAAAGAACTCTCTATGAACAGGGGCAGGTATCCTGACAGATACTCAGAGGGATCTTTTTCCAGTAGTTACCTGTGTTAATAGCTCAAATGTCTGTGTCAGTGCTTTGGAAATATATATATATATATATATATATATGTTTATATGGATATCATCCTAAAGCTACATCCATATTGAAGCCTTGAATTCCCAAAAAGGCAAGCTTACAATATAATACACATATTTTTTACAGAAAACATATTCAAAGCATATAATTTGTCATGGGTTCCTATTTTCCTGAAAGCAATATGTTGATGCTTGGTATAAAGTGTTTCAAAAACCCCAAGTGGAAGTGTGGCTTAGATGAGTGGACAGTGAGGTGAATTGAGAATTCACTGAAGGGCAGAGCTCAGAGTGTTCTAATCAGCAGTGCAGAATCTAGTTAGAGGTCTGTAGCTTGTGGTGTTCCCTAGGGGTCAGTGCTGCGCCCAGTATTGTCCAACTTACTCATCAGTTACCTGGATGCAGGGACAGAGTGTGTCCCAAGCAAGCTTGCTGATGATACAGAACCGGGAGGAGTGGCCAATAGCCCAGAAGTCTTTACAGCCCTTCAGAAGGACCTCAATAGATTGCAGAGATGGGCAGAGAAGAACCATCTGAAGTTCAACAAAGGCAAATGCAGGGTCCTGCACTTGAGGAAGAATAACCCCACACACCAGTACAGGCTGGAGGCTGACCTGCAGGAGAAGGGAAGGTCCTTCTGCAGAGAAGGACCTGGGGGTCCTGGTGGACAACAAGTTGTTCATGAGTCAGCATTATGCCCTTATGGCCAGGAAGGCCAATGGTATCCTGGGTTGCATTAGGAAAAACATTGCCAGCAGGTCCAGGGAGGTGATCCTGCCCCTAAGTTTAGCCCTAATGAGGCTGCATTTGGAGTACTGTGTCCTGTACTGGGCTCTCCAGTCCAAGAAAGACAAGGAAGTACTGGAGAGGGTTCAGCAGAAGGCTGAAAGATAATTAGGGGACTGGAACATCTCTCTTATGAGGAAAGGCTGAGAGAGGTGACAGAGCACTGGAACAGGCTGCCCAGAAAGGTTGTAGAATCTCCTTCTCTGGAGATATTCAAAGTCCTCCTAGACGCAGTCCTGTGCAACCTGTTCCAGGTGAACCTGCTTTGGAAGAAACTTTGAACTAGATATCTCGACTTCCCTTCCAACCCCAACCATTCTGCGATTCTGTGATTCTTCTCTTGAAAGCAGTATGTTGATATTTGGCATTTTAAAACGCCTCCCAAAAAATAATAATTTGTTTTAGGAAAATTCAGGTCTTTTTACTACTTGCAAATTGGGTTCAAATAAATTCCAGTTTCTTCAATTTTACTCACTGTGCTAAGAATCCATCAATACATTTGAAACAATCACCACTTATACAGAAGAGATTTTTCATATTTATCTCCTTCTACCACTCCCCAGATTTTTGTTTCCTATCTGTCCCATGACTGGTACATACATGTTGGCACATTACATCTTCTTAGGTATCACTTCAACAACGTCAGTAGCTTTAACACAATGGAAAATGGAGTTTTTACATTCAAATAACTGAAAAATCAGTCCAACATATGATAAGTTTTAGCTGGTTTATGTATGAACTTGAGTGTACTTCTGGTCTTTGACTAGAAAAACATCAAGTTGCAGACATAAAGCTAGTTTCCTACACTTAATTAGTCATATCTGTTCAGTAAGTTTTTGATATCCTCTCATTGGAGCCCAAGAAATCTTCTATCTGTAGAGGCTGTGATCCACAAGTACAAGAGCAATCCCATGGGACAGAACAATGAGACAAAGGAGAATTTGCTTTGATCCCTTACCAGACCCATTTTGGGGATAATATGATTCTTTCAGATTAGTCTAGTTTAGTTACATGCCACAATTGCTGTTTCAGGGATTCTATTCTTTATGTTAGAACCCTCACAGTATGAGAACAGAGGCAAAGCTCAACACAGCTGAAAAAAAAATCATAATGTAATAGTAGGTTCCTACCAGATTATTCCACTTCAACTGCTTTCTGAGCATTTCCAGTTGTAACCAGTTTTGATAGTCTTTTCTTCATATATAGAGAGACACACACAGTGTGAGAACAAGATGACAACATCTGTTTAGGTAGCTGGTAATTACTCCTGCAACAATCTAAAGGTGTAGCTTGTCAGCTTTCATTTAAAGAGCACAGGAGGTATGGTTTTCAACATAGATAAAAAAAACAAAACATGTAGGGTTGTGCTTCCTTTCAGGTAACTCAGACCACAGAAACTTAATATTGGGTGTATACATTAATATAAGAAACACTGAAAGCGAACATAACAATCTGGTAGTCAATTGACTTTCCACATAGTGCCTGTAGCTCATCTAAACCTCCACATGAAACATCCTCAGTTAATTATTTATGTCTGCTGCCTTTGTTTTTCACTTCAGTGATAATCTGCTTTTCAGTTACTATGTTCCTTTGGTTGGTGAATTATCTCATTCAGCATTCTTTGCTGGCCAGGCCTTTGGGAAATAAGCATTTTCATTAATATTTAAATTTTTCCCTTATGGCCATATCTGTTAAAGAGAGTAAAACACAGATTCCTTCCCCCCTTTCCCTTCCCTGCAACTTTATTACTCTTTCTTCTTCCTCTTTTCCTCACTTCTCTTCAGCTGCTTTTATAACGGTGTAACACAGAAATTATTTTAACTTGGTGATTTATCTGTTGCATGAACAGGGGGAAATATACCAATTTTCCAGCATTAAAGTGTGAGATTATTATTGTTGTTGTTATTATTAGGTATTATTGTGCCTCTTGGATTAGACTATTAAAATATAATATTAAAGGCTATGATTGGTAAACCAGGAACAGGATGAAGTCTAACTGGAGCCAAACAGTAGGAACGTCAAAATAAAAGATGCCCTTATATATATTTCTCTTTGCATTCTTGAAACATGATGATTTTAGGCTTTCTATGAAAAAGAATATTTTTTAATGAACATTTCATTAAAGGCAACAGAATTATGGCATGTGGTGCTAGATAAGGAGTCAGTAGCTAAATATCTATAACAGCTTTTACATGACAACCCTTAACTGTGATCTACCTAACTTGATCCTATCAATGTAATGCAAATTTCAAACCTGTTACAGAAGTATATTAAAATGTAAAGCAGAGTGCAATGATAGGGAAATGCTCTGATTTAAGTAATGAATGTGGGACACTGATCTTCCTATTTGGACATTCATTGTGTAAATATGGTGGCTTATCTCAGTAGAAGAATTATTAGCAAAACAAGAAAGGGGGAAATATGTCACTTCATTGCTTTTAAAAAATCTACCTAGAAATTTTGATTATTATCATAATGATAGGATTTTGGACCTTTACTTATTTTTTCCATATTTCTTGTTTCCTCAAGGGTACTTGGCAAACACTTTACTAGCCACATGGATAAATGGAATGCATAACAACATGGTAGGGTTATTGAACATCTAAGAATGGAGGAGTACAGTTCATACAAATATATTGATACTGCATTTATGGGCTACCATGTAGCATGTGGAATAATGACATAGGTGCTTTGAAGAAAATAAAAGGGCAAGAGGATGAAAATGTTATATTTAATAAGCATAGGCATATAGTCTAATTTCTGCTCTAGATTAAATGAAGGGATGTATTCCTAGCTTTACTATCAGTTCTTGTCATATGATCTTTTAGATAACTAGGCTCTCACTTTTAGATAGACTTCAGTGATTGAAGGATTCCTTTATGCTTGTAGCAAAAAGATCAAAGCTGCATTAAATTCATTGAGAGAAGCATCTTCTTTCTTATTAAAAAAAAAATAAAAAAAGAAAGGGTGTTACTACTGTAAAAAAAGTTAATGAATATTGTCTTCAATCTTATAAGAAAGATCTCCCACCTAAAACTTGCCTATTTTGTAAGTAGTTTAATACGAGTAGTATTCAGTTATTCTTGGTTGGAAAATCTTGTTAATTTTCTTTTTTGGTTTTTTTTTTCCTCACCCCTGACTATCCCAGAATGAGGAATCTTAAGAATGTGAAACAGAATATACAGTCACTTACTAATGCAAAAGAATATATCTGAAGATGCTGCTCAAAAGGACTTAAAAATTATTTCAACTGAGCAGTTTTTATTTTTCCCCCAAATATAAATTTGGATCTCATAAGAATCCAACTGGTTTCTTTGGAACACTTTTCTGGCTTTATTGATAATTCAGTGCAAGAAAAAAAAATAAGTTGTCCAGAATATCCTGTATTCTTTTATATAATAGCATGATTGACGAAGTTCTACAGTCTAGTTTTTAAATTAAGGGTGGAATGTTTACCATTTATTGATTTTTTTCCTGTCCTGTTCTTATTCTGGTTTCTCTATAATACATGCAGTTTCAGTAAACTTTTTTTTCATAATACTGAAGAGAGGAATTTTCTCTCATGACAATTTGTAAAAAACAGTGATCTAAAATACAGTCGATGTGTATAATGTGCAGCAAGTAATTGATCTAACTTCTTTTTCGGCACAAATAATTAGAAGGTGAGATTTTCAATTTCCAAATGGTACTACCCATAGTCCTTTTTTTCCCAAGAATTTCTGCCAAATTAATTTTGCAATTTGTTTTAACTCTGTGTGTTAATTGTAGAAAATTTATTAAAGCGCTCACCATTCAGTATGTTTTAATTAATTGCTTTGGCTAGTAGTGACAGGGTGGATACTTTCTCATGGTTCTGATTCCTAGTAGAACTTATGAATACTGAGAGTACGAGTACTAATGAATGTTGCCAACATTAATGTGCTAGAGGCTTAAACTAGATTTAGTAAAACTATGGTCTTTCTAAGCATAATAATAACATCTACTATCATTAGTGTTTTTTTTCTGGCACTTATAATAAATTTAAATGCAACTGAAAATATTTTTTTGTTTTTTTTTAATTAAAAAACTTATGAAGTGAAGCCTTTAGCATAGATACCTCAATATTGATAACAAAGTGCTTTCTTCCATTACCACTACCTCATTTCCCTTTTCCACCATACGCATATTTATCCATTTATCTGTACCAACATGAAAAGATTGCTTGCTCAAATCCACATCCTCTGGCAAAGCAATGTAACAAAAGTTTTTGTCTCTACAGTGACTACACTGCTCAGAGGAAAGCGTGTGACTTGTCACAAAAAAAAATAGTTTTCTCTATAATATTTCTTTTTCCTATATCAATATATTAGAGGAAATATCAAATTATTTCATTTTCCCCTTCTCTTCAGGAAAGCAGCATGCTCACAGGTAATGAAGGAATAAAAACAGTGATAAGGTTTACATGGACCTGGAAAAGCAGGAACTGAAGAGAGTTAGAAATTGAGCTATTGCCACCCATACATCCAAATGGAAAGAAAAAGAATAGCATATCATATGAAGAACAAATACACATATGATTTTAGATAGGAAATACTTTTCTTTACATTCAGTAAGTGGAGGACATTGGCCTAAGGTGCAGTGAAACTGCTAATAATATTCCTTACTTAAGGTGGCAAACCCATGGAATCAATAGTTGCAACAAGCTAAGTATCACTGACTAGGCTTTCTATAAAAGATTTGTTATACTCTTGGAAAAAGACAGACATCCAACTGAAGCTCCAGTTTAAAGTACTGAAATAAAGCCTTCTAATCAACACTGAAGTCTCTGTCCCTCCCTGCACAGCCTTTACTTCAATCAGGGCTTGGAAGATATGAATGGAATTGCCACGGACAGCAACTCAGCCTGTCTTCCCTGCTCCTATGAGTATCAGACATGGCAATGCTCAGTCCATGGAGAATTAGAGGCTTTAGAAAACCAGAAGCTCAGATATTTCAAAGTTCATCATGAACAGAGGAAGCAGCTTGGCTGGAAATTTTTAAAAAGAGCTTGTCTGTTGAGAGCTCCCTGATGATATATTTACATATAAAGTTAACTATTAGGCCATGATTATTACAGACTCTGGTTATAGAGAATATAAATAACCTTGATTGAGTTCATGTCCCTGCTTGCTTTCAATAAGGAATTAATTTGCTCAGTCCAAAGTCTTTTTGACAATACTATTTACAGAACGGCTTATATTTAATAAAAAAAAATAAGTTAATATTTGACAAAAGTCATACCATAGACACTTTTACAATGAAGTGTCAGTGGAATTTATTATAGGACAAATGAAAGTGAAATTATATTAAGTCAATGTAAACAGCAAGGCATCTTGTAGGATTGATTATCACCCCAAGGGAAAATAATTTATTTTCAAGTTTTAATAATTGTCTAAAATATTGTAATGAAAATTTAATAAAGAAGAAGTTTTAGCAGTTAAATAAAACAATTTCTGAATTGTTTTATGAACACCTAATTTACTAACAATTTTAATATTCTGCAGTGGAACCTTTGCTTGTCAGATTCCTCCTGGCAAGCAACCAAGACTTACAATATCTAAGTTAATATTTAAAAGGTTGATTGTGGTTTGTTTGGATTTTTTTTATTTGGTTTTTGTTGTTGTTGTGTTTTATTTTGTTTTTTTTTTTTTTTTTAATTTGTGATACTAATAAAGCTTTCAAAGACACCAGTCTAGTTCTAGGAAGAAACATAAATGCTACTCTACAAAACAGTCAAATTGACTAATTCTGAAATAATGGTCAATCACAATTTCTATACTAGTGAATGAACATCCGAACTACTGCTCTGAAAAACAAAGAAAAACATTTGGTTGCAAACCCTTAGTAAGTATTTCGAAACACCTATGAGTCCAAGAGATTCTGAATTATTCAGATGAATTAAAGCTGTTTGGAAAACTGTGTACAGTACCCATAAAATAAGATAATATTATATTTATATTGTATTAAATATTGATTATTTTCAATAGTGTTTGAATATATTTGCACATACATATTCAAAATAGAGGGTTTGGATGTAAGCTGCAGAATGTTTCTCTTTCCAACATTTTAGACAATTGACTGCTTTTTCATATTACCTCTTTTAACCGAATGAATAAGTATAGTGGGGATTAACAAATCACTTGACCAAGAAGGCTTGTTTTATGCTAAATTATTTAAGGGATCATTCAGTGTTACCTGATATAGGTGCTAGATCCTGTTAGGCATTCTTACTGTAGATCAGACACTAAACCTTCAATAGTGTGTGGTGCTGCTATTTGACAAAATTCACTTGAATAAAGTGCAAAAACCCTAGAGTAGTGCTTAGGCAATCAAGTAATTTTGGATATACCTTGAGGTACTGGTGCTACTTGCAGGCACTGAGGCAGCTTCACTGCTGCTCCCACTACTAGGTGTGGTCATGTTCTCTGGTGAACAATACCTGTTGGATGAGGCCTTTTGAGAAGGAGAGCAGTGGAATTAATTCTGTTGTTTTTTTTTTCTGCATCTATTTGCCAATCAGACTGACAGTTTCTAAAATTCAGCTCACATTTCAGAGAAGAAGCAGCTGCTGGGGATAAAGCAGTATAAAAAGGTTTGCTCTCTCACTTAGGTATGTGAATATATGCTGAAACACAGATTCACCTCAGCAGTGTGATTTTCCAATTTCTCAAAGCCTGGACTGGGGATAACATAGACTTTCTCACAAGTACCATAGTTAAGCTGTTTGGTTTCTTGTATGACCTTTATGAACAGTCATTCCTTAAAAGTCCCATAAGCTGCCATTACACTCACTTCAATTTTTTTTTTTTAGTTCTGTCAATATTATTCACATGTAATAGGAAAAAAAAGATAAAGAGGAAAATTATGTATAATTGGACACTTTGGAAATTAGGTATATAAGCTCTTTTGTTAGTAAATGAAGAGGAATAGAAAACCAGAAGGAAAATTAATTAAAAACATTTTTGACAACTGTTTTGGAGTGAGATGAACAACCTTATTCTTTTTGCTAACTGTGATGGAAATCTGATTGCAGCAGAAGCCTAGACAGCTATTCTAAATTATTCAATTAAGTTTCAGATAGCTTAAGCTGAGTGATAGCAGTTCTCACTTGTTTTTTCAAGTGTACATGAAAGTTTCGACAAGTTGTGAAAAATTAAACTGGTCATTTAACTCCTAATCTCAGTGATATTGCAATAAAATCAGCCTTCATCTATGATGGACATTTCTCAGTATTTTGCTTTAATTATTCAGGAAAGATAATCAAGTACTTAATAATAAGTCCTACAGATGCCCTCAGATAACTTGAGAAGTTCAGGGAGAAAGGACTGTAGAATTGTGGGTCCTGCTCGTGACCTGTCCTCAACCTGCATTGTTTGTATTAGACTTATTTACAACAAAAAAAATGCAGGGAAAAAGGCATATTCTCATGCTACTCTTTTCAGGCCTACCTGTTTATTTCTAAATTCCTCTGGGTGATCGTAAGATGTGCCAGTGTAATCACATCTGGAAATGGTCTTTTCTTTGCCAAGCAGACAATTTAAGGACAATGATAAGAACAGCAAGGCACCGCTGTTATTTTGTCTCTCAGTTGAACTTGGTAGAACTATCTCTAATGGTTAAGAGAAATAGCTCATCTTGGCCTCTCTTTTGCAGCAGCCAACTACTACCAAGAGGGAAGGCAACTGCAATTAAATAAGTATCCTTGACTGCCACTTGTATCTGGTATTATATCAGCCAATATAAACAGTTGTAGCTTAAATCTTTCACTTAATATAACCACCAGACTAATAATATTATGCCTTTTAATAACATACACCAGCATCTCCACTCAACTCCCTGTAGACTGTGTGTACTGCGTTAAAGTAGTGGCCACAATCTCTCCGTGGACCTTTAAATTCTGTGCTCACTTCCAAACAAATCAGCTCTGGCATAACAGGGTATATTGTGCACCAGGGTGTTCAGTACTACATTTGAAAAGGATCCATAAATTTTCTGTGCCTAAGATGTGAGATCCTATTCACTATACAAGGCAGGTGCAGGGCAGGCTCCCAAAAGTGTGTTAAAGAAAAGCAAGATCCTTCAATACCCTGCTTACCTCCTGCCTATGGGCCTTATATGATGCTGCCAACCTGTCAGAAGGATGTTCATCCAAAAAGGATGTAGGCTACATGTAGTGAGTGGAAGAGGCTCTTTCATGTGTAGAGTGGATGGGAGACAAAAAGAGAGGTTAGTGTGCTAAAAGATCATACATGAACAATCTGTTGGTGCGTATGTGGTACAAGTCTACCTCGGTGCCAATCCACAAATTAGAAAAATGACAGTTCTATAAAAAAACTTGTCTTGACATCTTATTCACGAGTTCTGCATTAGTCATTGTGGCAGATTTCACATTAGTTCAGCCCCCAGGTTTAGGTAATAAGACCAGTTTTAGTCAAATATTTTATTTTAACATGATAAATAATGAAAGAAATACAAAATTTTTAGCTAAAAATTCCATCTAATTATAGAATCCTAGAATCACAGATGCATTAAGGTTGGAAAACATTTTTGTTCCCAGAGAAGTTGTGTTCAAGACCAGGTTGGTTGGGCCTCTGAGAAATGTCATCTAGTGAAATGTATCTCTGCTCACGGCAGGGGGGTTGGAACTAACTGAGCATCTGACCACTTCCCTCAGCATCCTGTTCTGAGAAAAAAACACTTTTCTGATTTTCAAATATGAGCTGTCTTTCTATAATTTTTATACTGTTTTTTGAGAAACGATAAAGTATGTGTCCTCCAAGTTGAGGTGATCTCTGTATCCAGACCCTTCAAGAAGGGTACATTAACATTTTACTAGAATTTGCACAAGCACAAAGGTTTTATTGCTCATGTGTTCAAATGAGAGGATACTCTGCAAAAATGAAACAGGTCAAAAGGATTACATCTTCAATTCAAGACAGGCTAAACATTTCCTAGGCTTAAGAAGCAGAAGTCACTTTAAACACTTCTGGAAACAAGTCTTAACACTGAATATATTTTAAAAACTCCATAGTTAAATTCAATATCAAACCATTCAGATGAATTAAAAAAAACAGAAATAAAATGCTATTTGTGTTGTTTAAATGGTTTCAATAGACTATCTCATTGCAATTAATAGTTGCCACATCTCAGGACAACAAAGAGTTTATTTAATCTATAGTAAAAAGACATTATCTTTGGAACTTAGAGCGATAGATAAAGATGTACACTTTGAAAATGCTTCTGTAAAAACAATATTAGTTTGGAGAAGATACTTAAAACAGTTGCTGTTCTGAAACAGTTGTGGTGGTTTAAATGTTAATAATTTTGTTCTTAGCTATTTTCTACTTGAAACACTGCAGTGCATTTTTTAACTGCCATACTGAAGAATATTAATGATGCAACAAATTGACTGGTGCTACAGAGATGTATCTGTTTTTTTTATGAGCATATTTAATTGCACATGTTTCTTAAGTCTCTAATTACAACGAGTACTAAAAGTGTCTAGATGCTTAAGGGTGCATTTTTATATTTAAACATACCTCATTATTATTACTTATATGGCAGATAGTTCACTAAGATATAATGATAGGATATTAAAGTGGATTAGAAATCTCATTATTAAAACACAAGCTTGTCCGAATAGAAAAAAAAAAAAAAAGTACTCTAAGTGGAATAAACACCTCTTCATTTTCTTTCAGAAATCTCATTTTATTACGAGCTAAATGTCAGAGTCATAAAGAGGTAACTGCTGGCATGATCCCATCAGGGAGGTTTCTATTTGTTATGATATGATATTCAACATTATTTTCCCACAGATTTTAAATAAAGCCAGTGAACTTTACTAAGGACTCCAATTTCAACCAAATGTATGTTAGCCTATCTAGAGGTAGATTGTTTATTTTTAAAGAGTAAGATATGACTGCAGTCAAATAACATCTCTTCTTGTATTTTAACTCAGCATTAGGGCAGACACCAATTATGAAATTGTGCTGTCAGGTTACCCTTCTAAGGGCAGTCACACACTTCATGTTTTCAGTGGCAAATTGAATTTGACATTTAATTTGAAGCCCAGGATACCATAATGTAAAACCTTCTGCAGTATTAGTGATAAAGCATGAGGGCAGACATCCTGTCTAGCTTTTTTAAACAGTCCTCTCCATAGTAGTATTGCCTTCATTATATTCTGTGGGGATTATTTTCCTTATCCTTATAGGAAAATTCCAGTAAATGTTTAGAATCACAGTAGCTCACAACTAGAACATTTCAGGTTTCTTTAGAGATTCTAATAGATGATCTACTCTAACATCTTCCCATACATTCTATCCAGACACCTTGTCATTTCTGAGTTTAGAACTAATTAGAACAATTCTTAGCCCAACATTTAGTTGGTGGTGGTGCTGACTCTTTTAATTCGTTTATTCTTTGGAAGATAATGTTACATTGCACAAGAAAGTATGTTAATAGTGGTTGCAAGACCTTTATTTATGGAAGATTAATTTCTTGCAGAGATTTCTGTGTAAGTTAGCAGCCCTTCCTTTAATACATTAATACATTTCCATTTAATACATTTTAGAGTATTGAAATGTAGTGTTTTGAAGAAGCAGCAGAGTAGACAGTTTTAGGCTCAAAAATTAAGAATGTCATAACAAGGAAGTGCAGAGGCTGGTTTGGTGCACATGCAAATGCAATTTACCCAGGATTCTGGGTTAACCATCACCTTGGAGGTTACCATTACATGTCAAAAAACAAAATAAAACTTACCATGGTTCCTTGCCCCTGTAAGCTTTCATGATACAACAGCCGTGACTTAAGATGGGAAACATATAGTGGCTCAGAATCAGGCCCAGAGGCTCCAGCCATAGAGTACTACATTAACAAACATAAGATCTCTGTGCTATTCAATATTTGTACACAAATATAATCTGGACCAAATAGAGCATATTTCTGGATAATTATCCAGCCCAGACAACACATTCAGTATAATGTTAATTTTGCATAAACTGTAGCCATCTGATCTGCATGAAAGTCTGCAACGATCAAGTTATTTTCCATTTTTTTAATTACCATTTCTACATTTTGTGTCAAGTGGATGAAGTGTTTTAGTATTATTTTTGTATTGTTGGCATTCTAAATTGGGATTTACAGTTATGAAGATCAACTGCTTTAGTACTCCCTAGGGAGTGCCCCTATTTCCCTAATTATATCACGAAGTGGTCCCAGTTCTCTCAGGAGAAGCAGAAGAATATCTCCTGACTTTTTCTTCATTTGTTTGGTTATATTTCTGAAATAGTTTCTGAAATAATTTCTTACAGTTTCTGAAATGATTTCTTAAATGTTTTTCTGGGGAGAGAACATCCTCCTTAACTAAAAGTCTCTTGTTGGTTTCCAGAAGTAATGTCATTGACTGTGTGGACAGCACTTATTTCCATTGATCTCCTTGACTTTTTTTCATTCTATCAGAACTTGTCTTGCAAAAAAACTTGTCCCTTTTTTTTAGTTAGTGAGTTCCAATTGGTTGTAGGTTGTGTTCACTGACAGAGGATAGTTTCTTTTTTATTTCTTTTCTCTATTGCCATTTATGAAGGCAAAGAATTTAAAATTTACAAGCAAGAACACAAATTATGCACTGCTTAAAGCTTCCAGTATGACACTTTCCTTGCTGTAGAAGATGCTTCACTTTGGCAAATTCATATTGTCTATAAAGCCCAAACTAAGAACACCAATTCAGCAAAATGCAATGAAACATAGTGAAGGAACTATGCACCTTTTGCTGTTAGTGTGCTGAAATTCTTCTAGTGCATCACACATGTTACAGGAGTGTGCTGGACAAGTGCTGGTAAATCCTATTAATTATCCAGAGGAGGCTCCATTGGGACAGAGTTTCAGTCATTTGTTTGACAGGGAGTGAAGTATCAGTCTTACTGCACTGCACTTACTTAAGATGATTTTTTTTTGTGCTTCTGGAAGATATGTGGAGTGTTGCCTGCTTTTATTAAAAGTTCAGCCATTTCCTTCCAAGAGACAGGAACCCCTTGGCACAGTCCTGATTAGTGGTTATAAGGGAACCAAGGTGGAATTGAGGTAGGAATTGTATGTGCTTCTCTTCCCTCCCTGATAATTAGTTCAAATCATAAGTGTTTTACAATTCAATTTCTAACCCCTGCTGCAAAACAAGAATAGCAGGATGGCTAATAGAATGACACTTACATCTGAAAATGAATGCTGTCTCAGGATGCCTTGTCACCTTCCTGCTCTTCACTACAGGTTTCATGCAAAGCAGCAAGCAGGGAGAGAAGATGCCAAGAGGACACAGGCTTATCTAAAATAAGTTCTTAAAATTAGTCTGATAATGTCTTCTGTTAAATGTGGTGTTATATTTTCTATTCTTCTTATCTTGAGAGTTCCCTTAGAATCTAGTTGTAATAGTTCATTTATAAAAATTAATGTGATCTATCTGTGCAACTTAGTATTGTGACAGGTCTCACCACAAAAATATCTGAGCAATTGGAAAGAGAAAGTAACTCCTAGCACGTTCACTTCTTGCCTTGCCATTATCCACATTATGTCAGAATATTTTAAAATTATTTTAAATAAAAAAATGAGGATGTCATTAAATATGATTATGTAGATTGCTACTGAAAATGGAGAGGCAGGTATTATCTGTGCTTTTAATATTTTTTAAAAGTGTAAGGAGTGTATTATTTGCAGTCTTTCTATTTCTATTTATGGGAGTCCTTGATACATACTAAACATACTAAAAGGAAAAGCCTTTCTGTTAATTAAAGTAATAAACAAATTAATGAAATATGATATTTAAATTAAATAATCTGATTTTAAGTTAAAATGATTTAATAAATTTAAACAAGGACAAAGGGACATTAGAAATATTATAATCCTCCATAGATAGTTATACAGGAAAGTAGCCCTGTTAGCTTGGCTTAATTCTGGTTAACTAAAAGGCAAAATCTCAGACTATAGATCCTTCATTTCACCACTGAAAGTATATAATAAAATATTATCTCCCAGCTAAGGAAATTCCAAAACTAAAAAGACCCAAGAGAATACAAACCAAATGGGTGGCAAACATCTTACTTATATCACTACTTAAAATTTTCTGTAAATAAGACTTCATGATGCATCCAGCAGAAAAATATTTAATTTGAAAATATAGCCACTAGTTTTACAACATCTACATTTCACCTTGTCAGTAGTTCAGAAAATTTAATTTATGGAATAATAATTAAAAACAATTTCAGTTTCAACTTCATACATATATGTGTGGATCTCTTCTGACAATTTATTCAGTTAATCCATTTAATAAAATAACTTGCTAAATTCCTTGTTCTCAAACAAATTGGGGTGAAGGGGGGAGGTGGGGAAGTTTACGTAGTGAGAGGGGACAGCTGATGAGAAATTTATAGCTTCCTTTGTTGGAAACCAGGTAAATTATTATTAGGTCAGAACTAGATTGTGGGGAGTGTGTGTGTGGAGTGGCAAGGGCTGGGTCAAACCTCAGGGAGGTGAGGTGGCATCCTATCACTCAAGGCAGGCCCTTGGAACCCACATGGGAAAGCCCTGGAGCAGCTGTTAGTCATGAGCAGCCTGGGAAAACTATAACACACCACACCTCCTGGGGCCTCTCACTCAGTCTCAGATTGGCAGGGACAGAGAGAACACTGCCCCTCACCCTGGCCTGGAACCCCAGAGTGGCTGGTGGGTCAGGGACCACACCTGTGTGGGGTGGCCATAGGGAGCAGAGCAAATAAAGCCACAGGTATATGTTTGCCTTGTGTCGAGGCTCTGCCATGGGACTTGTCAGAGCTGGTCTTCTACAAGGCTTGGGTGGTAGCTATACAAGCAATCTCTCCCTCTTTCTTCTTCCCTGTTCTTGCTCTCTCTGCTTCTTTTTCTTTGCTCCTTTTTTGGTGCTTGGGGTGGTTTGGAGCTGGAGGGATTGAATCTTGATTTAAGTGTTGTGGAATCGGTTGGATTTTGCCTTAAGTGCTGTCAATTAATAGTATATGCTGAGTCAGTATTTTTGTCTCACTTGTGTGGTGTCCTTTTGAACTTTGTCCAAGTCCCCTCATTTACTCCCCTAATAAAGAAATTTCTTGGAAACAAGCCTGTGACTTATTCTCTTGACACTATCTCGAGGTATTAAAGAACCCTACGTCTATATATTAAAGTAAAACTCATAGCCAGCAGTTCCTGCGGCTGGAGTTTTACATCCCTGAAAAGGCAGAAGATGGACACTTCTTTACATCCATCCATTTTATGTAACAAAATTTAGTCTGACTATTATTTTATATGGGGGACAGTGGTGAGGAATCTCACTGTACTCCTGATGGTTTGAGGATTCACTAAACGTAGCAAAGGTGCTACAGTTTTAAGAATGATCATCCAGTGTCTTCAAAGTTGGAGAACAAGTAGGGAATAAGGAAAACAAAACAAATCTATGATCTGAATTCAGTAGAGGGGGGACATTATGAAGGAAAAGTAATCTAAGGACCAGAGAAGAGCCAATGTACCTTTTCTTACTTATAAACTTCAGATATGAATTAGCTGGTTAAATTTCACTCTTTTTTTATTTTATTTTAATTTACCAGTTTTCCTCAGCTGTTCTCTTACAATGTAAATTGTATGTTGCCATCACTGACTGAGGTGACATTCTACCCCCAAATATCTTCTGTTTTCACAGCACAAGCAGATTAAATATTACAGGACAGCTACAAATCCAAAAATAAATCTGCTGTGTCTCCTGTTCCTATATACACTGCTGTAGCATGTCCTACCCCAAGTTGTCCTTGTGCATGTGCCTCTACAGACCAATCTTTGCCCTTTCCTATTTGCATATAATATACTAGAAAGTTAATGCACTATTTTTTGTCTCACTGTTTACTATCTCTGCCTTTTTCTCTTCCACAAAGAAAATATAAAATTTGGAGAAATCCTTTTCTCCCCTGTAAACACTTGATTTGTATCATTCCCCACCACCTTCAAGAGTCTTTCAGGAAGAAATACAACACAAAAAGACAGAAAGAAATGAAAAAAAGAAAAATAATCTATTCACACTCTCCTTTCTGTGAGTATTTGTGTCAGAGCTTTCTTTCAGATGATCAAGGACAGGATTTAAAATTCTCTCCTTCAGCCAACTTCCCTTGGCTGCTGCTTACTTACAGCAACTCCAAACGGCCATCGGCAACAGCTTCCAAGCTGACAAAATCAATCTTCATTTTGAACAATAATTATAAAATAATTATAAAAACAATAATGCTCTTTTTTAACCCTTTTCTTTCAAACAAAAAGGAGATGATTTTATTGTTTATAGAATTTAAAGGTTTAGTTCCTTTGACAGTGCAATGGAAAATGTAAACACACTATTTCAGACTTCTAATGTAGTATAGAAATAAATACAAGTGGATGATGTGCAATTTTTTACAACTTGGTATATATAGAGTAGTTTAAAATGATGTGAGAATAAGTTAAGAAAATCCACAGACCCCTAGAGATTTTTGGCACCAGGCTCTCCCTCCTACAGGCATTGGAATATTCATGACATTCCCCTGCCTTCCCCTTCTCCTCATGAAGATAAAATCCATGGTTCTTTCACCCTTCATCATTACTTAGCCCTTTAGTTTCCCTAATTCATTAGCCTTTAAGTCTACTTTTCTGGCTGAGACACATATCAACAACAGTCCCAGTTGGCTGGGTCCGAGCAAGTTAGTTAGAAGAATTAAGACACTTACATACAGATGTACATGTATGTAGGTACATATATACACTCATTTAAACTTTATTTTATTGTCTTACACACTGGCAAATTTAACTTGGCAAGACTTTTATCAAACCTAAGCATTTTGGTTTAATGTCCAGATGTCCACCTTATATGGTTTCTATAAAATTATTTTGTTCCATGGTGTTAAAAATACAAGTTTGTGTTTCATTTTTTTTTTTTCAGTTTACCTAAACAATAAAGATAGTAAAACTGCTTTGGTTTTGTTTATTTTTTTTTTTTTTCAAAGTCAGAGGCCTTTGATGGATAATAAAGCTGCTGATACTGTTTTTTGTGTGGTATGTCAAGAATAGTTTTGAGACTTAAATCTCATTTTTAAAATTAAGCACATTACATTTAATTTCTCAAAATTCTATGATAAAAAGATTTTCTGGAAATTATTTTACTAAAAAGCAGTTCTGATACTTGAAGCAACACTTTCTACCTACAATCCGGAACAACGAAAACTGTTTATTAAAGAACAGATAGCATCATGTGCAAGTAAAAAATATTTCTTTTCCCTTGTGTCCAGTTAAACATTTTACTTTTTTATAGATCAACTTGTCACATAGATATGTAAACTTAAAATATCAGAACAATTAAGACCATCTTGGAGGTAAATTTGAACATTTAGCTGTATATCAGTGTTTTAGCATATGGAATTACACAGTAAAGAGCAGAAAGGTTTTGGTATGAAAGTACAGTCATAAGAAGCAGGAAAACAGGAAATTTATGTCTATAAAAGAAAGCAATTAAAACACATTGACTTGACTTTGGATGTTATGTTTTTAGTAGTGGTTCAACTGGGCAGTCATGACCTTCCATAAAGTAAATTCCTCTGTCTACCTGTTTAGCCTTTTTGAAAACAAATGAGATAGAATGAGTAAAAGAGATTGTATCATTCATCTCGCTTCTTCAGGAGCAATTTTGATCACAAAAGATAGTCCATAGAAAGTCATTGCACATGTTTATCACTCTCTGGATGTATCCTGTGACAGCTGTTATCACTAACAATAAAACACTATTACTATTTTCCACCTTTATTGCAATGTTGAGATCTTCCTATGAAACACATTAATATTGCTGGCCCGATTTTTCAATTTTAGCAATAAAGACAGCTGTTTAAACACAGATTTTCTCTGAGCCCACATTTTTTTTGTTGGTGGAGTTACTGGAAGTATGGATGCACTATAAAGAGATGTACTTAATAGTAAATTAAGTGATATGCAGATAGAGAAATCGAACTTGCACAAAAAGCCACAAAAAGTCTTTGAATCATTTCTTCAGCTAGTACAAACTTGTGTGTGCAAGTATACATTTCTTCCCTTTAAAATAAAATTTTAATCTAGCTTGATTACTTCCTGAGATAAATGAATCCAACATAATTCAAGTAAAGTTGCCCATTTAAAAGCATCCTCAAAGCAGTATAAAGTAGTTCAAACTGACTAGTTTAAAAATCAATTTAATTAACTCAGTAAAATGTACAATGCAGCTCTAAGGATTAGTGAAATCAAGGATATATACAGCCTAAATTTCATTAGTGACTATGTGGCTGCTTGATCACATCATGATCAGGTTTCGTGATCACAGTGATAATCATCAGAACTCTCATTCAAACTCACAAAATTAACATTTAGGATTTCAAAGTGTTTAGTTTTTCCAAAAGCTGAACTGGGCTTGCTCTTCCTATGATAAAACATGAAGAGATTGTAATTACTTAGTGAACTTCTAATTATTTATTTCTCTCTTAGGTTTTAAGCTTTTTTGATTACTCCTGAAGAGTGACTACAAAATTACTGGGGTTGTTATAAAAAAGGGTTAAAATAAGATGTTCAAATAAAAAAACTATGACCTAAATAACTTCATTAAACAATCCAAGTTCCTGTAAAAATCACACAAAAACTCCAGTGTAGTAGAGAAAAAGAAAAGAAAAAGCAATCAAAAAATCAAATGACAGAATAGATGAAATATTTTATTGGGTGCCAGCTCCAAAACCGCTCCTTCTTTCTTGTACATCAGATGATCTATTTATTCATGAATTAACTGTCATAATAATCTTGAAGAACATATTGCATTGATTATCTTCACTAACACACAATGATGACAAACTGCCATTAAAACGTTTAAAAGTATGTGAGACTGAGATACAGGAACTGATTTCTTTTTAACTGTCTTAGCTACCCACTCATATCACCCTGTCTGAATGTCTTTTCTATTAAGAATACCAAGGCTTTTCTTTTTATTAGGTCAAAACAAACTCTTGCTTAAAAATAGTCCAGCCTTCTTTAAAAATTTTTATTTTTTTTTTTATTTTCCAGAATATATTGTTCCTTAGGCAGGTTGCTAACTTTCCCACTTCTTTCCTACAGATCCTAAGACTGTCTCCATTTTATCAAATATTTTGGTTTTATTTTTACTCTCAATAGGGAGTATTATAGAGAAGTAGTAAGCTTTACTGGTTTTTTGGCTGCTCTGTCCAAATCTTCTCATTCTTAACAGAAACAAGTCTAATTTGGGTACCTCCTCTTCTCTGTTATTTATAATTAGCTGTTTCTTAAATCTTAGAAAACTGATACTGATACACAAGCTCCTACTTTGAAAAGCATTTCATAAACCATGTACTTCAACATGAACAGATAAAGAGAAACAAATTAAAGGACAATTAATATAAAATAATAATGTTGTCCTATCTTCTGCTCTTATTAGTACATTAATTTTTATTTTTTTTTTATAATTGAGAGCAGTCATGGAGTTTTAGAGACAGATTTTCACAGAATCACAGAATTCACTGAGTTGGAAGAGACGCATAAGGAACACTGAGTACAACCCTCAGCCCTGCACAGGACCATCTCCAAGAGTCACACCACATGCCTGAGGGTATTATCCAAACACTTCCTGAACTCTGTAAGGCTTGATGCTGCAACCACTTTCCTAGGGAGGCTGTTCCAGTGTCCAGCCATCCTCTAGGTGAAGATCCTTTTTCTAATATCTAACCTAAACTTCTCTTGATACAACTTCAGGCCATTCCCTCAGGTCCTGTCACTGGTCACCACAGAGAAGAGATCAGTGCCTTCCTGCTCCTCCTCTTCCCCTCTTGAGGAAGTTGTAGACTGAAATGAGGTCTCCCCTCAGTGTTGTCTTATCCAGACTGAACAGACCAAGCGACTTCAGCCGCTCCTCATACGGCTTCCCCTCAAGGCCCTTCACCATCTTCTTTGCCCTCCTTTGGACAGTCTCTAATAGCCACGTATCTTTCTTACATTGTGATGCCCAAACTGCACACAATATTCAAGGGGAGGTTGCCCCAGTGCAGAGCAGAGTGCAATAATCCCCTCTCTTGACCAGCTGGCGATGCTTTGTTTGATGCCCCACAGAACAGAGTTGGTCCTCCTGGTTGCCAGGGCACTGCTGACTCATATTCAACTTGCTGTTGACCAGGACCTGAGTTTTGTAATCCATGCCACTGTTGTCTTGGATTTTTTCCCTCTGCTAATCTTTCAGCAATAATTTATTAGAACTACAGAGAGATGAAAATCACATTAAGTGAGAAAAGAATAAGAAACTGAAGAGAACCTGAAAATACTGTATTCAAAGAAAATAAGGCACCTCTAAATGTTATTTTTGCCTACAGCTTTATATGGGCTTTTGTCATGAAAAAACATGAGACAAACTGCAAACGTAGCTCCTGGAAGGAAACCCTAACATGACGAATCTTGAGCTATTCTGTCCACCACTGTTGAGTCACAGGTAGCCAGAGTTTACATAACTGCTGCACACACACAATATCATCTGTGAATAGATACTTCTTCACACCTTTCACCACAGGACTTCAAACACCCACAATAGCAGCCAGCATGAGCTGTACATGTACTCTGGGAAACCTTCTGATGCTACCACATTAACTACCTTTACCAGAACTGCAAATGATTCTGTCTTTGGTTCACATAATCCCAGTAGAGCGCTGGTTTTTAACCTGAGAAAATCCTCTCTGTGTGGGGCTCTACCTCAAAGGGACATGTTATATATCATATTAGAGAGACAAAAAAAATTATTTATTTACTACACTATGACATAAAATTCTGGATTTTACAATCCATTTGTGAGAATGAGCACTGAACAAACACCTCTCTAAAAGGACCCAACATTATTAATTAGTTAAATAATTAATTATAATTAATTAGCATTGCAGAAGTGCACTCAGAAACATCTTACAGGGTTATACTTTAACTGAACATCTCTAATACATCTGCATTCATTAGACACATTCTTTTCTCTTTGAAGAGTCTAAAATAGCTTTACGGATTTTCTTCAAGCTATACATATATTTCTCTGATAGCAAATTTGAGAAGCTGCAGTCCAACATCAGTTTACAGGGAAGTTAAAAACTAATGAAAATCATGACATGAAACAAAAAGTGTTGCTCAGCATCCTTAAAGAGGTAACAGTAGCAAAATCTAGAGAGAATTGCCTCTTTGTCATAGTACGAAATATAAAGCACAGATCCAGAATCTAAACATGCTATTTAATCCTTAATTGATGTATCCATCCAGAGAAATTAAATTTCATATTGAAAGCAGATTACCAGATGAGGATAATTTGCAAATCCCAAAACATCTACTGGAACTAAAAAAGCCAGCTGTAACCAGAACTAGCTATTTACTGTTATCATAACTTTGAAAAAATAATGTATTTGAAAATATAACTTGGAAAGCTGTCTTAAATGGAGAAATTTCTAAATGGAAAGCCAAATTCTTTATTTTTGCAATAATGGCTGTGTTGATGTATGTGATACTAATTTTTGTTGGGTTTTTTTTACAAGATTAAATAGATAAATACAGATCTCGTATTACTTAACTGAAGATCTATTCAAAAGGCTTATTAAAAAAATAAGGTATATGAGAAATTACTGCCTCCAATTAGTAACAGGCCACTCCTGTTATTATTTGATCTATGAATGAACAACAGAGAAGGTGGGAAACCAGAGCCATCAACATCTCAGTCTGAGAAAAATAGGCTGTTATTAGGGCATTCTGGAGAAATTTAATTGCCTTCATTCTGCTGATTATTAGGAGAGAGAATCAAACAACCGTCTCTATAACATTACAGAAATTAAGTAGTTACTCAAAGAAGTAGGAAGAGATGGATTAACTTTTCATGTGCTAGCATTTGTTTACAGAGAGATTCAAGAAGAGTGAGATAAATTTCTTCTCCCTCCCTGTTAAAAATGTATCAGTGCTTTATATGAGATAGTATTTTCCTTTTCGTAATCAATATGAATACTTATACACATGCTTATACACAGGTATGAAAGTGTAATTAGGGGATAATAATAACAAAAAAATTGCATTTTCATTAATTTTTTGTCATAATTGTAAAAATATTTGAATGACAGAACTCACGTACATGAATCTTCTACTCTTTTAAAATTAAGATACTCCAGTTTTTCAGAGCAAAATGTATTAAAAGGGTTAAAACTATTTTAAGAATCACAGAATATGCTGAGTTGGAAGGGACCCACAATGATCATCGAGTCCAACTCATAGCCCTGCACAGGACAAATAAGTGCACATATTAAAGCTATGGGAAAAATGAATGTACAAGACAACACTGCACACAGAAGTATCCATGCACCCAATAAAATAAAAGAAGTTAAAGATAGGGTATGTTCTAAACAACACTTTTTCAAGAGTGGATTATATTGTCAAAGAACAAGAAAATTGCTCTTCAAGACTTAGAAAGCAAAGCCAAACCATGGAATTTGACCATGGAGTTCTGATAAAGAATACATCTTTTCATTTAAAGATAATTTAACTAATATTAATAGATTATTTGAATATGAACAATAAGTAAAAAAAATACCAAAAAATAGAATATAGAACTGCTAAACTAAAATTCTAGATTCCCTTGGAGGGTGCTATAGTATTTTCATTACTAAGTAAAGAGATCAAGAATTTATATGAATGAGACTACATTTCTAGTAGTATTTTTTCTAGTAGTTATTTTTGAGCCAGTAAGGAGCTGAGCAATACACCAGCGAAATTTCTATCAGTCATAGTAAGTAGCCAGATTATGATGGTGGAAGAATGCAATACTCAGACCACTTCAGTTCTGTCCAATTTCAGAAAATGTACTGCCAGACCTACCTTTTTACAATAGAATATGAGGGATTTATAAAGACATTTGTGAAACAACTTTTTTATGGATACAACCGACACAGATAAGTTACTGACAACTGGCAAAACATCAGAATTATACTAAAAGTTTGTAGATCTAACTGGAAAAATAAAGCAACAAAAAAAATCAGCAAGCTGAATGGTTTTTATGAGAGCTTCTACAGTACAAACAGCCAAACACCACGAGAATTTAAAGCCAGGACCATCAAATACCCTGCTACGGTTAAAAATCATCTGGAAAAGGAATTATTTTTATTTACATTTAGGTCAATGTTATTTTCATATTATTTTTCCTAAAAAAAAATAAGTTCATAATTACTGAAAGTTTGAAAAAAAAAAGATTAAACAATTAAAACACTTCAGAATGTCAATGTTGAAGGTTATTAAAAAAAATGACATTTTTATTACAAAGTTTGGGATTTTACAGATCTTCTGTCAATTAATCAAAAATAAGAGAATGGTTTGGGTTAGAAGGAACCTTAAAGATCATCTTTTTCCAAACCCCTTACCCTGGACAAGAACACTTTCTACTAGATCAGGGTTCTCAGAGCACCATCCCACCTGACCTTGAACACTTCCAGGGATGGAACATCCACAGCTTCTCTGGCAAACCTGTGCCAGTGCCTCAGCACCCTCACAGAAAAGAATTTCTTCCTAATATCTAATCTAATACCAGCCTATTTCAGTTTAAAGCTATTTCCCCATGTCCTATCACTACATGCCCTTGTAAAAATCCCTCTCCAGCTTTCCTGTAGCCCCCTTCACATATTAAGAAGAGCTGTAACTTCTCCTTCTCCTCTCCAGGCTGAACGAATCCAACCCTCAGCCTGCCTTCACAGAAGACGCGCTCCAGCCTTCTGATCATCTCTGTCATCCTCTGCTGGACTCACTCCAACACGTCCGTGTCCTTTTCAATATTATTTGAAATGTGGAAATCCCCAGAGAGAGTGCTAAATAGCTATTTTGTTGTTGCTGAGAGTTAAATGCTACGGAAAAGAAATACTTCATATTACCGATATAAATACTCCCTGCCAATAATTGTCAGCAGTAAATGTTAAGAATGTGAGCTGCCAAAAGAGAGCTTGACAGTGCGGAACTTTCTTTTGGAATGACTGTCAGCTAAAAAGATTTGTTGAAATGGAAATTAAAATAAGCCTTTTGAATTTACTTGCAAACTAATAATAACTTTTTTAAAAAAAGTGTTTGGAGTAAAATGGAATATTTTGCTACCGCATTCTAAACCAATTTCAGTTTTTATTTTCAGTGATTACAAAATCAGCTAGCTAATTCCAAATTATAAAGCATCCAGGAAAAATATTTTAACTTTTCTATATAAAACTAATTATACAAAGACATTTAATTTATGTTCCTTCACACTGTTTTTATGTTTCACAAAAGTCATATTGTTCCCTGAGAAAAGAGTGAATTTCAAATTCCAGGTAGACTGATAGCAAAGACATTTCAAGCAATAAAATGAATTGTCTGAATCATAAGTTTTATGTCATTCAGGATTACTTCAGCTATAGGCAATCATGGTGCTTCACAGACCTGGAAATATCAAATTTAAGTGCTGTAGCCATGAAGGAAGCAGAACCACAGAAAACTGTAGGGTGCAACTGACAAGCACTTTATATTACAACATATATCAAAAGATTGACCAACGTCTACATAAATCCTTTATTTTGTCCATGAGGTGTAGAAGTTTTTCAGACATGGCATATCAAGGTACATTGCGTGTACTAAATGGATTGCAGTTCATGATTAGTGCTTGCATGTGGGTTTAGCAAAGGAATAATATGATTATCGAATTTGTAATGCCCAAAAAGATGTGAACTTTATAGGAGAACATAGGGCATATGTCTGTAAGTATTGAAAGATGCAAAGGGTATGAAGATTAATCATAATTTGTGCCCATGGACTCCAGCTGCTTCAAGATGAGATCCCACTGTGTGTTACCTATCATGAGTGGATAGTTTAATTTGTTGCTGTATTGTTTAATTTTGAATAAAAGGAACTGTGGAGTCAACCTCTGAATCCAGGTGAATTGAGCCTTTAAAAGAAGTGGAATTTGAAAGGCACTGGATAAATTAGGGTGTTAGGTGCTGAGTAGCTGTGTCTCTAAATTCCAGTGCTGGACACTCAAGGTAGTCGTCCCAGCTGTGGTTTAACTGTATTCTTATCCTTCCATGGAATTGCCACCGGAATTGCCAGGGGTTGGAACCAGACAATCTTTAAGGTCCCTTCCAACTCAAGCTATTCCATGATTATTGGAAGTCATAAATAATCTCCATATTACTGACTTTAGGGTCTCTATAATAAAAAACTCATCAGCTGTTGTGTCTGGAACTTTTAAGACCCTAAATATCACCTTACATTGATTTATATCAAGTGATTGATCAATCAATGTTTCTTTTTATTATTTTGTTTTAAGATAGACACAAATGTATTTGAGGAAGCTCTGTGACATTGGCTGAGGTTTTATCTATGTTCTGCTCCCTTCAGACCTTAAAATTCTTCTGAAACATTTTGTACACCTCGAGAAAAGGCTGAAATGAGATATAATTACAGTCTTCTCCCTTTCCTTTTCCTCTTTTCTTGCCAAGAATGATGTATCAGGTTTTCAAGTGGAAGGTGCATTCTGATACATAGAAGCGTTATATTTGTATTTTTTCAGAAGACACCTACAGACTGGGAATAGCAGTAAAAACAGCTTTGAAGAGTGAATATAAAGCACTGCTTTTTTCAACACATTGATTAAATTTTCCTACCCCTTTGAACAGGCATTCAGATTAAGCTGTAACATGTTTTGACTCTGAGAGAAATAAAGGAGTAAAATATTCAAAGATTTCACTGAAAGTTTAGTATTGCTTTTAGATTACTGAATTCAGCTTGATTAGATGCCTTGATCATTATTTAATTCTTATGACCAACCAGAAAGGCTGCAAATAAATGGCATTTTTTTCTTTATTTTGTCTTATAGTGTTCCAGAATAACCTCATGAATTCTCAGTTTATTATATCACTAGTAATATTGTCTAAAAAAAACCCCCTACGTGATTCCTTTTTACTTCTCCATCTATTTTCTAGAACTCTTGCATGGATGAACTTGAAAACCGGGTAGGTCTTGCCTTTCCATTTACTGTCATCAGGTCCTCTCCTCTCTTTAACTATCTCTAAAAAGAAAAATGTGCATTTGCTTTAAATACATGTGCCCATTTCTAAAACTACGTGCTCTCCTTTAAGGGAGTGAAAACCATGAACTAATTCATTACTAGATGTATATATATTTTCCATTTCAGGTTTCAAGAACAAAAGGAGATTCCAAATTATAAAGCATCCAGGAAAAGCTGTTCTTGACATGTTCTATACATGTAGAGAGTTAAGACAAAGGTATGATGAAAAAATAAAGAAACTGACAAGTCAAAAAAATAAAAATATAAAAGACCTAAAAGTCATAGAGTCTAATTTTCAGGTCTTTCACCTAATGCAATTTTAAAAGTTTGACACAATGGTGCTTTCAAATAAAATCTTATCTTTCTATAAAGAAAGATTTCTATGGTGTTTTTAAAGAATACAGGAAAATGTCACAATGAATTAGTAAAAAATCTGATTATTTAAAAAAAAATACTACTTTTGATATTTTATGTCTTTAATTACTTCTCTTATGGATGGTTGTATAGACTGCCAATAATTTTGCATTTGCACTGTGTTCCAGTGATACAGACCAGCAAGTTAAAACACTGACAGCTGCATATTGTTACAGCAAGATCTTTATAACTACATTTGATCTAGGTTTGATCTTGAGTAAATACCCCTAGGTCAAAGTAGCCATCCATTCTGAACTCTGTGGTGGTGCTGGTAACTCTTTTTTGCCTTACTACTATTTTAAGGTTTGTTTGAGTGTCTAGCTGTAAAATACAACTTAAATTTCTATAACAATTTCTAACACTTCAAACAATTATCTTCTTTGAAGGTTACACTAGTAATTTGCTTTGCTGTAAGGTTTCCTTTTTTCTACCTTTCCATTTTTCTGCATGCACCAGAGAAATATAAAGATCTTTAGGTTGCGTTAAAAATACTCCCCTTCTGTCTAGACCGAAAATGTTGCAGAGATACAATTGATCAATTTCTAAAACGAGACCCAACATTGTACTTTCCTCAAACTGTATGAAATTGTATTCTTTACTTGTAATTTGCTGTTCAAAATGAGACCTCCCAACAGAATTGCTTAGATCACACAGAAGTAAAAAAATACATGTGAGAGACTTCTTACTGTAGTTTTCAGATCTCTCTACAATTTACAGTTATCAGTTCTCAGTTGCCTTTCTGCAGTAGCTCAGAGAAGACTGGAGGTGAGCTGGGGCAAAAGAACTGAATGCTAATGTGAGGTTGTGCAGGAACACTGTCCTCCACTGAAGGGCCTCTAGTGGCTAAAACTGAAAGCTGTTGCAGCAAAATGGTATGGCAATAGCTAATTCAAGGAAACTCCAGTGAGCAGAAAATAGGATTTCCTCTTTTTTTTTTTTTTTTTTCAAGCTCTTACACAGTAAAATCTGAACAGCAACACGTGGAATGATCCAGTTTTGTTCGGTGCTTTTCCCTGAGTCTGTGCATTGGCACAGATGCGAAATTTCTGTATCTGAGTCTTTCAGTAAAGATCAGATTTGATCCTTATTATTCACCCATCAGACTGTGATGGGAAGCAAATTACTTTGAGTCCTCTATAATTTTTTTGGGGTTTATAAGTAGTAACACTGTAGGTCTGCTTCAAAAACAAACTATACTTGTCTCAGCAAAGGGCTTTGGAGGAGCCAGGGCCATGAAGAATGCTTTCACTCTCATCACTGAGACATGGAAAGCCATTGGAAAGTTCTGTAAGTGATTCACATGGCTTATTGCCTACTTCATCTGCAAAAGCATTGATAAGAACAATGCTTAAATTAAACTGGCACTGCTGTGTTCAAGAGGTTTTTTCTGAGTTGCACACGCAACTCGGTTAGTGAGCACCCTTTCGAAGTGGGAGCACAAATTCCTTTCTTCTACAGGGGAAGGGACAGAAAACAATATTCCTTCTCACTGGCAATGTTCCAAATATTATTAATCACTTCTGGAAAATAACTTCATTCTTGTGAAAGGTTCAATGAATAAAACCCATCTTGCAGTTTTTGATTTTGGAATAGAGAAGGGTACTGGGATAAAAGTTGGTAAAACACTACAGAAATTCATTCTCTCTCCATCTGTTTCTGGAGCTGGGAATCTTTTTTTAACCATGTACACTGTGAAACCTCCTCAATATTTATTGATATCTAATCCCCAAATCTTGTCACTTTATCTTGCACATAAAAAAAAAAAGATAATTATACTACACAGCCAATTTTAGCACTACGCTTTCTTTTCTCTTAAGAGGAATTGAGGGTATAATCACATCTGATCCTTGCTACTTTTTCCAAAGCCAGTATTGAACAATCTATCAAACAGGAAGTGAAACTTGCTGCCATAGAAAGTCAAAAACCCAACACTGTACAGCCAAAATGGTGAACATTTTTTTTTTTATGGGCACACACACAGACATATACATTAAACTGAACTGGTTTATGCCTTTAAGCTGCAGATCAGAAATCCCCCAAACTTTTCACCTTTTAATATGATATTTATATATATAGTTACTAAGGAGGTTTTATTGAGACATTATAATGTGCTCTTTGCCTGACTGCTCCACGTCTTCATCCATATTGGGTGGGAATTTTTGTAATGGTTTAAAGAAGTCATACATATGTTGAGTATCAGCACTTCATAGGGATAAATGGTTAACATTTGAGATTGCTCTGTCAATCATGTACTTGGATTACTGTTAGATGCACAATTGTGGACAGAAAAATGAGATTATCCTTTTCACAAGCTGCTATATAATGATAATAGTAAAATTGCCTGATGAGTCATTTTAGATGTTAGACTTCCACATCAGAAACTTAAGAAGGGTTCAATTCTCAACCTTTTATAGTCTTGAGTACCTAGGTTTTCTATGCCTTGCAGATCTCCAAATATTTGAATTTAGTATGGAGAAGTATATTAAAATGGAGAAGTACATTAAAATGGAGAAGCAAGTATCTGTCAAAAAAAAATCAAACAAAAACCTGGTTTTTTTTTAGAATGTTTTTCAGTCATCAGTAAGTAAAATCAGTATTATTTTTGAGTAATACAGCTGTGTAAAACACTTTACTGCAAGAGAGAGGTAGATCCATAAACTTCTGTTTTGAGCACTAAAGTATTAGCCTCTTCTCAAACCTAGTGTTTCTGTAAGTGACTCTGTAGTATAACCTGGGACTCAAGATATAAGAATGTTAGTTTATATTGAAGCAATTTCTTCTTTTGATTAAGCAAAAGGGTAAACAGTTCAGAATATATTCCATCATGACTAGATTATTTATGCAAATGAATATGATTAAGAGTTACAAATACTTACTCTTTAATACTTCTTACAATCTGGCACAACAGAAATGCAAAAGGGAAAGAAAATTACTTTTCTTGCTTAGTTAACATATCAATCTACTGCCCCTTTCCTAATTCCTGATGCCTCTTGGAATTAACTGCCTTGGAAAATCAGTTAATGCCATAAGTATCGAGTCCCTGTAATATTAAAGCTAAAGAGTAAATCATTGAAACATTTCCAAGAACAGAGAATAATTAACCGAACCTTAGAAAAGTTAATACTGGACTGCTACTTCTTTCATCTCTAAACATAAAAGAACTGTTTCTCTTTCACATCTGCTTCCTGCAGAATTCAGTTTTATTTTTACAAGCTGTAATGAAAGTTAACACGTCTAAATTTACAAGTACACTAGTGTATGCATATCACTGCTCTTCTAAGTGTGATTTTGGCCCTTAAATATCTTTAGGTTTTCTAAGAAGTTGATGGTGTTTGAAAATTTTCCTACGGATCAAAAATTATTTCTGAAAGGAATGAAATATGTATTCTCACAATGAACAAACAAAATGCAACTGAGAAATGAAAACACTTTATGGGTTGTTTTTTTCCAAAGCCTACTCCTGAAACTTGAAGTGATTTCCTTTCATAAAAGATAGGCTGATAGACAACCTCACCAAAACATTTGATTATTAATACAGAACAATCACCTACAGCAATTTTCATGATAAGCACCTGAAAGAAAATCAAGATTAACATTTTCAGTTACCTGCAAAAAACATTAAGTATCTATTTAATAACTCAAAGAAATAAAGTATAACACAAAATTCATGTCTTATGCACTGTTTTAGGATTTTTAGTCTTGCTTTGTGGGAATGGGAAATTCCTGTTAGGATTACAAAGATGACATCAATTCTGACAATTTTTGAAATCAAGTACCTACCAAAAAAGAACTGCCCACCCACCTACCTGACAGTTTGTTATTTAAATACTTAAAATTAACTTCCTTTCCTTACTATTACAGAACAGTGCTTCAGAGAATAAATCTTTCCTCAAACATAAATGACAACTCTAAGAAATTTTGTATACATTCTCCTTAAAGAAGATTCAGGATTTCTTTGAGTCACAAACCTAGGAGATCAGTGCTGAGAGGAAAACAAGGAAATCTGTATGTTCTTTTACAACCACAACAAAATACCCTTTCATCTACATACCTGAGAACAAATGCTAGAACAACAAACCACTAAACTGCTAATTAAAAATTTTGGTTCTATTATAGGATTTTCAGTGTTGAAGAATATACTAAGAGAAGCTTCAGGTCATGCAACACAAAAATTTTATACTGTGCATATGAATAAAATCTTTGAAATATCTAGCAGGCATTCTCCAAAGGAGAATAGAAAAAAAACATTGTTATGTATTTCAAAAGAAGTAACACTTAAGGTGAGTAATTTCTGTCTGTTAGACCACAAGTATCTCAGAAAGATATATTTTACAGAATTAGATATAAGAACTATTGTGGTTTAACCCCAGACAGTAGCTAGGTACCATGCAGTTGCTCACTTACTCCATTGCTCCACATGGTAGTATGGGGAAGAGAATCGTAAAAAAGGTAAAGCCTATAGGTTGAGGTTAAGATTAGGAACACTTAATAGTGGAAATTTATTATTATTATTATTATTATTATTATTATTATTAAAAAATGGGAGACAACAAAAGGAGAGACAGGGAAAAAAAAAACAACAGAAAAACCACAAGTGATGCACAATGCAATTGCTCACCATATGCTGACTGATGCCCAGCCACTCCCCCAGCAGTGATGGGCTCCCACTGGCCAACTCATCCCAGTTTATATACTGGGCATGACATTCCATGATATGGAATATCCCTTTGGTCAATTTGGGTCATCTGTCCCAGCTATACTCTCCTCCAGCTTCTTGTGCACTTGCTCATTGGCAGAACATTGGACCCTGAAAAGTCCTTGACTTAGGGTAAGCACTGCTCAGCAACAACTGAAACATCAGTGCTATCAACATTTTTCTCATACTAGGAAGAAAATTAACTCTATTCAAGCCAAAACTAGGATAGAACTTTGTAATAAATGTTTTAAAATACTGTTAGAACTGAAAGTTCAAAATGTATCTTCCTTTTATTGCAGGATAAGAAGCACCTTGCTACTAACATGATAGATTATCATCTCATCATGGTAGATTATCTCAGTAGCACAGGTTTTTCTTTAAAGCATGATATTACATACCTCTCAGACATTAAATCTCTTCAAGAATAGGGAAAAAAATTACCTTCCTTTCAGATAAATACAAATATTATTAGAATAAAAGAAAATAATGGTATAGAACCTGATAACAAAGACATGCTTTGTAGTGCTTTGTAGTGAAATTACTTTTTTCTCAATATAGTTGAAAATTTGATTATTATTATTTAGCCTAAGACATTATTACTGCTGACCTAAGAGTGTCCGTTGCCTAAGAACTTCCTTGAGATCTGTGGTAGAAGCGTAAACTAAGGAAATATGTCTTCAGTAGAGACTTGTCAAACAACTGTCTAGAAATACACCATCACTTCTTCATGAACTATGACTACACAGACAAGTGATAATAGATAGGAATTTAGTCTATGCCAAACAGAAAATTAGCTTGAAGTTATGGCTTCTAGGCTAAAGTCAATTCGTTAGTTTGTGTTTAAAAGTACCCGCAGGTATATTACAAGTGGGATTACGGGTGGCACCTACAAGTTAATATCAGAGTAGGTATTTCTCTTTTACTGGTAGCATAGTTAGTCAGGTAAAAAGAGTGTGGATTGTTCTGTGGAGCTTAAATTATTATGTGGGAAACCTATCAATGAGCTAACAGCTCTACAGGTAATTGTATAGGTATTATATTTTTTTATCGTATTGGTCTGAAAATAAAATTTTCATTTCAAGAGTTGTTTTCTCACCCCAGACATCAGAGAGATGTATAAAAATCTGCAGTATCTTTATGAAAGACATCACAGCTAGGAAAAATAGTTATCAAAATTTTAATCCTAATTCTCTGAGTCACTAAACACAGAAATATAAACATGGAAACTGTTAATAATTTTGTCTTCCAGTGTATCTGACAGACATGCTATATAACATGAACTAATCCCTCTTCAGATAGGGGGTGCCACATAAGTGTCTCCATATTCAGATGTTAAAGCTTGCCATTTCCCTCACAAACCTATTTTTTTATATTGCACACCATATTATGCTATCAATACAAACATATGTCGTGAAGAAGTTTATTTGCAGAGGCAGAGCCTTGGAAAAGAAAGAAACATAAGACAAGATCAATACCAAGACAAAATCAATACCAAATCAAAATCAATAAAACAAATTAGATCTTCCTATTCCTGTTTATATTTTATTTACCAAGACCTCAGCATTTTTTTACTGTAAATTAGGTTTTTGCAATTCCTTCAGTGTACCACATGAAGCATTCCAGTAACCAGATCTAACTGTACAAGTGTTGCTTCTTCACTTAGGGGAAAAAAAGTAAATAAATGAGAGTAAATAAATAGTGAGCACTTACAGCACACAATCTGAAAGTAATTAATAGTCTATAGCTTATGTGAATGTGTTTATCCTAGCAAGGATTTACCCATGGGTGTGTCGAAAGGGGGATATTCTGATTCTTGCTGATATGAATCACTGTGGTACATATGCTTCCATGGATGTGGTGACTTTGCATTAGTGAGACTAGAGGAAGTCTTGTGCAATGGATTGGGACCAAATACCTTTGAATTTAGTGCATATGAACCTGGTGCATTGTTGCTTAAAGTAATTTCAAGGTATGCATTGCAGTTCTTGAAATGGTATCCACATGGGCTGGGCAGCAATATTCATTGATGGGTGACTCACATTTCAGAATGCTACCTGTATTGGGTTTAAACAGCAAGTGGGTTGTTTGAGGGGGGAGGAGCTGCAGGGGTAGCTTCTGTGAGAAGATGCCAGATGCTGTCTGCATGTTGAACAGAGCGAGTTCCAGGCAGTTCCAAGATGGATACACCACTGCCCAAAGCTGAGCCCATCAGTGACACTGTTGGCATCTCCGTGATAACATATTTAAGAAAGGGTAAAAAAAGCTATGTGACAGAATCTGGGAGAGAGGAGTGAGAATATGTGAGAGGAACAGCCCTGCAGACCCTGAGATCAATGCAGAAGGAGGGGGCAGAGGTGCTCCAGGCACCTGAGCAGAGCTTCCCCTGCAGCCCATGGTACAGACCGTGGTGAAGCAGCTGTGCTCCTGCAGCCCATAGAGGTCCACAGAGGAGCAGACTGACATGCAGCCCCTGGAGAACCCCATATCAGAGCAGGTGGATGACCACAGGAGGTTGTGATCCCCTAGGAAGCCTGCACTGGAGCAGGCTTCTGGCAGAATCTGTGGGCAGTGGAGAGAGGAGCTCACACTGGAGCAGGTTTGCTAGACGGACTTGAGCCCCCATGGGTTACATACGCTGGAGCAAACTCTTTCTGAAGGACTGCAGCCTGTGTAAGGGACCCATGATGGAGCAGTTAATGAAGAATTTGCAGTCTGTGGAAAGGTCTCACATTGGAGAAGTTAGTGGATAACTATCTCCTGTGGGAGGGAACCCACTCTGGAGCAGGGGGAAGATGTGAGGAGGAGAGAGTGGTGGAAACAGTGTGACCACAACAGCCATTCCCTGCCTGCTTGTGCCACTTGGGAAGGGAGAAGGTAGAAGAATCAGGAGCATGGAAAGAGTGGTCTATATCCTGGTGTGAACAATGGTAATGCTGGTCTGCAAGCAACAAACAGTACTAATGTTTCTAAGCATCAGATTAGATGACTAAGGAGAATCTCTAAAATACATTTAATTTGAACATGATGCAGGTGAAAACCATAATTGCTGACAAAATATATCAGAAGTAGGAGAATATTCAGAAGTAAAGAAAATTATTTAATCTCTACTGATCTCTGGAATAAGTACTCTTAGGAGCTTGTTTCTGTAGCATTAGTTGATCCTTTCTAGATGTACCTTTCTAGGTACTTATTCTTTGTTGTGGACACCTCTAGTATCAAGGGTAACTCCCATATTTTGATTTTAAAGTACATATAAGATTTCATACCTACAAAATCCACTTCTTTTAATGTACAGGAAGCATAACTGTCTAAAAGAAAAGAAATTTGTGTGTTTCTTCTGATGTACTAAAATAATGAGAGAAAAGAAAGGATTAGTTCGCAAACATGAATCACCAGAATTTCTGGCATGGGTTTTCAGGCTAAAATTAATTCTATCAAAAAAAACCCCAAACCCAAATTCCCCAAATCCCTCACACATGAGGTCTATCTTAAATATAGTCATCTAGAGACAGCTCAACTCATGTTTTCAGTCTAATCCCTAGCAAAAATGATAGAGTTTTATCTTACTTTTCACGGTTAGATTTAGCTTGCAAACACACTTTGTTAATGCAGCTGAAATAGCCTTTACATGTAGGAGGCATGTACTTTAAAGTAGCAATGCATGTGTAAAGCTTGAAAACTGCTACAGTGTACTGGCTACATGGAGGAGAACATAAACTTGTTAGATGTTACTCCGAAGGGATCTGTTTCCCACTACAAGTGATGTGCTTTGACGCCACAAAATGCCAAATTTACCCTCATGAGAATAATGAGTACTACAATAAATCAATCTGAAAAACCAATGAAATAAACTGCTATGAATTTCTCCTACTGTATGCTTGGTCTACTTATTGTCAGCAAAAACTTTAGTATCTCTGACACTACTTTACCAGGACCTGATTTTCAGACAGAAGTAAGATCTGACAGGAGTAGATCTGACTTCTCTTGTGTGTTTTTACATTTACTTGAAGTGTAGCTATTCCATCAACACCTCCACAAAGCTGTCATCTCCTTTCAGAACCCACCCTTAAGAGTTAGTATCTTTTTTACATGCACATGCACCTCAAAATTGCATACACACAGGTGTGCATGTCCCAAATTGATATACAGTCAGCTTGGAAATCACATTTAAGGTGATTTTTAGATTGAATTCTATCCTGGTTGGGTATAAAAAAACTTCAGGATGCATTCTCATTCAGCAGTTCATTTTACCATCTTTGTTACTTTTTCTTCAAGAGCTCTCTCATTGACATCTCAAAGGCTCAAAATCGAAACAGCTATATCAAATGTTACAGGAGTTTTCTCTAGGCTTAACAATACGGCCAGCTTCAGTCCCATATCCATTTGCAATCTTAATTTCCCAGCTGAAGGCATTAGAACCTCATAATTATCAGCACCTGTACTGAAACTGAAGGAAAACTATTCTTGACATGAACCCATTGCAAGCTTTATATATCTCATCTTTTGAAGTTATTTTCCAATTAATTTACACTAGATCTGTCGATGTGTGGGAAAAAGTTAAGCCAGCAGCACCTTCATTCAGTTAATTAGAATCAAAAGAGAGTGTTTTGGTGTTGGAGCTGAGGAGTGTCTGAATCAAAACACTGAGTTTGCAAAAAGTCTTGGGAATTCTAGTTAACTGGATGAGGACACCAGGTGCTGTTTACCAAAGAACCCTAATAAAGAGGAAATGCAGAGAGAGCTCTGTGGAGAATCCCAAACTGTGGTGTGTGCAGCTTCATTCTCCATTGTCTATATATGGTGGCCCCGATGTGATATGCATTACGAGAGTTTTCGACGACCACATCCTGATGGGGGTAACAGTGTTAGTTCTGCCTGGACAAAGTCTGTCTCTGCTTGAATTCATTTGCTGCATCAATGAACTTTTCTCTCACTGGTAATGCTTGTACAATACCTAAATATAACACTAAACTTTGCCCGTCTTTTATTCAGAAAGCGTGGCTCTTTTACCTTGGGAAAAATAAGTTATTTTAACTGAGATATGATAAAGTATCTTCCTTCAGAAAAAAAATAAAATTATTTACATATATTTGTTCTTTTTCCTCTTACCACTAGGCTTCCACACCCACATTTATTTTCTTCCAAAGAAGAATTCTGAATATAGTTAATTTTTTCTTCTATCTGTACCTTTTTTTGGACAGTATGCCTCTACTGTCAACTCCATAATATTGCCAAAATCCGTCCCTACTTTCACCATGACTTTGTTGGTATTCTTATTGTTTCCTACTGTAGTGCTGCAGTCCCCGCATAATTTATGATTTCAATGCAGCTCTACTTCAGGGAACAACAAAGTGATACAGCCTGATTATCATTCTACTCCAAGGCAGTATCAACCTCTTGAAAGAAATGAAGCAAAAGAAAAGGAAATAGATACTTATAGAATAGGTAAATGACAACTAAAGAAGAATATATTAACTAACAAATAATTTAAAAGTTTTAAATAAAAGCCTTGAAGTAGGGAACTGTTTATTATTGTTGTTGACAGAGTATAATATGCAAGCTAAATATCATGAAAATGAGATTTCAGAATGTCATCTGACTCCATTGCTTTTTAAAAGACGTGGAAATTATGACTTTCTGCATTAGGTATAACACACTCACTCCATTTATCTCCTTATGTTTATATTCATGACTATCTCAGGCAAACCAATTTAGGAAAAATGTGAGTAAAATAGGTCTCATCATAATCTTTAGGAGTCCTGAATCAAGTCATTCTTTCAGGAAGGTACTTAGGAAACGTGAGTGGTTGCTCTTAAACTTATTTAAAGAGCAACCAAGCAGCAAGGGTATATTTCAGTCCAATTTGAAGAAGGTATATAATTTTTCCATTACTATCAGTACATTAATTTATATTTAAGAGATAGAACTATCCTGTTGATTCCATAGATTAGCTATAGTTCAGCAAAGACCAGCTGCTATTCTAAATGCCATCTTCAGATATCCTGTTGAGATAGGGCACTCCTGCATGTCAGGGTTTCATAGAAAGTCAGGGTCCTGCAAGGAGGTACAGTCCAAGGATTGTTCAAAGCACAGTCACCCTGAGCTAACCAAAAGGAAATATCAAGCAGAGAGGTATCTTTAAATTCTCTTTTTGTTTGATATTCTTTCCTAACATTCAAGGTTATGCCTCTGTCCATGCAAATTTAGGATACTGAATACTTCCCCAATGAAAGAATCCCAAGTAGAAACCCCAAAAAACTCACTCTGTTTAGAAGCATCAAGGTGTAAAAGTGTCTGAGGTTTATATTTATTGTTAAACACTGTCAGAGGAAATAAGTTATCCTTTCTTAGTTCAGTTATAAAATCTCAATGCCGTGTTTCCCAGTCTTCGGTTCCTAAAATGCCACAACATAACACACATGATTCTCATTCCTGATGCTGAAGCCAGTTTTGAGACAAAAAATTATCACACTGGACAGAAAGAAAATTGACTGGAGGAATTGATCTCTCCCACCATTCCAGTGGTGAGAATTCTGCATTCTAGTTACTTGTCTATGAACTGTTTCAGGGTTGAACTCAATGGATGTTCGACACAAAAATTTTGTAGTATTCTGCAGTGCAGCATGGGGAATTGTCTCCTCGCTGTTGGAAAATATAATAAAAGATGTCCCGTTCAGCTTTGTGTTTTACATCAGAAGGGAAGAATATCAAGATATTAACAGAGTAAAGACCAACCATGAGTTGTGATGAAAGACAGTTGTCTGAGGAGAAAGGAGAAAAATTGCAGCTTAAAAACAAACAAAAAAGGTCCATGTATTTAATACATGCCGCTATGATCTTAAAAGTTGTTTGGAAAAGGATTGTGGCCATGAGCTTTGGAAAGTTTGATGCATACATAGTATAGGTCATTGACAATTTTTTGGGTCACAACAATAATTTCTTAAATCATTTTCTATAGAAACTGAAAGATAAATGCTAAAGGAACATAAAAGTCCAGTATGTGATGCCTTTTCATTTCAAATAAGCTTTCTGACCTGCTCTTGAATGTAAGCACCTAGATTGTTGTTTAAATCCTATAAGCCCCACATAGGCATTACAGCAGGGAGTCTGTTCTTCCACTACAGATCATTCTGCTTTTCTTCTCCTCTCTCAAATTATATAGCTAAAATGGACCTATCTAAAGATAAATTTGTTTTTATGAATTTTCAATACCAATCCAAATATTTCTATAATTTCTTTTTTATATATTTACAACTTTTCTCAAAAGCAATGGTGCAATATGAGTTCTTTTTTTCCAGCAAGTCTCACAAAAAACCCCATTTTGTTATATACCTTCTAACATTTGATATGGTAGAACATGAATTTCACATCGTACTACGGCAAAAATGAAAACTTCCGGTGCTGTACTTTTTAGCAGGTTTCTTTCATAAAATTATAGGTAACTACTCTTTGTGAAAATGCAGTCAGTTTCGTTATATTACCTTTTTTAAAAACTAAACCATGTCAGTTTGTATTCAAATTTAGTCCAACTGTGCTATGAATAACTGGATATTGGAAGATCTTTGGATAGAGATAATTGGGGGTGGTTTTTTGTGGTTTTTTTGTGTTGGTTTTTCACCTTTGTTTTTCTTTGTTTTTGTGAAGAAATGCAATTACTTTATTCTATTAAAAACAGTAAATATCTTGGAGATAAAAAAGTTTTCCTATTGTCCTTATAGACCCTTTTTTATGCACAATTTTTAGTTCATTCATTTTCTTATAAAAGCAGAAATATTTTTATTTTAACAGGATTGGCACTGGCTTGCAACCCAGTCTCATTTACTGCTTTGCTTTCTGGCTTCAATTCTTGTTTTTCCTATCTGTTTCAGACTCATGCAAACCTTAGTCATTCTCAAAGGGTCTGTCCTGTGACCCACTGATCTTAGTTTTTCCTTTTGCCCTGACTTCCATGCAATGGATCACTATGTTCTCCCTTTGTAGAGACAGAAGGTTGTGTGACCCACACTTAGAAATCAGCAGAAGATAAGGTGAGCCTAGTGTGTAAAACGGATTCTTACTCCTGCTGTGAGATTTTGTAGTTGATAGCATACTTCTTCCTGTCCTCAGAGCTTTACTGTGCTTTTGCCAGCTCACAAGGTGACAAACACATTTTCTATGGATATCTTTCCCTCAACCATCCTTACTCAAAAACTACGGCTCTTCCCTGTCTACCATTCTGGAATGCTACTTTACAAGGCATACTTTTTCATGGTAAAGTTAAGTAGACAAGAATAAATGTGTACACTGGATCATATAGTAACAGCCAAGGAGTTGTCTGCATGGGGGCCAAATCCATCCAAGAGCCTCATCACACTATCTCCATCTGCAAATGTGTGAAAAATCCTGGTGAAAGAATGAAGACAACTCAGTCACAGGATAGCAGATATTGGACATCTACATGGTGCCATAAACCAGTGAGATGAGAAAACTTGCCACTACAGTTCAGAACAATTCACATTTTGCTTTTCCCAGTCTCTCCCTAATTTTCTTTCAACCTTCTCTGTTACTTCCAGTTCCCCTTTATTTCGACATTTTTTCTTCTACAATCTTCCTCATATCTTTTTCTCTAATCCTTGTCTCAATGTACCTTCTATTATGCTAAAATATCATCTCTTATTCTCTTACCTAAAGAGGCTTCCTGAGCTTTGCTGTGTCATAGTCAGCTGATATCCAGACACATCAAGCCTATAAATATTCCCCTTACCATTTTTCAAATTTAATCTCCAAGTGGCAATAATTAATATGCCATGCTCCTTATTACAGCAAAAATATTTGCTTTCTGAGATGTTATACTTTTCTGAGGAGTTATACTTTATGGAAAATATACCTACTTCCACTTACACAGTGGCATTCATTGGCACTAGTATACTCATCAAAAAGTTGCCAAAACTGTTTGTGGATGCCCTGAGACAAGGTTCATAATGTACTTTTGCATATCCAAAGTCAATATTGTCACTGACAGTATTTCATTAGCAAGTTCTTCCAAGATGATAATTTGATTTGATTAATTATGAAGGCCAAGAATTTTAGGAACCCCCTGGTGAGTAGTATCACTAAATGGGAATAACAGTGACTGGCAATGAGGGGAGGAGACTGCCGCGGAGACAATGTTTGTTATCAAATCTGTTGGCAATAAACACTGCTAGTAATTCTGAAACAAATACTTCCTAAATAATTTCTATTCCTTGCATCTCTTCTCAGTATTAGTAATACGTTTCCAGTTTATATCTTGTTAGAATAAAGAGAATGTTACTTCCCAATCAGACTAGTCTGACAAGGACCAGGAGTGCTGGTCCTGAAGGACAGAAGAAAACCACTAGTGGGTCACTCTAGGAATTTTATGTGGCTGACAGGCTGTCAGGATAGATAAACAGGGAAACTCTCCATCAGAATGAAGCCACAAAGATGAGGCTTCAGAGTATTTCTTCTGCTTTGGGAAATATTACTAAGATAGACACCTACCAAACATGGATGAAAAAAGTACTTGCTTAGAGTTGTGAAGGCTAGTAAAAGACATTAAAATGTCATCCACATATATCCTTGAAAGAAAAAACCTCATTAACCTTATTTAAAAATCAGACATCTTGTCATTGATGCAATTATAAAATAACTAGAAGTATTAATAAAAAGGGAAATTTTCCACTAAAGTGAAGATGTACCCTGTGGTCAGTCTAAAGACAACACACAGCAGGGGCTAGTCCTTTCCTTTCTAAAGATGATGAAGGCTTCAGCTGATATGAAAGGAAGAGTCTTGCTATTAAAATAGCATAACTGCAGTATCCAGTGATATTATTAGCCTAATCCTTTCATTTTTATGAATCTGTAAACTAACATAAAGCTTGCAGTATGCACTGAATGAAAGACTACCTATTTTCAGTTAAATCCAAGATGTTAACAATCGAATACATGGATGAGGGGAAGGCTATGGATGTAGCCTACCTGGACTCCAGCAAAGCCTTTGACATCGTCTTCCATAGCATACTCCTGAAAAAAGCTGGCAGCCCACAGCTTGGACAGGGTCCCTCTGTGCTGGTTTAGGAACTGGCTGGAGGGCCGGGCCCAGAGAGTGGTGGTGAACGGGGTTGCATCCAGTTGGCAGCCGGTCACTAGTGGTGACCCCCAGGGATCAGGGTTGGGACCAGCTCTGTTTAATATCTTTATCAATGATTTAGATGAGGGGATTGAGTCCACCATCAGCAAATTTGCAGATGACACTAAGCTGGGGGGGAGTGTTGATCAGTTGGAAGGCAGGAGGGCTCTGCAGAGGGACCTGGACAGACTGAAGAGTTGAGCTGATTCCAGCGAGATGAGGTTCAACAAGGCCAAGTGCCGGGTCCTCCACTGTGGCCACAACAACTCCCAGAGTGCTACAGGCTGGGCACAGAGTGGCTGGAGAGTAGCCAGGCAGAAAGAGACCTGGGATTTTGGATTGACAGGAAGCTGAACATGAGCCAGCAGTGTGCCCAGGTGGCCAAGAAGGCCAATGGCATCCTGGCCTGGATCAGGAACAGTGTGGCCAGCAGGACCAGGGAAGTGATTCTTCCCCTGTATTCAGTGCTGGTGAGGCCACACCTGGAGTACTGTGTCCAGTTCTGGGCCCCTCAGTTCAGGAAGGATATTGAGGTGCTGGAGAAGGTCCAGAGAAGAGCAACGAGGCTGGTGAAGGGACTCGAGCACAAGTCCTATGAGGAGAGGCTGAGGGAGCTGGGGTTGTTGAGCCTGGAGAAGAGGAGGCTCAGGGGAGACCTCATCACTCTCTACAACTCCCTGAAAGGAGGTTGTAGCCAGGTGGGGGTTGGTCTCTTCTCCCAGGCTGCTATCAGTAAGACAAGAGGGCATGGTCTTAAGCTGTGCCAGGGGAGGTTACGTTAGATATTAGGAAGAAATTCTTTACAGAGAGGGTAATCAGGCATTGGAATGGGCTGCCCAGGGAGGTGGTGGATTCTTCGTCCCTGGAGATTTTTAAGATGAGACTGGATGTGGCACTTCGTACCATGGTCTAGTAACCATGGCAGTAGTGGACCAAGGGTTGGACTTGGTGATCTCAGAGGTCTTTTCCAACCTGGATGATTTTATGAAATTGGAAGGATTGGAAGGAATTAATTATGAAAAAAAAAAAAAAGGAAAGAAATCAGAAATAGCCCTAAATTTTGTGATTTCTCTCAAGCTCATCTTTCAGATCTGATTCAGATTTATAGAGAGATTTATAGACAGATTCCTAGACAGATTCAGACTAGGTTACAGCTTTAGAGTCTCTAGAAAAAAATGAGAAAGACTTGGTGCAATGTACTGAGAAGCCCATGCTAAAAAAAAAAACAGGCTTTACAATATTTATCTTAAAGTTCTGTGGAAAGATCACAAGTTCTCCATTTGTTTTTTTTTTGTGTTCAGTGTTACTACTAGACTAGAATGTTTAATGAGAAACAGAACATCTGTAAATATATCAGATGTTGTTTGTATATTGATTTAAAACTAAATTTTAGACAAAACCAATTTTTATAATCTAATTTTAAGCTGACAAAATGAGATGAGATTTAGTGATTAAAACTGTAAAATAATGCCTGCTTTAAAAGTTCAACTTCACTTACTCATATGGAATGTCAGTTTCTAAATGAGCAATTATAGAAACAGAACTGAAGGTAATATGGCAAAATCAAGAAAAACATCTGCTCTGTGTACAGCAAGTGTCTCAAAAAGGACCTGAAGCTTATTTTCTGAAAATGACAAGGTGTAGCTATCCCTATACTAACTTTTTTTTTTTTGAAGGACTAGGTAATATTATTGCAATTAAATTTTCTTTTCCTTTTCAAGCTTGAAGTTGCATTTTTATTCCTTTCTGTGTCTCCCTCTTTTAATTATGGAAATCAAGTGACCTTTATTCCATGCGTCATGTCTCAATACTGAAAATATATCCACTCCTGATTCACAGTACGATCATGTAATTATATAATATTTTAGGTTAGAAAAGACCTCTATGATCGTCAGGTCCAATCATTCATCTAGGACCACTATGTTCACCATTAAACCATGTCCCCTTCTGCCGCATCCACACATTTTTTTAACAGTTCCGGGGATCATGACTTTACCACATCCCTGGGTAGCCTATTCCAATGCCTAAACACCCTTACAGTGAAGAAATTTTTCCTAATATCCAATTTAAACCGCCCTAGCACAATTTGAGTCCACTTCCTCTTGTGCTGTCACATGTAACATGGGAAAAGAGACCAACACCCACCTCACTACAACCTCCTTTCAGGTAGTTGTAGGGAGTGATAAATTCCTCCCTCAGCCTCCTTTTCTCCAGACTAAACACCCCCAGCTCCCTCAGCTGCTCCTCATAAGACATGTAATCCAGACCCTTCTCTGTCTCTGTTGCCCTTCTCTGTACACGCTCCAGCATCTCAATGTCCTTCTTGTAGTGTGGAGACCAAAACTGAACACAGGATTCAAGGTGTGGCCTCACCAGTGCCAAGTACAGGAGAAAATCTGTGACTCACAATTTTAACTAGCAGATAATAATGCCTGTTGCCTTATGTCATGTTGTGTCTCATTCTTAGGACAAATACCTGACAGATAGACAACTAATCTGTACCTTTTTTTTTTTTCCGAAATGCTCCTCAAACTTCTTAAACAACTTTCTGAATGAAATTATTTGATTATTCTGATTTACACTATCTTGAGCACTGCTAAGTGCTAGCAGTATGAATATATACAGTTATTTCTCTCCACAAAAAAAATAAAATAAATCAAATAAATTCAAGTTTTCCAATAGCTGCCTGTGTACCAAATGAATCTTTTGCAGTAGTAACTTTTACAAGAGTGTTGAATAGAAATTAATTTCAACAAACTCTGATTTTTCTCTCTCCTCCTTGGTATATTAAGACTAGTTGTCTAGAACATCAGATATTTTGGTTTTTAAAACATCTTGCTTTCTGATTACTATCTTTCTTAATGAACTGTTGAGTCATCTGTTCTGCCCATGGTCATAATTTACTAACCATAACCAATAACTATATTTTATGACATGAATTTGTCTAATTTGGATGCCATTTCCATGTAGCAATTTTACCACTGTGAACCTTATGTTATTGGTAGACCAACAAAGATTTTAATAGTCTAAAACTAATTTTTTATATCCATTCAAAAAATTTGCATTTAATTACAAAAAATAAAAACCCCAAACAAACTTCTCCTGTAACCAATATACAAAAATATTCAAGGCTGAATTTTTCTGCAACAAAAATCTGTGCCACCACATTTCATAAACTCCCAGAAAAGAAAGTCAATATCAAGGAATAAGAAGTCTATTGGAAGTAAGCATGTAATTGAAGTCTCTTGACTCTTGACCAGTAATCTTACTTGTAAACAGCAGCAAGATCTCACATTGCAGCAGACATTTTAAATATCATTATTTTTTTTCTGTACAAGAGCAGCTCCTCTGTGGTTTAAAGTATGATGTGATAATAAAGTCTGTTCTTAAAGTCTTTCAAATAACTTAAAATATTTTGTTTCACTTTCAACACCTGTCAATATTTGATATTGAGACAAAATTTGAACACTTTATATTCTTATTATAATGTAGGCTAAAATCAAAGAACCCTGACCAATGTCCTCTTGTAGGGGCAGTTAAGCATATTACTGTGCTAAAGTGAATGTCCTGCCTAATCTCTGTATTTCATTTTTGTTCTGTAAGTTTTAGCCAATACTACAGCTATAGTCATGAAGGAGAGACACAGCAGTTCCTTCCGATGGGTAAAACACCATGTATGAACCAGAGACTATAAATCTGTGTGTGTATGTTTATGCATATGCAGATGTGTGTGTGTGTGTGTGTGAGAGAGAGAGAGAACGTAGTGGTGAAATGCAAAAGCATTAACTAAGAGTCATGGCAAGTGTTCAACCTTCAGTAGTTCTAAGCTTACACTACTTACACAAAACTTAGCTCAATGGACTGTGAGCATAATATTTCACAGATGGTTTAATTTAAAACTTTGAAAATAGGTTGATGATAATTAAAACTATCCTAACTTTATTCTTATTTTGGGGGTTAAGTGCTTTTACTAGTACCAAATGATTTATCTAACGGTATTGCCAAGACTATGGAAGAAAAATTGAATTACTACATATCCTCACACTGATGTCATAGCAAAAAGCTATTACCTCTGCCAACAGAAGTTTTTCTCTTATAGTGAAATCTATGATGATAGGACACTTATAAATGTTAGTACTTCCTAATCTCAGCACTTTGATCAACATGAAGATAGTCTCATCATGCTTCCATAGTGTTATAAAACCTGCAAATGACCAGCAACTGTAGCAAAATAATTTTCACAAAGTAAATATAAATGGCATCTGCTGCTCAGAATACTTTAGCTTTATAGCTGGAATTCAAAAGGTATATTCTAAGCAAAAATGCTGCTGAGATAGCATTTTCTTAGAGGCTTGTGGGAAATTAAAGGTCTATCAATGACATGCATCATCACTTCAAATGAACTGTGGAATCCAATAAAATAAGTGTGCAGATTCCACATACTTGGAAGTAGGCACAAAATTTCTCATGATTTCATGCAATGGATTTTTCATTATGATGCCATCTTTGGCACTTCTGAAATTGAAAACCTAAGTAAATAGGCTAAAGCTTAAAATAGCTTGGTAGGAGGGAAACATGACATGGGAGGATGGAGGATTATGCCTGACATATTCCTTGAACGACAAAGTTCTATTTCAATGGTAGAAGTACCATTGCAGCCTTTGAAGCTTAGCCAAGATGCAGAACCTATACAAATGTAGAAGAAAGGATGTAGGGTAAAATCAAAGAACCATGGCCAATGTCCTCTTGTAGAGGGACTTAAGCATATTACTGCCCTAAAGTAAATGTCCTGCCTAATACTAGAAGCTTTCAGTCTTATAAGTGAGAACTGCATATTCTGTTCTAGTAAAACCACACAAACCTCATCTTTTCACTACCAGTTTAATTTAATGCATCAAAATGCAAACTGAAAATTCTAGAACATGTTCCCTTTTCCTCACCTCCTCCACAGAGGCAGTAAACTGTGCTACAGAAAAGGCAGGAGAGCTGGAAAGAGATGTGTCACATCAGTCTTGCAAGACTCACTAGAGGATGTGCATCAAAACACAAAGCATTTGGTATTATAGGGGTGGCCAGCACTGATAAGGAGAAAGAAAGGAAATAATTTTTTAATCTGCTTAGAAAAGATGGCAAGGAATGTACACTGTTTTCTGGATGACCAAGATACAGACCAATGTGTTAGCACATCTGAAAATAAAAGCCTAAAACAAAAGTCTCTTTGGAGTTTGAGAAATTATTTCATTTTACTTTCCCAAAAGATATTTCCCATGGAAAACATTGTGTGCTTATAGACAGTATCTCTTCTGACACCATTTTGAAATGCACAACACATTCCTGCATATGTATTTATGCACTAAGTTTTCAATAATTTAATATTGATAACCAGTTCCATGATTTGTCATTTTAGGCATTCACCATGTAATTTTCCCTAACATTGATGTAATTCCGAGGCTACAGAATTAAAACAATTTCCATGCATTCCATAAGCATTATGAAAGCAACAAACAAACAAATCATCTTTCATCGGAATATTCAAATATTCTGTTGGTCCTCCAGTTTTCTCCGTATTCCTCCTTATAAATTCGTAAAAGGGCAGACTTAATACAGACAATTTTAAGAACAGCAACTGACTTCATTTTTAAGAGAGGATCTTTGTCACAATGGTAATGTGACAAATGTGTCATTCTAACTCTCTTGAAGTTCATACTTAGAATCATGACAGAATATGTTTCAGATAGAACAAATTCCAACAATTCTGTTAATATAATATTCTTTTTCCTTTTAACCACCAAAGATAACTCTAATTTGTAAAATGTATTTTTAATATTTACATTTAAGATTAAATACAAACATTTTATATTTTAAACACATCTGCTACGCCAAATACAATAGTTCAATATTCATAAGTTTAGGTTAATTTATGCTTTCTGAATTAATTTTGTCTTCATCAGATTATTTAAAGACTTTAGCAGGCACCTTTTCTTAGAAGATTTTTATTCTTTTTGGAACTGCTTTATTACCTACCCTACGATTTTCCTTAAATAGTTCTTAAGAAAGTAATTTCAATTTAATTTTCATTTTCACTGAGTTAATTATACCTTCTGTGTAGAAAGCATGATGTGTGAGACTGAAAAGGAATTCTAGTTAAATCCCCCAAAATTATGGAGAATCAAATTATAGTATTATTTTCCTGAACTTTACAGGCCTAATTCTCAAATACGATGTTCTTTTTCAAACTTTTCTTTTTGGAAAGTCTTGCCATTCCTTAATGGCTAAGGACTACTACAGCTCATTTGTTGTTTTACAGCATATATCTTTTTTGTTTGTTTTCAGTTGATTGGCTGGTTTTGGCAGGTTCTTTTATTTTATTTTTTTTTTTGAGATACTCTTAAGTATTTCTTTCTCTGGTAAGTGCTCTTTGTACCTCTTACTTTCCTGAACATAAACACCCACTCGCACACAGTATTCCACACAACATTTTAACAGTATCTGACAATACTGCATTAACATTTCATCATTGCTACTGAAAATATTTTGCTTACTACATAAAATCATACTAGTCACATCATACATGTAGCCCACAACCAATCAGTGTACTACTAATACAGAAAATTTCCTCTTTAGTTTCCAAGAGGTGAGCTCTAAATTTATAAGGAAGATTATCGAAATGTTGGAGTGAGTCCTGAGAAGGGCCACCAAGATGATTAGAGGGAAGGATCACCTCTGCTATGATAAAAGGCTGAGAGAAGTGGGTTTGTTCAGCCTGGAAAAGAAAATGTTTCAGGGTGATCTAATTGTGGCCTTTCAGCACCTGAAGGGAGCTACAAGAAAGAAACTATTTACAAACATACGTAGGGATAGGACAAAAGGGAATGTTTTTAAACTGAGAGTAGATTTAGATCAGACATTAGGAAGAAATTCTTCAATGTGAGGGTGGTAAGGCATGGCAATGGTTTGCCCAGATCAATTGTGGATGCCCCATCCCTGGAAATGCTCAAGGTCAAACTGGATGGAGCTATGAGCAACCTTGTCCAGTGGAAGGTTTACTGTCCATGGCAAAGGGTTGGAAATAAATGATCTTTAAGGTCCCTTCCAACACAAGCCTTTCTATGATTCTCTTCTCTTCACTGTTTCCTGAGTGTTCTCTTTTTCCTGAAACTGGATAATATTAGGAACTTGAAAGTCAATTGTCCCTGATGTTCAAAGCACAACTGGACTTTCGACTATCGTTCACAAAAGCTAGAATATAAATAGTCCATGAGAACTTCCACTGTCTTAAAATGAGTTTCAGATCCTTTTGATTTTACTAGCCAATACTAAAAAAACTGCTTTCCAGTTTGATTTACAGTAGTTTGTGGATTTTAAACCAGCAGAGATCCTACTATAAACATCAGAGCATTGAAACAAGTGCAACTTTTGCACTTTTTAGACAAATAAAGAATTATTATTATTATTATTAAAAAAAACAAAAAACAATCTTGACTCATTTCTGACTCAGCTCAGTCTAAGCATATCCAATATTTAGATTTTGTATCATATAACTGAAATTGCAACTACTTGCTTCAGATTAGGGCTTCAGAACAGATATTAACAAAAATAAAGTATATTGGTATAAAAAACTTCAAAAAAATGAAGATGACAGTGACAAATTCTATGATCACCTTAGCAGCAAGACATTAGATAAATAAATCTTATTACAGAAATGCATCCTTTATAGAATCTTTGCCCTACGAAAATATAATCTAAGGCAATACAAATCCTTATTATATAATGGATTTACTGTGTTGGGTACTCTTTAGATTTACTGTGCTCAAGGAATTGGCTGGCTCAGAACACTGTCAGTAACTTTTTTGGGCTTCAGTGAACAGATTAGTACAGAATGCTCACTTCTGACTTTAAAATAAGACTGACATATGGATGCCAACAGACAGACCTACTCATCTGTTGCAAGTTAAACTTTGCCAGAAATAAGACAGCAGAGAACAAGATCAATATAGTTTCTTAGAAAGTTGTAAAAATATTCCCCAGTTTAAGTATAAATCATAGCAATATTATTTTGCACTAGTTGTTTGAGTCAAAGTGATGCAATTACTGAAATGAAGATAAAATCAAAATGAGAAAAAGCTGTTTCACATTAAATCACTAATAACACACAGTTCATAGTTAGCAACTACAAACATAACAGTTCTGAGTGGTTACTGAACAATATATTTAAAACCAAATTAAATACTTAATTTTGTAATTTTTCACCCCATTTTTTATTTTATATACCTTTAAATTAAAAATAACAATCCAGGGAAATGGTTCTAAAACATTAAAAATTAAAGATTCAGGAATGTTTGTGTGACCCTGTCAGTTTTATAATAATCTATTTTTTAAAAAATACAGACTGAAAATTGTAAGTCACAAAAAAATAAAAATTCTCCAAAGATTCAGATTTATATTCGTTATAGATAAAAATGACACTTTTAACAAAAAGAATGCAAATAAAATTGCTTCACTAGGCCTGTTGAAATCTAGATAAAGAACACTGCTACTCCTAGGTTCAGGTTAAAGATTAAAAATTACGCAAATGCAGGGGAAAAAAGATCATAGTGTATGATTCATTGAATGTAAGATTTACATTAATGAAATAGAGGATTAAGCCCTAAAAAGCAAAACAAAACAATTTCAATTATTTAGATGCAGAAATACATGCTTTTCATATAAAATAACACTTCATTAACTTTTATATCTCTAGAATCTATATTAACTTGAAAGCTATGGTGTTACATGATTAAAAACAAACAAATTGAAAGCGAGATCAAAGAAAAGCAGGTTAATAAACAATACTAATATTTCATAAAAACATATATTTGTCTACCATACTTATAATCTCTATCATCCTAAATAAGAAAAGGTTGTATTGGCAAGTTAAAGGTCTCCACATCACCAGAAAATTCATCAAGGTACTTAAAATAGTTGAAAGGACACTTCAGGTTACTTGAACAAAGGCACTCTTTGGCTAATTCATTTCTATATGGCAAAAAGTCTGTGTACAGAACAAACATCTAAGACCCAGCATGATTCCTGACGCAATCTGGGGTTTTTTAGCACTATTCCAAGACCATTACTGCTGCAGTCATTCTGTACCAATTGTCATAGATCATTTCTCATCCTTAAGTAGGTTCATTTTCATTCTTGGTACATTAAGTAGTTTTTCAACCTCAACCTGAATGGCTGTTTAATAAGAGAAATAATCTTAAGAAGTAATTACCCAACATCTAAGTTGATTTGTAGCTGTCACAGTGAGACAGTAAGATTATCAGAAATATTACACACATTTCTATTCCATTGTCTTCTATTTGAGAGAACAAATGGTTTTATGTTGTCTAAACTTCAATTAAGAGAGAGAAAATTGAAAAATTTCTCACAGTTTAAATACATCTTTTGTCCTCAGGATAGCTATTTGGTATTTCTTGTTCAGTTCTCTCATCTGTCTATTAATATCTATTCACTATTAATATCTATTTACCTTGTGTTAAAATCTAAAGATTCTCATCAAAGTATCGAAAAGCTGAGTGAATCCCTAGAACCTGCCTCAATACAGCATCAATTGCACCTCCATAATTTGTCCTATCTGTTGTTATCTCTGTCATTGGTAATAGAAACTTTGCAACTGCATTTTGCAATTTGTTCAATCTACAATTAGACAGTTCCATATTGAACTATCTACATCTTTATCTCTGGAACTGCACCTGCAACTTCTCATCTCATCCACTTTGCATATCCAAAAAGATGGTGTTTAATTTTCTGTGCTATAGTTTTTTATGTTTTAGAAGGTTTTTGTGTCCCATTTGAGTTCTGTCTTCTTCAAGGTAAACAGCCTTAAGTAGGATAATCTGTTTTCAGAGATAAATTCAATAGCCTCTGATTGCTCTCTTTGCTTTTCTCTGGACTCACTATAGCTACACGTTTCTTAATCAGTCACACATGGAACATTAGGTTTTTCTTCAACTGAGAGCTACTATAGTAGAGTTTACCATAAAAATTGTTTTAAGTGGTTTACTGTATGCTTTCCCTGTCCTAAACCTGGTTGTACATTTCAAGATAGTCCTGTTTGGGCAGTAACATGGCTTTTATGCTTCATTTTCATCTTCTGATCTCATCAGCTCTTTCTAGGTAGCCCTTACCAAAGCAGTTGCTCTCAAACTTGTCAATTAATTGTTCCTAGGTAAAATAGTATTTTGAGTTTATACATGTTGATTTATATCTTTTTCTCCCCTAGTTGATTGCTCCAGTTTGTCAGGATAATTTCGAACTCTGCATCTTCCAATATGCTTCAGTCTCAGTGAGATACATGTGATCTGCAATATAATATGGAGTTCTCTGTTCCATCATTAGATTCTTAATGAAAGCAGCAACTAGAAATAGGCCTAGAATAAGCATTTTATAACAATATATAAATAATAATATAGGCTTAATGCACTCTTCCTACATAATTACTAATAACTGGCAGCTGCTCTTTGAGTATAGTTTTCTAGCTGTGTTTGCATTCACCACTTAGTCCCACGTAGATCTTTTTTAGATTCCTTTAGAAAGTACAAACTGAAGCAGAAAACCAAAATCTGTACTATATCCTCCCTCTTTATCCATGGGCATACTTAACCATTCTGTATAAGATTATAAAATCTACAATAAGATTTGTATGACAAAACTTATTCTTACTGATACCACTGGCAGGCAGTCATTGCCTTCTTACCTGTCATGGGCTTAAAATAATGTGAGTATTTATTCCAGAGTATTTTCTTGTGATGAAGATTTACTTTTTCTAATTTCATTCTTCATGCAATGTTGCTTTTATTCCAAAGATTTTTTAGAACCTAAGTAAAATAAGTCTAGGGGTTTCTTTAAATATGTTAACAAATAAAATACTACTTAACCTTCAGTCTATTGGGCTACGTGAAAACTGAGGCTATTCAAGAATCTAAATTTTGACAGGATTAGGCAGAAGGTTCATTTTTCACACTGAAATCCCATTAAAAGTTATGAAAGTCAAGTCAATTCTCAGTGGGAAAAAGAGCCAGCAGTGGTATACCCCAGAGCTGAAAATGCTTAGCAAGTTCAGACAGCAATTAGAAAAAAATAATGGACAACATCTCCAGCAACACATACTAAAACGTATGTTTACAGATGTGTGTTTTAATACCTCTAAAGAAATAATGATGAAGCAGAAACAAAAGGATTAGAGAAATTAACTATTACATAGGACTAAAAAGTACTCCACAAAATGGACAGGCTTCTGTGTGATTCCTAGACACTACCTTCTCTTGTCACCCGTAGAGACAGGATCTGAATCACAAATTTTTCCCGTATTTTTAGGATAAAATTGTTCCATATATAACTATAAAAAGAGGCACAGGAACAAAATAAATCCCAGGTACATAAGATGATGGCCACATTATCACTCAGGAGCAAGCTCTTGTAGCCATGATAGACCACTGAAGATATTTACTCTGTACTCAGAAATCTAAATGGAAAACAAACATTAGCTAATAGAAACAGTGTAAAGAACAGAAATGAGAACATCATAAAGTTCTCATAGAAACCTATGCTTTTCCCACACCTAAGATTTAGTCCGTGAGTGAATGCTTTAGCTCCAAAAGAATACAGTATATTTGGAAATGGTCCAAGGGAAATCAACAAGGATCTTTTAGTGAAAAATGTCTGCCTGTCCAGTCCCAGTCCTTCTCTAGGTATGTTCTTTGGTCAGTGTTAGGGACAACGTATAGAGGAATATTTTCCATGACACAGCACACTTGTTCTTTAGCTCACTCCAGTAACATCCTGAACCACTACTCTAAGTGAAGCTAACAGTGTTTTCTGTTGAAGAAATGGATTATTGGGTTTTGCCAAATACTAGATTTAGGATTTTTTTTAAACTTACTAGAGAAGAAAAATTATTTACAGTTATAGACTCAAAGAAGAAAAAGACTTCTATTACATGCGAAGGAAAGTCGGTTAAAAAAACAAAACCAACAAACTAACTTGAATTTATAGCAATGAACTTTTTCTTCTCAACATCCTTTGGTACTATTCATAGTAATACAATGTGCCATAACACTGTCATAACAATCAAAACATTGTCCAAGACTAAAGATCAGTGTTAGCAAAAATTATGCTTCAATGATCTTGAATGCACCATGGAGATTTTGAATTTCACTATACTCTTTCTTCATGAAATAGTTCTGGAGGGAAGAGCCTGCTGGAGTAACAAAAAACCAAGAAATTTATTTTTTAAGTGTACATCTGCTTCTCAACACTGCTAATCAGTGTTGTTTCCCTGGTTTCTAAATGTCTAGCAGGGCTTCAGACATACCTGAAAGACAGTAGACATGTGTGCAAGCTAGACAAATGGGAGGAAATAGAGATTGACAGAGGGAATTGTCTGAGGTTTTGGATAAATCTGCAGGAGCTGTCTCAATTAAGGGAGTTAGCTTCTTAGCAAAAGAGTTCACTACTGGAGGTCCTAAGTATATCAAATACTGTTACTAGCTTTTCATATTGCACTGTGCAAAGGAGCATTTTTCAATTGATGTGGACCACTGGATTATGGTCCACCATGTTAGAATAAAATCCCTGCACAGCAATACTCTGGTTTAATGAGGAGTATCCAGAAGTTACATTAGAACAGGAGGCATTAAAATGAAACAGACTCTTGATCATTTTGTAATCCTCAAAAACTTGATCTGGATGTTGAACTTCATCTCAATACCTAGCTTCATACAAAGTTAGATGGCTCTTCTTCCCATTAGAGTCTGGGCCAGCTCTGCATCAGCTATGCGTGATGTTAATGGACATCACCCATTTGCAGATCTGTATCTCAATGGGAAGTTGATTTAGTTCAGAAGAATTTACAGTTTATAAAATACTTCCCTAATCAAGCTAAATTAAATAGCATCTTTTATTCCTCTGGAGTTCAAAGTTTCAGGTATTCTTCTGGGATTCATGAGAGTTGGTTCAAATGTGTTTTCCCAAATAGTATTCTAGAGAGTACAGCAGATTTCTTTCTTCTATGACTCCAGTGGTACCCTCTCTGGCTCTATTGTTACATGTCTGGTTAAAAGACAAAAAAGACCTCTAGTAAAGAACAGAAGTTCAACAAATTTTTTTTTTTTTTTTTACTGACAACTGCTTCTAATGGAAAAAAATACTGATCTGTAGAATTTGATGCTTACATATATTATAATTCCTAACACCATTATGTATCATGAACAGCAGAGTCTCCAAATTTGGCCTATATTTCAGAATTTAGCTTAATACATAAGGAAGTAGTTAATCAATGGCTCTGTTCAAGAACAGGCAAAGCACACAGAAGAACATGTTAGATTCTAAGGTAAAAGTAGAACCCCTCTTTCAGCATTTGCTTCAAGTACTCTTCCCATCCTACCTCCATCTTCGTAGTCTCAGAAGGAAGCATACAAGCCATGGACTTCTTTTAGCGTATTATCCTTAGGATAAGAAAAGTTATGGATGAGAAATCTTAATAAGTCCTGTTCTAATATAATTCTTAACAGAAAAAGCCAATGAGATAGTTTATTCTGTTTAAGAGAACTAGACTGGTCTTTAAAAATATAAATCTTTGATTCTTTTTATGTTCAATTAAAAAAAATCTAGGTTTTTCAGTTATGCACTCTGGTATATATCCTATTTTATGCAAACATACAATGAATCTTTTTACATTTCTCATTAACTGAGTTATTTTCAGCATGCCTATATTCTCTACTCTTAATATCCAATTTTACCACATACTAAAAATAAGAACAAAAAGAACATATTTCAGGCTTTTACTGAAGATAAATATTTTCTCAGAAGATGGTGGAAAGAATTTAAAAGTTCAATGATTCTATCGAGATAACAGTAACTGCACCGATTATGAAGTATTTCTGACATAACCAGGAAATACTGATTTACAAAAAAGTACATTGAACAATATCCTTCATACAAAATGTTCAGGCCTAAACCCATGATAATTCGCATCTTCCATTCTCATTCTTTGTTTTAGCTGACTGACCCTTTGAAAAAGGAGTCTAAAGACAAGAGTACATTTGTATTCCACCTAGATTTATTAAATATTTATAAGTTCGTAAAGCTCAGGACTTTAAAAATATAAATTCTCTTTCATTAACATTTCTTTTCATATTCCTGAGATTTTATTGCTATCAGTTATGGTTAGCCATCTTGTATTAAAAAGCAGTCAGGACTCAGAATAAGACGTCCATTGTTAAACCTTTTACCTAGTTACTTTTTATCTGCATTCGAGAGAAAGAATAGCAACATTTTCTGCCACTGACTATCAAGTAATTCACCTCAGCCTATGAAAGATGAAGAGGTAAGGCAGTTTCATGTCTGAAATTTTCAATCTCTTTCTACTATTAAGTGCTGACAAAACAGTTTTCACATACATTTTCATCTCATGATTAAAACTGCATTTCTAGAAGTTAAGAAAAATTCATCTCTACACATATGATTTCAAGACTTTAATTATCTAAAAGAAATTAATTATCTAAAAGAAAATTTAAAAAGAGGAATACAGTTTACAGTCATATTGCCAATATACTTAGGCCCTTAAGTAAAAGTCTTCTCAAAAACTATATAGCCTTTGATTAATACTCCAGCAGAACTCCCACGAGAACATCATACCACTGGTGCTGGGCACTGTTCAAACATACAAATTCCTGTTCCAAAGAACTCACATTTTAATTTCAAATAAGAAAACTGAACAGCAACAAGAGAGAGTGATGGAGACCAATAAATCAAGCTCAAGCAGCTATTGAAGACAAGGTAAAAAACAGGAGTGAGACATGGAGTAATATCTTCCTTAGGAGGCTAATAAAGAAATTTTGCTTCTGTCCTGTGAAAGCAGCTATCAATACAAATTTTTCCTTTTATATTTCTAAAGACTTTAGTTTTTCCACTTGTACATGACAGAGCCATGTACATACTGCAATGGTCTTATGATAGTTGCTCATCCACTCGAATGCAAAGGGACTGTCTTGAAGGAGCAGCAAGAAACCTCTTATAGCAGCCAACTGTGCATCCTGTGCACTCAGCCACAGTTAGTGTTTACCAACAATTTCCTTTCAGTTACATGCAGAGCTTTGGTGAACCTACCTTATTTCCACACCATTAACTTCCAAACAGTTTTTTCTTCCTACTGTCACTCACCATGATCTCTTCTGTGGTTTTCTGTCAAATCCAATAGCTTCTCCGGCAGTCTTGCTCTGTCTATCTCAAAAAAAATCCAGACCTTGCTTCTTCGAAGAGCCTTTCTCTCATTTGCATCTGTTTTTCTCAGTAGTTTGGGCAGTACCTTGAAAATTTCTCACCATCATTATTTTGTGTTTACTCTGAAAGTATGAAGCGTTCCATAATCCCAGGTGGAGTAGTTAGAGCCAATTTAACTGGGTTACTTAAAGGAGTAAGACACAATGCTTCACTTGCTCAGGCAGCAGTATTATTGTGCCAAAAACCAAGCAGTTCATGGTTGCCAATGCTCTGAAGCATGAGACTTTATCTCCTGTAAATAGGATTAGCAAATGAAAATATGTATTCTAGTTTCATACAGCAGGATTATCAGCAAACCAATACATTTCTGTGATGTTCCTTTTAACTCTATTTTCTGATGAGTACTAAGACAGCTTTTGTGAATCTCTTCTGTGAAAAAGTGCACATATTTGAACATGTTTAACATGTTGGATTGCAGATTTAGACTCTAAATTTTAGATCATCTCTTCAGTAAGAATAATAGAAATCACTCAGTCAAAAATTTTCCTACTAGAAGAGGAAAAAGTTGCATCATAGAATCACTACAAATAATAGAGCATCTTAATGCAACAAATGTATAGCCACTAATGACACCATTTGAAATACTGTGTCCTTTCAGCCTTAAGGTATCCATTTTATATAAGAACATTTAAAACCAAAGGAAATACTGCTGCACAAGTTTTTCTTCATGACTCTCCCAAAAGCAGATTTTGATTGTTAACAATTTCTGAGAAGTCACTGGAAGTGGGAAATCTCCTGCTCACATTAATTCAACATTGGTTCAGAAACACTGTATTTGTCATCTGAAACTCCATGGTATGGCTCTGAAACAGTCTGTGCTGGTTTTGGCTGGAGTAGAATTAATTTTCTTCACAGTGGCTAGTACGGGTCTGTGTTTCAGATTTGTGCTGAACACAGAGTTGATAATACTGAGATATTTTTTTTTATTGCTGAGTAGTTCTTACACAGAGCTAGGGCCTTTTCTGCTTTTCATACTGCCACACTGGCAAGGGAGTTGGAGGTGCATGGGAGATCAGGAGGAGAACCAGCCAGGACAGATGACCCGAACTGACAAAGGGATATTGCATACCATATGATATAATGCTCAGTATATAAAGTGGGAAGAAGAATGATAAAGAGGGGAACTTTTGGAGTGATGACATTTGTCTTCCCAAGTAAACACTACATGTGATGGGGCCCTGCTCCCCTGGAGATGGCAGAACATCTACCTGCACATGGGAAGCAGTGAATTAATTCCTCTCTTTGTTTTGCTTGTGTGAATAGCTTTTGCTTTCCCTATTAAACTGTCTTTATCTCAACCTAGGAGTTTTCTAGCTTTTAACCTTCTAATTTTCTCCCTGATCCTACTGGTGAGGGAGTTAGCGGGTGGCTGCATGGGGCTTGGTTTCTGACTGGGGTTAAACCACGACACAGGCTTGTTGCAGTCTGAAATTCAAATACCAACAGAAAAGGAACTGCTAGGATTAAACAGGAAACCTTGGGCTACAGGGGCTGGGGAAAAAAACATCATCTAAAAGACCAGACAAGATCCATTGACATTCATTTTGTGTGGATTGTCCTGATCTCCCCTAGCAGGATGTAGAGAGACTTTGCATGATGCTATCAATTATCCCATTGTTTTCTTCGTCCCTGTGTAAATCCTTATTTTGGGAAAAGCTGAGTACCCTTTGCTGGGGTTTGGAAGTTGTTAACTCACTTGTCTACCATTGGTTTCTGTGTTGCCATAGTTATTATATTGTCTCCTTGCATTGGCTAGCCAAATGACCAATCCCCTCTTTGGCCCAGCAGCCCTTTTAAGCTGCAGGAAATTTGAATAAAGGGTCTTCTTCGCTGCTGGATTCCCTGCGTGGTCTCTGTCTCCTGTACCTCCTCCGCCTGTCCCTGCCACGAGGGACGGGCGGCGGGGGGGGATGATTCCAGCCCTGAAAACCTTCACAGAGCGGCCGGCAGTGACCCCCCAGAAACCCCTCGAACTGCAACAACCCTTCCCCAGTATAATCTTGCTTACTGGAAATATCAAATCCTTTTTCCCCCAAATGTAAATACTGGATCTGAGAAATGCAAATCCTTTTTTTCCCTTGTGTCACCCCTGTTGCTGGAAATGCTGATAGACTGTGGAAACCCCTGTTTGAAATAATCCTGCCTCCTCATTAGCATGGAAGCCCCCAAAACACTTGAATAGCACTTATGTGTTCAATAAATCATTCCAGTTTTTGCCCCCATATCTAGGATCATGATAGCTTTATTAGAGCATTAATAAAGCTCATGAAACTTCATCATGTAGTCTCATACCAAAACAACATAAGAAAAATTTCCCTGAACTGTGTCCATATTTACTATAAATTCAAGCTCATTACATATTGCTTAGTTTTATTTGCTATTTAAAATGTGATGTAATACACTTATGCACAAAAAACCCTAACCTCTAAACTTCACTGAAAAACTAATTTACCAGCCTGAGCATGAATTATCTGACTTGGTTCTATATGACAATTGAAATATCCAGAGACTTGCCAAAGAACGGATAGCATTCACTGTCTGTGGGACAAACTCCTGTTAAATGCATGAAGAAAATAACAGTACAGTCGGAATTTGTGTTTTCCTCTACAGCAGTCAGAAATAAAGACATCACGTTACACAGAATATAAATCTCTCATTTGTATTTGTGAAGAGTAAAGTCAGGACCCCCAATTTTAGGAAACCAGAATTCCAGCTCTTCAAGGAGTTAGTCAATAGGACCCCTGGGGCCCCCAGGGCCAAGGGGTTACTTAAAGGAGCAAGACACAATGCTTCACTTGCTCACTCCCCCCCAGGGACATGGGTGCAGACCAGGGCTGGCAGATCTTTGAGGATGCCTTCCATTGAGTGCAAGAGTTTTCAATCATGAGGTGCAATAATCAAGTAAGGAAGGCAAGAGGTCAGCATGGATGAATCAATACCTGCTGGTCAAACCAAAGAGCAAGAATGAGATACACAGGCTGTGGAAGCAAAGACAGATATCCTGGGAAGACTATAGGGATGCTGCCCAGCTGTGTAGGAATGTGGAAGCAAGCCACGGAACAGCTGAAGTTGAACATGGCAAAGGATGCAAAGAATAGGAAGAACTTCTACAGGTATGTCAGTCAGAAAAGGAAGGTCAAAGAAAGTCTACTGCCCATGATAAGCAGGGCTGGCAAAGTGGTAGCTACAGACGAGGAGAAGTCTGAGGTACACAATAACGTTTTGTTCCTCAGTCTTCAATGGCAATTGCTCTTCCCATACCTCTTGAATGGATGGATGGCAAGACAGGGACTGGGAGAGCAAAGTTCCTCCCACCATAAGAGAAGGTCAGCTTCATGACCACCTGAGCATACATAAGTCTCTGGGACCTGATGAGATGCATCTCAGAGTCCTGAGGGAGTTGGCTGATCTAGCTGCCAAGCCACTTTCCATGATATTCAAAAAGTCATTGCAGTCAACCAAAGCACCTGAAAATTGGAAAGAGAAACATTGTACTCATTTTTAAAAATGTATGAAAGGAGGACCTTGGGAACTACCCACTAGTCAGCCTCACCTCTGTCTAGGAAGATCATGGAACAGATCCTCATAGAAGCAATACTAAGGCACATGGAGGACAGGTAGGTGATTCAAAACAGCCAGCATAGCTTCACCGAAGGCAAGTAAGGCAAATACTGTCTGACCAACCCAGTAACCTACGTTGGAATGACTACATCAGTGGACAAGGAAAGACCTATGAACATCATCTATCTGGTCTTCTGTAAGGCCTACAACTTGGTCCCCCACTTGGAGCAATACAAATTTGAAGGTGCACTGTTTGACGGATGCAAACTTGGTTGGATGGCAGCATACAGAGGGTAGTGCTCAATGTCCAGATGAATTTTGGTGAAAAGTGGTGTTCCTCAGGGGCCCATATTGAGACCAGTACTGTTTAATATCTTCATCAATGATATAGTGGGATTGAATGCATCCTCAGGAAGTCTGAAAACACAAAGATGAGTGGTGCAGTTGGCATGCCTGAGGGAAGAGACACCATCCAGAGAGACAAGCTCGAGAAGTGGACCCATGGGAACCTCATGAAATTCAACAAGGCCAAGTGCAAACTGTTGCTTTGGGTTGGGGCAACTTCCTGTATCATTACAAGCTAGGGCATGAAAGGATTCAGAGCAGTCATGCAGAGAAGGGCTTGGGGATGCTTGTGGATGAAAGGTTGGACATGCCCTGGGATTGTGCACTTGCAACCCAGAAAGTCAATCATATCCTGAGCCTCATCAAAAACAATGTGGCCAGCAGATTGAGGGAGGTGATTCTGTCCCTCTACTTGCCTTCACGAGACCCCACCTGGACTGCTGCATCCAATTCTGGGGTCCTCAGCACAGGAATGACAAGTCTATGACCTGCTGGAGCAGGTTCAGAGAAGAGCCATAAAACTGACCAGAGGGCTGGAGCACCTTTCCTATGAAAGCTCTCAAGGCTGAGAGTTTGGGTTCAAAATGGAAAAGAGAAGGCTCTGGGGAGACCTTTTCATGACTTTCCAGTACTTAAAGGGGGTTTGTAAGACCAGGGATGATCTTTTCATCAGGGTCTGTTGTGATAGGAAAAGGGGCAATGGTTTTAAACAAAAAGAGGGTAAATTTAGACTAAATATAAGGAAAAAAATCTTTAGCAATGAGGGTGGTGACACCCCAGAACAGGATATCCATAGATCTGACAGATACCCCATCCCTGGACACTTCAAGGGAAGGTTGGATGAGGCTCTGAGCAACCTCCTCTAGTTGAAGGTATCTCTGCTAATTGAAGGGGAATTGGACTAGATGATCCTTAAAGATCCCTTCAGGCCAAAGTATTGTATTCTATATCATGGTTTACTTAAAAACTAATGCAAAGGTTATATTTCAAAATATGTATATTTTATATACCACATAATGCAACAGTTTCTTCTCAATTAACATGAATCACCCTACCAATCTTTCTCCATTGCAGAAATTTATTCATGTACACTTAGATAGCAAAATATTTTTTTTAATGTAGAGAAATCGTTAATATTTGTACTAAGGATTAAAAAAATTAAAATATTTTAAAGCAACAGAGTGCTTCCCTGTCTGCTTCAACATTGTTATGAAAGGAAAAAAAATATTGCAGATAAATACCTTATGAACTTTCCCCATAATTTTTAAAGCAAAACATCCCTTTTCAGAACAACTAAGGGATACAATGTTAAAACTGTCAGCTAATGGGCTAGACAATTGTTACCTTCATTACAATGTCAGATTGAAAGAACAACTAGAAAGTTATATACTAGAACAATAAATAGCATTCTAAGCTATACTGCTGTTCAATCTTTAAGCAGGTGAAAGCAATTTCCAACACTGACCAACACTAGGATTAAGGGCAAAAATCCAAGCTACTGAATTAATTGGTTTAACAACTAACAAACACAGGGGAAAAAAACTAACTAACTAACTAAATAAATAAGAATAAACAGACACAGATATCCACAAAGAGAAAAGATTTTCAAAGCTTGGAATTAAAAAATTCTATGTTCAAGGACAAACAGAATAACAGTATATTTTCTTTTGGAAGAAAATACACTAAGTAGACATGGGCTTTAGCATATTTAGCAGTCATCTAATTTCACATAATCACATCATTTGAAATATCACTACAAAGAAAAAAGCAGTAAATTATATGTAAATTCTCTTTATTAATACTCTTCTAAAATATCTGTTCTGTCTCTATCCTCCTCCCCCTTCTTTCTTCACCCTAGCAATGATTTCTGCCTCTCAGTCTTGATTGCTCTGATGACCTCAATCAAAAGGCAATTATCCAGCAAGGATGGAAGGTAATTATTCCCATCAAGGAGAGATTGAATGCACCTGAATAGACAGCTGCAGTTCTTCCTGGGATTACATTATTGCTACAGAAACTGCCTCTATTAATTTGTGATGTATGTCAAATTTATGACAAAAAACTTGATTTGTTTGCAGAACAACTACTTTTTCCATTTCATCCAACGCTCACTTTAAGGCGAGAGCAACAGTCAATTGTAAGGTACTTTAATATATAAATGACAATTGTCAGCATGCAACCAACTGCTAAGAAGTGAATATGACATAAAACGAGGAAAGGGAACTGAAGCTCCAGATAGATATAAATTATATAATTCACAGACAGAGTCACAAGCATGGATACTTCAGCCCAAACTTGCCAAAATCCTGCCGTAGGGACAAAAGTATAGGGAACATACACACTAGTAAAAGAAAAATGGAAAAGATCAGCAAGAAAATAAGTTTAGTCAACCAATTTATCTTCAACCCTAGACAGGAAAGTGTTTAATTCTAGAAGAAAAAGAATATAAAATCTGTAAGTTATTATGAAAGATTTATACTTCAATATTTACAGCAATGTCCCATTTTTAAAAGATGCTGACAATCTACCTGCTCTTAAGACTGTTGAGGACTTATAAGTCCTCAGACTTATAAGGTACATCTTAAATTCTGATCTTTGTCTGGAAATTTTGGGTGAGAATTCTAATCACTGTAATCACCTTACATGTTAAAATTTTGCGTTCTTTAGGCAGAGTTATATGATTAGTACATGTGATTTCTAACATAAAAATTAAAAATTCAGTAGATTTAGAGGGGTTAAAAGGGACCATTTCCCATACCAATGCTTACCTCCTAAAAGGTTTAAAGCAAAGAAGGCTGAATCAGAATGCATTTTGCTCACATACTACTGAATTATAAGGAATCTTAACAGAAAATCAGCCAAAAAAGCTGTTGTTACATTTTACTAAATGCTATTGTTCTGCATAGGCTACATCTGTAAATCTTGCATCAGGAAAGATATGTAAAACTTGACATTCTAATACTAATAGACCATCATAAATCTCAGCAGTAAGGTCACACAATATAGTGCCAATTAAGTACATACACGGCATATTTAATTTAGAAATAGGAAATTATCTATTGTAATCTTATATCCCTTTATTCTTGGAAGCATAGTATCGAGTCCCAGTGACTTACTAATTTAAAATTTATCATGTTTTCTATAACCTTCTTCTGGGACACTAAAGTCTCTCAGACCATTTGCATTCTTATTATCTCAAAAGTGTATCACACTAAAGTCTCTCTTTTAACTTGTAATCTAAAAGAATCAAATATTTTTTCAACATTTTCAAATTTTCACCGTCATATCCATCTTCTTTCTGTAGTACACTGAAATATAAGAAAAGAAGGGAAAGGAAAAGGGAGCAGAGTGTAGGAAAAAAGAAAAGTAAGAACAAAAGGGGCAAGTATTTGCCCTGACTATTGCAAAATTCTTTTTTTACTTCCCAAAGTAAAAGACACAGCTGAATTTCCAGCCTGCAAATGAGAACTGTGCAGTTCGACTGGCTTAGCTCTTGCAACACATGTTTTTCTCCTTCCTTTTTTTGTACTTTGAATGTTACAAAAAGTTTAAAGTGCAGTCAAAGTTCCCTTCTTTAAGCCTGTTTTACTGCTGACTAAACATACAAGTCCTGCTTGGGCTTCATTTCTCTTTTTATCACTACTTAGAGCTGTGTAGTGGTTTCTATCTTGAAATTCTCAGTGATAAATGTCAGTTCATACATAAAACAACTTTTCTTTTTCCATGAAGAGGATAGCAGAAATGTACTGTAGAGTGCTTTATTAAAAGTTTGTGTGCATCAGATATGAATAAAATAAAACACAAAACTATTTATCTACCTGGAGAACATTTGATATATATATATGACTTCTGTTCAAATTATCTTTAGATTCATAATTACCGTGGCTAAATTTTGCAAGTTGCTAAATAAACTTCAGCCCATCCATTTTTAAATGATTGTCAGTTTCTGATTTAACTATAGAAAAGCTGCTTCTAGATATTTTGATTTACTATATAATGATCCTAAGAACTGAGGCATGTTTTCCTCTATCTAACTTGATGTTAGATAGTCTCCTCTGGTAGACACTTTTCTATTTGGTCTTGACCAATGAGATGCAAGCTCCTCGTCAGGATCATAGAGATTTTGTAGACAAACCTCTCAAGTCCCTTTTGGATATTTCAGGAACCATGGGGGAACTGAGCACTTAGGGAGGTCAAGTGGCCAGATTTCTGGTTTTCCGTTAGTCTCCAGTGAGGAACATATTGTTAGTGGGTTATCTTAAAATCATTCTTATCTCAAGCTAGGTTAAAGAAAATGCAAAAAAAAGATGAAGGTATTCAAAACATCTAAAATAGCTGACACAGTTACAAAAAAGATGAGGTAATCAGTATTTAATCTACTTACCCTATGATTAAATAAAAAAATCCCTTTATCTAACAAGTGTGAACTTTGGCATCTGTAGATTTTATTTTTCCTCGGGCCTTGTACCCCAGGTATTATTCCTGAAAGAAAATCTTGTCTTAGAAAGACAGACTTGGGCTTAAAATTAATTTCCATTTTGAAGCTCTCTCCTGTGTCTAGAGGGATTTCATCTGCTTTTCTAAAATCAGTTTACTTCTCCTTAATTCTGGTGATAGTCTGACCATCCATCTGAATCCAAATAAGTTTTCTTTCACTTCCTTAGCAATACAGATTTCTTATTAGGCCAGATCAGTTCTTATAGTTGACAAGCAAATTATACATTCCTTTACACAGTGAAGGTATAAATTCTCCATCTCTTTCTGTTTGGGTAACTCAGGTTGAATTTTTACTTTACACAAGTTGCAGCAGAACTTTGGCCCTTTGCTGATGGCAGCAGGACAGTAGTTTCTTCACCCTGCTTTCCTGAGAGCATATCTAAATGACAGCTAAGGTGACTTGAAAAGTTTTTATTTTGGGTGGGTTAAAGGGGTCTTTTTCCAAAGAAATCTGCTGGTTGAACTTACTCACATGTGGCTAAATTATTATTGAGGAGACAACAGTGTCTGTCTGTCTGTGGGAAAGTGCAAAAGAGGTGGAATGATTCTTCTTGGCAGCAGCCTGCTACTAGTTGGACTATGCAGAGTGATTACACCTATAGCACAAACGCTGTGTTGTCCACCTTCTCCATGGAATCTTGCATGTCTACATCGATGAATATAGAGCAGACAAATACCTTAAAGGGATATATGGTTCATAACTAGTTCTTCACAAAGACACCAACATGAGTGAAATAAGCCTTTCTAGCATGAGAGTGGGACTGGGAATGTCAAGCACCAGTCGCAACATCTGCCCTAAGAGGATGTTATGACCCATAGCCTTTTTATTCAAATCCCTACTAAGCTGTTGCAGTTTGCCAAAGACGATCTCCTCTTACCTTATTACTCTGACACACTGAGGCAAGTTAGTCTGCAATTAGAAAGGTGATAGAAATAGTTGCTGTAGCAAATGACCCCTTTGAGAAATAGTGCAGTAAGAGGTTATCAATTTGGAGCAAATAAGTTGTGCCCTGGGCCTCTGGACATATCTGCTGCTGCATCCAGTACTGCATTGATTCACAAACTTGAATATTCAGTTTGTTGCTGCCAAACAGTAATCAAGGTGTCTTGGGTAATCTAAACAACTAAATTGATCATGGAAATTCTCTATGAATTATGGTTATGGATTAACTGCTTTTGATTCACCAATAAGTTTATTATTAAGTCCAGAGCATGACACTCTCCATGAAGAGACTAGTTTAAGGGTAAATCAGAGTAAGATGACTTCTAGGAAAGAGTACATTACCTGGTAGCACCAAACTTATCAATTTTATATTGCCCAGAACGGCTAATAAGCAAATTTTATGGTATACTGTGATATACAGTTTTAAATTATGGAGGTACCACTCTCATTGGATATGTCTTACAAGAGATTTATCTGAAGCTTTAAAAGTTTATACAATTAAATATTCCTTTAAAAATCTATAAAAAAGTAGAATACTTTAAAAGATAGAAGTCATAAAAGTTCACAAATAATTTCAAATGGGAACAAGTTAGTATAAAAAGAAGCAAAAATTAAACAATAAATCACATTATCAGCAGACATAGTCCAAATTGCCATTTTAAGAGTCCTGGTTTTGTTTCTGATCCTTACTAAGTAAGCAGAGGTAAATGAAAAGAAGACAGAACAAACAAAAAAAGAAAAAAAAAGAAAAGGAAGACATACTATTTTAGCTGTATTGAGTTTGTAGAAGTTAGGAAGTTAATAGGACAAATGCGAACTTTCTACCATGCCTTCTATATTAACACGTTTGGTCTTTCGGGACTGCAGTGTAAGTCTGTTAAAATACATGATGTTACTTCCTATTCATTGCTTTTCTAATAATAAGCAACAATGAATGACTGCAAATATCTATTGCAGAAGTGGATGAGAGATGGATATAATGAACACAGTAAGGGAGTATATTTTAAACCATTATGTGATTGTAGTATGCACAAAACCAATTATATAAGTATTGTCCACATCACTTGTGCTGTTTTGCAGATCAACAGACATTTTAAAGTTCTTAGTAATAAAAACTTTATTGATTGTTTCCAAGGGAAGGGATTTCACGCAGCCCTTTTTCGAAAAACAAAAGACCAACGAGCATACTTTTTTGACCTTTATTTCCTGCATTAAAAACTGATAGCCTTTATGAAAGTATGCAGAAGCATAGTACAGAAAGCACACTTCTTAGAAATACACTAATTCCTTGCTAGGGAGACCGTCTATAGCAGGAGATTAATCTTCAAATTCAGTCTCAGTTGAAATCTGAAGAGGCTAATACAGGCAGTGAGAACTAAATGGAAGGAGAGAGTAGGAGTTTGACTACCAGACATAATTTACTGCTTTATACCAATCATGGTATATAACTAATCAGTTTTCCTTTGCTCTGAAGCCAGCTAAGAAATCTAGTGAAGCCTGGCTTTAGCTGCAGAGCAGCTCATAGCCTGCAGCCCACCTGACCATGGCCTGGCAAGCACCTCTCTCTCCTCATCTTTGTCATCTGTATGGTTCTCTGCTTGTCTCCAAACACCTACTTTTTGACCCAGTATACAAAGTAAATATTTTACCAAATGACATTTGGTATACTGAAAATGTTGATATTGAAAAATTGACACAACTTCAAATTTGTGTGGCAATAAAAAAAACAAAAAACCAAATCTATTCCCCTCACACGTAATGCATTTAGAATGACTTAACAAAGTTTGTGCCCTCTCCAGTTGGATTAATTCTGGTATTGATGTGACTCTAAGTGATCTCATTCTTTGTGCTTAACTCGGAGGAAAGACACCTGAAAGTGCACAGTTTTCTGCAAGGTTAGTGTGCTAAAATGCCTCGGGATAAGGACTGAGGAGTTGAAAGGAAGGTGGCAGTACTGCACATAATCAGGAAAGGAGGAGGGATGGCAGGTAGTTCGAAGCTGAGCTTAGGCTGCAGGGGACCCCCAGGCTCCAGTGCCACATGCTTGCAGAAGAGAGGACACAGGTAGGACAAAAGGTGTTTTACTTTTCTATGGCTGCATTAAAAATGAGCTTAAGACTTAGATGGCTGAAGAGACTTTGTTGACTAATGAACCGATGGGTCTCATGGCTGCTAATGTTCTCTAGGGTTTCCCCTGTCCCTTACAACACCCAAATGTGCTTTCCAGTATTCATCTGTTGGATCTTGTCCCTGGCAAGAAGTGATAAATATGCAGTGATCCCAAAAATACTCCCTGCCACATAACCTTAGTGTAGCAACAGCAGTCATCAAAAGTATGGATATAGGGTATGCTAGATGTCAGCAGCAGAGACAGCTGGGATGTTATATTAGAAAACTCAGCATGCCTGGAGCACAGGGTGACCCATACTGAGGGACATTCAGCCTCAGAAAATGCAGCATCAGGGCATGATAATTCTCACATTTTACAATAAGATAAGGAAAATATATATAATGCCTCTAAGACAGATGCCTGGATGTCATCTCCCATCACAAAGGCTTTACTCACATCTTTTAGTTTGAATTTCTTCATAGAGAAGTCAGTAGGAATCAAGGATAAGTACAGAACTGCCATACCTTAAATTCTGATCTGTCATTGTGTACATTTCAAAATCCTAAAGTATGCTTTCTGCTTAAATCATTATGTGATTTTTGTGGACAGATGTCATTTAGGGAAAGAGGACATTCTACAAATACCATGATGACATAACCTTTTTTCTCTGACAAGCATTGTAAAAATTAACAAAAAATCCACGTCATGTTTGAATCTACATATATAGAAACTGCATTCAGAATAAACGGTATATCCCTTCTCTCCAGTACGTGCTTACTTGATGTGGTAAGTGAATTAAACATTCCATCAGACACCATTAAAAAAAGACTGATGTAACTGCAGAATTGTGTACAAACTCAAAAATACTTATTTCACACCCATTTCTTGTATAACAACTTGTTTAGAGAATGTCGGTTGTAGTCATAACAACACAGAAAAAAATTGCACAAATATTTCTTGATTGAAAACAATTATAAAAAATAATTAAATAATACTATCCAAAAGACTACTTGTAAATAGCACACTTAAATATTCTGTAAAAAAATACAAAACCCAAGAAAACTATATCTCTAAAAAATAATTTTGTTGTACATGGAGAAAATTGAATAAAGTCTAGTTGTCTTTGTCCTCAAAAACATGTGTTCACAAATATAGTACCCTCAGCACTTCTTGTAGCATCCCGAACATATTGGTGTGGGTTAAGAGAAAGCATATTCTGTGCTCACTGTATCACTGTACATAGTGGTTTGCTCACCAGATGTACTGAACAGAATGTAGAACATTTATCCCAGCAAAGAATTTTTTTTGTCTGCTTAGATTTTTCACTAAATTTTGATGAACAGCAACGTTGAGTATTTTTCCAAAGTTCTCTGGAGTTAGTTAAAAAGTTCTGCTATTACTGGTGTGGAAGAAAAATAATGTCCTCACAGAAAATTACTAACTTGCACAATCCTTATGTCTTGTTGAAATTCTCCAAATAGTGCTGTTAAAACTCAACATTCATTTTGCCTTTCTACATATTACCATATGTATTCTATGTTACTGTCATACCTTCCCACCCTATAATGAAGTTTCTTTGTGGTTCTCACCCTTCAATTACATTTGGAAAGAGAAACATGAGGTTACTTTTTTCCCTATCACAGAGAAAACAAAGAGAAGAAATTAAACACCCTCTACCTGCACTAAGCCTGCTTATCATAAGCAGGAATGCATTGGGATAACAGAGAAAAGGGAGGACCCTGTTAAGTGAAATATTTAGGTGATATATATCCAGAAAAGCCAAATGTGGGGAACTTCAAGACCCAAAGGATTTCTCCTGGCTTGGCCAGAGTAAGCACCAGCAGTATGCTTACACTGGACCAACCAGTTTTACTCCTCTCCTGCCTATTTTACCAAACCCCATTTAGTTCATCCCCATCCAATTTGATCCCCCTTTTTATAATCCCCTTAAAACATCCGATAACAATACTTATCCTACAAATGTCTCAAATATCCCATAGTGAGTTTGCTCTCACCCTTGAGACCCTTGCTCATCGTGTTTCCTCCATTTTACCAGTTGTGAAGCTCTGTCTGAAGCTTCCCAAAGCTGTGCTCTGCTGATCCTTTCAGTGTTCTGCAAGCTCTTGGTCTTTGGTAGTGTTTCTGTTACTTCCTAATCACTGAAGTTTCCATACCTAGATGTTTAACTCTTTACTTCTCCTGATTTTTATAATTCTTTTTAAAATTTAATTGACATTAACCAGACAACATCAGAACTCAAATGCCCTTATATTTCAGATGTCCACATACCTTTTACCATCCATATATCCTTATAATACAATTTTTTCAAAGATAGAAACACCTTCGTTAGGGGATTATGGCAACTGCCATTTAGCAGCCTCAAAACAACAGCAGTCTGATTATGCAGGATTGTAACCTTACTATCTGGATTATTTTCAAATGTACTAAGAGACACATTTCGAATTCACCATATATACTTAAACATGAGAGAAATACAGTCTGTTTTAGACTCTTCTTGACAATGAAAATGTTTTGTTACTCATACAGGGTCCTTTGTACGTCACACCAATGAATATTAAAAATCTTTCCTTGTTTTCATGGTTTTATTTGCTCCTTTTTCTCCAGCTGTGAAATACCTGGTATAGTAGAGTCCTGGTCCATGACTTCTACTGCTACTGCCTCAACAATAGAAACAGAAAACAAAACAAACAAACCCAGTATTAAAGAACATGCCAACAGAGAATAGTTGAACTTCCCTCTGCCAACTCATCCTTTGGCCTTACCGATACCTCTCTAGTAATCTGCTGCCCTACTTCATTTCCTCACTTCAATTTCCTGTATTAAGGCCCCTCAAGGTAGAGACCCTATTTTTCTCTCTCTGATGTAGGAGGGTTAATCTCCACCAGGCCTCTACAAAGCAAATAATAGACCTCTACAATTATAAAAATATCACTTTCCTTTTTCTGGCAGGACCATATGTCACATCTCAGAAAAATGTCAAGGTTTTCACAGGCCCCACTGTTGTTATTGCTGCTTGTACTGGACAGTAAAACACAGAGATTCAGAGACTGATGATTTTACAACGCATTCTAGAAGAATGCAAAAAATATTGTCCCTAATATCAATGTAAAATAAGTAAATAAATAAAAGCCTGAGTTTTCAACACAATACAGAATTCTGATTATCTATTTAAAGAAAATATTTTATCACCATTACAAAAAAGTTCACAGTATAATTAAAAAAAATATCAAAACCAAACCAGAATTGGGATACTTGATTCCAAGTTCTATAAGGCAAATTCCTTACTTCTCTTACATTAAAGTTGAGTCATTCTGAACAGCAAGCAAAGCCTGAGGGGTATGGATATCTCCAACTCTTATAGTGACATGCCCTCAAAGAGTTATGCCTCATCACTCCTCACCCTATAAAATTTTTGAGGGATTTCAAGGACAGCTCTAAAGAGAGCTTGTTGCAATATGCTAGCCCAAAGGAACAGAACACTATGGGTAGGTTTCTGTCCATATAATCTTTGAATATTTCAGAAATTAAAATGGCTAAATAAATATGATGTCTGAACTCTTTTACTATGAGGTATCACCATTCTACACTTTTATATTTTTTAATTTTACCAGGGATGTTGTCCTTAAGTGAAACAAGGGGAAAATTGCCTGTATTCTTAAATAGAACAAATAAAAATAAAATAAGACCTTAAGTTTCTGTAGTAATTTTAGAGGTGGAAGAGAGGAAAGGCAATCAAAATCAAGATGAAAAATGGGAACGATAATAGACAAAGACACCTAGCTGATGTTGTTACAGGGGATAATTCCGAAAAAGAAACCTCTTCAGGTGTTCTAATCTGCAGGGTGTACATTCTGAAAGTTACTTTGGGGTTTTTATTTATTCTATGGCACTAAACTATAAATTCAGTGAAAGAGTTTACAGAAAGTATACTGAATTATTGTATAATCAGATTTTCATTTTTAAATTATAATATTAATTTTTTTATTTATTTCCTTTTTTTTTTTTGGTAAGTTTCTTTAAATATTTTAGGTCTTTGTGTGCTCATAGGTGGATAACTATCATTGTGGGAAAAGTCATGCTTAACAATTAACTCTTAAAAAAATTTTTTCTTTCAAAATTTATGAGATATTTGAGGAAAACAAAAAACAGTAAAAAAATAAATAAAAAATCTCCATTTCCAAGGCAAGTTTAATACTTCTATTTAAAGGAATTCAAATAAAACAAAGTAAAATACAAATTCACAATCAAACCAAAGTCTCCTCAAAGTCATCTATTTATTCTCTATTTAGTTTCTCCAGAACTAAAAATTAGAACCAAAATAAGTAATTAAAAATTAATAAAATAGTTTCGGAACAATAAGATGTTAAAAAATGGAAAAGAATAATTAAAAAGTCTTAACATATTGCAAATGAGGTTTTAGACATTTTGAAACATTTTTAGCTCTTCTTGGTATATCTTTATTGACACCAATCCTTTCTAATACAGTAAAAATGATCCTGAATGACCCATTTAGACACCATGTTACAGAAATAATTATGCAATTCCAACTATTAATCAAAAAGGTACTCTTTCAATTGTCCTGTCCTTCAACATAGCAAGCTGTTCAGACAGAAGTGATGCAAGCACCTGTTTATATCATATAATTGTCATCAGATTGTGTTCAAATGTGAAATCTATAGTATCTCTCAGTGATCTACTTGTTAACTTGAATTGCCACATGCTCAGCTTTAGAAACAGGTTTAGGAAACCAATGTGTAGTAGAACAACAAAAATTACAGAAAACCAAGCACATTATTGACAGATTTCAGGTACGTGCTAAAAGGTATGAGAGAGAAAGTGATTTCTGGCTGCCTTACTGCAAGATAAACATAACTCAGAAACAGTTGCAGCAGAATTTCTTTTCCTATTTCTTTATTTTATAGTGCATTGAGAGTTTAGACCCATTGAGCATATGGTTGTGAAAAACTTCAATCATTTTTACTAGGTACAAAGCTTCTTTCATTACACATCGTAAAGCAACAATTACAAGTAAAGAAGATCTGCAGGAAAATAAATAGCTTAGCTTTTTGAAAACTCTGGATCTTATTTTATTTTCTTCCTGAATAGCTTGCAAATTCAAAGAATTTTGACATCCTGTGAAAATCAATGCAACACTGTCTTTTCACGTAAACTGTCTATCTGATACTGGAAAAATACCCAACTGTCATGAAATAGTGGTTTCACAAGACCTACTGAGAAATTCTATAGTTTTAAGCCAAATGCAACTGTGAGCCTCAATAAAATCCACCTATCTGAGATTTCTGCAGTGTTTGAATTGTATCCTGATAAAAATAAAATATGGTATTGTACTGGAAACTTTATTAATGAGTGCCAGCTCAGGTCAAGACTTAAGGTTTAGGTTTTTGCAAGTATAATGAAAATTTATAACTATAAGATTCTTATTTTGTAAAAATAATTGCCAGAAGGTGTCAAACCTGATACTTGCCTTTTCTCATGATTTTCATATTTCCCTGTAATTGCTGACTGCAGGTATTTCCTCATCTGATAAATTATCAAGTGCGATCCTTGCTCAGAGGCCTTTTGAAATTGAAAATAATCAATTGAACTTGACTCACTAGGGGCTAAGCCACATTATAGCAAATATTTCTGAAATTAAACTGTAGTTTGATTTTAAAAGTAATGAGATTTTTTGGGCTGGATTAAGGAATGGCACTGTTCTTATAAATGTGATTTTATTAATTAAGCAATCATGAAGGAATTGCTTAATGGAACTCTGCATCTTGAGTGGCAAAAAGTCATTTCAGTTTCTAATCATAATCTTTAGAAACTCCTAGGGGCAAAAAGAAATTTGTGATTTATATTTTCTTCCATTTTAACATCATTGAGGAACATTCTACTTCTACAAGCTTTTTTTTAAATATATCCCATTTCTGATTTTTCAGACCTTTCCAAGGGAGTAATAATTTAATTGGATGAAGGATGGCCATGTTTAATGATTATTATTACTAAATTTGTCCTTCTGAAGTATTTGAGCTTTTTTAAAAAGGACTAGCCAAAGTCGTTATAGAATTGGATACATAATTCAAAAAATTTTATGATTACAACCAGAAAATAAGTAGTGAAGGTTAAGGAAATTCCAGAGTAGATCTACCAAACTTACCTAGATTCTTATAGGATTATTTTCCAGTGGTATCTGACTACTTAAAATTATATGAAGTTCTTCAGTGTGTCTTTAGAAATATAAGTTAATTTATATCAGCAATAAAGCTAGCCAAAAATGCTAAAAAACTCACAAAGTGTTTACGCAAAAGAACTTTTTCGCTTTTTTTTGAGAATCTCTTTTAGCTGAAATGATATTTTTCATTAAATACATAATGAATTATGTTTTGACTACAAATTGTTCTTTTTCACAAGCAGGTGATTATAGTATGTTCTCATTTGAGTGACACAGAGGTTTTTTTTTTCTGTAGATATTTGCAAGTGTTCCACAGAAACAATTATATTTGCTTCTTAAAAATGGAAAGAGAAGCTATAATTTAAACAAAGAAGTAGTCATGGATGTGTACTTTTTCATCGTCATTGAAGAATATTATCACACCAGGTAGCAAGAATATTCAAGGTTAATAGCCATAAAATTCAAGTTAAGAAAGACTGGCAACCATAAAAGCCAATAATTTCAGTTTAAGATGGGCGAGATCTCAAAACACTGATTTTCTCAGCTTTCTTGCACCTTCTCACCAATGTAAGGCTGGTAAATTCATGCTGATGTTGGCTCCACCACTCAGGCAACAAGTCCAAAAATTAAAGTGAAATATTTCCACCAGCATCATATGTCAGATTTGTTGAGACCACCCTCATCGTTTTTGCTGAGGTACAATATGCAACTTTACCTTACAAATTTTCTGCTAGCACATAAAAGATGGTCTTTATCTCCCCTGTTCTTTATACAGTTTTATAAAGTATTTGGTCCATTGTTATTTATGAATAAATTCATCATTAATTCTTCTGTAGATCTTCTGAACTAAGCTTTCAGTCTGTCGACTGGAATTTACGGTGGTCTTCTGCTATCCTTTTCAGTCCCACATTTCTATGATTTAAATCTTCCTGGTTTAAAATGAAATAGTGTCCTTATACATAGAGATGAAATAGGATAGGCTGGCCTAAACCCATCAGAACAAGAATAGGGACAGTGATAGATAACCACAAAGTGTCAAGAGACTGTTAATATGATGAAATAACATTAAAATAGTAGTATTTAGTAATGGTATTTCAGCTTGCGTCTTGCTCATATCAAACTCATCACAAGTTTGAAGCTAGAAAATTGGCAAAATGGCCTTTAGCCTACTCCTATTTACCAATCATTCTACAAACACAGGCAGTGGACAGACACTTTCAACATGTCTTACAATCACACATTGTAAGACACATGTCTTACAATGACACCTAGTGTCATTCAGCTTATGTCGAAATAATAGAATAATCCAATATTCTGCAGGAAAAACAAAACAAACAAAGCATAATAATAATAAATCAAACAATGCACTATTATAGGATACTTTTTCTCTCTTATTCCACTTAAATTCAAGGTTATGACACTAAAGTTCTTCATAAGCCTTTCATCTCTGCGTAAATGAGTGATTTAATAGCTTTTCAGATTTATCTCTAAACACCCTACCCGTAACTTTGGGATCCTTTGATGTTTGATTCAAGTGCTGTCTATATTCAAGGAGCTAAACTCGGTTTCCATTTTCAGGAATTTCTGTGAACATATATGTCAAGGTGATATCAACAATGGAATGATTTGAAGCGGCAGTCTTCCTTACTCCCACTGAGTAAAACTTCCTGTTTTGTTTTCAGCAGTTCCAAAATAGTTGAACACAAAAAAAATATTTCCCTGTTAAGATCAGATCACCACAATGAGATCTATAATGCCTTGCTACTCTCACTTTACCTCTTCTCAAAATGCTTTAAAACTAAAGTTGATATTAAGAGGCAGAACCTATTTCCCTACATCCTGGCTCTAAATTCATCCAGAACAAATCCATTTAGTACACTGTGTCGTGAAGGGTTTCAGGCTCAGAATGAATTATCTCCACCCTAATTTTGTCAGCTTTAAGGATACCAGCTATAAAAGCAATCCTGTTCTTAACTGTAAAACAGGGTTTGATGTGTAGGCCTGTTTTTTGGCAATTTTTCCAAGAAGTTCTGAACAACTGCTCAGCAGAGGACATTTTGCTTGGTAACACCCATGAAATTAATGCACCAATTCTTTCTAGATCTGCATTTGAAATTTCCCTTAGTAGGATTGTTTATTTTGTAGTAATATGTCCAAACACATTTGGAGTTTTCCAAGAAATGAGTAGGATGTTTGCATTTAATCACTACCTTTTCACCTCAAAGATGCAGTACCTCTCCCGATACAAAGAGCTTAATAAACCTAACAATGTCAGAATAAAAAAGAAAGAAACAAAATATTCCAAGAAGGAGTAAGAAGGACATCTTTTCTCAATCTATTTATAATGTTTTTCAGCCATGGGAATGGCTGGAACACCCTGTGATCCAGCAATATCCTATTAACTTGGTAGAAAAAAGCCAAGTTCTCCCTTGTTCTTATAATATTGTTCCCTGAAGAATGAATTTAAGTGTTTCTTTTTTAATGTAAGATATTAGCATATATAATAAAGGGTCAGTTCCAGAACTTGGGAACTATGGCACTTAGACAGGTCTCCAGGGTCCCCAGAATCATAGTTACCATTCCTGGAGATACAGCCTTGAAGCCAAGAAATTATCTGTAAAAGCCTGCCTGGGAAAATTAGTGTTTTAAACCATTCTGACTTGAATATTTGAGCAATTAAAGATAATTAAAATAATGTTTGAGGAAAATACTTTTTCACAAGTGTATGACGTTAAACACAGTGCTCTTGAAACACTCTTTTTTCCTTTAAGAAAGACTCTCATTCATTGATTTCCTAGCTGAGGAAACTGTAATTCCATATAATTATTTCATTGCCATTGGTGTATTGACTGTCATTTTGGTATTAGCAGTGTTACATGCTCTTTTAAAGGGTCACCATTACCAATTCCAGTCTGGGCTGGATAGACTGACATGACAATAACAGGATGGAAAGGTTACTTCTTAAACATATTAGCCATGACACACAGCACTACCTAACTCAAATAAAATGTGACAGTTTTTGTTGTGTAATTCCTCCAGTTTTAAAAATAGACTAATGATTCAATTAATTCATACTGCAGAAAAACATCATAGTTTCAAGAATGAACACTCTTTATTGATTTTGTAGCCTAATAATTCTATACATGTTTTAAGAAATACCCAAATAAAAAAAAATAGTCTGCATTTTAAATTTGTTGGACTGCACTGGTAACCTGCAAGCAGAGTAATTTAGATATGCTTCCATAGGAACTGCTTCTTTTTGGAAAATGTCCCATTGAATGTTCTCTTACAGCTCTGGAAATGATCTGTCAAAAGATGCTACTGCAGATGTTTCCATTTGAGAGGAACTCATGGAAGAAGTAGAGGGAAAGGCACATCTCCTTCCAAACTGCCTGTCAGTCTTGTTCAAGAGCAGATTCAGAAACTAAAATTTACCCCCTTTGGCAGCAGAGACTGAAACATTTTTCAGAGCAGGTTTTCTGTGGAAAAAAAATTCCATAAAGTGTCATAGCAGCTGTGACAGAATAAGGATACACCCACACAGAAAGCTGCATGTGAAATTTTTACCACTCAGATTCTATTTTCTCAGGAGGATGAAATAAATACTTTACATTTTTTTGAGTATGATCTTTCTATCATCTTATTTATGTAGCACTCAGCAGTGAACAGAGTAAGAACATTGGTATTACTTTGCAGATTAGTAATATGATTTCTGCAGACTCTTCTGTGACTCTTCACAGTCATCTACACCTATGAAGTCATGTATAATAACACTATGCTGAATTCTTTTATTTTCATAATCTTATAAATGGATTACTATTTCTGAATTGAGAACTTGAGGATAGGATAATATTTGAATGAATAACATTAACATGTAAGGGCAGTATGCAGACAAACCCAGAAAGGAAAAAAAAACAAAACAAAAAAAATAAAAATAAACTGTCAGGAATCAGGAAATAAAATATTTTCGCCTAATGAAAAGGGACTTCTTACCTGCAGTAAGTTTTCCAACATTTATTTCTTGATCAAGCTTAAATATCTTGTTGTTTACCGAGATATCAGAGAAAAATGTTTAGAGAAAAAAATGAAGCACATTTCCAATTAAAACTGAATAATATTAAGGGAAAATCCTAGAAGGTAGCCATGAAAGGCATTCCACACAGTAGAAGTTTTCTCTGGAGAGATTTTGTATAGATTGCTCAGGAATACAAATTTCGTTAAAATTATTGTGATATCAGAAACACTTGGAAGATTTAAACTCCTAGAAGCTAGATGAATGTTTCACCTTTCTTAGATCATGAAGACATATTTGCCACAGGATTTATAAAGTAAGGAGGTCGATAAACAACAGTAATCATGATGTGCAATTTTTAATCAGCAATTTTTAAAGAGTTATCCATGGAGCAGTCTGGTCTACTATGTCCTGTTTCAAGCCTTGAAATACTAGAAACTCAAGGGCCATGGAACAAAGTTGATGGCACATCACTAAAAAGTTTCAACCTAGTAATTACCAATCTATCAACCTCATGCCAACCTGTTAAAAAATAATAGGTAGGACTTAAGTACTAAAAAAAGACAAGGCCATGCTAACTGACATGAATTATACAGAAGTGCTGATGGTGTACTTAATAATTAAAGGAAGGCAATTAATCCAAATCAGCATGGAATTATGGAAAGCAGATATTAATTTAGATCTTGGTTATCTTGGAAGGATCTTTTTTTTTATGCAGTTATAAATTTGATTGATAAAAAAAATAATGCCAATACAGTATGCTTAGGTTTTAAAAAGGCAACATTATTCATATTAAATTATTTTCATTTTTATTTAAAATGTAAAGTATCATGAACACTGAAATGAATGAAACAGTGGTTAATTGATAATGTAAGAAGAAGGACTGTATATTACTACAATGGTTGTCTACTGGGGTCCCAGATACATAGTTATGCTTAATACCTATTTCACTTAATCTAAAAGTGACCTTAAAAAACCTCTAGTCCTAACGAATAAGATTTTTAAATGACACAATAACCAGACCGCTAATCCTGGATTACCTGAGGGGTCAGAAAAAATTGCAACACCACCCCACTCCCTCAGTTTGTTTTCCAATGTCACTAAAGGCAAAATAGCACTGCTAAGTATCAAGACCATGGGCTATATTTCTAGGATGAAACACTGAAAAACTTTAAAATGAAATCTCTACAAGCCAATGTCACAAATAATAATAAACATTTCTGGTGGCTAAAGTAATAAACATTGTGTGTATATACCAGTTCTCTTACACAACTCTTACTTGAATACTGTGTTTGTAATTCAGGGAGGATGCCAAGGAGCTGGAGAAGTTTCAGAGAAATGTTATTATTGATTTAAAAGTGTGGAAATTACATCTTCCACTGAAAAACTCAAATCCTTTTACTAATGGAAACTTTAAAGCCAGGAGTAAACTACATATAGAATACAGAATAGTCAATGGGCATCTTATATATTAAGAGCATGTTGTCACAAAATTAAATACTGAAAATTAAAGCTGTAAATTCTTAGGCTGAAATAAATGCACAGTTTATACTCTAATAGATTAAGCACAGGAGCAACTTTACCACAATTTTTGCAGCATCTATGTAAACAAATGTGTTTTAAAACTTGATTTCTTAGTCCTCAAGAATTTACTATAGTTTCAGAGATTTTATAATTTCTGTTGCCTGATTTAGAGAGCTCAAACTAAGTAATCACAATAGTATCTTTAGTGTTACTTAAGAACACTAGATCACTCTATTATTTAAATGTAGTTCTCATCGGTCATTTCTCTGAAACAGTGAAGTGTGTACATAAAAAACAGGAGTCTCCCTGATGATATTCTACAACATGGAATAAAAATATTTTGGGGACTAAACAAAAAACCTTATCTGCACGTAGCATTAATGCTGTTTTCAGTTTACTTTCTCATTAAAATTTCATCTGTTCTTACAACCTCATTCATTGCACTGAAAGAGAAAACCTTACTAATTACACTTAATAAATAAATTCTACTAAGCAAACTCCACAGCTTGAGGTTTCGTTAAAGCTGCTGATCCATAGGCAGGAAGTGCAAGTTTAAGAAATTGCAAACATCACTTAACAGCCATTTATAATTTTTTCCCCTTTTTTACATATCCAAGTTAGAAAAACTGCAAAGTTATCTTGGAATGTATTCTGGTTTTTGGTTTTGTTTTAGGTTTTTTTTTGTTATTGTTTTTTGTCTGGTTTTCGGGGGGGGAGGGTTGGATAGGTTTGGGTTTTTTTCTGTTGTTGTTGGATTTTTGTTTGGTTGGTTTTAGGGTTTTTTGAAATATTATGGGTGCTTGAGGGCATCACTATTGAGAGAGTACAAAGATCCAAAAAATACACGTTTGGAAAACTGTCACATATGACCAGTGTCTTCCAGTCATTCAATGTACAGACAGCATTAAGCTTTGCCTGAAGTCCTGTTGTACCAGGAAGACATACTTCAATCTGTCATATATTTTAGGATGTGGTCTATGATATGTATCTGCCATCTCCAGAATCTCTAACATGGAAACAAATCTCCACGGGCTCCTACTTAGAGTGTTTGAATTGCCAGAGTTTCTTAAAGCAAACATTAAATTGACATACTAATAAATTATTATTATAATTATATGGAAGAGTTCAAGATCAGTTTTGAGTATGTCTTAAGAGAAAGCTATAGAAACGTTCACAGCAGGGTGGAACTTCTTGACCTGATTTCTACTTTCAAAACTCTTTAAGGGCCAACATATTTTGCTGATACCATCCCCTGAGCTGCAATCATTTAAATTCATTCTATCCATTCATATCTGCACTGCAGGATCAACTCGGGAAAGCCGTATTGTCATCCTCACAAAATAGATACAATTACATGTAACGTTGTAAATTCATTGCATTGTAATTATCCTTATTTATGCTACATTTTCACTTAGTTGAGACCATTGGCCCAATGACATGAGTTCACATATTTCTGTACAGGAAAAAAGAAATAACATCTTAATGAAATGTGGCGGAATATAGCACTTCACAGCCTCCTGTTAGATGAGAAGAATTCAGGGCCAGTGACACTGTTTGGGAACTATGGATGTGCATACTTTAGACTGGGGAAAAAAATGTTTTTTCATAACACATTTGAAAATTCTGAGGTACAATGAGGTTATTATTAACTACAAAGCTATTTAAAATCTGAATGTTTTTATAAATTTGTCTTTTGGACAAAACTCTGAAGTTCTAATTCCAAAAAACATAATTCTATGACTTTTTTTTTCTCCTAAACCCAGAGTTATTCTCGACAAAAATCAAAAGAAGCATTATTTTTTATTATTTCACCTCAAAATCATTAATATAATACCTTCAAATTAAATTTTCCTTTGAGGTAAATGTTACTAAGTACTAAGGAGTAGCACAATGGTTGGGTAACCTTTTTTTTTCCATCTCTGGAACATATGTGTGGACAAAAATATTTTACCCTAACTAGATATAGGAGTGAAAATGAAACCTAAATGAAGTCTAGAGACTTGTGATTTCTCCTGGCTCTTAATTCAGCCAAACTCTGCAAACGGTTCCCCTGTTATTTTTTTAATCAGGAAAAAATAGCAGGCTTTGAATTCATAAATGCAAGGGTGAATCAATATTGCTGAAATACACTTAGTTCCTCTATTAGTGTACAGAGAATATAGAAAATACTTATTCTGTTCCTAATAGTTTCTTGGTGATGTATCCAAGTCTCTACAAGACTATACAATTTCAAAATGATCAAGCCAGCATCATCTTAACACCCAAGTCACTTATTCTGTAACACATTACAATTTAAATGAAGTTTAATATCAATGCTAATTCAGTTTATACAAAAGATTTCACTTCTATTGCCCTATAGCAGTAATGGTAGTCCAAGGCAATCAATATATTGGCCTCTTTGGCTCTGCAAGAAATAAACCTCAATGATTTAGTCTTCCAAAGTGCACAAAATATCTCTTCCAGAGCTATCCTTTATAATGAGGTGACAATCAACTTCTCAGCTATTTCAGACCAATCTTAATGAAGTATCTGTGCAAACCGTCTCTCTCTCTCTGATTTCATCAAAATAAAAAAATAACTATGTAACAGTTTACTTCATGTCTCTGAAGTCTCTGCTGTTTTGTTTATTTGATATTGCAGAATACCCTTCACCTTCATCAATGCTTTCACTGTTGTTGACTGAACTCTAGGTGGCACATGAATGATGATGTAAATTAAATTTGACATCTCTATTGACTGAATCATTGAAAGACAAAAAGCAAACACCATTGATTTTGAAAATGTTAATTTTTGTATGGAAAAAAATTCTCTCTTGTTTTTCTAACAAAATTCTATTCAGAAGAAATTATTTCCTCTTATGATAATTGGAGTTACTATACAGGAATCTCATGCGCCACTTCCTATTAAAGCGGTTGATTATTTTGGATAAACACTCCTTTATTGCAGTTGCTCACAGTGTTTGACCATCCTGTCCAAAATTTTGCATGTTTGTGATCATAGAATCATAGAATCAGCTGGGTTCTGAGATCATCAAGTCTGACCCTTGATCCACTACCACTGTGGTTACTAGACCATAGCACTAAGTGCCACATCCAGTCTCAAAAATCTCCAGGGAAGGAGAATCCACCACCTCCCTGGGCAGCCCATTCCAATGCCTGATTACCCTCTCTGTAAAGAATTTCTTCTTAATATCTAACCTAAACCTCCCCTGGTACAGCTTAAGACCATGCCCTCTTGTCTTACTTTTAGCTGCCTGGGAGAAGAGACCAACCCCCACCTGGCTACAACCTCCTTTCAGGGAGTTGTAGAGAGTGATGAGGTCTCCCCTGAGCCTCCTCTTCTCCAGGCTCAACAACCCCAGCTCCCTCAGCTTCTCCTCATAGGACTTGTGTTCAAGTCCCTTCACCAGACTTCTTGTCTTCTCTGGACCTGCTCCAGCACCTCCACATCCTTCCTGAACTGAGGGGCCCAGAACTGGACACAGTACTCCAGGTGTGGCCTCACCAGTGCTGAGTACAGGGAAAGAATAACTTCCGTAGTCCTGCTGACCACACTGTTCCTGATCCAGGCCAGGATGCCATTGGCCTTCTTGGCCACCTGGGCACACTGCTGGCTCATGTTCAGCTTCCTGTCAATCCAAACTCCCAGGTCTCTTTCTGCCTGGCTGGTCTCCAGCCACTCTGTGCCCAGCCTGTAGCACTTTGGGGGTTGGCCAAAGTGGAGGACCTGACACTTGGCCTTGTTGAACCTCATCTCGCTGGAATCAGTTCAACTCTTCAGTCTGTCCAGGTCCCTCTGCAGAGCCCTCCTGCCTTCCAACTGATCAACACTCCCCCCCAACTTAGTGTCATCTGCAAATTTGCTGATGGTACACTCAATCCCCTCATCTAAATCATCAATAAAGATATTAAACAGAACTGAGCCCAACACCGATCCCTGTGGGACACCACTAGTGACCAGCCGCCAACTGGATGCAGCCCCGTTCACCACCACTCTCTGGGCCCGGCCCTCCAGCCAGTTCCTAACCCAGCACAGAGGGCCCCTGTCCAAGCCATGGGCTGCCAGCTTTTCCAGGAGAATGCTGTGGGAGACAGTGTCAAAGGCTTTGCTGAAGTCCAGGGAGACACATCCACAGCCTTCCCCTCATCCACCAGATGGGTCACCTGATCATAAAAGGAAATTGGGTCGGTCAGACAGGACCTGCCCCTCCAAAACCTGTGCTGGCTGGGTCTGATCCCCTGGCTGTCCTGTAGGTGCTGTGTGATTGCAGAGTAACTGCAGTTACTACATCTCTTTATTGTTTTTCTGAAGTTTATCCTAAGTAATTTATGAGGCATTATTGCTGAAATTTAAAGAAAATATTGTTCTGCTTGTGCTGAGGCCCAAGCTGTTGCAGTATAGAAATCAGAAGTACGAGCACATCTACCTCATATATCTGGGACTTCATTTTTTCTGAATGTGTTGTCCAGTGCTTTTTGATCATTTTTCTGGAAATATCTGTAATCTCTGCCTTTTATAAATCTCTGTGTTTTCAGTCTGGAGACTCAGGACACTAAACACAGCCTATATCCAGTATTCATATTGAATATTATCTTCGTGGAGAAAGCAAGATATTTTTTCTCCAAATGTTCCTTCCAGGGCTAAGGACCATAAAGGAATTTTACACAAAGCAAATATGGAAGACCTCTGTATTTTTCTATAGTCAATAAGAAAGAAAAGAAGAAACAACTTTTGGAAATATGGAAAGACCAGGAAAAAGAGGGGGAAAAAAACCCCAACACAGATGATAGAGAAAAGGAGCAAACATGAACAGCAGAAATAAGAAAAATAAAACATGTCTTGCAGCCTGTCAAAACCTCCTGAACAGAAGAGTGAATTACAAAGCTTCCCCAGAAGAAAGTGCCAAACAAATGAATGTTTTCCAGTATCTATCACTTACATGAGTTTCTTGGTTTAAGTACTTTTGAAAATCCCAGTCAGAATTTGAACAGGAAATTACAGATAACAGGAAATTACTGTAAAAAAAAAAATCAAATAAGATCTTCAACTATTTAAAAACAACACTGCCCACCCTACTCCAGCCTCTGCCCACCTCCAATTAAACAAAAATACATCACAGATATGTCAGGGTTTAAAGAAAAAAAAAAAGGTAGAATGTACCAGACAATATATAACCTGAAATCACCGTGTCATATGCAGCCATTCTGATACATTTTTTAGTTACATGATCACATAGTATTTCTCACAGGATCCCTACCTCATTTAGGTACTGCGTACTGGAAATAGACAGGATTATTTGTTTCAGAGAGCTGAAGTTCAATTTGCAGGGCTCCAAAGTGTTGATAGTCAAAACTGAAATCAGCAGGAGCTTTGCTCTGAATTAAACTTCTGTGAAAGTGCTAAGAAAACTGGGAAAAAAAAGTCCACTTCTTAGCTTCTTGGGTAGGGTGTAAAAACTAGTCAGCACTTTTGGACATGTTGCCTAACATTTGTGACCAAATTCCCTAGTGAAATGGGGATAAAAATGTCTCCTCAGAAAACCATTGTAAAGATAAATTTGCTGATGACCTGGAACAGTGACAATTCTCTGAATGAGGACTCTGGAGTCAAGCTCTTATGAAAACTAATCATTCTTTGCTAAAGATTTGCTTGCTACAGAACAGACAGGACTAGATAGGACTAGTATAGAACAGGTAGAACTAGATAAGACTCCACAAATAATGAACATAAATAATGACAATTAAAAAAAAATAAAAACAGCACCAAAAAACCCACAAGCAAATACTAAATTAATCTGTTTCAGCATTATGTAGAAATGACTGCAGTCAACCTCCTGGAAAGAGATATAAGCAATTTCATTAGCCACCTTCTGTTTATAATACACAGTCACCACAGTTTTACTACTGAGCATATGTCCATCACAGTAATAATTTTTCTCCATGGATATGATTTTTGCTGTTCAAGTACTTGAGGACAATATCACAGAAACATAGAGTCATAGACTGATTTGTATTGGAAGGACTTTTAAAGACCATCTAGTCCAACATCCCTGCCACGGACAGGGACACCTTCCACCAGAATAGGTTTCTCAAAGGCCCATCAGATCTGGCCTTGAACACTTCCAGTGATAGGGCATCCACAACTTCTTTGGGAAACCTGTTCCTGAGTATCACCGTAGTAAAGAATTTCTTCTTTAACTCTAATCTAAACCTTCTGTCTCTCAGTTTAAAACCATTATTCCTTGTACTCTTAATACGTGCCCTTGTAAAACGTTTCCATATTCCTGGCATGTCCCCTATAAGTATTGAAAGGTCATAATAAGGTCTTCCCAGAGCCATCTCCAAGTTGAAAAAACCCAGCTCTCTCAGCCTTTCTTCATAGGAGGGCTATTCCGTCTGATCATGGCTGTGGCCCTTCTCTGGACCTGCTCTAACATGTCCACATTTTTCTTTTACTGAGGATCTCAAAATAGGATGCTGTTCCACAGCTGGGGCCTCACAATGGCACAGTAGAAGAGAACCATTTTGTCTCTTGAGCTGCTCATTATGCCTCTTTCAAGACACATTTGTCTTTCTGGGCTGCATGAACACATTGCTGGCTCATGTCCAGTTTTACATCCACCAAGTCCTTCTCCAGAGACCTGCTGTCAATTCACTCATTAGCCAGTCTGTATTCATACTCTGTTTTCATACTGGGGATTGCCCTGATCCAGATGCAGGACCTTGTACATGGCCTTGTTAAACTCTGTGAGTTTCACGTGGATAGAGTTCTCAAGCCTGCCAAGCTCCCTCAAGATGTCACCCCTTCTCTGAAGCATATCAGCTGCACCACTCAGCTTTGTGTCACTTGCAAACTTGCTGAGGGTTTTCACCTACAAGGATGTTCTGAGGGACCATGCCAAAAGTCTTACAGAAGCTGAGGTAGATAGCATCAGTTGCTCTTCTCTTATCCACCGATGCAGTCACTCCATTGTAGACAGCCACTAGATTAGTCAGGCACAATTCATCCTTTGTGAAGCCATATTGGTGTTCTCTAATCACGTCCCTTTCATCTGTATGTCTTGACATGTCTTCTGGGAGGATCTATTCCATGATGTTCCCAGGCACAGAGATGAGGCTGACAAGTAAGTAGTTCCTGTGGCCCTCTTTTTCACCTTTCTTTAAAATATCCATGATATTCCCCTTTTTTCCAGTCACCTAGGACTTTTCATGACTGCTGTGACTTTTCAAATATAGCAGAGAGTAGATTGGAAACTCAATCAATTCCCTCAGGACCCTGGGGTGTATCTCATCGGTTCCCATTTCTTACGTATGTTCAGGTTCCTTAGGTGGTCTAGAACTTGATCTTTCTCCTATGATGGGTAGGACTTCATTCTCCCATTTCCTGCCTTGAGATTCAGGGACTCAAGAGAAGTGGGAAGAGCAATTGTTGAGGGAAAAAAAAAAAAAAAAAAAAAAAAGAAAGCAAAGTACCTCATCCTTCTCCATATCTGTTGTCACTAGATAGCCTGTCTCACTTCTTGAGAGGGTACAATTTATTTTGTCTTCCTTTTCTGACTATATAACTAAAGATTCCTAGTTTCCTTTATCTCTAGTTGTGCCACAGCTTTCCTGATTCCATCCTACATTTTCAGTCAGTTTCCCTATGTTCTTTCTTGGATACATGCCTGTTTTCACAGCATACACATTTTCATCTTGTATTTCAGTTGGACTAATGCGGTCTCCTGCCTTATCATCCTTATAGTCTGAATGAAGTCAACCTTCTGGAGTGTGTATTGTTTGGAACAGTATGGTAATATCTATAATAGACATTTTTTGCTTGCCTTTGGGGCTAAACGCTTAAATTCTAACTTAGCGGGGGAAAAAGTCAAAAAATCAATGTACCAAACCTTCCTGTCAGTACAAATTAGTAGCTCAGATACAGAGATAAAAGCAGTAAAGCCAAATCTTTCTATTTATAATCTTGCACAAGCACACTCATTCATTGACACTAATATGAAATTCAAATGTCTGGGTTTTGTTTCTGGGGAAATGAGCATTGTTTTCAACTTATATGTGCTCTAAATACATAATAAATCATCCAATTTTACAACAAAGCAAAAAAGAATTCTAGAGGAGCTAAAACTTAAACTGTTTTTCAGTGCCATTTTTGTCAAGGTGATCTATGCAAATACAAAGAGAAATATTCTCTAGTTTAGTTTAGCATATTCAATAGAACAGACATCAGATTGATTTGAAAAGGTATATCACCGCTTTTAAATTGTTTCCCGCTACATCTAATGCAAAGGCTGCAGGGTGTCTATTATATAAGCCATAACATGTTTGTTTATCTTTGCCTATGGATAGGAAAGGCAGCACTCACTCCAAACAAGCTAAAAACTCCCATACACATCTGAACATTAACAGTCATTGTTCAACTGCTTCTCAAATTAATTTTGTCTATTTAATAGTATAAGAAAGACGAAAAGAATGGCAAAACGTTCCTCTAGTCCCCTGACAGTTTGAGACCAACAAGGAAGAATAAATAATTTCTTAAGCTTAAAGCACACTGTCAGACTTTTAGCACTTCTAAAAACACCTAAAATGCAGGAGAGAGAAAGAGGATGTGACAATGAGCCTTGTAAAGTTTTTGGCAAGCTTTATAACGAAGAAGGAAGGTGGGGGTACAAAGCCAACATCTTTCCTCTCTCCATCTGGCAACTGAGACAGAAAGACTCCATGTTATGAAGTGACCTGTCCTTGATTTTCACATGATTTTCTCTCTTTTTTTTCTTTTTGCTCACCCTTCTCTAACTGTAATTTGGTCATTTCCACCATCTGTTAAAGTGGGCAGAATGGTGATAACAGCTGATAAACAACTTCCCTGTGGTTTCCAGGCAGATACTTCTTTACACAGCCAAAACAAGTTCAAGCAATGACAGTAAATTTCATTTATTCATTTCAGCTGAACGCTTAATATATGCAGATTTTAAAATCATTTGTGGGATTCTTAAACAATAATTCAGATTTTACACTATATATCATAACTATGTTCTCCACCTTTGTATCAAGGTAATAAAAACTTTGAAAATCATATTAGAATTCTAAACTCACTGCATTAATGTACTTATGCTTTACAAGCACGTAGTAAAGACTGTTTATTTAAATTCCAAAAGTGAAAGAGTATTAATAAATAAATTGAAACTAAATTTTATCTCTTTAGTAAAGATGTACACAGAAGATATCCTAATTTCAAACTACATTGACATCATCCATATATTGATGTGGCTCCATTAACTTCCATGAATTTCTCTGAAATTTTGTCTTTTTCAGGGAAAAAGAGAATAAAGTTCAGAGTCGAGACAAAAAGAGAAATTAGGTGACCATCAGTTTTCAGAGACTGCAACTTCACACTTTTTCATTCAAGAAAATGTCAAAAATACCACTGGCAGCACACTAAAGAAGTTTCAAGGGGCAGGGAGGAACTGATAATTTCTTTCTGCTTTTAGTAAATTATATGTTTAGTTGCACACATACTCAACTCAGTCTTGCTCTCTAATCAAAGCTAAATATTTGCAAGCTTCCTTTTGCAATTTTTGGGTTTTTTTGAAGAGTCGATGGGAGTGCTAAAATTGAAAACTTCTCAATACAAGGAAAGATTATTTTAATCGCACAGATGCTATGCCTTGAACTGGAATTTGTTTTCATATTTTTGAGATTTGTGAAGAATTGAAGTAGAGAGGACAGGAATAGCAAAGGTATCGACTGTCTGTACATGCATCTCATTGTAAATTTTAAGTAAATATCAGGAGAAATAAGCTACAACTCTGAAAACTTATGTTGCAACCTATATGGTAAAAAATTTTTAACAGTTATGTTTGTTATGAGAAGTGAAAACATTCTCTAAACCTTTGGAAACTGATAAAGTTGTCTTGCAAATCTGCGGGACTTCATACAGTTTTAAGGAATTCATCATCTGTCAAAATTAAGCTTGCTTTTCTGCATGTCATAATTTCAGACTATAACACTTTCAAAGTGTTAAAATATAGTTCTCTGAAAACATCATATTGCATTCTGCAGTGTTTCTATAGTTCTTCAAAGATCATGGTTAACTTATAGTAATACAAACACAGCCATTTCTTTAGATACTAATTTTAACACAAGCACTATAAATCCATTTACTGGTCCAATTATTAAACATTCTAAATTCAGATGACATTTGATACTACTTCCACTGGACTGATCAGGTAGGTGTTCTGCTATTTAAAAGAACAAGAAAACATAATTCAAGTCACTTGTATTCCTAAGTGGTTATATATCATGTGATTAAATCCATAAAACACATTTCTGAACTCGATGATTTATCTCTCTAAAATAATTTTAAAAGACTGTCTACATAAGGCCTCAAAAACTTTGATACCCTTGATTTTCATAAAATTTTTTTTCAAATAGTGATGATATTGTCTCCCTCTAAGTGGTATCTGTCAATATCACAATATGATAACATTCAAACATTTGTTATCTGCAAATGCAGAACATCTGCTACTTTGTCACTTAGCAACACCGTGTAATAATTTTGTCCTCCTCACACCCTCCTCCATTATTATGCAAAATGTGTTCAGGACAAGAAATGCTTGGAGAAAAATTGTTCCTGCACTGCGATATTTTGACACAAAAATGTTTTCTCATCAAAGATGAATAGCACCTTGTCATTCATTTCTAATTACAGACTCTGCTCTGTCAGTACAGAAAGATGTTAACTCCCCATGGTGATGTCATCCATTGACATTTACAAAACTACACTGGACTTTGTCTACTCCTCATGTTTGCCAAATTCAGTCAGTGTCAGCATGGATACACACTAATAAAGGGAATTTAAAATTGTGAGTGTTAATTGAGTTTAAATTCAAGGAAACTGCATTGTGTTTTCTGATATTAATGGTTGCTGAATCGTCTTCTAAAGCAATGGAAAAAAGCTTCATTTCATATTCTTGTCTGAGACACTAAGACATTAAATTGCAATGACAACAGAAATTTCACACTCCAAGAATTCATTTGAATAGATGTAAACTTATTAAAGATTAAAATGAACTATTTAGTGTTCTGCAATTTGTGTTAACATCCAGGCTAAAACTACCAGCAAGGAAATAGCAGAATGGAAGTGGTAACCATGTGAGAATGCAAAGCCTTTGAGTAATTCTAATCCTGGCCAAAACAGAATTAGACAGTCTAATTCAAACTAAAGATGAAGTCATATTAGCATAAATCAGAAAAAAAATAAGTAAATCCCCCTCATTAATTTTACTTAACATAGTGTCTCATTAATTTTCTGAAAGTCATAGAAAATACTTGTAATTGTAGGAGTTTAAGTTAGAAGATTATTTTACATTTTATTAGGAATTATTTATAGCTGTCAAGATAACCACAACAAAAAGAACTTTGTCCCTCTTGATGTAATTATCCAGCAGGTATTGTTGGTAATTTCAAGATGTTGTAATGAAGAAGTCCTGTTATGAAATTATTATAGTTATTAGTGAACTCAATGATATGAAACTGGTTACCTATGGTTCATAATATTTTCATAGAATCCTAGAATCATAGAATAGCAGTCAGAAGGGACCTCAAAGATCATCTGGTCCAACCTTTCTTGTCAAAAACATGCTTGAGACAAGATGCCCTAGCACTCGATCTAGCTGAATCTTTAAGGTGTCCAATGCTGGGGAATCCACCACTTCCCTGGGGATATTATTCCAATGGTTTATTGTTCTTATTGTTAAAAAAATTTCTGCTTATGTCCAACCAGAATCTCCCCAGGAGCTTTTGTCATCTTTAAGGTTTAGGAAGAGAACTTTTCTCAAGGACAGCATGAGATGTTAAAACTTAGTCCTAGAGTATGCACATGTGTACCGAATACTTTGCTTTCAAAGATCAAAAGCATCAGTGTTTTGTGTAATGGTAATTAATATAGGGCAGAAAGGAGTTTTTTAGCATGGTAGTAATATTAAAGTTCCTACCTTAATTCTACTTCATGTTTAGTTTTTGTTTGTTTTTATTTTTTTCAATTGCACCAAATCCAAATTTAATATCCATTTCTAATAGATTGGAGAGCTTCTTTTTTCTTTTTTTTCTCTTCCCCACACAAAATAATAAATACTTTTGCTAGAAAATCTATGGCAGTAATAAAATCCCTGAAGGACTTGTAGTTGGACTAGATCCTTGTGGTCACTTCCAACCTGAGATAGTCTATCATACTATATCGCTTCTAATATCTTGCTCTGAACTAAGAATTGTATTCTCTTCTTCTTGGGCTGAGGCTCTTCTTAGCCTCCTTTTAGCTAAGTGTGCCCCTTCTTATAGAAAATTGTCCTTGGGAAAACCTGTCCCAAAGGTTATGAAAGCATAACCTTGAAAGAAAAACAAAAGTTGGGCAAAATCAAATGCCTATTGAAGAATCATATTTTTAAGGGAGAATACCTATGAATTATTATTCCACTTCCAATCTAAATATTCTTACTCCAAGAAGAAAATCAAACTACAATGTAAAAAGTTTGTTGAATCTGTTCCATGGATTATTTGGTAATAATCAGAGGGCTGAATCAGTTCAGGGAGTCTTCTAGTACTAGGAAGAAGACTTCACAGATGCAGACAAGTCTACTCATGTCACATATACCTGATATATATGTAACGGAAAACTTTTACTGAGATTCAAAGAAACTGTACAGTTATGAACAAAGAACACCTCAGTCACCATGAATGGTTCAAATAGAAGTGAAAATACCATTAGAGTGAAAATAAAGTTTTATTATCTCACAACGCTGATTCTGGTTTGTGTGTGCAAATGCATCACAATGATTTTTCTAAACCTTGCAAATGAGCAACTCAACTGAGTTATAAGATGTTTCATTTTAAAATTAAACACAGCTATTACATTAATCAAAATCTTAAGTCCTCCCAAGCTCTTCTATTTTTCCAATGCTCACTAATTGGAAAGCTATATTAAATAGACTTCTTTTATTTTTAAACTTCTAGCAAATGTACAAAAGGTACTAAATAATGGAACTTCTTAAATAAAAGTATCATGATTTTTTAATTAGTTTTGTTAAAAAGAAGACTCCCAGAAGAGAGTATATTGCATCTCTAACTCAGCTGTGATGACAAATGCCAAGAAATACATAGCAATTTTACTTCTCACCAACATAATCAATAGTGATCATGAATTCCAGGGTAGATAGTCTCTTGTTGTAGGGGTTACAAAGCTGTTCAGAACAGATAGTAATACAGGAAATGGAAACCTATCAACTAGAACTAATATAGGACTGCGAATTCCCTTTTCAACCTACATAAATTGATACCTGGTAACTTCTACCTTGGAAACTCTTCTAAGAGGAATGATAAATCAAGGTACATATAATTTTAGGAGGTGAAATAAGGGTATGGACTACTTTAGGAAGAGAAAGGGACTGGAGGAATCATTCTTGATAATTAACATCTCTCATAACTCAGGTATATATTTTGGTTTTTGCACTAAAACAACAATAAATCAGTGTAACTTAAATACCTGTCACTTATCCAGAACTTTCAAAGCATCAGAGCTCCGAAGCCAAGTCTTTTTATGTGTTATATAGGAAGAACAGAGACACACCTTTTGCAGTTTCTGACCAAAAGCAAGGCTTTTTATATATTATTTTAACTAATGCAATCATGGTAAAAAGAATTTACTCTTCATTTAACAGATAAAGCATTCAAACAGCCTGTGGAAATGTCTAATTTTACCACTTAGTGTTAGGGTCCTGAAGGAGGCACCATTGCATTTCATCAGGCCATAACTCTTATTACTGTTCTATATTTGTCTTCTAGATTGGACAACATTCAAACTCTGAGTGAGTTCTGAGGTGTAGAGGAGTGGAGCGGTGAAGTAACAGTGGTGTGTTTGTCTAAAATTAGAATGCTAGAGAAAAAAAAAGAAACGTTAACTAAATAAACTGAGTGAAATTAGCTCCATGACTAACTAGAAGCGGAAAGGTGAACTGAACAAAGAACAGTCCTATGAAGAAGGACTTGGGGAATGAGAAGTTGGACACGACCAAGCAATGTGCACTTGCACCCCAGAAAGACAACCACAACCTGGTCTGCATAAAAAGCGGTGTGGCCGGCAGGTTGGGGGAGGTGATTCTCTCCCTCTCCTCTGCTCTTGTGAGACCCTGTCTGAAGTACTGCATCCTGCTCTGAGACCTTCAGCACAGGAAAGTAAGTCCAGAGCAGGGGTGGAGCACCTCTCCTATGAGGACAGGCTGAGAATGTTAGGGTTTTTCAGCTTGGAGAAGAGAAGGCTTTGAGGAGACATTATAGCACCTTCCAGTACCTAAAGGGGACTTATAAGGGAGCTGGAGAGGAAGTTTTTCCAAGGGCATGTAGCTATAGGGTAAGGGACAATGGTTTCAAACTTAAAGAGAATAGATTAGATTAGTTATTAGGAAGAAATTCTTTACTGTGAGGATGGTTGAGACGCTGACATAGGTTGCTGAGAGAAGTTGTGGCAGCCCTGTCCCTGGAAGTCCTCAACGCCAGGTTGGACGGGGCACTGAGCAACCTGATCTAGTGGAAGGTGTCCCTGCCTGTGGCAGGAGGGTTGATCTCTAAGGGCACTTCCAATCCAAACCATTCTGTCATTCTATTTTCCTCATCTGTGCTTGTATCATGCTTTAGATACCTGAACTTTTTGAGCTTCATACATAAACAACTTCTCTGTTAGACATGAGATAGCTGATGTCATAAAAATCTGATGATGATGATGTGCATTTATCAAGATCTTTCCAAAGCTCAGGGTAAAACTTCACTGAGAGATTTGCGTTACAAGGAATCCTCATCTCTTCTAAGGACAGAATAAGAAATTGTCTTTCTGAATTTATAGTTAGAATTGGCTCATCCTTTTTAATAAAATTCAAATGTAATTTTTTTCAAAGAAATCTTTAAAGAACAGTTGTGAACCATTTATTTACAGCTCAGTGTAAGAAATCATACAAAAAGCCTTTCAGAAACCAAGACAAATCCAGAGTGTGGAATGAAAGCTCTTACTCTCTTTTGCCAAACATGATTTCATCTTCTCCTGAAATTCACTGATACCAAATTAAAATTTAAGGTTGTTTAATAAATGTTACTTGGCAATTATTTAATCTGAGTTGCTATTATTTGATGTATATAAAAGAAAATTTAGGCCAGAGTGAAATGAAACAAAGATACTTTCTAGAAGTCCAAGTAGACTCTAAATTTCCTAAAGAGAAAAGACCATTAAAACTAAGTAAATTTTATAAGTATTTGCCTTTTCAAAAGCTGTCCCATTAAAAGCTTCTACATAACTCTGCTAATATAGAAAACTCTGGACACATAACTTGCTCTTCAGTGTTCTTAGTGACATTAACCTATTACAATTTTAATTTGCAGTTCAAAACAGAATTAGATTAATTTAATTAATATTTTATTTGTTTTTAAAAGACACTTTAAGAGTGTCTTTTAAGGGAGGTTTATATTAGTTACAGACAGTAATTTTGAAGTCATCTGCAGTGTTTTAAAGGTGCTGTAAATCTGTAACTGCTAAAGAACTTTTTTTAAAACAAACCCAATAGATTTCACAAACTGAAAAATGTATATGTGTACTAACACTGTGTTTCAATTTAGTATACCCATTAGACTTGACCATGTACCTATTATCTGTTGTTTTTTGTTTTTGGGGTTTTTTTTCTAATTAAATTAAAATCTCCCTTTAAAAATATAAGGATTTAAATTTTAAAATGTATGTTGGTAAATGTATAATGAACTGTATTTCATTTCTGGTTGGGTAAAAATTCTTTAGTTATCGTTATTCTAAAGAAAACATTGGCTAGGTATTTATTACTCTATTCTTTAGCTACATCCAATTACCTTTACAAGGTATAGCAAGTTTCAGTATCTGACAGGAAAAAAAATTGCTGACTAAGAAACAAAAAATAAATAAAATGCTCTCTCGCATCTCAAAGCACAAATTACATTAAATACCAGTTCCATTCCAGAGTAAATATATTTGATTAGCACGATGACTTAAAGAAATTATTTGTTTCACAAGATGCAGTAAATCTGCCATTTATTCAAATATTGGTAATAACTCTAGCAGAATTGCATAAAGAACGTAGAAATTAGAGGAAAGATAAACAAATGCAAATTGGTTATCACAAGGTAAATATGCTGTAATGAATTCTCTGTCTTATATAAACAACATCATCCCCATCAGTCTACTGTGTTCTTAAACCAATGAACACATAGCTGCTTAAGACTGACTTTAAGTCAAAACATTTACAGAACAGACTTTTAGGCTTCTTCTATGAGGCTATAAAACATTCCATAGTACCCAAATCAATATGCACTGCTTCTTATTTCTTGGCTATGGTGTTCTGATCACCTCCACACTTGCTTCCAGCAGGTTCAGAGCCCTCCAATAAACCTGTCTACACCCTTCAGACCACTGACTTTCTGGACTTTTCTCTCCATTGCAGGTTAGAAAGTAAAATCTGTTACAGAGGCAACAGAAGACAATAACAGCCAAGTGGGATTGCCCTCAGGTAGGGTACCTACATGTTCCCCTTACCATAGGTAACAGTAGCTGGAAAAGTGACAATGGGACTGTATGTTGTGTGGATTATCCTGCACAGCCCGAGAGCCTGTTTGCCCAAATGCTGACAGTCCTAGAGGGGAAGATGCAAGTGACTGATAGATTAAAGGGTAAACAGGGGAATTACCAAGGAAGTGGGTTTGAAAAGAAGTACAAAAAGACCATGGCAGTTTGAGAATGCCAGAATCCCCCTGTTGCCTTTGCAATCTCTGTCTAGGGCTGGCGGAGCATCTTCACCATCGGGGCCACAGGGAGCCGCATGCATCAGGGTACAATGCAAGACCACATGGGTGTGTGCATCCATGGAAGCTGTCTTACCTGTGGATGGGCTAATATGGGTGTGGGCAAAGCCAGAGCATGCAGGCAACTGCCTGAATGTGTCAAATTCACACTTTGGGGACTCAGTCAAAAAAGGCTGTTCCGAAAATTAAAGGTGTTTCTTACAATTTTATGTATGTCCAGCACTGTGGTTTTTCTTCCATATTGTGGATACTGATCCTGAATATACAGTTCATTGTTGTTGGTTAATTATATGTCAATAATAAATCAATAAAGCATTTGGAACCAGATTTGATAAAAACCACCATGAGCTGAGCAGTTTTTCTGTCTAACATTGTTATAGACTTTATGCTCAAAGAACGTGTCTTTGAACAAGCTCTAAACATATGGTAGAGAAGGAACATTCAGAAGTCACAAAAGGGAACACATTCCATAACCCAATATTATGCAGAAACTTTCAATAGTGGACTGAACAGTGATAAGAGAGTAAAGGTTGTTGAAATTAGAATATTGCAATAGAAGTGGCAAATCTAACTATATATTGATAGATATATATTATGGCTGGGTCAGAAAGTAATTATAGTCTTGACCATACAGGCATAGTCCCTTAAAGTATGTTAAAGCTCTAACAGGATTCAGATTTGGCCAGTTGATTGAGGCGTGTCAGTTCAGAGCAACTTCTCTTAGAAGAAAATACAAGTGACATGAAAACGTTTTTATAATAAGAACTGTGAAGTTCTGTTTTGCTCAGTATGTCATAAAAGGCATAAGGGTTGAATGCATGAAACAAACAGCACATACTCTAAATAATAGTATTTTGCACTAAACGCAGGTTATATTTATTAAGCTTTACAGAGTTACAACCTAAAATCCTGTTATATATTCTCTGCATACCCCGTTTTGCTAAAACCTTAACAAGGTAACTTCTGTAACATGGAACTGTACAGTGTTGCCAAATGAAGTTTAACAGGTAACACCAGGCCAATTCATCCCAGCTAGGCATCCCAGGTTCCCGTTACTGACAGATACCCTGAGGATGATTTAGACTTTGGTTGAACTGAATTACATTCTGTTAGGTCTTTTCACTAATCATAAACAGAGGCCCAGCAATGAGGCTTAAAGCCAATGTGCCTTAGGCCTACAGTAAAATGTATGGAAGAAGAGTGACTTCTTTTTTTAGTTTATCTTAAAAATTATTTTCTTTGTCTGTTTTACAAATGGCAAGTTTTTTATAAGCAAAGTTGAAGATAAATAAATCACGATCTTCTCTAATTCATGCATCCATTTCTAACCTTGTACAACTGGATTTGAAAAATGCACGTTCCCTTGTAAAAAAGTGTATTTTTATACCATTTAAAATGTATATGTTATCGGCAAAATAGACACTACTGTGTATGCATCTGTTAATTCAGCTGCTAAGATCACTACAGTTGCATTTATTTTAATGTGCAAATTGTGTAGCTGAACATTCGTTTGTCTGGAAGACTGAATTTATGTGGGCACTAATTTGTTATGGAAAATGAATGCACTATGCAAGAAAAACACTCATTTCTTCTACATAAGCCAAATTATTTTTAAATTTAGCAACATGACTGATTACTTATGTATGACAATTACCACATTTTCAAATAAGGTATAGTTACTTATACTGAATTGTTACAAATTATTAATATTTTATTAGTTTTTATCATAAAAATCTATGCAGACAAAAAGAAATTATATTAATAAATTTCATACCAGTATAAAAATATTAAAGAAAAACATCTGCATTTAAAATGAAGCAATTTTTCATCTGCAGTTGAATTATTACTCTTTTGGTGTGTTCACAAATAAGTTTCCTGTACAAATTATGATCTACACACGGGAGTTTTAATAATGCTGATGACTTGATACAAACGCAGTAGGATAACGATATATGTTCATTTTTCTTTTTACAAAAGAGAAAATAAAAAAAAGTAATAAATCCAGTTTTTAGAAATCTCTTATCCTTCCATTACTTAAATATATATTCCATAGAAAAAGCAGAGGCAAAAGTGGCAGTTCAAGTCTAGTTCTAGTAATCTAGTTTAATTCTCCTACAATCCCTTAAATTTCCTGTATCATATAGATGGTTACTTGGTCAGCAGTTACACTACCACCATCTATGCTATGGATTATATTTAGCTGTTAAAACAGAAAAGTGGACAATGTTGGCCCCTTGGAGTTGTCTACCTACAGATGTGTCTTAATTTGTTTTGATTATTTTTTGTTTGGTTTTGTTTTTGTTTTTTTGTTTGATTGTTTTTTTTTATTTTTTTGTTTTGTTTTTTTTTTTTTTTTTAGTTTTATATAAGTTGACGAAATTTTAAACATCTTTGTTTATCCTATTTCTATTTTTCTTTTGTGTTCTTCCTGTACCATTCAAATGAGTTCTATTATCTGGAAGCAGGGATGTAAGAGACAGGAGACCTCTTTGCAAGGGAGTGAAATGCAAGGGAGTGAAGTGTCCCTGAGTGCTGAGGTCAGAGACACCCTCAGCACTATCTTGTAGTCATCCTGGAACAAGAGAACTCAGAAGTCATGTTTGGCAGCATAGCTGGGCTGGAGGATAACCCAAGGGTGGCCCACACAGCTGCCCTTGAGACTGGTGCTGGCACAAAGGTAAATAAGGATTCTGCTTGTGATTCATCTTTGCAGACTCCATGTAGAATCACATATTGCAGTAGGACTCAATGCAATGAATCGTTCATTCCTTTTTTTCTAATACATATATTTATGCACAATGTTTAATTCACCTTGAGGGATATCATGAAAATTCCTCAAGAGCTACCAAACTGATTAGTCACTGCAGAATTTTAAAGAGTTTTGCTTCTTCTTTTTTGTATTTGTTTTTTTTTGGTATTTGTTTTGGGTTTGTTTGCTTGCTTGTCTGTTTTGGTTACCTTTTGTTGTGTTTTTCTGAGTTTTTTGGGGTTTTTTTGTACTTTATTTGCTAAGGAAACACAAAGGATATACTGCACCTTCTTCTTTCATGCTATCTCACATTTTCTGTCTTTCTGTTAATCCATATCTTTACTCAGTTCAAATTAAGTTTGAAAAAAAATGTGCTTTTTTTACTGAAAGCTAATGTGCTCACTCCAAATTTCCTGTCATAGCAATAGACATTTTGTCTTTGAAAAGAATACATATATAGAATTTTTATAAGATTCTACTTCTCAGACAGACTGTATGCTGCTCCTCAAATTTCTATAAATGTCACGGACATATGCAACCCTTGGCACTACTGGAAGCCTTGTTATTAACCACAGTGGAATTTGAACTAGCTTTTCAACTGGTACTTTTATAGACTTTCTACTTTCAAGGTCTCTTATAACATGAGAACTAGCGATTCAGATTTTTCAGCTGAATTGCCCGTTGTTCTACCTTTCTTTTTATCTCAGCAGTTTGGATCAAAGATTCTGTTCCTACAAATAATTATACAATTAGCCTGTAAAATATTTAAGATCCTTCATAAGCATTTTATTGGATAGGTCATTCAAATGGGATAGTTAGGTCAGTTGATTTATTAACCAAAAAGAGAGCAATTGACAGACTGTGGTTTATAGCTACACTGTAATGAGAAAAGTGTAGCACTACTTTACTATATTTCTTACAATCTCTTGAGTTCCTTTTCAGCAATAGATATGGATTTCCAATGAGCAATACTACTCATGGGACACAGCAAACTGATTTTCATATAACTGTATATGCTGACTGGGACTTCAACCCAACTGGAAATGTTTCTGAGTCCCTGAATAACAGAGAATTTTGTACAGGGATTATTGTCCTCCTCAAAGGGACTAAATTCTTCCCCCCCCCCTCCAAATTTAGCTAAATTTCACTTGTGTATGATTTATAGAATAAAAGAAATTTTTAATTAATTAAAATCCATTTTATTTTTATTTTATGACTTGTTACAGTTATCTTAATAAATACTATGAATTACTTTTCACCAAGTCTGTGAACTAAGTAGTTCCTGCCTATAGTAACAATGGCAATGTTCAGTGAAGGGTAAACTGAATCAAATAAATAGCACTGAATGTTCTCTACTCCAAATATCAACTTAGCTTTAATTTTTATACTCAAGAAGGCAATGAAGCAATTCTTTTCTTATTAATCCATGGATAATAAGACAAGGATCTATTTGAAAATTTTCCTGACAAAAACAGTTAACTAGCATCTTTGGATCAGTATGTATTGAAAACTGAACACACCTCCTTAAGTACATATTAATTATAAAAAACTCATAGGATATTAAAAAAAAAAAGAAGAAGAGCAGTAACTGATTTTATAAATGAACCTGTATAGAAATACATATAAATTCTCGAGGGATGGGACAAATACAGATACATCAAAGTACTACAGATACAAGAGAAATGCTGAGAGGATAGCCTTACAAGTGATTTCAGAGATATTTACAGATGTTTACATAGCCAATTTTATCTTTGCTAAATCTCTAGAATAACTATGAGCAAAACTGAAAGAATGAGCTATATCCACCCCATTTATATCTTTAGCAACTTCTTCATAATAGGATGTTATCCCTACAGGGAAGTAGGTAAGTGAATTTGGTTGAAATGAATGTATTTTCCCATGTTGCAGAGTCCAGTCAATTATGTTATTGAAGAGGCATCCAGTTTACATGTAGAAATTGTGATGTTCCACCACCTTTCTTTTCCTAAACTTGAAAATAAAAAGATTTCTTTCACTTTGAAAAAATAAAGCAAATGTTTATCTCACTTTCATGACAGAAAACTAAACAAAGTTTTCTCTCAGTTCGAAGTAAGTTTTGCTATGGAACTGCTGACGCTCACAGTGTTATTCTGTTTCCCTTCTACTTATACTTAGATGTCTTGAAACTTTGTAAGTTTCCACAAATCAAGGGTTTTTGTTTAAACTAACTAACTTGGGGTGAAAGAGTTTTAGTATCTAATTCTGGAAATGAAATTTTGCTGCATAAAACATCTCAAATGCTAACTAGGATTACTGTTACAACATTTAGCTGCTGCATTTTATTTTCTAGAAATAGTCGATTACCTAAATTTATTTTTAAATTGTCTGCCTAGTCCTCATAAATAATTCCAAGTATAAATTCTGTAAAAGATTCCTTGCACTTTAAATTGGTTAACATATCACTTTTATTCACTTACTGTATGAAAAAATTATGCTGAGATTTATTTTCATTTTCCATTAGTGAAAGAGCTTTCTTGAAGGACAGTGGCTTTGAAAGTCTGGCAAAAACGGGCATAGAATCTCTATCAAAATCCTTGTTTTACAACATTCAAGAATCCCACTTTATTGCATTCAGTCACAGAAAATCCCTCTTGAAATCCAGAACCTACGGAGCCCACAAGATAACATTTCCACCCAGACTATTCTTCCTTCCTATATGCTTCCTTCCACATTGCATTATTTATTAAATAAATCAGTTATTTCTTTCACTATTAATGTTGAGACCTTGTAGTCAAAACATTTTTTTTCATCTAACTAGGTGTCAATTCTTTATCACATATATCACATCAGAATATTCTGAGCAATAATTAATTTACTTGGTCTTTTTCTTAAATTAATGTAGACTCCAAATTTCACTTGCCATTTACAAATAAATAAATCACTAAATGTAGCATCTGAACTGGGATGACATTTAAATGAATATTCAACTATAATACGCTTGTGGTAATAGGACTAAAATTAAATTTCATTTTTATGTTTCAAGAACTTAAATCTTAGAATTTCAAGTAATATTTTAGGAAAACTATGGCCCTCTTTCATTTTAAATTAATAATTAATTGATCAGAATTTGAAGTAAAAGAAAACAAGTACTAAAAAACTACTTTTCCTCTATTTACTTTACAATAAATGATGAAGTACAAGTTTCATTTAAAATAGTGTACTAAAACTTTCAACTTTAAATCAAAAAGACTACACACTCTGTTTTTAACATAAAAGAGACAGTCCAAGCTTTTAAAGTTCCTTAAAAAATAATAATAAAAAAGAGTATAGTCACTTATTCACAAGATTTATTGATTGTAACTCTTTTTTCTCATAAAGTACCACTGTTCTCCCTTTCTGGTTAGAAACAAACCTAAGAGAAATCACCCTATAAATATTTCGCTTTCTCAGATACTTCCACTAGGATGATACATGTTTTTCCTCTGTATATATATCCTTTTTGTTTTTGCCACTAAAAGGAGTGCAGTGAGCAGCCCCAACTTCTATATTTTTTAGAATCTAAAAGCAGGAAATCACAGCCCCACCATATGCAATGATTAAACAGGAGATAAAGCCATGAACTAACAGGAAATGTTGAGCAACAAAAATAACAATAAAAATAAATTATGCATTATTAAATGTGTCTCATAAGAGACAAAAACAATAAAATCAAAAGGTGTAAAAGGAAAAAAATAGATAATTAACTTGGGAGTGATGTGTAAAACTATATTTTCCTTTTGCCAAATCACTCATAGAAAGTTAATTTCTATCAGTCTTTTAAGGAGTTCTTCAGTATGTTTCTTGTCTTGAAAGCTCCTACTTTGGTGACTGTCATGGTCTTGGTCTGAGCAAAGCCTGGTTTCCTGGGAAAGCAGAGATGTGCACAAGCACCTGGTGTCAACCTGTGTGAGTGGAACAGTTCCACTTAGCTATTTCATTTTGGAGTTGGAACTGGGAGAGTTCCCACCAATATTAAAGCAAAGGATATCATATCAGTAAAAGTTGTTTCCTTTTGCTCTCTCTCTCTTGAATAGAGAATGTAAAGTTTAGAGGAAACTGTTGCTGTGCAAATATCACCAGAAAAAGCAACTGAAGAATTCTCCTATGAAAACAAATTAGATCAGTGATGTTCTTACCTTATCTTTTATCTCCCTCTGATGCTTCTGAATTCAGGAATTTTTAAGAGGAGTTAAATGTTATCCTCTTTCATAAAAAAAATTTCTCATCCCTTTGGATACCTGTGTCTGCTTTTTGTATGTCAGCAACAGTCTGATTCATGCTCCTGTAAATTAAAGTTGGTCTCAACTCAGAAATCTTTTTCTGAATTTTTTCTTATGAAGATGAAAATGCCCAATTTCCCACTTTTCTGAGAACTTTCATGTCTAGAATACTGTGTCCGGTTTTGGGCAACTCTGTACAAGAAAGACAGCAGCTAACTAGTGGGAATACAAGCTATGTCATCGAGATGGTGAGGTTGGAGCACTTGCCCCTTAAGGAGAATCTGAGGGAGCTGGGTTTGTTCAGTCTAGAGCAGAGATGGCCTTGGGGAGAACTAACGGCAGACCCCAGTGCCATGAGGCAGTTGCTGAGAACACATGGCCAGGCCCTTCAAAGCCACACATGCTGGAAAGATGATAGACAAAAAGTATAAATTGAAATGTGAGAGGTTCATCTGAATATAGGGAAAAGCTGTTTCACCATAAGAACAGACAGGCAGTGGCACAACCTGAGAAAGGTTATACAGTTTTCATCATTGGATGATTTCAAGACCCAATTGTATGAAGACCTAAGCAGCTTGGTCTGATGATCTGCCATGAGAAAGGTACTGGACTGAAGACTGTCCAAGGTCCTTATTCTATCTGAACACTGTGATTTTATGAACTTTGCATTTTATACTGAGCTACTTCAGTTTACCAGATTTGGTAGCTATGTAGTTTATTTCATGTGATAGAAAATACCAGCAAACATCAGTCACAAGAAATTATTTTACAGTTGCACAGTCAATAAATATCAAGCCTATACTTTCAAAGAGCTCCCACACAATCTAATAAAAAGACATGAAAACCAAGGTAAAAGCTAATTGTGTGTGTCTCCCAAATTCATTAACTAATGAGACTGTTGACTTCTAAAATTGCTTGTGTCAGGTGGTAATGACAAACTTGATAATACAGTGCTTGCAAAATGTCATTAAACATTTTGCATTCATTTCTATCAGTATCAAATATTAGATTAAGACAATGAAAATGTTCATATGAATTTGAAGGAATTAGTTACAAATCTTCTTTGGAACCCCACTGAATATATGAATAAAAGGATAAAGATAGCTTGCATTCTGAGCGCTTTAAATAAGAAATATACTCCTGCTATAAGGAACAAATACCAATAACTAGTATAGTGACAGCAAATATTACTGACCTTTGGTTTTTCTCATCCTATCAAAGTAGAAATAATAATTTTCCCCCACAAAACTGCTGATAAAGGAGTTGTGCTGCATCTTAAGGATATTTAATTATGCTTATTATTAGAGTGTCTCTGTTATACACTGTAAAGCTTTTCTTCTTGTGTGAGGCTGTGGATTTGATGCTATTTTTTAAAAGCATTGCAAAAGACAGAAATATATCTCATTTGCTAAGACCTCTTCTCTACAACATATCTCTGCAACACTTGAGATATGAATGGTTTGAAAACACGAGACAAAATCAAAGTATGTTGACAACCTCTTTGTTGCTCATTCTAGTCTAGTAGGGTTTTTTCAAGTTTAGGGAGATAGAACAATTATAGGCATGTATTTTCCAAATACTTCTGAAAACTTGAAATATATATAAATTTAATACTAAAACAGAAACATGCATGGTATATGAAGCTAGTTATTCTAAAACATGCCTTTATAAATTGTATAATGAAAGTTCTATACAAGACTTTAGCTCTTTCCATGGCCTTTTATTATCAACTTCAATTCAACAGTTTTCTAAATTTTCTATGCTGAAAAAAATTATGAATAATACAGGTATCTTCCAAAATTGCCTCTAGTTTGGGTATTTCCACATCTGGCTATCAGCCAAATTTGTGAATTCCATCTAAGATGGTGATAGTTATATAATATCTGGAAAGGTATGGTCAATGAGCTGTCTTCAAGATTCAAATGCTTGTCACTTTGAACATTTGCATCCACTCCTCACAAAGTACATGTGGCTAAGAATGTAAGACTTCCTCCTGCTCATTTCTTAGAAAAGGATGGGCATTTGTGTGATATCTTCCCCAGATTCCATCTTTCTGTATCCATCCCCAATCCCCAATGAGAATGAGTGGCTGCCTTTTAGCTAATCTCAGCCTGGCTGCTAGAAGACAGCAGTGTAATGGGCACAGTCTCATACAGCCAGGTTTGAGACTGGACTTCCATATTCACAATGTGGAAAGTACATATATTTTGGTCTTTATGGAAATTTTAGACCTGTTTTTAACAAACAATGAATTCTTCTTGGATCTCAATGGTTTTGACAGGTTTGACCCATTGCTGCTTTCATGACATGCATGGTGCCTCCCCAAATCAGACCTAAAGTGGGGGGTGGCCCTACCCCACTTAGTTTTGCAATAGTTAATCCTTCAGCAGTGGGAAGTGGCACTCTCAGTGGAGTGGCTGTGCATGTAGTTCACTTCTGTTCATGCTGGGATTTTTGATGCTATTATATCAGTGCAGGAATCTTATCTGCTTCAAAAATTAAGGTATGCTTTGTGGCTTAGTGTGATTGCAAAACCAATCTGATAGCAAGCTGCCACAGAAAGTGGAAGTCTTATACTCTCTTGAAATATCCCCTCACATCTAGTATATTGGTTTAGCCCCAAACTAAAATGAAATGAAACAAACCAAAAGAGAATCTCTTCCTCTGGATCAACCAATGATATATTGACTGTACAATCTATAGATCTACTACAGGGAGGAGAGGGAAGCAAGGAGAGAACTGAACCACATATTTTACAATGGTTTGTCATTGGTTAGGCTTCACTGTAATGCCAAACTGAGCCAAAGTAACTATCTTAGGATAAAATTTTTTTCTTCTTTAGATCACACTGAGATGCATAAAAAAAATAGTTTTTTGTAGGGAGATAGATTTATAAGAGATCTGAAACCTGCATATGTGCAATTAGTTAAAATGGTATTTCCATTTCCCCTATTCTGCTACAATGGAAGGCAGTGAATCACTATTAATATATTACACATTAGATTGTCATTAGTCTGTAATAAAGTGTAAATATATATATCATAATTTAATCCACTAAATTATGTACTAGGTATTATTGAAAATTATACTAATATCAGGATCATAGAACTTCCAATAGAACTTCAGACATTAATCTGAAGACATTTTAAAAAAGTATATTAACATCGTCTCAATTTTGCAGTGCTTTAAACTTTGTAAAGTTACACAGCAGCAAAATATAAGCCTTCATCACAAAATTAAAGCAATTTGGAAAAACATACAATTGCAGTCTTAAAATAAATGGGTTCAACGTCTAAAGCCTTGACTATTCTAGTTATTTCTATTGCAGATGCAAAATTAGGAAAAGGGAGAAACAACGTCGTCATTTCATGCCTTAAAAAGATTAATTTTCTCAGAGCACAGCCATGCATATTCATAACAAGATATCAGTCATATAAGCCCCAAACCATTCAAACCTTATTTTTGTAATTAGTGTGATTCTATTAACCCTATTACCTGTGATTCTCTAGCCTATGTTGCTCTCCCCACCTTGAGAAGAAAGCTGTTACTCCTATGAGATGATTCAGCTGCTAGCAAAGCAGTGGCTGAACTGATACACTTTGCAACCAGAAGGTAAAACTTTTGATGTATTATTGAAATTTGAGCCCTTCATATGTGAAACCTTTTCTGATTAGAACAATTACATATCAAATAGGTTTGATGGCATTTTCCACCTCTAGTATTTTAGTTCTATAATCAAGGTAAAGTTATGCAGGTGACTTACATGCTTAATGCAAGCTTAAACAACAGTCTTAAGTTAGAAAACAAATACTTATACATGGAAAGTCTGAGTCATTGGTGTATAGAAAGTAACCTTTGGTATTACCCTTAACATGATTTTTGCATTAATATGGAAAAAGTATGATGTACTGAGCATTTCTACAGGAGTTTAAATGGAGTTTAAAAAACCCAATCCAAAATAAAATATTTAATTTCAAATACACAAGATTAGAAATCAGTTTGCATAAACAGTAAACATTTAAAATTTTAGATCCCTTTAGCTCTTCAAAATTAGGTATGTAACATGCAAGAGCAAGTTATCTCAAAAGCAGAACTCCCAGGAAAAATCTCTTTAAAAAATTATTTTGCTCTGATTGGATTGGAGAAACATTGAATATTCAAGTAGTCAAAATTTCTTTAACTAATAATTAAATTCAGACTCTTTTTATTTCATTGTAAAAATCACATGGTGTAGGTGACTTCAAGCTTCCTGGTTCTCAGAAAATTATGTAAAGCTAGAGATGCAAACAATCAGGGTAAAATCTAAAGTGATTGATTTCGTAAACAAAAAAATCATATCCTAATCATGAAATTATAAAGATATTGAAAACCACAATATGTACAGATGGTGAGACCGTCTCCTTTGCACTTTTTTAAGCCCACAGAGCCCAAAAGTAATCACACAAAAAAATCCCAGGAAAAATGTTACATTCATCACCTTTCTTTTTTAGCAAGGAGAGAGTTAGCATAAATAGCTTTAGCTGGCTATATGCTGAAAAAACAACCTTGTTAGACTGGGAGAACGATCCCCACAGAACGTAACCTGGCAGAAGGCCAGAGGCCATAAGGAAAATTCCGGACCAGTTGCAGCAGAGCAGTAACCCAGAGTTAAGTATCAATTTTCAAAATAATTGAATCATTACTTAACACATGAAGCACTCAATAATACCATATTTTTTTCCCCTGGAATAAATTATAATAAGCATTAGAAATGAAGTCAGCAAACACTTTTTTTTTCCTACAGTTTTGAGTGAGTAGAATTTCTGGCAGGTACCCAAACAGGTCACCATGAGTAGGATAATGTGGCAATCTGTTATCATTAGCTCTGTTGGAAAGGTTCTGAACACACTAGAGAGAATTAAATGACCTGGAAAACTCAGTCTGTGGAAAAGTCTATTGTACTCATCTCCGTTATCTCCACCTCTACGCATCACTGGAACAGTGGAACAGTAAGATTTGCAGTGGTGACAAAGATAAAGGTCATTTTTCTGGTTTTCTTTTATCCAGCAAGAGTCGTTTAAGGATTGTCAAATTCTACACATAGAGAAAACGACTAATTTGTGTCAGGTCCTTCCACTCTCTCAGTACGTTAGTCTATTGATATCTTCACATTTGGAAGGCATTGCAGATTTTTATTTTTGCAAATCACTGCTACTTTTATTCCTGTCCATCACTGTTACAATAATCAGAATTTCAGATCGTCTAAAATCCCAATATACAAACCCTCCTATACAACCCACTTTAGGAATTGTTTTTCCTAACTAGTGCAATTTTTTCCATCTAAACTTGAAAGAAAAATTCTGAACAGGTCTATTAAATCTAATCACTGTGCCAAGGTCTATGGTAAAGATAGATACTATAAAGAGAATGACATGGTCGATTCAAAAATATGCATCAGAGAGATTTCTATTGTTTATGTAAGCTTTGTTGTGTTGTTATCCACTTATCTGAGCGATTAACTTAAAATGAGGAATGAGACTTTGACATGTGCCAGCTATTCTGATTTAACAGTTTTGTATGTAACCCTTATTCCTGAGAAATTCAACAAAAGATAAATCCACAGAAGTAAACAAATAGAAATAGGGGAAATAGCAAAATCTTAGAGGGAAAAAGAAAAAAAGGAGATATTTTGCATTTTGTGAAAGGAAAGATAAAAGTATTCCTTGACCTCAAAGACAAGAAAAAAATTCAAGGGGCTCTAGGCATGGAAGATCAGTGTTTTCCCTAAGTCTGCTTTATTTCACACTCCGTACTTATTCAGCCTCTTCACTGAGGACATGGACTATCAAAGATATTGTTTTGAGGGCATATTTGTCACCATTAAATAAGCAACTTCTCCTTAGACATAACATTATACCAAATTATCTTTCTTGTTTATAGAAGTTGTGCTGGTTTCAGCTGGGGTAGAGCTAATTTTCTTCACTGTGGCTAGTATAGGTCTGTGTTTTGGAATTGTGCTGAACACAGGGTTGATAATACAGAACTGTTTTTATTATTGATTGTCGGAGACTCCATAGAGCCAAATTTCTGCTTTTCATACTGCCATGCTGACATGGGAGTCTGGGAGAAGGCACAGTCAGGACAGGTGACCCAAACTGGACAAAGAGATATTCCATACCACATGACATCATGCTCAGCATTTAAAACTGTGGGGAAGGCAAAGGAAGTGGGGAACTTTTGGAGTGATGGTGGTTGCCTTTCCAAGGAAACATTATGCGTGATGGGGCCCTACTCTCCTAGAGCTTGCTAAAAACCTATCTGCTCATGGGAAGTAGTGAAATTAAGTCTGTTTTTATTTGGTTTTGTACATGGTTTTTGTTTTCCCTATTGAACTGTCTTTGTCTGAACTCACGAGTACTCTAGCTTTTACCCTTCTGATTCTCTCCCTAGTCTTGTTGGTGGGGGAGTGAGAAAGCTGCTGCATGGGGCTTGGTTGCTGGGTGGGGTTAAACCATCAAATACATGTATTAAAACACAGCGCAATTTGTGTTTCACTGGAAATTTATATTATTTTTTACATAGAAATTTCTATAAGTGAGAACTTTATCATTTATTAGGAATGAACTACATGGATTTAAGAAACAGACACAAGATTTAGTTCTGATCTCTTGCAATAGAGGATGAAGTTAACATCAGGCACAAAGGCTGCCAGAACAGAAGTTTGTTATGTCACTTGGTATTATAGATTTATGTAGGAAGAATATCTACATAAATGGTCCTGATTATTTATCAAAATTGGAATACTACAAGCCTCCAGTCTAAAGACTAAAAGAATTCTGACACAGTATACACAATTATTTAGCCTAAAAATAGTTATTTTGAGAAACAGAAATCTGCGGAAAATTAAGTGCTCAAACAAAATTATGACTTAAACTTATCTTTTGTGTTCTTTGGCAAGAAAGAGAAGGAATAATTTTTCATTTATATCTGAGAAAAAACCCTCTCTTCTCTCCTTCTACCACCCCTTGCTCCTCAAAGATATTGAAGACACCTCTTAGATTTCAGAATGTCTGCTTTGCATGCACTCAGAGCCAAAATCTTTTGTATAAGAAATATCCCTCAATAAATCTGCTACTCTTTTAAGGCTCGTACAGAAAAAAAAAAAAGATAAAATTCACCTGCCAATCTTTCCTATGCATTTAGTGGATGCAATACATTTTCAAGAGCAAGAAAATGAGTTAAACTGTTTTATATTTAAAATGACACTGTGCATCTACTCATATCAAGTTTATCGATTTTAATTCAGTTATGTCTGTTTGGAGGTCACTGCCTGTCTCATTCATTACAATGGCTCTCTGGTTTTCTGATATGATTCTCAATTAGTTGGGTAGGCAGGTAAAACACCTGACATCCAGCAACGCTTCCAAATATGAACTGCCACATATTACACTTTAGCAAGCTCTTTATATTAACCCATTAATAAACCATAGTTTGAGGTTGAGAATAAAGACTCAAGTCAAAAATTAATTAGAGGTGTTCTGAACTACATGATCATAAGTCATTCAGCTATGAAATGACAGATCACACCAGCTAACAGATAACCACAGATGTTCACTTCATCTTATTTTCATCTGTGGTTATATTCATGATAAATTTAAAGTGAATAACCATCATTCATCTGTATAATGAATATCAGATTCAAATTACTCATACCTAGAGCTGCTGTATAACAGTGGTTTGTATCTCAACAGGCTCTTAAAGAGCACACCACTTTTCTTGTTCAACTGCTTCATTAATACAGATTTGTATTTATTCAAATACTCTAGCAAAGTGTGTACTGAGTTACACAAAACACTTAATATAAGTTAGGAACAAACTTTGACTTCTAAAAGGGGACATTATCCTTGACTTTCATGAGGTTTGCATTGTGATTGTGCTTTCAGATTCCTGCAACAAACCCACCATATTCAAGGACTAGACCAGGCCACACCAAAATACCTGAGAGGTTAGAAGTGCAATATAGACTTTGTGTCTTGTCTGCAAAGATCTCCAGAGCCAACTATATGCCACTAAACATGGGATAAAAATGATTTTTAAAGAGCTATTCAGTGCATTCAGGTTAAGAGTATACTGCAGTGACTATTTAAAAACATTTACAAAGAGTGGTAGACACTTTCAAAACCATCCACTAACTCATTATGAGGAAAACAACAATATTATCCATAAAACTAGATTTGCTTTTTTAATCTGTGTTCCATTTGTAGGCTTATTCAGTTTAAATTGCTGTTGAGAGCATCTCTGTTTGATTTGAACCTTATGAACTAATAAAGGCAAACAATAAAGTTGATAAACACATCCCAAAAACAGTTTAGTTTAAACATCCACTACCTCAACTCTCCAAATTGGCTGTACGGAAGTTGTCTTTCAAAACAGAAATTATCTCCACAGAATAGGTCTTGTATGAGTGAAAACTGATGATGCTCAGGAGCTGAGATGAATCAAAATATATTAGGACTCCTCTTCAGTAATCTGTGGAGAAAAAAAAAAGTTACATGTATGTGTAGAGTTGTATTTGAAGTCTTAGATCTCTCAAACCTTCTTCTGTGTGGACATATGTTCATTTGGCTCTTTATGTTTCATTCCTTGAACTTCACATGACATGGCAGCATTGGCTGGCTTTATGAATTTAATCTGAGATACCTGTCTTGCTCCAGAATGGATACAGGATTCAAATTGCTTTGTTTTATGTTGTTCATGTGACGATAAAAAAAATGCTATTTCTTACAACAGTAACAATAAAGCAAGAGAAATTAAGAGTTCTTTATTATCTGTTAGCCTTTAAAGAAAGGATAGTACTGGGAAAAATGGAAAAGTTACAAGTTTACATTATCAGCCTTTTATGTTTATGTATAGTCATCTATAATAGGAGGAATACAAAAGAATTTCCGTGGAATTTAAACTACCTCATGAGCATTTTTCTAAAGATGTTTTCTCATAGTATTATTTTTTTAGAGTGACCTTTTCCAGACAACATGCAATTACAATTTCGTTGATTGTTTCATTTTCAAAGTACTTATTTACTTATTATGCTAGAGGTATGTGTCACCGTTTAGCTTATTATCCTAAAAAAATACAGCATAAGATTTCCTTAAAATAATACTTGTTTCAAAAACTCAATTAATAAATTAAATGAATAATGGAGAAATCACAACAGTTTTAAAAAACTTGAACAATTGTTAGCATCCTCAATTAGAAAAGCAAAGAAAAACCCCAACCTCACCCCCATTAAAAAAATCCCAAAAAATTACTGTTCTGACGTTACATGGGCTTTTGGATTAATTTTCACATGAAGGCTGAAAACCAGCCTTTATCCTGCAGAAGTCTTTATTAACTAAGCAGTTAACACAGTTATATAATCTTAAAGCTCTTCCTTTTTTCATTTTCTTGTACCCAATCTGAGTTAGGTTCTCAAACACTTCTTCCCTTGACTTTCTCAATCTTTCATTCTGACTAAAGGAGTGAGGAGAATGTCTTCATGTTCCAAATTACTTTCTACTTTACCCATTTTCCTGGGAAAGAGTCAGCAGCTAGGAAGTGCATCTATTAAATAATTTTGGACGTAGTCAAACAGAAACAAACAAATAAATAAAAGTCAATTAAGCGTCCTAGTCAGACCCGTCTATGTCATGGACAGGAATCGTATTAGATGTCCAAAGTTCATCTACCCAAAGCACTGTGGTAGAATTAACTACCAATTTCATAGCTAATGCACTTGAGAGTTATGAACAATCTTCCCTCACTGCATTAGCCTTAGAGTTCCAACTAAAAATTTTACCTCGACCTTGCCTTTGGAAAGGCAATGAATTCAGGGACTGGAGAGTGGCTTTAACTTACATTGCATATTAAAAAAAAAAAACAACAAAAAACCAAAAAAAAAAACAGCAAAAGGGAGAAATTCTGCTGCTGTTCTCATTAACCTTTTGTAGCCCAGCCTCATGGATAAGAATTTACCTAAGTGATATTACAGCTCTACCCCATACTGCTTGAATGATTCGAAGCTACATCTGCAGTCCAGTAACCATTTAGAATTGTGAAGCAAAGGAAGGCAGTAAGTTTTGAAATGACCAAGAAACTATGTCCATTTCATTTTGCTTTTGCTTATCTTTCTAGAGTAAGTTTTCATTATGTAGTAGTAACAAGTAGCTTTTCTGTATATAATATAATATTTATGACTCTAACAAACAACATAACATAGAGGAATATAGCTGTGGTACGACAAAAGTGACCTTGAACGATGAGACACGATATGTAGTGTAGAGAGGGGAAGATACACAATGAAAAGAAATAGGACACAAGCTGACGATGGAGACCCAATGGTTATAAACAATACACTAATGACCAGCAAATGAGGTAAAGACCTGGCAAAATCAGTTTTACAGGCATCAAAGAGAACAAAGAACATCTAACTAACATATGTAAAGTACACCATAATTAGTAATTCCAGAAGAAGCATGCACTTGAAAAACAGTGAACAAATATCAAGTCATGAGCAAGTTAGCAACCATAGAAAAATGTCCCTATGTGAGTTTTAGATGAAAAGGAATAAAATATCCACATGAGTACCCATGAAGGACAAAGGATGTATTAACTAGCTGTACTCTCTCCCCATGACGAACTCAACCTTTAGATCTAGGAGTTAGAAAAACAAACAATAGGAAAAGAGAGCTAAATATCAGGAATATGTGTATGGAAATTTCTTTCATGATAGTATCATTTTTGTTATTTTCTATTTCTTTTTTTTCCTGTAATAATAAGAAATGATTTGATAAATCTTCAAGTAGATAGGATTTAAATTATACTAACAATAAACTATTGAATTTACATACAAGATGAGTTTCTTTTTTGGCCATAAAAATATCTTGAGTATAAAAATTTCACTTTTTCACAGCACCTTTTGAAACTAATTCCTAGATATTATTAGGATAATCAATCATTTGCCTGCAAAGTTTACAACCACACCTGAGAAAGGAAGATATTCCCCTAAGAATTATGTCATGCTGTAGTTTTTCATATATATGTGTATATATATATACGTTAGGGTTTATATTTTTTAGTGGAAATTAGAAACAAAGATAAAATTGTCTTTTGTAATACTACCAAATCCCTTACCTTAGATATAGTTTGAAATTAACTTTTCTGTTTCTTCAAGTTTCTTTCTCTTGCATAAATTACAGAGGTATATATCCATAATCTGGATGTGTATAATATAAGATATTATTCTGTTCATCCATATACAAAGACAATATATTATTTTTTATTTAAATTTTAGACTGATTTAACATGAAGTAACAGAAATTATTCATCTGAGTTTTCATTACTAATGGTCACAGATTTCATTTAAAAAAATAATTTTTAAAATAAAAATAAATCTGTATTATTTGCAACTTTGAACTGAATGTTAAAAAATAATTGTGAAAAGAGTTTGCACTTTAACATGGAATTATGATGCATTAAAAGGAAAATAATCACAATTTATTCAAACATTTTATTAAATAAAAACATCTATAGATCACTGAATTCCACAGAAGGTAGGCTGAACATTAGGTTTCAGTAACTGGAAGAAACAATAAATCACATCTTTTACAGTCCATTACACCCAAAGGTCTAGAACCTTTCTATGGCTATTTGCAAGCCTCAGAGTACTCCTGCTGCAGAGTCTTATACTTTCCAACTTTCTGTGACTAATAGATGCAATACTACAGAGCGAACAGGAAATTAGAGTGGAGAGAGATGTAAAATCAGTATCCACACAAAGGCTACGGAGGAGGGATGTGAAGAATAGCTCACTGTAGGGCTATGCCATCTCCCAGTGAACCTCAGACAAGACAGATTACATTCTCATTAATGACCATTTAAGAATCAGTGGATTTTTATATGTTAGAAAGGGGAAGCAGTTATAAAGCTATTAAATATTGTGGAAGGGCAAGGTAGGAGAGCCAAATAGAGAGGTAATAGATTTGGGGAAACATCTGATTAAGACCTACTGTAGTTAGCTAGAGAGTTATATAGATCTTTCTCCTGCTTTTGACCTCCCACAGGAAAGTTATGCCCTCTTAAAATTTAATTCTGTGATGAAGGTAAATCCTTCATTTTTTCATTAAAATATCCTAGCAATTGACTTGCCCCTCTGCATTTCTTGAACAAATCTACTGTTTCTGATATACCATGGTTCCGAAAAATAGTTACCTTTTGTTCACCTGTCTATTCAGTAATTCCACTTTTTTTCTGAAGCGGCCAAATCAGATCTTCCTCCCACATAGTTTAGCCTCTTTCCCACTATGTCAAATGGGCTCACAGTCCCTAGCTACTTCAAAAACCTATCATGACAACATCAGCCGTGTGGAAGAAAAAAGCTTCTCTAAGAAACGTAATACCTCCTACACTGAAGTAGGGGAAATTCTAGGCATCGCTAGACAGATAAAGTGGGTCTCACTATCTGTGTCTGTACTACAGGCAAGAGGTTCTTGCTGTGAAACCAGGCTACCTGGTGACTGGAAGGCAGACAGCACTATCCTCAGCAAGCAGAGTTTTCATTAAGATCAAAGACAACTATGTTCGTAAATGTCCTCTGGGAGGCCTCATACTGTATGTTACACTGAAGAATATGCTGCTATAAAAAACCCCTAGTATTCCCACTGTGTATGGGTGTTTTAAGCCTGCTTTTGAATTCTTAGTGAAATGTTTTTCATTCAGGATATTTTTCTTCCACTTTTCTGCTTCAGTTTATTTCTGGTACTGTACAGTCTTCACAGGTGAAGATTACACAGAGTATATGTATACATCTTAATGGCAGAAAATTCCTCCTCAGACTCCTTATCAAGTGCACTGGTCATTACTGGTCATATTTCAGCCCAAGCCTTTTTAAAGACAAGATAATTTGAAATAGAGCTTAAACACTTACAATTACTCCATGAGTTAGCAATTTTTCCCGTATCACATTATCCTTTAATCTCAGCTTTGAAATTATCAAAATTTATAAGAATAAAACATATGACACATACCTTAATGGAACACAGGCAAGGATTGTTACTGGTTTATTCGGCAGCGTTAAAGCCATTCTGTACTTTTGTGATGGGCAATAGTTTGGTCAGCTTAAGGGAAACTGAATCTAATTCTGAACTTAAATTAAGAAGGAAATCATTCCACTTAGAAACTAAAAGTCAAGTCCTTCAGTGATAAGTGAGTGCCAAGTGATGATCCTCTTCCCTGTCTTTCATAGACTTGACCAGTAGGAAAATTTTTATAAAGCCTCCGAATCTAGGAATTTGTTTCAAATATATGAATATAGTTTGGAGCTCAATATTTTCAAACAAATAATGTCATAATAATTTTTATTCTGATAGACAGAAGTGAAGAGTGTTATTCAAGTCTTTAAATATGTAACAAAAGGTCCATCTTTAAAGGATGTCTTGATATTCACAATTATTTTTTTACTGCCTACTGACATATACTATCCATCTACAAGCTTCACAAACAGGAAGACACTATGCCAGAATAATCCTTCTTCCCCCACCTGCATTATAAGAACAATAATAATGATGTCTGTAATCTCTGTAACACCTAGCACTGGTGCTGTCTGCAGTGTATCATGATTTTTTGCAATAGAAGTAAATGTTCATTTTCCAGAAGGAAAACTATGGAGATATGAACTGGCAAGTGAAAAGTAACCAGCAGCCAATGTCAATAAAGATGAAGGTTTTAGTGAGCATTTCCAGTAAATCATAAAGTTCAGTAGTGGAAGAACTCAATTGCTTAGATACAGATTTTTAAAGAAAAAAATTCTCTGGCAGGAGACAATTCTTGGCCTTATACATGAAACTTTGAGGACACATGTTCAGCTCCAAAAGAAGATAATTTGCAGATGTTTGTAAGTGGTATAACATTTAGATCCTGCTTCCTGTTTCTCTAGCATCAGGGGAGATACCTGTAGAAGATGAACAACACAGTGCTGCATGCCTTAGTTTGGCATTTTATTCTAAGTCATAACTAATACTATAACTTTTTGATATGAGGAACCAAGAAGTTTAAAAACAGGTAAAGTGCTATCAAAAGAAAATTCCTGCAGGTCTGGGAGCTGTGAGCCTGGAAACTGGGCCTTGGGACCAGAAACATCCTTAAAAACTACAGCTGACCTCTTCAAAGTACAGGGGAACCTAGAAACAGGTATCCTGAGATATCATCAGTAAGTGCAAAACTCAAGAAACTACAACAACAATCTGAAAAAATGGAAGCTGTTCAGGAAAATAAATTTGGGCTGAAAGAAAAGAAACATCATCCCCTTCTGGCTGTTCCGGCAGAAGAATAGACATTTACAGTATCTACTGGCTACTCAAAATGGTGTGTCCTGTACCCTGTTATGTCTCTACAATATAAAAAGGACTTAATTTTCATCCAAAATGAAGCCTCTCTCTCTGAGAACTTCACATGCTCCACATACTTTTACTTCTCTAAACAAATTGAATTTTGCAAAAACTTTCTGTGAGATCTTGGACACTTGTTGGGAATGCCTGATGGACTCTCGACTCCATGACATCAATCATTTCTGAAGTGAGACTGTCTCTTATCTTATTGGTCTCCAATTTGGGCGCACTTTTGGAGTTGGTTCAGTTTGTCTTTTATACTTCTGGGATGGTTGGGTCTCTCTTGGTGACTGGTCCTACCCTTTGGGATGGTTTGGCCCTTCCTGAAATCTAATTCACTTAGCACTGGTATTTTATATACATATAAGTCATCTATTGTAAGCATATCTGCAGTTATATTGGTGAGAAGTTCCTTCACTAATGATAAATTCACAATAACATAAATAGCTATTGTTTGTTGTTATACTGATTGTTGCTATATAACTGATTGTTGCTACCATTGACTGCTGCCATACTATTGATTGATACTAAATTATTGATTGTTAATAGTAATTTCTAGTTGTACATGTATATATTCACTTTATTAATCCTTTTTATACTTGCCAGTGAAAATATTTGTGGTAGTATTCTTGCTAGTGCTGATATTTGAAGCATTTTTGATACTCTTTAATAATGTAGAGAAATTTTGAGGAAAAAAGCCTCCATCTCCTTGCGTATTACAGAATCCTACAAATCAACTGACAACCTCTGTACACACACAGGCTGGGCAACCCTGAATTACCCAGGTCCTGGCACTTTGTTATTGAGTTCAATATCACCTTTTTTTTCATGTATATTGTCTTGTCATAGTGCAATCTCCTCCAAGTGCCCTGTCATGCTATTAGACTTGTTCCAGCACAGTAAAGCATAGGTACTTTGACAGGGAAAGAAAACTAGGAGTGAGTTCATTGCTCAAACCTGTTATCAAATTCCACTCCAACTGAATCTTCATGTTCACAGATTGGGCCATGTTGCTGGACCTTTCTACCAGACATGATTCTGCTGGCACTGCTGCTGCATCACTTTTAGTCAAATAATACCCTTTGGAAACCAGCCCACTGTCATTATTGGTTGCCAGTGCAAGTAATCATCTCATGGTAAACTCCTCTGAGCTCAAATTCTATCTGTTAGCTCAGATTCCTTTTAATTGTGGCAAAATGCTTGTTTTCAAGTCTAAATAATGGGTTGCTTTCTTTCACCTTTGTGACATATATCCTTTTCAAGGATATATGTCACTTTCTAGGAGGAAAGACAGAATTATACTGAGTTTTTTTGACTCAAAATACACCCAATAATATGGATCAGTGTGCAGTGAAGACTGACTTGAATCTTGTTTTTGAGAAGACCTGGCGAATAACCACAATCTAGCAAAGTGAATCTAAGTTTCAGCTGGGTTATTTCCCTCTGGTAATTTTGTAATACTTCCAATATATGCAACTTAATAATACTAACATGGTTGAGTAAATGTCTCATTATATAATAGAAGCAATCCTAAAATGTTTTATAAACATTTCCAATAAACAACCTTGTGAAGAGTATGATTTTTCTATTTGCAGATTGGGAAATCAAGAAACGCTATTTTTCAAGGAAGTATTTAAAAAAAATAAAAGCTTGAAATCACCTTGGGTTTTAAGATGTTAACTTTGAAATGCTTTAATACTATCATAATTGTTGAATATGTCAAGCACCTGCAGCTCTCACCACCCTTAACTGCTGTTCTCTGTATTGAGCACTTAGAGCAAAACTCTGTGGGTAGGTGACAAAAGGAAGACGCCCAAATTTCGTGCAGATGCTTGCAAATTTGGACCTCCTAAGTGATTTACATGAAGTCAAAGAATGAATCACTATGTAAACAGTAAAAGAAATTAAGTCTCCTGCCTGTCACTGTACTTTACTTTGAAAACATGCTGCTTCTCAGATAGCAGAGTTCCTTCCATTAGAGAAGAGTGGTCTATTAAAGCTGCAAGGAAAATAGCATTATTTAATAAGTCACTACAAGGGAATAGGTAATGCAAGAGTAAAGGTCAGACAACACATAGTACCTGTAACTAAAAAAGAGTAAGGACAAAAGATAATTGAACTATTCTCTCATCCGGACAATGTTACTGAGATGCAGCATCATGATAACTGCAGAGTGAGGAGGGCTTCGCAGATAAATAGTGGTCTCAGTGCCTTGTTGTTATTCAGAGCATTTTCTACCCAAGTTATGGTGAAAGTACGTTACACTGGGAAATGACTCATAGATACCACAATTGTGTGCAAATTAAATACGGGTGGAGTAAACAAGATAAAAACCATCTAAATATTTTAGGGCTAGTCGTACAAGAAGAGTACATTTCTCTGTTTACAAAGGGGATGGTCAGGGGGCAGATGTGTACTTCGAATGCTTTAAACATATGAAAATTCCTTTCTAAAATATCAGTTTAGTTAAAGCCATGTTGAAATTGTGATAGACAAACTATTCTGGTTTGGAACAGATCCCAGTTTTAGAACCATTAAGGGATGAATACTGAAGACATTAATTTGTACTAGCAGTGCTACTGCAACGTACACAAGTGTCTGCTCACTGACATTCTTTTTATTGTTTAATATGAGCCCACTAGCAGTGCTACTGCAACGTACACAAGTGTCTGCTCACTGACATTCTTTTTATTGTTTAATATGAGCCCAAATGACTGGGCTAAAGATTGAAGTCCTCTCCATCACCCTGAGACTATTAAGTGCCCACAGTTGTCCTCTTGCTCCCTTTCCCACATTGCTCTATGTCTCAAATCCCAGTTAGTTTGCAGCTAGTGCTGCAACTGCAACTGTCTATCACAGAGAACCCATTAGATCTTTGTTTCTTCTCATTCCTGGAGGTCTGAATACCTTCCTTTCTGCCTTCCTTCTTTTCCTCCATCTCCCCTTCCCTTGCTTCTCTCCATTAACCTTAGAAGTTTACCTCTAATAGAGGCTAAAGTAAAATGGGAGGGGGGGAACGCTGCTACATCTGGGAAGAATTCTTTATAGATTCAGATGAAAGTGCACGGCTTAGCCAATCACAGGCCAATATCTCTATGTGTTTCACATGCTTTATTCTTTTTTTATTTTAATCTCTCAGTGGTTTCCAAATGAATAATACTCTTCCTATTAGTGTTGGAACACTTGAATATTCAGTTTTGCTTTGATAAGTTATTGAAAAAGTCGTCATCTTACTGGTGCATGGAGAAATATTATCAAGTAAGATCTCTCCAGCTTATCTTGTGACACAAGTCATAACAATATTTATAATATCAATCTTCTAAGAACATACAGCCTACTCAGGGAACTACAAACTGGTCAGCCACATCTGTCTGTGAAGGTTATGGAACAGCTAATGCTGGATACTATTTCCAGACATGTGAAAGACAAGAAATTCATCAGGAATAGTCAGCATAGTTTCCCCAAAGGGATGTCATACTTGACCAGCTTGATAAACTTCTATGATGAAATGACTAACCTTGTAGAAGGAAGGAGAACAGTGGGTATTTTCTACCTGGACTTCAGCAAAACCTTTCACACTGTGTGTCATAAGATCCCCCTAGATAAACTGCTGGTGTATGGGCTGGATGAGAAGATGTTGAGGTGAACTGAACACTAACAGAATGGTCATGCCCAGACAGTGGTGATTGGTGGTGCAATATTTCATTGGAGGCCAGAAACTGGTGGTGTACCCTGGGGGTCAATACTGTGTGCAGTCCATTTTAATATTTTCATTAATGATTTGTATGATGGTATTCTCAGCAAGTTTGCAAATGACACAATCCCAGAAGGAGTGGCTGTTACACCAGAGGGTTGTGTTGCCATACAGAAGGACCAAGCCAGGCTGGATAAATGGGCTGTCAGAACCTCAGGAAGATCAACAAGAAGTGCAAAGTCCTGCATCAATATATACTGGGAGCCACCCAACTGAAAAATATAGCTCTGAAGAAAAGAACCTGGAGGTCTTGGTGGACATTCCACAAAGAAGGCCAACAGTGTCCTGGACTGTATTAGACAAACTATTGCTAAGTGGTAGAGGGAGGTGATCCTACCCCTCTACTCAGCCCTGGTGAGGCCACAGTTGAAGGATTGTGTCCAGTTCTGGTATACGCAGTGCGAGAAAGACATGGACATACTGGAAGAAGTCCACAAAAATGCCATGATGAAGGGACTTTCTTTCAATGAGAAAAGGCTGGGAGATCTGAGACTATTTAGCCTAGAGAAGACAAGGTTCAGGAAGGATTTTATTAATGTATAAAAATATCTGATTAAAGCATGCCAGGAGGATGGAACCAGGCTCTTTTCTCTCTTAACATGAGGAAAACGTTTTTTACTGTGAGGTTGACTAAGCAGTAGAACAGGTTGCCCAGAGAGGTTGTGGAGTCTTCTACCTTGCAGAAATTCAGAAGTCATTGGTACATGGTCCTGGGCAACCAAGTCTAGGTGGCCCAGAGATCCTCTCCAACTCAAGCATTCTGTGATTATTTAATTCTGTGATTATTTATTTAGAAGTAGCCTATGCTACATTATTTTCTTCAAATATACACATTCACAAAATTAAAACTGATAGCAAAATATTTCTTTCACTTTTGAACCAATTCCTGTGTTAGCAGTTAAAAAAAAAAGAAAGTGAGATTAAAATACCAAGTTTTTAGTCTAAATTGAGTAACCCATACCATCTAGCCTTAAGAACATCAGTGTAACTATTTACCCCAATATGCAGCTAAGCTCCACACAGCTGCTTGCTCACGCCCCTCCCAGTGGGATGGGGGAGAGAATTTGAAGGGTAGAAGTGAGGAAAATAATGAGTTGAGGTAAAGGCAGTTTACTAGGTAAAGCAAAAGCTGTGCACACAAGCAAAGCAAAACAAGGAATTTATTCACCACTTCCCATGGGCAGGCAGGTGTTCAGCTATCTCCAGGAAGCAGGGCTCCACCATGCTTAATGGTGACTCGGGAAGGCAAACACCATCTCTCTGAATGTCTTCCCCTCCCTCTTTCTTCCCCCAGCTTTATATGCCTAGTATGATGCCATATGGTCTGGAATATCCCTATGGTGAATTGAGGTCAGCCATCCCAGCTGTGTCCCCTCCTGAGTCTTTGTGCGCCCCCAGCCTCCTCACTGGCAAAACAGTACAAGAAGCAGAAAAATCTTTGACTCTATGTTAGCACTGCCCAGCAGTAAGTAAAATATTCCTGTGTTATCGACACTATTTTCACCACAGATACAAAATATAACCTAGTACTGGCTACAATGAAGAAAATTAATTCTATCCCAACCCAAAAACAGTACCGACAGCCCAGCATAGTTTTTTAGGCTTCCCTGTGATTAACAAAGACAAAGTAGGGAGCAATTTACATTAGAAACTCATTCAGCAGAGTATGACAAGATCAGTATATCAGAGTTAAATGAGTTCCCTAAATAATTATAAGTAGTTACATATTACCCATGGAGTTTACTATGGAGAAGGTTCGTCTGTACTGAACATTCATAGAATCATAGAATGGTTTGGGCTGAAAGTGACTTTAAAGATCATCTAGTTCTGGCCCCCTTGCCATGGGCAGGAATGGCAGGCACTAGATCAGGTTGCTCAGAGCTCCATCCAGCCTCGCCTTGAACACTTCCAGGGATGAGGCATCTACCAGCTCTCTGGGCAACCTGTTCCATTGTTTCACCACCTTCTGAGTAAAGAAGCTTCCTAAGAGCTAATCTAAACCTACTCTTTTTCAGTATAAAACTACTTTCAGGAGCTGGAGAGCCTTTGTTGCACTTCTGGAGAGGAATTTCCCATTTTATGTCCTTGAAATCTGTTTTGTATGTATCAAAACCACACTATAAATCAAATATAGACACAGAGTAGAAGGAAGGTCAAGGTATTTGCATCAAAACTGCATTAGTCCTCTGAATCAAAATGTTGATGTGTTCCCTTCCTGCCTTCCTTCCTTCCTTCCTTCCTCTTCCCTTTGTTTTCCATTTCCCCTCCTACTTTTCCCTTCCCCTCTCCTCAACAGGGGACCTCTCATTATTGATTGACATTTCCCAAGGAAGAGGATTATCTTCTGAGTAGCTGAGCTGCCAACATGGAACACTATATCATGTTTAACAATTATCATCAATATTTATAACACTTTCATGTGCAACAAATTGAGTCATTAGCAGACAGGAATGAAAAGTTCACATATTTTTTGAAAGAATTGAAGCAGCAGCAGCAGGTCATCTTCTCAAAATTTGAGTTGAATCCCTTTTGAAAGGGCTTGTGTCTTTAACCAGTTTCTCATTTTTGAATGACAGACTCACTTACTTTTTAAAATGTCATCCTGTTACTCTAGATACAGAAACACAAAATCATCAAAATTTTTATTTTACCTTTGATAAGGAAGGAGAATGGAGAAATAAGTCAGATTTTGTTTTGAATGTGTTTGAGGGTAGAGTGGGGGAATTAACTTTTCATGTACTTGATTATTGTTCTTGGGCAATTTTCTACTGAAATTTGGCGTGAGAACATTGAAGAAAATACTGCAGAAAGAAATTTTATGAAAATACTCTTAAATATGTAATAATTAAAATTTTATGTAAATAATATAAATATTTGCAGCACATTAATTTCAACATGTAAAACTGGAATGCAAGTGTCCTTAGACAAAGTTATTGGAAGCCACCTTAGCAAATTACTGTTCCATATATGCATACTTGTCCTTAATTTTCAAAAGATATTGATCTCTCATTGTTGCATAGAATGAGCACACATTTCTTTTTCTTGTATGTAAATGAAGGAATTTGTTCTGAAAGAATAAAATCATTTCAATTTATGTTGACAACAGATAATATAATTTACAAAGGGAGCAGATATAGAAGTTTTTTAGGTATGTGTTCACGCAGGTACAAAACTGAAAAAACCTTATAACTATTTCTCAACTGAAAAATAGTAATAGTAAACCAGAGGAAAAATTTATAATAAAGGATTTTCTGTACAAGTCTTTCTACAAGCTACAGAATAACCATTAATCGCCAGAAAAAATGAACCTGATTTTGTGAACACTTTTCATCTGAACAAATGTATCTGTGACTCTTTGTATTAATGAGTATTATTCTAAAATCACTATTGCTTGAATAAATATGCTATTTGTTATCACAAAGAAAAACCTCACAGTATTATATGAATTCTCAGTATTGTAACAACCAGTATTACACTATAGTATTACTCAGGTTACAAGGTAGCTAACAACAGCTGATTCTATGTTCACAAAGGGGTGACCTCTTTCTTATCTTAAGAAAACATTTTGGTTATGGATTTTAGTAAATAACAACAATTTAACATGTACATATGAAGGTAAATGGAAGCAGTTAGGAATTTCAAATACATTCTAAAATGGGAATTGATTTTGGTACTCCCTACAAAGCAATCTAAATTTTGTACTGCTCTCTTCTATTAACCCTGCCTGAATTAAGATCTTTTAATTAGACAGGAGCTGAAGCAGTGTTAGGACTGTCTTTGGGTGGAATATAACACAAATGGATGAAAACATGACTTGCTCAAAGTTACCTCCATAAATCTGTATTAAGATTACTGTGACCTTTGTAATGTTTGAAGAATTGCTTTTTTCTCTCCTTACTGTAGAGTTAGTATTATATATAGCTGTGTAAATAGAACTAACTAATTTAGGTATGATTCATTTTCAGTCTTGGATTTGTAACTGTGGATCAAACTGAGAAACTGTAAGATTTGAGGCATGGATCTTGTTTTGACCAAGCCAGTTCTAATTTGAAAGCAGGCTTGTTTTGCCTTGTCACATATATTGATCATCTTTCACCCTGTCAATTGTCATATGAAATTCTCTGAATTCATACCAATTCTCCTTCCTTAGATTCATTGTGGGGAGAGGTGTTAAATACATACAGTAGCATAGAACTCTTTCTTGTTTTAAAGAAATATGCATTATATATTCAATATTTTGTTTTTTCCCCTTTCAGAATGTCTTCTGATTCTTCGATTTTTAGGTAATAATATTCATAATTAATGACAGAATACTAAGAATGTGAGATGAAATTTTACGTGTCTATACATTTTGAATAACATTTTTATATTTAGACAGTAATTGTAACATTGCATTCAACTTGTTATTTCTTATACATTTTTGATTTTGAAAGTCAAAAGTAAAGAAAAAGAACCTAAAATCTTTTAAATTTTGACCCCTCAATCACAGCCAATCATGGCAATCACTTAGTTTCTCTTTTCTGTCATTAACTAAGTAGAAGGATGGTTTGTAATATGTGCTACATATTTTTTCAGTGTGGTCTCAAAACACTTCAGGAAAAAAAGGGTAAGTCTTCAAAAACTAATTTTCCAGTTATCCAAAAGAAACAGAATTGATGAATTTTATGAGAGATTTTAAAAATTAATATACACTTGAAGATGGTGACAGCCTGTCATGTTGACAGGTCTATCACCACTGAAGGAACCAATAGTAGGATCCTTTTTAGTCTCTAAACGAAAATGCTCTTAGAGCAGGCTCAATTTCTATATACTGACAGCTCAGTGTATATGCTGGAACATAAATGGTGAGGTTTAAGTCCATGGAAAACATAAAATTTAAATTAAAAAATCTCTTCTGATTTCCAATAAATTATAGAAACTTTAACTAAGTTCAGTTTTTCAGTTAGGTGGAATCTTAATAACTCATAATACTTATTTTCTTCTATTTTCTTGAAACTTTGCAAAACTTTGCCTATGGCAGTAAATGTGCTAGTTTGCAGGTCAAAGGAATTTGCAAAGACAAAGAAAATGCTAGTAGAAGCAGAAAGTAACAGTGTTTAAAACTGTGAACTGTGAAAACCTAAATATAGTCCCAGTGCATTTCTGTAGTAATGCTAACCCTTAGAGCAAACCAGATATATTTCTTGCATGCTTTTATATAGGCATCTACCTATTCATAGACCTATCCTCTCTTCCTCTTTTTCTTTATCTCTCAAATATTCATTGCATAATAAAATGAATGTGATGTAAAAGTTTTTGTGGAGTCAACTAATGAACTGATTCATAAGGAACTTTAATTCCTTTTAATATTTTCAGAAATAACCTAGAATTCCGGAATAATATGTCTTTTCAGACAAAAATGCTGTTGAGGGAAAGCTTGAAGATAAACTGAATAATATTGTAAAACAATGTAATGAAAATAACACTTCCAAAATATTTGAAACAGAAACATTCTACTAAATTATGAAACAAAGATATTTCAGTGTAATTCCTACTAAAGCTATGCCAAGTAACACTGAACTTTGAAATGCAAATGAAGAGTTTTGGAAAGCAAAGCCTTTGGGGTAAGAATTATATCTTATATTTCCTGTTCTGTCAAGGAGGACCTGTGTGACCTTAGGCAAATCAAAACAGGGCTGACATCTATGGACCTGTCCTCTCCAGCTAGACTATTGAATTGGAAAACACAATACTCACATGTGATGCCAGCATGTTGTGTCTTCAGACTTCAAGACCCATTGTATTAATACCTGGTGTTTTCTATTAATTCCTAAATTGGAACTGTATAGCTTTGAGAAGCTGGTTAGTCCTTATTTGAGTAGGACACTGGAGTAGATGATCTCTCCTTAATCCCAATTTTTTACATGACTCTTTACTAAACACCCCTATGGCTCTTTTCCCTACTTGTGTTTTCTCTCTAAATTTGAGTAACAATTTTGCTGAGCCAACAGCTGACTTTTACTGGGTTTCCAGTTGCAGCCATTCTTATTGGCATATTTAGGGAACGAATCTGTAGTGTTTCAAGATACGTGAGAAAATATTGTTCTTGAGTTTTAAGTAACTCAGTTTTTTGGTCTCTCAGATATGCATGCTTTGAGCATCAACAGCTCTGAGCATCATTTGCATGTTTTAACTCATGTTAGTTTATGAGGAAGTGAATAGAGGAATATCAACAATCACTAGTCCTTGAATGATAAAGCAGAGGGTGAAATGGGTGCATTTGTTCAAAAATGTATTCTGATTCTGAGTCCCAAAAATTAATTGCAAATAAGGTCAGGGAATGATTGTGAAAAAAAAACCAACAATAAAATACCTTCTTAAATTTTTAGATTAAGGCAAAATAGAAGGACATCAGCTTCCATATACAGTGGAATGTTAGTAACTATCTGATTCAAGTTTGAAGAGTAATTAAATTTAGTGTACATATCTCCAGTATTTCTGGACACTTCATATTATTCTTAATGTATGTGGAAAGATCCCTTTTACTTGCCATGAAAAATATGACAGTGGGACATTTTCTTTAATTACAAATTCTGATATGTTTAATAGTACGAATTTGGCCTCCAGCTTGACAGTTCTGTCTCTTAGAATCAATGGTTAGACTTGAGGGCACCAGCTTGGTCATCAAGATCAATATTAGAAAAAATACATCTTGTCAAGACCTCTTGGCCCCTTATTGATTCGAATACTGCAGAGAATTTAATAATGACATTACAGCTGTTGACAAACAGAAGCTTCTTTCATTGATTCCATTACCCTAGACACTGTAGGAAGACTTGTTGCAGAACTTCCAAAACGGGCATCTGGGTGGTGGGGTGGTCGCATGAAAGAACTTTCAGGTGGACTAAATTGAATTCATGTTTGAAGGAATGCAAATTGCTGAACCTGATTCAAAAGAAAGATTTTTACATTCCATTAAAAAAGTATACTTCATTTTGTCAACCTGGGCAAAACCCCATAGTTTTTCTTAGTCTATATGAAGGTAGTCTTGCTGTGAAAGTGGTTCTCTCCCACGTATTTATCCCAATGCAGTATAATTTATAAAAGGAAGATATTTTTAAAAAAACTCTATTTTTCTCAGTAACCTTGTAATGTCTCCTCCTAAAACTGAAAATGTCAGATACCATCCCAAAATTGTAGTTTTAAACAAATAAATCCCTGTCACTTACTCCTACTCATTGGGAAATTTAAAATATCATTTTTGAACCTTTCGTAAATAACAAAAGATTTTACAAAGCCTAGAAATGTCTGAACTCTCCTTTTACTTTTAGTGCTTCATAAAGAGCTTGGAAAAAAATTTCCTCGGGATTGGAGAGAACCTCAAAAAACCCACAAATACCTCTAAGGATCTATTTTCATTTGGAATTATTCTTTAGGTTTTATTATAATAGTTTAAGAGGAATTAGTTAACATAACAGTGAGTAGTTTTTCTCCAACTTCATTTCCCTTATGCTATGACAAATTGAACTTTTTAAAGGCTTGGAAATACTTTGCTAATATTTTTAAGTGATTAATATATATAATACTTTAATTTTGTAATTGCAATGATTGAAAATAGAAGAACAAACTGTGTTATAAAATAATGGAAAATAATGATATTTGCTGGACCTTGCTATGACATGTGAAAAATTCTGCACCAAAAACAGAGATAAGGAGAGGAGCAGAAGAAAGAGAGAGATGAATTTCCCCTGGTCTCCTTCAAAGAAAAAAATATTGACAGCATCAGAAATTATGGCCCAGAGGGGTAGAGGGATACATGTTGTATAGTCCTGTCAGTCCCTACACGCAGACTACAATCAACAGAGGAAGTTTCTGCAAGCTCTGCAATGCTCTAATCACAAGCATGGATTCAAACTAATGCTGGGACACACTCACAGAGAACCTTTACTCTCAAAGTATCCATAATCTTACCAACAGTTTAGAAGCAGCCTCTGTACAATTTCAACTCCATACTGAAGTTGGTTTTACCTTGCCTATTTTTTATTATGCCACTTTTTCATTATGTGACAAGGTACAGAAATACAGCTCTGTGGCTGTTGACTGTTTATATTATTCTAGCATTTACTTCTTTCGGTAAGCTGTATTCTTTTACTAGAACTCAGAGTCGTATGTATTATGAACAGCAATTTGTGTTTTAGTTCAGCCACAGAGAATTGAGATGCTACTGGGACACCTGGTTCAATATAGCTTAATCTTACTGATTTTTTTTTTCATAATAAAAGGACAAATTATAAGAATCTGTCTTTCACTCTGTTTCTTTCAGTTGCACCTGAAAAAAGCAGCAGCATTTTCCAGGTAACTATTGAATTTGACACATAAAGGTCCCTGATGAGTCAATTATCTTCAAGTGGAATTTGCTACTTGCTTTGCTACAGGAGACTGTCAATTCAAGGTCTTCACTCACCTCTCTCTCTACCTTCTATGCCTATTACTCTTTTAAAATGCATTATTATTGCCTCGTACCTGTAGGGCAAAACAGCCGTCAGGCCTTCATTATACTGATCATTATCCAATCCAGCAACTATGGCACTTGATTAACAATTTATTCAGTAGAAGTGCTGGCCTAAACAGCACTGCATTCCCCTCCTCCTTCTCTGCCATAGCCCTTGGATGCTCATCCGGAGCTCCATTTTGATCACTTGAACATTGCCAGTGCATGTACTGGGCAAATTTAAGATCAATCCTGGCTCAAAAAAAAATAGACATTCCTGCCAAGTATGGAATGATATTCTACTACTTCTTGCCACTGACTGTGTAAGTTTTAGGATAAGGAAAATGAAGTAGGACAAAATGCTACCCTGACCCTCTTTTTCCTCTCTTCTGTGTGTAACAACATGACTGGGAACATGTAGATTATGTTCTGATCTTGTTTGATAGACCTTATTTCTGCCTGCAGTTTAAACCTGAAGTTAACTTCCCTCTTTTTAATTCCTGTTATCCTGCACATTTTTCAAGGTAAGTGTAAAGTTTTGTTGCTTGGATACTATTCTCCATTTCTTCTTTGTTGGGCACTTGTCTGTTTTCCAGAAGTTAACTCACTTTGTAAGTCAGGTGTCTTTTTCTCATCAGCTCTCACCTTTCTTCAGTAATCCAGTTCTTTCCTTACCCAACAAATTTGCCTCTCTGCCTTTTATATAATTCAGCTACTTATGACAAAGAAGGAAAATAAGACGATTTTCAGTCAGCAATTTAGGTGTCACTTCAGCATCAAGTAAGAAGAAACAATGCAGAAGGAGTTAAAATGAACAAAAAAATGAAGGCCAAATCTAGAGAGAAAACATTTGGAGATACTTGAATCTTGATTTTTCTTTCATGACTTACTCTCTCTCATTTATTACTTACAACATGTGGCAGATCAATGAGAAGTCATGTGACTTAAATACTGTGGCTAAATTACAATTAATGTATAGGTCAGAAGTAATATTTTTAAAAAAATACTCAAGGTTGATAAATGTTTGTAAATAATTAATTTGGTATGTTTTGAGAGAAGCTGAAACTAAGATGAAGAGATGAATCTAGGAAAAGAAAAATGTACATTAACCATTAGGGAAGACACTTTTCCAAGAATTAATTATCCATTATCAACTTATCAGTATCTACTGGGAAGTTAAGGATGCTGCTTCTTTGAGACGTTTACATTTTCCTGGGAAGAGGTATAAAACAGTATATATAATTATGCTACAGTTGTAGTTCAATCAATCAAAAACCCTAAAAAATTAAATACTTACTCATTCTAGTGAATTTAAGCATGACATTCTGAATGCTGCAGACCCCAGGAAGAAATGTAGAAAATATTTTACAAATTTATCAGTGAATATGTGCTAATAAACATCCTCTGAAATACTGGTTAATATTAGTAGGTGAGGATTAACATAAGAAAATCCCTGGGAATGCTAATACATATTTAATCACCATTACTTTTGTAATGGGTACTAATTAGTCTTCAAAATGGTTGATTATTTGTTAGAAAAGCCATCTGTATCCCGTTAAACACCATTTCATTGCAACCAATAAAAGCCCACAGATTTTGTACTGACCTAGCAGTTTGGAGTTGTCTGTCTGATTTTGGCTAAGCTCATTTTATCTTGTTTTAGCTATGACAACAATTTTCAAGGAGTCAGGTGACTACTGTCTGATTTTTTTAATTGTGAAGATCGCATACCAAAAAGCCATAACAAACCTATGTCATGAATGAATAACAAACACTAGCCCAGGGAAACATAATTTAATTGATGTTAATCAGTGCTGGGGAAGACTTTTATATAACTTCAGTAGGTAATGGCTGAAGGCAGCCACATTTAAGATTGAAATAAATGGAGATCAAGACAAGCAATTTATATTGTAAGAACATTAAAAAAAAATCTAAGTGGAATCACGATTCTGTAGGAAGATGTTCTTATCAGTATCATGCTCCTTTACATGGAAACTCAAGATGCTGTTAAGGTGTTATAAGTTCCTTTTTAAGGAAGTCTGAAGCTGTCAAACTTAAAATGCAGAGAAAAATTGGGAGGATGAACATTATAACAGAGAAAGGGGATAGATACTAGGAAGTAACTATACTACTAATTACAAGTGTTTATCACTGCAAATGAATAAATTAAAATACTAATTTCTGTATTATGGTTAGATCATTAAAATTTTAGATAAATGAAAAATAAATTTTTATCTACATACATAGGGAGTTTTCCCTTTTCACATGTATCAAAATTTTGATTGCAATATATTTGAAAATGTAATTTTTCTTGGGAAGACATAGAATTGATTTTTACCTCATATCACACTTTTATAAAGAACTCAGAATCCAAAGCTCATGGGATCATCAAAGCCTATCACAATTTAAAAGAACACCATTACAAAAGTTGTGTCAGTACATACTTCTAGCTCTCACAGGTGCTAAGCAGAAAGCATCTGCTTACAAAAACATAATTTTTAAATATAGTCTGAGTCCTAGAACTTTTAAACAAGCTGTTTATTTTAATGGTATGTCACCTATGAAAAAGCATAGGTAACATGTACAACTTCTGTTTTGATTTCCTTACCTCAGAAATAGACATCATCTTTTACATGTTATAATTGGAGTCAGAATATCAACATGAAAAGTTTTTAAATCTCAGTATGTATGGTTATTACGTTTTCTGAATAGTTACTGATGGACCACTCATTTTTGCATGTCTGGGTTTTTTTTTCCTAAACTTTTGTTACCTGTACGCAGTGACAGTCATACATAAAAGCAACAACAACACTACTTTCCCTGGGCAGACAGGTGTTTAACCATTCCCAGGAAAGCAGGGCTCCATCGTGCATAATGGTTACTTGAGAAGACAAACATCATCACTCTGAATGTCCCCGCCCTTCCTTCTTTCCCACAGCTTCATATGTTGAACATGACGCCCTGTGGTCTGGAATATCTCTTGGGTCAGCTGGCGTCAGCTGGGGTCAGCTGTTTCAGCTGTGTCCTCTCCCAGCTCCTTGTATACCCCTAGTCTGGTAATGCTGTGTAAGCCCTACTCAGCAGTAACTAAGACACCCCTGTGACATCAACACTGTTTTCAGCACAAATCCAAAACACAGGCCCATATAAACTCTATTCCAACTCAAAGCAGTACATGATCAAATAAAATTCATGAAGTTGGTTACACTGAATTTCATGTAAAAGTTCCAAGCTCTTGATTTTTGGACTTTTAGTTTCACAAGGGAAGCACTATACATAGGTTGAGGCCAAAGCTCAATCTAGTTCAGTAAGCTGGAGGAAAATGACTGAATAAAACAGACGTAGAAACAAGACAAACCTATTGCAAAATCTTTGAATCTTCCAGAAATCTTTGATGTAGAGATCTTTCATCAAAATTTGTCCTTAAATTTTTGCTACATGTGAAAGACCAAATATACATAAATATTTTATAATATTATCCATAATAAGGGATGAATGTCTGAAGACAGAGTGGAAATCATTACTTGTCTAAAAATAGATCTTCTGCATTAGATCTTCAATATTTTGCACCTCAAGACAACATAACAGCATGTAAAGATGTCACTTGAATGGCAGCAATTGCCTGAACATTAGTGTTAACATTGAACCTACTTGCACAATCACAGCCCAATTCAGCACATAGCCATTGCTATTTTTCTCCATTCTGTAGTTTCACCTGCCTCTTCCTTAGTATGAATAAATCATTAGAACAGATGGCAAAACCTTACCAATAAAAGGCACTGTCATTTTCAGTGTAAGCCCACCACATTCAGTTAAAATATATTTGCTAAAGCAAAACAGCATTTTTATGTTTGGGGAATCTATTCTGCTAGAATTGCTGAATCATATTATTTAAACAATCAACCAAAAAGGAAATTATTCACTCAATCCACAGAACTATATCCTTTTCGCTGCAGATCCTTCACTGTAAAAGTTAATTACAGAGGGCTTGTTCTTATTACGTTCACTTATTTGAAGGCTATGCACACACAAACCACACACTTAGAATTTCATATTCTGTGGTCAGAGAACAGGATTCATTTTAAAGCAGCCAGATCTTGAAACATTATTGAAATGCAGTGAGACTATTAGTCAAAGATCTTACCCATGGATGATAGCTTATGGATGTATTTAGCTGCAGCTCAGGCTGATAAACTTGCAAGTGTTAAAACTTCCTGCCAGCATAACAAAGTCAAGAATGAGCTAAGATATTTTCTGCAATCGTTTCTTTCTATACATAATATGAATGCTGTAGCTTCACCATTGATCTAAGTAATATTAATTTTTCACTAAAATTTCTGACTAGCACTCATGTTGTAACTATCCATACAATATAAAAATGTGGATTAAAAAAATAATAAATATAAGGATAGTATAAAAAAAATAAAGATTAGAATAGTAGTCTTTGCTTTATCTGTAATACATCTCCAAACTGTCAGATTTCATTTACATCCTTTGCATCCTTTTTTTATGATTATTTCTCTCAGATTGTAAGCCTGAAGATTGTATTTTTTATTTAAAACCAACTTTCTCATTACAGTTAAGTTGTTCTATGCCCCATTCAAGTCATCAGCTGAATATCATCCAGAAATCATAATGTGTTAGTGAAGTAGTACATACTGATGTTGTTGTATACTGATGTGCACCCTGCAAAACTACACTTTTCTACAATACTAACAGACAACTTGTAAGTAAAAACTATAAGAATAGCGCGTGAGTGAAAAGGCCTGGGCATGAATCCTTATCCTACCTTGCCACGGAGAGAAATGAATAAAAAATTTGCATAACTTACTTTTACAATCTATTTAGATCTTATGTATTGTGAATTTGTACAGAGGCTAAACATTTGAGTTTTGTGATTTTCAAATTAATATATTCTATAAAAACTCACCACACTCATTAAGGGTTAACCATTCTGGTATCCCACAACCTAGATTATAATGAAATAGACATTATTTCTTTTTCTTCAAGTGACATATTTCTGAAATTTGCGAATAGCATAAACAAATTCTGACTAGGATTAATGTAATTACGGAAAAAAAATTCTTGTGATAAGTTAAAAATATTTTAATGGAACTTTTAGAAAGCTTTTGAAGTGAATTTAGTGAAGATCAAAGTGAGAGATTTGACAGTCCTGGAGCCCAAATTAAAAAAAAAGAAGAATCCTAATGAGCATGATGCATTAATCACAGACTGAAGCACTGTGCTTCCACAGCCCCCAGTATTATAATTCTACTAACTGAAATGACATTGATACACTTGTAAGAGGCAAAAGCATATAACAAAGGCAATTAGTATCCCCTTTGCAGAGCAAACACTGATGAGGAAAACATCTAAGCAAAATAGTGTATACAAGTGGAATGATCTTTTATTACATATTAAATGGATAGTTGTTATTTATTATGTCCGTAGACATTCTGCCACTGCATTATTTTGCAGTTCAAAACCCTTTAAAATATCTGAGTGTTACAGAAGTTTTCATTTTGAATCCACTAAGAACCATTAAATTATAAAGTGTGACCTCATCTGTAACAAGGCACTGTAACTTAACCCAGTTACTCTTGCAGTGAATGAAATAGCTTGTGCTGTTATGAAGCAAGACTTTCCTTCCAGAGGTGAGGAGTCCAGCACTCCCAATATCTGATCAATTATTAAATGGTTATGCCATATTTATGACTGGAATCACTCTGAATTGATATTACAGATATTGTCTCTCATTACACCTTTCTCAGATAAATCAAAAAGTCTTTTCATATTAATTATTTTCTCTCCATGAAAGCACGACTATGGGAAATGTTGAAGAATGTGCTTGACTAAATCTCACTAAGATATTTAATACACTATAAATGTGGTTTAATGGTAATATAATCTTACAGAAAATGCTTATGAGTACTGAACAATTACTTGCAGATATCTGACCACATAAATGCCCCTAATTATTTGGCTCACATACATAACAATACTTTTTAAGCAAAAATATCAAAAGAAAAAATATTAAATCTGCTTCTTCTATCCATTCAAATATCCCCCTTTATCTATGTGGAAGATTTCGGGAGGGAATTTACGAAGTACAGAAACTGGAATCAGGTTAAAAACGACACAAGAAAATTTGGGTTCAAAAGGTCTAAGACATTAAAGCAGTATAATGAGTATGCATCAACATCAAAATATCTTTGATAATTATTATTTTTGCTGCCATGAGAAGATGAGTTATAGGTCCATATATATGTTTGGAAATTGCTTAAATGAGTAGTTGATACAATTTGAATGTAAATAACATATAAAATATTCTGAATTTTATTTCAAATACTCAGAGTCACAAAGAAGAAAAGAACAGCAGAGGATGTTTAGTGGAGGTTTCTGCTGACCACAGACTTTTTCTGATGCCTTGTAGCAAGTTATAAGTTGGTTTTAACTGAGAGTATCACAGGGAGGAGATTCAGTATGGTTTTCTTACTAAAAGGTGCACAGATATGATCGTTGTTCATGCATGTACATTTCTGTGTGTGGCTCTGTTTATTTCATACTCATATACCTGTTTCCTGTCCCCTCCATCCCATGGTCAGTATCTCCCAAATGAAAGAGGTAAGTAAAAATTTCAGTGTTAATAAGAACTCACAATTATTGTCAAAATTGGAATTCCTTTGGTGAAAAGATGACAGAGGCTCTGTCAGTGAACCTAATGAGAGAACCTATTGAGAAAATGTCATGGAGTTTTCTCTTGACTGTCCTTCAAATAAGCCAATGTGTGCAATGACGTTACAAATATTTCAGCAGCAAGAGGAGTTGTCAGTCTCAGTTAACATCTAGATAGACAAGTATAAATTTGTACAGGACTCAAATCTGTGAAGAAACAGACTTCTGCTGCTCAAAGAATTACAACTTTTTCTTGGAATTCCTTTTCACTCTTGGACTGAGTTTACATTGTTAGGGATTGGAGACAGCTCTAGTAATGATAGCATAAGGTTTACTAGTTAAATTCATTTACCCTTTAGCCACTATATTCTAGACCAAAAGTGGCTTTTTCAGTGTTTCTTTTTTTCTTTTTTTCTTTCCAAGGCAGCAAAACTGAGATAGCAATGAGATTATGCTTTGTGAAGTGTCATTGTGAAGTGTCTGGGAACTTCACAGTCACAAGCTGTTGTACTAGGGATCCCCTTTTAGTCCTCTTGTCCCTAGTTCTCATACTACACTGAAACTGTAGTTCAGTCCAGACTTGTATTGCAAAGATGTCTTATAGTTCCTGATTCACTCTGACATAGACATATGTGGTATAAGGGCTGTATTTCGTATCTGCTGCACTTACAAGAGTTTGAATTAAACTCTCATTCTCACCTTGAAGAAAAATATGATGATGGAGCAAAATATGCTGTACAACATTGTTGTATGGCAGCATAAAGAATTATTGATTGCGGAATTTAGATGAATAAGTATGCTTTCATTATGGTTTGCTTAAATGCTTCTTCTTGTTGTTGATGATGGTTTTTAACCTGACTCTGCACATATTGAAATTGATCCTCTTATTTAAACAGCTTGAGAATTTGATCCCAGGTAAGGTTTTCCAGAAAAAACTGCTGCTCATCTCTACAAATGACTACTGACTATTAGGATTTATAAAGTTCTCTTTATAAAAATCTCTTGATAATGTGCAGACTAAACCATGGTGTACTGAATTATTCATGACCAAACAGCACTCTCTGGAATGGTCTCATGTTTACAAACCAGACATTTTAGAATTACCCCAAATCAACAACCACGCATTTCCGTGTGCTAGATATAATGAGGAAAAATTGATGGTAGACTTTGATTAAGAGACCTCAAGCTGATTGTGAATAAAAGAAGTGATTTCTTAGCTGATTGGAGGAATAAAGCCAACGTCTTCAAGCACTTTCATCCAACTAGTCATAAAATTGCTACCAAAATCACAGAAATAGCTCTTGAACTCACTCCCGGGGGCAGGAAAAGATGTTTGTCAAAAAATACATGAAGCAGTGGTATATTTTTTTTAAATAAAATGTGCTTTTTTAAAAGTTTTTGTTATTGTATTTTGTACATTTTGTTAGAATATTCTTTTTATTATTTGTTTCATATAAGGCTCTCATTGACACTTCCAACTGATCAATATTTGTGCTCCTCAAGCAGCCCAAGAGCCACACTACAAAAGAAACTGAATTTTCTTTATTAAATCATTACTTTTTAAATTGAAATATGTTGTTACTAAAGTAAATACTGGACTGAAATTTCCCACCCAGAAGACAAAATAAAAATGGAATATAAAAATTGCCCATTATGCTGAGCAATATCCTGTTATTATTTCATTGTACATCCATTCCTACCTGTCCATCTCCTGCCTTTAACTTTTACATTTTAGTTATGTGTAGAATATGATTATCTATTTTATGTTACATACATAAAGCTAAATAATTTTCATATTTTGAATAGTTATATTAATGCTCTTTTTCCATAATTGTGAATACGTTGCAAAAAAGCTTTTTTCATTTTACTACATAAACATAAATGCATGCAAAGCACGACAAGCTCAAACCTTTTCAATTAGTTGGTTCTTTTGTATATAAAATCATAGAACTTATTCAGCTTTTGAATCCACGTAAAGTTGAGGATGCGTCATAGACACAATTCACAATAGTAATGTTATTTAAAAGTGGTGATAGCTAAGAAGGAGATGGAAAAGTTAAATAAAACAAGTTTCAGTAGATTTGCCTATTTGTTGTCTCTGGCTGATGTAGAAAGTTCACTGAAAAAAAGTGAGGGCAGAGGGAGAATCTCATGCATGTTGAAATACCTGTTTTGATGAATAGGTTCAAAGAAAGCATCTCATATAGTATGACTACAGAAGAAACAAAGCAAACAAGTTTGTGAGGAAAGAACAACCCTGACTGATAAAGGAGGAAGTAGCTTTCATATTGTTAGGAGGAATTTAAAAGGAAGCCACAAATCCTCCACTTCTAATGATCTGGATATAGAAAGAATGAATTTAGGGAAGAAGAAAAACAATTATGAACTTTTGTGGAGTTTATAGGGGGTTTATGTGGGTGGTTGGTTTGGGGTTTTTTTTGAGGAGACAGTGTTGTCATGAATCCTTTTAGAGAACTACCTTTACCTGCTTCTGAAAAGGAAAATGGGGATTTCCGTTGTATCACCAAATGTCTACTATTTTCTTAGGGATAAATTTGTGCAACAGCATAAAGAAAAGAACTAATAGGAAAAACTTTTCAAACACCATTGTGAGTATGCTTCATGTTCTCCTTTGTATTTGAAATCTAGAATAAAAGAGGTTTTTCTTTTTTCAGTCCGTATGTTATCAGCAGGATATCTAGACTCTGTGTGTTATCTAAATGTCCTGAAAGAACCCACTGCCAATAAAAGTATCTGACACTATACATTTAAAAAGAAATAGATCAAAACACAGAACGATATACACACACAAATGAAATTTATAAGTGACAAAAATTTTGACAAAAGTCCAAAGATGAAAAGTAACGATTTCATTCATATAATACAATTAACTTACACAACTCACACATGTCCTGCTGTAATGGAACTGCATTTCAGAAACAGTGTAAAAACAGATATCTTGATTTGATTTCTTTAAAAGATTTCTTATAAAAGTAAGTTTCCTGTATATATAAAATACTTCCAGTAAAGGGTTAGATTTTATATAAACTCAGAGTTAAACTAGCTGTGTGTGTATTTTACAGTGTCATGTCATCATATTTTCATGAAAGAAAGAGATTCCTGCTTCAGAAGAGTCAATAGATTTAAGGTTAAGATACCGAGACTAATAAGGTGAATTTAATTGAATAAGGATTGCAATCATTTATGGCATTGGCTGTAAGTCCAGGCAGCAATAAGCAATTTTTTAAATTTAGTTTGGAGGAAAAAAAAACCGAAAACAAAACCAAAAGATCAATAGAACAACGTTTGTTTTCATGCAGAAGAAAAAGAAGTTACAAAAGCTCATAATTTTTTATTAAACTGAAGATTTGACTTCTAACTAGGAATAGAATGACCTATTGTGATTGACAATGACTGATCAGAGTCTGAGATTTGCTTCAAAATTAGACCAAGGCCATGTATATGACTGTTATTTTTGAGCATATTCTGGTAAGTTCAAGTGAATGAATAAACATAAAAGGTCCTGTCATAGGTACATTGAAGTGCTTTGTTCAATTTTTTTTTGTTTTAGCACAGTTCATTAAGATTACAGTCATCACAAAGAATTGGGAATTTATTCAACTTCATCTGGAATCGTTGTTAGGAGGAATTATTATATGCTTGCCATTCACAAAATCATATCTTCAAAGCTTTTATTTTAACAGGAATTTGTAAAAATGAAAGAAATGTTCAATTCTGTTATCATAGATACAACCACAGCACTTTGAAACACTGACATATACTTCCACAAATCCAGAATTAAAGGTTCAGAAATTTGGTCCGTTTGTTAATTAATAATTAGATATTTCAAACATATATTTTTTATAATTATTACATCCTCTATCCTTTGAATACTACTGAACTCTCTGCACAGAGCTACTCTATTATAATGAGGTGAAACTTTTATCTGCTGGATAGGGAGGGAATAGTAAAAGAGCTAGTGTTTCACTTACTTTATGGAAAGTGGTGGGTTTTTTTTTAATAAGTTTGTTCTGTGTATGCGGAAGGTAAGTAGAAGTTAATCGTAACAATAGATTTTGGGAAAGGGAGTATCTCCTCTGAGTAAGCCCCAGGTCGGTTCAACTAGCTGTAGTTAAAACTGAACTTCTGAGATTTTTCAGATATTGTTGTCCTCCTTGCCATTAAAATACAGATACTGCAAAGACACAAGGCTGAGGGAAACCCTAAAGTGTAACATCCTGTCCCTAATTTTATTTACTTTACTGTCATCTTACTTTAAATATCCAGCATTTACTCACTGCAGTGTCCTAAATATGGTCTTAAGATCCTTGTCCACTAAAAGCAATGCAATCTTTTCTTATTCCAAGTCTCTACTTACTTCAAAATGTCTGTCCTTACAAAGGATATAATTTTTCCATATTTTCTTCCTTTTATATTAGCATATAATAATAACACCTTTTCTTTCTTTTATATTAGTATGTAATAATAAAATACAACCACAACACAGATATTAACACATTCAAAACATATGCAATAAGTGTATAATATCACTAAAAATGAAACGAAACTAAGAACCAAAGTGGAGGTAAAAGCAATCAGTCATATGGATTTTCACTTCACCAGAATATGTGATACTACAGTTTTAAGATACCATAAGAATGTGGAAGAGTAAAGCAGATTTTTTAGTTCTACTCAATCATTGGGTATGACTTTGACAACCATTTTGACTTGTGTTTAAAACATTTCCATGCTGATAATGCTACACTGAACATTTCCTTTGAATTGATCTTCACTTTGTAGTCTTCCTTTATATCCTCTTTAATTTCTTGTGTTAAAAAACTGACAGTTACCATTACTTTAACAATAGATATGAAACCTAATTCACTGCAGACTGAAGTCTGTCAAAGACTCTTCATTGTCTAAAATGAGGTGGATTATGGCAGTATTGGTTTTCAAATAAAAATATTTGTGAAGGATTCAGAGACATCCGGTTGAACACTGGACAGCCCCATATAATTTGTTCAATACATTCCACTATTTGTTACAGGTTCTGTTCTGTTTTCAGTTATTTGCCAGCTTTTGAAAGGCTGAAATTAACACAGGAAAGTAGACATTTACTGGATTCTATACCATACTTTCACATTGTGTCCTCAAAAATACAATTCGGCTTTTTCAGCCAAGCACAGTTCAAATGTCTTCATGACTTTACATCAAGATTTTAAATCAAAAATTATGTTTCATCTGGGATTTCAACTACAAAGGTACAGTTTCCACCAATCATGATTTTATTAAGGAATTTGAACTTACACTTCATTTTTGATATACCTTAATTTAATATTTATGAGAGAGGAATGGTATATATAAAATATGACTTAGAAAGCTAGTGACACCATTATCAACACGTTAGCCACCTCCAGAAAGTGTACCTTCGCTGGACCTTCTCTGAATCACCCTTTGGATCTTCTTACTTTGGTATTTTGACTTTTGAAGAAACCTGGATAATTTATAGTCCTCAGATAGATGTTAATGTCAAATGTTAACAAGGAAATCAGTAGAGGAGCAACCAAAATATTATTAATGAAAGAAAAAAAAACCCTGTGCTCCACTGTGTAACATGTCAAATAAATTCCTTCAGAAAAAGGTTAATGATGAAGGTATACTGTTACTGTAAAAGAAATTTGAAATATCCATATGGCAAAGAAACAACTAAAAGCAACAAATGTAACAAAGATATCAGGATGTGATCATCTTCAGTTCAATTATTCAAGGAAAGAATAATCCAAAGCACAATATCTAGAAAATGACTGCAGAACATATACTATTACTTAAAGTGTCCCTAAAATGACTAAAAGGTTTTGGTGGAGTTTTTTAATCCACTTTTTTCTATAAAGACTCTTGTGATTCACTGAGCATTCATTTGCTTATATCAAGCAAAAAAATAGATGCTGGTTAAGTAAAAATAAAACATTAACAATAGTGAATAATACAAACATGAAAAGAAAAAAAGGTCAGAAAAGCAATTATGAAAAAGTAATTCTTGCAGAGGTTCAAGGAACTATCTCTTTGGTCTCTTACTTCTGAGGACAAGACCAAAGAAAGAGTGTATACATTGATTTTGAGTGAAGGAAAACCTCTCTGTATAAGAGATACCACAGATCATTGTCTGCTGTTTCCAAGTGCCTATTATTTCAATAAAAAGAATTTGAAAAATTATATCAACTAGTAATTTAGGCATACTGCCTGTTTTCAGGCCTCTTAAGTACAGTAATGAATGCTCTTATGAAAAATGGATCAACTTCTTCCTTCTTGACCTGCACTTAGATCCTGCTCATAAGGAAAACTTGTGGACCTTATAGGCTTATTACAAAATAGGGCTTATTACAAAATCCACTTGAACCCCTCAAGTTGAAGGATTCTCCTTATTAATTTCCTACCAAGGAAAATCTTTGACTAATTTTGACCACTAGAAAATCTTCTTCAATGAGGTAGAGCTATAAACACTGACAGCCTGTGCCTCATATTGAGATTGACTCCTTGCTGCCTGCAAATATTGTTAAAACTGAACCATCAAGAATTTTCTATGTCTATAGAAGCTTTCCAGAACCTTTTATTCCTATAGAGTACAGAGAATAAAGAATGCAGGGGAAAGAATAAGGAATTGACAAAATAGTTCTGTGAACCCAATATGTAATCTTGGATTATTTTACCAGTGTGTTTAGCAGAAGCAGACAATATCCCCAGTCTCCACAGTGTACTTTTTCTTTGGTCTATGTATTGGAGACTCCAGTGTGGGTTTTAGTAGTTGTGGATATGACTGTTTCTCCAAATCTTCGTTCGCGAAGCCTAGCCATGATGATGGATATGACTGTGTCTCTCTTTTCTCTATATGGAGGAAGATATTAATGTATTAAGATCTTGCAGTAGAGACATATGGAAAAATAATACATAAACCTCTTTTCAGTAATATTCTGTTGTTTTTGCAGATTTTGAATGAGCCCCATCTGCAAATAGCAGATAAACTTCCTAAACTTCTGATGAGAATAGAATAAAATATTACCTTGAGTATCTCTAAAACACTTTTGTGCATTGCATGCCCGCCCCACCCAGCTAACTGAAGAGCCTATATATGATTTAAAAGGTTTTCTAGTTGCTCCATACAACAGGCTGTAGAACAAAATAATTTCAGACTCCTGAATCTAGCCAATGAATCTAGCTTGGCAATACCTTGCTAATGCTGAAGTAATCTCAGACAGAAGGAGAAATTTTCATTATTTTTAAGAAAAAATTTTTTTTTATCTACCCTGACATACATAGATCTCTATGTAGCAATCTGTTGTAGAGATCAGATATTCTAAACACACATACCTTATGATTTAATTAACAAATCAGTGAACATGTAAAGTTGAACTTCATATGCAAAAAACTCTCTTTTTAGAATTGCCTTTTTTAAACATAGAAGATCATAAGTCTAGGTTATTAATCCATAGAAGAAATAAAGAACTTTTCAACTTGCAAAGGCCAGTGAAAAAAGAAAACAAAACAAGGCCTCTTACTACAAATTCAAATTTTGAAACTCACAGAGCTTGGTCTCCAGACAGGCCATATTGGGAATACTGTTCGGTTATCAGTGCTGATGAATCCAAGAGTATACAAGAAAAAACTTTTTGGTATTGATCACAAAAATTGATTTGCTTTAAATATATTACTTGGTTTTTTTGGGGGTTTTGTTTGTTCATTTTTTTTGTTTGGGTTTTGTTGTTGTTGTTGTTGTTGTTGTTTTTGCTTGTTTTGTTGTGGGTCTTTTTGTTTTGTTTTGTATTTTGTTTTGTTTGCAGTTTTGAAGTCAGATTGTTCATTGTTTCAGGACCAATAGACACATAAGAGAAAGAAGACAGACTGTAGAGACAGATTCTAACAAGAGAGCTAGCCAGACCTCTGGGAGAACTGCTGAGATACCATGTAGAAATCTAGAGGAGGCTAACAACATGTGGGAACTATGCAAATGAAACAGTGATGGACTTTGGGTGATTTCAATTCCTCAAATGAGTAGCAGTCAAACAAGCAGCTTCTGCGTCAAGTTGGAGAGCATCAGGTTTCTGAAGATCTATTGAAAAACGTAAAATTTTCAGGCAATTTAAATGTAGCTGCTAAACAGGGTTTAGACTCACATCATTAGAAGAGAGAGATATACTGAATCACTGAATCGCTGTACAGTTTATATGAAAAAAATGAGGCCATTAGAGTAGGATCTGAACTAGCCACTTTGTAGAGTATTGATCATTCAAGAGTTAATAATTTATATAAGATTAACATAGCGACTCCAAATGCTTTGTGTCTCTGGAACTTTGAGGAAGGAACGGGGAGAAGGTATCCAGGGGGAGATAGATCCAGTGGTTGTACCTACAAATAAAAGGGGGGAAAATTTACCAAAAATATTTCTATATGAAAGAATTGAAAGTCCATGTGTGTCTCACTGTTATTACTTATTTATGAAGAGCCTAAGAAAAGTCAAAAAACAAATCACAGTAGGTGACTATTATCTCTGTTTCACACATGAAGGTTTGCTTATAACTCTGGGAATTATGTTATGTAAGTATTCACCTCTGGTTTAGCATACCTGCCTACTGTAACACTGGCAGCTGCATGATATTTATGGAAATAACTATATCTTCCCTCCTCTCCCACAGTAGGGCTAGGTAAAGCAGAAAAATCAAGCAGAACATTATGTAGAGACTGTAAGGTAGATGTGTGGGGTTTCAAACTATTTTAGTGTACTGGCAAAATACAGTGTGTCCTGGTTCTGGCCAGGACAGGGTTCTTTCTCTGCAGTAGCCAGGAGGGGCCATGGCTAGCAAATAGTAAAATATGATGGATCAGTATTTTTACCATCCAGGAAAATAATGTCATTCAAGAAAGAAAACTTCTCTTACTATAAGAGTGCTGACACATCTATCCTAGTTTTGGGTCCATTTACAAGTACTTTATTTCATTGTGTATTTTTTTAATGTAGAATTAAAGTATCACAAACAGATGTAATATCTTTGTTATCATTAAAAATATATTGAGAAATTAAAGATTAAAATAACTCATACAATAAAGTAAGTAGAAAAAATCATAAAGAACTGTGAGGTTCCCAGAAAGCTCTAGCAAATTTGGATTACAACTGAATTTTAAGGATGTTCACACGCCATGTTAGACCTGACCAGGTATCTAGTGAAGATATGCAAATCAAAAAAAAAAAATTCAGATTGTAAGTGAGGTACTGGCCAGCTACTGAATGTTCATCATTTTGTAGAGTGTCCCATAATTGACAGTTTATGTCTTTGTTTTACAGTGACAGCTTGGGTAATCATCTACATTTTTCAGTAGTCCAGTAGTCCTGTTTTTTGCAAAGAGGAAAAGTAAAAAAAACCCAAAAAACAAAAAACAAAACCACAAACGAATAGACAAAACCACAAAAAAACTCCCCAAAATAAAACAAAAAAACACACCAACCCACCACCTTATTTCTCTTCTTTGTTTGGTTTCCTTAGCCAGTATTTTCACAAGTAATCACTATTGCTATGGACACATGATAGCTATGACTAATAGGGTGCTGATTTTGAGTAGAGTTTGCCATGTAATTTTTTACAGGGAAAAGCAAAACTGAAAACTGATTGAACAGTCAATGAAACCTCATAAACAGGTAGAGAGGCAGGGAAAGAGCGATAGAAAGGAAAGCAGTTTGAAATACTTTTAGATTCTAGACAGTGTTAATTGTGTTTTGAATTAAAAGGAAAAGGTGGCTTTTACATAGTAACTAAACAACATTTCCCATAACTATTTCAAATAGATATATTCCTAATTTTCTGTATCAAATGGTATATGAACTTTTTCCTACTGAACCTGGCAACATTCTTGGAAAAGGATAAGTGATATAGATCAGAGAAATGGGAACATAAAATGTCAGTTCTACGATAAGTCTCATGACAGCAAGTCATGTAAAATAAAATACCTGAATAAAAACCATGAAGTCTGTTCTCTGAAATCTTGCCCTGCAAAAATTTAATTTCCAAAAAAAATTAATTTGCCCCTTGATTGCCTTATAAAGTCATGAAGTCCAAATGACCATACAGATGGCCACTACATTGGCAATAGTTAAGAAGAATATTTGTGCAACTTCATCTCAAAACTCTCTCATAAAGAAAATTGCAGGCAATTGGATAAGGTCACTAGTCTTAACTAATTGTTAGTTAAGGCTAATGTTATTTAACTAAGTTAGTTAAGCTAGTTAAACATAAAGGAAAAAAAGAATGTTTGTTAAGACCAATCAATTAACAGTTGACAGTAAAAAATGAACTATTTCAAAGTTATTTTCCCTCTGTTACATTCCTCTAACTGAAATCATAGAATGGTTTGGGTTGGAAGAAATCTTAAAACTGTCTATTTCCACCATCCTAACACGGGCAGGAACACCTTCCATTAGACTAAGTTACTCAGAGCCCCCTGGTCTTGAACATCTCCAGGGATGGGGAACCCACAATTTCTCTGGGCAACCTGCTCCAGTGCCTCACCACTCCTACATAATCATAGTTATAAAACACATGTGAAAATCATAAGGTATAAACACACATATATATATTAAAAAATCATAAGCAATAACACCAGATCTGTTCTGACTTGGGGTGTATACTTCTTACCATCAAATGTGTATTTTATGACTCACCGAGAAATCCACAAAAATCACAAATCTTCATAGAAATTAGGCTAATATACATCATGCTTTCGTAAGTTGTGAATTTCAGAGTGTGAATCATGACAGTTATGCTTCGAAAACAACAGCTGATGCTGCACCATGATTCTCACCGGGAACACTCTGCGGCTGAAGTGACCCAACCTTAACCCTCAGAGACAAACATTTGTCTAACTTTGTATTTGAAGGCTGCCACTCTGCCTTGCTTCAGTCTTTCTCCTCTCCAGACTGATCTAAATTTTTTCTTCCACTGGACTTAAGTGTGACCTTGCCAAGGTGCTGGCTTTGGGAGGGGGGTATGCAGAAGTAGCTCCTTTGAGGATGTTCTAATGGACCTCCTCCTCTCTGAGAAGCTGGTTCCAATGAACCAATCCATGAGCAGACCCAGTTGAGCCCCTTAGCCAACGTGGTGGTGCCTCTGGGGTAATATAACTAAGAAAGGGCAAAACAAGCACACAGCAGTGTGAGGGGTGAGTGAGAAAAGAAAAGGTGTCAGATATATATATCTCCATGTAAGAATAAATATAATATTATTTTTTAATACCAAACATTGTCAGGAGTCAAGCTTTTATTTCCAAGCCATCATAGTCATATTTCACAAGAGAATGTATTTGCATAATTTAAGGAAGATTGTTGTGAGTATTTGAAGCCTATGTAAGAATAAAACAAATTGCCCTTGTGAAGGGTTCTATTCCAGATGCACTGGTCAATTTTTACCCTATGATTTCCATTTGTTCCAGTCCATGATTCAGGACTGGATTAGTCTGAATAGTTTCTGTAAGAAATGGGTTTAGATTACAAAATCTGATCTTCAAATTTTCTTTGTTTGGGCTCTTTTCAATTTTATTTTACAGATCAGCCTTTTATTCTAGTCTATTTATGTTTTCAAATTGTGCATATAACTGTAATCATCTGAACTAAGTCCCCAAAGCCAAAAGAGCTTTCAGTACCCTCAATCATTATTATTAAGGTGTAGCTATGAAGCTACCAGGGTTTTGTGTAATGACCTGTATTTCTTATACTAACAAACCTCAGTGACAATTCTCATTCAGTCTTCTGAAAACAGAAGAAACATAGTGCTGCTGGAGTTTTTTGTTTTCTCTTTTGCTGTCTTACTCTATTCTGTAGATTTTATGGGTAAAATGCATTTCTTTTAAATTTTACTTCATTGATCCATAAGGCCCAATGACACACTGTAATCAAAAGTCAGGGCTGTAAGCTCATAATGAACTGGTGTAACTTTAGTTGCTTCACTGTACTGACATAATTTCATATCAGATACCAAATCTCAGTGATAGTCACTAAATTAGAAAACATAGTAGATTCTAGCCAAAGCATCAATGCTCTGTTTTTCCTTAAAAAATTACGTAGTACAGGTTAAAAAGCATTATTTTAATCTAGCAATTTCCCTGAGCACAATTCATTAGACACACACAATTTATAACGACATTATCAAAATGTCTTCAATGAAAGAATAATATAGACCACCACAGTGAATTAACACACTTGAATAAGAAATGTGCAGCCTGCTGCACAGAACAACAGTTAGATTTGGCTGTATGTGTCAGATCAAATCATAGTTAATAAAAGCATTCACTTTTCTGATATGAACAGAGCAGACAAAGAAACCTTCTTGAAGATGTTTACCCCAAGGATAAATGGAGCTAGAGATTAAAACACTGTAGGATACAACTGAGTAGGATACAACTGAGCAGATATTAGGTGATGGCAGGAATTAGGGATGTTCATGGCAGAAATGCCTACTACCAGCTGCAACCACCCTAATTACTGTGAGACAGGGTGCCAGAAAAATGGGAAAATATAAACAGGGGTAATAAGGAGTGTGAGAGAGAAATTTTTGACTGTGATTTGCTATACTGAAAAGGATGTCTAGGAATTAGTCAGATTTAGAGCAGCAAAAAAAGACTGAAAGTCACTGAGAGTTTTCTGAAATACTCTATTTTAAAAAGGTCTGGATTATTGGAACCACTGTGATAGAAGGATGTAGAAAATGATCTTTCACTGAATTATGGAGGTCTGTAGTAGGATGCACCACCAATGACTGCATCGTTTTCTGAGGTCTTATCTCTAGTATAAAGACGAGTCTGCTTATACTGGATTTTTTTTTTTTTTTTTTTACAGTTACACTATTTCTGCTTTAATTTACACTTTGATTTAAGGTTCAAATCCTGTTTTATTTATCTGTTATACATAGCCACACATAAATCATTCAGTTAAATGCTGAACATGCATCTTTAGATCAAGGTTTCCATCACAGAATTTTGCTGATTGTGTTGGATTTGGCTAAGAAAGAATTAACTTTCTTCACGCTATCTAGTATGAGGCAATGTTTTGGGTTTTGGACTTTGTGCTGGTTTAAAGGTAAACTGGCAAGGGAAATGAACCCAACTCAAAAGAGAGATTATAAATCAGAATAACAATTTAATAAAATAATACAATAAATACGATTATACAGATAAACAATTGGTTTTAACCCACAAAACCCAAATGTATAACTCAGCACCCTGGGGCATGAACAGAGTGATGTTTGTTGGGCCCCCTGAGTCCAAAGTAAAAGGAAAGGGGAAAAAAAACCCTGCTGATGAGAGTGTGTTGCAATCTGGTCGAGAGTGGTGGTTGCAGTCTGGTTGAAAAGTGGTGGCTGCAGTCCAATCAAGAGTGGTGGTCTCAGTCTGGTTAAGAGTGGTGGTCTCAATCTGGTTGAGAGTGGTGGTCACAGTCCTTCTCTGGGTCCCACTGGTTAAAAAAGTCTCAAAACTCCAAGATTACATATATCCTCCAGTTCAGGCAGGAATGCCCAGTACCTCCGTCAGGGCGGGGAGTTCCACAATGGGTGTGAGGACAGGAGCATCCTCTTATCTCACAGGCCTCTTAACACCCAGTTTATAGCCCGAGGAGTCAGAAGTACTCTGGGCAGATGGTATAAATGGTCTATTGATAACAGTTTCTGGGAAATGGCATGGAAGGCTATAGAATACATGGTTTTGGGTTACACCCATACAGTGATGAACTGGTCCCAGCTGTTCTAACTAGGCCAACTTCCACTGCAGGGATGAGCAAGCAGCTGTGTAGATCTTAGTTGCTGGCTGAGGTTAAACCACAACAACTTGAGACCAAATTTAAACCTTGGTCTTTGTGTGGACCATGAGAACCCATGAGCATCTGTGGGAGTGAAGACACATTGTGACTTCCACAGAAATAGTCTGGTCTTCCTGTGAGTCCTCCCCTCCCCCTCTCCTTTACTGTCTCTGATGGGCAATGTGATTTGTCCTAAGATAAGAATGCCAGATGAGTATTGAGGAGGAACTGTCTGAATTCTTGCTTAATTAATACATTCCAAAGATGGGGGAACTGTGATGCATTGGCAATATTTAGATACTGTGTTAGCAATAAATCTAATATTAATCATCCACATAATCGGTGTCATGCTTCTCATGCCTGACCAAGAGTCTTCTCTTTACTACTCTGCCACACACTTCCTCAGTTGATTCCCATTACACAATTCCATGAAGATACACTTTTTTCCCCATTCATTTATAGTGTAGTATTGGGCTTATTTGTGAATCTACAGAGAAAGAGGGGATGCCATTGCACCGTGCTGCCACCACCTAGGTGAAACCCATTGTAAGACAGCACACATATGCACTATTCTTTTGCCTTAGATCCTCTCAGATCCTGCTCTATGGTGAACTTGCCACCGGCTGCCGCATGAGAGGAGCCCCGAAGAAAAGATACAAGGACTCCCTGAAACAACATCTCAGCCTTGGCCATATTGATCTCCATAACTGGTCTACTCTGGCCTCAAATCGGGAGGTCTGGAGACACACCATCTATAATGCAGCTGTCTCCTTCAAGAACACACACAGGATCACTCTCGAGGAAAAAAGGCAACGCAGAAAGAACCGTGTCTTGCAGAATACACCACCTAAGGAGTCTTTCTACTGTGCCTTTTGCAATCGGATATGTCTGTCTCGTATTGACCTCATAAGCCACCAGGGTGCCTGTAGCAAATGTGGATAGAGCCTTCCCAAATCTTCGCTCACGAAGTCTAGCCATGATGATGAGATCCTCTCAGCTTCAATTCAGTACTCAGAAGTATCTACAGCTACTTGAGATTTCCTATTGTGCCTAAAACATCTCCACTGTGATGACACATGTTCCTTTCTACATCTCTGACAGCGGAATTCAGGTCGAGTGTTAGGTGTGTATACGGAGGTATCTGCATGCACAGATGCCTGGGTCCCTAATACCAGCCAGCATAGAAATGAGAGTGATGACTCCTCTGGAAACAGGTGACAGCGCTAGTCAGCCGTCTAAGAACTGACTTTGTTGCCTTGGGAATGTTTCTGCTGCTCACCTTGACACCCGGTTTCATCTAGAGACTCTCTCTCCAGATACCTCTCCCAGTAGGCATTCGGGTACAATTTTCTACATCATATCTACCAGCCCCACAGATGTCTGAGATATCTAGCCTGAGTTGTCAAATGATAGTAGACACATATGTGTGGGCAGTCGTGATCTAGATTTGCATTGTTTGTAATGCAAGGTAAGCATGTATTACATAGTTGAAGGCAACAATTTAGGCTTTTTGATCATTGACTAAATACCAGTCTTGGTTCTACTCACATCAGAAGACAAGTAAACCTGAAGTCCAATTGGTGTCAACAGAAAAAGAAAATAAAGACAAGAGATAAATTAAATATTCAACTAATAGTTCCTTGAGGAAGATGTCTACAATAAAATACATATTATACATGCCAAACTGAGTAGATATAGCACCTTTAGATATTTTTCAGGACGTGTCAGTAGGTCTAATTTTAAAAGGGCAGGTCAGACTGTAATGGTACAGCTAAGCTTTTATTTCCTCCATAAGAAGGTTAATAGAGTTTTAAAAGCTAAGAAAAGAAAGAACATGCTGTAACCTTTTATCCTTGTCTTAATCTGACACTAACAAAAAATTGAGGAAATGCAGCCTGCCACCTCCTCTCACATCACCATGCTCTACTGTGTGCCTGGAGTTCTCAGAAAGAAGTATCAGTTGCAAACACATGCAGATGGGTGGACAGATGTTCCCAGGAGATAGACATACACACCAGTCTCCTCATACTGAATGGGAAATAAATTAACTCTCAGGAGAGAAGTGACATATAAAGAAAGAAAATCAGGTTACTCTCTTGCTCTCCCATGATTTAAATATCCATTTATACCGTCAGTGTTGCTACTGGTCCAGGTATGTGGAATGATGTCTTCATTGTGCCAAAAACATTCTTTTTAGGTCAGTTGCAGAGTTCTGCTACTCCAATGACAATATTGCCAGCACGGTCCTGCCTCTATCTCCTCATGAAAATTGTCCTATCTTCATGATGACAACAAAGATAAGCATGTTTCTTCTGTGGAGACCTCACTGGTAGGCTGAGGTGGGGAGAGAAGGTCTGGAGGAGAAAGAAGTTACTTTTCATTGGCAAAATTATTATTTCTGTTTACTATTTGGTATATAGCAGGAACAGAAGTTCTGGAAGGATGGAGTTATCAGATACTAAAGAGAAAAAAAACCTAAAAGCTCTTCAAATTGTTAAACACTGGGAAAGGCTCATTATATCTGAAGGAGCTCCCTTGAGGTCATACCATATGCTGATTTCATCAAGAGTCCTGGGATGGAGTAGAATGTTTCCATGGGGTTTGAAGGCAATCATGATTTACAGGCAAAGTAGCAAGGAGAGATCTAACCAACTGATAATTACTGCTTTTGATAATTTTTTCCCCTGTTCAGTGCTTTAAAAAATATAATGCCAAAAATTTCAATGAGTATTTTAGACAAATTCTAAGCTTATTAAGCTCTGATTAAATAGCAATTAAAAGACTATATACAGTAATGCAACCTGCTGACTGGACTCATGTCCTGCCAAGTCACACCTGGAAGAAAAAAAATCAGAGAGGCTGCTAGGCACATGAGGAAGTATTAGCAGATAAATTTCTGGGAAAAATCATGAAGCTGTCTCCCACCATGCCTGTTAGTACATTTTCTACTTCTTGCCTATCAGAGAACAGCGTCTTTTTATTGCTCTCTGCTGGACCTGGACATATCTGCTTTAGGCGGAGAGCACCGAGAGAAATAAAAACAAAGCAAAGATTTAATTAGACGACTTCAGGAATATTTAGGAAACCTTACTATGTAATATTTATTTGACCTGTTTAACTTTTCTCTATTTACATAATGCTGGTTAAAATACAGAAAACTCATGACTATGTAGGAGGGATTCATAAAATTATTCTAAGAAAAAATAGTTTCACATACCTTCCTTCTTGTGACTTGTCTCTACTTATTCAGTAGTATAATGGAAAACAATAGTCTGTCTTACCCAAGCTTTTGATAATTTCATCTCTTTTGCTGAAAAAGATCTCAGCTGACTGATTGCAGTACAGGATTTGCAGAATATTTGAGCTGATGTAGTTTGTACCAACACAGTGAAGGAAGAACTTTTATGTTGTATACAAAATTAGAACTAAGAAATTTTATTTTTTTTTTCTATAATTATATTGAGTGTTGTGTAAATCAGAGAGAGCAAACAAAATCATAATACTTGAGCTTTCTTTTCTTCTAGAATTTCAAACGGAGCTATATGGTCAATGACATTCAGGCAAACAGAATGAAGTAACTGCTTAGAGAGAAAAAATAATTTACTACAGTAGCTGAGAAAGTTTCAATTTTTAAAAGCCTAGACATTTAACACATCAGTGTTAACATTGGAAAAAGTGGCTGATTCCTTTTATCAAAACGCAACATGTATTTTATACCTCTGAAATTGTAACTAGATCATACATAGTAAACTTAAAATACAAACCCATGCTTTCCCCCATAGCTTGTAGCATTATTTTACACAAACCCTATGATTACACTATTACGTAAAAACAAACAGACTGATAACCAGAAGTAAGACTAATTACTTTATCATTCTAAGGTAATACAAAATGGAAGAAACCCCAAAAAACCGCAACAAACAAACAAAACAAGAAGTTAGAATTACTTTCTACAGCATTGCCAATGTGATGCTCATGTCTAGAAATTTTTTTACACAGAGATATGGCCATTCCCAGTCACTTTCTTGTGACTGCACATACCCAAAAGAGGATAAACATAGATATAAGCATGAAAACAGAAGTATTCAGTTCTTTTTTTTTTCTGTAATGAAATCTGCATGAAAAAGGCACATTTTCTTCAGCAGTCCTGAATACAATGACTGTAGTGTATTTCAGCAGGCAAACAGTATGTCATGAGTTCTCAACTACAAGAAAGAATGTATTGAAATACTTTTTATTTCTTGTTAAGATCTTTTCGCATTCCACTATCTGCCTGTAATAGTTTTAAAAACTGATGTCATGACAGACACATGTAGAAGCAAATTAAAGAATATATAAGTGATAGCAAAAGGTGGACTCCAGTCTGGCAGAGCTTCCAGTCTCAGGTCAGAAGCTACTACCAACAGGGCTCAAAGAGCTTTACAGAGCTTCTGGTATCCTTTCTCTCAGATTTGTATTTGGTTATAAGGTAGTCATATTTTTTTTTTAATGCAGATATGTTTGTTTCCATGTCCAGAAGCAGTAAGCCCCAGGATTAGATATAGTTTCAGTGGCATCCCTTTCCCAGTGCCACTACCTTGAAAGGGCTTTGCAAATACATGTAGATATTAGAAAATTACAGGTGTAATTATTTGTCTGTATTGGGTTTACATGGCGATGTCTTGGTAGTGGGGAGGCTGTAGAGGTGGCCTCTGTAACAAGACACCAGCTGGTGTTTGTTCCCACGTCAGACACAGGTGGTTCCCACAGATCCACCTCTGGTCAAAGGTGACCCCACCAGTGACACTGATGGTGCTTCTGTGATAACTTATTTAAGAAAGGGTAAAAATGCTGTGCAGCAGCTGTGAAAAATAAGTGAAAAATATGAGAGAAACAGCCCTGCAGACACCAGGATTAGTGAAGAAGTATGGGGAGGAGGTGATCCAGGTAGCAGAGCAGAGGCTCCCCTGAAGCCTGTGGAGAAGACAAAGGGGAAGAAGTTTTTAACCCTGCCCATGGAGGACCACATCAGAGACCACTGAGAAAATATTGCACTGGGAAGTAGCACTCTACATGTGCTATTTCTTACATTGCACTTCTGAACATGTATTGGCTGCTGCTGGAGACAGAATAGAGACTTACACGGACCTTAGGTGTAATACTGTTCACTTTTATCTTATTCTGGTAGGTAAACGGAGTTCTCAGAAATCTTAGAAGTCTTTTTTTTTTTTTCTTTTTAGAAGACTTAGAAAGACATAGTAGACCTCAAACAGAAGTGATAAGTTAAAGGTAGAAATTTCCATGCAGGTTTCATTGGGATACACTTAGTGGAAGGTTCAGAGAGAAGATTTTCAGACTTTAAAACTGCTAAAATAGTTGTCCACAAATAAATTAGATTTCTGAAAGATGGTATTTCAATAATTTTTAAACTATTTAAGTAAGCAGTAATTCTGAAGTGCTCAACACCCTTCACAGAGTTTAATATTCACTGTGGGAACTAAAAGCACTCAGTACAGACTCAAATTCAGAAATAAAAACATATATTTGAAACATATATTTTTATACCAGAATATAGTAAGGACTTTTTATAAGACTCTCTAGGTTTTAACAGATGGATATTAGAGACATTAATCTAGTAGAATTTTATAATAAAACAAGAGGAGTACTAATATAAATGTACATTAACTCATTTGCTAATGATCAACATCAGCCAGAGGGGCAGATGACAGTGGTTTCATGTCCTTTTATCAAGAGGGAGACAGAGCCTATTTAAATGTTTTAATTGTTGGGAAAGAAATGGATTTGCTTTTATCCAATCAATATTACTTTGACCAAGAATCAATTACACTGACAAGGCTTCTCTTATTGAAGTAAGTAGGGGCTTTAATTAAATTCCATTCTATAATTTAAGCAAGGCATTGGAAGCCTAGGAGCATGTAAAGGCTACTTTGTATTTACTGTGTATATTGGTAGCACAGTTTTAGGAGCAAATCATAAATGAAACTGCAGATACATTAACGTTTTAGTTTATATCATACTACACATCAAAATAAAGCTACACATAGTGGTCTCATTTATTACGGCACATATTTCTGTTTTGAATTAGCACAAAATGGAATGTTCTGCATGATCTTTTATATTGCAATGACATAGTAGGTAAAAGGACATCCTTCTATTTCCTCAGAAACCATCATTAGTACTAAACAGTCTCTCTTTGCCTATTTCTTTAGAAGATCACTGCACAAAAATGAGACACTGTGGAATAACAATGGGTTCCATTTAATTGGCAGAACCCTTCCCCCTGCATATGAACAGCACAACTCAATATTCATTCTGGGGCAAAGGAGTTATTAAAGCAGTTCAAGTGATATTTTCAAAGGGAATTTTCCTTTTTTCTTATTACTTCTTCAAATCAGAATCACTGGGTGAGAAGGGAGGCCAAAGGGATGAAAAAAAAGCTTATTTCCTAGGAAATTATTGAAAACGATGTCATGAAATCAAACAGAGCTTTGATATAAAAAAATCTTCAGAAGACAAAATACACTTTAAGCAAAGACCTATAACAGAAAGTCTTTCTGCAAGTGGCAATGCCTCAGATCACTTAGCCTGGAGCTTCTATCATTTCAGTCTCATGATGTGATGCTATTCCAGTTTATTTTCCTCAGGCTGCTTTGCTCACTAAGGCAAGTAATTAGAGTAGCAAATAATAGATCCAGAGTCCCAAATTAACTTTCAATATTATCATCTTGTTGCTAGTGGCTAAAACAATTCTAACATTGGTAAATCTATATAACTTCCTGCTAAACAGCTATTAAAATAAATGATTTAGTAAAAATCATCTTCAAAATCCTTGTTCTAAAATATGCCCTTTCTGAGCAAATTAAATCATGTACTAAGTGATCAGCAGGTTACTCTGCTTAAATATTAATTGCTCAGTGGCTCAATTCACATATGTTTTATCTACAGAATCTCTTATGTCAGTGAGTGCCTCCAACTGGCATGGCATGGTGGCAAGTTTTCTTTTTACACTAATAGTTTTCAAAGATTAGGGGGTTATTTTTAATGTACGGGACACATTAGCACAAAAAAAAAAGAATTCTTTTTGTATTTTCTTTTTTCTTTAAAGTGTGATGGAAATTACAATCCTCAATAGATAGTTCAATGTTTTCCAGGGTAACAGTTTTTTCTTCATCTAAATGGATTTTTTTCAAGATCAGTATGTTAATTTGTCGATTGGATAAAAACGACACATGCAAGTGTATCTTGTATTCATTGTTTTATATTATATCACTATATACAATATGGTAGTTCATATAGGCAAATGATTTAAACCGAACCCAAAAAATTAATGAACAAAATTTTTTGTTTGTTTCATAGTTGAGTTGAAGTTTTTACATTTTATTCTGCTACATAGCATCTAAAAATTCTGAAATATTGTAATTTTCAACAGAGAAATGACATTCACTAAACATTTTTAGGTGATTGCAACAGCAGTGGGTGATTGTTCAAATTCTGCTAGTATAATCCTTCTATACTTTCCAAAAAAACCCCCAAAAAAGCTTCTGGAAAAATATAAAGACAAAATATAAATAAAATGGATAAAAACCCCCAAAACCTGCAAAAATAAGCTTCATGCTTACCACAGCTCTCTTCACAAATTTATAGCAAGTAACAATGCTATAAGTTACTTATAGCATTATACAATACTGGACTAGGTCCAGTATTCATGTTGAACCTATGGTAATGCTAAACGTATGACATTCCCTTTACAAATTATTTTGAAGTTTGTGTACTCTACTGAATATTTGCCATGGCTATGAAGATAAAAGTTGTGTCTCAGTAGTTTTGATCCAGATTTTTGTGAAATTTGCAAATAATAATCTTCTCATTGTCTTTCTATAACTATTTGCATGGGATGTAAGAGTAAAAGCTCATATTGCCTACTTCTTCCAATTGGTGGAGAAGTTAAAACTGGTATGAGAACACAGTGTTGTAAGGGGCCATGATCCACAAAAAGTTCATCAGCTCCTGCATAGACCCTACTGAGCTATTGACTTTCTTATGAAGAGTTAAATACTTTGTCATTTATCACATGGGCTTTAAACCCAGAAGAAGTAATTATATAAAGTAGTCTGTAATATATTTTCAGAAGGAATGATCTGTCATGCCTAAGCAGATTTAGTAAAAATCTGGTCAAACTGAATATCTACTTTTGAATTAGTAACTTGCCAGTTGCTTCACCAAGGAGTGGATAACAGGATGAAGCATTTCTTTCTGTCTACAGCAACTTTGTGTCAACAAACAGCTTCTTTCACACCTTTTAAAAGATTTTCTGATTTTATTAATAATTTGCTGTACACAAATCATGAGCTCTTTTGGAAAACATGGCATTTTAGGATTTATGCTGAACTGAACTGCTTACTAGTACCTTTATTAATTTTCCCCGGAGTGCACAAACACATCAGAATGTCTGTTTTAACAGAAACCTCAGTATTCTCCTGTGTTTCTCCATTTTCTAGCCTATATTCTACATAATGGACCAAAAGGAAGAGTTAATGAGCTGGTATCATACAGTTCATGTTAGAAAAGAAAATATTTTTTAAACTGCAATCCTTAATTATTTAATCATAAATGTACGAAACCAACTCTATTTGAACTAAATGGCAACAAAGGGCATAAAATTACCAAATTTGTTGCTTTTCCACGATTTTTTTAAAGAAAATTGTTTTGAACATATATTTATCTCTCTACAAATTAAAAACAAACAAGGTACTAAATCTTTTAATTCTATAAAAACACTCTTTTGATTCACTTGCCAAATATGCTTTTCATAATTTTGCTTTATAGGAAAGGTAAAAATTGTGTCTGAGTGTTGTCTCAGAACAAAAACTTTCATAACTATAGCTATTTTCACATAATTCCAACATTTCTTCATCCTCTAACATCATAGAAAATTGCTTCCTTCCTATAGAAATTTTTACTTATGCTGAAAAATAAAATATTTTGAAAGTCTTATTTTTTTGCGTAACAGCTGCATAAACACTCTCATTTTCCTTCAGTAATGTCATAAGATGTCAGTCATGAAAAAAGGAAATTTCTCTGGTTTCCTGCTATATAAAGTTTGTAAGAGAATCCTCGCCTTTAGGCAGTTCTGGTTTTTAGTTTTCAGAATATTTTTCCTCTCACAATCTTCCTTTGAAAATGAGGAAATAAGAGAGCCACAAAATCAGCTCCACCAGTTTCAGTTATCTTTTGAAAGGGTCAGGGCTCCTGTCAGGATCAGTACAGGTGAGCATAGTTTTTTTTTTTTCTTTTTACATGTGCTTATTAACACAAGTTCTACTGCAAGGAAAAACATCTGTTTGGCTAATAAATACTCAGTGACATAGCATTTAATTCACATCATGTTACACTTATTCTAGAGTAGTCATAATTTATTTTAGTAATTGGAGGATCAAGATTTCATGCTTTTATTTGAATTCTACTTCCATTTCAATAACTCACATTTAAGTACATTGCCAGCCACATCAAGCAGAGCTAGCCAGAGAGATGCTGTCATGGTAGGGATGATATCACAAAGATTAACAAGGGTATTATGGGCCAAGGCACTACTCTCCTCATGCATGGGAGAGATCTCAGAGAACTAGGGAACTGTGAAGGTTGGATTACCTCTCATGCAACCTGCAACTTTCTGGCAGTGGCACGTGGGAATACAGGCCTTTACAGAAATTACCCACTGTGTATGTGCTTTTCTGTCCAACTCAGCTCACTAAAGACTGGTGCACAGACTTGTTTCATGCAGACACTTTTCAAGTACAGATCTAGCAGTGAAGAAGAATTCTTATTAAAAAAGTTTATTCCCACTTGGTGGCAGTGTCTAGAGTGGGTCTCCTCTTATTTGTGTCTCCTGAGTTCTGTTCCCCAGTTTATCAATGATTTTGTCTAGATTGAATGACTTTGACAGATGTCTATAGAGACTTCAAAAAAATAAGCATATTTAATAGGGCTGAAGAAAACATCAGCTTCCTTTCTGAGAAGAGAGGCTGTAGAATCAACCTAAGTACTTTTAGATTTGAGGTTAACTAAGACCATAGAGTACTGCTTCAGCACAGTTGATGGATTGAACCTTTTAGACACAGGAAAAAAATAAAGATTTAAGTGTTACATGAAATTCAGTAGTGAGCCACTTATGCCATTTTTGAGGCTATTTTTGAAGACCCTGGAATTTTTTTCTTTTGCTTTCTGTATTAAACACTTGCTGTATTTGTCAGTGCTTCCTGACAAGCAGTACAACTTTCTGTCATAACTTATTGATACTACGAAAGAATCCGAAGCTGCATTTCCATAGATACAGCCTTTATTAACCAGTTTGTAGGATATCATTGCTGGGATTAGCAAGGTTAGATACAGATCTTCAGTTAGGAAAAGACTATTGCAGCATAGCATATTCTAATTAAAATTACAGTCTACCACAAACATCAGCTAGAACATAATCTGCTCACCCCATTGGTCTGCTCAAGCACTAATTTCACATAGTTTTCTCTTTTTCTCAGATGCCATATGACATATGATTTTCCCCATCATTAGCATTGAGTTTGATAGCTTACTAGATTGCATCATGATGTTCTTATAATCGGTTGATCACATACATGCTCCAGGTAAGTTACTATGTTAACATCTGATGATTTAGCAAGCATCTGATTTTATTTATTTATTGTAGTTCTGGCTGAAATATTTTCTAGTATCAATGTTCAAAGTGTCATGTCTTCACAAAAGCAACCTAGATTCACAACTTCGGGGTATTGCATTAGTGGTAATGGATACCTTAAGCCATGGGAAAACAATATGGTTTTTTATGTACATATTTAGCACATAGTGCCAGTTTCCTAACTTTAAAAAGCCCATCTTAAATATTTATGAAATGCCATTGCTTATTTGGAATTGAGTAACAAGTGATTAACTTTCACAGAGATATCTGCAGTCAGGTTTCCATGCTGAATTGCAGGCTTGCAGATGTTGGTTTGGCTCTCTTGGGCCAAAAGGCTCAAACTACACTGTAGTTTTTCAAACAAAAATTTAATCATTATGACCAAGCAGTGGGTAGTAGTTCAAATTGTGTTAATGCAGTTAGAAAATAGTGATTTAGGATGACAAGTTCACGGCTTGTAATAAATAATTTTCTGGATTCATTAGGCATTTGCTTATAAACTATACAGATCTCCACGCACAGAATGTGCCTGTACAACTTGTGTCGTTGAAAGACATAGGATACTTCAAAATAATAAGTCTACTGCCAGGCTTTTTGTTGTTGTTGTTGTTGTTGTAAGCCCTCTGGTCTTTTAAGAAAGGAATTTCTACAATAAAGTCTGTTGGAATGAAATGTAATGGATATAGATATATAAACAGGCTTAATCATATGCCACAATGATAAAAGAGTTATTGTACCTGTATTTCAAACTGTGACATGAATGTTCTGTAAGCACAGTCTTCTCTAACACCAACAGAAATTTTTAGTATTGTCAGCTAAAATTGAACCTGTAACTTTTTGGCTGGAAGAAAAACAACAATTCAGTCCCTGTGAGGATACAAATTACTGGATTAATAATATTAAGGTTTGTTTGATTTGACTGAATAATTATTTTGTGCCAATACATTACTGCTTACATAGACATTTCACCTATGCTCTTCTTTATTTCATTTGATTATAATGCTTTCCTCGTAGACAAACTGTCTATGAGGCAAACACCCTTGACTGAATAGTAGCGAATATTTAGACAAAGTACCAATGGCTGGAGGGTAATTACAATATTTAGCAATTATATGTACAATACTCCATGCCCCAGTGGGATTCCTGCTGAGAATGTGCTTTTACACTGTGTAGAAACAATCAAGGACTGACAAAGAGCCACAAATATTCACATTAGGCAGTTTAGTATTGAAGACTATTTCACAGGATAGGATTAAAATAATAGATAACAGTGTATTAAGAATCCTGGGAACAACCCGAAACATCTATTTCCTGAGGAACAGAAACCTCTCTGTGCAATTAATGGCATCTGTTACTTCTGCTGTACTAGTTCCATGATTTTCCTCTCCCCAGACCTGAAGAAGAAAAACAAAGGTTTTCTAGTCAGAATTAACTTAAGTCAATAATACCCCTAAACATCTCAAGTTCCACCGTGGTTACTTGACCCTCTGAAGAGCATTACAAAATGTTAAGCAGTGCATTTTCAAAGAACAGCCTCGCATCTGGGCCATGCTGTGGGAAACATCAAGAAAATGGCAGAAATATTTTATCCACTTGACTTAGAGATAAAAAAAAGGGGTTGGTGGACTCTATTATTATTGCCGTAAAAGTATATTTATTGAAGGAAATAAGTTGGTTATTACTAGTAATCAGCACAGACTCAACATAAAACACAATTGCTAAACAGAAAACAAGTTCTGCAGAGGGTATTGGGTTGGTGATTTCATTAAAACTAATGACCTTTAACACTATTCAGGCTTAGTTTAACACTCCAAAAGCTGTCGGGCACTGCTGTGGTTCTTATTTAATTAACTCTCAACATTCTCATGTGGCATAGTATAAAGGAGAAGAATAAATATCTCGAGATTGTAAATAGTCTCCCTTTATTTCAATCTCTTATGGACACTGGATTTAGAAATCTCAGCCAACATATATGAAATATCTATATGAAATTGAATATTTAATTTTACGATGACACAGAATTCCCTTTGAATGCATGGGATTTATTTACAGCTCAATAAATATCCCAGCATCTTTTTATGAGTAAGGTGTGGTTAACTGTGAATAATTTTCCTTGTTTGCTTGTAACTTGTTTCTATCATCTATTTGTTCTTTTCTAAATTCTGTCTGTTCTGAAATTTCAGTTAAAAGTTTTTCTCAAGAGTGCCCTTAATCTGGTTCCTGAACACACCCCAAAATGCTAGCTTGAATTCCATAATAGCTGCAATTTATGTCAGCTTGATTATCATGGGAGCTGGGCTGAATTTTTAGTGCTGCAGTGAAAGGTAGAAGCTGAAATTACAATTCCTGGGATGCCAAACCTAATCATTTTCTTCTGCTCATTCAGCCAAGTTCGACTCATGAAACCTGACTAAATAGTGTATCTGTCCAAGTAGAAGTCTAGATCTGGCCCTGGGGATGAGTTAACCTAAGTCCCTGAAACAGAACAGCAAAACTTGCAGCTTAGAAGTGGAAGAAGAGATCTGTCAGAATTTCTGCTCTGTTGAAATTGTTCCCAAGGAAGAAGAAAAGGAAAACAAAAGAAAGGATAAGACATGGTAAGAGTGCCACAGGACATGTGGCAGTACGGGATCTGGAATGTGGGGGGAGAGTCCTCCTTTGAGTAGGACATGCCACTCAGGGTTAATCTTCAAAGTTTAGAGAGAGATTTGCCTACAGTTGTTGGTATGGGTGACTAACATCAATCTCTACTTAATAATTATTGTTCTCTTGCCTTGCTCTTGACATTAGTCATTTTAAACCAATATGAGTGAGCAGGGACCTTAGGCTGCTGTCATGTGAGCCTTACGTCTAAGTAGGACATATTAATTACCTAGGCAGTAAGTACAAATGAGTATACAAACAATGAATTTTCTCCATTTTTTTTCTAAAACTGTGATGATATTCTTACCTTTCAAGTTACAAAAATCATGAACAAATAGTGTCCTCTTTGAATTTCTTTCCCTTTATCCATTTGCAGTGCAAACTTATTTAACTGTATGTCTTTGACAGCATTACTTAATGCCAGAGGCATTATTATTTCCTTCCCTTTTAGTTGATGCACAGATTCAGTTAAAAATCAATTGTGTGCCACATCCGCAGACATACCTTCAGTCTTATTTCCTTTCATTTATATTTTCCACTCTTAACTTGGATAGTTAAACTTCCATTAATACCACTCAGGACATTGCAATGTTTTTTTAAATGTTCCATCATTTCACAGTCCGCTTGCCATCTATGGCAAGATGACCTCCTACATAAGGTTCCTAGACCTATTTATCCTACAAAGCTATAACCTCAGTCTATATTGTGCCTTCACTCCTAATTTCATAAATGGATTTTGATAGCTGTCTCAAGTGTATCTCCAAGTGCTTTTTCTTGGATCAGTTTAGGAAAGCTAAAGCCCCAGTAGAATTACAACTGACCAGACATGTCAAGGGCAACAAGACAAGCTTCTATAGGTATGTTGGTGATAAAAGGAAAGTTAGGGAAAAGTCTTCAAGACCAGGTTGGATGAGGCTTTGAGCAAGCTGGTCTAGTGGAAGGTATTGTGGCCCATGGCAGGGGGGTTGGAACTAGATGATCTTCAGGGTCCCTTCCAAACCAAACCATTATATAATTCTATAAATTTATGTAGTAAAAACCTTAGTCTAAGTACCTGCTGGGACCAGCATGGTTACAACAAAGCACTGCTGAAGTGTGTACTGGGTTTGGGTGGCAAGGTTTTGGTACTGGGGGGACAATGGGGGTGGTTTCTGTGAGATGCTGCCAGAAGCTTCCTCCATGTCCAATGGAGCCAATGCCAGCTGGCTCCAAGTGAGACCTACTGCTGGCCAAGGTTGAACCCATCAGCAATGGTAGTAGCTCATCTGGGATAACAAATTTAAGAAGAGGGGAAAAAACTGCTGCAGAACAGGAATTGACATAGAGAAGTGAGAATATGTGAGAGGATCAATTCGGCAGACACTGAGCTTAGTGAACAAGGAGGGAGAGGAGGTGCTCCAGGTTCCAGGGCAGAGATTCCTCTGTAGCCTGTAGTGATTGAAGACCAAAGTGAGGCAACTGTGCCCCTGCAACCCATGGAGGTGCACAGTGAAGCAGAGATCCACCTGTAGCCTGTGGAGGACCCCACACCAGACCAGATGCATATCCAGAATTGTCTGATCCCCAAGGGAAGACTGCACTGCAGCAGGCTCCTGGCAAGACCTTTGGCCCTGTGGAGAGAGGAGCCCACACTGGAGCAGGTTTGCTTGCAGGATCTGTGACCCCATGGGGGACCCACATTGGAGCAGCCTGTTCCTGAAAAGCTGCATCCCGTGGTAGGGATCCACACTGCAGCAGTTTGTGGGAAGGACTCACGTTAGAAAAGCCCATGGAGTACTGTCTCCCATAGGAGGGAACCCAGCAGGAGAAGACCACGAGGAGTCCTCCCCCTGAGGAGGAAGGAGTGGCAGAGACATGAACTTTTCATAGCCCCCATTTCCCAATCCCCTGTGCCACTGGTGGGGAGAAGCAGAGAAACCAGGAGTGAAATTGAGCCTGGGAAGAAGGGAGGGGTGGGCGGAAGGTGTTTTTAAGGCTTGGGGTTTTTTTCCCTCATTACTCTAATCTCATTTAATTGGTAATAAATTAAGCTAATTTCCCCAGACTGAGTCTGTTTTGCCCATGACAGTAACTGGTGAGTGTGATCTCCCTGTCCTTATCTCAACCCATGAACTTTTAGCTATCTTTTCTCTCATCTGTCCAGCAGAGGAGGGGAGAGATAGAGCAGCTTTGGGGCGCACCCAGCATCCAACCATGGTCAACCCAGCACAGAGTCCTGCTTCAACTTTAATTTGATTTCTTTGATTTTTCAGCTTCGACATGTACAAGATCAAACTAAGAAAAATGGAGAAGTTAATGTTCAGTATGGCTTTTGACATTCCTTTCATCACTTAGTTTTCTTCCAAGAAGCAAGAAAAAAACATTGTATTGTAACTGGGTGAGGTAAAGTGATCAATGCTTAATTTATCAACAAGTATATATGGCAATATTTCCAAGTTTTATTTCCAAGTTTTATTTCCAAGCTTTTCCTAGTTTTATTGTATCAGTGCTTTTACATATAAGAAAATATTTTTGTCTCTATTAGCCAAAAGCTTCAATTTTAATGGTAATGTAATAAATTCTACATATGATATCTACCTATCTTCCTTTCACTGTATCAGGAATACCCCAGTTTATAGAAAAGTCTACAATCAATGTGCTATTTTATTCAAATTAAAAGAGACTTTTTCCTGAAATTGCATTATTTATTATTTTTGTCATCACAGATGTCACTTTTAAATTCTTTTCTGAAATTGTAAAAGAAATCAATAAACAAGAAAGCACTGTGATTTTGCTGTGTTAGATATGTTTAGTTTTCACTTAGCACATGTAGATATCATCTAGTTCCTCTAAGAAACAGAAAAGAAGCACTTTACAGCTGCAGTCAAAGTAAACATCATCTACAATTTATTATTTCTGGGAATCACCAAACAAACATATTAAAAGACTTATTAATTCAACACCCAACAAAAGTCTTGTCTCTGTGCCTAAGTAAGTCTAGCTTCTGTCTCCTTCAGATTCTTAACTTTTTGAAGCTCAACCAGTTCCAGGGACAGTTATTCCTCAGTTACTGTGTTCTGAGCAAGAAGAATCCTGTGCAACCTCAGCAAATAGTGTCTGTCAGGCACTCATACTTCTGAAAATAACCATTGTTTCTTTAATAGTATGTAAAACAAAGATTCTTTTAAAAATCAGAAGGTTATAGATGTAGTCCTCAGTGGTAATTAGGAAGCCATGCATATTTGGGAAATAAAACTGAAAAAACACATAAGCTGTACTATTTTAAAAAATATATTTATTTTTCTTAGTCCTCTATCCCTAAAGACTTTCATTCTTCTTTTCTGAAGTCCAGAATAACCAGACAATGAAATTTTGAACTGAAAGGATTGCTGTTGAATGCATCTTTAACAAATTCCCTTTATTCAATATTTTGGAACATTAGTAGTTATTAGGTAGTAAAATTTTGAGTCTGGAAAAAATGCCAAGCAAGGCTTCTGGGTTTTTTATTTGTAATAGCTTTTTAATTATTAGAGACTGGGAGTTCTTCCAGTAGTCCAGAAAAAAATCAATTAACAATAATAAAAAAAAAAAGGGCAGGAGAGATTGAAACTGTGTTTGAAAAATGAAGTATCCTTGCAGCTTCCTAATATTCTGAATCTGAAACAAGATTAGAAGGACAGTCATCTGACTACTTTTATCTGCTTCCAAGAATGACACCTTTCTTCAAGGTGTGGTTAATGAAGCATTTTACTCTGTTCAGAAAATTGAGAAAAAAAAGACAAAACAAAACAAAAAAGAAATGATAACAAAACTTATAACTCATAATTTAGGATAATTTTACCAGATGTTACCAACATGTTTCTAAGCAGTGAGATTTTTGTTAAAAAAAAAAGAAATATCTGTCTAAATGGAGTTTTGCAGATAGATAGTAAAACCTACTACAGATACTGAGATAAGAAATGGGGGATCCTTCTTTATTCTGTAGGCAGAAATTCAGTCCAGTCAGTAAAAATTTCTTGCTTTAGAAATATTATTTTCTGAATAGAAAACCTCCTTTTTCAATTTTTTGAAAAAATGTTACTATTTTAGTTTCCTTGTGCAATAGACATATTACACTAGAAGCTAAAAATTACGTAATTTTCACTGTGGAAAAATAGTACCTTTCTCTGGAAAATATTTTTATTTGGTATGTTTAACAAGATATTTTATGTCTAGGGATATTTCAGAGGAAGAAAACAAAAGGTACCCCAAGTTCAGTATACTGTATCTCATAGAAATGCAAAAGATATTAGATAATGGTTTTAAACTAAAAGTGGGTATATTCAAACCAGATGTAAGGAAGAGAACTGCTCTATTATCTCCCTGAATGAGATCTAAAATAGTGTGGTTGTACTCAACTTGAGTACATGAACAGATTTCTTTAATGTTGGACATTAGCAATGTAGATGCTTCCATTCTTTAAGATGAATCCTGCATTTTGTTATTAATAAAAAGACTTATTGGTCTAGAATTTTGAAATTATGATAGAGGTAAGTGGTGGAAAGGTTGAGTTTAGGCAGTCACGGATCTATTTCTTCTTTGGTAAACACTTGTTACCCATTCCAAAGCACTTCAGGGTAAGTAGAGACTATCTATTGCCTGTCAGAGGCAAGACAAAAGTTTTAAAACAAAGTCCTGACTTTATTTCTTGGTCTTTGCATGACTCAGTGACTGATAGAAAAAATGTAGTTTTAAGTGTGCCTAACAGCCAAAGGTCACACTCCTTTAAATGAAAGGAGAACCTTTCAGTTACCTGGTTTTTCTACCTGAGATTTTGTACTAAAATACAGGTACTGAATTTCAGATGCTGAAATACATAGTTGTTTGGGAAAGAGATGGTGTTCTTCTGATGCAATGAATTTCAAAACAGATGATCTCGTGCTTTACACAAAACAGTTTGTCATACCTTACTAGTGTATAGTGCCCATATGAAATAGTAGCAATATAATTTCTGTGTTTCTCTTTGATGTCATAGAGCATGCTGTAAGATCCAATGACACTCATTGCTGTTAATGGTGGTGGCACTTCTGAAAGAAAGTGGATAGATAATGTCATGATGATTTCTTGCTAAAGCTCGAATCCTTGCCAACTTTTACTGTAGCCAGGGGACATCAGCGATGGATGCAATTTAGAACAGGTCTCTGGTTGTTCTCATACCAAATATGAAAAGAGTACTCTACAAGACTGTCTCAGGGTGAGTTCAAACATAACTTTACTTACTGAATACTCAGCATTATGTTAAAATCACAAACTAGGCTTTGACACATATTATCTACCAAATTTACCAGCCGTGCAATTGAGTTTTACACAGGTCCCTCCCGTCCAATTTTTGGAATGTCTAAAATGAAGAAGGCATTGGCTTACATATTTATGGCATAATAATTTTAGAAAAAAAAATAGTTACTAAAATGAGATTTATTAATTGGATAACAAGCATATATGCTTTACTTTTGAGAATAGACAGGATCATAATTCACAGGTTTATCAGCTAAGTCACCAATTATCTAAAACATATCTATTATTTAGAAGTTTCTTGTTCTTTGCTTATATTTGAATCAGAGGGAAAAGCATTGTGTATATGCATAGAACAGAAACACCTGAACTCGGTAATGCCCAAACTGAGCGCTGTTCACAACGTACACCTAGGTGGAAAGTACACAATGCCTGAGCACAGGAGTTTCCCTTCCTTCCATAACCTTCCACACACTACAATATCTCTATTTTTGTTTACACCTATCGGATTGCTGCTGATACTGGTGAAAAAAGTCATGCAATTAAATTTCAGATGGACATGATTTGGAATCAGAGATTTTTTTCAATACAGTTCATTGAATTTTATTACTTCTAAAGGTTGCTACCAGCTTAGATCAGTGTTGCCCCATTCTGGTGAAATCAGGGTTCATACTCTAGATTTAACTATAGCATAGAAACAAAAGCAACAGCCATTCTCAGTGATTCTACTCAGGAACAGTTCCTAAGGTTCAGTAGTGTGGATTAATACAACAAGTAGACATTCTGCATAAAATGCATTTACACACCATCTTTTGGTCACAAATAATTAACTTTCTAAAGTAAGGTTTAGGTATAGACCTGTAATCTAAACTGAAATATGCCTTTTATACTAAATCTCGATCATTAAAGCTGGCAGATTTCACTCCAGGCAGTCATGGGGTGCCTTTTTTTTCAGTATAAGTTTGGCAGAAGATATTAAACCATAGAAAGTGAACATCTTCAGAAGAATTCATATCTTTACCTTACAGAGTCAAATTTAGAATTTAAAGGCTTACTTTAGTAAAGATTTTATTGTGAAAAACACTAAAAAGCAAAAAAAGAAGGTAATTTTCATGTTATAATGAATCTTTTTTGTAATACTGTGAAAAAGTAGATTTTACTTTTGCAAAAAAAAATACACAGCCATGACACTAGTTCCCTTCATGTAATTCCTCATTGGATGAAAATTGCTTAAACAGTATGTGCATTAAAACTTGTTAAAACATCCCGGAAACTAAAACACACTGCTTTTCAAATGTCTAGAACCTAGTTCCTAGGTCCTAAAGGATTCTGTGACACCTATCAAGCAAAATTCAATTTAGATAATTAAATGTAGTCAATCTAAAATTCTCTTTGCTCTCTTAGTCAGTGTGGTTGGGAAAAAAAGTGTTTTTCTCCCTGGAGTTAAAAATATGGTAACCCCTGAGGGGGTGGTGTCCCTTGGGGTTGATCTAATCAGCACCCCTGCAAAATTTAAACATATCACACCAGACCAGAAAAGAAGGATGATGAGGTAGTTGGAGGAGAAGTGGCCATGTTCTGAGACCACGAGGAGAGAGAGAGGGGCTAGGAGGCCCACTGGGGGCCACGGCCCCAAGCCCCGTCTGGGGTCATAGAAACTCAGAAACAGTGTTAAACTGGACTGGGTTCTGTGACTAGAAAAGCTGGGGGAATTTCTCCACTGGGAGTGGGCAGCAGAAGACAGAAAAGCGGCAGCAGAGGCAGTACTGAGTGGAAGGCTGTGGCTGAAAGCCAAAAGAGATAAGAGGGAAGCAAAGAAGGCATACAGCAACACAGAGAGATATTCTGCAAGGAGAGAGAGAGAGCCAGCAACAGAACAGAGAAAGCTCTACAAAGGCAGTTTTGGGGGTAAGAACTGAATTAAAAACCCCCAAAACCCCTCTGAGACCACTCCTAGGAGGAGGCAGGGGACTCCTGCTTGAAGGGAGTCCTAAAATGCAGCATGCAGCAGAGAGAGAGAGGAGCTAAGAAGCTCAGATGTCCTGGAAGCTGGACCGGGATGGCCGGATGGAATGCGGAGGAGGGCCTTGCTGCCCCCACTGCTGCTGCTAGGCTGGCAGATTGAGACAGAGCACAGGAGCTCTGATAAAACACTTGAGGCAAAGACTTTCAACTGAAAGTTGCCCTAACTTCTTACTCAGGGGAGCTTAAATCCCCTGAGGAAAGGGACTGTCACGAAGACCTCTGCACTTCGTGATATGATGTGGTGAAGTGAACCTTTGTCCCGGTTATCGCAGTCCACAGGAGAGAGACCTTCGTTTGGAGTAGAAGGACTGAGAGGGGTGAGAGGCCCCCCTTGTGTGTAATGGAAGGAGATCCAGCTACAACTTCAGCTATGACTGCTGCATGGAAGAAGAGAGACACTGCTGCCCTGAGAGTGGAAAGGATCTTTCCTTCTTCCCTTCTGAACTTTTGTTGGAGGGAGATTTGATCCAATGTAAATATTACTTTATCATAGGAGAGATAGTTAAGATTGTGTATATAATGAATTATAATATTTATTTGTGTAGTGATTGTAATATAATTCCCTTTCCCCCATACTGAGTCTTGTGTTGTGTCTGGCAAACCCCTCTCATACTGGGGTGAGAAGTGGGAGGGGGGCTTGGACTTGGAAATTGGATTTTGGGGGTCTCAAACCACCACAGTCAGCTAAACGTAAATTTTTAAATTAAGAAAACTGTTCTGTACTATTTCTCTGTAAAGTATCCCTTCAGTGAATACAACAAAAAAAAAAGGATAACACTCTATAAACAGCTTAATTTGTTTAATGCAGGCTTTTGCTAAATAAAGAGTTGTTGTATAAATATAATGTCTACACCTATGTGTACATTTGTATGTATTTGAACGTACATATATATAATTTTATATATATACCATTAGTGATAACATTTTTAAGATCAATATTTTAATTAATGTTGGTTTTGTAAAAGAAAAAAATTTTTCTTTTCTATATTGTTTCAGTTCAAGTAATTACTACATGTAGTAACAGTTTCAGAAGGAGTAATATACTTTTTTTTCCTCAGTGCTCTTGCGTTGTTAAAAAACTTGCCAAGGTCTTAAAAAATTACTGAAATTTAGTCCTGTCTCACATTTCCATTGGTTTTGGCTGCAATATCAATTGCCCTTACAATTGAGCATTGTCTATTTTGTCAGTTTATGCAATTGTTACTTGAATTATTTTGCTCCATGATAAACAATAAACAAAATATTTTCTTCAGTAATATAAATTTTGAATAAATGAATAACAGTAAATAAAACCCACCAAACAAAAAGCCACAAAATCACCAGCCACCAAAACCCAGAAGCATTTGCAGTTGCAACTCTTTTAATTTTCTCAGATTTCCTGTTGGTAGTACATGGTTAATAATGATTTGTGGCTCTGGTGGTTAGTAATACATAACATGTGTTTCTCTCTCTTAATTAAAATCAGAAGTTGGCTTTGCATTGTAAGCAAATTATAAGTTGGGTCTATACTATAGACTGAATAATACCACATACACTAAAGCGTTAGAACCATATTGACTATCTTGAACCATATTGAAATCTATTGCAATCAATAAATTAAACTGGAAGTTGCCTTGCAGTGAAGTTTTCATTTTGGAAGTTAAGGTGCTCCAGAGCAAAAATCATATGTGCATTAGGCCAGTGTTACAAGATCATTAGCATATTGGTGAGGGTTTTTTTTCCCATGTCAATACTAGCATTAATTATAGTTTCTCTTTATGATTTAGAAGAAATTCTGTTTAGAAATCAGATGAATTCATAATTCATTACACCTGAGGAACACTTATTAACTGTTTAACTGTTTATCTTCAAAATGTAATTTTGGGGTTTTCTTCATATACAATCCATTTAATCAAGTTTTGTCAAAAGCAACACTGAAAATCCATAATGCAGAGTAAAAACACATGATTTAGCTGTACACTTGGCCTTATTTTATGTTAAAGTAACCCGAATGCAATATTGAAATTTTCTGATCCTAAATGAGAATAGTTTTTATTGTACCAGATAAAATTCTAAGCACATTAAGGAAAATTAGGAAAAGTATAAAATTTTCTATATTATGGAGATTTTCAGTGAAAACCAATATTGATTTCACAATTATTATTGGTCAAGTCAGTAAAAATTTCTTGACTGAACAGAGAAGTGGCTCAATATCAAAAAAAGTTTTTCAAAATGTTCATAATTTTGTCTATTCCTTCTCTTCCCTTCCATTTTCTGTCTTTCAGAAGGAATATTTGTAGTCATCACAGTATAGGTAAAGTACCTTGATCAATCAAAATGCTTAATATCTTTACTGGTGTTTATATATCTTTAGTTAATATATGTGTAGTGATACATTATATATGTGTAGTGATACATTATTTCAAATTGTTATTTCAAAGTATAAAATAAGTCAGATGACTTGCCTCCTGGAAGTGCTACTCTCAATTATTTTCTTCAATTCTCCAAGAAAAGGTCTAGATGAACTCAGATTTCTACACTCTCTGTGTCTAAAATAAGGTGAGATAAATGATGCATCTCAAGCATCTGAGAAGATTTTGCCACTTTAGAGATATCTAGATAACAGAATATTATTTATTATGTAATCCTATTTAAAAATATATTAAAGTCCTCAAAATGTTAATATAATTTCCATCTTTAGTTATGTATGACAGCATCATCACTGTCAAAGTCAGGTTGAAAAACTCACTGGCAGGCTTTTCATGACTTCCTGAACATGAGTCTGAGTCTTCACAGACACTTCAGAAAGCCATTGAGAGGATGAACTTATTCTCCAATACATTCTTATTCATCATCAGTGCTGAGATCAGCAAAAATCTTGAAAAACTTGGGATGCTACACATTCTGTGTATTCCCTTCCTGCTTAATTCATTTTCCATGAGTTGTCTTTGAGGTCTTTAGTCAAGTCCACTGTACCAAGCTGAGTGGGACAGAAGGGATGAATATCGGTGCTATAATCCTCACCCCTAGCAAAACCACTGTTAGAGCTGGCAATGCTGGCTTATCTAGCCATTTTCTGGATACTGGTTGCATTTATAGTGACCCTTTCACTTTTCAGTATTACATGGAAGTAGCCATATGGAACATATATATATATATTAGTCTGACATAAGCTTGAGGCTACACATTTATATACTTGCATTCATACTGCTTCTGAGCATCCTCCTGAGACAATTTTGGCCCATGACAATTATTGTGCTATAAGATAAAACCTAGTACCGGGGTCCATTCTTGATAGGCTAACCTGTCCTGGAGGAAGGAGAGTTGGGTCAGAGGTGTTAGTGGCAATGTGTCTTGGCCATTATATTTATTAGGCTAGGAATAACCCACGACTTTTTGAGAGTAGAAATAAAACGTCAATTTTAATTAGCACTAAGCCTGAAATTGCCAAATTCAACTAAAAGAACCAAGAAGAGCTAGATACTAGGATTTGAAGCAGGAGAATAATCTCCTACTCTTTGACAATTACTCAGATAATATTAACAGTGGAAAATAATTCCCATGAAAATGTAGTACACATAATGCTACAGTATATTCTGAACAGGAGCAGCCAAGCATCCATATCCTCCAAACATATCCAAATGGCTTTGCAGAGAACTGCATGAGCAAAAAATAAAAATATTCTGAAAAGTTAACAAAAAGTTCTGTATTTAAAATTGTGTAACTTTTTTTTCTGTTAATACTTGTTTATTTTTCATTTACTTGGAGTTTTCGAATTCACGGAGTTGGCATTTGGTTCATACTGTAATACTTTTTGTGTTTTATGAGAAATCAATTAAATTATGATTTAGACTTTGCAGGGAGTTAATGGATGGCAATTTAAAGAACTCTTGCTGTGCTTCAAGTAACATAAAGCATCTTATACTGCCTATATAATTTTTGTGTTCCTACCATTTAAGCAGCTATTAGGAAGTGCTTCTGACACTGTCTTATGCTGTGTGTCTGCAGAATTACACCCAATTGCTTCAAATCCAGATGATTTATATTGATTAACATGGAATTTAAGACATGAGGTAAGGCCACTACATAAAGATAGTGTAGCTACATTTGTTTAGGAAAAAAATACCAAACCCAAGGCAACAGATTCCAAACAGAAAAGGTATGAAAATCAGGATTAAAAAAATAATTAAGTTTGCTCAGGAAGCTTAGCAACAACAATCAATTGAACTCAACCTGGAATAATTGTGTATCTGAGGGTACTGAATATGCTAAAAGGAGCTGTGATCTAAGTGGGTGCCTGACCTATGTGGGGGGGAAAGTGTCTATGATTAGACACAAGTAGTAAAAGAGTGAAATAAGCATCACTTCCCATGCATCAGGGAAGGGATACTGAGGTGTTTTGGTTGCAAAGCACTGCTTTGGTGACTCAAAGCAGCCATAAACCTCACATATGGATTCATTAGCCTGAGCATACCAGAGAATCTGACCTTTTCGAATATGAAGCTGTTGCCAGTTACAGTCTATTTGCTACTTAAACTTATTTGTGAAAAATTTAAACACTTACTGGGATTTTCATTTCTGGTATAAAGTAGATGACTCATTTTTCTGATTAAGAATTTTTTTTTCCCCATCTCATAACTGGTAATGTGAACACTCCACAGAGACTATGAAGGGAGATACCTTGATTAGATGCCTATTTGGCATTTCTTCCTCTGCTTCATGATTGCTATTGTCCACTTTGCAAGTCTATCATAATAGCACTACATGTGGCCATTATTATTTTTTTCATGGAGTTACAGTCAACTGCTAGCTTACTTTGTTTTTTCACCTGCAAAATATCGAAATACTGATCTTTAACTTGTCTAGTTGTTACAAAAATATATGCATTATGTATATGACTATTCTGGTTTATGAACCTTTCAAAATTAAGTGCGCTCTTTTAAAACTGTATCTAGGATATGGGCATGAACACTGACTTTGCTTTGTGATGCCTGGGTGTAGGTAAACAGAAAGTATAAGATCGGAACCAAGTCTGCTGATTCCTAGTTAGTAATCCAAGTGGAAATGGAGAATCCATGATCAGCAACTCTCCTAGGTTTCCATACGGCAATACAGGCAAGAGACATCATGGTTCTCATCTCACCCCCTCATTATCTGGAGTAAAGATAAACACTTGCTGAATTGGAAACATGAATTTTCCTAAGAGGTATTACCACATGTACCAAGAGAAAAGTCTTTCAAGAATTCTTGACTGTCTCCAAATGTTTAGATTTGTACTCTGTTGTTCTTAGTAATAATAAACTTCCCTGTGAAAAAGAGGACCTTTTATTAATAGGCTTCTCACTGCATGCTGACATTTCAGGAGGTTGCTCTATTAGTTCTATCATTCAGAGCCATGAATTATTGAATCACCCACATATTCCCCTTCAAACTTCTGAACTACTCACCATTGTACTGATGCAAATAGCTAATAAATAAGCAGAATGTAAAATGTCTTTATTCAGTTTTAAAAGAATGTCATAAAGTTTTAGTAGAGTCAGTACTATTGCTAGTGCTAGCCAGGTAGTAAATTTTGTTTGCAGCTTTCAAAGTCTCCCATATCCCAATTAGTTTCAGCTTCATATTTCATGGAGATTATACATTCATTTTTGAGGTAAAAATGTTGTTGTTCTTCAAACAGTTCTTTGGCACCTTTGTATTCTCAAACCTCAGTGTGCTCTTCCAAGGATCAGAGCTGTTCTCCACCTTCCTTTTATTTACTGCAGGTTGTAATTATTTCCTAAGTTACATTTTTGCAAATCAGAAAAAAAAATGATAATAAATGCAGTTGCACCATGGAGAGAAATATGGGATACTGTTTATTTTCCAAAAAGCATTTGTTATTGAGATTAATAACTTATAGTGAAAAAGTCAAATTATAACAGACATAACATACCCCCTGACATTAGCTTTTAAAGGCATCTACTATCTGCTGTAAAGGCTGGGAACATTACATGGGGTGTTTCAGATATTGTAAAAGAACTATATTCTGATACAGTAGCTTCAAAATACAAATAAACTGAAAAGTTTTGAGTGCAAAGCCTCCTGCTTCAGTGGGAAATTTTTTATCAAAAAACACAAGAGAGGTTCTGGTGAACTCATCCTGTTTGCTTTTGTTTACTGGGCACAGAAATCCAAAATTTTTCTTTTGTTGTAGGAATTATAATAGACCGACTATTCCGATACTGATACAGTGTGTGCCATACAAAGATAATTGCAAGAATATAAGGGAACTCATAGAGAAAAATAGCAAAAAAAGTGATTAGTTACACCTGGGTCATTTTCTCTGAAGACAGTCACTATACTACAACATATATTTAAGACATATTTTGATGACAAGGAGTGTTTTTCAGTCTCTTTGAATCCTCCACATACTTTTTTCATTTGAGAAGCTCTGAATTTTCTCTTAGACAAACTATAAATTTTACTAAGAACAATCTCCCTAAAATATTTTATTTCTCATACAGGAAAAAAATCCCTGCCTAACCCCACTGTGATTTTATGAAAATTAATTTTAATGGAAAAATTAAAAGTCAAAAACCATCACTTGCTCATTTTAACATATGAAAACAAAATTAGTGTAGTCATGATCAGAGCTTTAGTTGCCTGGAAACATTAAGGTTCTTATACTGCCATTAATTGAGTTTGTGAAAACAAAATGAATACAGACATACCTGCTCAATAATTTTGGGATCACCTACAAAGCATTAACAATTCCTTTGTTCTAGCTCCTGGAAAAGTGTATGAGTCCCACAGAATTCAGCTCAATAACACTCAGCACTGCATGGATGTCAGATCCAGGAGAGAAATGAGCACTAAGAGGTATACATTGATGCCCATGATGCTCCCAAGAGCAGCAGATTCAGCATCAGCCTGTCCTTTTGCATTGCACTGGGGTACAGAAGTTCTGAAGTGACAGAGCTGACAGGGGGGCAAATTTACCTGTGGGTTTTATAGCTTAAGATACAGTCCTTGTGGTCTTTAGAGATGGCTATCATACCTGAAATAGTCATTTCAGAGCAAGCTGAAGTGTATCTATAGCATACTCTAGCTATTTCTGTGACTACAGTACTGAAGTACTTTTATTTTTATCCATTGCACCAAATTTTTATGTTTTGCTCATAACTTGCAGGGAAAAATAATCTCATCCATAGTTGTTTGGTGTCCTAATTACTTACTTCAAATGACACAATTCTTCCAGAAAACCTTGAAAGCTCTTAACAGCTTGTATCAGAAAGCCAAATGTATAAGTTATGATTAATTTACACTTTGTAAAACCATGCAAATCCTCAATAGGTCCCACAAATCATTTCAGTATGGCTTGGTCTCATTTAAACTTCATAAGCAATGTGATCTAAAATCTTTCAAGTAGGAAATTCTGGATTTTTTTCATTGGCATAGTTCCAAACTGTAACTTCTATTGTTCAAACCTTTATTATGATCCTGCTTCTTCAGAGACCATTCCACATACTTTACCTGTTTAATATCTAAGGACCAAATCTAGCTTTAGTATTCTAGCTATCTTCAATTTTTCTAAGTTAAACTCTTCTCTTCATTTAAACTGTTAGATTATGAGGGTTTTGGGGTGTGCTGTAACAATGAGCCAGCAGTAAGAGCGTGTACAGAGATTTAAGACCTTAATTACAGAGAGAGGAAATGTATGAAGAATATTTCTTGAATGTTATTTGTATCCAAGAGATTTATAGGATACCTTTCTACTAAGCATTATGATAGTTACTAATCATATGATAAAGTGGTTTTTTATTCCCTATAAGATACTTTGTGTTTAACTTCCTAATGCTTGAGCAGTGCAATTTTCAATCTTCATATAATTTCTTGGTAATACACCAAAATAGACTTGGGTGATACAGTAGTCTGAAACAATATCATTTGTAATTGTTTTATCACCTCGTTTATTTTGGATTATTATTGATTTTTAGTAATTTTTTTTTGTGTCCAGTACAACTATAAAGTCAATAGAAGATAGTCATCTTTTTGGTTTTAATCCTCTGCTATCTTTTCATCCCTCTCCTCCTTTTTATCCTGTTTTAAAAACCTCTGTGATAACATTTCTTAGCATTCTCTTTTTCTTTTTAATGAAGGTTACTGCTTTTTCCTAAAGTGTAGATGGCTTTCAGTTAATCAAAAATTGATTCATGCAAATATAGGTATATATCAGATGAGGTGAGTTTAAAAAACAAGCAAAAAACCTAATTATAATTACTAAAGTGATGGCAGAAGGTCAGTTCCTTGTCTGTCTCTTCATCACCGCTCTGGCAAATCTGTGTTTGTGGGTTCTATTTTTCTGTGGAAAGCTCTACATATTCACTTATGACAATGATCACCAAGAAATCTGGACCACTTCAGAGAATCTTTATGTGAATGATATGGAATGGATTGAACTAAAGCCACTTCCAGAAGGATAAGGGAGAAATATGGGGTTTCATGATTTACTGTCATCCAAATGTCTCTATTTGCATTTGGACAATTTTCACCTCCATAGCAGAGTACATGGATTAGAAGGCATTTGGCTAAAGTAACTACGAGTTTGTGCTTTGTAAATACTCAGCAATACTCACAAAAAATATATGTGAGAAAGAAGGGTGCCTATTAAATTAGTTTAGTCCCTACATACTGTGTTCATGCTTGCAAACAATTTACATGTGTTGTATAGAAAATTTACTGCAAAAAGTTTTTCTCAAATATTTAGGCATTGTTACACGGTATTTACCCTACCACTGAGCTAAAAAAAAAATATTCTGAAGATCTTCTAGTATAATATGTAGATTTTGTCCATTTTAAAAAATTGGTCTCTGGAGAAAGGGGTAAAATGAAAAAATAATCCATACTTTAATTCTGCACTTTGGGGAAAAAACCCCACACCACTCCATCTGTATAGAGTATTGTGAGCCTCACTAAGTAATTTCCTTTCCATTTTTAACTCCCATAATTTGCCTGCATTTCATAAGGCGCTCTGGAATTAAAGAATGCAATCACATGCTTTGCTTTGAACATGTGCAAAATCTTCTGCATATACTGCCTTTGAGATATATTTTTAAATTACTTCCAAGGAGAGTCAGGGCAAACTTATTGAGTCAGTGCATGCATAGCCACTTTGTGCAGGCAAAAGAGAGCAAAGAGCAGTGCCACCAACAGCCCCGTGGCTGGCACAGGCTGTCTGTCCCCATGGCACTGGATTCTCTGCCAGAAGTATCAAAGTCAGCATGATTTATTAAGTTAAGAACAAATAACGAATAATCAGAATTTATCGTATGATTAACAACATTAGAATCAAATAACCCTGACCAAAATGATTCCACAAGACGTCTTAGAAAAACTAAAATGTTCTGAAAAGAAATAGAAAAATGCTCGCAATATCATGTAAAATACTGAACTACATGTAGACAATATCTGAATTTTGAAAGTACCTCTTCCTTGTAGAAAAGTTTATCAAGAAGTGGATATAAGCTTCTTCCGAAGTTCAAGATTTTTCAAAAAACAGGAGCTACAGCTAAAAAACAATGCTGGATTTGAGTATATCAGACAAAAACATATTCCATATAGACACCTAAATAAAACATTCAGAGCAACCCAAAAAATAGGTTACATTAAATTTAGGCCATCATTATCAAAGTACATAATGGGTTTAAAATACAGGTAGATCTTATGACAGGAAAAACATTAAGCCAAAGTAGGAGGCTGAAATTGCATCAGACTTATTTGAGACCACAAGCCTAAGGAAAATATATATTAGTATGTGCAAGTTTTATAACTAAAAGATTGCATTTCTTAGACTTCTGAAGTGTGATTCAGTTTAACAGACAAAGCATTTTCAAAGTATCTCCTATGTGTAAATACATTTTATTATTTCCTGAGTTTCTCATATATTCACCTGGAAGTTAGGTACTTTATATGAGTCAGATTTTATGTAAGAGGACTTCAAATAAGTGTTTCAAATCTGTGTACAGGTCCTCAGTAAAAACAGTCCTTGGTGGAAATAGCCATCTTTGCCATTTTCACTGACACATGAAAAATTTAACAATATTCCATCTATCAAGTATGGAGCATACATTTAATTATTTTTGCTATACATGATAAGTAGTACATTGGAAGGCATATGACTGTGATATTTTCTCTGCAAGTCTAGAGGTGGTTGGACTTTTTTATTTTGTTTTTTTAAGTTCAGTTAATCATCTTTCACTAAAAATATGCTTTGCATTCATTTTAAGCCACTGTTTCTCAATGTTGGATCAGAAAAGACTTTCTAGAACTGTCTGCAGCACAGGTCATGAGGTCTCAGTGATTTAATAATCATCCTCACATAGCACATATGTTTACAAGGAAAACTACTCAAATCCAACAGTTCTTTCTTGCTTAAATGTACCAAGAACATTGAACCAATGTCATCTCATTGACCTCAGTAGGCTCATAACCACAGCAGAAGCCAACACATCCTATAATAATCGACAAGGAAACAAGGACTTAAATGAACTAAGGATCATTTTGAAACACTATAATTCTTTATGATAGATATGTTTTACAGAATGCTACTTTTTAGTGCACAGTTGGCATCAGAATTTGACTTCTGCTTTTGTTAACTAAGCACTGATGAAGAATCTAAAAGTTACAGAATAGCAACTAAGTCTTTTCAGAAAAGAAGATGAAACAGCAAACAACAAACAAAAAGACCCCAACGCTTTATCAAAATTGTCAAAGCAGATATAACAGTGGTAAAAAGATGCTGAGTTTGAATATTTTACTCATGTTAGACTGGAAGTGTTTTTCTCCTCTGCTGCCCTCCCCAGAATTAGCAACCTTTTTTGTGGAACCATGTTTTAAAAAGAAATTAGTAGTAATTTCTAAAATAATAGTCAGTACACTGTACACTGAGGGTTAAACTTTCGGGTATTAATTTAGCTTTACTATAAAGCAGAGTGTCTATATTCATCTCACTGTATTTAATATATTATCAAAGTTAAGGTCTCTATAGACAAAAATAACTATTTCAAAACAGTGTAGCTTAGCTGATGCAAAAGTAAATACATTGCTTATTGGAACTACTTTAGTACGCAGCATAAGAATGTACATTTAGTACATAAATAAAGCAAATCATCTGCATCATTTGAAGAGTACAGGCTCTCTAGCTCTGCTGTTTATTTATATATGCCCATATATTCTGTAAATTTCTGTGTGCATACAGAAAGTTCATTTTCATACTACAGTAGTCTCTGATATTCAGTATTTTAAAAATTGCTGTATCCTGTTAAAATGTAAATTTTCATACAACATATAAAATTTCAAAAAGCTATCTGCTTAACTAGCTACAAACATTTTCTCAGCTATAATAAAAATTATTCCATGACTTTACAAAGACCATTCCTATTGTTAAAAATAAATAAATAAATAAAAAGAACTAACCACACTCACTATAACAAGCTCATTTTTAGTCTTGAACTTAGTAATGTAGAACACTGTCCTTGTTTAAATGTATTTCAACACATGTTGCTTCCTAAGAAAGTGAGGATTTAGTCCATATGCTACAGTGCTCTGCTACAAAGTGTTAGCATATACAGGGTGATCAAAGTTGTCTTACTTTCCTCAGACTCACTGGGAACGTTGCCTGAAATCACCACAAAATGAAAGGTTAAATAATGCCAGTGTTTATATGGCAAACTATTACATGACAAACGAACTCATTTTGTCATTACAGATTATAAAGCATTCACAGACTTACAAGGATTTTCATTACAGGTCCACAAAAAGACTGATACAAAGCAACAAATAAATATACAAAATGCCTTGTTGATCAGATACCTGTGTCAACATGGTCGCTTGGAATACGGTCAAACACTAAACCTGTCCCAGTTCCTCCTTATCAGACAGCACTCCATTAGCAATCCAGTGTGGCAGAAGGACAGTGACAGCTTAGCTGGGTAAAATTCCGTGTCTATGGTACAATTATTGCACTACTGATTACTTCAGACTTTGGTGAGTTAATCCTTGGGGTATTAATTTACTGCTCTGACTGTACAAAACAGATCCTAGTGCTTTACCCCTCTGAGGGCTGTCACTGTAATTATTCCATATGGCACCACCAGTAAAATATTTCTGTGCATCTTTCCAAGTAAACAGATTTTAGGATATTTTCCAGTCAATCAGCTAATGAGAAAGAACTGCAAAATACAGTGATCCTCCTTTGAGAAGAATTTAATTATTTCAAAGTCTTGCTATATTTCAATTAGGAAGAATCTTCCTTAATCCAAAAAAAATTTCCTGAAAGAAAGTTCCAAAATATTATAAAATATCTAAATTCAAACACAATTCTGGTTTTATATATGCAGATATAAGTACAGGTTAATCAACATGTATTATGAAAAAAAAAGAAAATTTAAAAAATTGAAGCAAAAATCACAAACCAGGCTACTTCAACAAGTCTGAATGCTCTGATATTATTTTTTGAAAATAAAATTGAAAGGAACATAAAATCCCACTTTGGTAAATAAAGTATACTTATTCCACCACCTTTGGTATCCTAGTGTCAAAGTTTTTCGTAACAATTTATACCTACTTGGATTAAGTTGCAAGCAAAGTAAAAAGTACTATGAGTCAGGTGTAAAAGCAATCAACATGAATTCAGTCTCCAAAACTGGAGACTCAAAGGCAGGGATGTTTCCTACTGACTATGAAGTTAAGGTTGAATTTGACAAATTTCCTTCTCTGTTACAGTATTTTATTTTAATACTATGTTTCTTTGTGTGTAAGGGGAAAGTGAAGAACAGAAAAGAAATATTTCAGGTGGTCTTTGTCAAGATCTTTCCTGAGAAAGTACTAAATGAGCTAATTAAGCTTGGAGATAAGGCAATATTGTCATGGATTAAAGACTGTCTATGAGAAAAATATCAAAGTTTACATCTGAACAATATTTTTTTCCAGTAATAAAGGTCAAAAGTACATATCTTAAAGTATGAGAAAAAGTACATTAAGTGATCATATTTATATTATCTTAAATGAGAGCTAAGATGGAAAATTTTGTAGTGAGAAAGGATTACTTAGCTTTTGGGAGAACTGGTAAAGATTTCACATCTCCACAAAATTGTCAAATAGACAAACTAAATGTTTCAGGCTAAGTGTTTAACTGAAAAAATTGACCTCAACATCAGTTTAGAAAAAGTAGTTAAGATCTCTTTACAAACAATGAATAGTAAAAATAAAAGACACTGAAATAAATAAGATGATAAGCAATACTGAGCACATTAATGCCTCTATGAATCAATGTTGCAGACTAATTTGGTTATGTTACCTGAAGTAGCCGTAAGACCCTCTTCTCAGAGAAGAAAGAGAGAAATACAGAGAAGTGAGAATGAGGCTAACTGAAGGCAGAGAGCACTTGCACAAGTAGAAGTGCCAATATGATAAGAATGTGATAATATAGAGTACTTATATTGTAATTAAAAAATACTATATAAATATTATTACTTTGGTTGAATTACATATCTGTGCTTATTATTCTTATTACCACTGAATGGAATTAATGAAAGCCGCTGTAGGATTATATAAGTAACTCATATAAATCATATGATTTATTATTTACATATAAGCATGGATGGAATTTCACAGCTTCTTGTCTGACCGCTTTGAAAGATTTGTGCTGTTTTCTTTTCAGGTTGCAAACTAGCTTCTTCAGGGTTACCCACTGCTGACAAGCTTTTGATAATGCTGCTTATTTGTTCTTTATGACTCATCTGAGCTATTCCTTCCTTTTACACATCAGAACATTGTTGTGTTGATGAATGCAAGAAGCCCCTTTGATCTGTGGGCATTTTTTAAAGCAGATAGTAAAAGACTGCATAGCAGTTAACTAGTAATTTCTTTTTTGAAATTTTCTTTTTTAAAAGCAAAGCATACTTTAGAGGAATAACCTTTCCTAATTTTAGGTTTTAATTACAATTTACCAATGTACCTTAACGTTCTTATTTTTTTTTCAGTAACATTGGACTATTATTAAAAAAAAGGTCATAAATAGACCTGGCAACAATGTGTTCTTGCCATTATTTACAGTGTAATAAAGTGGCATTTATTTAACCAAACACAGCTATCTACATGTCTGCATCTAAGCTGGTCATTTTTGTATTCCTTTGTAGTCAATGAAAAGAAAAGACATTTCTTGGGTGGGAATTGTATCATCCTTAACAAGACACCCAAATTCCATCAAATGCATCCAGCCATAAAAGCAACTGTTTCTATCCCTTGACTATAAAGGGAATCTGATTAGCAATGTCTCCTTGGCTCAGACATTGATGTCTCCACTGTGTATGTCTAAGATGAGGTGAGATAAATTCCTGGTTTCTGCTTTCCTTTCACCTCTGGGCTCTTTCATTTGAGTATCATTACTATACATAGACTGCACCTCTGGAAAGATTCAAAAGTACTGGTATCCCTCCCTATTTCACATTACTACCATTTCAAACACTGGTTTAAGAAGCTGCTAAAAAGCAACTCCAACCTTAAGACATCAAAACTAATTTCCTCTCAATATTCACTGAATAAAATGACTGCAAATCCAAATTCCAGTCTCTTATATGATAGAAACAATACAGGGTTGCCTGATCAGCTATGAACTTTCTCTTACAAGACACTGAGGTGGAGCTTTAGTAATCATAAAAAACGTTTTCATGCCTGAGTGATACGGCTTTGCTGCAATTGCCCTTCAAGTCCTTCAAAAGAAAAAAGAAAGTTCTTAATGCCTTTAAGCTATGATTGGAGTCAGAATTTAAGGTATAGTGAACTTAAGCAAAATTTGATGCCCAATTTAAAGGAAAAGTGATAATAAAACCAATGTGATTATTCAGTTCAAGTAAATCCATCTTAAAATACACTCAGTACACATAAATACACTATGGTATGTCAGTCATCTACCTAGCTGCAAACAGAATTAACTGTTGGATTAGTAATTTTCAAAACCTCAGTTTAAAATAACTGAATACTCTCTTTAGACAAAAAAGTCTGAACATTCCTCAAATACCCTTATATGGCAGATTGAAGCAGACTTTTTATACTGAAGCAAAATAAGACAAAGTCAAACACCATTATACCAGATGCACAGTCTGTGTAGGCCACCAATTATGTGTCTGTGGAACACCCCACAGACCACTTACTTAAGGGGACTGAAGAGAGGATATAACCTAACTGGAAAGGCAATTCATTCATTTCTGTAATTTAGAAAGTTTACTTCAGTCTAATCAATATTTTGGTTCTATTTTTATCTTTTTGTACGCAAAAATTGAAGCCTCAACTTTTTATTATAGATATGTGTTGATGCTATCTGTATCTCTAGAACTTCCAGTAACACTCAGGAATGCTGCATATTCCAAAGATTCAGGAGGTTCTCAGATGAGAAAACAGAGAAGTGAAAATATTATTATTAGTTTCACAGAAAACAAATATCCAGATTCACAATTTGGCAAATTCTAATATCTAGTATGTGATATTAGTTGCAGGAAGATAAGACAAGGAGAGTATGACAGAGTATGTTCCTTTGTGGGTATCTTCTTGATCTCTGTTTGCCTTAAACTTTGAAATACAAAACTTAATATACCTTCCCAAGTTGTGATAATTATGATTATTCTGTTAGATACCTTTATATTTATACAATTACTTACTTCCCTTTTGAATCATCTTCAATTTGTGGTCTCAATACTCAATAGCAGTGTATCTCAGAGACTTACATGTTTCAAAAATGATTAAAAGCCCACCAATTTACCAAATGACCTTCAGTAACTCAATACTGTAATTTAATTGAAAACATTATCATGTTCCCATGTAATAAAGGAAAACTAAACCTCCATCTTCCTGTTTCAGTCAATAATGCACTAACATTATGTCCACTCTTGTCTTCTAAGGCAATCTGTTTTTGTGATACAGCCTGATCTTTCTCATTTTCATCTCCATTCTTCCATCACTCTCTACCCTTCTCATTTTTGCATACAGTGGCTTTGATGATTTTTTGACTAGAGTTTCATCAAGGTGAACTCTTCCTTACATTAAATTCAATTCTCCAAATTCAATAAAAACTTGTCTTACAGAAGCAAAGCAAATGAGCCTAACTCTTTACAAGGATCTCATGTGCTTATGTCCAACACAAAATAGTGAATGGGACTGAAAGATAAAAACAGAGTAGAATTTATTAAGTTCCTAAAAGCTGTTTTTTGTTCTGAGCATGCTCTCTTCTTCCATGCCTTCCCCTTTATAAGAGTTTATTCTCATATACTTTCAATTTTGAAGCATTCTACAGTGGTAAACACTTATTTCAATGAGATTCAACAATATATCTTCCGAGTGACTTATGATTGCATGCATAGAACTGTAGGGCAGGGAAAAAAAAGAAACTGAATGTTACTTCTCTTGGCAACATAAGTTTTATAACTATTTATAGACCTGACTCCAATAATAATAAGTACACTTTCACCATGGGAGAAAATATACATCTTTCCGATGTGAACAAAGTATTCAATGCTTATCAAACTATAAAGTTTGAAAAGTTTCTCTATTTCAAATCCATGGAAGAAATTACTATAAGGCTGACACTTTGAGAATGAGAATACATTATCTTTACTACAGTGCTCTTACAAACTTACATTGATTCCTATGGGACAAATATTTCATAATATGAAAGTCAAATCCTGTTGTGCCTTGTCATGTTCACTGCAAGCCCTTGGCTCCTTTAAAACTGCAACAAAAGAAATGTACTACACTAGAACATTATGATATTGACAAAAAATTTGCCTAGCCAGGATGAACACTGATACCTGTTTTAGAAGGGATTTTCAGGACAATCTCAACTACAAGCATGTCCTGTAACATATTATTGTTTACACTGGCGTGGTCTGTTCTTTAACTGGTTTGATGGAGGTCTAAGCTTGCTTCCCATCAGAATGCCAGGTACAAATTGTCCAAATGTGCATGAGCTTACTACAGTGAGTGGATTAAAAATAGCAAGGATGGAAGAATGGGCCATAAAGACAGTGGAAAGAATATGAAAAATATTTATAAGGATTTCAACATAATTTCCCTAAATGCAAAAATCTCAAGTTCTGTAGATACAAACTGCTTTAGGCAATTTCTTTTAAATTAAAATCTAATGATCATTTAACTACAGATTTCAAGCCTGAGGGGAACAGAATCACAGATATACATACACAGCATGTGAGGGAAATATTAGAACTTTTAGGGAAGAAAAAAATGCACTTTTAGTGGGTTTGATCTCTACTGTGATTTAAAAAATTTCTCATGAAAAAATATTTTAAAATATATGTTAATTAATTGGTAAGCAAGGGAAAAGTATACAAATCACTTTTCTCTTGTTCAATTTTAAACACACATCTCAACCTTCAATGTCTATATTCTGGACAAATTTGCTGGATAGCATGTACAAAGCATGCAGTTACTGCTATGGATGTGAAGTATGTGTACAGATAGTTTCTGCTATACTGGTTTTGTCACTTTTTCTAAGATCACCTCATACAGACTCCTTCTGTCTATCTATTTATACGTTACTTTCACTGGTTAATTTTGCCAATAAGGTGTCATTCATCTCAATTACTGCCAGGTTATTAAAGTGCAGAAAACTTCAGTTGAGTGATTTGCAGCTAATGATGGTTATAGTGCCCAGAGAGTTTAATAAAGGAAGGTTGTTTCAGTGTCTAACCTGGAATGAGTTTCAGTATGTCTGTACTAAGGTACCATTGCTCTGCTTGTATTTTGTGCTGGCCATGAGTCAGCTCCATACAGAAAATGCATGACTATGTTGTGAGAAACTAAGTCCCATATAATATATCCTGACAGGTCTCAGGAATTTACAACTCAGATCTGGTGACCTAATCATAATCACCAGATCTGGTGACCTAGCAAAATCATATAGCATTTGGTATTTTTAAATACTGGTAAATTGCATCTAAATTTCTTCCTAACTGACAGTGTGACCTTAACCAAAACTAAAGTAACTCAACAAGGAAAAAAGTATCTCTTCTGAAGTGTTTTCAATTTTCACTACGGTGGAGTCATGTTTTAGCTTCCTTGGTAAAGCCTGTTCTTTGTATTCCAACTGCTTCTGCCATTTCTAGTATAATTGATTTGGGGACACCAGTTCTAATTTTGTCAATAGAACTTCATTTCAACGGGCAATGGGCTAAGAAGGAATTAGTTTCTACCCTTCCCTCATCTTTTTACAACATAAAAACCAAATTAAACACAGTGGCTGAAGTAATTTGTTCATTAGAGTTTCACAGACCACTTCTGCAGCTTGAAAACAAATTCCTCTTTCCACTGTTTGATGTGCCTTCCACAAGGCCAGGGATGTGGGGACAGTTTTTACCTCTAACACCATAAATGAGGTCAAATGGAGCAAACTAGCAGTTGAAAAATTGAAAATTTACTTGAGAAGAGAAAGGAAAGAGCTCCTTCTTGAATTCCAAGTTACATGAATGTCCTGCAGGAATTAATTGAGTGGTTGCATTGCCTGTGGTTTTGAGATTTTCTCTCCCTCCGAAACATGACTTCTCTTGACATTATCGCAGCACACACATGCATTAGCTAACGTACTGTCGACATGATTCACTTTTTTGCCTACCAAAACCACCTATATTCTGCAAAAACAAAATCTCTAAAAGCTTTGAAGATCAGCTTTTTTCTGTAAAGTAACTCCAGCAAAAAGCGTCTCAGTAGTCCATACTTGTCCCTTGATGATACACCAATCAGCTCTGCTCTATTTACAAGTAAAATAACCTCTCTCTGAAAAAAAACCCAAAAGACAACAAAACAATCAAAATCCTTACCATTCCCTAAAAATTTACTTGATATCAAGCAGGATATGTGTATGGCTCTCTATAATCCTACAGCACTATATTGCTGCCTTTCTCAGGTTGTGCTTTCATTCAGTGGAGCTCTGTTTTAGATTTTGCAGTACTGGATCAGACAGAAGAGTAATCAAGCTTAATACCCTTCCTTCAACAGCACAGTGGAGTAAATGCTCTAGAAAGTGAAAAAACCCCCCTGACTTTGATAGGCAATGATGTAACATTACAGCTCTCATTCTGAGCTGGTGTAACTAGAAATCAACTGAATTCTGAAAGTATGACAGTATAAATTCCTCACGAGACACAGACAGCTTTGATAACATGAGATATTCTATTATTTAGTGACAGACTCTTTTTGAGACTTGTAAACATTACTTGCCTTCAAAGGCTGTTTTTTTCAAAGAATTATTATCCGTGTTTTATAGAGAAACTTTATTATCTGTCTCTTCTATTAAAAAAATATTGACTGCAATGATTAAAGTACACTAAGAACATTTTAGATTATATGAGATATAAGAATTTATAAGCACTCTGTAGGACAGGAAAAGATTTAAATATGATTTTGATAAATTGAAGAAAAACTCAAAAACAAGAATACAAAATTCAATAAAGAAAAAATAAAGAAAGGAGAAAAAATGCACAAAGGGAAGAATAACTGGTTAACAGTTATATGATACAAAAGGATGTGGCAGTTGTGATGGATCATTAATTGAATGAGTCAGTAATGCCCCATAGTTACAGAAAAAAAAAGCAACTCAATCTGGTTTGTCCTAACAGAAATTTCTTATATAATAAGACAGGGAGATAATGAAAATTCTAGTTGATTCTTGTAACGCCTCAAAATTAAGACTATTTTAGATTGTAGCGACACTGTATTTTAATAAGATGTAAAAAATGGAAAGAGGGACAGAGAAAAACAAGCATGTTAAATGAAGGCTTAGACAATGTGTCCAATAGAAAAGCTTGAAGAAACTGATTTTTTTTTAGAAAGTTCAAGAAGACATAAAGACAGTCTTCCAACTTATAAAATATTGTCAAGCAAAGGATAGCAAAAAGAGTTCTCCATTTTACCAGCAGTAAGCAAATTATGTAAAAAAAGCAAAAATAACAACTGGTGTGTGTGAATGCACATATCTCACAAAAACTTTCTGAGATTTTTAAGAGGTGAATATATGTTGAAAACATGCATTCTTTCTCTATTCTAGTGAGACAGCCAATATATATAAAGACATGATAAAAATAAACAGCTAAGTTTTAGCAAGCTGGAAATTATTGCATATATTTTTATGCATATATATATATATACATATACATATATATATATAGCATATATATAAGATATATACTTTTATTTTATTAGCATGAATTCTGTGGGAGTAAATGCATACCGCAAAAAAACCCCAAAACACTCAAAGATTACTAATTCCACTTAAGGTAATCACTATGGAGTTTCAGCCTCTGATAATAACAGAAGTATTTCTCCAGATGTATGAAATCTTCTGCAAAGAAAGTTCCACTGGAAAGATCTTTGAGGGCATCAGGTGGACTCTGTTAGCAATTGTATTCTGTTATTTTGTCTTATTGTAATATAAGGAGGCGTTCATTGGTGAGCAATTATTTTCCATGTTCATTAGGGACAGGACAAGAATAAAGGAGCTTAACAGAGAAGATTAGGTTTGATATTAGGAAAACTTTCCCAAATCTTCATTCGCGAAGCCTAGCCATGATAGTTATACAGGTAGTTAAATGCTGAAAGCAGTGACCCAAGGAAGCCGTGGAATCTCCTCTTTGCTTGAACAAAGGGAGGAAAAGCCAGGCTCTGGGTGGTGAGTTTTATGAGGTCTGCAGGGATTTGCTTGTTGCCCATAACTTTGTTTCCATTAAAAATCTACAAACATAGAACCACAGGACCAGAGAAAACTAGGGCTGGCAGGAAGCTGACTTCCCCCCCCCTCCATCCCCCAGCAGAATTAGCTATTTTTGTGTGCTATCTATCAATAGTTTATCTAAACTGTTGTTAAAAGCCTTCAGCAATCTGAATCCTGCAAGCTCCTTAGGCAAGCTATTCTTGTGTTCACACTCTTAAAGTAAAGTGTGTATCAATCCCTACAGAAACATACTCTATGACAATATTCAACGCCAAGTGAGGCAAAACAGAGACACAGAATGGAGGAAATACTCTTATCAACAAGTTTTGTTGTTATTTTTGATTCATTTGATACTTTGGGAATGTTACCTCAATCCTTGTTTTACTATATCATGAATCCCACACAAGGGAATAATTTAATCAGCAGAAAACTGTAGAAGCCTAATTTACAGTCTGATCAAACTCATTACAACAGACAGGACTCATAGTGAGTGGGCAGACTGTCCAGGCTGTGCATATAATTGAGCAGTGTCTGCTACGCTGCAAACCAAGCCTCCTAAAATGAACACAGAAGTGTAACTTTCTGCAAGAGTGCACAATTTTTAAAAGCTTACTATGTTTTTCCAATTCTGTTTCCACTTGAGAGCAATGAACTCCCATTAGTGGGAGATGAAACAGAAAATAACACTAAGGAAAAGAATATGAACTGAAATCCATTTATTTTTAAAATATGCTGTTAACTCAATATAATTTATGCTACACAAGTGACAGAGATATGTGTCAGTAGCATACGGATACCGTCATTTTTGTTGCTGTTTGCTTTTTTGTGCTGCTGATAAAACCCATACATCTGCTTGAAACAGGTGCACTGTAATATTGCCTTTAACTTAATTCTGTAGTTTATGTCTGTAGATGGAAGAGCCAATAAGCAAGACTGCCCCTTTTCATATTTCATATTATTGAGGGAATTTTCTTTCCAGAGTGTGATTTTTTAATATGTACTGTAAAGCGCTACACTGTGACTGACATTGATTTTATAAGTAACTTACTTTATAGAAAGTATAAATACCATAAGCGCTAATTCAAGTGTTAAAAGCAGATGTTTTCTTCAATATTTCTTTAAAAGTGAAATTGTATCTTACAAAGCTAACTGTTTACTGCACATGTACATAACTGCAATTTAGTAATCTCATTTTAATTAACTTCCAATGCAGTGAATAATTAAAAAAAAAAAAACAAAACAAACTAACACACTAATATTCAAGTAGTTAAAAGAAAAATCAGTCTTACATATCCAGTGATTTCTTTCTTCCCTAACCTTCAGACAGACAGACTGAAGAGGCAAAAAGAAACAAAGCAAGGAACTACTTACACTGCATGTTTTCTCAGGTCATTGTGAAAGTACTTCAAAATGCTTTTACACTACTATTCCAGCACCATCATGCAAACATTAATTGTTCATAAATATAATTCATGTTTCAAAACTATATGGTAACCAGGGATGACATTCTTACTGAAGTTTAATAGTCACCAATAGTATTTTCAAGTTCTGGCCCCAACTTCTTCTAGTGCAGGAGCACTAGATGCTATTAAAAAAATATTACTTTTAAAAAAGATTAGTTTTATTTGCTTATATTAAAAATGCTTCCCCTCCCCCAATCTTTATTAATGCTGAATCCACTGCTATCATTTTGAGCACCTCAGAAAATCTCAATTGCAAAACACACACAGAGCATGCTCTTGACAAGAATAATATCATCATCTTCTCTTAGGCTAAAAACACAACATGTGCCGTGAAGCTCAAGTGCTCCTGCTGAATGAATGCATGGTTGACCACAGGTTGATTTGGAAGTGTACATGCCAAGTGTACTGTTTCAGAGCCAGGGACATGGGATAAGATTTTTAGGGGCCTGGTCTGTCCTCTGGATCGGTACCTATGTGTTGAATCCTATAAAGCTCACTCACTGACTTCTCTAATCCATGGATGTCTGGAGAAGGAGACTCTCTAATATTCAAAAAATTCTTGGTGCCTAAATAAACTGATAGTTCTGAATACAAAATGGAATATAATAAACACAGTGCACACATATATTTATTAAAAAATAAAATAAAATAAAATATATAAATAAGAAGCAACAAGTACTCCTAGATTTTGTCTCCAAAACTGACTTCTGTAAGAAATTTAACTTAGTTAGATGTTTTATTTTTAGGAATAAGTAATTCAGATTTGCTTTAACAAAGTCTTCTAGGAGTCCTTACAAGCTCACATGTATGAATTTAGCTTTGCTCCTTATCCTCCAAAAGGAAAACTGATAAGAACATTCAGGCCTTTAAGAACAGAGATAATCTCTTAGGTTTATCCAGTCTTTCCACAGCCATTACTTTCACACTGATGCACCTTTATGAAGTTTAAAGAATGAAAAACACCTTAGAAGTCTTAAATAGTGAGGTGATTAGATTATATAAACCTAGATGATCTTAGTAGGCAATTTTTAACCTAAGCAGAGTAAACAAAGATAAACTTCTACACTCTGGGCAAGTTTAGCAAAATACAGCAAATAAGTATCCAGGAGGCACACTTTTCTGTGACTATTAAATTCGTCTTCATTCTTTGTTATATCCTTAAACTGTTAGAAAGAATGCCTTCTCTTATTTTGGAAGAAAAAAGCTTTAGGAAGTAGAAGACAGTAAATTTTGCATCCATTAAGAAAAATCAAAAGAAAGAAACAAACAATAAAACCCCCCAAAAAACCCTAAACCAACAAAAAACAATCAACCATAAATCTCTTTCCTGAAGCTTTGAAGGATGTGTTTGGCTGTATTGAAATAAAGTTGAAAGAGTACGATAACATTATAAGCTATCTGTTCTCTCTCAAGCCCCCGGAGACAGAGGATGAAGAGGAAACTCAGAAGATCATATAGTTTGAGGCCAGAAGGCAAATCTATTATCATCCAAACCAGCATACTGAAAAAAATGCAACATGAAATTCATTATAACCTTTCTTCTCAAATAAATAAATGTCCAAAATTCTTCTTTATAATCTCCACATATTCTAAATGTCATAGTTATTCTAGGGTAGATGAAAATAACTAACTGAAAGGAAAGTAATATAGTTTAGTTTGCTTTAGTTTGCTTTTTATTTATGAGAAGAGCCAGCTATCATTTTTGACATATGTAAAAAATTATTTAACTGAAAAACACTATGAAAAAGAAAGATATTTGCTGAGGACATTTTCTCAACAATAAGAAATCTACTGAGGTCTGCTTTCATATTGTCCTGGTTACCCTGCCAAAGGGAAATCTTGTCTACAGTTAACCATGATGGGGATAAATCTTTTATAAATACTTGGAAATCAAGTAGAGTAAGATAAATTTCTGTCTACTTTTTTTTTTTTGTAATATAATTATGAGAAAGCCTTTTTACTTTATTTATTTCTTTTTTACTTGTTTGCTTGCTTGCTTGCTTGTTTGCTTTAATATCATCTGTGATATAAGCTAAAAGACACTACTGTATTAAGAATCTCCTTATAGTAGCTATCTCCCAGGTAGTAGAAGATCAGCTGTAAGTTGAGTTGCCCTTTTGAAAAAAAAAGTAATCCAAAATTGTTATTTTCCAATTAAAGGTAATCTTATTTCCTTGAAAAATGTATAATTCAGTTGCAAAAGGAAAAGCACTAATATGCGGGGTTTAGGTTTTTGTTCACCTATGCTATGAGATGCCAATATTTGGAGTAAATTAATTCACTCAGCTTACAGTCTTGTTTTTCACTAATTTTTTTAAAAAAATCTTAGTAATAGAATATAGAAGCAATAAAGATTCTAAAAGCATGAATTTCTGTCATGATTTATTAATATTACAGGTTAAATGTCATCAAGGACCTCCAAATTTATTAATGAGCAAGATTAATGGTAAAAGACTTTATCTCACTGATACAAAAATTTGGACTGATATTTTTAGGCTTCACAGTGAATTCACAACATCAAAAAATTTAAGTGGAGATTTGTTTGAAATATATCTGAATACACTGTATATCTCCTCTTCTGACAACAAAGACTGTGTTGGATCAGTTATAGAGTGTTCTAATTGAAGTGATATTAAAAGAGGTGCATGGTACTTGGGGCAATCAAGGAACTACCAAAAATATTAATACTATGATCCTGAGCAGGTTTGGAACGAAAATCTAAATAAATAGTGGTTTGTACCCACAACAGCTGCTACATTTTTGATCATGTGATAGAATACATTCATCTGAAGTGAGGACTTTTCCAGCAAAGATAAGATTGTGGCCAGTAGCTAGGAGACTACTATCTTTGACCTCTGATCTATCACATATCTGACTGCATACGTAGTTTAGTTATTCTGCCATCAAAAAGGTGAGACTTTGGGTTAGGAATCTGTTTGCAGCAGAATTCAAATAAAAAAAGAATGTGAAAGGGCTCATTAGGACCAACTCAATTATCTCATAATGTGTAATTATAATATAAGTTTTAGGGCATTGGAAACAGCCAAAGAAAATCCTGACGATCGCAGTCTCTCTCTTGTCTACCTCTTCTGGGGAGTGGGAGGGGAGGGGACTTATTAACCTTGAATTCATTCAGAGTTAATGTATATAGAACACCTCTAGTTAGCAACATAACTGCATTGAAACGATTGCTCATGAGAAGGTGAGTGAGCATACACATAATGAGTGCACAGGAATGCCAAAGCTTTCCCACCAAAGATAATACAGTGGGTAACCACATTCTAATCTGTTCCAATATATAAAATATAATTTTATAATTCAGTCCTTTGGAAGGACATTGTATGTGTTTTTTCTCTTTTTAATAAATTTAACAGACCTGAATACTTAAAGCACTGATTTTCACTCAAAAACAGGAATTATGAGTATGTTCCCATGTTTTCTCTTCATACTACTTCATGCTTTATTTCTTGAAGGTTACTTTTTCCTCATGTTTGCATATCCTATCTGTATTATAGACTACAGTTGTTAAATTTGTTTACAGACCAGCTCTTTCAGAAATTTTAGCCTATGATTGATGTAGACTATCGAACATTTTTTAATTTCATGTTTATTGCTTGAGGATACTGTTTAACAAGTTACTTCATAAGCTAATTTCAGTGTGGTACAACATTTCAATGAAAAAAATATCACTGCCAAGCCCTATTTAGTTTTGAATATGAATTTGTGAACCTCAAATGTCTGGAGCTGATTATCAGATAACCTACAAGACTGGCAGACTGCTCTATATCATATAGACAACTTTTCCACTTGCTGCATGCCACTCCTTTGTATAGCTCCTTCCACATTAAGAACTTAATTGTCCCTTCTGCTTCGCATTTCTGTGTTTACATTTGCAGTTACTTTTAATATAATGAATGTAATAGTGATGAACAACAGAACTATTTGAATAAGTAACCACCTATGAATTTCAACACTTGAACTGAAAATATGAGAAATGAAAGCTATGATCTTGAATGCCCTATCCATCAAAAATTGACAATAGCATACAGAAAAGCTTCTGTCCTATCTTTTATAGAATATATTTCCCATTAACTTGAATGTATCTCCTGTTAAAGCTGCACAAAAATCAGTGATAGCAAGGATTTTATGAAAAATATTGAATTTTAGTGTTTTCTTGTAATTTTCAATGAATTATGTTAAATAGAGACATTTAAGTAAATGGATCTATTAAACTTATGTCTGTTCTAACTGGCCTCACAGGCTGTGTGATAGGACAGGTCGTGTAGCCATCTGCATTTAACTCAGTTTTAAAGTTTGCTTTGACATTTACTTTTATGCTTCAGGTGCTGTGATTAAATAGAAATGATGAATGAGTACTGTAAATGACTACTCAATTGTCTAGGGTACAAAGATACCACTTGTCTGTCATGACCTCTAACTAATTTCCTCTATCACTTTCTCTCCTGATTTATTCAGAGTAGTTAATTCTGACTCCCAGATATTTCCAAATCCCCATATTTTTCTCCCTGTTCAGCCATTGCTCCCTCCCCACAGGGTTTCCATTCACTTTTTTATTCAGCACGATGTAACTGTGAAAGGTGTTAAAGTTCTTACAAGCATTAGATACTAAGGTATGGCCTGTTTCCATTGCTGTGGGAAAAAATTTATATGAGCTTTTCCTAGACATACCCAGGTTGGTTGTCTACAGAAGAGCTACTCAGCTGGGTTCTCCTTATAGTTAACAGAGGGAAATAAACCCTTTTGGATATAATTTGTCTTATTCTAGATTGAGATGAATTGCGATCTACTAATGCTTATTTCCTATAAGGCACCATCAGGGGAACAAACAATTATTAGACCATATATGGATGTTAAAATTCAGTGAATATTTCAGATGTGTATGTTCATGTCTGGTAAGAGAATATAATAATCTTACTCTTTCCAGATTCTCAGACATACAAAATGCAAGTAATTTTACAGGCTGGATCGATTTCAGATGAATTTAGTCTCCCTTAAAAACAGAAAAGGGAGACAAGACAATAACATCAAAGTGATTAGGATTCTGTTGCTCATTTACAAAGAGAGGAAATACCAGGAGCCTAGTAGACAGGTAATTACAGAGTTACTATACAATCTTCCTGTCTTTCTCATTTTCTTTTTGGTAGAACTAAAGCTGATTTGATTTTGATTCCACTTCTACATGTTTCCACGTCAAGAAAGGAGCCAAGCTGGCAGCCACCCTCACACCACCTGGGCTGGGACCGAAATTCCCTTTGCAGCTACACACCCCATACTCATGTAGTTAGACCAGGTTTCCTTACTGGTTCCACCCCAGGTTTCCCGTAGCACAGTCTCAGATGTCTTGATCCTTAAAATAATAAATAACTAAATAACAAAATAACAGCTTGAGCTGGGCGCCTACAAAGAGAGACCCTGAAAACAGGAAACCCTGGGCTTTTAAACCCTTACAATCTACACATGTGAAAGTGGGTAGTCATCAGCTTCTGCCATGTCTCTAAGTGTCCAGTCACCTGTCACTGGCTGGTACAGATCCCTGTGCCCTTGGTTATGCAAAGGGTCAGCAGGTCATGGCCTCCTGACTGGGGCTTTCACAACCCAGAGCTCAATCAACAGCTGGCACTGCAGCTGCACAGCAAGCAAACCTGCATTGAATGTATTCCTCAACAATCCAAGTCAGATGTCCAAGTTATGCCCATATGGTTCACATGATTGCACTGAAAATGGCCCTATTTCAGGATGCCGAGTCTAAAAGTTGGTCATACTGTGAACAAGCTGTCTTCTAGCCAGTCTGAACTCAGCCTGAACTCTTATTACTAAACCCACCTGATCTTATACCTCATAGTATCCCTCGTAGCATCCTAACACTCCAGTGAGTAAATTCAGATGCCTTCCAGGTAAGACCTCACTTCTCCCAGCTCTACGACATAAAAAAACAAAAAAAAAAGTAAAAAAAAAAAAAAAGACAAACAAAAAGAACCCCCAAAACATTTGATCCTTTGAAACACTCTATATTACACCCAGAACTGAGTTTCCCCTCCTGCTAATGGTAACAGGGCCAGTTCAGAAACAGTTCTCATATGTTCCCGCATCCAGGCAGCAAAGCTGAGGACTGCAAATGTGTGTGTTTAATCCACATGGCACTGAAATTGTAGCTAGTCAATCAAGACTTTTTATGAGGAAAAAGTGAAGGAATCTAAAACACAAACACTTAAACAGCCACCTTGTAAAAAAGTGAGGAAGCCTTCCTGACTGGAAGTAGGAAAGGCTCAGAAAAGTTTAAAGAAAAGGCTGGAGAGGTAAGCAAAATGAGCAAACTGGGTTCACTGACTGTATAATCATCACTGAAGAGATTCTTTATTCTCTCTATTTTTCCCCTTTCTGAAAATGAGTGATTTTTTTCATTTGCAATGGAATTTATCATCTGTTTTATGGTAATAAAACTAAAGCTCTTGATGGAGCATTTGAAATCCCTGAATAAGTCATTATAACATTTCTTTTTACTTTTTATTTCCTAAATAATCTTCACAATTCACTGCAATTTGAATCCAATAATTGATTTTGAGTCATTATCTTCCATTGTGCAGTCAGTAAACATTTTAGATTCTGTTTAAGGTGTAGATACATTCTTAACAGTGAATTCTGTAAGACATGGAAAAGACCATTTTAAATGGTTGTCTGAAAGACTGCATTATTAGCATGTTCAGTAAATGTCTTAAAAACTGAGTTGCAAGAAGAAACTATTCAGTATTAAACAATATTTCATTTCCTTTGGTGTCACCAATTTTTTTCTTCTTTCTGCTCTGTTCTGCTGAGTCTATGGAGACCATTACTACTATTATAACTTTTAAAACCATTCCAGATAAAAGGACATTATTACTGGATTATACAAGTTGACATATTGCTTGGACATTTTCGTCTGACAGTGTAACTTTTTTTTTCCACATTTGACAGTTGAACTTATTTTATTAAGTCAAGATATTATTTTGCCTTTCCTGACTACATTGTACTCAGACCTCTGGTAGAGAAACTTATTCAATATTTATATATTCTGTACAGCTACTCAGCCACCAACTTTTTTTTTGAAACAGGACTGACTATTCTCTGTTGCTTAGTATTTGCAAGAAGCTGGTCTTCAATCAGAAACTTTTCATTAACAAGGAAAAATATAATTGAGAAATATGACCAATTCCAAACTAATTTAAAACTCTTCAGTTACAGAGTAGATTGTTTGGGACAAAACAAGTAGACATTGTCTAGACTATTTTGTCCTGTGAGCAACATAGTAAAATCTACTGAGAATTATAATTTTGTTTTGAGGTACTGAAATTTTTCAGAATACCTGAATACCACAAGGTATTCAAAAGCAAGATTCTTCAGAATCAACGAGATTCTAGCTTTTAGTTGCTACTAAAGTCTTCGTCTACACATTTTTTTTCCAGGTTAGTAAAATCTAGAGCCTTCAAAGATTCTGTAATCCAAGCACCAGATATCCAGCACGTGTTTAGGACAGATGGTTAGCAGGGTGGCTGCAACAGTTGATTAAATAGGCAACAATATTAAAATTATTCCAAATATAGCTTTTAGGAAAAGACCTACACACTGGTATTCTGTTTAGATTATCGCATTTATCTACATAATCGTTGGCCAAAGCTGTTGATATGACCCAGTTTTGCACATACATCCTTCCAGATGGATATTGTCAGTAATATGTTCTTAATCCGATTCTTAGTCTGTGGTAAATGGTTAGAATTAAATTTTCTGATCGATATAAAGGTCTTATTTGAGTTTTATGAAGCATGTTTGTCTTCTCAGATAAAAAGGTTAATGTGAATAAGAGATCTGTAAACTCCGAGGGAAACTGCAGAACCTTTGTTGGATTTCTCTTTGAATAAATCCATACCCAGTTCTCAGCACTGTAAGTGGGGTTTTAGTGAAAGCTGCATGTATAGCTCTTTCAAGTCATCCTAAGTACAGTTTAGGACTTTTGCTACTTCTAACTATAAAGGACCTGAATAACTTTGATATAAAATAAGCAGAAGATTAAAATTTTTTGTCATTTTTTTCTAAGCAATGCAGCTCATTGTTACTCAGAGCAGCCTGAATCTACCGGTACTAAATTTGAAAGACATTAGAACTACAGAAACTCTGAAGAAAATTCCTATTCATTCTATCCTTATCTACCTCCTGTTAAGTTTATGTCACTGGTATTTGGCTGGTGCTTTATTTTTACAGGCGGTGAGAATCTGGTTGACACTGTTTTCTGTTCCCTGATAAAACAATACGTGCAACTGTGCACCATCAGGATACGTCAAGCTTTTAAGCCTGTAGCATTTTATAATATCGCTGACTGGTTTAACACATATGTTGAACATGGAAGAGAAAAAAATACTATCCTTTTGAACCTGAAGGGAAAAAAGGTTTCTGCTTGTTGACCGTGTTGTCACACCTGAGTTTTATCTAAGGTGTGACATTCTTTCAAATCCTATTCAATAGTTGATATAATATTGCAGTATCCCATGGAAGACATTGCTACACACAATGAATATATACAGGAGGAACAGCGTGGACTTCTTTTCTCTGTCTTTGGTCAGAAAGAGATAATTTCTCAGAGAGAATGTCTCTCTATCTGTATCAAAAGTTAAATGAATGTGGGAAGAGGCATAAGCCAAATGCTGCAGGAGATAGGTACGTACTACTGTCATTGTGATTAAAGTAGAGACTACCTAATCATCAGCTCCAATGAGTGTAGAATGTCTGTGCTAGCTCTCAGAGTGTACTAAAACATCTTTTAAGTTCCATATCTGCTCATCTGTTTCAGCTTCCTGACAAAGTGAAGGCATTCTCAAAAAAAATTGTAATTTGAACCAAAACAACACGTTGCCTCCTAACAAAGAGAATAAATCTTCCCAAGTTATACATTTGTCACTCAGCAGTCTGAATTAGTGATGTTGTCACAGTCACTTGACTGTCTAAAGTATATTTTATTTCATGCAAAGCATGAATCTCCCAAAGTCAACAACACAATGAAATGCTAAACTGCTCATTCTGCTATATGTCAGCTACACTTCTTCATACCTGTAACCAAGTGTTTGTTTTGATCCCATGATGTAACTTGATAGAACAATATTGAGAAAATGGAGGACAGTAGAGAAATTATTAAACAACTTTGAAACTTTTCTGGAACTATTATTCTACATCTAATGAACTTTTTGATCAGCTCACCTTGTTTTCTTCTATCTCCAGGAGCCCAGAGAGACATTCTGAATTATCTTTGTTACCTTCTGGAGACATTCTTTTGCTTTGCCTTGAAGACTTGAGCTTCACCTGAAACTCACACGGCTCATAAGAGCAATGCCTCTTGTTGAGAGGCTCATTGTAGAGGTATGAGAAGTTGCTGCTGCCTGCATTTTGCCATTTTTATTTTTTCTCATGGGCATACCACTTTGTGGCTATAGAAACAAAGAAAATTAGTCTGTTAGTTTGAAACCTGTTATTCAGATCTTTTAATGTTTTTTCTTTGTTTTTTGTTTCTTCCATGATGTTACTTAGAATATATCTCTGGTCTGAAGCTTTGAAGGCAGGGATTGGAGGGGTTTATCGTTATTTTTTAGTGCAATACTATTTTAGGGAAGATGGGGAGAGAGGAGTAGCCTTCTTCAATTATGCTTTAAATTTCCAGAACAGCCAAATAAGATTTCTTCTGGGCAAAATTTACTTTCTCATCTGAGTCCATGAGCAAGCATAGTCCCTTGCTCACAGCTAGTGGAAGCGGAGAGGGAAGAACAGATGGGGTGCAGGAAACATGGGGGCCAAAACTGTGCAACAATGCAACACATCAAGTAGCAATTTGGTCTTCCCTGTGAACTGCTAATTAGTAAACAATTAAAACAGCAATATACACTGTAGTGTCACTAATCTCACTGTTATGGGAATTATCCCATGATCTCGTCAGATTAAATGAGAATTTTGCCGTTAACTATTTTATCTCCTTTGAAGAAATTGCCTTATTCAATAAATCTTTCAATATGTTGCTTTTATTGTTTGTTGGGTTTTTTTGCTTAGAGAGAACTGTGAGTGTACACATCACTTTGCAAAACATATTGAATGACTAATGCCTCTCTCAAAGAATTTGCAATGAATGTAAAAGAGATATCAAGAACAACTCTTTAGAAAATAGATGAGGTTATCTTAAGGAAAAACAGAAGAAAAAAAGAGCAAAGCATAGGATGATTTGGCAAAGAAGAGGACTCTAATGAAGTATTTGCTAATGAGTTCTGGTAAAATATCATCAGCACTATTGTATAAAGCATTGCTGAGGCAGAAGCAATCATATCTAACCTGGGAGCTGTGCTGCACTGTGGGGGTGTTGTGATGAGCAGCTTACATGGCTAGCAGGGTAGATGGGCACCTGCACATATCTCACACCTTTTCCCTGTGCCCAGTATCACTACCATGATACAACAGAGCAGAATATTCTGATATGAAATGCAGCATCCACATGGCACAGCTGTGTTGTACTATTGCCACTGGTTTCAATGCCTCAATCAATAATACTGGCTCTGAAGTCTATGGTGGAAAGACTTCCCACAGCTCTGCACTGATAACTGTCTCCAAACACAAATCCCTATGGCTCTTGACAGAAATTGCCTGCATGAATATGGAAGCTCCAAGAATGCAGTTTGTTTAGAGCACCTGGATTTCTTGCTGTGGAAATAAGAACTTGGATCTATTTTGAACCTCTGTTAATGATGACTTCAAAGTTTGCCTCTTCATGGCAAGAAATGCAATTTGTTCTAGAGCTTATTACTCTGGAGCTGCTACCACAGCAGCCCTGGGAAGTTACCACTGAAGACACATTTTTGTACTTAATGTACTTGAAAGAAGGACTAGGTTGAAGATTTATATATTGCGGTAACACTCTTAGTGCAAAGACTTTCTACAGTTCTGCAGGCCCAGAGCATTCAGGTATTCTGGTCCCAAATCTTTCTAAGGAATCCTATGAACTTCTCATTGAACACTTGGCTAGTTTACATTTATCCAAGCTCACAAAATACTTGCCAGCATATCGGAAATACCAAAGTACCATCAATTCTGCACATAAACTGAAAGATATAAGGAAAATAAAACCTTGTCCAATCTCTGTTGAATTAGGGTAAATAGGCTTCTAAAGATCCATTAGTTTCAGATTACTTAGGGTCCTGTTAATCACTTTGTAAATTAAGCAGAAGTGTAGATGTTGCTTTCAGTGAAAACTTACCTATTTATATTTTACACAGCAATAGTTGTAGAAATTCAGGTTATGAAAAAATTATCTGCATTTTTAATGTGAAAGACCACACATAAAAAGGAACAGACATTCTGCTTATTTTTGTTTAAATACTACATTTTTACTTCATTTTAAACAGTCAGTGAAGGAGAAGAAATACAAATTACGGCTCCAGCTTCATTTAGTCCTTCAGTATTTTAATACAAGTGTTGAAAGAGATACTAATTCAATCCAAACTCATTTATTCTACATGAAACACATCTACTTGCGTAAATTAGTTAGCAACTTTGTATTCTAACTGAATACACAGAGAAGTCTTCTGGGGAAGCGTTTACTTTTCTGCAGTACCTGTTTAGTGAAGCAAGACAGTTTGCTCCAAGCATTCTGGAACTGGGTCTCTGTGCTAATCGTAACAGGAAATTATGGGATTTAATTAGAATTAAATGTTAATTACTCAATAATATTGAAGAAAAATCATCTGTAGTACTTAAGCTTGTTAGTTATGTAAAAGTCATAAAGGAGGTCTACTTATTAAGAGATTTAATTAAGTAAACAGGTCTTCATGCCAAATTCAGCTTTCCAGTCTGATGAAACAACAGCCCAATGATTCTGCTGGGTATACTTAGCTTGCTTATTGTTCAGTTTTAAGTCTCTGTTCAGCAAAGAAGTCAAGAATGTGCCTAAGCACCAAAGAGACTTAATCTAATTCATTATGCGTTAAATTTAGGTCCATGATAAATGCCCTGCAAAAGCAATAACTAATTGGTGCAACCAGTGGAATTATTAACAGTTGTGGGTTCAATTTAGCCTTAATTTTAAGAAGTTGCTTGATTCATATATATTTCAAATCGTTGGAAGAGCTTCCATTACAGAGTACAAGCACCTCATCATCTTGAATATATGTCTGAGGGAGTAGCATTAATTCCATTGTAGAACTAAGACAGGGTAGAGATGAAGGTCAATGGGTATGTCCTGCTCATTTGGATGAAGTCACATCCAAGCCTCACATGACTGTAGAGGATTTTATAGGAATTAGGACCTGAGAAAGAGATTCACAAAAGCCATTATGCTAGTCAACATGTGTGGTTAAAGAAAGAATGACATTCACTGATTACATATTGAAATCTGGTTTCTGAGGAGACAAAGCCACCATTACCTTGACATAGTGCATGGACTAATTCTGCAGCCTTGAAGCACAGTCAGAATACTTGACAGTGGCCGAGGGGCTGGATTCAAACTAAGGAACTTTGAATTCAAACAAGGATAGGGATTTGAATTTCATTGAACTCCAGTGAAAATATAATCATACAGTTAAAAAAAATTAAGAAGATTCACCGAACTTCACTTTTCTTTAGAAACTCACATTTTCAAAGTGAGGTCTTGTCAGGAATAGGGCAGGTCTAATATTTAACACACAGAAGCTACCAGCTTTATGGAGATACATTTTTTGGGCTGTGTCAGCCACAATGGCAGAATCTGGGAACCTCACCAATAGAGGAAACACAGGTAGAAGTTTCGGTCTTGGAAAACTCAAGTATTAGAAAACAGCAGAGTTTTTAAATGTAAAAAGTTGGTTAAAAATTGCATTTTATTAGTCTAAATTTGAATGACTTCGTACAGATCTCCCAGTTTTTAGTTTGCCAGACAAATTCCTGGTTGTTTCCAGGGTAATCTACAGATACTAATCCATCAAAGAGTGACAAAAAAGTAAGATGAAAGCAAAATGCTGAGCAATCCAGATTAGAATAGAAATTCAGTGTAGAAATGTTAATATCCTATTGGTTGTCAGGAATAAAAAGAGGAAGTGAAAATATTGATTTTTTTTTCTGAGAGTTCTATTAAAAAGGGAGAGTATTAGAATTTTAGTTTATATTTCCATACTGAAAAAAAAAAAAAAATTACCGCCTGTGGAGACTAAATATGCCAAGGCTATTAAATAATAAAACTACTAGACAAGTAAACATTCCACAGAGAGTTTCACTGTACAAAGCACCAGTACCAGAAGCTGGATTTGCACATTTCTTTCATCAGTAATTCTCTTCTGTTTCAGAAGTGCAAGCATATATTCTCTGCTTTGTATGTAATAATGGAAAAAGCAAACAATATTAATGTATCTGATTTGACTCTAAACTTAAGCTAAACCATGTCACATGTGAACAATGCTACTGCACATTACAAAATTTTGCATTTGTGGCTTAATCAGAAAAACTAACTTAATACTGCCCTAAATTATACCCAACAACTTTTCAGTCTTATTTGTATTATCTTCAAGATAACAAAAACAGTCCTTATACTTGTTTATTTTCTCTGAATGGTTAAAATATGTCAAGTGAATACACATTCTATTGTTTCCTTTGCAGTTATAACACAGTAGACAATAGACACATTTGGGGTACTTTTACTTATTTTTAAATACCACTTTTCATAGAAACCAAGAATGTTTTTGCTTCAGCTTTTACATGCATGAACATGACAGTTCATCTTGGATATTAGTGATGCTGAGGATGTACATGAGTGTTCCTACTGGCACACTTACATCTTTCAGTTGTGCAGACAATTTGTTTGGTTCCCCTCCAGGATAGCCTCTCACTCACCCGCAAACTGACTTCCTCTACAAGACTTGTCTGTCCTACTCTAGTCTTGACATTCTGCCGTGTTAGTGTTCATTTTTCCAGTGAGTTCCTTTTCATTTTCAAAGTATGCACTACATTGCAGAGCTGCTTGGAGATTTACTCCAGTATCAAGGAAAAAGATTGCCTAAAACCCCAGTATTCAAGTTGCTCTGTCACATCTGCCTTATTAGCTGCAGTCAGAATAATTGAAAGACAATGCAGCATTTGCCTTTTTTATTGGTGTACTCTATGGATTTTTGTTTTCTTCTATAAATTTCACAGATTTCATCACATTTACTCACTTCACCACATTTCTATGCTTCTCACATTTGCCATATCTGACAGAATCCTATTCACATTTCTTGACATTTTCCATCATTATGTAATGAAAACTTTTAATTGGGAAGTGGTGAAAAATTGCACAGGAAATTAATCCAGCTAATGTAGTGGGCTTAGCACTAGGATCAAGTCATATTTGAAGGACATGTAGATTCAGAGACAGCTGGTTTTATGTCATCATTGAAATATTTTAATAATTTGATAAACAATTTTGGCATATAATCATATTGAAGGCGAAAAAAATGTATTAGTACATGCACTGTAACATGGACAGGACTTTCGTGAAGTCCTGCAATATAGATGGTAAAGAATAAAGCAGTATCTTTTTAAGGCATGAAAAGTAAACATAGCTATCACTATACTAACAATGCAAAACTGCCATTTGATGTGCATGATCACAGCATCCCACACAAGTCAATACTAACATTGACTAGGATCTCAGAAATTACTGCAAGACAGGTAAATAGTCAGACCTGCTCACTGTGCCATATTATATAAAAGTAAAACATAAAGATAGAAATAGGAAAATAATTCAAACATCGTTTTTGTCACTATTTATTTTAACCTATAATTTATAAAATGGAAAGGTGATTAAAAAATATATGAGTTATTATATAAATTATTATTTGGACATTTTCACACTGAGAAAGACAATTTACATAGATTATATTTAAATATATTAAGTTCAGAATTTATTTAATTTAATTTGTTGGGAAGTTAAGCCTGTAGCAATATTTTACATTACTTTTTGCATTTATTTTGCATGAGTTAAACAGCGAAAATTGACATTACCTTAGTATTTAAGAGACAGTTTTTCTGTGTCTATAATGCAAGGTATCATAAAGACTGGAATGGTGAAAAGGTGAACCCAGAAGACATCTTTACATCTTTCCATAGAGGAATATTTAACTGAAGCAGAAATAAAGAAGAAACAAGCCAGATGAAGGCATTCAAACCTGCAACTGATACATCCTCCACTTCACTCAGGTTCATTTTTAAACAGTGACATCCAGGTACTGCTTTTAATATGGTGGGGAAAATTTCTGCATTATGATATTATAACTGCAAATAAAACCAGCTGATTTTGAAAAATGTAGTTGTATGACCATTCAGTAAGCAAAAAATTGAAGTAGGAGGCAAGAGATCCAGATCTTCTCCAAAGAAATGTGGGAAGTCATGGACAAAATTGCTCATGACTTTAAAGAGATGCCTTATTACCTTGCATTCTCATTAGTATTTATCTTACCTAATTGGAATTTAAGTTCTCCAGGGCAGGGAATAATATTAATTCATTGTGAATATTCTGATAGAAAAGGATCCTGACCTCCATTAGTACATCTCAGTTCTATGTGAGTATACATAATACTGTAGGCAAAAAAAAAAAAAAAGATACGTCATTTGAATACTTTGCATCTATTATGAACTTATATTAAGAAAAAGGTTTCAGAGAGTTTTCTAATGACTACACTTTTATCAACACCAAACTTCTCCAATTATCCCCACAGAGAAAGTGGGGTTTTATGACCTTTTACTAGATCCTACTGATACCCAAAATACCAAGACTACCTATGATGCAAAACTTACAGGAAGCTTCCTACAAAACAAAAAGAAACAGATCCTTTTCTTTATGAAATTCTTTTTCGTCATCTGCCTTTTAAGCTTTCTAACTTATAAGAGCTTCATTTTTGTCCCAGTCAATAAATTGGTCAATCTAAACTACAGTCCTTTTTTGGGCCTACATAAAAAAAAATCAAGTTTCAGCCAGTCAGTTGAAGATGTCCTCATCAATTGTCATTGTTCTTCAAATAGATTATCACCTCAGTTATTAAGATTCAATCTCTTTTACTTCACTTGTTCTCTTAATTTGTCCTTTAACATAAAATCACTATCTCATCCCTGAATATGAATAATCAAGATTGTTAAGTGTTGATAATATGCCTCACATTTAATTCTAAATCAGTATTACTGTGCCCATTATTTTATTTTTAGCAAAACCTCACTAATCAATAACAGTCAGCAACCACTGCAAGAAAACCAGAGCTGTTTCATAAATCTCAGACAAGATTCAGGTACAATTGCACACTTCCATATTATTAGATTAAAAAAAAAATTATGAACTATCTTTACTGTTTTTCTCAAATTTAGAATTATTTAATAACTAAAGCCAAAACTTTTAAAAATAAATAACATACTTTAAGTGTTAGAATGTAGAATCTTTGCTTATTGTATTTCATTTGTATCATCTGGCTTTTTGTTTCAATAACTCCCTAACCTGCTGAGTTAGGATTGTTTTATTTGTCCAGCTATCTCCCAAACCAGGCTACAATGAGTGTATGTTTTTAGGGTTTAAATTCATGGGATGGTTGACTGATTATGATAAATCCTCTTCAGCTGACCATTCAATTTTGCTCAGAACTTTTCTTCCTGCACTTAAAATCATGATTCAAGACAACTGAAAGAGCTTCCCAGGGTCTTGAGTTCCGCTTTATCTCTACAGCTTTGCTAATCGAGTCTGGATTATCCTGAAGTACACTTCTTTCTTATATCTGTTTGATAGGTGCCTGTTTACATCCTTCTCCAAACTAAGGTTTCTCTCTGTGCCTGGAGAGAAAATCTAAGAGTGTTTTGACTTCATGTGTGTTACTCAAAGTTCCTGGTTATTCACAGACCTTACAATTTCTTCTTACTGCTCATTAAAAAGGAAATTACAACGCTGTGAGGAATACTGAACAAATTTTCCTGCCCAAATGTAAAAAAAAAAATAAAGTAAAAGGCCCTGCTTTTCTTTCAACACTCTTCCCATGATCATCCTATCTCCTTTCTGTATCAAAATCAATATTCCCTTTTTTTTCTCACCATCTCCACAATTTCCTGATTCTTCTAAAACAATAAATTTGACCAAGCAACTCATTTGCTTTCAAAAGCCTGTTATTTGATGGCTTATCCTATCGGTTTTCTTATGGCTCCAACTTAGATAGCTTTAGTCTCCCAAGTTACTGAGCTAACCATACTAAGTAATAACCCAAATCAATATGAAGCTGGTAGGAGTTATGAATCATTGGTAACTTACAGTACCAAAGTGAAATGAGTTGAAAAATACTGGTTTGGGCAGCAATTAATTGTGTGCTATACCGTAATAATCCTTCTTGCATATACAAAACTAAAGGTGCTCAGAGAATTGTCTGTTGGGCTAATACCAGGTGTTGATCAGAAAGGATGCTCCTACAAATACTGTCCTCAACATACCCCGAGACACTAGGAATAACTTTAGCACTTTTAACCAAAGGGCAGATAAGGAGCTCTTATCCTAAACTAAATTCCAAAGAACAGGAGTCCATCTCTCTCTCACAACCAGATGACTGCTGTAAATTAGATGCATACATTTTAGATGAGTAATATTTTTAATGAAGCCCATCTGGAAAGATAAATATATGTGGAAGCAATACACTATTTCCATCTAGTGTATTTTATCATATTTTTTAGTACTGACATGATGCTTTATATTTCTAACTCGGTGATTCCATGAGAGAAAACCAGAGGTGCTTGTTATTTGGAAGGAAATTAGCTTAAGGAAGAACCTTCTAATCCTTCAAAATTTATATTATTTAAATTAATAATTTGAGGCTCCTTATTCTTCACTGCATGTTTAAACATATCTGCATAAAAAATTGATTGCTTTTTATTTTTTCTACAGGGACACATTTCTTTTCTTTTCAATGGAGCCTGAGATTCATAAGCTTGCTTGAACAGAGCATATGGATTAATCATAAAAAAAAAGGGATTTTCAGAAAAATCCTAAAGCAAAACCGTTGAAGACATATTAATTCTATTATCAATTATTTAGAAAAACCAAATCTGATGCTAAATTAAATCCATAGTTTGTGCTTTTTGTTTATTTGAAACAACTAAGTTTTCATGGAATTGAATGCAGCAACAACATGCTTTTATGCATGCTATATATAAGTAGGTAAAAAACCTAAGCTTTATTAACTGCATTTTTTCACTAAGACAGTGTATTTAAACAAAATGGACACAAATTATAAAGAAAAGTTTGAGGAAACTGAATATTTATTTCCCTTTTAACATTTAAGTACAATATAGACTACTAAAACAGAAATGAAAGAAGCGTTTTGTTGTTACTTTCAGTCCAATCATATTTTTAGGAAACTGATACCCAATAATGATTTCTCATGCTCTGAGTTTTGTTATTCTTTCTTCCAAAAAAAGTTCCAGGCTTCAATTTTAGTGAAAACCCAGGAGGGTTCAATTCTTGCAATGCTGATGTATCTTGGGAAACTCAGATTACTGCAATTTTAGTTGTAAGTATTTTATATCTACCACTATCATCTAACTAGTAAGGAAAAAAACCCAAAATAACAGACCTACTTAATTCAATCTTGATCCCAGATCATAGTCAAGTAAGAAACACAAGCATATGCTAAACTGTTATCATGTGGACAATTCCCCTCAAGTCAGTGGGACATTCATACTACAATTCAGATATATTCTAAAATATCTTGTTAAATGAAGACTTATATATGTGGGATTTTTTTAACACATTAAAAATATTAATACTTTACCAAATTTATCAACTTACAATAAAATCATTCTGATGTAATTAATGCCATCCCAAGTTTTGAGATACTCTGTGGTGGGCTTGCAAGTATTGAAGTGAATTATGCATAGTTTGTCTTTGGAAAGTGCTAGAGCTGACCAAGGGCAATTTAATTTAAGCATACATTAATATATTGTAAATGATCCTTGAACTCTAACTGCAGTACTTTTAAGAATGCTTTGAGAATTTCATTAGCAGTAAATAGGCAGGTATAGTTGTAAGAAGCAAAACTTGTCTAATTCTACTCAATACATCAGGAGTTAGCTTCCATTTGCAACTATCTGTGGTACAGAAAATGGAGCCTCTCGAAATCCTGCTTGTTCTTCTGTTTCACACACAGCCCTGAGGAATATTCAGCCAATCCAAATGTATGAACTAGTTAAATGCTTCTGGCTGAAAACATGATAATGAGCGTAAGAAAGTGGGCACAGTGGTGTCAAAGCCAGCTATATAATTATGTTTGCACAATATATAACACTTATTATGAAATCCAAAGTACTTGAAAACAGCTCATGTTATTAAAACCTATCTGGCATATAAGGAATGTATAGTGAAATAAATAATAGTATATATTTTCCTGTTTACGTAAATAGTTAATATAAATATCACCATCTACTGGCAGAAGAAAATACGTAGCAGTGTTCACAAGCTTGTAGGATCAATAAAGGTAAATGCCCAAATTGATTCCAGTTAACATAGTTCTTAGAAATCTGCAGAAATACTGTTAACTTCTTTCCTGCCTCACAATGTCCACATTATTTTCCCAAGTTGCTGTGTGGAGTTAGAGGTGGCTTGCTGAGCAGCTTCACACACTTGAGTAAAATTACCCTGTGTGATAAAGACACTCATCTTTAATTAAGAATAATCTTAATTTGAATTTTGAAGTAAACCAATCTCTCTGATCCATATGAAAAGAACTGTATTTTATTGACGTGGTTTATGTTTATAGTGAAAGTGGTTGCAAAGAGTTCCTCATCAGTGTGAACTTTTATTATTTTTGGGTTTTTTTGGTTTGGGTTGTTTTTGTGTTTTGTTTTTTTTTTTTTTCCACAGGTAACTATATCTTTAATTTTGGTTTGGTAATATTGCTGAGAAAATATTTCTCCTATTTTCTCAGGCATGAGACTAGAATGGAAATAGGAGTAAAATGTTAGAAGAGGGATACTCTGAGTTTTTATTTGCCTTTTTGCATGAGCTCTTAATATACTCCTTTGTGTGTTCAGGCTTTTTGTGTAATCCTGAAGGCTAAGCTTTTAGTAATTTTGATAAAAGCTTAGAGTTCCTTGTTCTCAGTTGCCTTCAGGAACTGAAGCTTTAAGTAAAACATTAAGTAGCACAAGACTTGTCATGAAATTGTGAGAGTTTGCAAGACTGAGATTGCAAAAATCAAATCTTGACCTGATTTGAGCTGAGACAAGTAAAACAGCGCTGAATAGAAAGAGATTGAGAGAAAAAAAAATAACAGAATATTACCACGGTTTGGATAACAGGAGATGTGAAAGAAACAAATGAAAAAGAAAAATAAAATTGAGAACCTAGCAACAAGGGAATGGAAATACTGTATGTGGAAAACAGAGATAATGGAGTAGGTTTTAGAGAAAAGATCAATAATCTGGGAGACATAAAAATGTTCTCTCCAGAAAAAAAATAAAAAATAAGGAGAACCAGGAAGGGCAATATCATGAAAGTCAGGCAACAGCAGAGCATTGAGGTAAAAGTATTTATGGGCCTAGAAAGACTGGAAAGTAATAATAAGATAGACAATTAGAAATTTGGCCAAAATCTGCAGATCATTGAAGACTTGAGCAAAATTCCTAAATAGAGGAAACAACTGAGAAAGCATGTTTGAAATAATGTAGGAGAAAGACAATAATTCAGTTTGTTCCTGCATTATTATAGACTGGGATCTTCCAACTGTTTCAAAACCATAAACTAATTGTTACTTCCGACAAGACATCCCAGCAAAGAGTAGGAATTGGTGTTGCTGACTATACCACCTACATCACACTGCTGATCATGCAGATCTACTGGAAGATAGGTGGCTTAACAAAGTTTCCATTTTACACTTATACAAATATGAAGGAGGTCTGAGGTGGTTTCTTCAAGGACAGTAACACAGACAGAAGTGGTTAGCACTGTGGGTGCAAGAAATGGCATGATCTGTAGGTAAAGAGTGAGCTGAAAGTAAAAGCCTTTGGAAAGATATAGAAAGACATTTCAACAGTCCAGAAGGGCTAAGAGACTGAAAAATAACAAGGTGGGTTTTTTTCATATGCCATTAATCAAACTTAAATTGCAAGGCCAATTTTCCAAAAAACCTTGCCTTTAATGCTTTCTGACACAGAGCACACAGCCTATGTTCAAGGAAGATAATAAGCAGAGTGAAATATTTATGCTTAGAATTTGCCTTAAGGTGATGTCTTAAGGCCTTGGTACAGAGTAGGTTTCTGCAGCTCTAAGACCTCACTTATTTTTCTATGCTGTTGAATACACATTGTCCTCATCTACTCCCCCATCCTCCACATCATTCTTTTGGTAACCATCTCTATTTTTTCTTCTTTAGCCAGAGAACCACTTTGGAACAACATCAGAGTTTGTAACAGATTCTTCCTGACAGCTGCATTAGTACTAAATGGCCCAAGATCAGTCTGTCTCAAGGGACTGACCGACTTGTCTTTTTATCAAGGAGTTCAGTAAATGATTTCACATCACTCGATAAAAATATGCAAAATAACTACCCTACCAAAAAAAAAAAAGCCACTCACATTTTTTTCTTTCAAACAAATCTATATTGCACAAAACTTTGAAAATTATTGTCTTTCTATCAATTAGCTATTAATGCCATTTATTTATTTTTTTTACAAAACTGTCATTGAGGAGATAAGAATGTGAAAAGATTCGTCACAATCTCAGCTTGAGGTCTAAGGTAATTGACAAATAAAATATCATTCCTTGCAAAGCAGGAGGAAAGTATTCAGCATCTCATACACTAAAAGCCACCCTTTTCCTATTTCAGAAAAGGGTTATTGGATCCAGAAATCAGAAAAAAGGACCACTAGAAATACGAATTCTTACTTTTTCAAGTAAGTTTTTCAAGTGAAAACATCATGAACACTGATCTGTGTAGGGCACAATTCTGCACAATGCCAGTAGACACCTGGGACTGTACTTTGACTCCTTAAAGAGTAGACCTTCTTCCTGCAGCACATAAATCACAATCCCTAGCACATTTCTATATTACCCTGACAACAGGTAATAAACTATAATACCTAAGTCACCAATTGGAACTGAAGCAAAGAAGTGATGCATATTACTTTAAATTCATATTGTAACCCATAAGCATATATGTGTCTGTACCTTATGTCCTGTCCTGTGCTCTCATTGAAATCTGGAATGAATCTACTCATTTTTCAGAGAGATGAACTCACAGGCAGAGGGGAGAGATTCACACCTGACTTTTTTCTGGATGATAGGTTTGGACACAACTGGCTTAAATTATTTGGCTCTAAGAAATCGATCCAAAACAAAGTAGTTCAGTCATATCACTGTCTGACTTTATAGGTCAGTAATATAGCCAGAAATACCTCAGACTGTCACCCTAGAATCCTTCTACACAGAGTGGAGACTGGCATTTTTAGAGTTCATCTGAACTTTTCTGTGCCATGATGAGACGAATCATGTCCCACAAGCGGCTGTTTCTCTTCCCTGACTATAAAAAGTCACCATGCTATCTAGTTCAGACAAATACATCCATATTAAGGAAGGATGTTTCAAGTTAGAAGAGATTAATTTTACCATAGATGTTAAAGATTAGCTTTTAAAGTATTTAAGTGTTTTACAATGTAGTCAGGGATCATAGTATGATTTTTCAGTACATTTAAATGCTTTGGTATTTTTTAAAATCTCAGTAGCTGTCTATCTGCAATCTTTGGTACTTACATATTTCTACCAAGCTTCCCCATAGAGATTCCCCATGCAGAAATCCTCCCAGAAAAGTCAAATGAAGATCATTATCCTTAAAACCAAAGGGAAGTAAAACAAACTCTACCACATACATAAAGAAAATGAAAGAGTCTTAAGAGCTGGGCTTCCATTCCTATCCATGTCACAAGATCCTCAGCATCTGTTAGAATCAAATGGTTGTCCAAAAACAACCATTGTGGATTTCCTTCTGATTACAATCTTCTTCAAGGCAAACTGAGAAATGTGCTCCCTGAGAAATTTTCTTTTTCTGTGTCTACAATTTTCCAATCCTAAGAGTAACCAAACCCAGTCCTATAAAATCTGTGAGGAGTGCGAAAAAGACGATATTATGTATTTCATATGATAACATACTTGCATTTTCTAATATAGTACAGAAATGCAAATAAACAAAAAGCTCATCTATTCTAGTTGAAAAATAAATATATTGTCTATTCCAAACAATAATTGTAAGATGATAAAAAACTACCTTGCAAGCTCATATCAATACTTGTTTGCATAGCAGCATATATATGCTGTATAATCAGCACAAACATGTTTTTCTAGAAATTACAGTATTTTGGGGGGGGTTATATTTGTTTGTTTGCTTGTTTTGTTTTGTTTTTAAAGACTGAAAACTCTTATCATCTTACCATGAAAATGTCCATCACCACCAATTCTTCAGTATTCCCAAAAGATATCTTTTTTCTTTAGTACACCTAGCAAACAAGTGACTAGATGTGTCAAGTGGCTACCCTGAACTTTACCTGATGCTGTATTCTCTGGAAGCTCCTTAGATGCTGTAGACTTTCAGACTTCTTTACCAATACTAATCGACCAATATGATGATTGGAGGACACAGTACAGGACTACTCTAGATGTCTCTATTGACTGTAATACACAGTCATAATAATTTCTTGTAGTACAATGCCATTTCTAAAATGTTTTTTACCACCTAAAGTTTAAAATAAAACTGTAATTGTGATGTTTTTCTGCTCGTTGTCCTAACTGCAGTCATAGTACATTAATCATACAGTGTGTAATAGAAGATATTAGCTAATGTCCAAACATTGACTGCTTGACATTACCATCAGCTGTGTGTCATTAATACTCTTATTAAGTGCTATGAAAGGTTGGTTGAATGGGCATTAATGGCCTTTAAAGGTGCAGATGCAAAAAATGGCTGCTTTTAATGAGTTCCTCCAACAGAAAACATCTTTTTATACAGCTGAAAGACTGCAACTTACCTGCAAGGGAGAGTAACAGTTACCAATAGTAAGACACACCACTGTGTGTGGGCTTTGACATGACATTTTCTATATTTTTAATTGGAATTGCATCTATAAAACTTGTGATAAGACACACAGACCATATAAATTCTCAAGATCAGACTTTCAGCATTTGACACCATTTTCTAGAAAAGCTTGGCTATTTCTGTCAGATTCTCCCAACGCTTGTGGCTATGCAGCTTATGACTCTTGCACAATATTAAAAAGCTCCTCTGTTATAAAAAGAATAAAAGATCTGATGATAAATTACCAGTAGTCACCTTCTGTATCACTATCTGGATGAGAACATTAACATGGCAATCATCACTGCAGTCTTCTGAATAAAATAATCATAAAATACATTAAATCAGACATGCAGAGAGGGAATCGGCAGTGGAAATAGATGTGTATTGGCTCTGTGAAGCACATGATCTAAAGGGTGATCTACACAGACCCACCAACTCAGCAGAACCTGAAAGCTGGAAGATTGAAAAAGCCAGATGTGCACAGAGCTAAGAATGACTAAGCACTTAAAACCTGCAAGACAGAAAGCCAAATTATAGCATTCCCATAAAGGTGTAACCACCTGTCAGTAGGAGTTTTGTCTACTGAGACTGCTTCAAAGATTCTAAAAAAACCCCCAAGTAAAAATGGTCAAAGTGAGCTAACGTGTTAATTGCTGTGTTAATTGTCAGGGTTAAAGCTACAGTAATTGCAGAGTAAACTGAGAAGCAAACTTTGTATCTACAAGAAATCTGTGCAATCTTTTTGTCTTATTCCAAGTTGCCTAATCCCTGAATACTGAAATCTGGCCCTTATGCTACAAAAATGGGTTCTCTTGGCTGATACATTTCTGTCCAGTTGAATTGCAAACTATTTAAACTTTCTTCTGCATTGCTACAGTTTCAGCCATATTTTGCACATGGGAGAAAAATAACAAATAGTCACATCCATTCTGTTCAAAAGTGAGTATGAGCAAAATCTTGTGCTGTGACTGCCAGGAGCTAGCAGTGTAGGCAGAGATGGAGGAAGAAGAGCAGAGCCCAGGGAGTTTTTGTCTGTAGAATGCACTCGTTATACACCTCTCCTTTCAACTGGAGAGGGCAAAGCATTAACCTTCTTAGAGGAAAGTTTCACCATTGAGATGTGTGAATAGTGTTTAAAAGGTACAGTAACATTTATTTTGTTACTCCATAGAACTCTGACCGTCATCACAGAAAAAAACAAAGGCAATATTTTTGGAATTAACAAATTTTACTTCCGCTCAAAAACATGGTAGTGCAGTTGTTGGGCTTTTTTCCCCCCCTTTTCCTGTTAAACATTCAACAGATGAGGTGGTGGATAGAAGGATGCAGGGAATGAACATCTGGTCACTTTTTCTTTATGCTCATCACTCACTGTATGACCTTTACCTTATGTATCATGCGCCATCCAAACCATGTATTGAGCTCTGAATAAATATTTGCTTACCAAGTCTAATACTTGTGCTACAGACATGCAAGCTCTCACTGTCTCAGAAGGCTGGTAAGTTATCTTTTCTCTCATTACATCTCCTTTATGAAAAAAAAATCAAAACAAATACCAAACCTGCAATACTTTTTTGATCATTACTTTATGCAAAGAGAAGGACACTTGACAGGAATCACAAGAAGAAACAATGTTAAGGTCAAAATTGCAAAGAAGGAACAGGAAATATTTTTCCTATTTTATGAAGTGTCAAAAATGTCTTCATTGCTTCATTGTTTTTTGGTGGGGTTTTTTTTGCGTTTTCTCACAGTTAATCTAGGGAGTGAGTGGGGAACAGACTTTGAGAGGGAGATAGAGAAAATTAGAAATAATCCAAACTTAGTGACTACCCCACTTTAGATAGAGAGGGGTCAAATTTAACCTTCTAAGCCTCCAAATAAGAAATACTTATTATTATATGTATTATATGTTAAGTAACAAGTATTAATCTATAGTGTGAAAGAAAAAGTTAAAGACACTGTGTTCTCATGGTCTGATGTTTTCTTTCCCGTCTCTTGTGGACATACATCTTTTACTTGAGAAAAATTCTCAAAAATTGAAATCCTATTCATTCTTACAAAAAGTTTCAGCTTAAGAAACCAATTTCATAAAAGGTTCCCAGCAAACTCTACTTATGACACACACTTCATGGAACTCTTCATCCATTCACCCAGCCCTACCAGAGGTGTCAAGCAGAAGAGCTAGACTGGCAACATAAATATCCTGAGCAAAACACATTTCACATCATAATAAAATAAATATTCAACAGTGATTCATGTGGAATGATTAGACTGTTTTGTTGTTGCCTGCGAAGTTGTAATAATTATGACTGCATGAATAAAAGAGGACACAACAGACCCAGATTAAGTCCAGGCAGTAGGACCTTGTGAAGGATGCCAAATATTGTTTCAGCCCACACCAGAATTGTTCCCTTTTCCCTATGTCCCAGATACATAAGATTCAGTACTCAGCTGCGGATGCAGACAATTTTCTTCTGCCTTTGAGGAAAATAGGTACACTTTGAGATCCTTACATATTCCCACCTGGCTAACACATTCCCACATAGTTAATGGACATTCTGAATCCTACTTTCAGTTTTTCTATAGTCTATAGTCTTTTTAATGATACTTTTTTAGAAAAAGCAACTTTTAGATTTGGTGTGCAGGATATAAGAAAAAAATCTCACTGAACAGGGTTCTAAATAGCCAGAGTTGCATTCACAGTTTTGACAGCAAATCTATGCTGAACACTGTCTGAGGAAAACAGATTGGGTAGGTCTTGTTCAATTTCTGATGTCTAGATCCCCAGCTGTTTACACAGGTTTGAATTTTCATCAAAGTTTAATTGACATTTAATTGAATTCTTGAGAGGTTTGCATCTACTAAGATTACAGAATTCATCCCTGAAGTACTAAGGCACATACTCAATTTTTAAACCTAGCCATCTTCAGCAGAACAGTCCACTGATAAATGGATTTGAGCTCATACATAAAATTAAGCAAATGCTGAAATGACCCACATAAGAATTATACTACAAAGTACTGACCGAAAACATGAAAAGCAATTATAAATTTCTGGATAATTCTTGTACAGTTATTTTCTTGATTTCCAAGACATATAGGGCAAGACCTCTTTGAATCAGTGTGATATCACTGAAGAAAGTATTTAGTTAAAATTATTCATTCACCATGGTACTCCAAGATATTTTTGCAATTTAGACATTTCTCTGCAAATAGATACATTGATCCTACATTCCATGCCTTCTTAGCAGAAATCACCAGGTCTGTCAATCCTTAATACACACACATATACAAAAATATATATTAACATAGATATATAAACCTTCATTTTAGCACATTAACACAATATAACATAAACACTACCCAAGCTCCCATCCATAGAAGCCATCCCACCATTTCTCTGTCTGTATAGCAGTGTTAATAACAGAAGCCAAGGTTTGTCTAAGCCACTGAAAGATGAAAGCTACATCCTTTCTTTAGCAGAGGCAAATTCCCACTATCAGTAGAGACACTGAATCAGAAAAAAATAGTACTTTAGCCCCACAGAAGGTAATCAGGCTATATATAAACAAGGATAATTTCCTAAACATGAGATTTAAAACAGATCAAGATCCAGATTTGCATAGTCTTTAGCCATTTTGTCACAGAAATGATAACAGAAAACAAGTTGGGGAGTCTCAATAGGGAGACAGAAGTGCAAAGAATGATGCAGAGCACATGCTCTCACCACTTTTATTCATGAGTTCTTTAAAGGGACAAAGCATTTTTTTTCAGAAAAGACTGTGGTTTGGTTTTCTTTTGATCCCTCCCCCTATATTTGTATTTTTTTGCCTCAGATGCAAGTGGGATGAGCAGGATGTTTGGGGATTTTCTGCATAAGCTTGTTCTCACAAGAGAAGATTATTTTTTCTGGCCAAAGTAGCACATTCAACCAACCATCTTTTTAACCTCTCTGCTGATAGGGCTTGTATCTGTGAAGTCCTATCTGTTAATCTTCCATCAGCATGTTACACATAGATTATTCTGAATGTTATCTCATTCTTTTGAGGTTATTCTATATTATAGGTTAATAACTGTGCAACTTGATGGATGGTCAGTTGACTCTGAGTTCCAGTCCAACCCCAAAAGCACGTGGTAGATGAAATGTTAAACCAATTATATAATCAATGTTTGGAAGAAGGTATTATTACATTAGTATAAACCATGAAATTAAGGTGATTGCCAATTAAGAAGTAAATAACATTGAGAAAGATAAACAAAATTGATTATATATATGTCATTGACAAAGAGTTCAAAAACTCAAAAGACTTGATGTCTCAAAAGTTATCCACCAAAAAAAATCAAATAATGCATAGTCAAACACTGGAATATCAGAGTAGAAGAATGATAGTATTAGAATAAGCATGCATTTCTCTGTCCTAAGCTTTACATTCTGCATAGAACTAAGCTTAAATAATGACTTACATAGTCATGTTTCTCTTTTATGTCAATTGTTGGAACCCAGTGAGTGGGATGTTAACACAATGGCAACTCCTAATTTAGACAGTGATAATTACAACTGAGAGAGCATGTGCAAAATTATAAAAATATATTTTAAAATGCATTTTGATTTTACAGGGTTTATACCATTTAGAATTTGTGTTCTATTGCTATTCAGGCATTTAATTTTTTTAGGGACAAATGTTAACAGAAGACAGTGCTCATGTTCAAAACTCAAGTAGTAGATTTGAAAAATTTCAACTTCCATAGTCAGTTATATGACTGAAAGCTGATACTGTGAGCTTCCACATGCTATTGATTTTTCTCTCTTATGGACTGTCTTCTAACTAATTAATATATTTATTTAACTGATTTACGGAGACCTTTGACTGCAAGCACTTATTTCACTGCTTAGATAGCAGAAAATAAATAGTTCTGTCACAATAAATTGGATTTAACACAAGCCTAGAATTAAAGTGTTCACAAAATGAAAATAGAATAATTTTCCTATGACATTAATTTATGAGGAAAAAAAACGCAGAATTTGCAAATTAAGGTTATTTTAATTAAAAATACTTGACCCAAAATAGTGGTCAATTTTATTTTTTTGGTCTACAAACAACTCAATAGAGAACCAAAATTTTAATTTTGAATTATTTTGAAGACTTACTGATCTGTTTGCAGCTAGCACGATACTAATAAATATTTTAATTACAATGAAAAATAATTTTGCAAAACTTATTTTTTAGTCTTATCAGAATACATCATGAAAACTTACACATGCAAACATCTAGGACAAAATGTATTTAGTGCTTTGGAAAGTAATTATGAATACATATTTTCTTATATGAGCTTTTAATTAAAACAATATTTTTTAATAAACCTTTGGGCAAAAAAAAACCAACAAAAAAGGCAATAAAGCTTTTTTACAGAATATAGCTTTCAGAGCAAGCAAAAAACTCTAAGTGGAATTCTTCTTAAAATGGAAAACTGTCATGGAGGGAAAATTCTAAAAATGGCATAAATTTCCAGAGCTGTGAAATTATGTGGGCTGATGTGAACTGCAGCATTTTTTTCTATTTCCCAAATCAAATGAAGTAAGTGAATTATTCATTCGTTGTTCCATGGGCAGTGCTTCTTGGATCTTTCTATTACAGGATAAAAATAAAGTTAGTAATTCCAGTCATAAAAGCTGAGAGTGAATATACATTTTTCTAGCAATTCTGACTGTCTTAGTAAAGCAAAGAGAGGAAACAGCAAGCTCATTCCCTGCCAAAGACACAACTGTAGCAAAGAAAAGAGCATGTACAAGTATATATGTGCATATTTGGTTGGGTGCATTTTCAGAGCTTGGGCTTTTACATAGCCAGCCTAAAGCACTTTAATGGAACATAACTTTCACTTCCGAAAGTTCAGGAGGCTTTAAAGGTTTCTTAAATTAGGCAGCCAAAACCATTAATCTCCTTAGAAAAATTTGGCAAACCACTGAATTCATATTGACACAAGGACTAGGAGGTAGCAGACTCAATTAACAAAACCATTTCTCTCCCCTGATGGCTTTGCTCTTTCTCTCTGAAATCACCAGGGTAACACTGACTTTATCGCAAGCACAGAGAAAGAGCTAATGTTTTAGGATGGGAACAAACAGGTATTGATAAAGTACTGAGTCAAGCCTGAATCCAAACATGAACTCATCCTGCTTTCCAGGTTAAGGTGAGCTGTAGTCCTGCTTCTGAACATGACATTGGTGGTCCAAAGCTTATTGCTGGAGACAGGCTAGCCTGAGTTGCAGCACTCGGTGCATAACTGCAGATCCAGACCCATCAGTGACAGAAGAAAAGGTTAATGTCCTCACCTGCTCCTAGACTTCCCTCTGCTAGGGTAAGAGGGGTTCACTAAAAGAAGCAAGGTCTTACAAGGGAGTGTGATACCAATTAGCCATAATGAGACCATGTGTCAATCCTCCAACTTTCGGTACCTTTAAGATACACCAGACAGCTTGTTTATTAATGGTTTTGTTAATTACCTTATGGAGAAGGAGATCAGTGATTCTGATCTACCTGCTATTCATCAGACAGTACAAAGTCTTGTAAAAAGATGTCTACAAATAAAATCAGGGATCCTAACTTTGTAGCTTATAAGGAATGATTGGACAGGACAAGTACAATTTGGTTTCCACAGACACATTCAGGACATTTTTTCACTCACAATACAGATGATTCTCACACCTATTTACTGAGAAACTGTGCTCTGCAAATAACCCCAGCAGGACAAGTAAGCACCTATTTACTCAGTAAAAGGAAGAATGGACATATTTGATCATTTTCATTTCTTCACATCATCAGTTTTATGGTCTATCACCTTCACAGCATTTTGCTTTCACATTATACCTTACTATTCCAAACAGAACTTGAAAATATACTTAAGCCCTGACATTCAATAAGGCTTCTATCCTATTAATACACTACATCATTAAATCAGGTGTATTCTCAAGAAATATTTTCTTCACAAGTTTCTTGTCTTCAGTTCAAATCATAATTTGTATACCTTATCTGTCTAAGTCGAATAAATAAATATAGTAGAAGAGGAAAAATATGCAAAAGAATAAAATTACTGAAAAATATTGAAAAGATAATCAAAACCTCTTCTTTTTTTTTGTTAGAAAGAAATCTCATATGCATGTTGGTCCTCTTCCCTGGTTATTCTTTTTTTATCTGTTGCTTCAGTTTACCAAAGTATCCTCACAAATGCTGAGTATTGAAAAAACATAGTCATTTTAAAACTGATTACAATTTTCAGCCAAGAAAGATTGGATTAACTTAGTTTCACTGCCTTTCTCCTGGCTCTATCTATATAAACCAAGAGAGCAGCACTACGTGTGTAACAACTCTGCCATGCTTAGCTTAACTGCGATCGATTATGTTTTTCAAACACAAGGGCTTTATAAAGGTTTACTTACGTGGATGAGGACTGTTCATTTTATTATTAAGCTAGGTATGGATTTTCGGGGGTGGAATATGTTTTTTTTCCTGTCCCTAGCAGGACCTGGAGAACACAGAGTTCTGCTAGTAAGCAGTACAATTATGACCTCCACCTCTCCTCTGCTTTCTACTGGTAATGAACATCACTCTGTTCCTGTACAAATTAACAGACATTAAATTATCTCTCAGAGAGGTTTTTTTCAATGAAATAAAATATGTTAAAAATGTAATGAACAAAATAAATGAAAATGGAGATAAAGGTGACAATTTAAAGATAGGCAGTGTTGGACCCTCATTGATGTGTAATCAAAGTCGCTTAATCTACACCTCTAACATAAAGAAACTAATACTCACAACTACAATATTCAAATAAAAAGGCCTAATATTTGATTCAGAGTTCTGTTGAACGTATTTTTTTTACTCATCTTCTCATGTTTTCAAAAGCAAACATGAATTTCTGAAGGAAAATATATCCCTCTCTCTTTTTATGTAACAGTATCTACATGCCATGGATATAAGGTATTTGTGAGCATGTCTACATATTTGTATATGTAATCATCTTTTCCACCTGCAAAGTGGGGATAATTATTCTTTCTTTACAAGTATCATGAGGTTTGTCTTAATAATTTCTGGCAATTGGTGTGAGATGCTTTTAATGAATAACTTCGTATGGTAAGTGGTAAGGTTAATTATGATAGATTAACTGTGATAGAAATCAATCACTATTAACTTCTCTCTAGTTAGATAATGAGGCAATCTTAAATTTTTTGATTTGGCTAAACTGACTTGACCGTCACATTGTTATCATATGTTGAAAGTCGAGGAAACTACAGCATAGCTCACAGAAGTCCCTGTGCAGGCTCCAAAGCATTGAAAGGGACTGTAAAACAAATTATGCCAAGTTTTAATTCTTTTTTTGTTATGCTTCCTTTTAAATCAACACTGTTACTCTAGAAGGTTATTTATTATCCTAACCATGACATAGCATAAGCCCATAGTTTTCCTAATAAGTAATGTTGTGATGTTAAAAATAATTAATAAAGTGCTATCTTGAAATTAAAAAAAAAAAAGATTTTATAACCTCAATATTTATACTTGACTAGAAGAGTATTTCTTCCATTGGAATGATTAAGATTCAGAAGTTGTCCATTTTGGTTTTAGTCCATTATTCATCACATTTGTCTGTGATATTTAAATAGACATAAAAAGAAGGATATTTAAGTTGATATGTGAGGAAGACTAGCAAACAAAGACTGATTTGTGAGGCCAAAAACATGTGTAGACCTGAATGCTTACATCTCTCTTACACTGGCAATATACTAGTAGTTGTCTTTTATTCAAAATTCAATTTAATTACTCTCTGTTAATGACATGATACATGCAACAGTGTTGAGTGGTGTTCATAGATGGCTGGATAAGCGAGACTACTCCAAGTCTCCATTACATATTCATAAAATTGGAAGTTCAAGCTTTCACATCATTAGTAGAGTTTTAGACCATATGCTGTCAAGCTCAAAGGTATCCAGTTTGAGCTTTCTGTGTCAAACTCATTATCTCTCAAAACAAATGAAGTCTCATGCCTTCTGCAAACAGGAGATAAAAGTCTCGGCTTTCAGTCAAGGTCTGGTTTGTTCATAATTAGGATCTATAACAGTACAGAGCATTGTCTTTTTTTAAAAAAAATCTTTTTTTTCCTATTGAATCAAGGATCTTTCAAGTTTCTCTCTCATTCCTGACATTTTATTGCCAGCAGTTACAGATGTACAGTAGTTCTAATAGTAAGGAAAAACCTCACTGGAAGGTGATTGCTTTTATCTGATTTGCCATTATGGAGTGTTTGAACTTCTCCCTGCATGCTCTCAGCATAAAATAGTTAGTTACAAATTCATGAAAAATTTAGGTGTGCACTGTTAATTGAGTGTTTTTATAGGGAAATGCAATGACCTAGGAAATGGAGAAGAATTCCTTGCTTCAGAAACTAGACATTTCTTCCTCCCCAGTTCTCCTATTGCTTTTTACTCTATAACTTATTTTTCTTACTTATAGCATCTGATCCTCCCTACCTTCCCTTATATTTATTGTTTTATTAATCACACTATATTAACTTCACAAGTAAGAGCAGTTCCACCTCAACAGGCCAGAGACAAACCTAACCCTGCAAACAGCATTCCCCATTGGAACTACAAGCAGTTTCAATGGCCGTGGATGTTTGTGTACAGAACTGAACAGACAAATTTTTCTTGATGATAAACTTAAGAGTTTTATCTTTTCTTAATATGGTTGTCCTAATTCAGGCTGCCATACTTAACCGTGTAAGTTGTTATTAATCACAGAAACAGGAAGTTCCTCATGCTAGGTCTAAGTGGGCAAGCACAATCTTCTCAAGATTTTTTTCGATAATTTTACTCTTTTGACAGCCCCAAAACTTTAAAAAGTCCTCTAAGCTGTATTAAAAAAATGGTTTAACAAGACATAAGCTTCTAAGTATCTGAGCAATCAAAGAAAGTCTTAGGAGCCTAAATAGTTCAGTACTATAAGACTTGAATGATTTACAACTACCTTCATATTCTGTCTCACCATTCTCTCACATAAAACATGTGACAGAGAATTGAACTTAAACTTTACAGTCACAGCCAAGGACCTGATGACATTTGCTGGACATCTTCTAACTAAAGTTTTTAATCCAGTCCACACCATGCCCGGTGTTTGACAAGATCCTCAAGTTCAAGCATAAGCAAATTCTGTGCTAAGCGCGTATGGGCCAACTCCTTACGCTTAGCAGAGTCCATGTTATTCACTGTCACAAGAGATAATGTGTTGCCTTTTTTTTTTCTTTAAATGGTTGTCTGTGAATAATTTAATTTGTGAATATAAATGGAGTTGTTTAAAGGCTAAGATTAGCCAAGGCTGGATAATCTCCTCAAGTTCTTAATGCAATCAGTGGAGAGAGAAGCTCCTGTGGAGGATGTCAGAACAGAGACTTGTCTCTATGCTAACTCCGGAAAGTGCCAGGGAAGGTTACGTTTGCAAGGACAGAATAAATCTCACAAACAATTAAGACTAACTCTGTGGTGAACTCTAAAATGCCAAGACAGAGTTCTCATGCTTGTCTATTACTTAACTAGTGCAGTAGCAGAATTCCAAAGAGATATGGATAGATACAGCTGTAGCTATACTGCAACACAAATTCCAGTGTCTAAAACCAAATTACAATCTGATGTGAAACCTTTCAGGACACAGGAAATCTTCACATTTTTTAAATACAGTCTCTTGGGAAGTCAGAGAATATTATTTATATTTATAATGATGTTCTTATTTCAGGAAGGTTTTTTGGTTTTTGTTGGAGAATTTAACACCCAACAAAGTTAGTGTTATCTTAGGAAATTACCATTTCCACCATGTGCATTTCCCATCTCTTACTAGTCCTAAGCAATCAGACTTTCTGATAGAAACTCTTGCTAAAAAGTCAAAGAAAAGATTATTTTTTTGTGCTTGCTAGATAAAGAATCCTTCATTGCAAATGCAATATGTAAGGCAAAGTTAGTGATATCAGGTTGTTGTTTGATAACTAAAGCTGAAAAACATATTTTTTAGACAATAACCAGAAAAAGTGATTAGAGAAAGAGAGGGGCTCCATGAGTATGGATTCAGTGAAGAAGTAAAGGAGAGAGATTGTCTGTGCAAAAAGAGGAACAAGTGATCTTCAGTGACTTCTTGAAACAGGACAATAATTGCTGACATGGTCAGTGCACTCCAATGAAGCTGGAGTCATAGACTGGCACTGGTGCAGTAAATAACTGTGGCACTTACTGACTGGTTCCTGCCAGCAGCTCTTCAGCACCCCAGCTCATGGCCCCAGGATCAAATGAGACACGGACAGCAGAACACTCTCAGGGTTGATGTCAGGAACCATGGTCCAAGGTGCTGTAAGCATGGCTGGAAGTGGTGATTTGATTGTGATAGTACCTTCCTCAGTTTCTGGTTCACAGTCAGATTCCTTGGACGGACAAAGATGACCTAAGTGTTATGCCTAAGGTTGTCCTGGGTGCTAAGAGTCTGGAATTCTGCACAATGGGCTGCAAGAGTGAGGAGTCAGGTATGGTTTGTTGAAAGAATCAGATAATATAACAATAAATCCTCTATAGCAGTGAGAGGACTGGCAACGTGTCTGGTGAAAGTTGTCCCTGATACCCCAGACCTATTAATTTAGATTTGTATGAAAATTTCATTTGAAAGGGACCTCTGGTCATCACCTAATCCAACCCTTCCACTCAGAGAAGTGTCAGCCTCAAAGTTTGAGCAGGTTTCTCGGCGTTACAAATGCGTGTCAAGTATTTCCAATGATAGAGATTCTGCAGCTTTTCTGAGGAACATCTTCCAATGCTCAACCACCATCCCACATTATGAACGTTATTTTCGTTTGCATCTAATCTTAAATTCTCCTGTTTCAACACATGCCCATGGTCTCTTAACCATTTGCTTTCATCATATGCTGAATGCTGAGTTCCCAACGGAGAGGAAATCCTTTATGCAGAGTCTTCCTAAATTTCATCTACAATTCACTCCAAATACAGACTGGTTCTAGAAGAAATGTGTACACTATCCATTTCTCCAAGAGTCTCATTTCAGTCATCCATACTTTGTATAGAAGTGTATCTGCTTCAAGGACTAGCTTTTCATTCAATCAACAAACCAAAGAACTCTCTTGTTTCTTAAACAGAAGTAACCCGAGAAGTTCAAAATCTAGTAATTACAACCTGTTTCATTACATAGATTCAGAAGTTTTCTTTCACATTTTAAAATTATTGCACAAAACCCTACTGCGTGACTAGTAAAAAAAAGGTAAAATTTGTAAGATTTTAATATAACATGCAGTGATCCTTAATTTATTGCTCACATAAGTAGTTATTGTAGCTGTGCTTGGATGTAGCAGATAGCTTGATATACAGGATTTGGATATTTGTGGAGGACAAATAAGTAGTGAGAAAGGTGATCATTTTGTCAGCATACTTCATGTTGTTTACATAATTTACATCAACTTTATAACTTCAACTTTATAACTTTGGAAGCTGATCTAATCAAGATAAAGTTAATTAGCTTTCTCCAAAAATCTTAGTTTTTTAGGAAGTTGTACAGTGAGTGTCTTTAAATATAGAACATTAAGGAGAAAGTTTGTTCTCTGTTATCTGTCACAGTGTCTCTTAAAAGCTTTGATCTAAAAGACCTATGCTTTTATGGTTAAGAAAAAAAAAAGTGTTTGCAATGAAATGGTACCATTTTATGATCTCTGACACATAAATGTCGTTTCATAGAGGCTTTGTGTAGAAAACAAAAATACTTTAAAATGCCATCTCTAACTGGCTTCTGAAAGAGCACATATTTCAAGTTTGAACAGCAAAATTGTTTTTCCACATATAAACATTCATTTAGGTCCCACTCCCACACAGCACTGACTCCTCCAATAAAGAGTATGACTCACATCATTGCTGGTGAAGGATATTGACTTTTCTTTCCTGAACTAAGCATCAGACAGGCAGCAGAACTACAAAGTTATTAACTAAGATATATCACAAACTAGTATTCACCGACCTCAGAATAGCTTCAGTTCAATAGTTACTGAGCTCTCCACATCCTTTCTGGGTGCAAGACTGGTTTTTGTTATTATAGTAAGTCCATCAATGTCATATGCTACCTCAAAAGACACATTTTAAGTATCCTATATTGACTCATCTAAAATCTTTATTTATCAGTTAAATGCAGATCAGACAAAAAAGACAGGATCTCTTCTTTCTTAGGTAACTTCCAGAAACTTTTCTCTTACTTCTCTTTTCTTCTATATATTCTAAGTCTTTCTAGTGTTTATATTCTTCACTCCCTGATCCACAGATATGTCCCTCCCCTTTCCCACACTATCCTTCTTACTGGTTTTTCAAGCAGTTACCTAGTCTTTAGCCTACCCCCAAAAGACCAGGATGCTGAGGCAGCTCTTTCTATTCTCATAACAGCTTGATTCATATCCTCTGATTTAATCTAGTCACTCAGTCACAAACACTTGGATCAAAAGAGGCTGCATCAAAAGCAACGTGACCAGCAGGTTGAGGAAGGTGACTATTCTCCTCTACTCCACTCTCGCAAGACCCCACCTGGGGTACTGCATCCAGCTCTGGGTTCCTCAACAAAATATGACATGGACCTGCTGGAGTGCATCCAAAGGAAGCCACAAAGACTATCAGAGGGTAGGAGCATGTCTCCTATGAAGATAGGTTGAGAGAGTTGGGGTTGTTCAGCCCAGAGAAGAGAAGGCTCCAGGGAGAACTTCCAGTACCTAAAGGAGACTAACCAGAGAGGTACAGAGGGACTTTTTCTAAGGGCGTGTAGTGTTAGGACAAGAGGGAATGGCTATAAACTGAAAGAGGATAGGTTTAGATTAGATATTAGGAAGAAATTCTTTATTGTGAGAGTGGTAAGACACTGAAACAGGTTGGTCAGAAAAGTTGTGGATACCCCAACTCTGGCCAGGTTGGATGGAGTCCTGAGCAACCTGGTCTAATGAAAGGTGTCTCTGCCCATGGCAGGGGGGTTGGAAATAGATGATCTTTAAGGTCCTTTCCAACCCAAACCATTCTATGATTCTATGACTTCTGTAATGGTCTTACACACAATCAATTCAAGAAACAGTGCACATCAAAGTATTTTTTGGTTTATGATATATCAAAATTGATAAATGAATGTCAAGTTGTGTGCTTTCAAGCAATGTTTTAGAGTAGAAAGATAAGATACATAGTTATGCATAGTCGCTTAACCATATTTCCAAGAAAAAACATTTCTAGAATGGTGCACTTGTCCTACAAATAAGTGAATTCATGCATGTGTCAGTGCTGCTACTCTCATAGCCAGCCAGATCTGTATTTATAGTGCTAAAAGGGAAAAACATGTACAATCATTTTCAGGCATGTAGAAACCCAGTCACAGGTGCACTGGGGACTAAGAGTGCCACAGCTGCTAGTTTGTCGGGGTAAGGTCTGTTAATGAAACTGAATTATTGGCTTATGGTAAATGAGCATTATATGTGAATAAACTGACTGTGGTACATCAGCAGCCGAAAACCAACAGTATGACAGAAAAATGTCAGCTATAAAATACTGACCTGGGGGACTCAGAGAGTTATGCCTAATTAACGGAAGTAAAGTCAAGCACACAATTAAAAAAAGAGCAGCTGTTAGAAAACAAAGCAATGGAAAAAGCATTTATTTTTACACTGAATTTTAGGAATCATTCATTTCAGGCGGGTTAACTGTGTTTGTCATGTAACTCCCAGGCATTTTTCCATGCTTTGATAATAGCGGGGCATCTATGGGATACTTAAACATAGAATGCCTCAAAACAAAGGCATTTAAGTCCTTCCTGGAGAGACAGCTGTGGTTATTCCTGTGTTGTTATTACAGAAGCTCATATCAGAATAGGAAAAAGTCGTGTTTCCCCTGAATCCTTCTGCCTCTCTTCTTTTGCTAAAAATTGTTTTATCTAAAATGGGAAAAAGACTACAGTATAATAGTGTATCCAACTGAGAGAATTATGAAGTTCAAGTCATGCTTTGAAAGTCCCATATTGGGGGTAGGAAGTTCACTGCTCAGGTGTTCATTCTCCTTTCTTTTACAATATTTTTTCCTTCCTAACAGGTACATTACTGTAAACTCCTGCAAGTCAGATATCAGTCTCATAACATGTTAGTAATTAATTCACAGTCACAGTGGAGTCTCTCCCTTGACTTCAATGAGCTTCCAAACAAGTAAGAAACTTCCTCTTTGTGACAGTTTCCTCTACTGAGGTATGGAAAAACAATATATAAGGGAGAGGGAAGAGGCAGGGGACACGTGATCCTTTCCATCTCCACTCTTCTCATTGCATTATTTATACTAATATTAAAAGTTAAATCAAGTAAAATTCCTCCCTTTTATTTCTCTGTGATTGATACTAAAGAACACTACAGAAGCATATTTAATAACACTGAGTTATTAGATTTGCCTGTGCAAGTCTGAATGATTGTAAGTACTTATATCCTAATTAACACTTCATCCCTGGTTATGTAACTAGGAAGTACCAGAAGACTATACTTGCTTTGCTACAGGAAAGCTCAATAAAAATAATGTTGAGTTCATACAGCAAATAGTTTTTAGTCTGAATCATTAATCTGAATAGAAGAACATCTTCAAGTAAAACAAAAAAAAAAATAAAAAAAAGCAAACAAAAAGCTAAAAAAAACAAAATCAAAACCAAAACAAAAAAACCCACAGAAAACCAAAATAAAAATAAAAAGAAAAACAACCAAAAAAACAAGGAAAGCTCAAGTCTCGAGTAACCATAGTAGGACACTAACATGTTATTTACATGTAAAGCTGTTTGTGTGATCTTTGTAGCAGTTAATTTACTTCCAAAGAGACTAAAAGACTACATCTGTTTTTTTCTTATTTCTTCTTTCAGGGTCCTTTTTTCCTTATCAGTTTATTAGCCATGGAACAGATCTGTCAAATATTATGTACAAAAAAAAAATACACTCAAGAAGAAAATATTAAAAGCTACCACTTACTGAACAAAGGAGAACAAAGGACTGGCATATTTATGAGCTTTTACTTTATGATAAGGGATTTTTGTTTGTTTGTTTTAATGCAGTTTGAGATTTTGGTCACATTTCTTTATCCTCTTTTTACAAAACTGAAAAGTCTTTTTGATTGCACAACCTTACTCTTCTATTCTGGTATATTTAAAACAATGTTTCACACTATATTTTTCTCAGCAGTCTTTTCTTTCTTCTAGTTTGAAAAGACATCTGGAAAGAAAGTTTGAATATTTTTGTATAATCCACTTTATAAATATCCTAAGTCTCAGCATCATAGGACCTGGAGGAAATCTAGACTCATGTGATGTTACTATTTCAGGTTGTTTTTTTTTTTTTTGCTTATCCTTTCCCTTCCTTGATTTAACAGACAAAAATATATCATGTGTTCTTCAATACTGAATATCTTAAAACAACTCACTGAAACCTGACTAAAAACTCTGCCAAAAAGAGAAATTAACTGCTTCATTATTGTAACAATATATTATCATTGAATATATATACAGACCTTTTCAACTCTTAGCTTTTAAAACTAATGGCTAATTCTCTGAAGTTTAAAAACTGGAGCTAAGGATTTGATTCAAAGGCTTTACTTTTTCATCTGTTTCATAGTCTTCGGACTAAAGGTCAACTCTATTAACAAATGCCATATCTAGTACACACAGATAGCATGTTAGTGTAAAGCAAATCTAGAAATACAAGTGCATTTTGGTCCAGACCATTCTGGTAGGTCCCTCAGGGATGAGAGGGCACAGAGCACACTGGATGAGGTGGTGCAGAGGTATAGCCAAAATGCCTGACCTCGTGCCACACATGCCAAAGTCTCTGCATGACTTGGGGCCACAAAGAACAGCCAGCACACTGCACAAAGTCAAAGGCATGAGCAGCTCTGAGAGAAGTTTCTACATGCAAGAAACATGGATTCTGTGGAGTTTATGATTCAGTCATTCTGCATTACTTAATTAATTCAATTAACAGAAATATCACCAAATAGATACAAACTACCTGAATATATATAGAGAGAGTTGGAGAAAATAGGAACCATATTCCTACACAGCCATGGTATGATTTCTTTCAGCCATGCCATCTCTTTTCTATGCTGGATGATCTGGAGAATACTCAGGACAGGAGTTAGCTCTGTAGACTTTTCCTCTGAATAAAAAATCACTTGTAAGAGAGCTACAAACTCCTTGTAAGTTCTCACTTTTGGTATAAGTTACAAATGATGAGAGATTTGCAGAGGGTGAAAAAAATCTGCTGAATCAGACTGATGTAGCAAGAATGTGAAACTCTGAGACTTCAAATCTTAAAGTTGGTTTTCGTTCCAACCCTGTAAAAATCTAAAATTTTAATTATTTTTTCCCTGAAATTGTAATTCTGAATAAATTTGCTTCAAAAGATGTAGAGCATTTCATTAAGATACTTTTAGGCATTTGATAATTCTCTGAATCAAAATTAATAAACTGTCCTGACTTAATTTAAAATCAAGTTTAATATTAAGTTACATTTTAATTATCACACTGCTAAGAGAAATGTCTCTCCTGATATTTCCGATATCCTTATTTTTCATCTTCGTTAATATATACAGAGTTGTGTTTCTCATGAAATGGTATTGAAGTTGTATTTCTATCAGCAGGATCTCTACAGCATGGTCTTGAGAGATACAGAATTTCTGCTGGTCATATGGAATAAAATAAAACAACGAAAAAAAATTTGAAAATATTCCAAAATTGCAAGTGATTCACGGTTTTCATAAGGCAGAGTACTGATAAGAAAATTCAGTCTTAAAATTGTTGATATTCCAGAATTAAATGCTTTACACCAGTTAAAAACTATTAAATGTTCTTGGATTTAACTGACTGGCATATGACATTTTGATTTTTCTCAGAATTTTTCCACATTAACAATTTGAATTTGAGAAAACTGCAGTTTCCTTTGGGTAAACAAATAAGTAAAAAGAAAAAAAAAATCTGTTTGTGATATTCAATTCCTAGCTAGTTACCTTGGTAATATTTTACATCTGTTTTGTGTTAACTAGCAGAGGCTTGTAGAGGAGTGTATGTAAGTATACAGCAATCTAGCGCTATTAATAAGCACATAAATTTAAGTAAGAATGCCAAGAAGCAATCTTCATTTCTACAACAGGCTTTTATATTATGGAAATGTGTTTTCTAGCTGTTGTGCCTGTCTAGACTGCTATCAGCAGCTTGTATTTGTTATGAAAGCCTGCAGCTGGTCCATGCAAAGTTTGCTGTTTTGCAGTCCATCTGCTCAAAAGAGATCTGTATCACTGCCCAGCTTGGAGTAACACTCCCTTATTATTGTAGTCACAGTTCCTAAATAGAACTCTGAAATAATGATGGTTGCTTTCTACTTTAGATCCCAGTAAATTAACTCCTGTCTGGGCAGATGGCTATCTGGCTGGTGAAACCAGAGACAACTGAGAATCCAGCAAAGCAGGCTGGGGAGTAGCATCCTTTCATTTCTGTGGTTTGTTTGATCCCTGTAGTCCCACCAAAACTGTGATGTTGAATGATCTCAGGAGGTGAGAAAGTGGCAATGAAGATAGATAAAGTGTGAACAAATGGACGTGTTAAACTCAGCAGACAAAAATAGAAGCTAGTACTTGGAACTACTTGCACTATACACAGCTAATGTGCTATTTCCTGAGCAAGACCTGAACTCGATCCTAAGTTTAGGTAAAATTGCAGTAAACAAGTTCAACACACTTTCTGGCAGTAGTCATTAGCTGTCTTGTTAGTAAAAGTTCAAGAAAACCCACATCTACACTGTCCTTATTTTTCACTCATAGTAGTAGAATTATTTTCCATCTTCTACTTACCATTTAATATTCTGAAGGGAAAAGTTGGACTGCAGCTCATTTAGATGAAATCTTTTGTGATATAAAATAGAGCCACTTTATGAATGACCCAAATAAGCAAGTGATTTATATTGTTAAAGACTTAGCTTATTGTTTTGGGATCCAAATTTACCCTTATTGCTATCAGTCACTACTTATTTAAAAATGAACCATGAAAGATCATTGAATTTATATAACGATTGTCAGTAATGAAAAAGTTGTTCTTTTTTAGGTGCAGGTTCAGTAAAGGGGCTGTGCAGTGGACCACCTGTTCTTATTCAAACTCCTGCCAACCTGAGATACTAGAGCCAGCAGAAATGGTGCAATATTGATCAGGAAAACTGGCTAGGAAAACCCTTGACAGCATGGATAAGCCTCTTACGTAGATCATTATTGGCTACTTTTTGTGCCATTGTGGCTTTTTCCTTAGTTTTCTCTCTTGTATGCTTAGTTGTGATTTCTGTCACCTGCTTTGGACTTCTTGTCCCTGTTACAGTTTCTATTCTGCTATAAACCTCTCCTGCTTCTGATCACATTTTCTACATAGATTCTTAGTCTTGGGGAACTCTTAAACTTCTCTGTCTCATGACATGAGTCTGTGTCTCCATTCTGTTTCCAGCCTCATTATAACCATCAGGACGAGTTGTGCAGGTTTCCAGTATGATGAACCTGATACAACCAGGTTATGGTGTACAATTTTAAATCAGGAGAACACACAATATGCCAGTAATTCAATTTTTATGCTTATAAACTCAAAATTCCTGAAATTTTAAAATGTAAAAAAAAACCCCACCATAACCCTCGTGAAATATTACTGTGTTGTGGTTAAGATATAGAACTCCAAGTATCATGACATTCTCTCTTAGATTAATCCAGTTTGCATGGAGAATATGTGTATTAGTCTCTTAAGGATTGTATCACTAGAACAGATGGTCTATCTACCGCATAGAACTTGACCTGGGTAAATTCTGCTCCCACATATGGTGTTCCTGGAGCGTTGTTGATGTAACTATCGTGACTTTTTGTATATGTATATTTTCAAAGTGTCTGAAAACCAGCAAAGGATGAATTGTGAGCCACAAGAATATTTCCTCTATAGCACAATGTTAAATATATGTTTTATGTCCTAGAACAAGATAGGAGGTTATGCAAAAATATATGAAAATATGAGGGCAGTGTGAGTAGTGTTGAACTGTGTTGGAAGATCAATGCATCGAGCATGGCTAAGAGCAGAAACATATGGAACAGTTCCTTAGAAAATGATAAAGTGGTAGTCAGCAAACCATAGTAAAATCAGAACAGGGAACACAGCTGGCCTTTCTACTGCTTGGAATTATATGCATTTCAGGAAATTAGGAAAAAAAAACACACCCTCTTCTCTTCTAGTAAAGGAACTTTTGTTTTTTTCTGTCCTTTTCTATTCTGTAGAGAAGGCATCTCAAAGATTTTCTTGTGATTTACATGCCCTAGACAGGCAGTATCTGACCTTTAATTTGGCTAGATGTGCATTGATTAGGACTGAATCTCATTAAGACACAATCTACTGGGGGTGGTGCAAGAGAAAATATAATATTGATTAAAAAGTAAAATAATCCTCCTCTCTCTCTCTCCCTCCAGACTGTCTTAGTTCATAATTAGCCTTCCCATTCAGCTTTCCTCCTACATGTTATGTAGCTGTCAGTCTGACAGGAAGCAAGATCATAAGAATGCAATTAGAAATTTCAAATTAGCAGTCAAGCACGGACAAGGATGGGGGAACCTGCGCGATGCCCACTATGTCGTTTTACTAAAGTGTGATTGCAGCAATGTGATTTAAAAATTTTTAATTCAACATAAAAATATGACTGCTATTATTGTTATGCTTCAGTTTAGGAATTGCATCATATTTTTCTTATACAGGATGACTATGAGAATCAGCTGACATGCAGCAGCACATATAAGGTCATTTTCCTCCTGAAATAAAAGCCCGAACAGGCTATTTCTGTCCACTGTGGGAATGTGAGAAAGCATTAAAAAGCAAACTTGCTCATTATTGTCTCTCTGTTAGAGCTGTGGAAACGAATTGTATCAGAAGGGTAACATTCCCTTCTTTTTCATAATCTTCCAGAAAAGATGTGCAATACCATGGTAAAAGATCGCATAGTAATGAGACAATACCAGGATCTTCCCAAGCAGATCCAGGCTTTTTAAAAAGTGACTGTAGCACTGACAGTGTTTGAATGACTTTGGATTAGCTTTGCTCAAATTTTGAGACTATCAGCATCTGTTTCAGGATTTACAAGATTTTCAAGTTCTAATATAACAATAATCATTGTGTTTACTCTGGTTGTTACTTAATTGTAGGCAAATTTTGTGGGAAGGGCTCTTTACAGAAAAAAAAGTAGCAAATTTGGTGTATCAGCAAGGCTGATTTTTTGATAGAAAAACGTATTTGAGCTGACCTATTAAAAACATGACTGCTTTACTGTCTAGGCTCTTTACAATGATTGCTCACTGAGTAATGGCTTCACTGAAGTGACGCTCTTCTGCTCTCTGTCAAGATCTGGGTAAAGCACAATGCTCAATAAGTTCTATTTTTATTGAGCATTTAATAGATTGTTGTGTTTCCATGTTCATAACCCAGGGTTTCAAGGGAGTTGTTCAGTGTTATGTGGTCTTCCTAAAGAATTTTAAGTGAAACCAACAGCTCACCTTCATCTCAGTAAAAGAGAAGCAGCAATTCACCTTTGTCTGTGAAGAAAAGCTACTGGAAGCAAACTAGAGAAACTAAAATGATGGAGTCTGGAAAAGGAAACATGGATTTCAGAGCTTCCATTGAGGGTTACACATGCTTCAGATATGTAGCTTTTTCTTTCTATCTTGGGAAGAAGAATACTAGAAGAAAAGTAGGGAAAAAAAAAGAAAAAAAGAAAATAAGAAAGAGGAGGGAAAAAAAAACCCTGAGCAGAAGGCAAAAAGTGAAGCTCTTCTCACATAACAACAGCTGCATATGTGGAATAGTAATAGTGTGTGCAGAGTAGAAATGTAACGATAATTTATCATTTGAGCAAGGGAATCTGCCTCCGAAACCTTAAGTTCAAATGGGTGGAAGCTCTCTCGCATCTGGACAACATCATAGTGTTGTCATATTTTTGAAATCAAAATATACCTGAACTCAGAGCAAAGGGGTACAGTCCCTGTTTGCAATTATGTATTACAGAAAAAATTCTGAGACAAACTCTTTATCAGGAAAATATTTAGCTCATATACTGTTAATGCTTTTTAGCATGATGGAGTCTTCTGGTGCTGGGAAAGTTTAAACCAAATAAAATTTTAATAAAAGAAAGAAATCGCGGAAAAGCATGATCCTCCTCTTACTTGATTAATACAATGTTATGAAACAAAGACTGAGGACAGAGTAGTAAATTTGAAGATCTTTAAAGGAACATGATGATTGTGCTATATATTGCTTGGATTTTCAGTTTACCTGCCCTGGTATTAAAAACATGCTGTTCTACCCATATCTTATTGAAATTATGTTCAGATATTTGCAGTTAATACTCTGTTTTAAGCCTGTTTTCAAAAACATTTGAACTGATCTATGGCACTCTTTTAATTTAAATCAAAACTGGCATTTTCCTTTTTTATATTTTTCCCCATAACTGCAATGGTTCAAGAATTCTTTTAAAAATGCACATCTTCTGCATTGCATTTTAAAAGAAGAGCTTTCCTCCTAGGGCTTCTATTCTTATCTTTTACTGCAGAGCATTTCTTTAAACTTAGGCATTTGGAAGAGGTAATAGCTCTGTATGTGATGATGCTACTCCCAGCACTTTTCTATTCCTTTAGTCAAAATTGTTAGGTCTTCTTTAAAATTGTAATAAGAGAGACAAAACCCAGGATCTCCTTTGAGAGGCAGATAACAAAATCCACTGTCAAATTCACACGTAAAATTTTGTAAAGATTGTTCTATGCTCCACTTAACAATGTTGTTAGCATGTCACTGGAAGACAACTTTTACCTTTGCGCTTTGCGCTTCTGTATAGAAATCAGCAAAGAAGAAAAAAATCTTGCTAGTTCTTTTCTTCCTACCCTCACTTAGATCTAGTAAAAATGGAACACCAACTTCAGCAGGTATGAACAGAGCATAACTGCTTTCTGGCAAAGTGCAATAAAAAAACTTGTACCCTTAAGATCTGAGAAAAGAATAAAATATAAGTGAATATATTGTTACTGCTGAAGAGCTAATTAACAAAATAGTTTCTTGTTTTGTGCAGTGACGCAAATATTAAAAAAATGGAAAAAAAAAGTCAGATTCTGTGTGTCATAGTTTAGTGTTGAGGATGAGAGTTAAAAAAAGTAGAAATTCCATTTCTCTTGAGAAGAATGAGCATTACATTTAGTAAGCAGAAATATTACCCTAAGGAGAGACTGAAACTTCAAAATGAGTTAAAAATCAAACACAAACCAATACCTTACATTAGATTTCTTGGTGGTTGTTTTTTTTTAAGCAGAAGCTGAAAAATAAGAACTCCAACATCAAAGAAAGGAGAAAAATGCTGATCTTAACACACGTTTAGGTATTTTTGAATGCTTATATTCACAGTTTGCAGGAGCTGCCAAAACAGGAAAATTCTTCTTCTCTCTTTCATCTTGTTTTTTTGTTTGTTTTTATGAGGCATTTACAAAGTGTACGCAGAGGTCATATTTATTGCATGTGGTAATTTTGGATAAAACATATGTTTCTATATTCAGAAAAGCTGATGGGCTTAGAGCTCTGGTCACATTTTGCGACAAAGGGAAAGATTTACAATACAAGATTTAGGTAATGAAATTATTTCAAGGAAGTGTGTGTGCTAGTCAAAACATTTGATCTCTAGTGCAATCTGCATTTATAAATATAGACATATATCTATATCCATTGCTATATACCAATGAAAATGCAAATTTAGCATTTCTGGAACTAACTTGGACATCTTACAGACTTAATTATTATCTCTATTCATTTGTCAATTTTCAAAACTTTTAATTTAAATTTATTTAGGTGCCAGCATCCTTAGTGACTGATGTAGATTCAACACTGTCCGGAACAGCAATGGCAGCAGCTTTTACTTTTGTGGGAATGATGTACTCTATCTCTGTGGTTTCCTGGACACATCCTCTTCTTCTGATCAACAGTATTTTCTGAGTGCATTTCAGTATTTTCACCTTTGATCCTTCACCAACCATTGAATGCAGAGAACAGGGACAACAAGGAGGGACTGGGAGCAGAAGAGAAGGTAACACATCCAGAGATTGCATGACACTGACATGTCTGGTGTGACAGTACTGGACACAGAAGGGGCAGAGTCAATTTGAATGATGGCTCCTGGTACATCCTTCCATTTCCCAATGCCTGGTGCAACTCCCTGAGTCTGGGGCAAACCCACCTTCTCTGTGGGAGAGATGGTCTGAGTCACCAGCTGAAGAGGCTGTAGGAAGAGGTGAGTAAACTGCACACCATCAAGAAAGGATGGGTGTGAAATTAATGGGTCCTTTGAAAGAATATGAATCTCACATTATGTGGAAGGAGGGTCAGACAGAAGCTTCCCCTGAACAAGTAGAGGATGCAGAACACCAGGAAGAGGAAAGCCAGAAGCTTGCAAGATTGGTGACAGAAGGAAAGTTCTTTCCAGACTTTGCAGCTGTGCATTGACAGAGCAGATATAAAACCCTGATGAAAGGTGAGGAGGGTTTTCTCATAGAGTAGTGGGGAGATGTCTGAGCTTTGACTTGGGTTTGGACCAGATAATTTCTAAAATTCTCTTCTAACTTAAATTGTTGCATGATCCTAATCAATTATTCTATGATATTAGTATCTTTGAAATTTCTGAACTGCAGTCACAAGTCAAATATTCAGGATCATTTGAAGAAATGTGTGTCCTACAAGTTGGATTCAACTGACTGGCAGTGTCAACATCCCTGGAAGCTCTGAACTTAGTGTTTACATATTGTATTGCCCACTTTTCCTCCAGCACTTATCACATGCTTTCATACACAAAACTAAACACTCCAATCTCATTTTCTGATGCTGTAGGACACATCTCACCACTACAACATTTGTATTATATCCTCCCCTCACTTTAAGAAATACAAACTACTTTTTTTATTACAATACTGTGAGTTTGGAGAAATCACAATGCTTCTTCTAATTTTTATTATTAAATGAGATTTTTTTAATACTACCAATAATACTTTGAAAGCTGTGCTCTGAATCTTCTTTTATTATGTTCCTTAAAACTACTGAAATTATTGAAATTATCTGTACTTAAATATCAGAACCTCAAACACTGATGTTCATTCAGAATCCATGAAGAACACCTAATAAGAAGGAAACAATTCACCTTTTGTTTCACCTGTGGAATGGACTAACTTCAAAATATTTTAAAACAATCAGAGTATTACATTAAACAGTAACCATGGCCCCATACCCACAAAATGGGGTTTTGTTTATCGCCATACTCCAGATTCCTTGAGAATTCCTCCCTAGTAGGTACAGTATCTTACATCTTTTCCCATCCGATGTTATGCAACACATATCCCCAGAGAATTTCTTTGTATTACCAGAAAATGAGAATGAAAATAAGGACATCTGGTTTACAGGATTTGGGGTTCAGCACTTGGCCTATGAATCATCTGTTCTGGGAATGGTATCAATCCATCTTGTTTGATACACTAGCAGTTTACACCTGTTCAAATTCACAGTCTTTAAAGAATTTAATCCTCATTTAATATGACAAGAATTCAGAATATATGTCAAATCAATCAACTACTTTAAGGAACTAAAATTTCTCTTTTGACTCCATTAGTCCTACTTATTCCATTTATATATTTATTATTATGTATATATATTTTTAGCTCCTAAAAAATACACTCAGTATACTTTGAAAATATTTTTTTAGGAAAACTGTACAAATGAACAACAAATGGAAATAAGCAAGAATGTTGTAATGAGTCTGTTTAATTTTGAATTTTCAGTTAAAGTGATACATTTACACAAAATTTTTTTTATTTCTCATAACCTGTATTTTACAACAGAATACTATTCAACGGTAGTATTTCAATCAACTGTAATAAAATTTTGAAGGTTTAAACATTTTTCTTAACTTTTTAATAAAAATTGAAATGTTTGGGGATAATTTTTACCTGAAATAGACACTTCATATGCTTTCAATGAATACATATCCCTGCTACCGAAATCAGACCTTTTGTATTAAACCCAACATATTTGAATGGAAACTATTAGTTTTTTATTCAAAGCAACATATTTTTTTCTAATTCCAATGCTTTTATTCAACCCCAATTATTTTTCAGAACCAATGCCCTTCAATTTACATTAAGATTTTTTTATCACATTATTCATTTCACAGTGTGATACATTCAAATAAACTAGCAGGTATTATATGTAGAAATAATTGATTTTGCATCAAAATCACTGAAAGTTAAATTAAATTTAAGGAAATCTTCTTAGAAAATTATGTAAATAAAAAAATTAACTATATTTTCATATGTCTTAGTGTTATATTAATGTCTTATTCTCAGAAGACATTAGGTCATTTTAATAAATCCATATTTGCTAGTTGTAATAATCACATTTATAGTGCTCTCAAATATAATCCTGAGAGCTGAGTAGGAAACAACTATAGTATTTAATGAAAAAAAAAAAAAGAAAAGGTATCTTACAGGTTTTGTTCTCTTTCATTGTAGAATTATCAGTTACCTTGAAATTGTCTATTAAAATAGGCAGATAATAGGCATCATTCAGATCACACTGAGGCACAGAAAAGAGTTTTCCAAGCAACTACTTGGTTACTGGCAATAGTGTAAGTGTGTGTTTTTTGAAACCATGGACTAATCATATAAGATAATTCAGGTCCAAAGGATCTTCAGAAGGTCTCCAGTCTGGCTGGAGTCCAGATTCTTGTCCAGTGCAGGGTCTCCCATGAAGTCTGAACAGGTTGTACTGTGCTTTCTCCAAACTGGTTTTGAAGCTGCAAGAACAAAGACACCACAACCTCTCTGGTCAACCTGTGCAGCTGCCCAACTGCCCTCATGGGAAAAAGGTTCTCCTTTTAGGCTCAGTATGCCTCTCAAATTTCTGTTTACATCCATTGTCTCCTATCTTCCTGCCCTGTACAGCTGAGAAGAGCCCAGCTTCATCTCCTTGATGATCAATAATGTTTTCTTAGGCACTGATGGGCAATATCTCCCCTGAGGTGGAGCTGAACAATTCCAGTTCCCCCAAGCCCTCCTCACAGGACAAGTGGTCCAGACTCTGCAATTTTGGCTTGATTTTCTGCTCTCACTCTCCTAGCTAAGTCTGCAAGCTCACCCACTTTCCATATTGCACAGATTCAGATGCAAAGCTGGAACATGGAATATATGTGGCTCCTGCAAGTAACAGCTTTAAAAAAGACAAAATTATATAAAGAGTTTTCTGGGTAGGAGATGAGGAAGATTTAGAAAAAAACCACTTTTTTTAGTGCCTGAAGGATATAGATAAATAAAAACAATATTTATATACACCTCATTCAGGTGATTTACTCAGGTTTTCTGACTGACCCACAGACTAACATGTGACTACACAGGGATAATTCATTGTTCGACATAATTATTATTTTATCTCAGTGTTCATGTTGACATTGCTGAGTATTTGTCTTTACTCAGTTTTAATATGACCATCTTCTCTTTCTTCCTCTTTGATCATGCTTTAAGTGTTTCCCCGACCATTTCTCTTTGTACAACAGCACAGCAGGATCCTGCTGTCTTCCCTTCCTGCTGCAAATCCCATATATACTCTTATAATATTTCTTAATCTTCAGATTTTTGACATTTCTGCTCCAGCCAGCCTTTCATTACATTCAGTGTAGCACCTCTTTTGTAGCTATATTTGTCACAGCTGGTCTGAACCTTTGCTTTGTTTTTTGTCAGTGACATTTTTAATATATGTTTATTTTGTTCTATTGCATTTAGCTGAAGACCAGGAAAGTACTACAAAATCAATCTCTACTCCTTTGCACTCCTTTGTAAGATTATGACTAGCTTATTACTAGCATCAGTACTGCTAAACCAAGGAACTGCCATTGTGTGACTTCCTCCGTGTATTTCAAATTATACCGATGTATTCTTTACATTTAAGCATTGTAATCTTTCTATGATTTTGATTTTTGTCCCTCAAATTATCTGTCCTTAGTCCTTATCATTTATAGTTTTCCTATTTTTGTCCTGTAAACAGGACAAGTTTTTTGTTGTAGGCTCTTTCCAACAGAACTTCTATTCTATTCTATTCTATTCTATTCTATTCTATTCTATTCTATTCTATTCTATTCTATTCTATTCTCACCTTCTAGCTACCTTCTTCAGACTGTGACAGTAAAATTTGTACATATTTCTGACCAGTTATTAGCTGGTCACAACTGTCTTACCAAGTTGTTCTGGTATCCTCCTCTTCCACCTCTGCACTTTAATTTATGTGTCAATAGCATGCTCTCAATATAATTATATTCCTGAAGCTCATTATGTACCTACTTTATATAGGAAAACAGAGCTCCTAAAAGGTAGTAGAAATTTTAAAGAGAAATTTGTTTTGTAAGGATACCTCAAAGTGGAAGAGACTATAAAATTACTTCATATCTGCAGACATTTAAAATATTTCCAAATTAGTCTGCTTTTATTAACTAATTTGCCAAATGATAATTCACATATAGCTTTCCATGTTTTTCTAACGATTCCACTTATAGATATTATAATTGCAGTGATGAGGAAAAGTATTTTAAACATCTATGGTTACAATGAAGACATTACTCCTTACAATTATTATCTATGTCTTGATCCTGCAAATAATTAAGCATGGCAGCAGCTTTCCTCCATATGAGGAGACCGATTGTACTCACACAAGCTATTCACGTGATTCAGACTTTCCGTTTGCAGAGCCAGAAAGCAATTCCAGGATCACCTGACCTCTTACTTTACACAGACTGAAGAACTTCACTCAAAGATGTTCGTATCAACCAGATACTTTTGCTACAGGAGAGAAGACTTAGAAAGGTAGGTACCAATGAAGTTCACAGGGCTGCACTACATCTGCTCCAAAGTAAAATTCCCTCAATGGCTGTAGTAAGGACACTGGATAATTTAGCACAATCAGTTTTATAGTAGCAGCCATAGCTGTTACTACTGAAATATGCTGCTTGCTACGGAAGACAATAGGATTGAACTTATGTGAGGTAGATTCTAAAAAAACACACTACATACAAAAAAATGTGTGTTTCATTTCTTACTTATATCAGTTAAGTTTCAGTTTCCAGCTATTATTTTGTATTATTTTTTGGAAGTTTGTTGTTTGGGGTTATTTTTGCTGTGTAAAAAGTCCTTCTCTTCTACCACCATTTTGTGGTACTTAAGATGTCCACATTTCTTTAAAAAAAGAAATTAAATTCCTCAATGTACTTCTTATTGTCATTCTTACTTTAAAAAAAATGTTTTTAAATTAGATTGACCCTGTCATAGACTGTAGAATGATTTCACTGATATTATAGGATGACCTTCCTTTATTTATACTGGAGGTCAAGAGTGAATCTTGGAATTATTTTCAGACATGGAAAAAGGTAGAAATACAGAACAGACTTTCTGGACTTAAAAGTTCAGTGAATTCAGTAAATCACTCCGATATTTTGTTCTTGTTCCAGTTCTTTGATATAATCACAAAAAAAAAAAGACACTTGTTTTCCAGGAAAACAAGGAGGTAAGTTATTTAAGATTGACTATTTCAAAGTTTATGTAACCTGAAAAATAAAACTGAAATGTGGCACAGATTGAATTCCTTTCAACATGGTTTTTTACCATTAGAGGTCATAGATATAACCTTGTGTCCTTTCAGAAATAGGCGCATTTCTCTATCTATAAAACTGTTTTAATAAACAACTGTAGTTCAAGTAAGATGCTGGTTAACCAGATGTGAGTATTTTGTCAAACCCATAAGAGATAGATTAATTATCCATAATAAAATTTACAAAACCCCAGGTTTTTAATTCACTGTAATTGCTAAAAGCATTTTTGATCCAAGGAAGTGCAGACAGATCTAATATTTACAGTCATAGGTGTGCCAAATGCATGTAGTTCTGTCTGAATCACATTTTACAGACACTTTTCTGTGGTTATAAGAGATGTCAAAAGGACTGGCATATAAAAAGTACCGTCGTACAATAGTTTCATTAGTACTTCCTTGTTGGAAATTCATAATAAATGTCAGTAGTGCTACAGCCAACAGTCACACAGCTTTAATATTCCAGATCGTGACCATGAAGCCATACTCATGAGGAAAAAAAAAAGGAAAAAGATTGCACTTAAAATTCCTTCGGTGAAAGCTAAAATTTTAGAAATAAAAACTTGTCTTCTGTAAAATGCCACTAAAGAATATACAGTATAATAAGGAAAGAGGAAAATATAATAAAGTGAGACTTCAACAGAATGAGAAGCAGCAATTTAATAAGTAGGCTTTTATCACACTTGCTCAGAGATTTTCTCCCTCTTTTATTTTCAGTTCCATTCATGAAAGCTTATAACTGAAAGTGTATAATAAAGGTTAAAGTTGACATAATCCATGACAGCAACATAATTTTGCATAGTGAAGGGAATTGTGTTCACCGGAGAATGAGAGAAAACTGAGAAACCTAACACTTGACAAAGTTTAACTGGAAACATTTTTGTTAAAGGGCAAGGACTCCAAAATTACTTGTACTTAGTTACAAATGTCTCCTTTCCTTTGTAATAGATATCCCTGATCAAGAAGTAAAATAATCACTGGTAATCTGCAAATGGTCTCATATGCCCATCCCTGGAAGTGCTCCAGGACAAGTTGGATGGGGCTTTGAGTAACCTGGTCTAGTGGAAGGTTCCTTGCCCATGGTAGGAGGGTTGAAACTAGATGATCTTAAACTATTCTATGATTCTGTACGTTTTTTTAGAATATACCTGGATTTTTTGTCTCCTCTTCTATATTTCCTTGCCTTCCTTCTCTTTTTAGTAGAGTTTTCTAAAGAGAATTCAAGTTGCATCAAACTCTTTAGTCTTTTCTAAATGAATTTGATTTTTTAGGCTGTTTTTATATTGACAACTTGGAAGAAAACCTGGTCATCTCACTGCAGTTCACAGTCAAGTTCTGATTTTTCTCTGATTCTGAATCTGAACCGAATGTTCAAATGTTTTTCTGCTCAGTGAAGCATAAAAACCCACAAGTGGTAGTATACTCCAAGATCAAAATATATTCAAGTGATGCTGGTTATATATGATCTTCTTAGGGTGTGTCAGAGGGAGTCAACAGATAAGACTTTATATGTTACTTATATGGAAACTGTCAATGATGTTAGCAACAAAGATGATCTTGAAATATACATACATATCTACATGGAAGTTGGAATAGATGACCTCCTCAGATCTTTTATCACCTTCCTATGATCTTATAATTACCTTTTTCTTTATTTTTCTTAATATAAGAACATACAGAGGTACTGTATGTATCACCAACACTTGATTTTGCTGACTACTTTTTTTTATTACCTTTTTTCTTTCCAGAAATGTTCCAGTAAGCTACAGGACTGTACCTTCTATCTCAAAATAATACCAATAATACCAATAAACTCCTTCAAAACAGTTTACCTTTCGTGACAACATTTTTCTCTCATTTACTGAGAAGAAGAGCAACATTTTTTTGGTGAATGGTCAGAAATCCATGTAGTGAACGAAAAAATCCTCTTTACTATAGAAGTGCCTTTGTTTTCCACTAATTGAACTAGGATTCCCTTCAGTTACACTAGCATGTTTATTGTTTCACTTAATTCTAAAGTGTTATGCTTCATAGAAACACTAAAGGAATGGAGAACATTGTTGTCAGTGGAGGGATTTATTTTCTTCAATTTTCTTGACAGGATAGCACTTTTTTCTTCCATTCAATAGGAGCAGCAAAAGTATTCAGGTGCATTCATTAATATTATGAAAGCATTAAAATATCTGGGTAGCTTCATATTTTTTCTATTCAGTTGTTGGATATTTATCATTAATGACATAAGATAGAATTTGGTGCTGTTTTCTGTCTAATACTTTTCTCTCATTCCACCTCTTTTGCTCCAGTATACACATACAATGTAGTAGGTGTTTTCATGTCCTTCATATCATGTCCTTGTTGTGAACTTTTTCAAATATCCTTAATGCAGCAGTAATAGATACCATGAAATCGAGGTAGGGTGAAGCTTTATACTGCCACCTTTTCTCCAACTAGCTCAAGGACCGCTTGCTTGAACCCCTGCTCCTGGAGAAGTTAATTTATTTTGCCCTTCAGTGGCAGGGTTATACTCCTGAGAGCTCCTGGTGTAGGCATTGCAAACTTTAGGTCTTTGTATGGCAGACAATTCTGTTTAGTAGTGATCTAGTTCTGATTTTCCAGCAACCTGGAAAACCTGGTGTGTTGTGATTGCATGTACACACACGACTCGTCTAGGGCACGTTGAGTTGTTACTGAGTCTATCAACACTGGTGATGTGACACTAGAGGTAAGGTGTATCAGAAATGGATTCGCTCCTTAAAACCAAAAAGGAGAGGCTGTCTATGCAATCAAAATGCACTTTTTGTAGGAGTCAAGATCCTCAGAACAGGTTATTGGGTAAATTCCAACGAATGCAGGAATTTATGCAAGATGACAAGCTTATTTCTTCAGACTGGCAATACAAAAGGAAGTTTTGGAAATTTCAGAAAAAGTCTTCTATATAAATAAAAAGATACTAACAGAAAATATTTGCAGACATGGCACCAACAGCATATTTTCATTAACATGCAGAACAACTCAGCACCAAATTTATCAACATTGTTATCTAAAAGCTTGTACAATTCTCCTACTTACGGATGACTGATAAGACCAGTTCCAGTTTCCAATTAAATCAATCACAAATCTCCTTCTAGTTTCAGTGGGATATGGATCATGTCCATAGTGCATCATGTCATGAAAGTTTTATTATAATTCCATGCCCTTTGTGAAGTTAAAATATATGACATGAAAATTCAAGCTTCAGCTTCTTGGTCTCTCTCAAAATGTTAACATATACCTTTAGGCACCCAACAGATGCTCTATGCTAAGCAAAATCCTAGCTCTCAGTTTCACGTGATAAAAACTACTGATACTCATACTCAGGTCTCCTGAGTATGAAACAATAAGTTACAAGTAGCTCTGTAACTGTCTAGGCATCACTCATTTCTTACTTGCAACATCTGTAAAAAAATAAAAATAACCAAATCTCTGGAATTGAGGAAAATAAATAAAAGAGATAACTCTCTCCCGAGAATACAGAGAAAATGCAACTACAAAATATACAAAATAGAAATGTTTATAAGGGTAGAGAACTGTATTAGAGGATAAAAGACTTCCTGAGTTTCTAAAATGCACAGCTGGTTGCACTGCGACTGTGCATATAGAAGGGATATTTATTTTCATTTATAAGGCATTTGTGCAACTATCAAGTAGCTGTAATTAAGATAATGTAACTAAATTAGTTCTTAAAAATGAGGACGAAGAAACCCTGCTCTGTTGCATCTTTTATGAGCTCACCTACTCAGTACTGTGTAATTCCATAATAATATATGAATTTATTGCTGATATACTTTATAGCGCCAAGAAATAGCAAAGGTAACAGATCCTGTAGAATTTCCATGGTTATGGTAAAAATCTAGGATTTGTTTAGTGGCAAAATAATTAACTCAAATGATACAGAAACTGAGAAGAGCATATGAGGAAGGATAAGAACCCAAAGAAAAGACCATCACCAGCGACTTTAAAATAACTGGCCAAGAGGATGCTTATTTTAAAAAGTATAATGTTTAAATTTTTTAAGTTGGAAAAGACCTCCAATCCTGGGAGCTTTTTTCCTTTTTAGGGAAAACAAATAAATGGCTTAGAAAACAGAGTTGAACTAGTAGGCAGCAGCAGTGTCACTTACTAGTCATGGTACGGCTTCTACATTCCCCTCTACATTACAAATCACAGTTTGAGAGAAATTTTAAGAGCTTCTTACAAATTAGGTTACATATGGGAGAAAATCCATCTTCATGACTGCCTCCTAGCTGTTACACCACATTAGGTGTGCTCCTGGAGCACAAGTTTAGTTCATCCAGCAGGAGTCCAGTTCATGTTTTCCAAGCCTGTTCTGGGGTGTACTCAAACCAGAGTTAGGGAGAATGATAAGGAGATTCAGTTAAAATGTGCACTCTTGATTTGAATTAAAATGCTGCTGTAGACATATCTCCCACCTTTGGGTCAAATACAATCCAGACAAAACTGAGTAGTGATTTGCTGAGAAGTTAAAGATAGGGCTTTGATTTTGTCTCTCAACATATAAACAGGAGGAGTGTCAGGGCTACGTAGCTCATAGAAAAGGTGAGTTAAGCTCAGATGTTACCAGAAGAAAACATATCAGCTTTTCTGCATAACTAACACAGTATAGAAAATCTTTCTATACTTCTCTCTCTCTGCTTACTGAATTATTAACTGCTGAAAGATATGTTTCTCAGAGTTCAGCAGGACTGAACATGGTGATATAAGGCACAGCGATGACAGAATATCTATCAGTAATCTATCAGTGTAATAGCTGAATTCCTACAATTCTGGGATTTTAGGAATTGCCATGAGGTGTATCCATCCCATATCACACCAAGATGAGTGCTCGATTTCTTGTAGTATCTAAACCAGACAGGTGTGGCATAAGGAAAAGTTTTAGGTTTATATACAGCAAGTATGTAAAATATTAATGAGCTTGTTTGTATTAAATAAAAAAAAAATAGCAGTATTAATTTTCCTCATGACAGATCTTAATCTTTTGCTGCTGTTATGCTACCTGACTTATTAAGACTTCAACAGTCCATAAGATAGTTGAGTAAATGTTTTCCTTCCAGTTGTATTAACAGGTATTAAAAAGTTGCTGATCATTCACTGAAAAGTTATATCATAGGAGATGGATAGTTAAATCTGGATTTTTTTTCTAGTCTACAAAGAGTGTACGTTAACACTTTAAAATATGCACATTATTTCAAGTATGTTGTAAAAATATTCTCAAAGGCTGCACCATCTGGTAAAGACAACCATAATTTTCTTTTTTATTTTAATTTTAAATATTTACGCATACATGTAAGTAACAAAAATATGTAATTATATACATACACATGTTTTAGAGATCACCCAATTGCCACAAAGAAGGAAGGATTTGCATGAAAGTTAGGAGAAACTTAAAATAAATCTCTTCAGTTTATAGACGGAGATGCTGATCGGAATGTAAATTATTCATAACCCAGAACTGTCAGAAGTTAACGCTAAATACCTGAAGGGATATCTACTCAAAGTAGATAGTTTTGGGGTGTTCACATTTCAGCATGACATTATCAGGAATTATATTTTTTAACAGTAAGTTTTTTATATTGTATTTTGTGTAGGAGAATATGGAAGTGTTTTTCATGAACAAAAAGTTTGACTAGAATAAGAGGAGAAAAGTAGTGCTTCTGTCACTTTCACAGATAGAAGATCATGAAGTCAGACATAGAAAGGGAATTTTTGGATGAGATTTCATAGTTAGATAGGCAGGATCATATATCAAAAGGTCATTATGCCAGTCAATATCCATATCCAGTGATATACAAATCCTGGGTAATTTTACTATGGTCAACTATTTTATTACTCTTGCAATTTAAAACTTCATTTATTTATTTGCTTCCTGGAAAACCCTTAATTATGAAAAAAAAAAAAAAAAAAGCAAAACACCTTTGTGATGAAGCATTTTTAAAATGTCTTGAAAAATGGATTTTAAAAAAATCTAACTCTCCAAGAAGGGTAGTTTTATAATTTTGTTGATAATAAAGGACTTTCTTGGTTCAGAATGGGGATTTTTGTTTCAAAACCCCTGTTTAGTAAAGCACATTCTAAAAGATTAAGCTATAATTTCTACTAAAGTTGCATGAAAAATATGATGTATTGAAATTTTGATCATTTAACCCATTTAATTTTTCTTCATGCTTTCTGCTATGACTAATCCTTTCAGGTTGGCACTCAAATGGTTTCTTTAATCCTCAATATTTTCAGAGGATAAGCATTTTTTTTCTTAATTAATACAGGTTTTGGTTTTATAGAGTCCATCACCTCAAAGGATAAACTACAGTGTAGTGAGATTAACAAGGCAAAGCTCTTCTCCCAAAGGCATTACAACATAAACTACTGTGGTAGGAGGAGTTAAAAGACAAAAAAGAATGGTCTGTTTTGCAGATGATGAAGGCATGGCAGTCAAAGGAAGTTTTAGACGGTTTATCAAAAAGGGAGAAACATGTCTGGGGTATTTAATATGAAGGCTGTTGCAAATCTTCCCTCTGAAGGCAGGAGTGTTCACTCTGCACAGAAACGAGGGAATCAGTTCAAGCTAGTGGACACATGGAAATCCTTGCCTCCCCTACCACAGTCTCCTGATGAGGTCAAAAGGAAAATGGTCAAGTCATTTAGCTCAATGCCAGTTCATTACTGCTGTTACTATATGTGCTTGTACTTCCTGATAATTCTAATTTATGCTTAACAAGACTACATGGTAAAAATGTGTCATACTACCCATTTCTTTAAACTTCTTTGTCTATGATTCTTACAACTGTTGGACAAAACGGAAGTGCTACGGGGAGAAATCAATGTCACTTTGAAACTAAGTAGACCAATGAGTTTTCAGTCCCTGAGCTTGAGTTTTATGTTATGATCTCGTGCAATAAAGGGCCAGAACTAAATGACCTTTTAATTCAGGACTTATCTTTTCCTCAGTTTTCTATTACTTTATCATCACAGATAGCATTTGTTCTACCAAACCTTTGAAAAACTGCTGTTTTCTTATGAGGTATTGAGAAAAGAATACATTTATTTTTTATATCACTTATAATGCAGAAGTTTTCATATTTACAGTGCAGAAGTTCACTCCCAGATCTCAATGATTGTGCCAGGTGTAACCAAAATTTACTATTTTTAAATCTAGCTCCCTTTACCAGAGAAAAGTCTATGTTTTGTTCCAGTGTCTATTCCTTAAGAAATGTCACTTCTGTGAAAAATAAAATTGCTTTTTCTGCCTGGAGATGGTGCAGATACAAATATGCTATCCTGTTTCTGCCTGCAATAGGTTGTGTTCTATTATAATTTAAATTAAATTTAAAAGTGTAAATGCTCAGCTATTTGAGAAGAATGGAGTGAAATTATGTGACATTCCTGAAAAGAAAATTTAAAAAAAAAAAAGAAAAAAGAAAGATTTTACCTCTGAGATACATATAAAATATCCACCTATATCTGTACTGGTTTGCGTAGCCAAGAATAAGTTTAACATTTTTCCTTTATCAGTTGCATTGTACCTTGCTTCAAAAACAATGAACACCAATTACCCAGTAGTAATACATGAAGACTTAGTTTGGATTGGTGCTCGACAAAACATACAAGTATTTCCCCCTGAGATGTGTAAGAGAAGACTATCAGACTTTATAAATCATCACTGAATGGATGAACATACCCACGTGATTCAAAGAAGTCAACAAAGGCAGCATTTTCAAATTTGTTCTACTGTAAGAATGAAAGTAAATGGTAAAAAGCTTCAAAAGGATCATTTTTCAGAAGTGTAAAATAACAGTAAATAATAGATTACAAGAGGGTACATTGTTACTGTTGACTGGCTTTGATTTTCATCTGTAAGTTTATGCACCAAGAAAACAAATACTTTGCAGAATTCTTACTGAGGCAATGTATATTAAGAACATAGTTTAAGTTATAGCATCACTTCATTGCTCCACACATTGAATCTCATCCCATTTCTTAACTGGGTATCTATCCTTAAGTGCACCATATCTAAATAGCAATAAAATATTAAAGATTGTATTGCTGCTGTAGCCCTGACTAAAAAAATAAACAAATAATAATTACATGCCATAAATGAAATCTGATCAGTCAAAATCTATATGTATTCTTCCCACAAAAAATAATTTAATTTCTCTGTAGTCAGATGTATGAATTTTAGTAGTGGATTTAGCAGTAGTGAGGGACATTAATAAGAGTGAGTTATTCATTATTCATTATAGTTATTCATTAAAGAAAGGTAGATGTTGCTGTCTAATTGTTAACAAAAATAATTTGGATTTTCTTTTGTTGGTTTTCATCAAATAAAGACCTGCCCATAAAATGATACAGTTGCATTGTAACACAAAAGTACTTATCTTGAGCCAGTAACTCAAAATAATTTTCAATCTGGTGTCCTAACATAGTATTTCCCCAGTATAACAGTGACAAGTAAAATCAAATCTGATCTTGGTTATAAAGAGAGGTATAATATGTCAGAGTCGATTGGTCTATGGTATCTGTCCTGTAATAGTATCCTGTCTGCAGTCATGAAGGGTTAATTTTTTATAGTAGCTGGGAGGGACCATGGCCAAGGCCCAGATGTTATAGTAGGGGGCTTTCTGTGTAAATAGTTTCTTTTTTTTCTTTTTTTAATTCATATTGTAGCTGTTACTATTCGTTTTCTTATCTCATTGCTGTTTCCAGTAAACTGTTCTTATCTCCAGCCATGATCTTTGCCTTTTTTGCCTTCAACTGGGAGTACGGGGGAGGGGAACTGGCACAGATTTCACCATTACTAAATTGGAGAATACCATTCCTAAACCATGACAAATAGATAAACAGAGGTTCACTGATAATCCATATCAGATGCTCAAAATTTACTCTGAGCCCAAGAAAACATTTCAAGATAGTATTTTCTTTATTAAAAAGGACTGGATATGAAGTAAAAGTCAGTTGAGAGGAGTTTAAATTCAAAAGTTTGGATAAAAAGACAGAATAGAGATCATTAGTACAGAACTACCTGCAAAACACAGGTATGACAAATAAGCACAACGGTCTGAGATTTCAATGAGAGGTTAAAGCCTGGAGGCATCAGCCATTTAGGTATTTCAAAGAATATAATAAAAGAGTAGCCTGTAAAAACACAACCCAATCCAACATGCATAAACTGAAGGTGGTGTGGAAAAGAAATGAATAAAGTTTAAATGCATTTGAATTCTCAAATTCCAGGTCCTGAGCAAGACAAAATAGAACTTTCAAACATCTATTAGCATTTCAGACATACTCCTTTTTGAAACATTTTTTGTAAAATTAGTTTACCTACAAAACAAACAAAAAAAGCCTTTTCATATTTATCTTTTTATATACTGGTAACATCATGCTGCTGAATGCACACTATCTGTACTTCAAAATGGGATTAGTAATTGCTTAAAAGAGTAGTCTTGTTTTAATTTGGAAGTGATTCATATGACCTTGTTGCACAAAATTTCTCATAAAACCTATTTTTGGCAAAAATGACCTTTGCATTTTGCTGTGTACTAAATCAGGAAAATCACATCACGTGCTTAATACATGTCAACAAAAATACATATCTATTCATTTTAGGAATACCTCAAGTTTGGGGTCTTTTTCCCCTGTGGTCTAGCATCATTCTATTCTTTTGAAAATGAGGATAAACAAGATCTTGGAATTTCCTTCTACACATACATGATTTGGCGTTTAAATTCCATTTTCAGGAATGAAAAGATTTTTTTGCAAATTAGTAAAGTAACAAATAACTGTATTTCAGCTACTCAGTGTTACTTTCCAAGTGTCTTTCCTTTCCTACAGCATCCCACACAATATGTGACGTAATGTGATGTAGCTTACTTTAATAGAAGAGCAATGACACTGAACTTCTAATGGGCAATACAAAGCATATTTCCATGGAAACTTGCTGTGAAATGCATGATGTGTAATAACTACTTACTGTCTGGTAATTACTTATTTGTCAAAACTCAAGTTCTTAAATGCCCACATCCCATGATCCCTTTAAACTACCTAGAGTAAAATATAGATAACATAGCAAATATAAATAATAGATCTAGCAAGTCTAGGAGTTTTTGATTGGTGGATTGGTTGGTTTTTTAACAGATAAGGAAGTTAAAATCCTGGATCTTCCTTACTTCAATGAAAGTGTGAGAAAGTGATTGTAACAAATGGAAATAAAAGCAACAGACTCCTGTTAATCACTAATACACCAAGAGGCTGATGCAAGTGATCTTAAATCCAAAAGAAACAAACATTCTCTTACTGTAAGGTAGATGCAAATATAGTACTAGATTTAAAATAGTTTGGGTTGCTATCATGTCAAAGGTAGAAGGGAATGGAATGAAATGTATTCTAGAGATGGTTAAATACACACTAGAGATTGCCTCCTATAGGAAGGTATCACTAGAGTTTTAGGATAAAAAAAACAACTTAAAAGAAACAATTTGAAAGACGTTGTGTGTTTGACACACACAATATGCATGTATCCATTTTGAATAATAATCAAGAGTCCTGCTTTTAACCATGCTCTTCATTGTGATTCTCTATGCTGGCCCCATACAGTCTTTACAGCTACTGAACCTCAGCTTGAAAAAACAAAGTTATGCAAATGATAAGTGAATATTTCTATAAATCAGTTTAGAATCCTATTAACATGATAAATATGGCCCTTCAAAACCCTCGTTCCACTGAAACTGACTCAACTGTGACAGTGAACTTCTTGTGACTGCTGTTGATAGCCCCAACATATAGGCCCTGATTTAAATAGCCTCTGATGTTAGATACCTACATTCAAGAGTCTAAATAGCAAGTCTTTGTCCAGAAGAACAAGAAGTATCTTTGCAATTTAAACTTCAAGCATTCAGATAAGTAAATTACTTCTGGGGAAAAACAAACAGAAAAAAATTCTCCTGAAAAGGTTGTGCGTGTCCACATTCACTTTTACACTAGTTTATCTCCAAGACAGTGTTTTGATCTGTTTTAATATTGAGCTTGTGCATCTCTAAGATGGAAAGGCTTTAGCACAATATATACTTTGCATTCTCTCCGCATGTTGCAGGGGAACACAGCAAATGCAATTAACTGTGTTTTGAACACAAATATGCTGTAAAGCACAGTGGAAGGACCAGAGACAATGGGCACAAATTGAAACACAACAAATTGAATTTAAACCTAAAACCCCCACCTTTTTTAACTGTGATGGTGGTCAAACACCAAAATAGGTTCCCCAGAGGGCTGTGGATTCTCCATTCTTCGAGATATTTAAATCACAACTGGACACAGGTTGGGAATCCTGGTGTAGGTGACTCTGCTCTGAGCAGGGAGTTGGACCAGGTGATTTCCAGAGACCCCATCCCTGCTCAGCCTCTCTGTGGTTCTGTGAACTACTCATGTATAATCTTACCTCAGCTTCTCTTGCTCCAAAGCTCCAGCATATAGTTTGGTCTGGTACCACATGCATGAAATGTTGAAGAATAAGGAGCCAGTGGAAGAAATAAATTCTTTTTCAAGAAAATCAGTAGGGTTAAACCAGCCAAGCACACTGAAAACAATGTATGAGAAGCAAGTATTTCTGTGTGGGAGTGCAGGTAAACTATAAAGGTGTCATCCCAAACATTTGCACATATACTATCTGTGTTTGATAATGCAGAGGCGCATTTAGATATAATACTACAATGCTGTTATGTAAAGTTCAGTAATAAAAACTTCTTTTTTGAAACTGAAGTCTCCACAAAGAATGAGAAGGTATGATTACATAAAGAGATGAACAAATCCTATAAAGTTTGACGTGGCATTCTAAAACCTGTAAGTACACACATTTCTTCATGAAAGGGAAAGCATACTCTGTACCCATGACAGTTTGCTTGTTCAAACACAAGTAAAACTTGCAAGTGATTTCAAGAAATTCTTAAACAAATAATCAATGAAGATTCTTACTATATTGCAATACAGAGTGACAGTAGAAGTGAAAATAATAAAAATCCTGAGCAAACCAACTCAGTGAATATTGCAAAATGTGAAAACAGAGGCATCATCAATAAGAGCAATGCAACTACATCTAATACAAGAAAATATTAAAATGGAAAGTCTTTTATAGCTAGTGGGTCTTTAAACCCAAATGCCGAAACTGAAAGGTGAAAATCTGAGGGCAGCAAGAGCTCCAACTCAGAAATTGAAACTGAAAAGAGACAACCCAGAGGCAACATTCATTCAAACCCTGATGATCAGTCTGAAAGAATAGAGCCCGAGGGCAAAAAACGTTCAGACCCTAGCAGTAAATTTGAAAGGAGAGAGCTTTAGGGCAGGAATTGCTCAGACCTTAACAATGAGCTGGGATGGACATATCTTCAGGACAGTACCCACTCAGGAGGCCTGGGACTGGAAAAGTAAGGAGTTAGCAGGGGACTGTGCATCCTAGAGCCTCTGATAATGAGCCTCATTGAACCTCTCTTTTATTCTGGCCAATACCAAATACTGAATTTAAATGAATGCATTGCACTGCATACTTAAGGAGTAGAGTAAGAGAAAAAACAGGAGCTACAACACAGTTAGTCCTAAACTGAAGCTGCATCCTTCAGTGTGCAATTCCAAGCTATCACTTTATGCTAACAAAACCGACTGGTCAAAGAGCTTGCCTAATGTGAAGTGTGTCTTTTCAAATGTCATTATCTTTTTTTCAGAGTATTCAAACTCTTCAGCAAAACTTAACAAAAGTGACTTTCTCTGCACAGTACATAGGCCATATAACCCCATTTGCTTTTTTTTGTCTTACTGGTATATATTATGTGGTGATCTGTGCTCAAAAATTTTAAGGAAAAAAATAGATATTTTCCAGTGATATGGAAAGAGTTTTGTAAAGTTGGAGTTTTGCAAAGGGAAAAACCTTACTTAGTAAATCTTCGCAAATGCTCTCCCTTTCTAAAAAATAACGAAACCCAAACATGAAGTTTTTCAGGATCATACAAAGACTGCCTAAGTTAGATATCCTGGTATCTAAAAAAGAGATGTTTCTTTCCCATGGTGCAATCCTGACTACTTAAATCAGGATCCTAAAATTCACACATAAGGTAGCTAAGTGAAAGAAGAACCCCAGAGGTCTCCAGAAGACAGATCAGAACCCCTAGAGTGGGTGACTGATCTGAAGACAGTCTGAGAAAAAAGATTTTAGAGTTGTGTTCCCTGGAATTCCTCTATGTTCAGCCAATTAATATCTAATGTCATAAACACCCACTTGTAGCTACTGATAACCAAAGCATAAGGTCTAGAATAACCCTAAAGATCTGAAAAATGGAATATCTCCTTAAATGCATTCTTTCACTGCATATATCCTTCTATGACAAAGTGAATCAGGTTTCAATTTTTTGGGTGTTTTTTTTCCTTTCTTTTTTAGAGAGTACCTTCAATTACAAGCATGTCCATTTTTCAGAGGTCAAATGCAACTGTTTTTGAGCTATACAGGGCTTTGTCATGATGTTTCGACCCTTTCAAAAATATGTCGAATGTGCTATTTCTTCACAGGAAGTAATAAGTTTTCAAACCTTTATCTTTATTGCCATTATGCTCAAACTATTTTAGAAGTTAATTTGGAAATGGAATGACTTGTAGATTCTTCCCGTGACCACAGATTCTTTTTTCCTTTAATGAGGTAGTAGTTGATGCCTCTTAATGGGAATATCTGACTGTTCTGCTTCATGGCAATTCTTATATATTCAAGAATTATGGAAGTAATTGTGCTCTGTAGGAATATGTCCCACTACAGCTAGTGATATGGTTCTCAGCTTTCCAATTTACGTGTTTTAAATTAATGGCTGTTTACTCTGCTGTATAATAAAAAGAGTAGTTGTCACTGGAGTTAATTCATTACATAGTGCTTTATTTCTGAGATTCACAGTCTTTCCATGTACAGGACACAAAGTAAACAATTACAACAAGCATATATCTGTCAAGATATAAGGAAGCATTTAGATTACCTAAGCCATTTTTCTGCAAAGACACATCACTATGTCAATTAAAAGACTTTAAAAGAATGTATTTGTCATCTGAAACTGATTAGAAGAAATGTCAGTTGAGAGAAAATGAGTAAAAGAGCTTTAAGCACCAACAATCTAATTGTTAATAGAATGTAGATTTCATTCATTACAAGCATTTATACCATTTGTTCAGTACTGCCTTCAGCACTTAAGGGAAAATAAGACTGATTTTGCCTGCTCTGTAACATAGCACTCAATAAATATCCTTGAACATACATTTCATCACTGCTGCTTCTTAGTATAGGAAAAATTTGAACATCTTTATCCTTCAGAAAAGTCAAGATCTAGTTTTTGATCTTTGGAGTCTTACCAGGTCAGTTGTAAGCAGAATAGTCATTCCAAATAACCTACCAGAGGAAGAAAATCCATCTAGAAAGGGAACCATCATCTACCTGATGTTTTTTCCAGCATGCAGTGTTGCCTCAGATTTAAGGGGAGGGGGATAACATAGACTGTGTAGAAACACTGAGATAAACATTTGAGACAGAAATGTCTCTTTAGAATTTGTCTCTTTAAGGATTCTGTATTGCTGAACTCCTAGAAATATTTATCTATTAAAGTAAATTTTGTTAAATATTTTAAGCATGATAATTTTCATATTTTTTGCGTAAGATATTTGATCCTCTCTCTTCCTCTTTTTAAAGGCAAATAATGTATGTGTTATACAAATGGAACATTTTGAAAGGCAAATTGTACTGCAGTCTTAAAACTCTCAGTAACTAAAAAGGCACTGCTACATTATGGAAGTAATGAAAATAGCTGATTATTATTTAACAAAGGAAAAGATGTTTCTGAGCATGAGCAACTTTCTGCTCTCATTAAAGAAGTTGATCTAATAAAAGACTTCAAAGCTTTAGTATTACTGTTTGAGAAATGTGATGTTTACTTCTTCAGTCAACAAAGTAAAATAATTAAAGAATACTCAAACACTTTACTGTGATGTACAGTATTTTCAAGATCCAGTAACTTGTTTCTCAGTTCAAAGTCTGAGAAAATGTAATTGAAATTTTTATTAAGGCATTTGAAGAAATAAGAGATGTTATAAAGTTGTAAAAAAATGTCCAGTGGTCAAGACTCTGTTAGATTAAACATCAATATGAAATTCTGAATCAACGAATCATGTTAGTGGAAGATTTACTCTGGATGATGACTCAGACAATGAATTAGGATTTTGGCCAAATATCAAACCCATAGTCATGATTCTGAAATTCATGTCTAGCTAAATACGTATGATTACAATAGAAATTATATATGTGAAACTTATTGCAGCATCTGGTCCCTTTTGCAGTTTAAGTCATCTCCCATTTAATCTCTGAACCAGTATAAACAGTCTGACATCTCAAGAAGTACAAGTTGTAGCTGTGCATTGACTGTAAAATGCTTTGGGCAAAACGAAAGACTTGAATAGAGTTATTCTGAACATTGCTTTACATGCATGATTTTATTATGCTCCTGAATTATAGATATAGCAGCTTATTCCTGTGTCATTCATAAGCCTACCATTGTAAACAAAAATAAAGAGTAGGTTTTTACGTATGTATGTATACGAAATCACTATGTGTATAAATATGTATACACACGCACACAAATCTGTACAGAACTTCTTCCTAAATACACCTTCTAAAAATCTAAATCTAAAATTTTAAATACAATGCTGATTTATTTCTATTGCATATGACAAGTAAATTGGGAGTCAAGATCTGTTATTTGAATACTTTAAGGTGATATTTTCTTTTCCTAGACTTTTTCATTTACATTTAAGTAACACATCCCTTGGTAGTTATTAACGAAAGCTAAAGAAAATATTTTTAAGGAAAAAAAATGTTTTCACTTCATTTTCATTTGAAATTTTTCATTTGCATTTTCTTTGCTTATGGGGGTATTTTCTCTGCAAATATCTCAGAACACATGATATTTCAGTTAGGAAGATTTACAGTGCTGAAGTATTCACTTGAAAATGTAAAGTACAAAATCAAATACAACAGGACAGAAAAAAAAAAATAAACCAGTCATATTTTCATTTCAAATAGTGAATTCAACCCTTTAGAATCAACACAGAAATCCATGTAATAAAATCTCAAAAGAAGTACAGTGAACAACATATTGAAAAAGGTTTACCACCTTAAACCAGAACATTCTCTCTTTTTGTAAAACATTTTTTTACTGCTTTTGAGAAAATTGATCTGTAAACAGAACACTGCACTGCCTTGACAAACAAAGCAACACTCAACATGAATTCATGAATAGAAAGCAGTGTTATTGTCAATGTTAAAAATGTAGCCCATGTTAATATTCAGCATTAATATTTTGAATTAAAGTCTGATTAACACATTGGGAGTTTCTACTGAGTTCAGTGAGCCCATGGTGTCCATCTTAGTGTGCATCTCACTAGGCTTGTCTGAGAAAGCAGGCAATGTGACTCTACCTGCATTTGAACATCACTAGCTCCGGCTCAGTAATGCAAACTTTCCTTAAGCTGTAGTCACTGGAGAGTTTAAAGATGGATAAGTATCATATCTGTTTCACAGGTAGTGAGACTAAGACTCAGAGGCTTTACAAATTCCCACAGGGACTGCCTTGCAGACTCAGTCTCTCCTTGGTCTGTGCAGTGTGCTCCTTCTGCCCTTGTGACTGTGTTTCCACTGTAACACTGGAAAATTAACAAATTAATCTGTAATTCAAAAAATTCTCTGAGGAAAAAAGGAATGGCCACAGAATTCCTGAAAAGTATTTATTCTGACCTTAGAGAAAAGCATTTAAAGTGTTTGACAGCAAAACCTCCTAGAAAATGAGGATAAATAGTGAAAAGACCTGTGTAATTGCTTTCCACAGATCATAGAATCACAGAATTGAGTAGGTTAGTAAGACTCTCAAGTCCAACTGTTATGCCAGCACTTCTAAGTCCACCACTAAATCATGTTCCTGAGAACCACATCTACACATCTCTTAAATACCTCCAGGGATGGTCACTCCACCACTTCCCTGGGCAGCCTGCTGAAGTGCTTGATAACCTTTTTGATGAGTCAAACCTTTTGAGTCAAACAAGTGGGCTGATGGAGATAGCTGCAAAGTACATACAGATGCTAGTGTTTACTATATATATATGTATATATATATATATACACTATATAAAGGGAAACACCAAGAGAAAAAAGATGTACATAAGACATCTACAATGGACTGCATTCTTTGCAAATTACTACAGCTGTTGTGGTGAAATACCAAAACCAACACAGTGATTGCCTACATTTGGTTAAGTATTTCCGAGATCCTCACCAGCATAACTGACCAGTAGCTTTCCCGCAGTATCTTTCCTGCCTATACTTTTAGAAATAAAATTTAGACGAAGGACACATGCTGGGACATAGCACGCTCTCTCAAGCTGTAGGTCAAATTAAATACTGTAATAAAGATGTAATAAATTAAGTTACATTTTCAGAAGTGCATTATTTTGTGCTATATCAGCTAACCCTATTAAAAACATAAAGCAGAAAGACATCATCTGCCACTGTGGCAAGACAAAGGGAGTTGCTGGGAGCTTAGCCTTTCTGAAAGCCAGTCCACTTATATTCAGTATCTGAGTTTGGTTTTTGGAGCCTAGATACACATTATTACCAAATATCCTTAAACCTTTCAGAATTCTGATTTTCTTTGATAAAGTAATTCCAAATAAATTTAATTTAAAAATACATGCCTCCCGTTTATTCCAACAATTTATATAATTTGCCTTAATGTTACCACATGATTTATAACAAATGGATATTATTACCTTGTTTGCTGTCCTTCCCTACAATAATTGTGCAAAGAGTGGTGCCATGTCCCATGATCTGCCTAGATTTGATGATGTCAATGATGAAGCTAAATTTTAGAAACCACTTACCTAAGACAAGGTCATATGCAAACAAGCCTTCTGTCACTCCTCAGGCCTCTTGCCTTTTCCCACAGCTCTCCGACAGCATCTTTGTCAGAGGTTCACCCCCCACTTTCCTGCTGTCCAAGTTCCTTCTTCCCTTCCACCCAACATTTCACTATGCACACGCACACTAAAGAAAAAGGCCTTTAGCTTTGATTCAAAGGTAGGGGTCTTGCAATTTTGCCTCCTTCCATGAAAGATAATGTCATTCATTTCTGAGCAAAAGGTCGAGGGGAATGTTCTCACACTGATGTGAAGAAAGACCAGATCACCCAAATCAAATAGTAGTAGTGAATAACTCAGTATTTATCTCATATTAATAACTCAGTAAATATCTCATATTTAAAGAGTAATTTATTACTGCTACTCCTGTTGATCATCCTTCTCCTTAATCTAAAACTGGAATTTTATCTGCAGTCCAATTCATTTACTGTGGAATTGGTGCATAGTGAATTGTCCAACACCTCATAAAAATAATGTTACATACAGTGAGATGTGGTGTTTTATGCCAGTCCAACATCTGGCAGTGTTTCCATTGATTTATAGTATTTTTTTTTAGCATTCAGCAATGGCAGAGAGAATGCTAAAGTAGAGTATTCACAAATTAAATAGAAAAACCTAAGGAACACTCATCTTCTCTTGAAACATTCTTGTGTGCATAGAAATGAAAATCTGCATGAATTCATATTCAATAGAAACAACTGGGCAGAGGATACTATCCCTACATGAATTTTAAAGCTTTCAGACACTTCAGACACAGACATTTCCATTTTAGTAAAACTGCTTTGTAGACAATGCACAGTGTTTGATCCTTACTAGAACACCTGCTTCATAATACGCAATCTTGACATTAGAAAAATAATTAAAATATAATAAATTCTGTGTAATGCAACATTTAGTGCTAAAGAGCAGCTATTGAATGACACTTCCAGTGAATGGAGCCAGAATGTCTGGTCATTAGATGATAGCAGCAATACTTTAGGTAGTAAACAGATGTCAAATGAATTCATCAATACAAATAAAAATCTGCTTAACAGGATCTAAACTCAATCTTTTAAAGTATCAGTAATTTAATTATGCTTTCCATACACAAAGAATAAACTTATATTTTTTACTTGAAATGACCTTTCATTTGGAGTGTTAAAAGAGCAAAGTAGGGAAGGAGGAGGAAAACAAACGTTCAGGAAAGTCTCAAAAAAAAATGCAGTTCATTCTTCCTTCGTGATGAGCTGCAGAACCTTTCCATAACACATTTGCCATCATCTTCTGGACCACCATTACACAGAAAATGACACTGCTACAATGACGTCCAGTAAAAACACACACACTACATGTTTCCTTGTTGATAGTGCTCATAAGAAAATATTGGATGGCATAAACTAGTATATAGTTACAACTGAAGGAACATAATGTAATTAGATTACTCTGTTGCCTTGTCCATGTTATTGCTTTTTTTCCACTCTCATCCTTCCTATTCAAATAATGTCTTTCCAGAAATTAAAATAGAATGAAAGCTCATGGGTTTGTTTGAATCTGCATAATACCATTCCAGATGCTCTGCTTTATCTTTAGCTCTCAGTAATAATTAGGGAAAACAGAGTATTGAATTCGGAGGCCCAAATTTCCAAGAAGAATAGGGAGTCCCAGATTACACAGAATAGAATTCAACAGAATTCAGATCATGTAGTCTGAAATACCAGATGCAATTCCTTGCATTTCTGTCATAAAAGAATGTCATCTAAACCTTTTGTCTTCTCACAGTAATTCTCCTAACATATTTTCAAGTCTGTTTGGGTTTTTAACTATGGCGATGGCTTTCCTCAACATGCTTCCTGATGCAGAATCCTACAAGAGGAATAAAATTGTTATCTCTGTAAAAATTAAATTTTCTACCCACTTCTCCTGTAATTTTCTCTGGATTATCCAACAAATATCCTTATTTTTCATGCTCTTTGAGGTGATTTGTACTCTTTGAGGAAAAATATTTACATAGTGACCAATTTTGCCTTATCCTTTCACAGAACAAGGAGGGCTTTTGTCTTGGCCCTCCAATACTCTCAGTGTGAATAGTCAGAAATTTGCCTAGATAAAATTATGCAGATATTTTTTCCCCTTTCTTCCCTCTGCCCTCTGGACTCACCTAGTATTCTCTTGTTATAATAATATACTGTCCTACTTCTCTCCATTTAATACATTTTTAATAGTTTCATCAGGTATAGTCAAATAATTCTTGACGTCAAGTCTATCAGTGTTGCTTTCATTAATGTAATAAAATTCTCTTTGGCTCTTCTATAATTATACTTCTGCCTTATTTTTCTCTACCAAATGTAATTTACATTTTCTTGAGGTTGGACTGGATGACAGACTGTGGTCTCTTCTAACCTTACCATTATATGATTCTGTGATTTTTTAATATTGTTAAGTAAGATCATGTGTAGGTAAGATCATGTGTACTTTATTACTTTGAGCTTCCTAATGTAGTTAGCGTTTATTGTGAAATTCTAAACAAATTGCTGACTATTTAAGAGGGGATAGCTGTAGCTAAAACAGGATGCTTCTACCTGTAGTTTTTCAGTTATGACTGTGCTACTTACAATCACACTTTACAACATAGTGTAAGCAGGCTGGCTAGAGATGAGGTGATCTTCAAGAGGCTAATTTGTTAGAGATATGAATTGCAGTTCACATCTTTCTGTATTAGTTCTAAAGCGAATGAAACAGGACTCAGAGATAAACTAAATCAAACTGGGTTAAACCATAGAAACTTTAGGTTCAGGCTGGAGTGCTTGGATCTACTGTTGGCTCTTTCATTATTTTCTATCCAGCGGATGCATTCCTGGCAGCAGAATTGAGGACTCCTTCTCAGTGATTCAATTAATAGCAGCAATGAAGCAGCATTCTCCAGCATGTTCTTCATTCAGCAACAAGCAGCTAATTCCTTTCTGCACGATCAGGGAGCACTAACTATGCTATGGCAATGTACGTGTGCATTTGTATCTTCCCTGGCTCCTCACAAAACTAAGCCCATAACTCAAACTTGGGGAGTAGCTTTAACCACAGAGAGTCCAGTAATGAAATTTATCTTCTTGCATTTTAACAAAATGAGTGTTATACTTTTATTTTAAAAACATAACTTTCTAAAGAAGTGGTTTGATGACATGCATTGTGAATGACCATTGTGGTGGCCTCAGTGAGATATAGCGCTTGTCCTTGTCATCATTCCTTGCCTTTGCCATGCTCTAGGCATCTGCATGCTGAACATACAGATTTTGGTTGGCCTCTTACTGCTGCCTAACTCTTCTCCTATTCTATACAGTGAGTCTCAGTGACAGAAAAGGTTTCAAGATCCAGCTGAAAGTGCTGATAATGATATATGATACTTTAGTAACCCTACTAATTAGTCTATTCTCCCATAGGTTCATGTTCCAGTGTAGATGACATAGAGCATGATAGGAAAAATAGCAAAATAAAAAGAGGCTCAGTGTGCTACTTCATCATACTTATAGCTGGACTTTCTCTGCAGTAATTATCCTCTGAATTTTCAAATCAATTTTTAATTTTTACCTATAGTATGAATAAAAAAAAACCAGTAATACTTTTAAAGTTGCAACTATGCTATGCTGTCCTATTTTTTTAATTTCTGTTGATTTCTGAAATTACTATGATGGGAGAGTGAAGGATGTGCTAACAAAACTCTCAATCACATTTTAATGTATACAGCCAACAGCTGGCACACTGGTATTGACTGAGGTTTGCATTGCTTTTCATATTGCCAGAAATATTAATATTATTGAATATTTAATATTTGAATATTAAAGCTAAGGTTTAGACAGATTCTCTTCCTCCTGCAACTGGGTCCAGACTTGCTGAGATTTGGAAAATGGACAAAATGCCCACAGTTTTAGAATGCTCCACATGCAATCACTACAGTTCCTCTGCATGGCTCTTGTTGACATGTGGCCTTAACTATTCACAACTCGTGGCCTATGCTGGATGATTCAGAAATGTCCCTATTACACATCATTGAAATTAAGTGCTGTATGCAGGAGAAGTGCTCATGGGTGTGAACATATGCCTGTGTGTGTAAACAAATTCCTTCCCGACCCCTGTAGTGATGTAGTGACCCTATACCTGATGCTATGAAGCAGGAAATCCAATTAGTATGCATAACTAAAATGTTATTATTGGTCATAAAATTATCCAACCCTTTCAAAAATCAGATCTATGAATTATGTGACTATACTCCTCAGGTTGACTTCATGCTGTATGAGGAAGTGTTTCCTTTAATTTGCTTCAGCTCTGCCTGCGTTATGTAGGTGGCATTTTGGTGTGAGAGAAGGTTGAGGCAAAGGGCTAATTTTCCTTCTAAAGTGTCTGGGAATGTGAGTTCAGGTAAACTCCTACAAGTGCATAGGTCTTTCACGTACACTATGTGGCATTTCCTAAGTCAAAGCAAAACAACAATCACCACCAGCAACAATATCTGTTTTCCAAATGTGTCCTAAAATGAAATGTCAACACTTTGATGAACAACTTCTGTAGTAAAACAGCCTGTATGAGACCAAATGGCAACAGATCACTGTTTACACAAAAAATGAGCATAATGAAACAAAATTACTCTGAACGGCAAAATTCCATGCTATTAAAAAAAAAAAAAAAAGTCCCCATTAGAGGCGATAGCAAACCACAATATCTTTTAAAACTTTGAGCATATGCAGATTCATCATCTTGACAAATAAAGCAGATGAGAGTTAGCAAAGATCATTAGTATTTACTGTGCTGTGAATTCGTCTCATAAAACTTCAGTTCCAAGGGGAAAACTCACTCACAGACCCTGAGTGGACAGGCTGCAAACCACGGAGATTTCAATGGCAAGTCCAGAGCTCTGGAATACCTTCTTTCTCTGACTAGAGAGATATTTTATCTCTACCAAAATAAATTCTTTCCCCCCAGTTCAGTACCATGGTAATATGAGGCTTAACATGATTTACTTCAATTTTCCCATAAATATCCTCTGAACATTAACTTCCATAAATGTATTTGAGGACACAGGTCCTTGAGGACGCCTGCACAAGCTGCTTTATTTGTATTTGGAGAGCAAAAAAAAATGTTATATTTGTGAATTTCCCCATGTTGCTAGTAAACTACACAAGCTTAATGGTGCAGTAAAAAACATATTAATCAAAAGTTATTGGTCAGTCTTTCTTACTGAGAACAGTAAGACATATCTCACAAATCACAGGTGACAATCACAATTCACAATCTTCTGAATGTTACTTGAAATTCTGAAAAAAAATTGTCTTTCCCTGCATACTCATACATACATACATTTGAAATAACTGTTTGGGATACAAGTGCATTGGACCTAGCCATTTTGGGTAGTTAAATATCCCTTTTCCCTCTTCTTGGTTCACACCTCATCTAGTACAGGCTCTGCAAACTGCACAAATATTGCAAATTGCTATTCCAAAAGATGTGCACCTTATCTGCTACAAAAACCTGTTACCTTTTTTCTTAGTCAGCCATGAACATTAAGTATCATACAAGAAATCTGCTTATTCTTGTTTCATGGATTTTATTACCTTGGCAACTAAGTGATCTGTTCAAACTGCTCTTTGCTGCTAGTTTTAGAGTTTTCTGTGTCACAGAAAAAACCATGAAGAGAGGATGAATAGGTAACTGACCTCCCTTATGTTTGCATCAGTTTCTACAGATGGGAGAATAGACACAGTGTGAAAATGAAGTCCTTGGTTGCTCAGAACCAGTGGTAGTTAATAGATTAGCTGGATTAAAAATAGATTTTTCTGTTTTATGACAATGACTAGCAAAATCCCAGTTGGGAATGGAATTTTATTTTTAATATATCAAAAGAATATTTTTAGTCTAGAGAAGAAAAACTGTGAAAGAAACAAATATTTGAACAAAATGAAATGTTCTTCTTTTCACATCCATCTTTGGATTTTCATTAACAAATAAGCACCCAAATCCTGTCATCAAAGCTTATTATAAATAAAGAAAAAGTAGACCCACTTCATAAGGGAGTCCTGTAAGACTCACTTTTTCTCAGATGACTGTGACGTTTTGTTGATTATTTCCAAAGGAGAAAAAAAAAGCAGTGACAGTGACATGGACATATAATGTTTCAGTAATGTTGCATTGGTGCCAGTGACAGGTGAAAAGTCTCCCAATCCAGCACGAGGATGAGATGGAGCCAGTTTCCCATATGCACGATCTGTGCCCCATCAAACCTCCCTCCACTCCACAGCACACTTCCAGGAAACTTCCCCTATTCAAATGGCAAGGGACTTGCAGCACCGTCTTTAAAATGATGAAGGCAGTATGCTCTACTGAAAAATACAACCAAAGCTTGATCTTTCTATAGAAAACAACCATACACAAATGACACACCAGGGAGCTGTATTAAACACTGTGCAGTGGTTTTTGTACCAAACATAACAGGATAGCAAATATTTTTGTGGGTTTTCTGTCAATCCTGTAAATTCAGTATGAAATGTGAAAAACGGGCAAGGCTCTTTTCTAAGTGTGATCATGATTAATAAAAGAGTTGGAGGGGAAAACTGTTGTGTGTTACAGCTCAGAAGCCTCATCGTAGGCTGCAGTAATAGAACTAATTAATGGAAGTGGGCACAGTAAGAAATGCCCTTGTGGACATTTTTTTGAGTTGTGCATCAGCCAGAAAATAATGTTATTCTCTAGCCTCACATGGCACTGGCTGCATCTTCATCTAGTCTCCAGAAAAAAACAAATGGAAACATGTTTTTCTGAATATTTTATACTGTTGAAAGTGAACTACATTTGACTGAATCAAACAGTTTGTTTAAAATTTTTATGATGTGTTTATCAGATATTCAGTGTTTTTGGAATTTTGAAAATAAAAAAGAAAAAACCCAATAGAAAAGAAATATTGGGGTTTACAAGACATAATCTACAAAAATAAATACATTTTTAAGGTTAAGGAGTATGTTTTTGAATGTTTCTGATGGAAATAAAACATGGCTATTTCTTTCTTAAATGTATTGTTCAGAACTTCACCTAAGATTAATTAAATTGAAGTAAAGGTTGGTAAAGTGTTTGCTTAATTTAAGATTGTGTATAAAGTTCCTCAGAACATATGTACATGGGTCCTGAAGTTAAAACTATAATCATTGCTGGTTTTGGCACGTTCAACACCTAAGCTTTGACTACTTTGCGGGCACACTCTCGGTCTTCTCTTCCTTAGACCATCAGTATTCATGAGAAAAGCAAGTAAATTTGACTAAGAGGGATATCGTTTTGTTTTTCTTACCCTGAATATACAAAGAAATAAGTCACCACCTGAAATTCAAATGTATGAGATACTTGTCTCCTGTAAGATCTCATATGGATATTCAGTCACTGAGCTGCATTAAACAACTTTCTATCCACTCCCACTCTTCTCTCACCTTTTTACCATTTGTTTTCTGACAGCTTCTACATTTTCATACCCTCCTTTTTAACATTCATTTTAGGTCTTCTATTTCCTGCAGCCCTTGCTGGCTGGAAGCAGTTACAGGAGCCAACCTTTTCTTACAACTCAGCTTTCTTGCTCGGACTGTAGTTGTAACCTGGCACTTTGCATGAATTAATTGATCATTCAGATCAAAACATTAAATATTTAAAGTGGCACCACACCATTCATAAAGTGAAACATAAAATGTTGTTTACTGTCTGCTAATTATTTTAGTTCAAGCAGGCAGACTCAACTGCCTATATTATTAAGTAAGCCTATAAAAATGAGCTAGGGACAGGAAATGTTCTTCTTGCTGGTAACAGTGCTAAAGATTAAGCTGCAATTCTCATTAACTATATTATAACATGAAAATACTTTTCTCCAAATTGTGTCAATACAAAGCTAAACGAATCATATTTGTCCATGTTTCCAAATGGTTTGGATAGAAGCTTACTAGTTGTGAAATCTCAGATGTTAATCATTTTAAGAGGTAAAACTAATGTTACTAATTTACTGGTGTTTGTGGCTATCTGTGCTCTCAAGTAGCAAAGACTTGTGTTCTCTAAAACAACGTACTTTAACACAAATTAGTTTGAAGCTTATCTTAAAGGAAAATGGATGATTTCCCCATTGGCCATACAACATCAATATATAATAATCCACATAAAACTTTTACCAGTGATCTATTTCTTACAATTATATATTTGCTATAGGAACATTATATAGGAACATCACCACTGGGTTTTGTGATCAGGAACACTGTAATGTGATGGAAACAACAATAAAAATTCACAATCATGCTGAAAAGAACTGTGCGAAAACCCATAAGAATTATGTTTTGATATAAAGTTTGATAGTTTCATTACATAACCTAAGCAACACAAGATTTCTGAGCTGGTATTTTCAATGACCTGAAACTGCATTCTGTCAAAAGTTTCACACAGTGGCCGAGTGCTGATTTGCAGTTTTGGACCAGAAACACTCAAAATTCTCATTTTTGTTAGACACAGGGGGACAGATCTAAAGGGAATGGAAGAGACTAGTTATAGCATGCAAAGAGGTGGGATAGATGTAAGTGCACATGTCTGTGAACTGCAACTTTTGAATGTTGCAGAATATAAAGCCTACTACTCTGTTGTGTGTCTCCACAGGACTCTGGAGCCTAATTATAGAGTCATATGAAAAAGTTCTGCTTGTCAGCAGAACTGGCAGGAGGGGAAAAAAAATCACATTTTTTGCACATTCACAGAAGAATAAAATATTTAGGCAGAAAACCATCATTGCTGCAGATGGACACTTATAGAACAAAAATGGGTAATTTTTGTGCAGCTCTGCTTGTTGCTAACATAGCCAGAATATATTTTGTAGTGGATCTAAAATCCAGCCTAGAATTCGTCAGTCACAACCAGTGGCAAAATATGCTTCCTAGGGGAGTAGAGGTTGAGGATAGCAGAAAAATTCAAGGTGGGGCAGCCACCCTAAAATGAGCAGGCAGGATCCCACCAAATTTAGTGTTGCTTATGCCAGCAGAGACTTTCGCTCTGGATAGTTTTTAGTCCTTATGAGTAAAGATTAGCCACAAAACCCTGATCACAATTATAAAAAGGCAAAAAGCAAGGATGTGACCCTAGCGTGGCAATAAGAAAAGAGAACTAGAAGAGGTGTGAGGGATATGCACAAGCCGCTAAGGAAAACAGGAGTAACCAGGTGCTAGTGGTCAATGGACTTCAACTGCTTACTTTCATTAAATTTAAAAGACAGAGTCTTTAAATGCATGCTTTGAATAAGAAGCATGCCTGTAAAAATCTATTCTATACCCAGAACATATCATAAGGGTAGCTAAGGTATTTTTAGGACAAATATAACTTGACAGGATGGTAGGCACAATACCTGATTCCCAATGGTGCTCAGGTGACAGCTTCTACCCAGCACATCAAAAAAACTCAATAACCCAGAACAGTGTTTTGTGTATGTGCTATGTGACCTTCTGCAACCCTAATAGAGGGATTATCCATTTGCAGGTGCAGGTCTGTGACACAGAAGATGAATAATTTATGTGGGCTTTCCCCTTCTTCCTCTCAGTACTGAGGAGAGAAACGGGGATTCATCACTGCTTGGTCTTCACCATTTCTGTACTACCTGACTTGTGTTTGCAGCCACTCGGTGAAAAGCCTGGCTCTTAAACTCAACCTGTAGTGACCTGCGCTTTCTGCTTTGGATAAGTGTTTCTGTCTTACGCTTGTTAAATGCAATGTGAATTTTATATGAAAGTGCTTTTTTTCTTATTTCCTTTTTCTTTCTTTTCCCTCGGCATCATCTAATTTGGCAGTCCTTGGAGTGCTAGAGAGTCTCTTTAATGTATCTCAAGGCACAAGGACTCTGACTTTACTGCATTAACAGAATACATTTATTTGCTTCTTTTATATGTGGCTATGGGAACTGATGAACGGTTGTGTTCTCAATACTCCCCTTATCTCCTTCTTCTTTGTCTGACATTAGCAATAAAATACAAATTCCAGAAATGGTAAACCAAGCATCCAAATTAAGAAAACTAATTTCATGACAGCTAACATGTGGGAAAATCTCAGGTGATGAAGAAATCTAAGGAAATATAAAGGAAAATGGCAACAATACACTAAGAGGAAATAATTATAACTAAAGACAGCAAATCCACTAATATTTTTATACACTAGTAACTAATAAATTCAAAATAAAAATTAGTAGAAAGCATTAAAAATCTCCTGCAATAGAATCTTCTCTCCATAACCTGTCAAAGCTTCTACTGAATTAACTGTTAGGCTGTTTTCTTAAACAAGGAAAAATTATTTCTTTCTCTATCTCTGAGGTGCCTTAAAATCTGTCCTATATTATAAAGAAGTAAAACAATTCTATGTTTAGTGTCCATGATCCTGGAAGTTAATTTTATTTGGTTTAATTTTTATTTTTAATTTGATGGATGGACTTTTTCTCGGCCAATTCAAAGAACAAGATTAGGTCAAATAAAAGGTAAACTTTTGCATTTGCTTTGCTCTTACCTCATCACAATACTAAAATAAACCCAGAAATAATAACAAAAAGTCCAAAATCACTGACTTGTATATAGCTATTTACAGTCTGTTTCTTCCACTGTAAAATATTCCAGATCCTATTATACCCTCTACAGGTAGTTTTTAGATAAATTCTTGGGATCTCCTAAGCTTCTCGGTTACTCTACTGTAGACTACAAGGAGTAAGCATGTCCATTACAGTTTCTGGAGAGGTTTCTCATAACCCACATTCTTTAAGCCAATCCTCTCAAAAAAGCCTATTATTTTTTCTGAAATCTTAGATAACACATGAATCTAGCATGCCGTTGTTGAAATAGAAATTATCTTCAGTAAACATTAAAAGTGTTCAACTGACTGTATTTTCTTATATGTCAGCTTTTACTATATGCAGAATACCACATATGAAACTACTAATCATTTTCTGTTGAAGCAAAATAACAAAAAACCATGATACTTTCCTTTTTCTCTCGTACCTTATTCTTGTTTACAAATCCCATAATCCTATATAATCATGCCCCTATTGTTTATAATTTTAACATATTTTTGTAAGCTTTGAAAGAAATCCTTAGCAAATACCTTTATATTCCTTTTACAACTACAGTCATACTGTTTCCAAAGAAGTATTTTGAAAAGATTGACGGAGAAAGAATCTTCATAGCAATTTATGGATAGTTAATGAAAACTTACAGAGATAACAGAAATTAAGTAATGACCCTTTAAGTGTAGAATCTTTAGTATTCCTATACACTTAAGGCTTCCCAATTTACTCAAACTATATTTATTTTCTAGGAATGGGCTTTGTTTTTTTGCATGATTTGATCAATCTGTCTAACTGTCTTGCTTCTACTTTGCAGAAAATATGCAAGAATTTAATTCAAATTCAACTGAATAATGCTGCTTTGACGCTGCTTATTTTCTCCAGTTGTTGATTAATATGCCCCTTGTGCAAACATCTCTCTCCTACCTGATGCTTTCAGTAATATCTCAATTCGTTGCTGATGACATTCAAATTTCCTCCAGAGATGTCTTTTGAAGTCACAAACAGAGGATTATGCCCATCAGTGAATGACTCAGGCACAAAGTGATTGATAAGGCAAATAAATACTTAGATCTTAGCAATCAGTCAATTGTGATATGCAAGAGGGAAAACAAGACTGCAGACATTTCAGCTCTATATCACGTTTTCCAAATTATCTCTGTATGCCAATGGTCCTCTTAATAAATTATCCTCCCTGGTTATCTGATCTGATCTAAGTTTTCAATTATGTCTCTTATCAAAATCATGTAACAAGGTAGTCTTCCTGAGTCTGAAGCTATTTCTGTGTCCAAGAAATAGCTTCCAAAGTCCACACAGAGAAAATACTACACAATTGGTTTTGAGTTGAGAAGATGTGCATACACATATCAGAGAGACTTTGTGACATCGGAGAAGTCATGGCTTTATTCCCACATTCCCTGAGCTGACTTTTATGTAAGTGGCAACAATACATGACATTGCAGGTGTTAAAGGGGAGTAACATTTTGAGCATCTTGCATAGTATGAGACTGAGAAATCAAGACCTTGTATCACCTAAGATGTGCAAAAGTAAAAAAAAAAACAAAGAAAGAATAAGGTCATGGCACAAGGGTGAGTAATATTTTTTTTAATTAATGATTTTTTGATTGACCAAAACAAATAAAAAATTTAAATAAGGAGAACTTATCTTCTAAAAGAATGTATTGTGAAAGTCCATATACTGATTTTATTAAGATTTAATCTGTACAAGATTTTGGAAACCTGAAGAATAAGTCAATTTAGAAAAGAGGTCTAAAAAATACACATTTCAGAAGTAATTGTGGACTGCTGGTAGAGTCTTCAGACAAATTTGCAAGACATTTTATAGCATGTATGTGTGATCATTACACATGTCATTGTGTTCCAGATCGTATCTTGGGCTTTTTTCTGGTGTGGGAGGTGATCTTGAAGAAATCTGTGCATGATCATGGTAGCATGGTTGTGAAACACAGATGTCTTCCCTCAGATATAAGCTTTTCAAAGGTCACAAATAACAGCAAAAAAAAGGAATGTTTTGAGTGAAGCCATATGTTCTTTGATTCAGGGACCATTTCATGTTTACAGCACTAGTACAATGCAATCCTGATTTATGATTGTTATGCCTTCTGCCACGATGATGGTAAGAGTTAGAAAGAAATAAAGGACCTTGCTCATAAAACAACAATAAAAAAATCTTCTATGACAATCAGAGACTAAATAATATTTAGTATGGACTTGTGATGTGAATTGGGCACCTGAGGCAACTGCATTTTAAAGTGGTATCTGCATTTTTTTAATATACGTAAATAGATGTACCTACAAGTTAAGCCAAAAAAGAAATTCTACTATTTATATATGCAATTGGTAAACTGAACATCAAAGTAACCGAGGTAGTAGATACAGAATTATATATGGTTTTATTCCAGTTTTGAAAGTGCAACCTTACATCCAAAGTTTACTATCATTAATTTGGTCCAGAAAGTGGGCTGTAGTATAATATTCCAGGCAATGAATGCTTGTGGAAAAAATATTAGTGAGCATAGGAAAAACAGATTGAAGGGAATTTTAATTTGTTTCTATGTCCAGAACTTCAAATGAATTTCTGTGCTAGACATACTAAAATTCCTATATAGGAATAAGAGAGTTCATGAAATTTTCAGTATTTTCTATTCCATCCATTTCATCTGTACATTTTGTCCCCTATGCAAGCCATCACAGGAATAAACATAAAGATAAATGAATAATCCCGATTACTTCACAGTAATATGAATTTGATAAAGCTGAATGACTCTATCAGACCAGCAGTGTTCAATGTTATACAAATGTTTCAGCATGTCCAGAGTAATTTTCTGGAGTGTCTAAAATATTTAACTTTTGGAAAATTTTCTCTGTGAGAACTATCTCAGAAGAAGAGGTAAACCATGCCCTATGATTTTGTTGACTCATTTTGTTGTGGTTTTGCTCATTACACCTCAACTTTTTGTGGAGACCTGCAAATAACGAAGAGTAAATAGCATATAAAAGCTGTGGAGGAGCTAACAGGGATAATGGGTGATCTTTCAGAAAATATAATGCATATGTTCTTAAACAGGTAATAATTAACCACCTTTTCCAAGAGTAAATTTCTGTTAAGCTCCTTGCCATGTAGTTTTGAGGCCATATTTGTGGGGAAGATATTGCAGCAGACACGTCTTCTAGATATGTCTCTTCATGGCTAAGCAAGAATTAAAACTTTTAAAGTTTAGTGCCTGAATGTCTTCTCAAAGTAATATTATGAGGAGGTTATGCTTTTACATTAGCTTCTTCTGATACTATGACCAAATAGTCTTTTTCATTTACCTGCCCATCTGTGTAGCCACTACTCTTGGTTGAATGCTTTGCTATAGCAGGTTGGTTACAATCTATAGCAGGAATATTGCAGCCACAAGGCAGTGTCCCTCATGTACTTAATGAAGACTATAAAATTGATAAAAATAAAATGGGATTCATGAATTCTTGTAAAGTGATGTTATTTGGTAAAGGAAGACACCTAAAAGACTGGTCTGATACTATGTCTGCATCAATTACAAAGTCATACATTTAGTCTTGATCAAAATAATTTGAAGGCTAGGAGTCCCACTGAATATATAGTAAATCTTTAACAATTAGAAGTAGAACGTTTCTCACTCACAAGGAGGCTGAAGCCACAGTATGTTGAGTGAAAAGTTGTTATCCTTTACCCCTCTCAGGAACTGCGATGATCAAAGTTTGTCTGTTTTTAGTTCCAGGAGCAGAAGGTTCCCCAACAATAACATCACGTTTTAACACCATTTACAATAAAACCTTTAAGAGCATACTGAAAAAGGAAATTCCCAAAAGAGATTTCTGATGGATGGAAAGAGTTTGATGTATTTTCTATTTCTAAGGATGGGAATGGAGAAGAGTTATCAATTTTTCCCGAGACTGACATGTAAGTTTGGTCCTGAAGGAGATGTAAAGAGGTGAGCTATGATGTTTTAACTAGCACATGACAGCATGCATTACTCTGTCATTCTGACATAACCTCATGACTCTGTAAGCTTAGGAGCTAGTCTAAGTGGATGACTATATAGAATAAGTATGGGCATGTGTGATCAAGAACATCAGTTGTAACACGGAAGGTAATTCTAATGTTTTATTCTATTCACAACATACAGAGTCTGACATTGTATTTCCCTTATTACATATCCACTTGTAACACCTTAGAATTGATTTGTTGCCTTTATGAAGTACAGTGAATCATCCTGAATTTCCTTTTAGAAAGCAGCACATAAGCAAAGATTAGATTTTCTTAAGGTTCACACACTTTGCGATATTTTCATAAATCAGACAAGAAATTAATTGTAAAACAGAACAGATTACATTTCCTTCCATTAACCAGAAAATGTTACTGTTGCTTCCATTCCAGCTTACAAAATCATTGCTCTCATACATGTGTATAAACACATCTACACATACATACATGTACAGTATGAGACTTTTAAATCTTTAAGTAAAATAAGAACATATTTATCTTAACAAGTTTTAACAATTTCATAATTTTTGAAAAGGTACCATCCCCTAATATAGCGTTATTGATCAAAATCACTCAGAAGATAAGAATCAATAGGGACTCCATCACTTCCAGAAAGAGTATTTTTCCCTTGTAAAGTGCTAAGAAGTTGGTAATCCAGGGTGTAACAGACTCTGAAAAAAGCATTAGAGAAGCCATGCACAGAAGGAGGAAAATAAATACTATAAAGCCCCTACTAATACAATATTAGCTAGCAAATGTCTGTTTGACATTGATTCTCAGGAAATTAAGAATGCAGTATAAACTGCGATGGATTTCAGTTTAGCATTTTAGTGTACAAGACATTGTTCAAATGATTGAGGTTGTTCTGAAACTGATAGAAAGTGCAATGCAGAAGCAGTTAGCAGGAGCATATGGAGGGAGCAAACCAGCAGTGACAAATTACGCAGTGCATTCAGAGGAACTAAGATCTGTGTTGCAGGCTACGTGCAGAAAAACAAAATCGTTCAGAAGAACTATTTTTGTTTCAATGCCACTGAACCAATCACCTAAGAGGGCTCAATGCCTTGGCATGTATATTCTTAACATATAATTTTCTATGATGCCTTTTGTAAAGACTTGCACCAATTATTTAAAATAAATATTCCTGTCATTAACCTGATCAGAAAACTTCCAGTCTGTTGAATCTGTTTAGTGGGACAGATTTTTCTGTACTGCTAGCATATCAGATTTACCCTTTTTGAACATACCAGCTTTATAACAAGCAAGAAGGAAAACTGGATCTCAGACTGTCACTTAAAGCATCATACTTTTAACCTCCTCCTTCCATCCAGTGCTCTTTACCTTTACTGACACCCTCTGGTCCCTATGTCTAAGTCAGATTTGAATTCATTCCAGCATTCCTTAAAAATTTTACTTTCCAAATCAATATTTTGTGGAGCACAGAACTGGACATTTTCTGAAACTCCCATAAATCATATTACAGATTCCCCAATAGTTTACCATGTCAGCAACTTATTCAGGGGGCTCAAGCAAATTTGCCAGTCATGACCGTCCTGTATTAAATCTGTTCTAACAGTCCTCCAAGTTATGCATTTCTTAAAGTTGCCCTTTAATAGCAGAACTTTTAATCATACCTTTTATCTTAGTTGCTAGGATATTTTTCCCTAAGACCTGTTTTCAAAGCTCCTTTCTTTCAAATTTTCAGCTATAATTCAGCCAGTCAAGTTTTTTTTAATTTTCTGTTTTCATTCTTAGTGCACCTGCCCTCATTATAAAATGAAATTAAGATCCCTGCCCTGATATATTAACCTAGAATTCAAAGTAGGACCCTCAGCTTCATATTGACCAATAAAACTAAAATCTACATTCTTAATCTCCCAACTATCCATAGCTATCTTCACACTTTTATATCATGCTCTGCAAGTTCTGACTTTTTGCATGGGCATTTGCCCTGTAAGTATATGAAATGGAAGCGTTGCATGTTGAATAGTCCCCTTATAAAACTACCTAGCTGTTATTACCTCCAAGGATGCTTAACACTTTACTCTCCTTAATATATTTGTTGTCTTCCCAGACTTTGTTTTCTTAACCCCTTCTCTTATACATTCCCATAGTTAAAAGTATATTGCCACTGAAGGCCTCTGTACATGAAACATTCCTCAGTTACTACAGTTCACATCTTAGTTTTCTGTCTTCCTTTCGGCATACCTCACACTAGTAAACAAGAGTTTTCCCCCACAACAAGGGGGTTTTGAAACTTTGTAGCTAAGTGCTATAATAATTAAAGCATATTTATTAAATATACTTTTAGAAATTCTAATAGATAATTTGATAGCTCTTTAAGGTAATGGCCCAATTATTGCTAATTCTTTCAATATCCACTGTAATAACATTAATCATGACAAACTGATTTTGTGTTAATATTGATTGCCACAAAGTACTTCTGAAGGAGTAGTACTATAATTCAGCAAGAATTAATTACACTTTTATAAATTAGAAAATATCATTCAAATTTTAATTATCAGGAATCCCTCCTTGGCTTTTGGCTAATACTGAGTGTGTCATTTATATGTAGTTTCAAACTTCAGAGTCTCATCAAAAACTCACTGAAGTCTAGAAGAATGCTGTAACTCCTCAGAAAAAAAACTGGCACCAGGTTCTTCATTTAAAAAAAAAAAAAAACAAACAAAACCCCCCCCAAAAAACCCAAACCAAAACAAAAAACCCCCAAACAAACAACAACAAAAAAGAAAATATGTCGTTTTAGTAAAATAGTACTTTTTAAATTAAAAAAATAACTTTGTAAAAACTTTGTCCAATTTCTGAAATATTGCAAAACATAGAAAACTTTAGTCCTCACATTACACTACCTTGTGTAACTTCTGTTGTATGAAGTTTCTGTGCTCAAGAGGAACGAAACTAAACATCTAAAGTACAGATACAGTAATGAATGATTTTTTTTCTCATATAAAAATCTTAAAAACAGTTCATGCTCTATGTTCCAATAACTCTAAGTTTGTCTTCTAGCCAGTTCATGGACATTCCACATAGTCTTATCAACTGTCCTCACATCAGAGCGGAAAAATCAGTGCATCTTTATGTAATTCCATCTCTTTTGCCTGTCAGCAAAGGAGAATGGTCCAGGCACTGTACTTTTCTAATTCTAGAGATAATTGTTTATCCCAAAGCCAAGTACCATTCTGAACTCCAAAACAGCACAACTTTAAGTGCATCTCTATAAATTTAATATGCTGGGTTATTTCCTGATTAAACGTCAAGCATTAGCATGGTAGCTCTCCCAGATATAAAAAAATAGTACATTGAAACAGGTATTTCTTCTCTGAAGTACGTATTTTTTTTCTAAAAGCCATCTCTCTTCACAACTCATTCACTGCAGTAGTTTGCTTCGCTAGTTAAATGATAGGAAGCATACAGCAGACCACAGTAATTTCTGCTTCAACTTTTCTGCTCAATTATGACAACAATTCCAACGTAAGATTCAAAACAAAAAAAAAAAAAAAAACAAAACACATAAGCCTGTAGTAGGAGCCCAAAACCGGGATCTCTCACCACTGCCGGCTTCACAGCAGACTGCTCACAGAGATGCCGCGATGGATATTGCAACGAATAATCTGCACACACTCCAAAGTCTAACCAGGGAAATCAGTGCCTGGCTGGGGGAACGGCAGAGACACTTACCGCTGCTGTGGCACCGTCTCTCTCGCCCTGACTCTCAGTCTCTCTCTCCCATCCTTCTGACAGCCTCAAATATAGCAGTCCCTTATGGTGTTGAGCCTGGGGGAGTAGAGGATTGCAGAGTTGGGTTTTTTCCTTTTTCTTTTCTGTTTTTTTTTTTTGTTGTTTTCTTTTTTAAACCATCCAGAGGTAGTTCTCCAAACCCGACTGCCTCTTCTCGCCTCTCTCACTGATGGAGAGCCCCAGGTGAAGGCATCCGCTTCAGCAGCTCCCACGAGCCCCTCCCGGCCCCGCCGTGCCCCCTCCCGGCGGGGGGACCAAGGCGCCTCCCCCGGCTGCTCCCGGGGGTGCGGCGGAGGCTCTGCCCGCCCCTACCCAGACGCGTGTGGATGTATAGATGATGTCGATGTGTGTTCATGCGAATGCCATCTCACACTGCCGCCCTCCGCTCGCCCCTACCCCTAAGCGCGCAAGCAGCCCCCCGCCCCTTCCTCCTCCTCCTGCTCCTCTCCACCTTTCTCTCTGATTTTCTCCTCTTCACTTCTGTGCCCCGGAGCATGAAGGCAAGAGGGTCAGTTGGGGAGTGCTGTCCCCTGATCTCCTGCTCCCCTAATCCAGACCACCAGTTTTTCCCATCCACCACTTTCTGACCCCATCCTCTCCTCATCCCCTTGTCCATCCTCCTTCCAGAAGATTGTTTATTAAAGATTTTTTTTTTGTAATGCATTTTATTCCCCTCCAGGGGTGATGATCCTCCCTACCCCCTCGCTCTGCAGCCGGAGCCAGGGAGCCAGGAGCCGCGGCTGCTGCGCACCGCACCGCGCGATCTCCGTCTTTACACGGCGGCCGCTCTGGCTGGAGGCACACCCGGCCGGGGCAGCCAGCCCGAGGCCAGCAGCCGTAACGCCGCGGCTCCGGCAGCCCCTTTGCTCCATGGTCCCTTCCCCATCATCCAGCCGCTGTTAACCGCATCCCGCTCCAGCCCCTGGCAGCTCCCCGCCTCGCCCCGGCCCCGGCGGTGCGCCCCGCGCTCCGCGCCCGCCCCCGCAGCGCCGCCCCCCGCAGCACCCGCCCGGCCGAGCCCCGGGGCAGGGCTGCTGGCGCCGCTCCTCCGCATCAGCCGTCCGCGTCTTCCTCGGCCGCTTCGCATCTAGCCATACACGTAGTGGGTTCCCACTCTGCCTTTCTCTAATGGCTGCCCTCAGGTTTCAAGCTGATTCTAATCCTTTTTTTTTTTTTTTTCCTGTGGCAATGGCAACTTTCTGCTTTAATATTTAATACTTTTCTACCCTTCTGTGGTTTTTTTTTTTCCTTACATTTTTCCCCCTTTGCGTTCCACAAGTAGTTAGATCGCTTTTTAACTTACACATTAACTGAGTAACTATTGTGTAGTTCCTATTCTCTGAGATTTTTCTTTGCTTCAGTGACTCCATTTCAACCGTGCATGCTTTCTGAACTTCTGTGGTGTACATATATGTGTGTATGTGTGTGTGCATTTTTCTGTACTAACTTGTCTTTGTACTTATTCATTTTTCCTATCCCAGGTACTTGCGGACTAGTTTTTAGAAACAGACCTTAATTTTTTTTAGATTAATGAAAAAGGATTCTGGATTAATTCTGGAATTTGCTGAGTGTTCTTACACAACTCCAGTCCTAAACCGGTAATACTAATAGAAGTTTTTCCTCTGTGTCTTTCACTTGTCTTTTATATTGGAGCCCCCAGCAAGATAAGATGTTAGTGATGAGAGAGAGTTCTATACACTTTTGTGGTCCTGTATACTATGTGGAAGTCTGTCAGAGGATTCACAGCTAGCAGTTTAATGAATTCTGCCCAGTATTTTCAGTGAAGATGAGCTGAAAAAAACCTTAAATTCCTTTTTTACATTATTCTGAGATTGTAGATTTTTGTTCCTTCATCACCATTTCCCACTACCTTAACTATCACATTGGAAGAGCGAGAATGAATCCATCATTAGAGATGGGCTTTATCTGTATACACTATCCCATACAAACACAGAAGAAAATTGTGTCCACAACTGTAAATGGGTCTCTAGGCAATTTCTGTTGGGCAAGTAGTGTTGCAACTTGACATATCAAAACTTCTCTTCATTGACTCAATTTGCAGAAAATTATCATCTGGTCATTATTTCCAATGTTACTAGGTTACAAGACAGCACTTAATCAGAAGCCAGGAATAGTGACTGCATTAATTCTCATCTAATGAATAACTTATAAGGTTCCATTTCTCAATATTTCCAAAGTGAACATTAAAGCCAGAAGCATTTTTGCTAAAAAATGTATTTTTTTGCATAGTGTAGCTATTTATGACAATAGTGAGGAATTACTTGTGAAGAGGTGACTTTCATTGTTTGCTTATTTTTACAGGTAGAGACAGAATTAAAAGAATGCAAATTTTTTTTAAGTCATAAAGACTGGAGGTTATGGCCTTATCTTCCTTTTGAAGTTTATAGATCCGGGTTACTTTTAAAGACTACACTGAGGCCCCTGTGTTATACCCATTGGGTTACACATTATTTTTGCTTTTGGCTCATTTTCACCTGAGTTCATGTCAAAGTGCACATTTCTTTTGAATGATAGCTTTTAATGTTCACCACCTTCTTTTTAACTTCAGCAATATTTCTACAAGGAGATATTTGTACCTTTTCCTTTAATATAATTAGGAAGGCGCTGGATTTGTATGAGTGCCAGTTTTATCTTTCACAGATTTAAAATGGGTTAAAATTTCATTTGATTGTGTGTATACTTTGCAAGGTGAGTCCTGCTTTACTCCACCATTGTAAGATTGTGATCTGTTTTATGGCATATATGTTCAATGTTTAATGCATAGACAGTGAATTTTATTCACCCCTTTGCTACAGTACTATTATTGCTATGGACTTTAAGTCAACCTAGCTGCATTTTGCATATCTGGTCTAGTTGTCTAACTGTCTCTGAATAAATGCCTTAATCTCTCTATCTCAGTGTCCCCAGTGGACAAGCAAACAGATGCAGCACATCTGCAGAGTCTGAGTTGTTTCTGAGCTCCTCTGTTATTTGTTTTGTACTTCTTTTCATTCAATCTCTCCCCTTCTTTTAAGCAGAGTATAATATATTCTTTGCCACATGCAGAACTATTATTATTGGGATATTTCACTGCTCTTTCTTAACCAATTGCAGAATACAAGTAAAAGATAGGGAGTAAATTCTGAAGAAAATAGTTGGCTGCACAAATTTCTCCCTCTCACCTGTGTCTGCAACAGCACTGGGGGGAGTAGCTTTAGAGTATAATGAAACCTTCTCTTACTCTTCCCCTCCCATTTATGAGGAGTTCCTGGAGGTACCTGGAGAACAGTACTTGAAAACACTAACTTTTGAAAGGTATGCATTGGCCCTGTTTTAGTACACAACTGTATAATTTTAGTGGCAACCACTATATTTTGTCCTCCCCGAGAACATCTGGATATACTCCTCATGGCTGTATAATTAGAGTTATAGGAAAATTTTGTAGTGGCATAAGCAGAATTATGTGTAAATGTGACACATAATTCTTCAGGCCTTTGGCAAACAGCAGAAGATTCAGAGCCTACTATGAAAGCTTTCAGTTACAGCAGATAATTAACAAACTGGAGATGTTAACAATGCGAAGAAGTTGCTGCATTAAAAAAAAAAAGCCTCTGGGTACTTAAGACTCCTAAATTTTCAGAAATGCAGACAGGTGACATCTGGTCCAACATAAAGACTGGAAGAAAATTAACCTATTTGAAAAAGTTTTGAAGCAGCGGAATGAAGCAGTGGAATGAATATCACAGATTTATAGCATGCCACAATGGTCTTTTAGATTCTGTAAGAGAAACTTGTATACTGAATGTGGTTTTTGTCTGAACAATGATCTAAGTAAGAGAGGATGACAAAACTGTACTGTTCGTCAAGCACCTCAAGGATGATGAGGCCATTCTGTTACTTGGTGAATACCACCAGTAAATTTCCACTGCTGCCTGGTTGAAGAGAAAATGGGCTGGGTACTATATATTTTGATGTTTGCAGGTACAGGCAGTATGTTGCTACCAAAACAATGGTCATCGAAGAGCTAACTAGGAGTGCTGCGGTATTCAATTATTAAAAGAAGGGGACAGGCTGAGCTCTGCCTTGTCTCTGCAGAAGTAACAGACAGTGGGAGAGACATAGGAAAGTGACAGATGTACCTTAACTTTATACCAAACCCATTTATACACTGACACTCCACTGAGTGTTACTGGCTTTGTAAGGAACTGGCCTATAGGAAACCAGAGGGACAAGTTCTTAAAAATCGGTCTTCTGGCTACTGACAGAAACAAGGATGAACTGACCATCAGAGAGGGTTCCTCTTTTCTGTGCATGCTTTGTGCAAGTGCAATATAGTTTTGTAGTTTGAGAGGCAGAATAAAGATCAGAAGGGATTTGCAGATTCCTATTTTCTCCTAGCTTTCCTAACCTTATGAGAGACATGTCTGGAACACCTGTTATGAGATACAATGCATTGTTTTTGATGCTGTGATACAACTACTAGTTAATATGCTAGGAAAAGCAAACTCAAAATTTTCCTCATTCTTTCCAGCTTGATCTTCACCATATGTACAGGAAGAATCTAGTGTCCCCTGGAGAATGATTTTACCTTCTAAAATATGGGAGCAAAATGCACAAAGGGGTAAAGAATGGAAAAAAAAAACATATCTGCTTACTGCTGCAGCCATCCCATGGTATCATTAGCTGTTCTGAATAAAGAACTAGTAAGGGATTGTGGTGATTCATAATCTTCAAAGTAGAGAAAAGAAAAGGGAAATGAGAGGTTCTCTGAGGACCACAGAATTTTAAAAATCAACCCATAATTATACCTAAATATTCCAGCAGCAATGAAAACTCAATAGTAACAAAGATTAAACCCACTATCTTCCTAACATACATCTCCAGAGAGCCATGAGCACAAAAGGATGAAAACAGTGTCCTCCATTGAATTATGGAATGGTCAGAGTCCATGACTGCTGAATGCAAACAGTGCTGGATACTAAATTTAGTGTCCTAACTCATATTTCAATAGCTAAATATAAATGGCCTGATTTTTTTCAAAGATATTGAACAATTCCAGGTTCCTCTGATTTATGTTACTACTTAAGAGAAAAATAAAAGACTTTTTTTTATGTATCTAACAATTGTAGACAGAATTCTGCCCTTATAGACCAGAGCTTTGCAGCTTACTTTGTAAAATATTTGGATACCATTGTGACTCCCAAAGAAAAAAGATGTTGCAAAAGAAAATATTTTTTCTCTAACTACACTAGTAGTGACTTAAGTTTTTCATTATTTTTAAATAATGAGCTTTCAGCCCTAGGTGATTTTTCTGTTGAGGAAAATAACAAAAATCTGAAACCTATTACATAGGTAACTTATGTGTTCCCCAGAAATGCCATTATATATTGTTACAGAAGATTTGTGACTCTGTGAAGGAAGTACTAAGAAGACAAGTTCCTGTAGTTTTCAGACCTCCATTGCCTTCTGGAATAGTCACTTGAGCATTTCAGAGATACACAAAGAAAAAGAGGAAATATGGAATATAACGAAATGTACAAGATAATACAATAAATAATGTAATGCATAATTAAAGCTGAATAATGTTACCCCCAAGAACCCTGAATGACACTAGTATAAAGTCTTTATTTGGTGAAGTGTATATAACTGAATTTGTGAACTTATTTGAAAACAAAAAAGCAAACAAGCCAAAAAACTTTTTCCAAATGTAAACAGAAAAAGGGCAGAAGGAGAAGGGAAGAAAAACTACATCTATAAATCACTTTCTTGAGTCTGAGAAAACCTCAGATTATATTCAGTCTCAGAGTCTCCCAAAAGAGTTGACAATTCTACTTTTTTAAGTTCTGTACCACGTTACCCCATAGAAGAAAGCATTTGACCAAGAATGCCTGAAAGTGAGGGTTTCTAGTAGCTGTGATTAAAATAACAAAAAACCCAATATTCCCTAGTTTACCTACCTGCTTGCCCCTGCAAAGGGATTAAATTCAACATTTGACTTTCACTTTCAGGTTTATCCTTTATATGACAGTTTTCTAGGAGTAGTAAATGTGAAACTCCCTATACAAACTTAATACAAAAGAAAGCTAGAATGAGGTTATTTCTTCAAGTACAACTGGAATAGCCTGTATTAACATGTTGAGTACATGATAAATCTAGGTATGTAAAGAAGGCATTAATTTAATAAAGGAAATTGATTTCATCTAATAGTAAATTTTATTGATGGTGACTTGGCAGGTGAAAGCACAAATGAAGATGACTTTGAAACTTTTAAATGTTTTCTGAAGAAAGTGCAATTATCTGATTATCTTCCATCTTAGGTACAAGAAACTAAAAAAATTAAACGGAGTTTATCATATATTATACATATATATATATATAGATTTCAGTGTCAACAACAGAACATTAATTATAGCATTTATTTCACAGCTGTTCTATGCAAGATCAAATAAAATGTGTCTACACTTAAAACTGAATATATACTGACTTCATTAACTTAACAGCTGCACCAATAACCAATACCAAGGAACATACCCTGCTTTGTTAATGTCTTGATACCATCTGCAACATTCAAAACTACTGCTTTTTAAAGCAGATGATGTCTTACTAGTATTGTGATCACAGCTACTACAATATGCTTACACATGCTACTAAAGTGAATTGATCTATTTCAAGGGAACTTCAAGGGTTATGAGCTGAGCTGCAAGACAATTTCCTAAACACATCTGTGTTTACTAGAAAGTCAGAAACAGAAATTCTTGGTGGCTTCTTTCCGATTCTCGAGTGCTCAAACATGAACTTCTCATGTGTCTAAAAAACAAAAATTCATCTCTGGAGCAAAAATGGGGGAAGAGACTGAAGTAATGCAGGGAACTTTTATGCTATCACTTACTTTTCAATGTTTTGACACTACAACTCTGTTATTTTAATCTGATTTTCAAAGTGTAACTTCCATCTTCAAAACAGAAAAAAAGAAACCCGCATGCACCAAAAAAAAAAAAAAATAAAAAAAATTCCCTCATATAATCATAAAGACTTTCAAGAAAATGTATTAGATTTTTAAATCTGCTTAAGAGACTCTCCTAACACACAAGTAATAACAAATGAAAACTGGTATAAAATCATACCCCAGAAAGGTGTGATTCCATTACATTTGTACAGCAGTGTGTTTTCAGTGTCGGGTTTTCCTCCAGGCCTTGCATTGGGATGTCAACTTAATCCATTATATCTGCTTCTCTGAGTAATGGCTAGCAGTGTCCCACGTATTGCAATCTGTCTGTCACTGCAAATGTTTAAGTTATATTCTTACAGAGTTGAGACCTCTTCGTCTCTATAATTATTCCAAATTTTCAGTACAAATCTTACATTTCTATTATTACTTTTCTGCCTTGTTTCCTCATTTCGTTCTTTCATACTTGTCTTTTTATCACAATTCATGACTTGTGTAGCTTCCACAGTGCTAATTCCCATGTTCCTTGTGTTCCTCTTCTCAGAGTCCATTTCTTTGCTTATTAATTGCAACCTCTTTCCCATCTTCAACCTTCTTGCACTCCCTCAGGTTCCTTGTCCCAATCTACTCCTCACCTCAACAGTTGTCTCGTGCCATCTGTTTTTTGTCCTTGACTCAGATGTTGCGATGCTTTTTTTCATATTTCCTTCACTGCCATGTCACTTTAGCACCAAAGAAGAAATAACCTAAAGCTCTAGGAAAATAAACTATTAATTAGTTCACAGGTTTGCATCCCATGGACCACATTAAGTGGCATTGAAATTCAGGAAGAGTCTTCCTTGGTCTTTGTAACTGTATTCTGGACCATATTCAGTCACTTTCCAGGTGTGAAACTTGCTCAAACAAGTCAAAGCCCTGAGTTAGAAGGCAGAAACTGAGGAATATATCTATCAAACCTTTAGAACTTTCCAAGCTCCTGTGAAGGGATATTTTTCAGTGTTTTCCAGAATGGAAAAAAGCAGTTTTATCACTGGGATTGGATCAGAAACACCTCTGGCTTAAAAACAAATTCTGCTAAAAGGTCAAGACTTTGCTGCAAAGTGTTCTTAAAGTAACTGCTGAATTTGTTATACTTTAAAATCAGTGAAAGTGTATCTTTCTCTTAGCTTTGTGCAGAAATGACTGAATCATTTTTTGCTGAAACATTTGTAAAAAAATAATTAAATAAATCATCTTCCTGACAGACACCCAGTGGAGAAAATTTCAATCCAAGAGTACAATTTTGGCAAAGTTAAAAGGAGTTTCAGTTGGAATCTTCTAGTAAGAAGTAGCAAGAAAGAGTAACTCCAAAGACACCATCAATTCCATCTATGATAAAATCTTTTCATATTAAATTATCAGTTGTATTATTAGCAATGAAAGTGATTATTAAGCATCTGTCTGTTTTCCTTTCAAAGTGTTAGCATAAAGGATGTAGTGTAAGAGCTTTAAAATAGCTGTCTTATGTTAGTTTTCTTTATAAAAGATGTAACAGGCTGGATAACTGTTTAATTTTTTCATACACAACGTGGCCACCCAGATAGATGGATGGTTGCCTTGCTTCTTGCCCTGGAGGTTGAGTTAGATGGAATCCTCTGAAAGAGAACTGTCAGTCTCCAGAGGCTGTTGAAATGCCAGGGAAGAGAAGACTGTGAAAAGTTCCAAGTGTCTCTTCAAGTCAAAAGTGGGGGAAGGGACAGACAGAGAGAAACAGCTAGCATGGAATCTGCAGTGTGGTACAGGCTTCTGAGAGCAAGCTCACAAAGGGGCTCAGGGACACAGCAACCAGCTTTTATAGTCAGCCTGGGATTTGTTGTTGAAAAGGCAGCACTCTGTAAGGATGTAACAGTAAATGGTGAGATTTTTGTTGTTGTTTTTATCTTGTTGTCAGGTTCCATTATTTTAAAAAGTCTATTTTTTAGTTTCCATTCCATAAAAAATCAGCTTCTGGTCTTAGGAGTGCACATAAGGAATTAAGAAGACAGATCCACCTCAGAGCTCTTTCTTAAGGTTCTACGTCAGAAAATTTATTAAAAAAAATATACTTTTATATAATACTGAACTACATCTGAAAAACTAAAGGTAAAGGATGTATAAGTATTTAGTAGGATTCCAGTTATTGTTCGGAAACATCATCCAATTAGTGTAAATCCTTTAACATAGGAAAGATTGGTAATGGTATTACAAAATTGACTCAAATCTGTTCTATAGAATCTGTATTAGCATAGGAATAAGGTTTAGACAAATACATTTCTGATTTTAATTGAACAGACTGAAAGCAAAACCCTTTACATCTGAGAGACATTTTGGCAGATGTATAGCAAGTACCTTTTAGCGAAATTTAAAGAGTGATGACAACATGTAAGAATTTTCTTAGCATACTAATAACATAATTTAAAGGCAGAAGCAATTCTTAAGGATTAAATTGCATGCTCTACATGTGCAGTAAAAATGTTTTGTGTCCCTTAAAAGGTTTAATTTTCTTACGAAGAGTATGCATGTTAATTGAATAATAAACTTAGAAACAGCATTTTTGAAGACATTATATTCTATTGTCTGCATTACAAATTCAAAACACTGATAGACTAATCCTGATCATATTAGGTTTATAATGCATGTTACAGCATAATTATGTGTTAAGTGTGCTTGATAGGTTTTAGCATGCACTTTAAATGTCACGATACTATGAGAAGCAGCTGTAAAAAAGTGCTATCTTGATGCTTCATATTTATGCTATGACTTCCACAGCAGTTTTGAAAGTCTGAAGGAGTGCTAACTGCCCCTATTGCCATCTCAGGATGATGTGTGAATATCTTTCTACCTGACACATCCTCCTCCTCCACCAGTGCCAATTATAACAGAGATGGTCTCCAGGGATTACTGACAATTTCCTTGATGATGTATGTTGCCCACTTGAAATGACAGCAACACTGACAGTGACTGAAAGGTGTTTGTCTTGGCTGTTAAATATATTTAATAGCAGCATGCCACTTTGTGTCATCTCTTATACCTTAAGAAGAGCCATGTTGCCTCCATATGTCTGTTCATGCCAACTTTCTTAGTGTCAGTGTGACTGAAGTTTCATGGTTCCAACAGTGGATCCACACTGTCCGTTTATGTCCGCACATGTGTAGGAGGAGTGGAGAAATGTATAGGATTGTTGGTTCTGTTTGCTGTGTGCATGTTAGGAATTAAATGGCATTGATCAGGAATACTGAGGTGCCAATAAAAGCAAACCTGTGCTAGACAGTGAGAAAACAGTCACACCTGAGGCTTTGTGTTCTTTTTTAAATAGTGGTGCTGAATCTAGTTTGATTCTTTAGTGAAATCCATCACAATAAATGCAGTCTTGAATATATATAATACCATTAGTGATTCAAATGGGGAGAGGGTTAATTTTAGACATTTACATTGGGTTTTGAAAAGTACCTAGAGTTTTCATGAGTGATTTACTCCAGAACCTGCAAAGAAGAGTAATAATAGTTGTGAAAAGAATAATATTAACATTTCTGAAATCATATAAGGTACTGTGGAAATTGTGCAAGTACACAGCCATGGGTGATGCACATATCAAGGATCTTATCAGAATTTCCTTAGAGTCAAAGGTGAATCACATTCATTTTACTAGCTTTTAAACAAAATCTCCATTCTTCCTATAAATCAGTAAGTTAAATTAAGGTATATTTTCAAACATTTATACATACTGCAACATCAAAGGAATGCTTAATTGTGTATTGTTATCCTTATATCAGTATTAGTTACAACAACATGGTGTTAAGAGAACTGAGTAAGAGGAACTGCAGATATCCAGGATAGCTTCAATTTCCCAAATTCTATGAACCACTTCTTCTGATTTCTGTGGGTTTATGCAGGGAGGAAGCTGAAATTACACTCTGAAACTGCTTCACATTTCAAGTCTCTATAAAATCCCAATGACTGATCAATTGTATTCTAACATCTGGTAGTGAAAGTACTGAACCAGTTTTCATGAGATCTGGATTCAATTTCTTGCCCTGCTATAAAGTCCTTGGATGGCCTTGGACCAGTGATTTGGTTTTCCAGTTATTCATACTTTTCCTATATTTATCAGAATCTAGAGTATATTTTCTGAGCTGAAAGACTATATAGTAATAATTCCTATTATGTATTCACAATAGTGTTTAATGTAACAGTCTAATTTCATGTATTAGTTAGGGATAGTCTCTAGATGTCTGTTTCATGGTTAGTTCTTTTTAACTTTCATGATGAGTTGAAAATCTCTTTGTTAATTCATACCTAGGAATAACACTTTAGCTCTGGAAATAACTATGCAATAATTTAGTAAAATTAACTGATTTGACATGTTTGTTTTGAGTTATATTTCTACAGATGAATGTTAATTAAAATTCATTACTTCTGATAAGCAATGTATACAGTGTGGAGTTAATAGAAACAGAAGTGGAGGCAATTAGTGGAATTAGGTGTTTTTCTACCAAGAAAGAATATCCTAAAAGTAATTGCTTATATTCATACATTCTCTGCAGATATTACTAATAGCATCATTAAACTAATATCACACCACTTTAGAAAAACTAAATACATTCAATGTCTGGGGACTGGATAGGAAAGCCACAATCTATTTTTTTTAAATTGTGTATGACTGTCAATAGAGTTGGGCATTTTCCGGTGTCAGTCCTGACCTGCCTTTGTGTTTTGCATCACAGAAACCAAATCAATGTATGTGGAAGTGTTTTGCTGCCAAGTTATTGCTTCTCAGGTGTTTTTTAAGCACTTGTTGTCTTATTAAGTGACAACTGTGTAAGTATGTACATTCATCTACAGAAATTTAATTTTGGCACTGTGGATGATTATGATTAGATTTATTGCTAATACAGTTTCTAAATATTGCCAATACAGTATATCATATAAGCAGGTCTAAAGGGCTATAATATAAGAAGGTTTGGCTAGACATATACAATTTTACAGTCCTTACCCTTGTGAAATGTGCAATTACAAAACAACAAAGCACCTATGAAGCTGCTACTTCAGGATTTTCTCTCTGTATGTGACTGGATCTTAGCAATTTACTTGCCTGTCCAAAAGTGAGTGTTGTCTCTCTCTGGGCCTGATGCACTCTGCAGGCTTCCCTGCCAGCGGAGGATCAACATGGAAGCTGCCTACAACCTCAGGAGATCAGTTTGGCCCACTGGCCCAGTCTCCAGTAGCATTTTATACCCTTTTGAAGACTGATGTGTACCAAAGTCAATCTCAATCATCTCAGCTCCCCTATCTGTGGAATGCATTAATTATGTGAGCATACAGACAGCTCCTCCTGCAATTCCCCCTGATGTTCTTATTTTAGAACAAATCAAATTGCCCATCAAAGACTGCAAAGGAGAGGGTGTGTGTGAGGAGGGGCAGAGGGGAGGAAGGACTCTAAGGAAGACTGGACTATCTTTTGTTGCCCCCACAGGCACCAGTCAAATTACTGTACACAATTTATTTTACTATTTTAGTGTCTCAGCTAGGTGCTAGAAACTGGCAAGAATAGATAAGTGGGGAAAGAACCTTTTCTGGTTTTCAGAAGATCAAGTGAAGCCAACAATAAATATATTTAATTTTATGCTCCTTCTCTTCCCCTTCTGTACTGGGGAAGGAATGAGGGACTTCAGTGGCTGTGAATGTTCCTGAGGTGCCTCGGTTTCACTCTGTGGCATACACTGTGGGAGCTTGTGTGACCCACAGTCCTGTCCATCCAAACTACCTTGCAATCACACCAAAACCCTTGGAATTCCAAGTCTTTCTCTTTTAGTGATATCCCCACTACAATTTTACAAGGGTTGATTCTCCCGACACTTCTGTGAGATACAGTACATAAGTTTACAGAGGGAAATGACATGACAAAAGAGTTAAAAAGTTTCCCCAGAGGTGTTACACTACACGTGAGACAGTTTACCATTTAGCAACACTGACTGACTAATTCTGCATTCAGACCACAAGTCAAAAAGTCTCCTTGAAATTTAGGTCCTTATTTTTATTAATGTAAAGAGCATGCTATTATTGCAATGAAGTTGAATTATCTTTGTTAACATCTCTTGGGCAGAAAGGTGTTAGAGATATGCGCTGTATAAACCCTTCCATGGATAACCTGAAGAAAAAAATCAATGTCAGAAAAATTAGATGTATATGATTAAGGAAGCTAAACATGGCATATTACACAAATGGTCACCTTGCACTGATAGAGAAAGTTGACTGATTAAAGTCAATGTTAGGCATGGACTATGCTAACACAAAGAGAAATCTGGAATTAATGTTGAAATAACTGATATTTATATATTATAAATATGCCTTCATATGTCTGTCAGTTGTACTCCTGGAATGACAATGAAAGATGTTGACAAGTCTTTAAATTTAAATTTTTAAACGTGATACTTACCTGACCAGCATGAATTTAGGATGGCTTGATGGTTGTTGGAGAAGCATCTGCCAATATTGGGGCTTGTAGAAACTCTGTAAGTATCCTATAAAACCATTCTGCAGGGGCACCCAGCTGTCATTGGTAAAATAAGATTCAAGACCAATGACAAAACATGCAGGGGATGGAAGAAGGCACGACACATAAAACCCATGAAATAAGAGTTTAAACTGCAGACGATGTACTGCTAGTCGGGAAAATGTGGGAAATAATGGTAAAATATCCCTAATTTTATATGCAATGTACAGCCTTTCAATTCTTTCACCTTGTTAGATGCCATCTTTATGACTTACTGTCAATGGGTGCCATAGAAATCCTGTCAAATGCCATTTCAAAAACCTGCTAGCTGGGAAAGAACGGCTTAGGCACATGCTTCCTTTCAGGAACTAATTTCCTTCCTAGAGGCCAGTGCATAGAATCGTAGAATCATTTAGGATCATAGAATCATAGAATCATTGGAAAAGATCTTTAAGGTCATGAGTCCAACTATTAACCCCGATGTAGCAAGTCAATAACTACAACGATCCAGTTTGGAGGCAGGAACTGGAATACTTTACTGGGTTCACAACTTCATATTTAAAGGGTTCATGGTTTACATATTCAACAGGGGGCTTGCATATTTATTCTATTACAACTGGGGAGTTTCCAGAGATGAGGTAAAGGGAAAATCCTAAATTACAAACTTTTGGGTCTTAGGAATTACCTCATGGGAAAAACCCACTTTAACTTGGGGGATTTTACAGGGGGGACAGGTATTGGATATACATATGCAACAGGTTACAGACTATACACCTGCAAAAGGGGAGAACACAATGGGTTTATGCAGAAGTCTGATAACATCAGAGCACCCTCTCTCTGTTCCTTAGCAGAGCATTCCAAAGAAGTGACATCTAGTCTGTCCCTTAAACAGAGGTTTTTCCCCATCTTCTGCGACTCAAGGTTTTCTGTTTAAACCTAGCTGTTTGTTTTCTTATAACCAAAATTTATAATACGAGACTCAGCTCTGCCAAGTCCACCACTAAACCATGTCCCTAAGCACCACATCTACACATCTTTTAAATCCCTCCAGAGATGGTCATTCCATCACTTCCCTGGATAACCTGTTCCAGTGTTTGACAATCCTTTCAGGGAAGAAATTTCTCCTAATATGCAATCTGAACCTCCTCTGGTGCAACTTGAAGGTGTTTCCTCTTGTCCTATTGCTCCTTACTTGGGAGAAGAGACCGACCCCCACCTGTCTACAACCTCCTTTCAGGTAGTTGTAGAGAACAATAAGGTTTCCTCTGAGCCTTCTTTTCTCCAAACTAAACAACTCCAAGTGTTCAAAAATCCTCACCTCTACAACCAGAAAAGGAAAAACTAACCTGGGGATTTGAAAAAGAAATGTTCAGCTTCAGCTGAGACACAAGGCCTGGCACTGTGTGTCTGAGAACAGTAGAAAATACAGCAGAAATGTTCCTTTACTCACATCCCAGAGAACATATGTTGCACAGACCCTCATGAGGTCCGAGAAACATAACTGGATCTGGAAGGTTAAATTTTCCTTTGTATAGACTTTTCTTTTGGGGAATCCCAATGTACTTTGCCCAAGGCTTTTTTTCCCCAACTAATTTGTGAGGGGTGAGAGGGTTAGTCATGACACAGCTTTTTATTCTCAGGTTTGGAAGAGTACTACCTGTATGATACCTACTGGTGGTGGCCTGCGGATAATGTTGAGGGATTTCTATTATCACTTTCATTTACATTGACTTAGAGTTTATTTTATTACTGCTCCCATAGATAAGTAACACAAACCACAGGGTATAGGGAGTATATCTAGAGGATATTTCAATTATATCACTTAAACTTACTACTGAATACACAAATATTATAAACTCACAAGGCATTATGGACCCTAATTTTTAACCTACAAGAAAGTTTAAACACTATATTTAGAATCACCTTGGAGTTAATAGAAAAATAAAATAAACATAGTAGATTAAAATCAACCTCCCTAGCCTATCACCATTTTGTGGAAAGGCTGAAAATAATTACTTCCTCTCTAAACTATGTCTTTTAAAAAAGAATACAACTTTTAAAATAAAATAATTGTTTTCTTACAAGTGGAAACTACAGAAAAAAAATAGAATACTGAAATATTTTTACTACGTTTAAAGTATAATTATGTAAATGTATAATAATGATACATTTCTAACAAGGAAGGTAGTGGTTTTACATAACAAAGTCTAAAATATGTTACCTTAAGTTCTACATAGCTGTAATCAGTTCTGTTGTCTGAAAACATTATGGTGTAATAAAATGTAAAATTTTACAACATCTACTGTTATTTTTTAATATACAAAAATATTCAAGCCATAAAACAAATCAAATAATAAAACTAATTTTATAATGTATATGATTACTAGTAAGCATATATAATAAAAAGAAGATATATAATAAAACAAGAATACATATAATAAAGTAAGAATTCTTTATCATCAAAGTTGTTGTATTAATATACTAATATATTTAAGGACAATATTTAGATGTCAATGCCTCTCTGTTCTCATCAGTCTCATTCCTGCTGCCATAGGTCTGTCACATAACGTATGGCATATGGACAAACAGCTGAATTGTAACTGGGTGAATCAGACTGTCCCAGGGCTGCCAACTGCAGGATGAGGATGGTGGTTTATATTAGTTCAGTAACTTGTGAGTGTATACAGCATGTTGGAGCTGAGCCTGCTTCCTTGGCAGGTGTGATCCAAGCACCCTGCCATATATAGTGCATTCTGGGAATATCTTGTCAGCACTGCCATATTTCTCAATCACAGGGAAATATCCATATTCTTCAAAATGCACAACTATGTGTAGAAGTTAACACTCTTGCAAGAATGTCTCTGATGCCAACAAATTACTAGATGGCAAGCCATGTATGCATTATTTATGTTACAAAGCAAGATGAATGAGTGAGGAAAAAAATAGAGTGAAACCACGGAAGCTGAATTCCAGGGAAACTACATTGACTAAAAATTAATAATTTGTACTCTCCCAGTTGTCCAAAGGCAGAAAGTACACAGGCATAGTGCTAATCTTGTGTGCTTGCACAGACATAGGGTGCCTAACTGTCTGTCAAGAATTATTTAGCATGTAAACAATTACAAAAAAATATGCTTTGTGTCTAAGATTTTACGTTCATTTTCTTTTCCATAGTTTCTATTTTTTTCCATACTTCTATATTGTTTCCCTTCTCTGTGAAAATACAGTCTTCTAAAACAACATGCCTTTCTCTTGCTTTCAATCCCAGAGAATACAAATACTTATATCTATTGCTGCGTCATCAAACAGTCCTTGTATGCTATTGTGTGATCAAATTCAGATGGGAGTTGGCTTTCCCAGCCCAGTCTCTATCCTTGTCCCTTTCTTCTGGGTATTGGTGCCATCTGCCAGGCACCTGGAGCTCAGCACTGAGGATGGTTCATGAGTCACATCCATGTCCCTGACACTGACTTGTTTTGTGATTTCAGAGATGCAAAAATTGTTCTTTCAATAAATAATTCAAGCATTTAGACTGGAATTCAAACAGTCATAGACCTGCTGAATAATACCATACACTGTTCCACCAATAACTAGAAAGTACTGGATTTGATAAAAGTAGCAGAAACAGCTTTTTTATTCTTATCTTGGTAAGTACTGGCAGTTTCCATACTCATCCTCCAGCTGCTACGAGTAGGAAGCTGCCTCTGTTCCTAGAAGAGTCTTATTAGAGCATTTTTTTATGTATAGGTTTTCCCATTTGCAAAATGAATTTACCTATCCTGCAGGGCTCTGAAATTTAATTACTACCTAAATATAGTAGATATAAGTTTTTATACAAGGAGAAACTTTCTTATCCTTATCCTCATCCCCATCCTCATATAAATGCTCATTCTCATTTGTATGATTATTATTCATCTCTTCTTTCTGTTATACTCTGCAAGGATATTACTTTTTCTCTCCTTTAAATTTGCATCTTTTTTTTTCCCCTGGACCAGTCTATTTCTGCACACAGTTTCCTTCATTTGCTCTCTGTGTGAGAGTTGCAATAACCTCTTCTGTGACAAGTTATCTTGTCATTTTATCTCTTACTATAAAATATTTTGAGAGTCTTCATTTGAAAGATGTTGTATGAAAATGAATTGAATTTTACTGTTTTAGCCTGAAGCAGGTGTTGCACTATGAGTTGATTCACCTTCTCTCTCCCTTCTAGACCTGGCTTGTTATCTTTTTAAACAGATTTTTCATTTCTGGGGTTTTTTTTTTTTGTTTTTAGTGTTGTTCATTGATTCACTACGCAAAACAACTTGGATTTAGCGGTTTTCAAAAACATCCTGTTTAGTAATGTCCTACTCTCATAAAATAAAAACTAAACCAAAACAGAACCTGAAAATAACTGGATCTCCAGAATCCAGTTGCCTCAATAAAGACCTCACAATGAGCCCGTGAGTCACAACACAATTGAAAACACACATGTGAAAAGACACATATGAGGGAAAGTACCTAACACAGGACTATTTTCTTTGGTACATTGATCTATACAGTTTGCTTTTTAAATTTTCATCTCTGAGAATGTATGCCAACTGGTAAAAATATCTGTCATGTGTTAAATAAATCAAGGATTTGTTTCTCCCTCTAGCTTTATGTTTATGAGGCAGTAATTGTGTCAACATGTTTCGTGGGACCACATGAGTAAGCAAATTACTATGTGTACAAAGGCCTCTGTATATGACTTTGTGGCTCTAAAGCTCTGTGCTGACTTACACAAAATGGACAGAAATGTTTCAGTCAATTGCATTCAGCACCATTGCTGCTCATTGATGGACAGCCTCTGTCTCTTCAAGCCACCCAGTCACAAAAGGTCTGAGAAGACATTGCTCTGTTCACATCAGTAGGTTGGATTATGACATAAGAAAGATAAGGTTTGAAGCTCACATGGTGATCACTCAGACTAAACTTGCTGCATGGATGAAAGACTGTAATCCACATATTGGAAGGTATGATTTCACTGAAGTCAATGTGAGTTTTACCACTTAGTGGAAACTGTACTTGATCTCTGTTTATTGATGCTTGCACAAGAAAAAGTATTCACATAATAAAGAGGAATCCTATACAAACAACATCTAACTAACAGTTCTGCAAGAGCTTATTCTTTCTGTCAAAACAGCCATCCTCACTTGTAGATCAGTGGAAAGGTGATAAAACTGGGAAATCAGTAAGAATCTCAGCCTTTTGTGGGATTAAGAACAAGACAAACAGGTAAACTCCAGAGAACTGTACAAGAAAAATAAATCAGTGACACTTGTGGAAGAAAGCTAACAATGCTGGTTGCTCGCAGTCCTCCTAGATTCCTCTTCTGCCTTTCCTTTTATCTTTAAAGACTGTTTTCTTCCTTTGAGAAATGCCATCTCTTGCCACTTATTTCTCACTTTGATTCATAATACACTGTAATAATATGATTTATTACCATGTTAAATAATTGTGCAATCACAAATAAAGGATTATGGCTTTAGGTAGGGGATGTGATGATTAACTTTTATAATAATCGTATGTATAGACATGAGGCAACATGTACTGACAGATTTCTGTAAAAACAGGCAAGGTATAAACTGTCAAACAAAACTGTCACAGGGATTTACTTATTCCTTTAAATTATTGTGAATGCTTTTAACTTATTTTTATATTTCTGCATGTTTGATAAGATTGAAATCTTCAGAATGACAGAAACCCTTGAAAATACCCAGTTTACTGCGTAACTATCCCATGGATAGGCTTTCCCATCCTTACCCATCTTGGTACTACTCATTCTCTCATAGGAAAAATATAGTGTTCTGGGTGTGACAGGCTCTTTTGCTGTTGGAAATGACCTGCTTTTGCTAAAGGTTTTCTTCTTTCCTTCAGGACTCCACTCCATATAGTCTTTACTGGTTAACATATTTTGGCTGGTTTTTGATTATTCACAGACTATATATGTATGTGTGTGTACAGTATATATACATGTGTAGAGAGGGATCTATTCTAGTAAATTCTCCAGATTTGTGTGTTGAGTTTAATCTTGTATCTCCTTAGTCTCTCTACTTAGAGGATAGGTAATCAGAAATTCCACAAAATGACAAAACTCCTTGGAAACCTCCTTCTTTCTCCAGTAATTGTATGGAGAGATTACAGACACCATATACCACTGTTTTCTGGGGCAAAAGAAGCTTCTTACGCAGTTGACATGCAGAAGAAAACAAGAATACGAGTGAGGCTCTCATAAGAACAGACTTAGACTTCTAAATTTAGACCTGTGAAATGGTACCTCTTGGGTGTCCTCATCTCTTCTGAAATGCTGAAAGGAAAGTATCTGTTATTGGGTTGGAAAAGACAGGGATAATTCAGATATCCGTCTTTTGTTTTCAGTGAAAAGGTCAGCATAGTAGGGGGAAACTTCTAGAATGAGTCTTGTCCTTTCTCTTCTGTTTCCCACCGATAAGAGAAAATCCTTCAGGAGAAAAGTGTCCTCTCTGAGAAAAAGTGTTTTCCAGGCTCAACACACCAAAACACTTTAAATTATGTCTCTGGACAAGTTGAAATTCTGTGTTTCAGCTACTGTGATCCCACTATTTATCTGAAGTCTGTTTACATGGTTTGTCTGAAAGACTGCTGATTTCAGTATCTGTGGCTGTTGCCAAGGGATTTGTCCCCCTAGATTTGAGCAATTTTCCTCATTTTTCCCCCGACTTCAACTGAGAATAATTTCTATAGCACTTCCAAGAAAGAGCTCTAGCTTTCTGAAAGACTCTATTACTTCAAGCTTCATTCATAAAGCACTAGAGGTATCCAACATTATAGGGGGTAAAGAGAAATGGATCTTACTATTTGCTCAATGGTCAAAGGCATGAAAAGGGTTGAAGGTTACTAGTTTCTCTATTTTACCTATTAAAGAGACAAACCATGTAATTATTACTAGGATCATTCTGCATCTTCTCAGATTAAGGCACTTAAGGCAGCTTTTAAGGAATTGTCTGGAAAACTGAAAGGGTAACAAGTTCTCCAGTGTTCCAAATTAGAGACAGAAATGTGGAAGAGACTAAGCTTGTGATGATTTCTCTGAAATGTAGTGAAAGCAAGTGCTGCTTTAAATTTATATGAGAAGAACATTGGAGAGACAGAATGTATGACAGATCTATAGGTACTTGTATGTGTACCCAGTGTCTTTCCAACAGTTTCTTGTTCATATGAGAAAATTTGGAATGTGCATTATAAAAAAGAGCTTAACTCTCACATGTGAGTAGCACACATCCTCAGGAATAGACTGTACTGCAGTATATACATTTGGTACATTCTGTTTTCTCTGGTTTGGTTTTATTAAATATTTGGTGAAAAGTCAACAGCATCCTTCAGGATGGATCTTTGACAGAAGGGTTGCTCATGGTCCTAATGAATATAACAGAGCACAAAAAAAAACATAAAACCCCAAGAAAGAAAAAGAGTACAAAGACCACTATGTTAATCCTAATCAGGTAGGTGGAGTTAGTTGTAAGTGGTCCAGTAGTTAACCTGAGGCATGTGCACTTTGGTTTAGTTTTGAATTTAATTGCATTCTCTTATTTGACTCCTGCTTCAATGGATACCAAAGAAGGCTTAAAACAGGAATCCTTTAGTCAGTAGTCTGTCAGAAAATTTTACCTTTTCCCCCCCTACTTGACCAAGGAAAACCACTATTGGTTCTCAAATTATCCTGTATTCTGCCAAAAATATATGTCCAAAATGCTGTTGACAGTTCCTTGTGCACAGCATGTGTATTTTCCATTCAGATTTGTCAGAAGTTATTCTTTCTAAGAAGTTACAATCATCAGCAAAGAAAGTAGAGGAAGAAAATGAGTCTATCTATCTTCTGCATTTATTTTAGGAAACAAAATTGCAAAATGAAGATCAAAAGCCTTGATCCTACAAGATAATGAGTACCTGAAGCATCTGTTTCAGATAAGGGATGCATACCAATCCTTTTTTCAAAGCAAGGTCTTCCAATGCAGGCTACCCAAGGCTATATTCAGCTATGTTTTGAAAAAGTCCAAGGATGAAGGTTTTGCAACTTCTCTGGATACCTATCCTATTGTGTGACTACCCCCACAGTAAAATAGAGTTTGTCTGCTTTTTTCTTTTTTTTTTTTTTTTTTACTTATATGATTCATGCTAAAGTAAAGACTTATTACTGCAATTTAGTGTTAACATTTGGATCAAAGATGAGAGATATGATTTAGGAGAAAAATACTTTTTTTTTCTGTTTGTATGTGCATTCACTGTCTGTATTTATGGCACCAGATATAAATTGGTCTTTTCAGGAGTACAGAAATAGTACCTAACAAGCTGGGACTCCAGCAGTGACATATCAGTAGTTGTCCTCTTCTCCCTTCCTCCCATAATGTGATTTTCATAGAAAGGAAAATTCAGGCATAAAGGTGGGATGAGTGTTTATCAAATCTTGTACCTCTATGCTTTGCAGATGAAAAGAGACTCCAGCCTACAGCTGCAGGTCGATTTAGAAGTGGCCAAAGGAAGAACTGACTGAGAGGACTGCAGGTGCTGGCTTGTCCTTGCTGTGTTGAATGGTTTGGTGCTGACTAAGGCTCCAGAGGTCACTTACAGTTTGCCCTCAAAATATCAGTTGGTAGAAAACTATTTCATCTGCAATCTAAGCCTTTTTCAGAAAGATTTATGCTCTCAACTAAGTCTTTTAGAGCATGGATTCTTTTGTTAGAAGAGTTTGAGGCATTAAAAATACATTTTGGGTCATTTAGTTTTCTATCTCAGATTTAAAACAATGAAAACCTTCTTGCTTTACAATGTAGACCTTTTTGCCCTAATTTGTTTTGGTGTTTGACTTTTGTCTGGTTTGGTTTTTTGGCTTTTTTTTTTTTTTTGCTTTTTCAGTCTGACAGCTTTCAAGATCAGCACAAAACCAACCAAACAAAACTGGACTGAAGTGGGAAGAATTAATTGTTCCAACATTCTTCTCTTTCACCTCAACAGTTCTGTAGAATCCATACCTGAATATATATTTATGCATCTATAGAAAAGTCAAATTTGGAATTGCAGAATTTATTCTGGAAGGCTTCATTTTTCATGAAACTTTGTGAAGTAGGCCCTCGCACTGCACACTACTCAAGGTTTTGAAATTTCAGAATCTTCCAGAGGATGGAAAAACCCTTACCTACTCTGTCAGATGTTCTTTAGCACCCCTACAATTAAAAGAATAAGTGACATTTTAGCATCTCTATGTGCCAAGTGAATAAGGACAGAGATGTTAATTAAGATAGGCTTTGATTTATCCTGTTAAAAAGACAGAAATGCATACACACCAAATATCTCAGATGTGTCAATATTAAAGAGATTGATGCAGATAGGTGGATCAGTTGAAGAGCCAAACAGGGAATCTGTAGATCTTCTAGTTTGAAGGAAAATCAGGTACAAAAGATTTACGGTCATGGTTGAGCAAAGCATTAGTCTAGGACTAGTCTCAGTGAAACTATTTGTTTTTCTACCAGCTAAAATGAAATCTGTAATATTTGATTTATTTATTAACCTGTGTGCTGGTTTAAAAGTTAACCAGCAGGGGAAATGAACTCAACTCAAAGGAGAGATTATAAGTCAGAATAACAATTTAATAAAATAATACAATAAGTACGATTATACAGACAAGCAATTTGGTTTTAACCCACAAAACCCAAATGTATAACCCAGCACCCTGGGGCATGAACAAAGTGGTGTTTCTTGGGCCCCCCCCACCCTGAGTCCAAAGTAAAGGGAGAGGGGAAAAAGCCTGTTGCAGTCTGGTCAAAAGTGGTGATTGCAGTCCAGTTGAGGGTGGTGGTCTGTCTGGTTGAGAGCGATGAGCTGCAGTCTTCCTCTGGATCAGATCCCACGAGTGGTAAAAAAGGTTCCAAAACTCCAAATTTATATATTCTCCAGTTCAGGCAGGAATGCTCAGTCCTTCCCTCAGAGCGGGGAATTCCATAAAAGGGTATAAGGATGCTCAGTCCTTCCCTCAGAGCGGGGAATTCCGTAAAAGGGTATGAGGACAGGAATATCTACAGGCCTCTACTGCTAACAATTTCTGGGAAATGGGATGGAATACATAGTTTTGGGTTACACCCATACCATGATGAACTGGTCTCAGCTGTCCTAACTAGGACAACCTGAGTTAAAATCAGATATTAAACAACGTTTACTTTCTTCCAGTGCCCAGTTACTGCAGAATTTGGGGTTCTAACATATAATAAAGCAGGGACAAAGACATAGAGCAGAAGCAGAACCAGATGCATTATGAGTTGGAGAATACTTGGATCTAGAAACTTAATGCTAGAAACTTGATGTAATGGTCTAAAACAGAGAATCCAGAGAATTGTAGACAGTCATGGCATTTTTATTTACCTGAGAAAATGGTACCAGGGTACCATGTTTCTCCTCTAGACTGATTATGGTCATAAAGAAGCTCTTGGATAAAGCTAAACTGAGCAGTCAAAAAACAATTTTAAATGTTCAGAATTTGGAACTTTTCTCTCTTTTCCAACTTTACCTGGAAGATAGCCTTAGGAAGCACTTGGAAAATAGGTCTGCAGCTTTGTCTTGGCATTTTTTTTTCTGCAGTGGAACAGCTTTGTCAGATGGAAATATCATTTCCCTACGAATTTTTGTCAAGGCCATGATGTCACATGCAGTATCTGCAACATTTTTGCAAATATCAGTGGAATGTGAAATGTGCAGTCTTAAGTGTGTGTGCTCATGGATAGAGGCATGACTGTTCTCAACATATGCTGTATATCTGAAGGACATCTGTGATTAATATGTCCCAGGTGACAGTTGTGCAAAGGACCCTCTGCTCTCAAACAAACAGCTCCATCACTGAAGCTAAAAACTATAAAATGCTGTTAATGATACTTTATGCTGACATAGTGCATTTGTTCTAAAGATATCGGGCATTGTATTAATGCCAATGAGCTTCTCTGAGCATCATTTCCTTGGAAAACTTACTAGTCAAGAACCTGAACAGAGGATTCCTCTAGTTGTTAAATTACCCAGCAGGTTTGGCATCCTCTTCCCCTTGGAGAATGGGAAAGGTCTTTTATTAACAGGTTTTTGGACTACCTCTCTGATTTTGACTTTCTAAAATCATGCTTTTCAGGACTTGATAATCCCATATTTTCTACTCCAAAAGAGATAAGAATATATCCCGAGAAAATTAGGTACTGCAAAATGACAGTAAAGGTTTGGACAGATTTTTTCACATGCTGCCTGAATAAAACAATAGTGCACCAGCCCTGAGAATCTGTCCAGGACATCATAGGAAACTCTCCAAAGGATGACAGAAAATTATAGTGAGTTTGAAAAAAATGTTCTGACACAGACATTTTTGACCACTTCACTACCTCAACGGGACTGGATGTTAAAGAGAAACGTGTGTCCCTTTTTCAGAATGATGGAGTATTCAGTCCTATCAGCAGTCATATTACATATTTTTTAATGATTTGTTTTTCTTGGCACAGTTCATATAATTGTACATTTTCTGAAAATTATCAGCACTCTTTGAAAAAGGCTGATAATGACTCCAATATATGTTACAATCCCAGAATAAAAATCCAATTTATATTACCATCTTAGTTTTTAACCTCTCTATTTTTCTGGGAGGATGTTGGTTTTAAGTAATAAAAATAGCTTTGCCACAGAGATTCATGGAGAGAAAATGAGATCTTCGAAGATACAACCTAATCCTCTATTGCCTTTCTACAAAGCATTTAGAATTGGTCCTTTTCTAACATAGGCTATCGGACTTATCCTTGGTCTGGTAAAGTAAATGCCATGTCCCCAGAGTTTTGGCTGCAGAAAAGACTCCATTAAGGTCTCAGTAAAGATGGATGAAAAGGAGACTTTCTTTTTTCCTTCCTTTGTCTCTACCTTCCTCCCTTACACTCTACTCTCATCCCTTTCCATTTCCAGACAACAACTTAAATTCCTGATGTAAAACTTTAGCAAGCCATTTGATTTTCATTTAGCAATTATTACCTCACACTCGGCTCTGGCTCTGTCCCAGTCCTCTCCTCAGCTTACTCCTGCTTTCTGCAGCTCTCTGCTGTTCCCTATCCTCTCCAGCTGTGCCACAGCCAGGACAAAAGCTCCATTTTCAACACAGCATGAACCAGTTGTGTCTAAGTAGAGCAGTACTACCTAAAGTGGTGCTACTGCAATATTATTTTCAGAGAGCTGTCCATAGCTGAGATGGTGAGATGGCTTGTCTGTATCTATGATTTCTACCCATAATGATTACCTGAAACAGTTAAGCTTAATTATTTCCTGACACTCTTATGACTTCTTTTTTTCAAGTGGGTGCTTAAGACTTTCTGGACCTCCTTTATTCACATTCTTGCCTTGTTCAGTGCTTGAAAAATGAAATGAAAAAAAACAAACAAAACCACTCCCGCTCTCAAAATCCAGTCACCATCCTTTTATAATATGTTCAGACTTGGAGATTTAGAGTGTGTAGAGATTGTAGGTCACTTGAGAAAGACAAACTGGCTTTACTGTTACAGGCATATGAGTGCTTGAGCTATTAAGTTATAATGTGGAAACCCCACATTCAGGTCCTTTCCTGTTCTGAAGCAGGCTGGTTACATGTCTCCCATGTTACAAGTGATACTTGGATCATAGGATAGTGTTGTCTTCCTTCTCCACTCCTCATATATCTGCAATTCTCTATCCTACCCCTGCTCTGCACATTAGTCTCTGCATAATGGTCAAATATTTTATGTCTGTAGTGATTTCAGATGAAGGGAAAAACATATCATATCCAGTTCTAATACAGATATTTTATAACTTGCTCTTGTGATCACTGCATGTTAAGGTTGTTTACATGCCTAAATTTTTGAAATGTTACCTTCTTGTGTGTGTATATTTGTTGTTGTTCTGGTTTGGTTTGGGTTTTTTGTTTTTTGTTTTTTGTTTTTTTTTTTTATTTTCTGTTAGACAATATTGAAGACAATTCACAGCCTTTATGTGAATTCTTCATTAAAAATTTTACAGAACTTTTCCTCTGGTTATTTTCAGGCTTGACAGAATTAACTGCTCAATAGAATAGATTGTTGTGGACCTTTGTCTTATCTTCCAGACAGAGTATCCTTGATACATAGTGGAGTTTTGAGGTTTATATTAATTTAATTCTTTTTCTCCTTGCAATATTTCAACTTGGAAAAGGAGAAAATGTTAATGGGGGCTGGGACCTGGGACTGCAATGGGAGAGTCCAGAATATCACATGAGCTGAGGTGGGTACCATAATCTTTGCTTTTTTGGGGTACAAAATCTACTTCATCTAGAAGCCTAGCCTTCACTGTCTTTAAACAGTAAAAATGGATGCTTTTGAGAAGAATATTAAGACCAAAGTACTATGGAGGTAAATATATTCCTATTTTCAATATAATATTAATCACAGAGTATATATAATAAAATTTTATTATAAAAACACACTAAGGTAATTGGGAAGAGAAGCAGAAGGAGAATTTCAAGTTGGTTAAGGGAAAAATTTCCATCCTGGTAAAAATAAAACAGAAGAGTTCTAGAGTTGAATAAAAATTCCAGTGAAAATCAATGATTTGGCAACAACAACAACATTAGAAATATGTGTCTATTTGCAGAACTGCTTAAGTGCAGGGGAAACGAAAGATAAAAATTTTAAAAGAGCAAAACATTGCAAATTTTCAAGGAGACAGCATCTTTGTTTCATTTTTTCCTTCTATTTTTATATAAAGCAAAAAATACTAGGAAAAAATGGAATATTTGGGTTTTTTTGATCTGAGTGATTTACTTGTTCAAAGCTTATTGAATAGGCTGAACTTGGCATAAAACAGAATTCTCATGTACCATGTTAAGCATACAGAACACTGTTTACAACATCGGGGTATTATCACCTGCACTCATTGAAGGGACTGATCAAAATCAATCAAAGTCCAGAACTGGAAACTGCAAACTCAGTCCCCCCATTGGAACTGACTGCCAATTAGAAATAGTTGGGGCTTCTCTGTTCTCAGTTTCGGGTCTATCTCAGACATATTTCTGGGCTCCTTAGAGCCAGAAAAAGAAGTAGAAAAAGAAGCCAAGTAAGAAGGAAATCAGAAAATTGCTGCCAAATCAACATTAATTTTATAAATAGGGTCATTCTCTTACTACTTCCAAATATTGAATTACAGAAAATCAATGAACTTTTCATATGAAAGTTTCAGATTTCTATGTCAGTAAGTTTAATATGGAATTAATTTTATCCATTTTTAACAGATTGTTTTTTATAAGAGCTATTTATTTTTATGTCAAAATTACTTTGTATGTACCTGACAAAATTTAGAGACAGCTGTAGTCATATAAAAATTAAACATTATTAACCCTGAGCTACCTATGAAGCTGCCCTCATCAAACTGCCTATTGAATAACAATTTGTCATGCAGCAGTACTGTGCTGGCATATTTTTTCCTTTTCTAGGAGAAGCCCTGGATAATTTGTTTCTGCCTTTTAACTTTTATCAGCTATAAAGGAAGCCAGTATTTGGTATTTTTCAGGCCTCTGTTAATGCACCATGTCTTTCTTTCATAATGAGTCAGTCTAAAGCTTTATCCCACTGAAATTATTTAACAGACCTCAAAAGTAAAGCTCAAATGCAGTTATGAATTTGCTGACCTTTCAACACATTCAGCAACTGTAGGCAGTCTGTTCAGATCAACCCATTTAATCCCACAACTTCTAATGAGTCCTCATTAAGAAATTAAAAGGAAAAGCCTCTTGTTCTAGGTAGAAACAAACTTCAATATTAAATACGTATATGCCATTTATATATTATATAAATTTTTATGTCTGTGTGTGAATATATATACACACACATAAACAGGAAAGTAAAACCTAGAAACTTGAAAATACGAAGTACATCACATAAATACAACCAAATCGTATTTCCTTAACCACTGGCTTTCAGGATTAGGAAATAAAGTCAGAAATATGTAATAGCTGTAAGATCTTTCTCTCACTTTCTCGGTTTTAAAGGTCTCTGAAAGATGGAAAGTGATTACTGTTGTGTTGATTGCTATTCTCCCTTCAGTTGCCCATTTAAATTCGGTAATATTATACCTGTCTGTACTTGTTACTTGAAATAAGAACATCTTTATTTTGCTTTGCCTTGTATTGCTTTCCAGTATTCTGGTAGAGCTGAGAATTCTCAACTGACAGGTCCCTTTGTGCTCAGTTCCACACAAGCCTCCAGTAAGATACATCTATCACCCCAATCCTAAAAGTTCGCAGACTAAAGGACAAACTGACAAAAAAAAAAGTTTGAATAAAGTAAAATATCATTAGCGTTTCATGGATAAAGATTAGCAGATGAAAATGTGACTTGCTCTTCACCTGCACACAACAGCGAAATCAAGAACTGACTTTAGATCTCCTGTTTTCCTAGTGCCATCACTACAAGACCCTCAATTCTATCTTTGATTTAACTTTCTTTTATTCTTTTCCCATGCACCTGCTGTTCAATATCAGAGGTTCAGATTCTATGGAATGACAAGGTGAGCATACAAATGTGCAAGATTGTAGATGCAACCAAGATAATTAACATGGAGAGGCATGCTCAGCATATTTTTACTTTTTCTCTTTAGAGATAACGACTTTCTTGCCTTTGAATTTAAGAACAGGTATTATATAGTATTCTACTGCAAATAATTGATGAATAAATTTCCCTTCTCCCCCCCCCCCCCTCGCCCCGAGTTTCTTCTTTGCCTGGAAATCTGCCACTATGCAACCTAAATATGTATATACAAAATAAGGAAAAAGAAAAAAGAGAGAGAGAGAAGGCTGAGGTAGAGGAAGAGAAAAAGAGAGAAATCAGCTGATATGTGTCAGTTACAGTGTTTGTGTTCGGAATTTATTCTTCTAACCTCACTTGAAACGGTAGAGAAATTGGGTGCTTCAGTTAAAACTGACCTTAGGCAGTTTCAACTCACATTATGATTATTTGCTCAGAAGTTCACTAAAGGTCTATTTGACTGTAGCAGTGTTACAGGAGGTCATATTTTTTTCAAAGAGAAACTGGTGTTGAACATTTTTTACAATTTATTGGGCAGAAATAAGCCTTCCATCAATATAAGCCACCTTTTTTCTCACATACTTCTTTTGATTGTTTTTTGTTGCTTTTTTAATCACTATTTCTTGAAGATTTTACAAGAAAATGCCATACTTTACTCAACGTGTTCTCCATGTCCTCTGTCACAGTACAGCAAAGTTGTGATAGATTATACCTTCTGACATTCTTAGATTTTTAATTTTACAGTGTGAAGACCTGGGACCAATCAGAACAACAAGTAACTACTATTTTCAAATTATTTGGAAAATTTAAATAGTGTATAGGCCCCTTATGACTCAGCATATTCATTGATTCTATGACTTTATGATATGATTAAGTGTTTTCTGATCTAAATTCACTAGTGTGAAAGGTGAATGGAAAAATAAATAGAGAGACTGGAGTGTAAGGAGATAACTTATCTGAGTACCATGGTTCGGACATTAATCAACCCCTCTCTCTTCATGATAAAAATGTTTATATTTGAATACCATTGTGAGTAATTAACATTCTTGTATCAAACTTCACCTACTGTTCCCTCTTCCAAATAACACCTGTTATTCATGATGTAAGCTTTATATTAGTCATTGCTTTCAGATAGTAGCAGCATACATTCATCTGCTCTTTTTCAGGCTCCATTTCATGCTTTATTAAATAAGAATAGCAGAGTTGTTTTTATTTGTTTTTTGTTGTTTTTTTTTCTTAAATTCCCACATAATTCTTTCTTTGTGGCAAAGATCAATCAATTGGCATTACATTACCCTTGATAATGACACTGTATCATTCTGTAAAAAAAAAATTAAATTCAGTTTTGAACAAGGCCATAAGTCTTTTTGTTCAATTAATTCCACAGACATAGTGGTAAACAACATCAGGAAATTCTTGTCCAAAGGAATAGCTTCAGGGAGCTATTAACTTGAACAGAGCAAGGGTCATGTCTAGGGCTATTGCATACTCCTTTCAAGGCCACATCTTCTCTCCTATTAAAGATGGAGACATGCCTTAGTTTGAAATCTCTTAAGACAAATGTCTTTCAGAGGCTGTGGACTTGATCAAGAAAGGCAGGAAATACATATTTTATTTGTATTTTGCTGCATGAATTGCCCTGGTTGATTTAATTTACAGTATTTTTCCTGTACTTTAGAGTACTTTATCCATTTAAAAGATATCTATTTGCTCAGTAAACTCACTGCATAACTCAGGCTGGAAGGGTTCTCTGAAATCTCTGGTTCAAGCTCCTTCTCATAGCAGGGTCTGCTCTGGGGTTTGACATATTTAATTTATATCTGTGCCATAATTCACCTGATTCTCATCTAAGCTGTTTTAAAAATTCTGTTCTGCATAAGTATGTTGAGACATAAGAATACAGTTATGCCTAGTATTCTCCAGAGAGCCTAACATAATATTTACCTTCAACAGAACTTGGGCTTAAAACTTCTTGTCATATCTTGAAAATTTTCCAACCCATTTCCTGACTTTTTTGGCATATCAAAGTCTGTTTATTTGGAAATTAATTATTGTTTTCGAAAGGGGTAGGTATTTGCTACCATTTTTTAAAGTACATGAAACAGAAATTTAAAGGAAGGGAATATTGTCTTTATATGATCAAATAATATAATTATATACACCATGGGCTGAATTTTGATTTTCATTTGATCCTTACATTGCAATTAGGTGGATACTGGAAATTGTCATGATTTGAGGGCAGTCATTTTCTCCACAAAATATGATTTTACCTGTACATGAAGGAAAAATATCATTTTAATTGTCTAGTGTTTCCTGAAGTTACTTAGTCCTTATTGTTGAATTTCATGCTTACTCTAAACTATCCCTCAAAACAAACAAAAGAGAATGACATAAACAAAATTTAAGGTCATGAAAGGCACTTAATGTTGAGATTCTCAACATTTTGTAATTTTTGTTGTTATTGTTCAGAAATGCTGATGTTCAACCTGTGGTATAAAAATAAATTTTAAAAAGTTATGTTTTTTTCTTTCAAGCAAACTAGGAGATATACATGGCAGATATAGTAAGAAAGAAAAGGTTTTTTTACCCCCAGGAATATGTAAAATATAAACAAGTTAACGGCGAGTTCAATTTTGTGTCGCATCATTTTTACATTTACATTAGTCTAATGATTTGCTCTTGATTTAGTACTCATGGAGGTTGCTACCATGGTCAGAATAACTCTGTGAGGGCATTATTTATATTCTGAAAAGGGTAATTTGTAGCAAGGAAAACAAGTGGCAATTATAATAATTTGACAAACAATACGTATACACTTTTTTTCTTCTCCAAGACCAATATATTTAATCTATTTTTGTTCAATAAATAATATGTACTGCAAATTCCACTTTTTTTGTAATAAACACTAAGAAAGTTATGTATTTACTATTTAGTAGCTTCAAAAATAATCCAGCAAATTTGGATTTTGAGACAATTAGTCTTGCCTATGCTTTTAAGTACTTGTCAAAACTAGACTTCTCTTTAGGAAAAAAAATCAATATAATCCAAATGGTCAACAAATTTATATTGAATGTAGTATTTTAAAATAAACGTTTTATATGTTGTTTAAGGTTTTTTAATATCCACACAACACCTAAAATCAATACTTTTTACCTTTGCCCATAACAAAAGATAATAAAGAGATCCATGCTTTGCGCTGTAGTCAAGTCAGACTAATGCAACACTAATGTAAATACTCATTTCAGCTCTGCTGGGCTCACTGTCCAGACAGGCAGAATACAAAACAGTTGGGAAGTGTTTGAACTGATTTTATCACAATAGCTGTTTAGATTTGGGAAGGACTCTACTCACATTTGCTACAAGCACGCTGGTGGCTAAAAAGGCCAACGCGAGACAGGCACGTCCGGTTGCAAAAGGCACAACAGAAAGACTCCTTACGTGGTATATTCTGCAAGACACGATTCTTTCTGTGCTGTCTTTTCTCCTCAAGAGTGATCCCACATGCATTCTCAAAAGAAGCAGTAGCATTATAGATGGTGTGTCTCCAGGTTTCCTGATTGGAGGCCAGAGTAGACCAGTGATGAAGATCAATACGGCCAAGGCTGAGATGTTGTTTCAAGGAGTCCTTCTATCTCCTCTTCAGGGCTCCTCTCTTGCGGCAGCTGGTGGTAAATTCACCATAAAGCAGGATCTTAGGGAGGTGGTGGTCCTTCATCCTGGAGACGTGCCCTGCCCATCGCAGCTGTGTTCTCAGCAACATGGCCTTAATAATCGTAACTGCTGCCTATTCTAGAACAGACGTGTTAGTCACATAATCTGACCAGTGGATGTTTAGGATTGAATGGAGGCAGCGTTGATGGAAGCGTTCGAAGAGTCGCAGGTGGTGGCGGTAAATGACCCATGATTTGGACCCATATAAAAGAGTAAACAGCACAATGGCTCTGTAAACACTGATCTTTTTACTTTTCTTCAATAACTACCTTGTAAAAATCTTATCTTTTTTGGTATCGGGAAGTTAACATCATCTTGGACCAAAAGCTTTGAACAACAGACCAATTGTTTTGGAGATAAGCTCACTGAAGACCCTTCCTAGACTCTTTTCAATTTTTCATTAATTGCCTTCCAGAATCCCAGATGACTGCAGATAGTGTGATTCATAGTTTAATTATTTGAGCACCATGAAGCAAGACAAAGTTTAAAAATCCAAGACTGAGAAAATCATCCATTTTGCGGTGAGATAGCACAAAAGAAGTACAGATTTACACAAAGCAATAACAACTTTCTGTTATTAAATATCACTCAGAACTGAAAAGGCTGGCAGATTTTCTTTGTCCAACTTACCTTAATTGCAAGTAAGCTTTGTAAGGTGAGCCTTTTCATGAAATAGCTATCATAAAAATTTTTATCAGTGTAGTTTTTCAAAGCTGGAATAATGCCACTACTGTGCACTTATTGCCTGATCCCAAACTTCTAGCTGAGTCTTATCCTTCTCTCTCTTAGGTTAGATGCTGCCATATGAGCACCACAGCTAACCCAGCTTGCTGCTGGATATGCTGTCTTTCCTTCACAGAACATCTTCTGCCTTTCATTACTTAGAGTCTTCATCTGAGAATTTGGATTCCAGTCACAGCAAGCTCATATGCCTTACAGTGTTTCTTCATAGGTAACTTCCTATACCAGAACAAGCATTTAGTTGTGGTTTTTCTTTTTATGAGAAGGTTTTTACCAATTGAAAAGCACCTCTCTTTCTCTTTGTGACACACACCAAATGCAACAAGTCAAAATTCTTGAATCACATGATGCAAAGTATATTCAGATGCTGAACGGGAATTGTAAGCTATGTAAGAAGTTAGAATAGACATTTTTTTACACAATTCTTTAACCGAGATAAACCTGTTCTATAATTAATATAATCTGCTTAGTGTCAAGAGCAACTGCTTATCTGCAAGCAGCCTGACTAGTTACTTATATGGTTATATTCCCCTGGCTAGACCACCCTTTTATGCCAGAATATCCTGAGAATTATCACTGAGTCTTATCTCAGCATATGTAAATTCTAAAATGTGCTAAAAATTAAGACTTAGTCTAGAATTTCCTAGACTGACACTGGTGTAGGCATCTTACCAAAAGTGGTACTTTTTATAACAAAAAGATTTGTAAACCCTTTTTGGTAATAGAAAATCTTGCTCTCTGCATTTATAAGAGTTTCATGTTGTATAAAGGCCTTTAGTAAAGTGTATTATCTTTAGATAATTACTGCATCTCTTTGAATGCTTAAAACTTTTGTGATATGGACACTGATGCATAGAATTACTGCAGAGCAAAAACTGGACTGCAAGTTGGAATTTTATGTGTCCTAATACTAAAAGGAAAAGTGTCAAATAAAAAACAAAACAGGGCTAATACAAAGTAGAAAAAAGAGAGACTGCCTGTAATTATTTGAAAAAACTTCAGAGGCTTAGTTCAGAATTTTACAGGTTCACAAAATACATCTTTATGTGTGAACTGACAGACTGACACACTGATAAAAATCCTGAGATTGGAAAAAATGTACAAAAATGAAAGAGAAATGCGACAATGGAGCATCAAAACTTCTTAATACTGTGGAAAATCAAATGCAGAGTCAGGTGTAGATTTAAAGCATAATATTGCCAGTAATATTGTATTGAAACACAATGTTATAAATATTAAGCGTACACACAGAGTTCAGGTATTTGCTTTAAGAAAACAATTCCAGTGTGCCACTGTATCACAGAATCATAGAATATCCTGAGTTGGGCGAGACCCACTAAAATCAACAAAGCCCAACTCCTGGCCCTACAGTGGACAGCCCCAGCAATCACACCATGTGCCTGAGAGCATTGTCCAAATGCTTCTTGAACTGTGTCAGGCTTGGTGCTGTGACCACTTCCCTGGGGAGCCTGTTCCAGTGCTCAACCACCCTCTGGGTGAGAAAGCTTTTCCTTATATCTAACCTGAACCTCCCCTGACTCAGCTTCATGCCATTCCCCTGGGTCCTGTCGCTGGTCACCAAGAGAAGAGATCTGTGCTGCCCCTCAGTTTCCCCTCGTGAGGAAGTTGTAGACAGTATCAGTTTAACATGTACAATTTACAAGGTTGGAGTGGGAGCATGGGCACATGAATTACTCTGGAACATATTTCCACAACTGGGTAACCCTAAATTTTAAATTTAATACATATACAGTTGTTAGAGAAAGTCACTACCTGTGCTACTCAGCAATTACCAGAAAAGTTGTATGTAAAAACTGCCTTGAAGTGTTCCTTTATCACAGTCATTTCAGGATGTAACTAGCTTTGAATATTCCAGAAATTCACCAAAGAAAACATTGTGAATTGAGATCTCAAAAACTCATGGTAATGGACACACAGATATTTCAGGAAATGAAAGAGACAGAAAAGGATGCTAATCCGGTAATTCCTATAGTAAAGTTAAATAGTGATAGGTATCTTCCCACGGATCTCAGCAGTAAACCTACTGGGGAAAAAAAAATCCTTCAAAAATTAGTTGGAAAAAACCTGTTTTTTCTTTTGACTGTAAACCAACATTTTTAGTGGGTACAGCAGAGTAAAAATATATAGGAGAGATAAGGTTTGAAGGACCTCAGAGTGCAACTGTGATGAAACTGAGTGGTAAGCTTGATGAGGTCTAAATGATGCTTCAGGAGGTGAGAAGGTTCAATATATGAATGTAAGACTCGTTGTAATTTTTTATTTGGTTCTAAGGAGGTGTGTTAAAAATGGAAAAGAGTCAGTAGGAAAAGTCTGTCTGTCTGTTTCACATCAAGAATCTTACATCTTTCCTCTGTCTCCTTTTTAAAACAAGTGTTTTAACTCCTATCATTGTCCTAGCATTGCATAATAAGTGTTGGCTTCTCACTAGTGTTACAAGAAGGCTGTTAGCTAAGGCATTCAACTCAATCAGAAGTACAACCATTCATGAAGGGAAGGAGCATGAAGCTGAAATTCTGACCTCCAGGGAGACAATGAAGGTGATGCATTCTATGATCATGTTTTGGAGTGGGTGGAGGTACAGAAGGAAGAAGACGAAGTGTGACCATGACAATTATTAGTGCTTACACATTTGAAGGCCAGTTGGGAAAAAGTTTTGAGAATTTGCTGGTACAAAGACATGCGAAAGTTCTTCTAAGGATTTAGGCAGCATTATGCACATCCAGGTAATGTGGATATTGCAAGTTTCATATGTAGATTCCATATATTTGTATCTAAATATGTCTGTCTCAAGATTCTAATCCTTATATTTGATCTGATGAAGCAGAAAGTCTGTGACAACACAGAACTGTGATCATATATATCAAACTCAGTGCTTTTCCCACTGAATCATACTTTTTCTTTTCCAGGCATACTCTGGTTTGAAAGTTTTCCTCTACAGCATCTCTGGGGCATGCTTTCTTTTGCAATTCACAACTCTGCTTGTGAAGTAAATACCAATAAGTCTCACACGGAGCTTATAAAACCTTTGCCTGGCAGCACGTACAACAACTTTGTTGCTCTCCTGCACTGTTCTGTCTACGTTTTCTAACCTTCACCCACCACTTCTAGAGATGTGAGACTGGTTTGATCTTCATCTGCATTCAAACTGTTCTCATTCTTAGCAGAGCAGGAAGCACCAAGGGATGCCAGCTATTGTGTGCCTTTTATGAAAGCGACATATGTCTACTAGACTTGTTTAAAATGATTAAACACTTTTTCACATAATCCTGTGATTTAATCCGAGCATGGGACTTTGCATATATACCTCAAAGAGTTGCAACTTTTTTTAAATCTTTTTTTCTTACTGGGGAAAAGAGTGACTGTTTAACATTTTACAATTACTATAATTTACTTCGAGACTTTCTGCCATTTTACTCTTTGGTCGCTAAATTATTCATTTAACCATTTAAGTTAAATTATTCCTTTTTCTGTTTCATATAGAGACTAAAAAGAAAAAGATGAAGAGCTGGCCCCTCTTTATCAAACTCTTTTTCTTTTGTAACTTTCCTTTTCTAATGATTGATCTTTCTTTTGCTATCAGACACTCCTCTGATTAATTGCTTTGACCTCTCTCCTCCTATTGTGTATAATACTTGCATCAAAAAAAAAAGAAAAACTAAAATCACAATTAGGAAAAAGACACTTCTAAGGTCATCTTCTTTTCCTTACATATGTAAAAGGTAACATAAAATGATGAGTTGCTTTGTGCTAGGATTACACAATAGTCTGCAACATTTGTTTTTATTTTTAAATAGATTCTTTAAATAATCACTTGCTTGAGGAAATGCATAAGAAAAATAGTTTGTAGATGACAAGACTGTGTAGCACATTAAAGAAGTGAAAAACTTATTGTATAGCCTGCCCATTTCATACTCTGCTGTTATTCTCCGGAGACAATGCTCCTTCACTGTTTTCTAGGTTACTATAATGAGATTATATGGAGATTCAGGATACAGATTTCTTCAGTCTCTGTTATTTTCCCTCTGGGGCTGTCATTCATGTCAGTATTTTTAGATCATTGCAGACAGGATATTTGTTTATAAGTATATTTGGATATGTATGCATGGATGTGTGTTTATATGCAGAGAAACACCCATGAGAAGTACAGATATTAGAGACTGAAGAAAACATAAACAGTAAAATGATACATTCTTCCTGTTTTAATCTCACAAAGACATTCTTAAATGATGAATGCTTACAATTCTTCCTGAAAGTCATTTTGCTTACAGTTACCTCCTTGCTGACTGCAGGAAGTCACATCCTCAGGAGGCTAAATTGGCATCTCTCTGTCAGTAACCATAGACCTACACCAGAGGACAATCTGTCCCTGTACAAGCATAAATCATACAAGGACTAGTTTTCCTTTGCCTTGAACCCAATATAGTACATAACATGTAGGGAAGAAATGATAAAGAATGAGTGAAATTCTGCTTAAATCCTAATGGTCAGTGCTTGTAGGTAGAAAAGAGTAATCCCAGTGCATGGTTCTGCAGCATTAGGTTCAAATTAAATAGAATCCAAGAAGAGTAAAAATAGAACCATAAAACATAATCAGTGAAATCCCCCCACAAAATAACAAGATTTTATCTCCAGGAATTTGTTTGTAGACAAAGCTTTGGACAAAATTACCAGAAAAAGTAATTACCTGGTTGCTTTCCTACCAAATATTTATGGATCACTTTACTACCTGAAAAAAAGCTTTATCCTCACTGATACAGATGCTACTGAAAAGCCTTAATGTGTTATGAATAGTATGTGTGAGTTCATGGGACTGCTATAGCAGAAATATGAAAAATGTTGGACTGTTTTTTTTCTTAGGAATCTCTGTATCTGGTCAGGCATTTATAGTACTAACTACCTTTGTTTCCCAAATTATCTCACTTGAAAAGAAAACTTCCTCTGGTTTCTGTTCAAATCAGTCCTTCAGTTTTTGAGCTTACCCTTCTTTCAAGTGGCTTTTGACTTCACACAAAATGTCAAATGTATATCTTGGTTGAGTTTCATATTGAAGCAAAAAAACAAACAAGCAAAAAGTCCTCCCCCCATGAAGAAACAGCAGTGTTGATGACCAGAAACAAATCTAAATCAGTCTAAGTTTTGCACAAAGTTTCATTTGAACATGTAGAATATAATTATAATTAAGACTTCAAAATATCTTTTGCATTACATTCAGAGATTTAATTGTGTAACTTATTTACATTTGAGATAGAAAGAGTTGCATATTTTGTATGTTGAAATTAGATTTGAAGAAGCAAAAGCTCATTCCCAATGGCAAATATTACTAATTCCAATTCCAGTTATGAAACACTAAATTGTTTTTTAAGTGTGAGCCAGCTCTCTTAATAGGCTTTCAATATTAATCTGCTAATGTTTATTATTTCTTTACTTTCTAGAGGTTATGGTAGAATGGATGAACCAGGAAAGTCTGAATTAGAATTTAGAGTTAAGAGTTAGAATTACCTGGAATGAGATTTTCAGTTTAGATTTAATAGTGTTAAAATTGTGGCTGCAAATTTAGACATATTTCTTCCTAGACATTATAGGATTTAGATGAGCTTACCAGTCTTAAACTATCTTTAATATTAGAATTCTCAATATCAAACTATTTTTGAAAGTTTTCAGTGTAGTAATATTCAGGAAATATCCACACTCACACATTCTTGTCAAATCAAGAAATAGCAGGATTTTGCTGAATAGAACAAAAACCACTTTGCATTTTGGTATCTTACCTTTGATAGGGCAACTAAAATTATAAATAAACCATCAGAAACTTAAATTCTGCCCTTAGCTTATACTGCCATTGCAGACACTGTTTGAGGAGGTCAGTGGCAAACATACAATGTAATGGGACCAGTGCCATGTTGTGTTGTGTTGTCTAAATGGCAAGCAAGCAAGAAAAAAATTCCTTTTACTCCACAGGTCCTGTAAATCTGTGGTTGTATGAACCAGATGCTTTTAGCAGTTTGAGTACCAGCTTTAAGAAAATAAGCCAAATACCATTACAGTCAAGAAAGCAGAGATCTTAAGTTCTAGAACCACCAGTCTATCTAATAATAATTAAAAGAAAAAATCATAAACATGATGTTTAAGTTTTCCTGAAGATGTATATAGCTTATCAGAGTTTAGATAGAGTTCTTTTCTGAGAGAAAAATCTCTGAAATCACTAAGATTTCCAGTTTTTTTCAGTCTACTAGTAATCCTTCTCTGATCCAGCAAGCTTCTCCTGGTACAGACCTTGACTTATACACAGGGTTAAAATTATGGTGGTTAAAATTAAGCATATATATAAATGATTTGCTATACCAGTCTTCTGTAAGAACCACCTATCTGTCTCTGGCATCTCCATCAATAAGTTGTGCCAACAATGGTGCTAATTAGAATTATAACAGCTTTACAAACTGTAGGGGAGTGTACTGAAAGCCTTGAAGATTTAGTACTACTTGAACAACTTCATTCGCTCAATATTAACAACAATTTGCCAGTGAAATTATAAGAAAAATGAAAAAGATCGATAAAACTGCAAATCTTTTCCCTGGTGATAATGCGTATCCTGACTTTTTCATGGGCCAGATACAATGTACCTACAGCAGATAGGCCTTCTCTACTGTGGGCTACTCCAGCATTTCCAGAGGCAGTTTCAGAAACACACCCAGATAAAACTCCATGAGCCATGAAGCATAAGTGTGGGATAACCTTTCTGTGTGTTTCTGCTGCTGTGACTACGTACTCACCCTTAAATTTGTCCACTTTTTGCAAAATACTGTTGGAACTTCAGTTACCCATTTTTCATAGTTTTCCACGCACCAAGTCTGTGCAGAGTAAAGCAGTAAATACATCCTATGCACTGACCTCTACTTTCACATCCCATCATCACATTTTACAAAATTACACATACAGAACCGGTATTTTCTTTTTTTTTGCTTCAGTATCTACTTATGTCTGATTAATGGTTTTGCATCTTTCTCCAAATTTGGAGAACACATCGAAGAGTATGAATTTAAAAAGGAGCTGGAAAGCAGGTTTTTCAAGTACCACTTAACTCATAGTATCTATAGAGGCAAAAAAATTAGAAAAGACAACACTAAAATACTGAAGTTCTGCTCCTCCATCCTCACCATTTCTAGGATTATCTTTCTTAGGAAAGCGATAGCTTAGAAAGACCTTTCTACATCTAGGAATACTTCTGATTTTTAGGGTTATATTGTGTAACTGCCAGTTTCATTGCATTTCTTCTAGACTGTTTGGTAAATATCATCCAGTTCTGCTGGTCTATTGCAGCTGAATTTCCAGATTGCTCTATAATTTCTTCTTTATGGACTTCAATGTCTCTAAAGGCTACACATGGGAAAGGCCATTGGAAATTTTCCTGCTATCCAGGTTAACAAATGCCAATACCAAAGAAAGCTGTTCAACACTCTCATACATAAACATCTTCATGAAATGTCAATTCAATTTATCTTTACCTATGTGAACAATTAAAAATTACAGAATCTACAATAGTTCACTTTTTGTTCTGTTGTAAATTCACTTTTTCATGAAGGTAAAAGAGAAGTAAGCACACAGTCCACATGATTTTGTCATTCTTGAACAACAAAAATTATAATAATAAAATTTAATTCTTTTTGGTTTTGTTGTAATTTTCACAGCTGCACTTAACGCAGGCTCACAGATTAAATACTGAACATAGGTGATCTAAAACAGAATAAAGGACACTGAATTTACCAGAGAGCTTTACATGGGCATAGGACTACACAGTCAGATACAGTCATTGAAAGATTAGAGTGAAATAATCTTTTTTCCATCTTGAAATCATTTGAAACCTGCTTTGATCTGCTGTTGCTGCAGCAGCTTCTTGCTGCCAGGACACATGCCAGCTACTTTCTAAATGTGGTGAATATATAAAAAATGCTAAAGTAATTCAGTTATATACCTGCAAGTGATTATACTCAATTGCTTTTTGCACCATGTCTCCTCCATGGTGCAAAACCTTTTGCCCTGTTTCTAGAGCAGAATAAAATTAATAATTTCGTAAGTTTCATACCTTTTACAATTTTATATGAGAAGGACACATATAATACATTTAAAAAAGGTACAATAAATACCTCCAAATGTGAGTGGTTAGGCATAAATGTATCTAGGAAATACACCACACTGAGCATGAGATCAAGTAGTAACTTTTTACTTTGTAACTTCTGGAAAAAGGAATATTTATTTGAAACTTGAATGTCTTTGGAAGAGGAGCCAATGAAAGCACATCTGTAGACATTAAAGGATATCTGCATTTGTCTAGGAAGAAGGTATCTGACTTATCTGAAGAACAGGAATCTGCCCTATAGGGAAATCTTTCAGAAGTCCTTGGCATCTTTGAGTCAATCCTTACAACAAAAAGACTAAACCTAGGCTTGTGTAGACCAAGAAAACTGGGATTTTACCTTAGTTAAGAGCTCTTGTTTTCTTTCTTTCTTTGCAAATTTTCTTCTGAGAATATCAGTACTTAGTTTGGTGGTGATGGGCCCAGGATCGATATTTTGATACAGCAACAAGAGAAAGCACAGAAAAATGTTCTCAACCATTTGTCTTTTTCTTTCTCTCTTTTCTGCCTGCCCAACTCTTTGTCCTTTCTCTCTGACAATAATGTGAAGAGCATTACATTTTTTGAAGAAGTGAAAGGTTGTTTTCTTACCTAGTTCAATCTTGCCCCTCATGTTTGGGAGCAACTTGCTTCTTGTCCTCTCCCTTGAGTTCTACCCTGTAAAAAGTTGTATAGAGCTAATGCAGAAGGATGTAGGGAAACATTTGTAACAACAGCATTTTCGTTCCCTGGAGGAGCCCAAGCTCACTTTCTGTGGCAAGACAGGCTTTTAAAAGTTTGGTCGCAGGTAATTTTCCTGACAGCTCTTTGCACACATGGGAGAAGGGAGGAAAGGGGTCAGAATAGTGATGGGAACAGTTCTGGAAATCAGAAGAGAAAAGAAAGGAGAGAGTGACTGAATCATTGAGAATATCTATCCTAAAACTTTTCGTTATCCCCTCCTCAGTCATATATTAATATATTTTTAAAGGAATGATTTTATATATCCTTATCAACCAGCATGTGATTAGACAGAGAAAGACACTCCAAGAATATTTCAAGAATTGGCAATTAGAAATAACGAACACTGAACTAAGCATCAAAGACTGTCTAATTTTTAAATTTTAACTATACAAAGTGATCTGAAGGGTAGCGAGTGAAATTCAAACAATTCACTCTTCTCAGGGTCAGTTGAAAAGGTAATAGAACCTTTTTGTATTTCTAATATATACAATTCACTGAAAGAGAGAAAGCTGTCCCCAGATAACAAATACTGCCCAGAAAAATCAAAAAAATATCCTAGTCCCTGAGTAACTGAGTTAATGAAAATTTTTTTAATTTTTTGAAAATTACTAAGATGACTACGAGATATAAATTATATTTAAGATCTTATTTTTGAAGAAAGCAAGTAACTGAAAGTGATACCTTATGAGGAAAAAAATCTAAGATCTAGTTCCTTCCAATGATCTAGTTTAAAGACCATTCCTCTGAGCTTTAGATGCATAAAGATATTGTAAGTAACTATTATTGCAACAATGACAGATAAAGAGCTTCCTATTAGAAAGGATAACAAAGTCAATGCAGGATGCAGGTGTGGCTGTCCTTCTACAGATCATATCATGATGATGTTTAGGATGTTCTGTATATTCCTTTTTTTTGGATGTTAAAATATTGTTTTAAATACCTTCTCTTCTTAGCTGGACTGTGAGTTTCTTGTTGCAATATGCTGACTCTATGTGCTTTTACTGCTTTTAGCAAAATCTATGATGGTTTAATCATAGTTTTGATAAACTCTTCTTAAGTGGTGGTTGCTGTTGTAATAGCATGACAAAGTAATATGCAATGAAAAGCAAACTCATGCACTAACCAAAAAGTTCTGTTATCAGAACTAAGGAAGTATTGCATCCTATGGACTTGTATCTCATAGTTGACTGCATTTATAAATTAAGTAAATTAAAGCTTCCAGCAGGATCTGCGTGTTCTTAGGCATCAGTAAATGGAGAGGCAGGGAGGGAGGTAGGCAATAGCTTTATAAAACTTCAGCAGTATTCAAAAGTAGGAGTCTGTATCTTTTTTTTTTTTTTTTTTAAATAGTACAGATTATATATGGCAGAAGAACCTGAACTAAGGTATAGATTCTCTCATCTAATGAGGTGTGAGGTCTACCTGAATTTTTCTCCAAAGCCAGGTCACTCCTAACAGAGCTTTCCTGTATTCAGTCTCTGGTGGCATGTGCTCATGACAGATCTTTTCTCCATGGAGACTTGCTTATTTGAGTGCCCATTTTCACGAGCTGTGTAGACACATAACACATTTGAATGGTGATGCAGTTGAAACTGACAATAAGTTTGAAAGTTATTAAGAACTTTCAGACTTAACAGGTGCACATACACAAACAGCATGACCATCTGACCCTTATTCACAGAGGAATCAAAATTACAAAATACTTTTTTTTTTTAAATGAGATAACTATCTCTGGCAAATACAGGATTATATGTGTTAGAATTTAATATTCATATAGATTGTGGAAGTACCTATTCACTAGCTTTGTTAAAATAAAGATTAGATGATTCTGCTTTTACTTGGGCCATCCAAGCTATTCATAGACTAAATAATACACGAATACAGAGTATGTTGCAAGCAATAAATGTAATTAACATATCCAAAATCTCAAATTAATTGTTTTTAATAGAAGTCTGGAAAATGATACAAAAATATATGACAGGTAAGCATACTCTTTGGTGTATTTGAAACAATTTCTTAGGCACTTTTATTTCTTAGGACATAAAACCCCTTGGTGTACTTGCTTTAAAACGTCTTTCCACTTTGATGATGATTATTTTTCACACAGAATTTGAGATCCCCCAGTATGAAGGAAGATCTAGACTGTCCTGAGTCAGCTATATAACTTGTACCTTTTGGCCTTTCTCTAATAATAAAAGGTCTCTGATATATTTTCTGTGCTTCAAGAATACAAGAAAGAAAAATTAAATACAGCGAAAAGGACAGACAGTTGTTTTGTTCTTTGAAGAACTGTTGTATTTCTAAAACTAGAAGTTATTTTCTTACAAGGTCTTTGCAGTCTCCATTAATCATTTCTCTAGCTAAATCTGCCTGTTAGCATATTTCTAGCTGCCATTGCATGCTCCAAGCAGTTTCTTTAAGCAGACCATGCATTTGTTTTTGACAGAGGCTGGCCTTAAGACAAAATCATCCATTCAAATCAATAACCATCATGTAACAATTGTTGACTAAGCCAATGCCTTCTCCTTCAGAACAAAAATCCAGTGGGGATACTGTATAATCTTAAATTTGCTTTTATATCAGGACTCATCTAGGTAATTCTGCTCTGTCTCTCTCCACCTGGTGGTTGTTTTTTATCGTTGCAGCCAATTACTTCAGGGCTCAAGCTAAATATTTTTTTTTCTCGTGTATAAATAAAATATTTGAGGATGTTATCCTCTTCCATTCGATTATCTATCTACTAGAGCATATAGTTGATATAGCTGAAATTTACATCTAGCAAATTACTTTTAATGGAATAACTTTTCCTGTCTTATTCAGGAAAAGACAACTGTTAATAACAACATACTTTGAACTTTCTATATCCTGTCAGATATAGCTCCTTTGTGACTATTTTTCTTGAGACCTTAAAAAGATTGTCAGAAGGCAGCCTTCAGTGGATTTTCTATAAATTAAATTTTTAAATATTTAAAAAGAGGAGAAAAAAATCTGATTCTACAATCAGTTCCCTTTCCCCTGTTTAAAAAGTTCAAATTGGAATAGATAATCAAGACAGCAGCTCTGATTATTGTGCTTACTTTTAAAGCCAAGTGTCTAGTGATAGCATAGATTTAGGTGTTTTGGTTACCTTTGTATCTCAGAGGGAGCTCAGACTGTGAGTTAGTCATCTGAATGCTGGGAGGTCAACAGGTTCATCATCTAGATCACAGTTAGCACTGAAAACAGCAGTATGTCTTTAATTGCACCTGCAAATGCAAACGCTTCATCTTTGGAAGCAGGGCTTTGTCTTCGGTTAGGATTCACACTTATTTCTGGACTCTCTCAAGTGCTTAAATCACAAAGATCCTGCTTTATGGTGAACTTGCCACCAGCTGCTGCATGAGAGGAGCCCCGAAGAGAAGATACAAGGACTCCCTGAAACAACATCTCAGCCTTGGCCATATTGATCTTCATCACTGGTCTGCTCTGGCCTCCAATTGGGAGGTCTGGAGACACACCATCTATAACGCTGCTGATGCCTTTGAGAAAGCACACAGGATCACTCTCAAGAGAAAAGAATCATGTCTTGCAGAATGTACCACCTAAGGAGTCTTTCTGCTGTGCCTTTTGCAACTGGACATGTCTGTCTCGTATTGACTTTTTTAGCCACCAGCGTGCTTGTAACAGACGTGGGTAGAGCCCTCCCCAAATCTTCGTTCGTGAAGCCCAGCCATGAGGATGGAATGAAAAATCTGTCATTTGCTGAAAAGGGTTGGAAGACCAGAATGCATCATTCACAAGACTCTTGAATTTAGAAGGATGAAGCAGAAATTATCTCATTCCATGTGGTTAAAATGCTTTCTTGTTTTGACTTATAAAAGGAAAGTTGAAGCACACTCTAGAGTCTAGTAGTTAAAGCCTTTGGGAAGAAAAGGAGAGACCTGCAGGCCCTTCATTATTCTAATCAATACTGAATATTAAAGTATTCATGAAGTGGAGCACCTGGTCATTTTTGTCTCCCAGATAAATCCATCAACCATTATAATCACACTCATTCTGTCTTCTGTGCCAAATGAATGTACATTGATCCCATGTAAAGTGGAATGATTTTAGCTTAAAGAAAAAAAAAAAAGGAAAAGCGTTTCCTTTCTGTAGAATGAACCTCAGTGTGGCCATTGGGGAACATACAGCCTTAGAATGCATATATTCCAGGACCAGAACATCTAACTTCCCTAACACAGGTGCATGCTTTTTCCATGTATTCCTAGACAAAAACTGATCAAGGAAGGGACAGGATGCTCCCAGCCATGTTTTCTTCTGGAATCAAACTACATTGAGTATTCTCTGAGAAAGCCAAGAGAAACTAGCTCTGTTGGTGACATAGGCAGAGATTTAAGATATGAACTCAGATATGACTAAAGCATGAATTAGATCTGGAACTGGTCAGGCCTAGCATGATTCAGCTCAGGTAAGTAGCTGGTTTTTAGGGGTAAACATCCTCTGAGCAACTACAGTAACAAATAGGCAACTAGTTCAACATTTTTTTTGGTATGCTGTTATTTAAGATACTTAATACAGTTTTTTTCCCCCTTGATTAGGATCTCCTGTACTTCTTCCTATGCCTGTAATTTCGGGCTGAGTTTCTTCCCAAATAAAAACTTCACAAGGCTATCAGTCGTGCAGGTTTTCTAGCAGGTGAGTCATTAATTATTCATTTTGATGAATGTGACCACTGCTGTGAGACAGTCCCAGGAGGATTTCCAAAGGACCATTTGGTAATAAATATTCAACAATTTGTAATGTTTAGTTCTGAGTCAAGTCCCAGTACTCATCAATGGCTGGACGTGTTCACTGTCCATACATAACATCCCCTTTCACCATCATTTAATGACATCAAAATCATGCATTACACCATCTTGAAACAGAAAATTAGCAGATTTTTAAAGTCACCTTGTTAACTCTAAGACTACACTTCAGTCCTATTAGTCCATAAACTCTCTTTAAATGCTTATTAAAGGTTATAAATGATGTTTCTACTTCAGTGGAGCTGCTCTCATTTACAGTGTAAGATGATTTGGTTCATTATTTGCAAGTGCAAGCAATGTATAATGGAAAGGTGTAGAAAAATGACAGTGGTAACAGGAATGATACTCTTAAAAGGATAAAAATTATAGTTAGGCAGTATTTCCAACCCTAAAAAACCAGTGAATAATCAAATAAGTTTGATTTAGAATCTAGTAATGTGTTTTTTGTTTCTTATCAGACAAATTCATTCAATTCTTGTCAAGCTCATTCTGCTCTCGTAACAAGAAAATTATACAAAATATATGTGGTGATATGAATCATCAAAAATTTTTAACAAGTGTTTTGATCTGTCTCTTTATGTGTTCAAATCAACACATGATTGATGAGAAGGAATGAAAACTGAATGAATATTGACAATAACTTTCTCATTTAAAACAAGTCCACACAGACGAAGTAATGAAACTTTTGACTGTCAGATGCTTCTTCAATAAATGCCAATGCTGATGACATGGTAATACCAGAGTGCTGGGTTGCACAGAGTTTGGCATCAGGAAGATCATGGAGAAGAATATGAGGTCATAGTTACCACAACCAAGTAAATCTTAGTACAAAGCAATGAATTTCTTTTCCTTCAGTCTTCTTTATTTCTTCTTTATTTCTGATGTGATAGAAACATTGTAAGTTTCTTCAAATGAGAATGACAAGCATGAAGAGTGGGAAAGAGTGAGGATAAGGAAATAAGTGTCAAAGCTGACAGTATAAGGAGCAAGAATAAAATTACCTTGGATGTCTCTGATACTGAAATTATGAATAATTATGTTCTCATTTACACTTTCAGTAGTACCACTAATACTAGTAGCATGATGCACCCAACTGTGACAACAATGTAAACGGGTATAATAGAGGTCCCTTATATTAAACATTTAAATTTTGTCAGGTTTGAAAGTTATTATTATATCTCCATAATCTGAACTGGATAACATTCCATTTATAAGGTTAAAAAAAATAATTACCTGGGTTATTTATATTTTTTAAAATTAACCTCTTTGCTACCTAAAATTTCACAATGAATGAAGTAATCCAGTAAATAAAAAATACTGGATTGCTAGTCACAGAGACTGGATTGATTTTCCTCAGATATAACCTTCTGAAAGTTAAGCTTCTTGTGTAGGCTAGTTGACAAAACTCCATCTGCCCATATAGGGAGAGAGATATCCCTAGAAAGTAATTTATCAACTGCTAAGATTCTGTCTGAGATAGACAGGAAAGATATCTTCAGGACATACTTGTTTTTTTCCCTTGGGAATTGAGAAAGCCTGCACAAATCTCTTAGGTGTGATACCTGAAGTCTAGATGGTTAATGTTAGCAAAGTTGAATCCTGCCCTAAGATCCCCAGAGTTTTTTGAGTTATAAGGAATACAGAGGTTTCATAATGGCTCTAAACAGAGAGTTCTGTTGGATCAAAAGGGTGAATCACTCAGTATGGATACATAAAAATGGTTACTATAATTTTATAAAGAATAGCTATCAGTAACATGACTTTAGAACTTCCAAATAAGTTCCATAAGACTCTCTTTTCAGGCCCTCTCATGCATCTAATATGTAATGAATCAGAGCAATTGTAGATACCAGAAATCACAAATCTATTAATGCTTTCTTTGTAGTAAATCCTCAATGACTATTGGTTTTTGACAGAAAAATTATTTTTCATCTAAAAGAAAGCTAGTATGTTTCAAAAAGACTTTCTGAGTGGAAGAATAGAATCACAGAAAAAATTCAGTTGGAAAAGACCCTTAAGATCATCAAGTCCAGTTATTAACCTGACTCTACCAAGTCCACACTAAACTGTTTCCCCAAGTGCCATATATACATGACTTTTAAATACCTCCAGAGATGGTAACTTGAAGATGCCTAATGAAATGCTAAAGGAGATGCCTAAGAAGGGATTATAGCCTTCTATGGCACCTCATTAACTCTGTCCGGGGTTGGCTGTATCTCAGCTGCATGACTCAGTCTGTCCATGAGATGAAAGCTGTGCTACACTGTACTACACTATACGCATTCTTCCTTCTATACGGGTCTTCATATGGCCCTAAAAGTTCTTTATAAAATATTTTTATTACCCAAAAAATATGCTGCAAGTAGAACTAATATAATGGAAGTACACTTTGGCATGGCCCAGGGGACAGGGTGCTGAAGAGACATCCATAAATTCTGTTTAGCTGATTGTGATGGCTGAAGTTACATACATAAGGGCTGATCATTAGTGTACCTTTAGTCTGAGAAACCATATCCTAGTGACAAGTAGTCTCACAGATCTCGTAGATCCACTCTGGCATGCTGCTGTCTCTATTTGTTTCATTTATTTCATGTTCTTGAAAATTTTCCATTTCTGTGGTAAAGCTACACAAAATAGAGATCTGGTATCTCCTGAAGAAATATGACTCTTAGTGTGAAATAAATAAGAAGGGAATAAAATGGTACTCCATATTAAGTTGTCCAAAGTGTTTTAAAACTCTTAAAGGCGGTAGCTAATGAAGTAGTTCCTACAGCTATAGAAGAAACTGTAAATAAATAAATAAAATTAGGTAGGTAGGTAGTTTTAATAAAAAAAAAGACAAGTCGTCTTGTACAAAATCTTCCAAATATAATTTTTGATTTATTTCTGATCTTTAATATTTGATATAATCACATTAAAGTTATAGAAAGTCTTAATTGCTAGAGCTAATTATGTCCTTGTAGAAAAAAAGTTGATCATGTAACCATCAAAGAGTGAGGAACCAAAATAAGATCCTGAAGAATTAGTAATTCTGGCATTACATTAACACAAATTTATAAGGTAAAAGATTTGTGAATGTCTGAAATTGAAGGACATTCAATAAGAGAGTATCTCTAACAACAATTCAACCTAAACAAACAAACAAACTCCCCCAGCAGACAGAAGAAAAATACAAAATGAAATACCTAGACACAGAAATTTTAACAAATGGGAGTTGACATAGACAATACCAAATCCCAGAGCTCATAGATCAGTAAAGAGGCTTCTGGAGCATAACCTTGGAGAGCCTAGAAACTGATCACTGAGGAAGCAAGATCATCATGGGGCTCACAGGCAAGATAGAAAATATGGAATATTCAGAGGAAACTGAGGGAACATGAACCTTTCCACAGGAGGAGTAGGGGAGGGGATGAATTTGGGGAAATGAAAAGATCAAAGTAAAGGGGAAGATCTGTATATGGACCCCCATGGGCTGCAAGGGGACAGCCTGCCTCACCATGGTCTTCATTATAGGTTTCAGGGGAATCTCTCCTCCAGCACCTTCAGCACCTCCTCCTCCTCCTTCTACACTGATCTGGGTGTCTGCAGGGCTGCTTCTTTCGCAGATTCACACGCCTCTTCTCTTCCTGCAAGTTTCAGTTTTTTCCCCCTTCTTAACTCTGTTATCCCAGAGGCCCTATGACCATCACTGATGGGCTTAGCCCTGGCCAGCAGTGTGTCCCTCTTGAAGCTGACTGACATTGGCTCAGTCCAATATGGGGGAAGCTTCCAGCAGCTTCTCACAGAAGCCACCCCTGCAGCCCCTCCCCCCCCCCAAAACCTTGCCATGCAAACCCTATACAGTGGTCAAGCCACATACCTTTTTGTTGCAATCTGTTCTGTTTCTGTCTCTTCTCTGTATAACATGGTTCTCTACTGTGTGTGATTTGCTAATGAATCTCAAGCAGGACTAGCTCACGAGCAGGAGGCTGAATCTGGCCAGACCCAAGTTTGGGCTGTGTTTTTCCTAAAGATGTCCACAGAGCCAGGGCTCAAGAGACTCACAGGTGTGTCCATGAGCTGTGAGAGTGAAGGCACCTGTATGTTTGCAAGCAAGCTCCAATTCTGATCACCTGAAGAAGAGATGCAGCCCTCCATGCTGTTCACAGGGACAAGAGTGCTGCTGGTGCTTTTATGGCTTCCAGTAAAGGCACTTCTCTCTCTTTGTTGATCGGTATAGCTGGATGCATTTGTGTGCTCTGTGTGTATCACCATCTGCACAATACATGCTAAGCCTGGCTGCCTGCAGTTCACGCACTTGGGAGCAGGAGCAAACAGACAAGAGAGGAGAAATCACCTGGGTCTTTTAGTCCTCCAGATCTGACTTCCCTTAACAATTAGAAAACTGAATACAGTGTTCAGAGCATTCAATGGTTTGTGAAAGATACTATGTGCTCTGGCTGGTAATGTTATAAAAAATTTACATGTGAATTTTTTAAATCTAAATTCAGATTTTTTTAAAAATCTAGATATGGAAATGCTGATTATAGACATATTGATATTAAGGTAAGTTAGATATATTCATATTATATACTCACAGAAGCAGACAAAATCTGAGAGACATTGGTGATTAAAAATACAAGAAGAAGAGGTGAATTCCCTAGGAAATGAGGAAGGACAGACATTGTTCCTATTTTTGAAAAAGTGGTAAGAGGGAAGACCTGGGTGCATCAGCTTAGCCTCAATACCAGAAATATTCTGGAACAGCTTGTTAATTAGTTTGGATGCACCCTGCAGATAAGGTGATAGGGAATAGCTGACATGGATTTGTCAAGAGAAAAAAAAAAAGTCATATCAAATCACTCCAAGTTCTTCCTGTGGTGGGATAATTGCCTAGTGGACAAGGGAAAAACTAAAGATTTGATATATCTTGACATTAGTAAGCATTTTCACACAGTCTCATTTGGCACTGTCATACATAGACTCCAGAGAAACACAGCCCAGCAGTAATTGTCACATGGAGGTTACACAATGGTTTGGAAAGCTGAACTGCCTGATGGACATCATCAAATCTGAAGGATATTTCAGTAAAATTAAGTAATATAATTAACAATAGTATAAAAGCAATTATTAAATGACTAGCAAAAGCTAGTACAATTAATAGATAGGATAATTAATTAATTGATAGCACAAGGAGACACAAGGAAGGCTTTCTAGGGAGTCTGTTGAGTCCTTGTTATTAGAGGTATTTAAGAGTGAGTTAGACTACTGTGTGTTGGGGATAGGTTTTTATAAGTTTGATGGACAGATGTGACTAGACAGATGTTTGATGCTCCCTTTGCCTTGATGATGTCTTTACTACTTTCTTTCTCCTTGGCTCTGTCACAGCTTCTGACACTACTTTGGGGTGTTTACTTAATTGCTTCTTACCTCAAGCCTTTCTGTGTCTTATAAAATCCTTGACAAAGGATCTAAAATAGAGGCAAAAAACAACTATAATGTTTTGGAATTAAATCACTGTATAAGCACAGAGTTTTATCATTATATGTCAAATAGGAAATTATTTGCACCATAATTTTCTAGAGATAGATAGAAGTTAAAGAGTTATCAGTCTGCCTATTGTGTATGTGCATATATAGATGTATTAAACAGAAAGATTGTATATAATTTGCTTTAATTATATCTTTGCCTATTAAAAGCCAACTGAATGCATTTTGTACCACATGATCAATGCTGACAAATCAATTGCATTTCATTGCTGAAAATTTATTTTTGAGATGCAGTACTTGAGGCTATAATGGATATCCTAGTTCTAAATCACAAAATTATGTAAAGCCTAAATTACAGTATAACTTGCAGCAGAACATGCTTTGTATCCAAATATAGGGGTTTGTATTTTGTGTGAACTGCAAAAGCATTCTGCTATAGATAGTTTTGCATAAACTTGCATTTGTTTTACTGTATTCAGTGTGTTTATGGAATAATCTATATTTATGTAGCATCTTTTCCACTACACACACATGAACACAGTGAAAGAACTTTAGAGTTGTAAAGTCAATTATTTCAATTCAGGAACCGAGAGGGTGCTGAAATTCTGTGGGTTGGAGATTTTTGTTTGTCAGTTTGTGAATAGTTGTTGGATCTTGTTTTTTTAACTCCTTTTCTAAATGAACATTATCAGGCCATGTTTGATTACACAGTGCTATAGTATTCTTTGTTTTTATAGGCTCCGCTCTTGAGTGTGGTCTTGGAGCTACTTTTAGCTGACAGACAAATAGACTTGGCAAAGCATATGCACACTGTAGAAGAAGATTTGTTTCCTTGTAATGAAAAGGAAAACAAATGGTGTAGAAAAGTAATGGCAGCCAAAATGCAAAAATTTTACTTTCTTCCCTTTACAAACAAATACAAACCTCAAAAAAGAAAATGGCAGTGTAAGAGGTCAGAGGAATCTACTACAAAGCTTTGACAGTTTAAAGCAGCTATTCAGACACATTCCTTATATTTCATGTGTTGAGTGTGCAGAGACTCAGAATCATATTTCACCTAGGATGAGTGATGAGGTTCTCCCTATAGTTAGGGAAGACTCCCAGTGTAACCTATCAAAATAATTATGCAGAGACTTTCAGAGGCATCCTGTTTCTTCTGGACTACCTCATGGTTCTGGGTTTTCTTCCTCAGACCATCATAGAAGGGGGAAGGAATGTAATATAAAGGTGTCCTGGATCTCATCCCAGCATTGAGTTAAAAATAAAGCTTTTCTCTCCAGTATGTAGTTAGCTCACAAAACAACTCTCAGCACTGTAGTTCACAATAAGTCACTTAAATTTCTCACTAGTGTTAGTTGGTGGATCAGGAAAGTCTGTTTTCCAAGGAAACAATTTTCAAGCATTTTGAGATGCTGTAATATATCCAATTTGAACTTCTAGAGGTGCAAAGTTAATTTTCAGTTAAATGAAACCAGCCCTCAAAGGGTTCAAACAACCTTAAAATTAAAGTGTTTAAGTAACATAAGTTCATAATTAAGTGAAAGCAGTTTTCACAGGCAGGAGCATAAGCAACACTTACATCTTTGGACCATAAGCCACCTAGCACAATTCCCTCATTCATGATCTAAAATGTGGGAGCATAGCATAAGGAATCTGGTTTAGTAGAACAACCTGTATAAAATCAATATTATGTGACAGATATTTGTCCTTCAAATAGTTTCAGTATTCCCACTCATCTAGAAACTTTGCTCTCTTTTGTTTTTTTTTTTTTGGAATCTCATGTCTTGCCTTCCTATTTGACAGGATTCCTATTTGACGCCAAACAGTATGACCTTCAGCTGGCTTTTTTATCAGTCTTGTACTCTTTGTGGAAGATAGTGTCTGGATGGGTTAGCTACTGTTAACACCTGAGTTTCTGTTTGGCCTCTGTTTCAAATCCTGTCTGATTTCCTAAACTAAAGCAAACAGTTATGCAGATGTTTCTCACACACAAATTCTGCATCCTGAAAACCCACATATGAGTGAAAATTTGAGACTTATTCCCATCTATATGCCTCATCAGAAGGGATAAATATCTTCAGGCATATGTGTGAATGTCTCGATACCTCTTCCAGGAGGATATGATAAAAAGCATTATCACACCTCACAGAATGTGCTTCTTATTGGCCATTTACCTTGTATGCTCAAAAACCAGCTTGTTCCTAAGCGAAGGTTAGCCTGTTGTGATCATCCTCCAGTGATGGGTGTGCATCTACCCTGCACTTGGACTGTTCTTACCCAGAACAGAGGTTTCACCACCCACACCCAAAAACTCTCCTCCCTCAGTTGGAGGGGTATGCAAACTTGGCCTCAGCAAAGCACCCTACTGCTTTTGCAAATGGCCCATTGTTTGAATCATTAGCCTTTAATATTTCAGTCTCTCACATTCTCTGAAAAAAAAGGAAAAAAACCCCTTTGTTCAAAAATCCCTTTTCAGCTGAAGACTCAGTTTTGCTGAAATACCTGAAAGTCAGTTGCATGGATAGTTACATCAAGCTCAATGAAGACACAGTGAAGAGGCCAATGGAAAATTCTTATCTCAGATAAGCATCATCAATAACTTCAGGATCAGCTATACACAAAAAAGAAACCACAGTCATATGCCCTTGTTCTTCAGACAATTATTTCCATTCGTTTTTTCACCTGTGCTTCATCTCATCTATGTTTATGTACCTAACAGATGTACTTAGATTGGAAATGTAAGTATACTTAACAGCTAAGGAGAGAGAAAGGCACCTCCACCGGATAATTCAGAATTAAGATGATCTAAACCCACAATAGAGATGCTTGTCTTTATCCTTTGAAAACAGCCAGCACCTACAGCAATCATGCTTCCAAATTAGGTCCTTCGGTTAATTGGGTCAACGAGGATCCACCTGGGACTTTGTCTTAAATTAGATTTAGCATTGATGCTCTCTTTATAGTTTTTTTTACAGTACTTAAACAGTAAATTCTTACACTTGGTCAGTTTTTGTTCTGTGCTACAATCTAAAATAATAACAAGGGTAAGCAAATAGCTAGGTGATATTATGCTATGATCCTGGTAGACTTTCTAAGGTAATAAGGGTCAATGTAGATCGGTTTTACACCTTCAGGGAGCAGTGGTAGCCATACACTAAATGATTCAGAGAAACAGCAGCGGGTGTGGTAGCAGGAGCAATAGGACTGCCTTAGTTTTTTTTATTAATTTAAAAAATACAGTGGAAGAAAAACGCATGAATAAGTCTAAGACTTTAGCTGCCTGGCCTATTTGGAAATGCTGGTTTCAACTTATATCCCTAGTGCAATAGCTACCCAGACGGTGTCATCTTATCTGCTGGACAGCAGTAAGCTTGGAGATGCTGACTGTACTTACTGTGTTGGCAGGGGCTGTGGGAATTAGGCCAGAATTTAGGCACATGGTTGTTAAATTCCTAAGCTGAAGGCTCCAACAAATATTGTAAACATATCTTCAGCACAGCAAGAGCAATTCTACATGAATATTATGCTTCTTTTCCAAGAGGAATGTTGACACTAATTCTTAAAAAAAAAAAATGGGAATGAGCACAGGAAGTCTGTTCACTACAGTGCAGGTGAAATCCATAAACAAATGAGATTCTATTGCAACAGGAATGGGAAGACAGACAGTAATGATGTGGCAGTAAGCACCAATCACAAGATATCGGGGAAGACAAAGAGCAAGGGTTAAATCACAGATCTGGTAGTTCAACTTCTTTCCTATACATTACATATCAGGTGTCATTTTCTAATACCACAGAGATGAAAAACTGTACAAGGGAGCATGTAGGTGACCTTTATACACCTAAATGCTGTATATATGGATTTTAAAGGTGAGCTGAAATACTATTATGTAGAAGAGAGAAAAATACTTTATTTGGCTCAAAAAAAAAAAAAATCTGTAACAGAATGACTCCTTAGTCTTTTTTCCTGATCTGTAAAATAGGAATTTTCTCTCACCCTGTTGCCCATTATCTACACAGTGAAATTCCCATTCAGACATTTTAAGCCCAGAGGCTCAAATTGTTCATCATATATGATATGCTTGGATGCATAAAATTTCATTCATTATTCCTGCATTTAGCCTAACAATTGACATTTGAATAAACAGTAGCCTCTTTTGTAAAGGATCTAAGCCTTCTTGGGAGACTGTAAGACATGGAGTCTGTCTTTTGTGATAGCTTTTGATTAAAAATATATGTCTTGTTTCCAACTTGAATTGATCTAGCATTAGACACTGTTTCTTGAGGTGTGTTTCTTTCCTAGTCTGTAAATCTCACAGGGGTGGCCCAGTGGGCCTTGAACTGAATACCACTAGATAGGCATGTAATAAGCACAAGAATAGTTCTTCATTTTAATCATCTGCAGTAATAATATTGTGGGCAGTAATAATATAATGTGGGGGAAAGGTTTGATCTAAAGGCATTTGGATTACCAGCTGTTCTCCTCAGCCCATCTTAAATGTATTAATGTTCCCTCTTTCAGTTGATAAAGGGGGAAATAATGATAAGTGTTACATTACAGGACAATCTGAGCCTGTTTGTTAAAGTGTACAGGACATATTTTCTCAGCAGTCCTAGTGCAAGAATACAGTGCAGTCTAAGAGCAACAATTCACTGCAATAACCTAATGGTCAAAAAATTAATTCAGATAAAGAATAAGAAAGGCCAACAATTTTTATTTATTTTTATCCTTTCAGACATAAAAATGGCATTTAAAGGCAGAATTATTACACTGTGCTTTTCCCCTGGTAAAAAAACAAATCTTTGCTAATATTTTTGAACACTTCCTTTGCTATAGTTGAACCAGTTTGTGTTCTTTCTATTTGATGGTTTGCTGAGAATCAAATGATAGGGTAGACTTACATCTCCAGCCCTGTATATTCTAATATGGGTATATTGACAGAGGTGGCTTACTGTCCGTGTTTAGAACAATACCTCTGTGTATGTGCAGAGACTCATGTTTTAAAAACTAAAACACCTAAATCCAAACCAAACCAAAAACCTTCAGTCTTAGAAGCTCAAACTAAAATGCTGCAGCTTTTAAGGCATGCTCTTCTACTTTGTAAAAGAGGGAAGAGGTCTAGACTTTGGCATTACTGATTTGAATAAATATGCCTGTAAAAGTAGAAAACCCTGAAATTAATTGACCTTCATGTTGATCCCTCTGGTCCAATATTGCTGGATGGTAGCTGCTGAAAGGAAAAGAGAGGAAATTTTTTAGTTCCACAGACAGAAGAGAAGAGGTAAATGATGCACCTATAAGGCTAGGAAGGGCACATCTTCCCTTGCTATAGACTATATGGTGGTGTTCCCTAGTGCTCAGTACTGGGGACTAGTTCTGTTTCATATCTTTATCAATGATCTGGGCACGGGGATCAAGTGCATCCTCAGTCAGTTTGCAGATGACATCAAGTTGGGCAGGAGTGTTGATCTGCTGGAGGGCAGGAAGGCTTTGTAGAGGGATCTGGACAAACTGGATTGATGAGCTGAGGCCAACTGTGTGGTCTTCAACAAGGCAAAGTTGGGTTCGACACTTGGGTCAAAACAATTTCATGCAGCACTAAAGGCTAGGTGCAGAGTGGCTGGAAAGCTACCTAGCGAAAAAGGACCTGGGGATTCTGGCCAGCAGTGGCTGACAAAAGCCAGCAGTGTGCCCAGGTGGCCAAGAAGGCCAATGGCATCCTGGCCTGTATCAGAAATAGTGTAGTCAGCAGGATTGTCCCCCTGTACTCGGCACTGATGAGGCTGCGCCTCAAATCCTATGTTCAGTTTTGGGTCCCTTACTACAAGAAAGACATTGAGGTGCTGGAGCAAGTCCAGAGAAGGGCCACGGAGCTGGTAAAGGGTCTGGAGAACAAGTCTGATGAGGAGCAGCTGAGGAAGCTGGATTGGTTTAGGCTCAATAAAAGTAGGCTCAGAGACAACTTATTGCTCTCTAGAACTATCTGAAGGGAAGTTGTAGTCAGGTGTAGGTTGGTCTTTTTTCCCATGTACCAAGTGACAGGACAAGAGGAAATGGAATCAAGTTGTACCAGCGGAGCTTTAGACTAGATATTGGAAAAAAAATTCCCTTCTAAAAGGGTTATCAAATATTAAACAGGCCCAGGGAAGTGTGGTGAAGTTACCATCCCTGGAAGAATTTAAAAGACTTGTAGATGTGGTGTTTAGGGACATCTTGGCAGTGTTGGGCTAACAGTTTGATTCAATGATCTTAAAGGTCTTTTCCAACCTAAACAATTTTTTGATTCTGTATTTCATGTTTTGAAGTAGTGACAGATTTGTTAACAGTGTCAGAAAAAAAACCCCAAACCAAACCAAAACGCCAAAAATGCCCTTTAAAATCTTTTTCATTAGGTCATCATAAAAGAAAAATATCATTGATTATCACCACGGTCACACTCAATTGAATTAGGAAGGCTTATCTCCTGCTTCTGACAATTTATACCACAAATTACAGTATGATAATGTTGTTCCTGAAAGATATTATATACTGCAGCACGCCACACTATCCTGACATATATTTCTGTCTTAAAAACAAATTAACCTCTGATGAGGACTGAGTCATGCTACATGGCTGCAGAAGACAAGAGTCCACAGAGCCAAGCTTTCCCAAGGATTGCAAGAAGTATCTGAGAATAAGAACGTAGTAAGCCTTTTTAGCTATGGAATGATTTTAACTACACTTGGGTTTGGAAACATGTTATTTATATTGAGTATTTTGTCTGTGATAATCAAAAGACATACTATTGTATATTTTCTATTTCCACTATCAGATGTTTTTGACATTTCTGGGTATTTCTTTTCTTTTTCAATAGAAATCTTTTAGCAAAAGCTAAAACTCTCATTACAGGTATAAGGATGTTTATTGACAACTGAATTTGAAGTGACTGCTGTTTTTCAGAAAGGGTAGGAGTTGTTTTTCTGTATTTTTTCAAGCTTTAATATTTAAAAGAAAGTCCTTGCAAGGCACATTAATAATCTGTTTATTGACCACAATGTTTGAAAATGTGGAAAATCAAGGCTATGTTTTTAGAAAACAAGAGATCTCAACAAGCTGTATAACAACAGCTCAGTAGCTTCTACAACATGCTTGCTGATGTCTAAAATAGAAAGGAATTATTTTTTATATAAATTAAAAAAAAAACCAAAACACCTGAAAGCCTTGTGGAAAAGCAAAGGAATACCTAAAAAGTAAAAAAAATAAATTTGAAATGTAGCACTTTAAGACCTGCTCAACTTAACATCAGACCCTCATTAAACCAGATTTTTTTATTGACTAGTAAAGAATTGCTTGTCATTCTTGCAAATGCAGTGATAAAGCACTATCTAAGAGTGTGGCTACTCCACTTTCACAGTCCTTTGTGGTGGCAGAATTGTATTTCAAAGAGGTACAAGAGGTACAAGACTGCGAATGGTTTAGATCTAGTCATTCATTCACACTACACATTGCAGTAAAGAGTTTCTATCTATTTCATAAATTATGGGTCTGTTTCTCATAAGGTAAAAACTGCCCTCTTTGAACTCATCAACAACCTCCTATCTTTCTTGAGATTAAATTGCCAAGGATTTATATTGTGAGTGGCAGGAGTGGAGTACTCCATCACTCCCTGTATATTCTGTCAGTTGTCTGTCTTTAATGAACACAGGATGATTTCTCTTTATAAAAGTGAAGTTACATTTTATGAAGCCCATTATTTAGAACAGTAGTTAGTACTTTTAGATCTATGTTTAATAGTGAAACAGATCTGCAGGATTAACATACCATTAAAACTCTTCCAAGTGTAGACGACAATGTGATAATAACATCCTACAGAAATAAGAGGCTCTTCTCCATTTGGCAGTCCACTAAATGTATCTGCATTATTATTAGTAGCATTAAAACTGTGATTTTGATCACAGTCCTTATTCACTGTATTAAGACCTTAAAAATCCTATACTACAATTAGTTTATAAATCATGCTAATATCTATTAGGTAATCAGTATCAGTAAGTTAATATCCATCAGTTTAGTAGTTAAGTGGTGAATTACACATACCATAGACCTGAAAAAATTCACAGAAAAATCTGTGCTAAGTCTTCATAACATTATCGCCCCAAGCTGAAACATTTTCATTATTTTTGACATTGCCTCTTCTCTGCTTCCCCCTGTCCCATTTTCTTTCCTTTATATACACCCCAAAGTTGTTTCATGTTAGTATGTTTGATTTTCAAAATTAAATCAGGGTGAACCTTTTAAAGGAAAATATAACCAGCTGTTAAATGCAAGGATCTCCAAGGAGAAAGAAACTGAACCAGCAATATTGGAGAGGCAAAACTGTTCAACTGCCTCCTCTATGTTATAATTCCTTGCTCTAAAAACTCAGGTTTGGAATAAAAGATGATGCTAAAGATCTGAAATTGCTCGAAACGTCAGTGAGAATGTGGCAGGTTAAGTTACAAAGTGACAGAGACATGTGGCCAAAACATGATGTTGCTGAGCTGGATGGAATTTCCCAGGGACATATGTACATACAAAATGTTGCTTGTTGGGTTTTTTACATGCTTAGAATCTTTGGGGATTAGTAAGTTAACTTTGCAGTATATCATGGTAAATTTCTGTTGTTGCATAAACTGAATCAAGGACCAAAATGAGATAGGTGTATACCATTAAAAAGGTTGAAACTCTACTTTTTTTAGCTGTATCAAAATAAGATTGATTGGGCCTTGAGACTCTACATCCAGAGAAATTCAGGAAGTCCATTATGTCATTAAGAGAAGAGCTAAATTAGGAACTGTGATGGCACTAATTGTGTAGTGGTCATGTAAGGACATAAAACTGGAGTGAACATTTGGAAATTAAAAAGTCCAGTCCCTTGTTGCCACACATGATACCGGTCACAAAAGCAGAAGATGTGGCTTTATATTCTACTCTAAGGAAGAAGAATTAGTCTTGAACTTCTCAGTTACAGACTCTCCAGCAGAAGAAAATATCCAAAGGAGAACTACTTGTCCCATAACCTCCTTCCTCACAAATCCTGGTACAAGTGACAGGAAGAAAAAGATATAACAGAAATTATAAGGAAGAGTATTCACAAAATAATTCTTCTTTGATTATTAAGTCATTTGATTGCAGAAAGGGCATTTTCTTCCAATATACATCAGAATCCAAGGGTTGCCTAAAGTAGGATTAAAAGAAGACTCAGAGGTTGAATCAGTGACTTTGCGAGTAATTGTCTCTCCTTAAACACTGACTTGTAATTGTCTCTCCTTAAACACTGACTCCTGTGCATAATAGTGTTCTCATTTTCCCCACTGACAATGTTGCAGTTGTCCATTTTGCATGGTAAGACACATGCTTATGGCCCTCTTGGAACTGTTTCAGCTATGTTGTATCTATGAGTTAAAAAGAGATTATTGAGACAGATCTTTACAATTTTTCTAGTATTGGGAAATCTTGTGCAGCTAGGGATGTCACTCCCGTGGAGAAGAAAAGATTTAATTTATTTTACTGACTTCTGCAGCATGTGAAAAAAAGAATCACTGGAATAAAAAAAAAAACCACCACATTTTGGGAGATTAGCAAATGATTCAAGCTACAAGGAATCTGCAGCTGCTCTTAAAGTGGGTGATTTTTGCAGTAATTCCCTGTGTTCTCTTTTACATATAAAATTGAAGTAAAAACATGAAATTCAGTAGGCATATAGTAAAGATGATACACTGAACTCTGATTTTGCTTCTGTTCATATTATTCCCTATTCACCGTCTTTTCAATGTTTAATCTCCTTTACATTATTGGACTTTCAATCATCTATGATTCAGTTCTTAATTTATTTTATCTTTGTTCTTCAGTATATTTCTTCCCCTGAGTATTTCCAAGATGTTTTGTGAATTAAAACAGAATAGGAATGGAAGACCTGCCTAACTCACATGGAATTATATAAATGCCCTATGCCACAGGTTTAGAAACTGGACAAGTAGTTCTATATTTTAAGTACAATTGCATTTACAGTACTGTTTACCTCCTTAAAGGAATCATAGAATAGTTTGGATTGGAAGGGACATTACTATCATTTAGTTCCAAACCCCCTGCCATGGTCAAGGACACCTCCCACTAAACCAGGTTGCTTGAAGCCCCATCCAACTTGGCCTTGAACACTTCCAGGGGTGGGCATCCACAGATTTTCTGGTAAACCTGTTCCAGTGCTTCACCACCATCACAGTAAAGAATTTCCTCCTAATATCTGACCTAATATCTTTCAGTTTAAAGCCATCACCCCTGGTCCTATCACAACAAGCCCTTGTCAAAAGTCCCTCTCTAGTTTTCTTGTAGGCTCCCTTCAGGCACTGGGAACTTCTGTAAGGCTACCTGGAGCCTTGTCTTCTCCCAGATGAACAACCTCAACTGTCTCAGCCTGTCTTCATAGGAGAGGTGCTCCAGCTCTTTGATCACCCTTGTGACCCTCCTCTGGACTCAATCCAACAGATTCATGTCCTTCTTACGTTGGGAGCCCCACAGCTAGACACAGTACTCCAGGTGGGATCTCACAAGAGTGCAGTAGAGGGGGAGAATCATATCCCTTGACCTGCTGGCCACGTTGCTTTTAATACAGCCCAGGACAGAGTTGGCTTTCTGGTCTGCAAGCCCACATTACTGAGACAAAGTCCACCAACAATGGTTCTTCTCCTCAGGATGGCTCTCAATCCATTCTCTGTCTAGCCTGTATTTGGCTAGACTAACCATGTGCAGGGCCTTGTACTTGGTCTTGTTGAACTTCAGAATGTTCACACAAACCCACCTCTCAAGACTGTTCCATTCATCTGGATGGCATCCCTTCCCTTCAGAGTGAAGACTGCACCACACAGCTTGATTTCATCACGCTATTGCTGTATAGAATTCTTGACTTTATACCATCATATGATTTATTTTATGTTTCTCCTAGTTTGCTTTACAGTAATTTAAGTAATTCCTAGTTAAATGCTAAGGTGTCTTTCAAGAAACAATGGTAGTTTGTTGTATATTGTCTTCCAAAATATGTCACACTCTAATCAAACACAGTTCAATACACTTGACTTTATGACAAATATTCTACACAAACAATCACTCCAGGGTTGGTTTTTTTGATTGTGTTTTTTTTTGTTTTAACACTTACTGAAAAGTTCTTAGCACTTTTGGAGATTTTATAGCTAAGTGATAGGTGATGGCAGTGGAAGTTGAGGAGGTAGTGGGGAGACTATGAGGACTGAAAGTAAGTATATATCACTACTATGTTCAAGAAGGGCAAGAATGGGGATCTAGGGAACTACAGGTTGGTCAGTCTCACATCACAGGAATGTGGCTGGGAGAAGCCAGCATGAATTTTTGAAGGGGAAAGACTAACCCTGAAACCTGGAAGGCTTCAACAATGAGAAGGGAAGAGCAGTAGATGCTCTTTATGTAGACTTTTGCAAGGCTTTCACATTATCTTATATCCACATAGAAAAATTTAATGAAGAATGAAAATTAATGAAGACTAGATAAGAAAACAGTGAGGTGAATTGTTAACTCAAATGGTTGTGATAAGAGACACAAAGTCCAGCTGGAGTCCAGGTTTGTCCCAAGGGTACATACTGTGACAAGTAGCGTTTAACATTTTAATTGTTCATCCTCAGCAAATTTACAGATGATAAAACTGGGAGGATTGGCTTGTGTACCACATGGTTGATATTCAGAGAGACCTTGGCAGGCTGGAGAAATGAGCAGATAGGAACCTCATGGAGTTCAGGAAATAGAAAATGCCAAGTGCGCAACCTCAGGCACCGAGCAGGATGGAGTCAAACAGCTGAATAGCAGCTTGGCATGGAAGGACGTAAGGTTCTAGTGAACAGCAACCTGACCTTGAGCCATCAATGTGCTCCCACAGCCTAAAAAGCCATCAGGCACTTGGGCTGGATTAGATAGTGCTGCCAGTACATCAAGGGAGGTGATGCTCACCCTCTGTTCAGCCCTAGTGAGACACATTTGGAGTTCTGCGTCCAGTGTTGGGCTCCTCAGTTCAAAAGAGATGTGAACATGCTAGAGAGAGTCCACTGAAGGGACATGAAGATAATTAAGAGCTTGGAGCACCTGTCACATATGGAGAGGCTGAGAGAGCTGGGGCTATTCAGCTGGAGAAGAGAAAGCTCTGGGGAATCTTATCAACATTTTAAATTCCTTAGAGAGTAGTAAAGAAGATGGAGCTGGACTCTTCTCAGTGGTGCCCCATGACAGAACAAGAGGTAATGGGCGCAAACTGAAAAATAGGAAAACTCCATTTAAATATAAGGAACACAATTTTTCATGTGTGGTTGGAATAGGTTTCACAGAGTGGCTGTAGAGTCTCCAATCATGGAGACATTTAAAACTGGATCAGATATGACGCTGAGCATCCTTCTGTGGGTGAGTCTGTTTGAATGAGGTGGTTAGACTACATGATTTCCAGAGGTGCTTGCCAAGCTCAGCCATTCTATGATTGTGTAGCAAACTTATTAAGGCTGAGAAATTGCCATCAAATCAGTTACTGTTTACTCCTTTTTGCCAAAAGCTGAAATTTTCCTCTGAAAAATATAATAACCTCTAATGTTGACCACAACCTAAAAAAGACTGTGGTTAAGGCACTTTTCATTGGTGTAAAAACTATTTGTTTGTCTTCCCTTCAGAATGTGATTCATGTAAAAACATAAGATGCATGTTCTTTGCTTAGCTTGCTCTTTGAAAGCAGGGGCAGTTCTGAATTGTAGTTGTATGTTTAAAAAACTACAACAGAGAAAACTTCCTTTAAAATTACTGATACGGGCTCATAGAATCATAGTAGCATTAAAGACTTTCAAAACTGAGTCCAACTATTACCCCAGCACTGCCATGTTACCACTAAACCATGTCCTCAAGTCCCACATGCACACATTTTTTGAACACTTGTGTGTGGATACACTTAGGTGGTGTATCCAGTGGTCAGAGATTTGAATAAAACTCCCAGATTATATATTTCAGGAAACCTTCCTCCTCTGATTTTTGTATTTGAAAAATGAATGAATACTTGCTTGTTTCACTAGGGTATTTTTCAGGCTTAATAAATATGTGTTAAAGACTTTGTTTGAAAGTGTCTGTAATGCCAGATCTCTCTGCACAATCTATTATAAGAATACACAGATTTGTATCTTGTGGCAGCATTCTTGGTAGTTAACAGAAGCTTTTGTTTTAGAGTCCTAACACAGTAAAAAAAACCCCACGACTAAAACACTCTCTCCCAAGAAAAAGTCCTTTACCTAATTAGAGAAAACCTGCAGGACAGTTTCATTATATAGGTCATAGGATTTTTGCTTATATGCTTCAAATATAGTGATTGCCTTTTAAAAAACTGTTACATTTGTTTTGTATATTCAGTTACCCAAGCATAAGCATACACATAGATGTGTCTGCTTACAAGAGGCCAGTTTGTAAAGCTCTGCTTTTATTTCAATTTGATAAAAATATTTTAATACAAATTGTCTTTTCTATTAAAAGGCTGATTTCTCTTTGAGATGAGATATTTCAAAAGGGTTGCCTACAGAAACAAAACTGTTTACCTTTAAACTGAAACATTACAAGTACTATAGAAGGCTTTGGCTTCTTGCTAGGCTTTAAATCTTGTAGTATATTATAATTTATGTAGCACTACCCGAAGAGAGCAGGGACTGTAGAAAGAAATATTAATTGTTCCTCCTTTTTCAGCGTTCTGCATTTCAAGTAGAACTAAGTTTGACAATGAAAAAAAAAAGAAGTCAATAAAATCTCTTTTATAAATAAGCACTGTGCAATAAACAGCAAGCTTTTTGAGAAGGTATGAACACTACCAACTCAGAAGTATAGAGCAATTGCTAGCCTTAACATGTAGTATTATGGATTTGTATGCTGTAAGAGAATAGAAAAAAGATTAACACAGACTGAAACATGTATTCCTTATTCCATTAATATAAATGTATTTTATAGTATAAATATAACAGAAAAGTGATTCTTATAAAGGTTATTTAAAATTGGCTTATTGTTACCAAAATGATCATGCCAGGAAAAACTCAATCTGAATGCAACTGATTATACATATGAGCTTAGTGTAAACAACTATATATAAGTGTTTCATTTTACCTGGACTATTTACTCATAAACTCCTAAAACATAGATTTCTGTAAGCTACATTATTTTCACTGTAACTCCAAAAGCTGGTCAGGGACCATGTGGTTCCGCCATATGAAAGTCAGATGTGAAAATTTGGGTCAGATAACTTAGCAGAACTTTTTATTTAACTCTTCTTCAAGAGCTAGTCCAAAACCATGACTGCTAAACCATTCTGCTACTAAAAGATTATTTTTTAAAAATTATAAGTAAATTTTTATATGTTAATTTTTATATGTTAATTATTATATGTTAATTATTATTATAAGTAACATTATATGCTTTTCCATTTCTTAGTAATCTTTTGTTTTCTAATTTCAAGCTTCATCTCCTTTTGCTGTAGGACAACAGATCTCATCCAGTATATTTTAAACAAAACCTTTGATCTTGCTCTCTTTCCTATAATTAATCTATGTACCTGTGTAATTTTAAGAAATAATAGCAGTGGGTTTTCTTTTTTTGTTGTTGTTGTTTTTTTCTTTCTCTACAAAACTTTATTTTGCCTTGTTTTCTTGAAAACAGCATGTTTTCTTATTATGATCCATCACACATTGATATTTTGGTTGTTTCCTCATGTTTCTACTGGATTATTGGTCTGGATTCTACAGGTCTTTTTCTTGTATTCCTGTCATGGCTGATGGACATGTGAAAATCATGCTGCTATCCATTCAATCCATTTGTACTAAAGAAATATCTCGATGTTTCACAACTAAGTGGCAACTTGATAAAATCTACAGATTTGGAGGTGATTAAACAAAAAAAAGGTCTTTGTAATACACCAGTTCAGATCAATGAATTGTCAGTAAATATCATTAATTTAGTGATGAAGTTCCAGCTCGCTTCTGATTGAATTTCATGCTATTGCACACTGACAATGTGGCAAATTTGGAAATCTCTGATTAAATTGATGATGATATTGCAGCAAAACTGTTGATGGTGAAAAAAACAATGCAATACTTGAAATCAAGGTCTGAGTAGCAGGAAAGGCATTCAACATTTTCAGTTTTTTGCCAAGCAGATATCACTTTGCATGAGATGCTGTTTAGACTAACATGCCTTCTTCATCAAGACCAAACAATAGAAGTTACACTGATAACTGACTTTCAAATACTCTCCAAAACTGCAAATATCAGACAGAAATTGCCATTCAGTTCAGGTGGAGATAGTTTTCTCAGTGTATTTGGTAAGTGTAACCTCCAGGTCAGGGTAGAAGAAAAATGGGCTAAGTGGCTACTATTCATCCACTTTTTATTTATAATCACACTCCTGTTTTCCCTTTCTAAATTTTTGGTTTCATTTTTACTAAGACATACTTTTTTGAGTCTTACTTTATTCTATGTTGGCTTGTCTTTGTACTCAATAAAACTTATTTTAAATAATTCAAGAATAAATTTATGAGCGGTTATTTTTCTCTTTTTTCTCTTTTTTCTCTACTTCCCCTACTTTTTTTTTTTTTCATTTGTTTTATTCTGTGCTCTAGAAAAAAAAAATAAAGTTTTTAACTTGAGAAGTTAAAACATGTAAATACATAGCTAAGAGGAATATCTAAGATTTCTTTTTGCATCCTTACAACTCTATTTTTCATACAGTCTTCAGACAGTTAATAGAAAGATGCCATTGTTAGCATTGACTTGCCAACCATACATTAATGGCACTCTCATTACACCCTGAAAACGGTATTGGATTGGGTAAGCTAAAACAATACTGAAATTCATAACTTTTAAAGAAGCATTGATATAACAATATAAATAAGAACATACTGACAAGCCATAGAAAAAAAGAATATAGACCTCTTAGCTCAAGAAGCATTTCATTTCTCTTCTTGAGGGATGCTACTAATTTCTGTCAGTAATGAAAAGAACAGAACCTTTTATTCCTAGGTACAGGACAGCTGTCCCTTTTTTTAAAGCTGGAGAAAGAATAGCACAGAGAGAAAAACGGACAACAATTTTTAATCCAGGAGGTTGAGTAGTTTAAGAAAACTCAGAATTTGTAGTGCTCAGTTCAAACTGAAAATTACTAGAAATAGATTAAACTGGCCTTTTTCAGACATTTGAGTATTTTGAACATTAAGCAGGTGGGCAAGAGCTGTCTTAAGCTATCAGTTTGAATACATCATCAACTCAGAAGCATACACATTTCAGCGAAGTTAATTATCATTAAGTGACTAAACTAGCATGACCATCGCTTGTTTATCAAATTACATATGAGGTATCTAAACTCGGTACAACGTGAAAAACATGCACTTTTGTGGTTTTGTATTATTTTTATTCCTGTTCATGTTTTCAGACAGTAAAACCTGTATATAGCAGGTGCTGGTTTGTTGTGAGGTTTTTTTAGTGAAAGGAACTCAATTTTGTCCATATAAATTACCTTGCAAATATTCATCTCAAACCTCTCTGCCAAAATGGAATCCCAAGTTGAGAGAGAAGCAAGTTTCCTGAAGCATCATTGCTCTCACAGAATGATTAATTCACTACAGTGTGTGTAATACATGCAGAGGATAAACTATTTCTCTTCTCCTATAGCACCTTTACATTGCTGGCAGCATGTTCTTACATCTTGAACCATCATACATTTACATGCTATTTTCTTCATACCTGCTTGTTCTGTATTCCTAGCTTTAATCCCAGCAGTTCCTTTCTAATGCTCTAATGATTGCCAAAGTGCAAAAGTAAATACTGCTGTAAAACTCTGTGTTCCAGCAGGTTATGCCTACCCTCCACGGAAGGGTGATATTTATTCACAAACTGGAGGACTCGTATGTTTTTTTCTGTGTGAAGTCAAAAGCTGCAATCTTTAAAGGTTGGAAGAAATAAAACCTGTTTTTTACTCTAGGCAGAATGATTTGTGAAAGCTACCAGCCTACTGATGTTCTGCTGCCTTGTGTGCCCTCCATCCTCTTGGCATTGCATTTAAATAAATGAATACAACTATTAATCAATCACCCTCTTCAGGCAGGTGAAGCTACAAGTGTATTACTAAGAAATATAGATGAAAACAAAGTATAGGGGAAGCTAATGAAAAAGTACAAGTGCATAAGTCTTTTATTGACTGTTACATTGACTTTACCTGCTTCTGACTCTGGGAAGATTCTAGTCTTTTCAGATACATTTCTGTACCTAAAATATGGAAGAGTTAAGTCTTGGTAGAATACAGAGGCAGTACCTGGAGTGGTGTCCTGAACCTGTTTTCTTTCTACTGCTGGGGCATTTGGCAAATCTCAGGCATTGGAGCAGGATGCTCTGTAAAAGGCAGTAATCTGGCTGGAGAATAGTTGGCAAGGGGAGTAATTTACTGTACCATTAGGGAGCCAATGCTCTGGAGTTCAGCCCATTAAATCACAGCAGGAAAATTGCCTGTTAGACTTTCCAAGTGTTGCTGACCTGTGCCTGCACTGACCTTATTGGTATTCAAGCCCCAGTGTTAGGATATAGGGAGGTAAATTGGCCTCCTTAATGTCACATAAAACAAAGAACGCTTAGAAAAGAGTCTCTGATTCAACTCCTGCCAGTGCAGGAGGCTTGTCTCGCCCATGGTGTGGTTCACTTTTTGTCTATAGCAGTGGTCAGAGCTACGGAATTGAAGAAGTACATTAAACAACTGTTTTTCTGAAGCATTGCTGTTAATGGTGCATGAAGAGGTGTGTGAACCTTTGTAAAAGAAGGCTCTCAGGTCATTGCTGAAATATCTAAGGACACTGCATACAAAGTTGTATATTAAACAGACTTTTTTGATGAAACCTTTAGAGTTTCTGAAACAGAATAATAAACATGAAATCATATTATTTCCCAAATTTACAATGACAAGCAGTGCTCCAAAACTTCTATATGAGCTGACAAGTCCATGCAGGCTTGGTTTCCTTGATCCTGGTGCCTCCAATGTGAGTGGGATACCATCACATCTATGTGAAGAGGCTATGTTCCTTCCCTGGAAACTAGCTACCTGTCACTGTCACAAATGTGTGCTAATAATTTTGACATTAGAAAAATGTCTGCTTGGCAGTGCTGAAGTGCTGTCATGGTCCGCTGGGAATTTTTTACCTGTCATTTATGGGCATAAAAAATATGTCAGAAATAATATTTTTGACAGGGAGAAGGGAGAAGCCAGTTACTCCTTGTGGGCTTGGGGCTCCCTGGGAGTGTCAGTGCCTCCTCATAATGGCAGGGCCTGGCATCCAGGATTTGCCCCATTGCCTCACCCAAGAGCAAGGCAGCCACAGGATGGTGATGGGCTCAGTGGGGCCCATGGCCTGGGAAGGACAGGGTTGTGGGGAGCTGGGAACCAACATCCCGCAGTGTGGCTGGGGCAGGAACTGGGCTTAAGTGGCCAGGGTAGGGAGAGGGCAGGGTAGGACAGTCAGGCTTGGTGCCCTCAAAGTCCTGGCAATTTTGTCTTTCAGAGTGAGGTTTCCAAACTGGGCTAGAGTTATTGTGTTAATTATTATCTGTCTGTACCATCCTGCCTCTGAAGAAATAGTTTATTTATCAATCTTCCTTGGTTTGAAGGGACAATGGACCCATTTTTTTTATGAAAATGAAGTAAAATGCTGACAATACACATCATCACAATGCTCTGAGATTTAGCATGCTGTATTAGGGAAGGTTCGGATCATACTGAAGCTTGAAAACCATGACACCTTCACAAGCTCAACAAAACTGATATTTATTACCAAGAGGAGGCCAACAAAATGAACAAACCCAAAAGGGAGGAAGGAGGAGAGAAATAAACCCCCCGCATGACCTCCCCAGTTACCCAGCTGTTGCCCATAAAGTTATCTTACCAACCTAGCATACCTATAGTTACCCATAGCAGAAGCTGCATCCTTGGAGAGTCAGTAAGTTCACAAACTGGCAGGCATCCCCGCCAAAGGCAAACGTTGTCCTTGGTGTGAAGCTAGCTCCCTCCAAAGAAGAGCTATCTGCTTTTTATACAATTAATTGAGTGACCTCAACCTCCACAGTTGTGGCCAACACCACCCAGCCAGAGGCTCTCCGTCCCACCCCTTGGTTATGTAAGTGCATCTCTTCTGCGCACGCGTGGCTTTCCCTGCGCTTACGTAGTGCACTTGGGGAGTCTTTTCCAAATGAGTCTGGGGGTGCTACTTCATCATTATAGTCTTCACTTTCTCCTTCAAGTGACCTTGGAGGGCGACTAGCCAATCACAGAACACCAATTAAAACAGTTTATACAAGAAGCTCTCTCTCCAAGGATGAGGTACCCGTTTATCAGTACTTGTTTTCTTATAACTTGGCAGGGAAAGAACAAAACTTTTACAGTTGTCTGGGCCAAACACAGACCAAAAGTATCAGCATAAATTCACCCTGATACACATGCACGTGTTCTGCTTGGACCTTTTTTCTTTAAAAAGTTGTGCTGTAATCATTGGTTTTCCTCCTTACATGGAGGAATTCTTCCTCTCTTTATCTAATATGGCTTATAATTGTATGGGGGACCCCATTGAGAACTCTTTCTCTTCTCTCCAGCTGCGTAGTGATGGCGGAGTGGTTATTTAGAAAGCTGAAGTTGGAGTTGCAACCACAATAGCTTTCATTATAATAAGACAGGACAAAATACTTGAATGCAACTGTCTGATAAAGAAAATGCTAGCTTTTTATCTCCAATATATATCTTTCAAAGCATCTGGCGCTTCAAGAGCTTTCCCCAATCCCACAATAAGCCAGGACTTGGCCTGAACTCCCAATGACTCTCTAAAATCCATGCATCTGGGAATCCTGAAGCCATTTGGAGGAGTTTTCATTCACAAGCAAGATTTCTGTATATAAAATAAATAATTCATAGACAAAAATGGAATTAAAAATTATATCCTGTGTAATAGAAACTGTATTTTTGTCAGCTCTATATGTAAATGAAATATACATGTGTTCTTCAGTGCTCTATAAAGTTGAAGTATGTGATCCATCAGAGCGTCTTACACACTGATACAGCTGGAAAGTGTTCTGTGAAATCATGTGAATCCGTGGTCAAGTGAGGCTTGGAAAGTAAGAAGTGCTTGAATACATTACACCGTAGCTTCAGTGAGTGACTTGATTACTAGTGTACACACAGTTTATTGGATTGGGAAATACCAAGGCACATCTTTCAGTGTTAGCTTACAGAGTGGTAAAGTAACTCTCCACATGCTTTTTAATATACCTGAGGTGAAGGGACTGCTAATCCATATGGAGTATATTGTGCTTGATTAGCTTTATGGAGTATGTTGTATAAGAGTTGATTTATTTGCCGAATAAAATATCAACTTACATGTAACTCTATGTGCTTTCTACTTTGGGGACATGCAGTGCCATTTAATTGGCTTGTGTAGATAGCTTGCTGGTTTTTGATACTTTAATAAAACCTTCTGGTATACCTGTCTCTTCACATTTCCTTACAATTAAGTGGACGGCAATATGGTCAACAACAAGTGTTTAAAAAACACAGAATTTTATTAAACTTACATTTATGAACCAAGGAAAAAATTAGGAACAATGAAGTCAATGCCAAAAAGAAGTAAATAAGCCTTTAAACTAATTTTGGAAGTTTAACTTGCATAAGCTAAGTAAGTGGAAAAAGGAAAATCAAACAACTTTATTAGTTGTGATATTCTTGCTGTCAGTATCCCTTTCTTTTTTTTTACCTCTTAACCCCCTCTTAAGCATTTTCTATCATAAATGCTGCACTCTGATTTGTCCCCCAAAGTATATTTGGTTAATTCTATGGAAGTTCTGTAGCTATCACTTTACAAATAAAAATATTTCTTTTTCTGGTTTTTTTTTTGTTTGTTTTGTTTTGATTTTGTTTTTTGTTGTTGTTGTTGTTGTTGTTTTTTCCCCACTATCTCAAGTGATACAGGACCATAAGTAGAAATGTTTGCAATTAGTTAGGAAATGTCCCCATAAAAGCATATCAGTATGTTAGATTTTACTAGTCACATTAGTAGAAGATAAATGCTAAATCTCTGGATCATCATTCAGTGAGTTAGTTTTACTGTTACATAGTATTTAAATATGTTTTTATTTTAAAGCAAAATCAGTGACTACCAAAAAACCCTCCACTTATTCAGTATTGAGACAAAGTTACCAAAGAGAGAAAACACGATTAGGCCTGAAATCACAGCTATTTGTATTTTCTTTGCAGGAATTTCAGTCCTATCTTAAAAATAACAGTGGGGTTTTTTTTTAAGTGGGTGTTTTCTTCTTATTTCTCCTTCTTCTGGTGCTGCATAAGACACTGAGTAAAGGCTCCAATCTTTGCTGCACCAGAACATCCCTCCTTTCTCTTCTACTAGGTATCGATTCTTTGCAATAGGATATTACAGTGGCATCCAGGGCTGTACCACAATACTTCTGAGACTTATATCACTTCTTTATATCTCTTTTTTCATGTTATTTGATTATACATATTAATTAGCACCTTGCTGTTGTTTTTTCTCTTGGAATATTATGTATAGGGTAACTAGTTCAGAAATATAATACAATGTAATACCACAATTAATTAAATTAGGAAAGGGTAGGTTAGATTTAGCAAAAATCCCTTCTTAATATCTCACTGCTTCTCATATTTTTAGTTTTATGAGGATACTATGTACCTTTGTAGACCCTTCCTTCTTGTATAGTAATAGACATCTGTGCGCATTAGTAGCAGTCATCGATCAATGTGTGCTTTGCTAAAGGAGTCCTGAAACAATGACAATGAAGTGAGATATATCTTATATTTGATGCTACTCAGTACATTCAAAATTTAACTCTCAATTTTGCTGTACTTTCTTCTGGAGCAATATGTATCCAGAAGGAATTTGTGAATCGCTAAGATCATCAAATTTACTTATTTTTCAGGTATGTATCAGGAGAATTTTTAAATGTTTCCTCCTTGCCTTCCTTCTTCAAATTTTATCAAATTGTAGCTCCAGTTGTTTCTTGCTGAAGCAGTTTCCTTGCTAGATTTTAAAACTAGGAAATGAGACTTTAATTTACCTTTAATTTCCATTTCTGTGTCACTTGATACATGGTTACAGAGTTCTGACAAGAAATAGCCTTACCATTCTTAAACTCCCGTCAATCATGAATATTGAGCAGATACATTTCAAGAAGCACATGAAAATAATTTCCAGTTAGAATCTGACAACATATTAAAAGAATTATTATTTCTCAATTAGTCTTAGTCCAAAATTGTTACTTTTAGGCCATGAAAAACAAATTTTAGAAAGATCTATTGCTCTCTGGGTTCCCTTTTGTGCTTCTGTGTGCAATTTTGGAGAATTTTCAGAGCAAAATACCAGCATTAAAAATGGAAAAGAAAAAAAAAATTATTTGATTTATAAGAATACTTAAATCTACATAAAGAATAATGTACAGAGTCTTCAGCTGAATATGGAGGCAGTCTGTCGAGCTTCAGAAAGGGAGAAGACAACGCAGGCCTTTCTATAACCCTTTTTCCAAAACCGACTGAGAATCTCAGGGTTAAAAAGAAAAAAAAAAATCACAGTTGTTTAAAATTAGAATTATGAGGATATGATGCTCTCTGCTTCCAAACTCAAGCTTGAGAAGACAAGGTGCCAATAAATAAATCTCTCTTCCATTTCTACACTTCTCTTCAGCTCTTATCCCATGAGAAACTAACTGCAGACTTTTAGGAAAAGGATTTCTTTCCAGCATCTTTTTTGTGTTCCTGTTGAGAATATTATAAAGATATCAATGATATAACAAAATACATCTACACCACATGAAACATTACAGTTCCATGAGAAAATTAGGGGGTTTGAGTATTTCATAAAAAAAAAAAAATGTTTACATGTTTAACTGAAGATTTTCTTTAGATATATTTTAGTAGAAAAAATACCATTGTTTTCCATACTCCAATTTTTATACTTGCCTTTTAGATCAGAAGAAACTGAGATTTTTTTCCCTCCTTGTGATACAAATGTAATTTTTCATTTAGAAATGCAGCAACTTAGTAAAAGGTAATGTTTTTTCATTGCTTGAAATGTCTTGTGAGATGGATTTTGCTCTTTTCTTCAGCAGTCGTGCTGTGACAGTAAATTCTGTAAATCAAAGGCTTACAGAAACTATTAAATAAACTTCAACATTTTTCACTTTGCAGGTCCTGGTCTCATCTTTGAGGCACAGCTTCAGAATCTGGAAAGACTCTGTACACAGCATACACCTCTGGAGTGTCATGGTGTGCTCCCTCCCCAGACTGACCTATATTTGCCATAACCCTGCTCAAGTGATTACTACTAGTGGCAGTTGTAATTGATATGACTGGTCATGACAGCTCCATCCTACTTGAAGTGGATTCAGGTGAGACAGATGACAACACAATAGCCAAGGGCTAATTTGATCATATGCCAAAAAAAATATGGTTGGTATGCAAATATAAGTCAATCATCTTACTCTATAAATAGTAAGGGCCCAGGGCCCATTTAACTCTCCTGCATAACAGCCGGCTGCATGCCAGGATATCATCTTGAGTAGAGATACCTCTCAAGGTTATTCCTTCAAGATGATAGATTCCTTATTGCATCAGATACTCTGTGAGTAAACTTGGAATAAGCACACTCAAATTTTGAAATCTTACCTAAGTGATATAAAGGACAGATTGTGCATATATCATCTTTTACATAAAAACCATTACAAGTCCAGAACTGGGAGTGCATCCAGCTGCACCTAGACTCTTCTCCGAGAAGGAGTTTAAAACACAAGGAGGTCCTTTCTGAACCTCATGACTCAACAGAAGGATCTTGCTCAGAGTTTTTTCTGACCTTGTCCTCTAAGCAGTAAATACTCATGTGTAACTTGTCATCGATTCTTGTCATACCACTGCTGTACTTACCGTTGAGTTTTGTTATAACAATAAAGTATATTGTTGCTTCTCTCATACTAGTGAAGTGCATGACTCCACTTGTGACACTGAGAAAAATTACTTGAATATCCCTCCAAAAGCACCATACAATCAAAATTCTGTCTGCTCTCTTCTATCTTGAAACTTATCTGAAACATGGGAATGAAATTGCAACATGTGCCAACACTTTTTTTAATTCTACATGGAATATCTAATTAGAATTACACAAGAGTGTGAGAGAAGGAGAACTAAAATAAAATAATACAAATTTCAAACACTTTTAGGTACAATCTTATTGTTTAGAATAATAAAACCGTGTAGAGTGAACTAGAAGTGACCAAAGAATTAACTTGATGTAAAAGATAGATGAATTTTTGAATGCAGTAAAGCTGAAACAACCTCCTACCTCAGGAAAAATTAAAGAAGTGTGAGGAAAACAGACTTATAAAAAGACAAAAAATGAACAATGAATGCGGGATAAAGGTGTTATATAAAACAATTTGGAAAAGGTGCAAACTATTACTAATAACAAGTGAGTTAGGAGTGAGATTTAATTACAGAGAAAACGTTTAATGTGGTTTAGAAGGATTTTCTACTATATAATGTAGACTGAGAAGGAAAACTGTCTCTCAAAGAAAAGCAAAATTTCATTATCTAATTTAGCCAGTCCTTGCGATGATTTTTACTTTAATGCTAAATTTAAGGCCACATCCCAAAAGTTCCCATCCTGAACTGAATATCAAGACTTGAAACACAAAGTATAGTGAGAAAAAGCAGTCTTTCAAAAGCCATCTTCTGACACACTTATCCAAGCACTCTATTTTTCTTAAAGAGAAAATAATAAGAACTGTCACTGTTTGGAAAACAATAATGATGAATCTACATTGTCAAGATATTTTTTTAAACATGTAAAATGTGGATTTTTTTTTTTGCAAAAGTCAAAGTATGCTATACGTAGAACTAACAAGTAAAAATATTTCAATTACTTTTATTGTAGTTATACTAAATTCTATATTCAACTTGACCTGAAGCTAGCCACCACTCTAAAATAAGTTGTATTCATAGAAATATTCTTGAAGTGTTTTACTACATCATAAAAACATTCACATTGAGGACACAAGAGTTTTTGAAGTTAGGTCTCGAAGTTCAATAAATTTGTTTGTATAAAGGTCAGAAAAATTTAAAAACTCTCAATTTATATAATCAAAAATAATACCTCAGTTTATAATAAAATGTGGCTCCCCAACCATTAAACCTGTCAGAAACAAATACCTCATTCACTGAAAAATATGTATCTGATTAACCCAAATTTTTCACAGATTTAACATAAATCCATTGGAAAAATATTCATACGCAGACAAATGGCTCACAGACATTTAATTTCCCAGATGACTTCTCTAACCACTAGAATTGGGATAATCTCTAGTTGTTTTATTTGTGATAACCTTTTCTTCTTTTTCCCCCCTTTTTTTTTTACATTTACTCCTTCCTACCCCCAGACATTCAGACATTAAGAATAACTTTTTTCTAAATTACATTCTCCCCCCTTAAGATTTTATGCAATTATATTCCTTTTGTTAGCAATTTAATATTTTAATCAATATTTTATTATTTAAGCAGATTTTTTGGGACTAAGATGGATCAGTGTCTATAGCAATGAAAAAGGATCCTCTTGTATATCCCTATTGTAACAGTCAAGATTCTTCTTAAAAATGCTATTTGACATTCCTTCTGGAAAGGGACTGAATATGTCTCTTAACCTTGATAAAGTACCAGAATACCAAGAATTTATTCTATTCCTTAACACATCTCAGACTTTTCTATTTGATTTCAAAGTAGATTAGTTTTACTTACAAATATTTTTTTTAATTGCATTATTTGTGGAGAGTTCAGGTCGCACAAAAAAACAAATAAACAAAAAAATCACTCCCAAAATCTTGTTGGGGGTATTATAGCTGTGTGTATATGTCTCTGTGTCTGTGCATGTGTGCAATATGGAAATAGATAAACAAATGCACCTATTTTTGTAAATACCAGGAACTTGAAATTATTTTAATTGTAAGATATTGAATTACTACTTTGGAGGTAGCTAAACTCTTTCAGGCAGCCAGTTGTCGAAGAGAAACACAGAAAAAGAAAATAAATTCTAATTCAATTATATATAAAAAAATGAGAATTTTGTTTTTATATTCTTTGTATCTTGTAGGGAGAGAAGTGTGTGTTCTCTTATACCCAAACACATCATTAACTAGAAAAAACACAGTATGAGGGAAAGACTGTGTTCAAATAAAAAGGAGCTGCATGTTTTTCTAAGAGATAGAAGCAGAAAAAAAGTGTGAAAAAAATTATTTGGCTTGAAAGTATTTTAATTAATTAAGATTTTTTTAAAGATATAATATTTCTTCACATTATTTCTCTAATAGGTTGTTCTCAGTCTGTTTCTCATCTTGAATAGAACTCCATGTTCTCTTTCCTAATAACCTGCTCTGAAGCAGGTAATGTGACAATATCCACTACATATAGCACCTACCTGAATTAGGTGAGAGAAAAAATTTCAACTTCCTAGTCTAACCTCCATGATTAGAAAATTAAACTCAGAAATTTCTTAAACTTGTAACAATCCACCATCCTAAAATTCAAGACGTTAACTATTTGTTTAATAGAGTAAAGCTATCAAATGTTGGATTTTTATACATCCTGAGCATTCAACCAGAATTTTAGACTTCTATACAGACTCTGTGCATGAGGTTGTATGACCAGTGTGAACTGTCTTCCCCATTAACTAAAAAATCTTCTGATTTGTATTGTCCTGCCTTCATGCAGTTGCAATAAAGTAATTTCAGGTAAAAGAGAAATTAAATTAAATCAAAGGTATTGCAAGAATTCATTTGATCCCATCCATATCTCCATTTCTAGTTTGGTCAGTAATGAGAAAATAAGCACTTCTAGCTCATGTTTCATCTCAATCCAAAGTAGACAGCTAAAATAGGTCAAATGAGTCATACTCTGAAAAATGTTACTATTTTTCCATTGATTATAAAGAGAGCCTAGAGGGAAAATCATAGATAAGGATGTTTCTGTGATAGATTTCTAATGTTACATAAGATTAATCCACCCCATGATATATCTACTAACAAGTAATGCTGACAGCAAACATGACTGCAAAAGCTTGTCATACTTTCAAAGAAAGGGACACAGGGAATTGAATTTGAAGGAAAATTGCTGATCAGTTCATGATTGTAATCAAGATGTAAAGTGCCAGTGTTTGTCATGGATTAATTTCAGCATAAGTCAAGGATAAAATTATACCTCATTATTTGAATTATTTGGACATAAAAAGCAGGACAAGACAAAATGTTGCCTGAGTATTCTGCAGTTTAAATCCATATGTTTGATTTTTATTCACAATCCTTCTCTAGCCATTAGGCATCATAACATCCCTTGTGAGCTCTAGTGCAGGACCAATCAGCACAAACTCTGCCAGTTTGTATGAATAAATACAACTGCTCTGCTGTTACTCTCAATTTTAGCACTTTGATTTTTATAGTTAAAAAAAAATCACGAAGGAAATTAATGTTGCTTCAGTAGATTTTAAATAGAACATTATGGAGCTTCAGTAAATCATGTCTATTGAAACACCACACAGAACGGTACAACAGATGCAAAGTGACTGATACTTGCAAAAGTAAAGCTATTGCTAAACATTATCTGAAATAGTTTCACAAAGCCAATGTAGAGGAACTAGTACATTAAATTCCAATAAACTACTGTAGCGGACCATTACTAATTTGCTGCTTCTGTGCAAATGAGTTGTACAAGTAGGTAAACTTGAAAGATGAATGAGAATCAACAACATCTGCAGCATTAGGATGATGGTATTAGGCCTGAAGTAGTTGGACAAAATTATTAATAATAAGCAGTTGGGGAGAATAAAGTATTGGATCCTTGTAGAAGAGATAGTGACATCAGTTGTGACCTGGTGCTGAGATTGTTTGCTAAGTGGGAGTTTCACAAAAGAAGTAACCTAAATCAGAGTTTTAAAGCTGTTGTTTTTTTTCTCATAGATAAGACTGTCTTTGGGATCGATAATTATTATTTCTCATTTTGTCTTTCATCTCATTTGTTTATGAGTGGTTCTTCTATTCCAGCAACAGCCTCCAGCAACAGAGTATAAGGTCTCATGCTGGATTTAAGTGAAAAGATAATAGTCTTTGGTATTTTTGCTAACTGAAAAATCAAAAAAGTCATAACGAAAAACTGGTGCATAAATAAGTCTTCCAAGGAAAGCACTGGTCTGTAAGGCAAGGTGGTTTGCAATTGTATAAAGAAAACAGTCCTATTGTATCAAAGATAATGAAACATATGACGTTTTAAAGTGAACAGGAAATGTCTATCAATCACAGTGTTTTCAATTCCCTAAATATTGAGCAACTAGGAATATTTGTGTGTAGAATCACAGAATGGCTAAGGTTGTCAGGTACCTCTGGAGACCATCTGCACAATCGGAGTCACCTACAGCAGGTTGCTTGGAGCCCTGTCCAATCAGGTGTTCATTATCTCCAAGGATGGAGACATCAGAACCTCTCTGGGAAACCTGCTCCAGTACTCAATCATTGTCACATGAAAAAAAGCTTTTCCTCATGTTTAGATGCAAATTCCTGTGTTTCCGTTTATGCACATTGCCACTGATCCTGTCACTGTGCATTGTGAGACATGCTTGATTCCATCTTCTTTATTCCCCAACGTTATCAAGTATTTGCACACAATGCTAAGATCCCCCTGTGCTTTGTCTTCTCCAGGCTGAACACTCCCAGCTCTCTCATTCTTTCCTTGTGCGTTAAATGTTCCAACTCTTAGTCATCTTTCTGGTGTTGTGCTAGACTTGCACCTGTAAGTCACAGAATCACAGAATTCTGTGACTTACTGAATCACAGAATCACATCCAGCATCGTGTGCAGCACTGCAGATGTTTCTTACCGAGGCTGAGTAAATTACTGGGGCAGGGCAGCATTCTGCCTGGTGCAACCCTGGGGGCTGAGGGCCTTTTTTGCTGCGAGGGTGCATTGCTGGCTCATGGTCAGTTTGCTGGCAGCCCAGGTCCTTCCCTGACAAACTACTTTTCAACTGATTGACCCCAACCTGTCCTGGTGTTTGGAATTGTTCTTCCTCAGATGTACTTCCCTTTGTTGAATTTAATGAGATCCCTGTCTCTAACCTCTGGAGGTTCCAGTGAATGTCGGCATACTGCTCTGGTACATCAGCCAGATACAGCTCTGTATAATCTGCAAACATGCTGAGGGTGCACTCTGTCCCATCATCCAGGTCATCAGTGAAGATGTTAAACACTGCTGACTACAATATCAACCCTTGGGATAAAGCACTAGTAACTGGCCTCCAGCTGGACTTTGTGTCTCTGACTTCCTTAGAGTCAACAATTCAGCCAGTTTTCAACTCTTAGCTGTCCAGCCTACTGTCAGTTTTCTACTGTCTAATAAATTACTGTCCATTTGTCTGCTCTGTACTTCATAATTTTGACTGTGGAAGTGTTGTGGAAAAATAACTAAAGGCATTGATCTCCACTGAGCTGTTTATTTCATCCTAGAATGCTGTCAGGTTTGTTGAATGTAATTTCTCTTTTATAAATCCATGCCAACTACTCCTAACAAACTTCTTGACCTTAATATGTTTGGAAAGGATTTCCAAAATTATTTGCTCCATCACCTTCCTATGTAACAGTATATAGATCTTTATATAGAGAATTTTTAATGGCTGTATTTGAAAGATAATAAACCTTCCTATATGAAAAAATCTCAATTTTCATATTGTACCCTCACCAAATATTTGTGTTGCACAATATCTGGATCAACCAAAAAAAAAAGAACCTTCATTCAGCCCAATTGCTTAGGAACATATCAAAACAAACCCAAGTCACATAAGACTTGAAGGTAGAGAATAATTAGGTGGAATCACAGTGAAAGCAAAACTGAAGAAAAAAAAAGGCTTTGCACAAAATCATGAGTGTCATGCCAGCACAGGCTCCACAACAAGGAAGAAGAAAGCCAATTGAAGGTCAAATGTCACCCAGTAGAAAATATTTTTTTTATTTAACACATAAACTAGAGGTTAAATAGTAAAAGAGTAAAATCTATCTAACCTAAGGCATAGAGACTGTACATACATTTCTGATAGCAACAACTGAAATCACATGGGAAAAACATCATTATTCATTCTTTAATACATCTAGAATCAGGGCAGAAAACAGGATACTGATTGTGATGTCCAAGTAAATAAGCTCCCTGCTTTTACAGTGAAAAGTGTCTGTAGATTTAAAATAATCCTCTTGTACTGGGTTTGTGTGACAAGGTTTTCATAGCCAGGAGGCTGCAGAGGCAGATTCTGTGAGAAGAGACCAGGGACTGCCCTGTGCCCCACAGACACTTTCAGATTGCTCCAAAACAGAACCACTGGTGGCCAAAGCTGAGCACATCAGTGATGCTAGTGCCCCCTCTGTGGCAACATATTTAAAAAATGATAAAAAATGCTGTACAGGATCTGAGAAAGGAGTAAGAAAAAAATGTGAGAAAGAGCCCTGCAGATCCCAAGGTCCCTGAAAAGGAAGGAAGGAGGTACTCTGGGTAGAAGAGCAGTTATTCTTCTATATGCTGTGGAGAAGACTGTAGTGATGAGGTTGTCCTCCTGTAACCCATGGAGGACCATGTCAGAGCAGATATTCACATTTCAGCCCAAGTAGGACCCCACAACAGAGCAGATGGACATGCCCTCCATATTCTCAACAGGGTTAACCAAATGAGCAAATAGAAGCGTAATTCAATAACAGCAGAGAATCGCAGTATCACTGAATGTTTGACATTGGAAAGGACCTGTGGTGGTCTTTAGTCCAGCCTCCCTGATTGAACAGAGTAACCTACTGCAGGATTTTCAGGACTGTGTCCGGACAGCTTCTGAATATGTAGACTCCACAAGATCTCTGGGAAACCTGCTCCAGTGCTGTCACCTTCACAGCAGTTTACCGGTAAAGGATGATAAAGACAGCAAAGGGTGAAAACACTGTTGTGAGTGGTGCCGAACGTTTTCACCAGGAAAAAAACCAATTATTGAGTTAGATATGCTTAGAGAACTTGAACCATTGTGATATCATACAAATCATACTTGTTTTCAATGTATTCTACACTGGAAAAAGCCATATGAGCCAATATGGAAACTGCCTTGCAAATATTCCAATGTGGAATCACAATACAGAGGCATAACATACCTCTTAGGCTGTACCACAAGTACAGAACATTGTTAATTATCTTATCTTGAGGGACAGGATACGACCTTTTTATGCCCCTTGCAATTTAGACACACATAATTTAAAATGTGACTTATTATTCTCTGCAGTTGAAAATAGACAATTGTACATTCAGAGAAATATGTTCTCAGGGAACTTTCTCAGGTCTATATATGCAAGGTCAAGATATGTGTATTTTCTTCTGGTATAAAATAGACCAAAGAAACATATTTGGTTCGGATGCCCTTGAACTCTTTAACCTGTATAGTGCCTTCAGCCTAGGGAATCAAAGCACTTGTAGAAGTTGTACCCACATTTAAATTGAAACAATAATTCCAGTATTCTGTAGAAAAGGAATGCTACAGAGCTTTATTTACTTTTACAGTCAACATCTATTCTGTGCACAGCCTTTGTTTTCGCATTATCAAAACTGCCTTTATCTTGACCTACAAGTTTTTTTCATCTTATTTTCTGTCCTCCTTCTTCTGAGGAGGTAAAGTGATAGATCAGCTTGGTGGGCACCTGGTGTCTAGTCAAAGTCAGCACACCACAGTCCTTTTCATGCAGGGCATGAGGAGTTTGAGACGAGGATAGTAATTGGAAGAGCCAATGGGCAAAACATGGACTGAACATAGCTAGAGAGTGAAGAATGGAATGATGATGAGGAATTTTCGTCCTTGTAATTGTAGTGAAGAAATTAGGTTTATCAGGTGTATAAATTGCCCACTTTCACTTGGTGTAGTGATGATGTTATTTTGATTTTAGTGTGGGAGATTATTTTTGTTGATGTGAGTGACGTTTGTAAAAATTGTGAATATTGTGTGATAAATGTGGTTTTTAATGACAATTCTTAGATATGTGATTCACGAAGTGAGAAATAGAATGTGTTGGGTTCCCATGGCAAGAATTTGATAGTGAGAAGGGCTGTAGGGAGCTTCTCCTGTGTTCAACAGAGCCAATGACAGCTGGCTCCAAGACAGACCTGCTGCTGGCCAAGGCTGAGCCCCTTACAAATGGTGGTAGCACCTCTGAGGTAACAGATTTAAGAGGAGGAAAAAAAAAAACTAGACCTTGCAAATGCATTCAAAGAGAGAAGTGAGAATATGTGAGAGGAACAGCCCTGCAGACGCCCAGGTTAGTGCAGAAGGAGGGGGAGGAGGTGCTCCAGGCACTGAAGCAGAGTGCAGCAGGGGCTGCACCCTGCAGCCCACAGTGAGGCAGCTGTGCCCCTGCAGGCCATGGAGGTTCATGGGGACACTCTTAATTGTAAAAGGTGAAGTAGAATTTAAAGGCCTTTTTAATGTTAAAGATTGGAAGACAGAACAATAAATGTGAAACCTTTGCACTCTTTTTTATTGTCAAATGGGAAAAAAAGTGTTTGTTCTGCCCAAATGGATTTTCTTAAAATTAAATATCAACATGAACTCAGAGATAACTTTTATTTCATGTGAAAAGTCTGTAGACCCCAAAACACTAGGTGCTTGACAGTGCTCCCAATATATTAAAATACAAACTGGGGATATAATGGAATAGAAAAATTCTGCAGAAGTCTGTCAGATGTTTATGGAAAATTCCATCCAGAGAGAATTGATCAATCTATAGTGCATGAGGGAGAAGATCTAGCTACAGATTTAGGTGAGACACTTCTTTTCTGTCAGCTGTGGAGTTTTAAATATGATTTCTTAAGATCATCACATAGGAAAGGATCAAAGGGAAAATGAGTATATGTTTAATAGGTAAGGATCAAAGAATTCTTTTAAACTTGTACACTGCCACACAGTATGAGACTTCATGTACTCAGACACAGCAGCAGCCCAAAACAAAAGTAACTTCTTTCCTTTGTACACCTCTCTGGAAGCATTTGTTTAAGAAATCTTTACAGGAACTTCTTTACCTGCTTGTATTGCTTGATCCATTATGTGATATACTCCATGGAATCCTTGATTTACAGATTTTTAAGCATGCTTACATCAAATATCCAGTGACACAATAAGACATAATTGGCACAAACTGAAATCCAAGAAATTCCATTTAAACCTAATAAAAAGAAAAAAAAATACTAAGAGGGGGATTGAACACTAGAACAGGTTGTGCAGAATGGTTGTGGAGCCTCCATTGTTAAAGACACTCAAAACTTGAGTTTCAAGTATCCTACCCTAGGTAACATTTCTTTGAACAGAGAGTTGGACCAGACTGCCACCAGAGGTAATATGTATCATCTTTTTCCCACTTTCAGTTTAAATCTACTATCAGGTCATTTCAGGGAGCCAGGAATATATTTGCCTTTCTGGATTATTAAGAAAAAAAATATGCCGAAAGACAAGCTCTTACAGAAGCGTGAAAGGCTGAAAAGGTTTAAAGGACAAAAAAAAAAAAATCCAGAACACCTAAAATCCACAAACACCTCCTCCCCCCTACCCCGCCACCTGTGATCCACCTCCAGGAGAGAAAAAAGCAGACAGATGGATGACAGATAGGAATGTAATGACAGGACAAGAAGATGAAAATTTTCTCTATGTTAACCAGAATTCCGCTTGCTTTTAAGTTTAAAGTTATGCAGCTAAATTTAACCTAATTTGCAGATGCAGTAAGTACTGCTGCTTCGTTAACTTCAATATGGGGTGCTCAGCCTCCCATGAGAGTAAGGTCACCTTTTGTTAGGTACTTAAGTATGTGTTTCATGGCCTGACTCAAAGACGTATTACACAACTATAGCATTCACTGAATTCTGAGGAATTTCAACACATGAAAAACAGGATGTTTATGTCTACTAAACATGGAACTTTATGATTGATTCTGGTAAAGAAATTACTCACTGTTGTGAAAGAACAGAGTTAATCATATGCAAGGGCAGCACTTCTAGCAAATTTTATATTCTCATTATACTGTGAGAACAAAAAACAATAACATTTAAGATCATTATTCATTTCAAGTGACATTAAATCTTTCTGATCCAAGAAACTTTGTGAAGTTTTTATTTTTCTTACATTTGCAACATAGTGAAGAAATACTGAAATTAATTGTTACTCATTTTGGAATTAAAGGAGAACTATTCATGCTTGCACAAGTTACCAGAGTTCATAAGATTTCTCCAATGGGAGGAACTATCTTTGAACTGAGGGAGTTCTGTCCTACAAACCCTGAGTGGGAAATAAACTGGTAACAAAAAGAAGGAGAGTAATTTTGGAGAATCATTTTACCATTTGTGATCATGTATTGCCATACTGAGGCTCCGAATATAATTATTTATTTAGACAGGATGAACTTTTTCGTGGTTCTGTGTATTTCATGTGGACCATTAAAAATACTTCTATCTAAGTTGGCTGATAAAAATCATAATGTAAAAAGCTGAAAATCTGTATCAGACTTATTTATGGACTGTTATAGGAGTTCATTGAATTTTGAGTATGCATCATAAAGAACTTATAATACTGTAAATTATCACAGAATAGATACTGTTAGGGGGAAAAATAAGACATCAGATTTAAATTCTATCTTATTGTTCAGGGGGGATGCACTTCCAGACTAAGAAATTTACATATCAGTGTCAACATATATAAGTAGGAGTGTAAGTTCCCATTGAGTAGGCAGTGGAGATGTATCTAATTCTGAGCTGGAACTAGAATGGAGATACAGAACGATTTGATCCATACTAAAGCACATGATTGTGAATCTATCTATTTTTTAACATACGTGTCCAGTGCCTTTTGAGTAGGGAGAATTTTGCAAAGGATTTGTAAATATTACACAAGACATTTGAAAGGTTCTGTGAAATTCCAGACCACAAGCTGAAGGTCAGATAGGATACCCCACAGAAATTAAAATGTCTCTAAATGTCATCTTTAGTTGGCTGAATGAAGATTTTTTTTCTGGGAGAGGATTTAGTTACTTAACCATAGGTGTCTAACATATAAGGTATAATTTCTGCACTGCATCTATTAGTCCTGAGTGGATGTTTCAGATACCATAGGGAGTCTCCGTGGCACTACTCAACCTATTCACTAGCAATTAAATTTTCTCCCTGGTACATGGTCAGTAAAACAGCTAAGAAGACACTAGTGACTATATTGACTAAATGATTTTTGGACATAGACAGACATTTTATTCTCTTCATCTGAAATGTGATCATACGTCCTTTTCTGGGAATTGTTCATATTCACTGACACAGGAGTAAACTAACATATATTTTAAAGAAAAAGTTAAACAGAAACTAATACTTATGAGATTTGTGACGTAACAATATAAGCACAGAACTGATCATTAAATGGCTTTTCTTATTGCTTACAAGCAATATAAACACATTTCCTAACAAAAGTTCTACCAAGTTTTAATCATTTTACACTAACACTAAAGATCTGTGATATGGAACTAGATGATCTTTAAAGTCTTGTCCAACCCAAACCATTCATTATAGAGATACATACTTTGCCAGTATTGTGTTAAACAAAATATTATGTTCAATACTTTTTTTTTTCTCCAGGTGAGACCACTTTTTTTCCCAAGCGAGCTTAGTGTTGCCATAGAAATATTTTACACAATACTCTTCAACAAGTCTTAAAAGGATAATGCTTACTACTTTGCAGGTGTAAGTCAGAAGCTACACCAACATTTTGCTCTCAAATCTGCAATGCTGTCTTATTCAGTTATTAACTATTCATGCATTTATGCTTACTTTTAAAGAAACAGAATTGTTTTTAGAGGAAAGCTGTTCAAGACAATGAAGTTCTGCAGTGATCAATGCCCAGAACACTTAGCTTTCGTAAGCAGAGTGATAAATATATTACCATAAGCAGAGAACTTGCATGCAACAGCATTTGTTTCATTAGATATGCAGTACTTATTGCATGCACTTTTACAAATACATTTTATCATTGGCATAATTCCACAGTAATTTATGTGTAATACTTAGGAACACTTCTTTATGATAGAGTTTCCAAGAAAATGCTCTAAGCTTTTCTTGTAATTCCTGAAGTGGCTTATGGCTTTCTATTCCAGTAGAGTATAGAATTGGGAATCTTTATTTAGACAAATTATTTATCTTTCTTTAATGGTCTTTATAGGAAATGGAAACTAGAAAGCAAATAACTTTAGGAAAGCAATATTTTTCTTGACATATAGCAGTTAGACAAAGAACAGAAATCCATCGAAAGTTCTTTCTTAATTCACTCTTTCCCCTAGTTATTATTTGGTGGTTGTTGTGGGGTTTTTTGTTGTTGATTTTTTGGGGGAATTCTGGTTTTTTTTTTTTTTAATTTGTTTTGATTTTTAAGCAAGAGTAGATTCTGACTCCAAGGGCTTATGCTACATTATAGTTGTTCACAGAAAGCATATATCTGGTGAATGTTTTATATTTAGGAAATTCGTAAACAGTGCTGGACCAAAAGTAGCATACATGTCAGATACCGTTACTAGCATTAATAGTAGGGTTGCCAACCAATGGGTTTTTAACTATCTCATATCCAAATCGTCAGAGCTGTTAAGCACTTCAACTCTAATTGTCATGAATATATCTTCATATCCAAGGGGACTTTTTTTTTACATTCCTGATTTAAAAATGTATTTGCTAGAGTTAAATTTGCAGGCTTCATGTTGTGGCAGCCACAAATTTTCCTGTACCTCTTTTTGTTTCAGATAGGGATAAAACATGCTAATTTCGTTTTAATAGAAAGCAGTTTAAAATATCCCCCCCTGCAAAAAATACTTTGTGTACATCTAGATGAAAAACATATTTAGTTACTGAATTCTAATCTCCCTAAGAAAGTCTTAATAATAACATGAACAGATTTAGGCTTTCACACAGTTACACCATTATGTGAGCACAGAAATGGAGATCATAGCTTCAGAGAATGTTGTTGCCTATGAGAAGTACATAAGCCACAAAGAGTTGAAAAAAGCAGAGGCATTTATAAATGCTATGGTAATGATAGCAAATATGAATACTTGATGATCTGTTTAAACGTTGAATCACTACAAAAGATGATTATTTCTACATAGCATTCTAAATAAATAACTTACTTGTTAAAAATATTTAATATCCATAAAGTCCTAAATAGTTCCTTTCAAAATCCACATGAGGGGGTGGATCTTCTTAAAAAATCAACATGACATTATGAACTTCTATTTATTGTGCAGTCTTCTACATTTGTTAATTCAGCTCCCTGTAAGACTCTGCCTTCATTAAGAATATTTGTTATTGTCATTTATGAAAACTTTTTAAGCTTCGTTTTTAATGGCTCTATTGTGCTGATAATTATTTGCACTCTGTACTCTTATTTCGTGCATGTGTGTGTGTGTGTTTTTCTGAAAAGGCAGAATAGCTGATAGAATCAAGCAAAACAAAAGATTGACAAGGATAATTAAAGACATTAACTGCAAAGAAGTGGAGTGTTGCTGTTTTCTTAGGAGTCTAGAGTTCTTGTTGGGGATCTCATGGTTGTGCAAAGTTTTGAGTTTGTGACATTCAGTTAATCTAACTATAGACACTGAAATAAAATAAATCATATCCAGAAAGTGCATACTTTATTTATTCATTTTAAGCAAACATAAAAAGTGTTCCTCAAATATGTATACCTGCATGAATCATACCTGGTTTGTATATGTTATTTTATTTCAGCATTTCTTTCAACCTTTGCTATATTCTTGTAGTGAAATAAATACAGTTTATAAAATAAAATTAAAAAATATTATAGGTATTGCTTTTCATACTCTTTGCAGTTTTCAGGAGCTTCGAAAACAAATGGCTGAAGAAACTAATTTTTAGAGAGACACTATAAATACAAATCACTTTCTACAAATGGAATGGAACATGTGATACCATTTCAAGACACGCAGGTGCCAGACGTTACTTGGAAGAATACTCAAAAAGACACAGACAGAAGTTGAAGATATCACTAAACCTGGAATTATGCCATTTTTCTTTGAGAATGCTTCTTGTATTTCCTAGCCACATAGATTGCATTTTTTCCTTCAATAGTAGATGTTATTATTTACTGCCTTCCCAACTTCCCCCAGTGCCCTTCTCAGTAATTTTAATATTAGCAAGTGCTATTAATAGTATATTCCTTCTTTCAGGTATGAGTCAGCTTAATTTGTCTCCTGATGTCCCTCTGCATATTCCAGTGTTGTTAAGTATGGACAGGAAAACTCACAAATGTGATACTTGACCATGATATCTTATATATAAACTATTGTGTGAAGCCACTGAAAATTCCAAATGCTAGGGAAGAGTATTATTTCCATGCAGTATTAAATGAAACCTAAGCACGATTCTCTCTGGTTTACCTTTGTCATATTCTGTTATGAATGCAACATTTGCATTTGCAATTTCTTTTTTTTTTTTTTTAAGACTCTCATCTGAGGGCGAAATTTTGCCTCAGTTTTAATGAAAAAAAGATGTAGTTATTTTATTGATCTGGTCCGTGACATCAAAAGTATCCTTCCTAAGTGTTTATGTCGCTCTAGCCACTAAAGTTTGGAAATGCTTTGCAATCAGTAGTGTATTTTTAATTTTTCATGTATCCTCTAAGATTGAACAGAAGATTTATCCATACTTTACATTTATTTAGAGGCTTCTCAGAACAGAACATAAATAGGTTACAGAATTTGCATTAGATCTGTAAACTCTCAGTTTGAATTAGGAACTGACTGCCAGGGTAATGATCTGTTGCTTGAGTTTAAACATATACTACCATTTGAAATATTTGATTAGAACAGAAATATCTGTAAGGGGCCAGAAGATATAACAGAAGATCTTCTAGAGACCTAAAACCTTTTGAACTGGCTGCAGAAATTAAAGAAGATATATGTCTATACACATCTGAAAGGCATCAAGCTGCTCCGGTTTAGGCAAAAAAGTTATTTGGGAATATATTCTTTTTATGCAGGTTGGAAGTTTCTCTGCTTATACTACTGAACCAAGCATATAGTATCATAAATTGCTAATGAGGATTATATTCCATGAACAATCTTTCCATGTCTAAGTGGTACCATGAAGAGAAAAAATACATTCCAAAATTATGCACTACAATTCCGCATAACACACTAAGATGCACAATCAGTGACCTTGAAAAAAAAGACCCACTATTTAACATAACAAGGGCCACTGAGCAGCCTTGGATGTTAGGTATTGCCACAATATATCTGGAGATTATGAGCAAGCTGAGAAATATTTTTTTTTTCCCGAAAACTTGAAAATAATCACTAACTTAGCTCTAGTTCCAAATGAGGACTATAAAGGAAGTACATTTGTATACACATTTGAATGTGGAAAACTCAAGAGTTGAATGTATCAGTTTAGGCTGTCTTGTGATTTTGTGTAAAAATGGCAAGCCTGACAAAGTCACAACACAAATTGTCAAAAAACAAATGTGATTCATTTAAACTATTGACACCTTTATTCAACTAAGTTTCCTAAGTTGAAGGAAAGGTTAATAATTAAATTTCTTAGTTTTTGAAAAGTTTATCAATGTGACAAATACAAACATAACAGCAGTTTTTTCATCCAGTTTTGGTGTTAGAGGTCCCAGACTGCTGAAATCAACCCATACTGGAAACCCTTTTCTTCTGATGCAGTATGATTGAAGAGACAAGTTTTACTGGATTAATCCAAATTGAAATTAAAGAAATTTCTACACGTTGTTTTTGGGGGGGTTTAAATAAGTAAACTTACATGCAGCTGACCTCATTATTATACTGAGAAGTGGTCTGATGTCAATACTGTATGATTTCATGGTTGCCTACGGGGATCACTAAGGCCAAAGGTGTTAGGATTTTGTCATGTGCTTGAATGTGTGAAGCCAGTCTAAAATAAGATCTCGTAAGGATTATAGTACCTGCTTTTAGTAACTGTGGATCATTGGTAAACCCTAAAATTGCATCATGTAGGTACACCTGATTTGTGATGCAGTGTTTTTATTTCTCTGGAGTAAAACTGACTGTAATCAAACTGTAAGTGGACCAAAAGCTTTAGACTGAGAAAAGACAGTGAGCAAAAGTGGTAGTTCTTCTTTCAGAGATAATAGGCTTATAATGATTTGAATTGACGCATTGCCCTCTCTTAATTTTATATTTTGTTTCTTTCCTATTGTCCTTTTTTAAATTATTTTTTATATATTTTTATTTTATAAACCCATGTTTAGGAAGTTTGTTGTTTTAGAAAGTATGCCAGACCCCATGACAAGAGATGAAAAAAGCTATGAAATATGAGGCTGAGGTCCTCAAAACTACCATCAAAGGAAGCAAAGTCACCTAATCCAAGTGACCTTTCTTTTAAGTGTGGACTTCATGAAAGCAATACCCTCCTCTGGAAACTTCAGAGTGTGTTGCTGAAATATAGTACATATCGATGAACACATCATATTTTTAGTCAGTGCACAGTAGCTAGCTTTGTGCTGGCTTAGTGGAATTTAAGGATGAAGTGTAGATTTCACCCATGATCATGTTACATGGTGGCTTCCATTTTGTTTTCTGTTGCAAATTCAGGTGCTGATTTTACTATTACTACTCTCTAATATAAGCATTTATTTGGTTTTATCTTTGTACTTTAACAAAGGAATTAGCTGATATGTTAAGACTGTCAGTCCTTGCATTTTCTTATGGAGATTTGTTTATTTCTTTGTGATCTACATCATGGGGAAATTTAGGCTGAGATAGTGTCAAAAAAATAGAATCACTTCGCTAAGTGGTATAAATTTTAGGGTTTTATTTAGTAAAGAACATGAACATAGAAGAGAGATAACTTTTTATTTCAATGTAGAATTGGGCAGATGTAGTTAAAAGCCTTAGTGACTTGAGCAATACTTTTAGTCTGGCTCCATGTCATGGTAATGTATAGAAAAAGGCTTGGTTGAAGCTAGACTTCTCCTTCAATATCATCCGAGAGAGAACTCCATAACAGTTCACCGTTTATTAAATCAGAATATTTGAGAGATTTAGAGTGTCTAACTTCAGATTTTTTCATTTAAATGTCAAACTTGAGTTTCAGGCACTAAGAGCGAATCACAAGAATCACATCCCAAATAAAAAAACTACACTATTTCAATGAAGAATGCTGATTTCTGACTAGCCAACCAGAAACCTTCCAAAAGCAAATACCGTCTTGAGATTTTAGTACAAAATCTTGGACAGGTGATCAATATTTTTGTATTCTCACACATCTAACATCCATTCCTAGGGACTGCTTAAAAAAACCCCAGGCAACCCTGTCAGCATGGCATTACTAGTAGTATAGTCTTTACTTACAGATAAAAAATACTCTAGTGTAACATGCAGAACTGTCTTTTGCTCTCTTTCTTAGGAATACCTTTATCTTTGTTCTTTTCACAACACAGTTCTTAATCATTTGCCAGTGCAAGGGGAATTCTGTGTTTTAATTACACCCTGTTTTCCCTGTGCTGTTTTTAGCATTATATAGCTGACTACATTGCTTTCATATATGTGGATTATTTCACTTTCTTACTAACACTAAGGAAAATGAATAACAGAGAGCATTGTATTGGGTCCGGCTGAGATGGAGTGCATTTTCCTCATGGCAGACCCCATAGTCTTGTGCTTTGCGTTGGTACCTGGAAAGGTGTTCACAACATACCAGTGTCCTGGCTGCTACCAAGCAGCGCTGGTGCAACATCAGCTCTGTCTCTCCTACATTCCCCCTCACCAGTAGGCTGGGGGTGGGCAAAGTCCTGGGAGGGGTCACAGCCAGGATAGCTGACCCAAACTGATCAAAGGGATATTCCATATCAAATGACATTGCTCAGCAATAAAAGCTATAAGAAAGGAGGAGAAAACAGGGGCATTTGTTCTTACACTGAGTGTCTTCTGGAGCAACCTCTGTGTGTCCTGAAGCCCTGCTTCTTGAGAAGTGACCAAACATCATCTGCTGGTAGGAAGTAGAGAATAAAATCTTTTTTCTCCTTTGCTTTTATGTGTTACATTTTTCTTTGTTTTATTAAACAGCCTTTATCTTATCCCATGAGGATTTTTTTCATCCTATTTTCTCTCTTCCCTGTTCTGCTGAGGCAGGGAGTGATAGAGCAGCTTGCTGGATGCTGTTATCCATTGAAATCAACATACCACAAACATGAAAAGAACAGAGTATGTGTTAGAAAACTTAGAGGACTGAAATTTGTAGATACTGTGACTCCATTATGGTCTTGTGACCACTGTAGTAGTTTAACTTTTGAAACTATAACCCGCAGTATATGAATCAGTATTATTAAAGTTAATATTGAGACGCACGTGAAAATATATTTGAAAATATAATAATGACCTAAGGCTTTCTCAGAACCTCTATATATTCAAAGATGATCTTTATGTACATAATAGATTTCATATATTCTAGAAACATGGGAATCCTTGCGCATGCAAAGAGAATAATTAAAACAAATATTCAAGTGTATGTGTGACAATCACATTTTTTCTTGGAGTCATGGATTATGTTTAGCTTTATGACATTCAAAATTCATAAACAGGAGTTGTACTCAGCCTGATGATTCACTGATGGCAGTGGTAGGGTAGCTGATCATTGAAAAGCCAGAATTGAAAATCTTTTCTTATAGTTTCATGAAAAACATGGATGTCACACTGTGTAAAATCATATGCTGACGATTAAGAGAGAACAACTATTTAATAACAGCTGTCTCATCATTTCCATTATTGATTCTTTGAATGCTTTTAGTAAGTCAGACTTGCTGAAGACGGTTTTGAAAACACAGATACTTCTATATTCCAGGGGAAGGTGAAGAGGTATATATAAAAGGTGAAGAACTTATTTTGGAGTCCCATTTGACATTTAGTATAATAGGCTTCTTGGAATGCTAACAGGGATACAAGATAGATTCCATCCCCTGTTGTTGAGGATGGAAGATCATCAAATAAATGACGATGGATAAAGTGATGCCTTTCATTTGCTTTGTTTTCTCTTTTTTCTTTAAACAGATGTGTGATTAGACTCATTATTGTCCTCTCATTTTCTAAATAAATTTAGAATAACATTCAGTTCATCCAATAGGTCAATAACTTCTGATCAGTTTTTCCATAAAATATTATTATAGTGTGAGTTTTCTTTATTACCAGCATCATAAACATCATGAGTATTGAGTCATCTCCTTGTTTAAACATGTAAAAAATATTGCATTGAGGTCTCTTAAGAGCTACTAATTACTGATATTACATTTGGCTATGATATGCAATAAAGAAATGATTAGAGGGTGTTCATGTGAGCACCTTGCTAATATGTTATTCTCTTTCCCTCTTCAGTCTTATAAGAGTACCTCTGAAATACTCCAATATCAATTAAGTACTCTAAAACAGGCCTTCAATCCTGTTTATAAGTATACTCTTCAAAATACTGCTTTCTGTAAACAAACTGGGAGGAACGCGCAGCTTGATTCTAGACTTGCAACATGAACTTGCATGAAAGGGAAAACAGTGACTTACTATGTGTCATGTTCCAGATGATTCATTTAGCTAATTGGTTTGGAAGATGTCCTATTTCTTTTTATTTCTATATTAAAAAAAAAATATTTTGTGCAGGAGAAGTTGCCAGTACCTTACATATTAAAAAAAAAAAAAAAAAAAAGAATTGTAGTGGTTGCTAGGGATCCCAGTAATCTTTAGTTTTACCTGCTGGCCCAAAACTGCTTCAAGTCAGGCTGTTCTCGCAGGGCCAGATCCAGTGAGGTTTGGCATATCACTAAGGATGGAGACATCACAACATCTCTAGGCAACTTGTTCCAGTGTTTCACTATTCTCACAATCAAGAAGATTTTCTTATTATACTTAAGGTTTTCTTAATTATATTTAAGTGTATTTTGCACTATTAATAGATTACAATATCAATTAATACATATGTTTCTTGTATTGCTATTTTACCGTAGATATTATTATAACTATCTTGATATGCACCAATTAACCACTATGAAAAGGGATGAGATGTTATTCTGGTAGTTTCAGTGACGAGATTTTCAGTTGGATGAAAGCACAAGATCCTAAAGATCTGAAACTGCTATATATTTGTTAGATAAAAGCTGTGAATGCTTTCTCTCTGTATACACAATCAACCCTCCTTTAGAAATATCTAGAAGGGCTTATTTTAATGCCTGAATCTGAATTCTTAGTGAATAGCATAAAGTTGACTCTTCTTTAAAATTCATATGTTAAACTTATGCCTCTAAAGTGACAGCTCTACGTGCAGTACAAAGAAAATTGATCACCATGGAATTATGGAAATCTGTTTGAGTTTTGTAATAAAAACTTATAACAGATATCAAAACCCACATCAAAATTGGTTTAATTTCTTAATAAGGCTAATCACAAAAAAAATCCCTTCCAAAAAAACCGGACTGAGTCCTCCACCCCTTTGATTGTAGTAGGCACATATTTAGTTCTTCCAAGGTAAAGTTGAAGTTTATGTTTCTATTCATTAATACTTTACAGATACTAAATTACTAATGTATATTGAGCAAATACATGTGATGTTCTTATAAACATCAAATAATTTCTTTATGAGCAGTGCTATTATAATGAATACCAAACAATTCTGTTATAATTAGTGCTATTACAATGAATGCCAAAGGAATTCATGGTAATTAACTGCAGTAGCTGAATAAGAAATGAGGTCAAAAGGGGAAATAGAAGAAATCTCTTGAAAAGAATCTTTAAGCTTCCAGTGATTTAGCACAATTTTATCGTTATCTAATAATGAAAGTATGACAACACTGCTGCCTTCAAAGCAATACAGGTGATCTTTAAAGACGTGGCTTTGCATTGGATAGATTTTTGGTGATTCTCCTGGGAGAAGCCATAAAGAGATGACAAAAGATTCTTCAGGTGTCTCCATGGCCTTACCGTATCCCACAGTATACTGAAGTTTGGATAGTAATAATTTTTTTTCCTAAGGCATAAAAGTTGTGTAGGATCACTGACTATCTTATCAGTCTTTGACAAAGAAACTTAATAAGATTTCTAAAATAATTCCCCTCCACAATGTTCTAGCTTTTTATTTCAAGGATGCTTGAAGTTCCCAATTGCTTCTGTGGATTTCATTTTCCTAAAGAGAACTGAAAATGCCTTCCATGTTGCCATTAGTTTAGGAACAGCAGTGAAAATAAATATCTGATTGTTCTGTATAGTTATAGTTGCTCTTCATTAACTAGAGTTATTATTTTAAAAAATGATGGAGTTTCACGGTACCTGTGCAAAAATGGCACATTCCTGTAGATCCTGGGGAGAATTAAACTCCCATACAAACCAGTGTTTTTTCATCCAATGCTTGTTTGTTCTACATGTTCAAATTGTGATTCTTCAGAGTCTATGCAACTGTTATTCTTTGTTCAACCAGCAGTAACAAAATCTATAAAAGAACTAAATACCAATGTGTTTCATTTTATAAAACAAGAAAAGATTTCAGAAATGAGAATGGAGAAGTCAAAGACAAATGGATTACAGATAGATTTTTTTTTTAAGAAATCCTACATATCTGCATTTATATTTGTATCTTCATTATTCCAGCTGGTTTTACTGAGAATTGATGTATAAATAAAACTTTTAAAATATACTCAGAATGTTCTTTCCTCACTCGCTCTTTCATTTTAAATCTTTCATTCTTAAAGGAATTCAGATAAATAAAAAGGATCACGAAGTATATAAGATGTAATTTAAAAGATTACATGAACACCATAAATGACTCCTTGATTAAGACCTTAATTGAGGAAGAATAATACATCCCTCCTGGCAGTATAAAATGAGGGAAAGCATCATGAGCAAAGTGAACTGAGCAGGCAAGACCTTTAGATTGACTTTTATCAAACAGAAGGCTTAATCTGCATGTGACATGTCTTAACAATTACCCTGAGTTTCATTACATGGGTCCAAATGCCTAATTTTCCCTCTGAAGGAGAATACGTCATCTCTGCCAAAACAGAAAAACAAAAGACATTGAAATATGGATAGGGCAAGAAATTGTCTTCTTTGTGTAAATGTCAGTTACCACCACCCTTGTACTTTTAGCTTGTGCCAGAGTAGGAGCAGAGCAGAAATCAATTGGTAAAAAACAAACCAAACCAAAAACCAAAACAAGAACTATGAGGTATTTGACTAATGTGAGATATAGTTACATAATATTTGGAGAAAATAAAGGATTGATAATAGCTTTTCGTAAAATTGGTAAGTCAGAGGTTATACTCGAAGCTTTTATGGAATTTATGAAAAGACATCAGGATTTTTGAAGTCTAGAACTAAGACCAGACTTAAATACACTCTGATGATTGACTCTTTGTAAGGTAACTCACACAAAAATTCTGTCATTATTGAAGGAAGCTGAAGTAGCTTACACTTTTTAGTGTAGAAGTATTTTGCTACAGAGGGAGGAGGAGAACATATTGCAAACTTTTAACTAATGAGATAGGAGTTAGCTGTATGTGGGAGGTGAAATAATCTAAAATAAAAATGATTGGAAATGTTCATATATCTTGGGAAAATTATGATTCTTAAATGTAGATAAAAAACCCTGCAAAATGTCAGTAGCTCTGAAGCAAGGGAGTGGCTTCAATAGTAGAACTGTGCCTTGTGTTCTGGTTAACTTTTGTATTTCTGCTACTCCACCCAGGTTTAAAAATTGGTACATGGCCTTTTTGTTCCTACCATATTCAATGGTAAATGAAAAGGTGCTTAGAGATACATGATGTTTTCTTCCTCTTTCCTTAATGTGGTGGGGGAAAAAAGTGTTTTTCCCCTCTGGAGTTAAAAAAATGGTAACCCTCAAGGGGGTGGTGTCTCCCTTGGGGTTGATCCAATCAGTGCCCCTGAAAAATTTAAACATATCACACCAGACTGGAAAAGAAGGATGATGAGGTTGTTGGAGAAGTGGTCATGTTCTGAAACCACGAGGAGAAGGGGCAGGAGCCCTGCTGGGGGGCCTAGGCCCCTCCAGCCCCCGACTGGGGGGCTGCAGGAACTTGGAATAGCGTTAAACTGGGCCAGGTACTGTAGCGAAGAGCTGGGGGAAGTTTCTCCACTGTGAGCAGCAGCAGGAGATACTGAAAGTGGCAGTGGAGCAGCAGTGAACGGAGAGACTATGGCAGAAAGCCAAGAGATAAGAAAAAGCAGCAAAGGCAGCATGCAGCCAAGCAGTAAGACACAGAGACATCTAATGGACAGAAAGAGAGCAGATTAAGCTCAACAAAGACAGTTTTGGAGGTAAGAACTGAATCAAACCCTTGTGAGACCCCTCCTAGGAGAAGGTGGTGGACTGCTACTTGAGGGGAGTCATGGAATGCAGCAGTACCAGAGAGAGGAGCTAAGAAGCTCAGACGTCCGGGAAGCTGGACCGGGACGACCAGACAGAATGCGGAGGGGCTGACGTTGCTCCCCTGCTGCTGCTACCAGGCTGGCAGCCTGAGACAGAGCACAGGAGCTCTGATAAAACGCTTGAGGCAAAGACTTTCAACTGAAAGCTGCCCAAGACGTTCTGACTCAGAGGTAAACCCCCTGAGGAAAAGGACTGTCACGAAGACCCCTGCACTTTGTGATATGATATGGTGAAACAAACCTTTACCCCGGTTATCGCAGTCCACAGGAGAGAGAGATCTTCTCTTGGAGTCGAAGAGCTGAGAGGGGTGAGAGGAGACTCCCTTGTGTGTAATGGAAGGAGATCCAGCTACAACTTCAGCTATGACTGCTGCATGGAAGAAGAGAGACACTGCTGCCCTGAGAGTGGAAAGGATCTTCCCTTCTTCCCTTCTGAACTTTTGTTGGAGGGAGATAAGATTTGATCCATTGTAAATACTGCTCTATTATAAGAAAGAAAATTAGGATTGTATATATAATGTATTATAATATTTATTTGTGTAGTGACTGTAATATAATTCCCTTCCCCCCATATTGAGTCTTGTGTTTTGTCTGGAAAACCCCTCTCACGCTGGGGTGAGATGTGGGAGGGGGGCTTGGACTCGGGAATTGGATTTTTAGGATTCTCACACTTAATCTATGGAATTTCTCTATATATAAAGACAAGCAGAAACTTCCACCATGGGATGATAGCTACCTAGGGCAGGCTCAGTCTGAAGAAGAAAGAATAGACCCTCTGAAAATTTACCATAGTTCATGACATTTTTTTAATGATAGTAGAATTAATTACCTAAATAATACTGACCAGATGTTACAACTTACTCTACCAGCCACTATCTGCTATCCCAGTAGAAATAAGATGGTTTTACTTTTCCTAGTATTACTTAAGGAAAAAACATGCCAAACCAACCAACCAACCAACCAACTCTCCCCACAAAAAAAAACAAACCAAAGTAACAAACACACCAAAAAAAAAAAAAGAAAAAAGAAAAAAGAAAAAAGAAAAAAGAAAAAAGAAAAAAGAAAAAAGAAAAAAGAAAAAAGAAAAAAGAAAAAAGGGTAAGGCAAGGCAAGGCAAGGCAAGGCAAGGAAAGGAAAGGCAAGGAAAGGCAAGGAAAGAGGAAAGGAAAGAAAAGATGATATCATGCTGTTCCATTTTCTAAGCTGTATGGGGATAACAGACTTTACACTGCATATATCATCCATCCTTAGTCTGAATATATTTTTACATTTTCTAGTAAATGTCTTGATGTTTAAAAATTAATCTTCTCCAGAGTAAAACATTTTCTGAAGAGATTTCCTGTTTGAGATAGCAAGTGTTATTTATTAAGATGACTCCCACAAAACCCCGCAAAAATACTTTCAAATAACAATGAAAATTCAAATCAACACTAAAACCCTATAAGCTTAACTTTCCGCCCCCCAAAAAAGAGATTCCTTCTTCAAATTTTGAAGAATGGTTTAAGCTGTGGATAAATAGTTTATTTTTCCTCTTGGATCAAATCACATTCATAAAATTGCTGACTTAAATGCAGATCTCAGAATTTCCATGTTTAAGTGTGTCAAAATCCTAGTAGATTCTTCTTTTATCCATGTGTAAGAAAGCTCATGACAAAAAGACTGGAAAGAATTTATCCAGTAATTACATTTCATTTGTAATTCAGTTTGATAAGGATATTTCTCAGTTCCAGTACAGTGGCTTCATTATCTACTGTTAACTCAAGAAGTCTTTACTTAGGTGAATAGTTTCAACTGGAAAGATAAAAGAAAAGAAAAAAAAAGGATAGGAGTAAGGGGAATTTTTAAAGGTCAAGACAAACAATTTCAAAATTTTCAAACCTAAGTGTTGTAATTTTCTGTTTCAAAAATTATTCCATTTCAACTATTTTTTTTTTGTTGAGTGAAGAAAGCTTTCAGAAAGTTTGAATCAAACATTCATGCAGGCCAATATAAGTGTAAGGTTTCTTATGGTATGATGAAAAGCAAAAGAATATGCTTCATATACATACAGACTGTTAGTGGTAGGTGTGTTTGAATACTTTCAGATGATGTTTAAGAAATTAGAGGAATAAGAATAAGCCAACAAAGAGATGTATCACAGTCTATGTTAATTTCCAGATTTAGGCTGCCAGACCTAAAGTATGCACCAATTGATATGGCTATCTTTTTAGAACTCTCACTGTAGAAAAACACTCAAAATAAAAAGTGTTGAAGTAAAGTTTCAATTTAAATAAAACGTTAATCCCCTTATCCGCTTGTTTATTATGAGGTATCCATGTCTTGCTTTGCACTAGACTTTCAGGGTCTTTTTTGTCCATGTTATAGATAATTGAATTTGATTATGAGCTCCAAACAAGTGACCTCTCAGTTGCAACACAGAAAGAAAAGTAGCTTACTTCAAACCTGTGCAAACTGAATGGAACTGATCTCATTGAATAAAGAAATATAAGTGAGGTGCAGCTCCCTACAGAGTGCAGGATGCCTCAGGCACTTCCAGGTTTGGAGCAGAGAGAGACATAGTGAAGACACAACTGTCTATTCAGTGAGATACACCATTCAAAGTAAGACAACCTGGTTTTCTACAGCATGAGAGATTAAAGTTTTATATCAGTTCTGCAAGATAGGATAGGGAAGGATATTTTTTGGTTATTGTTCTGTCCTGTGTGAAAAGGGCGTATCCATTATTTTGGCAGGGTGTGTAATGCTTCTAAGCAGTCTTCAAGACAGATGCATTTCTGCTCATATAAACTTAAATGTACTTTATTTTAATTTTATTCTCTCAGTAGTATGGGTACTATTAGACTCTATGCATGTATAGCATTGCAGAAATTCTAGGATTGGCTGAGATTCCCACATAATTCTTTTTTGTTCAGGGCATGACAGCAATATCCACAAGTAAATTGAGAAGAAGAAACAGCCTATCATGTATATCATCAGTCTTTTAGAAGAAGACTGGGGATGCTGGTGCCTCTTCATAACACCAGTCCTTATTCTTGAAGAAAACTCTCCATTGACCTCACAAATTAGAAAATATTAGAGGGAGGAACAGAACACCAGAGGAAAAGGGTAGATACTAAGACAATTTTTGTATAGTTAATTTAACTATATTAATAATGAAGCTTTTCTCTAATAATTAAATAATTTTGAATAGGACTGCTAGTATTGCTGTAGTTAGACTAATGATTAGCTGTTGCATGTTGATTAGATTGTAAAGACTTTTTCTACATTAACAATAAGTTCTTGCCTTCGTAGAATCACAGAATCATGGAAATGTCAATGTTAGAAAGGACTTGTGGAGATCATGTAGCCCAGTCCCTGTGAACATAAGATTTCTTTCATTTATCTGAAGAAAATATCATTTGATTCTTCTTCCTGATCATGTGAGCTGTAGTGGAAACGAACCCATGTTACATTAATCTTAACCCATAAAATCTCTTTTTGGCTCTGCGTTCATCCGTAGCAGAGCTCCATGCATTCCATGCAGACAAATATCTAATTCCTCCTAACTGTCCCCACACTTTGTGCATTAGCACACTGACACACAGATAGTCATGCACATTTCCCAGGAAAAAAAGTATGAGAGCCTGCGCCATCATGATGTCTTTTTGGCATTTCTATGTTTGTGCACACTCAAGATGGGTCTTCTTTCATTGATTACAAGCCTTCTCTCATCCACATTACCCAACATCCTTTGTTTTCCAACTCGTGTCACCACTGCCTCATTTGAATGTGGTTCATAATCTCCCTCCTCCATTGTTCCTATTTTAAAGTCCTTTTCACCAGTTTGATTTCTTTGTTTGCAAAGAAGCTTTTGCCCCTCCTGATCAAAAGGGTCTTGTTGCTACCTAACAGTCCTCAATGCTCAAAGGAGGTCCCATGGTTGTAAGAACCAAATCTTTGATTTTGGTACCAGTTTCACCACCAGGTGACAATGAGGCTCCATCTACTCTGTGTCAAGCCCATTGCCCTCACCAGCACGGCTGAGGAAAAAAACCACCTGACGCCCCCAAGCCTTTGACCATTATCCTGAGAACCCTGTAATGCTTGGTATGCTACAGGTCTTCCCTGACCGTGTCCTGGAGAAACCTTTATGTGTATTTCTTTTCTCATAATTGAAGATTTTGAATATAATGAACAAATAGCAGGCATTAGATTTAGTTGCTGATGCAGTCTGTAGTGGTCTGATATTGTGTGTTTTGTCTGGCCTCTGCTACTGAAGAAGGACTTGTGTTTCCCACAGATTTGATTCTATCTGCTGCATCTGTTGCTCTGTATGTCATAACTGTCAGCCTATTCCAGATATGTCAGATACCCCAGAGTACCAGTAATGGCATTCCAGTCATGAATGTTTAGAAAATGAATCAGTTCCCAGACCACTGAATAGCTCTCCTGTCTCTACTGATGGTAGGAACTAGATTCAGTATCTTAAATATGACATCTAGTAGCAGTCTGGATGCTTCATGTTGACCTCCATCTGCCAGCTCTAAAGGATGCAGCTCCCACATGTTCTGGATCCTATCTTCCTGTCCCATTAGGGCATTTCAGAGACACATAGTCATCTCATATGATACTAAGAAACTTAATAAATCCCTAAATCTCCACTGACTGTACTGGGAATTTAAACACTCAACACATAAACATATTTTGCTTTACATTTCTGAACCTAGGCCTGAATCCCATCCCACTGGTGTGTGTGAGACAGGTTTGCTGTTCACATTCATAGTGTGAAGAATTGAATATCTTTCTTGTCAAAGTGGGCACAATATGAATGCACACGACCTGTTTGAGGTAGCATTTGCTTTGTAGATGTTCAAGACGCACTCATTGGCTCAGTAAGCAGCGCTCAAGTCCTAGCACAAAAATAATACAGACATATGTACTAAACTGAGTGGGAACTGTGCCAGAATTTCACCTCAGAGGGAATGTGCTAATCTTCTGTAAAGTATGTGCTTTCTTCGGATTGCAGCCAAAAGGGTAGAACTGAGCTTGTAAAGTGTGACAGAGTTTTATATAGTTACACCTGTCAGAACTGTATGTAATAAATGGATTAGGTTGCTAATATCCCAAGGGGAATTTAAGTAGAGCAGAAGAGTGCCTTTTTTTTTTTTTCCATCTAATACTAAACAAATTTACTCTTAGTACTGGGTCTGACTGGGATGAAGTTAACTTGTTGCATAGCATAGTGCTGTGCTTTGGATTTGTGACTAAAACAGTGTAGAGGACGCACCAGTGTTTTGGCTATTGCTGTTCAGTGCTTGCATAACATCAAGGCTTTTTTCTTTTTCCTCACTCTGCCCTGCCTCCTCCTTCTTGCTGATTGGTAGGTTGGGGATGAGCAAAAAATTGCAAGGAGGAATGGCCAAGAGAGCTGACCTGAGCTGACCAAAGAGACATCCCATACAGCCTGACATTGATCTCAGCAATAAGAGCTCTGATAGAGGAAGAGGCATGGGAGATCTTTGTGGATATGTTGTTTGCCTTCCCAAGCAACAGTCACATGTGCCAAGGTCCTGCTTGCCAAAAAATGGCTTGGACATGTGCCTGTTGATGGGAAGTAGTAAATTAATTTTTTTCTTTTCCTGTGAACATAGCTTCTGCTTCATCTATTAAACTGCCTTTATCTCAATCCATGAGTTTTCTTGCCTTCATTCCATTTTCTCACTGACCTTCAGGAGTAGGGAAAAAAGCAAGCATCTGTGTGGGCACTTGGCTGCTGACTGAGGTCAACCAACTGCAGTCTGAGAGTTCTTGCCCTAATCATAGAATGGTTTGGGTGGAAGGGACCTTGAAGACCCTCTAGTTCCAACTCCCCTGCCCTCCCTGGGCAGGGATGCCACCCTCTAGATCAGTTGCTCAGAACCTCATCCAACCTGGCCTTGAACACTTCCAGAAATGGGGCAACCACAACTTCCCTGTGCAATCTATGCCAGTGCCTCACCATCTTCATGGTAAAGAATTTCTTCCTACCATCCAATCTAAATCTCCCCTCTTTTAATTTAAGACCATTCTCAATTTTCCTATCACTATCTACCTGTGTAAAAAGTTCCTCTCCATCTTTTTTATAAGGCCTCTTTAAGTACCGAAAGGCTGCAATGAGGTATCCCCAGAGCTTTCTCTTCTCCGGACTGAACAACCCCAGTTCTCTCAACTTGTCCTTATAGGAGAGGTGTTCCAGTCCTCTGATTATCTTTTTGACCCTCCTCTGGACCCACTTCAGCAGGTCCACATCTTTCTTGTGCTGAGGAGCACAGATCTGGATGCACTACTCTGGATGGGGTCTCACAAGGGCAGAATGGAGAAGGAGAATCGCCTCTCTCGACTTGCTGACCTCTCCTATTTTGGTGCAGACCAGGATGCAGTTTACCTTCTGGGCTACAAGTGCACACTGTTGAATCATGTCCAACTTTTAATCCACCTGAATCCTCAAGTCCTTCTCCTCAGGGCTGCTCTCAACGGGTTCATCACCCAGTCTATACTCATCTCTGGGATTTCCCCAACCCAGGTGCAGCACCTTGCACTTGGTCTTGTTGAATTTCATGAGGTTCGCATGGACCCACTTTTTAACTTCATCCAGACCCCTCTGAATGACATATCTTCCTTCTGTTGTGTCTACTCATTGTCCAGCTTGGTGTCATGGGCAAACTTGCTGAGGGTGCACTCAATCCCACTGTCTGTGACATTGAAAAAGACATTAAAGAACACCATTTCCAAGACAGAACACCAAAGCATACCAGCCTCCACCTGAACATAGAGCCATTGACCACAACTCTCCAGCTGCTCACATCTAGACAAGTCATTATCCTGTCCTATCCTTAGTTTGACTTCTATCATGAACAGAAATTATATTTTATTTTAATCTATTCTCCACAGAGAGCGATTTTACAGAAAAAGCATTCACTAACATGACTTTAGCTAAGCAGCTGGCAAGAAATATTTAATATTTTTCTGTATTTTTATTAGCTTTATTATGATTTCACAGCCAGCTTTTATTGCACCATTCTTAAACTCAGCAAAGTAACTGTCACCTTAGTAAAAGCAAACAAGCAGTTCTTTCTAGTAGTTATTTTTCTCCATGCAGACATTTCTCCCATGACATCTCTTGGAACTGTGAAACATGCTCACATGGTCTGTCTTTGCACCTCATAACACTAGTGATGACACTTTCAGAAATCAAGAACTGAATTAGTTTGAGAAGTGTGGGATCAGCTGCAGAAGCATGTAGGGAAAATAGTCCTATTCTCCTTTCCTTGCCTCCAGTCTCTCATCTTCTCAGGATAGATTCCAAATGTGAACAGTGAGAGTTGCTGAATTCCTGCCAGCTGGAGCACAGCAGAAGACAATATTTGCAAAGTGTGAAAGGAAACCAGTGAAAGGCAGTCCAGATAACAGTGGGAGTGAGGATGGAGAGATGGGGAGAGAATAAAAAATAAAAATAGTCACTTCTGACTTGGATAGGGTGCTTCAAAGTCTTTTTCTGAGCTGAGCTAAATACACTTTTAATGATGACTTGTAGCTGTGAAAGCAATTCATAGGTCACAAAGTCTTTTTTGTTGGAATGAGTTTTGAAATAAGCCTAGTTCAATTCATTAGCCTCATGTCACATTTAAGCTATCACAAACTGAGAAATTAGTTTACCCACTGGTGAACCAGAGAGATGAAACATAGGAATTGTATAACTAGAAGTTGGACTCTGCAGAAAAATTGACAGGATTGCTTGAAAAAGTAGATGAGCTTCACTGGGTGTTTGTAATTCCTTCATTCACTTCATGCCCCTGAGCAGAAGCAGGTGCACTGTTCTGACATGAAACATAATTTCAAAAGTTTAGTGCCTGAATGGGAGATCAGGCCTCAGAACATTTCAAACCCGATGAAGCTCCATCACTGATCATCTTGCCTCTAGAATACTTTGATATAGGCAATGACTAGAAAGATAGTCCCCAAAGTCTGATTAGCATAGCAGGCAATTGATGTAGTGGAGGACCACCCAAAAATAGTAAATTACCATGATGGAATTTTGAAACATAAATCAGTATATAGTCGAAAGGTAAGGAAAAAAATTAAATTAAATATTGACTTTGCCCCATAAAATACAGTGATAGATACTAAAAGCGTGATTATGTTGAAAATACAGATTTTCAATGACAATTGCAATTTCAATTAAAAGCTGTTCAATTGTTACAGCGTGAACATGAACGGCTTTGAATATTAATCAGTGAGTAGAAAGCTGACATACATCTGCTGATCTGTGGTAACTTAGTAGGTAGATGCAACTCAGCCCAAAGCAAATACAATGTAATTTAAGTTAACATAACCACTAATGGAAAAGGAATACTCCGAATTTAATTATCTTGTATTTGCCATGAGCTAGGAGCACAAACATGGATATTTATTGTAGATTAGTCAGTGTGCACTCTTGCTTAGTATAACTTGGTCATGTTCCTCAGTCTTAAGCTGCATTTGTGGCACAGTATTCAGATGTTATTTATTGTCAAGGTACTTGTTTTATCTTTCTTTTGTTTATTTTTTTCTACTTAAGGTAACATAAGACCAAATCAAAACTCTGTGTTGTTAATCTTATGTATTAAAATGCTTAAAGTTCTGAGATAAACTTAATATTAAATTTTGAGATTATCAGATATATCTCCTTTTTTTTTCTTTCTGTTTATACAACCATCTTAAAAGATTGGGGGTTTTTTGGTGAAAATCAAAATAATTATTCAAATTATTATAAACACTTGCCATTATAGTTTTCTGCTGAGAACAATAAAATAGTCAATAATACAAGAACATATTTTTAATATGCTCCCCCTAATGTGATCAAATGTGCATTATGTGAACAGTCATTAGAAATGGTCCCAACCACCACGAGTGAAGATCAGGTTTGAGATCACCTAAGGGATCTGAATATACAGAAGTCCAAGGGGCTAGATGAGATATATCACAGCATCCTGAGGGACCTGGATGATGTAGCTGCCAAAAAACATATTTCAAAAAAATTACCATGATATTTCAAAAGCTGTGGCAGTCATGAGAAGTCCCCAGTGACTGAAGAAGGCAGACCATTGTACCCATTCTTAAAAGGTGTCAAAAGGGGGATCCTGAAATTACTGACTTGTCAGCCTTACCTTTTTACCTGGTAAGATCACAGAACAAATCCTCCTGGAAGATGTCAAAACATATGGAAGACAGGAGGTGATTAGAGACAGCCAGCATGGCTTCACCAAGGGCAAATTGTGCCTGACTTATCTAGTGATCTATGATGGACTACTTTAGTGGAGAAAGGAACAGCTACAAGCTTCATCTACCTAGATTTCTGTAAGATCTCTCATACAGTCCCTCACAACATGCCTACCTTTAAACGAGAAAGCTATGGTTTTGATGAAATGTACCGGTTTTCACTAGGTTAATTTTCTTCACAGTAGCTAGTATGGGTTAATGTTTTGCCTTTGGGCTGAAAACAGTGTTAAGAATATACATAATAGAGAAATGTTTTTATTATTGCTGTGCATCACTTGCACAGCATCAAGGACTTTTCTGCTCCTTGTACTGCCCCACTATCAAAGAGGCTGGAGGTACACAAGGAGATGGGAGGAGAAATAGCTGGGACAGGCGACCCCAGTTGGCCAAAGGGATATTTCAGACCATGTGGCATCATGCTCAGTATATAAAGTTGGGGAGAAGAAGAAGGAAGGGGGTGATGTTCGGAGTGGGGGTTCTTGTCTTCCCAAGTCACTATTTTGTGTGACGAAGTCCTGCTCTCCTGGGTGTGGCTGAATACCTGTGGGCCCATGGGAAGTCATGAATTAATTCCTTGTTTTGCTTTGCTTGTGTTCATGGCTTTTGCTTTACCTATCAAACTGTCTTATCTCAGTCTATGAGTTTTCTCACTTTTACTGTTCTCTCCCCATCCCACTGGGGGAGGAGTTAGCAAGTGGCCGTGTGGTGCTTAATTGCCACCTCTGGTTAAAGCACAACATGAGAGAAATATTGACTGGACTAGGAACTGACTGGATGGTTATGTCGAAAGTTACAGTCAACAGTCTCATATATAGGTGGAAACCAGTAACAAGTGCTATCCCTCAAGGGTCTGTGCAGGAACCAATACTATATAATATCTTCATCAGATTGTGGGATGAATGCACCCTGAGCAAGTTTGCAGATGACACCAGGTCAGTAATGCAGTTGCTTTGCTAGATGAGTGGGGTGCCATTCAGAGGAACCTTGACAGGCTTGAGGAGCGCACCCATGTGAACCTCATCAATATCAACAAGGCCAAGCACAAGGTCCTGCACACAGGTCAGGGCAACCTGCAGTATCAGTACAAATTGGGAGATGAAATGATTGGAGCAGCCATGTAAAGAGATGAAAAGCTGGACGGGAGCTGACAATGTCTGCTTGCAGTCCAGAAAGCCAACCATGCCCTGGGTTGCATGAGAAAAGTGGGGTCAGTATGATGAGGGAGGTGATTCTCCCCCTCTAGTTCACTCTTGTGAGACCCCATCTGAAGTGCTCCATCCAGTTTTGGGGGCTCAACACAAGACACGGACCTGTTGGAGTGGGTCCAGAGGAGGCCACAAATGTCACCAAGGGGCAGAACATCTTCCCTGTGAAGTCAGACTGAGAGAGATCTGGGTCTGTTCAGCCTGGAGAAGAGAAGGCTCTGAAGAGATCTTATTGTGACCATTCAATACTTAAAGGAGACATAAAAAAGATGAAGAAAACTTTTTGACAAGGACCTATAGTGATGGGATAAAGGGCAATGATTTTAAACTGAAAAAAGTAGATTTAGGTGGGATATAAGAAAGAATTTTATTTGTGATGAGCATGATGAGACACTGGAACAGGTTGTCAAGAGAACTTGTGGATGTCCCATCACTGGAAGTGTTGAAGGTGAGACTGGACAGGAGTCTGAGCAACCTATTGCAGAAAAAGATGTCCCTGCCCATGGGGCAGGGAGAAGCAGACTAGATGATCTTTAAATATACATGTTTTTGTGAGTCTAACTTTGTATAATTCTATCATTCTTTGAAGTTGTCACAAACAACTACTTTTTATTTTCTTATAAAGTTTTGACAAACTTGAAATATTTTAAGAAACACAACTTACACTGACAAATTTCACTAGTATTCAAGGCTTTTGTCAAGATTGGCAGTTCTCTGAAAAAGTCAAGGCTGCATGAAAGGATGTAAAATTTAAAAAACAAATGAGATGGGTTTTTCGGTGTTTGGTGATGGATTAACAGATGGCTGGTGAAAGAATGCAGATACTTATGTGAGTGAATGCATTTGTATTTCAGAAAAGAGAAATTAGAAAAAAATTAGAAAATGGGGGAAGGGTAGCGCTATAATAAAAATAACACCTACAACAGATGTTCTGCAACTGAATTGTCCAAAATTTTTTGAGGTGTCAAAACAGAACAAGACAGATATACTAGAAATGTAGAAAAGAAAAAGAATATATAAAATAAAAAATATTAAAGGATATCAACTATGGTTTTTTTCAGCTGTCTTGAAATAATAATTCTCTCTCATTTACATATCTCTAAAGGAAAATTTAAGATAGATGAATGAGTTTGTATAAAATCAATGTGACTCTTTGTTTAGATAAAAAATTAAACCAAATCAAAGATGATCAGGTAAATTAGAATATGTTCTTGTGTTGAATAGATCTTTTCGAAACACTTTAGGTGAAAACATTTTCAGTTCTTCCAAAGTTTGACTGCATACTTGAGTAAAGCGTATTATACCTCCCCATAAAAATATCTTCACTTTTAACTTTAAAGACACCTCTAATCATACTTTATTGCTTGAATTTAGGAAACTAAAAATTCCAAAAGAAAAATATTTCAATACCATGAGAATGAGTACCAAAATAAAAATCCTCAAATATGATGAGAGTGGGTACACTATAAAAACCTGGCTTAAACAGGCAGAAAACTTATTGTATGATGCACAGAAAATATTCATATATGAAAGTCTGTTGTTACAGAATCAGTGCATGTTAAAAGAACAGACATTTAACCAAGAATGCCTTTACAATGTAAACTTTGAAAACAAAATAGTCCGCAGAATGAGCTTCTGAGGTTCAGAAGCTTTATTTAACTCCAGCATTATATGCTGAATTATCCTGATTAAGATAGAAATCTTCTGGGAAGTAATACTGTTTACTGGTTAGTGGTTTTTTAAATTATTTATATATATTCAATGATATAATACATAAAAAATAAAAATTACTAATCCTTGTTTAACATTGTGGTTTACTTATAAGCACTACACCTGAAAAACAGGATGGAATATTATACTTAAGCAAACTTATAATGTTCTAATCTATAAGGAATCCACATTTCTGGAATCAGTTATGATAATGTACAGGCTATTGGATGATGTCTGGAGATCATAAGATAGAAATTGTTTCTAGAATGAGAAAACTAAATTACTCTACATTGTTAAAGCTTAACTTCCCTGTTGGGAAAGTGCAATAAAGGATGGATTTTGATGCTGGACTGTTCTCCAAAATACTGTATGCTATCAGAGTTACCTGAGTTAAATCCTGTCAGAAGTTTAAAATCTATTGTTATTTACCTAAAAAAAAAAAAAATTTCCTGATTTAAAAGCAGAGAATCACCACATTAAATAATCAATTATATCACTTTTTAAATAAAAGAGCAACTTACTTCCTTTTGAAGTTAGCTACAATGCTAGCTTTTTATTAGCAAGTACCTGTTTTTTCTCTATTATGAAGTGAAGGCATTCACAGACCATACCATTCATACCTATTTCTTTGATAATATAATAGACTGAACTACCCGACTATTTCATTGAAATATATATTTTATAATCTCTTATGTATTTTGGTTCTACTGTGAGCTTACCTCAATTTTCAATAACCTTTCAAAATGTGTGTCAGAACTGGTGATGGATTTCAGGAGTGTAAAGGTAGGACCAAATAAAGAAAAAAATTTAATGTTTAAAGATACTTAGTATTTACCTCTTTGCATGTCCAAATGATACAATAGTCCTGTTTTTCAAAATATCCACTTGGAATATCATATTCAGTTACTTACTAATTGGGATACTTTGGAACCTTCCTTGTCCATCCTCTATTCTCTAGGCATTTGTTCCTCAAAATCTTATAGCTTTGGCCTAGATACTTGATCATCAATATCTATATTCTCTGTAACAAAACATTCATCTACCATCTACCACCTACCACATTAGCGTTATGAATATGAACTGATTCAGACCTGATTTTTCTGTTACTTATTTTCCTTCAGTTTTGATACCATCTGGAAACTTCATTGGGGCCTATTTAATGTTGTCTGTTTGAGTTATTGATAAAAATGTTAACCCAGAAGGAATCAAGAAGGTGATCTCTTCAGAAGTTTAGTACAGATTACTTACCATGAATTCCCAATTATGTGTTTAATTTCAAAAAGTATAATTTTTAAGTGAATATTTTTATTCATGTTATCTTCATAGAAACAAAAAATTCAATGTAAAAAAGAACATTTGAAATGTTATAGATACTAAACAAATTTGTATTTCATGACAACTAAGATAATTAGTGATAACCCTGGACCACATAAATTTCTGTCATTAACTGCACCCAGTTTGTTGTATGACACAGTTTCACAGTAAAATTATTGCAGGTTCAGGTCTAAAAATAGTACTTCTCATTTTTTCTCATTATTTTTATAGTATTTCTACTGCATATTTGTGCAGCACATATGTGATGCAAGTGAACAAATGAACACAAGGATTATGATGCATATGGGTGGAATGAAATATGTCCATGGATTCTGAGAGAAATACCAACAGGAAATACTAACAGTGCTGTCAGGTGTATTTAATATTCTCAGCATAACCTCTTTCTCAATACCGTAAATTAGTGGGAATCCCAGATTGCCTATCCTTTGATCTTTCATTTTTCCTGTGGCAAAAAAACCAATCAACTAACCAACCAACTATTTTTTTTACTACTTATTTCATGTCAAAGAGGAATAAAATGGAAATAAAGACAATTACATATATATCTGTGATTCCCATCTGTCCCCCTATATACATACTCTTTATAATCTCACTGATCTCTGCACATCAGGCTCCTTCTCCAAACATATTCTTCTGAAAATGTGATGGTTCATTAAAATATGGATGTGATTCAGCTCAGGAATTCTTTTTGCAGTAGGTGAAATTTGTCCTTTGGCTGTCAGCTCCCATAAGATTCTTTTCAGTAAGCCATGCTTAGACTTCACAAGTAACAGCTACATTTGGCTTTAATCAAAATTAATTTCAGCAGGTCTAAAACTGTTATTTCTTCACGCTTTTAAGAAACCATCAGGAAAAAAAGTGTTATTGTTTCATGTATGCACACTAGCCCACTTACTCTGAAAGTTCTGAAATTACTTGAACTGAACTACTGAACTACTCTGTTCAGTATTCCAGTTTAGAACAAGCTAAAAGTTTAATTTGAAAGAGGAAAGAGATCTCTCACAGTTACACGTTAGGAGTTGAGGCTCACAGGTAACTCAATTCCATTGAGATAACTGTAAAATAACTTCTTAAAAGAGAGGATCTGGGCTTCAGCGTATCAGTAAGATAAATAGCAAAAGATAAACTTAATCACAGTATTCTGAAGTTAAGAAAAAAACAAAATTTCTCCTACGAGATTTAAAAAATAAATCTTTAAATCTAAAAAAGTGCAAAGGTAGTACTTCCAAAACAAATTATTTTACTCCATGGCTGATAAAATTTGGTTTCAAATTTCTCCTTTATTTGCATAAACCAGAACTTATTTCTTCAAAAGCAGAGACCTAACTATCATAGTAGTTACAGCTCATGATAGTGTTCAGTCTCTCTTCAACATGGAAGAAATTCCATTTTTCATTTGATAGTTTAATATTCTTCTGAGCTGGTGATGGAAGGCAGATTTATTCTCTGATTCCTCAAAACTGAAGGTCTTAAGTGATCGGTTTTGCAAATCTTTTAGAAGTAAGTGTTCCATAACTTTTTATGTGAAATCGGTCGAGGAATCAAAGAGGTATCTCATCAGTTCCCTCTGGAATGCCATATAGAACAATAATCTAAGTTTGCTCACGAGAAATAAGTTCAATCTCAGGCATATGAGAACTGAGCCTTTGTTAGAAAGAAGTTCAAACAGTCTCAGAGAGATTAATACTGAGTCTTTTCTCTCTATGTAATTTGTGCATGAACTGATCATATACCCCTCTTGTTCCATATAGGCATCAGTAGCCTGATGCACACTGACTGCATCAGGCTCAGCAAGTGAAATGATAGAAAAGAAAATTACTACTCCAAGTATGTCCCACTCTTAGCATCAAATCAAAATCTTAGCTAAATCAAAACATTAAGGGAAGAAAAAAAATCTTATTTCAAGAAATTAGGCTTTTTCTGATTACTGAAAATATAAAAATTCTGGAAAAATTTATTCTTTAGTCTTTAATTCATTAAATAATTTCCCACTGGTTTGACAACTGTCTGTGGGTAGACACTGAGAATCAAAATGTGACTTATTTTGCATAAGTTGCTTATATGAAAATCTGAAAATATGCAAAAAGCCCACGACGTAACGTCCCCAACAATTGTGATTAATCAAGTTGTAGCTGATCAGTTATTTCTAAATTGTTTTCAACTAAATGGATTCTCTCCTATTGAAGTATCTTGGAATGTTTACATATTTGCTGTATACACAAGCTCCAAGTCACATTGTTAGGGTTAGAGGACCATTCCTCATGTTAGATAACTTAAAATACTACCTACAAGAGTCTGAAGCTACATAAAATGTCAGTGTTCACTATCATATTTATTAAAGGAGTGGCATTGGCTCAAGAGGATTATATTCTCCTTAAACTTCCCACTGTACAATGAACTCTAACTAGTCACATTAAAAAGATAGTCCGATGTCTCTGTTTGCCGTGTATGAACTATCATACTGAATTTCTTTGTCTTTTACTGCTGAAAAAAAATTCAAAATCACAAAGAATTTAATTAGTCCTAGTATCCCAACTAATATAATACAATTAATTTACTGAAACCTGTTATCTGCTGTCAAATTTTCACTGAAAAATAAAGTGAGATAACTGAGCTTGTGAGGCAATTAGTAGATTTTCAGCATAGCAAAGTGAGAATTAGTTGCTACTTTTCACATTCAGCTTCTTTTTGCTATTTCTTGCTGCATGACAGACTTGTGAATGGAAAAACGAGTGGGTTGAACTGCTTTTGTACTTCTCAAGACTGTGAAAAGCAAAATAAACAAAAAAACCTACTTCGTGTCACTTTAGGATGAATTGCCAAGAACATTTCTGTATCAGTTTAAAAGTAGAGTAAATGAGTGGTGAATTCAATATATAGGTGTGTGGTGGTTTGAAAAAAAACCCTTTCCCCCTGGGGCTTCTGATAGTCTGCCCAGGGGTGGTGTTTTTGATACTGGACCAATTAAAAACTTTGTGCGCCCTTGTGGAAATTACATGCTCAGAAAAACGGAAGAGAAGGCGTTAATTTTAACTGCGTAGCTAGAAGGAGAGGCAGCCATGCTTTGAACGTGCCGCATGTGGCGTGGACCGGGGGGCCCCTGGTGAATGGGGGGGTAGAATTGTGTTAATATGGTGTATATAATTGTTTTTTAGTTTGTATAGTATTTATTTTGTATAGTAATAAATCGTATATATTCCCTTCCCCTATACTAAGTTGTGTGTGTGCGTGTCTGAAAACTTCTTCTCTCTCACATCAGAACAAATTGTGGAAAAAACTTTTAAAATTAGCTTTTTGAAATTCCTGTTTTTCAAATCACCACAAGGTAAAATTCTACTTTAAGTGATTCAGGAGGGGAGGGTGGTACTGGAGTTCCTCCTGTGGCCTCTAAGGTCTTTCAAGAGTACCAGTTTATACTAATATTAAGATATAGAAATATAACTTCTTTTACTGTGAAGTTTTACTAGTTCTTGCCTACATCAACTTATATTGTGGCTTTGAGTCACAGATATTTCAATTTGTCATATGTAGTGGATTGTCCCTGGCTGAATGCTAGGCACCCACCATAGCTGCTCTATCACTCCCCTTTGCAACTGGAAGAGAGAAAATACAAGGAAACGTTCATAAGTTAAGGACCAGGAGAAATCACTCACCAAATACTGTCGCAGGCAAAACAGATTTGAATTGGGGAAGTTAGTTGCATTTATTACTAGCAAAATCAGAACAGAATAATGAGAAGCAAACCCAAATCTTAAAAACCCTTTCTCCCCACACCTCCCTCCCTCTCAAGCGCTACTCTCTCCCCCTCAGTGGTGCAGGGAGACAGAGAATGGGGGTTTGTGGTGGGTTGACTTTGGTTGGAAACCAGGTGCCCACAAAGCCAGTCTACCACTCCCCAGATGGATAGGGGAGAGAAAATAAGAAAAAATGTAACAAAAGAAATGCAAGATAAATCAAAAAAGAAAAACCTAGGGAGGTTGTCAGAAGAATAATGAGAAAAGTCTAGCATTTCAGAACATAAAATACTATGATGATGCTGTTTAGAGTTCACTTACATGTGATGAATTTACTACATAGGATGATATGAATTGCAGAGGGCGAAGTGCTTTCTAAAATCTTTTAAAAAGCTTCCTTGGAATTTTTTTTTTAGTCCTAGAGATTGCCAGAGTGCTGGGGTTTTTTGTGTGTCCTTAGCCCACAACAATGGCAGTTTGATTCCATTTTGAGTTATATGTCAGTGTTGCAACATGGACAAATAGATTTAGTAATATGGTAATAATTGAAAGGCGAGAGTAGTAGCAACATGGTTTCTGCTACCCTTCCATTAAGAGTTGTTTTTCAGGCTTCTTTTGAGGGCAATTTTCACCTGATGAGTACAGAAAAGGGAATAATCACAGACCAATGCATTGCTTTCCAATATTTTGTAGGTTTTATGTCTGTATGAGGTGGTATTGCTTTATATCATCCCCTTCCAATTGATACTGCTGCCTGACATAAAAAATTTACAATATGGAGACTATTCACAGAGAGGCTAACACTGAAAAGACTATCACAAAAGAAGAACTTTCGTATTCTCTATTAGCTGCAAAAGCATTGTTTTATCTATTATTTTGGTCCTTATTTTATTTTACAATCAGAAAACCCAGTAAAATAGCAGGGAGTAATTCACAGCTGAGTTAATTAACATACTGCCAGTGCTGATGAACTGGTATGAAGTATGATAAAAAGCACACACAATCCTGCAAGAAACACTGCAGGAGTTCCTTTTAGCTCATGGCAATTCAATATTAAAGAAACAAAAGTATTTAAATGTAGGATTTAGTAAAAAATCAAATATCTAAATAATAATTAATAATTTAAAGAATAGTCAATAAACTATTGAAGTATTTGCATATTTGAGTTTTATAACGCTATATTTGTTGTGACTTCTTTGGTGTAGTATAAATTGTAAAAAAAAACTATCTGGAAGTTGAAACATGTAGACACTATCACTCAAAATATGTTTCTACTTGGTAAAATGGTTTTGCTAGACTTCCACAGTGCAAAGACTTGATACATTCTGAAAAATATATGTGCCAATCTAAAGATAATTTTTTTTAAAGTAGAAGTTGCTTGTGTTTCTCCCAATATAGGCCTTAACTTAGCAACCAAATTTTATCTTACTTTTTTTTCTTCATCTCCCAAAATGTAGGTTCTGTAGGCAAAACATGGTCTTCTGGGAGCAAGCAGACAACTTTATTGCCTGCTGTTTAGACACTGCGTGAGACTGGAAATGCAGCTCTGCCAAGGGAGTATCCTCCAGCTCACTAATCCTAGAAATGCTGACTCTGAGTGCTTCTCTGAAAAACACAGCAATAAAAGACTCATTTTTCTCGCTCAAGGACACTGAGAACAGAAGGGACCAGCACTCCCTTTTGAAGGGACCATCTGGCCCTGTGGTCTACCTCTATAAGCTGTGGAATTTCTTCCAGAAACTAGATTAATACATGTTTCTCAGAGAACGATCTAATCTGTTTTTAAGGACTCCAAACAATAGCAAAGACATGGCTGCTTCAGGCAAGTTGTTTAAATAATTAATTAGCTTCACCAATACATCTTACTAAGTCTAACTTCAGTTTCCATGCACTGGATCTTCTTAGGTCTTCATCTGCAAGGTTAAGACATCCTTTTCTATCAAATATAATTTCTATGATTAAGTATCTATGCAGCATAATCAAGTAACTTCACTTTCTCTTCAGCAAACTCTTAGATTGAATTCCTCAGTCATCCCACTTCAAGGATTAGTTTCTAGTACATCTGAGTCATTTTTTGAGTCCTCTGAATTCTCTTCATTATATTCATACCTTCTGTAAACACCTCAAACAGGAAGAAGAAATCTTCAAATTCTTACATATGCCGTGTACAGAGGCTGTCTGGTTCCCTTCTTGATATTTCTTTATACATTCAGTAACAACATTTATTGGACATTGTACTGAGTTTCCACATTGACACTGTTGTTTCTGATAATGTTTTCGTTCCTCAAGTTGCTGCTTTCCAAGAAGAAATTTCTCATTTTGCTGCTGAAATCTGCACTGCTTCCCATGTTTGAAAACTTACAGTCTCAGTGCTGCACTGAAATGTATTTTGCTGAATTATGACCTTGTACTCGGGAGATCTGGAACATTATGGAAAAGCACCCTCTTCTCCCTGCTGTTAAATGCTTCCATTGAACTATATAACACACAGACAAAGATCTTACTTGATCATCCAAATGCACATAATATGTGTATTTGAATAAAATGTTGAGTAGTATTAGAAAGTGAAGAACTCTCAGCGTCCCAACTATCGTAGACCCCAGCACTGATTTTTCCCCCTTAAGCTGCTTTTGCAGCCACCTTTGAATACCAACTAAATCATATGACAACTGATTATACACAGTATAATCAGTACTGCCTTTTCAGAATACAGTATTATATTGTATTATGTCAAAAACTTTGATTTATTTGAAGTGTGTAATTGCTTTTATCAAGTTATTTTATCACCTGATCAAAGTGTATCACAACATTATTTCATGCTTTCATTATATTTTCTAACAAAACATGGCAATTGTATTTTCATACTAATTTCTGTTAGTGCATTACCTGTGCTCTGAATGTAAATGTTTGATGAAGGAACATTGAACTTTCCAATATGATGTTAAGGGTTCTAGCTTAAATAATGGTTTTAGGATCCAGATGCTGCTATGCGGAAGATATTAAGCTGAAAATGGTGAAAATGCTCTCCTATCTCCAGGATGGAACACATGGAGACCTTTAACAATATAAAAATCAGTAAGGATGAGTGATGTAATTATCCCAGTATAAAGCACCGACATATTTGATGAAACACAGTGTTCTCTTTCTGTAGTGATTGTATTGTGTATGACTAGCAGTCTATAAGCTGTATTTTCTAAAAGCATAAAATCTTTTGTTTCAACCTCTGTAAATAACGCTGAGTATTTTCATTATCTTTTGCTCTGTGGTCTGCATTTTTTCATTCATGTGACATTGACTTACCAGACCTTCCACTTTTATCCTTACACATTGACCTGTTCTTTTCTGGAATAGAGTTAATTGTTTTCATAGTAGCTGGTATGAGGACATGTTTTGCATTTGTGCTGGAAACAGTGTTGATAACACCAGGGTGTTTTATTTATTGCTGAGCAGGGCTTACACAGAGTCAAGGCCTTTGCTGCTCCTCACCCCACCAGCGAGAAGGTTGGGGTACACAAGGAGTTGGGAAGCAATACAGCCAGAAGAGCTGATCCCAACTGACCACAGGGATGCCCCATACCTTATGACATCGTGCTCAGCAATAAAAGCTGGGCAAAGAAGGATGAAGTTGGAACATTTGAAGTGATGATGTTTGTTTTCCCAAGTCACTATTAATGGACGCTTGCTTTCCTGGAGATGTCTGAACACCTGCCTGCCCATGAGAAATGGTGAATGAATTCCTTGTTTTATTTTGCCCGTGTGCACAACTTTTATTTTACCTATTAAACTGCCTTTAGCTCCACCCATGAGTATTTTTTTTACTTTTACTCTTACAATTCTCTTCTCTATCTTCTCCATCTCTTCTCTTCTCCATGGGGGAATGAGTGAGCAGCTCTATGGGGCTGAGCTGCCCACTGGAGTTAAACATGATATTCATGCCAGTTGATTTTTTCCACATCTCTGGTTTTCTGGCTAAATTTGCATACTTAAAATGTTTTTTAGAAAGTTTATTGTTTTCTTGACAATATTTTTTCATCTTCTAAAGGCCCAGTTGTTGTGTTCTTGAGAGGCATGTAGGGCTTCTTCTCTGGTGTCTGGAAGTACTGACAAGATGATGAGTGTAAGCAGCTAAAAATTTCTTTTACTTAGCTTGTTCTCTGGCCCATTGTGGTCCTCGCTTCGAAAACGGAACATAATGGAGTTGACTGAAGGGTTTTCACTCTGTGCTACCATCAGGTTGAAGATGTCTTTTTCGTGAAGTTGCCATTTTTATGCTATATTTAGACAAGTCAAATATGTTTATCTCCATCCCTTTCTTGCTATACACATCAAAACTGTAGCAGTGCAAAATAAATGAAGGCATTTTGGAACTTGTATATAGTATATTTCTAAAAATATTGTCCTCCAAAGCAGCTCTGTAAATTTAGGCATGCTGATTAAACTTTGTAAGTGCAAGTACCATTGCAAACACTTATTTTCTGTATGGGTATATTTGTTCTAAAGGCAACAATTGCCATAATTTGTTTTCCTTTCTGAGGAAGATGCAGAAGTCTTCCCGGTCCTATTATTTTATATAAAACTTTCTTCATTGCTAGCCAGCTATTTGAAGGTGACAGGCAATGAAGATAGTGTGTTGAAGCAATTAAGGTAATTTCTATCTTTCTGCAAGGCTTTTCATGCATTGGCAATGGACCAGCAGAAATTAACAGAGATTTCATAAGGCTTTTTATTCTTTAGAACACTTAGATCTGTGCATGATATGTACAGCTTAACATTTTAAGAGTCAGACTGCAGCTTTTGAGTGACCTGCTGGTACAACCTCTTCAATCCTGCATCAGTCATAGACTCATAGAATCTCCTCTTTGTCTCCTGGCTCTATTTTAGCGGAGAGGTGAGTTGTGTTCATGATACCCTATGGCACTGACAGTGCTGTGCCTGTATCTGTACACTAAGACTGACATTGGAACCTGTAGACTCTGTTAGTATGCTTTGCAACTGATTTTTCTGCTGCAGGTTTATTCCCTAATAGCACTTTTAAGCAATATCTACCTGCTGGCATGCCAGATGTGGGGAGGTACTTTCTTTAACTTTTCCCATAGTAATGTACCAAATTACAATTTTGGCATAAAATACAATTTCTCATTTATTATGTCAGTTAATTTCTTTTTACCTAACAATTTGTTACTGAGTAGTATTTTTTTTTTCTTACACAGCATGAGGAGAATTGATATCAAGAACTGGAGGAGATTTTAAGGCATTTCACCTGCAGTCAACCCTTTTATTCAATCAATGAGCTCAGTGAATTAGCCAGCACTGACTTCAGTTCTCATTTGCTTTCCTGTTATTATTTTTGCTTTGAATGCAGTAGGAATGCTATGTGAGAGTAACGATTTCAGCACACAAGAAACACTGCGTGCACTCATCACTTTGAAAGTTAAGCTATCAGATTGATGGTTCTCACAGGTTAGAGAATTTGAAGAACAGTGAGCATATGGCATCTTACAGCTGACTATTCTGTAACATTCTCCCTGCAACACAAGCATAAATGTAAACATTATTTTTAAAAATCTCGAATAAATTCTGGAAAAATAGAATTGCTTATATGATTAAACAGTCACATTTGTGGAAAGGAGACCAGAAATATGGACTGGTTTTATCACTTAATAACAAAGAATAAGGCTATACCTTTAACCATTCTGTGGTGGGAAATATAATAAAACCAAAAGTATAACAAAACATTTTGTAAAATATTGTTAAAAAATTTTTTTGTTTGACTTGGTAGAAAATGTGTATGCAAGCAGCATAATGACAGGATACCAAATAATCTAACAATAAGTAAAAAATGAAAAATCTTTGACTTCAAAACAGTAATTTAAAAACTCCATAGTAACACTGAGCTGAATAAACAAGAAATCAAGGCTGGTTTGATTAAAATAATTGCTAAAGTTTCAATGGCTTTTTGAAACAAGCATAGCAATTCTTCTGTCCCCAATCTCCTCTTTGTTCTTGCAACTCCAATTCCTAGAGCTGTGATAACTGAGCTGGTTTTTACACGTTTCCTCCTCTCCTTTCCACCACGGTCCTTCCCCTCTTTCTCTCAGCCACCAGGTAGCCATTAATTCAGTAGGTTCTGCTCTAATGGCTTCTATTTTCCACACTGTCCCTCCCCCTTCCTTCCCCAAATTGTATGTTATTAAATGGACAGGAAGTACTACACTTCAGGTATGCAATTTTCAGCTACATGAACTGTCTGGAGATGCAAATTTTGAAGTGACTCAGGAGGCAAACTCAAAGCAACAAAGCATGAGGTATTGTAATGGTGAATTAGTACAGAATGGACAATTAACTCAGACACTCTACAAAAATGCAAAAATCACATGTACCATTTGGAAAGTAAAACATAATGAACACGATAGTTTAGTATCTCCTTCTTTATTACAACTTATAAAAAATAGTCTTTAATATAGACATATTACCATTTATGAAGAGAATATAATGAGAAAAAATCAGTTTTGTTTACTTAAAGAGGGTCAGTTATATAATATGCCTATGGTGGAGTAAGCTCCATTTATATCCTTAAATTTTTGCTCATTTTAAGGAATAGCTTGCATGTACTACAGGATATGGAATGCAAGAATGTTCATTACAGTATAGTATTTCTGTGCCATAAGTACCTCTCCGAATCTCTGTGCTAGTGCAATATTGTATTTGTATTTAAAAAGTCTAATATGAACACAGAGTAACATTTCTGATGCTTATGACTTCAGGATAAAGTTAAAGTCAAAAAATTAGTCATTTACAGGACTTACTGAGGTAACTAAGAAAGAAGTACCTTGATATATTCATAATCTGATTTATTACTGAAAGAATTGAACATAGAGTTATAAAGGCGGTCAGAGAAATGAAATAAGTAATAGGAAAGACTGTCTTCAGAACTTATAAAGATAAACCAAGAAATATAACGATTCAATTCGACTGTATTTCTATACTCAGATTGAAGACCTAGGAGCAATCTCTCACCAAGTTCAAGGAGACTTGGGCAGAGAGAGAACAAGTTGATGTGGCCATCCTCTTAGAAAACAGCTTGACATGCTTAAAGAAAAAAATTCATTTATGGTCAAATTTATGGTGCAAATTGAGATAATGGCAAAAAAAAAAAAAAAGAGAGACAGACTTTCTTACTATTTTTAAGGAGTCAGGAAATTATTATTAAAAAGTTATGACATTTACTGCTGTCTAATATAAAAACAAGCTGGTAGTACATAGAAATACTGACTTTCCATTGTAGGAATTTCTCAGTGAGAAGGATGAATTTTAAGTCTACATTTCAGGTCATTATAACTGTTATTTTTCATACAGATGTGAGCTCTGGGATCTTATTACTGAAAAGTAAGATAGACAGCTAAATAATTCTGAAAATAAAATACTGTGAGAGATTACAGGGCCAGGAAAAGGAAACCAATATCTAATAAGGAATTATAAGTCTACAAACACCCAAATAAATAAACACTGTGGTATGTCGACAATATCAATAGGTAGAACATATGACTATAGTGAAAAAGGTAGACTAATTATTTGTCTTTTTTAGGAAAAAGAAATAAAAACCAAAGCAGGATAATAAGAAAACTATAAAAATTCTCAGTGTGAGATTTAAGCAGAGAAATAATAATCTTGACAGAATTGGTTGAGTAAAACTGCTAGAGTAGCTAAGGGTTTAAACATCCATGGAAGAAATGATTGCAGTACGTCATGAGGCAGGTGAATTACTTTATTTTTTTGCCTATTTAGAATAAGGAAAGAATCCACATTTTCAGATATCCAAGAAATCCTAAGAATTTTCTGCAGCCCATTAACATGCTATTAACCTGCACTAAAACTGGATACACCCGATTTTCCTTGTCATTTTTGTAAATAATGTAGCCATTTCTGATTTTTTTTTTTACTGATTGCATAAAGAATGTTTCGCATGATACAGATATTTTTTTTGTGGGTGACTTTGCAGCTATAGAGCATTGACAGACACCACAATGGAGAGGATTGCTTTTTCCTTCACCCATTATCATAACCTTGTATGTTATATTGCTAAAATATCTCATAACAAAAAATGGGAACAAAACATACCATGTGTTTATTTTTTTTTTTTTAATTAAAAGAAAGTAATGCTGTCAATTTATACAGTAAGATCCTCATTAGCCTTGGAAATCTACATTTTTCTGGCCAAACTTATTACCCGTAAAGGTTTTCTCTCCTAATTGGCAAGATGAGGTCACAAGTTATGTGACTTCTGCTTACTGAACTTTGAAAGCTCTCTTTAACTACAGTGGCACTGGGAATAAAACCCGTCATTCAATTCTAAGGACCTGTAATCTTCTGCTAGCAACCTGCCATCTGGTCACGTGTACAGTGTCAGCCTAACGAAGCTTCCTCTCTGGTGAAGAGGGTGGGGACCACTGTGGCTGGCATTTTCTCCATTCATGTCAGTCCAAGGCAGAGGGATAGTGCAAAGTCCTTATGGCATTGAACTTCCTCTTTTCCATTAGTATCATTTCATTAAACAAAAAACACAACGGAAGATGAAGAAAATAAACTTTAAGTGTGTGTCAAACCCAGTCGTTTTGTGTTTAATACTTTGTTATGACTGAAATACTCTGTAAATGTTTTTATTTAGCACAGTGTTGCACCATCAATTTGCCTTCGATCTACCTGAGATAGATAACTACATGGGGCACGGTAGCACTGGTCTGTGGTTCCTAAAATCTCAGTAGCAATGTTAACATGTAGGCATTCAGAGGATAACTATTGAGAGTCTTAGCAGAGTTACTTAGGTAAGGTACAGCTCTGCAGAAAACTGCTTTTGACATTTTTAATGAAGTAAACCTAACTGATTATGAGCTTTGCTGTGCATTTTAGCATTTACACATAGTAAAAAATCATAGTAATTTAATGTTTTTCAAGAAAAAATACAGAGAGACTCTTAAAGAAAGTTGAAATTGAGGTGAGTGGGAGAGAGGGGGCACCTAATGGCACTGCACCATTTTTGACACCTTTCTAAACTCAATTCCAATATGTTTTCAATTACTCTTTTTTGCAAAAAGTTTGAGAAGAATTTGTTTGTCCTTAATCTTGAAGCTTACTGTATCAAACTGAGGCACAATTTTTTTTTTTTTTCAAATCCACATATGAAGAAATTAAGCTTGCTTTGTGTTCATCCAAAGAATGGACTATTCTTGTCAGGTTCATATTTTCAGTAAATCCCTTTGAAGTTTTCCCAAAATAAAATAACCTATGATAGTGGAAAATGCTGCTCTTAAAAATTTTCCTTATTGTTGATAGAAAAATACCTAAATTTTTATTATCTGTAAAATTCATTACATCATTATTTACCTCATTTTCCAGACCATTTCCTGGGACTTCTATAATATCTATTAAATGTCCTGTGTTCCAGAGCCTATGGTATCCTACCAGAAGCCTTCACCTACTGTGAAAATTGGGCATAAATTTCTATTCTTTATTTCTGTTCTTTCTAGTCACTAACGGACCTATAAAATACCTTTCCTCAGTCATTCATGGTTTCTTTACGATCCTCTTGTGAAGGTCTGAGAGAATATCTTAAGAAAAACTCACGAAAAATCCAAGTACAGTGCTTTGACTATCTACAAGCTCATGATCAGTTTCAAAATCTGCTAGTATTGCTTCTGTTCAGAAAAAAAAAGTGAAAAAAAATCCTATCCATTTCCCATCAGAAGTGTTTGCTGTTCTTATCTATGGGAGTACTAATAAGCCAGTATATGAGTCAAAACAAAGAAATTAAATCATCAGACGCAAAGGCATTTAAAGGATCACTAAGTGCTTATGAGAGCCTATTCTCACAGATCTTATTGTGCCTTGCTTATCCATTGTTTCCTCTTGGTTTTTTTTTTAAAGGTCTTAATATTTGAAAGCATTACTGGGAGGCAGTAAGACCTCTGGGTAGAGAGAAGTGGCATAAAACTGGTAGAGAGTAAGAAGTGCGTGAAGGAATTGACCTGTGAGTAAAGAATCAATATAGAACAGGAATGTAGCAGGAGACAGAGTGGAAGTGAATAGAGGCAATTTGACAAATTGACTTTCTCCCATACACACTTTGTCCTATATGGATAAACATGATCATCTGATATAAGTACCAGGTAAGCGTAGTCACAAACAGTGTGTGAGTTAATATGATTTCTCCATTAGATCCTCAAATCAAACTTTAAGGAAAACCTTGGGTATGAACCTGTGTAACATGAAAAAAGGAAAGACATTTGATTAGGCTAAAGGGCAGCAAAGAATCAAATTGCAGGAATAGTAATACATTACTGAAGTGTCTACAGTGGGAGAGAATAGAGAGAAAATGGAAACTTTGGGACTGGATAAAACTGGAAAAGTGGATGAGTACTGGAAAGTGATAGTGTAGATTCCAACGCGATGGAGAAAACTTGAGACTTGTATACCTTACAAGAAGAGAACTACATGTCAGGGAGAAGAGGACAACAAAGGAATGCCAGAGGAGAGGAACAAACTTCACAGAAAGTGTCTGAGAAAAGTGAGAGACCACTATAGAAAACTTGGAGCAGGTTTAAATGCTTTCTGTTTCCAAGTTTCCCAGTTAGATCACTGTGTAAGGACCCTTTAACTAGTGTCCACAAAATAAGTATCTTCCAAACAGAATAGATCTCAAGAAGTAGTTGGGATTGAAGCTATCCTAAGGCTACATGTAATGTTGGTTGATTTGTTTTCTGTCATTTGTCTTAGCTCAGACACTGTAAACTAGGAGGTTGCAACTAACACAGAAAACCAAAACCAAATGAAACAGTTTCCCTCCAGCTGCATATTTTCCACCCCCTTCATCAAACTTTAATTTAAAATAAAATAAAATAAATAACAAAAAAGAAACCCAAAGGAAAATAGCTTATATGCAGAAATGGGCCATTCCATTATTAATTTATTAGTCCCATTTGCAGGTTAATTGTCATATTCCTCCTCTTAAAATCTTCTCACCTCTTTTAGATGAGTAGCTGTGGAACAGCTAACATGCCTCATTACTTCTTTGTATTTTAAAAAGAAATGTGATTTTTTAAAATCTGCACTTTTCAATCGGTGAATAAAATTTAGGAGAGGTTTTCTAATTATATAGTATTTGTCCCTCATCTCTCCTTGGAATCTTTATAGTGACTCTTTAGGTTCATTAAATGCAAAATTAAAATATTAATTGGGAAATATTAAGAGGAATTAGTACCCCACAATTCTTTCAGGGACACCCTGTATTCTTTAGTGTACCATTTCAATATGCTCATTGTTGTAACATTGGTCAGAATATTCCCAAAACAGCCCTGCTATTTCTGTATCAGACTTTGAGACTTTTTGGTTAGTTCTTTATTACTTCTAGAAATAAGGATTTATTCTGTATCGGTTTTGGAGTTTTGACAACAGTAAAAGAAGAGAGTAATGCAACAATGTACTTTATAGTCATCAGAGTGACTTTGGCTTCAGACTGGATGCTGAAGTTAAAGGTGTGAAGTCAAAATGTACTTCTCACACAAAACAGTTAATTGCTAAGGGACTAAAAAATAATTTTCTATTGACTGAGACATCATACAGTATTAATTCAGACAAGGAGGTAAATGATGCAGAGCCTTTGCTTGATACAACAAAGTAAAAGGTACAAGGTACCATAAAATGTTTGGAAATCTCTAGCTGTGTGTAAGGAGCATCTGCCAACAGGACACACTCAGTTTAAATGTGTACAGCAATTTCATTTTATCTAATACACACAGGTGGTAGCTGGGATTGAGTGAGCTGCTAGGCTCCATGTGCTCATCACCCTGAAGGCTTTGGCTGGCAAGCAAGAACTTCAAGGAAAGAACAGTTCACCTTCATAGCTTGCTATACTGATTTCTCAGCCATCTTCTCGCCCTCCATCAGCACTGAAAAATCAGCTCAACCTGAAGGTCTTATGATCTTCGTTAGACTCCTTTTTTTCTTCTTTTAAGATTTCAAACCTTTTCATGCTTATATTTCCCATCTTGAATCCAGAGCTACTAAAAACACTCATCTCATTGTGTTTTTGTCCATCTGTAATTTTACACGTTATATCTCTCTGAAGACTTTACAAAACTTTGTCTCATGGGATAGCCACTTTCTCAGCAACTGAGGCCAAGCAATGGGTTTATCAGAACTGTCCCTTAGATCCTGGAAACAAATGGATCTGAGTCCTGAAGTGACTGGGGGGAAGCTTATGGGTGGGTTTCAAGGAAAGAAGGATAAAAAATTCAGGAAGTTTCAAACAGGCATTTGACAACTAGCTTTACTAAAACTACATGAATTAAATCACTGGAGTATCCAGTCCACTGAACTGAGTTAGAAAACATAATTGATCAGTGTGTAACCTTTCATCTTCAATAATTTACCATCAATGTGACAATATCTCCACAAGAAGTTAGTTCAGATAGTAAGAAATCTTTCTTCTGTGTATCTGTGATATGGTTTTTGAAGGAAATTTAAAGAAAAAAATTAACAAAAAAATCTAACCAAACTAAAGGTTATTTTGTAATAAAAATTAATATAACAACAGGAATTTATCAATCCTGATGATACAGAACTCTATACCTGATCTGCTTTCCAGTGGTCTTGAAACTAGGGAACAGTAAGGCATCTCTATTCAATTCTCTGCAGTACCTCAGTTTGGTCTGCTTTGTCTGCTTGAGTAGAATGCTTTTACTAAGTCTATTGAGGCTCAGTGACATGAGCAAGATAAACTGCCAAGGTGTTTAGAAAGTGTAGCTTCTTTACATTCTGAATTGTCATTTGAATTTCACAAGTCCAGTGATAGAAATGAAAGATTCAATTTTGGGAGTGATTTTTATGGTGTTCATAGATTTCAATGTAACTTTCTGTAGATGTAATATAAGTGCAGTGATTTTCCAGACTGGGATATAATTGATTCTTAAATCATAATACACTCAAACTCAAAGAAATGTCAAGAGCTAATACAAGATAGTGTCTCTCTCTTGTTGCAAATTCTGCCTGTGGTAGATGTTGATATAATATAGAACATGAAAAAATTGCCTTTTCCAGATGGGAAGTTCTATGAAAAATAGTTTTATTTATATTCATCAGTAATACATCTGCTTCCAGACACATTTGTTTCAAGGACTTTAATGTTCACATCATTAATTTCAATACTTGGTAGAATGCCTAAATGAATATAAAAAGACTTGTCAAAATTGTAACTATAAAAATTATCATATACAATCATATATCAAAGTTTGGTGGGTTTTGTATTTGGTCTCCAACTTTTCAAGATAGAATTAAGACATTTGTATTCCAGAAGGAACTCTGACAGAAATAGGTGGTGCTTAATGGTTTTTAGAGGGAGATTCTCAGACATTTGACAGGAAAAATAAAGAGGAAAACCACATTTTATTCTATGTGTAAAATGAAATAATCATGTTTTGCCAATCCTAGAATACTTACTGGTATTCTCTGCAAATAAAAACTTGTGTTACTTTGCATGATTGTTTTCACAATTGTAAAAACACTGACATAAAACTTCCCTTAAACTTCTCTCATTTTTTGGAAATATATTGTTTTATATTGTTTTATGATACTTCCTTGAGACTTTTCTGTTGTCAAGCTTCTATTTGTTTGTTTTTTCCCCAAAAATTCCAAAATTGCTGGAATAAGAAATTTTTGGGGAAATATGAGTGATGGAGACACAATTTCTGGTCTCTAGTGTAGATGAGTGTTGCAGCAATGACAATGAATTCAGATGTTTAACAGACCTATTCTGGAGTAAGCCATATGACATCTTTCCCGTAAGATCTAATCAGGAAAGAAAAAAAGAAAAAGGAAGTATACAAGCCTAATATTTTTCTCAAAAATTGATTGCATTTTTTTGAGTCAGACATTGAAATTGTGCTTCTGAAAATCAGAATAAAGGGAAAGAAATGGATGTATGCAAGGCAATTATACTGCTGAATTTCCTAAACAGCTATGCAAAGCATTAGATACTTTCAGACCTATACAAATTAAAAAGTTAATAGCAAGTTAATAACAAGTACTGTACTCAGTATGCAAGTAATGCTTTGATGCAAAGTCATAATCTGGAAGAAAGTCTGTCATAGTGTTGAAGAATGGACCATATGCCATCATTAATATCTTCCAGATTGCCATGAATATAGGAAGAATAAACTCATATGTTGTGATAGGACCCTGAGTCAGCAGAATAGCTTTTACTAAGTCTATTGAGGCTCAGTGACATGAGCAAGATAAACTGCCAAGGTGTTTAGAAAGTGTAGCTTCTTTACATTCTGAATTGTCATTTGAATTTCACAAGTCCAGTGATAGAAATGAAAGATTCAATTTTGGGAGTGACTTTTATGGTGTTCATAGATTTCAATGTAACTTTCTGTAGATGTAATATAAGTGCAGTGATTTTCCAGACCTTGACCTTCTCCTTGTTCTCCAAAAAAACCCCAAAGTGCTTTAAATACACCCATCTCAAAAAAATACCAAACTAGATTTTATCTGAGTATAAACTAAAAATACTTGAAAATAAGCAAATTAAAATTTTCCTTTTCCTCACTATGTCATCAAAGGCTTCTGGTCTTTTTCTGTAATTGACCAAGATTATCAAGTATCAGAAACATCTTCTCAGTTACCTCTGGTCCTTGGGAGGTGCTGTCTGCTCCCTTTGTAGTTTGGCTCTTGCTGTCTCGTCTTCAGGTAGTGTCTAGATCTCCTTGCATGAAGTTCAGGTTCCTGCTTGTATCCTTTGCAAGTCTTTTTGTCTGTGTCTGTAATGTCCTATAGACTCTAGGAAATGTGTTTTCCCATTTCTTTTGGTGCTCACAATGTGAACTGTTGTCTATGACTCCTCTTTTAGAGTTTCAACTGATCTGGTTAGTCCTTACTGAAAAAAAAATAGGTAATAATCCTGAAAAAATAATGCAAATATACCTTGCTAACTTAAAAATAATAAAAAAAAAGCCACCAAAAAAACCCCCAAAACCTAAGAAAAAAATTATTTCCAGCCTTGGTAATATTGTTTTTGATATGTGCAAACATTTGTTCTCCATGTAACATTCCACATTATTTAAGTTTCAGAAATCTCCAGACTGAATGGCTAAAGAGACAACAAAGAAGCTGCAAGGAGTCCTTTGTGTGCTAACATGTGCAAGCAGCATATATATACCTCCACTACAAGGAGTTCAACAGACTTTTTTTTTTGTTTCCAAATATAAAATTAATTATTTGTTTGCAATTTGTTTCTTCATGAATTTCTGAAAGATACTTTCTTTCTTAGAGTTTCACTTCCAACATTTAAGGGAGACTTAGGATAACTGATTCTATTCTCATATGTCTGACATTCTCAGTAGATGATTCCTGAGTAGTCAAGACCTTTTCTCCTGGTCTCTGACAGTCTGAGCAAGACAGAGCCTGCCTTTGGTAACCTTGTGATTAGTGAGGCAGGTACAATATAGCTAATAGCCTAAGAGATCTGATCTAGGAAATTTTCTGCAGGCAAATAAAGCTCCCTTACATGAGTGGTAGCAAAAGACAATACATTTAACCACTAATTAAGACAGACATGTTCTTCCTGTTGTAGCTCCACTTCAGGACAGTGTCTGTATTTGATAGAGGTAAAAGGAGGACAGCTAAGGAAAGTAACATTTTAAACTGCCATGCCAAGATTCTCTTAAATATACATTAGTGCACAAGTGCAATGGCATTTGCACTAGTTCACGTTGATTATTTGGATCTTTACATTGGATTTGATTATTTTGACTGTCTGGGTTCCTGGAGGCCAAATAACGTGCATTATAAAAATGGAAATTTAAAGAGTTGAATTTAGAAACAAAGGAGGAAATTATGCCAGGGTATGAAAAAATAAATCTATCCACCAATACTAATTTTTTAATTTTAATTTTTTAAGGAAATCTGTGTCTGACAGAGGAGTATACTTCAAACTTCACCATTTCAAAGAAGGTACTGCGGGGTTTTACATAAAGGCAAGAATCTGAACAATATAGGGAGTGAACAAAGCAAAGTGAAAATAGGGTTCATTGTATTTTAGACCACATCAGCAGTGGTTTTCATCACGGTTGGAAAAGAGTTAGTATGCCTGCATTTTGTCATCAGAAATGCAGGGAGTTCACTCAAACCTTTTATTCAGTTTCAAAGAGATTGCATGAGTGTGAATGCTTTCTTTAGTATTTTTTCCTTTCTTCTTTTTTTTTCCCCTTTCCCCGCGCAGATTTGAGGTGCATATTATATATTTCCATTCTGCTGTGGAAAATTTACTTCATAGAAACTCATCAGTTTTTATGTGGTCATGGCAGTCCAAAGACTTGTTCTTCTCCACTCACTCCATTTGTTGCAGAGAATTAAGTGAGGGCAGTTGTCAACATGGGGCTTGACATGATTTACTTTGTGAATTTTATCTTCTTAGTCAAATTACAGGTTTTATTTTGTGCTTCACAGTAATTTATAATATCTTTTTCTTACTTCCCATAAAAACATGTGAATCTATGTGTGCCTTACCAGCCGCACTTTAAATATTTGATAGAAAGAAATACTTCTGGTTTAAAACATTACTAAGACCTGAAAAAATATTTAGAGGCATTTAATCTTATCTTACTGATATAATCTGGGAGGTGAAAAGGACACAGTGCTGTAAGCAGCAAAAACTTGTATCAAGTTTATGTTTATCTCCCATGTTACTGTTATTTGCAATATTGTTGTTGGTTATGGTTGTTGGTTTGAGGCATTTCAGCTTTTAGGTGTAGATGATCTAAAAATAAATTGTCATAAGCCAAACCTAAATCTCCAAGGACCATCTGCTGGGTAAAAGTCTTGCCCTTGGGTTCATTTACCCTTTTCACCCTTCCCCACTGCTACTTTTTTTTTAATGCTTTTCTTGTTTCCTTTGCCAGAATCCTTTCCCCTCACCAGACTTCTATGAGAAGACTATTTTCAGTTCAATGATTCTTTTGTCCTATTTCACAAAATCACAGAATCATTATGTTATAAGGGACCTCTTGAGATTTTTTATACAAGGACCACCCATAGCAGGTTAGCCAGGACTATTCAAGTTTTAAATATTTCATTATTAAAAATTTCACAGTCTCCCTGGATGACCTGTGTCAGTGTTCAGCCTTCCTCATATAAAAAAAAAACAAATGTTTTATTGTGTTTAGATGGGATTTCCTACTTTTAATATCTGCTTACTGCCTATAGTACCGAGTGGGTGCTGCTTTACACCACCCCCATCAGACACTTACACATATGGATGAGGCCCTCCCTGAGCCACCTCTTCTCAACACTGAAGATTCCCAACTCTCTCGTGTCTCTTATCTATATCATCACATGAAAATGTTCCAAGCACCTAATAATCACATGCTAGACTTGCTCTAGTAGGTCCATGTCTCTCCTATACTTGGCAGTCCATCACTGGACTCAGCACTGCAGTTGTGTCTCACCAGGACTGAAGAGAGAGTGAGCATCTTCTCCTTTGACTTGATAGCCATGCTATACTTAAGCATCCCAGAAGGCTCTTGGCATTCTTTGCTACAAGAGCACATTGCTGGCTACTGGTCAGCTCATTGTCCACCAGGATTCCTTCATTCCTCTCTGCCAGACTGGTTTCCAGCTGGCAAATCCCAGCCTGTTCTGTTGCTTGGAGATTGTACTAAATAACCTTTAAAGGTCCCTTCCATACCAGTCTATGACTTATTCCTCCCCAGGGGCTGGGCTTGGCATTTCCCCTTACTGAATTTTATGAGATTACTCTCTGCTCAATTCTTCAGCCTGTCCATCCATCTGATCTATAAATCAGGCCTCTTGATTTCGTACCATCCATGAACCTGCTCAGGGTGCACTCCATCCCACTGTGCAAGTCATTAAAGAAGATGTTAAGCAGTACTGGCTGCCATATTAGCAGCAGCTGGGATACACCACTAGTGACTGGTCTTCACTTGGACTTTGTGCCACTTATACAGGATTTTGTCATGGATTTTGGTTGTCTATGTCAATTTTCTGGTGTGCTTTATAACCTTCTTTATTGATAGCATGTATTCTAGTCTATACTACCTGTTTGACTAGGCAGCATTTTATTTTTGTCCTCTCGTGCGTGATATCTTCTACTACAATGGGTTCAATTAAAGAATAGCGAGGTACTGTTTTCACAGATGTTTGCTAAATACCATGCAAATCCCCCATAAAATGAGTTATTTATTTATGTTGTCAAGACTGATATGGATGAGTTAGATAAAATCTAGAGCTTAGCAAAAATATTAAAGTGTTTAGAATATATAGTAAAGCTAAAAAGTTTAGAGGCATTTAATCTAGGCAGAAGACTGAAGAAAAAGATAGGTGCAGCCTTCAAATTCACAAAACCATCTGAAAACAGGAAAAGAGTGAGTTATTCTTCATTTCTATTCTTTCTGATGTGAGTACGATGTGAGATCATATATTAAAAGAAATTAATACTGGACTCCAGGAAAAATTTGTAATGGTTATAAAAGGGGACAACCACAGAAGAGATTATAGTCTTTAGAATTTAAGGCTTCAGAACAGGTTAGGAAAATATTTTAGGGGAATGGCCTAGATATGAGGGGCAGAGACACTCTCCTGAAGACTGATTTGACTTTAATTCCTATGATTATGACTATTTCCATTCCATTTATTGCTCAGGGGTTATGACCTCTTCTAATTTTTGAGAATCTAAGCATCAAGAGTAGCTTAGAAAGTATAAAATGACTATAAAGTTCCAGCAAAATCCAGCTGAGACATTTTCAGACTAAATGCGAAGTTATGAAATGCTTCTCTTAGTATCTCCAGTACCAACATTTTTTAGCCAAGTAGTTGAACATTTTGTATAAACAGATAGAAATTTATGTCCATCTCCCAATAACAACAGGACAAAATGACTAAATAGAATAGTTCACTACATTTACCCGAGTTTCTGCTTTTTTACTGCTAAGAATAATTCTGCCTTAGATAATCACCTTTTAACATTCTGAATGAAACAGACTGTACAGAGAACTCAGGTTTTAGTATGTAGCAAAAAAAGCAGAAACCGGATACAAGTTGAAATGGCAGAGTAGTGGCAGAATGTAGATAGTAGCAGTTAGGAATTTCAATTAAATCACGTAAGGTCAGAAGAAATGTTCTCCTCGCATTAAATAAGACTCGAAGAATATTCACATAGTCTTAGATTTTAGAAAAATCAGTGAAAAAAATAATTTCCATGACAGATAGATAAGTAAGAAAAATGAGCATAATAAAAGGACCGCTAGAACTTCAAGCTATTTACTAATAGCAAACAAATCTGATAATGAGATAAATAAGTTATCTGTATACTTTTCATGTTGCAGCTTTATTCCTGGAGTGTTTTCTCAGAGCAATCATACTTTTTATGTGACAGTTCAGGGAATATATTTTTACTGGGGACAAGTTTGTTTCAGATGTCTTCCTTTTCAGAAATAAATAGAAAACAAAAAGGCTAAAGTTGCTTTTAAATAAAGATACAAATCCACTTACATTGTATAAAGTTAATAAAAGAGACAAACAAAACTCTTTGTTTTTAGTATCAAACTAGTTCTAGTCAACTTTCTTCTTGTCACTGGGGATGAGTTTTTACCTGCTCCTCTTATTCTGTCCCTTACACTTATCTGTTTTTTCACATCAAGTCTAAATTACAGTGTTTGTCTTCAGCTTCTTGAACCTACATATCTTTGTTACATGTATGACATTTCTTTGTGCCCTAACTACTTGACATGTGTTTCTCTTTCTCTAATCTTCATACTTTCCCACCTCACAATTCACTATCTGAAATTATCTCTATTCGAAGCATACAGCAATTTAAAGGTAATTTGGGATTCTGCTTTTGAGCTTTCATACCAATCAAATATTTCAGTCTTCCAGGTCTTTCCTAAGTTTTTAATCTTTATAGTCTGCCTATAATCTTATAATCAATTATGATTATAGTTATGATGGCATGATAAATGTTATCATTTGTATTTCTGTCCTACTAATTTACATCTTCTAGTTTCATTCATGCTGATGAAAGTTTTGCCAGTTACCAAAACAATAGAAGGTCCTCCCTTGGTTGTAAGCTTTCAGCACTAGATACTTTTCAGACATAGTTATCTGTAGGAACATATACAGAAGAAATTCAGAGGGGAATAAAATTCAGAAGCAAGTTTTTTGTACATATTTTGTGGCTATACAGGTATTAGCTCAGAAATACAAAACTTAGGCTCACAGAATTTTAAACCTGTTTTTTATGAGAAAAACTCCATTCCTAAAGGGAGCAAAATGAAAGTTAGGTGTTTTCTAGTTGATGTTGACCACATCACAAGCTTGTTTATAATCTAAGTTTCTTCAAGGGTACACGTATCCTGCAAGGTAGAAAAGATTTTTTTTTTAAACATTTCAAGATTGTAGTCTAGTTCAATTTGGTGATTGTAATAAAGAGCTATCTGGAAGTCATTATGTATTATGATATATTCCCTTTATACTATAACTCTGTGAGCGCATGAAATGCAATTTACTAGCTTCTAATACTCTACATCTGTTATTCTTCTCCACAGCCTCATTATCTTTACTTTGAAATTTTACTCAAGGGATGACATGATAAATTTGGAAAGCTAATTCAATGAGTATTCTTAGGTTATTAACTCCATGACCTACTCAGGATTAGTTAACCTTTGTGTTTAACACTTTTCATTAAATGATGAAGTGCTAAATTTAACATCTTTGATTTAAGTAAGTGGCCTGTATGCAGTGGATATGATTTTTCCCTCGTCAAAAGACATAAAACATTACATTCAAGCCTTAGAAGGGATAAATTCTTGCCTTAGAGCAGCCTTCCTTACAAAAATAGATTCTACTCATACAAGGCCAAATTCTTCCAAGGAAATTGTGTAAAGTTTCCAGGGATTTGGTGCAGGTTCTGGAGCTGAAAATTATGTTAGAATCTTTGGAGTTCACTGGTTGCATTTCATTTGACTCAGATATACGTCTTCTGGATATATATCCTTTATTTGACTTGTGTCATATTGATCCGAGTCTACAGAAGACAACCTCCTCCTGGCTATCAGTTTTTTCTGTTTATCGGTGTGCTATTCAATAACACCAACAGTTGACAACATGAGTAGCACTTCAGGAATCCTTTTCTTTCACATAATGTGAGGATTTTTGCCAAGAGCAGTCTGCTTTCTTTCCATCTTATTTTCGCCCATGGTTCAAACTGTCTTTCCTGCCTCACTCCTAGTTCAACATTGCTGTTTTCCTGCATTCTGTGTACCAGGATGAGGTAGTGCCAAAAGCTCAGAAGACTCCTGCTCCTGTTGATGGTGGTTTTAATGGTTGCAAAAGACTGCAGGTCTTGAAAAAGGAAAGACAATTTGCAAGAGAGCCCTGGCATAGAATGAGACCAGTCACTCTAGGAATGGATTATTCAATTAATTTGGTGATAGAACTGTGAGGATGCAATCATGCAGAGTAGAAGCTTTCAGAGACCTTACCTTCCACAAATGTTGCAGGTTTCTAGCTGCATTCAGGAAAAAACACCCTCTCAAATTCTGTTTCTTTAATTTGAAACAAAGAGATTTATTATTTTGAAAAGGACAGGAAGCGTTTTGTAACATGAGGTTCCGTTTGGGGTTTTTTGTTTTATTTTATTTTTCTCTATACTTGATTTCAGAAGTGACTTCTATAATCTTTATTAATACTTATGACAGTAATTTATCCTCCATTGGATTTAACTAAAGCTACAGCTACATGGTCCACTTACAATCCAGTAGAAATTGATTAAATGCTTAATTAAATGAAATAAGTAAACAGTTTTAGGAGAAGATGTTGGAATCCAGTTCTGCATTTCTGTTGCTCTCTTCCCTTCCTCCTTCCTTTTGACATGCATTTATCAAGTCAGGCTTGCTCTTTTCTACTTTTGACACTATGAGTCTTTAACACTTCCTACAAAATATTACAGTTAGAGCAAGAGAAATGCATCCTCTCCTTAATTCTAAATTCTATGTTATTACACATACATACAAGTTTGAAATACAGTTGTCTACTCGGCAGATGGAAAAGGAGGTGAGTTAAAGTTCTCACAGAGGGGAGATGAACCAAGGCCTCTCACATTTACAGGAGTGCAATACTGTTAAATTAAAAACATAGGGCTATTTTCCTTCCCTAGCCATACCAGTGTTTTCAAAAGGAGCACAATCCTGGTTTCCATTTCTTAAAGATTCACATATCTAATTACACAGTGTGTTTCAGAGCTGTAAATGCCAAGCAAAGATATTAGGTGGCTTTCCACAGCCTGAAGTTTGATTTTGAGATTCAGAGAAAGCTGGAATCTAATACACATTTTTGTCTTCCACTCATAGCACTGAGTCCTACAAAATTTTATTCTCTCCCTTAACATCCCCCAGGCCTCATGTAAACTATAGGGAGTCTAATCACCTAACTCAGAATTACATCCCAGGAGTTCAGGATCCTTTAAATGAGGCACTGCAATATCCAAATCCTTCAGAGAATTCCTTCTGAAAGAAGAAAGTGTAATCCTTCTGCTAGCAGAAATCATTCAGAAGAGGTGGTCTAATGCAAACTCAAGACTGGAGTTCAGAAATCACAGGAATAGTGAGGGATACCATTACTTTTACTGAGAGAATCTAATGAAGAAGAAAAAAAAAGTCACTCATAAAGAGAAAAGAAACCAGAAGTCAAAACTCTGAGAACTAGGATTCATTTTATAAAACTGTTATTACTTGTAGGCAAAAGGAAAAGTGTAGTGTGGGAGATCAAAAAGGAGAAAATGCAAGATATTATCTTTGTCTACAAAAATGAGGGATTAGTTATTACCATTGGAACATTTTATGTAAATATAGACACTAATAAATAATTGTCAGATTTTTATATAGATATATGTATATATATTAAATAGAACAAGATATTCTCTAAAGCTTTCCTCCAATAATTCAAAGAACTTGACATATTTCTGTTATCTAAAATCTTGATTACATTTTGGTTAAAGATTTAGGGTATTTGGCTAACTTTTTGTATTCATTGTGATCATGAAAGATACATTAACACTTTTGGAGACCAGCATCTCAATTCTTTGTGTTGTTTCTGAATCTCAGTTTTGTGCAGTGAAAAGTAGAGCTCTTGATACTGTTGGTAATATGCTGATTTTAGAATGTATGTTGTTTGCATCTGGGAGTCTCTCGAGTCACTTATAAGCAGTAATTCATCTTGTCCTAAAGTAAAATTCTAAAATTAATCAGGGGACTCATGTCCTAAACTTGTTTACTTTTTTTTCTCATAACTGTAAAGTAAGTTCAGGGTAGCCAAGTGTAGACTTCTTCATGTCTTCATAAGAATCCTATCCTAGTGCTTAGGAGTCTAATTTACTACTGTTTTGAGATTTCAAAGGGGTTTTACTAAACAAATTACATTAATAGTTTCTTCACAATCAGTAGTAGTATTTAATGCCAAGCAATTGCAGCCTAAAGGTGGATGGATATATGCATTATGTGCACAGTATGAGGCACAAAACCAAATATAATTTCCATGTGAAAGTTATGACTCATATCTTAACTCTGTTTGTTCAAGAAGTACAGCATTTTCTTTCATAATCTATGAATGTCTATCTTACAGAAACACGTAATCACAGAGCACCTGATAAGGAAAGGAACCTCTGGAGATCTTCTGGTTGAACTCTGCTGCTTAAGCAGTACCAGCTATAGCGTGTCCAAATACCACCATGTACTGTTGGGTTATATGCATCTGTAAGGACGAAGACTCCACAAAATCTCTGAGTAACCTGTTCCAGTGTCTGACGAACTTCACAGTAAAAGTGTTTAACTTGCATCTAAGTGAAATTTCCTGCATTTACTGGATAAATATTGAAATTACCTCAAATAATGTAAATGTATTCTACATCAACATATTTAATTTCCATGTCTCTCTTGCACTGGGTTGCTCAAACTTGGACACAATATTCCAGGTGTGGCCTTACCAGGGCTAGGGGAAAGGATCACCTCCCTCAATCTTCAGATGATAATGTTCTCTGAGATGTCCAATCTATATCTCGACAGGGATACGTGATTCTGTGAAGAGGTACAGTGTGTGGTTTAGATTTAACATGCTTCATTACCATCTCATTTTTCCCCTCTTTTGAGGGACAAAGAAAGGCAGTGATACTCTGCTGTCAGTCCCTCGAAGACTTCTGGTAACAATTGTCTCCTGAGCTCCCACAGCACAGAAAGCATTTTACTTTATCAGAAAAGGCACATAACAAATGCTCTTGTTGACTGTGAATAAAGGGAATGTACCTGTCCCTGCCACCTGGAGAAAGAGGATATTCAAGGTGCTTCACTACAGGTTTATAAGCACTAAATCTTACCAGGCAAGTCCGATTGCTTTTTGATGTTATTACAAAGCTAGAAAATGATCTTACTCTCAACATTAATTAGAATCAAATGGGAAAATTACTCTTTCATAATGACAGGATCTAACTGCAGGGCTGTAAAACAATGTTTCAAGTTTTGATGAGGAATAGTCCTTGTTTGATCAGGTCTTATTTTAATATTTTCATTAATAAATTTACGTGCAGCTTTGGCCTCTCTGAAGTGAATGACAAAACTTACTCTCCTTGACAGTCTTGGATGTACAATAAAATGGTAAATTGATGAAAATCTCACCTGCTATTACATTAAATTTCAAATAATGCTGGGGACAAAAATACATAAAAAACTTGCTATTACAAGAAATAAAAACAGACATCTGCAAATAAAATTATTTTTTGTTTGAAAATATAAGTTCTCATTAATTTGTGAATGGAAAACAAACAAACCAACCCCAAAATAATATCCCCTACTTGGGATGTGGCATAAAGACTCTAGGGTAATATTTAAAAATATATTTGTATTTTATACAGGAAACATCTAAAATCTTGCAGAACAGAACACTGACAATAATAATATCTAGTTAGTGGTTGTCTAATAATTTCCACACACATACAGATGAACACCTGCTATTGTTTATAGGGTGAAAAAAGTATTGTTTATGTTTGTGTCCCTAAACTCCAACTGAACAGAAATAAAAGATACATTCTAGAAACCTAACAACTTTGTTCGAACATCTATCTAATAAACATATTAATCTGTATGATTAAGGAATTCAGGAGTGGTTAAGAGAAAGACTGAGATTAGCATATTTTTATATCTGAGTCATAAACAAAGTGCATTAATATATATCAGTAGAAATGTTAACACACTGTTTCCCTTCTTTTAATTTATAAAATGAAAATTCTCTAGGAAAAACAAGTGTCAGTAGAATCTTAATACCAGCAGCACCTGGGCATAACCAGAGAAGAAATCTGGGTTGTTAAACAAGAATTGTATTGATTTGCCTAATCAATGTTCTTCACTAATTGATTACATTGTTAAGCAGATTAAAGATTTACTGGAAGATATTTGTCTGGTAAATACATTCACATTGGCTTGCCCTCACATCCCTCCACCACCCCACCCTGTGTAATTTCACATCTTTATTAAAATGTGAATGCCACAGTTTTATTGCAAGGACTAAAACAAAACAAAGAAACAAACACACAACCCCATCAAAACATATTTTTCTGAAGAGATAAATTATACAGGTATCTTTCATGTGAAGAGTTATTATACATAACATGTATATACATAACATGCTTCATTAGAGATATTTATAAAGAAAGAAAAGTGGTAAAAGAAAAAATCCTGAGAAGCTTAAAAGCTTTCCTAGAGATGTTTTATGAGCAAACAGAATATTTGCAATGGTTGAAGTAGAATACTTTCAATCCCCCTTTGTATGAATTTAGTGCGTTTGGAGTGAATATGCAAAATCCAGACAAGAGCACGTTTTGGTCTGACAAATAAACTTGGCTGAAAATCAGTGTTCTAGCTCGAGGTCTGTCTGTCTTGTCAAATAATCTGGCTGCCAAGTTAAAACCCAAGCTCTGAACCCTTGGTCTTCAACATTGAATAAATGTTAATTTGTTTCTAAGCTTTCTCTGGAGTACTATCAATCAGTTCCCCATGACACAAAATCCACCTGTTCTTAAGAAGAGAGTTTTCTATTGAGATTGTTTTCAATGGAAACAGTGGATGAAGGCTGTGCTAGATCAGTATTTTCTACTCTGTATCATCCTTCAACATTACCTGGTGAACATTGATTCTTAACAATTAGCACAACTTTATGTGCCATGCCTTGGGGCAAGCAATAGACATCCTGATTCTCATGCTATAAAAGCCTCTCCACAGTGGGACTAAGCATAGATTTGTCATTATATCAGAGACATACTCAGAATAAAAAAAAATATTTGGAGGACATTACACATGACACAGATCCAGGGACAAGTGCTATATGGTTGTGGACCATCTTCCCCAAAGTCATCTGGTTCTATGGGGTGTTGTTGCGTGCTGCTGCTTGTGTTCACTAAGGACCAAAGACCACTGTGTGTCATAGATGCATTTAGCAATGTAGTTATGCATTTTGTTCTTTGGAAAATTTGTTCTAAATAAGACCAAACTCTAAGATGCTGGAATTTCAAGCAAATCACAGGTAACAGTAAAAACTGCTTATGCATACAGTAGTAGTACACTCGTAAGAACACCAAAGCCAGCGGCAAGATCTGCTAGTGTCCATGGCATGTTGCCAGACACAGAATCTGTTCTCACAACAGATTCTTAGTTCTGTGAAACCAAGATTTTTCAAATGCATACTTAGGACCCAGAGGATTGAAACCACTCACGCATATGACTTCACAAGTATCTAACAGCTGAGATGAAAAACCTCTAAAGATGTTAAGATATTAATAACCTGGTACACTTAATAGTGTCAAAGCCCACATATTTATCCTGTAAATTTCTATGTACCATACTCAATATGTACTGTTGAATCTTATTCTTCCTTCTATTTGGATTGATATGATACTAGTGAATGAAAAGACAATATTGTTGGAGTAAGTTATAAGTACAGTCCAAAAGCAAGTATCTTTACAATTTGGGATATTTTAATAGTAGTAATAATAGTATAACAACTACTGTTATTGCTATTGCTGCTATTACTATTATTGTTATTATTATTATTGTAGCCTTAGGGTGTTTTTGATTTTTTTGATTTTTCTAATTTTTATAAGTTTTAGAAATAGTCATTTAGCAAATGTAGATTTTAAAAGCAGTTTTCATTCCCTCACCCTTTAGCACAGTAGCAACATAGATACTCAACCCTCTTACCCCATTCCATTTTCCCCACATCAATTCCCTCTTAAATTCCATTTAGCATGTTTAGTCTCTCTTCTAGGTAGACCTTCTACTGTTTAAGAACATCTGCTCCCTAGCCTGAACCTCAAGGTACGACCAAGAACTGGGTGACTCTGTACACTCTGTACTCCAAAGAAGACCAAGATGAGGAAGAAAAGGGTTCCAAAACAACCCCAGATCCAATTCCCAATTCCAAGGGGCGAGTCGTGGGTGGACCAGGATAAAGGTCAGGGGGTGGATAAAATCAGGGATTGGACAGACGGTATTATAAAAAATTGTAACACTGGATCTGGAAGCAGCATGCATAACTTGTAACCTCATTGCCTGAGAGGAACCATTAAAACTTACTTCCAAAATTACGTTGCCTCGGAGTTTTTTTCTCCCTGAGTTTTCTTTTAGGCAACATTATTATAATTATTGTGATTATCATTACCTATATACCTAATCATTGGGTTGCATCCTGTTACCACCAGTCAAAAGACTTTAAAATATTTGACAGAACATTACACTTGAGAGAGACGTAAGGCAACAACATTCATAAGTGTGTATGTATAAGTGTTAGAATTTATTTTAAAGAACTGATAGGAACTCTAAATCATTTTCATTTCCTCTCACTGTATTTATGGACAGGAAATTTACTGAAAATATTAAAGAAACACAGCAGATGATAAGGTGAGTCTTTGGTTACTATAGCCTTCATAGTTACTGGAAATACAACTAAAAGGGAATCTAAGCTGGGGCCACATTACAATGTTGATATTCTTTATATCATAAGGAAAAAAAACCTTAAAACTTGATCCTTATTAAATGCAATAGTATGAAACTTTGAGGTGGGAATTGTCCCATCTCACTTTGTAGGAAAAAGGCAGTGATATCTGCCAGACATAGAGTTGGAAAAAAGTGCTACCGTTTCTTCCCTCCAGCAAAACCACTGAGTAAGAGCCTGGACTGAAGAACAGCAGCAAAGTAGCTCATTAAATCCTACATTTTTTTTAACATTTTGAAATAAAAAGAAATTGTGTATATTGACATCAAGATTTTGATGAAAATGGAGGTAGATTATTTGCACGCTGGATAAATTCTCCTTTCATAGTTTTCTAATTCAAGAAAGGAAGCAGAAAAACACTTTTACATCTTTTAGATTTTGTAGCTGAGAATAGTAAATAGATACATTTCGACATATATTCTCCCATTATTTCCTTTTCCCACTAATCTGAAATTATTATCTTGAAATTCCAACCCAATCCTTTATTCAGACTGAATCCCCTATGTCCCAGATGCATCAACACATTTTACTTGATGGGTACAAACCACATTGATGCACAGAATAGGTATAACACAATACTGGCAATGACATTTTTTATGCACTTCCTTCCATGAGACCTTGTCACCTATTAGGGACTTTTCTATTACTAGAGTAAAGACCTTATACACACCACACTGATAAACAGCAACACGAAATCCCAGGACACTGCACACAGACTGTTATGAGAATGTTGGCTGTAATATAAGATCTCAAAGGTCAAATGGAAAAGTATATAAAATCGGTGGTCTTAACATTGGTTTAACACTCTTCTTGTTGAAGAAAATCATAACATTTTTTGTAGGCAATGCTAATCCCCCTGCTAGAGCAGAGACACCCAGCCCTGAATTTCATCCTATGTAATAAGTGTAGATTTTTTTTTTTTCAAAGGGATCTCTCCCTATTTACATTAGCTGAGGTTCTCTCCCCTCAAATGTTGCAAGATAAAATAAGAATTTTTCCACTACACAGCTGAAGTCTATTAGATTTTTCTCAGAAGCCTTAGCTTGTGTGTGCCATGCACAGTGTAAAGTCACAGCTAACCAACAGTAAAAGGAAGCTAAAATGAATGTTATTCATCCCTTTTCCCTTTAGGAAGGAAAGAAAACAGAACCCTGCTTTGTTCATGAAAGCCCAGCATTCAGAACTCAGCAGTCAGTCTTTGATTTGGAGTTGATTTGCACCAGGGGTGCCATGACACTGATTTTTATTTGGGGAAAAAATGAGGATAACAAGGCACTTAATAAGATTAAGTGATTTAGAGATATATCTGCTAAGCATAGTTTAAAAACATCAGGAATTTTCTTTTTTTTTTTTTTTATCTTTCCTTCCTTTTTCATCTCCTACACAATTGCAGAGAAACAGACTTCTGAATTACTGTGGGTTTTTCCTCTTTCCAAACCTTATTTATTTGTTTGAATAATAACAAAAAATCCTTTACAACCAGTCGACGTATTTGTTGCTACAATCATAAAAACATATTAAAATAAGCATAGAGAAAAACAATGACATGGTGAACAATTCTTTAATGGTGATTAAGAACTACAGATGCAGGGAAAAACAAAATCAAATTGATTCTGAAATAATTAGAATGAATGGTACCTAGCTGCCCACAGAATTGTTTCTAGCAACAGGTGACTGTTTCTGTTCCCCTTTGTGCTTACCCCCATCCTCAGATTCTCAGCTCCTTGCTATATCTCCATAATTAAAGCACCTGTTGCTTTCTCAAATCTGTTTATTTTCATGGGTCAGAGAGAGCATATGTCCTGGCTGATTTAAAGGTTCACAATAAGTGCTCTCTTACATTACCTGGGCGGCTACTAACTCTTGGAGCAGGTGAGGGGATAAGTTATAACTCCTTTTCTCCTTTTATTGGATAGTGATGATTGAAGAAATTACAATGTATCACTAATAGTATTCATGAAACCTGAAGGAATTTTGTCTCTTTAAGACCTCATCTGTTGTTATCAATGTACTTGAAAGCTGGTTGTTGATTTGAGTGCTAATATAGGAGGACTGAGAGATATAGTCAGTGTGATCATATAAAGGTTTTGCCTTAGAAAAACATGCTAAAGGATACAAAGATAGCTTATTTCTGGCTTGGTATAGCTTAATGTTGTTTCCAGAAGTATTTAAACTTAAAAATAATTCAACTCCAAGCTTCACACTGTAAGAATGTGTTAAAGTCTTTGTAGAAACTGAATTTTAGTGATTTCTTCTCTTAGAATATCCTTGAAATAATTCATTTCCAGTTGGTTTCTTTTTTCAGTTGGATGCACAGATAAGCTCAGAAGATCAAATCAAGAATGTCCACTCAAGAAAAACATTGCTTTCTCTTTTGAATTGCCAATATGAAGTAAAATGCAGAAAAATAAAAGCAGAAACATGGGTGGAAATGTCTGTGAAACATGGTTCAGACAAATTATATTGTTTCAAGACAGATTTTTAGTCCTGAAACAACAGGTACTCCTTCTAACATCTGGAATCTGCACACTCCCCTGTGCTAACAGACAACTTCACAGCTTGCTAACTATGATAGAAAGGGTTTAAAACTGAAAAGAAACTGTGCTAATCATTAAGGAAGATCTGAGGTCTATTAGGAAAAAAATCTGGTGAGCACAGATGTATTCAGCTGATGGTTTTCATTCTGAGGATACTCAGATGGTCTAGCCTGGCTCAGAGTCACAAACCTTGGCATTTCTAAGACAAGGCAAGAAAAGGAAGGAATTTTTGTGACTGCAAACTGAAATGAAATAACATTCTAGCTTCAAATGAATAAAAAACCTGATCCTTCTGGATGCCAGTGTGACCCTTTAGTGTATAAGTCACTCTTCCCAGTTTGGTGCATTTTGCAGACTTGCTGAGAGTACGCACTTCACCATTATCCAGATCACTAAGGAAGACCCTGAACAGGACTAGATCCAGCACAGACCCCTGGGCCACACTGCTAATTACTGAACTCCAACTACATTTTGTACTGCTCACTGCTCTCTGGATCTGGCCATTGAGTCAGTTTTCAATTCACCTCAGTGTCTGCTCATGCAACCCATGTAGTTTACCTGTGATGATCTTATAGGAGGCAGTGTCAAAGGCCTTCCTGAATTCTAGGTACACAATATCTGCTCTTCTTTCATCTACCAAGCCAATCATATGAACGTAGAAGCTTGTTAAGGTAGTCAAGCATGACTTCATCTTGGTTAATCCATTCTGGCTACTTCTGATTCTTTTATTTTCCATAATATGCCTAGAAATTCCTTCCAGGATTAGCTGGTTCATCACCTTTCTGGATATTGAGATGGGGCTGACAGCCTTGTAGTACCCTGAGTCTTCTTATTGCCCTCCTTGAAAACAGATGTTCATTTTCCTGTAGTCTTTGGTCACTTCTTCCACTGCCTAGGAGCAATCAAAGATTACCAGGAGTGACCTCACAGTGATATCAGTCAGTTCCCTCAGCACTTGAGATTACACTGCCCTTCAAAACTAAGACAGGAGATCTACTGACAACCAACGGGGCAAAGGCTGAGGTAGGCAACAGTCCTGCTATCGCAGTTACTATTGGCACTTGATCTTACCACATCTGAACCACAAGACAAGGTTTAGGGGAATGATGTCACTTCTAGGAGAAATTGAGGTTCTAGGACAATGGGGCTGGAAGAGGTATGCTTAGGGGATCATGGCAAGGCACTAATACTGCTGCCCCCACACCCTTCTAATCTGGACTACCTATGGAGAAAGGCTGAGGGTTGGGGCTGAGAAGTCTGGAGAAAAAAAGACTCTGGGAAGACCTTGCTGCAGCTTTCCAGTATCTAAAGGGGTATTAAAACAAAGATGGAGATCTGGTTGCCCAGACAAGTTGTGAATGCCCCATCTCTGGAAGCGTTCAAGGTCAGTTTGATTGGGTCATTGAGCAATCTGGTATAAGGAAAGATGTCCCTGCCCTTAGCAGGGGACTGGAACAGATGTTCTTTCTAAGGTCCCTTCCAACACAAACTATTCTATGATCCCATCAGTACCTATGGACTCGTGTATGTACAGTTTTCTTAAGTATTCCCTGACTTGATCTTCTTCCACTAAAGTTAGAACTTCTTTGCTTGCCCTCTTATCTCTGGGATCTGACATTGCCAAAGGCTGGTCTTGCTATAAAGATGGAGGCAAAGTCAGCATTCAGTATTTCAGCCTTTTCCATGCCCTGTTTAAGCAGATCCCCAGTCTCATTGAGCAAAGGGACCACACGTTACCTACTCCTCCTTTTGCTGCCTCTGTGCTAATAGAATCCCCTCCTTTTTTCTCAGACACAATTCCATTTGGGCTTTAGCCTTCCTGACTTCATCCCTAGACGTTTGAACAATGTTTCTATATTCTACCCATATTACCTGTCCTTGCTTCCACCCTCTCTGTGCTTCCTTTTTGTGCTTATTTTTCACCCTCCTCCCTGAGTTCATGTTTCTGAAATCCACCATCTCATGGTCACTGCACCCAAGGCTGCCTTTGATTTTCACATTCCTAACAAGCCCTTCCTTGTTGGTGTATATGAGGTCAAGCAGACCACTGTTCCTTGTTGGATTCTCTGCCACTTGGAGGTGGAAGTTACTGAAGGACTCCAGGAACAACCTGCATGTACTGCTTTTGTCTCTTCAGCAGATATCAGGGTGGTAGAAATCCCCCGTGAGGATGAGGGTTTGTGAATGTGAGACTGCTACTATTTGTCTAAAGAGGGCCTGGTCCACTTGTTCTTCCTGGTTAGGTGACCTACAGCAGACACCTCCTATAAAGTTGCTGATATCTGTCTGCTCTTTAATCCTCACTTGTAGCTGTTTGTTGACTCCTCATCCATCCCCAGAGCTCCATGACTTCCAGCTGCTCTGTCACGTAAAAGACAACACCCCTACTTCAGCTTCGCTTCCTGTCCTTCCTGAGTCTGTAGCCCTCCATCGCAGTACTTGTATCATGGGAACCATCCCACTATTTCTCCATTACCTCAACAAGGTTTTAACACTGTAATCACACACATATCTCTTAACTCATTGCGTTTATTCTCCTGTCCATTGATGTACAGGCACTTTAGAGAAGCACCCCAGTATGCTGAATTGTTGGGAGAGGGTTTGGCAAATTTCTCCTTAATGGTTCCTTGTAGACACTTCCTTGCTGGCATGTAAGTGCTGGATGTGACCTTACTTAAACTCCACTTTGTTGATTATATCATCCCTTCCTGACATATTCCCCAATGTTCTTTTTTGAGAGATTCCATCATATTACCCCTGCCCTTTACTCATATTAATATACAAAATAATTTATTTTACAGTGAGAACAATCATTCACTGGAACAGCTTTCCCAGGAATGTGGTAGCATCCCCATCACTTGGGATTTTTTAAGACATAGCTGGACAAGGTGCTAGATGATGTCATCTAAACTTCATTTTCAATGAAAGGTTAGAATAGATGATATTTTAAGGTACCTTGAAATCTGGGCAGCTCTGTGATTCTATAATCCAGTCTGTCACTCTTTCACAGGACTGCTGGTTACTCTCTTCCCCGCCCACTATTCTTACAAAGCCCTCCTAATGAGAACAGGCATGCCATTGACAAAAACAGAGAGGAGGATCCTTCCCCACAAGCTGACCTGCAAATAGGATCCGATGATACCTGTTGTGAACATGGGTTCTGCAACCACACAGGTGCAGTCTGGACTCAGTGATATATTTTTAACAACCTGACTCCAGGGATGGTTTGGGGATGTCTCATCCCCGGATTGATTTGTACTATAATAAGGAGAGCAGACTGAAAATCACAAAGCAAAAATTTCAAAATTGTGTATTTTGCACTCTGAAAGGGTTAATAAGATTAGGACTGGCAGCTGATATTTCAAAAGTTGGAGTAAATACACAAAATATGCAGATCCAAACCTTAATTCCTTTGCTTATCCACCACATTTGTAACTGCCATTGAGCTATATAACATTTCTTAAAATTAAAACATTTCTAAAATATATACAGCAGCTTGTACTGGCTGAGTATATTTTTCTTTATAAACTGTCTTCAAAAAACCCAGCCATATGGATCTGGATTTTTTACAATATCTTTACTGAGCCAGATCTCTTTAAAAAATAATTAGAACAATGATATCAACAAGGAATGCTGTCAGTTTTTTTAAATGTTTTGACCCAAAAGCATTTAACCCAGATTTATCCAATGTATTCTAAACCAGACAAGTGTTGCATTGATCCCATTGCTTTAGAGTTCTGGTTACATTTTGCAAATACATTTTTGACATTTCTGTAATAAGTACACACCTAGGAGATTAAGAGAAAGAAAAATTGTTGATTACCTATTTGTTACTGTCATATTTTAGTTACTGTCAATAAAATGAAGTCTCTGTGTCTGTTACTGACAGAAAAACATAACCCTTACTTTTAGAAGGTCTGCTTTCATTGCAAAAATAGAGAACAAAACTGCTGATTATTCAACTGACAGTGTTTTTATGTAACTGAAAAGGTGCTAATTGAAAACATGTTAGATTGATTTAGAAACACAAGGCTCAATTACCAAGTAAAATTTTGGATAATTAAAGGAGTATTTTACATCCAAGATGAAATGTACTTACTTTGCAATGGAATAGGGGCTTTGTGAGAGTGAGTCAGAATTTCATCCTTATGTGTTTCACTGTCAAAATGATTTAGACAAGAACCCTGAGTACTTCAGCTATGTCTTCATAGAAATCCATCAGTAATTATTACTTTTCACAACATAGAACCTAGAACATAAATAGCAAGGTTGCTTTATCACCATACTTATCCAAGGATTTTTACAATAAGCTTCTATTTTTTGGTTTTCTCTCACATTGTTTTATATCCAAATTTATATCCTATATTTATATCCAGATTTGTAAAGATTTTTTTTATGAAATTGAAACTTAAATCTACTTCCTTCCTCATGTGTCTTCTTCATTAGACGTGTCTCTTGCAGAGGATTGCAGTGTGCTTTGTGACCCTGCACAGCATTGCACCCCGCTATGCAAAGACGAGACTTAAGGAAATTGAGGTCGGATCCTTGATATTTTTTTGAGAGCTGTCACAAAGATGAAGGAGACATAGATACACCGGCATGTATATTCATTTTAAACAGAGTAATAGGTCTTACTCTGAAGAGTCTGGTACCTAATATGTATCAGCTACAGTGGAAATAAATATGGGTCTGCAGTAACTAATGGTTCCCATAAAGAGTTATGGATTGCATAAAAGAGGAGTTATGCATCTTGAATTTGTCTGAAAACAAATATTGTTTCTATTTCAGTCACAGAGAGAACTGAGCAATGATAAGTCCTTGTCTCATCAAAATTCATTTTCTGTCTCTCTTGCTGTGGAGCCTCCACCGCCATCTGGTATATTTTATTTTCTTCCTCTTCAGATGCCTATTCTTAAGAGCCAGCTGCTATACAGCCCTCAATCTCTCAACACATTTCTCCAAAAGTTCCAGGCTCGAGTTACAGCAGCTAGTCTGTTCACTGTTGGGTTGTCTTTAACTTACATGGGCTCACAGAACCCAATATCAGAGGTTCTGTGGATGAAATGATAGGCTTTTAAGCCTAGTATTATAAAAGCTAAACATGAACTAGGCAAGTGAATAAAAAATCAGGACTCAATTATAAAAGAGATGATTGGACTTTATTCAAGTATCTCAGAATCCATCTCTTATTACTTCTGCATGAATACACAAATGATCCTTGCAGATTATCCAAAAAGGCATTTTGGACCCTAATTCTGCACCAACTATTAGTGAATGTTCAGTAATAGGAAGAATTACTAAGAAGCAGATTGTAATTTACAATATCAAATTAACTTCAACTAATTTACCATGCAAATGAAAAATCATAAGTCATTTGGCCTATTGTCTTTCTCCCTTCTCTACACCCATAGATTTTTCACCAGTGATAGTTGCAGATGCAGTTCCAGCCTGGATACTAGATGTTATCTAAATGCTGATGACACTTCAAAATGGGCTTGGCCCAGAACCTCAGGAAATTGGATCATCTTTGCAAGCTGACTTTGGGGTACTTTGAAATAATAATAAACCACAATTTTATTAGTGGAATTATACCTTAGTCATGCTACATGGAATATGGCAATACAGAATATGTCTGTATTAGCAAGTAATTTAGTAAGAACAAGAACCCTCCCTTGGCACAAATGTGGTAGATTTGTACAGGAGGAGGTTGAGAATTGCATTTAGATTTGGACCAATATGTGGCGAGTGGAGAAAGAAACACTACATCTGATAACATGCAAGAGGTCTTTTATAAACTAAGGTAGCAGAATACTAAAATATGAAAAAATGAAATATCAGTAGGTACCATTGGTGCCTACTGATTTAAGAAAAAGTGAAACTTTTTTTAAGAATCCAAGCTGCTTGAATGCAAACTTGACATTAAAAAGGCATTTAAAAGCTGTTTTTTTTATTGAAAGGGGGTTTGAGATTCCTTAATATCAGCCTGTGTCTTTTGCTGGTCAATACTGTAGGAATAATTATTATAATATCAATAACATACCTTTTTTTTACTTTGTTTTTCTTTTCTTCTCTAAAATCCTTCTGAAATTACTCTATAAAAAAATTATTGAAAGGTCCTGAACTCTAAACCCTTGAGAGTCTTCTTTAGGCAATCAATGAGCTCAGGACAATAAAGGGTAATACTATTCCACTGTGGATCAAGCATTTTCTGGTCTCATTCAACCCCCCAGTTTCATCAGATAGCCATAGCCTTAGTTCAAAGCTCATTCTTCTGTGAATATTTAAAAGTTGTATACTATAATTATCAAATACTGTAGTATTTGATTAGGGAGGCACCCACTACAGGTTTGCTGTTATGGAAAGCACATTAAGTGTCACATCTGACTGAATTAACTTTTATATTTGGTTTGCAATTTTCTTATGGAAGATGGAAAATTTTTCTTTATTTTTAAGAAAATATATGAACAAGATTCACCACTAGTTATGAAAGTTATTCTGGCTTTCCTTCTGGTTAGCTGCCTGGAGAGTGCTGAGGAATAACAGGAGTATTTATAGGAGAGAATTTGAAGCAATTCTCTAAAAGCTGGGACAGAAGATTACTTGGATACAAGTTCCCAGTCAGAATAGATTTTCTGCCCATCAAATGAGATCCACACCAATTCTTTCAAGAACCATTAATTCTCATAGCATTCAGGCTTTTAGAATTAGTTCACCAGTACTGAATAAAAAGGTTTTTATAAGACTGACCAGGATTGTACCAGCTCTAAAGCTTTTATCAGTAATTAACAGACACATACAGGTGGAAGGTTACCATGAGTGATTGGTTTATGATATTCTTCCCTGCACACACATATTTTTTTTTTCTCTTTATTTATTTTTTCTTTTTTTCCCCCTCTTTTATGGGTAAATACGATGCTTTAGTATGCTGAGTAAATTTCTGGGCATGTTGAATTTTGTTACCTTGACTACTGCAGCCACTTACTTTCTAACCTTTTGTTTCTGTTATTGCAGCTCTCACCTTCATCCAGCAACTGTCACAAAAATAATTTTCCTTTGTCGGTGCTCAGATCACATCATTCCCTGGCTCTGTAGCTCCCTGCATTGCTGACTTATCTTCTGAATCAGAGCTATATGTTTTATCTCAACTGACAAGACCTTTTAGAAATAGCTTACATTTCCATTTTAGATAATAATTAGGTGTCTGATTCAAGTTTATTTTTCTCTGGGTCACCTTTCCCAGATGTAGTTTTTTTGAAGTTTTCATCACATGATGAAGTCAGTCCCAAATAGCTGGTTGATGCAAACATACAGAGTGTCTTTATTGTTTACTCTACCCTGTGGTTAATCATTTGAAGCAGAAGAAATTCCAGGAGTTGAGGTAAACCAAGAGACAGAGAATCGACATCACAGATGTGCAGTTACTGATTTTGCCAATTCCTTAACTGACCAAAATACTGAAAATATTTGTGACTGCTTTTTTCAGGGGACAAGAGTCAGAACAAGAAACACAGACATCAATTTTAAAGAACAAGTGTATAAATAGAACAAGTGTATAAATTTACCATAGTGCAAAACAGCAAAGAATTACACAAGAAGCAAAGAATTACAAAAGGATAAACTTAGCAATGAACCTAATCATTACTACAAGGACTGTCTATAATGATTAAGAAAAACATATCACCAGATACCCTTTAATACATTACCATCATCAGCATCATCCAGACCCTCATGTCAGATGGGGAACCCCGATGAGAGCGAAGGGCTGGAGAACCACTCCCGGTAACTGGGAAATCCTGCGCAGTGCATCCATTCATAGGTGAGGTCTCCATCTGTAGCAGGGTGAATTTATGCTGATACTTTTGGTCTGTGTTTGGCCCCAGCCACCTGTACTAGTTTATATTCTCCCTGCCAAGTTCACTGATAAAACAGTGAATTTGTCCTTGGAGGGAGAACTTCTGTATAAACTATTTTAATTGGTGTTCTACTATTGGTTCATTGTCTGCCAAGGGCATTTGAAGGAGAAATTGAAGAGGAGGGGAGGAAGGCTCAACCCCCGACTGAATTAGAAAAGACCCCCAAAGCATACTGCGCGTGCATTAGGGGATTTCCAAAGTTCTCACGCATGCGCTGAAGGGATGAACTTACATAACCAAGAGGGTGGGACTTAATAACCAAGAGGGTGGGATTGAGAACCTCTGGCTGGGCGATGATGACCACTCCTGCCTAGGCTGAGGTCACTCAGTTAATTGTATAAAAGCAGACAGTGCTTTCTTGGAGGGAGCTAGCTTCACACCAAGGACAACGTTGCCTTTTGGCGGGGACGCCTGCCAGTTTGTGAATTTACTGACTCTCCAAGGATACAGCTTCTTCTATGGGTAATTATAGGCATGCTAGATCAGTAAGATAACTTTATGGGCAGCAGCTGAGTAACTGGGGAGGTCGTACTGGGGGTTTATTCCTCTCCTTCTTCCTCCCTTTTGGGTTTGTTCGTTTTGTTGGCCTCCTCTTGGTAATAAATGTCAGCTTTGTTGAGCTTGCAATGGTGTCATACTTTTAGATTCAGTGTGGTCTGAACCCCTCCCTAATACACCATCTTTGCTGTGAAAGGATCCAGCTTTTATACTGTTAAACAAACAATCTTACATCACTATTTAGTGTGGAAAATATCTGGCTCTCTTCTCTCCTTGGGTTTCACCCAAAGGCTGGCCAGGGCTCAGAGGAAAATCAAGGGAGTCACTTTGGACCATCTACTCTCAAACAAGACCAGACATCTACTTCCATGGCCTTGACCAGTCTCTAAATATAGACAGATAGATACATTCATATCCCATTAATGAGCAGATAAAAATCGTCACTAATAAACGGATATCTTACTAACAAGCATACATGTTTACAAAGGTGTAGTCTTATCAGACTATGTATTTTACTAATGATTTTACAGAATTTTGGCTAATAAGCAGATATATGGCTAAATATAACATTAGGTTGGAAGGTTCATCTAGAGGTCAGCTGTGACGCAGGACCTATTGTTCAGGTCTCAACACTTCACTGCCAAGCCAAAATTAATTTTTTCTTATTGTGATGGCAACTAGAAGAAGAGACACTTCTGTCTACTTCGAGCATGTTTTTTTCAATTGAACAGTTGCAGAAGAGATGTAGCTTTTTTTCTTTTTTAATTGGAGGAAGAAGTAATCACTATGTTGGAAATAAACATTTGCACTTTGAACTTCTCATCCTTTTTTTTTTTTTATGAATAAATCATGGCGACATTCAACAGGAATTTGCAAGTAGTCATATTTTTCATTGAAATAGTTAAAAACAAATCCAATGAGTCCATTTGGTAGTCTTAATCTGCATAACACTTTTGCCTGAGGATCTGACTGTGCATGAAAATCTTCTTCCTAGTAATGATAATTAACACTGCTGTGCTGCATGGAGTACAGTTCCAGCATCTAAGACTGGTGTGATTTAACCTGTACTTAAAATAGACGTGTGTTTTGCAGGTCCAAGCAAGCTCAGCAGTCACAGGAAGACATAAGTACTGTGCTTAGATGTTCATTTACCCTCCTCTCAGCTTGGATTTTTTCTCTTTACTGAACCAATCTTTTGGGTGTCTTATACCACCCCTCAGCATCTCTTATCCCTTCATGATACTTTGTCTTGAAGAATGACTAGAGTTACTTCAGCTATAAACGGGTATTGAGTATTTCACAAAACAACAGACTAACTTACATACTTCTGAATTCCTTCTCTGAGGCTTTTTTGAGTATATCTGTCTGAAACTTTTGCTATTTGCCTTCACATACTGTTTCAAAAGAGAAAAAAAAAAAAAGACCAGTTTTTTTTTTTGTCATCTGAGAGATAGCAAAACATTTGACAAAGTTTGCCCATGTTACAAATAGATAAGCAAAGAATCATTAAAACAATCTTGGGATTAGACATTTTGGAAGCAATATCTAATCTTAGAAAGTAAATTACAATAGAATCCAAGATGATACAGATGAATAGATGTTCATACAGTGATATCAGCATGGGAATTTAGACAAGTGATAACATTAGAAGACAATTTACAACTTTAAAAAATACTTTTCCTGATAGTAACACACTTGAGGTTTAGGAGTTAAGTGAGGTGAGCCAGGCACACATAAGAGGGTTTTCTGTTGCTCTTTGGAGGTTGGAATTTTTTCACTTTTTACAATGTGGAACAATTCCAAAAGATTTTAAATAAGAATGAATCTGATAATCTTTTCCTACAGCATTTGAAGTAATAAAATATAACAAGGAGAATATTATGGAGAAAAAAAAAAATCACAAGAAACCTCACATTTCAAGAACAGGAAATTGTTAATTCATTAACTTAGAATCTAATCAGTCTAAGGATGGCTTCTTCTGGACCAAGCCATGCCGGTAAGTTGCTATTCTAACTGCTTTCTCCCTGTTCCCTACTGGAAATTATTGCCACCAATGATCTGTCAGGAACTTAGTTCATAAGTATATCTTGTAATATGCTTCAGGCAATAATACTCAGACAAGCTGGAGCCACCATTACAGACTGTTTAAGGAAGGCTGTCTGATTTTTGCCTGAAGCAAATGAAAGACATTTGCTGTTCTCCTGGAAACAGTGAAGAACTGAAAGTAATCACTTCCACTGGCACACCTGTGTCAACTGGGAATGCATTTGTCCACTGTTGTACAGAACTTGATTCTGCTTCTCTTGCTCTGACAAAATAGTACCATATTATGCAAATATTTTCATGAATTGAGATAGCACTCCGTCTTTAGACATTTTGCTTGATGGCACAGTCACCTTTACATAACTGTTATCCTGTGAACAATCCTGAGAGTGTCAGTTTTCAGAAACCTATCCCCTTCAGTACTAAGGTCAAAATTATTAATCAGAGGCATAAATAAAAAATTAAACCTGGGGAACTTTTGGATATTAGAGTGGTAGTATGTTTCAGAAAATGCATAAAACTTCTTAATTAGAAATTAGAAATTAAGAAATTGGAAATCTTACTAGATTTCCATTTTTACTGACAGTGTATGTGTTATGGGTTAAACAGGTTAGTTTGACCCTTCACAGACGAATGCAGAAAGTCCTGTGTTCTTCAATTTATGGGAGACTAGGTTGTATATTACAGGCCTATTCAGTGGAGTCAACTAAAGTTTCTGTAATTTTAAGTTGATTCCTGCTTTTTTTAAGTGGATTCCTGTTTTTTTTGTTTGTTTGTTTGTTTGTTTTTTAATGTAGAAAGACATAGTCTGTCTTTTATTTAGTATTATAACTAAACAAAATGAAATTGAGGGAGTGGGGACATGAGAAAAACAATGAAACAGAGTGAATATTCAAGGCCCTGACTGAAAAGAAACTTTTAAGATCACAGCATAATTTCTTTTGGAAAAGATCTTGGGGGACTTGAGACAAGTCCAATCTCCTGCTCACAACAGGGTCACACAGGTGATTGTACCAGGTTCCTTAGGTTTTCATCGGGTCAGCACTTGAAAATCTCCAAGGATGGACACTGCACAACCTGTCTGGGCCACCTGCACCACTGCCCTACTGTCCTTATAGGGGAAAATCCTTATCATTATATCCAATCTGAACTTCTCTTGTTTCAATTTATGCCTATTGCCTCTCTGATGCCTTGCACAGCTGTGTAGAGTCTAATGCTGTCTCATCAGTGATCTCCCATTAGCACTGCAGCTGCGGTTATGTTCCCCCTAAAGCCATCTCTGCTCCAGACTGACTGAGCCCAGCTACTCCAGCCTCTCCTCACAGGGTAAGTACTCAAGTCCCCACCATCTCAGAGGCCTCGCCTGAAACCTCTCCAACTTATCCATGTTTTTCCTGTAGTGGGGAGTCACCTGCTGTGGAGCCAGAAGAGTTCTGGTCAATTCTATGTGTGTAACCAAGATAGTCAGAACCTGCAGATGCAGTGGGGCTGTGGTCCTCAAGTCTCATATGCCCAGGTGCCACCAACAGGGGGCCAGGGGAAGTTACTGGACAAACTGGCTGTCTGGAGGCATCCATATTTTGCATACATGTATATATCCTATAGATATGAATATACAAACACGTTCTTACTAGTGTACCTCATCCTGCTCAACCACAGAAGGGAGCAGGGTGAGACTTTTGGTGCTGTTTGCGTGTTTGTGAGTACTCTTTTCTGTCTGTAATCGGTGTGGCCAACTGGGTGTGTATACATATAGGTATACATGTATGGTGTATACCACTGCTCCATGTATGTGTGTGACTGCTTGGAATACATGTTCACTTTCACCAGTGGTTGAACCCGAGGGCAAAGAGCTGGGGCACTTCACCACTCTCAAGCTGTTGGGTCCAGCCTGATTTCCCGTAATATTAAACTTTGAAAAAGCTTCTTAGTAGAAGTGGTGAACACTGAATTATTGAGAACATATTACAGGGAACCATCTTACTGCATCAGGAAGGTGATTTGATAATATAATCAGCCATTACATAAAGCCACAACAATTATGTTTTTGGCAGAAACATGCATTTGTATTTGTGATTTTTATTAACAAATCTTTGCTTATAGAAAAGGAAGAAGATTGGCCTGTTCATAGAAAATTTATGCATTATAAGTTGATATAAATCAACAAAGTTCTCTTAAAACCGAATATATATACTAGATAACATTTCAGTGGCATTTGTAATAATGTGATCTTTGATCAGTCACAGGAAGGTAGAGGTATAAGGGCAAGAAAATGTGCTACAATTCGATACATAGACAAGTGGATTTGCATTTCTCTCCTAGTTTCTAATTTTAAAAGGGAGCTGAGAGCATTGTAATTGCTGATTTTTAGGTATTCTGTCTCTCAATGAATAGATCTAAAAATATGTGCACTAAAAGAATACAAGCTTACTTAGCATGCCCTCTAATTTCTTTATGTTCACTCTACCATGAAGACATTGAAAGGGATTCTTTTCATGCATGCTTATAAAAGCAGGATGTGTTCTAGCATGTAAAGTGAATTTCAGAAACACATGAAACTAAAGCTGCAATAGATTAAATTGTACCCCCAAATCAAATACTACTGACCTAATTAACAAGTTGAATTAAGAACCATCAAGTATTCATCAAGTAGATTTTCCTTTTCATTTATCTCTCTAATCACGTAATCCTCAGAGTACCAGCCAAGTTCCTTGGTCACATCAAATATTATGAGGATAATTAAACTAAAGTGAGAACTGAAATTCTTTTTAGAATTCACTCATACCAAAGTGATAAAACTTGGTAGTACCTGTGTTTGACAGTAAAAGAGTTTCTGAATTTCCTAGTAAATCTTATGGGCCACAAACTGGATGTGTTTAAAATTCAATTTTCTCCACTGTTTAGCAGAGACATTAGGACCTCCCAGCTGATAGATATCGGTTTTGCCTGGGTAATAAGGCTATTTATGTTCTCTAATAGCTAAGAAATTTCTTACTGCCAGATGAAGATGTAATGTCTTTGCTATAATCTTTTTATTATTTGCAATTTTATTCAATATCTATATTCAGACTTATATGTGTTCCCTCTGTCTTTCATTCTTGGTTCTAACAGTCATAGGTGAATTTCCAGGTTCCACAGGTTGCATGAAGAAGGTTTCTTTAGGCTACTTCCAGAAGTCAGAATTTTAGGTTTTTTCAAAAATATTCAGCTGTGCAGTCAAGACACTCAACATACATATAAAATTTAGGAAGCAAATCAGAAGCTAATGCGAGAAAAACAAATCTTACAATGAGTCATTTCTTTCCTAATGTCTCAAAGGACCTAGGCATCAGTGAAAAACCTTCCAGGGTTTCCTGCTGGAGTGCATCAGATGTGTTTTCAAATATAAGTTTTATTGGCTCATTCATTTTCAAAGAAAGATAGTCAGGTCTTCAAGTGCATCCTTCTCCTCACACACCCCCTCTCTGTCTTTTGATTGTCTTTGATGGGCAGTGTGATTTGCCCTAAGAAAAGAACACCAGGTGGGAATTGTCCTAAGATAAAAATATTACTTATGCAGAAAATGCATAACTGATGTGTTCCAGAGATGGGGGAACTGTGATGATTACAATTGACTTTGGTACACATGGATCTGCAAAAGGGTATTAATTGCTGCTGCAAACTGGTCCAATAGGGCAAACTGATATCCTGAAGTTTCAGGCAGCTTTTGGGTGGATCCACTGGAAGGGACACCTGCAGAGTATGTCCAGCCCAAAGATGGGGGACACTCATTTTTAGATCAGTGAATAAAAGCTCTAAAATCTGGTCACATACAGAGATAAAATCCTTAAGTAGCTACATAGGTGCTTCGTTGCTTTGTAATTGTAAATTCTACAAGGCCAAAGATTGTAAACCTGTATGTTTCTAGCTGAACCTGTTTACACCAAAATCCTTTAGACCTGCTTATATTATATATTGCATTGGTAACATATAGATACTGTAATAGCAATAAATTTGATCATAATCATTCCAATAATCACACTTGAACCTGACCGGGGGTCTTCTTTCTACTACTCTGCTGCACGCATCTCTAGGCATTCACTGAAAGAAATCTTGCTTTTAAAGGACTTCTCATCCTAGATGTACCTAGAAGATGCAGAGCATATTTTACATTGAGTTTATCTGTCAGTAATTGGCCTTAACTGGGTGATGACTGTGATCTAAATTCAAGATCCTTCCAAGTCACCTTGGAGAAGTGATTTGAAATGTAACTTACTTTCAGTCCTTTACTTTGATAAGACTGGCTTGGGATATACTTCTGAGTACCTCATAATTAAGTAGTGGTCATAATCAACCATATCTTATGGTAGAGGTTGGAAGGGACTCATATCTTTTATTTTTCTGTTTTTTTCCAACTAATTTTTGGCTGATTTATCTTTTTTCTTTTTCTCTCTTGTTTCCAATTGTGGCAGTCAGAGGATGACAGTCTTTCTCGAACTGCTATGGCCAAGGGATCAACTATATATTAATCTAAATAATGCCTTGCTTTTGTCAGCTCTTTCAGGAATCATAATTTTATAGAATCATTAAGGTTGCAAAGACCTCCAAGATCATCAGGTCCAACCTTTGACCAAACAATGCTATGTCAACTAAACCACAGTACTAATTGCCACATCAAGTCCTTTCTTGAATACCTTTAGGGATGAATACACCGTCACTTCCATGGGCTGACTGTTTCAGTATTTGACAACTGTTTCAGTAAAGAAATTCTTCCTAATAACCAACTCAAACCTTCCCTCACACAACTTGAGGTTTTTCCTCTTGTCCTGTTGCTTGTTACCTGGGAGAAAAGACCAACACTCACCTCACTAAAACCTCCTTTCAGGTAATTGTAGAGGGCAATAAGGTCTACCCTGAGCCTCCTTTTCTCCAGACTAAAGAACCTTAGTTCTCTCAGCTGCTCCTCATTAGACTTGTGCTCCAAACCCTTCCCCATCTCTGTTGCACTTCTCTGGACACATTTCAACACCTCAATGTCTTTCTTGAAGTCAGAGACCCAAAACCGAACAAACAATTTGAGATGCGGCCTCATCAGGGCTGAATACAAGTGAATGATGACTTCCCTAGTGCTGGCTAGATCTTAGTGCTTCTAAAAGTGAATTTAGGATAGATCAGTCTCAGTGGAGAGTGAAAATAAATGAAATGTCTCAAAAAATATATAAGTGAAAAAAAAAATCAAATTTGTCTTTACAGGAATAACATTGATGATTTTCTATTCCCTTATTTCTAAAAAAATTGACTCAAAAGCTGTTTGTTAGTGATGTCATGATCAAATCAATCGTGTAAGAAATAGGCCTGCATATCTTTTTCTAATATCACTTCCACTTCATAGCAACAACACTGTCCTCCACACAAAATATTCCCACAGGGTTAAGAAATCTGACACTTAGGTCTTGCTTTTAGGAAAGTCCAACATCTTCATTAATGTCCTCTTGAAGTTCGTATCAGTACAGCAATATATTAATGTAAATTTAGAATGCATTTTATTATCTAAATATTAAATGAAATGCACATTTGTATTTTTCACAGTTGTGGCTACATTTGCCATTCTGTACGTCAATGAATTTCATCTAGTTACCTTACACATAAATTATAAAAAAAATTTGTAGTCATATGTCTAAAAATATGTTCAGTTAGGACATGTAAATAAGTATTATAAGGAATGCTTAAATATATAACACAATTTAAAATTCATTAAATGTCTAATAAAAGCTTTGGATCAGGTACATTCATGTATATCAGTGTATAATCATTTTTTAAATAACAATGTGGATGTGAACTAACTACAATATTGCACTTAATATTTTATTTTTCATGTGTACACTAAACCTTGAGCTTCTACCCCAGATCATCTAGTAATTTCTAATTGATACTGTTCTCTGAGCCACTGCAGAGGGTAAATTGTTTATCAATTTTTTCAGGATGACTGAGAAATTTTTAATGGCTTTTGACTCATTTTATAATCTCAGTATATGAACTGACTTTTTACCTGGGGCTACAATACAGGTTCCTTCTTATGAATGTTTTGAACATCTACTTAATATTTCAGGAAAACAAAATTGTACTTTGGAATGTGTATGTTTATAATTACACATTAATAAGTTTTTATGTATATATGTATGTATATAAAATTATTTTGTTACCAGACCTTTATTTTGCATCTAAATCAGAAATATCAGTCTTTTGAGTTTGGTTCACCTTTTACTTCTCCCTTGAGTACCTTTTACTTCTCCTTTGATCCCATAGATCAAAGGAATTATAACTGGAGAAGATCTATCAGTTCATGTACTTCAAACCCTGGGAACAAACATAGGTTTGTTATTTACACTATTTTTTGTATGCTACCTATTATCATTATAAATGTCTCAAGTGACAGAGTTGGAATACTTCCCATGAAAATTTTATAAATAATTTTAAATCTATCACTGGCAAGTAGTTTTCCTCAAATATAGTATTTTTTCTGTCTTTAATATCAGCTGTTACTACTGGTAATGACACAGTACTATCACAGATTGCTCATATTATCCCTAACTAGTCATATCCTTCAAAAAATGTACCTTCTACTAAGCGAGCTTTGTTATTTCACTTTTTAAATTTACCATTTCTGTAAATCTTTTCTATTTGTTACCTTTTAATATAGACTTTGTTCACATGAGTGTGAGTGAACAATTATAACAATTGAAGAAAATAGAGAAATTACACAATTTAGTACAATGGTAGGTTTGGACATATTTTTTTTCCAATTCTTTTCCCAAATTTAACACAAACCCTTATATAGTCCAGTGAATAAATAATGTGAATAAGATGATGTAGATCCATGAAACTCCCCAAAAAATATCTTCTATAACTCACTCTTGTTATTTGTATTGCTACTCTGTTCATTGTGACTCTTTCTGCTGTTGACATGTATTTACAATGTGTGAGCTTCTTAAATAATGTTTTAATCTCTTCTCAGCATTCATCTCCCTCTGAAAAAAATAAGACCATAATGAAAAATTCCTCAGCAGTCACAAATATGATTTTATAGCTTTATCTGTGTAGTTACTCTAATTTTAGGTAATTCGGATTTGGTTTAGGGAGATGATTTCTTTATTCTCATGAATTGTATGTTGCTAAATTCTATTTTGCTGCTACACATGTTAAATAAAGTAATCCTCTGTAATCCTTAAACCCACAAATAAAATATGTGTTATCACTTTAGTGACAAGAAATTGTATTAATTTAACAATGTATGTCTCAGAAATTGTTGATCCCTGTATGGTCTTGTATAGTCTTGAATTTATTCTAGACCATGTTCCCTGAAATAACAAACATTTTACCCGTGAGGTGATTGATGTGTGACTTTAGTATTATTTTAGCTTTTTTTGGAATTGGGGTTTTACCCTAAATCTCATACAAACTAAAAAGCGTTTATTGGTAACTGACTGTGAGGAACAGTAGGGAAAGAAGCATTTGCAAAAATTAACAATCGATCATTTGAAATTTTCAAAAAGCACCAACAGCATCCAAAGAGAAAGAACCCATCACCTTCAATATCATACTACTCCCAGTGAAGGGGACTTTGAATTGTGACAACCTTGTGTAAAAACAGAAAAGAAAGACGAGCACAGAAGAGAAATGACGTTCAAAAATTTATGCATATACTTTTAAACTGCATTTTAATAGAAATTAGAAGTAATTGCCAGTTTGCTCGTTTGTTTTTTTCCCTGGAAATGTTACTATCATAAATATACTAACATAGGGCAAACATCAGTTTTTCACCATGTTTTGAGGGTGAGAGTATCGTAGGGGGCTCCAAGCATCCTAAGAAATGTAGAGGAAAAAATTATTTTTATCCTATCCATAAGAGAGAGGTAAACTAGGATAGTAAGCCAAAATAACAGTACTGGAGCATCATTGTGCCTCTCTCCCTTGCCTGCCATAGTGACAGGTGCAGAGACCCAACTCTTCCCTCATTAGCAGCAGTCTCTGAGACTCTGGGTTTTCAGGACTCTGGCATAAATAAACTAGGCAGCAGGCTTGTGGCTGTTTTCCTGCCCTTGATTGTATACTGCTCTTCACATCTGCTTACTTTTCTTGTGCCAAAGGAGAATTCTAGATATTTCTCATACGCTTCCCTACTCCCACCTCCCTCCCTGCATCTTTGGCACTTTCTGAATTCTTTCTGAATTTTATGTAAGGATTCACTTGAAGCACCCTACAGTTCCTAACATCTAAGTAAAACATTTTTATTAGGAAATTATTTTCAAGACATAGGTACACAATTAGGATTAAAACGTGGTATTTTCAAATTCTTTTACATCTTTAGTTTTATTATTGTATTCTAGTGCTATAGAAATCACATATACTAATCATTCAAAAATGAAAAGACATAAACATGCACTTCTAAACTGAGTCCTTAAAAATTTACATAGCTCTTTAGTGTTTGGCAAAGCAGGAAATATCTACCATGATAATAATGATAATATTAATCAATTGTTGCAATCAGAATATTTAGTAAGAGCTACAGTACCATCAAAATTGTTCAGATTGCATTATAGTATTTCAATTTCCATAATCATTTAGCCTGCTGTTGTCTTTGGTTTTACTAGTCTGAATACATTAATTTTCAGCTGGTTTAAATTAGATAGTTAAATTAAAGCATTGTCAATTTGTTCTTATGGCAGAATAAAATTAAAGTAAGAAACATAGATGTGTTGTAATGATAATATAGTTTTAAAGATGCTCCCGAATGCCAAAAATACACATTGTCACTAGCCAAATAAACTTAATGACACTCACAAAATAGTATTGATGAAGGCTATTAACAAGATGTTCTCTTTAAAATCAAATTGTTGTTCAAAAAGAAATTATATTATTGAATTTAACTGGCTGAATGCACACATTACTTTTGCAAGTACTTTAGATAAAGCAAATATAAGAACAAAGCATAGTAGTACCAATTAGTATTGCCACATGCTCGAACACTTGTTTCCTTGATATTTAAGTTTAAAGTTCTTGGGAATACTAGAACACCAATATTGTGTTTAAATATTAATTTAACAGGAAGGAAATCAGTAGACAAGAAGTAAGAAGTCAGAAATTTTTTATCTTCAGGAAGCATTGTAGTGTTTGGTAATAGCCTATCTGATGGCCTCTTGCTCATACCAAATAGCTGTGTGTATAGCCACTGGTAGCCATGCTTAGGTATCAGCACATCAGATATGCTTGTCAGGACTGAAATCTTGTTCTTGATACATGAAGGGGAGGTTTGTTTTTTTTTCAAGAAGACCCTTTTTTCTTTTATAATCTCAGTGGGCTATTGCCAGTATAAAGTAAGAACTATTTGTATTATATGCTTGCTTTTAAATTTTGTCTCTCCAAATTTTATCTTTAGCAGCATTTAAAAGCTATTCATATATCTGCTGACTATAAGATTTTTAGGTTTCTATTCAACTTCTCAAATTTAGAGTTAATTACCATTCAACTTTTTTTGAGTTAGAAATCATTTATAGTAAACTTCACATGCCTATTCCTTTTTGAGAGCATAAGAACCTTCCTATGTCTACCATATGTGCAGGTCATGTTGTACCATCTTTGTGTCAAGAGAGACAAAAAATGCATACCTAGCTGAATTCAGTGACAGCAAAGCTGTAAGAGTGTGGTGCAAAAGTCCTGGAGTAGGAAGGACAAAAACAGCTGAAGTCTTGGCACTTCCTCTGGTTTGGCTTGGTCCCAGTGGAGGAACTTGGGAAATACTCAAGATATTCCTTTGCATACATCTTAGCAGTGGGCAACCTGCCATCACCTTTTCAAACCCAGTCCCAATTTTTCTACAAAAGTATTAAAAAACCTAACTGAAAGAATTTAAACTTATATTTTCAAATATAACTCTGAATTACTCCATTTCTGGAGTGTCCTGCTCGAGAAGATTTTTAAAATGCTTTAGGGTTTTGGGGATAGGTTGAGTGACTGCTTTGCACTTCTAGAAAGAACATGCTTTGGAGGTGCAGTTCTGGCATCAGTAGTGCTATAAGATCCTGCTTAGATTAATAAATATGTGGACAAAACAAAACCCTGTAAGCATGCTTTCACATATCAACTCAATAGCCACCTATACTTTTTAGCAGGCAATGAAACATACTGGTGTGGTTTATTTTTGCTTAGTAATTCAGCTATGCATCTTACTATTTTGCTTCTCCTGTTTAGAGGGTAGAGGTGTTTCAAACTACTGTCTCTGTAGTTTGAAAACCATTTATGTTTGAATCTCACAGTGCACTATGCACTCTTTTTCAAATTCAAATTCACTTAATTCATTTAACTACAGAAAATCATCTTCCTCTGGAGATTAGTGCAAGAGGTCACTTCTATCACATCAAACATTTTAATCATTGTGATTGAGATTGTCTCCAGTGCTTACTGCTGAAAATGTATAATTTTCCTATCTTGTTACTTTAAGAGGATTATATTGCCATGGTCTTTTTATTGCTACATTTGGAGTGTATTTTTACATCTTGGAGAAAATCACTGGTTTGGATTGGGGGGGGGTGTGCGTGTGTGCATATTGGTTCTTCACACGATATTACACACAGGTAGTTACTTCCATACATTGAAGCAGAGAAATTATACTAATACCTAACAAGAATGCATATCTATTCCTAAATGTAGTAAAGGTGGAGTAATTTTCTTGTCATTTTAAAATACTAGACAGAGTAGTCTAAACCTTTTTGATCAACTGAAGCAGAAAAAAAAACATAAATCTGTGATGAACTTCTGATATGATATGAATAACAGGAATTAGGGATACTGGAAGACATTTCTTTCTACAGATATTAAAGTTCTTAATAGAAAGTCAAAAAGTGATAATGCCCTTCAAGTTTATTTCTTATTTTTCCCATGAGAAAAATATTTTTAACATTAGGATATCTTATCATTCTAGATCAATAGTCATATGAACATGACAGCAAATATTCAATCATGCCCAAACCACATATAAAACTTTTAATTGCATTTGTTCAACACCGATGGTCTACAAAGATGTGTCAGACAAGCGGGACCCTATTTTATGACAAAATTAAAGTGAATCTATTTGGAGCATCATACTTGAGTGCTGTAATAGCATGAGCTGACATTTCTAAATGACACAACCTGTGTGGTTTCCAGTAGCACTGTAGTCATTTGAGTCAGATCTGGAAGACGCATAATTATTGCCTTGGGTACTATGTGTACACTGTTCTGTACTATGTGTCTTCTGGCCCAGAGCTACTAGGTTTGATGGAAGTTCAGGGATCTGCACTGCAGTGTGATTTGTGATGTGGGTAGGTCCCAAAAGAATCTGTTTTATTTGTTGTAGCAAAACAGAGGTCAAGAGGGATATGATTGCTTGCTATAAGTATATGAGGGAGACAAATGCCAAAGAAGGAAAAAAAACCCAAAACTCTTTAAGCTAAAGGACAATGTTGGCACAAGAACAACTTGTTTAAATATCCTTGAACGAATTTAGGCTCCAAATCAGGATATATTTTTCAACCAGAAGTTAGCTTTCTGACAGCTACAAGTAGGCATACAGAATATGAGCTATTGCTAAGGTGGAATCTACCCATTTGTGAAGGAGACTGTTTTTTGCAGCCAACTGAAACAGCAGAAATAAGCTCTAGAGGACTTCTCCAGTTCTCATATCAACTCTGACCCCTCCCCTCCCAAATGACAGTTTAAGACATTAAACCACGTTTGCCAAACTTACCATTCAGCATCTAACAGTATCTGGTTCTTGTAACTCATTGTACTGACAGTGGAAAGCAGAAGTGATATGCAGAAAGCTGCCCTGTTCACTATAAGTTTGATTGTCTTGGGCAAGTACTTCCTCTCTTTGCTTTTCATCCATAATGCACAACAAGAATTTATATTTATGTACCTAAATTCAGTGGTATCAGACTGACCATTGTTATTACATTTCTGTTTTTTTCTCTGGCCCTTAATTATTTCTTGATATATGCTTGGACTACACAGCCTTGTTAAGAATTTGTCATGGTTTCAAGCTTACTGCAATAAAAACTCCCTAATAACTTAATAATGGCAATACACACAGAGAATTTTTAAACATTAAGTGCTATTTAACGTGTAAGTAATGGTTTCATGTTTTTTAAGTCAGTATCTTTTTCCTCATGTAATGCCATGTGGAATAAGTTAAACCCAATATTTAGCATGTTGTCAACATAATTTTTTTCAATAATAAACAAAAAGAAAACTTTTATGATGCCTAAGTAACCCTTAGAGTACAGCACACACTACTGGAAGCATGACAAATATTTTAACATAACTATATTAAAACAGCTGAAAAGAAAATCTTTAATACCAGAGAATCTGATGAAGCAGTAATTATTTTTGCAAGACTACAGTTGATTCTCTCCAAACCCAAAGCAAGACTTTGCAGCCTGGGTCAGGCATGTAGTAAATAAATAATGACTGAAGTTCTGTTGAATAAGGAAACCTTTCCAACTGTGAACATTTAATCTCCAATTAAATTTTTAAGAGGAAAATGTTAAGCCAGCATAGAATTACATTTAATAAAAGATAAAGGTCAGAATTTACCAGACTCATATGCTTACTTGCTTTACTTGGTGTACCTCTGCTGTATGTGTTCCTTCTAGAAACACCCCTTAAAAAGGCTTCAGCTTCTCTGAATGTGGATCCTGAACTAAAGAGGCACAAAATCCTCCATGTTAGAACTCTGAGCATCAGTACCACAAAGACTCATTTCCTAATTCAAAACATAGAGCTGCATTTGCTTTAGAGTTGCCTTGCTACTTATCCCAGCAACTCAAGGACATTGTGATACCACCATGCAAAGACCATACTGGGAGTACCGTGGCACTGCTAAAGTGTTTACAGCAGCTGAGGATCTGGGGTAAATACAGATCTGTATTTCCATGAATTTAGACTGTGATCAAATATGATCAGATATCTCAGACTTTAAACTGTTCTAGGAAGAATGTCAATGCTAGTCCAACTCTACCTAGAATCTGGCCCATGGGGGATATGTCTCAAGTGGGAAAACATATCCATATTTCAGATCACACACTCTGAATTTCTTTCTAATCTTTTAACCACAATAATATAGTATTATCTGGTGATGCAGCAGTAACATTGTTAATAGCTACAGGTGAATATTTCTCAAACCTCTCTCAAGAAAGAAACTAATTTCTTTATTACTGTATAATGAAAAGTTTGTAAAACCTCTGGGAGGAAAAAAAAGATCTTGTTTTATCCAAATGAATCTTCCATCTAAATGAACACACTTTTAGAACAATAATTAGACAACCATCAAACAGGAAGAAAAGAATAGGCTCAGAGTATTGACAATTCAAGAAACAGAAACAGCAAATCATGGCACTTACTTTACAGGTCTCCAAAATATGAAATGTAATTAGTTGGTGATAATTTGAGACTAATATATTATCAAACCGTGACACTGAAAATTAATTATTCCTATCAAGATTAATTTGAATGTAGGGGAAAAAGAAGGTGAGCTATAGTTTAATGAATTCAAATAAATGTGCTCTTCTTGGTATACTTTTTCAAATAGCTGTGAAAGCTTTCTTCATTACCTGTGCAGGCCAAATCCATTGGTAACTAGCCAAATGTATGAGTTTTTCTCAGAAAAATAACTGTATTGTCATGTGTGATACAATCTCAATATAACAGAAGATGTAGAGTCATTGTCATGTAAACCAAGGCACTACAATGTTAATTGAATTTTCTGCTCTTACAAATCAAATCCAAGGTGACAGAGGACATCTAGGTATCTTTCACAGTTGCAAATGCTGTTTTCATGACAGCTGAACCTAGTGGCTGTGCTTTACCTTCTACCACCAAAAGGCAGATGACAAAATTCTTTCAGGACTCATTTTTTATTGAGGTTGATAGATTTGAGATGTAATTTACAAGCTTTGTCCCACATTCCTTTTGCATTTGTCTCACTCTGCCACCTATTAGCATGGGTTAACTCTCTACTTTTTAATATAAACACTTTCTGAAGCTACACACATATATTAAAACATGCATAAAGACTCACAGATATTCATAAAAATTGTGGTAAAATTTGGTCTTTGGCTTCCGTCTTTTAGTCTAAACCAATCAACTGGAAAAATGTGGAGGAGTATTTTTATCTTCATTATATCAAAAATCATATAGAAGTATTATGTACAGGCATACAGACTTTTTTTGTGGGGAAGCCAGGGCTCCTCATTTCTCTTCAGCTGTTCCACTCACCACTCTGCCTCAAAGGAACATAAACTCATCTTAGAGTTTGAAATGCCCACTCAATTTTTTTTTTCGATTTTATGGCACTAGCTCTTCCTAACTTCCAGTTCCTCCTTGGGAAAGATGTAAGATTTAAATAGTCATCCTCTTTCATTTTTCTTTTTTTGATCTTTTATATTACCTATGGGATAGCAAAGAAATACAGTTTCCATGAGTGATTCTTTAGCTCTCATAGTATTTAAGAGGGCATTTAGCTTTTATAGTGGATAGACCTTACTTATCTCTTGTGGTGGTTTGGGCTAGGCGTTCCTTGGTGACCAGTTTGTAACCAAGGAAGTGTCCAGATTTACCCAGTATTCCCTACGATTTTTATGTAAGCCAGATTATAAGAAGAAAGGAGGAGAGGCCTTCGCTCTCTTTCCTTCCGGCGGCTTGGAGGTGCAGGTTCCCTGCTGTTGAGTCTGCCGTGTTGGGGAGCGAGGCCTGGTAAGGCCTTGCCGACCTTGGGAGACGGAGGTTGCCGGCGATCGTTCCGGAGCGACTCTCGGTTGTCCCAGGAGAGTAGTGAGCTATTTTCTTTGCTAACTTTTTAGTTGTTAGATATTGGGTCACTAATTGGGATATATATATATATATTATTTTGATTTTGTTCCCTTTCCCTTCCCCCTTCCCTTTCCCTTGTGAAATTGTATATTTTAATTGTATATAAGTGTAAATATATTTATATATATCACTTTGGTTGTGTCTCTCTCGTTTTGGGTTTTCTTAGTTTTTTTTCTCCCTCTTCTCCTTGAGGTTTTTTTGGGGGGGGGGGAAGACGACTTCTGGTGGTAAGGTTTGGAGACTTGGCAGGGAGCCAGCTTCAAACCATATCATCTCTCTTAAAAGAAAGTAAAAAAATAGTGTTCTTAATTTAGTACAGAAAAAGAAATGGTCTAGGCATAGACTGTTCACTATTTATCAAATGTTCAAGATGTTGTCTAGGTTACAATGTTCATTATAGATTATTGGGCCACTGAGCATAATGGTAAATATTCCATGAAAGAAGTCTAAGTTATTTCCAGCTTAACACTATGTTTCATGATCTAGTGGAGGGAATAGAGCATCAAATAAAATGACAGTGAAAAGTTCTGTTTAGTAAAACGAGCAAATGATGGGTAGACCATGTCAGCAAAAGATTTTCATACATTCCCACCCAAACACATATACATGATTAACAGAGACACGTTCGAATTAGCACTTCAGTGAGTTGGTGCAGTCAAGCCAAGTAGACTGCCAGACTCCCTTCAGGCTTGAACTTTCTCCAGTCAGTGTTCATCTCAGGCTCTTGGGTGACAGGAGCACAACACTCCCCAACATCTTCCGGTAGGCAGCAGCTGCAAGGCATCCATTGAGGAAGGTTAAGAGAAAAAATCTCTGCATATTTCACAGCTGAGAGTTATCAAAGACTACAGAATCTGTAGTGATTCTGTTACTCTCTTGCAGAGCACTGCTCCCATGTAGCCCATTGCAATCGATCTTCCAGCTGTGCTGCCTTGCTTCTCCCTACACCTGGGGTCAGGCTTCATTACAGGAAAACGCTGATCTTACAGTATCCCCTTATCAGGATATACCTGATATTTTATCATATTCTATGATCATACCTACAGGGTACTGAAAGGGAGATGCCACATTGCTCATGTGCATTTGTTGACATGGCCAAAATAGACAACTTGTATGATACATACAATAAATTTTAGTTCCCTGATGCACAGCAATGCAAGGTAAAAATGGACACTTCTCTAAAAGGATGATGTACTCACACAGGTAAATGGAACTCAAAATCAAGTTTACAGCTGCATAACACAGACTAATGTAGCTGCTGCAGAATCTCTCTTTTGAGCATTGATTTCATCCCAACAAAATTTAAACATGTAACAAGGTGCCTAAATTAGAAATGCAGTCCTATAAGGTGACATTATGGTAAGAGAAAGATCTTGTTGTAGGCTTGTATACATATGGATAGGTTTTAATTGCTTTGATTTAGCAACAAAGGAAGCAATCTTTATATAGTTGTTTCTTTTAAGAACATAAAAGTTGGTGAGATGAATTTGGAGCTGGGTTTACAGAGTTTCTGGGAAGGAGTTTCAGTTACTAAAGGTTATTTATGGTTTTTTGGTTTTCTTTTTTTCTTTTTCTTGCTAGCTTATGAAAATATTTCTTTTCTGTGAAGTTGTATTTTAATATGGTGGAAAATTTTAGCTTTCACTGTTTAAAATGTTATAGTTTTGAATGGAAAACAATAGTGATGTTACAAATTAGACATATATTACAGCTGTCAGCTTGCTCATAACAGTTAATTCTGACACAGTGATTTACCAAATACTTCTCTGCTGTATATGATACAGCCTTCCATCCCTGAAAGAAGGCTTAATTGAAAAGAAGAAGAAATCCTGTTGCAAACTCAGTTGTATGTTTTTGTAAGATCTGAATCTACAGGCTGGTAAAACATCACAAGTTCAGTCTGATTAAGTGTAAAAACAAACCACGTCCTCTATCAGTGCTTTCCTTCCTGTGAAATCCAACAGGACATAATTTTTTTTTGGCTTTTTTTTTAAATGAAATTTAATAAATTAATTCCAACTAACCATACTCAAAACTGAAAAAGATAAGACTGAAATGGTGTTATTCTAAGTCCACTAGCAAGGGTTGTAACTGTAGATAGGTTGCAACACCATTACATTAGCTTCCTTCAGTCACTTTCAATCCTTGGTAAAATTATATATTGCCTTGAATTATATATTGCCTTGAAATTATTATTCTTAAACTTTACTGGTGTCCCTGCTTTTTAACATCAAGCCACAGATTTTCAGCTACCGAAGGTGGATTGGCCAGATTATTATGGGAGATACAAAATTCTATAGACAAATAGTAAATAAAAAGAGTGCTCATTTACTTGGCACAATTCCATGATATCAGAGACAGTTTTCATTTAACCAGTTTTAGATTTCAGATCATGAAATGAGTGACACTGAGAATACTTATAAGAAATGCTCATTGACAGTACCTTTCTGAACTATGAAACACATTCAAACATGTATTTTTGAAAAAGAAAAATTAAAACGCACTTCAGAAAAGGTATCAGAAATTTCTTCAGTACATGTTTAGAAAGACTACCTTCCACTTTTACCATTACTACAGAGGAGTTTTATATGGGCTAGAGAATTATTTTGCTCTGCTGTTTACACACAGAAGTCTCGCGGTGGAAACATGTGAAGTAGCTTCTGACAATTAGCTGTATTCTTGGGGTTATGGTGTCTGTGCTGTCAGACTTTTCATTTAATGGTGAGAAAGCAGCTAGCAATGATGTTATGTGTTTGTAAATGAGTTTTGCAGGTTTCTCCAGATTTTGACTGGAGTTAAACAGAAAGTCAAAATAGAAGTGTAAATGATAGGCACATTTGCTGTAAAAGTTTGACTCTTCTTTGCTCATTCCCCTACATGTACATCACAACATCCCAAGGGGCCATAGGGTATATTTCTCTTCAGAGTCCTATGCAGACTTCCTCTTTTGACTGAAAGACAGTGACTGAAGAAAAAGTAATTTCCTTGAAAGTTTCAGTATATTTCTCTCAGAGACAACTATCTTTGCTTCTTGTGACCAAGGGAAGGTCTCTACCTTTCAAGATCTCATTCTCTGCTGTCAAATTGTTTTATGTGTTCAAAAGCAACTCAACGGTAGCATTAACATTTCCAAGAATGGGTGTTTCTAATAGGGATAGCTACGATTTTAGGAATGTAAGGAATTAAGGATTTGGGGTTGTTTTATTTTTTCATTCCTCATACTGAGCAGTGGAATTACAGAGAAATACAAAATCATCCTAGGAAAGAGGAAAATTCTGAACAGAAAAATAGGCAGTTAAACTGAGACAGAAAATATATTCCTCCCAAGGGAAAAAAGTAGAGTTATTGGAGAAAAAGTTTAATGCCTGGATTCTCAAATGCCATTGTCGGCCTTGGAGTTTGGGAAGAGTAGTTGCCTCTTCATCTTCTTCTCTTTAAAGACCAGGCTTGAAAGTCACTTTGTACTGTCAATTGTGAGTTCTGTTCTCCCTTTTGGAAAGGAGAAGCAGCACATCTGGAGATTGCACAGACACAGAGGAGCAGGGAGTCTAATAAGGGAATGTCAGGCATAGAACCATGGGAGAACAATGGATCCGAGTTTTAAAATGTTTCAGGATTATCTTTTTTTGTTTGTTTTTAAGAAGTTTGGAATGGGATTAATTTTATCAGGTGCATATATAAACAGTGTAATTCTACATCTGATCCTGCCATATGCTACCTTTAATTGAATAATAGAGAAAAACGGGTATTTCTTGTGTGCACTTCATCTCCTTCTACAGCAGATGTCTAAAATTTATTAAAAGGGAAGACAAAGGCAATTAGCTCTGGTGAACATGTCTATGCTATACACTTCTAAAACTAAGTGAGATGAATCTCACATTATATTTTTGGAAATTTTGTTTTCCTAAATATTTCAAGGAAAAAGGGAGTTTTGAGAATGTATTTTGCTTTAGTCAAAATTCTAATTTCACTCAAAAAAAGGTTTGATGGAGAATGGTGGACCAGCTCTAAATGGCACATGATATCTCTACTCTTTTATATACATTTATGGTTTTTGATTAGTTGATCTTGAATTTAAACAAATTCACTTTAATACTGTAAAATCATAGAATATTTGGGGTTGGAAGGACTATCTCATTCCACTCCACACACACACAGAGCCAGGGACACCTTCCACCAGACCAGGTTGCTCCAACCTCCATTCAAGCTGGTCTAGAATACTTCCAGGGATGGGGCTTCCACAACTTCTCTGGGCAACCTGTTCCAGTGCCTCATCACCCTCACATTAAAGAATGTCTTCCAAATATCTGGTCTAAGCCTACCCTCTTTCAGTTTAAAGCCATTATCCCTTGTCCTATCACTACATGCCCTTGTTATAATTCTGTTCCATCTTTCTTGTAGCCTCCCTTTAGGTTCTGGAAGGTGCTATAAGGTCTCCCCTGAGCCTTTTCTTCTCCAAGCTGAACAATCCCAACTCTCTCACCCTATCTCCATAGCAGAGGTGCTCCGTCCTTCTGATCATTTTTGTGACCTCCTCCGGACCGCTCCAAGAGGTTCAGGTACTTCTTATGTTTGAGGTCCCAGAGATCAACACAGTACTCCAAGTGAAAAACACTAAAAAACAGGTTCCTGTCATTAGACAATTATTCCAGTTTGGTCCACTTCACTGCTACAGCATTCATAATCAGTCTATATTTACTGTCAGATGATTAGCCAAAATCATCCTCTTAGCTTTGGATGCATTCTTCAGTTCTAAATTGGAGGTAGAGTTTTTATAGATCCTTCCAAGTTATCTGTAAGATTGCAAAAAAATAATAGGCAAGATTAATATCATATCATATCATATCATATATTGTAATATAATATAATGTAATATATAACATTATATTCAAGAGCAAAAGTACTTTATTTTGATTCAGGTTTTAGAAAATTATTCAAAGAGCAAAAAGGAGTGCAACTAAACAAGCTAAAATTAAGACTGTACGTTAAAGAAGTGAGGTCCAGCAGATAGAAAGTAAGTCCGTGAATCCATTATTTTGAGGGGTATTTTCGTATCCTCTGAGATATCCTATATTATGGAGATGTTCCATATGCAGTATAGTGCTGTTTGATATAAATACTGACTGCATATTAGATATAAATACTGACTGAAGAGCTACCTGGATGGCATTTACTATGTCTCAATTCTCTGCCCCTGGACAGATGGAACTGCAAATGTTCCACTTCCCTATTCACAAAAGACAATTTTTCTACAAAGTTGTGGTACTTACTATGGTCCTTTTGTGTTTTGCTGTGTAGATTTTCTACAAATCCTCTTGAACTCTAAAAGTAGTTTACTACAATTTTTGGAGCTAAACGAAACAGTGTGTAGTTTCCCACTATGCTCATTTTTTTCATCTCTAGATAATTGTAGTACACTGGCTATTCGCAGGTATTAATGGCCTTTTCTGCCACTCAGTGAGCTTTTACACCTGTCATCTACTGTAAGAAATTTCAGTTCATAGCTCCTGCTGTTGCTATTCAACCTTGTTTTACAAAGATATGAAAAGTGTATAACCTCAACATATTTGTTACAATATTCTTAATATATGTATGTTCACATTTATAAAACAGTTCTACTATTTGCCATTTTGGTGTGATGCCTTAAGGTCCATCTGTTTTTTTTTATTTTTTCTAATTTTTTGTAAGTTTTATAAGTAGTTATATAGCAGAAGTAGATTTTAGAAGCAACAACATTTATTCCCTTACTCTTAGCATAGTAACTACAACCCTTTTACCCCAATTACCTATATCAGTACCCCTGAATTCCAGTAGAAATGTTTAGTCTCTCTTTAAGATAGGCCTCTTCTATTTAAGGACATCTAATCCTAGCCTGAACCGCTAAAGTACAGTCGAGAACAGAGTGACCATGTGCCCCCTGTACCCCAAAGAAGATGAAGAATGATGAAGAAAAGGGTCTCAAAGACCCCAGCCCCAATTCCCAAGGGGCAAGACTGAGGGTGGACCAGGGTAAAAGCCAGGGAGTGGAAAAATCTGGGATTGAACAGAGAGTATTATAAATTGTAACATCTGTAACAGAGGGGCGCATCTTGTAACCTTATGGCTCAGAGGCATGAATTAAACCCTTTCCTTATCTCACCTTCAAAACTAAATTGTCTGGGAGTTTTTTTTCTCCCTGAGTTTTCTTTTAGGCATCAGTGAATCTTTTCCTATTGATTTAAAATAAGACTCCATTTTTGTTCTCATTAAAGTAAATGTCCAAAACCTTAGTGTTTTTAACAATGCAGAAGTCAGACTCTAAACATCTAATTTCTTCATAAATTTCAGTAAGGCTACCATTGTAGTCTGGGTTAAAAACTTGTGATTCAGCTACTCTCTTTTTCAATACCTACTTTTACATTAAATCATCTTAATTTACTTTATAGTCAGTAGAGAGGTAGAGGCATTCATAGATCATAGCAATGACTTAATTTAGACACTGCTTCAGAAGAATGGATTTTATTTGAGAAGTGTCAGGCTTACTGTATGTTCACAAGGGCAATCTATGAGACTAGGTGAGATAGAGGTTTCAATGACATAGACCCTCACAGTCAATTTAGTTGTCCAAATAGGTATCTAGTACCAAACGGGATGTCCCAAGGTATTCACCTGATCTCCAGAATAGTACAAACCTCATCTACTTTGTCATATGTCAGCAACTTACAAATGGCTCAACTACTCTGTGAATGCCGCAGGAGCCCTAGATGAATGTGTTAGATAACTGAATTATACTCCTACTCATATCTCTGAGACGAGGTAAGGGGTTGTCTTCAGCTCCATGTTAAGATATCTAGGTGTCTACATGCAGATATGTGTATGTAACATAGTCTAAACTGCAACCATCAGCTGGGGTCAAGTTGATATAATACAACAAAGACTGGAGTGGAGTTTCAGCTCACCTTGAAGTAGAAATTTGGGCTCAAATAGATTGCTTCAGCAGATTCATGTACTGCAAGTTGAATAGTCCTTAGGGAATCTTATTTGACCATCAGAAGCTGGTCCAGAAATTCTTGGTTTCTTTCAGGTACGGTGCCTCAACTGCCACTCTTGCGTAGGTGTACTGGATAGTCTAGCAAATCCACACTGTCCTTACTGGAAGACAATGTAGCCAAGCTATTCTGCGAATTGTTTTTCTGGAAGAAATCATATGAATTCCACTCTAATTTGTGCGCTCAAAATTAGTTGTGATACCAATGTTTTATTCCTGATGCCCAAATCTATGTTCCATCTCTTAATGTGTCTAGCCATTTACTCCCTCTTTATTTCCTTTTAATATATTTTTGTATTTGTTTATATTAATCTGCTTAATGCAGCCAGATTAATGCAGGACTTTTGAGCGGTTTTGGTTTCTTTTCTAGCTGAGCTATATGTCATGCTCCAGGCATATTTTTAGTTACCCTCAGAAGGGAGGTCTCAAACTCCAAATAACGCCAGCCTCAGCAACAATGTACTTCTATTTCTGGGGCACCTTTCCTTATCATGTTATGAGCATGAGGTGACAGAGATGTAGTCATCTTATTTAGTAGCTCCACAGTCACAGCCTAAATTTTGTCTGTGAGTATGTCTCTGTCACCTGCAGTTTTATATCATTATAGTGTTTTACTTAGAACTGAAGTATAAACTGCATGAAGGGGAGCCATTGACTTACCATAATGAAACAAATATGCCAATGCAACAAGACTCCTGTTTTGAGTCTTTTCTCGCACAGATGAGAAAACAGGTTTCACATGAGTATCCCCTCATCATAAAATTAGATTAAGCCTTATAGCTCCTCTTTCAAAAATGGCTGATCACATATAACCTTGCTTGGTACCAGCTCACTGACTCAAAACTTAGCAGTGGGTAGACATTTGTTGCCAAGCAGAACTGTCCTCAGATGACTCCGAATCAACATATTGCCTCCATCATACTACATTGCTTGCAAATTCTGGAATCGCAGAATTGTTTAGGTTGGAAGGGACCTTAAAAATCATCAAGTTCCAGCCCCTTCCCTGTGGGTGGGAACATCTTCCACCAGACCAGGTTGCTCAGAGCCCCATCCAGCCTTGCTTTGAAGACTACCTGGGATGGGGCACCCACAGCTTCTCTGGGTAACCTGTTCCAGTGCCTCACCACTCTCACAATAAAGAATTTCTTCCAAATATCTAGTCTAAGCCTACCCTCTTTCAGTTTAACGCCATTACCCCTTGTCCTATCACTACAGGCCCTTGTAAAAAGTCCCTTTCTGTCTTTCTCATAGCCCCTTCTTAGGTACTGGAAGGTCCTTCAAGGTCTTCCTGGAGTCCTCCTTCTCCAGGCTTAACGAACAAAAATTTCTCAGTCTGCCTTCATAATAAAGGTGCTCCAGCCTTCTGAATATCTTTGTGGCACTTCTTTGGACTTCCTCAACAGGTCCACATACTTCTTATGCTGGGGCCTCCAGAGTTGTACGTGGTTTTCCGGGTGGGGTCTCACCAGAGCAGAGGAGAGAGGCAGAATCCCCTCCTCGCTGGTCACCTTTGCTTTGGTACAACCCAGGATAAAATTGTTTTTTTGGGCTGTATAAACTCACATTGCTGGGTCAAGTTGAGCTTTTCGTCAACCAGTACACCCTGGTCTCTCCTCCATTATCCTGCCAGCCTCCAATGGCCCACAGTGGATCGGGTTTGTCAAAGCAAGTCCCATGGTCTAAGTAGCCAAATTCCTGTCTTTGGCACCAGTCCTGTAAGCACTTGTTGATTCATGAGATTTGACTGGCCCTTTCGAAATTCTTCCCTTTGACCAAGAGGATTGACGAAAATCAAGTCCTTTTCCACTGCTCCCATTGCTCTGTAATCCTTCTTGATACTCTGCACACTACTCCTGGCTGTATCACTGGTGCCCATGTGAAACAACAGCTACAGATAGTAGTCAATGGACTGTGTGAAGCTTGGTAGTCTCTCAGTGACATCCCTGACACGAGTCCCCAGCAAGTAGCTCACTTTTCTAGAAGGCATATCAGGCCAGCAAATGGGTGCACCGATACCTCTCATAAGAGAGTCACCCACTAATATCACCTGCTACCTTTTCTACTTGCACTGGTGTTATACAGGGAGCAGATGGGGCTGCCTTACTCAGCACCAGTGCCTCCTGATGTGGTGGGTCTTTCTTCTTCAGGTTGCAGAGCCTTGGCATGGTTCTGCAAGCGCACCTCAGGCTTCAGGGAAAGTCTCTTTCTCCTGCAGGTCCTTGCAATCTCAAAACAGACTTGTAGGGGAAAAAATTCCTAAAGCTTGTAGAAAATCAGCTAGGACAACTAGCACTAAACAGAAAGCTTTGGATTGATGCACAGTTTATTTTCTGACTGAAGTTTCTCCAGAACAGTGTGTTCCCCACTGTGCAAATTTATTACCCTCAGCCTTTGGGATTTGTTTGTTTCCCTTGCAGTTTATGCTGCTCACTATACTTCAGCTCTGCCATCTGTTGTTCTTCTTTCCTCTTTCTTAGTGTTTCTTTTTCTCTGTGTCCTCATTCCAAGCTACATTAACTACTTTGTGTTTCAAAGGGTATTTGAGATCTTTTAGTTGTGCAACTGTCAACTACCAGTGCTGAAGAACTCTGAGTTCCTTCTCACATACTCCAAAAAGTATGAAATGGCTTTAAAATATAAATTATTTTTAATCTTTTGGAGGGTATCTTCATCTATACTTGCTTCTTGCACCTCTATTGCAAAATGTACATAGGTTTCTTCTTCCTGCCTCAAGGTCAGATTTTCCTATCTCAGTATTGATAATTCTTGCAAAAGGAGGAGTCTTGTCATAGTTTGCATTTTTTTAAGTCCTTAGTCCCTGCAATCATCTAAATGCAAGATAATTATTAGCTTTTATTTTAAAACATATTACATATCCTTTGTTTGAAGGGATATAAGGAAAATTCTACCACAAATACCCCCAGAGTGAACATGGACTAAAAAGCTGGAACACAGTAACTGACAAGTAATTATTTCTTAACTCTCACAATTTCTAAAGAAATCATGTAACTGAATAATTTTAAAAGTATGGTGGAGGTTTTTCATCCATTTTTAAGGAATATAAATATTTCTTGGATAACTGTTCTTAGGTGTAAATGTTGAAGGAAAGATGGAGTAAAACTGATTTTTTTGAGACCGAATTGGCATTGCACCATGCAAGCTCTATATTTAGGCTCAAATAGCTTGCTTTTTAAAGAAAGCCGCAATCATTTTAAACACTTGTGAGTGTATGGAGTGCTGGGACACTGTGCTAGCTCAGTCATGTGGTAATGTGCACTTACACTCTATTGTTTGGATACTTATGTGTGCTTTGTAGCTTATATCCTCTGTGCACAGCTTTATTTGTCTCTATGAAGTAACTTGTGAGACTTCATGAATCATGGTTTAAGAGAGAGAACACACTGAGTCACTTTAATAAAGAGACAGTGAATAGAGAAATACCTATTTTGTATATAGCTGCAAAATACTAAATTTATGTCACAAATAAATGCTCTGTAATTTTACAGAGTATCACATTTGCATATTTTCTTGTTCATAAACTACAACTATATTGAAACCCTAGCATTTGATGAGAGAACTCAACACAAAAAGCTTGGCCCATTCATTCTTCTACTTCATATAATGGCACAAATAGCAACTGATAGATTTCAAAATATTCACCATGTGGGCAGCAATAGAAATGATATGAAAGGATATAACATGGAATTTTTGTTATTTACATTGTCTTGTAGTGTCATGTGGATTGCTTTTAATGATTATTTGATTGCTTTTTATTGTAGAGAAGGAGGCTGGTGCCCTCGAAATAGCATTTTTCAGATGTTACAAAGCATATATGTTGAAATGAGTTCCCTCAGCAGAAGAGAACGGCAAGTGTATTAATGCAAGTATTAAAAAAACAAGTCAAACTCTTTACAGTGAGTATATAATGTAAGCTCTGCTACATTGTAAATCATTATCTTCTACCTTTTGAATATGGCAAGCAGTTGAGAAAGCCCTCTGAGGAATTTGCCACCCCTCTGCCTATCCATCTGTCCTACCATCTCTGGCTTTTGGAGAAACAGCTGTCTTTAAACATTACACAGTAATTCTATGCCAAAGAAATGCATGCATTACTGAAGCTAGTATTGTCTTGAGCATCCTAAAAGTAATTAATTTTTTAACAGGTTTTAGGAGATGCATTCATTTATCCAATAGGCTGAACAATAAGCATGAATTTCCAATTGTTTCAGTTGTTAAGCAGCTGATACATCCCAATGGAAAAGCAAAATATTTATCCCACAGTTTCTGCCAGTGTCATACAAAATGAAGAAATAGTAACAATGTTACATTGTTTTGAGCAAGTGCACAGTGAATAAACTTCAAAGTTCAACAGTTTATTTGAATGAGAAAATTAAATTTTTGAAAAGTGAAACAACAATCCTCTTACTATGCTATACCAGACCTAAATCCGTAGTATTTACATACGACTGTTACTGAATCAGTGTCTTTCAACTGTGTGGTTCAATGAGTAACAGGAGCCATGAAATACTGAAGAGAGAAGAGAATTAGTCAGAATATGATACATTCATTCACTTGACTGAGATTCATCATGTCTAAGGGTGGGAGCTGACTACCTAACTTAGTCAGTTGGGGCTTTTATACAAAGTCAAGGGCACTTCCCACTATAGCCTTCATCCATCACTGGAGAATAACATGAATCTCCCATAGACCTTGTATCATATTTGTGAGACTTGTGTAAATGTCTTAGGTGCCTTAGGGTACCTTACATGCCATTACAGAGCTATCAGCTTATGAATGTTGATCTAGATGACCACAGTGTAGACATCTGCACTTGAGTTAGTCATCCGATTTTACTATTCACAGAAGAAAGAAGACAAAAAAAATTAGGGCATGATTTGTATTGCCGTACTATGTCTAGTGGAATGCCTGCTAAAATACTTATTGCTCTGCTGTATGAGGAGCTTAGGGCTCAGCTCAGATACAGATTTACATACGGTCAGATGAATCCCAGGCTTTTTGCGAATAAATGAAAAGTACCTGTTGAAAATACTAAGGCACTGGCAATCTGGATCCTCTTCTTGATTGAAAAGGTAACTCGGAGAAAGTCTAATCTTAGAAAGCTTTCACTACCTTGTCACTGTTAAGAAGAAGCAGATCAATCCAATTACTAGATTAGTATGAAAGGATGTGATAATGTCCACTTATATTATTTACTAGGGTCTTACTACCTCTAAGTGGTTAGTATGCTTGGGTCCCTGAAGTGTACTGATATTCCTTTTGAAAGAAAATTAGTGGGCAGCAGACAAGAGAGTAGTAAATTACCTTAATCTCCTTTTAATTACAAATGTGCAGTTCCTGAAGACAGGTATTGAACTGAGTGGAATTTAATAGTAGAACATCACAATCCTGGCTTGCAGATTAGAAATGAAAAGGTAAAATTTCTCTTGCTTGAGCAAGCCGTGTTGGGCTTTTTTAATGCAATAAAAAATCATATTTCAGTACAGTTTTTCTTTCTTATCTCATTATTGGTGTCATCCTTCCTTGGAAACTGCCAGTATAATGGTTCTTACTAGTAGTGAACACTTAAATAGTATTTCACTTTTAAAACACTTAGTGATTGTACTGGTTTTGACTGGAACACAGTTAAATATATTAATTGTAGCAGATATGGGGCTATGATTCACGTTGGACACAGTGTTGCTAACACAGGGATGTTTTCAGTCCTGCTGAGCAGTGCTCACACAGATTCAAAGCCTTTCATTGGTGGGTGCTCGCCCCACCAATAAGGAAGCTGGGGGTGCACAAGTTGTTGGGAGAGGACACAGCTGACCTCAACTTACCCAAGGGATGTCCCTTACTGCATTACATTGTGCTGATGCCTTAAGATCCTTTTGGTTTTTTGATTTTTCTAATTTTTATAAACTTTATAAGTAGTTATATAGTAGAGGTAGATTTTAGAAGCAGTAACCTTTATTCACTAAGCCTTAGCAGAGAAACTACACACATTCCCCAACCCCTCACCCCATTCCATGTTCCTATATCATTATCCCCTGAATTCCAGTAGAAAATGTTTAGTCTCTCTTTAAGAATAGGTCCTTTTGTTTAGAGAACACTTGTACCTTGGCCTGAACCACAAAAGTACAGTCAAGAACTGGGTGACCGTGTACCCTTTGTGCTCTGAAGAAGATGAAGATGATGAAGAAGGGGTCTCAAAAAGCCCCTAGACCCAATTCCCAAGGGGCGTGACTGAGGGTGGTCAAGGATAAAAGCCAGTGGGTGGACGAAACCTGGGATTGGACAAGCAATATTATAAATTGTAACATCTGTGTGTCATGTAATCTCATGCCTCAGAGGCACAAATTAAAACCCTTTCCTTATCTCACCTCCAAAACTTACTTGCCTCAGAGTTTTTTTCCTCCCTGCATTTTCTTTAGGTAACATGCTCAACAATAAAACTGGTGGATGGAGGTTGCCCAGGGCTAGCATTGCCAGAAGGCTTGCTCTGGGCCTGTCTGGTCGGTCTGTGCTGAGCAATTGTTTTCTTTTGCATTTTTCTTGTAGTTTCCTCCATTCCCCCTCTCTTTGTTGTCTTGTTTTTCATTCCATTAAAAAAAAAATAAAATTATTAACTGTCTTTATGATCTTGACCCACATGTTTTCTTACTTTTACACTTCCAATTCCCCTCCCATCCTTCTGTGCAGAAGCAAGTGAGTGGCTGTGTGTGGATTAGCTGCTGCCATGTTTTCACCCATTTGGGAACTAAGTACCACGCAGCTCATCACTCGCTTTTTCCCTCCTCTGGTGGGATGTAGAGGATAATCAGGGAAAAAAGTAAAAGTCGTGGGTTGAGATAAGAACAGTTTAATAATTAAACATGTGAAATAGCATAATACTAATACTAATATTAATAATATTAATATTTGCAATGAAAAGGAAAGAGAGGGAAATAAAACATAAGAAAATTGAGTGATACACAATACAGTTGTTTAACACCTGTTGACTTATGTCCAGCCTATCCTCAGCAACAATCAGTGACTCCTGGCCAACTCCCCCCCGTTTAAAAAACTGAGCATGACATGTTTTGATGTGGATTATCCCTTTAGCCAGTTTGGGTCAGTTGTCCTGGCCATGCTCCTTCCCAGCTTCCTATGGCCCTCCTCGTTGGTAGAGCACTGTTCAGCAACAACACATCAGTGTGTCATTATCATTATTCTTATAATAAATACAAAACACAGCTCTGTACTAGCTACCAGGAAGAAAACTAAGTCTATCTCAGTGAAAATCAGGACAGCTGCCTAGTGGGATTATACCATGACACTGACCCTATGTTATTGGTTTGTTTCAAATAAGGCATATTCACAGAAGTCACTCCAATAAGGTCTCTAATTTGGAATAGAGCACTGGATTTGATTGCTATGTTAGTCTGTTCAAATTATGAATATCTCTGGAGTAGAACCATGTTTTACACAGTATTGAACACATATAAAACAAATTAATAACAGCAGTCTAACATGTTCTTTGTTGCTTGGCTATCAGGTTTACCAATAGAACTAGTTAACAACTGCCTTTTGCTGGTTATTTACTATGTTGGCCAGAAAGTTTCAGTATGATCTTTTCAGTGAGGTTAGATCAATATACTGAGGTGAGTAAGCAAGAATTAAAAAAAACAGAAAAATTAAAAAAAAAAACAAAACATAGGAATAAAGATCCAGGGAGACTACAGCAAGATTTCAATTGAAATTCCAGGTGGATTCCTGACAATGTCTAGTCTGATTTTTGGCTGCATGTTTTCAGCAACCCCAGTGTTAAGAGCTTAAAGAGACTTTGGGATAATATATCTGGTATCTGCTTTAGCTTAATGTATACTATTACATGACTTCTCAGGATGTCAGCTGGCTGCTTTCCAGTTCAGCAACTCACTCAAATTATCCCTTTATTGAAAAGGGCATCAATAAAAGTTTATGCTCTTAATTCAGTCATTTTTTTTTCTCAAAAGCTACACACAAAAAAGACAAAACAGATAACTGTGATCACCCTTACAGACATGTGTTTATGAAGACGCTATATTTTAGGAAGTACAAAAATGCTCATTAACTTATTAATATTTTAAAAATATTCCATATTATTGAAAGAGTGTAAAGAAAACTCATGTTTATGAGAATAACACCTCCCTATTTAACTTTGATAACAGTCTCTGATGTGGCTTTTTTTCTTTTTAAACTCTGTACCTGGTCTGGCAATATTCAAAGACGGTAAATAGGTTTTAAGATGGGGATTTTTTGACAGTGATAACACGGAGGGTCACAAGGGATTTTGTCTGTGAAGATTTAAATGGCAATCAGTATAGATTTATGGAGAATATACCTTGTCAAACAAACGTGATATCTTTTTACACAACGAGTTTAGTTGATAACTGCAGCAGATAAATGCATTGACATAGTGCAGTCAAACTCTTATAAAGCAGTTGTCCTTGTCTTTCTTCTTTCTGATGAAAATACTGCTATGCAAAATCAATGAAGCTTAAATATCATCTATGAGAGATGTTTCAGAAATTAATTATAAATGAAGTATCAGTGTCAACAGGATGCATATCCAGATGACTCTGAAAAGTTAGTTCTTGCTTTTTAATCTCTTCATCAATCCATTTGCTAATAATGGATAACTAGTGAGTAATAAATATTGGGGAAAGACCAACTAAACTAAATTAAATTGCTTAAGAAAATTGCTTTTCTTTGGACAGCATATGTTTAACAAAACCAAATGAAAAGGCATACCTCAAGGAACAAACTATATAGGTCACACTTGCAGGATGGGAAATTGTGTCCTGGTGTTCAGTGACACTGATGGACTTAAAGGAAATAGTAGATAATTAAGTGAACATGAGCTCCCTGAGCAATACTAGAGCTAAGTAGGTGAAAATATTTTTTAAATGTACAAGTAGAAAAATATTAAATAGAAGTGAGTAGGCTGTATTTGTGTATAGCATTTGAGAGTTTCTTACTAGGATACCTATATATATTTTTAGGTGATTGTCTTTAAAGGGGATATTGAAATATTAAAAATATGACAGAAAAATTTACAAGGGTGGCTCAAGATTTTGAAAACTACCAAAGTATCGATTATGAAGTCATTGTCTACAAGCTCATAAAGAAAAAAGAACAATTTTGACAGGAGACAAAGCTTGAATGCATTAAAATAGCCAGTGATTGCAAAATAGCTAATTCAGAATACAACCAAGAAGCACCTCTTAAAATCATATATTCATGTAATCATATAGATTGGAAGGGACCTCTAGAGGTTAGTATGGTCAAAGCCACACTAACCTGAGAGTTAGATCACTTTAAGCAAGGCCTTGAACACTCAGATTTGAAAGTCCCTGAGGATGGAGATTTCACAGTCTTATTAAGCAGTGTATTCCAGCCCTTACCCATTTACTCTGCAATTTTTCTTCTTATGTCCAACTGAAAATTTCTGCAGCTTATAACCATTGTTTCTCACCTTTCAACTGTGTAGCTCTTAGTGTAGTCTGGCTCTATCTTCTTTTTTTTTTACTTTAGATATTAAAAGCAGGTTTTAGGTACATACTTAACACTACCATAATTGAAAATTAAATTTGGTGATAAGAGAATCCATCTATTTTGAGAGTGATATGGGTGGGTTTTCCAAGAGATGTAGGGTTCATACAAATCATGAGCCCGATGTGGGAGTTGCTACATGAAGTTCTGTGATTCCTTCAACTTATTTTATCTAAATAAAGTTTTAATTTACTCAAAAAGTTCATGTTAGACATTAAACTCATGATATTATGAAGTCAATGAATTGCAAAAATAATCTTGTTCAGTATGGTCATTAGTCAATCCCACATAACATCTTGCATGCTGTATAATCGTGAATCTTTGTAACATCGCCAATTCATTTGTAATGATAATATTTAACAAACGGTGATTTTTTCAGCTGGAAACAAAGTTATTCCCTATTCCCTACTCTCCTAAATACCACTGCCATCACATCCCTTGAGTCTGTATCATGAGATCTTTATCAACTCAAAGTAATGTTAGAAATAAGCAGATGGGACATAATTTTAATATCTTATCTGAAGATTAACATCTCCCAGTAGTGCAACTGCACTCCTAATACTGGACCATGGCAGCAACACTCTGCAGAAGCCCACTCCAAATGTGCAATTCTTACTGTATGCCCTTGTTAGAGGTCTTTTATTTACTGCCTCCTTTATTCAGAGTTTCATAATTACAACTAAAAGTGACATTTCACAAGCTAAGAGGATTTTCCATAACAGAACCCCTATTGTCATTCTTCATTTCCTTTCATTTCAAACACATTTGCTGCATTTTCATTATGTAGGAGATCATGCAGCCCATCAATGCAGAAAGTCTCTTCTTTCCTGCCAGCAAGGTACAACAAGAGTAACTCTCAGAGTCAGAAAGTTATTCTTGCACAGAATACAGAAATGTCTTTTATTGAGGCTAAGCCTATGCCAAAAAACTAATTTAATATGGATGGAGGAAGAAACTAAACAAAGGATTATGAATTCTTTCATATAAAATGTTCTACACCATTGTGACAACAATGTAACAATGCAAGGACGTAGAGAAGATGCAAAAGAAAGGTAACAGACTACATTAGTTGGCACAATTGTAGGACAGAAATCTACAACTGTAATAGAAGTTGGGGCCCATGTCTGGTAAAAAAAAAAGTAAGGTCAGAACTCAATAGACAAAAAGTGGTCTTCCGAAATCAGGTACAGTTAATGGAAAATATAGTAATGGAGCTGATTTCTCTATCCATCACCTCTTAAAAAGATTGATAAAAGGGCAGTTAAGTGTGGGCACACCATGAAGAAAATTTTAGAAAAATGCTTCTGAGAAGAGGAAGGTTATTAGGTTTCTGCTTTTCTCTGCAGATTCTGACTTTATGATTTAAAGACCTCCATGACCATGAGTTTGGTGCTCTAGCAGGACTAAAAACGGGCAACATACAGTAGTGCTGAACTAATTGAAGTCCTGCTGAGAGTCCTGTGAGATCTACGATGCCCTTGTTCCACCTATGAATTCTTTTCTGTTCTTCCCCTTCTTCCTCACTAAGAAAAAAAAGAAACATCTGCCTATTTAACCAGCAGCACAGAAGTAGATAGACTCTTTCTCACTATAAGAAGAAACAAGCCTAAACAGAATACCTCATATTGAGGAAAATGGAGGAGGAACCAAAGTACAAAAGGAAAATCTGTCGACTGCTTCTCAGCAAAAGCCTGGTAGTGTCAGGATATAAACATAAACACATATGTTCTTTTATGTCCTCTATATTTCCTATTGCTTCTCATTTTCTCTTTAAATTCATCTTTGATTGCCTTACCAAATAGGAAAAGTGACTCAAAACTAACCAATAGAACTATCACATTCTTACCTGCTACAATGGACTGCATGATAGAATAAGAAAGCATAATGAAAATCCTCAACCTCTAGTAGGAATTTTGATAACTTTTGATTGATTGCTCTTCACAGCCATCTAATCTCAACATACTCAGTGCTGCCTTTGGATTATTTTCTTTGTCTGATCTATATAAAACATGTACACTTACTCTGTAATTTTCCAAACTTTGATAAGTTTACAAATGTGTTTGCCATACCACCCACGCAATTTATCAATCTCCTCAGAAATCTGCATCTTGTCTGTTTCTGTACTAAATCAGGATCGCATTTTTTATAGTATGTGTGCTTGTATCTGTGATAACAGATTGCCATAAATGATATTCCACAGGAGAAGACCCTGATCAAAAGGAATTTGTGCCTACTTTCCTTTATGACACCAACATACTGACCGGTATATTAGAATAACAGATTAGCTTGGGTTGCAAGGGACCTTGGAGATCATCTAGTTCTAACCCTCTGCCATGGGCAGAGACACCTTTCATTAGATCAGGTTTCTCAGAGCACCATCCAACCTGGTCTTGAACTACTCCAGGGATGGGCATCTACAACTTCTCTAGGCCACCTATGCCAGTGCCTCACCACTCTCACAGTAAAGAATTTCTTCCTAACATCTAATCTAAACCTACGGTCCTCCAGCTTAAAGCCATTCTCCCTTCTCCTATCACTGCATGCCCTCAGAAACAGTCCCTCTTCAGCCTTCTTGAAGAGAAGAGATAGTTAGTGGTGTGCTTTCTTCCTACCCATTGGATATTACTCATTAAGATTTGTCCTTCCCCTTTACATTCCAGTGAAGGAAACCTACTTCCCGTCAGGAATGACATAGCGCTTCCAAGGCATGATTCTTTATATTGATGCAGGTACTGGGATTTTTCCAGGTTATGTATAAAAATGTTCAGGCAAATACAATCAGGCTCTGAAATGATCAACTAGAGATTTTCTTGCTTAAGAATTTCTGGCAAAAAAATTAATTTTTATGTATGATGAAATGAGTGCAACTCTAAATATACACCATATAACAAAAATATTTTGTGGTCCCAAACAAAATGTCCTGCAGTTCCCACTACATTTTGTAAACACTGTTACCTTTTCCAAGCAATGTTTAGTCTCTTTCAAAAAAGGTTGAAAGAGAAAACACTAGATAAATCTATTTTGTCATAATCCATTTTACATGTGTTGGGTTTTTGTTTGATTTTATTTTGGTTTGGTTTGGTTTGGTTTCCATTTTGGTTTTTTGTTTCCTTTACTTCTCTAGTAATCAGATCCAAGTCAGCTATTGACCTCAGGCTAATGCTGGGTAACAAGACTGTAATTATCCAGGTAACATATCTTTGTCTTCTTCTAATTAAATAGAACACACTCAGTATTCTCACTTTTCATTCAGAATCTTACAATGAAAAGGCTTTTTTTCTATTTAAAATTTAAGCATGTGGACATATGTAATTAGTGGACATGTTTGGATTTCATTTAAAGAAAGGGTTTCAGATCTTTCATTGGACCAGTACTCAACTATGGATTTTCAAATGCATCCCAAAATATCAGAAAGGCAAAAAAACAGAAAAGAAATCTAGGAAGTATTTATTTTTTAATATAGATAGACATATCTTGTAATATCTATTATAAATAAATAAGAAGCATTTATTGTCAATATATTTTATAGATATTATACATATTTTTAGGACATGTACGTGAAATACATGAGTATATGAAATAAAAATCAAGACCCTATAAAACATGTCCTTTTCCTCTCTTCATCTGGTTTTTGTAAAACATGCTAATCTATATATCCCTTCTATTGCTTTCTTCACCGATTGCCTGAAGAGAGACTATGGAAAATTATCTGGAATTGTTTGTCTCCCTCTATATATCTCTTCTAAAATTTCTTCTAACAATTTTGATTTGCCCTTATGTACATGAAAAACAGAAAAGTTTTGCCTCAAAAAGGTTGTCTTTCCCTCAGACTGCACTTCCTCAGTTTAGATTTCTCCTTAGATTCTCTCTTAACCTAATTTCATTTTTTTTCTCAACATTTTGCTGTTGCATGCTGCTTTTCCAGTCTGAAGTTTTTAAAACTGAATCAATATGGCAGCAATCTGCTCTACCCTTCAGTAACAACTAAGTTTATAAATAGTGAACTTCCAAGTCAGCATGAGGAGAAGAACTTCTCCTGTTTTACTAATTATGTTCCTTTCAGTGGTATTTTTATTTTATTTTAGTACGGTGACATAATTTTCAAAAGCAGCAGTGCTGGCAACTTAAAGGAACTGTGTTTTATGAAGAGATTTCATTTTATAGATAAACTTCCAAGTCTGGAAAAAGCCTCATGTGGATTCACAATTCATTCAAATTTCTTTTTCCACCATCCTTAGTTGCTAATATATTCTTCCAAAAAATTTATATCCAAATATTTATTTAAAGAAATGAAAAAGTGAGTGAGGTAAAGAGGGAAGCTACACCACATGCACTACAGTACATTTTCTTCAAAGCAAAAGTCCTCCTTTCAGATAAAACAATGGAAAGAAAGAGCTTTGGTGGAAAGGTCAGTGGAAAGAAAGAGCAATGGTTTTGGTGTAGGACCTGTTGCTCTGTTTCCACATTGCTGCATTAGAGAACAAACCAGAGGCCATGAAGAACTTTTGGCTATGTGAAATGTAGTACCTTTGTGTCTTTGTACAAGTTCTCAAGCCAGCTTTGGTCAGTTAAATCCACGGCAGCTGTGGTGACCTGCATAGACCTCATTGCCCCTGCAGACTGCATAATCCCTAATATAGTTAGGTTTGGGGTTAGCCCATACAATCATGCATTTAATGCCTTAGCTAGTTTTGATTCAGCATCCCATTGCTGGAATCATACTTCTGATTACAGTAGAATCATGGTTCTTCATTGCCATTGTGCAAGGTAGAATGCTGAACAGATTTCTTAAAGCAGTGGGATGAATGGGAAGAAACACTTCTAAGGTTTGATTGTAAAGAGAAATATAGGAATGAGATGAGAGCAAGGCTTTGAAATGCAAAAATGTGCACACTATCTATCTATCATCCATCTATCTATCTATCTATCTATCTAATTTCTATCTACATATGTATACTTCTGTATACATAGCTTTGTACTGTTTCTGAATCTGAAATGAAAACAGCACAGCAATAATTTTTTTCCTTATTCTCATTGGAAATGTTTAACAAGTGAAAGAAGTCCTTTTAAAACAAACTACTTTTCAAGAGGATCTTTTCAATTTGAGAATTGCTAAGTCTGGATTTTTTCTTTGGTTTGTTTTTCTACTAACATGCCAAAACATATCACATGTCACATGATGTGATGTTGAAAAAGAAAGTATCATTTCTGAGTTTGCTTCAGTATAATAATAAAAGAAAATAGCGACAGTCATCAGTCAGCTGAAATCTTTTGGGAGGATGTTTTTAGTTCTACATGTATAAATAAAAGACTGAGCCTGATCCTTACTTTTAAACTACTGATATAAATAGTGAACAAACTAAAAACAGTAAAATGCTCTCAAATCTTGGTTATGTGATCATTAAACCTTCTCTCCTAAGATTCTCACTTGATTCCATTCTCTCTAGTTCCTTGAAAATTTAGCTAGGTGATCTTATCCCTCATTCTAAAAAAATCCTTACATTACATTTTTATTTTTGAAGTATTTCTTTGAAATATTTTTGTGAATAACTGTACATCTGAAGCATCTTTTCTTTTACAGCTTAAAACTTTGCTTTCATAGTCATGGTTTTGTATTATTGTTTGAATTATTGTACATCGAAAGGTGAATAATTGCATGTGAGAGCTTACTCTTTAAAGATTTTTTCAAAGGCACCAAGAACCCTTCAAACTTAATACATTGTTTCAAAACATGAAAACCATCTGAGGCCTGAATAATAAAAAAGATGTTTTAGGACTATTTTGGCTTTAATTTTAAATTCAGGGCCAGATTTCACTGTTGACAAGATGGAGTTGTAATGTAGGAATACAAATAAGCCAGTGATATTGTAGGCCTGTTCTTGTTGGCTGCCAGAGTTCTGCTTTTTGTCTGCACAGAACTGGGATTGAATAGAATTAGTTCCAAATGTAATAAACATAAGTCTATGCAATTGAAATGACTGTTTGAATTTTGAATGGGGTATTAAAAAAGGGTAACATTTCCTTTATTAGCTACAATTCATTCTTTGTGAATTCTTTTATGAACACCTTATGTTTATGCTTTCTTATGGAAATAAATCTTTTCATAGTCTATAGATTACATTTGATTTTACAATTTTAAGGCTAAATGGCAAAATTGAACTTGGTGAAAGCTCAGAGCTGTACTGACAAAGTTTGCATGACACAGTTTTGGCAGTAATCAGGCTACAGGGGTGGCTTCTTGTGAGAAGCTGCCGGAAGCTTCCCCCATGTCAATACAGCCAATTCCAGCCCGCTCCAGGATAAACCCACCGCTGGCCAAGGCTGAGCCCATCAGTGATGGTTGTAGGTACAGACCATGGTGAGGCAGGCTGTCACCCTGTAGGCCCTGGAGGGCCCCACACTGGAGCAGGCAGATGCCAGAAGGAAGCTGTGACCTCGTGGGAAGCCCTAGGGCAGGCTCCTGGCAGGACTTGTGACTGCAAGGGTGGACCTACAATGAAGTACTTCATGAACTGTAGCCTGCAGGAAAGACTTGTTCTTGAGTTTTGAAGTTCTTGGAGGACTGTTTCCCAAGGGAGGGACCTCAGGCTGGAGCAGGGGAAAAGTGTGGGGAATCCTCTCTTGAGGAGAAAGGAGCAGGAGAGGCAGCATGTGATGAGCTGTCTGCAGTCCCCATTTCCTGTCCCACTGAGCTGCTGGGGGAGGGGAGGAGGTAGAGAAATCAGCAGTGAAGTTATGCTTGGCAGAGAGAGAGAGGGTTGGGCGAAAGTTGTTTTAAGACTGGGTTTTATTTCTCATCCTACTCTGATTTGGTTTGTAAGAAATTAAATTAATTTCCCCAAGTCAAGTCTGTTTTGGTTGTAATGGTAATTGCTGAGTGATCTCTCCTTTTCCTTATCTCAATCTATTAGTCTTTTTTTATATTTTCTCTTCACTGCCCAGCTGGGGAGGGGAGTGATGGAGCAGGTTTGGTGGGCACCAAGCATCCAACCAGGGTCAACTCATCCATTTCACAGGATTTTTTTTGTAAAAGAACAACTTTTAAACAGTCATTGTGCATTTAATGTGTAGAAAGAATCTGTAATTTGCAAACAAGACAGAAAAATTGCTTTGGGTTAGACAGAGAGAGATCAGCTTACCTACCAAGGCTGCCTTACCTACCTGGCCTTCAGCTGCCAGCCTGGAAGGCTTAAACCAGGTGTCCCCAGTTTCCTGGGTCACAGCTGTCACCTCTGTGCAGATGTCCCAGTTACCATAGCATTTCTGAAATACTCTCTGCTGCCTATCTTTGAGAACAAGAACTAAATCCTTACATTTGATGAGACAAATTTAGGCCTACTGCATGTCTTATCTCCATTGACTTTAACAGGAGTTTGCACATGTGCACATGTAGGCAACTACTGCTTCAAGAGGAGCTTTGATGCCTATTGTATTGTTTTGTGTTAACTTCTGGTTCTCAAAATGTCTGTTCTCTGGTGCAACTTCTGTCTCCTTGGAGTCCTACCATCTTTGATCATTTCCTTAAGTGCTTCCTCCTCCTCCATCTGTCCTCCTGGCACTAATGGTTTGCTAAAAAAGGTTTTACTACAAATTCTTGTGTGTTTTGAAAAAAAAAAAAAAGGCAGATTTTGCCAGGTACCTGACATTTTATCACACATTGACATGATAAAGATTCTTACCACATCTACCAGCTTAGTATATGCGGGCATATTTCTGCTACCATTGAGCATATTCAGTTCCAATCATGCTTAAGCATAAGAAAAGAGTAGGTGTGCAACTCCTGCTCTGTTCTTCATGCAAACATGCAAAGGGTGCATCTCAATTTCTCTGCAATTAATATCCACTAAAATAAATCATATAAAGTTAGTGGAACAGTTTTTGGGCTTTTTAAAATAATTATGTCTTTAAACATATGCTTTACCCTTATCACCACCTACTTAAGTAAACAACATTTTAGGCAAAAGGAAAATAAAATCATAATGAAAAATGAGCAGACTCTTTCAATCAAATGACAGAACAAAATCCATATATCTAAAAAGTTTAATTGCAAATGTAAACATAAAAATTGCTATTTGCAAATAGAGATATCTCAGTGTAAATGTTAAAAGGCTTGTCAAATGAATAGTTCTAAATGCACCAATAAGCTCATTAGATGAATCAAAAACTTTCACTTTGCCATCAATCTTTATTAGTTGCGGTTGAGTTCTGATATTGAACCCCAGTAGATTAATTCCCCTCACATCACAGGTATTTACATGCCTGAGTACTTCATTGCGTAGATAGATTGCAAAAATTCAAAAGCCTCCCAATAGGAGAGGTTAAAAAAACCCAACCTTTTTACATCACCCATTTTAAACAAAAGTTACTTTATAAACTACTGCAGAATTCAGGCTATTATAATATTTTCTAGTCATCCTTTTCCAATAAATATATATATATATGAGAGAACTAATTAGAAGAAAAGTAATCAGCAACTCTTTCCAAAAACATACTTCTTCAGAACAGAAAAAAAAAAGTAGATTAACATTTCGGATAGAAAGAGACATTTTGCAGAGGACTGCTTCAGGAAGCAAACAGAAACATATAGACCCATCCTTCTGTTGTTGTACTGAAAATTAAAGCCATGTAAGCTGTTATGTTGCATTGGCTGACCCACGAGTTTACATATTTATTTCCTGAAGTCATTGTTTCTGTTCAATAGATACTCCCAGTACAAGAAAACAAATTTAACCTTCAGTAGACATGAAAACAAATGTCACCTTTGTTAGTCTTTCCTCAGGGTTACAGCCTTCTTAGCATTGAACAGGCTGCTTCTGCTCTGGTTTCAGGGTATTGAGATCTGCACATAGCAATATTGCATTAGAACATCCACACCACTGTGGGGTAGTGGAAAAGATTGACAGCTACAAATTCAGTATTGAAGGCGGATTTTTTTTTATTAAATTAATATAAAATTATTTTTCAATGCATTAGTCATTTGGCAAGAAAGTGTGAATGACAGTATATTACTTTGATTTTTAGGATCTCAACCCAGGGTACACAAAAGGCTTGTTTTTATTTTAAGTTAGTTTTATTGGCACATGAATACCATAGCTAAAGAAACGATGACATACAATTTTGCTGGTACTGTTAAGTTATTAAATATGTTTCTTTAATGAAGTGCAGAGACACAACTTACATTAGATCTCACCAATGAAATAGTTGATTAGTGCACGAATGAAAGACCTCCAAATAGAGGGCACAACAACTGAAATCCTGGTACAGAAGAGGAAAAATACACATGAAACTTAGTGAGGTTAAGATTTCATCTGGTCAGTTTTCTCCAAAGTTTTCACTGTCTTTGTAATAAGAAGAATAGGGAAAATAAGTTCCTAAACAAGTATATTATTTACAGATGATGACAGTGTTAGCAAAAGCTGACAAATTCTAATGACTTCTGATTAAATTCCTTCCTGAGTAATGGTAAGCTGCCCTCACACATTTAAGTTAACCTTTTTTATTCATATTCTTATTTTTCTCCTTTTTATCAACAACTGTCTTACAGTATTGTCATGCACAATTAAAGAGCTACGTTTTCTATTTCCATTTTGAGTGCAATGACTCTTTCTGCCTCTCAGCTGTCTGTTTATTCCCTTTAGCATCTGTAGAAGTGAAGATGCAGTTTCCCATCAGATGGCAGAGTAAGGAGGTAAATCTGACCAGTTTTTTACTTCCAATAACAATCAATACAAGCTTAAGAAAGGATTTATAGCAGGAATCTCCTGTATATCTCTCTTCTGGTAAATAATGTCTGATAATGCATTTTTTCAAACTTTAATATCATCACTCTATATTTGGAGCAGTGCAGCAACCACATGACCAACTGTATAATGTTGCTGGTGATGAGGCTTTAGTGTGTATCTCTTCAATCTGCTAACAAAATGCAGCATTTTACAAGAGATCTTAGTACCTCAAAGGTGTGAGGAAACTGAGCAGCTGTTTCGGCCTCTGGTGTCATCAGTGAGGTCAGTGACATTCAGGCTAACAGTCCATTGAAGACAGTGACTAAGTTTACAACAACTCTGTTATCAATAGGACATTGATAAGGTTGGAAAGAAAAAAAAGTTGGAAAGCTGGGGAAATATAAAGGATATCTCTAACAAATGAAGCCTGAATAAAGGTGGATTAACGACACATATAAACAAAACCACCGCAGATCCATTCAAAGTAATATATTGTTGAAATATACTATTGCAAACATACTCCAAAAAATGGGATTTATTTTAGAGCCCTTTGGTGTTGACTTCTATTTTGATCTACAAAGTGTTTCATAAGCATTACTTGAACAAGTTTGTGTAAAAAACTGCTTTCTTGTGATTCTTACCAGTGCACTGAAAGTCTGCAAACCAAAGAAGTTGTACACCTGGCATCTTTCCTGTTCCTGATGTACCTGTCCCTAAATACTGGTTGCTAGAAATGGAAGCTAAATCAAATGTTCATCTTCTTGTGCACAGAAAAAAAAAAATAAATCATCAACTCTACTTTTGCTCAGAGCAAATTAAAACTTTCAAAATGATATAAGGATTCTGCAATGCTACCTCAGCTAGTCCGGTAAAACTATGCGAGTATGGGGCAGTGTACAAATGGATAAGCTCTAAATCAAGAGTGAAAAGGTAGACAGACTGTTCCAGCCTTCTGACTTGGCAGATTCCAGGACATGTGCTGTAGTTCTGCATACGCTATACATGTGCAAGAAAAACAACAAAAACCCTTTTCTGTTGAAGCCATCTGATATTTGTTCACTGACTACAGTGGATTAATTGAGAAATGAATGAGAGTAATATGCAAAAATCAAGTAGTGAATGTTGAGAGATATTAGTTGCTTAGTTTAAATAAACATGTTTTATATATAATGAGTTGCACAGAGTTAAAATACTGTGTGATTTAGCATGCTGTTTGCCTTAGTTTTACTTCCTTAGCATGAGTAGATGAGTTTGCTGAATCCTTAGGCTGCAAGCTGTGAACTTATACCTAGATATGCTTTTGTCTGAAATAGAATTAATTTTCATAGTAATTTTCCTAGTAGCTAGTACAGTGCTGCAATTAGTATGAGAATAATATTTATAGCACACTGATGATTTGGTTGTTGGTAAGTAGTGTTTATCCCAGGTCCAGGTTTTTTTGTTTCCCATATTCTACCAGAGAGCAGGTGCACCAGAAGGGCAAACAAGAAGACAAGGAGACTACAGCCATCAGCAGAAGCTGTAACTCCACAAGATAAGAACAGTGAACAACCTGCCTTCACAGACAAAGAGAAAGAATCCAATGAGTTTTTAGAAGACAACAGATCAAGAATCACCATTGCACCAAGAAAAGTGTGCAAGGGCATGTGAAGAGTGCATGAGAGGTGGGTGCATAATTCATAAGGGTATAATTGCCTGGGAATTTCTTTGTTCTGTGTTCCTCTCTTGAGGCACTCAGCTTGAGCTGACCTGCTGCTGTAGAACTCTATTAAATTATTTATTTTTATAAATCTGATGTCTGAGTCTGTGCTATAGGAAGCCTAAGGTCGAGCTCAAAGAAGAAGAAAGTATGACCATGAGTGAGTGTGTGTGTGTGAGCAAGGAGATGAAAGGTGCATCCATTGGCTTACTGGAACTCACTGGAGTCTCCCACTGTGAAGGGACTCTGGTCCTAGCAGTTAAAAATTCAGGTGATGTGTGTGTCACTACTTGAATAGTGTAAGGCTGTACATAATCTACCACTGACACAGTGAAAGCAATTCTATCTAGTGCTCAGCATCTGCAGTGACATCACTAAGAGAATAGACTGAAATACATTTCTAGACTACTGTGCTCAAATTCAGGTAGAAATATGTAAATACCTTTATGTGGACTAAGTGCATAGTCCATGGAAATCAAGTTAACGACAACAATGGAGTCCAGAAAATTATTTCCAGTCTCTGAAATAGAAAGATAACTTGTGCTGAGTTCATGAGCTCCTAAGCATCAGTGTCCAATGGTGCTTTAGTTGTACCATCATATTCAAGATATCTGGTTGGTGAAATTAATTTAGGAGCTATCAGCTTTTCAGCTAAAGACAGAACATATTAGCACATTTTTTGTTGTTGAGTTGGATCTTTATCTAAGCTCTAGTGACTACTGATTAGGAGTCAGAAGTCAAGTACTTACTTTCCAAAGGAATTTGATCTCCATGTAACATTCCAGAAGTTATAGATCTTCCACAGGTCAAGTAATCTATTCTGGGTTTACATACTAGCCCCATGTAAATATCTTGGATATATTAAGAAAACAAAATAAATTAATATTTATACATCTGAACCCTGCCCTTGACGTCCATTGACTATGATCACAGTTTATGCACCTTGGTCAAAATTAAACCCTTTTTAAAGAACAATAAATCTTAGTATCTTAATCTTCAATGGAATACCAGTTCAGTTTCAATCTGTTAATCTCAGGCTGAATCCCACTTGCTATTTCCTAGCACTGAAGTCACACCACTGACATAAAAAGTTTAAGAACCTATTACAATTTTCTTGTAATATATGCTGATACATGTTGGATTGTTCCTAATTATCTGAAAGAGATGACTTTTTTTTTAGCGAGAAAACTCCAAAGAAAGATATTTTTTTTAATTCTTGTAAGTTCACTCTTTTTGTTTTTGCTTCCCAAACAATTTTCAGGGCTTCATGTTCCATCTCTATCTTACTCATTTTTTTGTGAAAAAACAGAATGTTTTGTGATTGTTGCTCCACATTTCTTTTTTTGTTTTGTTTTGTTTTGCAAGAGTTTTCACTCTTTCTGGATGAGGAATGCATCTCTGCCTTCTAAACCTAAGTCCCAAAGCTCATTGACTGCTTTCTGGTTTGTTCTTCACCTTTACTGTCACTACTTTACATCTGCTTCCAAAAATTTGTTAGTGTCCTCACTTATGTCTCTCTTTGGACTGTCACTCTCTGTTCTTTTAAATAGATTCTATTCTTTGGTAAATATACCTTTCAGGTCATTATATAAATAATAATATCTATAATTTATATATTTACGTATTGATAAATATAAAGTTCTCCTCTATTACTAAATAAAAGTTCTCCTAAAGACTCTGACACAGTCTTATAACAAATAAAGTGGAAGATCTGACAATAAAGATCTGACCTCAAAAATTATCTCTGAAATAAAGTTGGAGACTTGTTTTTATAGATTCTGATTGGAAGCATCTAACTCAGACTTTAACAAACGGAGTAAATATGGACAACGGTTCTATTTCTGTAGTGGGAACAGAAATAAAGTTTGGAGAATGGTCCTGAGTGCTGTGGGAAGGTAGCCATTATCCTGCATATCTGCAGTGAAGTAGTTTCATTAAAATTTTCTCCTTATTCCTGGTGTTCTAACTCAACAGGGAAATACTTTGCAGTTTATTAGACTCCTGTTTCTCCTGAGAGACACAGGATATCACAGGGCTTGTCTGTTTAACGCAGTATCAACATTTCCTCTTGGGAGAAGACACCATTTTCACTCCTTCAAGTGAGCAGCATTCGAAATCAGTTCTGATTAGTGTTCTCCCTATTTCATCCAGGTTCAATTAGTGTAGGATATTGAAGCTGTGAATTACCTGTCATCCAAAACTTCATGGTATGTTTACAAAAGCAAATGGACTGTATTATAAGAGTATTGTATATGAAAATGGAACTACTTATTAATGTTTTTTTTTTAAAAAACATCCGAGTACAAACATTATCTAGGAAATAAACTGTATGTTTATTTCTCCTTGCAGTTTTTGCTTTAATTTCCGTCCTATCACCACTACCACCCATTAAAAAAAGTATAAAATGCCACTAGAATACAGAATATTTTCATTGCAGCTTCAGGAGTATATTGCTGTAGAAAAAATTACTTTGAGTTTATGGAAGAATAGGAATTTTAAGATACCTAAGGGGTTTTTTTATCAGAGAGTCTCTTTTACAATCTGACTCTCCACATAGTATCTAACTCTTCATGGAAGAAAGGCAATTGTATCATGTTTTAGAAGATGTCTGGAATGCAGTGAATTGGATGGCAATTTAAGATTTTGCCTATAGGCAAGGAGCAGGGGACTGAGACTACCTTTAAAATGCTATTTGCTCAGCTGCACGGAAGTTCCATCTGAATGATGTGCAACCATTGTTTGTGATCAGACAGGGTAGGAAGAAAAGGTATTAAATGGCTAGATTAAGTTGGGCAGGAAGAAACCGAGCACTCAGGAGAGGGTGTGTGATTTGATTTTGCTGTCTTTCTATCTCAAGAGTAAAAAGGGCTATTTTGGTTTCTTGGAGCTATTTGTGGAACAGTATGGTCATTCATTAAAGTTATATTTGATGCCTGAGTCTTCTTTCTACATATCTGAAGCTGACTGCTGTGTTTGTTAACATGCTCTATAATCAATGTCCTGAATACTCAGTATTAAAATAAAGAACATTAATACAAATTACTGCCCACTGAAGTTCTCAGCATTTATTAACGTGTATGTAGAATATAGAATGATTCATGTGTGTCTCTGTGTCAAGATATTTCATAATTGACTGTGGAGTAAAAAGTCACACATTGGGATTTCCCACAATATAGCTGGAACACCATGTATGCCTATCTCCATTCTTTTATAACTTTTTCTGTGGGCCCGTGACCATAACATTAAGCTACTCTTCTCTGCTTCAAGAGGGAATGACAGGCTAGTAGGGGTTTTTTCAAACATGCAAATTAATACCTACTAGTATTTCAAAACCATGCAAAATACTAAGTGTCATTGACTCTTGTGGGAAATTGATGCTTAGGCTTCTCAAAATTGTAGTAGGATCCTACCTCCATCCTCAGGTACCTAAATACCTTTGAAAGTCTGACCTAAGATTTCAAAAATTACAATGACCTGTTGGCTGATGGAGTAATGTGCTGTGAATAATCCAGATGCATCCAATTTTTTCATGGCTTGGATCTATTTTCTTTGCATCTATGCATAACCAATAAAACTGAAAGATGAAGAGGCGTGACAAGATATTTCTCCTTCAACAGGAAGAATAGATACTCTGAGAGTATTCTGTATGCTAAATACATCTATACAGACTTTTATTAGTTTTAGTACACTTAAGAAAATTTAACCTTTAGCTTTCTAAATAAAGTAAATTGATCACTGTTTATTGATTTTTTAAACTCACATTTTCACTTTAACAATGTAATATTTATATACATATTTTATTTATTTCTATATATATATACACTTTAACAATGTAATAATTATAGTTAATACCGTTTTTCAGAAAGTTATTGCTACTGTGATTTATACAGCAAAAATGTATTTTTTTTTAATGTTAGAATATGAAGGACAGTGGAGTATCTACACTTGAAATTCAATTACTTCCTGGTGATGAATGAAAATTCCCACATAAGTGATATCAATACTTACAGATGACATTATTAGTTGTCATTATAATATTATTTTCATATTTTCTGCATAATTGTGAGTTTTGCTTTTCATCAAGATTCCGGAAGTGCACTGAAGAGTTAACTGACTTTTCTAAAGAATATTAAATATGTTGTGTGCCTTAGTATAAATTAAAAAAGAATCTAAAAACCCATAAATTTGAGTATTCTTTTTCTCTGTTGAATACTTACAAGTAAAAATATTTTTCTATAAAAAGAATAAGCATAACACAAAAAATCGAATACAAGCTCTTTGAAGCAGGACAAAAGTTGTTTAAAACTCCAACTGAATTGCAAAAAAAGAGTTTTCAAAAATAATTACTACTTTGAAACAACCAATTACTCTTCATAGACATCTCCCTTTCTCAAGGGTCTTCACTGATTTCTGAAGTAACTTCTATTTTTCTGTCATAGCAGTCCTATATCTGAGAAATGTACTAGAGGGAAAGTTTTTGCTTTTGTTTTTGTGTTTTTAGATTTTTTTGTTTGGTTGGTTTTTGGGGTTTTTTGTTTTGTTGTGGGTTTTTTGGTTTTTTTTGTTGTTGGTTGGTTTTTGGCTTTTTTTCTATTAAATGTTTCATCATTCACAGCAAATCACTTTCTCGGCTTGCTGAAGTTCAAATGCAAACTACATCATTAGGCTGTTCAACTGTCCCATTGTAAACTATTCACATGGTGTTGACTACATAATCACATCAAGGAGAGGATATTTGAAATGGTTTGGTTTTTCTCTTTGTTCTTAGTATCTTCCAAATTTTTTAATAAGTTATTCCATATACAATGTCAGTGGTTGGTGATAGGGGACTATGTGTGTCAGCTGTTCATGTTGCCTGTGTTACTATCATTCTATTGTATTTTGTGTTTGAGAAAGAACTCATCTTCTTTTTCCTGAAATTCTTTGATTTGGAGACATGGATCCTGTCATGCTATTTCAGTAGTACTAAAGATATTATCCAGTGTATAAAAAATATTGTTATATATAATTTACTTGACATGAACCAACTGATACTTCTTGATTTGAGACAAACTGATTAATAATGTACTAAAGATAAGCAGATAGAATTATTTAAATTATCTAGGATTCTGTGAAGATTTGAGGAACTGACAACTGCATTTTCTGAACTACAGTTTTGGCTTTTATTTTAAAAAAAATTCTTTGTGAATTAGGTGCTCCATTTCTCAGGCTTTTTTCCACCTCTCTTTTTAAAAACCATACTATTATTTCTTGGTGTATTGTGAAAAAAGATAGACATTTTATTTACCTACTTTTGGAAATCCAAAATATATCTTTTAAGATTCTGAATAAATGTGTAGATGTGTAGCTTAAAAACCATTTGATCAAAATACATAAATCTAATTTGTCAGGGAAAAAAAGATATATGTAGATTAATAAGTGGTTCAAATGTTCATCTTTGTTATTAATTAACTTCCATTCAGTGTCTTTTCTAAAATGTAAGGGTAAATTAAAAAAAAAATAGTTGCATTGATTAAAGGAAATGGAAAGATAAACCAAGAGGAAACATGAAAATATTTTGTATAAAGTTTACTTATATCATTCCAGGACAAAACCTGTTGAATATTCAAAGGGAATTTGAATTTAAAGCTTGCAATAATCTGAAAATCTTCATGGGAACTAAGGACATTATGGCTAATGGTATGCAAAAACATGTTTCAACAAAAGAAATATTGTGCTACGTTGGATAACAGTAACGTTTGCCAGGAAAAAGGTGACACAAAATTAGTTTTAAGAACACAGGGATTCCCCTATTATTATAACTTTTGAGGTCATATACTCCTAAGAAACAGTTATCATATCATTACCCTTGTACTATAAAACTAATTTTCTGTATCAACATTGATGTGAACATAGTTGACTGAAAGGGATGGAGGAAATCCATGCATAATTTTCTTTAATGGGCTGAGTCTAGGGAGAGTCTACCTTTCATAAAACATAATAAAGGCTGAAATGAAGGCACAAAGAAGATTTCAAGTCTTTAATGCTGATCTATGCTGTGACTAACACCATACAATCATGTTGAAAATATCAGTCATAGTTTAGCTGAAATGTTTTCTTACACATTAAATATTTCAAATAATTACATATTAAAAAACTCCTAGTTTTGTTGTATGCTATGTGCACACTATTCTGCTTTCCCCCACCCCCCAAACTGCATTGACTTTCAAATAACAACTCTTTCACTTTTTTTTCAACAGATAACAGATTCAGAAAAAAAAGTTGGTTTGAACGGAACCCTTTATGAGCATTTATTTCAGTAGGAATTATGTAGACCTAAGTCATTTCGAGGAAACCACAATTAAATAAGATGAATGCATAAAAAAGCTGTGAAGTGTTGCAGTGTTGAATTAACAGAAGGGATATTATCATGATCAGCAGCACAGGTCAGAGCTGTTTGATTGGTGCCTGCCTCTCTGGATGAATCCACAGTACTGGGTGACACACCAGTGTTCCTGACAGCGTGAGCAGGGACAGTCAGGCAGTTCAGAGAGAGATTAAAAAAAATCGTGTTAAAGAGGAATAAATTGAAAAGGCTGACAAGTGTTTTTTATGTCCTACCAAAAGAGAAGTATCTCCATTTCCATGCTTTTCACTAAGGAATATTGATGCAGTAACTGGTTCCCATACTCAGATGCAGTCATTAGATTAGCCAATTAATCCCTGATTCTTCCATCTAAGTGAAAGTGCTGATTACTGAACCAAAGAGTCATGTTGTCTTTGGCACTTCTCTTTAGCCTAGTCAAACTTAAGGAGTTCAATAATCAGGGGTCAATTTTGGTAGGAGGGTTCAGTGTGTCCAAAATAGCTTTTAGATATAGCCCCGTGAATAAGATACTCTCCAGAGAGGTAAAAGAATATTTAACAACTTTAAGGAAAAAAAGAAGGTACTATGCAAGAGGAATACATACCTTGCTGAGTACATTAAAGGATTCAGCATGAAATGGGTTTTGTGTTGCTCCCCCATGACTAAAACTGCCAGTGTCAGGGTGCCAAAACATTGAGTGCCTGTGGGACTTCATTGTACAGAAAAATGCAACAAGACAGAATGCAAACTTAGGTACCAGTTTTTTATACTATGATTGAAAAGGTTTTGAAGACAAATATTTTACTCCATCACTGAAGTAATTTGGGAAAACTGGCTCTGTGAGGATTTGTTCAAAGTCATATGGAATGTTTTTGAAAGCACAGGGAACAGAACATCTATAGCTAAGTCCTCTCTGAGCACTTTACACCCCCTTTCTTTGCTCAGTACTAGTCTGGTGAGTTGTAGGTTCTTCTCAGGAGCAACTTAATGCCAGCTCTTGCCTCTCTCATATGTCTCCTCACTCCTATGGGTTTGTTCAAACCATTATAGAGTCTGATGAATAATTACTATTCAGTTATTTGTTTAAATTAAACCCAACCAAATAGAATGGTATATTTTTCCAGTTTAAATAAATAAATGAATAAATAAAAAGAATTTAGATCAATTCTTCCCCCAGCCCCCCATCTTACAAATGTAATTCAGGAACATTTCAAAAGTGAACTATCAGAATACAATACTGCAACAATTGTTCATTATTCCAATCCATTTGGAATTTTGCAAATTAATTATTTTGGAATTTTTAACGTCTCCTTTTTCAGATTAATTTAAGTAGTTTCAGTTGACCTGAGTCTATTTTTCAGCAAATAAGCAACTTTCCAGAAACATTTTGCTCAGCTATTTGCCTGCTGCATCCTCTTGAAGTTTCAAGCAGCTCCCTTCTGTCATTGTGAAGTGAAGAAGGGGGAAATGAAAGAAAAAGAGATGACAGATTTATCATAATTTCTTGTATGTAATTGATCATTGTCAAAAAAACTCTTACCTGAAAAAGCAATGAGATTAATCCAATGCCTGCTGAAATCTTTGTTGTTCCTTTACTCTTGCTTTCTTTTCTGACTCTTGCAGGTGCCATTGCTGCTGCCCTCATCATCACCACATATAATGCAGAAGTGACAGTCACACCAGAGGCCATGGCAGAAGCAATGACATGAAATGAGACAGCAACAGGAGAAAATGCAGTGTCATGAGGCCACAATGAAATGTGACAACAAAAATAGCATTTCTAAGCGGCCTATACACTGGAAAATATGGTTCAATCATAAATGATTCCTCTGAAATTATATTCCATTTTCCTTTCAAAAGCATTCTTTAGAGGTTTGTTTGGTTTTTGGTTTATTTTATTTTGTTTGTTTTGATTCAGGTTTTTTTTGTTTTGTTTTTTTTTTTTTTTTAAATAGCAATCATCAATATCAGGTCTTTATCTACTGGAAACATTTGGTGGGAAAATATTGGGCTGCACTTTTTATCTAAGTGTAGTCTAATCTACCTATCTTCTGCATGTTTTAATTCCAAACAGCTGGCATTATTTAGTCTGACAGACTAAACACTTCGGCCAGTTTCTTAATTGTTGTAATTAAAAACAGGAAACAGTAAGGTAAATAAACCAATCATGGGATCGATAAAGCATTATTATTTTAATGACAATCTCAGAAGCCCAGATCATAAAGTGCTAGCTCATAAAATGCAGGAAATCTGAAAAAGCACACAATGGTCTCTAATAGAGCTCTTGAGGAATGATCTGAACAAAAGTTATGTGTCCTGCTAAAATTGAGCTCTTTGTCTCTGAAAATAACAGAAGATATTTCTGTGGAATTGTCATAAATATAGATCATAGAATCATAGAATGCTTTATGTTGGAAGGGACTTTAAAGATCATGTAGTTCCAACCCCACTGCCATGGACAGGAAACCTTCCACTAGACCAAGTTGCTATTAGTTGCAAAAGATACTGTAAAAATGTGGAAGGGATTGAAAATTATAGAGTAATCATAGCTGAAAGAGAAGATAGGGGACAAAACCTGATATCAATGTAGAGAGCAGTAGCTCCAGTGACAGAAGATATCAAATAGCAAAGCATTCTGTATAAGTTGTGTGGAGTTAGTGCTTGTAAGAGGAAACAGAAAGCTGAAGCCACCTTCAGTCACATTGTGCTCTCCTTGAAAAACAAGGAGTCTACCAGACCAAGAGCGGCTCCTCTAGTGTTGGATGCAACAAAAATTCTAGTGAAATGATTATGGGCTGTGACAGAGAACAAGACAAGGACCCAGAACACACTACACAATCAGGAGCAGTATTATGGTTGAGGACTCTTTCCTTTTAGAGTTTTCTCTTTTGCGGATCTACACCCACAGTTTTCTCTTCAGTCACTACCTTTTTATGTTTTACTCTTCCTATCCATGTGACTTTACCAGAAGAACTGAAAGTGTAATGTCAGAATTTGCCTGTTAAAGAATATGATGAATATTCTTTATAGTGTGAATATATAGTGTGAATATTTTTGTAATTCTCAATATCTCAATAGGTTTGTACTTTTCTGTTATCCATTCATGTTCCACCACAAGCTGCTTTATTGAGTCAGCTCTACTCTGTTCTTTGGGCATAACTTTTTAAATGTTTAAGTCTTAAAGCTGATTATTATAAGAGCTACATATTTGGCAATATTTACAGGTTGTGACTTGAAACTGATTGCCAAAGTGTTTGCTTTGTGAGGGTCAATAAGTTTTCTGTGTATTGCAGAAGCCCCTTGGCAACTCAGAAATTCACAGGAACTGTGAAGCATTTGCATTACTGATACTGATGACCTTTAGATGAACTAATAGCAGGTTTATATTTTTACAAAATATATGTAACAGTAAATACATTCTGCAGAATATGATACATATTGAATATTTTTCTCAGAGATTAATATTTCCTTTTAATTTCTTTAAGAACAGTCAAATGAGGTCAAATTCTTTAAAACCTCTGATGATAACTTCCATAGGAATTTTGGTGAGAACTTTAAACATTGTGAAGGAAGTGCCTCTTAAAACAAGCCAGCAGAATTTCCATTGTAATCAATAGTTACCTCATAAGCTTTCAGTTTGTGGGTTTAAAATACAAATACGCTAATGTTGAAATTATCTTTACAAAGCAGGAAGACCAAAGGCCATCCAATGCCTTTGTGGTTATGCTGGTGAACAGAGAGCAGTACAGAAGGTAGAACAGATCGGAAGTTTGGAAAAAAACTTTGTAAAAAAAAGTAATACTGCGATTAAAGACTGAAGCTAAAAGATAGGATTGAAGGTAGACTAAGGCAGGAAACAGCAGGGAATCAACAGGTCATTTAAGAGGATGCACCAGTCTTCAGAAATTTGAAGCTTAAATGGGAGAGATGGGGTTCATGACATCAGAAGGTCTGACATACCAATCCAGAAGAACATACAGAGTAAAGCTGGCTGAGGAGGAGATGCTGATTTTGTATTGTGGGCTGTGTAGATATTCCAAAAGCAGATTCTCGAGATGGGAATTTCCCAAGGAACATGTTTTCTGGCAAGGTTTTGTAAAATCAAAAGACAAAAGCTTGATAGTATCTCTAATGATGTGTCAGAGCAGGGATTAATAAATATAAAATGCATGTTAATTGTTCATTCGTTGTCTGCATTATTCATATCTGTTTTCATTTTATGATGTTGCCAGCTTGGAATCATACCTTTGAATCAAGATGTGTCATACACTAGAGGTTCTGATCCACTCTGTGTAAAGTTTTATCTCATGCAATTTCAGTAAAAAACAGCTCTTACTGTTCTGACAATATCTTAAATTCTTTCAGCTTCATCATTCACAGAAACTGGTTTCATTCTCTTCCTGTTGGAAGACGTCATGCAAATTTTGTTGAGTCACACCAAACATCCATTGCTGTCCTGCTAGGTGTGGCAGTAATGCTTGTCAGAAAACATCTCCGAAGAATTTTTATTTCCTTGAGTGTGTTGAGAGATTCCTAAAGCTATTTATTTATTTATTTATTTATTTATTTATTTATTTATTTATTTATTTATTTATTTGTTATTGAGTGAAAGCTCCATTGCAGCAATACTTGAAGCAACATTCTTGCACATTTTTAAATGACTACCATAAATATAACTAAATAAATATACTAACCATATTTTTGTAAGAAAAAATGACAGAACTTTTAGAAATAAAAAAACTTATGTATATATTTGGTCAAAATTCTTTCCTCTATTATGTGGTTGCAGATCCAATGACTTTGCTGCTGTGTTATTAGACCAGGCCATTTTTGTTTGTCAAAAATGTTCTTTAATGAGTAAGAATTTCATAGGTGATTTGGGAAATACCAAAATATTGAGCTATGTACCTTCTTCAGAGTATTGTGTTACTGCCATATCATCTGTGGCAGTAAACTGAGATTCCTCTGCTTTCTAAATCTCTAATTCATAGCACTCTATTATTTTCTGTTAAAGTGATAAAAAATTATAAAAACACTCCTAAGTATGTATATTTCTGCTTCTGATCATCTTTTTAACATCAGAGCTTTTTTTTTGTTAGTTAGTATATTTTTTTCCCCTGTGAGTCCTCTATCTATCAGTTATAAGGTTCATTTAATAACTGTTCTGTAGGTTTCTATTTTTAAAGAATTAATTCCGTAGGCAGAAAGGTGCAGCACTGCAGAATAAGAAACAGGTAAACTTTCCTGAAAGGAGAAACATTGATCTTGCTGTTGGTATGAGGAAAAATAGTACCAAATATTGAGATAGAAAGAACATATGAAACACAATTATATTACCTGAAAGATCAGCGATCTTTCTAATATGGTATTTTTCTCTGACCATAGCCTAAAGATGATGCTTAAAAAGAGCACTTAAAACCCTCTGTAGATCACCTGATTGAGCAATGCCATGTTATAAGTAAAAGTCCTCTGGCCTCTCAGTGCTGAACAGCTTCTAGATTTGATTCATTTTTTCCCCTAAACTATTCAGTTTACAAAACTTTAAACATTTGATATTTAGACATGTATTTTGATTATAGAAAAATTAATTACTCAAAAAATTCAGAGCAATTAGAAGCAGTTTATTAAGTTAGCCACTATACATGGGCATTTGAGTTCTGTATTGAATTGAAAGTGTAAGTAAAAAAGCTCCACTCTTCTACCAAATGTTCTTAGATGGAGTGGGAAACTGTGTTTTAAACATTGTCTTCTTCCTGCCATGGGGTTGTTCTCCTCTCTTGACAGTCCAGATAAGCAAGGACTGAATGCATTTTTAAGCCAGTGTAGTTAAAGTACAAGTAAATTATCCATAGGTGGCTGCTTTCCATCTCTTGACTGGTTGCATGTTCACTTGTTTAAACCCTGCTGTGACATTTCTTCTGCTCATGAGGTTTTTATCTTGCCAATTAGGTTTGAAGAAGTTCACGTAAATTACAAAAATAATTAAACAATATTTACATCAAGAGCTTTGTAAATTGAAAGCAGTTAAAATTAATCACAAAACCATTCTGAAAATACCATATTCCACATTTTATGAATACGCTAGTCTATAAAAGTCAAGGTGGAGAAATGACTAAGGAGATCTCAGTGCTTTAAGTAATGAAGACAAGGAAGATGTTAGAACTTTCTTCTTCCTTAATATGGTGATTGGTATTGCAGACTTGTCTGGAGAGTAGAAGCTGAGTATTACTATTTTATTTATTTTTATTATTTAATAGTTTTAAAAGTACCATTTGTCTGAGAAGAATCCAGGGACAAAAGTAGCTCATACAGGTAACCAGGATGTATCAGAATTGATCCGCAAAAGCACAATACAAACAATATATAGCCTTGAAATCCTTCAGCCAGGACTTGTGAAAAATACCTTACAGTGGGCAATATGTGAATGAAAAGTCAAGGTTTGTTTATTCACAGCCTTGTACTATCTATTCAGAATTGATTGAGACATTCCCAGGGAGGAGGTTCTCTGAATTTCTGAAGAGGTTAGTTGTATTCTCTTACCCATTCTGACAACACTGCAAGAGAACAGGAGAGAGGAATTCTGCTCCTACTTCCCTAATTTGACCTTAGTATTGTGAAAGCCTGACATATCTTAAGAATTAGAATAACTTTCGCTTCACAATCTTTCCAGTCACCAGTCAATTGTCAAAAACTTTTTGATGGGGGGAAATTAGTATAGAAAGAAGACCTTCTTGCAATGCAAAAAAGTGGACAATCTTCAAAGGTTGTTCTCATCTGTTTAAAAATACTGTCACGATCAAAGCTTTAATTTTTAATTAAATTTGAAAGAACAGGGTGAATGGCTTGTTTCCAATTTTTCTTGGCCTGTAATGAGCAGGGTCATCCTTTATAGACTTTTTAATGCAAGATAATAAATTATCTAATGTTTTGTTAGCTAAAGCATTTTGTTTCCAGCCAAATTTATTTCAAATGAACATCCAATTAACTGAAGAATAATGAATGAAATTAATTCAAATAATAAAGCAATACCCGTCAATTAATTGTAGAAACATTAGTTTAAGAGATAGTAGAGGGACAGAGTTCTTTGGTGTATGGTTTTTGAATAACCTTTTGTACCTTCAGTTTATCCTTAACCTGCTTAATTTCCTGCTTTTTAGTAAAAAAATTGAAGATGGTTGAGTAGGATATGCCTTTTCCACAGTACGTGCCCGGCTAAACTCAGTGTCCAGCTATAATCACTGTACTGAAACTGAGTGGGTATACTCTATTCTGAGGTCTGTCAGGTGTGAGAGACTGAAATGCTAGTGCTTAATGACTCAAACAATCTGCCATTTGCAAAAGCAGCAGGTGCTTTGTGGAGGCCAGGTTTGCACCCCCCAGCCAAAGGGGAGGAGGAGAGTTTTTTGTGTGTGGTGGCAAAACCTCTGATCTGAATATGACAGAGGGAGTGCCCATCCACCACCAGACCTTGTTTAGCAGCAAGCTGCGTTTTTAGTTAGATAAGGGGAAAAGCCCAATAGAAGAATGTCCTGGGGACAAGGGATAATGTTTTTTATCATGCTAATGTCCTCTCTTATACAACTGGCTAAGATGTAAAATTTCTCCCGCCCTCTCCCAGACTTGTTGCTGGGACCTTCCACCAGAGGACTGAACATGATCCACAGGGTTGCAAAAGACAGTGTTAAACTCCTCCTTCAGGGGAGGTACCCAAGTGTTCTCACCTCAACCTGAATGTATATTGAACTTTTGAGTTTTGCGGGCTTCCCCCACCCCCAGTGGATCAGGACTGTGACTATCACTTTGAATAACAGACATTTAAATTGTAACAATCAAGTCTCATTGATGGATCAATGGGTGATGATATCTTTCCACTATCTACTCTTTTTTTCTCGTTCTTTTTTTCTTATATATTTCTTAAGAAATATTTTTATATTATATTGTTATATTTCTATAGATAATAACCAAAATGGCTACATACCTTCTTTCCATTGCAATCAAGTTTTTCTAAAATAAACCTGCCTTATATACAGATGTAAACATCAGTCATTCAGAATCATTTCACTCTAATTCACCCCAAGGGATCTATTATGAACTCTCACCTTCAGAGCCAGGTTGCAACATCAGGATGTTTGACTTTCTTAAAAATCATGGGGAATAAAGGAGTGATCCAACCTAACATTTACACTCTATACATCTAATGGGGACTTCTTACATTAATAAGGGGAAGGAGAGTACTGGAATAAGAACTGAATTCGTTGTGGATTGTGCTGGGTTACAATGAACTCAGTTATCCTGGAGATCAAACAAGTGCCAAAACGTTCATTTTTTTAAAAGGCCTATATAAAGTAAAACCCTCAGATTTAAAACCAAAGAATATTTTGTTCCTCAATTAATTTAGGTCAAATTTTTACAAATGTCATTGGCAATTAATAAGAATTTAGGTTTCACTTCAAAAGACAGTTTAGTGGTTCAATATTTGAAATTTTATGGAAAAGAGCAGGGGAACCTAGACATGATCAGAAGGTGTTATCATTTTTGTGGTCTAGACCTGCTTCGCAAGGCTGCCTTGCTTTATCTTGTCTCCTGGATATGAATCATCGTATGGCTTTGCTCAGCCCATTTCATAGGCACCATTCGATTTATTGCTTCTTAATATTCTGTTTCTAGATCTGATGACTGCACAGTTTTTGTGGAAGTTGCAGGTAAAATTTATTTCTTTTTCCTTTGTTGTTCACTGACAACAAGTAGGTCAGTGTCATTTCATGAAAGGCTATTGCCTTTTGCATCTGTGTGCTTACCATAAACCAACTTTGAGTTCAACAGTCCTTATATGACTTTCTAGCACAGTATATTCACTTGGGCATTTATAAGTTTCTAATATCCCTGTTTTTAACATAAACGGTGATATATACAGGTAGTTAGCAATATAATCTTGTTATTGAGCAATATCTTTGTAACATATTTTAGATAGTATGATGATTGTTGCCAAATGACAGTCCAGACTTGACTCCTTAGATAAAAGAGCACCATTTTCATAATTTAGTACCTTCTTCCCAACCCACCCACCAATATAGTTGGATTGTAGTTAACCTGAGCACAAAAAAATTAGTTTAAAATACCGGTCTGGAAATCCAATTAACTTGTGATTTTTATAATGGAGCTTCTTGTTATAGTTAATATACCAGTATTTAGTAGGTAACTATACATGCTTGGCTGCTGTAGTCTCAATAAATGTACTTTTTGGAGAGTGAAGGTAATACCTCTGTCCATGGGACACAAATAAATTAGTATCAACTTTGGACCATGTTTCACAGTTTTATTGAAAATGTCATATGGGCAAATCATACAACAGCCTCTGTTGCATATTTTCTCTGTCTTTTCAGAATATTCTGTCCCATTATCTTCACAGCATTTGGCTCATGTAATTAGCTTATTGAGACAAAAATCTTCTAGAGTGGTATTACATCTTAGATCCAGTATCTTTCAAGTAATGTCACCCTGGCATTTAGGAAAGAATCATATTCTTCAAAGTTTTAATTTTTTATGACACCCATATTAAACCAGAATTTTGACAGTGTAAGCTCCACAGGAGGAGTCCCAGGCAAGAAGTTCTCTTGGGGTCACTAGAATTACTTGCAAATACAAGTCAATAACTTGTGAAGAAGTATTGTTCCTGGGGAATCTTCAGCAAAACCTCAGTGTTGGTTGTAACTCCAATGCTGATTGTGATACAGCACAGAAAAAGAAAGTCAAGTCTTGTTGCAAAGTATTTATTAGAAAAATGAATTTGTTCACTCTTTGGTAAAATATTTGAGGGTTGTTGCTTGTTTGCTTGTTTCCAAAAGAAAAGATGGAGTAAAAACTGCAAATAGTAGAGTGCCATCTAACATCAACTAGGTATAATAAGTACAGTTGAAACGAGAAAGCAATCCTGAATGAATTTCTGCTGTTTCATTATCTTCCAAAGTGCTAGCTAAAAAGATCTTATTAGGATAGTATCAGTAAATATAATAAAAACACTGTTAAGACATATTTTTTAAGTCAAATGCACCTTAGTTTAGAGACTTATCCAGGAGAATAGAAACAACAACAGCTTTTCAGTAGTATTGTACATCTAAACTTCCATATATATAAGGTCACTTTATAGTCACATGAGGAAATACAAAATGTTTATTGCTGTGACTCTGCCACCTTTGGTACATTATTCCTCTTGGAGGTTTACTATATTAAGTGTTTCTTCTACAGTCATCAGTATAATTTTTACTTGCCTCTCAGAAATCAAAAATTAATCAGACAGAAAGAAAAGGCCGAAAGCTCTTGAAAGTCAATTTCTGTGAAAACCAAATATTGTGTACTGAATAAAACAGTTTCTGTTTTATTCATCATGCTACCATAAAGAAAGTAATTAACCATCTCCCCTCTTTCTCCAGCTTTTCAACTTTTTGTTAAGATAAAAAAGGACAAAGAACCTTCCACAACATAGGTAGCAGTAAAGATTTACCACTTTGGGCATTATTTTTAAATCGTTGTATCCCTACAGTGCCATAATTTCTTTATTTTCCTTAAATTTTGCATGCAGCTCATTCTGCACATCTGCCTCAAAGTCAGAGCAGCTGAGGTAGATTTTTGTGTGAAGTGACAATTCTCTTCCCTTTGCAGTCACATGGAGCTGCATGACTTAGTAGATGTTGAAGAGGGACCTGCTGAATGGATCAGATTTAAGTCACACATTCCCAAAAATGGGCAGCCTGCCAGACTGCTGTACAACTATTTCCCTTATTAACAACAAAGGAGAATCTGCACCTTTACTCTGTGTTTGCCTAGATATGTAATGTTTTACACATGAACCATAGCAGATTACAAATTTAAAGTTTTAAATATAATTTTAACAATGTTTTCCTGGGTTTATTACATCTCTGCTTTTTTTTTTTTTGAACATGAAAGAAAAAAATAATCTTTGTTTAATTTCCCAGGTTACTGCACCATATTTTTGTTCTGACACATTTGGTTGTATCAGTAATATTATGCTCTGCTATGTCAATAGAGTAATGAAACATGACTGAAGTAAGCAGACACAGCAATGAAATAGGCCACAAAATATAATAAATTGGAGTTTTATGAACAAAAGGAGGGGGAAAAAAAGGCTCTATATTTTTGTAATTATAATACAGTTTCTTACTTAAGCGTCAGTCAAAATAAATTTAAAAAAATTCTTCATTTTAAAACTTTGTTATGTACTGTAGTTATGGAAATTTTCCATGCTTGACCTGTACCTGTAATTGCTATGACTATGCTACGTCATGCTGAAGGCACTTTCTAATTTAACAATTTTGTTTTCAGAATCCTATTGTAATTTACAATTACTAAACAATACAGTATTGCTCTGAATAAGACATAGACATATGTTCCCACAAACACAAGAAACCAGCAAGGTATGTAGGGCTAAAATGTATCTGTAAGGCCAAGCCTACATTGCTCCTTATAATTTACACAGTTAATTCAGCAGAAGTTTCTAGTGACATCACAGTCATACTGATGAAATGTATTTTCATACACGTAGCTTATTCTGCATCTGAAGAGTCATTTTGTTTTACCAACAGCATCATAATTTTACCATGAGTGCTCTCTGACACACTGCAGTAATTTTCCATATGAGGAAGCATTCCTAATTCTAGTCGGAAAATCTATGATCAAAGTCATGGCTTGTCTAGAAAATGATACATAAAGATGGAAATCAAGTTGAACACCATGGTTTAACCAGTCTTGACTGTATAAATCATATATATATATATAGCATTAAACAAAAACAAAAAGTACTCTGCCCTCAAACTGAGATATCCCAAATCTTTGTGACACCATTAGTGGATATTTATTAGCTCAGACTTATCATTTTGCTGCCTTTTCTTCAGCACAAACTAAAGGTATAGGATGCTTATTTATGCTTGAAATATGAATACAACATGAACAACTGTCTTCTCATATCCCATATGGTAAACTTTCTTATGAAAGTATAATTCTTACACTTGGTTGAGTATATTGACTAAACCAGAGAGTGAGTAGTTCTGAGTTCTCGAACCTTGTCAAAAAAAAGGAATACAAAACCCTTTAGCATCAATCTCCTGAAAGCAGTGTTAGAGAGTTGGTAGTAATTTCTTATTTGTGGTAGGATCTTGAATAGTACTAAGAAAATCTGTCTTTGATATAGCAGGTAAAAATTAGAGACCAAATTAATAACTTGTCTTCGTGTATTAATGATTTTGTACAAAATAATAGGTTTTACAGTACATGTCTATTTTTATCTTGAAGCAGCAACACAGTCACAGTATATCCTGATCCCACGTGTGGGATATGGTAATATTCAAGTTTGGAAAAATAAAGGAATCTCAGTCATTTTCAAGGGCTGATATTGAGACTGATGTTGTTTAATGTCTTTGTTGCTGGCCTGTACAATGGGTTGAAGTGCACCTTCAGACATACACAGATGGTATCAAACTGGGGAAAGCTGGCAGAAACTTTATGAAGTCGAACAAAGCTGAATGTAACATCCTGTAAAGGTTGGGGACATACTGGTTAGCAAAAAGTTTAACAGAAAGAGATTGAGACATCCCAGTAGACAAGCCAAACCTTATTCAGGAATGTGTTCTTGCAGAAATTAAGAATAACTGCATGCTGGGCTATATGAGAAAGAGTGTAGCCAGCAGACCAGTCATTCTACTTTGTTTGGCACTAAGAATGCAGCATTCAAAGTATCATGCCCAGTTTTGGTCTCCCCCATACTCAAGAAGCATTGACATAAAGGAATTAGTCAGTGCAGGGCCACCAAGGGGTTTAGGGGTCTGGAACACAAGATATTAAAGAAAAGGGGAGGAAAGACTAGGGGCATTGATTTTGACAGTATGGAAAAGACAAAATGAAAAGATGTTTTCAAGCACCCAGAAGACAAGCACAGAAAAGACAGAGTCAGATTCTTCTCAGAAGAATCACTGGACAGTGAAGATATTAGAGGTCATGAACATGAGCTGCAACAAGGGAAATTGTGAATAGATTTTAGGAAAAAAATTCATAATATGATTTGGTCAAAGACTGCAACGAATTGCTGAGAGGTCAGAAATATTCAACACTTGACTATGATCTAAAGTTGAAACTAAATATAGATTGGAGGTTGACCTACTATCTCTGAATAGGAGGCTGGATCAGATTACCTTCAGAAAATCCAGATGACCTTCAGAAATCTCTTGCAAGGTAACATATAAACACGATATATGATTCCTGGAAGTTAGACTAGCAGGCCCTATCATAGGCTTTTCCTTTGTCTTAGGTGTTCTGTTCCAAAAACAAAAGAAATCCTGATTTTTAATACAAATAATTTTTTTTGCTATTGCAGGGACTTAAACCATTGAGCTTATGATAAAGTTATCTTTGTATCTTTAATATTTTGTGCAAAGAGAGTTAAAGAACCAAACAAACCCCTCTATCCTTGCCTTCCTATGTTGATCTGTCTTTGTGGATATTCTACGGGCAGTTACAACTCTCTGGCTACAATTATCCATTAAAAAAAGCAGAAAACATTACTGAAGTTTGTTCTGGAAACTTTTATTTTGTTCTCTTCTTTGTATTTTTATGGCAGGAAAAAACAGTGAAGAGAGATGGAGTCTCACTGTCTCATTCCCATTTTGAACATTAATTTTCCAGGGGTCCTTTACTTTTATGTTAGAACACCTTCAGGCTTGACAGGATCTAAACTGAGTTGCATTGAAGAAACCTTCCCCATGTCCTTTCTCTAATCTCTGAATTTTTTTATGCCAGTAAAAAACTCTGTGGAAGAGAAAAATGCACAAGGAAATTTTATTCCCTAATGTAGATTTTACCAGATGGGAAAAAAAACTATGGACTCCACTTCCCTAAGTGAATTTAAATGGTAAATAATTTTACCTCTTCTCTTAATTTATCATTAGGCTAGAAAATGGTTCAGTGCATTGAACTCAGAGAATGATATCCAAAAATAGTCAAACATCAACAGTTTGTTTATTAGATATTCTTTTGCATTTGAAAAGTACTTCCATATATTCTGTTTTCAAAAGACATCCATTTTCTGAACTATGAATTTTAAATCCAGAATCTTCAGTGTAATGAAATGGTTACTGGGTTCTGGGTTGTTTTGTGAGATTGTTTGGTTTGGGGTTTTTTTTTTTGGTTTTGGTGTTGTTTTTTTTTTTGTTATTTTTTGATTCTTGTTTGTTTGATTTTGGACTTGGGTGGGTTTTTTTTTAGAATCATAGAATGGGTTAGGTTTGAAGGGACCTTTAAGATCATCTAGTTCCAACCTCCCTGCCATGGGCAGGGACATACATCTTCCACTAGACCAGGTGGCTCAAAGTCCCATCCAACCTGGCTTTGAACACCTCCAGGGATAGAACCTGTCAAAAGTCCCTCTCTAGCTTTCTTGTAGCTTCTTCAGGTGCTGGAAAGTTCTGTAAGTTCTCCCTGGAAACCTCTCTTCTCCAGGCTGAACAGCCTCAGCTCTTTCAGCCTGCCTTCATAGGAGGGGTGATCTATCCCTTTTTTTATCTTTGTGACCATCCTCTGGACTCACTACAACAGGTTCACATCCTTCCTCTGCTGAGGACCCCAGAGCAGGATGCAGCACTGCAGGTGGGGCTTCACGAGAGCAGAGCAGAGGAACAGAATCATCTCCCTTGACCTTCTGGCCATGCTGTTTTTGATGCAGCCCAGGACACAGTTGGCTTTCTGGGTTGCAAGGGCATGTTGCTGGCTCACATCCAGCCTCTGATCTACCAACACCACCAAGTTCTTATCGGCATGTCTGGTCTTCATCCCTTCATCCACCAGCCTGAATGGATACTGGGGATTGCCCTGACCCAGGTGCAGCACCTTGCGCTTGGCCTTGTTAAATCCCATGAAGTTCCCACAGGCCCACTTCACAAGGCTCGCCCAGGTCTCCCTGGATGACCCTGTCCTTCAGGTGTGTCAACCATTCAGCTTAGTGTCATCTGCAAACTTGCTGAGAGTGCACTTGATCCCTTTGTCTGTGTCATTGATGAAGACACTGAATAGCACTGGTTCTAGTGCAGAATCTTGAGGGACACCACTCACCATCCTGAGGGACACCACTCATGTCCATCATGACTTTGAGCCACTGACCACCACCCCCTGGATGTGACCGTCCAAACACTTCCTAATCCATCTAATAGTCCACCCTTTGAATCCATCTCTCTCCAATACAAAGGGAAGAATTTTGTGGGAGAACTTGTCAAAGGCCTTACAGAAGTCCAGATAGATGACATCTGTAGCCCTTCCCTTGTCCACTGCTGTAGTCACTCCTTTGGAGAAAGGCACTAGGTTGGTCAGGCAGGACTTGCCCTTGCTCAAGCTGTTCTGGCTGTTTCAATTCACCCCCCGGTACTCTGTGGACCTTATCACAGCTTCTAGGAGGATCTTCTATTGACCCAGGCACAGAGGTGAGGCTAACAAGTCAGTTGTTCCCAGGGTATTCCTTTCTATCCTTTCAGAGATAGGTGCAATGTTTCCCTATTTACAGTCATCTGGAACTTCCTCTGACTGCCATGACAAGGGGGTGATGGTTGTTTTTCTTTTTTTTTCCCCTCTTATTTCATTTGTTTTAGTTTAGTTTTGTTTATTTCTTTGTTTCTCCTAAAGACTCATGATATCTTCCACCTGCTCAAATTTTCTACATGCGTTGCATGTAGTAAATTGATTCCTTTAAACCCTACCACTTCCAAAGTTTCATGCAGGACACAGAAATGGTATAGACACATACCAAGGATTTATCCTTAAGAAGATGACAAAGAACAATAACTACCATGTGTTTTGAGAAAGAGAAGTACATGCTGTGAACTTAAGTGGCATGTCAGGACCCAAGTACAAGCACAGTGCAGTGGCCTCTGATATGCTATGACCTGAATACTGTTGGTCACAGGCTGTTGTTCTGAACTGCAGTCAGTGCAGAGATTGGCCAACTGTGAGTCCTCTTTAGTCTTGTTGTTCTGGATGCCCTGTGATCTGTTAGTATGGTGACACAGACCATCAGAAATTCATGGATTAACCACAGTCTAGGAATCAATGTTATATTTACTTTCTCCTGCTAGTATTTTCGATCTTGCTACTTGATGAAAATGTCAATTTCTGCAACTGGATAAAAGCAACAGAATGCTAATCACCCTTCCTTTCTATTAACAATAAAAAAGTGGAAGAATATAATTTACTTTCATAACTCCCACAACTTTTGAAAGCCTTTTCAGACTAAGTAGGACTAAAAAGTTTTTCCTGCTGTAAAATTCCAACATTAATCATTACTTTCTGCCTACCCAAATTTCCAATTCACTTTCAAGTGTGTGAGTCACTGTTGAGCTGAGTATGTATTTTATTTTGAGTGTTGGAATTCCATCAAAATATTATCAACAGAACTGCATCCTTCACTTTGTGCCTTATATTTTCTGTACACTACTGTTATACCCTGGTGAGTAATGTATAGTATGATCGGTGAAAACAAAATGTTCTGTAACATGAAAGCACCCAAAAAAAAGCTAATTGTTTTAGAGGGATAGAAACATACCATTTACATTGGATATACTTCAACAAGCATAAGAGTGCAGAATGGTATAACAGAAGTATGTATGGTGATTTCATCACTGAAATTTAATTAAAAATTTTTCTGGTAACTCACATGAAAGTGCTTATGACACAAATGGCAGAGTAGATACAAAGTCTACAGATACTGTGTTCCTAGGTTCTTTGTAGATGTTGGGAGTTCAAAAATATGTCTTAAAAAATGTTCAATACTACTTTATTTTGTTGCAAAATAAAACAAAAAAAGTTGCACTTTATATGACTCAGAATATTTGTCTAAAAGGAAAAACTACAAAATTAATATCAAATACTGTTTTAATTTTGAATAAGAAGCTGATTCTTACCTTCATAGACAGTAATGCAGTCATCTGTCATGTATGATTTATCAAACACCATGTTCCAGAAATGAAGGGCAGAGACACTGACACTGGATAGCTGCAGGAGGAGTATATCATCCAGTAAGCTCCCTTTGAGGCTCTGATTATATGATAGGAAAGCCCAGGTGACTGATCTACCAAACCATTAATGACTGAGAGATCATCAGTTGGGAAACCCTGACTCATGTGTTCCTGCTTATCTCTCTTACAAGTACTGTAAATTACTGTGAAACTTGTGGGTTGTGGTAGGGCAAGAACACATGTGAAAGGGAGCAAGAGAACATGAAAGCACTCTGCAGTTCTCCTCCACAGAGGTGAAGATGTGACAGATAGGCTGTACTACTGTATGGATAGATACAATTCCAGAAGAATTTGTAATGGAAAGTTAGAAACTCAGTTTTCTCTAGGAAGGCTTTCTGCCTAACTAGTAACTCTTTCTCAAAGGCAGTTTCAATGTTTTCTCCCTCTGCATAGCAAGAAAAGTTCTCAGCCTCTATCTCTAGTATGTGAGAGGAGACAGACGGCCCTAACAGACATGCACAGAGGCCTTGGGAAGGCGGGGGAGAAACAGAGAGGATAAAAGGGGGCCCTGAGGAGGCAGGAACTTGCCTTTTTGCCCCTGAAGGTCTGATGAGCCGCATTGTACAAAAGGGGCCCTTGCATCTGAAATAAACATTTTTTTCAATCCTTCTACAGACTTGGCACTCTTAGGTAGAATACCTGCATATATTTGCCTTAAAACTACTGATGTGATCATGATTTCCTTTTTTTTTTTTTTAACAAAACAAGATTTCAAAAATTTGATACCATTATGTCTGCTTTTGGTTTTGGTTTTTCTTTTCCTTTTCTGATGATAACAGATAAGCAACGAGGTTTTCTGTATGTATTTTTGTCCTGTAGATGTTTATGAAAACAACAGAAGAGGATAGATGACCTTTTTGCTTAAGGACTTGACTTGAAAGATGGTATCTGTGGTTTTGTACATTCTCTTACCCTACTGACTGAGTGTTCTTAACACACTTGAATGCTTTTGTGCACAATGATCCATATTGATTTTGTAGAATAGGGGGTGATGTGAGATATATTCATATCCAGTAGACATTTTTTAATCTGTTTAAAAGAAATGTGCAAACTGCACTATTGTCTTGGAAACCTTGTTTAATTTTTTTCCATAAACTACAAAGTAAGTCATTCAAACAAAGAACACGACTATGTCTTTTTGTGTCTGAAGAAGAATCAAAAGATAATTAGTATACTTTAAGGGCACTTAAAGTATAAAGCTTGCTTTCAGGATTCTTTTTATTTTTTTTTTTATTTATTGAGAAATCTGTTCTAAATAACTTTGGAACTCATTTGTCTCTATTTTCCATTTTCATTTTCTCATGAAATAGGTAATATAGAGAAGTTTAATGAACTCTTCCTCCCTTCCACCCTACCTTGTAGTCATTGAGATTTTATACACAAGGTAATGAAAAAACAAGTAGTCAGGCACTGTTTGATGGATGACAGTGATTTAAGACCTAGTTCCAGCTCTTTACACATTTTAATGTAGCATTTATTCACATAAGCAATGACTTTGGGATTAGGAAGAAGGCAGACACTGTCAGAGCCTTCATTATTCTCAAAACAGTATGTTCACTCTTTCTAAAAAGCAAAACATCACCAGTCAACTTAATTAACAGTGGAAAACCAAATTCATTTAAATTATTCATTGGGAAAAAGTCGAAATGATTGAGGATCAGAAAGGGGTGTCTGATACTTTTGATAGCGTCATTAATGTTAGAATTCCTCTTATGTGACATCACCTGATGATCCCCTACATCTAGCAGAAAAATACCCAAACTGATATAATAGTTATGGGAAGAAAAGGGTAAAATTAACCAGAGCAGGACTGATGCAAATTCATTTTTCTAAAAATTATTCACCCTATTTTTAAGATGTTGACTAAGACTTGCCTTCTATTATCCTCATACCTCGTGAACAGGGACATCTAGCAGCTAAATAATATGTAGGTGATGAGCTGTGATGGCTTAAATAAGAAAGTGCCCAAGTTCAATTATCTCCATTTGTCACAGTGTGTCAAATTCAGCAACCGCAGCCCTTCTTTGACATTAACTATGTAGCAAGGGGTTGAAACAGGGAACCTGCTTTTGTCAACATACTCCTTCCTTTGTAAGCAGCCAGTGAGTTTTAAGTATCTGGTACCATGCTGAGATTCTACATACATCCTAAATTTTCACTGCTCAAATAGGCAGCTTGATCTACATCAAAAACTCTTTTTTTCTTTAATTTTACCCATCCTAAATTGCATCAACATATATTAAAAAGTTTGGATGATTAAGTTATTTTAAAATGGTAGTTAGATGTTAGGAACAAATTGATTCATTCAGATAGTGGCACAAGATTATTATTTTCCTACTAGAATAAAAAAAAAAAAAAAGGTGCAATTTTAAATGCCTTTCTCACATACCTGAATTAAGAGTCAGTCACCTCTTAAAATCAATGTTGAGAAATGGACACATCTGATAGGATGAAACCACCTTTTGGAGCTGACAGTATTTCTCTTAGCTGTATAGGACAATACTCAAAACCTAGGTGTCTTTACTTAGGTGTAAAAAGTCAGATAAAAGTTTTAATTAACTGTAGATTATACAAGAAGCATAGATATCAATATTAGGTTACTTAAAATTACCTGTTGAACCCATCATCTTTTCCTACTTTTCCTTCTACTGTCCCCAGATTAGATGTGCATTGATAATAAAAAGAATGACTTATTCAGCACAAGGGTCTTCAGGGCTTTCATTCAAAATATGTGTTTAATTTATTTTTCTTATTTGGCCATGGACTGTTTTTTGTGTGGGTCTAGACTCCTACAAAATCTGTTGCAATTCCTTTTTTATTGTGGTTTTTGGTTCTGGTTTAATTTTTTTTTTTTCTTTTTCTTTTTTTTTTTACATTGAGTGTTTTTCTCAGTTTCATGTTGTTTTCCTTCTTGCAGCATCCTTCCTTTCTTTTCCCTGGGCACCCTTCCATTCCCTCCTCCAAGGTTACCATAGAGATATACAACCACAAATTTCAGCAGAGAAACTCAGGCTGAAGCAATAAACTGAAATGTCAGGAAGAACTATTTTGCATAAGTCACAAAACAAATTGTACATTTAGATAATTATTAATTATGTGATATTTTTACAGAATGTGGGCATATCTGTGGAGATTATTTCTAATGTTTTACTTTTAGTTTGTACTCCACTATGTGCATTAGTAGCATTGGCAATAAATACACTGAGTTGAAGCATATCAACTTGGCAAGCCCCTTGCCTTCTGCCTACAGTATTCATTTTAAACAGCTAAGAAAATAAAACTTGACACTTTTCAAAACAATACTGCAAACTAAGCTAAATATACTATGCATAGTACATATATATATATATATGTGTGATAAACATTTCATTGGTTATGCGTTGGTAATTGTGAATAGGCAAAGCAGAAGAGTTCCCTTTATATAAGAAGGCATCTAGAATTAACTGGCTGTCCTTGGTCTAGATATTAGGATAAAGAACTTAGTAGGGAAAAAAGCATCAACAATCAGCAACATATTTATTTTAAAAAATCCTGTTTACTGCTAGATGTGAGGACATTATGAACATATTATATAATTAGATATATAAGTAGTTAACTGTTAATTTCAAAACCACTTATAAATCTGGCCTGATCCTTTATATGCTATATAGTGAACCAACTTCACTTTATGTAAAACACATTTGGCATACTAAAATACTACAATAACAGTTTGAAGTGAAAGTTTTCATCCCTATAGTTATTGATTGATTTTTCAATTTGAGAGTTCATTCTTCTCTTGTTATGGCATCTCATTGGTCACTAATTGTGTTACTTCTAGAGTAGCTGTTTGGAACTATTATTATAATAGAATGCTTTAAGTTACCCTATAAATAGAACTGAATATAATATAATTCTTTTATTTTTTTTATATATACATATATATATATTATTAATTCTCAGCAGAAAAAAGTCTGAGACAAATTTTTCTGTCTATTTTTCTCTCTCTATTTCAATATCTATTATTGGAAAAAATCATGTAATTAGTTATGCTGGATAAAAAATATAGTCCTAAAAAAATATTAACTAAAAATTAATTTTGAACACTTTTAGTGTAAAGTTCTAGATCTTGAAAATTTTATTGGATAAGGTTAGGTACACTAGAAGACAACATCTTGTCTTTTTTGGATTTCACTGTAAATGTAAACTTATTATTTCTTACTATTAAATTGATCAAAAAAATATGTTTGTATTTTCATATTTTAATATAAAGAATCTTGGGAGGAGAATCAAAAATAGAAAGTCTAATTGCTTACAACTGAAATTGGAATGAAATTTAAGTTGATTTTACCCTTCCAAGTTGATAACAAAATAACTACATATGGAATTGGAAAAAGAATGAACTCAAAATTTTAAATATAAAGAAATGTTTATGTCAATTACTTTTGCATCATTTGTTTCTCTTCTTAACATATAATTTTTCAAAATTATTTGATTTACTCAAAAAACTGCAAGGAGCAGAAGGGGAAGGGAGTCCATGAGTTCACTGAGAAAACTCTTATCTTCCTCTGCCTGTATCACACGCAGGATCAAAGACTCCTAACTGATGTTTACCTAAGTTGTTTCTTACAGAGGCTTAAAATATATTTTCTGCCAATATCTTTTCACAAATTATTCCAAAGTTGGACTGCACTTAATGCTAAGAATTTTTACTTTAATGGTTAAACTAGACGCTGTGGTAGATTTGCCTTGGCAGATGAAATCAGATAGATGAGGCTGTTAAAGCTCTAAAGTGTTTGTCTCTTCCCCGGTCCATTAATGCAGGCATGTCTGATACCACAAGTGATCACCTCTTGACTTATCACAGCATTCAGTCCAGTATATTGAGCTAAATGAAAACTAGATGTCTGATTTTAATCTTCTGCCACAAGCCTGTCGGAATCCTAAATATCTTTTGCTGTATTATAACCCTATTGCTTTTTGCCCTATCTTCGCTGAGCAATATATTTATTTCTGTTATGCCACTTCTTCTGATGTATTTAAAGGTTAAGAAGGATGCAGAGTTTAAAAGTGTAGATTTCTCTGACTGCTCACAAGGAACTGTATGTCAATACATAAGAAAAAGCTGGGAAGAAGAAAATGTGGGCTTAAGTCAAGCTATAGGGCCAGCAAGCCCTCCAGGAATCTTAGGTGTGGAGTTTTCTGTGAGTGATGAAAGGGAAGTTTCATATATCGTGTTCTTTGTGGAGTTCACTGTAAGTCAGATGAGACAGGTGGATGAGGATGGATTTTGCTGGGTTTCGGGTTTTTTTTTGGGGGGGGGATTTTGAAAATCTGTCTGTGGGTTAGACAATTTTAGCATAAATAGTGCAGTTTTTCTCACATGATTATCATGAGCCCCTTTAATAGAATCATGGTGAGTTGGAAGGGACCCACCAGGATCGTAGAGTCCATCTCCTGACCCTGCACAGGACACCTCAAGAATGATACCGTGTGCCAGATAGCGCTGTCCAAAAGCTTCTTGAACTCAGACAGGCTCGTGCAGTCTGTTCCAGTGTCCATCCACCCTCTGGGTGAAAAACCTTCTCCTGATATATAACCTAAACCTCCCCTGAGTCAGCTTCATGCCATTTTCTTGAGTCCTGTTGCTGGTCACAGGAGTGAAGAGATTGATGCTTGCCTTTCCACTTCCCCTCATGAGGATGTTGCAGACCTCAACGAGGTCTCCCCTCAGTCCCCTCTTCTCCAGACTGAACAAATCAAGTTACCTCAGCCACTCCTCTTCAGGCTTCTCCTCCAGACCCTTCACCATCCTCACAGCCCTCCTTTGGATGCTCTCTAAGAGCTTAACGTCTAAAATGACAGATTTCATGATTTGACTTAGGGATACAGCACTCCTTGAATGAATCATCCTGATGCCAGATGTTTGAATACTCTGGAGATTCAGAGATATCTTTACTGAGTGCTTAGATTATGTCTAACAAGGATACAAGAGAGGCTGTAATATTTATCTAAGGCACAGAAGAATGCACTGAGAGAAGGCAGGAAGAGACAAGCCTGAGAAAAAGGGATGCAGCAATGTTTGTTTAGCCATCATTCATTAAAAATTAAACTACTGAGATAAAAAGAATTATGACAATATATCAAACAGCTGAATTAGTAAAGGGAAATCAATATAAAAGCCCATGTCACTGATTTGCTGCACAGCTTCTTACCAGCATGGCTACAGTAAAAGGCCATACCAAAGATCTGGGATGATCTCTTTCACCATTAAATAGAGCTTTTGTCACCTCATAATTTTAATTTCTCTATATGGTCCTTCTTTAACTGTTGAGGAGAATGTACATTTCACTCAGCTATCTCAATTTTCTAGAGTATTAAGGAAAAATCTGTTTCAAGATCATGTAAGTTGTTGAAAGGTGTTCACCTGAGAATACCAGCCTGAGTGATAGGTGTTGTTTAACTATATTTCACAGGAGGCCTGTGCAAGCAGAAGCAATGTTTGGGGATTTTTAAATTCAAAAAAATATATCCTATTTTGGTAACTACATTGATATCAGTCATAAATACATACCTTCTGCCTTTTTACTTATTGCTTCAAAGTAGGAATAAAACTAAACTTATGTATTTTACACACTTGTTCTGTTCCCCGTGCAAACAGATAGTAGGGTTTTCAGTGGTACAAAGGCTCATCATAAATACGTGGAAGACATTGTGGTCTTTCTGTCTTGAAGATGTATGTGACTGCAGGGAATAGCAGAAATTGAGAGCCTCAGTCACAGGGAGATGAATGGAAGATGTGGCAGTCCAGCCCTCAGGAGACATGAAGGCTATAAACCCATCACTACCAACCTTCTGAAAAGTCAAGAACTAAGAAGATCATTGATGTCAAAAGTAGTCTTGCAATTGCTTTCTTAAACTGATGAGGTGATGAGATGGCTTTCCCATCATCAACCCCTTTACAAGGATGCATACTTAACCTGGGGGCTGAAATGGAAGAAGGTTTCTGCAGGATTTCAGCAAGCCACCATCCCAGCTCATCACAACTATGTGCATTCTTCAAGCAATAGGAAATGGACTAGAACAGGACAGCCCACATCAGTCACTGTGGATATGTTGTTAAGGCTGCAAGTGAACTCTGAGGATGCTGAGGAGGATCTGTCTCAAAGTGATGGAACAAGAAGTGAAAATCTTCTGGACAGGACACCAAAAACTGCTGAGCATAAGTACCTGTATGGGAAGTGGGTAAAAGTTAGAATTGTGAGAGATGGCTGAATCCCATAGGTGATTAAGTGGGAGTTATGTGAGAAAATGCCAAACTCCACAGCTAATTGGAGGGGAGTATTGGCAACCTTTGGGGGAGTATAATATTATAAGAAAAATAGCACCCGGGTAACCATCAGTAATACCATTTAATGCTGAGATTGCCTAGGTAACAGGATCAGAAATAACATATTTGTTAACAAAACTAGTACTAACTGGGAAAAGAAATTATGGGCTCAGTTGTTTACCTGAGGGAAACTGGGAGGAGAAAAGTAGATACAAGTATCATAAAAAGGAAGGCCAAGAAGGGGAAATGGGCACTTAGATATAGAAATATTGTGAGGGTGGTATATGGATAGCTGATCTAGCTCAGAGTAGCTGGAGTAGGACAAGAAAATAAACCCTCTAGTCTGACCCTGAAGCAGGGTTCACCCTGTATCTGCAGTCAGTGGGTTTGGGATGGACATGGGGCAGGTGATATACCTCTCCAGTAAGGGAGCACATAGATGGGTGAATTGAGCATCCCAGTATTGCTGTGTCAGTGCCTGTTCCAGGCCTCATATCATCAACAGCCACTCATCTTTTCATAAGAGGAGTGTTGGTTTTTTTCTCACATGACTTCAAATCCTGTCATCCCTTGATTTCAAGGCGTCAGCATCGCACAGACATCATTTGTAAGCATTTCCTATTAGATCTCAGTTTGTTCTTTGGTCTGCACTTTTCATTAGCCTGTGTCATCCATCGGGATGGCAATGAGATGCTATGGGAACTCTTTCCAAATGACAGGTTTTTTTCCCCAGAGTTCTCTTAAGTGAAGCTTTCAGTTCATCCTCATGCTTTGTATTCCCAGACCACTCGTATGGCACCAGCTTATCAGCTCTGCCTCTACTCTAGCATAAAGCAGATTCTTCTATCACTTGGACTGGCCATTTCAGGATTCCACAGAAAGCATGTGAAGGAGAACGATCTATTAAAACGTGTACTTTTAAAACAAACACTAAACCAACTAAATCACAAAAAGACCCACTTTAAAAAAACAACAACAACAAAAACCACAAACCAAAACAAAACAGCAACTCCCCCCAAATACCTCTCAAAACAAAGATAGAGAGGGAAGGTTAAAAACACAGAAAGCCAATATATATGTTATTATTGTACTTGAGCTTCATGGGATACATGTAAGTTTATTCAAAAACACTAAATCCTGAATCTTTCAGAGAAAGAGGGTAGAAAAGCAAATATACAGACAAACTATGTCCGAATTTGTCTCATCGTAATGATCACTGAAAATTCCCTGATGAATTCCACAGACTGTCATTTTATCATCTTTAGAGGCACCCTAACCTCCCACAACCCCTAAACTGTTCATCTCTCCCTATTTTTTCAGCATAGAGTCAGTACCTATTTTTTCAGAGTCAGTACCTATTTTTTCAGAGTCAGTATCAATCTTCCAACAGAGGTTTTACTATATAGTCCACTAAGATTCAGAAGAAGAATTACAGTGATTACCTATTTTCTACATAGGCAAGTCAGGCTCCAGAGCAATTAAAACTGTAATATTCCATATGAAAAACTACAGCACACTCTTCAAGTTAGCAGATTCTTATATACTGTTCATAAAAATAATATGTTCTTGATAGACTCTACATTGAAATTCAAGCAAAGAAATTCAATCCTATTTCCTGAGAATAAGATAGCTCATTTCAGATCAGACAGATTTTATCTGTAAAGAAAGATGAAAGGTTCACACATCAGAGAAAATTATGCTGTGATAAGTGGGAGAACGAGTCAAATTAAACAATTATCTATGCAGACACTGAAAGAGACCTTGCAGAACTACTGCAGCAATAGTACAGTTCTGTTACACTACCCTACTGTTCACTCAGCTGGACACTCTGTTGGCTGCTGTATTTGTCTCTTACTACTGTACACACATGTGTTCCTGTGCTTTCTTTTGGTCTGGGAGTTTTTCTGACATATTCGTGGCACATATGCTTTTGCTATCTTGCCACCAAAAAATGATTATGTGGCACAGGTGGCCTCATCCCACAGAACAGGTGCTGATGCCTGTCTCACTCCTCTATCTTTTAACTACATCATATTTTGTGGGTGCTCCAGGCTTGTGGGGATGAAAAGTGAATAAGCAGATAGGGGGGTCAACGAGTTTTAGGTAGCTTTTTCTGTTTTTCAGTTCAGCTAATGAGACTTATAGATCTATATAAAATCTTGTATATAACCCAAGATATGTATTTCTCTACCTCAGTGCACACAGCATGTTGCAAAGACTGTAACTTGAAGCTTCTTAGAATGCATTTTCTGCTGCAAGTAGTTTTTGGAGCTCAACTTTTTGTCTTTCTCAGTCATGTGTCTTTGTTTTTTCATTTCCTCAGCAATGGTTGCACAGACCTCTGTGATACAAAAAGTGCTCTTCCCCTCCCACCGACACCTTTGTGTTTCCTGTAGGGGCCTGTGTTTTCAAATTTAGCAGTAACAATCCAAAAAAGTGCTTTAATCTCCCTTTTTGAGAACATTTCACTCCCTTCCACTAGTCCTCTACAATAAAACTTACAAATCAAAGAAATCAGATGATATCCAGGCTTCCTCCTTCAGCTACCCCACAACCCTTCCTGTTCCAGGTTTATTCAGTAGTTAATAGCCTTTCTCAAATACCTTTCCATAATGTAGTTTTATAGATGGCTTTCCTTTGTTTCCTGGTGTAAAAAGAATGCAGAAGGTATTAAAAAAGGCTCTAAATTATCCAAGACTTCCTCACAGAACAAAGAGGTACGGCACAGAACCTAGGGACGACCGGTACCCTTCTAAAGTAGTAGTTAGTTGCAAGTCTAACAAGTCTGTTTTAAGTCACAATAAACATTTGTGTATAGAAAGTGAATTTAATTTCTGGTCTGTACTGCCAGTGGAGCCTCGAGAGTACTTCAGGCCACCTTAAATGAAACACTGAGAAAGGGATTATTAATATGCCAAAATGTAGATATCTAGTTACGGAAGATAACTATTAGCCTCCAATTGCTTTTGTTTGGAATTCAGATCTCTGATAGATCACAGATAGTTATTTCTGATGTACTTGCATGCTTCAGATGGTACTAGGCAATTATGAAGCAGATGATTCCCACACTTATTGCCTGGTAAACTCATTTACAAGTTACCTGTAATGGTTAATCATCAATAACTACATTGGGAACTTAGAAAACCAAGTCACATGAATGATCTACAAATAGATTTTTATATAAGATGATTTAATTTTCAACTGAATCCCAAAGGCAAGTCAGATTGATCAAAAACCATGGAATTCATAGCCTGTATATAGACAAATTTCTTAATTTCATCTCAGGAACCAAATCTGTTTTCTCTTTTAACATAGGTAGAAAAGTTCAGAATTTGGTATGATTTTTGGTTTGGAACTCACTAATTGCTCTCCAGCCTTATTCTTTCTCACATCATCTTTAAGAAGTCCTCATTAAATGATGAAGGATGGAAGACTAGAGAGAAATGGTAAACATCTAATCAGCCCAGTGGAAACTCTAATTCTGTAATAGAAAATAGAATCATGCCACATATTAAACTGTTTTTTTTCCAATGTAGGTTTTTATTGTGCTTTAGTAAACATAATGTATACAAAGCTAAGACAATTACAGCAATCATCTGATTTTTTTGCTGTCCTGCTCCCATGGAGTCCATTATACTACCTCTCAGGAAGGACATTTATTTTTAGGTCAGTGTCTGGATTTATTACTGTTTTATTTGATCAACTTTGTATGTGGTAAGATACAAAGTCCACAAACTCACTTTTAAGAAATGGAAACACAAATTTCATGCTTATTTTGTGTTATTGTACCCCAAAAAGACACTGTCAGACAACTCAGTGTTAAGACAGAGTTAAGAAAAGATGGAAAAAAACAAATCAATGTTTGTAGAGGATAAGGAAGTAAGAGACATGTTTCACTGAAGATTTCAGCATAGTGTACTCCAGCTTTTAGAGCTTTTTTATTATTATTGCAGTAAAAAATTTTAGAGCTTTCAAAACATCGCTCAAATAGCTAATTTCTCCACAAAGTGGATCTAAAATGGAATGAATGCCTGTTATGTTTATTGGGAAATTAAAAAAACTAAAAATAAAATTCTTTTTTTCCTTAGTAATTAATACATAAAAACGTACTTTATATTCTTTTTGTCTGAGACATTCACGTAATAAGGTTTAACAAGGCCTGTTTCTTCTCATAACTATGAAAACCTACTGATTTTAATGCTCAGACTGCAATGGTTTCAGTTATTTAGGTTCTTCTTCCCCAGAAGAGTAACAGATGTGTAGAGGCATTTAAAAAATACAGTTTTTCTGCTAAAGAGAAACTTTTAACTCTTTGTTCACAAATCTGGACATTCACGTAGACAGATAAAAGGAATATCATGCTCCGAGGAATCTTAGTTTTATCATTAGCCTATTAACATCAGGATACGGGAATCTAATCTTTAGCAAAGTTATGTGTAGTAGAGTTGGGCTATTTTTCTTTCATTGGAAATTCAATTTGCATCTTTTGCAACACCAGAAGGGATAATAAAATTGGTTCTTTGTGTCTAAACCAACAAGATTCTATTCTGACTGGGAGAATTCAACTCCAGGGATGGGGAAATCATTTTTTCTCTATAGTATCACTTAGCAGGTGCTAACAAGGGCAGCTACAAAAAAAAAAAAAAAACCAACAAAAAAAAAATTATAAATCCTTGTGGTGTTGATTTGTTTTTTTTTCTTGACTGCTCATGTTTACATCTGCCTGTCAGAATTTTTCTCCCTAAGTCATCTACCTTACTATATATCAGTGAGAAGAACTGATAATAATATATTTAATGTAAATGTAAATTGATTCTAATTGGCATGTGCAGCACAAAATTTTTATCTTGTATTTCTAGGTTCAGTTAAGTAGAGCTAGTGTTCAACATGCTTATAAAGAGACTAGATACTACATATTTGAAAGTGTTTACATACTGAAACCTGTTCATACAATTACATTGAACCCTAACAAGAAAAACCCAAGCAAAAGTTAATGTTTCTGATTTTTTTTCTCTTTTTTTTTTTCCCAGTGTAAATATCGATTTTCATATGGAAGGGCCAGCAGTTCAATGTAGAGAAAGAAAAGGTTAGGTAGGGTAACAATCTTGAGATACTGAAGCATTCAGAAAACAGGTTAAACAGGGGCAGCCTGTTTTAGGCAGCAGCTTCTTCACTGCATTCCTCACAGTGCAGGTGGTTGGAGGTAGTTAGCATATAAATTCTAATAGTGCTGGGTAAAAAAGAATTTTATATAACACAAAGGCAGAAACTTTTAGATCATACTAAACCAACCTTGCCGCAGTTTGAATGCATTTAATAATGGTGTGCTGGGAAAGGTTATGCATTTGTCTAACCATGTGTGATATGTCATTTATAAAGTAGCATGTCTACATTTATCTTAAGGCTACTTATAGACAAATACTCAGCCAACTATAATTCAAAGTCTGATAGCTAGATAGTCTTGATAGATAATCTATAGATGTAGCAGAATATGCTAAATGGATTTGGTGTTTAGCAAATGAATGGACATAAATTAATAGAATCATTAAGTTTGGAAAATATCTCTAAGATCATTGACCCCAACTATTAACCCAGCACTGTCAGGTCCATCAGTAAGCCATGTCCCTAAGCACCGCATCCACATGCCTATTGAACAGTTCCAGGGACAGTAATTCCAACGTTTCCCTGGGCAGCCTGTTCCAATGCTTGCCCATCCTCTCAGTGAAGAAATTTTTCCTAACGTCCAATCTAAAACTCCCCTGGCACAACTTGAGACCATTTCATCTTGTCGTATTCCTTGTTACCTGGGAGAAAAGTCTGACCCCCACATGTCTACGACCTCCTTTCAGGTCGTTGTAGAGAGCAATAATGTCTCACCTCAGTTTCCTTTTCTCCAGGCTGAACAAACTCTGTTCTCCCAGCTGCTTCTCATAAGACTTGTGCTTCAAGTCACATTATATAACATTCTGGATTTCCTGTAACAGTGCATATTGACATATAGCCAAGCATTAATATAATAATGATGATCTTAACAACATTCATCCATCTGTTTAGGATTGCTAGCAATGGAAGACAGATTTTTAAAGAAATATAAATACTGGATGGAGATTATCTGTTCAGTGTTGTTTCCATTGGCAATAGTAGGAACATTTGTTGAAAGTGGTGGATGTGCTTATTGTTTTTATAATGTAGCACTATTATTTATTATCCTTTTTTTTTAACTTTGGGAATTGCGCATACACACATTGACACAGAGAAATGCATGCGTGAAGGAAGATAATGCATAAGGAAAAAAAAAGGCCTTTTTTGACTCTGTAGTCATCAGGTTTCCAGATGAGGAATGCATAAATATCTACTCTGACACTAACCATCTTGAGTTCTATGACTCCAGTTGTCTGATCCACATATTCAGCCATCAACATGTGATGTAGCCCATCACATATGACTACTCGCCATAGATTTGCAGGTGTTATGTCCAACATGGTTGGCAATATACATACAGATAACATTATTATGTCACTATTCATGGGTTTTAAATTATTTTGTTTTCAGTCGTCCACGTTCACAAGTCATAATTAGTTGTCTTTTCAAAAAGATGTTTTTTAACATAAAAATATTGTGCAAGAAATGTGAAGTAGTGTGAGTAAATAATTTTCCAAATATTGGTAGCAACTTCTCTTGGTGACCTTCTAGCATGCCTCAATCGGATGTTGTTGCCACTGCTTGCTGGGCAGTATATTGGATTATATTCTGATGATCGGATGTATCATGAAGAAGTCTAGAGCCACTTCAAGTTTCATGTGGTATATTCTCATTACTATGAGAAATATTGAATTATGTAAATTTTTTTTATATATATGAAAGGTATAATCACTGATATGAATTCATGGGAATTGCAACACTGAATTTGTTTGTTTGAATTCCAGTTTTGAATGACACTTGTTTACAGAAATAATGTTCTCCTACACTGGATATATTTCTGAGCTTCTATTCAATGTCATGGCTGTTCTTCCAGTTATTTCAAATAGTTTACTAATCTCAGGACCAACTCATTTATTAGGCTTGAACTCCTAGTAAGAAGAGTAAAAATGAAGGATGTGTAAACCTGAAACAGTCAGAGAAAATAAATAGGTTGATGTGTTTAAATATTTTTATTTCAGCTAGATATATGACTGACAGATTTAGTGTTGTCAGAATTTTAGCCTGAGTTACAGAATTCTGAATTGCAAGCTCTGTATTTGATAGCTGTTTTGCAGATACTTGTGACCAGACTATGTTGAGGTAGATAAATTAAAACTTCATAATATCATATGTGTGTCAATTGCTTATTCCCAAGTTTTGATAACATAATGTTAAATTTGGTAAATTATCTATAGAGGCACTGTAAAGGGCTTCAATAAATGACAGCAGGCAGAAGAAATCTTTTTCAATAAAGAAGATATTGGTATTAATGAGCAATACAAAATGTTCACAAGGGAACATAGTGTTCACATTTAAAATAAGTATCTGGAAGAGGTCACAGCCTAGTGATTTCCAGGCTTTGCAGGTCATAAATTCAAAGAAGTAAATTTGCTGGTCCTCTTGCATGAGAAAAAAATATATCCATTTTTTTCTGTCTTGCTAACTAACACTCAAATAGTTTCCTCTTAGAAAAAAAAAATGTTGACCACAAACAGTAAATACTTCATTGTTAAACACAATCAATTATCTATGTCATATAATTGAACATAAGCATTGTATGGAATCAGAAAGCCACACATATACAAGTTATATAAAGAACCAATGAGGGAACTTATACTATCGCTTCACCTAAAGCTGAAAATTAAGTATACACAAGAGAGGGAAAGAAAAATATTTCCTTTACTGAACCTATGTGGTGTAACTATGCCTTTTGACATTTTTACATGACATCCATTGTGTCCTTTACACCCATTCTTTCTTCACCTAAACTAACCCAGTTGTATCTATTCACAGCCAGAACAAAAAGGACTTTCATATCATTAGTTAATATCACCTCAGAATATGACACATTCTTTTACCCAATTGTATAGTACTTTACCAACTTTGACTAATGCAAACTTTGTTTGCATTAAAGAGTGCTTTAAGGTGTAAACTGAGATAGGTAACTCGATGTGGCAGGAAATACTGTACAAAAACAGCAGGGCAGTGTGGGCTTCTATCCTACATGGGGAAACAGGGCACTCAGACCAATAAGATCCACTCGTGAAGACCATATAGGTCTTTTGGACTTAGCTTGCAAGGATTCACATAATTTTATATGTGACAGAGTGTCTGTCAGCAATCTGATTTCAAATGGCTTGGTTTGGGGTTGTGTAACTAATCTTCATCCTTTACATACCCTAAAGAGCCAAATGCCAACAGACAATACAAACTAGCATGGAAGATAGAAGAGGGTGGTAGGTGTCCTCTCAGACCTCTACAGCAAGTAACTGACAGGGTGAGAGCAGAGCCAGCCCTCCTGCCTGCCAGCCAGTGCTCTTCCATTTATAAAATGTTGCTTTCTCTGTAGACAAGAAAAATTGACAGGTAATTCTGAAAACAAACCAAAACAATAAAGCAAGAAAAAGCCCCACAAACAAAAACCCAAAACAAACACTTCCAGAAATGACAACATTTTCTTGTTGCCTTCTCATGTTTAATCTGGGAACACAATGGTGTGATATTAATGGTTGGACTTGGTGATCTTAGAGACCTTTTCCAACCTTAGTTATTTTATGATTCTATGATTCCATGATATAACTAGAGACACTGAGTTCTGTGAGGGTAACATATAATGGCTTCAGAAAGAAGATGAGTTATAGCCTTTATTTTAACACTTAATAACATGATTAAAAAAGCCCTTAAAATTTTTCTTTCAAGGAAATTTTCTAGTAAAAATTTGTAAAAATAAAGTAATAATGCAACCAATTGAAAAGTTTCTGTAGTAAATGAAAAAATATCTTTAACTTGGGTCCAATATTATTTTATTAGGAAATGTCTTCAAAGTAAACTTGAACAAGAAAATTTGAAGATGGTACTTCTTTGTAAAAAAAAAAAATACTGTAAACATCACTACAGTGGTAACAAAATTTCAGTTTACTTTAATGGCTCACAAAACATGCAGAACTCCATTAGCTCATCTCAGCATACAGCACATAACATGATTTATTAAGATTCATCTATGAGGTTACATTTTTCACTTTTACTAGACCTGTTACTGCATTTCAAGATTTTATGGGGATTCTTATGTCAACATAGTATTGCTAAAATGGTTTTTCATTCTGTTGCATGAGAGCCATAAAATAGATGCATGACAATGTTTTGCTGCTTCTTCATAGCAAAGAAAACTCTGGAATAACTGCTAACATTGTGGTATTTACAAAGAAGTTATGATCTATGGTTAAGTAAAACTGAGCATTTAAAGTGCTTTTATTTCTTAATTAAATAATAACTGATTTCTAAACTGACACCGTTTATATTAGACAAATGGATTAAAACTCTACTTTGTAGTATTCACAAAAAATATATTTTTGTTACATGAAAGGTGTCATTTGGCTGACCTGGGGACTAGACTTCTTTGTTTGCCTACCAATCAAGGGCAGCAGGAAAATTGAAAGTGTAAGATCCCTAGTACAGCCCTGCCCAGATGACTAAGTTTTGCTCTATGTTTTCCTGGGGGAATGTTGTGGTTATTTCCCTGGGACCTTTTGAATTCTTAGCCTCTCAAATGAGTCAGTTCATGGGTGCAAGTATCAATTTCAGTTGCACTAGAAAGTCCAAAGTAATATCTGATGGTTCTGAAGACAAAAAAATTGGGTATTGACCTCCTTGGAGTAAAGAAAATCCTGACAATCAGGAAATTCAGGGTTGGTGTAAACTCCACAGAGATATTTTAACAGGTATTCTTGTTCATTGGATAGAAAACGAACATTTTCATGCTTGATGTTTTAAATATAGTTTCTTTCTATTTCATTTCTAGTATTTGAGTAAGTTTCAAATCTACAACTCTGTCTCTGATACTAGGTATAACAACCCAAGTCCTGGTGGGACAGTAAGAAACAGTTGTAGTTTTTGCCTACTTACTGTCTGTACCATTTGATTGCCATTTCTGAAAAAAAATTATTTGCCTTCCTTTTGTAAAAAAAAATAAAAATAATGAAACAGAAAACAAATTTTTAATATTAAAATCAATAGGATTTAAAAGTGTTATACAGTCATAATAATCTGGTTTGATATAGAAGATTGTAAGAAAGTCTTCAAAGGCATTACAGGGTTATATGTGTTAGAGAAGATTGATAGTGGACATGAAGAAAAACTAACAAAACTAACAAAAATTTCACAGTAGCAGATTAAAAGCAAAGAGTTAATCTGAAAATAACTCTATAAATGAGTTTAATTACCTACCTTTGAGTGAGCAGTTTTAAGAAAATTTGAAATGTCCCCTAATGACTACATTTGTTTTAGTTCTATTAAAATTATTCGGTGATGAATAGGGTTTTGATTACAGGCATAGTTTTGATTAAAGACTGATTGTGCTGGATCTCCACTACATGACACATCATCTATTAACTATTCCACTTGAAGTCATCTTATACGTTGTAGGTGAATCAAACTGCCTATCATACTTTCATGTATATTTGCACACCATCTATTTTCACAGATTTTTATTTTCCAGAATTTTCCTCAGTTCGTTGGCAAAAGTAATTGTGCACTTAACAATGTGTTGTCATGTTACAAATACACTAAAACCTTTTTACATTCATAAACATAAGTAAGAATTCTTATTAGCACATATGATCAGATAAATTCAGATCTACTAGGAGTCAAAGTTCACTGTAGATTTCAAACCTTAAAAGAGATGCCTTTAATATCATGCCAGCTTTTAACTCAGTAAACTGGAAAAATAAGACTATTAATTCAAGTGAAAGAACAAAATGAACTTTCCAGGGGTTTTTTTATGTGGAAATATTTGTCTACCTTGTGATAAGAAATAGTTGTCCTCGACTAGCTAATGTTTGACATAATAGTGGTACAAACTACAAGAGCAGAATGAACTTTAAAGTTCCAAATGCATTATTAGTACCAATATACACTGTAAGAGTTAGGTTTGTCTAGGTATTTTGTACGTATACAGGGGATCACAATGGTTGTGGATGAATTAGTATGGAAATGAGAAAAGTTAACCTGACCCAATGTCTTGTCTAATTTACCTTTTCCAAGCATGTAACTTGGTTATCTACGTCTGTTGCGCTGTGACATGAAGTCATGTATTCTGAATTATCTACTACAAGCTACTGCACTGTAGACAAAAAAAACTAGCAAGCAGTTAGTCACAAAAGCCATGCACTGGCTTTATCTGTGAAAAATATTGTTTCATTGAAATCACTGTGCAATGAATACTCTGGAGAAAACTGCAGTCCTGTTGACAGTTTATAAAGATCAAAATTAATTTTAGTTTATGTAGCTTAGTAACTGCACTACTCACTAAGTAGTATACAAGAAACTTCTAGTGAAGCATTCTGTGGCATGACTAATATCTATGTGCTGAATAGAATTTTTTTTCTTCAAGATCAAATATCTAAATACAGTAGGGACACGAGTTTGGAAAAGTGGATACATTAAATGTGAACTTCAAAGGAGGAAAATTCCTCTGAATGAGCCCTTTACTAATTCTGTATGTTTTGTAAAGAAGACTCACTGGTTTATTTATTTATGTATTCTTTATATAAGATAGTGTTAATTCTGTGTTATTTAATCTTAGCTATGTGAGAACTTTAAGTTCCAGGCTTTTTTATTATTTTTTTCTTTTATCTAGTAGGAAAGAAACCAGAGAGAAATATGACATCCAGTGTGAACGTTAGACAAAGATATTTTTTTCTCTTGTAGCTGTAACTACTTTTAGGTTCAATGACATTTAGCATAACAGTAAGAGAATCACATTTTTTTTACATTTATACAATGTACAAATGTAAGTATTTCCTTTTTTTCCTGCTATTTACTAAATTCAGACTTCTGTAAGACTTTGTTCTCAGTGGTTCTCATCTAAATTCACAAGGACAAGAGGTAGGTCTAGTACTTGACCATTAAAAGAACACAGAACATCCATCCACTGTGTAATTTTTGACATTCATATATATCAAAATTTTTCATATTGCCTAAATCAAAGAGAGAAACTACATCTGGAACACTCATAGTTAGACCTCACAGCGATTTAATTACGCAAGACTCAAAACACTGACCCATCACTGGGGATATGAGTTCTTCTATGAAAGTAGGGCTTGCTAATTAATTATTTCAAGGCGGGGGGGAGGGGGAAGGAAAAGGAAAAATGTAGGAGAAAACTACAGACTAGCACACTCTCTATTTGCACTTTCAGAAAGCTTCCAAGCTTTGTCCACTAGTCTGCTGTTTGTGAATATTAAAAAGTTAAACAGCAGCCTAGTAGAGAACAAATTATGTTGTTTGCAGTATGTTGTTTTCAGATGTTCTTGAGCAAAATTTGGGGATCAAAGTCTGCTGGCACATTATCTCTGATTTGGCCAGTAGAGAAATTCTTAACTGTGAAGATGTTGAGAAACTAGCACAGGTTGCCCAGAGAAGCTGTGGATACATGGATACCCCGTTCCTGGAAGTGTTCACAGCCAGGTTGGATGCAGCTTTGAGATACCTGGTCTAGTGGAAGATGTCCCTGCCCAGGACAGGAGAGTTGGAACTGGATGGTCTTTGAGGTCCCTTCCAAACCAAGCCATGCTATATTCTTATGATTCTCTAATTCAAGCAACTGATCTGTGTATCATATGAAGTAATAAAATAGAGTGGCTGGATTGTCCTATCAGTTAACAATCTGATACTTGATGATGTTGCAGAAGGACAAAAATACTCTTTAATATAATCTCCTCATGTTCCCTTTCAGATACTTACTGAGCACATTTGGAAACATCTTCTTAATAGTCTCAATTTAATTAGCCTCCTATTGGCTTAATTTTTCTTTGCCCATTTAAATACTGTATTATAAGCACATTTGTAAATCACATAGTTCTTAGGCCAAAACATTTCATTCAATGAATGATTGCTTATATACTGTAACAATTACCCAAGCAAATTAATGTCTTTGAATAAGGATGACACTTAGTGATGTTTTAGTTCTTTAAATTCCTGCATTTATGCTCCAGTTAAACAGGATCTGTCACTGCATTGTACAAATAACAAATCAACTCCTTACACCGTGGAGAAATATCAACCTATCAGTGTTAGTCTTACTCGATAAATTACTCCAAAAAAATTATCTTCCTGGACAACTTGTTAGTATAAGTGTCATTTTGTTAAGATTTTGGGGAAGAAAGAAAGTGTAAAGAAAAGGGTTTGTCACTTTCTGAGGCCAAGTTACATAAGTGTGGTAGTTTGAGACCCCCAAAATCCAATTTCCGAGTCCAAACCCCCGTCCCACATCTCACCCCAGTGTGAGGTGGGTTTTCCAGACACAACACATCACTCAATATGGGGGGAAGGGAATTATATTACAATCACTATACAAATAAATATTATAATACATCATATACACAATCTTAACTATCTTTCCCATGATAAAGCAGTATTTACAATGGATCAAACCTCTTCTCCCTCCAATAAAAGTCCAGAAGGGAAGAAGGAAAATATTCTTTCCACTCTCAGGGCAGCAGTGTCTCTCTTCTTCCATGCAGCAGCTGTAGCTGGACTGCTGTAGCTGGATCTCCTTCCATTACACACAAGGGGGTCTCCTCTACCCCTCTCAGCCCTTCAACTCCAAGTGAAGGTCTCACCTGTGGACTGCCAGCAGGGACAAAACTCACTTCACCACGTCATATCACGAAGTGCAGGGCTATCTTTGTGAAAGTCCCTTCCTCAGGGAGTTTACCTCTGAGTCAGAACATCTTGGGCAGCTTTCAGTTGAAAGCCTTTGCCTCAAGAGTTCTACCAGAGCTCCTGTGCTCTATCTCAGACTGCCAGCTTGGCAGCAGCGGAGCGGGGGGGCATTCTTTCTGGCCGTCCCGGTCCAGCTTCCAGGACATCTTGAGCTTCTCAGCTCCTCTCTCTGGTACTGCTGCATTCCAAGACTCCCCTCAAGTGGGAGTCCACCACCCCTCCTCTCTAGGAGGTGTCTCAAAAGGGGTTTTGGGGGTTTTTGGTTCAGTTCTTACCCCAAAACTCTGTCCGTAGAGCTTAGTTCTCTCTCTCTCCATTAGAGATCTCTGTCTCTCTGCTTAGCTGCGTGCTTGTTTCTGCTGCTTCTTCTTATCTCTTGGCTTTCTGCCACAGCCTCCGTTCACTGCTGTCTCTGCTGCCATTCCTGCTGCCCACGCACAGTGGAGAAACTTCCCCCAGCTCTCAGCTACAGAACTCAGTCCACTGTTTCCGAGTTTCTGCAGCTGCCAGCCGGCGAGCTGAGGGGGCCGTGGCCGTGGCCCCCCAGTAGGGCTCCTGCTCCTTCTCCTCGTGGCTTTACAACATGGCCACTCTTCTCTTCAACTACCTCATCACCCTTCTTTTCTGGTCTGATGTGATATGTTTAAATTTTGCAGGAGCGCTGATTGGGTCAACACCAAGAGAGATACCACCCCCTCAGGGGTTACCATTTTTTTAACTCTGGGGGGAAAAACCACTTTTTTTCCCCACCACAATAAGTTACATAAGTTTAGAGCTGCATTTTTCTTTAGACTCTTCAAAACCTTCATTTCATTCATGCTTGCACAATTACAGTGGAAGTGGATTATGTGAAGGAACTCTGTTTGGCCAAAACAGGATTACTAGGGTGAGCGTATAACCTTCGGTAAGTCTGGTTTACCTACGGAACTTTATATTTTTTCATAAGGGCGGTCATGGGGAATATGTCATCATAGTAAATCCTGTAAGAATTACATTTGATATTGTTCCTTAGCTCCAGGGCAGATGGCAAAGCAAGCTTGGCACACATCACTAAAAGGTGTCTAAAAAAGGAATAAATATCTCCACATTTTTTTAACTCTCAGAAAGTAGTGATGCTTGGATAAATAATTCAGCATTTTTAGTCAGCGTAGCTGGAACATTAGGATCCAAACACAGTCTGAAATCTGCATTTTTCTAAATTCCAAAGGTATTCAGACTAGGGGGTTTGGTTGAAGGTCTCTTAATTAAGGTGCATAGTAAATTCTTCAACACCCCAGCATTTAAATGAAACAGAGTACTACATTTTATCGTAGATACTTCCCTTTAATTACATAGTGTGATGGCTTAAGATTTCTATGGTTCTGATTGATTGGTTTCATTATTACCTTTTTTTTACAGAAATGTTCTTCTATAGAGATGTTACATGTTAACACTCAGGTTACTTAACACCTTATGGACTTGATCCAAAAAATTGAAGATACTAGATATAATTCTGAAAAGAATTAAAGAAAAAGGAGGAATGAAGATCATCTTTTGGAAAATCAGTCTTCATATGTGCTTCTGGCACATTCCACAAGTTGTTCATAATAGTTGTTAGTAAGTTGAGAGCTACAATTAAATGAGAAATATATTCTTAAGAATAAGCCCAAATTAAAATAAAAAGGGGGGTGGGGGTTCTTTATGTGGAAATATTTGTCTACCTTATGATAATAATTTTTGAAAATAAAAGCAGCTTATGCTTGGGACTGAGCAAAGCAGAGCAGAGGTATTGAAGACAGGCTCCATATTATTAATTAATGTGATTTTTTCATCACCATTTAAAAAGTATATAGGACATTACAGATTTTGCCTTTTTGTTCTATAATAGAATACAGATATTCTCTTTCTTAAAATGCTGAAGGTACCATAACACACTTTGCATAATAACAGTTCAGAATTGTATATTAGTGGGTTGAGTAAATAAATTGCCATACTTGTCTGTAGTGCTTATAAATCTCAAAGTTATAAAATAAGGATTACATAACCCTCATTTTTGGAGTTCAATAACATTTGCTTTCAAGTGATGTGCGTGCTACAATACATCTTTACACATAAAGTAGCGGAAATAATTTCAGCAAAATTTCTTAACTAAGCCACCCATGAAAGATAGCTTAATTATTCTTCTTAGTTTCACCAATCAACATTTTAAATTAACTTTTAGATCTCTGTACCTAATTTATGTGGTGCAAATTAAAACATCTGTTAAAAGATTTCTTTATTCACTGTATTTATCCATTTGTGTTGTTTGCATGTTTGCGTCATTCATGTTCCATGGTAGTGTGTCATTTAATCTCAAAGTGGACACAAATCAAGAAAAGACCAAAGAGAGGAAACAGAATAACTTACTAGAAAAAGTGCGTATTAAAGACATAGTAATGAAATTCAATTACCAAAAAAAACCCTGAAACTCGCAACCAAAAAACCCTCAAACAAACAAACAAAACAAAGGCAGGTATATACATTAAAAAAAAAAAAAAAAAAAAGAAAAGAAAAGCAAGCAGATGCATTTATAGATAACATTATATGGTTTTGATGCACTTAGTGCAGTTCTAGTGAAAGTGTATTGCAAATTCAATCCTCTGCTGATGCAAGGGAATTAGATTGATCTATGCTTGTTGAGTTTCTGACACTAGAATTTTAAAGGAGCTGATGAAAAGCTGAGCAGTATTCAGAGCGCAGACCTTCGTCCGTCTTAAGGCACAACTTATGGGAAGGTTGTCAGTACCACCTTGGCAGAAATGGAACAATAATCTAGGTTTGTTACAGACATTAAACCAAAATTTCTACGGTATTAAAATTGTTGTCAAATGATGTTCAAACCATTAAATATCTTAACAATAAAGAAAAAAAAACTGCTTAGCCAAATTATGCACTTACTCTCCATGAAAATCCTACAACTGTTTTAGGGTTTTGAGTATTGGCATGTTGGTCGTAATCCAGTTGAGTTAGTATCCAAAATTAACTAAAGTGGTCTCTAGAGAATGAAGAAAATATTATATGACTGATTCTTTAAAAGAACAGTAATAACAGTACAACAACTTTAACAATCTGTTCAATATACCAGTCGATATAGACAGCAATACAGTCTTAACAAGGAGTTTTAAGGAAGGTACATACCAACAGATGTTAAATCTGTTCATTTACTGTCCTGCTTTTAGTTGTCTCATAATGACATTATAACCATCTATTTATTCATATCTCTATTCACTTAAATTTTCTTAACATATTACAAAAGATAAAAGAGTTAGAAAATAATAAGAAATTTCACTTGCATTACCCATGAAGAGTATGATTTCCAAAATTCTATGCTTATTATCCTAGCAACTTTTGTTTCTAAATTTTAATTTAAATAATGATTACTTTTAAGAAGTAAAAAACTACTCTTGGCTATGGTAAGAGATAAATTTGTAAGTATTCAATTCTGCACACTTTTTCACGAAGTCTATCAGAACAGGCTTAACCTATGCTTTGAGATGTGTGTAAAAAGTAGGTGTAATACACTGATGTTATTGGGTGACCAAGGATAGTCTTAGATTTAATAAAAAGATACAGAGTCTGAGTTCATTGTGAGCTGAGTTCTGCAACTGAGTTACATGGTTATAAGCCACCAGCATTGCCAAGGCATGTGCTATATAATGGATGTAATTGATGGATGTAGTTCCTTGCAGAGGTAATTATTGGATTAGAATCTAGAAGTACAGGAAAGAGTTGCTTTCCTACACGATACTGAGGAATTGAATTCTGCTCTAGTGCTCTCTTTTTGTTGACAACTCTAGCAAAGAAGCAACACTGTAAAAATTGGACGTGATTAATATCAAACTGCTACCTTCCACCGTTAAAAGAATTTATTAATATATGCAAAACACAGTTACTCTCATTTGTAGCATCTTATATGGTCAGAAGCTCTATGAGAAGCTGATAAAGACAATTTTATCTTTCTGTTATAAGTAACCCATTGATCAGTTAAAGAACAAGGTAATGCAATTGTTTTTCTGAGCAGCACAAACACCATCAATAACTGGCAAACCAACAGTTTCTACTATTAAAATATTAAACACCCTATTGCTATATATTTGGCAAGGTGCAATTCTACTCAAACCAACTGATTTTAAGTGTCTCTTGTACTATTGACATATTTTTGCCTTTTTTTTACTGACTCTTCATCTAAGCATGAAATTGGAAGTATTCCAGATTAAGCAGTTAAAAATTAGGAAGAAAGCAACTGATCTCTATGAAGCTTGTGGGGAATCCATTGTGAGGAATTCAGTGGGGATTTCTTGACATGTGTTTAAGAAATCAAGCTCAGGTAGAAAAGGAATGGTGTTCTGACTTAGGGATACAGAAAATTAATTGCTTGAAGGAGAATAGTAAATATTACTGGCTGTGATTATTTTTATCTCAATGGGTCTTCATTTGGAGATTTCTGCATGAAGAGATTATGATTCATGAATGGCTCATGTTCCCATCGTACTCTAAAACATACCCAGTTTAGGTAGAGTTCACTATGTTGGTATTATCTAGAAATAGTTATAGGATGCAGTCTTCTTGAAATCTTGGCTTTTCATAATTTCATTCCATGATGAGCAATGACTGCATTTAGCTTAATTTTGTTACTATTATTCTCAAAGAATACTAAACATGTAAAGAAGTTAGACAGGCTTAATGTACCTCACACTGCACATTCTTTGCGGACTCAGAATCTGGGTTTTCCTACCAGTACTTGCTTTACCCTTAGATTTTTTTTTTCATATCAAGAAGTAATTACATACATGGGTTACATACACATAACATGTATAATTTCTTTTTTATGTCACATACATTCAACATCTTTATCTCTTTTACTATTCTGCTCATGTCTAATTGGAAAAAAAAAGGTGTTTAACATTTCAGCTATATTTTACATTCTGGGCAAATGTAGAAGTCAACAGCAAGGTTTTAGAGCTTTGCAGTAAGAGATAAAAAGCTCTTTAAAGAGTATCACGTAAGAGAGAGTTTCCTCTGGAGACAAAATAGTATTCTAGATTTTATGAGGGCTTGGCTTGGGCGTCAATCAGACATGGTAATAATTTAAAAATGAGCTATTCCCAAAAAGGGAAAATAGTCAAAAATCAAAAAATACAGAAAGGTTTATGGGGGAAAGTCTGTCTTGAGAGACTGAAAGAGTGTCAGCAGTAACAGGAAAAGTAGAGAAGTCATATAGGCTCTCAAGCTATCCAGCAGCAGAGAAGCAGAACTTGCCCATGAGTGAGGGAGGATGGAACATCTCTTCTATAAGGAAAGGCTGACAGAGTTGAGAGTATTCTGCCTGGAGAAGAACAGGCTCTGGAGAGACCTTACTGAGGCTTTTCAGTACTTAAAAGGAGTTTATAAGAAGTTGTTCACAGACTATTTAACAGGGCCTGTAGCTAAACTAAAGGAGAGTTGATTCAGAGTAGACATAAGAAAAAATTTTACAAAGAGGGTGGTGAAACATTAGAGGCTGTAGATAATACATCTCTGGAAAGATCAGATTGGGTAGGGTTTTGAGCAACTTGCTATAGTCAAAGCTCTCCCTGATCATTGCAGGGGGGTTGAACTAGAAGACTTTTAAAAGTCCCTGCCAGCCCAAACCATTCTAAGATTCTCTGATCCTGTCGAGGACTGTATGGGTGACAGCATGACCTGCTGGTGTACCAGATACTCCTGGTTTTGTGTCACCTACAAATCTGCTATGGGTGCACCATCATACATATTATTAATGAAGCTGTTAAACAGGACTGGACCTAGTATTGACCTCTGGGATACAGGGTTAGTTAATGACCTTCAAGCAGACTTTGCACTGCTGATCACCACTCTCTGGGCCCAACCATTCATGAAGTTTTTAATTCATCTCACTGTCTTCTCATCCAGCCTATATATCAACAGCTTGTCTCTGATGATCTTAGGAGACAGTGACTCCCTGTAGGCTGAATGGGTAATATCACTGCTATCCACTCATCTACTAGTCCAGTAATTTGATTGTAGAAGTGTATCATAGCAGTTTAGGCCAGATGTTTGCTTTCCTCACATCTGCAGGCACTTGTCCCAGTCACACTGGTTGATGAAAGTTTGTTAATAGTGGCTTCACCATTTTTACATGACACACCTGCAAGACCTTGTAATCAAGGTAGGCAAGGCATATGATCACAGTGAGGTTCAAGAGACCATGGAGGATATTTCATTTGACCAAAGTACATGACTAGAAAAAAAGAAAGAAGACAAGTTTTGAGTATATATAATGAAGAAGTCCTGTATGGAGATGAAGATTTAAAATTAATTCACACATTTGGTCTACAATTAACAAAGGAAGAAACTCATTACATTCAAATCCCAGTTTGTGGGATGTGTTTTATTATTTGCAAAAATTTGGTGGTTTTTTCCTGACATTTTTGTGTTTTGGTTTGTTTGGTTGGTTGGGGTTTTTTTTTGTTTTTTTATGTTTTTTTTAATTTTTTTGGGAGTGAGTTGGTTTGGTTTGGGTTTTTTTAAGTGGTTTTTGGGGTTTTTTTTTAGGCAGGAAAATAAATTTTTTTACTTTACAATGGTATTTCAAGGATGAACTCAGCACCACTTCTAAAGTTCTTTGATCATCTGTGATCAAAGGTCTCTGCAAGTGCAAGTATCAATTTTTGAAAAGATATTTCGGAATTGATAAATATTGAGGTATCTTTTTGTTTTAATGTACTGGAATGTAAGGAACTTTCTGATACTTAACAGAGTATATTTTCTTCTCAAAATTCATTCAGAGGTTAAAGAACTGTGATGGTTTTAGTCTAGGCCTTCCTGGAGACCAGCTAGTAACCAGGGAAGTACCCTAAGTTCCCAGTATTCCATGCTATTCTTAACATAAGCAGAGGTATAAATAAGAAGGAGAAAGAAGGCTCTGCCCTCTTCTCTTCTGGTGGACTCAAGAACGGCAGGTCCCTGTGGTTGGTCTCGCTCATCTGGGAGTTGAGGCCTACGGAGCCTGTTGTTTCTGCCAATTCCGGGAGGCGGAGGGTGCCAGCAGTGCTTGGCGCAATTCCGCTATCTCAAGGACAGTAGTGTGGGTGAACGCCAGGTTTACGAAACCTGGAAAGAACAGCTTTAGAAACACGACAGCTCCCCGCAATCGAGCGCAGCGGAAAAACAACCACTACTTGCAATTTTATTGTACGGTTTTTCCCCTGAGTTATGTACCTTCCCCCGTCCGCGCGGCCCCCCCCATTAGAAGTCATGTCGTCTACCCTCCCCAAACGCAGACTCTGCCTCTGCACAAGCATGACAGGCCATCTCATCCGCTGCTCCCCAATCCCCAGTTCTGTTACTGGTCCTCTGTCCTTCTGTATCCCCCATTGGTCAGTAGAGCCTTCAAGCCACTCCCTTTCCCCTGAACCTTGGCCCAATCACATTCCTCCTTCTAGCCCTCCCCCCGAACCCATATAAGCCGTGGGAACTTTGAATAAAGGACTTTTCACCTTCGAATCCAGAGAAGGAATTTGGCCGCTCTCTCCTCCTGCTGAAGAAGGACTGCGTGGCTGAGCTTTCTCCAAGAAACCTCTAGTGAGGAGTTGGACATTCAAGCTCTGTTAGAGTAGTATGATTTTCTTTTGCTAGTTCTTTATTGATTGTGTATACCTGCTTCAGGTTTCTTTTGTGTTTTTGTCCCTTTTCCCTTTCCCTTCCCCTTTGTTTGGGGTTTGGGGTTGTTTGGGGTTCTCCTTTATATGTACATAGTATTGTAATTGTATATAACTGTGATATATGTAAATATATATATATATTGCTATAGTTCTGCTATTTCGGGTGTTTCTTTCATAGTTTTTTTTCTCTCTCAGTCTTTGCCAGAGAAGGGAGGCAAGGAGGTTTTTCGCTAGGTCTTGAGGACTTGGTGGGGAGCCAAATCAAAACTTAGACAAGAACACATCAGAAATGTGTTTTCATGCAGATGAAAACTGTACAGACCTTTGGCTTTAAGTTACACCCTGTGAGCTTTTCTACTTCATCCCACACGTATTCTTATAGGGCAGATCTCATTCTATGCTTTAAACATTGATTGACTAGAAACAAACAGTTTCTAAGTCCAGAAATCACTGCATCAGATATAGTCTTTTGTCTTGAAATTTGTCCTGACATATGCAAGAAAGCTGTGCAGTGAGTGGCAAGATCAGTGTGTAGCTACCTTTAGTTAGCTGAGCTTTGCTACAAGGTTAGCTAAATAGAAATGAGAAAATGAATCAACTATGGTACAAAATAACTTTTGTGCAATTTATATCCCTTCTCCCACTACTGTGTTCAGTTTTTCCACAGTAGCTTTAAGAGTATTATCGCCTCTTTTCCCTTTTCCTTCCCTCTTCCTTCCCTTTCCCTTCCCTCTCCATCCCCATTTCCTCTTCTCTTTATCAGCAATTAGGTAACATGAGAGGCAGATTACAAGAAATTATGTCAATAGCAAGTGTGTTGATGCCATATTACCTACCTAGAAAGAGGTCTGCTCCTCTGAGCAATGTAGATGTGTTCCTGCTGGGAGATTCCTGTACCTGAAACCTGTTTGTGGCTTATTGCACACAATTTGTTCATAAAAAGAAAACTTTGAGTTACAGAGAGGGAGGAAATTGCAGGGAGACAGAATGAGTCTCTCATCTGTGTGAACAAGAAACTTCAGCAGTGATTGCAAAGGCGTTGCTTGCATATGGATCAAGTTATACTCTCTTGCTTCATATATTCCAAATTGTCTTTTTGGTCAGAACTCTTTTGAATTATCTCTGTTAATTGCCAGCAACTTATGTAGCAGAATAAATGTTACTCTTGTCAGCTTTTTGTCTTTTCCCACTTCTAGGGCAGTTCTAGAGTCATAAGGCTGCACAAAGTTATGTTCTTAAACCTTTAGCTTAACATTTCCATTTAGCCTCACTATGGCCTAGTGGTTCCATTGTTTTGATTGCTGCCAAGTAGGCAGCAATAGGGTAGTTTACTTATTCCTTAGTGGATGTCATTCATAATTCCTCACAGGTTTAATATTATTAGTAATGGCACATGGCTAAAAAAAGGTGAAAGGTTCATTCAGCAGAATATTTGCAGGTAGAATTCTGAAGTTTCATTGTTTCTATAAATCCTAAGAGAAGTGACAATTTCTGTGCTTTCATTTAAATTTATGTATATATACATAGCTATGTGTGCATATGCCTGTGTGTGCCTATAGACGTGTATAAACAACCTTTTACTAAACCCCTACTAACACTGACCCATGTATTCAAAATCATTTATTTTACCAAAATGTCACATGTATTTATCAAAGGTCATTCAAATATCAAACTTAGTCTGATTTGCATTTCCCAGGCTTTGACTTTGCTAAGTACCTAGGTATTTATATTCTCGACACATCCAAAATATAGTGGAACACATATGTTTTAAAGTCACCACAACACAACTACTATGTGATTTCTGCATAATGTAAAGTGATGGAAATTCTGAATCAGACAATGAAATTGCAAAAATTAGAAGAGCAAATTTAATTGTTGTCTTAGATTGCAGTAGGTATCTGGATTCTCACTGGGATTTTGCATTGTATTTTCTGAAAGTATCACTAGGAAAACAGTAAATGTATGCTTGTAACAGTGAGAAATAACTTTTTCAGTAATCAAAGCAATCAAAGCAAAAGAAGATTGTAGAGAGGAATAAGGAAATGTTTTGTACCTGGGCAATTTTACTTGTCATATAGAAGTTGTTAATGTACTGGATGCAATATTGCAAGTTCAGGGCATAAGCAACTGTTTTAAGATAACATTTTGTTGTCTTGGATACTGGAGAAATGTATTTAGCAACAGTTTCTCATTCGGCTTCCTGTTTCAGGCCCCTGAAAGGTTGTGAAGCCTGTTTATTTGGGTGTTGGTATTCATCAGAATGAAATTCCTAATATTCAGAGTTCATCAGCTCCACATGAACATATTAATAAGTAAGTAACAAAGTTGTGACCATGGAAAAAAAACCCTTGACCTAAGCCTCCTCTCTGCCTAATTTGAAAATAGAGCTCCATTTTCACAGATGAATGTTCCATTTTATTGAGAATAATATCTGGACATGAATATTTTAATAAAAATTTTTCAATTATACTTTTTAAAAACACTTCAGCTTGATAAACTTTTTTTCTGGTAGATAAAATATTATACTGTAAAAAAAATCCAGGACCAGTTGGAGAGCATTTAAGCTTCTAAGACACACAGAGACACACATTGCTACCCACTCCTTAATGAGCAGACTTTCCATTTCAGGTATTCCTGATCAGCAATTTATTCTACCTACAAAAAAGATGATTACAAAATCCAGATATATTTCAAAATGCAATCCATTTTTAAGGTTGTAGAGGAGATTATATTCAACAAGGTCTTCTTTGCAAGTATGTGAATGAGCAAATTACTTCTTATTCTTGTGCATCTCTTTTTAATGACTCCAGATTCCCTAGTAATTATGGGATTCTAGGAGATTTAAGGAAAAACTAAACACCTAGGCATCACATAGTGCTGAAAGGGTAATCTTCAGAGAGCTGCTTCTGACAGAAGCACCTTAAGCACAGTGTCACCATCTTATTTTTTATGCATCTCTCTACTTTTATCACTGCTTTATTTTACATCTCAGCAGGTCTGACTACCCTGAAAAATATACCTGCATAAAACCTGCAAGGAACAGAGAAAATACATAAGTAGGAGTGAAAAAGGAAAAGAGAGCTCTCTCTGCACTCTTATCACATCTTTTAGCATCTCTCATTTTCAGGTCTCTTGTGATTCATTCACCCTTTCACTATGTAAAAGGCCAAAGAAAAGCTGCAGTGATACTAGCATTCAAGATGAATATCAAGGAGGCCAGGACTCAACATTAAAAACACTCCTGGGAATAAAGGTCACAGAAAAAGAGGGGAGTTTAAATAGAGCAGCACAGAGCAATCAGTTAGACAAGTTCCTACATCAGAGTGGTCTTTGAACAGCAAAAGATAGGAAAGGAGTATACAAAGAAGAATACAAAGACAGTGTTTTATGAAGATGTTGCCTACTGTTGTTGCATTTTCAAGCCTGGGAAAATAAAAATATTGTTTTGTAATAAAGTCAAACAGGTTTTTGTTCAGGACCGGTTAAAAAATTGCAGAGGAAGCTGGTTTTTTCTTTCCTAAAGCACAACACATGTTTCCTTGAGCCTATTGCTGGGTTCATATACCTAGAGAGCTTCCAATGTGTCTTCAACCAGAAGCTGCAAGGCAGGAACAGAGTATTTTCCTTCTGTGAACGATCATACAGGAGCAAATCCCTATGTCCTGACACACCACAAAATTCTTCTTTTGTGTGCTGTCATGTGTTTTCCATTTCCTTATTGTACCAAGAAAATTGTTGCTACCCCATCAAACACCTTCAGTGGGACATCATGAGAAATTTCTCCATGCCAAAGTGTGAACATTGAAAAAAAAAGGCAAAGCAATTCTGCTTTTCTTTTTTGTTTGTATTTTTTTTTTTTTCCCTCTAGCCCCATCTGTAACACTCAGAGCTGTTTTCCTTGCTGTGAGTTTTCAATTTGGGGAAAAAAACAAAGAAACTCAACTTTTTTCCCACATGTGATAGGTGGGAAATGCAATGAACTGAGCAGAATGTCAGGGGATGCTGAATGTCCACTTTAAATTTCCTTTTCTGACATTTTATTCATTTTCCTCCTCTCCTTCGAGTTCTTAAAAATTCACTAGAATTTTGAGGTGCTTTTCTTTTTGACCCCCTAACTTGTTTTACAGAATACTTGAAGACAATGTCTTCACAAAATCAGGTCTTATTTGAATTTGTCTTTCTTAGAGATAATATGCATTAATGAATGTGCTGCTATGTGTTGTCTGTGATACTGTTGTAGGCAAAAATTTACTTAAACTGTGAATGCCAGAAGATAATTGGGGTCTATGTGTGCATTGTGTGGTGAAAAAAGTGAACTTTTGAACTCTCAAGTAGAAGCCTGCTACTTGCTAGCAACAGCTGATATGGGTTAGTTGTAACTTTCATTAATACATGCTCTGAACAAAAGTGGAAAGTCCTGAACCCTCCAGTTAAAGCAGAGATGTAAGACAGAGTCAACTGATCACATGTTGTGCTTCTGCACACAGACGACTTAGGTGAGGAAAACTGAGGACTAATGGTAGAAAAGCAGGATTCCCAAAAAAGAGATTTTAGAAGGAGGAAGGGGACAAGGAGAGAAAAAGGTGAAGACTCTGTTTAGAGGAAAGATTTTAGAAGTAATGGGATCCTGGAGATGTGGGAGATGCATGGAGAGGAACAATAGGGGATGCTCAGGATGACAAGGACTCCTGGGATTGAACTATGAGAGTGGACTGACATGATTTTCTGACTGACTTTCCCAGACCAGCAGTGATGCTCCTGTGGAAAGGGAAGTTGAGACCTAGTGAACATAACACCAAGGAGAGTGAGTGAGTATGTGAGGCAGACAAATAACATAAAAGCCCTCTTCTCATTAACTCTTAAATAAATCCCTATATCCAAAACAACTAGGGGTCATTTTTTTCATTTTGTCCTTCCTCTGACTGGTTCTATATTAGCACCACAGTTGATTAGTTTACAACTTGTATAGTTATCTGCAGATTCCTCAGAAGTTGCTCCTGTGACCAAAATTAAATTTCTCAAAAAATACCAAATTATCTGAAATCTCCACTCACTAACACAGCAAACTAAAATTTTTTATATTTTATAAAGTAAAATTATTATACTTTTTAGTATTACTTGATATTTTTAACACAGATTTTTTTACATATACATATAATTTTTCATAGATTTTAGACTATTACCTCTTTTTTTTTTTAACCTTTACATCCTTTCCACCATTCTGAAACCCCGTAGAATACTTTTGGACTATGCTTTTTTGTACATGTTTCCCAGCAGGTAGGCAGCTCCTGAAATCTGCAAGTGAGAGATTTCCTTCTCAGCTAATGGCAGCATGCTGACTACCTATAGCTTTTTGACCCTATTTCCAAAGAAACCACCAGAACTTGTTAACTTTAAGCATTCTTATTTGAATAATGGAATATTTTTAACTTAAGCAATATCACTTTTTGGGTAGAAAATGTTGTTCTTTTGTCTTAGTTTTGCATTATGAACCTTCCAACCACTTTGCGATTCTTTGTCACTCTACTTTTTTTTTAATAGTAGCATTTGTATCAAGCTTGTTAAATTAATTAGATGATGTGGTATGTGGCCTTCCCCTAGTACCACAAAAGTCTGAAGTTTCAAAAGAGCAAATTAGTTTTAAACTCAGGTTCACCAATTATTGTTTTAGTATATACAGAAAGATGGATTAATAGCAACCTGCAGCATTGTGGAAGAGAACAATGGAATGGACACCCAAGTCTCACTCTCATCGTCTGCTATTGAGGATAAACATGTTATATAATCTCTCTGATAAATTGGTACATCACTTTATGAAAGTACTTTTTATCTCATGCTTCTCTGGGAGGATGTTCGGGTTCTCAATTCTACAGAGGCCAGAGAATTTATTTAGATTTTTATCTTAATTTATGTGCCTACTTGTTCTTTTGAAAACTGCATCTTTTATGTTATATAAGCAACAACTTCTTTTCTTCTTCTGGGGGAAGCCATGCAGTTTAATTCCAGGGGCATTTGAAGTATGACAAATATGCCATCACCACACGTATCTTCACATATAACCATGTACACTTACCCCTAGCAAAACATCTGACCTGTGATCTCTCTGATCACACCTCATTTCTCAACAGGTTCTTCTTGCACTTTCGTTTGTCATTCCCATCTTTCTCCTTTCTCTCCCTCATCTAAATGTCATATAATGAGTAGCATAAAGTGTCAAAACAATTCACATAACTCAAACATCTCCCTCATTGTCATCACAGAATATTTGTCCAGGGAAGGACTTGGGACTTGGTAGTACTCAAGTAATGTTACAGTAAGGCAGAGAAACTATGGTAAATTCTGGAAATATTGGTCTTTTATTTATTTCTCTTGTCACATGGTCACCTTCTTGAGGACACTGACAATACCCGTTCCATGTTTCTCATTCAGTTTTAATTAATTGCATTCTGTCTCATAAAGGAAACACCCCATTTGTCTTCTCCTCCTAATAATCTTATCTGTTCTACTTAGATTCATCTTCTTCTTAGTGAATGGGATCAAAACTACAACTATCCTGCAAACGATATTAGGTGATTCTTCATGCAACAACTTTAGTAATTCTTAACTTCTACTGGCCATGTCACAGGTGTGTACCCTATTTTCATACATACAATGTACAGTTAACTCACTCTATGATTTTCTTCTTTTCTAATTTCCAGCTAAGATATCACCATTTGTATCAGAAATTCTAATTATTAGTTCCCAAGTAGATAATCTCACACTGTATATTGCTGAAAGGTGTGAGTACCACTACTATTAAAATATAAAGAGTGATGTCATTTAACAGTGTCCATTGGGGCTATTATGTTTTGATGATTACTAAAGAGAATTTAGTATAACCTATGGGTATATATTAAAACAAATAGTTTAACAAAACAGAATAAAAGAACTGTAATGGAAGATCTGTGTGTCTTAGGTTAGAATTACCTGAACATTGATATAAGAGGTAACTAGTAAATTGTGAAGTTCATGCTCCAAGCTACAACCAGATTCAAAAATCAATACAAAGTATAATATCTTTTTTTTTTTGAGAATGGCAAATAATTCGTATTGAATTAGTTCAGTAAAATACTGTGTTGCTTATCTCCACTGCTGCCTTGCCTTATGGTAGCTAGTGCGTTCATCATATTCTAGACAACCTCACAGAGATTGCATTTCCCCATAATGTAACGTACACTTGTCCCCACAATCCAATGGGGGCTTTTAGAACAAACATAAATTTCAGGGACTACATCCATGCCAGTTAAATAAATTATGACCAGGAATGTTCCTGGGCATTGAGGACAACTGATAAAGATCCACATGGTTGTAGTAGCAAATTCTTTCAATCCCAAGGTAGGCTGCATGCAAAGTCTTCACTGAGAGTGAGCTATAGGGTGTTTTACCTATCATGAGGTGACTGGAAATTGTTGGAAAAAGTGAAGATTGAATGCACCAAATACATGCTGGAGTACAACACAGGAAACCATGAGGACGGACAGTAACTTTCTTTACTCCAAGGATGTCCCTACAATAATTTTCTAGGTGAGATGTAGCACAAGTCTGCAGTAGCCCATGGTGACCATGGGTGAGGTTCTCAACATGCTTTGGGGAGCTGATAACCAGGGAGATGGGAAACCACACCAGTACAAAATCCCCATCATGATGCAGCCATGCCTGTGACTCGTGATGGTTGTGCTGTTCCAGGTGCCAATGCATGGGATGATGTCCTGACTGAGCCTTATCCTATTCCTGTCCCCATGGAGGTGCCTGATGACTGTGGCTCAAATCATCACCTTGGTTCACAGGGAGCTGCTCCAGCCCCTGTGATGCCCTAACTGTGAGTCAGAAGAACTAGAAGAAACATTTCAAATTTGGGGAAACTTTATTTACTTCTAAAATATCTACACAAAGTAGGTATATTTCTGAGTCAATTTCTAAATTTATGTGAAGGAGTCAACACAAAATTTTCATCTTGATTTGGGATTCAGAGAAGAAGTTGCATTGTTAGATTTACTACAAGGAAAAAAAAATAATTTTTTCTTAGTTTACCTATAACTTAGGTTTAAAATGCCACAGAATAAAAGAAAGATGTCTATCTATCAATGATAAGAAATTAAATTCAGTTAAAAAATCCATTTAAAAAAAATTCTGGTTCAAGAGATTTCTGAATGACAGCAGTTGAGTAATTCCCAAATTACGTATTTTCAGAGCCAAGTCCCTGCAACCCTCCAGCCTTTTCTCAGCTGCTCCTCCACACAGACTCTTGGGGATCTTCATGGGTTTACTTAGTTTCTGCACAGTCTACAATCCTGCAGGTACATTTCTAGTAAAATACAGTGATTAAAAATACTAATGAAATATAAATACGCTGGCTACTGCTAACAAAATTAATTTGACTTACAAAAACATAGTAAAAAATAAGAGGAAAAAATATTATCTTAAATGAATTAATATCAGTTAAAGGAAAATTTACACATAGAGAATCCAAAATTTCCCCAAGTATACCAAACTAAGAAATGTATTTTGAATGGCAGAGTGTAAAAACTTGCTACTTGAAAAGCTCTTTTGATATAGTTGCCACGTAGTTCGACAGCAAAAATGTTCTCTTTCCAGGAAGGCTTGTACCCCTCTTTTTTTCTTTTCCTCAAAGGGTTTCTAAGGTAGAATTTGGAGTATTGAAAAAGAATTGCTCTCAGGTTTCTGCCAAGGAGATGCAAATAAGCCTTCAAGGCCCCCCATTGCTAGGTTCTGGATACACATGTAGTAATGATTTAAACTACAAGGGCTTGACCCTGCAAATACTTACACAGCTGCTGTTTAACTTTGTGAATTTTAATAGATTCTTTGAATTAGCTGGTAAAATCAGACGTGTGTAAGAGGTGGGATTGAGGTCTGGTTTACACCACTCTGTGAAGAAAAAAGGAATATGTAGACAGAGATGTGCAACTTGATAAGCTATAATTACCTAACTTAGTTACTAAGCGACTATTTTGATATTAAATTCTTTTGAATAGCAATTGTGTTCTTATCTTGTATCTGTGACTTTCTGATCTGTAACAGGAATTATTAATACAAAGAAACCATGTATAAAAGGAAACCTTTATGTTTCCTCTGAAAAGAAAGATATATTTTTGAATCAAACTGTCTTGTCCTAGAGCTTCTCAAAAACAACATTTTGTTCTCTTGCCAGACAATATCCAATTCACAGTGATTAAAAGTATGTTTGCCATTTAAAGAGTATACTTACAAGTGCATGTAACAAGCAGTCTGCATTATGAAAGCAAGAACTTGTTCTATAAAAGACAATTAAAAATAGCAAATAATACTCATATTGTGAAGATCAGACTGTTAAAAGTCAAGTGAGGGTCAAGATTGGAAGTCTAATCATTAAGAAACAGCAAATTATTGCAACGTAGTATTGTTTAACTATCCCCACAATTTATTCCAAAGCATATTTTATTTCTGTGTGAAGGCCTCCAAAATGTTCTTTTTATCCTTCTACTCAAATCTGTACTTCTTCTGGTCAGTATGAGTTGGTGTTTTCACAAGGCAAGCAGCTCCTAAGAAGTCTGTTTAACTCCAGTAAAGACAGTGATAACAGGATCATCCTTGGTTATGATGCTGCTAATTCTTAGTTGGCAGGTTTGGGCTATTTTTCCAGGTAAAGTGATTGCTAAAGGAGAAGCCAAACTGGGATATTAGACACTTTACCATTAGTTCAGTGATCTGGCTATTTTCATAGCAGATAGGAGCTTATAATCCCTATTTCCTTCAACTAAGGAATGCTTAAAAACAAATATTCTAGTCACCAGAAAAATATCAGGAAAAACAGGAGAGTCTGTCAAGTGTGTCTCCAATTCAAAATCATGACCTTCTTGTCCCCACTCAAACACAGTTCAGCAGGAGAGTAACAGTAGTCATTTACCTGATGGAAATCAATTGGACATTAGACTCTTGAGAGGACTTAAAGCAACTCTGTGGCCTTAAATGTTTGCCCGGCCGGAGAATATACAGGAAAACAGAGAGACCACTCCCCTTTCCCATGTTTAGTGCTTCCAGACAATTCTTTCCAGTTCAGTATGGGAATGGATCAGATTGTTTTTATGAAGTAGCAAATGCTTTACTTGCCTTACACAAGAAGAGGTGTGTGCTTTTATCCAAAGAGGTTGCACTCTAAAGGTAGAGTGCATTTCATCTGCTGTTGTGTCATCTGCAAGCACTTATATATCCTATGATATTTATTGCTGGATTGTAAGTAGATACCTATGTAAATATACAGAGAAGAACTGGATGAATATCAGAGTTTACACTTGCTAGGAAACATCAACTTTTCAGGAAAAAAGATTTCACCCTGTACTAGAACATTTATTTATTTTAATATACCAACAAAGGAATTTTTTAAAACTGTTTCATTTAAGTTCAATCAAAATATTATGCCTGATCTAATACTGCTTTTTAAGCATACAATTGTGGAATTGTTAAGGTTGGAAAAGGCCTCAAATACCACAGAATTCACTGCCATGTTCACCACTAAACCAAACCCTCAGTGCTAACATTAATGATTTGTTCAGAAAAAATTATTTGTTCAGACATAAACTAAGTCCAAATCTAGTTTATACACAGTAAATAGTCTTCCAAGTAAAAAGGTTCAGAGTTCTGTCTTGATACAGAAAAGTTTCTGATCCATATAATATTCTGATTTGGATGAAATAATGTTTTTTCTGATGAGACATATTTCATTTTTGTATAACTCTGTTTCTAAGGATTTTATTCATTAGATTTTCCTGCTCAATAAAATTGTTTGTTTTCTGCAGGGAAGAAAGATGAAATTCTATTTATACCTTCAAACAAAAAGAAAATTGTTATAGATCTTTTTATATGTAATTATTATCTTCATAGATCATAACTTTTGTTCTTCGGGTACTAGAAAGTACACTGCAGTTGACATAATCCAGCATGCTGTTGAGAATACATTTTTAATGCGGTAATAAGGCCACAGATACATTATAATCTTATATTTTCTTTTAATTATACTTTTGGTGTGTCAAGAACTCTCTCGTTTTACATTAATGACACATTAAACCATCTACTAATGAAAATGCATATAAAATAAATTCTGTCACTCCAATTCATGCACATACACTTCTGAAATTTACCAGGATAACATAAATCAGCTTATCTTAGATGAAAATCAAATATTCATTATTTATATCATGTTAAAAATCCTGGGTTTATATTTTTTTATGTAGAAATCTTTCTTGAAGTAAGGAATAATTATTTCCTTCTAAGAAGTTATTCTATGTTAAAAATCATAAAAATGGCAGCTGCTAGTACATTTGTGTTTTGTGAGTAGAGTTTTGGTTTTCCCAGAAGTGGGACCTGTGATATTTTCTTTCCACGTAGTCAAGTAGCAGCTAGTTTGCAATATGCACTGCAGCTCTGAGAGCTGATAAAACCAGAAATCCTTTCCCTGTTTTATAGCACTTTGAGATTTATTAATATTTCTTGTGTGGTTAACACAATACAAAACCGGTTTGTTTAGAATAAATTTATTTTGAATAAGTAACACCAGTTTACTTTTTTTTTCTTGGAAAACAACAAAAGGTATTTTTTTCCAAAAGCAGAATTAGCTCAACAGTGGAGGGTTTCTCTTAGCATTAAGTGGATAAGATTTAAATTCTTGTTCTTTTGACTTCGCTGTGGGATTTGAACCTGGAGGTTTTATGTGCTATGTGATGCTGAGTCCCCCTGTGTGAAAAGCCGGTTTCTTATATGCAAAAACAATTTTTAGTTATTTTTCTATTTTAGTCATTTGAATACATTCAGAAAGTTCTTATGATTAGGGACCAGCAAGAACTTGAATATGGACCTTTCAGAGCCCATAGAAATCCCAATCACTGATTATATCTGTTAGCTACTTGCAAACAAAATATTCTAATTTATTTCTGATTTTAACAAATCCCAAACCCACAATATGTAAACAAATGTTTACATTTGTTTTCTTTCCACAAAAAAATGTAAACAACAACAAGCTTCCTGAAATTCTGAATGCTGAAACTATTTTTATTTTCTGTCCTTCCCTACAGTCAGTGATCAGCTGCAACAAATGAAGGAGTACAAGCTCTTTTTATTTGGTTCTTCTGGGATGTACTGATTGAGACAATGAAGATTTAGGATGGTAACTTTTCATTTGTCCATTCTCCCACTGGATATCAAATCACAGCTCTAGACTTTGCCACTGCTATATATTGCCTATGCAGGTTAATTTAAATTCAACACACAGAGAAATAGCGATAGATTATTATGGATCATACATAAAGATGAAAGGCATAAATATTTAACACATAAGGCTGAAAAAAAAGTGAGAATAAGACAAATAAAAGGTCTAGGGGCTGGAGTCAGAATATATCTGAAAATAGGGTAATTTCAGTAAGAAGATGTAGAACAAAATAATGTATACACAGGTTAAACTAACATTAAATTGAGTTGGCAATAAATAGGAATGCTACAATGGAATCCTTGATTATTATGAAAATGTTATGCTATGTTCTGTACATCACATAACAAGGACCACACTCTGTCCAGACCATCTGCAGTGCTAACAGGCAGAAACCCTAAGGAATAAAAAAGTGAAGTTAAGATGCAGAGAAATCAAGTCCTGAGGGTGCAATCATTTTTCTGATTTTGAAGGAAGATGAGAAAGAATGAAGGTGCCTGGCCCTTCTTAAGAGGGATGTAGGACAACTTGAGTTATGCTCTTAGATCTTTGGCCTGCATAGTGGAAAGAGCTGAATCATCCTACTTCCCTAGACTACTAAAAATACCCTAAAGCCCATAATCCCAGAGCTCAATATTTTTCTTTAAACACAGTACTTCTTCTAACCTCATAGCAAAGTTCCTCTCATCTGTGCCCTCCACTATTCTTATGCTTCATCTGTGCCAGTCCTCCCACAACTGTGGCTGTGTTACATCCTGAGCCTCTTCATTTTCAAGGGTCTTTTCCTCTCCTCTCTAACTGATTGCTGGAATCAGGTAAGTCCAGACTCTTCCAGCACCAAAATTGGCCTGAATCTTGCATTTTCTGATGATTTAAAAATCCAAGATGATAAAGATAGTTATCAAAACCAACCTGAACAAGAGAATGAGGAAGGTATTGGCAGTTATCTTAAAAAAACCCCAGTGATACCCTAGAAAAGCAAGAAAATGCCTTAACCTTATGCCATGGTGAAAAGACTAAAGCTTGATCAGTGATGGCTTCTGTCTTGGAAAAGGCCCAGAGCTGAGGAGACCTGGTTTTGTTCTAAGCTGATTGTACATTTATTGTAGTCAATGAGAAATACAAATTGCAATACCACGGTTCAGAAACAGCAAGCTATCTGAAGGATGAGACCCCTTCACGAATAGCCTCATCTCACCATTGATTCTCCTCCTCCACCCCTTACTGTATGTAAAAACTCAAATCACTGTGTTCTCCTTCACAAAGAACAAGTGAAAACCAGCGACTTTGTGCAAAATTGAGCTGTTCCGTTGGCAACCAAAGTATCCAGATGAACCACTTGGGTAAGATTAAGGTAGAAAAGCATGCATATTGCTGATGTTGAGGCATAAATAGAAAGTAAAACTGACATAAACCTTCACCCAAAAATCTGGGGGTGGGATGTGCAGGAAGCAAAGATCATTCTGTTGATATCTAGAGGAGTGAAGGAGAAAGAGAAAAAAAAGGACTGATGAGCAAACTAAAACGTGTTTGCTTTGCATATGGAGAGATGTAACAACCAAGAGGCACTTGGATGTGCAAAGAAGTCACTGTACAGTAAAGGTAAAGGCTTGTAGCATAGAACTATACTGGGAGGCTCTGAATGTGCCTGTGGTGAGTCTTTATACACCTGCTGGCTTTTACTTCCACAACCAAAGCACAAAGGATAAATGCTAGGAAAGAGAGTAAAAGGCGAGGAGATCATATGCAACCTTTATGAGAAAGTGAGAAGAAAATGTTTAGGATTTTTTTTTTTTTGTGAGCTGAAGAGGTTGTGGTTCACTCAAAACTCTGCACCATTTCTGCTGAGAACTGAAAACTGCAAGCAAAGGTGCCAAAATTACCTTAGTCAGTCTGCAAACTACAAGTGTGGTACAAGGCATGGCTTTTGAAAGTGAGTAGAAAGACAAAAAATTGTGTTAGGTGTAGCACAAAGTGTAAGATTTTCTTTAGAGAATATACTTTCAAATATCATGCTTCAAGAACAGCATAACATTACCATGTTCATCTGTGATGTAAGTTTCCTTTACCTCTTTAATTAAAATTGCTTTTTAAGCTACCTTATTCACCTTTGTGAATGTGAAAAATTATCTCCCAGAACACCAAGAATTTTAGTATGACTCTCCTGGGAGTTTTTGTAGTAATCTCCTCAAATTTGAATCAACTTGTTCTGCCAATCAAGATCTAGCAGAAAGGCTGCAGTGGGAAAACCTGGCATATACAATAAGAGTCTGTGGTGCAAATAGAAACTAAGCCAAAATCTCTTGTGCCCCAGTCTTACCTTAAACGCAAGTCTCCCAGATGCCTCATATTTACAGACATGTAAACTCCTGTTTAAGTTGTAGTTTCTATTTTCTGTTTACTTTTAATGTTTTCTTTGCTGGCTCAGATGTGCAAAAACTAAAGTAAAGAGGGAGAATGCCAGTAGTAAAACTGACCCATATAAGATGTCAAATAAATCACTGGAAAATTAAGTTATTTGCTTTATCTAATTTCTTACACTTAATGAAGGAACCTAATTAGCAGGCAGCTAGCTAATACAGAATGTGTTAAATCTAGCAGCTGGTGAAATTTTAGCTCATGAACATCCACATGACTATATGTTTGCATTTCTGTAGCACTCACATTACTTAGGGAGGATTGGTGCACAGTGGAAAAAAATACATTAGTGTTTAAAAAGGCTAAATGTCCATTAGTTCAAGTGAGATGAACTCCTTTTTCTATATCCATATCCATAAAACAAGTTGCCATAAATGGAAAAGATTTGACAAAAGTACCACTAAGGTTTAACTACTTTTTTGGAGTGGCTCCATGCTAGACCATGCAAAGCACATTGATCACTTTTCATTTTTAATGAAAAATAGCCAGGTTTTCTGCCAGGGTCAAAGATTTCACTACCTTTAATTACCTAATGATTTCTGTGCTGCTGATTTTTCATCCGTATAACGTTATTTGGAGGAGTTGTTCCATCATACCTATAATAAAGTGAGGAAAAAAGGGTGCAAGAGGGACTTTAGGCAACGCTTAAATTCTCTGCATGTTAAAAGGAAATGATACTAGTCTTTTCCTTTGCTGACAGTTAGAATAATTTACAAGCAGCCTTCTCTTGTAAAAACTGGTATTGAAGAGTTGTCCCAAAGGTGGTGAAATGAGAGTTTTGCCCACCAAATACAGTTAATTCAAAACAACCTAAGTTCAGCAAACTTCTGCTGAGGTAATAACTGTGTTTCACTGAAATTCATTTAGATTTTTTGCAGTCTGGGACTTTGAAAAATAAGAGGACCCTGGGCCAAGGAAGAAATTCCTGAGAACTCCAGCAGTTGAAATATCACAAAAATTAAATTGACTTCGCTCAAAATGAAATGCAATTTCTATATCATTTTGAGTGGGGGAATGTAGTTAATTCACATAATTCTGAAATAAAATAAACAAAAATAAACTGCTGCTGGATCAGTCTGGAGTTGTTGATTTATTTATCTTAGAAATGTTGGGAAATTGTTTCCTTTCAATTTAAAAACTTAAAAATCACATTTCAAAACAAATTTAAAATATTACATTACATCTGTCCAAATGAGTTGTTTGGACTCTTGTTAAAAAAAATGACTTACATTTACAAAATTTGAAAACCCATTTTTCTCATAAATGTCCTAGTAATTTATATATCTCTAAAATTAGTTTTGGGGACCAAATTGCCAATAATTAAAAAAATATATCCATCTCTGTGGACAGAGGACAAGGAGCCTTTATCGGTGCTTACATGGCAACTGTCATCCAGAGATCATCTCATCTATAGATGTGTAATGCAAACTAGAGTTTGTATTGCACTGTGCTCAGAGCTTTGAGGAACCCAGTAGCTGATTCCAAAGATGCAAGGACTAATGCTGTCTAATACACAAACCTTCTCTGAAGTTTCTTATGCGGCAAAGCACCCAGTTTCTACACTGTCTTACCAAAATCAAGATAGTGATTATAAATTTCTTTGCACATAGATTTACTTTCAACTGTAAGAATTCTCAATAATCTCATACAGATTTCTCAAGAAATCTGTTTTATCCATCATTTCTGCCTCATCAAAAGATCACTAATCCCCTGTATGGAAATTTAACTGCTGATATACTCTCCCTTCACCCTCTGATACCAAAGAAAGAGTATTTAAAAATAATTATGATAGCCAAGGACTGCCCCAGTTTGCGGTAGTGCCTCTGACTTTGGTCAGTCTGAATTATTTTCACCATTATCATTTACAACACAGACATAATATATTTCTTTGACTTTTTAATCTTGTAGCACTATCTAGACTCCATATCAATGCGAGGGGGAAAAAGTCATTAAGAAAAGGATTAATTCTGAGAAACGGCAGATTGAATTATTGATCATGAGGTTTCCTGATACTTTGCCTAATCCCAGAAAAACATAATTTGTTTGCTCTTGGAAAGTTTTCAAACATTTAAGTCCTTTTCCATTATATAAAGGAAATTTTGTATAAATAGCCTACAAGAATATTTCATTTGATCATGTGTGATTATCTTAGATTGCATGCTCTGAGGAACTGACTCTTATTGATTCTATGATGCATAATGAAGCCCTACATAATGAACCCTTAAAGAAAATAAACAACTTTGTTCTATTATGCGTTACATATATTTTTACATAACACCTAAAATGAAGGCAAAAGGGATCCTTATCATACATTGTTTAGTTATTGCTGATATTCAGATTCCCAGACCACAATATTTGCTGAAGAATGTGTTCTTTTGCAGGAGAATTATGCTGAAACAGAATTCCAAGTAAAAAGTAAATATTACTAACATCTTGATATGAAAGGGAAGCTATTGAACAAATCTATTCATTTTCATAATTCAGTGCTATATCCCTATCTAACTTCAAATCTCAATTATGTCAACAGGGAACTACAGTTATCAGAGAAACTTTCCTCTAAATCTCTTGTAAGAGCACATGTCCTGCTTGGAACTTCACAGAGCTCTTCTTGTGAATCCTATAATTGATACAAGCTGCAGAGAGGTGATAGTGCAGAAAACAACAGAAAAAATTAATGAAATACCTTGGAAAAGCAAACTTGTACAGAATGAAAATTGTCTTTCCAGCTGTGGGTTCAGCAGAAAATTCTCTGGGAATTGTTCTAAGCCCTGGACAGAGTAATAATGCAGACGACCCACTGAGGAAGCTCCTCAGCAGTCCACACAGTAGGGCTTAGATAAAGCTTAGTGGGAGCAGGTTCCTCTGCATGGTCCTCCTCTGCTTAGTACTGCACACTGCTTTGCTTCTTGACTGTCCAATGAACTCATGAATATTCCATGAGAGATTAAATTTTAAAACAAAGAGAATAAACCTGTTCTTAACGATAGGCCCAAAATGTTTAAAAGAAAAATTGGCTAACCTAAGCTTGTAATATAACCTCTAGATGGACCTAGAAAATAAGGCTATACTACATTTGCCTCATTATTTTAAATAGCTGAAGTTAGGTTATATTAAAATTATAATAAGGGTAGGCAATAGATTGGTTTTTGAGAATAAAACCCCTTTTCATTCAGGATAGTAGTATTGAGCTGATTTAATCTGATCTCTTTCTATCCAATCAACCTCAGCATGAAACTCATGAGTAGACAAAGGCAGAAAAAGACAGAGCTGTGCGTGTAGCTTGTGTTTGTCAGAAGAATTTTACCTTTGTGAAGTATATTTCTAGGAGTGCTAGATGGAGTCTGAGATGTAAGAATACTTATTACCCTACAGAAAACATGTGACAAGTGCAGCTGGCAGGAAAATCACTTGCTTTGTGTTTTTTTTCCTAGGGAATTCAAACATTATTTATTCTGCTGAAGAATATAGTTAGAGGTGAGCAACTAGATGTAGTGTTAAAGAAATGCCAGTGTGAGGGGATTTTGTGGGATTTAACCCCAGCTCAGCCCCACAAACCTGCTCACTCACTCCCCCCTGATGGAATGGCAGAAAGAACCTAAAAAGTAAAAGCAAGAAAACTCCTGGGTTGAGATAAAGACAGTTTAATAGGTAAAGTAAAAGCTCTATGCACAAGCAAAGCAAAACAAGGAATTAATTTACCAATTCCCATGAGCAGGTAGATGTTTAGCCATCCTCAGGAAAGCAGGACTCCATCACATGTTACTTCAGAAGACCAAGGATTTAATCCCCAACCTTCTCTCCCTCCTCCATCTTCCCCCAGCTTTTTATTGCTGATCATGCTGCCACATGGTCTGCAATATTCCTTGAGTCAATTGGGGTCAGCTGTGCCCCCTCCCAACTCCTCATGCAGCTCCAGCTTTCTCGCTGGTAGAGTGGGGTGAGGAGCAGAAAAGGTCTTGGCACTCTGTAAGCACTGCTCAGCAGTAAGGAAAGGTCTCTGCATTAGCAACACTGTTTCCAGCACAAATCCAAAACACAGCCATGTAGTAGCTACTGTGAGGAAAATTAATCCTATCCCAGCCAAAACCAGCACAGGGGAATAGCTGCATGGCTCTCCAGAGAAGCCAGTCCTCTATCTCACACAACTGGTACAAGATGCAGTCATACTGCCAAAGCTGAATGCCTTGGTCCTAAATACTGAACCCTTGGGGCTGTTTACCCTAAATTACTGTTGCTTCATTGGTCTTTTCAGAGCATCCCTTCCACAGGGCCAGAATCGATATCTGGGTAGAGCTGCAAGTCCCAGGGCCTCTGTCTCTGTCCTGTGCAGTGGCTGCCTGTCCTGAAAGTCATCCTCTTGAACCTGCACTTCAGGAAGTTGTTCATCAGACAGGGTACAGAGGTACTACAATTCTTCTGGTCTACAATTTGAATGAAAACTTGCAAACAGGCTGACTCTAAACTGTAAATCAGATATTTTCAGGTTCCATGACAGGAACCAGGTTTATTGTCAGAATTGAGTTTGTTCCCCAAACATAACAGGTTTAATGACAGGTAGAGCCAGCAATGTTGAGAATGCAGGCAGTATGCTTAGCATTCATGTATTAGATGTCCCAGAACTGCTGGGAGGAATAATACACCAGGAATCTGGACAGCATTACGTGGAGCTTTACTGTGCTTTTGGTGAAGGTTTGCTCACTGAAAGCTCAGGAGGTTTTCAGTGAAATATTTTATACTCCACCAATTCGTATTTTCTAATGAAACACTGTTTTATTACAAAATATCTCTATGGTTCTTGTAGTATACGATCTCCTTATACTACTGTCTCAGCTTTATCTGGTGAACAGGTAGTCAGAGAGGTAAAAGAAGCTCTTATGTCCAGATATATATTTTTTAATTATTTTTTATTTGCCACATCTGGAGTTACGTTATGCTTGACTGTGCCCTTGGGCTTTGCATTACCAACCCCGATGACTATTGCTTCCTAGATGCTAGTGCTGTTACCTTGAAAAGAATTAAGGCCTCATCTCTTTTTTTGTTGAATACACACCTGGCCATAGTAGCTTAGTACCTGCCACAAAGGTCATCATCGCTGCAATGAAATGAACCTTCTTGAGAGTTCAGACAAAAATAGCATCTTTTTCTCTTAACTGTGATTTTTTTTTTGTTTTCTGATATTGGAAAACCTTTCCAAATGTTGTATCTTCAGACTGAGTATTTCTCCTCGTTTGAATTTTGTTGTTTTCAGCACAAAGTTGCACAGTCTGGCATCTGTGGGCTGTTCACACCACATACTGTTTTCAATTGCTTATGTTACCATCTTTTCAGACTTCTGTGCTTTTTGCTATTTATAACTTCAGGGACTCTTCTAATAACATCCTTATTATCTTCCATTAATGTCAGGAAAAGGCAGTTGTAAAACTTTGCTGATCAGCCCATAGGAAAGGCAGGACTCTCTGTAGCATAAGGGAGGTTTACCAGCCAATTTTAAAACACAAGGGCAGATCAGATGTGGAATTCAGATATAAAGTTCCTTCTGATGTTTTTGGTACCTCTGTTTATGTCCTAGTAAAAGCCTGAAAGGATAACACTCTTCTAAGAAAATGAGTACAACTTGAGTACTAGAGTCTAGAGTAATTTCTTTATGAACACATCATGGATATATATGCCCTTCCCAGTTAATATGGGTAGCTTTACAGTTTATTATTCTAAAGCTTGAATTTGTAATTAAATCCATCCCAGCTTGTCACATTATTGAGCAGCTCTGATGCTGTGCATGCTCCCAGTCCACAGCAAATAGAGGTCATTCAAGCTAGGTAAACTAGCAATGAAAAAGGGTGAAGGTAAACTGCATTACTATGCACTTGTCATAATGCATATATGGACAGGTACTTGTAGTCTGGAATATGATAAATTGCTAAATTGTAGTAATTTGACAATGTATTGAAGTCCCTAGAGTTGAACACTCTGGTTTATATTTGAGTTTTTTTGGGCTCCTTTGCTAGAAGGAAAAAGTGTGCAAATATGATGTTGGATCCCTTTTAAATATGATGTTAGTTCCTTTTTAAAACAATACCTAAAATCTACATTGTTAAACTCCACTGGTAAATATAAAAGGAAAGTTTTTATTTATTTACAACATAAAATGTTTTGTTTTTCTAAAAATGTTGTGCTGTGACTTCATTTCTGATTGAAGTCCATCCTAACATCATGATTTTGAATTTCTAATAATAGAAAGGTTAACTTTTAGGAATTTCTTTAACATTTTATTGCAACCATAGTGATTGAGCACCATGTTGAAGGCATAAAGTAATTAAAAAACTAATCAGAACAGTTTAAAATCCAAATACAATTCAAGAATGTCTGTGTCTGAACTGTTAAATGAATAAATGCAGTACATTCATACCTTCTCTACCTTGATCAAGTAAAATGAGGATATAGAGACATGGATCTTCAGGCAGGAGAAATAGCTAGCAAAAATACCTGGGTTTAAATTGCTAAGAATTAGTCTCCATTTCAGGATCACTATTCCTCTCTATCCAGACTTATTTATATGTGGTTTTCCTTTTCTTCCTATTAACCATCAGGTGTTACACAAAGTCAGGTACATTATAAGGATCTTAGGACTTACACAGGTGAGAATATGCATGAGATGAGATTCAGCTCTCATAAAACACCGTGCTTTTGAAACTTATATCATAAAACTTAGATTTTAAAAAGAATGTCTAGTGAAAATGCAAAGGAAAGAGCTCTTGATATTACCCCATTTATAACAGTGTTACCTCACTGACCTAAGATTTACAATGGGACAAGGTAGACAAAAGCTACTCCCCTTGTCTTTACTATGAGTAAAATATGCCTGGAAGTTTTTTTGAAGTTATATTCCTATGCTCTCAGTTTATCTCAGTACTTAGCAAGCAAAGAGTTAATTTTTTTAAAATTAATGTTTAAATAATGTAACCCCAGAAACATTAATATATTTCTCAATCAGTTGGCTATCGTTAACACTTTTGTCCTGTGTGTACTTTGCTTGTCATGACCACACATTAAGAAGTTCATTCTTCACTATCACTCAGTCACTACAGAGAATATTCTTATGAGTGACTAAAATGGCCTTTGAACCACAGAGCTCTCAGCTTGATTACTTCTGCAAAGCAGTTCACTTCCTATAAAAAAGAACTCAGTGTGTTTCCTTTTTCCCTTCTTTTCAGAGAACATTTGGAGTTCAAACCTGCAATCACATTAGATTTAACCACTTTTTTTACCTTTTCCCATAACTTGTACATAGAACATGAGTTCAGAGCACACTGAAAAGCTACTCTGCAGGGCAGCTCGAAACGCCACACACTTCTTTCCCTCTGGCTGTCCCCCTGAACATTTCTTTCATGGTGTATTGCATGTTTGAGTGATTGTGTGTCCTCTCTTAGAAATATTATCCTCTCCAACAGGATACTCAGTCTTTGTGCTGATTGGAGGAAGTGTCTTTATGCTATGTATGATAAATTAACAAACAAGCTGAAGCTTCCTTAGTATTAAGAGAGGTAAAAGTTAAAGGAAGGAAAGATGAAGGTCTGCAATAATAAGCCTTAGGAAGAACCTGACAGAGCCCAAGAGTGTAATATAGAACTGCAAGTCCCTAGAGAAGAAAAAGAAAACAAGAAGAAGGGAAGAAGGAAAAGAATGAAGATATGAGTAAGGAACAGCATTATGAAAGCTGTAAATCAAATTTAAGTCAAGATGATGAGCTTATAATACAAGACCAGTTCTCATTAAGACCAGAGTTGTCAAGTAAGGTGTCATTTTTCTTCCTTGATTCCAGTTTGTACCAGAAAGCACAGGAAAGAGAGTTATTTTCCTCATTTGATCTAAAACTATTGTTTATTATAATATTTATAAAGCAATTCCAGCAATAAGAAACTGGCCACATGATATTCTTCATCTATAAAAAATAACTCTAATATATTTACAGCACATATATGAAGAAATAGTTTTCTTCCATTTGCAGACAACAGACTAATGCAACAGCCTCTTGTCTCAGTAAACAAACACAACAAAGACCAAAAATAAAGCTTATTCTTTATACAAGAAAATCTAGATAAAAAAGTGTCACCCTCATATCAGTAGCTGGGTTGCAATCTCAGCTTCTCTAAGACTGATGCAGTAGGAATTCCTATTCTTGTCACATTTGTGGTCATGCAGATATTCTGGAAGATTTACTAGGATATACCATGACCAATCTCCCAGGGCCTTCTACAGCCTTTTCTCGAAAAAAAAACTGTAGAACTACTGGTGATACTTGAAAGAAAGGTTGAAAACTGTCATTTCATTGAAGACAATATTTTTAGGGACAAAAATGGACTTGATAAATCTCCAGTTAAAAAAAACCTAACCAACAAAAATCCTTCAGATATCTTTTTTAATGTTTTTGAAAACAAAAAAGTGCTTAGTTGAAAAATCTATAGCCCATCGAAAATACATATATATATATAAAATAATTAGAAAAATAACTAAAGAATTATGTGACATGAAAACACCTGATATAGAATCTTCTTTTAATTACCAGTTGGCAAATAAATATATGCATTTCTACATATTTTCTTGAGAGAAGTAAAGAGGCAAAGACATAAAGACACAAAGAGAGGAAGAGCTAGAGATAGAGACAGAGGTAGAGATGGAGGTCAAAAGGTAGAATTAAAGGGAAAATGTTGCATGCTGAAAATTTTTCCAAGGTAGTACAATCATTTCCCTTTCTGAACAGCTCTTCTATGCCCTAAACATAAGAACACTCCTTGATCTTGAAGGTAACATATTTGAATTGAGCTGTAGAGAAGAAATGTTCTCACAAGTATAAAGGAAAATTACATCACTTACAAAATACACTTAACATTCATTTCATGTTTGTCCCTGAAAATGAAACAGAGGAGGGATAAATTTGGTGGGTGGACACAGCAGACTGAAGGATGGAGGCTGCCTATGACTATGACATACTATAGAAACCACTGCTGGGAATCTGATGAGAGCAGCCACCACACAGGCACATGGCTCCTCACAGCTATCCTGAATATTTTTCTCTGCTCATAATGACAGTGAAGAACCTGTCTGGTTTACACTCGCTGCAAACAGAAATGAAAGCTTTGCCCCAAAACTCAGGTTTTTTGCGAAGTTTCAGACTACCAGGGCTGGATGTTGATTCTTAGGATATTTATGGGACTGTAAAGACTGCTACATCAACAGCCTAAACTGATAAAATGACCTTCAATAGGCTTTAAAAGGACTGGAGTGTTAACCTAGATGTATGTGAATGTGTGTAGGGGTGGAGAGAATTAGGGTCTAGCTTCTCATTGTAAACAGGTAAGTTTCAGAGTATCTTCCCAAGGGAGATATTTGTTAAGAATTTGACTTCTGAGGTAATTACATTCAACTGTATGTGCATTCCAATTGCACTTCAGAAATGCTCTGTGACAAAGGTAATTTATGTGAAGAACAGAAATTTCTAAGGGAGTGACAGAGAAGTTATAGCCACCTAGCTCTGTCCTAAATTTTAATTTTTGATTGTGCCCAGGATAACTGTTCAGGTTGTCACTTCCAGGACCTCTCAGAGACCTCTGTTATTGGCAAAGGTAAATGTGTGGAGTTTTTGGTGGGAAGGCTTAAGGAAAGCGTAGTATTAAAAACAGCACAAAACCAAAATGTTTTCCCAAAGAACAAGTTCAGAATAAATAAAAAAGAAGTTATACTAGAAGTCCAAATGAAAATAAAACTCACACGTGATCAGATTTAATCACATTGACTAAATTAAGGAAAACCAAATTTAGGTGTCCTCAAGTGTTAGTCCCCTCTTGCTCCTTTTGTCCTTCAGTAGAGGGAGGCTGACATCTCCAGAGAGAGAGCCTGCTGAAGGCACAGCTTAGCAGACTCTCTCTGTTCAAAAGATTGAAACCCCAGCAATTAAGCTGCCCTAGTTACATGGAATTAATCCAGGATGACCCATTTACTTTTCTCCCATAGATGATAAAGGGTGTTCAGAGGAGGCAGTTAGGTCCTAATTGGACCCCTAAATCAGATACTAAAAAGTATCTGATTTAGAATGAATATTCAAAACAGGAAACAACTCAAGTGCAACCGCTAACTTCTGTGAAAAAAATAAACACTTGATCACACTCATTAAATTGCCTAGTCATGCCTACATCCTTAAAAAAATTTGAAACCAACATGGAGTCACAAGGAATGATAGATGACAGTCAGTCTTGGTCCTGCTTATCTTTGTGAACATCTAGATCACTGCCAGTTATTTCAGCAAACATACTTTGCAATAACAGCATGAAATATGAGTTGGACTTTTCTTAAGGGTTAAATGAATAGTCATGATCAGGACAGGTCTGTGCGCTGATGCTCTTGCCTCACACTGTGATGTGAATCAGCTCTGAAGTTGTAGAAAAAGCCATAAAAATATTACATGGCTGTTGTACAGTCTTCCTGCGATGTTGCTGGTAAAGTTGCTAACCCACCTCTCTTATCTCCTAGAAAAACAACTTACTGTGGTGAGTCTGTGGTCCATCAGGCAGAGCCTAAGTCATTTAATCTGTGTTTCCACAGGGAATGCTGAGGACAAGTTGTCTCCAAAACTCCACACCTTTACTTGATTGTATATGGCCTTTAGACTTAGCTGTAACTCAGATAATGACAAGAAGCCTAGGTGTCCCAAAAGGCCATTTGTTTAAATCTTTTCTAGAAAAGTGTGTTGCTTTGTTTTAAAGGAAGTTGAAGTCCTTTCACGTTCACAGCGATATCTTTATGTGTCACTGGTACAGAAGGCATGAGAACTAAACTCCTCTGTAGGCTCAAAAGGAGTCAAATCCACATCTTTCATTTTCCAAGATGATTAAATCACTAATCACAAGATTTCAGGCTTTTCTGGAAGTCAGGATGTTCCTTTGTTAAGTAAACTATTAACTGCTTTGCATGTAGTTTATGGAAATATTTTTCTTTTTCTTTCTCTTTTTTTTTTAATTTATTTTTATTTTCCTTTTCCCTTTTTATATCCTTTTTCTCTTTTCTATAGAAAGTCTATGATGCATATCTATGAGGTAAATATTTTCTTATTATTTTCCAGGAGGGAAAAGTTTTTAAAAATTTAAGAAACACAGTTTCACTCAACCTAATCTAAAAAGAAAAAAAAATATTCTTGCAAAATTTATTTCCCAGGGAGAAACTAGTGACTTATAATTCTTGCAAGGAAATTTTTTTGATGTTTTTTCTTTTCCTTTGCTAGTTCTGCTGAGTGTGGCGTTGCCAGCTTTTAGTATATTTGTCAGTAGCCTGTAAGTGAAAGCAAGGTTGTGCTGACAGTGTGGAATTGGCATGAACTGGAGAAGAAGAAATTAACTATTAATCTAACTATAAAAGGATTTATATTAATTTAAATGTCTGGTATAATAAGTAGAAAATATAGTCCAAGCAGATAAAACTGAAATAAACATATTTTGAAGCAATGGATAAGTAAAGTTTATTGTTATAAAAGAAATGCTTCTGACAAAGGAACGGGATTTCACAGTTTTAGAAAATTCCCCAAAGCCTTTAGCTTCAGAAGGAAGTAAACATTGTTAGGAAGGAAATTACAAGAGGAATATGAGAAATCAGCAGAGCATATCACTAGCATGCAAAGTTACATTCCTCATTTCTAAAAGAAAAATCCCTTTGCAGACTCACCAACAATGATGATCAGAGCTAATTGGGCCTTTCATCAAATTTATCCTTAACCCACAGAGAGAGAGCACTAAATTTCTGAGCACAGAGTTTAGGCAGAACTCATGGGTTTTGGTGTCCCACAAACATGCTAATTAAGGAGCCTGAACCCTAAAAGGAGTAAAACATATTTTTTTTCCCTGATAAGAATGCCTGAGAGGTGGGGATATTTGTATTCCCTAACAGGATTCATTTGTTGACTTGAAGGAACTAAATAAACATCAAGTATCTTCAAAAACTACATGGCTTGATGGCAAATCAGTATTTCAATCGTTCTGCAATCTGCTTTTATTGAGTGCAGGTAAAGCGATACGAGCTTACAAAAAGATCATGTCTTGACCTTTGTAGAACCAAGATCAGTCAGAGAAGTAAAAAGTTCACTGACCTATCAGCTCAGCCACCTATGAATTACAAACAAGAGGACAGCAGTGGCCAGTGATAAGCAACAGCTCCCCCAACCTAATAAATTAGTTTGAAAGGATGCTGCTTATTGTAAATACTGTGCACACTGACACATATTCCTGAACTTGCATGGGAAGGAGTATTCCACAAGAGTACAAAGCATAGAGGATAGAGGGGCCTGTATCCTCAGAGAGATCCAGACAGGCTAATGTCGAGGTGTGATCCAGCTCTGGCCCCCAGCAAGGCTAAATAACATCAGTACTCTGCTAATGTGCTTTTACTAACTCTAATTCAGCAACCAGCTTTCTCTGAGCTGTGCTCCATTGCCTGCTGTTGTTATGCTAAAAGAATATTTAAATATTTAGTGACCGGTGAAATGAAGAAGCAAAAAAAGAAGTTCCAGTTATACTAGACAGTGAAGAAGTTCTTGGTCCAGTGTCTGACCCAGGACAGCCCTGAAATTCAGTATAACCACCGAGCATGTTTGTTTTGTTTTTCCCACCAGTGTTTGGTTCAACAATTTCACACATTTCATTATGGGTGGATATGGCCTCACCTTCATCTGGGTACAACTACTTCAACTCTTCCTCCTTTTATTGAATAGCTAACACAATTACTTAGTTCACAGGTATTTCAAACAGATATCAACTTACCTTGAAGTATCTAGGATTTTATGTATCTTTGAAATCTTTAAGATGCTTGACAAAAGGTTTTAGTAATGTTAATAATCAATGCTCTGTGTCATGAACCACAGTCTGTCTGGCTAATGGCTGGTACTCTTTTAAGAGCACCAGCCTTAACTATTTACCTTGTAGGGACTTGTGTTCTTCAAAACAAAGGCCCCTGCTCTGTAAAGAAGGCATCAGATCTCAGTAGAGTTACTAAATAGCAATTATGCCTTAACACACAATGTGTAAGGCACACAGCATGAGCGTGTGAGCATCTGCTACCCCACTGTAAAATGGTAAATAAATTACAGGGAAAGACGAGTAAGGGGAGTAACGTCCTAAATACTTTATAGTCCCACCATTTATTGCCTCATCTATAAAGCAGAGGAAATTAGTGGTCAGAGCCTGGATGTGCCCAATCTTACTGAGAATGGCAGCAATTCAGAAATGAAAAATTAGAACAATAAAATTAATCAAACCATTCATTGATATGAGTAAAACTCCAGTACAACTAATAGTGTTGCGATCTGCGTTCTGTTGGTGACACACTGTTAGAAAGAAATAAAGATTTCCCAGTTTACCTTACCTGGGCAATTAGAACTGTCCAATAGACCAGCAAAGACACCAGTATTAAGTATGTCTGGTTGAAACCCAGAATTCAATTCCAACTAAGTGTGCAAATATTGTCAGTGTCACATTAAAGACAGAAACATTTTGAACTGTAGAAAAATAATGTTATTTGACAAAGTCAAAATCTTTTCTGGTTTTGTCTTCTGAAGTATATATTATGATTTCTGGAAAAATGAAGGAGAAGGAGATGATTCGACAGCGTATACCACAATATTCCTATTTCCAATTTGTGCTTTTACAATCTGAATAGGTGGACAACCAGATCAGTCAAAAAATTCTTGTATAATCATGCTCAGAAGGTGGTGATTAATGGGACCTTCTCTACCTGGAGCTTGATAACAAGTGCAGTACCACAGAGCTTTGTCTTGGGACATCCTATTTAATATCTTTGTGAAGAATCAGAGTGAACTCCCAACAAATTTGCAGATGACATTGCTCTAGGAGGACTAGCAGATGGACTCCAGGGCTCCAATGCCATTCAAAAGGATCCAAGACATGCTGGAGGAGTGAGAGAGCAGAAAAATAAAGATCAATAAAGAAAAATTAGGAGTTTCTCACCTAGACAGGACAAACCCCTGCAATAGCACAGGCTGGGCACTGAATGCCTGGGAAGGAGCTGTTCAGGACAGCCTTTGAGGGTCCTGCTGGGCACCCAGGCTGAACATGGGCTCATAGGGTTACCTGGAAGCAAAGAGGTTAGCAGCAACCTGGACTGTAATAACAGTGCAGAGCCAGGAGATACAGGGAAGAGACCATTCTCTATACCACACTTGTTGGGTCATAGACACAGTGCCCAATATGGGGTTCTGCACTGCAAGGAAGACACTATAAAACTTTAGAGAGTTCGGTGGAGGACATGAAGATGATGAGAACAGGCACACTTGTCAGGAGACCTAACAGCAGCCTCCGGTGAGCAAGGGGAAGCTCTCTAGGAGCTGTAGCTGAGCTCTTCACAGCAGTGCATTGAGGGACAAGAAACAATGGGTAGAAATTGAAGCAATAGAGGTATAGACTCGAGAAATGTTTTCCCTATGAGGACAGTTGAACACTGGCATTGGTAACCCAGAGAGGCTGTGTAGTCCCCACTCCAGAGGTTTTTAGGTCTTGATTATATGAAGCTGTGAGAAACTTGGCCAGGTCTCTCAGGGATGCTGGTTGCAGCAAAAGGTTGTTCTAGAAATGTTCTGAGGTCCCTTCCAGCCTGTATTATACAGTGATCATATGATTTTCTAATTTATAATGTGAAAGAAAAGCACACAGTTTTGTTATAAAGAAATGAGAAATCAAAATGTTCACTTTCAATTAAGAAATGAAACTGTTGGTTTTGAAACTTTTTTTTTATTTCAATCCATATTTCAGCAAAATCATCCAACTCCTGGAGGAAGTTTTGATGCTTATGGAGCAGTGAAGTTGGATGGAGAACGGACCTTTAGGAAATCTTCAAATGTTTCCTGCAGGAATTATTTACATCAGGAGAAAGGACCTTTGTTTGCTGAGTGTTTTATTGGCATAGATTGGAAGCAATCACTGCATGAGAAAGCTACTAATCTTAAAGACACATGGGAGAGAAAAGTCTGATAGGGGACATCAACATATTTAAGATTTACCTTGTCTCTGCATAACTTGTCTGCATGTTAGATGCATTACTTAGGGCAACATGACTCTGAACTGGTAGTTTCAGAAATTGCCTGATTTTTTTCTGGAGCACATCTGCTAGTTCTTTATGAAAACTGTAGGCAAACATAAAGAGGAAACTCACACTCCAGTGCCTAGAACTCTTTTTTCTTTCATACAGCCAGAGGTAGGGAAAACAAGAGTTTGAGATCTCCCTGTTTCCTGCTTAATTTACAATGCCACAGAACAAGTGCATTCACAACATGAAAAATAAGATTTGCTTTTGGTAAAAGGATGAAAGAGCCCTACCCTACTCTTAGTCTTTCACCACTTTTCTTCAGAGCAGAGCCTTCTCCACTATACCTTTCTGTCTCCTGTTGGAGCTGATTGGTAAGAAAAGCATTCCTGTGCCTGTATGGGAACAAGTTAAAAGAGTCACATTCAAAACATCAATTGAATGGACTGTTCAAAGAAATCCATTTAGAAACCTATGTTATAACACTGTTTTTCAAACAAAGCAGAGAAGATGGTTTCCTCCTTTGACAGTCTCCCCTGTAGTCACAAAAGAGGAGTCTGTACTTGTACATTTTAGAAGGCTTTTTAATCCACCTATCTTAGATGGTTGTTTTAAGATGAAAAATACTATGATTTAAATACCTCTGGAGTGTTCTCGTGCATTTAGGATTTATTGATGTAGTCAAACACATAAATGAAAAACATCTTTTCAATTATATTTGTTTAGCTAATCTAAGTCTGTGACTAGTGGTTTTGGCCATACACAGTGGGAATCACTTATGAGTCTGCAATAGCATGAGATAAATACAAGCAAAGAGCTCAGCATCTGTCAGACATGTACAAATATATCAGTCACTTTTCTTCAGAAGTGTCCGACTTGTCTTTGTACCTTAATCAATAAAGTTCTCAAATGATTAAACAAGTTGATTTGTCCATTGGTTTTAGAACCTGTCCTCGCTCATAACTTTTCAAAGTCATGTAGAATTTGCATGTGATATTATATCATCCTCTAGCAGGCTTTTTCTTTCCTGCCGGAAAAGTTACCTGTTGCCTATTAGAATCTTATATTTAGTAACAGATTATGTGACATTACCAGTGATTTTGACAGGGTTTTCTTATGCAGACCTGGGGGGTTTTTTTGTTGGTTTTTTTTGTTTGGTTAGTTGGTTTTGGGGGGTTTGTTTGTTTGTTTAAGGTTGGTTGGTTGCTTTTTGGTGGGGGTTTTTGTTCATGTTGTTGTTTTTGTTTCTTCCTAGTTCATATGTAGTTAGCACTGAATGTATGTATACCTTAGTTCTTTATTGTTGTGTAGTATTTTAAAGAATAACTATGGTGGGTTGACCCTGGTAGGAAGCTAAGCACCCACCAAGCTGCCTGCTCTTTTCCCCATCAGTGGCATGATGAAAAGAATTGGAAGAGCGAAAACTGAAAGTTTGTGGATCAAGATAGAGTTTTATAAGTGAAGAAAAGCTGAGTACAAAACAGCAAAGTGAAAAGAGGGGTTTTTTTACTTTTTATTTCCCATTAGTAGGCAAAAGTCCAGCCGCTTCCTGGAAACCAGGGCCTCAGCACACTTGACAGTAGTTTGGAAAGATAAACACCATAACCACAAACATTCCTGCTTCCTCCTCATTTCCCTGGGCTTTTGCTGATGAGTTGGATGTCACAGGGTATGACCATATCCCTGTGAATGTTTCGAGTCAGCTATCTTGGCTGTGTCCCCTTCCAACTCATTGTTCACTAGTAGCCTACTCAGCATGGGCAGAGTCAGAAAAAGAAAACCTCATTACTGTGCCAGCATTGTACAGACCCAGTATAATGACTCAATTTCTTTTTCCAAGAGAAACATTCAATGCGAAGGTAATACAAGCACGGAGTCAATGGGTAGGAATGTTGAAATGGTTGGGAAAATGCAGCACCATAGAAACTGAAGTAATAGTATAATAATTTATGTCTGATAAGTCTCTCTAATCAGGTCAGGCTGGAGAAATCTGAATGATCTTCTTTCCCAAAGTGTTGAGCGTCTTACAAAATTTATCCAGTATATGGCATAAATTCTGTAATTATTTTACACAAAATAAGGAATTTTGGAATTTGACTGTGTTCCTCATTAATAACAGCTATTTGAACTTTTTAGAACTGCTGTAACCATGATGATCAAGTGATATAAACATACTAGATTTGTAATAAAAGAAGTATCTTTTATTAGACTAGGTAAAACAGAGAAGCTTGCAAATAAATACTATCTTTCTTCCAGCTGTCCTTGGTGTAGCCAGGTACTTTTTTGTTTTTTCAACTTTTTCAGGTATAAAAATAAATTGAAAATAATAACAATTTATACAGCAATATATCTTAGACTTAAACAATGTATATAAATAATTGGCATAGGGTCTTAGATGTATCACTTCACTGCTTGCTAAACTATCGTACTAGCAAAGTCTATGACAAATTTTGAATCCATTCCTCTTGTCACCATCTTCTAGTGAATATTTGGATGTAAATCCCACTTCTACCACATTTTCCTCTGATATATTTATTTTCTACCTTTTCTTCTTTCAAAGATAGGTTAGATAAAGTCTGCAATCATCCTACTAAGTAAGTCCCATTCTTGAATTCTGTCTCTGTAACATGCACAATATAAAAAAATTAATTGCTTAGTTTAGGAGTTTGAAGTACACCCTGGGGAGCACTTGCCTGAAGGTATGTTAAAGTTCTTACATTTCTTATGAGATCCAGGGCTAATACTTGGGGTTAAGAAAATCTGTAAACAACAGGAAGTCTAAAACTTAAATGTTGGAATGTTAAACCTTAATTCCCTCTGTGAATCTAGCCTCAAGAGACTAGATGACTTTTTTGAACCCAGATCTTCCAAAATGTGGTGTAGAGAGTCTGTTCCTAGTACAAAACATGTCAAAATTTAGATTAGAATTTCCATAAATTAAATTAGCATGTAAGAGGAATATTGGAACTCTTTAGCCATAATACATAGTATCTGAGCAGCTTCATGGTCTTACTACAGGGCACTATGGGGACATGTAAACCAATTTCAGCAATCATGATATAATTACAAAGAGATAAGATCTTCAAAAAGATTTTTCTTTTTTAGATAGAAGAAATTGCATTCTTAGGAAAGAAATTATATCCAATAGGAATAGCCTGATTCTCATAAATGCAGGAAAGGAAGAAACTTGAATTCTGAGCCTTTAAGAGAATGTACAGCTCTGTCTACAGCTATACTGTCTACCACAAGCAATTGACCTGAGACAAGATAGTTTTGAAGGACGTAAATACTCGAAAACAAAGCACTGGAGAATGTTCATAGTTTCTCAGAGCTGACTGAGGAAGCCAGTTCAGGCTACAATTGTCAGGAAAGATGACCACCTTTTGATAATTTTACATGTATATTTTATCTTTCTGATAACTCTGTACCTCTTTCTGTTACTCTTCAGGGGGCAGGCTGTGGGGGGACCAGGTTGGGAGTGGGCGGGGGTCAGTTTGTCCACATTTCTGATTATGGGGCAAAAAACCTGAACTTTTGAAACACAAAGAAAATGCTACATTTTGCAGAATCCTTGTTTAAAGGCTCAGTTTCACAATGAAATTACCACAGCAGTGTGATAAAGAAACTTTATGTTGTTGGATAACTGTCCTTGTGTATGCTTTGGGCATAAGGCAAGCAAATGCAAAGGCAAGCTTACAAGACTTCTTTTGTTATGGGATGGAAGAAATTATGTTCCCTTGCATTTGTCATAGATTAAATGCCCAGATGTAGTTAGCATAGATAGCGCAGAAAATGAGTCACATGCCCAGACATAGATAGCAAAGCAAATATGAAGTTATCAAGCTATGATTGCTAGATAACAGGTCTGTATCTTGCATATTAGGGCTTCCCCTACACTGATTCTAACGCAAACTTTATTAAGCAATTATCTCTTTTATGCTCTACACACTTTCCTGGACATTACAGAAGCTGTAATTTCTTAAGAACAGTGGAATATTTTCCAAAGGAGCAATTTCAATCATTTTTGTTATGTCTTGTTTTGCCCCAGCACCTGGACAGCAAAAGGAAGTTTCATATTTCCTATTTTAGGATTGGCATAAGGTCCTGCTTGCTAACCAGTTTATAGAAGTTTTATGTGCTTTATATACTACCATTCCTTTTGTTCTGAAGTCCCTTCTGCTCTTCACCTTTTTCACCCACCTCACCCCCACCGACATTTCTCTCAATTTCAACATATACAAAAACCTATTTCATAAATGAAAACAAGTCCCAGCTGTCCCAGGCATTTAAAGCATGACCATCATTTTTCACAGACCCTAAAATCCTTCCCCTGGGATCCTCGTTGAATCTATTTTTGAAAAAAAAATGTTAAGCATGTTGTGGTTTTTTTTTTTTCTATTTTGCCTTTTGAAGTACAGTTTGATATTTACATCTACTGCTTATGTGATAATGTTAGAAAGGTTTTTTCCTCCCTCTCTTTAAGATGACGTCCCATGACAATATGTTTGAAGCATCAATAATGCTACATCTTTTGTCACAGTGAGTACAAGCATGCCTCTTTTCATCTATTTTAATCATTCCTGGTGAATAATATCTGAATTCTGAGAAGTGGTCTAGGAGACAATAATATGAATTCTAAGAACTTGTGTTTATACCAAGTCAGTTCCATGCAATTATTTACTGCAACAAGATGTATGTAAAGTCACTAGAATAATGCATTACACCCTATAAAGTCAGAAGGAATAATAATTTAAAAACCACTGAAAAGTCTCTAGAAAAGGAGACATGGATTTAAATTTTTTTGTTGTTATGACAATGGACAATGCCTATTTTTTTATATAAACATCATGAAATCTTCAAGAAAGAAATGATGAAATTTTTAGTGTAGCCTAGAGACATGTTTTTCTATGTTATTTGCTATTATTACACATCTCTTTCTTTCTCAACTATGAGATGAATTGTGCTTCTTCATAGAAATTTTCTAAATTATGTGCATGAAAAAATCCAATACTTTTAGATTTAGACAAAAATCAAGGCCAACACTTTTATATTAAGCAACCCAGCACAAAAGCTGCTTTTATATGTTAATTGTTTAATGTACTGAAACACAATCAAAGGTAAAATCTCCAAATGAGATAATTTCCTTGGATGATTATGCTTCCTTTTCTTGTATAATGAAATGACTTAACCAATTGTTTATGTCTTGTTTCACTGAAAGAAACATTTAGTAATACAAACTTCTGGCATGAAAATTAATAAGAAATATATATACATATATTTTTCTTGGTTAAATGAAAGAAGGCAAATATTTCTGTATATATCTTCTCAGTAGGGAAGAAATTTTCATTGATTTTAAGGCCAACATGTCACTCACATATTTCCCCCTGTTCCTATAAAATATTGTAGTTCTACTGCTAGTGTCTCTCACTCACAATCTCATCTTCTACGGCCTCCATATCTTGTTCATTTACTACTTTTTCATCTAAGACAATCAGTACATTAAAGTATTTATTTGAGTGATCAGTCAATGATCTGTACTAGCAAATCTTGACCTTTGAAGAGTTTGACCTTGAAAACATTACACATTTTCTGAGATGTGTGATTCTCCAAAACTCACCAGGAATTGATAAAATGTGCAGTCATTATGAGGAAATTGTTAAAACTGGACATACAGACTGAAAACATGGTTCTTCTTCTACTGTATACTCAGACGCTGAAATTTCTTCCAATATGGCTAGGTGATGGTTGCAAAGTACACTTTGAGATGTTTAAGTCTATTAAACACCACTGTGGTAGCTTAGTCTGAATTTATAGGTAGTTAGACTTTTACAGATTTACATTTTGACTTGGGTGGATCAGTTCTCTTCCTTGCATTCCCATTCTCAAATAAAGCTGAATTTGCCACTTACCCATTTCAGCATAACACCACAGGTATTAACTAGCTCATATTTGAAAAATGTTTTGAAGATGAAAACTTTGGTATACGTGATTTCAATGTGAAATCTGTTACTACTAAAATATACATCTGATTTTTTAAATCTTTCTAGCCTTAAGGTGCCAGTGGGTTCCAGGAAGGTCAGCTTTAAATTTGGCACTCTGAAATAGCTTTTTTTAGAACCACACATCTTCAGAAAGCTCACAGAAATGCCTACTCACCTTGTCATTTTTGAGAAAATAAAAGAGATTCAGTATTCCTAAAGGGCTCCAGTAATTTCTGAGCAAGTTATTTTGAGGATAGATTACTCGACAAAGATTTACTTGATCTCTTATCTGAGTTCACCACGAAAATCATGGTTTCTATGGTTTTCAGGGTGCTTGGGACCAGGTCCTAAACATTCAGAGAACTCAAATGTATATGCAGAGATACATGCATGTGCACTGCATTAAACTATGAAAATAAAGCATTCTAAGCAAATCCTAGAACAGAAAGAAGATATCAGAAACTAACTGTATTAATGACAGAGGAAAATTATGTTTGAAAATTGTTTTAACAGTTTTTTTTTAGTTTTTACCTATCTCTGAAATTCAATGATTAACCACAAATTATCAAAAATGAACAAATGAAAATGTTTAGACTTTATTTAGGGAGGGGAGATTGAGACAAAAAACAATGTAAATGATCTGGCATCCATTGTATTCTTAGTTTGAAATACAATTAATGAGTTAGAATGAAATTTGATCATATTCAATTGTATTAATGTTGACAATATTAGTTCCAAAAAAAAAAAAATCTGTTCAATAAAACTATCCGTTTGTGATAAAGTATGTTTATTTAAAGGCTCTTTGAAGAGAGGAAGATCTTTGACTTTTGGATCTATATCTGTATACATATTATGTATAAAGCCTAAATAGTGAGCTTATGGAGTCAAAATTTGACCAAACTAATCTGAATTCCGTGTTTTTCAAAATGTCAGCTGGTGTAGAAGCATGCAATTAAGGAGCTACATTAAATTTCAGATATTAGTGTAGTGCTATCTGTTACTAATTCAACTTTTATGGGCACTATAGGAAAGTTTTATTTCTAACAGGTTGCACATATAAATTACTTACAAATGAAAATTACCTAAGTACTGCTTCTTACAACACCTTTAAGCATTTTAAGTCTGAAATAAAGAACTCTGTTAAAGGAAATAGCCTTTTTTGGTAACTGTCTTTTATAGTTATTTATATAGATTTTAGACCTATGTGGATTTGATTTAATCATATGGAGATTATATTTGCACAAAAGGTGACCAGCAGTAGAGCAGTACACATATATCATAAGCTATTTTAAATTCCCTTGTATTTTGGGTCTGCTTCCTTTAGCTATTGAAATATGAGTGCCTCAAAGTACATGTAATACTTTATCCTTTTCTTAAGGTAAGGTCACTTGTGTTCAACAGAAAAACCTCACAACTGTTCTTTTTAAATCTATTGTAATGAACACACTCATGTACTAGTAAAGGACTTAAAGTGCACCTTTTTTAAAGAACAGTTTTCAGGCACTATAAATGTAAACCTATTCTACTGGAATAAAAGAGACAAAATATTGGATAGACAAAGTTTGCAACTTCTATACCAGAGTAACACTCCTTTATTGAATACATCAATACTACAGGAGAGATTTCAATGATCAAATAAAAAAAAAAGTGTATTTAAAAGTTGAGGTACACTAATTGTAACAAGTATATGTAGTCAATTCTGAAGTGGGAAGAATGCAAGAAGAAACCTATGTACTCAAGGAGGTTTTATGTCTGAATGTATAGCTTAATAAAGTGATTAACATTTTCTTCTCTGTCTTTCCAGCTTAGACAATCAAATGTTTATATCGTGACTCTGTCTGATCATGTCTGAGGGTAAGACAGAGCAATTTGAACTTTTTTTTTTTTTAATTAGTCAGAATGTTAGTTGTACTTCAGTTGAGGTGGGATGGAATATTGAAGGGCAGACTATTGTCACAGTGTTGAAAATATACCAATGTCCCATGGCCCAAGAGGTTTACAGGGACTCTGTCTTTACCACCACAGTGGTCCTCAGATTGTTTATATATCCCTGGCAATGGCCTTCAGCACTATTTCAGAATCACGTATGCACTTTTAGAAAACAGCTTGGTGTTTGTCCAAATGCTCACACCTTGCAGGATCTCCTCAAGCTTTGCTGGTGTTGAATAACAGAACTATTACAGCTTGGATGATCAGTGCTCTGCTGTTGTGTGATTGTTTGATCCCCATGATGCTTACATTTGCCTCTGAGCAGGGGAGAATCAGAGGTGAACTTTTGTTGAAATGCTTAGTTTGAGACACAGTTTTGGCTGAAATGCTGTTCAATTTAGTACACTTAGAGAGTTTGGAGCAAGGATGTTCAATGAGAAGACACTGAAAGAAGAAGGGATGTTTAAAGGTGTAATCAGTAGTTGCCTAGGAAGTTATATAAGAAGATAACTTTTTAGGAAATACAGCTGACAAAGAGTCTTCAAGCTCTGTGCAAAAGGGAAAAGGTCATAAATAGAGGATTTAAAGAGAGTCACACTAACTGGTTGTCAAGAATTTTTTCTCCTTTGGAGTGTGACACTGCTGCTCTTTTCAGCTTTTTTTTGCTGTTGCATATTTTGGTCAGGTAGAGGTGAACACATTTTGAATTTATTTAGTAGGAGAAACTTTTAGTCATTAATTCAGTAATTCATCAGAGGGAGATTGGGGTTCTGTAGAGGTTATTGGAAATGGAACAGCTCCAACCTCTGCAGTCCTGGACTGCTGTAAACTATTGTTCCATAATATTTTAAAGGACAGACAAACATGTCCTGAACTTAACAGACATTTTAAAGTGCTTAGGAATTACTAGAAAATGGCAACCAGAAAGAGACATAAATAGGTTAAGGGTTTGTTTTCATTTAGCTTTTTTTATTTCTAAAGCAGTTCCTAAAATTATAGCATGTTAGAACTAGGACTTTATCTGCAAGACCAGGAAAATGCTAACCCAATGGCTGGAATTATATAAGCTATGCTAACTCTCAGCCTTTCTGTTGTCAGGATCTTGGAATGTTTGCAAAGTACCTGAGACAAAAGATCAGGTTCATTATTGTTCTATTTTGCTAGTTTTGATCCCACCTTCATGTCAACTTGTAGAGCTGAAATTTACCTACAGAAAATAATCTCTGAAAGAATATCAGAGAATTGTTTTATTTATGTTATTAAAACGGAATGGTTGATATATAAGGCTTAAATATTTCATTTAAATTTAAATATGTGACAAGAACTATTATCTAGTTGATATGTAACAGGAAAGTTTGTATAAATCACACTATCAATTTTTCACATTAGATTAATAATATTTCATCTTTTCAAGTATCTAACTATCAGGTATTCAAACTACAAATATTCTCTCTCTCCTTGTTTGCATCTGTAGTGGTTTGGTTTTAGGCCTTCCTTAGTAACCAGGTCAAAAGCAAGGAAGTACCATATCCCAATATTTCATTCTATTTCTTTATGTAAGCAGACATATAAATATAATGGGAGAGGAGGTTGAGCTCTTCTTCTCTTCTGGTGGACTTGGAGAAAACAGCCTCCCTGTGGCTCCTCCAGCTGTGGGGGTGTGGGGTCTGTGGTTTGTTGAGAGGCCGCTGCCTTCTTCCAGAGTTTGAGAGGAGAGATGCAGTGACTGTGGGCTGGGACGTTTCCACTTTTCTCAGGGAAAGTATTGAGATTTCATTTGTTAGTTCTTTATTAGTTGTGTATATCTGTTTTTCTGTTTTACGGTGTTAGGGGTTTCTTTCTCATGTGTATATAATTTTTGTAATTGTATATAAATGTAATATAAGTATAAATACGTATATATAGTGTTATAGTTCTGCTATTTCGGTTCTTTTTTTTTTTTTCCTCTCTCTCCTGTACCCAAAAAGGGCGGGGCGGTGAGGGGGGAAGGGCTTTTGCTGTGATGTTGAGGACTTGGCAGGGAGCCAGGTCCAAACCACCACAGCATCCTGTGTTATTTATGGAGCCTTCTTTCTAAAGCTGAGTAGAAACAGTTACCAACTACTTAAACTAAGAATGGTGAGGAAAGGAGAGAGCAAGTAGCATCCTGCAAAGGAACTGTGGACAGGGTCAATGGGCAAAAGGCATAGGGAGACATGACAAGGAAGGAATAACAAAATCAGTGAAAAAGGGATTAAGCAGGGTGACCGCCAGCACTTGCACATCAGCAAGAAAGTGTCCAAAAGGCACCATTATGGGGAGAGCTCCCAACTCTTTTCAGGAACTCAGCATATTGGGATGGCTCACTCAAGTGCCAGTATATTAGTGCAGGCAGCATGAGGAATAAAACATGATGGTGTGGAGCTGCATGGCTTTGATCATGTTGGGATTGTGGAGACATTTCAGATGGTTCCCAGGACTGGACTGTTGCAATGGAAGGATACAAGCTTATTAGGAAGGACAGAAAGGGAAGAGCAAGCTGAAGTACATGGAAGATATGTCAGGAGATAGTAGGGTTGAATCCAGAGATAAAGTTAGAAATGTTAAAGTCTAAATGGAACTGAACCTGGTCAGAGATGTCAAAGACAACAAGAAGGATAGAGATGGCAAAAGGAAGTCTGAGTAAATGTACCCATTGCTCAAGAAAATGGGGGACCTGGTTATAGAGGTTACGAAAGACAGAGCTTGTTTCAGTGGTGCCCAGTGACAGGACAGTGGTGCCCAGTGACAGAGGCAACGGGTACAAACTGAAACACAGAAGATTCTCTCTGATCATCAGGAAACACCTTTTTACTTTGAGAGTGACTGAGCACTGGCACAGGTGTCACAGGGAGGTAGTGAATCTCTCAATTTGAAGACATTCAAAAGCTTCTGGACACAGTCCTGGGCAACCAGCTCTTGATGACCCTGCTGTAGTTGGAACAGATGATCTCTAGGGATTCTTTATAACCTCAGCCCTTCTGTGACTCTGGGATTGTGTTACTCTCTGAAATCAGTATTTTATATACTATGGTTTCCTTATTCTATGCAGTATTTCAGAGAAACTGTAGACGAACACTGCACATCTCTTCTTTCTTCTACTTCTAATTCACTGACTCTTCTACTTAATGATATAAGATACAAATTTCTATTTCCTGGTCCCTACAGAAAGTTACTAGTCACCGATCTTAACGTTGGGAAAATATTGATTTAATTCCTACCATAGCCATCAAACTTGATTCATCTATGTTTTCCAGCACTTCAAATTGGCCTTCACATCAATGGGATGAAACATCTTTATACAGCTTTAGTCTTTCTGCACAGACAACTGTTTCCTGTCCTTTCATTGTTCTTCATTGAAGAGAATGGCTCACTTGGGTTTGTACACTGCCTATAATCGAGACATCAGCAAGATGTCATATATTATAGTTGTGCTTGCTTTGAAAAATATTGCAACATTATATTTCTAAAACATGCTTTGACTAGTTTTGATGTCACATAGATACCTTTGATACACATCTTTGTTAGACAAGAAAAATATGAACTAATATTATTATGTTTTGTCTTCTTTTTTAAACAAGTACTCTCATGATGGCGTTTTATGCAGGCACTTGTCACATAACTACTTTTAGGTTATCCTTGTCATTTCAAAATATTTAAACAACTTATTTGTTTAAACAAGTTATTAAGTCACAACCACTTAATAACTGAAATGTTTAAATCTATTTTTTCCAAATTCATAGTTAACAAAAATAAATCCACATTGCATAGTTAAGGTGTCGACTAAGGCAAAAGCAGAAGAAATTAATGGCATACATCTTGATATTTAGAAATAGCTGTTCAATAATAACGTACCAGTACTTGCCAATAGATGTTGATAATATATTTTCCTTCTCCAAGCAGCTGTTCCTTGCAGTCACTGATGGGTTTCACAGGGTCATCAACTTTGGGTCATTGTTTTCCAGTTTGTATTAGATTGACTGATGAACAGTCACTCTCTAAAAGTCTTGGTCTGGTCATGGACCTTGATTCAGGATCAAATTTGTCATTAGGTAGCTATATTTCACTTTTTCAAGTAGAACTCCTTTCCTCTTTGATAATACCAAATGCCTCCATTTTTCCTATAAATATTGGACAGTGTCTCCTTATCTCTGAAAATCCAACAGCCAAAATACAAAAAGAAAGCCTACTATTATAAAAATTATAAACTACTATTTTTATATATTGAATATGCTCCTTACACTCTATATAGTGAATTTTTCTACTTGGTTATTTTAATTGGCCAGTTCCCAAGTGTGTATCCTAATCATGTATTCAGGTCTGAGTTATTAGCAGTGCCTTGTGTTCAGCAAACTCTATGCATTTCTAAATATATAATATGACTTGATTTTTTCGTACTATTAGCTAGCACCTAATGTTTTCAGTTGCACAGCTGTAATAAATTAGACCTAAGGTTTGTATGGCACTAATTTACAGTACTGTAGGAGGGTAGAAAACTTAAGAAGTTCTACTTGTTCTGTAGTTATTTGTAGAACTGGATGGAAGGAGTGTATTCTTAAGTTATTGCCCTTTCATTCTTTTCAGTTTTGTGGTCTCATGAAGGTTCTGGTTTTGTCTCAGGCAACCATAATCGTGTCACATTAATGTTTTTGCTTCAGTCTGATTAGCACTCCCCATTTGCCTCTGACAACAAGAACTCCATGACAACTGTTCACACAAGAGTATAACTATCCACATTTTTTACATAATCAAAACTTTAGTCCTATTATTGAAATAGCCAGAACTCCTGTATCACAGCATGTAGAAAACAATCTGTCTAATAGTCATATTACAATTTCTGCAATAAAATTCTGTGATGATCAGTAAAATAATCAGAGCTTCTTTTCTATAATTGAAGAATTTTGATTGTAATATTAATTTCTTACCCGTGTGATAATTGCAGCATAGAATCAAATACCTACAACATCATCACTATTTTGGGCAATGCCAGAGGTGCATTTCAGGCCCTTATATGTATTTTTATACAATTTCCTAAACAGAAAGAGCTTAATTCCTTAATTGTCTTAGTCAATTCCATGGCACCAGCGTACACTCATCCCAGTTTCTTCCTCAACCCTTTATTCCTGCATAACTCTGTGAAATCCATTTCTATGCAGTTCTATGACAAACATGTGCAAGACGTGCTTTTCACTAACACAAAAATAGTTGAAGTTTATTCACTGTGAATGGAGAAAAAAACAAATCTCTATCAGAGAGATATATCCAAGGCAACCATATGGAATCACAGAATTACAGAATGGACAATAAAAGGAATCTCTAAGATGGTCTATTTCATCACCCCTATGCAAAACAGTGTCAGCTAGAGCATGTTGCTCAGGCCCTTGTTGATTCAGGGGAGATGGAGACTCCACAACTTCTCTGAGAAATCTATTCTAGTGTTTTGAAAACATTGCAGAGACCTTGAGTGATCCCTACCCTGGTATAGACATTAATCTTTGACACACAAAATTAGTGTCCAGTGTTAGAGCATGCAGACATACACCTGTGAAGGAGCAATAATCAGGATGGGAGTGGTTTCAGGAGTGGAAAAAGTCATACAGCAATTGAAAGGGCTTTATTATATGGACTTTGCAGTTATCATGTGTTTACAAATATGATTGTATGATTCCCTGAGATTTATAATACCTGGGCTTGCCCAGGCATGCCTGGTCCCTGTTTCCCTCTCTGATTGGCTAAAGAAGCTGCAGAGAGGAGATAGGTACCATTCACCCTTTCCTTTCCCAGTTCCTCCTCCATTCCTCCCTCTTTGCCTGTGTCCCTATCCCGATTCGTTTCCCTGGTTGTCTGTCTCATGCTCCACCCCATTTTCTGGTGCATTCCATACCAGAGCTCATAAAAACCCTTTTGCACGCCCATTAAACTCAGCATTGCATAGCAACCTCAAACCTTGTCGGACCCCTTTGTGCAGGGCTGCAGCCCTTCTCCCCTCCCCCACGGACCGTAGCACACACCCATACTCGGCTGCAGAACACCACTGCACCACCTCTACAAACATCAGAAGCCAACGTCCGTCTCTGATGTACAGAGGAACACAGCTTTGAGCCAGGCAAACTCCTGCTTCTTTTCTTATAGGAAGAGCTCCACCTCTGTTTCTTCATACAGTGCCACAGTGTCTACCCCTACCACAGGCAGGCCTCCTTTCGAATACCAGGTCAGTTTCTATGTAGGTAGGACTGCGGCATGTGTAGAAAGAGACGTGTACATTTCTGGGGCCCACAGAGGTTCCATGAAAATCACGTTCATGTTTGTTGGGAGGACAATGTTTGTTGCTGATAACCATCCCCTAAACATGGCAATCTGGCCAATTTCATACCTGCCTTATTTTATGCTTACACACTCCATATCTCACCAATTCGGCCTTGCTAAACAACTTTGACTTCTCTTATCAAGGCAATGACCAACAAGTTCAATACAGAGGGCTACAGAGATTGTCAGGAGTGTATGAAATATAAGTGGCTGAGATAAATCATTTTCTTCAGCCTTAAGAAGAAAAGTAAAGGAAAGAAGTTACTCCTGTCTTCAACTCTTTGATGAGAGAGTGTAGAGAAGGATTCTTCTAAGTGCTGTTCAATGGTAGGAGGAGAAGTAAAGAATATAAGTTGCAAACTTGGAAATATTTATTGAATATATAGAAAAATGTTGTTGTTGTGAGTATAGTCTGCCACTGATAGAGATTTCACAGGAAACTCCACCCTTGCCATTATTCAGGAGAAGGGTTTGAGCAACCTGCTTCAGGCAGACCTGCTTTGAGCAGGTGTTGTACTACATGACTTCTGGAGGACCCTACATAGTACCACGATTCTCTGATGTCTGAAGATTCACAGAATTGAGATGGTCAAAATCAAGTTTGTTTTCAGAACCTTTCACATAAGAGTTCTTCATGATCCCAAAAAGACTTATAAGCATACTTTTGTGTTACAGAATTTGAAAATATCGCTGACTACTTTACAGTCTTAATTTATAGTGCTTTGAATGAAGTATAAGTCTTAACAGTTGACTTACTCCCTCACTTTGTCATAGAAATATCTGGTTATTCTTGAAGTAAATATATAATCTCTTTGGGCTGTTCTCATTTTTAAATGGTAGTAGTAAATTAATATGACATAAATCACAAAGCGGTGTGTGTTTTGTAGCTTGCAGTTCAATATACCTGGATTCTTTCATTCTGATCTTTGAAGAATTAACAGGCTTGTTTATCATTCAGGGTATAAGAGAGAAAATGAGTAGACAGGTATGAATTCAACCTCACTGTTTTGCCCTCTGATATGTTTCAGAAAAGAGTGATTTCCTTATGCAGAGGAAATATTTTGCACTTTCACTTTCTAGCTAAGCTGCCATTAGATGGAAAGTTGGTATAGGATAGTAACCTCCAAAATGCAAAAAACCCCCAACACAATAGGCGGGTTTCCACTGAAACTTTGCAAGTCCTTCTAAAGTCTGCTATAAAATATTTTCTGACTCTTTAAAAAAATGTACCTAGAGCCTTGCTCCAACCCTTCCATTTTCCAAATTTCACCATTGGAAATCCAATGGTAAATTCACAGATTTCAAATAAGATTAGAAGACTACCATTTTCTTCAGAACTGCAAATGAACAGTCTAATCCAAGTCTCTTTATTCTAAATATTTCCCTAACTTGTTACTTAAAAGAGTCCTCAAGAATTTCACCATAAGAAAATTAAATGTATTGATTTATATGTTATGAATGTGTCCCTGCAATATCTTTTGAAATTGAATAATCATAGATATTGCTCAGTTTTTAAAACTGTTTAAATATATCTAGAACTGTAGGACAATTTTCTTTAGGATTTAGAGATACAGGTTTGTGAGCTGTAGTATTTTTTATATGTTTAACTAAGCCTTGCTTTTTGAAAAGAAAAAACCAACAACAACAAAACAAAAGAAACAAACAAGCAAAAAACCCCAAACCAAACAAATAGATGAGCAAAATATCCCCAAACGAAAAACCCTAGACACAAAAAATATTCCATTTTCCAAATTCATGTTAGTATGCAGCACATTCACTATTTTCTTCCCTAGAACTTTTGAATTCAAATCCAGAATTTTTACAATGCAGACATGCAAATATTTTACATATAGGCTTTTTTTTTGTTTTGGATTGGGGTTTTTTGGTTTTTGTGTTTTTTTTTTTTTTCAAGATGGTAATTAATTTCCAGGGAATAGTTGTCCCCTGCATCTGTGCATTCTTTTATTGCTAGCTGAAATTTTCAGAGGTACTTCCTCAGTCCTAAGAATATTTAAACTACGACCTATTTGTTCTTCTTTCTTCAGTATCTGAACATTCTGTCTTCCACCTTCGTTTATTACATATTTATATGCTTATGGAACACATTAATGGGAGTGCAGGTGGTGCTTTTAATTCTTTCTACCTTTCCTGAGCCAAGAAGCAGCCTCTGTGCAAGCAACACCTTTGGAAGACGAGACATAAGCACGCTTTTTCAGTTGCTGATTTAGTATCAAGTAAGCAGCTGAACCAGGTGACTGGCTGCATATAGATGTATGATAAAATAATGAAGGCTTTAGAAGCTGTTAAAATGTGACTATACTTGCCAGTGGGCAATTATGTGTACAGATATTATGCAATGTGGAGCATTCTTTCCCCTAAGTAATGGAACCTGAAAATATACAGGGAGGCATTCCACATTCTGCAGGACCAGTTAATACAGTCAGAAATAGTCTCTAGCTGTTAATACTCACAGAAAATGCTGTTACAGAGGAAAGACATGGGAAAAGCAAGTTCCTTCCACATCTAATACTCCAACATGTCAGAGATGTTTGAGATCTAGTTCTGGCAATCAGACTAAACTATACTTCCTATGACACAAATTAAATTGACCTAGAGCCATAGCTAGAGAAAGTAGGTTTCTTTTTAGGATAAAAATATACATTAATAATTCTGTTGACAGCACTTAAAATATGTTTTATCACTGGGCTTAGTATACAAAATCTTAAACGTGCGAGTATTCACACATGCTTGAGGTTCTTCATATGCCTAAGAGCCTAGATAATTTGTGGCCCTAAGCATGTGGCTGGGTGATGGCCCAAATAGCTTAATTAACTATTCTTAAAATTAACTATTCTAAAAATACTTCTAATTGAAAAATTAAGAAATAAAATCAAAGCGCTAACACTTTTTGCAGCATAAAACCCCCCAAAGCTTTATCCACCATCGTCAACTTCCAAGAGTCTCTTCCTAATTTTTCCTTACTTCTCCCAGCCACTCTCTCACAACTACTCTTAACCCTTCCAGCCTTTGAAGCTGCCACTGAGTTTTCCAGATTCCTCAGAGACCTCTTTCACCTTTCTTTACCCTCACAGCTCCTCAAACCCCATTGTTCTTTTCAACCTTGATATTTTACCTCTGCCAACCAAATTCCAGCTCTTTCTTCCTCACTTTCAGAGTCAGCTCTGCTACCTCTCAAAAACTGAATTTAATCCATGTTTCTGATGAGCACTGAACTGATGAACAGAAAAGAAAAAAAAAACAAGGGACATAAAAAATAAAATAGAGAAAAAGTATATATATATATTTATATATATATATATATTCAAACAGATACTAAAGGATATTATATAATAGTCCTCAACTCTTTGGTTTATGGAGCTATATTACATTATTGTATATTGATGAACAAGTAAATAACTCAGGCTTTTCCAGGGATTCATCTATTAAAATAAGACCTTCCTAATGATATGTCTTATTACTTTTCTATATTTCCTCACAGTCCTGACTGTAACAACCTTTTTGGTAAAAGTGTCTTATCATCAGCAGTCATGTAATCCTATAAAATTTTTACCTTTTTATATTGAGGAGTTGCCTAATTTATGAAGAATGATGTTGCTCTCTGGGGCTGCATAAGTTTGGTGACACTAATATGTCTCTTAAGTTTGCAGACTAGTTTGGTTTTGCCTTAGGATAATTAATTGAGTCTAAAACTCAGGGGTTTTTTTGTACAGTTTTCTTGTACAATAATTTTCTGACACATATTTTTAAATACAAGATTTAGACAACTTTTAGCAGGTGGGAGGTTTTTTCTCTTCTTTCAGCTCTGTTTTTTCTCTTTTAGCATACTATGAATTTCTTTCACGTACTTTAAGATGTCATGGTATATATAAGTAAGTAATTTTGATTCATTGTTTGTCTCAGACTTAATTCTTCCTTTTAACTGTTTCTTTTTTAGCCATTCTCTAAGTACTTTCAATCACTGAAAAAAATCTGGATTTTTGACTTTCTACTCTAAGCTAAGTAGCTGCATATTTAGGCAGTAAATCATTTAAAGAAAATGTGTTAATATTTGATGTACAAAACTATGAAGAAAATGTAAAGAATTTCTTCTCTGAGTAGCTTAACAGTAGAAATGTGTGAAAAATGAGAAGACAAAATCTTTACTTAACTGGAGTGGAAACAGTGACATTTCTTCACTGGAGAAGAGTCTGACAAGTGAAAATGAGCCTTCTCAAACTCTTGTGACAATTACAGTTGCAATTTTACAAGTTCTGGGAAATGTGATCAATCCTTATTGAAGATATAAGTCCTGTTAATTATCTGGAGGGAAAGAAAAGAGTCTACTTCTTATGGCTGCTTCAGTACTACTTTCCACTCCTGCTTTTCTAAGTGTCTTAATTTAGAAGATGGCATTCCGTCTGGTATCACAGAATAACTTGCACACCTTCATAACAGACCATCTGCATTTGTTCTCCTTTAGCTTTAGTTCTAGACACAGTCCCACATATTTCTCATATTTCTCATGTCATTTCCATAAAACAAAATTTTGTTGTTTTATCCTGACTCAGTTCCATCTCTGTTCTGAAAGTTTCTCCTCTGTTGTCTTGGACCTCCAGACTTTCCATATTTTACTTATTAACTCTTCATGAGTCTTCAAATATGACCCTGTGGCTTCAGCAATTAGTTTGCTTACATTCATTGAGTCCAGAATAAGTAACAGTAGACATTTATTTAGTATCATGAAATAGCTTTTAAAATAAACCACTTTTGTGGTCAAGTGCAAGACAATATCTGCGACACATCAGTGGGTTTTGTTTGGGGCTTTTTTTTAGATTTTATTTACATATTTTTATATTAGTTATTAAATGTCTTCATTATTCTTTTTTTTTTTTTTAATTAAATCACGAAGGTACCCAGTTCAAGGCCTGATATTTCATGATATTTGTCTCATACCAAGCTCAATAGTTTACTTGAACAATTCTTTTCTTATCAGAATTCAGAAAAGAAATTAAATTCTTCAGTAATAAGAGATACAGTGAAGCATTAAGTCTGAGTCAAACATACTTTTCCCAAAAATATAGATTTTGTTTTTCTAGGTTCTGTGCAATAGATCACTTGGGTCAAAGTACTTGGCTTGCAACGTGGCAGACTCAAAGATTTCATGAACTAAAACAGGATCAGACACCGGTTCGAGATTCACAGGTGTAAAGTCTACAAGGTAAATATCTGTATCTGAGTGAGTTATGTCAGTTATAGTTTGATTTGGAATAAGCTTTTATAGTTTAATTGGGAAAGAGAACATGTCAAAAGAGAGGTTTATCTCATTGCAAAGTACTTGTGTAAAATAGGTCAGATGAATAAATACTCTGCAGATGTTTAAAATTAGATGAGGTGAATCATGCCCTGATTCATTAGAGACTTGAGTAAACTATGGACTTCTCATTAACTCAGTTGTAATTTAGCCAGGTGCTTGACTGAGTGAAAGAGAAAAAACCTGGATAGTTATGAAGTCTTAATACAGACAGATGAAATAATGTTCAACAACAGCAAGCAGAAATGATACCTGGACAAACAGATGATGCCTGGACATACAGACGAGATGAGATAATATCATTCAATATTAGGTTGCCTATTAGTTTAGACAAAGTTAAAGTGAATTTTTAGCTCAGTTCAATAATCTTATAGTTCAGGCAGCTGTCCAGACAGTTTCTCATTTTGTCTATACAATTTACTCCATCTTTAATTCAAACTCTGTCAGCTATCAGCATACATCACTTCTCTTTTACTACTGTAATACATCAGTTATAGCTTGGTCACAAGAATGACCTTCTCCATTCAGCCCAGTATCCACTCCTGTTTGTATTGTACTGAGGTTTCTGATTATCCTCAATTATTATGTAATAAGATTATAATAACAACATTATATCTTTATGGCAGCAAACATCATGTTTACTTTTTTCTCGTATATTACATAAACAGGAGAAAGCCTCTGAATCTGTAGTTGTTCTGTTTCTCTTCATTCTTCAGATTAGTATTCAGCAGCTCTTCACTCTTGAGTGTTGTTTGCTGCACATGGAAACAAAGGCAGACTATCTGCTGTCTTATGTATATATACCCTGTGTGGTAGGTTTTTCATCATGAATTATTATACATAAAGTGGACACAGGTCCAAGTTTGACATTATAAGAAGGGGAGAAATGAAAAATAAGGTTTTATTCAAACACACTCTTAACAACAGTTGCATTATTTTTTATTGGAACATGGGAAAAATTAATTCAAAACTTTAATTCCACTCCACAGACCACACTCACATATGAGTTTTGAAAATCAACAACAAAATGTGACTGCATGTAGATGGAGAACAAAAGCCAAATTATTTTAATGTAGAATATTAATGCTGGGATCAGTGTAGGAGTCTGTCAACGTTAAGAAATATACTTTTCATATGTTGTTTATCAGCTTAATGATACTGCTGGGTCTGTCAAAAAAGCAAAAACTATAGAAAAATAAGATGCTAGTGATTTGTAATTAAAAAAAATAAAACTCATTTGTTCTATGTTTTTTAATCCCTCTTTTAGCCTTCGTAAACTTTTCTCTCTCCTAAAAAAAAATAAATCTTTTGTGAATTGGTTGCTGGTAACTAGGAAGTGGACTGCAGCCACCTTACTTGCTGGGAAATAGAATGACAATTATCAAGATATATATACATAATGTAATATTAGTGTGATTGTGCAGTGTGTAACTCCAACTGAAGGTTGGGCAGGACTTAAACAAATTTAAAAATCCAATAAGCCAAAAAACCAAAACATTCTTCTGCATAGTGGGTCTGATTGAGAACAGATTAATTATTTTAAATTAATTTTTAAGAGAAGAAGATTAGCTCTACTGTCCTACTGCTTCCTTAATAATTGGACATTAGTCCTGCAATGATTTAAATAATCTTACTTCCTGAAACAGAACCCCATGTTAATATTTCATGAAGTTAAACATGTATGCAATTTTCAGTAACATATCATTATATCATTATAAATGACTCAATCATCTTAGAGGTCTTTTCCAACCTAAATGTTTCTGTGATTCTATAGTAATCCTTCTCCAATTTATTCCTCATAGATTACAAAATAACATTATGATCAGATATTACAGTTTAGTTTTACTTGCCACACATGAGCTGAATTACCTGAGTAGATAGTTTATCAGCTGTTTGCAATGACTGAGTCTTTTCTAAGTATGAACACTCAAAAGTTGAAATGAGGATTTTATGTGAAATTTTAGCATTTTAAATTTGACTTTAAACTCAGCAAACCACACAAATCATCGTGACAGTAACAATCACTTAGAGTGGCTCTAAAATGAAAGGTAGTCCATAAGATTCAAAAAGCAGTTAAATAAAACTGATGTTAGCTTTGTATTTTCATTGCTTCTAACCTCTGATTTAAATCCATCTTTTTCTCCTCCTTTTAATACTTAGTCACTCTGAAATGTAGTTTGTCATTTGAGTTTGTCTAACTTAAACTGAACAACGGTGACACCGTACTATCTATTTGTATGTAAAAGCATTTTTTAATTATTCTTCTCTATAATTTGAGAATGAATAATTAGACATAACACATAGCATAATGATCCCTGCTTTAAAACTAGTAATTTGCTTTCTCTTTCTCATATTAGTTAATGAACTGCACATGTGATTTATAACCTTTAATTTTACTGCATTATATGTGATTGTTTAGTATTCTTTATATTCAATCCAGCTAGGACTTGAACGACAGGAAAAGAGGGGATGAGTTCATGATAGATTACGTATTTTCAAGTTTTACTGGCATCATAATAAAATGTATCTACATATTCCTAAAATAAAATAACATGCTTTACTCTGTGCTAAACTGCTGCATCAGTTTGATATTTCAGAAGTTAAAGTACTGTTTTCATTGCCTTTGTAGTCCATTCCTCTGAAAAAAGATGCCCCATTCTTAAAAAAAATATCGGTGGATTAAACCCATCTTTCTGAAATTATATATAAAATGTGTTCAGGCTAAATTGCTTCAACATAAGTTTTTTTTCTTCTTCGGGGAAAAAACTACACTGGACTTGGAAAAAATGAAATAACATATTTCATCCAGAGAACATTATCATTGTTTCAGAAGAGTCTTACTGAATCTACAGAAAATAATGGTAATAACTCTGGGAAAAAAATGGCCACCGAGAGGGAAAAAACCAAAACACAGACATTGCAAAGATAAAATAAGGTTATTATGAAACTCAGGAAAAATATATGGACTGGTAGAATGCAAAACAGTTCTGACATGAATGTTTACAAGGTTAAATATGCTGATGTAGATTTGGTCCAAGATCATAATACCCTACTTCTAGTTATGCAAAAAAGGTTGACAGATCCCAAGTATCTTTGCTTCTAGGAACCTGTTTGAAAATCGAAAGTGGAAGAAAGATTTACATTACTAGAAGCCATATTTCAAGAATGATTACAAATAAAGATGTCAAATTAGTTAAGTCAGTCCCTACTATTAGTTCCACTAGTGCATTATAGAGTCATAGTCTTAATTCTGCTCACAGGTGTGGGTTTTTCCTGCAAAGAGAAAATAAAAGAATAAAATTAAAAAAAAATTAAAAAAAAGCCCTCCAAAAAATAAGAAAGAAGAAAATCCAAAATAAATCTGAGATAACTGAGAATTAGTCTGAAGTATCCCACTAGGGGTTTTTTTTAAGTAATTGCTGAGGACATATGCCAATCTGTGCTTCTGTTCTTCACAAGTCTTGGATAAAAATCTGTGAAAAACTAGCTCCAATCAACAACACAGTTTTGGTGCAGACAACCACATGATCTTCATTTGTCATCTGATGGTTTATTTTGAAAAGTAGTGTCAGTGTGTACAAACTAGATTCTTCTCTGAGGAAATTAAAATGTAAGATCTAATTTAGTGTACACCGAACACGCTCCCATCTGGAATAAAGGCAGAGTTAATTTTCTTTTCAGTAGGTGGTATGGTGCTGTGTTTTGAATTGTGCTGGAAACAGTGCTGAAAACACAGGGATGTTTTATTTACTACTGAGCAGTTCTTGCACAGAGTCAAGACCTTTTCTAGAAGCTCCTCACCCCACGCCACCCACAAGGCAGCTGGAGGTGCACAAGGAAGTGGGAGAGGACACAGCCAGGACAGCTGACCCCAACTGTCCAAAGAGATATCCCATACCATATGGTGTCATGGTCAGCAAATGAACCTGGGGGAAGGAGGAGGAAGTGGAGTATGTTCAGAGTGATGTCATTTGTCTTCTCAAGTCACCATTACACATGATGGAACCCTACTTTCCTGGGGTTGACTGAATGCCTGCCTGCCCATGGGAAGTGAATGAATTCCTTGCTTGCTTTGCTTGTGTGCTTTACCTATTAAGCTGTCTTTATCTCAGTCTATGAGTTTTCCCACTTTTACCGTTCTGATTCCCTTCCCCATCCCAATCCGGGAATGAGCAAATGTCTGGATGACACTTATTTGCCAGCTGGAGTTAAACCACAAAACTTAAAGATCTGGGGTTGATCCTTTGTTTCCTTACAGTGTTTTTGTATATTTTTACCAGTCATTTGCTTGCTTGCTTTTCTGTTTCACAGTTAGACCTGATATATCAAGAGTTGCATGGAAGACTTATACTGTATATTTTTAGTGTTTTCAAAATGTAGCAGATCCTCCCCAGTCATGTAGCATTTACCATTCCTGACATCTGTTCCTTACTCTTCAGCCCAGAAAAGCCACAGTCTTGGATTCATGCTGTTGTCTTTAAAAGCCTGGAATATGTTGTCTAGCACTAGTATTCGGATGAGTGCTACTAAATCTGTCTTGCTAATGATTTGTATTGAGACCAGTCTTGACTAAATAAATTCAGTGGAAATGAGTTTGCAAACCATGTACCTAGGCCTTGCAAAAGAAGAATGTTTCTTTAAAAGAATTTTTTTTTCCACTATTCTGTTCATTTTTTGTCTCTGATAGATGCTTTTATCTACACAAAAGAAGAAGTATATGATATTTCTTCCTATCACTCTCTGCATATGGTACTAGATAAATATAAATATTACACCAACAGAAAATTTCCATTCCCATATTTTCTCATTTCATTTTCTAATTATTCTATACACAAGGGCAGTCAGGCAATCATATATATTTTTCTCTATTGAGCTGCTAATTACAATGTCTTTTGTTTATCATCCAATTTAAACACTTCAGAAAAGAGGAGAATATTTCTACAAATCTTTAATACTTGATGTATCTATAAATCGTTTGAACGCATGTACTGAAAACAGACTGAGGGGGGGCCAGAGGGTGATACGAGACTTCAAGTTCAGTTGGAGGCCTAGTCCAGTTGGAGAAACTGGAGGTATACTTGAGGAGTCTATACTGGATCCAGTCCTGTTTAATACCTTCATTAACAATTTGTATGATTGGGCAGACTGTACTCTCAGCAAGTTTACAGATAATACAGTACCAGGATGAGTGGTTGATACTCCAGAGAGACCTCAACAGGCTGGAGAGATGAGCTGACAAGATACACATGGAATTCAACAAGGAGAAATGCAAGAAGGGGAACAACCCCAGGCACCAATGTATTCTGGCTGCCACCCAGCTGGGAAGAAGTTTGACAGAAAGTGCCTGGGGTTCCTGGTGGACATAAATGTGGACATGGGCCAACAGTGGACCGTTGCTGCACAGAAGATCCATGGTACCCTGGACTGCACTAGTTTTGCCAGTAGGTAGAGGGAGGTAATCATTCCCTTCTGCTCAACCATACCTGTGGCCATACCTGGAGGACTGTGGCCAGTTCTGGGTTCCCAAATACAAGAAAGACATACTGGATAGGGCCATACAAAGGCCCATGAAGATCCAGAGTCACAGAATATTCCGAGTTGGAAGGGACCCACAATGATCATGGAGTTCAACTCTGAAGTGAATGGCTGTACAGGGATTGAACCCATTACCTTAACATTGTTAGCAGACGATGAAGGGGCTTTCCTCCTGTGAGGAAGGACTGGGAAACTGGGGCTCTTCAGCTTAGAGAAGAGAAGGCTGACAAAGGATCTTATCAATATATGTAAATACTTGGCTGAAGGGTTCAAAAAGCTTGGAGATAGGTGAAAAGTCCTTTATTTGAAAGTCCATCAGCTTACATGGGCACAGGGGGAGGGCTAGAAGGAGGAACGTGATTGGGCCACGGTCCGGGGGAAAGGGAGGCTTGAGGGCTCCGCTAATCAATGGGGGTTACAGAGGGGCCACAGTCCAGTAACAAAACCAGGGATTGGGGAGGAGCGGATGAGACGGTCTATCATGCTTGTGCAGAGGTGGAGTCTGTGTTCAGGGAGGGGAGGCCATATGGTACTGAGTGAGGGGGGATCATTGTGCAGTCACAGAGACCAAGGGAAACCTGTACAATAAAAAAATGAGTATTGCTGCTTTTTCACTCCACTCGATTCCAGGGAGCTGCTGCTGTGAAGGACCTGTTTCTAAAGCTGTTCTTTCCAGGTTTCGTAATCCTGGCGTTCACCCACAATCCGGTCCTCTGTGTGTTCAGATATATTTAGCTTTCTTTTCATTTCAGCAACACTCAGTCACTGTTGAGTCATGTTCTTCACTGAGCTTGCCCTGAGAGCAGTCATTGCCAATCTCCTCTAGGAGTTCTCTCATTGTGGAAATTTGTTGATTGATGAAAACAGTTCCAGTAAATGTACCCTGGAAAAAAGTTTACTTTACAATAGTTTAGACCATTGAGACCACAAAGGAAATGGCTATAATAACAAACAAAGGGGCAAATATCTGAAAAGAAAATGCTAAAATATGTTGTAAAGACGTATTCATGTTTAAGTAGAGAAGAGATTTAAATACAAAAGCAAATAGACAAAGCAGAACTCCATGACATTTATTATCAGGTTCTGTTAACATTTTTCTAGAATCTCATATGTGAATACAAAAGACATAAGCAACTTTTTTTTTCATACTGGAAAAATTTTCTTTTGCATCTGATGATGGTTTACAGCAAAACTAGAAGACTTCAAACCATGTTGCAAATGCCGTCATGTCTAAAAATTAGAGTTTAGGATTGAAATTAGTTCCCCATTAAAAACTGGTAAATGGCAACTTTATTTGTGAGCTCCATTTTTATAACTTTATACAGCCTTACTGAAATTTCCACAGCATTTCACAGAATTATTATGGCCAATACACATAACTACATTTGCAATTTTAAAATTTAATTTTGGGAAAATACAATAGGCTTAATGGACTATAGCTTTGGAATGTACATGAATACAAAGTGCATTACATATGACAGAGGAACACAGGAAAATTATTCATCTTCTGTTTATGAACTAGATTACAATGAAAAATTAATCTCGTTTCAGGTTTCTAAAATCTGTCTGTTTTGACCATTTTTTCCACCTCCTTCTGCTAGTTAGAAATACTTAAATAATCACAAAAATTATGATTTTGAAAGTCAATAGAATGCAGTGAACACAGAAAGTCACTTAGTTGCTTTAGAAATGTCCTGTTTCAGCCCATGTTTTTGCTAGAGTTTGAGTCTGTTTGAAATAGAATAGGATATTTGTCCTTAAGAAGTCCCACCTCCTTTTTGTGTATTAAACTTTTTGATGCTGAAGTCTTTATAAACTGCTTTCATTATCCACTATGTACATTTGATAAACATCAAGTCAGAAGTCTTTGGAGATTTCTAATCATTATTACTCTCCTATTAGTCATGTCATCTTATCCATAATGCCTACAGAGCAGAAAAGACTTTGATTTAATGTTTTATTCAAAGGACAAATCCTTCACTGGTATAACAGTCCCTAATGCAAGGCAGATATTAGTTGATGTAAAATAGTCAGTTTATTGCCAACTCGGATGTAGATTTACTTTGACCCTTTCAACCTGGAGGTGAAAGAGTTTTCTGTTGATGGCCAGTTACAAAACTATCAGTACTAATAATGTTTTTGACATTCTTTCTTACTCTGATTAATAGTTATATATCCATGCAACTGCTTTGACAACTACCCTCTGCTGGCTTTCTAAAAATACTTTGCTCACTTTTGCTCTCTCACTGAGATATATAAATAAATAGAGTGCATTTATTCTTTTACTAATATTTTTCATAATTGTCTTAGGGTTACCTGATTTCATTACATTTGTTCTCTAAACATGTGAAGAGTACAGAACCAGCAGATATAGAACTCACTATTTTAAGGAGAGAAATGTAGTTGACATCAATATGGTTGCAACCGTGAGATTTCTAAACTCTGAGACATTGGTATTCACTTTAATGGGAGCAATGTAGGCTCTCAGTAGAATAATTTATTAATGTTCTCCAAAATGCTCTATTCAATGAGGTTATTCAGCAAAGTCCAGTGGATGCTAGTGATGTTTAAAGTTTTTGTATTGGAAAGTCTCAAATCTGACTGCTAAAGCATATCCTTAACGTTGGAAAGACAATTCATGACTCTGGCTTTGGTGAAATTATTTACATTCCAAAAGAGCAGCAAACAACTTCCACATTGGATTCACAGTTATGATAGCTTGAAAGGTTCTCTTACCAGAGCTGTATCAAATGGAGAACTGGAAATTTATAAAAAGTTGAAATACAATTTTATTCATAAGTGGTAGAATGTCCCATTTGCTTGAGTAGCAGAAGCACTAGTGTGATTACTAATTTGGTCCTTCCCATGTGCAATACATCAACAACTAAGAACTAGCACTTGGAATTCCAGTTTAATCAGTGAGTCATTATCTCATATTTGCTAAGTTCTTATGCACAAGAAAAAGTACCTTTAATAAACAACAGTTTCAACAGAGTTCACAACTACTACTGTCAAGACAGCGCACATAAGTAGTTCCTAGTATGCCTTCAATTTCATTAATATTTTTAAGGAACTGAATCTAAATAACTACATTTTAGTGTTGCAATATCCTTAGATGACAACTGTAACATCTGTGTTAACCTTGACTTACCAATTTTTATCACGAATTCCATATCTACCATCTCTCCATCATCCAGTTCTGACATGCTTCTGTATCAACCCCAGCCGCAGCTTCCTTGCTATTAATTCAGACACCAGAGGCATCATGAGATGATAAACTACAAGCTGCTCCTACAAACTGCTACATATCTCACAGATCAGAAAAGCCAGTAAACACCTGAAAAAAAACCATAAAAAATGCCGTGATATACAACCAGGACATTAAAGATTTGCTTGATATACCCAATTCATCTGAGTAAAAGAAAACTGCACCACCAAACTGTTTTCCAGACTACATCTTTGAATGACCGCTGAAAGAAACATATGAAAACTTAGTACAAAAATCAAAATGTGTCACTGATAGTACACCCTTAGCAATCACACACCATCATGAGCTAAACCAAAGTCTAAAAGTTATTAAAGAAATGATATTTGTATCTTGAAATACATGTTCAAGTCTCCCCTATTACTTTTCAAATGGCAGCCCCGTAGAGCAAAATGTAGGCCCTCCAAGGACATCTATATAGGTGAAGCTGAACAACTACTATACACTGAACTGAGCTCAAACAGACCTCTGATAAAGGCTAAACCAAATAATTACCCCTAGGTGAGCAATATTTGTCACAAGACCACCACTTACCGAGATCTCACACTACAGATTCTTAAGGGACAGCTTCAAAGCTCCTTTCCAATCACAAAAATCTATGGAATATCCTCATTCATGGACTCGGGATATAAGAACTTCTCTATGCTGTATATGTCCCACCCCTGAAGTGTTGGAAGCAAAGTTGGTTGATGCCTGTTTCTCTTTTGTATATAAGTTTAACATGGTTTTCATCTGCTTTATTGTCACCCCCTGCATTACAGCTGCCTATCATCCTTTCTACTCAACTATTCTGTAGAAAAGCATCATATTGTACTTAAAGCAACTATCCTAAACCCTTAGGTCCCTTCAAAAGTTACTGCTTCTATTACAGAGCAGATTACTAACATGAGAACCCAGGAAGTCACCTCATTGTTTTTTTTCCCCAATTATATGAATTGATCTAATACAGGATCTGTTTAACCTGCTTGCTTATACTGTCATAGATCCAAATCACAGTGTGATTCCAAACGGCATATGTTATTTTAAAGATAAGCATACTTAATGTTTACTGTTTCCAGAACATAAAAAGCTCTAGTCTTTGTCTATACGGATTTTGGCCAGTAACTGTCATTCTCTTTCTTGTCTTACCGTGGACTGTGTTGCTAATGAAAGTTAAGTCAGTTTCTTGGGAATTTCATACCTCCACAAAATTGGTCTTAATCTATACATTTTAATGTAAAAGTGTAACAAGAAAAAAACCCAATGTCCAAAGGTTTCAGTCTAATTCTCCTGTCCTCTCATTATTCTTCTGCTGATATTTTATTTATGGAACATTTTTTTCCTTAATGTAAATTCTTCTGTTGTTATTTTGGGGCTGGGGATTGGATAAAACCATAAGAAAGCTACTGAGTAAAACAGTTGGCCTCTTTAATGGCATATTTAATTAAAGAAACCAAACAGGCAAGCAAGCAAACAAAACCAAAAAACCAATGATTCCGAAAAATTCGGTATAATGAACTGCCCAGAGGCTTTTGATCTTTGGGCAGCAAAGGTATTTGTTGACAGCACTGGGAGCAAGCCAGCTATTGCTGGAAAAACTTGCTTAAAGGCTTCACACAAAATCAGCAGTTTTTATACAATTTTCATGTATGATTAAATGGATATTCAAGTGATTACAACATCTATCTATACATATTAATAACAGGTGGAGTATGGGTGGAGCTCAGGCGGGGCTTGGGGCAGTGCTTCTCTTGGCCCTCAATTTTGGTGGGAGATCTGCTCTTCATCCTGTGGGTCTAGGGGCTAATCTCATCTTCCTCAGTTTGACCTCTCTTCTTTTCCATTGTTCTTGACCCACTCACTGAAGCTTAGAAAAAGGGTTGGCTTCTGGCCTGTTTCTTCTATTCAAATGTCTACTTTATCCTACTTCATCTTAATTTATTACCTCTAGGCCTATTATTTGTTCTTTTACCATTTTTTTAAGTTTTGGTCCAGTAAGTAGAACAGAACAAGTATAGCTCATTTGGATGTTAGTAGCTTGTTAGCAGGCCCAGATTTCTTAGTTAACTCTTTTGGACCTGGCCTCCTATTTCACCAACATCAAATTACTTTTGTGATGGAGAAAATAGAACAGCAGACATAATTGCATGAAACAGAGCCTGTAAACTAAGAGAAAGCAGAAGATGAGCTTCACTATCCAAGTAATATCACAGATCTTCACAGCAATTAAGGTTAGCATTTGATTGGTTTTGTGGTATCTATGTATGCATTGGTTTTCAGACAGCAGGAACAAACAGACAAAGATTTGCGTTTGTTTCCATGGGGAAGTTTAAGGACAGAATAATTCTGGCTGAACTGGTGATTGGAAGAAAGTTTGTCTCTAGTTCTTAAAATATTATGCAATGCTCTGCTGAAGATAAAAACCGCTGGAAATGTGAAATATCACCACATAACAACTACTCTGAAGTGAAATATTTAATTTCCTTCTATCTAGAGTCATAGAAGTTATGTTATTTTGGTCCCCTTACAGCTGGATTTGGGAGTATTGTCATGAAGGGCTTGTGAGATGGCTAAGTTTAACATCTTCTGTTTTTGAGAAATAGTATGAAAATGATATTGACATTCTGTATGAATTACTTAGTCAGGACAGTAGGAACTTATGTTCCAAACCCAATTTATTTTTTCTCTTTTCACAGAATACCAAAATAAGTTGATGTCATATTTCCAGAACAACACTAGCTGGCCTTTAACATTTAAAGAAGTACTGCAATGAGTGCTCAAGGCATGTGAATAAAATCTGGCCCTCTGATGTCTCCTCAAATCCATTCTTCCTGTGACTTATGCTACCAGATTTCCATGAATTTTACTACATGAACCATCTATAAGTCTGTGATGTGTGTTGGTACTTTGTGCAGACAGAGGTACAGGGATGGTTTGAATTATCACCATCTCTGTGGACAAAAAAAAAAAAGGAACAAACCCTTAAACAACAAGGAGAGAATTAATAACTTGACCATGAAAACTGTAAAAATTTTAGTATTACACCATGAACTCCATTATCAGTTTTTCTCTATAGTGGAAATAATGAACAAGCTCCAATTTTCAGTTACTTGTTTAGTTGAAACATATTACACTCACACATTTTTAATTCAGTTTGACCTGCGTATCATTTTGGAATATCATATGTCAGGGTAAAGCTTGAATTAAACTAGAGTTTCTGTTTAATAGTGTGGCAGTAATTACTTGAACTGGTATATGATTTACATAGCACATGTTGTGTTACAATGTACATTCTGTATTTCAAATTATTCCTTCCTTAAAATGTTTATTATTCAGTAATTATCAGTATTGGATGAGATTGCTGCAACTAGTTCTGGTATAATTTATACAATAAGCATAGTTTCTTTGAATGTTAATTATTTTGAAGCGCTCTTTTCTTTAGTTTTTCTTCTATATTTTTATGCCTAAAGTAATTATAAAATAATCACTGGATTTTCAAAAGTTTTCACAAGGTTCTCAAATAATGTATGGATGAACTGGTACACAATATACATATAGTGAGAAGAAAGAGGAAGAGGGAAGGGAAAGAGAGCAGCAGTGGAAGGGAAGAGAAGGAAGAGAGTTGTGGATCTCACTGTAGATATGCATCATGAAAAGGGTTAAGAGTTTTTTTAAGTTGCTTTTGGAAAGCTCACAATTATTGCGTGTAAGTAATTAAGTCCCTTTTTGGGGGGGTGTTCTTTTTCTTGGTTTGGTTTGGGTTTTCTTTTCTAATTTGTTTTCTTTACTTTGACTTTTATTTCAGTACTCATTTTTCACACTTTGGTTCTGTCGATTATTTTTAAATTTTAGTATGAAATTTTTATTTATTTATACTTGTCACCATGATATAAAATGACTTTCTATTACATGTTATGGTTCTATATTATTTACTTCATAATATGATTTGAAGCAAAGCTGATAAAAACCCCATACTTTTGCATAAGAATTATTTGTTGAATGTATAATAATTTTTTGGATGAATACTATGGATGTTTGGCACACAGAATCTGTTTATATTTTTTAAAAAATGTTGCATCATATTCTTTAATATGTTAGCCCCATATATGCCTGTAAGAATTGTTATGATATCCAAAAATGTTTAAAACATTTTCACAGAACACAATGAGGGGGAAAACAAAGAAATTATATATGTGCATGTGAACTGCTTTTGAGTTTCACAACTTCTATTAGATGCTAAAATGAACCTTGAGACATGAGTCCACACAACAATTCTATTTCATGAAAACTTCAGATATTTCAGATTACAAACTGGACTCTTTTTGACAAAATTAAAACAGAAGGTTCACTCCAGGAGAGTACTTAATACACTTCAACTGCTAAAGGGTGCTCAGTCCAACTCATCAGGCTAAACCCATTCCAAATTTATCTTTTATGAAAGGCATGTAGTGTAGTCATCAGATTCTTGGTGAGAACTCTTTGTGTCTACAAACCCACCCTTGTTGGGCCACACAACTTGCTAAAGCAGTGAGAGCTACCTTCTTCAAAGAAGCTCCACAAGACCTTATAGGTACAACCTGTCAAACAATTTGTCCCATTCAGAGGTTTTGGCCCAATATTTTTTATATCCTTACTAATACTAAAGACATTTGATCTGACTTTACAGGAAAGGACCAGAACCAACAAAACATATATAACCACAGGGAACTTCAGTCACTCAGATTACGTGATTCCTATATTATCCATCAGGCCAAACCCCTTTGATTTTCCATCTGGACACATCCACTGATGTGTGTTTCAATGTTTTGCTTCTTTATAGGACACATGATGTTGTTTATAGCTATCTCTACAACATTTAAAATGGATTATATATAAGACATACTAGTGTGAGATGCTTAATCAAAGTAGAGAACACTGTGACTAATGCAATTTAGGTATTTTTGGATATCCACTTCTGTTTGAATAGCCTAAGATCAAATCTGAAAAAGTGATAATTGTAATAATTTTTAAAATCCTTTTTTAATGTAAAATCAACTTGTTGATTATTCTACACACGCATAATGTGCAGACCAATTATATGTGTACAAAGACACATATCTATGCTATATCAGTGAATAATTTGTTGCAGTTGTCAAATAATGGGGAAAACATAAAACTATTTTAACTAATTTTTGTTCTGTATCATACTTAAAAGGTCACTGAAATGACTTAAAATTGTTGTGAATCATCAGAAAACACAACTATCGAATTTTCCAGAAGGTAACACCCACCTGACTTTACAGAAAGTAACATATTTTTGTTCTGATACTCCAAATCAGACTCCAAATCGTCTGCCTCTATAGTCAGAAATAGCAAGAAAAATTTTTCAGAAGAATAACAATTGGAATCTTTATTTAAATAAGCTCCTTGTATTTCTCTTTCTCTGTCACTCTCCTACTTGTTTCTAAACTACAGTAGGTTTAGTGCTCTTTTTAAAGTGATAGATCATTTATTCACTGGTTAATTGTGTATGTTCTTCATACTGTTGCAGATGTGAACAAACATACTATCATTTTGTTTTGCTGCTTGAACTTATGGATAGAAATATTTATGGCTCAATGTATTATCCGTACACATAAACACAGATACGCATACACAAGGAAAATTCAGAAAAATTAGAAATAATATTTCATTTAATAATTTCCAAAGAAGTTATAGAATCTTGAATTTAGTTGCAAGTTCTAATAGCATTTGCTATTTTCTTACTGAAAAATCTTGCAAGATTGTATGTCACAAGAGTGACATACTATAAGTGAATGCATTTTTAAACTTCATTTTAGGAAAGAGTTTATAACATGATTAAACTAAAAAATAGGCAGAAAGAAGTAACCAAAATGATACTGCTGTATAATTTTTAATATTAGGTCATTTAATCTCTTAAATTATTAGTTTTTATCAGTTTTACATGTTGAAAATGCATGAAAAAAATTATCCATAGCAAAGTATAAAATGGTGATTGGCACACAAATAAAAACATTTAAAGGTGTACATATACCTTTACCATTGTTTGTTTTATTAAGCCTGAGCTGAATCTAAGATGTGGAAGAGGAATAAATATTGCAGATTTGAAATTAACAGCCATCAGGAGAAAAACTCCAGAGGTTCATTCACCCTTAAAATCAAATTAATGATGTCTAGAAAAATTTTATTGACAGTAAAAAATCCAATAGGGTTCCTATAAAAAGAGTGTCCCCTGAGTAGAGAAGCTATTGGAAATGACAGCAATTAAATCAAGCTTATGAAATATTTAACTTGTTCCAAGGTGAGTTTGTTTCAGTGAATATCAGCTCTTAGACCAAGTAACGAAAGAAAGAGAAGGTTGAAAGAAATGCATGTATACAGAATTAATAAATTTACCATTTTCATAAAAAGGGATGGACTTTATTTAACTAGAATATATGTTGAACATTTTCTCACAATCCTGAATAACTGGATTCAGAAGAATAAGAAATGATAGAACTATTGCAAATAGTGTTACAGATGTGTAAGCAGTGAATTGCCATTGCAGACATAGAGTTACCAAGCACAAAATGAAGGACATTTTAGTTTAAAAAAAAAAATCACAAACCACTTTAATTACCTGCAAACGCTCTTGACGTCTTTTCTTTTTCATATGTCTTGCAAAAATGATTGATTTTTAGACAGTAAATTTTATATATCACTTCTAACAACTCTATTATGCTCTGGAAAAAAGATAGCATATTTATGCAGCTTAACAGGCTGCTCTGGGAGCAGTGATAACAGAAAAATCCACCTGAAGCAAGCAAGGATTTTGATGTTCTGTATATGCGAAACTTATGTTTTGGAGTCATAAGAAGAGCTACTAAACAGCTTGTATGGAATTGAATATTACAGCTAAAAAGGGATGTTTCATGTATAAGACTTTCACATAGCGAATTAAATGTTTTTATCCCTACCTTATTAAAATTCCATTTTAGCAAAGCAATGACTGTAATCTAAGCTATTGATAATTGTTCTTCCTGATAGAAATTCAAGGATATTGCCCTTCGATACATTGCAGAGATTTTCTTTATGTCTAAAGTATCTCAAGATGTACACAAACATGAGAGCTGAAATTTACTATATTGAATAATTCGTTCTACAAATGGAAAAAAAAAAAAAAAAAACAAACCACAAACAAGAAGTAAGAAAATATGGAAAACTGGAGCTAAACCACAGTCTTTTGTACTTCTATTTGAGAAACCTTCCAGCTGTGATTACACCTTCAAGAAAATTGTTTCAGTGTAAACCTTAGTTACACCTTCAAGGGATCCTCTTTACCTAAATGCTGTTTAGAGACATAAGCTTGTAGCACTTTTTTGGATTGATTTACCAACCAGCAAAAACAGTTTATACCTGATACGATCATGCCACTGAAATGTATCTTTTTTTCTGTTCCTTCACATCCATTTACATGAAAGCCCTTTCTGCAAGTAGGTAGAAATGAATAAGTAGCACAACAATACAGTCTATTGCACCCACCGTAATGTTACCTGAGTTGTGGTCAGACATTCTTCCAGAAAGGTCTGCCAGAGCTTCAGAAAAAACCTCTCAGCCTCTCATGATGAGTAACTGCTCACCAGCAATTACTATTCTCTTTGTTCAATTTTACAAGTGTGTGTCATCTTCTCACACATTTTTGTGTGAAAACATCCAGGTTTCTAGTTACTGGTGAAGGTTTTTATAATGAGTTTTTACAAGTAAATTAGAAGCACTCACAAACTTTCTTTTTACATTCCCCATAGGAATAGCAGAGAGAAGAACAGTTACTCCTTCCTACTTGGTTATGTGGCATTTTAAATGCCTCAAAGATTTCTGCAGCAACTGAGTCTGTGGGGTTGCACACATTTGAGGGCTGGAACAGGCCAGTCAGTCTCATCTCTACCTGACAAGATAATGAAGCAGATCCTCCTGGAATCCATGCTAAGGCTCATGGAAAATAAGGATGTGGTTGCTGACAGCCTTAATGACTTAATTGAGGGAAAATACTGCCTGATGAATTTGGTGACCTTCTCTGATGGGGTTACAGTGTTGGTGGATAAGGGAAGAGCAACTAACATAACCTACCTAGACTTGTGCAAAGCATTTGACACTGCGCCACAAAGCATCCTTAGCTCTAAACTAGAGACATGGATTTGATTGATGGATCACTCTGTGGATAACGATTTGGCTGGATGGCCACAGTCAAAGATCTGTGGTTAATGATTCAATGTCCAAGGAGAGACCAGTGATGAGTAGTGTTCCTCAGGAATCAGTTTTGAGACCAGTGCTGTTTAACACTTTTCTCAGCACCATGGACAGTGGGATCAAGTGCAAGTTTGCTGATGACACCAAGTTGTTTGGTGAGGTCAACACACTGGAGGGAAGAGATAGCATCCAGAGGAACCTGGACAGACTGGAGAGGTCCGTCTCTGTGAACCTCATGATGTTCAACAAGGACCTGCACCTGGGTCAGGGTAATCCCAAGCACAAATGCAGACCGGTCAGAGAATAGATTGAAAGCAGCCCTGAGGAGAAAATGTTGTTGCGAATGTGCATTTGCAGCCCAGAAAGCCAGCTGTATCCTGGGCTGCAACAAAAGCAGGGTGGCCAGTAGGTTAAGGGAGGTGATTCTCTCCCTCTGCTCTCATGAGACCCCATCAGAAGTGCTGCATCCAGCTCTGGAATCCCCAACAGAAGAAAGATGTGGACCTGGAGTGCATCCAGAGGATGGCCACAAAGATCAGAGTGCTGGAAGAACTCTCCTACGAAGACAGGTTGAGAGAGTTTAGTGGAAGGTGTCCTTGCCCATAGCATGGGAGGCCTGAAACTAGATTATCTTGAAGGTACCTTCCAAACCAACCCATTCTGAGATTCCACGGTTCTATGCTTCTATGATAGATACATATAAGATAAAGTAATGTAAAAAAAGGTTAATATATCACCTTAAATAAGTGTACTTTTTTTTGAGCAAAACACTAAATTATTATTAAATAAAGTGGTTGTTAAATAAAACCAAACATGTTTTGTGCACATATAAAAATGTTGGACAAAACCTTCTACGTAAGATACATTCCAGAAGAAATTTCAATGTTGTAACTTTCCATGGCATCTGAAAAGGTCTGAATAAATACGACTTTTATTCTTTGTAGAGTGGAATTGTATTTCTGGACTGTCTTTAAAACACCAGGAGAAAGAGTGACAACCAATATGGAAAAGGTTGATTCATTCGACAATAATTTTGACTCTTTTTTCAGTGGTAATCACTCTTCTCACATCTCTCAAGATGGACCATAAGTCAGGGAATAGGGGAATGAAGTCCTTTCCATCATAAATGAAGGTCAAGTATAAGTGAAGTGCAGATTAGAGATCACATAAGAAACTTGAATATATGTAAGCCCGTGGAACCTGAGAAGATGTATCCTATGGTCCTGATGGAACTGACTGATGCAGTTGCCACACTACTCTCCCTCCTATGTCAAAAGTCATGACAGTCAGGTGAAGTCCTCAGTGATTTGAAAAATTAAAACATCATTTCCATTTTTATAAAGGACAATAGGGCAGACCTTGGGAACTGCCGACCAGTCAGCTTCACTTCTGTACCTCGTAAGATCACAGAACAGATCCTCCTGGAAAATTTGTTGAAACATATGGAAGTCAGGGAGACAATTAGAGACAGCAACATATTTTCTTGAGGGGAAAATCATGCCTGACTAATCTAGTGGCCTTCTACTGTGAAGTAACTGCACCAGTGGAGAAGGAAGAATATACATATGTCATCTATCTAGACATCTGCATGGCCCTTGATACAGTCCCCCACAGCTTTCTTACCTCTAATTTGGAAAGATATGAGTTTGAAAGGTGGACTGTTAGTTGGATAACAACTTGTCTGGATGGCTACATTCAAAGAGTTACAGTCAATGGTTCAATGTCCAAATGGAAACCAGTGACTTAAAACACTAGCAAACAAATCTGCCAACTATAGCCATAAATTATTTTCAATTCAAATTGCTACTTATTAGTTCAGAAATATTATAACTTTCATTGTCATTTGTCTCTGGTTTTCCTAGGAGAATCAGGTATTGTCCATGTTGATTAGTGGGACTGTAATGAAGCAGAAAAAGTTTAATCTTTTTGTATGCCTGCTTTATTTGCTTTTATAAAATAACATTCTACACATTATTTATTAGCACCACAGATCTCTTTGTTTATGCTTCTTCTTCTTTTGCAGACACTGTTCATCCCTGTGACTTCAATAACCCTTTCTACTATGGGCTCATTACTTTGTTTTCTAGGAGAGTCCTTCTCCCTCTAGTCAAACTTAAATGGAAAAGATATTTCTATCTGCTAAATTAAGAACTTGAAATGTCTTTATTTGTCGTATCTGAACTGCAAGTTACTACACTCTGTATAACTTATAGACAAATCAAAGTCCCAGAAGCAAAACTGGTCACAGATATGGGTTAGAACATATTTGGCAAAGAAGTCACTGTTGTACAATTCCAAACTTTCCAGAGGAAATGTTAACCTAAATAAATACTTCATCTAACAGTGTTATAACACAGAGTTTCTCCTTCAACTGCATTTTGTTGTCCATTATGGTAAACGTAACATTGCCAAGAGTTCTGCATCTAAAGAAGAGAAAGAAGAAATTACAAATAATGGCATGCAATTAGGGAAGTGAACTACTTTTTAGGTATGGGAAAAAGAGTCCTTTTAAAATCAGGGGAAAAGGGTCCTTTTAAAATCAAACTGCACTGTGAGAGGAATGCTTCCAAAACTCGCAGGAAGGTCAAATTGTAAAAGCAGCTAGACAGTGGTTGTGCAGTATTGTTTTGTGTTCCATTAAACACAATATTTCAGTGTTATTTTGCTTACCTGAATATGTTTATTCATTTGCTGCTTGTCTTCCTGTTACTTCCTGGGGAAAGAGATGCTAATTTTTATTAACAAAAGGTATTCCAATGCTAATACTGCATAACTCATAACAGTTGATGGGTCAGGAAGAAGGAAGAAAAAGGAGGAACTGGATTTCTGGAGTATTCAAACAGTAACCTATGACCTCTTTAGCTTAATAAATTATTCCAATCATGAAAGTTGTTTTCTTTTTTTAGCAATAGAAAACTGAATTTATGGAACAAAGTGGAGCATTGTCCCCAGACAAGATTTTAGAAATAAAAGTTTAGAAAGACAGAAAGGTTTGGAAAAAAAAATTACTCTGATTAATAATGTGATAGAAATTGTTGGGCAAAAAACCCCATGTGAATTATGCAGTGAAAGACCATTCCATCTTTGATCCACAAGCAGAGCTCTTTTTGGTTTTTTCCACTAGAATATCATCTACCTCAAAGAGGAGAAAGGCTGTTAAAGTGCTAAATTTTCTATGTTGTGTAGTAATTAATTTCAAGTTAGACTTGAAAAAGTGTTGCAAAAAAAAGCAAAGGTCCAATGCCCCAGATATTGAAGATCAACCACAGGCAAGACTGAATATTTTATATAGGAAGAATATGCATTGCTATGACAATAGCTGGTTCTATTTTAAAACTCCAAGATCATAGCAATCTATGAAATTTCATAATACCATTTTTGCTACTACTCTGGAGAAATCTTCCCTGCACTCAAAATACAGATTAAAATTGACAGTAAAGAAAAGAGAGGGAGGAGCAGTGAAAAGATAAAGAAAAAAATTGGCTAAGACCATATGTTTAACCAGTGTGAGAGAGAATGAGACATCAGGCCTATCTGGGGAAGAATGTAAACAACCTGGAAGTATTCAGTAATTAGGAAGAATATCTGCAGATGCAAGGAGAAGGAATTTGAGACACAATTTTAGGATAAATTCACTGACCAAATGAACAACAACGAGACTAAAAATAAATCAGGAGAAAGACAGAAAATAGTGTCTCTGCTTCCTAAATATATGTATAAATACAAATATATAAACACATAAATATGTAATTATATATGCATATAGAAATATAAATGTTGACTTTTAAAAACTCTCTTTTTTAATCCTAAGTGAAAATTCAAATCCTTCTCCACCACTTTTACTGAGCTCAAATTCTACACTTAGGGAATATTTTTAAAATGGAATTGTTGTATTATTCCCAAAACCAAACATTTCAATCAGCTCCTTGAGTCCAACTTCTTTTCCTTTCTGCCTGTCAAAAAGAAAGGCAATATTCATTACCTGTAGAACTGAGTATGTGGGTACCTACTGGCATTGTTTGTCTAGCTCTCAATTATGAGGCATGTGTGAGCAATATAAAAGCTATCCACTTGGACATCCACTTGGGCTAATTTCTAGAGATCCTTTACTTTCAGCTGGGGAATAAAACAGTGGAGAAACCTCTCAGGAGTCAAGGTCATCAAGGCCTACCACAGGTGGTGCAGAGCATGAGCTGTCAAAGCTCAGACCTAAGCTGATGTCATGTGTATCTCCTCCAGACTGGAAGTAGCGAAGTCACACCAGGTAGCCTGGAGGAAAGGCAACACTAGTTACCTCAGTTGCAAAGTCATACTGAGATCCCAGAACCTGCAGCACAGGACCAGGGAGATTGCTAGTTTTCCCAGTGGAGTCTTGGAATCCTCAGTATCATTTCATTGTGTAAACATGCCTTGAGAGACCTGAGCGCAATGGAAAGAACAACAAAAAATTGACTTTTAATAATAGACATGTTTATTTTCCAGCCCATTTTCAAACAGAAACCATGTCACTTCGAAGAGTGTGAGGATGGAGATACAGGTGATATACTCCTAAATTTTTGCAGTCAGTGGATGCCATGTTTAAGTGGGAGTTTAAATGGAACCATTATTTCAAACAGCAGGGATGAAGAAGAACTTCATATAACCTACTGGAAATGAAGATTGGCTTAATAAGTAAAAGAGTAAAAGAGTCTCTAGATACAAAACTACCCTGAGTAAGCTGTTTGTCTCTCTGAAGTAGAATTAAGGAAAGGCTATATTAAAAACCTGGCAGGCACTAAATATCATAGTACAACCTCTTTCCTTTTTACATCTCTCCCACATTGACACTCATTCTCCAGTGCTATGGAAGAGAAGGTAAAGCCCTACAGGGGCTCTCACAGGGAAGTTTGGGAGCTGAAAGAAGCAAGCAAGTTGTCTCTGACTACCAGATTACAACTAAACACAGGCTGAAAACAACAGTCTTCATCCTTGGCTTTCTAAAGCATACGGCAACAAGTTAGCTCAGGAGGCTCTTACACTCTTAAAAGGAGCTGGGGAGCCTATTCCCCTGCAGAGACATATCAATGGAAAGCTTTTGCTGGGCCACTCTCCTAGGAATAATTTGAGAAAACAGAAAGAAAGGTGATAACAGACAATAATTGAGTTGCAAAAACACTACATCTAATTTTGGACAGCACTACATTGGAAATGATTAAAATAATTTTTTTCAAAACTTAATGTGATGGTTTAACCTAATACCTTTAAAAGTTATTTTGGCATCAGTAAACACGTGTTTGGACTGTTGTCACCAATGACCTTTCATCTTGATTCCTAGATGCAAATCTAACTGCACGACATTCATTTTCTAGAACAACTCAGACAGCTTCAGTGAAATAAATGTGAAGAAAGAAAAATCTAACTGGGTTTTCCAAATGTATATAGGAAATGGGTCATGCAATTTCTAGCCTTTTCACCAACTAAGGAGTGACTTGAATAGAAAATGAAAAGGTGGTGACAATGTGGCTGTAATGATATGAAAAGCTTCAGAAGTCTTTTAGATTTTTTTTTCTTCAACACCAGTATGGTGTTGCACTCCCTAAAAGCCTATTTGTCTTAAATTAAAAGGAAGGATTTTCTTGCAAGTCAGGGCATGAGCAATTTTTTCTTTTCTTTTCTTTTTTTTTTAATTCCATGAGCTATAAGACAAATAAAGACAGTTTTCTCATTTCCTCTGCAAAGATAAAACTGAGATAGTGTCCCCTAAGGCATGTTGAAGAAATAGAGACAGAAATTTAGGCCAAAGTATTGTCAGGTTACAAAGCAAGATAGCAGTCAATGTACGATTACGTTTTGGTTAAAATTGTCTGCTGACCTGGATACTGTCAAATGGGGTTTGATAGTTGAAGGTGACTCACAATTACTATTGGGTAGTTTATGTTCATTATTTCAGCTTATAGTCTTCGTGGTTGCACAGATCTGTAAATGAAACAACGGATGACATTTTTTGGTATCATGATGAGGATATTTAACAATGTTATGACCTTCATGCAGTAATAAAAGGGTAAATGTCAATCACTAGAGCCAGTTGGATTGTGTATAGCACACGAGTTAGGGATGTAAGAAAGGAATCCTAGAATTATAGAAATGTTGACCTATGGAGGTCATGTAGTCCAGCTGTCAATTCAGAGATAAACTCCTGCACTGAGTCTGACTGGCATGGAGTTAATTCTCCTCACAGCAGCCCACACTGTGCCATGATTTGCGTTTTTGGCTAGAACAGTGTTTTGCTGCTTGCACAGCATCAACGCTGTCTCCCCACACCCAAAGGCTAGTTGTCTTTAAGAGGGTAAGAAATTGTCAAGGGACACTGATCCAAATTAACCATATAACATTTATCTTCCAAAGCAATCATTAAGCATACTGAAGGCCCTGCTCCCTAGGAAGTGTCTGCACATCTGCTTACCAATAGGAATGAGTGGATAAATTCCTCTTTATGTTTGGGTTTCATACACAGTTTTTTCTTTTATTGAATCACATTTATGACAAATCATGAGCTTGCTCAGCTTATTTTCTCTCCCTGTCCTGTTGAGTAGGTGGAGTGAGAGAGCAACTGAGTGAGCATTTGGCAGCCAGTCAAATTCAGCCTGCCACAGCTGCCACCAACACTACAATAAGTCACACCAACCCTGGCTTTACCAGCCAAAGCATGAAAACCTCACAGGATGGAAATTCCACCATGTCTCTGAGCAACCTGTTCCTGGGCTGTGCAAACCTCCTACAGATTTTCTTTTTCCTGAATGATCAAGAAAAAATTTGTATTTTCCTTTGTTCTATTATGTGATACTACCAAAACTAATCTGGCTGTAACATCTTCATAACTGCCCTTAGTAGTATCAAGTAAATTGGGGCATGACCCCATGGCCCCAAATATTAATGTCCATAAATTGTACTGCTCCTGTACTTTGCATTATTCCTAAGAACCGTGACCAAATTAAAAATGAAATCACTACTAGTTCCTATTTATAGCTCTAGCACAAAAAGGTTAAGGTCTAGATCAAAAGAGGAACTTGCAATGATTAGTGCAGCAATGGCCAAAAATTTAAGATATTTCTCAGTGTAGAACTCAAATTTAAAGCCAGGAATTCCCTAATTACTGAGCATAAAACTTTCAGGTTGATAGGAATAGGATCCACAATAAGCAACTAGCAGTTGCTTCTTGAAGTACAGTATGTAACTTTTGAAGGAGGGAAAAAAAGTATAATCTTAGGTCTTCAGAAGAGTGGAGCACACCATACACAAGTGAAGAAAGCATTTGATTTCATAAGGGCTAGAATTCTCGTCATGACAGTCTGCTCTGAGAAATATACCCCGTACAGTGTTTTTCTCAAAACACTGTAGGTGGATCTGGACCATCTGGAATCCAGGTATCAGCTGGTTCACATCTACCGATTCAAAGCATGAACGGAGGAAGTCATACTTGTCAGTATACATGGGTGTACTGACAGAGTATAATAATATAGCTGTGTCTCACTTTAAGTATAAATGTTGGTTCTGTGTCAAAATTAATTCAACCAAAAAGCAGTTCTTAGCTCATTTCCTTGAACATGCATCTCTCTCATTCTTCTCTCCTCAGAGATGTGTTGCTACTGTTCCCGAAGTCTCTATTTTATATGAAGCCTAATGGTTGCAACACTTGTCAAAGAAGATTGAAAGGCTTCTTCAGGCCAGAGCTCCTGTTTACAAGGATAGCTCTTTACATGCTGAAGGACACAGATCTTTCTCTTCCGCTTGAAAAGGTGTCTCCATGGTTTCAAAAGACAACCTTTGTAGGGGCTGGATGCAAACAAACAAATATAATCGTTCCTTATTAGTCTAGTGGCCTTGATAATCAAAAGGAAGTATGAACTGAGCTGCAGTTCTTAGAAAACTGGTGTATATTACTTTACACAATAAACAATTAAGACAAAAAGATATTTTTTTAATCTTACTGTGACTTCTTTATGACACTCAGAAAGATTCTGGCAAAGCTGATAATTGATACTGTATCACTCAAGTGCTCATCTAGTGACTGATTATAAAATCATCTTTCCTTTTTGTCCTGTCTGCGTAATAATAAAAATAGATTTTTAGTGCATCTGGTTGCAGTTGGTAAAACGCCCTTAAAAATACATATAGTTATCATAAGGGAGGGGGAAAAATACCTCTATACTATACAAAGAGAAAAACTTTTTAATTTTTTTATTTGTTTTCACAATGTCCCAACACCAAAATAACAACCATGTTCCCCTCAAAGAAGGTGTGAAGCACTGAGAGGTTTGAGTACAGAGCTATGATACAAGAGCTTGTAATGAAAAGTGTGGAATGGCTGTTTTAAATGTTTCATATCCTCAAGAGTTTCATGTGCGTTGTATTTAACCTTGTTTCAGTTGTCTCACCAGATATTAAGCACCTACAATGAGATTATATGTATAAGATCATGGACATCTGGACCACAAAAATTATTTAAGCAAATAGAAAAGGCAGTTTGGATTTGAAGTAAATGTCTTTTTTGGTTTTTATTTGAAAATTAAAGTTTTTTGAACGTAAGAGCTGGGCTGGACATATTGTTCCCTCATGGAGACAATTAATTAAATTCTCCCTTTAACTGAACATCAATGAAGTAAAAAAGGACAGCGGATGTATAGATGTAATTCAGAGCACAATTTAAACTATTCTGTGAGGGAGATGTGCAAGTGAAAATCTATAGTGTCAACATATCTCATGGGAGGTGTACAGGCCTTGACTAATTTTCAAAGCAAACAAACCAGACTCTGAGATTAATCTTAAGCATCTTCCTCCCCTCTTCAAAACCATTTTTAAATAATATTTTGGTCTAAGTACTTACGTGCTTGCTTGTTTTTCTAATGTTACTGAATCTTCTCTGCTCTGAACCCAACACTATTGAGAGTGATGCCTTAAGCCCCTAATGGTTTTTTTTATTTTTCTAATATTTGTAAGACTGGTAAGAATTGTAGGTTTTAAAAAGCAGAAATCCCTTTCTCCCTTGTTCCTTTCCCTTGTTTACACATTCCCTAACCCTCTTACCCCAGTCTATGCCTCCCATATCAAACCTACCCCTGAATTCAGTAGCAGTGTTTAGTCTTTTGTCAAGGCAAAGGCCCAGACTGTTTGGAGAAGAGCATATCAGGGCCTAAACCACAGACTACGGTCAAAAATTAGGTAAATATGTACCCTTTGTGCTCTGAAGATGGTGAAGATGATGAAGTAAGTGGTCCCAAAAAGACCCCAGACCCAACACTCAAGGGGAGGGCCCGGGGCGGACCAGAGGAAGGGCCAAAGGGTGGACACATCTGGGATTGGATGGATAATGTTATAAAACGTAACCTCTCAGGCACGGCCGGCGCGCGTCGTATACCATCTTAGCCTTGGCAAATAAACCCTTTCTTATCTCACCCCTAATTAACTACTCCGGTGATTTTTTTCAGCACCAAAATACACAGGCAACAAGAGAGATTGGCATCTTTTGATTGACTTTCTAAAGGTTAATGGTAGTCTTATTAAAATAAAGTTTATGGTTTCTGTGGTCAAATATACCTTTATAAAGGTAGCACATAGTGTCAAGGGATGAAGTGACAGAAGAACAGTACTTCTTGTTTGTTAGTCTGTGTTTCACTTGTCAATAGTATGTGTCTAACTGCCTACATTATTTAAATACATGTCTAAACATGAGAGTCTTGAACATGAATCATGAAAAGAATGAACTTTATCAAAAAGCTTCTCTGCAGCATCTGATTACTATACCTATGCTTTCTTCTGCAGAAGCTTTCCTGTCTCACAAGCCCTGACATATCTGCTGGAAATAATTGCTCCCCTGAGCTTGTCAGCAGATTCTAGAAATAAGAAGCTCTGGGGATATAATCCTCCTGGTGCCTCTGAAACAAAGTATTTCCCTCTAGTTTCCTTCTCTTAAAGAGATCAGGAGTTTCTAAAGAATTCTGGTTTTCTTTTGAATTGTAACTCTTTGTTCTATCTGCAGTTTAAGTAAGAGAATGCATTGGCAATCTATAAAAGCATGTCTACCAGCATGAGCTGTCACAGTTGCTTCGTGATCTCATCTGGCATAGCACGTTTTGGAGGCTGAGGGACACATCACAGTTCCAGTCCCATTTAATGTACTGTGTTAATTGTCATGTAGCTCTCTTAATTATATAGGTCTGAGGCCGTTTTCAGTGGTTCATGTGTGTGCAGAAAGCACTGCTTCAGGAGCACACCTGCAAATCCACCTAATTGTATATGTCAGAATAAAAATCTGGTCAACTGATATCACCTGGAGCTCAGCTTAGTTACTCTCTCTTCTTGTTTTGTTTAAATTGGTTCTTAACTAAAGAGATGTATAGATAAAACAATGAAGGCAAGGAAATCTCATGGCTAAAGGCAAAGGACTATAGTTCTGTGGATCACATTATAAGGGGGAGTCATAGTCCCACGTAGTCATTAATTTTCTGTATCAGTAGCAGTAAGAACTGGCACAGGAAAGAGGATCCTTCCATTGTTCTACATGGCAAATGATGTGCTCGTACTACTCAGTCGCACAGCAGGCCCAATCATTTTACAGAAAGGTGAATGAGTTTGGGCTAACAAGGTCAAGGGATTTGTTGTATTTTTAAAATTTTCTCTGACCCTGATGTCCAATAAATAATCTTTACTGAGGGGACCTCAGTGCCGAGGGCTTTGTTAACAGGCCTGTCTGTTGTGTTGAATTAAATCATAAAGGTTTAGTCATACACTGATTTCTGAGATGCAGCTGGTCCAACAAAATTAATTTCATTTTGTACCATAACTCAGCCACAGTTTAAAAACTGGTGCTCACAGTAGATAAGTGGCAAGAACATTTTGAAACATGCTCCTATTTTTATGATTTTGCTATCAGATGTCTCACATTGTTTAAATAGAACACGCCCATGGTTGTATAGTTTGTAATTACATCAACCTTTTATTTAATTAAATAGCTCCATTACTTCACCTTCTTTCACTTAGAAAAATGTTTAATTTGCCACTGAATTTTGCTGAAGTACTTGACTTTTTTATGGATAAGAACTGGATCTGAAAAGGATCTGAAAAGACTTTTAGGTCTGCTTTTTAAAAAAAAAAACACCAGTATTTCTGAATATATTATGAGTAATTTGTTGATACCTTTATCTTTCTGGTATGATATTAGTGATATTTCATCCTCTCTGTCAGAAGTGATATGCACCTTAAAAGTTCTTTTCACAGTGTATTAAGTCATGTAGGGCTGTCACGTCATACGACAATCATGTGTTTACTGAAGAATGATCCAAATCTACCCTTGGAAAAGTAGGAATTCCATTAAAAAAAAAACTGTAAATAAATAAGAAAGTATACAAACAATCATGAATATTTTCTGTATTTTCCACAAATAGAAGATTTTCCAAAAAGACCTATTGATTATTAACATTATTGGTTTCTCAAATTTGGTATCCTAAGGTCAAACTTTTATCATATGAAAAGTTCAGAGGATCAGTGGTTGCATCCTCTCATCTACCACAGTCATTGGGTACCATAGTGTGTTGATAATATCACAGTTTACTGCTGGAAAGATATGTTCCTTCTTTTCATAACACAATGTGAAACCTTTTTGCTATATAACGAGTTGCCTAATATAACAGTCTAGCTCTCTTTATGATACGGATGGGAAACATTGCCATGGCATCTCAACTGCAGCTAAAGATATTCAGTTTGAGAGAAAAAAAAGAACAGTGTGATGCTGTGGGTTTATCTAGGCTAATAAGAGGCCTATCAGCCCTCTTAAAATGGAGAAAAATATTGGTCTGCAGATGCCAGAGAACTCTTTATCTGAACTTGGCACTAGGTAGCACTCGCTCCTGCTCAGGTTCCTGGCAGTTTGGCAGAAAGTACTCTGCACTCCACAGGTTACTTAAAGATGTTTTGGGTATTTATTCCCTCAAAGATGTGTGTACCACTGTAAAATTTAAACTTACTTTACTGGGGAAACTGTCTATTTTAATATCTCAGTTTCATTCTTAGTTCACCTCCTCCTCTCAAGATGGAGTAATTTTCAAGATAAAGAATAGATTTATTAGGTGTCATCTAAACTCAGGGCTCCACCTATGAGGAGTGGATAACCTATAAATCAACACATATGACTATCTTGTCTTCAGTGAAAAACTTGATCCTCCTTTAGTAGTATGGTCTGGAAACAAGCCCCATTCTTTGTGTAACCAGCAGCATAGGCCAGTAGGTGAGCCTCAAACGTAAAAGCTAAATAGCCTTGAGTCTACCAGCACTCTCTGCAAGCTCTTGTTTAGCATTTTCTCCAGATTTCTTCCATTTTTTTTGTAATTTAAACATCTCATCCTCTGGGAATTGTCTATATTTTCAATGTGGTCATTTTAATTCTTTCTTTTTTCCCTCTATTTTTCTCATGTTTAACTTCTGTTTTCAAAACAGACGCAGCTTTGCTGTTTTATCTCAGTCCACTTCCTCTGCTTTTCAAAGCTGAATTTTAGATACCTGAGCAGATTATCCTTGCTGGCCTTCCCTTGGGCTGAATGCATTGGGTTCTTACAGGTTATTATATTTGGGTCACTCCTACTCAGCCTGATAGTCAGATACCTTAGTCAAACTTTTAATTAATTCCCTAATCCCAGCTGGAAACTCACTACCTTATACTGAATACTAAACAAGTTGAAATTAACTTGGTGTCGAATATAACACGAGCTCTTTGAAAAGACCACCTATGATTAATTTTCTATAAAAATGAGAGCAGTGGCAGAAAGCCACATCCAATACGTTTAAGAGACTGCACACCCCCTGTCATCCTGCTAACTTTCTATTTATCAGTGTTCATTTATCATTGTTACAGACAAGTTATATTGAGCAGAAACTATCTGCTGAAAAGAATAAGGATTATCTAAAAATCATAGAGTCATAGAATCATAGAATCAACTGGGTTGGAAAAGACCTCTGAGATCATAAAGTCCAACTCTTGATCCAACGCCACTGTGGTTACTAGACCATGGCACTAAGTGCCACATCCAGTCTCATCTTAAAAACCTCCACAGATAGTGAATCCACCACCTTCCTGGGCAGCCCATTCCAATGTCTGATTACCCTCTCTGTAAAAAATTTTTTCATAATATCCAACCTAAACCTCCCCTGGCACAGCTTAAGACCGTGCCCTCTTGTCCTACTGTTGATTGCCTGGGAGAAGAGACCGACACCCACCTGCCTACGACCTCCTTTCAGGGAGTTGTAGAGAGTGATGAGGTCTCCCCTGAGCCTCCTCTTCTCCAGGCTAAACAACCCCAGCTCCCTCAGCCTCTCCTCATAGGACTCCTCATAGGATGTGTGAAAATGCCCCAGGTGAAGTGGGCACAAGTATGTATAGCAACAGTAGGTATTAAGTAAATCAAGATGATTATAAACACAGCAGTGAAAAACACTGATTCTAGCAGATGGAGAAAAAAAGGAATAATCTTAAGAAATGAACACTTAAGAAATCTGAATGTTATTGGACAGTAAGTATTAGAAGGAGACTTCAAGGCCTAGGAGCTGAAAAGCCCCCAAACTCCCCATACTACGCTAGATCTGACATGCTAAAAGTAAATCAGGTATTACTCTGAAGTGTACTTTTTAAAACAGTCTACACAATGAAAAAGTCTTGCCTGATAACTTTTGCAGTCAGAGAGAGTGGTGATAGCATAATTTTTAATTAATTCCCTAGGAGTAAACCAGGAAAAATACAGCTCCTAACCAACACTGGTTGAGAATGAATGGCATTGTATTTCCAGAGAATCTCAGATTTTATGGGGAAATACAAGGAGAATATATTCAGTTCATGAAAAAAAAAAAATCTTCCATTGTTTAATCAAGAGGCAATGCAATACAAATTGTACCCTAAGAAACAGATTTATATATATATAAGAAACTGATTTATATGGCGGCAGCCTTATCAACCTAACCCCACCAACCTCCCCTTCCCACTGAAGGTAGCTCAAATCATTTCTTTGGGCATGCTTAATACCACTGTCAATCCTACAGTAAATGCACTGTGCACTTATTATTATTATTTTTGTAGTAGTAGTAGTAGTAATAATAATAATAAATATCATCATCATTATTATCATTATTAGTGCAGTGTGCACACATTAATTAGAGGTGCAGCATATAGTTTTTTACTGTCTGAGATGATATTTATATCAAAACATATTATTTACTAAGGTATTTTGTCATAACATATTTTTTCTCTTTCTGCCTTTCTGGATTCAAGAGAAGTGATCATACCCATTTGCTCATTTATTTTATTACTAACAATATTCCAAACCTACCAAAAGCAAAGTGATTGGAATATGTCACATTTAACTTTGGTCTGCTGTGTAATTACATCCTGTTGTTCCCTGCTGGACCTACACTGGGGGTCTAAATTACTGCTACAGAAGCACAGGAAGTATTTACATTAATGTGTTTTTCTGGATCAAGCATGCAGTGTTTTGATCATAATTCCTAGCACAAAAAGAGTAGCCAGAGGTTTTCTCTATCACAAAGGATCACTTACATGTTTTAGATAGAGAGAGCATCAGTTAATAATAAATGTATTCATTTTCCCCAGTTCTTCAGTCTGCCCATTCCTCTGAGCAGTAAATAAAAAGGAACAGATGTATAATTTGGGAAGTTTTCCAGATTCTGGTTTTTTTCTTCTAAGTTAATCATTAAACAGTGATTGCTTTATACAGTGTTCTTCTCTCTATATCAGCTTCATAAGGATCTAATTCTGTGCTTCGTACACTAGGAATATACCAATTAGAGGAGAGATTTTTTGAATATATATTACTTTCAATATTTCGAATATCTGAGCTTGTCATTGAGTTTACAGTTTGTGGTGAGAAATAGACATTTTAGGTGTGATTCACCTGAAGCTAAAGTAAGCATTGGAAATATATTAGATGGATCAGATCCTAAAACACCTATTTCTCTCATAACAACTAGTAAATGCTTTTAATAGTCTCTCCTTTCAAACATCACTTTCATACTTAAGGTTACAATTTTGTTTGCATATAATCCTGAAGATAATATTCTGAATATAATGGAATCATCGAATCATAGAATCATAGTACAGTTTGGATTGGAAGGGATCTTAATATCCTGTATAAAACATAATATGTTTTATATAGAATATAATATATATAATATATAATTTACATAAAATAAAATAATAGAATCATAGAATGGTTTGGAATGGGTTGGAATGAACCTTCAAGATCATCTAGATCTAGCAGAATTTGACATTTCCCTTTTGTTGAACTTCACAAGACCCCTCCCTATGACATTTTCCTTTCTATTGTGGTGCCGGTGCCACTGAATGGCAACACAAGCAGCTGATGACTCAGACACTCCTGCTGGTTGTGTGTCATCTGTGAATGACTTTTCACATAGGTGCAGATATCAGTCCAATTCTTTATGTTTTTTAACATTTCTATTCAAATTGTTTGGCACCATAAAGTTCTGGAGTACCTGTGGATGTTGACCACCTCCAAGTGATATGTGTGCAGAAGGGATTTTTGTGTTAACTTCACAACAAAGAACACGGCAAGGTAGGATTTCAAACCATGATTGCAATTAACTTATTTATGAAGGTAAAATAATGAAAATAATAGATGCATTTATTTCTAAGGCAAGATGAGGACAGAAAAAAGCTCATTGAAGTGTAAAAACTTTCAAACAGCTGAAGGAAATCACAGCAACTGCAGAGAAAAGCTCCTAGGAGAATGTAAGTGTCTTAAATACTACAGTGATCAGCACTTGATGGTAATTAAATTAAAATTCACTGTTGCAGTGCTGAAAACCATTATTGCTGTGGTATTAGAAATGTAAGATAGGAAACTCAGATGGAAATTTGGAAATGTAAGTATTAAAATTATACAATCGAATATTCTTTACTATTTATTTTCTGTAAAAAACATTTCCTGTTTCAAAGGTAATTGAATTCATAATTCAGAGTATTAGAGTTTAAGGATATTTTTTTAAAAAAACTCCAGGGACTTCAGGCTGAAGAGAAATATTGAAGATAACAGTGGCTACATATACAGTGAAATTAATGAAAAAGGTTAACTGCAATGGATCCTGACTATAGTTTGCACTACATTTCAAAGACTGCGTTTAGATTTCTTCCGTAACATACAAAACGATTGCAAGTAATACTCCAGTAAATCCCAAAGGGTATTGCTATTTGTGGCAGTTATCTCTGCATAGAGGAATGAAAGCAGAAATAGTTTGGAAAAAACCTCATAATGTGATAAAATGTTGTATGCAGAAGAAAATCATAAACATTAAGATTAACAATGTGAGTCATTCTTGAGTCAAAGATGATGATGGTATGGGATGATTATGATGATTAAGGAGAGAATATGGAATAAAAGAAGTCAAGAGTTAGAAAGCATGTCTTGTTTCCAGGATACCACTCGATGTAGTATAACAGATCTTTTCCTGCCTCGTTTTTAAGCATGATTTTCTGCCTATCACCCCTGCTTCCTGGTAGATATTGCATCTCTCCTCCTGTACAGTTTCAGATCTTAGCATAGCCACTGTCTGTTCTCAACCTAAGAAGTAATTGTATCTTTGTGGACATAGCAGTCATTTCTTATATCTTAAAACCACACTACATGACTGGCAGAGAAATGAGTAAAATTAAAAAAAAAAAAAGGAGTCTTCCTTAAACTTATATGTTTGATAATTTTTTTAAAAAATTCATGAGAGATTAAATCACACAAATATATGCAAAATTATCACTTTTATATATTCCTTTTAACCGGGGAGTGGGGGGAGGAAATGAGATCATTTGAGAGCAAGAATAAGATAGGGAAATTTTTTTATGATTATTCTGTGGAAAGAATGACAGTGGTAGTGGAGATGGTGAGGTATTGTGCCGGGTGGGGAAAACTTAAAGTGGAAAGATGCTCATGAAATCAGGAAGAGAGGACCTCTGGGCACATTCTTCTAAATATATAGTTTTCATCCAAGATGAGTAGTTAATATCATTATTGTTGTTGTTTTTGTTGTTGTATAATCATATTATATTATTAATATTAATAATAATAATAGTCTTATATTACAATGTAACAGATGGTGATAAGCAGTTTGTATACTTTAGCAAGGATTCAGTGACTAAATATGGTTTCCATATTTTTGAATATTGCAAAATATCCAAAACCTTTCTTGCAGTAATAAACGAGAGAGATTTTACAAGTGGGTTTTTTTCCCCTGGTAATTTCAGAACAGGTTTTAGAAGACAGCCTGGAGACAATTGCCTATTCACAATGAAATTGTTTCCATGTATTAGTGTTAGGATAAGCCTTCTTTCAGTAGTTGACTTAATCATTAATCAGTATTTCTCCTTATCAACGTTATAAGAATGAAAAAATTGTCGTTAGAAAGTTGTTTTGCATTGAGTAATTTATCTTAGATTAGAAATCAGGTAACATAGTGATCAAAAGTGGGTTTCCTCCTCCACAGATATTTTGTTCAATGAATGATATTCTGAAGGTGGTCACAAGGAAGAGGATGTTGACGAACACCTATTTTATTAGCTGTTGAAAAACTATTTTAGACTTACACCAGAAAATACTTCTGTAATCCCATTTTTACTAGTATGAAATTGGACTAGTTTTCCAGCTGAAATGCAGGCCTTTGGAAGAGACAAACAATTCCAGCTATCTAAGCAGTTGCTTGGATGGGTTGTTCAGTAATGTTCATGAATTCCCTGTGTGCTACCTCCTGTAAAATCTCTGCTTACTGTGAGCATGAATACTTTGCAGTGGATCAGAGACAGCCTACTTACATTTACCTCAGGTTATAGATTTCAAACGAGAAAGGCTAAAGAGAGCCTTATGAAACACAGTGCAGGGCTTCTGTCTTTCCATGTCTTTATTTCCATCCCACTAAGAACATACCTCTAAAGCACAGTTGGCCTCCACTTTAGTTAATTTTCCACTATGACAGGTAAGGATTTATTATGGTATATCTTATTAGTGTACTATATATTGATCTGAACACTGAATATTGTTTTTAATAAAAGTGATGCCAAAGGCTGCCATCATCCCTCTTTCTGCACATAACATGGTAGCAAGTTGCTTCTGCTAGTAGAAAGTTGGCTCTAACCTACCCTTCAAAAGCAAGATGGTTATTGCAGAATTTTCATTCATTTATTATGAACCCCTGCTAAATGGTATGATTTTTTTACATTTCTTCTTTGATGATTGCTTTTTAAAGTCCTACTTACACTTAATACTGTGATTTTAACAGTTACAGTGGTTTCAAGCCGATTATCACACCAGTGAGTTGTGTACGATAGCGTAATGTGCTGATGTGCTATTTAAAAGCAAATGAAACACATATGCAATTGTCTGTAAGTTGAAACTGAAGTCATATTCACTCAGCTTGGTGACCAGAGTCACCAAGACATGGTGCTCTGCAAATGCAAGAGAAGGCACAGATGTAAAATGAGACTTTTCTGTTAATGTACATGATGGACAGTAGAAAATATTTTCTGTAAGATTACTTATGAAACATGTTTACCAACATTAACATTCCTTCACACATATTCATACTCTTCTTTCAAAAACTGACAGTAAATTATATGTTCCTACCAAAAAAGAAGCTTAATAGCCTTTAGTCTTTCAATATTTCCTACAGCAAAAACAGGAAAAAAAACAAAACAAAACAAAACAAAACAAACCAAGGCTTAATGAAATCACTAGCTGAGATGGTTGTAGATGCATTATAGATTTGTTGGGACATAGATCTGTTGGGTGAGTGCAGTGCTCTGCAGGCTAACAAAACAAAGTAAAGTGATGCAGTAAGAATTCTGTCCTGTATTCCTGGAACTGATTTTTCAAGACAGATGTGTCTTTCTGGCCCCAAGTCATCAGCTATGAAGGGTACACACTGCTCTGTCACTCAGGTCACTGATGAAGATGTTAAACAGTATTGGCCCCAGTGTCACACCCTGGGGCACACCATTGGTAATGGGCCTGCAGGTGGGCTTTGTGCTGGTGACCACAAGGCCTGGCAATTCACATGGTTTTCAATCCACCTTGCTATCCACTTTGCTAACTTTGTCAGCTTCTCTATGAGGATACTAAACATTGCCACAGCACACTCTAAACTAGGAAAGGAAAGTGCAGATTAATAATGTTACATAAAGTCAACGTGAAAACTTTCAATGCAAATTAGGAACTGTTTGGCTGTCTGGACTGAAAAATGAAACCAGATAGGAAATTTAAATACAGCCATCATAAGTGAAGTTTGCTTTCAGGAAGCTGGAAGCAACCTTCAGGGTTTATAATGTAATAGACAAGCTTCTATCTGATAAAATTTATATATATTTAAAAAAAAACAGAAAGACCTTGTTACTTTTTAGAATCAAGTCGTAGTAGAGAAAAAGCTCATGCATTAAACTATAAGAAGTAACAACAGTAAACTTCAAAGGGAAAAAGTTAATATCCAGAACTAGCATATATATTGGTAATGCATGATCATAGAATCATAGAATATCCTGAGTTGGAAGGGACCCACAAGGATCATCAAAGTTCAGCTCCTGGCCCTGCACAAGACAGCCCCAGAATCACACCATGTGCCAGAAAGCATTGTCCAAGTGCTTCTTGAACTCTGGCAGGCTTGTGCCATGACCTCTTTCCTGGGGAGCCTGTTCCAGTGCCCAGCCACTTTCTTGGTGAAGAACCTTTCCTAATTTCTAACCTAAATCTCCTCTGACACATCTACATGCCATTCCTTTGTGTGTCATCATGGGTCACAGACAGAAGAGATCAGTTTCTGCCCACATGCTTCCCCTCGTGATGAAGCTGTAGACCTTGGTGAAGACTCCCCTAAGTCTTCTCTAGGCTGAACAAGCCCAGTGATCTCAGATGCCCCTCCTATTTCTTCCCCTCATCCCACCATCATGGCTGGCCCAGAATAGAAAGATGTGGAAGAAGTAATACTGGCACCCTGGCATTGATACCTTTTCCAGCCCCAGTGTCCCTGGTACTTGAGGCTCTGTGGCTCTCTGAATCCTAACCTTAATGGAATCTCGGTGTTAAGGCTGCTGTCAACATCACCCTTGGTAGCCCAGATTTGAAGCGTGGAGTCAGCAACGGTGGTGTCATGCCATGCTCTCCTCGGCATGCCTTTTCTAGCCCAAATGTCCCTGGAGGTCTAGGCTTTCTGATTTTCTGAACCCTAACTCTAACCCTAATGGGAGCTGGGCACGGAGGCTGAGATCTTAAATAGGCTCATTGCAGTCTGCAATGCAGTTGGAAAACATGACGCTGTATAAGGTTATGCCTTCATATAAGAGCAGGCTGCTGATTTGCAATTGTTATTTGGAACCTATCTATAAATGGTTTCCATTTCCTACTGGTTGATAGTGCAAAATTTTATTTTTTCTCATGGTAAATTGTGTCTAGATAATTGAATTATCATAGGACACTGATTTAATGTATATTTCCATAAGCTTTGTTTTAAATATCCAGGGATATCAATTGCTACTACAATAAAACTAAGCATCTGTATATTTTTGGACCATTTGATACTTAAAAGCTGTAGAGCAATAGGGTCCATTTCTAGCACATTATTAGGTTAGTTTTGATTCACCTATAGGATGTATTTCTTGGAATATTGTTTGTTGTCATGATTTTTTTTACTTCATCTCCTCTTTTTTTTGCCTCACCTGTGATATGTTCTCACAGAATTTTATTTTGGCTTTTCTAAGTAGTTAGGGTCTCAAATTTAAATTAATTAGAAAAAAAAAAAAGGTTTCTCTAAAAAAAAGAAGATGGAAAGTGTAGAAATAATTCAGAATTTTAGGTTCTGAATTTGAAATTTCTGATTATGAAAGGTATTATGCAAGTGATGTCAAATTCAAGAAAACGTCACATGCCATAAGCATTTCTAACATAAAACTGTAGATTTCTACGGTATTCTGAAAGGAACAGCCAAAAACATAATAATGTCCCAGCTTAGGAAAATGTGATCTCAGATCTCACTGTTTGAACTAATAGGGTTCCAGAAATCTGACCCTTTATCTCCTTTAAGGTTTTGATCTTCGAAATGTTCTCAGAGTCTTAATGCAGTTATAGGTTTGACATCTTCACAAAATGTGTTTTCAGCTACTAATCTCTTTCAAAATAGTCAGAGGAGGACATAAGCATGTTGTGACAGGTGCCTGGTCTTTAGAAAACTCCCTAGATCTTTGAAAGAGGCAAAATTAATCTTTTCCCTCTCTGAGAGTATCCACATTCAGTTACTCTTGAATATATCAGCCTCCTTTAAACTAAACAACTCAGATTTCCATTGGTATATTACATGCTGAATATCTTCAGGATAGAGGCTTATGGTTTTGGGCTCACTATTTTCATGGTTAAAAGTATAATTATTATTCTTATTATTTCTCCAAGGATTACATTCTGAGGGTTACTGTTCTGATGTGGAACAGTTAAAAGAACTGATGCACATTATTTGCCAGTGAGAAAAGCTGAAACAGTGAAAGGCTTGAGAAGCCAACATAGTTCTGCCTTATCAGAAAAGTAAACAAATTTTGCTAGATAATTTTTTTTGTCAGCAAGCAATCAATAATCAACAATTTGGAAAAGAGAGAATGAGTTCTTTGTGTTCCTGGAATCTCTAAACTATTGTTAGACAAGATTGTCATGTCTGATGATGTAGATTTAGCAAAAAAACAAAGATAGGTGTTACTCTGTAACTTGAGGCAGCAATTAAAAATGGAATAAATGTTGACAAGGCATAGCAATCTGTTTTCATAGTAACTCCTCTTCTAAAGAAGTTTCAGGTGAATACAAATCATCCACAGCAGAAATATGAAATTTCACTTGCACGTGTAAACTTGAACTGTTTACCATACACAACTTGTATATAGAAGGACTAAACAAAAATTCTAATTAATAAATTATCTAATTAATCTAGACTTCAGGCTTGTTGGAAATTATTTTCAAATTGACTCCAATTTCTGTAAACTTAGTTGTTATTAGATAGTTCCCACAACATTCACAGGAGTTTATTTATGTGAATTACTATGATCTGCTTGCTTCACTTATTCATGATTCATTATCTAAGATCTGTGACTGTTTGGTTTTGTTATACTTACTGAAGGCATTTTCAGACTGAATAAATAAAAATACAATTTTACAATATATAGCACTTTGTGATGCCAAGCCTCTGCTTGAGTCAATTCATTTTGTGTTCTTCAAACACTGCTCAATCAAATTTCTAGTACATTCAAGTCTTTCAGAAAAATGAACCAGAAAAATGTATCGGAATGAGCAGCTCAGGCCAGAAGGGACATCAGGATGTCTCCAGTCCAAACAACCTTCTGCTCACAGCGGGGTCATCTACAAGGTCAGACCAGGCTTCTCAGAGCTTTATGAAGTTGAGCCTTGAACACCTCCAGGGTACTTGAACAATTTCAACCTCCCCACAGTCCCAGTAAGTTATGTCCCAGTCAGAGGTTAGAAGCCATCTCTACTACAGGCTGAACAAGTCTGGCTCCCCCAGCATCTCCTAACAGGGCAAGTACTCCAGCCCACTACAAGGATAAGGACAGGGAGGAATCACTCACTGATTACTGTCATGGGCAAAACATCCTCAACTTGGGGAAATTACCTTATTTTATTGTCAATCAAATCAGAGTAGGATTATGAGAAATAAAGTAAAATCTTAAAATACTTTTACGTCCCACTCTCTTCTTCCTGGGCTCAGCTTCACTCTGCTTTCTCTACCTCCCTCCTGCCAGCAGCACAGGGGGATAGGGAATGCGGGCTGCAGTCAATGTGAGGTTCCTCCCATGGGAGACAGTCCTCTACAAACTTCTGCAATGTGAGTCCTTGCTACCAAAATCTTGCCATCCAGACCCAATATACTAGAGTACTCACACTTAAACACAGGGACAGTACTCTGTTACAAGCTGCTGATTGCACATTGGGGTGCTATAAACGTAATATCACTCTCATAAATGTACATATTAATTTTTTTTTAACTGCAAGGTATATAGCTAATTGCACCTTTTCACCCTGTGGTTTCTTTGTGGGATATGAAATATAAAATTGTTACAAAGCATCACTTTAGTTTGTAAACAGTAAAACCCTTTGGTTATCAGGCAACTATGAGCTTATATCCTATTTATTTACAGACCTGTTATTTCCTTACTTTACTTCCCCTGTCCCACCATCACATACATTCCTTTTAGATAGGAATATTAGCAACTTGTGATTCAGAGATATACCATGAGACTGAAATGTATTTGGTCTTTTTCAGCTACTAAGTAAACAGGCACCATATAAGGAGCTTGGATAGGAATGCTGCAGGATTGCTGCATGTCCAAACAAATTAGGACATTATAAACACAGGGAGTCCAAACAGTATCATTTCCTATCAAAAGTGTATTTTTTAAAGAACAGGGAAACCAACATTGTACTTTCTGTCCATATGGACAATGGTTATTTTAGTATAGATATATATTTTAGACATAACATTTTTCCATCCAGTGATTTTTTTCCAGTATTATACCATCCTTAACTGGAAGCCTAACAAAAAGCTTTCTGAGCTGAAAATTCTATCTAAGTGGTCTAAGTGAGCAGAACTCCACAGAGTAACAAAATATAAAAAAGTACTGACAATTTAAATATGTTGCTAATTCCACTGATTGTGTCCAAATTCCAAAACCAGCCCCTGATTATTACATTTAAACATTATCTTTTTTCCAGTACTTTGATTTGAGAAAAGAATATGTCAGGAGTTGCTCAGAACAGTGATTACAAGGTTACATATAGCAAGTTCTAACGTTATTATATTTTCTTGGAGAAACTGGAAACACGGGACAGAGGTGGGCAGCAAAGTAAAATGTGGACATAATCAGTCCACATTTGCTGTAAGGAAAGCAAAATATGTGCCTTTGCATTTCTACCACGTGAGAGAACATCAGCATAAATTAAATTGTTTAAACCAGTGAACAAATTTGAAGTGTAAATCCTACACTGAGTGTTGCCTGGACAGAGAGATTTCTCTGAACAATTTTTCCTGCGCTCTGTAGGCCTTGCTTGCCATGGAAGTGTCAAGTGTGTATTGTTTATACTTATAGACTGTGTGAAAATATGTGATGCTTATACTTGTTAGCTGTGTGTCTAATTATAAGGTTTAAGAACATAATATGTTTATAGAAAGAAAACCTTGAGAAACTGAAGATAATGAAACACCTGCAAATTTAGTAAAACCCTAAAAGCAGATTAATTAGAAAGAGGTTTCTATGCCAAGGATGATTTCAGATCGCGTGGACAGAACATCAGGTCCAATGAACTGGAGACATGAGACGCGTGCGCAGATTGAGCTATCCAATCACCTTGTTATAGGTATGTGCCCCAAACAAACTAAACTGTATAAAAGTTAACTGATTTAAATAATAAATTTGACATATTTGCCGACCATAATGGCCTGTGAGCATTATGTTCATGCCTCCCCATCGATAACTGAGAAAACTAGTACACTGGTCTAGGTCTTCAGCTGTCTCATTTACTTTGGACAAAGCTAAATTTTAGAGCATGTGTGCATGCATACCTGCATATGTTAAACATAAACGAAATATGATTCCCTACAACAATACTCATTAGTTCTGTGGTAAAAAGTTTGCTGAACTGTGAATGGAACTTGTGACATGTCTTCGTAGCTACTGCTTTCATTCACTTTTGGCTGGTTATTTGTGCTCATAAACGCCAGTACTTAATTTGGAATATTAGAGAGTAAAGAAAGACAAATTTTGTTCTCTTCCACATGGTCAGATTTCCATCTTATGATGGAAATTTTAATGGAGATTATGTAGGTTTTTGCAATGAGGGAAGGGAAGGCAAGGCAAGGCAAGGCAAGGCAAGGCAAGGCAAGGGAAGGCAAGGCAAGGCAAGGTAAGGCAAGGCAAGGCAAGGCAAGGCAAGGAAGGGAAGCAGATGGAGACTCAATAATACAGGGGTCTGAAAATGAGAAGGGAGATCTTGAGGAGGGAGGAATCCAATAAAGAGGAGATTGCCGAGTGAATGGGCAGCAGCTTACATAGAAAAGGATAATGGAAGATTAACTAGGGTGATTTAAAGTGTCCGGTGTTGTGTTAGTTTTATTAGAAGAAGCAGTTGTTGTACAGTTGTTATTATCTGGTCACAAAGAGAACACAGTCTTATGAAAAGTAAGTCATACATACAATTTCTAAACTAAAACATCAGAAAAGTACATAGTGGTGGCCTCTGTTGATTGAAGGGCATATTGAATGCTGGAAATTTTGATTTTTCGTCATATTCAATATGCTTGAATTCAGTGTGACTGACTATAACTGAGTAAATATTTGGTTTTCTTTGCAAAATCTACATTATTTCTACCCTATCAAAGTTGAATTAGTAATTTTACCACTTAATAACATTCTCTGCCCTTCCTTACCACATAACCAAATAGAGATAGATTTAATCACCTAGAATTTTTTTATGGAACCTAAATATAAATTTTAAAATTCCTATAGAGGCCAAATAGAGTACCACTAATAAACTAATGACTCGGTTAAAGAAAATCCAAAATATTTTCAGAATAATATTGTAAGACAGATCACTAAAAAACATTTTCATATAGTCAGGCCTCCAATGAAGACAAATAATGATTCTTCAGCCTATCCTTTCTAACCATATGGATTTTAAAAATTAGCTTAATGAAAACAGAAGGAAATTAACTTAAAACAAAATACAATTTATCCAAATTATAATACACTTTCTTTAAGTAAAAAGTTTATTCATGGGTGGTTTCTTTAGCTCAGCTCTTTAGTAACAGTGTAACAGATCAGTTTGTTAGTGAAATTTTTAAGTAGAACCTATAGAAGCATAGTTTCTTGGGAAAATTTATGTCTATTAAATAGATGCATAAATGTGATTTTAGGAAATAAGTAATAGTCACCCTGATATAGTTAATACTGCACTCAAAATGGGAACTGTAGTTTGACCTTGAGGCTACCTGGTACACCACAGCCTGTTCACAAAGAGCCAAACTAAGTCTTTGCCTTCACTCTGCCTGTTGCAAGCTCCATATCACATCCAGACATTGCATCTAAGAGTGGGTTAAAACAATGCCAGTGCCAATAGTTCAGCTCTCTAGGAGATCATAACCTGTCTAGGTTTGTAGATGTCAGGTTAGTAATGCTAAGAAAATTATTCAGTTCTCTAGTATAGGTACTGCCACTTTTCTAAAATCTGGTCTTGGGTATGACAGTTATTAATTGCACGAGGGAACCAAATGTTCAGATGTTTTGCTTGAGAATAGTCTAGTTATGTTACTTTTCCCTGAGACACTACCTTATGAGTAGCAGGTCTGGGTAAATTGTGTTTATCAGAATTATTACAGAATCATTCCTAATTGACATTAAAATGAAATTTAAAGAATTTTCATCAAGGTTAAAAGTTTTATAAATGTAGCTATGGATAAATTTTTTGTGGCACAGTTAGCTGGCTGTTTGCATATGAAAGAGAAACCTTTACCCAATGAAATTGTCAAAGCTTGCTGCCATTTAACATTTTGTAAAATCTACATTAGAAATCAGCATTATATTTTAAAATAACATTGTATGGTGTTATTGTTGCTTTGATAGGACATCCTCAGCATTTGGAAAAAAGTAGTTCTAGAGTATGAAAAAAGTAGAAACTGCACTTAAGAAAATTTAAATGCAAAATAATCAGTAACATCAATTCAGAATAGCTATTGCTACCCTTTTGTATCATCACGAGGTCAAACATCCCTTATGAGAATGTGTTCTTCAACCTTTTATTATTTTGATTCCTCAAATGTGCTGGATGAGTAGACAACATAGGACACTCTTACTTTATTCCCTATAGTCAAGCTTTATCGGGTTGTTTGCCAAATTATTATGTATAGAGAACTAATATCTAGATGCAAAGTAACAAGACTGCAAGGATTTAAAGCACAAGCTAGAAACTATGTGCATTACTGTTACTACTCATCTGGGATGTGACTACATGAAGATAAATAAAATTGCATATCTTTGGATAGGCTCAGACTACTTGTCTCAGTTACTGCGTCCCTTTCAAAATATCTATTAACCTCAAATCAATTAAAGAATAAATGAGCAGCTCGGTGATCTGTCTGCACACCTAATTGCTTGTCTGGTATGGAAGTTCTATCTTTAATATCTCTTCACTGCAAGAAAGCTAGTATCCCTTAGAGAGGGATGACTAATGCCTATTAGAAATATTTTAATGAACTTCTGAATTTTTGGGGGAGGTGTCATAGCTTAACGGCAGATTTTTGCTCACACAGCTGTCTGTGCACATTTTAGGTGCACTATTATCTCTTAAACTCACAGAGAGTAACAGCATGGTGCTAAGTATATTCACTGGCTTTGCAGGAGATTGAAGCTCAATTTTCTTTTCTGTTGGACTCATTATAAACTTAAACATTGTTCTTCTAGAAATGAGCCATAACTACCAAACTGGTTTGGAATCTGGTCCGTTTTCTGGAAGGTTTCATTTCAGAATTTGTTAAGAGTTCAAAACTGAAATGAGAGAAAATTAAAAAAAAAAAATATTTGACTTAGTTTCCTTTGTACTTACTTTTGACATAAACTAAGACAACAATTAAGATTCCACTCCTAAATCATGTTAAATTTACATTATTTCTCGCATGCAGGTCCAAGCAAAAGTATCTTAGACTTCAAACTTGCAACATGCACTAAGGTCAAAGCTAGATTAGATAACAAGAGCAACTGTCTGCTCTGCTCTTTACTGAGTCTGAATAATCCCCGACTTTAGGTTAATTGCTCTAAGGACTCAAATCTGAAAGGAACTTCCTATTCCTCTTTCTTACAGCATGTTCTTTTTCAAAAGAATTTCTAAGACAGTGTTAATGAATGGATTGTTTTAACAACAAAACACATCATCAGCTCCATTGGCCTATAATATGTCAGTAACAGCTGTGTAAAGATCAGTCTCTTGGGTAGAGAGCAGAACTTATATCTACATGACATGAAAGCATCAAAATCCACTGAGATCATTATATTTTAATAAGAGAGAAGCAGCAGCACCTTGTGGCATTTGTGTTTTTTCTGTGAAGATTCAGATGGCGATAACAGTGGAACCACTGAAAAGAAGAAAATGGAAAAGTAGCATTATTATGTTGTAATCTGGTGTCAGTAACTTAAGGTCAACAGTCGCAGAGCTCTGTTGCACCCTAAGTTTGATTCCAGAGAAAAAGGATCCTGATTTTGATTAGAGGTGAATGCTACGTGAATGTAAAGAAGACCATCCAGAGCTGAGCAGGAGTCTGTTGCCAGAGCCTGTGCTGGAAAGATATCATGAGTTAAAACAAAATAATCTGTGTGGAACTGTGATTCTCATTAAAGATGCACTGTCAGTCTGTAGAGGAAACCGAAATCCAAGCCGTTCATTCATGAGATTCTTCTTTATCCTGAAAAGTAAACTGTAACTCAAAGAGCACATAGATCCAATATATTATGAAAAAGAACACAGCAGAGAAAACATTTTATGAATCTTGGAAACTAGTCATTATTGCAGAAATTTGTTAAATTTCGTGATATAGCCCACAAAACCAACAGTTTAAAAATGTAGTATGGATATCACAAGCATAGAATAGGTACCACAAAGTGAATAAGACTACAAGATCCTATTCATGAACTCTTTTCTTTTCTTATTTCAAAGAAGCTAGAAGGAAAAATCTGTCCAGTATTTTAAATTTCTGAATCAAAGTTAAAATTCTTCCTTTTCTTCTCTCGTATCTAGCAGTTTACTGCAATGTAGAAATGTTCTGTCCCTATTTCTCAGATTTTTGCCTTTTCTCAGCTCTAAAAAGAGGTTTTAAAAGATCAAGTAAAAACTCTCAAATAGTCAGTAATGGAAAAGGGTATTTTTTGTTTTAGTTTGTTTTTTAAACAAGGATACCAAGGGTTTCTGATTCAAAGACTGAATGACATCTATCTGAAAAAAAGTGTGCTTGAAAGAGTATGTTAATTAAGGATATAATCCCTTCTTCTAGAAACCAGGAATGGACAGAAAGGAGGGGTTAGTCAAACCTACATGCTGACGAAATAATTGTGGGAAGGAATGGGACACAGAGGAAAGAACTGAGAAGAATGGAACTGGTGTCGGTGAATAGCTTTGAATTACTGTAAATTCTGTTAAGAATTTGTACAGGATGATAAGGAAGAAGGAAAAGAGATAGCTCAGCAGGAGACTATTGAAAGTGTTTTGTCTTTGAAAGAATAGATATTTGATTACAGGTAAGCACATGCCGATATCTTGTAGAATATGCTGATCGTGAACTGTTTCTTCATCCATTGTTTAAGAAGAGCATGTTGCTCTAATCCTTTCTCTGTACATCAGTTAGAAGACAAATAAAATATTCTGAATAATTTTCAGTTGAAAGTCAGACTAGCATAAAAAATCCTCCTACCTCCATTCCTCTTGAGAAAACCAGTTTCTGAAAGGCTTTCTACTTCTCTTTCTTTGTATGTGTTTGTTTGATAGAGTTTTATTTATTTTGGTGAAGTTAATGGCCCCTAGGGTCCCCCTGTTCTGCATGAAGCACACAGGATCAGCAACAGAAACACATGTTTTTCTACCCACATGAGTTCAATACTCCTAAATCTAATCACAGTAATACCAGGAGGCTGGTTGGAAACCACTGAGTAAATTTGAAGTGGCCTTAAGCACAAGAGCTCTGCAGGCTTTTCATTAGCACTTCATAGTAGGGGAAGTAGCAAGGCATTGTTTTCTTCACTCTATGTTAGAAGTTTAAGTTCTAGGGGTGGAGGATTTATCATCAGTGTTACTTAACAGATAGTGCTATATTCCTTTCAGAACTAGTACAGATGTAAATCCTTCTAGCACCCAGAAGAGAATAAGCTTTCTTTGTCATGACAGTATCAGTAAAAAAAAAACCAGAACATCTTTTCAGTTTACCTACAGTGTGCTGGTGGAGACATTCTGGAAACTATCTGCCTGGGCTTAGTAAATCAGGGTATCTCATAATACTTCACTGCAGTTTCATATATACTATTATTTTCTTATGTTGCTATATTTATTCTGGGAAAGATTCTTTCTGAAGCTGTATTTTGTGGAATATTTCCTCTCTTTTCCTCCATCTTATCTCTTTCCTTTCCTCTGGCTATGAACTCTTTGTGGGATTTAATCTCAGCAAGGTGAACAATCCCTTAATGATCTTCATGCTTTTTTTATTCAATGGCCTTAGCTGTGGCTGATAACAAGGTTTCTTTTTATTGGGCTTATTTTCTTTATGTGGACATTTTTCTGTAGAAAACTGTACCTAATGGATGGCTTCAACTGAATTGCCAAGGAGCCTTCAAAGGGTAACAAATTTGAGGCACTGGGCACTGTTAAACTAGATTAAAAATGAGTGATCTACAGCTGAAAGCTTAAACAACGAGAGCTCATTATTCTGCAAAATCCTTAAAATTATTTCTAAGCTTCCATGAACTGTACTTGTAGCTACTTTTTAGTACTTATTTTTACTTTTAGAACTTATAACTTTAAATAAATCATACCATTTCATGTTTCAGATCATTAGAAGATGGCATGAATTATTAGGAAATAAGTACAAAAATTACTTTACAAAACTCTTATTGTATACATAAGTTCTATTGTGACTGAGCTTATGTTACAAAATCTTTGTGAGTCAGAAGGCAATTTTTTATTTTTAGTGTCTTTAATATATATATATGAATGCAAATCAAGTATGATTTGTTGCTGAAGAATAACAAATAGTTAAATATTGCATGTGTTTATAGCACAATTTTGTCTCTATGTTTATAATTAGCAAGAAAAAAAATTGTGTATTATTTCTTACTAACTCGTGTTTTCTGCTCAGTAGTTGCATTGAAATTCTTGCCTTCCAGACAAGTTCAAAGAAGGAAAGGAATGTTCTTCAACAATAAAAATATTATAAATATTTCTCTGAAATAGGACAATTTTTGAGAACAGACTTGAGATCCTTATGATGTCACCAAGAACATCACTTTTTTATTCTGAGTGGATTTATTATCCATAAAGATACCAGACTGATGATACTGAAGATGAAATTACCTAATTCATTGACATATATGCTTCAACACTCACCTGCAAAAGCTTTCTCAAAGGGAGGGAAATAGTCAGATAGTCACTTTTGGCTGGACTCTATCATCTTTGATGAATGATATTTTACTGTAGAAGGACTCCACTGAGGTTAAATATAGTAAAAAGCTGCTAATTTAGAGGTAGAAGAACCTTTCTTTTAACTGTGTCAAATAGATGAAAACATGAAGGTACAAAGTGGGAACTTTTTACACATCATAAATTTTGAGGGAAAATCTGTAACGTGACAGTTGTTTATTTTGGTTGACACAGTCAAGAAAAGTTTCTTTCCACCATGAAAGGTCAGTTTTTAGAGTTAGATCTGGTTCAGGTTTTAGAGTGAAGTCCTTTCAGCAACCCTGACAGCTTGCTAAAATTGAGCCCTGTGGAACACCATTAGTGAGGGGTTGTGAGCCTGATCTAACCCCATTAGATACAACTCTTTGTGCCTGACAGGTGCTTACAGGTGCTTCTGAGTAGGATGAGGTCAAACCTTATGTGGTGATGCAGGAGAAGAGGAAGCACTATGTATGAAAATCCAGTAGGATTCAGCTGAATCTCAGCATAAACAACTGGCCAAGTACGACTTGCTGACCTTCTATAAGGACTGTCTCCAGCTCTCCACAAGACACTCTGGTATCTATGATTATAGGAGTGTACACCTTTAATAGCCTGTAGTTATTATTAATGACATCTTTCCTACATGTACTTCACACCATAATTAACTAAAAGAAATCAAAATAGTCTTTATTATATTGTTGGTTGTCTTGATTTTTTTTTCTTTTACATTTCATTAAATATTCACCAAATAACATTGCAGTTTCAGACTTGTTTTGTCCTTTGTGGTTTTGCTGTGTTTTCAGGTATCAGTGCAACTATTTTACAGGTTTCTCATTGGAGTTTAATTTTTTTCTGAAAGTAATGTGACATTTTTATTCTGCTTTCAACTGCCTGACTAGATGTTAGTTTGTAATTTTCTTTGTAAAATCTCATTGTTCAGAGCTGAGCATGACATTAAGGAAGCACATTCATAGGAATCCTCAAGTTGATGTATGTACTTCAGTTGATGTGTATGACATTTGAGGCAGGTTGCCTCATTGACTATTCTGTGGAAAGCACAAGAACTACCAGAAACTTTGTTAACTCAAAAGTTGTTTTAGTGCTGCTGATTTTTTGTATCTACTGAATTTCATGCAGAGATATAGAGACTAGCCCATGGACACTTGGTTGTCTTGCACATTTCAGTTTGGTTTCCCCACATGGTTTTTCATGACTGAAAGAGTTAAGGATTCAGACAGTTTATTTTGCAACAGTAGTCAGGTTTTGGAAATTTCAAAGACCATCAGAAGTTTCCCTATGTTTGCATAAAAGAAATTCTTGTAAAATAATTTCAAAATAAAAGATTTCTTTTAAACCTCAGGCAAACTCTGCTTGTATATGCAGAAACACAGAATATTGCACATCTAATACACATTACACTTTTACATGAAAATAATTTTCTGTGTAACCTACTAATTCATTGGGAACAGTAAAGTGATGTAGCAATGAATTCCGTGGCCTAATTAGATATTTCTCAACTTTTTCAGTTGCCATTGAATATCTTTTGCCTAACTGTTGCATGATAAGCTAAGTAGGAGAACTTGTGTGACTGCTTGATTACATAATTATGTAATATATGTACAGGTAACAAAAAGCTTATCATTACTTGTTTCCAAAGATAAACAGCTCAAATATTATTGTGTAAAAATTTTTTGGACCTGCAGGGGTCTAATTTATTTTCCTGGATTGCTTCTGTTTATATCCTGAATATGGAATGATCAGAAATATAAGTAGAATTTAATGAGAAAAAAAATCTTGTCATTTTTTTTCTTGTCGAAATAAACATTGCACAGCTGTGGGTAATTTAATATGCAACTTATGCACCTTGAACCATCTTATTTGTCTTCTACTAAAAGGAAGAAACATTCAGGTCTGAGTCAACGGGACCAGATCCATAAATAAGAGGAATAAGGTCTATCTTGCTGGAACAGAATCTTTTAATCACCTTACATATATAGAGACTGCCCTCAACAGGAGATCATCACTAAGAAACCCAATTTTAACATGCAATATTCTAGATCTCAGGGAATGTTAGACATGAAAATTTCAGTTAATGAAAGAACCTGTTCACTTTAGGTGAGGGGGTTTTTTTAATATACGTACATACTAAGAAGTAAAAGACCAAATGTTTTGAACACAATGTTTTTTGCTTCATTATTCTTTAGTAACATTAGACATTCCAAGACATAAGGGATAAATTTACACATTGAAGAGATATCCATATAACCACCTTCAGAATTCTAAACCTTCCAATCAACACATGGAAAATGACGGTGTTTGTTTTGCCTCATATTAACACAAAGCTATGAAAATAATGCTTGGGAAAACCAACAGTAGGTCATGGTCAAGGATTTTATTGTTCTTTTCATTCCTCTCTTCTATGCCAACCTTCAGAGGCTGTGATGGAAAGAAATGCTATTATAAGATCAACTTCCTAAGTGAATTTTTTGAGGTATGTATTACTACTTCTCTTTGGTAAAGTTTGGGGTTTTTAACATCTTCATTCATGATGCATTTTATGATAAGTTGTCAGTCATTTCTGTTTGTTTGGGTTTTTTTTCTATACCATCCACCAAAATCATGCTTGTACTTTTCAGATGGGAAAGAAATAAAGACAGATGTACAACTGTATGGAAGAATCTGTAATGAACTAGTACTGTAGGGTCCAAAACACTGACTGGCTCCCTACTATGCAAGATGATGCACAAACACACACAAAAAAGACAGGTCTGTCTCAGAAATCGTAGCATCACACCTGTATGCTTTGAAGGAAATAAGTATTGAAAGATAGGCAAGTTGAAATATTGTCCTATGCTAAGTCCTTGTTTTCTCATGTTAGAAGGCACTTGAGTTTGGTGGTCTAGGGAAAAAAAAAGGGTATTCAATAGAAATATTTTGGGATTTCTTGATTTCCAAAAAGAACATAGTTACCTTATCCTTGCCAAGTACTCCGACAAAATGCTCATCCTCTGCATGAGTGTACTGCAGTTCCTGCTCAGTGCACTTTCCACGTTATCATATTGGACTCTATGATCCCTGTGGATCCCTTCCAACTCAGAATATTCTGTGAAATCCGAAACAATTCTGTGAAATCAATTCTGTCTGATTCTAATACAGTATCGTGAATACAATTCGTGATAAAGGTTCTCCTGACCATAAATAACACAAGGAACATATTGCTTTTAGTTTTTTGCTGTCTCAAGTTAAGGCAGTACAACAAAATAATATCAGTCTGAAGAAAAATTTCTCTTCATTGAAGAGATGGAGCAGGCATTCAGTCTTCTCTCAGCTGTAATCGGAAACCTCACCTTCTCTCTCCAGAAAGCCAGAACATTCCTTGATCTGCCAGAATGATCCTGGTAACAAAGTGAGCAAGAGGCCTATTAAACACAAAATACATACATGGTATTTGTTCTCAGACAACTGCAAGAGCAGTGTAGGGAACAGAACAAAGGACTCTCTGTAACCTTTGTTGATCTCATCAAAGCTTTCAATACTGTGAGCAGAAAAGTTCTGGGGCAGATTTTGGAATGTTTAGGATGTCCTACAAGTTCCTTAAAATGATCATCTTACTTCATGAGGATCAGCACGGCCGAGTCAGATATGGCAATGCGCTTTCTGAGCCCTTTCTAATAACCAGTGGTGTGAAACAAGGCTGCGTTCTTGCACAAACCCTATTCATAATCTTTTTCAGCATGATGCTCCAAAGGGCCACAGCAGACCTTGATAAAGAAAATGGTATCTACAGTCAATACCATACTGATGGAAGCCTATTCAACCTAAGGTGACTGAAGGCCCACACCAAGATCATAAACCATCTTGTCCGTGAGCTGCTTTACACTGATGATTACGCCCTCATCGCCCACACAGAAGTTGCTCTGCAGCGTTTAACATCCTGCTTTGAAGAGGCTGTTGAGATTTTTGGGCTGGAAGTCAGCTTAAAGAAGACAGAAGGTCTCTATCAACCTGCACCTCAGGAAGTCTTCCATCATCCCCATATCACCATTGGCCAATCAGAGCTCAAATCAGTCCAGCAGTTTAATTACCTAGGTAACATCCTCTCCTCGGACGGTAAGATTGACGGAGAGATAGACAACAGGTTAGCAAAGGCATATAGTGCTTTCAGAAAACTCCATAAAATAGTTTGGCGAAATAAAAACCTGAAGAAAAGTACAAAGATCAGTGTTTACAGAGCCATTATACTGTCTACTCTTTTATATGGATCTGAATCATGGGTCATTTACCACCACCACCTGTGACTCTTAGAACGTTTCCATTAACTCTGCCTCCGTACAATCCTAAACATCCACTGGTCAGATTATGTGACTAACACGTCTGTTTTAGAACAAGCAGCAATCATAGAGAGGTGGTTTTGATTTTTTTCTAGAGCCTTAAATAGCCATGAAAAGGGGCAGAAGAGCAAAAGTAATGAAATTATTCCACCAAGCTAAATTAGCTATTCATGTATTTTGTATTAGCAGAAATCTGATGGAGAAACTGAATTCTTAAAGATATTTTTAAAGAAAGGAGCCTTGATTCCCCTTTGATTCAAATATATTAATAATGAAAACAAAGGAAAAAAAATTGAAACTGCTTTTCTAGGTTTACCTCTTCTCTCTGTCACCCAAGGGGTAGTGTGCATTTATTTTTTATTCCTCTGCTTAAATTTGAATTCTGGCCAAGGAGGTACTTAGGAGAATGGTGGCACTTTCCTCAGAATCCTACCCTCTTGCACCTTTTCCTCTGTCAGCCTATCTGAAGATATGTATTTATCTCTGAAAGGAAAATTATCTAATCCCACCATACACCATAAAGAGAGCTGGGAGGTGAATAAGTGACTGATAGATTTTTAATGTTACTTTACGTGGTAGATTCTTTGCTCTATAATCTTAAAATTTCGGAAATGTACAATTCCAACTGCTGCTTCATTTCAGAACTCCTTTGTTTAAATTTCTTACGTTTAATCACATGAAATGTGCTGAGCAAACACAGGAGTTATCCACTAACAACTTGGTTATTGACATCAGTAAACTTTCCCAACTATGGTTTTCACTCCTGTAGATTACTGTCAAAAATACTGCTAAGTGTAGTTGGAAGATATTTCCTTCCCCCTCTCTACTCAATGTTCTGAAAAAACATTCATAGTGCATTTTCCATAGCATTGCCACTATGGTTTGTATCTGCATTCAAATAACGATAAATAACAGCCATAATACAAATTTGGGCTGTTTATATCTTAATTCTTCCTCATTTTCTCTTTTTTCTTTTTTTTTTTTTTTTTTAAGTCATAAATAGAAACTCTGCTGGATGAATTGTCTTCTTTCCCATGTTTTTCTATTTTGAAGTCTGCTCTAGCACATAAATAAAGAAGTAACTATTAGATGGTGTCTTACAGACCTCCAGTAGTCCACAGGCCACAAGTTGCAAGAGACTGCACTAAAGTACTTAAGAAACATGTCAATCAATTGCCAACCCATTAGTAATTACTTTTAAGAACTCCCACGGGATGATAGAACATAGATGAGTGTAATCTCCTTGCAAAGGAAACCTCTGTGAACAGAACCATCTACATATTAATCCTGGATCCTATAAATATACCAGGGAAAATACTTATTAATCTGTAAGCATTCAACAAGTAACAAGGCGATAATAGAATAAACATCTTGCCAGACATTTGTACCAAAGTACATTTTCAGACCTAATCACCTTCTATGAGGTAGTAACTGAAGCAGAAAAACAGGAATGTAGCATCCTGGTTTAAACCCTGATAAGCATTTTTACACTGATTTGTATGACTTTGGTAAGAAATTGTAATAGAGATGAACCATAGTACAATAGAGTGGTTATAGGCAAGTTGAAACAGAACATACTAATAAAGATGTAGTACTAATTGAACATTTTTAAGGAGAATTCAAATGTCCTAAGTCCTATAAAATTAAATAATTTATTAATAATTTATTTTCAATGTAAGTGCAACCTTGGAACAAATCAATGAATGTTGGAATGAGAGAGTCAGTGCCCATCTCCATTTTGGAAGAGATCAATAAAGAGCACTGAGAGACATTAGAGATGATTTCTTAGTTCTGTTTACTTTTGCAGCAGACTTCAGGAAGCAGAATATCAAGTTCTAAGCACTACATGTTGCAAAACATAGAGAATATTATAGAACAAGAGAGAAGAGAAAATAAAATTATGAGCTTTACAAATAAGAGAAAGAAAATGGTGTCTTTGACAGACAGCTTTTGTTCAACTGAGGAAAGACATGCTGAGAATTTACCATTTATGAACATGCTGAGAAGTAACCATTTATGGAATTAAATTTGCCTTTTATGGACCTATGAAGGTTTCTTGTTCTGTCTATCTTTTGAAGACAGCATGAGAAATAAGCAACTCAATTTTCAGCAGAAGAGATTTTTTTAGAGGGCTTTTCAGTCTAAAAGTAGAGGTGAGTGCTGAGTGATGGAGGCTGTAAAATTCGTATCATTAAAATAAATACAGTTTAGACAGACATGAGACTAGGACAATCTATATATAATGGGTTCTGACACAGGATGGGAGAAGGAACCACAGAACTCTGTCAACCTCTGATTTACCTGTTTCACCCAGAATGACAATTTCCTAAGTATTTTTGTTAACTCCCTCTGAATACTAGCTAAAATTGTTGTTGTCTGCCTGTCTCACATAGCTATTTAGTTAGAAGTAAACCACTTACATTGTCTATCATATGTAAGTAGGGGAGAATAGAAAACCCTGCCTTTTACAAACTATATTTAATTTGAACATGTTGCTGATAATGGCCATAATTCAGTACTTTTCAATGGAATACCATTTATAAGTGTGGCATTTACAGATTTTAATATTGAGATGAACAAGTAACTACTGCAAATATTTTTTCAGCAAGTATGTAAGATACTGTATTACCCTTAGTACTCTGACCACCTCTTCTGAAAAAAGTTACCATCATTTGTGCTCAACAGGATGAGTAAACATCATCAAGGTTTCTTAGTGTAGTTAATTTTATTCTGAAACAAATTTACAACACTGATTTGTTTTAGAAATGTTTTATAGCCAGCCCATATACTGGAATTTGGTTCTGTCCAGTTTTGTAAAGTAGAAAACCATAGTCATCTGGCTTTACAGCTGCATGCCAGGTCTGGGAATTAAATGAGTAATTACACAAAATTAAATTGGATTCAATAAATGAATAGATATGTAGTCTGTTTATTTTACTTGACTGTAACAATGTGATATATAAGCTGCAAACATGATCAAATTTCTTATAATTCTTATACTTAGCTAATTAAGACTGCAGCTTTCCACTTATATTTTACAAAAATTTATTTGGTTTATTCAAAAATTGTGGATTTTTTTCATATTGTGTTAAAATATATCTACTATCTAACATATAGGGATATTCCTTGTAGGTCGAAAGAAATATACTTCTACTGACTACTTAACTCATTATTTGGATGTGAACTGGAGTGTAGAAAATGATTTTCTCTCCAAATCCATGATTTCCTTGCCACTCAGATCTTTTCTGAAGATTCTTTGGCAATAACATTAGCCAAAGAAATTAGATTTCAACAGTTTAAAGGGTGAGATTCAGCTCCAGATGAAGTCTCTTAAATTTAGGCATGAACAGTAGATGTCTATACAGAAAGCTAGATATTTAACCCCCTTATGTAGAAGCACTTTAAATCTTGCCTATTGGCAGGCAGATGACTTACTTCTTGAATGCCACTGACTGCTTTAACTATTTCTTTAGTTACTATTACAAGTTTCGTGTAGTTGTTCTACTGGCAAAAAAAAAGTGTAAGAAAGGATTAGTAGATAAATGTGAAATTCAAGAAAATAGTCTTCCCCATCTTTGTAAAGGGATATCATACTTGACAAACTAATTCGTTTCTTTCTGAGAGTCAGCACACAGACAAAAAAGATACAGTTTACTCAGATTTCCAAAAGACATTTGACAAGATTCCTCACTAGGCATTCTTCAAGAAAGCAGCCTACTGTGGAATAAAAAAAAAAAGGCCATTGCATGGAGGAATACCTCTTTAAAAAAAAAATCAACAAACCAGAAACAAAAGCAGGAGGTAATGGTCTATTTTCCCTGTGGAGTGTGATCATTAATGGAGAAAAGTTCAACAGAGTTCTGTACTGGTGCCTGTGTTATTCATATACACTCCAGGAAAAGCAGACAGTGAGGTGATAAAGTCTGCTAACAACATGGAATGTCTACAAAGCAATTCAATGCATATATATCTAAAGCAATGCCCTTAGGAAAAAAAATAATCCAAACTTTCCATACACCTTCATGGCTCTAAGTGAGCAATTAGAACTCAGGAAAGAGATCTTCATTTGTATTAAGCAACTGTGTGAAAACTTCAGCTCAATTATCAGTAGCAGAGCAAAACTAGACATTAGGAATCACTAGAAAAAGAACAGTGGGGTTTGGTTGGTTTTGTTTTTGTTTTTTTTTTTAAAGAGAAGACAACATGTCCCACTATTCAACCCCATGCCCCTATCTTGAATGATATATAGATATCTGACTCTCCTATTAAGGAGGACATATAGTAGTTTTAGACAGAAAATGCAGAGATAAAAGGGACAGGAATGATTTACTTTTAGACAGTAAGGAACCATTCCCCATGCAAGGAACCACGAAAGAGAAAGATATTATTCATTCTGCTAAATTGATACGGGGAGGAGATGGACAAGGAGACACAATAGAGATCTACATAGTCATAAATGACATGGAGAGTATGAATGGGGAAAGATTTGTCATTGCCTCTAAAAATATAAACATTAGGGACCATCAGATTAAACTGACAGTGATGCTCTCTGGCACAACTTACTTTGTATTTCAAGAAGCACCAAAGGCTTCTGAAAGCAATTTGAAACTCAGGGAAATTATTATGAAACTGATCCACTGAGGGCTATGAGACATGAAAACACACTTTGCTTATACAGTTCATGATCTGCAAATTTATGGGAATGTATTGAAGACCATTCCAGTAAAATATTTTTATTTTCACTAGTGTTTTCCTCACACTTTCACCTCTGCATCTATTAGCCATCATCACAGACCAGATACCAAATTTGACAAGCTTTAGATTTAATGACTCTTCCAATGCTTCCATCAGTGTATTTTTGAATATGATTTCCAGCTGTTTGTGAAATAACAGATTCTGCCATTTTCCTATATGTTCCTAGGCCTCTTGTGGTTTTATCAGCTCCTCGAAAGAAAAAATAAAATCATTACTACTAAAATTTTTAGGTGATTACTGCTGAAATTTTTAGATGAAATTTTTAGATTTTGAGTAAAATAGAAAGCTCTTATTTATACATACTGATTTGGATAGATTTATAAGCAGGGAAAAAAAACACATAAGGAACTCCTAAATGATAAAGATCTATATTTTAGAATAGGGTTTCAGTAAATTCTTTACCATTACTAGTCCTCCTGTAGTACAGTCAGGAGTTACAGGATTGTTAAAAAACGTACTTGATATCTTGATGTCTGTATGCAGATGGTCAGACAACATCATACTCTTAAAATACTTGGATCAATGAGTAATTAGCACAGCTCTACAGCCTCTGACTTCAGAGTCACGGTTCTGAGCCTCAGCACCAAGTCTAGACAGAAGTAGAGTCTACTATATCATTCTAATACTTTTCTCTGTTTTTTATGTCATGCCTGTTACCATGAGACAGAACACAGATAATGAAAAAATACTCACGCTTTCAAATTTGGCACTTTATACAGAATCCTTATATTTCAGCATCCTTACTGATTCCCAGATCTTTTTGTGTGATTTTTGTTTGTTTATTTGTTTTGGCTTTGTTTGTTGGTGGTTGTGTTTTGTTTGTTTGTTTTTTCCACTTATCAGACAGTTCACCAAAAATCCTCTTTGACCTAGAGATTTGGGAATCACTCTGACTTCTGTGTTGCAGTGTGTATGCATCTCTGACTAAATAGATCTCAGAGCGGGCTTTATCATAATAGCCTGTCAATCTTCAGACCTGAAATAATATTTTCTACTATGATTGTGTTTTGGATTATATTTTTTACTACAGTTACTGGTTTCTTTTTATCTCTTTTTCTACAGTGATGGGTTCAACTGTGCTCCTGATGTGCTCTTCTTCTTGAGTTTATTAAAACAAGAACATGATATTTCAGCTGATTTCTGCTTCTACTTTGTTACTTTAGCTCAATCATTTATTAATAAAGTATTTTTAGGTCTCTTACATTTGTATTAGAATGTTTTTGTTATAGTTCTGCATTGAAAACTCCTTTGATTTTTTCAGTGGGTTTACCATGTTTTCTCCCATAAAATGATAAAACAAACCCATTCTCTTTAGCACTCACCTCCTACTCTCTTTAGCACTCACATAATATCACAAAATACCCTGAATAGGTCAAAGGACAATTACTATGAGAATCAGGCCGTGACAAATCTTGCATGAAAACAGAAGACACAGAAAAGCAGATTAATTTTTGTTATATCCTTGGCATGAGATTAAACCTCTCTGAGACTGTGTGCAAGCTGGAGCTAAATTATTTGACATGCCTGCAATGTCCTGTGGCTACAAAATTTAGAAACATCAGAGGATGTTAGTACTCCAAATACTTTTGCCATGTAAATGTAGCTTATGATGAAGATCTAGTTCAGTATAAAAGTAAGTCTTGTTTTGAAAGGAATGGTGGTGTACACTATTGATTTTTGTCAACCTTCATTCTAATAAATATCTTCTACTTTTAGTCTCTATGCAAACTGCTTTTCAATTATATCCATCTATAATAAGTTGCAAGTTGGAGTATCCTCCACTGTTACACTCATCATACTAAAATTAAGGGTCTTAATCTTCATACGCAAAAAAAAAAATCATAAGCTAAGATAAAAAAGAAATTTCTGTTCTTGGTATTGTATTAGTACTATACAATCAAGAACACTGGTGAATGAACTCCTTCTTTAGGAAACACTCAATTTTGAGCTTTGCTGGGTACAAAAATATAGAGAACAATAATGCAGTTTTTATATTCTCAATAAGTCTTTTGATCATCAAGGAGAAATAGCTTCAAACTATTTTCCTTTGAATCCACTTTAGATTTCTTTGTTCAGTGTAAAAAAATAAAAATAAAATAAATTGAGGCTTACTAAAATAAAAATTAAGTGGTCAAAATTTTCTGGTTTGCTGTTTCTCTTGTGTACAGAGGATATAAAATGCCACTCATACAATTAACTTTTTCATGCAAGGGTGAAAACGGATACAAAAGGTGAAATACAGTGAAGGAGTGAACACATTACTTTCAAGTAACATAGCATGTTGTCTTCTGGAAATTATTCTGAAAACCATACTTCATGTATGACTCCTTGCTGTCTGATTTACAGTGCCACCATAACTCCTAATAAAGTGCCTGCCAGCCTTTTCAAGGGCAAAAGAAATCTATAATTAAAAGTTTTAAAGCAGTACATTATTTCCTTTCCTTATTTCTAGGGAACAGGAAAAGTCAGAGCAACAGTATTTTTACTGGAAACATTTTTAAATTTGACAACATGCTTCTGTGAATAAACATCCAGTTTATGTGGCAAAATTCTTCTTAAATCAAATATGAAACTCAACTTTTGTAGAAATGGAAAATCTGTGCTACTGACAAGCTGAAAGCATCTCAGTGTCTCTTGCATGAAAACTTTTTTTGACTTCAGGAAACTTGACATAATCTTTATTATGTAGTGTGCTATGCAGAATTATAAGCAACTTTCTTCATGCTCATATATGCAAAGAAATACAACTATGAATTATTGATTTGTTGATTGTAAAAATGGCTATACACATAAAAGTTTTCTGCAAAAGTGAATCTAAAACCAGAAAAAACTCTGCACGGTTCTGTAACCTCAAAGTATCCTATGCTGAATTGAAAAAGCCCCATTAATCTGTTTTTTGTAATAGTTTGTTGGATGTTTCCTGAGAGAAATTTGGATAAACCCTATCTTCTGACAAATGTAGGTCAGAGTTTGCTTCTTATCAAGCTGCAGTGATTTCTTTGATTTCACTGAAAGACTTCTGACATGTCACTTAATTTAAGCTTTTCCATAGATGAGTGCTTAGTCAATGTTCTGCTAAAAATTGGCTTCAAGCTAAAAAAATAAAAATATTTACATCCTGTCTCAATAGGAATTGCATGAATTGCAGTGAGAGTTCAAATCTGGGGGCGTGTCCCCAGTAAAAAAGTAGAAGTGGTAAATAGGCAGCATTGGAACTACTACTCATAGGCTTTTCATATCAACTGAATTTTCTTATTAATTTACAATGATTTTCTTATTACCCAGCTACTCTGGAACCAAGGAACAACAGGTTATTTCACACTCTCCTTCCTTTACTTGTACTGAAGAATAAACTTTGTGTTTTGAGTCTCTGGTTGACGATACCTAGGCAAATTCCAATTAAACTCCTTAATACTTCTGAACCTCACCACAAAATGACCTTTTCCTTCTGCTATTCAATGACAATATCAGCTGTTCCGTGACAATGGGAGTAAAATGCCATGAGCTGCATCCAAGGTCTGCCTCATATTCTGGGAAAATTCAGTCCTATAAAGTGAAGCCAACACATATAAAATTGTGGTCTTCTGTAGTAAAATAGTTATCAGTCTGTGGAGCTAATGTACACTTGTAGAGGAGATAGTGCCAGCAAGTGTCTATAATTTCAATTCTGTCATTTGCTTTATGCATCTATGATTATAATTTTGGAGTTGAATCTTACCTTTAAGCAATTTGCTAGTAAACATTGTTGCAAGCAGCAAGCATTAATGCATATGAGAGACCAAAATCATAAGTTCTTTAAATGATTTAAAGTTGATTCCCTTTGGGCCCCAAAATGTCTATATTCTTTGCACTTAACTTTTGCAAACCAGGTTCTCAGTAGGTGTCATAACTACCTCTACATCTAGCAAAACATTTTAGCTATTGACGTAGGCATCAGTTTTAGGGTTCATTTTATCATCTTTGTTATTGCATGACACTCTTCAATCCTGTTCTGGAAACCCCAACAAATTGGAATACAAAATTCTAGAGGTCTTCCATTAAAAACACAAAAATTGTGAAAAAGACAATTTTTACCTTATTTGGAACATTTCATAGGGAATATAAATCCTGAAGGAGATTTCCAAGAATTTTCTAGAGAATGGGGATAGAACATCTGTTGGAAGCAGCACCAGAACACCCTGTAGTTCAATGGCTCTGGCACAAGCATAGAAACCCAAGCTTCAAACCTCCACCCTCCTTTAATGGAGAAAGGATATGAACTCTTTTCAGGTGAGTGACCCACGGAGTCAAATTGGTAACTCCTGCATATGATGGACACTTTACCACTGTAAAGAGCTATTTCCTCACTGCTGCAGATGACCCTGGTTTAGATGAAGATTTACTGTACAAAACCATGCAATTATCACTGTCCTTTTATAAAGGTCGATGTAGGAATAATTTGTATAATAACTCCCAGGAATAACTCTTAGAAAGTAAGGAGACAGATTCAGGCTAAGTATCAAACCAAGCAGTAAAGCCAGAGAAGACTTAAAAGTCAACAGGCTTTAAAAGCTTATAATGGAAATAAAAAAGGGCAGTAATTACCAACTAAAAGCTTTACTGTCAGAGTTAGACTTTCATATACCTTATCCCTCTGGCATTAATCTTTCTGGAATGCTCATTGCAAAGAGTTAATATATTTGGTGTGAGTGCTACAGAATTTTTTTTTTTTAAATTCTAATTTTAAACAAAAAAGTATAATTACTACAGTTTCATCTCAATCAAAAGTTTAAGGACTTAAAAACTTCAGTGCCCCTCCCCTTTGAGATACACATCTGGAGAAATAGAAAACAGTTTTACGAAAGCTGAGCTTTATGCTAAGGAGAGAATGAAATTGTCGCAGTGTTTAATCAAAATCTACGTATTAACGTGGGAACATGGAACTTGACCTGTTAAGGAAGACATTGGTTTTGTTGCATACTCTTTGCAGGTACTGTGTCACCCATTGTTTTCATGTAGCACTCAAACTTTCACCATGTTCAGATTTTGTTTTTTTATGGTTCAGTAAATACCATATTGCCATTGCAAGTAAAAGGCTTCAGGCATTACACTATTTTTCCTTCCCGTAATTTTTCAAGACATCAAGGATAGAGTCTATTTGGTTTGTTATGAAATTGTTATGAGAATTTCCTGTGGGAATCAAGTAACAGGAACTTTGCACCTAGTGTCTCTTGTTACAATGCGGTATTTAAGGGAGTTTAACTTTCAGAGGACTTGAAAGTAAGGACAATAATCTCAGAATAAAAGCCTCAGGGTTGTAGACAATGCATTGATGGTCAGTTATCAGTCACTGAAAATGTACAACCTTGAGCTGGAAGAAATTGCCTGAAGAATAAGAGGGAGGGAGGAAGGAAGGAAAGCAGGCAGGCAGGCAAAAAAAAAGCAGCTGAGCAAACAGAATAACACAGCTGGTGAAGCCTGGATATGTAGCACCCTCCATCATCATGCACAGTGTATACCAGTAGCCAAACTACAGCCTAGACAAAGGTCCAAAGGCAAAAAACTCAAATAGTTTTATAAGTAAGAACTCAGCGCTCAGTGACAAAGGTTAATGTCACAGAATGATGGGGTGGTAGAAGCTGCAAGATTGCTGCCAGCACAAGAGTCTCAGTTCCTTCCAGTTATATCATGAGCTCTGACACTCTAACAGCCTTTTGACCTGCCAGAAGGTTGTCCAAGACTGCATATGGCAAACTGAATACGTTATGTGTCCCAGGGTATATTTTCTTAACAAAGGCAGTGCATTTTTCCTCACTAAGAAACCCTCTAACTTCTCAATAAATAAAGCTTTATGTATGTGACAAATAAACTTTAGTGCATGTAAATTCAGTTTGACCTCTTACTACTTCAGGTAACAGCTTGAAGGCATGTGGAATACCACTGATGGCATTTCTGTTTGAAGGAAAGGGAAAAAATAAATGCACAAAGACCTTTAAATCTGCATAAACTAGTCTTGAACATTTCAAGCCTTAGTGAGGCAGAAAAAAAGGTCCTCCTGTTTGTGAAACTTAGATTACCCACTCAGAAAACTACCACATGGTTTAGATAATCAATAATATGAATCATTATATAATGAGTTTATGTAATCAATTATACAAAATGTCCATAGAATAATAGATGTACAGGTAGATTAGGTGTGGAGCAACCATTGTTACTGATCAAATATGTAACAATAATAATGTGTTTAGACAACTATTTAAGATTTTAGAATGCTATAAAATTAATACTAAATTCCTATTCCACTAGTTTTAGATGTGCTTCTCCAAGGTAAATCTGGAAAGACATGGAAGTAAAAAGATATATCCAATATTAACTGGCGATTCTGAAGGATAGGTTCAGTATTGAAAAAGAGAATATTTTAGGGAAACACCTTCCCTTGGTGTAAGTGTTGAACAAGATGAAAGAAAAACAAATTTTTGCAACTATTGTCGCAAAGTTATTTAAAGAATGCAAAAAGAGGAATCTTATCCAAACTGTACGAAGATAAACAAAAGGTGTTACCCAGATTTACCAGAAAGAGGAAGCACACCTTAGTTTCATCTGGAAAGTCTGTAAATCTGATAGAAAATGATTTGTGATTTTTCTGAGGTTTTTGTTTATTTGTGTATTTGTGGGGTGAACAAACACTTCGCCCACAAAATAATTTTCCTTAGGATTCTACTCTTCCAAATTGGAACAGAATAAATTATTCAAAAGCAGTAATACATTTAAAGGTCAGTTTAAACTAAAAAATATGCAGAATGGCTGAATAACATTAATTAGTGTTATAACAACAAACGCAATTGAGTTTAGGTTTGGATGGAATTCAAAGGAAGGAATAATGAAAGGGAGTAGCAAAGAAGTAGCAAGTTGGCACTTATCAAACAGGAAAAAGATGATTGAATTTGTAGAGAAAATATCAGATAATTGATTGAATTTTATCCTAATTTCTATTTTACAGTGGAATGATATATTCTAAACGAGTCCCATATAATTTATTATATCACAAAACTGTCTTCTTGACTTGTTTTTGTAAGACATATTGTATGAGTCACTGTAAAGTGGACTCGATAATGGTCTGTAAAAATAATCTGGATTTAGTGGGGATTCAGGTACACACACAAATCTTACTTATCTCCATTTACTATGAGTCAGTGATGGATAAACCAAAGGTGTAAAATTTCTGATGCATTTGGAACTTTCAGATCAAGACTTTTCATATGGTGTGACCACAATGCATTTCTTGATATATATTTTAATAACCTATTCTACTCTACTTAAGACATAATTGTAGACATTGCCTGTTTGAGTTTAAATGTTGCTATCTTCTTCCTCTAGGCATGACATCCTTGTAATTCCACCAATAGTATGTTAATTTTTCAAGTTTTGTTATATAACCATTAACTGTGATTTTCTCCTTGTATCCTACCACCTCTTCAAAAAAGACTAAGGTTTTTACATGTCTAGGAAAATAAACACAAATCTGTTTAATGGCTGCTGAGATGTTTCCCTAGCCATTTATATACTTTGCATGAGATACATTTTCTGAAGATTCCAAAATATAAATAAATAAATAAATTTAGACTAAATTAGACTTCAGTATGAAAAAAAAAATTAAAATCTAGACTTTAGTTTCCTCCCTACATTTTCAGATTAATTAAAGTATCTGGTAATATCTTTTTGATGTTCTGATACTTTGATTTTGTTTTATGTATTTTGATATGCCTTTCACAAGAACCATAAAGCCAATACCCAATGGATAGCATAAAGTCTCCATTGTGAGGTATCAAAACATCCAGGAAGATAATGTCAACCATTGAGGAAGCAAAAACAGTTTCAGTTTCAGAGTATAATTCTGAGCTGATTATGAATGTGGTTTAAAAAAAAAAAATCAGCCTCTGCTCCATTAATGAGGATGCTGAGGCTGGAACTGTCATAAATGGTGCCACTTCTTTCCTTGTTCTTTTATTAATTTATATCCTAAACCAGACATCCTGACACTTTGAAACTGGAGCCTGCAATACTTGAATAAACATTGTGTCAGATCTCCCAAAATTGCACTTTGTATACACAAGCTGATATTTGTGTTACTGAAGTTGAGTTAAAAGCAACCTATTTGAATGCTTCTTCTGATAGCTGATGTTTCAACAGCCAAATGCAGTAAACAAATAAAAGAAAAACATGAATGGAAAGATAAACCAGCTTTCTACATCTAGACCAGTAAAAGTCCGTGTGGTTGATCTAGGAGTCATTAGCATGAAAATAACCACTGCAATAACTTGTCTCTGGTGAGAGGGAATTTGTGCCAGTCCTAAAATCTTGGCTTTCTATGTTACATGCAATGACTGATTGTCTCCACTGATTGTGTTGAACACTAGTCTGGCAGCCTCAGATGTCAAATGTTTTATGTCATTCACTGATATACTGACTTCAGATGTCACAATAGCTGCAACAAGTAACTTAAGTGAATTTAATGTATCCAAACAGCGAATATGAATGAAAATATTGTTGGATGAGTATCTTATTTCTTCTGCATAAAATAAAAAAACCCTACATGTCAATATCACTTGTTAGACTTAATATCAAGGTAAGAACTGACTTCATCATCAGGTACCACAAGATTTTCTTTCCTCAGCAATCAAAATTTGTTGTCATTCTTCTCATTTAAGCATATTCTCCTTCTGAGAAAAACCCTTTTGTGATAATATTGTGACAAAGCTCAACACAACCCTATATCCATCCAACTGTTATTCTCTTCCAGTGAGGGCTGTTAGGCAATGGTGTGCATAAAGGGGATTTTTTTGCTAAAATCCATTGTCATTTGTGCAGTTGAGTGTCCAGTTAAATCAAGGACTTACTATATATTGGATTGAACCTTGAGCAGTTAATTCTTTGACAGCTACCAACTCTTCAGGCTGTTTGTGCAAAAAGCTCAGTACAGAGACCAGAGCATCCTGCTAAAGAATTCAGGAGAATTTCTGATACAAACTTCAGGATTTGAAATCTTGGTGCCTTGTAATAGGTGAAAATAACTGAACAAAATCCTTGGATGACAAGGCATATTGATACAGAATCATCTTTTATTTATGTTTCTCTCTTCTGACTAAAATGGAACTGATTTAAGGAAAACAACTGGCAGAGGGGTTATTTTGTAACCTTTTCTATATGGTTCTTCCAAGTTGCAGACCATAACAGAAGCTCTTCTCATTTGGCTGGCATTTTTTTCTGAAATCAATAAAGCTTGCAACTAACTGACATCTTGAAAAAATGAGCAACATTTTCTTAATCTGTTTATATATCCTATCATGACTTGTAACTAAACTCCATAAACTCCATGCAGAGATAGAGCCAGGTTATGTAAGTTTTAAATAATTTCCTTCTTCCCTTTCTCCTTGTTTTTTCTTTTTTTTTTTTTAGGTTCTATAGAGGAAGTGTTAGTGCCAATAGAAGTCTAAGCCTTTGTTTAAGCATTTTACCAGTGAGAAGCATTCAGATCAACCCATTTCACATTTTTTTTTATTAATAGCTTCTGCTTACTTCAGTAAGGTGTCATTATTTATCTTTGTCAATGACTGTGACATACGGTTAAGTCTCACAGGCACCAAATGGCTAAGCTAAAGGCTAAAGGTTCAGCTCCAGAGGGAGTAGAAAATCAACATGAGTGATGCAGATGGCTCATTCATGGCACTAATTATCTTTTGTAAAAGATATCACTAAAGGCAAAATGGAAACTAAAACAAAAAGAATTTAAATAGAATCTTACATTTGTCTTCTTTTGAGAAGACAAGTGACTTTTTGGTGTGCCTCAGGGCCCACTGCAGCAGCAGCAGCAAGAAGGCTGGTTATAGCACATTTTGATTCTAGGTACACTATTGTTCAGATGTATCTGTGTCTAGGTCATTTTGGACAGGGTCTTTGATAGTGGTACAGAACAAAAATGAAACTCAAGACTCTCTGTGTCTGCTGAACTGCCATGGGATGTTAATTACAGATTACAACTGTGCTATATTACCTGTGGCTCCCTTTTGGCAGCTGCTACTAAATGAATACAAATATGTTTGATAATGGATCTGGTCCCTGATGTAGAGTTGTTTAGATGGCTCCTAACTCCTATATGTTACAAAGTATCTTAGTATAGTATTTATGAAATTATTGTTTGTTTTGTAGTGTTTTTAGAGACAGATGTTTGGTCTGTATTGGGTAAAGAGTTTCTAGCAACAGTATTATCATATAATCATTGGATGTGTGCTCTGTTGCAAAGATACTGATCATCGTATTTTATAATTGGAGTGGAGTTGAGCTTTGTATCTCTGCAGGATGCAAAGTATGCTCTCATTTCTGTGAATTTTTGTACTAATTGGGGCTTAAAATGGTGCTTTCTTTGATGCCCGATGACTTATTTCACACGGAAAAATCTCCATTTTTGGTTTTAGACTTACTATAACCTACTGAGAAGATGTCCCCACATACATCATATATTTTACTAAAATATTATCAGCAATGAAATCTGAATGGAATAATTTGAACAAAGTATCACTATTAGAAGAAGTACAACTGAATTACTGGATTCATTTGCCTAAGCAGGGCTAATTAGAATGGACAAATCACTACTCTAAAATGACTATACCCCTCAAGCTAATACCTCTGCAGAGACCTGGTATCTCACTCAGAGCCTGCTTGGGAATCTCTAATATTGGTAGATTGCACTATGTCCAAAAAAAATCCCAACACCTATAAAGACTATAATGAACCATATTCTCATTCATACTGCTGTTCCTTAAGTACCCACTGAGCTACAAAAAAGGTCATAAAACCTACATCTTCTAATAAAAAGGCTTCAAGGAGTAAAATCAGGACCCAATTGACCATTATGCTTAATCATCATCTTCCCTCACATTATTTTGGATCACTGCAGCTCTCTGAGACAAATGTACCCCAAATGAAGCTAATCCTAAGCAATGAAGACACAAGCCAATGCATGTTCCTTGGTCTGACAACTGGCTGTCTCGTCAGAAATATCCACATAGCTTCTAATTGCTTCTGCTGGCATTTGTATCCCTAATCACTCAAACTGTAAACAGATGCAAAGGCAATACAATTTTATTTGCACTTGTCTTTTTAGAAGGATGTGGTGAGTTTTTGGCAACCCGTATACATGATACCATATAAAAACTGATGAAGGTGAAGATCTTTCCCTTTAATTATGTTATATTCTGTTATTATTTCCTTTTGTTTAAAGCAGAAAGTAATTTAGCAGAAAACATATGGTTTCTTTTACTACATGAAGAAATACACCATCTGGAAACCCCTCAGAACAGGTTCTTAGAAACTACCTTACATTCATAATTTTGTTAATAAAGCAATTTTGTTTGCTTTAATGAATAACTAGCAATAGCATGACTTAATGTTGTCTTCCAGTTAAAATTCCAGTTAACTCTTAATATGGGTTACATTGATAAGTTACCATTGCTAATATGGTCTCCCGTGCACTGGGCCATAATTTTCTTTACCTACATGTTTAATTTTCTCAGTCTGTTTAAGTTTCATGCCCTTAAGGTTTACAGATCTTAACTAACAGATCTATGAATTAGTATTCAATTTAAGATTAGACATTTGCATTTAGATGTTCATGTGTAGGTGTGTTTGTGTGCACTGAATATCTAAGCTCTTGTTTTCAGTCAGTGGAAAGCTGGTCAATACAATCAATAGAACCTAGGCAATGATTTGGGCAGAAATTGAAATTCTAGAACTAGAAATACTACTTCAAAAAAGGAAAAAAACATTACTATGAAGGTGGTCAGACACTGGATCAGGTAGGTTGTGGAGTCCCCATCTAAGAGTTTAAATCTGACCGGACGTACACCTGAACATTCTGTGCTAGGTGATCTTCATCAGCACAGAAGCTTGGACTAGGTGATTTCCAGAGGTCCCTTCCCACCTCAGCTGTTCTGGAATTTTTTGATTGAACCTTGCCAGAAAACGTCAGTCTCCTCCCTCCCTGTTGTTGAATTCACGGAGGCAGAGAGGAGGCAGTACTGGGAAAATGAAAGAGGAGCCTTATGTTACAGGCATTTATATGGGAATATGGAGGTTTTGTTCTGCTACTAACCCACTTAAGCAATTATTTTTAAAGCACCGTATTTCCTGGAGTAGACCTAATGCAAAGTTACATAAGGATTTTACTCTCCAGCCCCAACCTATCATGTCACCATCCGCACACTTGTCATGACACCATTACACTACTCAGGGAGCAGTTGTTCAGTCTCTTACATGATTGAACATGACCATGTTTTAGACACTGACTGTCTCTATCCTATTAAACATGCTTACATTTGTTGGACACCTGGAAAAACCAGGACAATGGAGAAGAGTGCAAGTTATATGAATTATATAGTGCATACACAAATGACAGTGCATTTCTGCTCTGAAATAAATGCAGAAATACTCCGAGCAGTAGACATCACAACAGCTTCAGCCATCCCTTTACTAAAGGTAGGACCAAAGCGTAGAAAGTCAGAGAAGCTTTTTAAGAAGAATTTATAACTATTACAGTCAGATTTGGAATCAAGGCAACAGTAAAAGAAGAGGGATATGTTAAAATTATCATGTAAGAAATTAGAATACCCCTGGACTATCTATTGTTTGAGGAGCTTTTGGTTACTTAGTATTTGTCTTTTTTGTTTGTTTGGGGTTTTTTTTGGGGGGGTTGTTTGTTTGTTTGTTTTTAATTATTTTTGTTTTGGTATAGATGGAATTATTTTTGATGGATTAAAGTGTTTAGCCTGTGGCAATTTATAGCTTTGAGCTGCATCAAGAGACAACTCTGTACTGAGCACTCTCAGCTTTTAATTCTGCTTATTAAAATAACTTTTAATATGAAACAAAAATGGACCTAATTTAGGAATCTCTAACTGGCATTTCATAAGGAAATATCTACCAGCTTCTGGAAGAGATGTGAAAGTGCACAGAATGCAATTAATCACCCTGTTTCTTTTACTGTTGGATTCTGCAGCAGCAGCCGAACAAAAGCAGTTCTCTTATTCACATTTTGAACGCTGCCAGTGTCAATATGTTGGAAGAGGAGAAAGGTATGTTCTTTTCAGGTCTAATTTTGAAAGCCTAACAGGCTGAATTTGCTGCAGAGGATTGCAGTGCTTGCTTGTGTCTTAAAGGACAGAAGTCTGAAGTTAAGTCTGTAAAACAGATCTCTGATCTGAACTTCCAATCTTTTGCTAAAAAGGTAGAAGAGAAAAAAAAAAGATATGTTGCAGGGTACATCTATGTCAGAATTTTAGGTCAGACCAGTAGAGTGCTTTTGAAGGAAATCTCCTGATGGTACCCATTCATAATGTTTGAATTTATATCTTCAAGTGATTTTTGAGCTAATAAATTAGATTTATTTATAATAAGACTAACCTAGAAGATTCACTCTGGGATTACATCTACATCAAACAACTACCAGGCATTTAGTGTGCAGTACTAGAGAGGAGGCTGTCTGAAATAAAATGGAGCACTACTGAGTCCTCAGAAAACTTTTGAACTGTTATGACTGCACTACACTACTTACTAGTGTAGATTAGCCCCTTCTTAAAAGGGCCATTTATGTGTCACGGTCTCATTACCACCTACACAACGTTCTGCTACATGTAGTTATGTTAATGACAGCTGAAATGCCATTTGACACTTGAGGAGAGGTTTTCTGGGCTTTTGCAGAGGTTTTTTAATTTTTTTTTTCCCCCAGGAAAAAAAGACACCTGCCACTAAGATTCTGCAAAGGAGTAACAAGAGTATCTTTAGGAGAGAAAGCTGCAAAATGTGACGAGACAAGCTTCTAAGTTACCTGTCATAAAAAACTTAGATATGATTAATTAGAATAGATTGTCCTTAGTATAAAATTTCCATTACTTTCAGTATAAAAAGGACTGGGGTATTAACGATTTTGTGAATATTTGTGATGAATTCGGCCTATCCCTTAAGCAAACCAGCAGTGCTTTGGTGCTCGCTCCAAAGGAGATAAAGGCCTAAGTTGTAGCTGGGCCAAAGACTCCTCCAGGGAACCCACAAATGAGTAGAGTGACCCAGTGGGCACTGATGCATATGAGCTGGGAACACCAATCATGGTTTTTCCAAGACTCATGTATCAAGAAACACAGAAAGTTGTGGGTGTAAGGAGTGTCATCCTTGCCTTCCCATTTTATGCAATTTGACTATGAGCCAACCACTTTATTCCATAAATATGACAGCCTAAGCGAGCCTTCTTTGAGCCCTCCCTGCTAGGCAGTGTGGCTGCATGATAGTGATCTCCTCTTGAGGTGAGACACCTCTCAAGGTTTCTCCTCAAGGCGGGGAGACCTTCTACTAATGACAGACTTCTTTTGATGAGTCTAATTCAAGTTCTCTCTAAATTGCAAGAAGATTTCCTGAAGTGCTTCTCAACAGGAAGATGAGTCTTCACTTGAGCACAGATGCCTCACAAGGTTTGAAAGATCCCTTATTCACAATAGATCCTCAATAAGCAGCGGATAGAATGCTGAATGAACTAAATCCATGTAGTCGATTCTGTTAGACATAAATTGTTGTCTAAGTCTGAGATTAAGATTGGACCTAGCTACACCTAAGTTCCATCAGGAATTTAGAAAACAAGGGTGTCAACTCTGAACTTTGTCACTTATCTGGAGATTCTCCCTTATCTTTTTGCATCTCTGATCTCTCTCTCCAGTGCAAGTCATTCTAATTTGATTCCTTTGTATGTTTCTTCCATGTGGTAAGTAACGCTGTAAGTAACTAACAATTTGTTGTACAAGAAGCTCAACATGACCCAGCAATGTGTGCTCACAGCCCAGAAAGCCAATTGCATCCTGGGCTGCTTCAAAAGCAGCATGGCCAGCAGGTTGAGGGAGGTGATTTTTCCCCTCTAGTCTGTCCTTATGAGAGCCCACCTGGAGTGCTGTTTCCACCTCTGGGACCCCAGCGTAAGAACGATGTGGATCTGTTGAACTGAGATCAAATGAGGGCCATGAAGACAAATGGAGAGCTGAAACACAAATAGTTACCCACAAAAAATTCAGTCCTTTTCTTCTTAAACACAATTGAAAACATTATATTCTCTGTTCACGTTTGTCTTTGTAGTTAGCTGTGTTAAAAAATAAATCCATAGACAAAGTATTTTTTTCTCTTAATTTGATTATTTGCTTGTACCTATTTATCTACTTTTGAATACAGAACACAATACAGAACTTGAATTTTTGGGGCTAAATTTTACCTTTCCTTTTACTCAGTTCCAAGGATTATATGCTTAGAAACTATAACTAATGGACCAAAACAACAATGATGAAGTATTGGAGGGAGGCAGCAGAAAAGGACAGGGGGATAAAAAAAAAGTTTAAAAAGTGCCGAACATTACCTTGATATTGGTATCAAAAAGAAGGGATAAGAAGGTTTGTTCTCCTAGTAAGCTGTCATCTGCTCAGAGGTGAGAGTATGTAAAACAGAACTGTTATAGATGAAATTATATATGAAAAAAGATATTTAGAACACAACATCAATGACAATTAAAAAAGAAAAAGCAATACACAAATAGTGCTGCAGGAAAAATGAAAAGAAAAAACTACGTAAACAACTGTTTCCTCAAAGATAAGCAGACTAAATGACAGAAAGACAAATGCACAAAAAATATGAAAGGAAAAGGTCTATAAAAATACCAGTTTAAAAATAAAGCAGTATGTATAACTATAATAAGATTAATACTTCTGGGAGGCAAAAAATATATCACCTGCCTTTCTGTTTTGTTATCTGGTACTTCAGTTGAGCATGGCAGTATTGAAAAAGATGCAAAGACCCCTCAACAAGGCAATCAGTGTGATTGCTTTTGTGGTTTGTAAAACAATTTCCTAAATACATTTTGATATGAAGACAGATGATATCTGAACAAGGGTGGTTCTCATTTAGGACTTGGGACAGTTGTGCCCTCTTGGCACAATGGTTCTAATTACAAGACCCAACCCAAACCATTTGTGGGTTCCCTATTTGTAAGACTTATTTTTTTGTCAGGAAATCAATTGTTGTGCTGACAGAAGGTCATATATGTTCCAGAATATCATATATAGCTTTATAAGACATGAATAGATATGTGTGAAACAGGTTTTTGAGCAAGGTGGAACTTTTTACCTGATTCAAGTAGAGCTAATTTTATATTCTTTGCGTTCGACATATAACTTAATAGTGTTCTTGCAGATAAAAAGCTTAAAAAAGATAAATCTAGTCATGGTAATGCATCTACAGAAGCAAGTGTTACATTTGGAGCAACTTTGAATTTCATCTTTCTTTAATGCATAAGACTAAAAGGCAGGGTTTAAGCTTCCATGATATACAACTTTGAAATATTAGTTTTCCTGCTGTGATACTTGCATTAAGCTTTCCTTGAAGATTTGTTACAAGGCCAAAAACATTTCTGCAAAAAGAAATTCCTGTGTCTGAACTCTGGTGGTTGGTTTCTCTAGTTTATCTTACTTATAATTATATTGCTATACTGTAAGAAAGTGAAAGGGGATTAAACAAATATTTGATGTAGAAAAGTCAAACATGAAGCTCAGTGAGGTCCCCCAAGCTGTGGTAGACAACAGTACCTGAAACATGCCTTCACAAGTGTTACTTTGTGTAATTTTATCCTCTGATGAAACATCCACAACAGTCTATTGATTGTATTTACTCTGCCACACCTGTGTTAATGTATATGCCTATGAGACCTCATCTTCCCTGATCTGAGTGTGATGAAAACACTTAAACATGGAGTTTCTCAGTCTTCTCCTTATTCTGCCCACATCAGTAAGGTCTATAGTCTCAACAGAGTGATCAGTGTGGAATTAAGCGTAACTACAGGAACCTTTAAGAGACATTAACTTAAGAATGGATCCTAGGACTGGATCCATTGAGTAGGGTGGATAGATAGAGGAACTAATCTAAAGTATGAAATGGTAGATAGAAAAACCTCAAAGAAAACCTTTTCAGGGGGGAAAAAATGAATTTTATATTGAAGTTCAATTGTTCATTTTGCTTTCTTAACCACATGTGTTAATAAAGGCCATAAAACAATCCATCCAGAATACACTGCATCTGTTGATAACCTTTAAATAAGACCGCTGAGAGGAGATTTATTGGGAAAGTTTCTATTCAGTTTTTACTTGGACTGCTTCTATTTATTTTCTGTAAATAAACTAGCAAAACAGGAAAATAATTCAAATATATATTCTGAAGAGAGTATCGAGAGAATTTTAAGTACGTTCTTTCAGAATAATAATGCACAGAATATTTTTAATGTACTAAGGCAAATATTTACCTGAGAAATGCAACTGTAAGTATTGTGAATTTTAGATTGGGTGTAGGGATATATCAACATGTCTAAACATGTCAAAAAACAGATGAAATTTGAATTTCTGAATTAGCTAAAAACCAGTAAATGATACATGAATATTCATAAATATGAAAATCTCTACACTGTAATGCTATTTGTTCAAGATATTCAGTGAATTATTTTGAATAACAAAAAAAAACCGTGGAAATCTTCATGTGTTTCCTAGTAATTCACACTACAAAAACAAGTAAATTCCATCAATGACTCACAATGAATAGTTCACTATGCTGTTTATTAGCCTGTTGAACTCTGCAGATACCTAATATGGCTGTGAATAAACATTCATGTGTTTGTGTGTATAACTGCTTATTTTATATTCATTTTCTATTTAACTTTTACCAAATCAAACTTTTAGTCAGTGAACTTTTTCCTATCCATGCAAAGTTATGCTCTTGCTTGAGCAGGCTTTTACTCTAGCTGGTTTTGGAGAGCACTAGATATCCAGCATGGTATGTCTTAGTCCATCAACTTTGTGATTGCTTATATAAATTGGCTATATAAGAAAATTAGGATTCTATTTATTTTAGAAATTGTTTGCTATTTGAAGAGACAATAATGCCTAAATATTGATGCCTAAAGGAAATATTAGGTCCCACCCAGAAGGTTTACTAGGCACAGAGAAGGAAGCCATTTTTTTTACAGTTGCCCAGCAAAGCTGACTCATCCCCTTGTTTTGTTTTTTTTTAACTTGAGCACAACATAAAATCAATCTCTGTGTGGAGATGAGAGCAAGAAATACTACTAAGTAGAAGAAGAAATTTTAGATACCCTTAATATGTAGTAAAGAATGGTTATAAATGTCAGTGAAATTCTTCTTGCCTGCCCAAGAGGTTGTCTGGGGTCTGAATGATCTTAGCAGCCCCCTATGGGAACCTAGTGATTTTAGTATGCTTGTTCTGCTGGAAAAGATAAACAGCATCTCATCTGAAGAGGAACATAGTGCCACTAGTAGGCTGAAAGACATGCAAGACTTCTCTAAAAAAATATTAAACTGATTGAGATACTTAGATTGAGATAAAGATGACTGAGATATAGCAGAAGTCTATAAAAGTAATATGGAATGGGTTAGTTGTATTTTGATTTTGATGACATGGAAATGGGAGAACATCAAATGGAATGACAAAGAAAATTTTCTGAAATACTCAAAAGAAGTACCTTTTCCATTCAGTGCTTAAACATGTTGCTGAAGCTGTGGCTATGGAATGTTTTGAATGCCAAGAGTATAAACAGATTCAAAAGTTGATTCGGCAAAACAATGGAGAAAAGCTCCACCAAGTACTACTAAACATGGTGGTCTGATTACAGCCTCTGGCTTTAGTTCAGGAGGTCTCTGAACCAGAGAGAGCCTGAAACTGCAAGAACATAAGAAGGAAAGTACTACTCTGTGTGTATCCTGCTCTTATACTCATTCCCTGAACATCTGTTGCTGGCCCCCATTAAAGGTGAGCCTCTAGTCTGATTTAGCACTGCAGTTCTCAAACGGAGACGGTGGTGGTGGAGGGAGAGAAAGGGGGTGTGGGCACCTTTGGGTACTATTTTGATGACATTTACTGCCTGGAATTAAAAACTAATTAAAAAAAATATTAAAATTCAGCATGCTGACTCTAATTCCTTTTAATACAAACCATTTAAAAAAGCAGTTGTGTGACAGTTCTATTTCATTCTAAGCAGGGAAACTTCAAAGAAAAGTGACAAAAAGGATATCAGAATGGAGATTACCTTTAATTCCTTCAAAGAAAGGAAGGAATGAATTTGGGTCTCTTATTGTTTGGATAGAGTCTCTAATCAGGGAAGTAACAGTGGAAAAAGTGTCAGGTATAGTGAGCGCAAGGCTTGCTATAATACGTGTCATGATTCACAGCTACATTGTGGACCCCAAGAGGACAACTGAAGAAGTCAGGACTGCTCAGATGCCAGATTTCACTTTCCTGGAAAATGTCATTGTTGACAGCAGTCCTTTACACACTTGAAGTGCCTTCAAGGTTAGGCATTGATGTGAACAGAACTCCACTTTTTAATGCACAAGTGAAGGCTATAAAGCTAACATACACCACTCACATGTAGGAGAGGGCCTGGGTGACAGCAATGCCTTAGCTCCCTCAGTCTTTACCCCCAAACACCACCTGAAAGCTGTCTGAACTCAGATGCTTCCATTTTGAGCTCAGAGGCTTTAAATAAAAGTTTGCTGTTGCTGTTTCTTTGCAAAACCAAACCCAAGTAATTACCAGAATAAAGCCCCTCCTACTAACCCAGTAAAGTACAGTTATGCATTAATAAAAGAGAACAAACAAAAGGAATTGAAAAGCATTGCACCTCATGCCTAAGATCTTTTATTCAAGAATTGTTATAAATTTCTTGACCTTTCAAGTTATAATCTTTTTGTATCCAGAGTGGAAGCTATTTTTATATCACTACAAACAAATTTATATCACTGAAAGGTAGATCAGTGGCTCTCAGTCTCCAATGTATCAGGATGACACTTCAAAGATGTGATTTCTGCCCATCAGATCATATCCCCATGTAGCTGGTAATATGACTTGACATTCTATAAACTTGTCCATCAACCTTCACATCCTACAACAGAGAAGCTCCAACTGCATCATCACTATTCATTTGGTCGTTGGTGGTTGCTTCTTAAAAACGAAGGTACATAAGATTTTCTTCAATTGGTCAAGGTAAAGAAGTCCTGAGAGAAAATATCTGTTGGAGATGCACCTGGGTAGACAAACGCTGCTTAGTGAAAGAGCTCCAGGAGGAGGTGAATAGTTTGAAGAGTATCAGGGAGTGAGAGACATACTGCTGGAATCAAACTCTTCCTTCCCTGGGACTGACCTGACAGGCAGATAGGATGCATGATACAGAGGATTCCCTATCCTCTCTTTTCCTCTGGGTGAACTCAGTGATTTAAGGGACAGGGAGCAACGGCGACAAGTTCCTGTCTGGCAGAGCAGGTGCATCTCCTTCATGACTCCCCACATTCTCAGGTGCCCTGGCATAATAGAATCATAGAATTACAGAACCATTAAGGTTGAAAAAGGCATTTAAGTCCTGCATCAAGTCCAGCTGTCAACCTAGCACCACTTCAATATTCACCATTAAACTATGTCCTTAAGTGCCATACCCACACATTTTTTCAACACTTCCAGGGATGGTGACTCCATCAGTTCCCAATCCTTTACAACCCTTTTCGTGAAAAAAAAATTTTCCTAATATCTAATCTAAACTTCCCCTATTGCAGCTTGAGGCCATTTCCTCTTGTCTGGTCACTTGGAGAAGAGGCTGATCCCCACCTGGCCTCAACCTTCTTTTGGGTCTTGTAGAGAACAAGAAGCTCTCCCCTTCTCCAAGTGTAATGAATTTCTGTGGCTGGGTTTTGGTAGCGGGGGGAGCTACAGGAATGGCTTCTGTTAGAAGCTGCTAGAAGCTTCCCATGTCTGGTGGAGCCAGTGCCAGCCAGCTCCAGGACAGACTTCCTGCCACTGGCCAAGGCAGAGCCAATGAGGAGTAATGGTAATGCCTCTCTGATAACATATTTAACAACTGAAGGTTTTGAGCAGTTGAAAATTCCAGCCAGGGAAGAGCAGAGTGAGAACATGGGAAGAACAAAGTAGTCACCAAGATCAGTGCAGAAGGAGGGGCAGGAGGTGCTCCAGGTGCCGGAGCTGAGGCTCCTGCAGCCCGTGGCGCAGACCATGGTGGAGCAGCTGTGCCCCTGCAGCCCATGGAGGATCATTGGGGTGCAGAGACCCATCTGTAGCCTGTGGAGAAACCCATGTTAGAGCAGGTGGATGCTGAAGGAGGCTGTGACACCATGGGAGGCCCAAGATGGAGCAGGATCCTATCAGAGACCTGCAGCCCATGGAGAGGGGTTTTTTTCCCAGGTAGGACTTGTGGCTTCTATGGGGGACCCACGTCAGTACAGCTTGTCTGTGAAGGACTGCACTCCATGGAGGAGTGACCCACAGGATAGCAGTTTGGGAAGAACTGCTGCCTGAGTGATGAACTTAGGCTGGAAAGGTCTGTGAAGGACTGTTTCCCATGGGAGGGACCCCAAGGGAAGCAAGTGAAGGACTCCTCTCCCTGAGCAGCAGCAGAAACAACAACTGATTGTAACCCCCATTCCTTGTGCCCCTGCACCCCTGGGGGGAAAGAGGGAGAACATGGAAGGAAGGAGGGGTGGGGAGAAGGTGTTTTTAAGATTATTTTACTTCTTACTCTTTTACTGTGATCCTGCTAGTAATAAATTTTAGTAATATCCCCACTTTGAGTCTGTTTTGCCCATGAAGGTAATCAGTAAGTGACATCTCCCAGCTGTTAACTCATGAATCCTTTGAGGTTTTTTTACCCTCTTCTGTTCCATTGCAGAGGGGAGTGAGAGAGCAGCTGTAGTGAGTACCTGGCACCCAGCCAGGGTCAAACCACTACACCAAGCTAAACCAACCCAGCTCCCTCAGCTGCTCCCCATAAGACTTGTGTTCTAGACCCTTCACCAGCTTTGGTGCCCTTCTCTGAAATGGCTTCAGCACCTCAATGTCTTACTTAGAGTGAGGGGCCCAAAACCAAAGACATGGAGACCCCATCCCTGGAGGTATTTAAAAAACAGGTAGATGTGGCACTGCAGATTATGGTTTAGGGGTGTACTTGGCAGTGCTGGGTTAATGGTGGGATCTGATGATCCCAAAGATCTTTTCCAAACTAAATGATTCTATGATTCTGTATACATACACAAACCATTCTCAGTGGAAGTTTTGAGAGGACAGAAACAGCAGAATAAGAATATTGCTGCTTGCACAGCATTACAGCCTTTTCTGTTCCTCACACCACCCCACCAGCAAGGATGCTGGGGGTACACAGCGTTGGGAAGGGATACAGCCAGGACAGTTGACTCCAACAGTCCCAAGGGATATTCCATACCACAGGCCATCATGCTCAGCAAAAAAATGATGGGGGAGGTTGGCAGGGGGCCACTATTTGGGGACTGGCTGGACATCAGTCGGTGGGTAGCTATTTGCATCACTTGTCTTTCTTGGGTTTTATTTCTCTTTCTTATTGCCTTTTTGTTACATTATGATCATTGTTGTAGCAGTAATAGTAGCAGTAGTATATTTTACTTCAGTTATTGAAGTGTTTTTATCTCAACTCGTGACCTTTCTCGCTTTTACCCTTTCAGTGCTCTTTCTTCATCCTGCTTGGGGAGAAATGAGTGAGTGGCTGCGTGGTGTATATGTGTATGTATATATATGTGTGTGTATATGTATGTGTAGGTATGCATATTTTTGCATCTATTATACACACACACACAGACGCACACATTGGTGACAAAACACTGAGCCACAGACCCAATCTGGAATGCCCTTTCTTATGCCTTCAGGATATTCTGAAGATTTGATTTGCAAGAATATAAAAAACTAAATAGTGATATGTTACAGTCTTATAATGCAGAAGTTACAACACTGATTTAGCTGGAATGTTTCCACATCAATATAAATGTGAAAGTGAGAATAGAACTTGTACAACAAAGAAAATTTCTTGTTCTGGTCATGCTGCGTACAGAAGACTGTTTTTATTGAATAGATGTACTTATCTCATGAAAAGACAGCAAGTAATTTCAAATACAAATGGAAATATGACTGTGAATAGACAATTTACACATCCAGAGACGGTCTGAAGATAATGAAAGAGAGTTCTTGACCACTGTAAAAGAGATTTTTCAGTAACTGACTACCTGCCCTGCAAGTATATAATGAACATTACCTGCAATTCCTGATCCCTGGATATCCCGACTAAAGCCCATTGCAGCACATTGTTTCCTGCATACTGCTATTACCCAGAGATCTTTTTACTGGAAATGAAATAATGAATGTAGAATACGAACATTATGATATTCATGTGCTGGTTCCTCCTGGGGTAGAGTTAATTTTCTTCACAGAAACCAGTGTGAGGTTATGTTCTGGATTTGTGCTAGAAAGAGTGTTGCTAATTCAGGGATGTTTAAGTCAGTGCTGAACAGGGCTTGCACAGCATTACAGCCTTTTCTGTTCCTCACACCACCCCACCAGCAAGGATGCTGGGGGTACACAGCGTTGGGAAGAGATACAGCCAGGACAGTTGACTCCAACAGACCCAAGGGATCTTCCATACCACAGGCCATCATGCTCAGCAATAAAATGATGGGGGAGGTTGGCAGGGGGCCACTATTTGGGGACTGGCTGGACATCAGTCGGTGGGTAGCTATTTGCATCACTTGTCTTTCTTGGGTTTTATTTCTCTTTCTTATTGCCTTTTTGTTACATTATGATCATTGTTGTAGCAGTAATAGTAGCAGTAGTATATTTTACTTCAGTTATTGAAGTGTTTTTATCTCAGCTCGTGACCTTTCTCGCTTTTACCCTTTCAATGCTCTTTCTTCATCCTGCTTGGAGTGAGTGAGCAGCTGCGTGGTGCTCAGTTGCCAACTGGGGTTAAACTATGACAGAATACTCTCAGGTTTAACTCTAGTATGGAAATGGGATGTTCCTGGAGTGCATGCTTAGGAATTTGAAATGATTCTGTCCTATGATTTAATCTTTAACCTGGAAGACAATGGCTCTGTTTCATTATATCAGTTGTTCTAATGGGCTAAACTTGGGAAATCCATCTGCAAGCTACCCTGGAGATGGGCAATAGGACAATTTTCAGAAGTTAAAAAAAAGGACAAAAAAGAAAGACATATTTCTTTTGAGTTTTTTATTTTCTTACTCTGCTTTTCTTAATGTGTCCTTCCCAATACTATTTTTTAATGCATTTGTTGAATTAATACTCTGATTTCCACAGTTTATATAATAAAGGCTTATTTATATTATTTAACTATGCAACATATTTCATGCAAAATATCCTAATTAAAAGCTGCTATATTATTTCTTGATCCCAATGGGATATTTTAACTGGAAATATGTAACCTAAAGACTGTGATGCCAAATTATCTTTTCCATCACAGCCAAACAATTAAATTGAACATAAAATGCAAAAGAGAACTTTTCTCAGGTATCTTAGAATGGTTGTCACTGCTGACTCTTTGTTGGAACTCTACAAGGTTTTGTACATCTGTCTTGAAAAAGAGGACCAATGCTGGGTGCAGCAGATTAGATGTGGCCTCAGCAGTGCCAGCTACTGGTGAGTCATAACTTCCCTCCACATAGTAACCATATTTCTTCTATTATAGCCAAATATATTAGAACAATATTGATATTTGTAATGGAAGTTCACTGTGGAGCTGAATCTTGTTGTGGTTTAACCCCAGCTAAGCACCACACACTCACTCACTCACTCTCTCCCACCATGGGAGAGGGAAGAGAATTAGCAGGGTAAAAGTGAGAAAACTCCTGGGCTGAGGTAAAGAGAGTTTAATGGGTAAAGTAAAAGCTGTGCATATGAATAAAGCAAAACAAGGAATCAATTCATCACATCCCATCAGCAGGAGTTCAGCCATTTCCAGGAAAGCTTCACCACGGATAATGGTTACTTGGGATGAAAAACATCAGGGTGTTCCTTGCTTCTTTCTTCTTCCCCCAGCTTTATATTCTGATCACGATACCATATGGAATATCCCTTGGGATATTTGGGGTCAGCTGTCCCAGCTGAGTCCCTTCACAACTCCTTCTGCACCCCCAGCCTCCTTCCTGGTGGAGTGGATTGAGGAACAGAAAAGACCATGACTTTGTGGAAACACTGCTCAGCAATAACTAAAACATCCCTGTTACCAACACTGTTTCCAACACAAATCCAAAATATAGCCCCACACTACTTACTTTGAAGAAAATTAACCCTGTTCCAGCCCAAACTGGTACAAACATCTATAATCCTCAGAAGCCTTTTATGATGCTATTCCTCAGCCAGTAGTTTCCTATCCTATACCACAGAATTACTACACTCCAGGTGCAGAACTTGGCACTGCAGCCTGATGAACTTCTTGAGGTTTCTGTCAAGTATCAGTCCCTGGAGTTGTTAATTGAAATATTCATCAGTGGATGCAAGCCAGACTGGAAAGGCATATGTTTTTCCCTTTAAATGCAACTAACCAGACAACTTCGACTTACCACTTCCTCAAGTTCCAAGTGAGGGGGTGGAGAAGAGGTTCAAAACTTAAATAAATTCCACTATATGTGTAGCTTCAACAAATATATATTACACCACTCTTACCTGGCCACGTAGCTGGTCATTTCATTGTAGCCCTTCACACTGGATGACCCTTTGTGAATCCATCTTAATTATTCCTGGTAGCTGCATTCTCCTTCATGCTTTTGGAACTGAACTAAAACAGGAATTGGCTTAATGTATTTTCCAGGGACTGAGATAATCCTATCATTTTGAAGATCTCATTTCTGCCTTTCCTACAGAGTGGGAGCCTCCTCTGCTTGCCATGAATTTTTTCTCTCTTTTATTCAGCTTTATTATGCCTCTTCCTAATACAAATTTTTCTACTTCAAATTTTACACCACAGCTGAGGTGGCAACACCATCCACCTCACAAGGTTTTGATAAGGTGAATGCATCTGCTCAAGATGGGAACAGTCAGAAGTCTTCTAGCCTAACAGGTTTGTTGTTTGCCCAGTAGAACAAAATTTCAACTTGTTTCATGTAAGAAAACTGAATAACGGGTATGGTATTACAGAATGCTGTCCTAATGCTCAGTATGTAAGCTGTAACAGAAAGTAACTTTATTGGCTAGAAAGAACAGAGACATGCTATTTACAAGAAGTTTCAATATCTGGGTTGTTTGATAGGATTGGTTTTGGGCAATAAATTTTCTGCAAATTTAAGTTATAATAATGACATAATTATGGTAATATGATAATAATGGCTAATGTAAGTTTGATGTTAATGAAAAGAGTGATTTGTGTAGGTAATAAGAATTAGACATCCTAACATATTGATCTCAATCTGTATAAGAATATTTTGGAAAACGAGTATGTAAAGTAGATAAAATGTGGCATGTTTGAAGGAGTGGATCTTCAGGGTTTTCCCTGGGGTGGTTTTTATTAACTGCAGACCACCTGCTTCTGATAGGTCATGTGAAAAGAAAAGAAGATAACAAGCTGAAACCCTACTGGAAAACAAACACTTTAATTTTAGTGATAAAGAATGTTAACGCAGATCCCTACTTCTGCTGAATTAATCTCGGATTTTCTTTAATAATCTTTGTGTGACTGTTCAGACAAGAGCCTAGTGAGATTAGAAAGCATTAATTGGAGCTCAGCAATCTAATTTTATACAACAATTTAAACTTTTTCTTTACCAGTAGCATCTCTGGAAGGTCTACTCACAGGACACTGAAACTGAAACAGGAGATTTTTTTAGTACTGCTGTTTCCATGGTAGATGATAAGTAAACGAGCACACCCATTTTTATATCAGAAAACAGTTTTAGGTTCCTAATAGCTTCTAAGAAAGCAGGGTAAGTATCAAGCTGTATGCAGTTTATTCAAGTAAACAATAAATTTACAATCTTTATCAAGGCTGTACCTAACTGTATAATTACCTACACACTCATTGAAGCATGGACTGGAAATAATCTTCTCAACTAGTGTAATATCCACCATGATATAAGATCTTTCTAATGTCATTTAAACTATATGGATATATACAAACTGAGGCAATGAAAAAAAAGAAAGGAGGGAGTTTTCTAAGAATAATCAGTAAAAGAACTGTAGGGGGATATAAGTTTCAAATCCCTGTTTCAAATCAAGAAATGGGGAGGACCTTCTAGCCATGGTAAACTGAGCAAAAATCAGTTGGAAATGAGCTATTTTCTTCTCTTTTGTTTTTCCTGTCTTGGTTTTTGATGTTTTTTTAAGAAACAGCAAAGTTGTAATGTCTCTAAAAAGAAGACAAAATCTGTTAGTACTAACAGAAAAATTTAGCTAGTAACTGATGCATGTATAAATATTTACATCTTTTTTTTTTTAAATATGCACTCTGAATTTTATTTGATAATGTTCTTTCAATTGACTATGCTATGTTGATATCATGCTATTTTAATAACATATATACTGCATAAGTTCTGATTCTTTAAGGTGATTTAACCTGAAATATGACTAATACAGCCCATCTCTAGATACCATGGCTGCTAGCAAAAAAAAAAAAAAAATTAAATATAGATTTGGAAATCATAATACGTGAGTTATAAATCTGATTTAATTTTGCCAATCAAATAGATCATGTCCAATTCTTGCCTAGGAAATTCATGCCTAATAAACCTTTGTGGAAAATCTTGGTTTGTCTCATTAACAGCTTACTTTCGTTTTAGACAAAATGAAAATTTTATCTATAATGTGATAATATAACATATACATTGAAAATTTTACCTTGGATGTTATAATGTAATGTATACATTGTACAGTATGAGAGAAGTGGAAACTTTTTATTCTGAAAATATATTTTATTTAATTTTTAACGATTTAATAAATTTATGTATTAATCATGGGACAATAGTTTTAAAAGCTGAAATTCAAATTAATGTAAGTTTAAAAGTGTTGCAAAGGACTTATAAACATTTTTGAAGTGTTAAAAAAAAAGTAGTCTAATTTCTTTCAAAACATTGTTTCTTCCAATTTAACTTTTAATAAATTATCTTTGTTTAAAAATAGGCTTATTGTAAAACTCTCAGTGTACACTCGTTTCTCATCTTTGACTGGAGCAGTCAGTCAACATTTTAGGCTTTTGATTAATATGAAAAATAAGTTAGAGGAATCTAACAAGATTTTGGGCTAAACATTAATGACACTATTTATGAACAAAATCCTTGCAACACAAAAGCTACTCCCACATCCGCAGTGGTAAAAACCAAACTAGCAGCTGAATGTAATTCTAGTCAAAACACCACTGTGCATCCTAATGGTAAGAGAATGAGATATGTTGATAATCAAACTAGTCTGATATGGTTCTGGTTGTTGAGACTAATTTTTGATTTTGATTGCATGACTTTGATTAAAATAGAATTTATACTAATAATATTAAAGGTGTCCATTATGTAATTTAGAAAATAAACCATTCATTTTTTTTTAATTAATTTCGGAAATAAAAGTGCTGTGTTCTGTCCCTAGAAAGACTGTTCAATTTTGAAAAATTCTTGAAATTGTTCTTCTTTTCACTCCTTTTTTTCTTAGCTTAGGTTAAACTAGGTTTGCAGATGAATATGTGGTACTAAAATGGTAAGAGAGATTATCAAAGAGAAAATACATGCAGTATGCCTTGATCCTTATCCTCTGATGCTTTCATCATTAAGTTTTATGTGACATGCAGATACTTGATTTTCTCTCTGTCCTGGGGCTTTGCAAGCATACTGAAAACATAGCATATTTTTGAACACTAACATTTAAATCTAGACTGGACAAAACACTAAAGAAAATATGGTCAAAAACCAATTATTTTGTAAAGTATTCTGAAATCAAATGATAAAAGTGTGAAAAAAACAGGTACTATTTATTATCATGAACAAGGCCTTTGATATGACTTTTTATTTTAACCCTGTATTCTGAATCTTCTATAGGTACTGTTCATTTGTCAGTGGCTGGAAATTCACTGCTCTTCTTATCAAAAGAGAACTGAACCCCAAAAGACAAAGCAGATGGCTGCTGCATGCTCTCTTGCTTAGGCACTCAGAGAGAGCCTCCACCCTGGTGATATTTACACAGGTTTTCTTCTGACAGTTCTCAACATCCAAGGTAAGCATTCACCAGTTGTTGATGCTATTGGAACCCATGAGAAACAAGCTCCTTGTCATGCAATTATCACAAGTTGCACAGCTTCTTATAGGAGCACATCAGAGAACCAGAAGACAGAGCAAGAGAGCACCTTGGAACGTGACACTACGTGGAGCACCTAAACACACCTTCAGCAAGACTTCTCAGTAGGAATGCCCAAACGGAAAGAGGCAGAATCTGGAACACACCCTGCTCCCTCCAAAATGTTTACTTTGGTGACATAAAAGCATTGGTATTGGATTATGAAAAGAAATGGGCCTGTAACATATTAGCCTAGATTCTTCTCCATCATATGACAAGAGTAACTACACACAAATCATACTAGGTAAGATTTATAACATCTATGTTTTCTAAAGCTTTGTGACTTTCATGGCTAGATAGTTAAAACTAACTGAGGTCATTTAGACAGTTTACATTAAATTTATTACTATTATGGTAATAAATTTGCATTTTTTACAGACAGGAAGGATAATGAAATATAGGAATTAGCAAAAGGAAAGAAAAGAAAGGATAAGGAAATGTAAGAATTAACCACAACTGTTCACAACTCTGACTCAAATCAAGTCTAAATGTTAAAGGCATGGTCATATTTCAAAATATTTCAATTCTAGACTCTTTTGTCACAATGACGAAAATCAAGATTGGCAGTAAGGTCTGAATAGCTCAATTACATTTAACATCTAAGAAACATGCAAACAAAGCATTGAAGAAGAAACAATAAATTAAAATATTGCCAGATAAATACTCCAAAGTTAGTAAATACCAAAATTAAGGTTTCAAATATAACCCCAATTTGACACCCTATGCTTTTGCATTACAATAACAACCTCTGTGCATGGTTACATTGTATTTTGGTGATCATCAGCCCCAAATCGGAGCAACCAGACACAGAAGAGATGAAAAGCCCACACTGCAGGAGTGTGACTCACCCAGAATCACAACAGAACACTCTGAGGAAGTCCAGTTTCTTTGAGAAGCATCCAGTAATCACAATTATTAAATCTTCTGTCTTTCAACTCCTGCTTTATTAACTGTGTATCTTCATTTTCTGTAAAAAAAAAAATTACATGGGTCAACAGTCAACAGTCTCTTTCATTATAAAACCTGATTGGCAGTCTGTGAACTGAATGAGGAAAGAATGTTATGAAAAAGAAACGCATGTGTTAATATAATTATAGATGGTAATACTTACATCTAAGACAGACTAATTAAGACTGTATAGGCAACCTTAATTCTGACATTTTTCTAACTTCTGAGTAATTGACCTTGCAATTGCAACACTCCTTGTGTATCAATTATAATTAGCTTTTAAAAACATGGAAAAAAAGCCACTGTTGCTGAGGTAGAAAAAAAAAAAAAAGGAGAAGAAATATTTTCCTCTGGAGAAAAGCTGTGCTTTTCTGAGAGCCAAATCTTTCAGAACCACAATTCAGAAGGTTGCAAGATGACCTACCTACCCCAGGCAGGCCTGGTGCCATTGGTAACCCTTACATGGGGCAGTTATTAGAAAGGGAATACATATCAGCACTGGGAGTTTTCCCAGATATTTGTTGTTGAAACATGGGATTAAGGATGCTTGGAGGCAATTCAGGATTGGTACTATTGTTGCAGTTGCCCGGTTCTACTGCTCTTGCTGTGTCTCTGTAGTCCTCTGTTTCTGCCTTTCTTATCCAAGTTCTTCACCTGCTATTGCCTTATTTTGTTTACTCATTTTCCTGGGCCTCTCTCCTTGCACCTCTTCTTCTGAGCTGTGGAATGGCTGTTCCTTTCTGCTCAAAACTGCCTGTACTCAGCCTGCCTTCTCTCAGACCTCATCTCATTTGAAAAATGTACCATGAAACTCATTGACTAATCCATTAAAATGTAATTTTGGGGTAAATTTTGGGTATATTTTGGCACTGGTCTACTTTCATACAGAGCCCAGGAGGTAGAACCACAATGTCACCTGTCAAAAGATAAAAACCTTCCATCCCTGTCAAGCTGTCACAATATTTAGTTTCCTAATAGTGTTTTTAATATGACCCGAAAATATTATCCCTTTAATCTCAGTGTAAGAACATTTTTACTCATGTTTGATTTATTTTTAAATAATTCAGAAACTCATGATAGAAAATTTCAGTATATATCTTGGAGCATGGTAATTACTTACTTTGTAATTATTAAAATGTAAGATTATGTAAAAAAAAGTTCATTGAGCAGTGCTTTGGAATCAGTATCTCTACCTCTTTTCCACAGATAATAATAAGCAGAAGGTTATTATTACAATAATAACAGTAACTGAGTTGTGATTAGTAGACAAAAATTTAACTTACACTTTTTGAAAGGCACAGAAATAGAAATATTTCTTTTACAATATTTTTAAATAAATAAAATGTTTTATTATATAGTTGAGTTCCTACTGACAGTGGAAAATTCTGTTTCACTTCAATCTCTGTTTAAGCTGTAGTTAGAAACCAAACTTAAATAGTTTTTTCAAATGAATAAAAGAGTTTAAGTCTAAGGAATTGCAGTGGTAAAACAGAATTTGCTCTGCCCAAACTAACCTTACTTTGGAAGAGAAAAATAAAATAAAGGCACCATTCTGGAACCCTGGTATAGATTTGATGTTATAATGTTAGAGTAAAAAATTCCACAAGGAACTATAGCATTCTCAAGTGATACAGTCAAGACATTCTTAATATGCAGTATCAGAGTTCTTCACCACATACTACCCAGGGAGAACACCATCTTAAGAATTAATGAATATAAACAAGCAATACATTAATTTGGAGATAGCATTTTCCTGCCATTAAAACAATGAGATTCTGGTGCATTTGTAAAGGTAATACGTGTATACAAGAGCATATGCAGCTGACTTTATCTCCCCAGGGCACATATTTATATTCAAGCTTCTTGTCCTGGGTTTCCATTAACAGTGAGGAGAAGGCAATTCTAGGGCCCAGTTAGTCTCTTACTAACCTAAACCTCAAAAAAAGAGCCGTATCTATTTAACTGGATCAGGTGTAGTCATCTATGTTGTAATCTACATTGAACTCTGATGCCACAAATGTAATTTTTTCCAGATAACCCCCAACAGACTGTTCAAGTTTTTACTGACTCTTAATAACTGTTTGGGTTCTGGTGCTGGTTTTTTTGTTTGGGACTCGTAATTTTTTATCCCCCAATATTCATCAGAAAAAGAGATTGGAATACTCCTCGATTCTATTTACTCAGGGGAAATAAGAGAAATCATCTGGTAAACCTGATACCAGTTACTCTTTTCAGAACCTGTTTATTTATAGTTTGAAGAGTTAGCTTAAAGCAATGGAAAGTAAAGTTAAAGACTACAATTCATTTAAAATTTAAACAAGTTTATAAAATATAAGTAAAAAAATGAATTGTGGATATCCTTCACTCTATTGTATTTACTATTAAAAACAGAGGAAAGCAGAAGAAAATGGATAGGTAAAAAGCATATACTTTTAAAAATAATAATTAAAAACTATTGAAAATTTCGCATGGCACGTTTCTTTCCATTACATTTTTCAATAAATTCTAGCTATTCTAGGGTTTTCAAAATGTGTTTTCCCACGATAGAGGTCATTTATGTACGGCATTGAAAGGTGTGGATCAAAGGCTTTGCTTCTGTTGTTCATATTGTATAGAGCAACAGCTAATATAGTATTAGAAGGCAAAGATCTACAGGATTATTGGGATGTAATAAATTGTGAAGTAATAAATAAAAACATTGATGAGAATGAGAAAAATAAATCAGGTTATTTTCAGCTGATCACTATTTGTGAATTAGATAAACAGGAGAGCAACTATCAGTTAACTTATAGAAATAAAACTGAGTCATGTAGTGAGTTAGCTTTGCCAACAACTAAACTCTCATGCAGCTGCTGTTTACTCCTCTCTCCCACAGGATGGGCTGCTATGAAGAAAGTTAAATCCATCCCAGCCAGACCCAGTAAACATATCTACAGAAAAGACTTCCCACACAAAATGTTGAAATCTTCGGTCCTACTTTCACTGGACTTCTTTATTTTCTGATTCTTGCTTTGAATCTGCAAGAACACTGGTTATCTCCACATCAACTAATTGCAGACTTTGACTTTGCAAACGACCATTCACATAAAAATAAAGATTATACTCAACTACATAGAAATTAAGGCTGATATACTTTATTAACTAACAAACCTTGTCTTAATGTACAGAATTTTCAGCAGTGGACTTAAGCAGATAATAAAATAACATTTAATGATGGAATTTCTACAGAGAAAAAACCAAAGAGTAATTCTTGACAGAAATAGAGTTAATTTTACAAATTTACTTATGAAATGTCAATTTCTACCCCCAAAATTCATTGAAATACTGAAGAAGAAAATGGAAACAAAATTTTCCTTGGAGCAAACTTAAGCACATGTGCAAGAAATAGGGGAGCATGTAGATTCAGAAAGACACAAATAACTTGCTGCAGTGTAGAGCACTGGAATGCTCTGACAGCCAGTCTTATTTATGGAAAAAGTTCTCAATAGCTAGAGGACATGGTGTCAGAAGGTATCCCCACATATAAAGAAGGCAATGTAATTAGTGCTTGCAGTGTATATATCTTCTACACAACTTCTGTCTTTCTAGTACACTCTCAAGTCTGAGTCTATGACTCATTCAATGGTAATTTTTAAATTGATTCTCTACTGACTGTGATGGCAGAAGACCTCAGTGTGCATGACGGCAAAAGAAAAGTTAAATTTTCTTTTAAGAATGACTTTCCTCAAAGCTATGCTCTTTCTTCAGAGTTTTCTAAGTAAATGATAACAAACGGTCCACTAACTTGGTAATAATTTACAGCACCCACATCTTATCTGTATAAGATATATATTCTCACAGCTCCATTGTGGGAATGAAATACAGCTGTGTGAACAAATCTGTGTGTCTAGATGAAAAGAGTGAATAGGACACTCACTTGGTTCTAGAGGGCTGCATAATGTACAAGAAGACCAAGGGCCTGTTTGCTGAATGGTCTGTCTTTGGCAACAGGAAGTGTCAGCTGAATGGACGGAACCTGTGAGAACAAGATAAGCCTTTAAGGTACAGGTTTATTCTATATTTTTCCTGCTTCATCCTCCCAGTTTTCAAGAAATTGTTCAGGGATTTCTGGAGCCAGAGATATTTTTGTATGCTGAAGTCCCAATGTGTTTCTCTCCATGAGTTTGTTGTATTGCTTTTTGAACTGATTTGCACATTTGACATCTGGAATGCTGCTTGGCAGAGTTTCCACAGTGTATATATTCAGGTAAAAATACTTTTCTTCTTTGCTTGTTTTAACCTGCTCAGTGATGACATCATTTGATGATCCCTAGTTCTTATACTGCTAGAAACAGAGAGTGTTTTCTACTTTTATATACTGGATCTTATATCAACTGTTTTCTACTCGTATCCTGGGACTTGAGATTCCACCTAAATTCAGTCCTACAGGAGTCATATATTTCTGAACTAAAATTTACGTTGCTATATCGTTATGTTACAATGAATATATTTATTTCATATAATACTGGATTCATGTTTAGGAAAATTATTTTTACTCTTTGTCCAACATACCCTCAAAAGAAAAAATTATATAAAGATTGGTATGATGACAGTTTCAAATTTGTTGTTAGAAATACCTGTCAGATACTTAGACAGAATCAGTTTAAGCATGTTCATTCTTTACTTATCATAAATAATAATAATAACAAAAACCTTTCTAATTTCAGCTTTTTAAAAAAAGATGTTTTCATGCATTTGCAAGAAATAATAGCACCATTCAGAAGCACTCCATGGAATAAGTGCAATGAAATGCATTGCAAATTCCAGTTTCAGATAAAAAGATATTGAGTTTTATCCAATAATTAAATAGTTGTTCTATGGCAAGCTACCTCAAAAAATTTTATCCGTAACCTCTTGAAAATTGCAAAGAAAAGACAGCACTGTCCAATTGCATTCAATGTGAACAGAGAAGTTTAAATGATCATGACATGAAGTAGTCTTGCTTAATATTCCTTTTAGCTTTCCTGCTTAACTCTGCCTTGTCCAGAAATTCTTACCATTCTAGTAATTTGTTGTGGTATGCATAAGTATTTTCTGTCCTTCTAGCACAGTTTAAAACAAATCCAGAACCTCAAGGAATTTATAAATTTCCTCATTGTATCTCCATTTCGGGGCAAAGAGCCACTCTTTTCACTCTTCTCACTTTTCTGTCTTATGCAGCTAAACAACAAGTAGGTTTCACATTATGTATAAGCATATTGAATGGCTGATTACCATACAAGTTCAGGATATTAAATTTTAAAGATGAAAGACAGCAAAAGGTTGGTAAATTAATTGCCTGCATCTATTGGCAGATTCTCCAATTTGATAAAGGATTTTGTTACTGAAAGACATTAAAAAATAGTGTTTTGTCTTTATCAATTCTATCATTATTGATTTAATGATACAAAATATCAAAATTAATATAAAGGAAAAACCTGTTAAAATTCTGCTTTGTCTAAAGCTGTCCACTTACTCAGACTTAGCTTTGCCAGACTCCTAGCATCAGCACAAATTTCAATTTATTTCCCAATGATCACTGTAAAGTTTCTCATTGCTCTTCCTTCTGCAGAATAATTTGAATCTGAGATACCAGCTCAGATTCAAAGATACTAAAGAAGTCTCAACTCCTTCAATGAGATCTTGCCTTATTCTTCCTGACTTTAGAAAGGGGTATTCAGAGTGAAAATTAAGAAGTGACCCTTGAGAACTGACTGTCAGGGAAGTATCAGGGATCTCTGCTATCACTTTGAGTTACATCCTGTCTTGATCCTCTGATCCCCCACCATGCACATTGTTGGTTGTCCTTGTGGTGCCAGCCAGCACACCACACTCACAGCTCTGCCATGAGCACATCCACTCACACGCTGTTTTCTCCCTCGGTGTTCAAATTCCTCATACCCTAAGAGGCCATAAACGGAATTCAAAAGGGTTACTATGAATTCAGCATACTACAAAACACTAGCATAGGGCAAAAGAACAGGATTGAGGGAGGGGAGACCTGAATATGAGACTACATTACAGAAATCAGACAAGGTGGCTTCAAGCTACAAGTGGAGATGTTAAACTGTACTGCTAAAAAATAATTTAAAACATGCTAAAAGTAATGCATAGTAAGAATTAACATGATCACATAGCAAGAACGAAGCCAATGGATTTTGCATATATATACATACCTTATGTACATATACTTAAGGTATATGTACCCCATAAGTGAGGTACAAATTAACTAGTAAGCAAGACACTTGGGCATTCTTGCACCCTGACCACACTACAGCAGTCTATATGAGAGTCTTCTTGGTCAGTTGGTTGGGAATAAACATGCTTACTAGTGTAGATAAGTGAGTAAGTATAAAAGGAGCTACAGTATTTGCTAGGTTTCTCAAATCTCTGCCTAAGAGCATCTATATCACGAAGGATAAAAGTCATCCTAAACAAAGCAAGTAAAATCATACATGTGCTGTTAGAGTTTCCAGTACTGCATGATATAATGGGAAAGAAGGAGGATTTAACATCACATATTGCAAAGAATCATGAGAAAGTTTTGAAATTCAATATTTAAAAAATAATATCCAAGAAAATCAGACCTTGTAAATTTGGAATTCTTAAGGCTCAGCTTTCTTAAGCTATATAATAAAATCATTTGAGATGACAGCCATGGAAGAATGATAGTCCTGTTGCAGAAATTCTTCTGGAAACACCCTAAGTGCTATGTAAGATGATTTATTTGAAATACCACCATGTTCCCTTCTAATGCAAACTCCATCAAACTTGGGTGAAAATGGTATTGAAATACAAGATAGTGGATTATAGAAATATGGATGGAACTTTACAGACAAAACATTAAATAAAAGAAATGCTGAGGAAGTAACCTCTGTGTTTACACTACTTTGACGTACACTTTATTGCCTACATGTCATGGAATAGATAAAAATTCTTTCTCCTGGATGGAGACTCCCATTTAAATTCAAGGTACTGTGAATCACAGACACTTGGTAGAAGAGTGGAAACAGGCATATGGTATAAAAAAGTGATTTTAATCACTTGAGTTTAGGGGCAAATATTGGAACTGGGAAACAATTAGGAGACAACCATTCTAGATGTAAAGGCTATTCTGTAACTCGTGTTCTGCACATGGAACTGCTGAAACAATTTGCTGTTGCAATTCCTGTCTTGGTTGAATGCCAGCAAGATCTGTGTATATGTTGTGAATTAAACAGACTGGCCTGAATATTGAAAAGGAACTAATGAATATAATCCCTAAAAATACTACTTGTGCTTGGTAAAAGAGATGAAATTTTTATCACAAAATCTGTTACCAATTCTTAGCACTGTAGTATAACCGCTATTCCCATCTTTTTCTATGAGCCTTGTGAAGAAATAATATCAAGTTGCACTATCTAATAAACTCATAAAATCTGAGTAACAAATTGATATTATTTTTTTCCATTCTGAATCAAAACTAGTATATACATTGTGGATATTCAACTCAAAACTATCTTTGAAGTTCTAAAATTTACTTGGGCCCAGGTCCAGGAACTGTCCACTTTGTAACTGCATAGTTCTGTTTTTCTTATACTTTAAATTGTTTCTGGATAAAAACTTTCTGTCTCTTTATTAATCTGAAGCCTTGAAATTGTGTTCTTCTATAACCCTTTCTGTTGTCAGATACTAGAATAAAATAAATCATTGTCGTGTTAAGCACAACATTTTCTCAGTGAACATCAGTCGTGACATTTAGATGAAAAAGTCCTTCTATTTACAGGCTAGATACGACAAAAAATAGTTGTAATTTTTTTTTCATGTGTTGTTTTTTTCTCAAGGGACATTTGGATACTTTTAAAAATATGAAAAGCAATGGCACTTTCTTTTGCTGCAAGATCATGTTGCCTAAGAAGTAATTCAGAAAGGTGTTTGAAGGAAGGAAGGAATTAGCATAATTGCCATGTGCCTTCTTCTTTATGTAATGTTTTGCAATGTTTTAGAAAGAACCAGTGAAATTTGTTTTTAATTGAGATAAGTAGAAATTACTTTCAGACATCCTTACCTTCCAAATCCCAACTTTGCTAATCCCACTGGGGTCAGTAGAAGTCAAGTGACAAATTCTCACAGAACCATAGCACAGTGGCTCCAAAGAACTGTAAGGGGGATATTTTTGAATTAGATGATCAATGGAGCATAGAGGCGTGAGAACGAAGTCATATTAGGATGTGAAACCAGCTAGAGTATGGTACAATGTAACTTCATGGCAGAAGCTAATTGTAAGGTCCATTGTGCTTTTTAGCAAGTTAGCTTGTAAGGTCCATTGTGCTTTTTAGCAAGTTAGCTTGATATTCCCTATTATCAGAGCTGAGTTTTTCCTTGGTTTTGCTACATATTGCAAGATAGATACATCTACCCTTGAAACACAATGGTAGAGGTCATACATAGGGGTGAGAAAGATGATGATGGGAGGAAGATTATGTGGGCAGGGGTCGCTCGCCCCTTGCCCTACAAGTAGGGCATGCGCAGACTGTTGCCATTAGGTAATGATTAGGCGGTGTTTGGCTGCCACTCAGGCATCACCTTATACTACGTACTGGCCCTACGTAGTGTAATGTGGAACTGATAAAAATGGGGTGTCAGAGCTGCTGAGTAGAGCGATACTCATCCTACCACCGAGACTGTGTTGCTCCGCGGGGACGCCCGCTAAGCATGGGTACCGACCAGCTGCTGCAGATCCTGACAGCCCTGGCCTGTCTGTGTGGGTAAGCACAGTTTTTGATAGGAAGCAACTGAGAGAACAAACTTTTAAATATCCTTTTTGTGTTCCTTTAATTCCCCGTTTATGTTTGTAGTATTTTTCCTTTAGTTTCCCTTTTTACTAACCAATATCGTGTTATCCATAATATTGTGTTAAGATCCTTTTTTGGTATCCCTTTTTCACTAGTTAATACTGTATTAAATGCTGTTCGTAGTATTTGTTTTAATGCCACCCGATAAGATAGTTACTTTGTATCCTTTTTTTTTCTTTTTAGTTTTTAATCCCTCTTGCTAAGTTTATTACTAGTATTATTATTCTCACTGTAATAAAAGATATTTTGTGTGCTTGAGTATTTTTGGCACTTGTCTTTATTCCGGACATGTATCCGAACGTACTGCTACAAGAACTCACTGATTCTTTTGGTCCCAGTAATGACTAAAGGAGCATACTGTCTATTTTTTGGGAGCCCAGGTTATAGTACTGCTTCATACTGGACTGCTACAACAGCCTCAGATAAAAAATACACTTTATATACCAAATTGAATAACATAAGGTTCATATTTTCAATGCAACTCTAAGTTTGGTCACATATTTCTAGGAAAAAAACCACAATTTATGGTCTAATTTCAATTGAATTGGGTATCGTGTATGCACCAAAAAAATGCAGCTGTTTGACTTGGTTTATTTTTTTTTTTCTGGACACTTTTTCTTTTGCTTGTTAAACCATTATTTTGATTCTATATGAAACCAGTTTTGATCATTATGATATTTTACTCTCCAGCTAGCAAAATAAAAGCAAACAACATGGAACTATGAACTAAAGTGTGGCCTGTAAAATCTTGAATTCCTCCTAAATGACAACACAGTAATTATAAATTAGAAAAAATTAAAAAATTATTAAATTTTCATGCCAATTTAAATCCCAGAAAACATCAATAATTGTGTAGATGATTGAGTATAAAAACCAGGAGATAATACTAAGTTGTTTTTAGTATTGTGCACTGATTACTAAATTAATAATTTATACAAGTAATTAACCATAATTACTTGAATTACAATGACTGAAAATGGGTGTTAACTGATGATGTATTCTGTTTACTGTGAGAAGCAATGTTAAAAAGCTTTGAGTTTACCTCATATCTTCTCTTGCAGTCTAACAGTGTAAAAGAACTTGTTCCAAACTATTGACCTGCAAATGCAAATTGCAATGAGATCCTAGCCAGCCATTTTCAACACTCTTGACAGTAGTCTGCTCTCACATATTGAGGAGTAGGACAATTCAGAGGTTCTTACTCTGTCAGAAGAATGTGCCTACATTTTTAATTGCAATTCAATTGACAAGAAGTAGCAGACCTAAATTCTTAAAAAAGCCCCACACCCATGCCGGAACGAGGAAGCTGGCAGGAGATGTTGAGGTGTGACCTTTTCCTGAAGGTTTCTTTTCCAAGTGCCAGTGGCCAGTGCAGTGCCCTGCTAAAGTTGTCCATTGAAGCTGAAGTTGCACCTGAGGCTTTCAGCATCTAGCCTGCGGTGCAGCGAAGTGGCTGAGGTCCATCCCTTAGTCGGGGGTCAAAGCAAGAAAAGAGAAACTTTACAGGTTCTCAGAAGCTTGACAAGTTGCTTAGTTGCGGTAATGGCACAGGAAAGGCTGAAACCCTTTCACAGAAAGTACACTGGAAAATAAAAGGAATCTGAGACTTGTGATATAAATGGTTGTTCCTAACATCTGCTGTAGGCAGACTAAAAGCAATAGAGTATTTTTTATCCAAGTGAGCGAAGGTCAAACTTTATGGCTGCTTGACCTCCAAAGACATCTGCAATTTAAGTCTGTTGTGGAAGCCCAGAAATGAACTAAAGGCAATGTTTCCTCCATGTTAGGACATTATTGCACTTATCTACATTGCCTTATCTATCTACTATAAATGCAATAGAAATGCTTCTCTTGTCTAGTCAAAGAAAGAAAATAACAAAGTTTTAACTAAAGCATAATTATGAACTGTCCAACATACACAATAGCTCTGCCAGAGTTGATTATGACCTGTAATGAGCTACTCTTAACCTACTGTGCTATATGTGCAAAACCAAAATTTTCTGCCTTTCTGAGCAGTGCCCAAAGACTAATTTACAAACTGAACTGTTTCTTAATTGGGGAATGAGGTGGCAGGGCAACTGTCTATGTATTTTGGATATTTCCAGACAAACAGAACTTCTCAGTCTCCCAGTTTTGGCTGTGTGCTCCCAATTCCTTTGCAGATCTGCCTATGAGGGTCTCTGGATTCTAAGCAAGCATTTTTTTTGATACTGAAAAGCATTTCATTAGGTATGCAGATTTAAAATTTTGCTAATATTCTTTGATGTTTTAAACTGATTAATGTCTTAAAATACACAATAATGATCTAACTTTTAAAACATAAAATATATCATGAATATATAAACCTTAAAATCAATAAAAATAATAATAAAACCAAGTAAAGAATTTAAAGGAGAATCCATCTTCATTTTTACTATAAACTATTCAGACAAGGAGACCTTATAATGACAGAGGTGGTAGATCCTATTGGTCTTCTGGAATTTAATAGTTAAGTGTTATCCCTGCTTATTTATCTTCTTTCCACTGTAAATGGCTACTTTTATTGATGGTCTCTAAAATACTGAATGAACATCCAACTGTGCTTTTATCAGAAATCATGGAGTACAGGTTTTCTGTAATTGTAGATTTTCATTAGTGACCTGTAAGTTTTTTAGCAGGCATGAGCCAGAAAAACAAGTGATATAATTTTTACACACAGTTAAAATAAGAGCAGGTAAGAAATAGAGATGTGCATCAAGTTCTTGATGCATAGGGCACATGAAACAGCCGTAACTCACTTGAGAGTTTTCTAAACTCTAGGGCAAGGGAGATTGATATAGACTGACTGTCAGAACCCATATAAAATAATGAATTACATACTGTAATTCACTCTAAAATTTGAATAAGAAAGGTAATAATTGATTTTAGCCTGGTATAACAAATTATTCACAAAGCATTTTTTAGAAACATTTTCAATGCTAATATAAGAAGAGGCAGTTCAGGGTTTTTAGTAGTGTAGGCAGTTAAATTTTGCCACTGCGAGGATGTAGATCAGATTAGTAAACCCTGGAGAGATAGATTGTCCTTTGACTGTTACGGATATATGGGGTAGAACTGGTCAGATGTGGCAACCTGAGAGTCAGGATTGTTAATTCTGCAAGGCCCTTCAGGTCCCCAAGGCCTTATGTACTCAGACCCTTCATCCAACAGTAAGAAGAACAGCCCATCCACCCTCATGTCTCTTTGACTGTGGCGTAGGCAGAAGAGGCAGCAGCCATTACCTTCCTTCCTGAAGTGGTTTAGAATCAAGGAATCACTGAGTTTGGAAAAGACTTTTAAGACCATTGAGTCCAACCATAAAAACCCTGCACATTTTACCACATTCCTTCTAGAACTAGTTCCTTCTAGAACTAGACCCAAATCTACACCTTCTAAAGTTTATGACATTAAGAACTGAGGCAAACACCAGATCCAGGACAGACACCTTATGTCATTCCCTATATACATTTACGAAGTTCCATCATAAAGTGTTCATAAGGAACACTGTAGCAGGCTATTATTCTGCCTTCAGCAGTGATAGGTAATCATCTCAATTTCCACATGAAACTTGTTTCTGGCCCTTTCATACCAATTTCCTCAATTGTGGACTTGAGTGTGTTACTTCTCATATAGGCAATTATATATTTATTGGACTCACGGAGGCGTAAATCTCCTGGAGAACTTGAGATTAAAGGGGTTTTGGGAATTTTAGTCCTGCTTTGCAACTGACCCATGGTAATACATGTTGCCAGGTCACCTAACATTAACATGAACACAAAACTGACCACCTTCATCATAGATCAGGGCTGCCTTGATGCCTGCAAAATATATTTCTAGGAGCCTTCAACATTTTCTTTTTTTTTTTTCTTGATTTTCTAGAGATTTTATTGACAGCAGATATGGTTTTCTGAATATTATCCAGATGTTAGGGCAAAATGTTGGCACTTCACTGAGAAAGTTCAACATTTTCAAGTAAACTTGGATCCAGCACTGGGAGCCAAGATGAAGCCATAAAACCTTCTGCTGTGATAAAGAAAACGTCATTTCTTGAAAATGTCATTTCTGAAAGAGCTGTTAGTTTTGGCATTTCACACTCTGTTCTAGTTAAAATTAAAACAATAGAACAAAAGTATTTGATTTGTATCTTTTCAGGATGATGCACACAATACTTTCAATGTGCATTTTTTCTGAAGTATAACACACAGCTACGTGGGGTAGGGGAAAAGAGACTGAATTAAATAATTCAGAAATTCAACACCAAATAAAAGAGTGCAAAAGACAAAGAAATCTTACTGGACTGAGGAAAGATGGATAATAGCTTCCTTCTACTTTTCTTTTTTTTTTTAAATAGCTTTTATTGTGTCAAAAATGACTTGTAAATTACTGAGATACAGTTAAATAGAGCAAATATTTCTCAGATTAAAAGTAACATGAAAAGTGGGATTTAGATAATCTAGCCATAACCACCAAAAAAAATAAATTAATCTTCAAATTTATCTAGTCATCTGGATTATTTCCACAGTGGAGAAACAGGCATCATCCATGAACAGTTTACCCAAATTATGTTAGATTTCTAGGGTGTAGGAAAGATGGATCAACAACTAGCTCTTGAGAGGAGGGAATAAGTGAGATGAATCTCATCACATATCTGAAGCGTGGGATTTTTTTTTTGGCTTTTTTTTTAATAGTCATATCTTTTGATAGATTCTTCATCTCAGTACTAATTCCTGATATCAGTATAGTCCAGTCTCTGATTCCATCATTATAAAAGGGCATATGTATGTATGTCACTATCAATCACAGCACAATGGGTCTTCAAATAGCTTTAATATTGACAAAACCAAAAAAAGCTGCACAAGTGGTGCAGCTCAGTGGTGGCTGAGCACTAAACATAATGGAATCCATTTAAAGCACATTCTTAAAAAATTAAATCAAAATGTCAACTTCACATTTCTACTTTTAAGTTAACAGCTCATAACTACTTGTTCATAAACAACTCCATTTTAATCTTCATGTATAGATGCTACAAAATCAACTACAGTCAAGATATATGTTTATGGGATTTTACCCTCTTTGTATTTTAGTTTTTTAATCATATTAATATATATTTTAATTAGTCTTTGCTTGATTAAAACACTACATTGAAAAAGTAATTTTAGCCTCAGACAAGAATAATGAAGTTTTGAAATTTGATTCTCAGGCTACATCATCAAATGCAGAACTTTGATTTTCCCCCATTATGGCCCTTTGTATGACATTAAAAAACCCCAAAGACATTAAAATGTTATTAATTCGAATTCATCATATTTTATGGGTTACTTTACATTAATTAAATTTAAAACTGGAAGCAAATTATTTATCAGGTATGCAAATATGTGTTGTGATATTGAATGTTTGGTTTAAAATACCTGATGAAAACATACAAAGTACAAGGTTTCAAGAGTCTGCAGTCCTTTAGCCGTGCTATGACTTCCATTTGTCATGGTTGTCTCATAGCTCTTTCATAACCTCTGCATAAGAAATCAAAGACCTTAGTGGTGCTGTAGAACAAGTGTACATCATGACAGGAACTGATGGTACATGTGCATGCAATCTCAGTAGGAAAGTGATTAGAGAGATGTTAAAGAAGCTATTTGCACTCTTTGATGTTAGGCATCTGTCTTAGGTAGCTAAAGGCTCTGTTGGCAAGCAAGGGTGTTGTCGACTGAGACAACTGATGAAGCTGCTACCCTTTCCTGTCCATTCTAACTAACTGCTGCAGAGATTTCTGAGCTCTTTGTCAACTGCCTCCTGATTGTAGGCTAAATTCAGTTGCTTTTTTTCCCCCAGAAAATTGCACCGTAAACTCTTGTTACTCGGGATTTGATTAACGTCCATTTCAGATGTCCCTGCAGCAAGGGTAGAGCACAGATGGAGGCTGGACACCCATCAGTTAAGCCATTCCCACCCATCAATCATGATCTGCAGTTTGTAGCAGGAGGTCTTAAGGAAAGGTGGTTACAGTGATATCTTACTGTAAGAAGCTGAGAGGTTCAGAAATTGATTAATGAGCAGGTCCGGAGTCCATCAAGTGAGAGTAAGATAGAGAGGTGGGTGTACTGTTCTAAAGTAAGCTCTCGCCACCCATCAATCAGAGCCCTACGTTAGCAGATGGGTCTCTTCAGTTTCCCTCTTCAGTCAATGGAGAAAAAGGCTTCTCTTAGACTGAGCTAAAGCTAGAAACTAACTCAACTGCACTCAAGTGGAAACTATTTCTTTCCTTTGACAGGAGGACTGGAAAGTTACTGTACATAAACACAGAAGTTAGACCTTGTGAGTGCTCCTTAAGAACAAATAAATGGTTCTTTGAAATCTTGGAAAAATATGTTGAAAGGGCAATTTTTTCATAAATGAGTTAGCCAGTGGCTACACTCTGCATCCATTCTACAAATACAGTGAACAATGCGTTTCAGTCACTATATGCCTCAGCTTTTCCTGAAAAGTATAACAAAGAGTAATGAAGAAAAATATGGAGAAGACAGGTGGCTTCACCTTACTTCTTTTCCATTCTGAAGCCTAGCAAGAACCAGGCAAAAAACTGACTCATAATGCTGGGAAATCCATGATTTTCTAGTCCTTTTTCATATTGGCAATCTATAGTGGACTTCTGAGCTCTGCACTCCTTTCAGGTTATTCAGGAACAACAAAGTAAAAAGCGATTCTGACCCTGAGCAAGCATGCCATTTTCTGATGCTAAATCTCCCATGCCTGTCTGTTTCCACTGTGAGAATGTAGAGTGGGTAGCATTTGAAGGATTTTTATCTCTGAGCAGAGATGATATGAGATACAAAAGTGTTAATACTGAAGTACAGGACTGAAGACATATTGTTTCTTCTTTTCTGAAGCGTTATTGGAAAATTACTGATGAATGAACAGGGTCACAACAATGATTGGTGTGACGCACAATATATGATGCCATAATAATGGCAAGAGGTTATTATTTTATGATTGTTAGTTTTCCATTTAAATTGGCAAACATTCAATCATGAAGGCAAAATTATTATTTTTTTATATTTTTTGCTATCTCAACAAGAGCTCAGTGGAAACTTTGAATAGCAATGTCATGATAATGAAAAGATTAGGATCCAAATGCTTTCACCCTGAGATTTCTTTTGCTCTTTCAGTTTTAATTGTCTGCAAAACTTTATGCATACTGAATAAGGAAAAATCCACTTTAAGAGAAAGGGTATACAGAAAGCAAAGCAAGTGTAGTGAGCTAGTCCCTTGAGTTAGAAGGCCATGAGAGTGGGAACAGTGATCTTCTGTCTTTGGACATTGCACCTATAAAGGACCAGCTTTATCAGATGAATATTCACAAATTTATGAGGCCTGATGGAATTCATCCCAGAGTTTTGAAGGAGCTAGAGGATTTTATGGTATGGAGAACTACAGACCTATTAGTCTAACATCAATTCCTAGAAAAATTATGGAGAAGATTATATTGGATACTATTGAAAGGCATGTAAAGAATAATACAATCATGAGGCATAGTCAACATAATTTAACAAAGGCAAAACCTCTTTAACTCATTTGGTATCCTTCTATGATAGGGTCACACACCTAGTCCATGAAGAAAAGGCAGTGGATGCAGTTTTTATGAATTTTAGTAAGTAGAGTCCCTCACAGCATCCTTCAGGACAAGTTGTCCAATTGTAGGATGAGTGGATTCACAGTCTACTGGGTGAAGAACTGGATGAAGGACAGAGTTCGAGGGATTGCAGTGAGTGGAACTGCATCTGGCTGGTGACTGGTAACCAGCAGTGTTCCTCAGAGTTCAGTTCTAGGGCCAGTCCTGTTTAATATCTTTATGAACAATCTGGATGCAGGAGCCCCTCAAGGCTTGAGTCAATCTTTGCAAAGCATTTGAGTCAAAGGATTTGAGTCAATCTTTGTAATTCTTTTTTAGTTGTTAAACAGTAGCTGTAGCTGGACAGTTATAATTAAGCAATTGCATTGTGAATATTGTATGCTTGGAAAAGTGAAGACAATCTGTCTCCAGCTATTTGGACAATAGCCACCAGAAATTAATTCAGCAGAACTGAGCAGTAGTTGGGGGAAAGGTAATTCCAGCAGCGGGCGACTGAGACCACCGACTCATTGGCCACCTACTCAAACAGACCCCAGACTTTAATGGGTGGAAGGACTGTGCCCATTTATAATTAGCATGAGAAGCAAGAGATACAACTAGCAAACAGGGGTTGGAGTACTAATTAATAGAAAAATTATGTAATTTGCAATCAATGAATGCCGATGTTTCTGTTAAAATGTAAAAATATTGTAAACTTTTGATGATCTGTGCACTAGCCTTTCATGGGTTACCACCTAGCTCCCTGATATGTGCAAACTAGAATAATTAAATAGAAATGCTTCACCTCGGTGTCTGAATTGGTGCTGCACATCCATCAAGGAGCCCATGTTCAGGACACCACCACCAGCAAGGAGACTGGGAATGCACAAGGAATTGGGAGGGGACAGAGCTGAGAAAGCTGACAACAATCGACACAACGGATATTCTAGACTGTATGGCGTTGTGCTCAGGAATTAATAAGCTGTGGGAAGAAGGAAGGTGGCCATTCAGACATTTGTCTTTCTAAGTTAACATTGCACATGATGCAGCCCTGTTGTTTTGGGGATGGCTGAACACTTGCCTGCCCGTGGGAGGTAGTGAATTAATTCCTTGTTTTGCTTTTCTTGCATGTGTGGCTTTTGCTTTATCTATTAAAGTGTCTTTGTCTCAACTCACAAGTTTTTTTACTTTCACCCTTCCAATTCTCTCCCTTATCCCATTGGTGGGGGAGTGACTGAGCAGCAGGTAAGGGCTGAGAACAGTTGTTGATGCACAGCAGTCTATTTCGAAGAGGCTGTCTGTGATAAGCATGTGATGTTATGTCATGTTCACTTGCTTGGAATTAGTTACACACTTATCTTGTATGTAAGTCAGCATAAAACAACTTTGTTATTAGTATTTTTATATCTGTAATAGCAACCTGAATTTCAATTAAAGGTTATGCAGATACTAAATCAAAAATAGCATAAAGTAAATGCCAGCACATAAAATCTAAAAAATAGGTGTTTTATTTCCTACTTTTTAAAGCAAATTAGTTAGGAAAATATCCAATTTTTCTAGAGAAAACAAACAAACAAATGGGTCTGTTCAGAAGTCTTCTGTTACCTCTTGCATTTTGTTTCAGTAACACAAACCCAAATATCAGCAGTGAAAATGTTCTTGACTAGAAAATAATAACAATTAGAGAATTAAAAGTTCTTTCTGTCTGTATTAGATTAACAATAGGATTAATGCACAAGAGACTCAAGAAATAAAATGAAGGGACTGAAAAAAATTACTGATATGCTTAACAAAAATTTACTGTTAATTGTATACTGACTCCACTGCATCCCTTTATTTTTCCCATTCAGCTCAGAATCTGGTACCACAGCTATAATCTAACTAGGTTGTATCCAGTACAGGAAATATCTGAAGCAGAGTGAGAGCTGCTATATAAGATCATAGAGAGATTACATTTATCCCTACTAAGAGGTCCGAGGGAAGAAAAAAAAAAGAACAAAAAGAACAAAAAAAGTAAATAGGATAAGGCCTAGATAAAGCAATTCTGGTCCTCATACAGGTACCAAATTTCCATAATTACAGTCCAGGGACTTCTCCAAGCCAGAGGTTACAACCTCAGGATCGTGTTTAGCAGCCACTAAAGACCTATTCTTTGTGCATAGGTCCAGTCCCTTTTTGAACTCATCTGTACCTTTGGTCTTCATAACATCTTGTGGAAATCAATTACCTGCTCTAGTTGGGTTCTATGTGGAAAAGAATTTCCTATGATTTCAGCATCTTTCTAATGTCTCCTGGATTTTGGGAGTGTAAGACATGGACTATATGAAAGACAAACCAGGAGAAAGAAAGGATGAAATGCCTACTCTTAATGGGAAAGTAAAAAAATCATCCTGTATTGTTCTTAGTGGGAGGAGGCAATGAGTATATTTCTGTAGCTGCACAACGAAAATACCTTCAGTGGGTTTCTAAAGACCCTGCTTCAGAGAATTGTGCAGAGCTATTACAAATTTCTTAGAACACATTTGGTTTTAGGAACTATCCTGAAAATCTTCTTTCTTCATTAAAGCAAGGACCTAATCTTCTTCAGAAAAACAGCTCTCTCTCCATTGTCTAAAGCACATTTTGCAACTTAAAACAGATGTTTTAAAACTTGGTATATGGTTCCAGATACATTTCCTGATGACAAGAACTTCTACAATCTATTGCTCTCAGCTCCTACAGATATTCTGTGAATTGAGGGATTAAAGACATGAGTAAACCAATCTTTCCAATCTGTTTTCCATTTCACTTTGCTTTTCCAATATGTTAATCTTTTCCAATTAATGACACAACTGCAAGGGAAGTACAAGAATAAGAAAAGGTAGCTAGAAACTCCTGAATCTAGCAGGCCTGTTCACTAAAAGCAAGCGAAAGCACATCCCTACCATACTGTCCTGCGTTTGCTCACTTGCTATGGAAATAAGACAGCAGTAACTGATTCATACATCTCAAGGCCAGAATAGTGTCAAGTGACTGACACGATTTCTGCTAAACTGCCAGCAGCCCTTGCTCTTCAGTGACAGAGAATATTAATGAGCCTTAACCACAATCTTTTCCAGGACTTCTTCATACAAGGTGGAAATTTCCTTCAGTTTTGTTTAAGCCATAATAATGTGGTGAGTTCAGTGATCAGTTGAAATGCCAATATTTGTCACAGAGTAATTGTCTACATTGCACACGGTATGCAAAAAGAGGTTTTAGTAATGCAAGGCAGACATAGCTCTATATGACATATTTCAACTGCTGATTTTTAAATGTATATCTTTCTATTTTTCTAAAGGGCAAAATTAAGAACACCAATCAAAGTTTAATGTACTTCACTAGCAGGTAGCATGGATTTAACGACCTTTTTATTTTTTGCACTGAAATACCATTTTTTCTATATATGACCTTTTGGAAAAAAATTAAGAGTGCTTTGAAATCTGTCCTATTTAGTGATTAGTCAAAAGAAGAACTCAGTTATGTCTATAACAAACTCTTCATTTAGCAATAAGCCATAAATGAGAAATTTCCCAGACCCTAAGGTTTTTTCTAATAGGAAAGTTAATTTCTTACCTAGTCATTTATTTCTTTCCAGTAATCATCCCCCATAGACAAACAAGGCATTTCACAGAAGTAATTTGTTATTTTTCTTTGGCCAGTTTTGTTATATTTGCAGTTGTCAGACCTTCAAATTGTCTTTAACAGAAATAGAAATTCCACATTACTGTTAGTCTACTGGGTGCTGATACTTGGACTGAACTTTGATGCATTTTGGAAGAGGGACTAATAATACCAATTACAAACATAAAAATAACATTTGGATGCAAATTGTTTTTAACTGCTTGAATTTCAATGCTCTTAATGAAATAGACTTATGATGTGGTGTGAAACTTGGGCAATGTTTTGGAAAGTTATTTCTTGCCTTGCCCCATCACAAATAGTACTGTAAAACACCCGAAAATCTTATTAAATTTTCAGGGAAAAAAAAAAAAAAGAGGGCATAAAAAACCAAAATCAAATGAGAAAATTAATTTAACAGTTGCCTTTTATTTTTTTCAATTCTGTATTTTATCCAAACCTCAGTTGATTACTGGATTTTTTTCTTTCAAAGTTCATGGGGTTTTGGGTGGTCTATTTAATGGAAAATCTTTGGCATGCTTTCCTCTGTGATTATAGGTAATATCCACAGCTATAGGAATATCAGGCACGTGCTTAGAGCAATAGATTCTTGTGGGATGCATAACAGCTTCAGAAAAGCTTTTCTTTGTATTTTGGCACCTGGAAAATCTGGAACTTTGCTGATTTCATCTTACTAGTGCCGAGTCCTCCACTTTGGCCACAACAACCCCCTGCAGCGCTACGGGCTGGGCACAGGGAGGCTGGAGAGCAGCCAGGCAGAAAGGGACCTGGGAGTTTGGATTGACAGGAAGCTGAACAGGAGCCAGAAGTGTGCCCAGGTGGCCAAGAAGGCCAGTGGCATCCTGGCCTGGATCAGGAATGATGTTGCCAACAGGTCCAGGGAAGTGATTCTTCCCCTGTACTCGGAGCTGGTGAGGTCACACCTGGAGTACTGTGTCCAGTTCTGGGCCCCTCAGTTCCGGAAGGATATTGAGGTGCTGGAGCAGGTTCAGAGAAGAGCAACGAGGCTGGTGAAAGGACTCGAGCACAAGTCCTGTGAGGAGAGGCTGAGGGAACTGGGGTTGTTTAGCCTGGAGAAGAGGAGGCTCAAGGGAGACCTCATCACTCTCTACAACTCCCTGAAAGGAGGTTGTAGCCAGGTGGGGGTTGGTCTCTTCTCACAGGCAGCTAAAAGTAAGACAAGAGGGCATGGTCTTAAGCTCTGCCAGGAGAGGTTTAGGTTAGATATTAGGAAGAAATTCTTCACGGAGAGGGTAATCAGGCACTGGAATGGGCTGCCCAGGGAGGTGGTAGATTCTCTGTCCCTGAAGGTTTTTAAGATGAGATTGGATGTGCCACTTAGTGCCATGGTCTAGTAACCATAGTGGTAGTGGATCAAGGGTTGGACTTGATGGTCTCAGAGGTCCCTTCTAACCCAGCTAATTCTATGATTCTATGATTATGTTGATACCTCTGAGAGAACATATCTGCTGCAGTATATTCCTGCAGACATTGAGGAAACATGAAGAGACAGTAGGCTGATAGGATTGAACCTTGCTGCAAGGAGCAAGGAATGAATTCTGAGGATGTGAATGTATGTATGAAATTTCTGGACAAAGGATGGTGTTCTTTGAACTGTGAAGAACTGTCACTAAACTACATCCCTGGTCCTAGCCATCACAGAGGGATAAAACTGTAAATCTCAAGATTCTTGTGTAGGGAAAAGTTTCAAATCCCACCTTCCTCTCTGGATGATTATTCTAATATTGAAACTAGCAGGTAGTGATAGGTAACACTATCTTGAGTTTTCAGGCTGAGTGTGAATCATCTGTAAACAAATGATCAAGGCAGGTTCATCAGTAAACAAATGATCAAGGCAGGTTCATCAAGATGTTTCATCCTGGAAACCACCATCTAATATATATACCTAATTCTGATGTATACACACATGATATGGGACATAATTGGGGTTTCAGAGCTTTTCTTTAATATAAGCCATAGAAAGCAGTATAGGTCTCTTGATCAGCAGGCTGGCTATTATTAAAGCTGTAATTCTTTCCCTTTGCTGTATGGGAACAAAAGGACACAGCTTGGATTTGTTAACTTCTCAGAAGTAGGATTGCAGACAGATGCATTATGTTTGACATGTCATTTTCACAGTCAAAACAATGCATTCATATTAAACTTCTACATTTCTCTTCTTCTGATGCAGAACATTTTAACAGACACAGTCATATAGTCATAGTATAAATTTGTACATTGAAAAAATTTGACCTCTAAGAGATACCTTTAAATTTCATTCAATGTTATTGAATTTCAGCTTGCAAGCTATTTATGTTGTTTCATGTTCTTTGTTGTTGTTTGGGGTTTGTTGGTTTCTTTGTTGTGTGGGGTTTTTTGTAGATTTGTTTGGTAACATGCATTATAAGCACAGGATATAGATCTTGAAATTGATGCCTGAACCTACTACATGTACACACATGCAAACAGCATTCAAAAACTGTGTCAGGTTAACAGAAAGGCAATAAAGAAAACCAATTACCAGTGTAAACAAAATATTTTCTGTTTTGTTTTCAGTGTTAGCTCATACCAGAATCAATACATCTCAGTCCTTCAGTCTGGATCTTTACCTGATCTTTACCTAAACCATTATCTCGAAGAGAATGTTGAATAACATCCTACTTCAACATTTGGCAAACTATCAAAAATTGGTTCCTTCCAATGCACCTTTTATCTCACAAGTGTATAATTTAATACACAAGAAAAACAGGGGGATTCTTAGTGGAATAGCTATTTTTGTGTATTTCTGTTTGTATGTTCTGCTCTTGAAGGGCCTGGATAGAACTTCCAATGGTATGGGAGGTCTAGAGTTCTTATTCAACTCTTAAGGAGTTACAAGTCATTGTTATATATTTCCTAATTAGAATACTAGTAGCTTTCTAAAATAGAGGAAACCTAAAATCAATGCATGTTTCTAAAGTATCCAGCATAGGTGACCAGCACAAAGGTCATAAAAAATATCTGAGGTACATTTAAGATACCATGATTCACTTACCATTACTTATTCTAGAACTGCATTCAATATGCTGCATAGAGATATGTATAGGCAATAAAATCCACATCTTCTACTTCCGACTGCTGCCTTTGTAAGTTCCCCATTAATTAGAAAGCATATTTCATTTGTATTAAGAGGCATATTTCTTTTCTATGTGTAGCTGCAGACCAAGAGAAGATGTGCATATATTTGAAATATACTCACATTATTGATTACTGGTGCTTCAAGAATACTTCACCAAAAAGAGCATATTAAATGTATTTCATAGGTAAATAAAGTAACAAAATCACATTACTTAATTCTTATAATTTAATAATTAATTAATTTTATTCCATTTATTTCTGCCACTAGCATTGTTTTTGTTTTGAGCAGTCAGATTTAATAGGGAAAAAAATAATTCCGTTTCATCTGCATTAAAAATATCTTCAAAATAGTCAGAAAAAGGAATGAGAAAACATTAACCATACATTCAGAAATGATGTGAGGATCATGGAGGAAGTTGTGCTTCATAATTTGTTTCCATCACTCGCTTCAAACCAGGGCAGCAACAGACCCAGTGCCATTCACACTGGCACTAGTTGCTGTGTACAATTTTAGCTGAAATTCCTCTTATCTACTGGACCTGGCCACCTGTGGGCTCACCAACCTTCCGATTTCCATGAGAGGAAATCCTTACCAGTGTTCCTATGTCCTTCCACTCTGTAGACATTATTAGCCAGCTGAACTGATCCTTGAGGAGGGAAAATAAAGCCCATTTCACATAAGATCATCTTCAACAGATCATACCTGGTGTTTTGGTGGGTTTATGAGTGGCACACTGAGAGCAATTAGTTCCTGAATGAGGATAGCAACAGGAGATTACCCTATTTAACAGCTGTTAAGTGGTGTTAATTGCTGGCTATATACCACAAGCTGAGCAACTTTGTGCAAACTGTACAAACAGAACAAAACAAACAGATGATGTAGGGAGAAAATGGGTCTGAAAAATGCTCTATTAATCCCAAATATGCGTACAGCTGGAGAGATTATATTCATAGTTGGTGTGAATTACTTGTAACAAACAGTTTGTCAAATCCAACCCATTACTGAATTGCTGTCTATTGTGAATAGACAGCAATTTATATTAGCTTCTTCATTATTCACAGTCATTTAATGAATGGTTTGTATGAAAACATTTTTTGCCTAAGGTTTTCTCCAGCAGGGCTAGTTTCGGATAAAGTAGTTCTTATTGAACAATGCCTTGATTTCTGTGAAACAGAGTACAGAATAAGACATTTTCAGAATTTAGTCTTAAATTGTAAGTTAATAATAAGCAAATTATCTCTACAAATGGGAAAAAATATCTCTAAATGAAATTATGTAGAGTTTCTTTTGTTCTTACTGAAATGCTGACAATTACTGGAAATGTCCGGACAAAAGGTCTTATAGATGTTTTTAGATTTTTTTTTTTAGAGGGTCTGTTGGTTTTCAGGTCCCTGTTGATAACACCATTCAGTAATCACAGTGCAATATATGACCAGCAAAGCTGGCCACTGTGTGCATTGTATTGCTTAATAGTACCTTTTAGATTTTACATGAGAGACAAAGGTTGACTTAGTTGGCAAGTATGGGTAGCAATGTTAACAAGGGCCTGGATGCTGTGAAGATATTTATAAGCTATTAATGTAATCACGAAAATAAATAATTTTACAGTTTTATAGGTCCCTGTTCTGGTTTTAGCTGGGATAGAATTAATTTTCTTCTTAGTAGCTGGTACAGTGCCATGTTGTAGATTCAGTATTAGAATAATGTTGATATCACACTGATGTTTTGGTTGTTGATAAGCTGTGCTTATCTTAAATCAAGGACTTTTCGATGTCTCATACTCTACCAGTGAGGAGCTGCGCAGGAAGCTGGGAGGGAGAATGGCTGGAACAGGTGACACAAACCGGCCTTATGGTATTCCATACAATAGAATATTATGCCCAGTGCATAAACTGTAGGGAGTTAACCTGCAGGAGTTGATCGTGGATTGGGGACAAGCTGAGCATTGGTCAGTTTGGTAGAACAATTGTATAGTGAATAACTTGTTTCTCTTGTGTTTTCTCTTTCTCTCTCTCTTTTTTATTACATTTTTTATTTTTATTATTATTATTTGTTTTGCTTTTTTCAGTTATTAAATTGTTCTCATTGCAACCCATGAGTTTTACTCTTTTCCTGATTCTCTTCCACATCCCACTGTGAAGGAGAGGGAGTGAGTGAGCAGGGTAGTTATTTTCTCGTTTGGGTTAAACCATGATATTCCCAAAAAATCACTAGAATAATAAATCCACAGCTGAAAAGGATATTTTGCAAACAATGAATATCCCTTTGAAATTATTCTTTGTGATAAACTACACACAAACAAGCAAAGCCATTAAATGTGCTAGATTACACCAAAGCAGTGAAATTGCTGATCTACCTAAGCAAAATGTTCCATGCTAGTTGCTTTTCCAGGCGTGAATCAAGAAAGAGGACCCACTACCAAATACACAGCAGACTGAAGGACCAGTATGGTCTTCTGGTTTCTGCTTTTTGGTTCCTCCTCAGCTCAATCATCTGATTAGTGTCTCTTGTCCTTTTTTGCTTTATTTTAGAAAGGTGTTATTTTCCCTAAATTTTCTGTTGGATTACCACATATAAATATTTCTCCCTACAGGTACGTTACCATTATAAACCATGACAAAATTCTTTAAAACCAGTAAGACCTTTTTCAGTGGACTTCCACAGAAAAAAGGAAGGATCTTAATTTTCAGACAGTTTCATAGACCGTGAAAGCAAAAGAATTCTTATTTAGCAAAGAGATCAAATACCAAACATGTCAAAGTGCTTAAAAATTGTACCTCCTTTCCCTTTCCTCACCAGAGAGTTTTTGAAGGAGAGTGCTGGTAGGCAATAAACTTTGCTTATCTCTAATACCTGGCACCCAGGCTATGCCACTGGATTTTTGGGCATTTTGAGTGGAAATTTTCTTGAACTGTGAAAAGTTCAATTTTAGACTACATTTTATCTTCATATAATTTGAATGTTTACATGGAATTTGACTTTACAAAGTAAATTAAAAGTCTTCTGAATTCAATGAGTTTCATATTATCAATGGGAAGGTCATTTCTATAGTAACTTTCTAAACGATATTTAAACACTGAGCAGGAAGGAATTTGTTTTTAATTTTTTTTTTGGGGGGGTGGTTTTGTTTCTTTTTCCCTTAGCATTTATTTTCACTTGGAATCCCTCAAGACGAAAGTCATAAAAATGAGAGAAGAAAAAGAACAGAAGATCTGGTGCTGGCAAAACAGCCATAGATCACAGAAGAATAACCAGGGATTATGACTCTTGGATTTTAGTTGTACAATATAAGATATTTCAGAACTAAACTGCTGAACTTCTTAGCTTCCGTACCCTGGAGAATCTAGTTATAGATTAGTCCTTTCTTTAAATAATGCAGGTTGTAGTTTAAGTTTACAGTCTGTGTAAATACAAACAGAGAGAGAAGAGGCACATAATCCTGATCTTCATTTTAATATGGCTATATTATATATATATGTCATTAAATGCTTGAATGCTCCAAGATCATGTCAGGGAATACAGAACCAATAAGGGTGCTTAACTTGATATGCAGACTTGTTTTGGGGAAAAGAATTAAATCCTTGGTTTATAGATGTCACAGAGTTTCCAAATAGAGAAGCCTGCTAGGAAGGAGGCATCTTTCTCCCAGATCTGACCAGCAGCAAGGATGTACTTGCATTCCCAATAAACTCTTCCCATGAGCATATGTATACACTACCTATATACATATATTCACAGGCAGCCACTTGCTGCAGATCAATACAGACACATAGAACACTCACACAAACACCACCAGCACCAACAACCTCTTCCTGCTCCCTCTGCTAGCTGAGCAAGATGAAGATCTCTTGGTGGGGATATATGTGTATATATGTGTATATCTATATCTATATCTATATCTATATCTACCTATATCTATATCTTGATAGCTAGCTAGCTAGCTAGCTATAGATAGGTAGGTAGATAGATAGATAGATAGATAGATAGATAGATAGATATACACATGTGTAAAACATTGACAGCTACCTGGGCTCAGACAATCAGTCTGCCCAAAAGTTGTCCCTGAGTCTCATTTTCTCCAGTATGGACATAGTAGAGAGATTGTTTTCCTCTAACTTCACTAGATTGATGTACCCAGATTCATCCCTTTTCAGGTAGTGTTTGGGAATGTCTGATGAAATACAATTACAAATTTATGTATGTAAATATACTATCTCTCCTTTCATAGATAATTATGGATTGGTGCTACTAAGTCTCTGAAACCCTCCCCTGCACATCAAGATGACTATTTCTTCTGCTCTTCCTTTATTCATCCCCTGGCACAGCTGCAGTAGAGAAAGTGGACAGGCAATGTGAGTAAAAAATATGTACTTCAGAGGAATGCTGCAAGGCTTTCTTGCACTCTTTGCTATCTTGCCTACTTATGCAGAAATTTCTTCAACTTCTGAATGTTACCATAGGATAGATAGCAATAATATGGATAAAGTAAGAAGATATCAAAAGTGAGGAGGGATATTTTGACATTTTCTGTAATATAATGAAGCATTAGGTAAGATGAATCAGGGGAAAGAAACTGACTAACCAGCAAAAAATCAAATTCTCCTTCATACTCCTCCAGTGCTATATTTTCATCTTGATAATGCTGACACACGAGTGTAGAAAGTGTGCCACTATTTCTTTTTCCCTATTACATTTCTGTACTAGGTTTTAGTATTAGGATAAGGCTGAAACAATTAACACAATGAGTAGTGACACTGGCACCTGAACGAATGGAGTAGCACTCTATGTAATAAATGGACTTCACACTTTGTACTTGTTTTTCATTGGAAAAGTCCTTCTGTGATTTCACCTTAAGACTGAAGTGCAATGAAATGCTAGGGAGCATGTGGAATCTAAGCTACTCCAAGTCCGCAGTGGGATTTGGGATGTCGGCAGAATCTTCCCAATAGGAGTGTTACAAACAAGATTGCAGACACATTTGATTTGTTAGCACACCAAATTTATCTCAACTCACTAACAAAATAACACCTTCTTTTGCGGTACTGTTAATGTGGTATTTTCTTAGGAATCTCTTCGTAGTTGCATCTCTTTTCTCATCAAGGCCTACAGTACCACATGCATGCTTCCCTTCGTACTTCTTCTCAGTATTTGGTCATGTTAGTGTTTTGTGAAATTTCCTGTTGAATCTAAAGACATCAAAGATAACTTGATTTAGATGAGTTAATATATTGCTGCTGCCCCTAGCTACCATCTGAAATTAAATAATTTGCAGTTGTTTCTTTTAAAAGTTTTCAGCTCTTCTACAATCTTTTTTATTTCCATATATATATACATACATATATATACATATATGTATGTAGATACATAACTTTCCTTCCTTACCAATTCTGATAATGATTTTCCTTAGAGTTTCTTGCTCTTACTTTGCTGATCTCTATCCGATGTTTTAAGGATCATATCATAATGTTGTTGCTCTCACCTTCATTTCAGCCACCACTTCTATTTTAATAGAATCATTACAGAAGAGCTTGACTGTCTAATTGATGTCTCCATCTTCAGTTTAAATAACTTCTGAGCTAATTCCAAAATATTCCTGAACCACTCATTTTCCTTTTCCCTGTTCCCAACAGGTATCTTGATAGCTAAATATTCCCTTTATTACTAGTTACCACACTTTACTCATTCTTCTATTAATCACAAAAAGACTTCTCTCCAGGGTTTTACTCATTGTATGTAATTGGTCGCTTAGAGTAAACCCCAGCAGTTCTCTTTTCTTTTTTCCTTTTAACATTACTCACAGGTTTTCAATCAGTCTATTTTCATGTAGCATCTAAACTAGTATTTACACCTTTGATATAAAACACATTTCCTTACTTTCCTTTTTTTCCTTACTTTCCTTACTGAACAAATTCTATTCTTCTATGTCTGTGTCAGATGTGCAGCATATTCCATAGTCTCTGTGATGACAGTTCAGTCATCATTTTGATCATGAATTAAGACTTGAAGTATCTCCTTGTACTTCTGCTTTGATAGTTTACAGACACCTAAGATAGTGTCATTATTCTTCCAGTAATTCTCCTATGAATAAAGTCCTTGTCTTCTCCTTCCCCATAAATCTTAAATTCAGTGGTTTATATACATTCCTTCAGATTTTAGATCATTCAATTAGAAAAGAGATAAGTTTAGCTCTTCTAAGTGGTACAATATATAATAAATTCACAGAAATTGGAGTTGTACCAGTATTAAATCTTTGGAATTGAGAAGAGAATTAGACCAGCAATTTTGCCTGACTTGAACAGATGTCTCCTGATGATTTTTAAGAATTATTAAAACATTATTATTTATGTTATTATACTTATTACTATAGAGATAACTACAATAGGACCGAGCCCATATTGTAGTGAAGATAATAAGTTTTCCCTTTGGAAACAATAATAAATTGTGTCAGTTTTCTAGGCCTAAGCAATTTCCTTGAAGAGTGTAATTAATTTGTAGGAAGACTCCAACCAACAGTAAAGATTGCAGTATTAAATTGCAAATCAGAAACTTGTTGAAAAATAATACTTGCCATAAAAATGATAACAATAGCATGCAAAGCAATTGAAAAGCAACGTGTAAATAAATTACTGTGGTGCTGTTCTTGCTGCTATGGTTAATGTTATGTCAGCATTTCCATTATGAGATCCATTTTTCAGAGTTTATGAGTCAGCTATGAAAATTTAAAAAAATCTTTCTAAAACTAGTGCTGGAAGATCTTGCTCTAGAGTTTTGAGTACAATATTGTAGAAGAAAAAGATCAATCACTGTTCACAAAATGTCTGGCTCTGTCTTGAGATGAAAAACAAGGTCTCAGTTTGCAAATATAATTTACAGTTTTTGAACTGAAATTGTAGTTGGAGATGCAGCCAAAAAGTTGGTTTTTTTCCTCTGTCATTCAGTTATTTACAACGTCATCTTAGAGAAAATGGGATTGAAGCTAATGTATTTAGGTGGAGAGTCTGCGCAGTCTCTGAATGAAAAAAACCATGTTGCCATCTTAAATCCTGCTACCTGCCCCACTTACTCATCTGTAAAGAAAAAATTTTTGTAACTAAGCTCCACAGCACAAAGACTGACAATATATATGTAGCTGAGTCACTGATGCAAGTTTATATTGGTGCAAGAACAACACATTGAAGGCATCTAAGCAAAGATTTAGCCAAGCAAAATATTTTCTTCACAGATATTGAGAGAAGATATGTATTTACTATGCTTTGTTTATACAGTATTTTCTGACAACTTATTTATAACATGTTATGTCTAAATAATGGAGTAATTGGTGCATGAATGAGTTGAAGAGATATTATTAAGAGAATGTACCTTATATGCTTTATCCATACTTTCTCAGTAGCTTCCTATTACTGTGGGACGCAGAGTGCTAAACTGCAGGGATCCTTGCTCTGACTAATTATAGCATTTTTATGGTTTTATGAGGATTTGTGGTAGTGTTTGAGAGCACTAGCACTGAGATCATGTTGAAGGACTATGGACAGTATAAGGAGGAAAATCCAGTACAATCACTTTTCTCCTGTTCAGCCTGGAGATGACTGAAAGGGAACCTCAAAAATGTCTATGAGTACCTGAAGGGGGGGTGCCAGGAAAATTAAGCCCGGCTCTTCTCGTTGGTGTCAAACAGTAGGGCAAGAGGCAGTAGGCAGAAATTGATGCACAGGAAGCTCAATCTAAAAATGAGGAAGAACTTCTTCACTGTGCGGGTGACCGAGCACTGGAATGGGTTGCCCAAGAGGCTGTGGAGTCTCCTCACTGGATATATTCAAGACTTATCTGAATGCAATCCTGTGCAATGTGCTCTAGGATGACCCTGCTTGAGCAGGGAGGTTAGACCAGGTGACCTACTATGGTCCCTTCCAACCTTAGCTATTCTGTGATTTTGTGATTCTGTAACCTTTGAGAAGAATCCTGGTATGAACGATTCCCTGATACCATTTTGACGGTAAGTAGTTCAAATGCTTCAAGAAAACATATTCTGTATAACTCCCATATATTTTACTTATGAGTCATCATCATTTACTTATGAGGTTTTGCGAATGAAGATTTGGGAACTTATGAGTAGAGACATAGAAATCTATATAGAACCTTTATTTTAAGCCCATGTTCTCACTGACATCCAATTTAATGAGGCATTAAAATCATATTTTTATCAAAATAGTATACTGGAGAAAGGAAAGGGTCTGCAGTGACACTTTGCTTCACTTTTCAGGTTACAAGATGGGCTACTGTATTAGAATCTTCTGTGTCCATGGTGTAGATATTTCTAGATACTGGATGTGTGTGAGTATGAATCAAGGAACTGCAGTTTAGTTGTCTGCATTGTTGTATTTCCAGTTACAAGAAACCCCACTTCCCTAGCTGAGGCATTTCTAAGTAGCTTTGCTTTCAAAAGCTCTTTGCACATATCATCACAACAGAAACACAGAATTGATATGAAAAGGCAGATCCAGAGATCAAGTCCAATGCCCTGCTCAGAGCAGGGTCACCTACAGCAGGTTGCCTGGGGCCATGTCAGTTGGGTTTTATATATCTCCTAGGAAGGAGATTCCTAAATCTCTCGGTAACCTGCTCACTGGGCACCACTGAGAGGACTCTGGCTTCATCTTCTTTACTTCGTCATCAGGTATTTATACACATTTTTTCAATCCCTTTCAGATTTATCTTCTGCAGGCTAAACAGTCCCAACTCTGGTAGCCTCTCCTCATATGAGAAATGCTCCGAGACCTTCATTACCTTTTGTGGCCCTTTGTTGAACTTGCTCCAGTAAGTCTATGTCTCCCTTGTGCTGAGCAGCCCAGCAGTGGGTGCAGCACTCAGGGTGTGTCTCACCAGGGCTTAGAAGGCGGAAAGGTCACCTTGCTAGCCTTTCTGGCACTACTTTGCCTGATGCAGATGATCAAGCTGCTGGTCTCATTATAGGCATAGCCCTCAACTTTAGGCATTGATGTTAAGATCCCACTGAGATTAAGACACCAATATTTAGATCTATGACTGTACCATGCGTCAGAATTCATCTAGTGTCATTCAATATCATTAGTGGGGAATGGAAAGCTATTCAATTCACCTGAACATAATACTCATGGTGGGATTTGGTTGTCTACACAGAGATGTTTTGTGCTCTTTCAAAAACCTCTGGAGTATTTCCCATGCCCACCAGCTGCCATGCACCAGAAGATCATATTTGTCATCTTATGTGAATATCTTGGAAACTTTATTGTTCACCAGAAGCCACTGACAGTCTGGGTTTAGACATCAATTTAGCAATTAACCTTAGACAGCAAATCACCTTTCAATTTCTATGTGTTATAACTTTATATATAACTGTGTTATATAACTTTAACCACATAGACTAGGGTTCCCCCTGGAGTCATCAAAACGTTTGCCAGAGGCAGTTCAGAGGAAGAGATTATTTCCTTCTATTTAACCAGCTGAATTAAAGTGAAATGGTATGAATATGTCCTTACCCCTTCTGATCACTCACTCCTTCTCCCTACTTCCATAGCCAAGGTCTCTGCAAGATGGAGGAGAGCTCTGACTAGCCTAGTGCTTCTACCATAAGCACAAACAAATAAAGGAACAATAAAAGAAAGGTGAAATCCTAAAACACTTGAGAATTAAAAACAGGAAATTAAGAGCTGATTATAGGTCATTTTTTTCTCTCCTCCAAATTTTGCAATAAATAACATCCTTTAGTAGTGCTACATCTAGTATCTCCCAGTGATTATGTTTACAAAGCCTCTCATTATTACCCACTGTCTCTATGTGCACTTTAAAAAATGTGAATCACATTAGCATGATTGCATTTGCATTAAACACATGGTTAGTTTCTTAAAAGTACAAATGCTTGTAATTTTATTACACACCCGCATGAATTATAAAATGATGCATAATAAAACTTTGCTTGATTTCATAATTACCTGTTGTTATCTCTGGCTAATTAAATATGCAGCACTGCATGTTAATCCTTAAAGTCTCTCTGACATCCTCTCTTCCCCTTTCCTGACTTTTTTTTTTGCATGTTCTATTGAATTACAAGTTGTTTCATGGAATCTGTGGAAAAAAAATGTTCAACAGCTATGTATATATGCAAATCTTCAAGAACACTTATCCAAAGTTAAAAGTGGAAATTTCAATATGTACCTATTATTTCTGGCAGGCATATATTACATTTCTTTGATCATATTTCTTTAGTAAGCTTCCTCATCTCGGTGAAATAGAACCTCTTAGAGCTATTTTCTCTCTCTATTTCTCAGAAAGTTAGCTTGAATTTTATACAGCACAATCTTTTAAAATAGGCTGTTTTCTATTTGTCAGTGGTGTATTATATGAGCATCTAATGACACTTGGAAGTATGAGAAATTTGAGACTTGAAATACCTTATTCAAAAATAGAAAGTGTGGTAGAATAATTACTATTATAGTTGATCCTTAATTCATATGAATAAAATGTCCAGCCTTGCTATCATTCAAGTGAGCAGTAAGGTCCTCAGTAGCTTCAGACAGAATATCATATTAAAGCATACAGAGGTGCTGTTACTTTCATAGCAGGTAGAACTCATTTTTTAGAGAATGTGTGACATAGGCAAATCATCAAGCAACTTATTTTGCCATCAGAGAGAGATCATTGATTTTCTCTGATGTTTCATTTCAACCCTAACACAGGAATCTTCAAGAAGTGTCTCTAGAAGTCAGTTCATTTCACCTCCCTTCCCCTGCTGGCTATAAAGGAAATTAGTTTTGACTTGGGAGGCAATTCGTCTACACATAAACATCTAATGTAGATATACCATATGACATTAAACCAGAAAGGCAAGAGGTATACCTTGTGTCTTCTGTGAAATACAAGCTGTGTTTTGATGTCCCAGACATTGTGGGGAAAATAAAAGGCACTCAATACCTACATTTAAGCTACTGAATCAACTTTAGATGTTTACGTTTGAAGATGGCTAGAGATAGGTAAGGAATGTTATGAAACTGTCCACTATACTTCTTTTCGTAGTAAGTATAGGTAGGTCTTTTCCCAACAGAATATCTTATTATCCAGAATAAGTACATATGGAATCATAAAATTGAAATTTTAGTTGCAATTCTTTGCTTCATAATTTATTTAAGCTTAGAAATAAATGACAAATTTAAAACAAAACAAAACAACAAAAAAAACCCAAACCCAAAAAATAACAACAACAACCAAAATCTAAAGCTGTATATGTCCTGGTTCCAGCCAGGGCAAGCTTAATTTTTGCAGTAGTCAAGAGGGGAAGGGACTAGGACACAGAGGTTATTCTATACCACCTCATGTCATTTTCTGGGGAAGGGCTCTCTTCCATGTCAGCGTAGCATGGTAGAGGGAATGGTCAGGTATTGCTGTTTTCATGTGAATCATTGACCTATTTCTTGTACCCTCTGTCATTACTATTGTTGCAGTTATTGTTCTTTTTCTTATCTCATTGCTGTTTCCAGTAAATTGTTGATATCTCAGCTCACGATCTTCACATTTTGTGCCTCCAGTTCTCCTTTCTCCACTGCAGGGGAAGGGAAAAGGGGAGGTGGGAGCAAGTGGTGCATGGTTTGAAGAGTCTCAGTGGGAGCACTGAATTGAGGAGTATAATTCCTAATCTATGGTAACAACAAAAAAATCCAAAAACTACTTTTGTCACTGAAGGAAGAAGGTTGTTTGAAGAGCTAAAATACTGGCTTGGTTGTTTGTTTTTATTCAACCAAAATTGCTCCAGCTCTGATGACAAAAAAAAAAACCCAAAAGCAAAAAATCAAACCAAACAAGCCCCAAAACCTAAACTTTTCCCCCAAAAAACCCAACCCAAACTCAACACCCCCAAAAACCCCACACACCAAAACCCACTACAAAACAAACCAAAACAAACCCCAACCACTTGTTGAAGAAAATTATGAAACATAATTTCCTTACTTTTTTACATATCCTGATCTCCTCCTCATCATACTGTTCTCTGTATGCACACCTAGCCTAAATTTAATTTCTTGGTTTTAAACTGCTACAACACTACTGCTTTCAGCACATTAAGTGGTGGCTTACACTGTGTAAATGAAAGAGATGTCAATCTTTATGCTTTTAGAGTCTTGTATTTCTCAGTTAATAATGACGATCTTTGAGTTTGCTCCTGCAAATGATCATTTATGTGAGTGAAATTTGAGATATAGATTTGCATTTGTAGGATTAATGACAACGTAAGCTTTTGCATCCTTAGGTTGCTGTGAAAATACTTAACAAGTCTCTCTTTGATTTCTTCCATTTTCATTCCATTCCATATCTCCACACCTTCTTAGACAAGTGAACTTATAGTCAATTTCTGTGAAGATTTAATACTTTGCAAATCTGAACCCTTAAACCATGCTCTTAAACCATGTTTGAACCTTTAAGACTTCATTGAAGGTAATCTATCACAGAAACTATATTGGGAATGAAAGTGTTAGTTGCAGCTATGCAAACCTCTGATTTGAGCTGCTTTCCAACATATCAGCATTGGAAAAGACAATAACACCATCACCAAGACCCATGTGTACATGCCCATTTACATCTTTCATGTATTATGTAAATATGATTTTTATTAAACATTTAAACTAATTCATTCCCTCTCATATGTTTATCCTTTTATTAGCTGTAAATAGCTGAGCTGGTTTCAGTGAAGTTATTGCTTTCCACTCCACATGAGCTTTCCCTTAGCTTAACTACCTTGTAGAAAATGCACCAGTCCATATAATTATACAGAAGTCAGAAGAATAATAGCAACAAAGATGAAGCAAAAAATAATAACTTACATTTTACAGTAGCTGTGCCTTCAAGACCCACAATCAATTCCACACAAAGCACTCTGGCACGGTTTGATTCTGTATCTTTTGTTGCCAGATTGCAGACACACGTTATACTAATGGAAGTGTTATTTCCTCTGATAACCACAGTAATCCATCACAATACTTCTCCTTCTTCTTGAACAATTATTTCCCAAGTTTTGTTGCATTAAAATAAATTAAACAAATTTAGATCAGGTTTGGATCAACTCTCCTACTACTTTGTCAAAGTCTTTTAGAGCAAACCTCAGATGCAGTTGTTCTTGTCCTCTGTGGCAATGATCATCACAAATACCATTAAGGATGTGAGGTCTCTCCCTTAATTAAGAACTAAAAGGTTTCATTTCCTAAAACAAAAGCATGTGGCAGGTTTTATTGATCTTGTCTATGTCGCCAACTGAACACATTAGCAGGGGTTATTGATTACTCTAGTGGTAATGAGCTTTGTTCCTCATCAGGTAAAGCACACATTCCTAAGACCTTTCCTAAAGTGGCCCATATGTACATACACATTCACCAAGTTATAAAATGAAGGAGGTTTTAAAAGTCTTTATTGTTTATCATTTTTTTAAATTGAACAGCAATCATTAGAAAGGTTATTTTCCAGTCATTATCTTGTTACAATTCTTTCTGAATGCTAACGATGTACTTAGGAATTAATTCAAAACAAAAAGAAGCACAGCAATATTTTTTTAAATGTAAGCACATATAGCTGTTATTGTTTTTAATAATCCCCAGCAAAAGAACCACCATTATGTTAATGAGCAGCTGTGGTAAATAATTTTCTAATGGAATGCATAGGATATTTCCCCAGTTTTGAAAGAATAATTTCAGGCTGACAACTGTCCAAGTTAATACCTTAACAATATTTAGTTCAAATTTGGCTCTGCTATTAAAAAAGAAGTTACTCATACTCAATAGTACTTCTACGGAGAAAGACTCTACAGACAAAAAGGGCCCTAACAGTGTCTGGAAGCTGGAATTAGACTAGGTAAGATTATGATGTGGTGAGAGAGACCCTGCAATCAGCAAAACAAGGCTGAAGGGAGGCCACCTGAAGAATATGCATACAGGTAAGTAGTGAGAGGACATTGTGACGTGGGAAACTCCCATATCCTTCAGAAGGATATGAGATATCAGAAGGATATCAGAAGGGGTAGGCGTAACTTTGACTACTGTACCCGAATCTTTGCAGCATGGGGAACAAACAGGAGGGATTAGAGGTTTGTGTGCAATTGCAGGGCTGCAGTTGCATTGGGCTGATGAAAACATGATGGGATAGCTCCAGTGGATGGATATGGGGTCTTTAGGAACAACATTCTGGGTAGGTGAGTTGTCCTTTATGCTAGGCAACAACCAGTATGTCTGTCACTCTACTAGACATGGGTTGTTGAGCCACCTGAGAGCTGAGGGGACACGTTTAAGAGGCAGATCAAAAGGTCACTCAGATGTTGGATGACTGCCTGATGAGGAAGAAATAGATGAGGCTTTTTTCAGACAACTGGAAGAAACCTCTCATTCATGAGTCCTGGCCCTTACGGAAAACTGAAACCAGTCCAATATCTGCTGTAGGGAAAACACAGCAGAGCTCAAGCAACACAGGAGGTTTCTGGAGTTCATTGTTGGACAACTTTGTGGCACAGGTGATCAAGAAGTTGAGGAAGGGAGATGCTTTGCTGGATCTCAGAATCACTGCAAACTGGTCAAAATGTGAAGGCAGGGGGAAGTCTTTGCCCCAGAGAGATGGTGGTGGCATTTGCGATCCTGAAAAGAGGAAGGCATAAGAAGGAGCTGGGAGAGCTGAATTATTTCCAAAGGACGCTCTTTCCCAGATTGTGAATGGTCCATTGTAACATGGGAAATCAAGTAAAGGCAGCAGGATACCTGGATGGATCAACATAGATTGAGTCTGAACTATAGTTAAATGTGGAAAAAAAAAAAAAAGGAAGAATATGAGAGGTGGAAGCAGGATAACACAGAAAAAGTATAGACACTGTCCAAGTGTGAAAGGTGTAGTTAGGAAAGCCAAAACTCATTTGGAGTTGTATTTGTCAAGGTTTCAACAGATACATCAGGAGAAAAAGGAAGACCAGGACTATCAGGCTGCTGCTGAACAGGTCAGGGAACCTGATGTAAGAGAATGTGGAAAAGATCTTCGTCCTTACTGCTAAGGTTTTATCCTCTGGAATTCAGGCTCCTGAAATCTGTGGGAAAGTCTGGAGCAAAGAAGAGTTACTTTCAGTAGAGAAGCATTGTATTGGGGAATATTTAAAGAAACTGAACATCCACAAATTTATGGGACCTGGCACCCCTGAGTGGTGATGGAGTTGGAAAATGTTGTTGCAAGGCCACTCTCAACTACCTTGGAAAGATTATGGCAATTGCAAGAGATTCTTGGGCAATGGAAAAAAGCAGACTGACCAAGAGAGGCAAGAATGAGGATCAGCCCATTAGTTTCATCTTAATCCCTGGGGAGGTGAAAAAAACAAATAATCCCAAAATACATTTCCAATCATATTAAGGAAAATAAACTGCTTCAGAGCAAAGGTGAAATCAATTACATATATTAATCTTTTATCTTGCGTAAATCATGTATATCATATCAAATACCTGAACAGCCTTGTAGCCTTCTGCAAAGAAATAATTCAGAACACATTACTATTGTTTATGTTGACTTCAGATTTTGACACTGTCTCCCATGAAATTTTCATGAACAAACCAATGAAGTATAGTTTAGATAAGTGGGTAATGAGATGAATTGAAAAGTGGCTCAACTTCCAGGCCGCAGAAGTTATGATCAGGTGCATGAAATCCAGCTGGAGGTCAGTCACTAGTGGTGTGTGCCAGGGTTTCATACCAGGGCCAATTCTGTTCAACTGCAACATGTTAAAAAATTGGGAGGAGTGGTGAATACACCATATGGCTGTGCTGCCATTCAAAGGGACCTCATCAGCCTCCAGCAAAGGGTCCACAGAAGCATCATGGTATTCAACACAGAGAAATGTGAAGTTCTGCACCTGGGGGAGGAATAAACCCAGATATCGTGAACAGGTTTTGTTCAAATGGTTGGAAAGTAGCTTCGCAGGGAAGGATCTGGGAGTCTTGGCGGACACCCAGTCAAACACAAGCCAGAAATGCTCCCTCACAGCAAAAAAAATGGTTCTGGGCTGCATCAGGTCTAGGGAGGTGGTCTTTCCTCTGCTCAGTCCTGGTGAGACATACCTGGAGTGCTATGCTCACTGCTGGCTGGGCTGCCCAGTACAAGAGAGACGTAGACTTACTGGAGCAAGCTCAGTGAAGGACATCAACAGTGATAAAGGTCTTGGAGGATCTGTCATATGAGGAGAGGCTGAGAGAGCTGCAGCTGTACAGCCTGAGAAGAGAAGGCTGAGAGAGATCGAGTCAATGTCTATAAAATTCTTAAAGAGGTAGTAAAGTCTTCCGAGCGATGCCTAGCAAACAGAGGTGGAGCAACTGACACAAACTGAAATACAAAAGAAATCCTTTTCAAGTTTGTTGGTTTTTGGTCATTGCTGTTTTGTTGTGTTTTGTTTGTTGGTTTTTTTTTTTTACAGGGAAGGCAGCCAAATGCTGGACCGGAGAGGAAATTTTCTTTATAAAAGTAAAGATCTTTATAAACTTGACCTAAAATCTCAAAACCATTTGAATTTTTGTCAGTAAGGAAAATTATGTTGAAAAGAAGAATAAAGTCTGGTTGTGAAAAATAGAATAAGGCTGAAATATAAAAAAAAACCCCCTCACAGATCTAACCTCTGCTCTAAAATTTTGTAAGAACAAACACAGGAATTTACAAATGCAGAAACAAAGCTTTTAATGATGCTGGTAAAGGTGTTATACCATCAGAGAATAGCATGACCTCAATCATGTACAAGCTTTTAGAATGCATTTTTCAAGACATGAAAATCATACAAATAGGAAAACAAGATAAAATCAACAGAACTATTGCCATTCAGAAAATAATTACTTAGGCAAAGAAAGGTGGATAAGAATTTGTACATGGGCATGAAACAAAAGAAAGACGTAATGGGTTTAGAAGGATATAGAAATAGCAGCCTGGATTGACATTATGAGCAGAGGTAGTCTTAATTTAACAAGACACAGATGTTTGCTAAGGAAGGCAGGTTAGGAAAAAAGGAAAATAATTTGGGGTTTTTTACAGTACAGAAAAATAACTGATTACTCTGGCAGGAAAAAGGTTAGGGTTTTAATGATGACTGCTGATGACTGTTAATTTGAAAGTATTGTTAACATACCAAAAGACAAGAATATATTTTACAGAAGACAGAGATGATATAGAAAAACAGTGAAGTATAATAATTTAAGGCATATGGTCATGCACTTATGTCCTGAATTATCTCGTTTTAGACAGGTCTGGGGATGTAGGTTATTCCTACAATTAGTTGAGAGAAACAGGCACCTCCAGACTGAGATACAGAATCCCAAGGGAATGAGTCATTTTCCAGGGGAGCCTGAACAGTAAATACTGTTTGAAGGGTGTCTAGTTATAGCTAGGGTTGTTTTACAGGATTAATGAAATATCTTTTGGCCATAAAGTGGAAGCTCATCAGTTGAACTTTTCAAAATTTACTGATACGGAGTTACATTTAATCTACGTCAGCAATTAAATGCAGTTAGGCTTGTGTGTCACCCCTAAAGAGCTGCAGCAGTCCTGAAGTCTGCTGAAATTGTGAATACTTTTCTCTTTTTTTTTTTTGGCTTAGCATCCTAATACTCCTATTAAGCATGCCCTGCTCAGTGACATGAATGCACAATACTTTGTTTTTTTCCCAATGAAAACCTGTCAGCATTTGCTTGGCGACTTTTAATGGGTACTTAACAAATTTGAGCATAATTAGCTTTATTTCAGCAAACATCCACACATATGATTTAGTGAAGCAATGAAAGGCCCAAAGAATCTTTGTAATTCCCAAAATCCCAAGTCCATTCAAGGAGCAGAAAACATAATACACACCCTAGGAGTAGCTGTGTGAGTGTCAGTTTTTTTAGAATATAACTGTAACTAAGATGCCTCTGCATTTAGGGATAATTCTGATTTATCTGGAATTTAAGAGAGACAGAGAAGGGAATCCTAAATTTTCAGTCAACTGGAGAATAATGGTGAGCCACCATCATGACAAAGTCATCATAAAGACACATTGTTGACTATATCAGTAATGTCATATTTTTTCCAAACTAAACCAGAAATGAGTCAGCAATCACAGACAAGATTTCATCTGGAATATTGTATTTTATATTTTAGGGGCACTGACTGAGTCTGAAGATGTCAAGGGCCAGTGTATGCCTGTGGATGTAGCCAGTCTGCCCAAGAGGGGTTGTCCCTGGCATAGCATGGGCCTGAGCAAAACAGGTCTGCCTGGCATCAGGCCCAGGGGCTGCTCCTTGACTTTTTTCATCAGGATAAACATGTCCTTAGGCTCCAGAAACATTAAATCAGACCAATAGTAAAACAAACAAATAAATAAACAAACAAAATCAAAACCACAAACAAACAAAAAACCAAAACAAAAACACCAGAAAACAATTTCAAAAAAACACAAATGAAACCAAATTAAAAACAAAACCAAACCAAATTAAAAACCAAACCAAATCAACCAAACAAACAAAAAACAAAAAGCACCAAAACCTCAAAAATAGGGAGATCAGGGATTTAGATTTACTGTGTTATGAGACAGGAAAAAAAGCGTTAAAATACATTAATTTCCAAAGGGCACATAACTAGATAGTAGAGTAGACTTGTAGAGTAGGTTCTAGAGAATCAGAATAATTTTTAGTTGATCCAATGTTTTCCAACCTTTTCCAGTTTGTAGATACCTAATATTTCTTTAGGAGTTTTCAAGAGATTGAGGAAAATCACATAGGTGCTATTCTGTATAAACAGGCTTTCTCTTTTCCCTAATACTTCTTCCAGTCTCTTTCAGAGTAGTCCACAGATAAACGCTGGTCTGCAGACACAGTGGGGAAACTGCTAAACCCTTCATTGATAGAAAAACAGTGATCCAGAAGTAAAGTTAGGACGGGAAATAAAAAAAAAATATTTCTATTTGTTAGAGCACTGAGGTTCTGGAATGTGTTCTAAACCTGAGGAGCAGACTCAAATTGAATGTTATAAAGACTGTTATGAAATAAATTATTTCACAAAACCATTGTGATACCCAAGAAATTGATTGATGAGGGTATTATTATTCTTTATGGTGCAGAGAAACTACTGAGTAAAGTGTTCCTCTGACTTGGTCAAATAATCTAAAAGTTCAGAAAGAGAAAATTATTTTCTTGTGTTAAAAAACCCTGCAAAATACAGTATAAAATTAATTCTCAGATCATAATTATAATTTAAAAACTTTATTTTCAAACATAATTCTAGATCACTCGTGGCATGCTAAGATGCTGTTTCTTATCTAACAGGGATAAAAAAGAATGTATTCTATGAATAGAATAAAAAATCTCTTTCAGAAAAGAAAATACAAAACCTGTAATTCATTCTAATTAAAACAGAAACTTATGAACTTATGTTCCTCAAATAAATGTGAAAAATCCACTTTTCCTACTACTACATTATATTTTAGATCGCTTATTTCTTTAATAAGTCAAATTGTAAGATATTACATCCAGTGCATTGCACCCTTAAAATTTTGCAGTTCAGTTCACTTAAACACTACAGACTTTAAATTTTCATTTTTAGTCTTTTGGTTTGTGGTGGTCAATAATCCTCACTGGCCCTTTGCACAGAGTACAGAGCTGTAGTATCCCCTGTCCCCAGTCAGCTATGCCAGATCCTCACCAGGGTCTAAGTGGGCAATCCCAGGAAACACTAGAGTCTAGATGCATCCTCAAAAAAATTAGCAATAAGGGAGTGTTACACAAGAATGAAGCCATAATTAACAGTACTAAGTGAAATTCAACTTTTAAAAGACAAAATATTCAAATTTTTTTGTGTCAAAATATGAAGTAGGAGGCAAATTCTAACCAATTTTGTGGAATGCAAATTCTTTAAAAGAACCTATTTTCGGTATTTTAATTGAAAATGAAAAAATCTGCATTCCCCAAATGCAAGTTCCCTATAAAAACGAGCATGGGATTCAATAAGCCTAATTTTAGTCTTTGTCTGAGTCATTTTATGCTCCTTTGTAGCTAGTAGAATTAAGCAATGCTAGGGAGCAGTTCCTTTGGTTCGCTCTAAACATATACACCAGAAAGTGAGCCTAAATTTTGTTGTTATCATTGCTGGTGTATTCCCCCCCTGCCACCATCTGTGTTTGACTATAAAACACTCCCAAAGAGACCAGTTCACTGTAGTCATGAGCACCACGCATATCTAAAGGTGGCTGATATGGATATAGCTATTTTTTGCAACTCTCTTCAATATTAAACTGCACTTTTTCACATGGATCAGGGCACAAAAGTGACTGCAGTATGGAAGCACAAGGTTCTTGTTGTGGATAGGGAGTCTTATCTGACAACATGAGGCAATGAGTGTGGACTCAGTCTCCATGAATGATAGGAAACAACAGGGTTTACTGTTTTGCTAAAATGCTAATAAAATTAATCCAGTTTACTATAATTAAATATTCCTTGTTAGGTAATGTACACAAATACTAAAATAAGATATATGCTTTTAAGTACCAACTGCTTTCAGAAATTGCAATGATTTATGTATGTAAAATTATCTTTATGGAAAACTCCCAACTACATCTGGAATTTTGTGTCAGGTTCCCCTCCCCAGTCATACACTGAGCACCCACACTCACTACCTTCTATGATTAGATTGATGGTGTCATGCTCAGTGACAAAAATGGGGGGGAGGGCTTTTTGTCTTCAAAAGTCCCCACCTACCATTGTTTCTCAGGATGTGCAATTTTTCTATGTATAATGCATTGCAATTCAAAAGATCCTAAAATCATTTCTCAAAATGTTTCTATGTCAACACGATCAGAAAGAAAACCTAAACCCATCAAGAAATAAATGAAAGAACATAAATACCTGGAGTCAACATATTTTCTAGAAAACAATAACAATTCTCTCTATCTGAAACATTACCTAATCCCCTGAAGCAAAATTCAAATGTTTGTCAGATGGCAAATAAACACTTAAGAGTTCTATTACTTGTATCCTTTTCTCTGTAGATAATGAAGAGTCATCATTCTGTTGCTTTACATGGATGTCAGATTGAGGGTCATTTGTCAACTACATGTCTCAGCATATGAAATGTAACCACTAATCCATACATTGCTGTGTATTTCTGAAAATCATGAACCAAATACCTAGTAAAGGCCACATGCTCTTTTTTCTTGTGTCTGTTTCGGTAATTAGAGAAATATATCTCCTCACAAATTTGAAAGCATTGAAAGCCCTACTTGAACCAGACTTATTATTTAATAATGGTGCTAGGCTGCATAGCAGCCTAGTAGAAAGAAAAACATTTTTAACCAAGAATGACAGGCTGCTGTTTCATTTCTTTTAAGTTGGAGTGCAGAATTTGGGAAAGACTTAGGGCACAGTCACACCCTGCGGGTGTCCTTGTGGTTTCTCCCTCTAGAACACAGGGTCAGCCCCAGTCCTGCATTCATGCTCTGCATTGTCCACCGGGGACGCAGGAAAGGTGAACTTTCCTCTTAGGTGTTCATGTATGCAGGAGATCAACAACCAGTAAGGGATGCCCTCACTTACACAGCCCATATGTCAGGGCTGAATTTACATCAGTTGAATTCTCTACTAATGCTACTGGGTTTGGACCTTAGCATTCTAAGAGGTTAAGACAGACTAAAACCTTTGATATAAATTGTGTTTTTCTGATCATATGAATCTTAAATAGTTAAACCTAAAATTTGTACTGCTGCCTGTAGTAGGAGCATGCTACCCATTCTCTTCTGTTTTCTGAGAAGAGTTTATTGTTATTTAAGAACACAAAAATAAGTAGTTATGAACTAATTAAAATAAACTTATTTCTCGAAAAGGATGCTTTTATTAACATAATCTGTTAGAGCTATGTTAAGCTTTTCCTTCTATAACTGGCCACGAGTCTTCATGAAATTTTTAGAAACTTTGTGGATTTTAATGTCCTTACTATTCCACTATCGTTAAGTTTGTCTGAAAGGCTGCACCAAGATCAGAACTCCTGAGATCAGATACACACCCCCCATACACAACAAAACCCCATGATATTAAAAAATATGCTCTTCATCATCAAAAATCTATAAAACTTTACTGTGTTTTATGTAATTTAATTTAATTTTTAAAAATTTATGAATGCAATTTTTCGCTCTCTTATTTGTAAATCAAACATGACTTACAAGCTCAAGCAGCTCCAAAAAAAAAATGGAAATAATTGAACACTGCAACACATACCTTCAAAGATCCAGATTCTATGTCCTTCAGCTTCCCATCTATATGGTGAACATGGCATTAACTTATTGCTTTTCTGAGCCATGTTTAAAACACATTTAATGAAGGCTGTGTCCCCCTCCTATATTCAGGCAATATTAATAGAGCTGAATGACGCTTGGGAAACAGTATTTTCTCTCTTGTAATTAAATTTTTGTTTGGTAAGACTAAAAAGTCATTCTTTGCTCTAGAATTTTAGAAGAATAACATAAATAACAAGAGGAAAAGTCATAGAAAAAAAATCAAAGTACATATCATAAGATGTGACATATGCAATATAACATTTAGTAGCATTCATTTGCTCATTTAACTTCATAGATTAATTTTGCATAGAAAATGAAAGAAAATGTTTAGTTGTTGTGTCCTGATCCAAGCTAGCAGCTAAGTACCATACAGCCTTCCTTCCTTTCACTCCACTCCCCAGCAGGACTGGGGAGAGAAGAACAACGGAAGCAATAAAACTCATGAGTCAAGACAAAGACTTCTCAATAAACGACAAAAAGACAAATCAAATACACCACAAACCCAGGCAGTCCTGAGTAATGGACCCAGTACACTGAATTTTACAAAACAACCATTGTGCAGGGCACAGCAACCTTTTAAATTGAATGTCATGTATCCTTTCTCCAGACCAAATTCTATTACTTTTTGAAATAATAGAATACATCAAAATGTACCACCTTAAAATTCATTTAACCTCATCAGAAACTGAGATGATACAATTTCTGAAGAATTATCCTTCCAAAGTGTTGCGAAAGAGTGATGTTGAGCTGTTTTCATCATCAGAAGGCTTTGATTGATCACATTTCAACTAGCTGTAAAAATCTCTGCTTGAATAAAGTTGATACAGATCTTTAGATGTCAGAAATTCACTGTTGTGATGCAAAGTCACTTTCTCCACTCTACAGATGATATATAAGTTGTGAGGGTGAAGAAGGCATCACCAGGACAATCGTTTGCATGGAAAATGAAGGGTGCAGTAGCAAGTCCTTAGGATCACAAGTAGTTGGTGCAAGCTATTGGGAAAGTCTCTTCTATTTTCTGTTGATCCTCGGGACCTCATGGATCAAAGATCACTAGTTAAATAAAATATGGTCCCGGTAAAACAATTTAAGGGTTTCCAAGATTTTCAAGCATTTGTCATCCAGAAATATCATTTCATCAACATCAATATTTCTAAAATGGAATGCCAATTTTGACAAAATTGGGTCTGAAAACATAGCAATAGAATATCTGGGCACTTTTGGATAACAAGGCTTAGATTTTTTCAGGTATCATTTTGAAATCTCTTCCTATTTCAAATCATATTTCATTATCTAGCATGAATCACATTATCCCCAAACTGGCACAGACTTCTTTGATTTATGAGATGACATTCTGGCACTGACATTGAGTCAGCCCTGTCTTTCTAACTCTTACCTACCCATCCAAAAACTGGATGAGTTCTGTTCTTTGTTATTACATATTGTTCAAAATATATGAAGACTTAGTGCAGAAAAGAAATTCCGAGCTTCAGCAAGCTTATAACATACCTGCTTATTGCTCTCTTCTGGACAAGGCTTTCACAGATATTTGGATGCATTACATTACAGATCCCTTATCTTGTCTCTATATTCTTCAGCAAAGTAGTCTTTTGCTGTTATTGTCATCACCCTTTTCTGTCACTGGATAAGTCTAAAACTGATTCCAAGACTTCTAAAGAGATGGATAAAGATTTATCTTTATCTTTTTTTTTTTAGTGTCTAGGAAATGCACTTCTACATATCAACACAGCACAGTGGCTGGGATGTTTACTTTGGAGAAAAATACCTAAACAAGTAAACTAGTCATATACTAGTGTGCAAGTTTCGAGCTGGCTTCCCGCCAAGTCCCCGAAACTCGACAACAAGGACCCGCCTCCCAGAGAGGGAAAAGAAAAAAAAACCAAGCAGCCAAAGCTATAGCAAATATACATATATATATATATATATATTACATATGAGACAGATACACAAAAGGAGAATACCACACACCAGAAGGAAGGGGTGGGGGGGGGCGGGGAAGGGAGAAGGACAAAAAGGGGCAAGGACCGAACAAGCCAACCAGCCGACCGAAGGCAGACTAGCAAAAATCTCACCACTTCCCTTCGAACAGGCAGGATGGCTAGACACGGCCCAAGGCTCTCCCCTCACGCGTGGCAGATAACGGTAGTCACTGTAGGCCTCGGCTCCAGATAAACCAGACCAAAACAGGGACCCGCCGTTCTCGAACCTCGCCGGAAAGGAAGAGAGCGAGATGCCTCCCGCTGGCCTTATTTATACCTCAAGTTACGTAAAGGAATAGCATGGAATACTTCCGTGATCACTTTTCTAGTTCCTTCCTGGTTACAGGTTGGTCTCCAGGAAGGCCTAGAGTGAAACCACCACAACTAGACTTAAATACAAACTTTCTGGTCTAGTGTTTGACCCCCTCAGAACAAAGCAGTTTTCTGAAACTGGGCAGTGTGGAACATCTGTGTTGAAACCACTGTACTAATATTAACAAATATGAAAAAGAGATAGATAGATAGATAGATAGATAGATAGATGCATAGATAGATACACACACACAAATATACATATATATGTATACCTATTACCATAGATATATCTCAACTTCAAATCCACTCACGGTTCCTGCTGCAATGTGAAACACAGACACATTCTGGGAAAGATGGTTCTGCAAGAGTGACTCTTAGAATTTTGCCCTTTACACTTCAATCAGTATCACGGTTTTTCACAGGTGACTTCACCTGTAAGATGTTTACAAAAAAAAACAAGAAAGAGAAAAGTGAAACCACTTAACGATTTTCACTCAAAAAGCTAAAACCAGAATATAAAGATCAGAAACCAAGAGAGACAGATATTAGACTTTTTTTTCCTCGAGTTTTCAGTTTGTTTTTCAAGGAAGAAGAGCAAAATCTGAGGGTACAACTCTGATCACTGAGCTAGAGAACAAGGAATACTATGCATGTTTTCATTTAAAAGAGAAAAATATTACTTTTTCTGAGACATTAGGGAAACTTTTCTACACTTCCCACTTAAGCAACATTTTGGAGGAGAGGATTGGTTTTGGTTTGGTTTTTTTTCCAGAGGTTTTGGATAATAAAAGTTTAGTTTTATTTTTTCTTAGAATTGCACTATTTGTCTAACCTGCAGGTTTCTGGTTTCACGCTGAGATGGAAACACTTCATTTTTCTGAGAGAGAATAAAATCTGCTGATATTATTTATCTCTCAAGCAGAATCAGAGCATAGAGATCTCTCAGGAAAACTCTCCTGGAATTTCCCAACTAACTTTATATAGGGCCTTGGATACGGTTTTACATTAAATATCTAAAAAAAAAAAAAAAATCCTGCTTTTCTGAGGTTTTGTTTGTTTGTTTGTTTGTGGGCTTTAAGATGGTAGGGTTTTTTAAAGTTTTTGGTTGGTGGTTTTTTTGTTGTGTTTTTATGTGTTTGTTTGGGTTTTTTTTTTAATTGGAAACCTTTACAATTCTGCAGCCATTAGGCCGCCTGCTCTGCCCACAACTAGTCAGGAAACACCACCCAGGAACACATCCATCCCTCACAAGTAGTGGTAATTTCACACTGCAGCTGTGGAGGTGAGCCATACAGCTGCATTAGCAGAGTTAGGCTGCAGTCTTTTGTAAAAGCCATTGAAAATTACGTAAATACAGTAAACAAAGGGAAGAGAGATTACTTAACAAACCTCAAGTGTGACTCTGAGCCCCTTTGAGAAGTAGAATCAGTGAATCAGCAGGATTTACACCAATTTATAACCACCAAAAGGAAATGCAAAACCAGTGCCCTGAGAATTAGCTCGTGGATTCCCTACAAAATACAGCAGGTGTAGCCAATGTCTAAGAATAATTAATGTGAAATACAGGCATGGGAACAAAAACAAAAACAAACCCAAACAACAAAACCATAACAAAATATATTATTTACCATTTTCTGTTGCTCTGTTTGCCCTTGTGAATATACCAAGACTGGGTCTTCTCTCACACTCTGTACAAAATGTTCCTACTTTCCCCAGTGACACTGGTCCCTTACACATGCACACACACACATGCACACACACACATACACATGTAGTGTTGCTGGTGCCACAGATGACGGTGTAAAGGCAGAGCCCTCTCTGACCAGTGAAACCAAAACCCCAAGAAAGGCAGTGCTGAGAATGCTCTGGACTTTTCAATGGCCAGTGGGTCTTCCTCTGCTGTACATACAAAATGAAAACCAGCCACTCACCAGGACCCTTACCATCTAAAGAAAAAAAAAAAAAGCAGAGTCAGCTTCTCTGAGAAGGGAACAGATTTTTTAGATGTTAGCATATAGGAAATGTAATTTTTAATTCATTAGTAATTTAATAAGCGTTGGTCTACACTAACAGGGCAGCGATCTGGATTTGGACCTGTGGCTACTGATGCAACAATGTCAATAAAGAGCAAATCACTACAATAATTATGATTAATACTTCTTTTCAATGCAGCAGTCTGCTTCATCATCTTTAGTAAAGTGTTATTTTTAAATTTAAACAAAGCACATTGCCAACAAGCTAAATGTGTCAAATTGAACAATTTAGTCTTCCTACTATATATACCCTCAGGTGCATTTTTGCATCTGTTATATATTCAGTGGGTTAAGGAATGTTGTGCTTTTTACATACAGCTTTCCATAAATTTAAGCAGGCAAGCAGCTAAACTGACACACAACTGCAAGATCACAGAGCTGGAAGGAGGTAAAAAGTTCTTTAGTAGAGTTGCCTGGGATTATGTCTTTAAATCCCTGAGAGAAAGAGATCTGATGACACTCTATCAATGGGATTAAACTTCTCTTTTCCTTAGTCCCCCCTCTTGGCTGATTTCTCATGATAAGTACATTTCAAAGCTATGCCCATTATAGACAGACCGCCTCACCCAGTGCCCTTCAGCACAGCTCTAGAACCATTGACATTCAGAACCTGCAGCTTGTTATACCGCTGTATGTCACACAGCTGATGTTCTGCATCTGCCCCTCAGGTCCAAAAGGCAAGGCTCTGGTCCACTAAACTAAGGAAAAGACTGGATGTTTATTTAGATTCAAAATAAGATGTGATTAATGAAAGACATGGAGATTAGTTAGCTCAATCTAACTAGTACTACTATTGCTGGGTTTCGAATAAGTGCCAAAGTCAAAATAATCCCCAAACTTTCTGTTTAAATACATGAGATGTATCACCTTTTTGCACAACCTCACTGCTGCTGCTATTGGTAAACATGATGCCAGAAGGGTATTATTCAAACTAAACACTGTGAAAATATTACTAAGTAATATAATCCTGCAAGTTTTAATTGGAAATGGACAAAAATATTTTGCTGGTAGTACCCTTTTCCAAAAAAAAAAAAAAATCAATAAAGTGTAAAACTGTATCCAAATCCAAGTTCACTATCATGTGTACACATCAAACTGTCATGTATCTGCATATACATTCATGAAAAGAAAACCTTAACAACCACAGTTTCAAAACAAAGAAGGTATATTCTTATTAATGTCTTCTTTTGTTGCTTGGGAAAACAACACAATAAAAAAATCTGTTCAGTCATTAAACTTTTATTTTTTTCTTGGATGAAATAAATGTAGAAAAGCAGACATCTAAAACATATATACAATTTAATTCTTGTTTATTGTAATAACCTCAAAAGATTCTTACTAATTCACTCAAGGTTTCCCATAACTGAAGAGTCGAAGATGAGAACTCGTTTTCATAGGAAAGTTTGCAAGAACCCCTCTGCCATCTGGTCCATGCTCTTACAAATGAATCATATCAATATCATGTCTGTCGAAAGGCACCAATCAGCTCTAAATTCTTATGTTGTTAAATTTTTATGTTGTGAGCATTGTTGCCTGCTTGTGGTCTGGAGATCTATTTTCCCGTCATAACTGAAAGAGGTCTGCTCAAGAAGTTCAGTGGACTTCAGAGAGTGATACTATTTAAAGGATTTGGTTCTGCTGCCTATTCATAGACACGTAGTGTCATTTGAAATACCTTCCAGTATCCCCTTGGCCCTCAGATGGCATTCCAGCAAGACAGGGCTTCTCTAGGTCCTGAGTCACATTTGGAGATGTCCTAGATGTTTTGGAGTGTTCCAGGTGAAAGGAGATGCCTACAGTGAGGGAACTGCCTAGGGCTAATGAGAGGAGCTCACATGCCAATGCAAAGCCTAGGTGACTACAATGAGGAGTTTAATCCCAGTCATATGCTTCTTCCTTGTGTCAGCTCAATGCAGCTGTATTTAAAGTAGAGTATTCTCTCATGAGCCATTCTGTATGCCTCCCAATCCAGTAACTATGTTTATTTCTTGATCTCAAGATACTAATTTACTTTACTGTAAAGAAAAATAGATTTCCCTAAGTCCCTTATAGTCAATTTCCATAACACTTTTTTGATTTGGTTCCCAAACTGTGATTGTTTATTGTGAAAGATCACACAGTGTGCAACTAGATTAAGATGAGCATTTTCAGTAATCTTTCTAATTTGCCACTTTGCTACTATTGAAAAATTAAGTTTCCTTCAGGCCAACTGGCTTTAGATGCTTGTAGAAAAGATTTTTTTCCATAAACCAATTCCAAAGTAAAGGCTAAGACTCCTTTGACAGCGGAGCTCCTAGATTTATACAAAAATTCTACTTTTCCTCTTTTAAGACATGAGATGTTTATAGAATGAGAGGTTAATATCAGGAACAAATTCAAAGCACAGAGTGCCTGCAGACAGCAAATACCTAAAGGCTCTAAAGATAGAAACAACACCACTTCTTTTCCTTTTCTTTAAAACATAGCTTTCTGAGTTCTTGAGACAGATATTTCCTGCAGGTTTCCAAACAGGAATATGTCTAAAGGTTTGGTTTTATCAGTACATGAAAAATCTACAATAATGCCCATGAGAATTTGGACGTTTGAAAATAAACAGCAAATAAATACCTGTGGAAAGGGAAGTTACCTGATACTGTGATTATTGGCATGTACAGGTTCTCATGTAATCCAGCTGATTTTTTTAAATACTGCAGTTACAGATATTCAGCCAAAAATTAAGAAGCAAAAAATTTACAAGAACTTAGAGTATCTCAGTAATACATATAACCTTGGTAGTATTCTTGTATTATAGAAGTATTACATTATTTTGTACTTTTATAGTATTGCATTGATGCATATGTCATCAAGACACCAATATGTCTCATTGAATGAAGGATCAAAAATATCTGCATCTAATGAGGAGATTTCTTAGGTTATGAAATTTAAATATTAGAAATACTTGAAATCACCTGAAAATTAAACATAGTGCTGGGATTTTTTTTTTATATAGTCTATACCATAAGGGCAAACAATTTTAGTAAAGAATATGTGTACTGATGCACATGGAAGACCAGCAGAATATAAGAAATCATATCTGGAATAGAAAAATCACTGCTTAATTTACTTGTCCATAAAGACAATGCAAGCATGTTAGAAAGTGCAGGACACACAGTGCTCTATCTTGTTCATTGTTCAGTTTGCCTCCTGCAATTCCGTCTCAGTGTAATCAATCTTGATTTGTAAAAAGAAAAAATCCATAGAGAACTGACCTAATTGGTTTCTCAATGTATCATTTCAATTTTTTTTTTCATTTACTGGTTTTTTGGAATTGAACTTTGTTACAAGTGCTTGCTATGTAAGAAAACAAAGCTTCCAAAATAATGAAGTTATTTTTCTAAAAACATGAAGCTTAAGAATTAAATTTTGACTTTTCTTCCTTTTTTTTTCCTTCCTCTCACTGACCAGATACATATTCTGCAGATGTCTACGTTGTCTGGGGGTTTTTTTGGAAGCAGATAGGTTGGCAGATTACCTGTTTACTTTCTTTAAGAACGATGAGGTTTTGCAGTAATCACCTGATTCCAACAGATGTAGAGATAATAATTGTTTTATATTCTAAATGACTCCTCACAATAAAATCATGAAGAGAGATAGAAGTAAATGCAATTTTCAGAGGTTTTAGCAGAAGTACTCGGGCATGGCTAGAGGATACTTGCTCAGGTAGATATTCAGAATTTAATCTAGCTACACAAATAACAGGACCAGCTGATTTGATCACTGTTTAACTTGATCTTCTGTTTAATTTGATTAGAACATTAGAGGCCAATATGTTTTCAGCTTAAAATAATTCAAGAAGTGTTTGCTTTTTGCAGTACACTAGGACAAGGTTATAAGAATTAAGGAAACCACATTTGAAGGAAGTTACAAATCTAGTAAGTAGGCTATTTTGGGAAGATATATTAAACTCCATCATGGTGAAAAAACATTGGGAAATCTGAGACATCTCTAATGTGTACAAGGCTACACAGTTCCCGTCAGAGAAATCCAAGTGATCTTACTGTGCAGATGGTAAAAGTATCAGGTGCATCGACTTTGACTATGTGACTGCAGGAAGAAAAAGCAGAATGGAAAACTAGTATTCCTCTGAGAAAGATAGAGAGCAAGACCCAGACTATTAGCACTCTGGATTCACATCAGTAGGCACTGTTGCAGACTGCACTAAGAATACAGTGTCTCAAGTTTCAATTGTTTTGCCCACTTTCAACTATCTCGTGAACATTCATCTTCACCTTTGTATATTGGGAAATACTCTGCAAGCTCCTCTCTTGGACAAAAGAGTATTCCCATCCTCACGGTTACGGAACAGCTGATGTGTGAATGAACTTCTGGAAGTCATCTACTCCAAATCCCTGCTCAGAGTATGGTAATCTAGAGCCTTCTTTACTGCAAGGGTTCATTGCTATGTTATGGTCCCTATAGTGTCAAACAGGACCTCCTGGTCCTCTTCTCCAAGCTGCCTCTAGTCAACCTCCAGTCTATATTTAATCTGGGGTTATAACTCCACGGGGTTAGGAGTTGGCATTTCCCTATGCTGAACTTCATAAAGTTCCTGCTGATCCGTTTCTCCAGTCTGTTGAGGATGGTCTAACTGGTAGCTCACTTGTCTGGTACATCAGCTACTTTCCTCAGTTTTGTGTCATTTGTGAACTTACTGAGAGTATGCTCTGACCCATCACCCAGGTAGTTCATGAAGATGTTAAAAAGTATTGATCCCAGTATTATCGCCGGGCATACACTATTAAAGACTTGCATCCAGCTGTGCCACTGATCACAACCCTTTGAGCCCAGTTGTTCAGTCAGTTTTCTAATCCATCTCACTGTCCTTATAGAGCTCATGCTTCAACAGCTTGAGAACATCATGGAAGGTAGAGTTGAAAGCTTTGCTTAAACAAAGATAAACAGGATCTACTGGTCTGACTTCATCCATCTTGCAAGTCACATCATCATAAAAGGTTATTGAGTTGCTCAGGTATAATCCTTCCTTTATAAATCCATTCTGACTATTCCTATTCATCTTGCTCTAGTTAATATATCTGGAAAAACATCCCAAGAGGATTTTCTCCATCACCTTTCCAGACACCAAGATAAAGCTGACCAGTCTGTAGTTTCCCGGATCTTACCTACTCCTTGCCCTCCTGCCATTGCTCAGGAACATCCTTGTCCCCAAAATCCCTGTGTCCTTCCAAAGATAATGGGGAATATCCTCAGAATTATATACATCAGATTCCTCAGCAGTCATTTGTGCAGTTACATACATAAATTTAAGACAAGAACCTTAGTCTCTTTTGTCCAAGTCTGGTAAAATTATAAGCAACAGAATATGGGTTTTAAAATGAAAGAACATAAATTCTTATGCCACTGGCCTGTAAAGATATCACCAAAAGTTATAACATATGGATTATTATATATTACAGTGAAACTTTCCATAGAATCTAATTTCTGCCAAAATTAAAATCAAATAACACCACAACCTAACAAATTAATTCAATGATAACGCATTATTCTATTCACTTTAGATCAGTTCTTTGAGTATTGCTGGGGAGTCCAAACTTTGAGAGGTGCCATGTGGATTGCACCAGACCACATTTACATCCTTAGCTATCTTCTGGAAATGCTTCTGCTTGGAAATTCATTACTACCCAGAACAGAGAAGTCCATAAACCACTAAAGGAGTTGTTCCACTGTTAGTGTCACCAAAGCAGGATGGTCAAATCAGATCTTAGCAGGACTAGAGAGAAGAGGAGACAATTTTGTGAGGAAGTGGGAGTGGCGAATGATAGAAATTATAATGTAAACATGTTCAAATGGTATGCTACAGGACTAGGTAACTCCTTCTAGGTGCATTATGAGAGTTAGCATTTTCAGAGTTGATAAGTAATTTAAATGCTTGCAGATGCCACGTATTTTGGTACTAAAAAAAAAGAAATTCTTACTATGTTCATCATTATGAATATTATTGAAATGTCAATATATTCTTAAAATCCTACTTTACCTTTTCAAAACTGAGAAAAAGGGGCTTTCCTACATGCATACTGCGACTGCCACTCCATGTACACTATGAAACAATGTTCTGGATAGATACATCATGTATGACTTCCAGGAAAAAACCCCTTCAAAGATTATCATATTAAAAAAAAAAAAAAAAAAAAAAAAAAAGAGAGACAGAAACAGATTTCTGGGCAAAATGGATGGAGTTGGAGCAAAAAAGCAATAACTGAGAGAAAAAACATTGTGTCTTTCAGTGGAGATATGTGGTACGAAAGTGTTTTCCCTTGTGTTTTGCACAAGGCACATACATAGGATTATTTTACCAGTCTGTCAGTAGCATAATCTATGAATCTGTGATCAGGAATCTAGAAAAAATCAATTTCTGGCACCTTCAAGAAACATATCAAATCATGTGTATAGAAAAGCACTTTGAAGTCTGCAAGTGATAAATACTAAATATTACTTTTAGTTGTAGCCCAAGTGGTAATGTTATGTTAAAGTGAGAATAGTGTACTTACATCCTCATATTTCATCTGTTATCTGGCTGTCCTTTTGCAACAACTTTTTCAAATGATAGTGAAAATGGATCAAGTGTTCCGCACCTGGTCATAAGTTTCTCCAGTTTTCCTTATGTAATATTACTTAACACACTTTTTTTTCCACTTGTAACAAAATATATGACTTTTTACCACTATTTACAGAGGGAATCCTATTACTCTTTCTCAATGTTCGTCCAGAGGATTGAGTAGCTCCACAGTCTCTGCTTAAACCCTGCTTTTATGATGTCTTTGACAAACTACTTAAAGTAAGTTTTCAACTATAATTTCACTTTTGCATATGTGGGAACGATTACCTACTGAAATCTTGGGAAAAGCAGAATTGGAGACACTAGGTTGCAGAAATCAAAAAAATAATAATCCTAGTTCTCTAGACCAAGACAGTTCTGGGCAGGGTAGACTCTTAACTTGGGGACAGCATTATCCAACCTCACTAGAGCTTGATAAATTTCCTAATTTTTTTACTGAAGAAAATTAACTCTATTAAAGCCAAAACCAGCACATCAATAATATTTTCCTTCTGCTCTAAGGGCAGTGACAGACTCACGAGTGCTGAGCCTGTCCTCAGAGCATGCAAGAGCAGGAACTATAAGCTTGAATAGGAGAACGATTGCGCCTGAATAGTGGTTCTCAGTTGGAGAGGTTTGATTTCTATTGAAGTTCTAGGATGACTGTGGAGGTTTTCAGGCCCTTTAGACAGTGGTTAAGAAAGCTGGCTCTTCCCTTAACTATCATTCTCTCTTAGTGAATGGGCCAAAGACACTGAGCTGCCTTGAGCAATTTTTTTCTGTAGTACAGAAGATGCTGAATGGCTGTGCTGACTGCGACTGTTCTGAGAGAGGGAATTTATTATCTTCAGTGTGGTACCATGCAAACACAGCAATATTGCTTTCAGGTTTGAAGGAGTCTGCAGGTAGTCTCTCTGCATGCAATATGCGTTGGCTGGACCCAACTGTTCCTATGTTTTTAATATACAAGTGGAAGGCTCTGGTCCAGGAAAAGATACTTAATTATCTGCAGATCAGCATCTACTGCCACAATAAGAACCTTTGAGCATACACCATCAGCCTGGTATAATATACTATGCATGCCAGTAAATATGAACACTTGTTCATACAAAGCCCCTGCAGTCTACAGGCTAAAAGCATATATGTTTTATGAACCAATTTCATACACTGTTCATTAAGAAAACCATCACCATGGTAACTTATACATTACAAGTCACTGCTACTATGTCTAAAATCTTTAAGTGCATAGCAACAAGAACACACTTCTGGAGCATCTCCATTTTGGTAGTGTTTAAAGTTATAAATAAGGTTTACTAAGCACATTATAAGTATTAGAGAGAAGACATGGATGTTTGATACACAACTGGCATAAAGCAAAATAACTATTGATTTGTAGATTTAATGATCTTGATTCCAATTATGCCAGATAAACATAGCTTGCTCTCACGTTTTTCATCTTTCCTTTATATTTCTCCTTCATCTTGTTACATTAGCTATTCTTTTCAAATAATTGGTAATACGAATATTCTGAAAAGGAAACACTTTACGCAACTTACACTAAGTAATAAATTATGCGTGGGAAAGCTATAGACAATCAAGTGATCTCCCAAAGGACAAGGAGCCACTTGCTCTAACCCTATTGCTCAATAATCTGAAAGAGGCTTGATTTCCAGATGCAATTTCCCCAGTGATGTGATTCACATCACAGTAACTTTATCTAGTTTTATCACTGGGAAAATCAGCAAAAGACAGATCCTGCTAGAGCTGTACAAAATGAGAAGAAGCAGTTCAGCCACCAAAAGGTGACTCAAAGTGATAGACAGAGAATTTTTCTTAGTAGATCGATGATAACAGAAAGGTAAAGTAAAAAGGAGTGTATCTTTCATGTATCAGCTTTTCTCTGTGTGGCTTGAACAACCAAGACATGGCAAACCCTGTGGGCTTTCATACTACTGGAAGTGATCTGCTTTTTGTAAATTAAGGGGAATGACCATCTCTTACTGTGCCTGTGGCTTTGCCTGACAAAATGGAAGATCTGGCTAGCATTTTTTATGTGCATATCCATACATGCACAAACTTTCTTCACCTCATTGACTGACCAAAATGTTCTACGCTGGGTCTGACAAAAAATTTTCCCTTTGCATTTTGTGGGTAATGATTTTTTTTTTGTGATTTTACTGTGGAATTTTTAGATCAGAACACTTTATTGACCAAAATTATTTTTAATGAAAAAGAATCCCTTACTTTAAAGACCTTTGATGTTCCCCAAATCTGTGAGAAAGTGACAATAAATTAATACATAACCACCTTTTTTTTTTTCTTTCTTGTTTTGGGTTGGATTGTGTTAGTTTTTTTGTGTGTGTCCATACTGGTAGTAGAAAATAGATAGATTTAATCTCAAAGAATAGATTTAATTTAGATAAAGTTTGAAAATTATAGGTTATGGTGTGTAAGAAAGTAATTAATATCCAAAATATGTAATGCGATTGATGTGCTGAAACCTTTTCAGCTCAACTTTTTTAGGCAACAACAAGATACTATTATTAACATTCAAAAAGCACCGTAACACAAGTGGAGCAAGTTCCAATTTAGCAGCAAGTAGCGTCATGAAAGGTAAGATCCTTTTCACTTTTTGGCACAGCAACATGAGTCCCTTCCCTCTCAGAGCATCTTGGTAATGACAGCTTCCATACCCTTTGCCATCGTAGACTGTACTTCTTGTACTCCTGCATCAGTGGTTCTCAATCTCATCTCGCCTCTGAAGGATGCTGTCTGTATATCACACTATTTCCTGAGAAGTTTTGATCCTTTGCCATGTGACAAATACAATCCTCTGCATGAGAATTGTCTTCATGGACTCCATTACCACTGTTCTCCACAAAGTCTCATGCTTTAATGTCAATATATTTTACCATATAATTAATGAGAGATGAATTATGAATTATGCTTTATGTTTATTTAATGACACTTTTATTTTGACAATTCCTTGTAAGGTTACTAGATTTACTGGCTTGTATTTTCTACTGTTTGAGATTGAGTCCTCAAGTATGTGACTTCACACCTCTATGTCTGAGTTTAAGGAAGTAGAAGTTTACCAGAATGAGCTCAACATCTCACAGATTATACTCTATTTTAGATTTAACCTTAGTACATCAGCCCACTAAAGTTGAAAAGTTATTTTCATGTCATAATCACACATTTTCTTTTTTTTCCTCTTCAAATTATCCCTTGCTGTATTTCAGAACTTCAAACTTGAAGATCATTACTAACTTCAAAAATATGAGGGAACAATGCAAGTAGGAAAATGTTTGAATAACTAGTCACAGGGTTATTTAAAGACAGTGGAAAATGTCAAGACTGTAAATTTAACTTTGACTCTAGTAGGAGGTTCAGAAAATATGAAAGAATAACTTGCAGAAGAGGGCAAGTTCCTAATAACCACAGTTAATGCCTAATCAAAATTAAACTTCCACTGTGTGAAAATACTCAACTTGACAGAACATTATTTTGCTATTCTTTAAATTGATACCCCAACAATAATTTCCACTGGTAATTAAATGAAAAAATATTTATATTTAAAGTATGCACTGCAGGCTGCAACTGTATTTTTTAATGTTTTCACTTGACTTGTGGCTTAAATATAGATTTTTCTCAGTATTGGGTTTATGTGGCAAGGTTTTGATGGTAGAGAGGCTAAAGGGATGATTTCTGTGAGAAGCTGCCAGAAATTTCCCCCATGTCTGATAAAATCAATGCCAGCCAGCTCCAAGACAGATCTCCCACTGTCCAGGGCCGAGCACATCAACAGCAGTGGTAGAGCCTCTGGAATAATGTATTTAAGAAGTGGGGGAAAAAAAATGCAAGAGCAACTGCGACTGGAGAGAAGAGTAAGAATAAATGAAGGTGCGGTCATTTGCGCTTGTCTGGCTGGATGCCAGGTGCCCACCATAGATGCTCTGTCACTGCCCTCCTCAGCTGAGCAAGGGAGAGAAAGAAGAACAAAAGGCTTGTGGTTTGAGCTAAGGAAAAGGAGAGATCACTCAACAATTACCCATACAGGCAAAACAGACTCAGCTTGGGGAAATTAATTGACTTTAATAGCAATCAAAGAGGTACATAATTAATACTGTTGTCATTTGATCTAAACATTTTTCCACTTAGGGTATTCAGCTGCATTTCTTTTTCCTCTTCAAAGAAGTAAAGACATGCAAATCCTCCCTAATTTAGGATGGCCGAAGAGGTTGCCTCCTTTCACCAAGTTATTCTGATGTGTTTGTTGCCCACACAATGAAGGCAGCTAAAAAATGTGGTGAGACTTCAATCCATACTAACTAAAAGAGTTTAATCTTTCAGATTATTATATTATAAAAGGATTTTTTGAGTTCTCCACAGAAGCTCATGACTCTCCCTGTGCATCACTCAGTGCCTTAAACAGACCCCTAGATTCTGCTGCTGCAGAACCTGTTTGTAGGTTTAATGGTGTGTGCAATTATGCAAAAAGTCTGCATAGCAGTGGGTGGTGTTAGTTGAGTCCTTCATGGTCACAGTACCAGAATGTGCCATCCTACCCCAGGTGGCACAACACTGTTAAGTGCTAAGGACAAGAATCACTGAAATATCAGAAAAGCACAAGTGACAGCACAAGTAAGAGCTGAGAGCTGATCTGATTTTCCTCAGAGACTGCTATCTACTCCTGGAGGAATTCTTGAAACCTTCAGATTCTTGCTGGCAGTATATGTGAGGAAATGCTTCTCTGCTTCAACAATTTGCTGGGAGCAGAGATTGGGGATGTGACTTGCCTTCAGTTGCTCCCCCTTAATGTTACTGGGGGCAGGAGGAAAGGAAAGGTCAGGGGGCTTTTGCCCCATTTCTGGACAGTGGATGTCATACTGTAGGACAGGGACACACTGAACCTGGGTGGTAAGAGCTGTAGTTGCTTACCATGAAGATTAGGGTTATGGTGATGTATGCAAAATACCACAGATAGTGAAAGATAATACTGACACTTAATAGCATTGGTATCAGGTATACAGAATTGCTGATCCAGGTGTATACCGTTGGATCAGTATAGTGCTCCTCATTCAATCTGATATATGAGAAAGTAAGGGAGCTCAAGTTTCATCCACTTTTAGGATCTGCCTTGAGATAACTATCCATTTAAAGTCTCAAGGAAAAAAAGTACTTATTTCATCCAAAGCAAGTTGTTGAATTAGTAAGTAAGAATTATTCCGTCTCTTTGAGCTACCATCTCTATTTGAAACACTTTGAAGGAAAATTATGTCCCAGATTTCACCAGAGGTGCATATAGAAGTCTACACCTGGCATTATACTCTGTTCAACACATGCTGGATAAAACTTAGGCAAGTTTTATCCATTGGTAATTAAAAACCATAGAGAGTGGTCAGTTAGTATTTTTTCATGTCCACAGTCTAAAATCAACAGAAGAGTTTTTGAGCTCTGGTGACAAGCTGAAGTCTTTGATTCCTCTATTCCATTTGATTGTACTCATGCTACACAGGAGGCATTCAGCTCCTAGGTACATGTGGCAAAAGCCTGCCACCCTTTGTCCTGCTGAACAAAACCTTTCTCTGTAATGAAATCTATTGACTTTATCTAGAGCCGAAGTTTAGATGTGGTAGATAAACATTGTATTACTTACTGAAAGCATTAGAGTTACTTGATAGCTGGTTTTTAAGACTGGTGTAGTGTGTACATTGGGGTAGTTATGTATTCTCATCCAGGTAATTAATAATGCATCAGCTTAACTGCAAAGTTCTGTACATAAATGACTGCAATTGAAGTGTAAATAACTGCCTCATGTAACTACATATCAAACAGATTTGTAGAACTATGAAATAAAAACATATTAAAAAGAAGTACAAGAAATAGGACAAAACTCGTTGCTATAAGAAATATTAGTAATTACTTAGATCCAGTATAATTACACAAACTGCAATAACTGTAATTACATAATAGTTAGAGTTACAGTGCTATAAACTGTGATTGCTTCTTGTCTCATCCTAACTCATGACCTGACATTTAATTTCAAATAATTCCAAAAGAAGGAAGATTAATTTTAAGATTTATGGACTTAGAACCTATTGAAGTAGATGGAAAACTCTGTTATTGCAATCAGCTTTAAAATAGGATATATAGATAAAACTACAATATGATAAATAATGATTACATCCTCTGAAAAAAATGTGGGTTGCTTCTTACATTCATAACTGATACTCCACTGTTAAGGTGATTTTGAGAAACAGAAGGAGTTAAGGAGCAAAAGAGAGAGAAAGGTTTGGGGAGATTATCCCTCCCTGAGACTACTGATTATCCCTTTCTGAGACTGTATAGGACCTAGTCCAGGCACAGATTTAAGTATCTTGTTCTCCCATCTTGTTTTCTCCATTAGACTAATACTGTGGTTGTATTATTAATGAGGTTTCCCAAAGTCTTGCTGTGATAACAATTAATAATGCTATTGTTATACAAGAAATACTCTTATTTTGTTTTTTTTCTTTGTGTTTTTTAGTACTCCTATGTTATGTCTCATGAGGAACTAGAAAGTATAGAGGCAAATAAATCGTTGTTTTTGTAGATCTTGGATATCAAATGGTATCAATGCTTACTAATTTCATTGTCTGCAGAAGGTACAGTCTTTGTAGTCCCTTTGGAAATACTTCAAAGTTAAATTAAGACAAAAGCATTCAGAAGAAATAAAGGGACTTCAAACTTCACTATTTTTAAAGATTTTTAGGATAAAGGTATATGCTGGTGTGACAGGGTAAACAGCTGCAAGATAAAAAGCTTCCTGGATTTGAAGACGGAAAAAAAAAACAAACAAAGACGTATTAGATGTAGGATTCCACATCCAACAATATTAATCATCACAAGAGAAAATCAAACAAGAAAATTTAATAAACGAGAGTTGACAGAGAAATTTCTTTAGAATTTGAAGACAACAGACAGTGATTTTGTAATTTGTAGCACTGGTATGTCAGTTACAAAATGCATTTGAGTGAATGTAATGGATTTGTAACAAAGCATGTATTACAGAGCTTTATGTAAATTGTAACCCTGTAAATATGCTGGAACTTTTAAGCTTCAATTTTCTTCCTCTAAGTCTCTTTTTTTTTTTTTTTAATTCCACTGTGTGTTCTTGCTTTGCTTTTTTTTTTTTTCCTGGTTTGCTTTGTTTTTTCTGTTGTTGATTGTCTGGGGTTTTTGTTTGCTTTTAATGCCGGATATCTTCATGATATCTGAGCTGAACTCATTCCAGTTAAGTTTCCCCTTCCAGTCATATTTTACTCCTGTTTGTTTTATTAGATTTCTATTAAAAACATTGGAAATAACCGCTCAGTTGAACAACATAAAAGAATTATATTGCACTTACGGAAGCAGGAAGATACTCACTACAACTACCTACTACAGTAGATGTAAAGAAATACTACTAGGATGACCTGAGAATTCTAGAATCTATTTTATAGCATGAGGTGACATATCTTTTGCACACTACTAAAAGCAGTAATGGAAGTCCCAGTCTGCCTGTCCTTGCTACAAAAGCAGTGATACTAAAGACAGTTCTTTGGCATCCCACTGTCCTGCACTCTGCTGATAAAATGCTTCACATTTTTCTCTGTTTCCGGGGATTTCTGGAATTACCTTGGTGCAGATTTTGCTTACCTTAGGGACTGAACAAAGAGTTCTGAACATCAGAGGAAGAAGGTACTGAAAGATCTTTTCCAAGGAGAAATAGACATCAGTGAAGTAGTTAAGGAGTCTTCATTATTGTCATCATCTTCTTGATCTCTATTTTTCGTTGGTGAATCCAATTTGAACAAGGAGTTGGAGAATTTAATCTTGTAATACTTCATAAATAAAAGATTGAAGCATTTCCAAGATCCACTTTTGGCCTACCTGCTATTCATCCAACCTTTCAATCTCCCGAGGAACTTTGACGCAGAAGCAGAAGTCCTAACTCCATTGATGTCTTTAACTAAAGAGGAGCCAAGAGATCAGCTGGATTTTACTACTTATAACAAATATCTGGTACACTACAACCTGTCGGACATAATGAACAAAAGAGAAAGTCCTGTTGTTATGGTATACACCTTCCTGAGAGAAGACAAATCTTCATGTGTGTCTGCTGGACACTGACACACGACCTTATGTGTGTTTCATGTCTGAGCACTCTCAGCTCTTAGCTGCCTTTCCTGCTCTCCTGCTAAAGACTCGTAGCCACAGCAGAGGCAGAACAGACTGTATGTCTGTCTCTTACCTAACCAAACTCAATGCACTGTGTTTAAAGTGTGGATGAACTTGTTTTGGTGCTGTATAAGGAACAAGGGAAGTCATAGACATTTTTCCCACTCTGCCTCACTTACAAGGAAGCACTGACCCCTGGACAAGGCACAGGAGCTCAGGAGAACTGGTCACAAAAACAGTACCTAAAATGACCAGTGAATCTCTTAAATATGTAAGACTAATCCTCCCTACTTTATCCATGTAATTTGTCCAAATCAATTAAACAGTACCATCTTGTAATGACTTAAGATTTTTCTCACTTATTGAAAGGTATGTTTACGAACACTTTGGATTAGAAATGCCAAGGAGATCAGATGATTATGAAATCAGTTCAAAGTTATGATTAGACTATAGTGCTAATCACAGGATGGTAACAGGAAGAAAAGATATTGCCAGTTATAACAAGCTGAATTATTATCTTTAAAATTACTAAAGAATCTAATAAAAGTATAATAAGAATTACATTCTTGGAAGAAACTACACTCAGAAAATTTTTGAATTTCTGAATTTAACCCCCCTGACAAAGATCACTGTAAACATATGCTAACATTTAGAAATTAATTATTGATAACCCAATTTAACTCACTCTCTGTGCTGTTTACTGAAATTAAAGCCATTTAGTAATCAATAATCATTCTTATAAAACAAGGATAAAACTTAGCTAACAATAGTGCAGATCAATAAATTAGCTAATCTAATAGAACCTAATATTTTAGTTCAGCACTCCATCTAAGAAATAGTATGCACTACTTTCACTGAAGCAGCCATGAGGAATATGGATCCTTTGTACAATGTCCACCATGAAAATAAAAAAAAAATTCCAGTGATGATGGACTTCTTTGTTGCAAGTTTTCAAGTATGCAAGAAAGCATAAATGGTCCTATTACCTTGAGTACAGTTGAACTCCATGAGTAAAATAATCTTGCCTTGCTAGCAGTACACATACAACACGGTTCCTTAAGCATCATTTTTGCAATAGCACTCTCTCAACCTCAGCCCAGATTCGTGTTATGAGTATTTATTCAGTTGTCTTGGATTCTCCTGCTGTTGCTGCTCCATACGCCTTTTCTGACATTCTTCTCAAAGGCACACAAATGCAGTAAGCAGCACTGTCTCCTGATAATCAACGCTTCTAACAATTCATTTTCTGACATCAGAGCATCTATGTGACCTCCTAGATATTATGACCCTGTAATTTGCTAGTCTTAAAAATGTCTAGTTCCATTCTTCCACCTAGTCCCAAAGACCCTTAATTATCTAATTAGTGCACATACTCTACAGCTTCAGTGATGCTTCCAGCCACTCCTGGTATTGTAGTGTAACATATCACTATGCAATTTTTCATTACTTCTCTAACCAACTATATACATAATAATGGTATATAAAAATATATTAATGTAGTTTATACATTTCAATTTCTAACATAATTTTTGTAATACTTAAATTTTTCTTCAAAATTTTACGGATGCAGACAGATGACTATGTTATTAATCAGGACCAAGATTAAACTATCTGAACAGGATGTAAGAAGCTACCGGACATGAGGAAATAAATTGCTGGATATGATAAACAACAGTACAAGAAGCTAATAAAGAAGATACAAGAGCTAATAAAAGATAGCTCCATGACAGATGGTCAGATTTAGCAGGTGGTTAAAGGGGATATATAGGAGGAATGACCAGACTTCTCAAACAATGGGTGGGAATATTACAGATCTTTGGGATAATAGAATTTGCAATACCATTAACACATCTCAGTAATACCAGATTTGAACATAGATGTAGGTAAACTAGGACTAGAAAGTACTTATGTTCTCATTTATATTCTTTGAAGGGAACTGACACAAATAAAGATATGAATGAAGGCATTAAAAAAAAATAATCGAGAAATGGGAAAAGGGATAGAAAGGCGGGCATGTTTTAAGACTGGTTGTCTCTGGGTATATTTGCCAGCAGTCCTGAGCTTGATCACCACTGTTTAAAACAGGACAATAAACTCATTTGTTGTTCTCCTATACCAACAATGTCTGACCTGTTTCTGTTGTAAGGAGGACAGGGAGGAGAATGGGAGCACCTTTCCTTGATATCAGGAAAGCTCTTGGGACAGATGGATTGAGCATGCTAGTATCACCATGAAAGTATCACCATGCCAGTGTCCTTTCTAAGCCTGGTGGTATCAATGTCTTTCTGAAAACATATTAACAAATTCATTCCATTTCTTATACAGATGGAGAAAAGCTTCTAGTGAAGAGAGCAGACCAATAATAAACTGCTGTAAGGCTTAGTCCTGTGTGGTGGGTTGTCCCTGGCTGGACACTAGATCCCCACCAAAGCAGCTTTATCACTTCCCTCCTCACCTAAGCATGGGATGGAAAATATAATAAATGGCTCATGGGTCAAGATAAGGACAAGGAGAGATCACTCACTGATTACTGTCACAGGCAAAACAGACTCAAGTTGGGGAAATCAGCTTAATTTATTGCAAATCAAATCAGAGTAATGTTATGAGAAATGAAAACTAATTCTTAAAACACCTTTCTGTCACCCCTCCAATCTTACAGGGCTCCACTTCACTCTAGATTTCTCTATCTCCTTCTCTGCAGCAGCACAGGATCCTGGGGAATATAGGTTGCAGACAGTTCATCAGATGCTGTCTCTGCTGCTCCCCCTTGGGAAGGGGAGTCCTCACACTCCTTCCTTGGTCTAGCATGAGGTCCCTCCAACAGGAAACAGTCCTTCACAAACTCCTCCAATGACAGTCCTTCAAACTGGCTGCAGTTCTTCAGAAACTACTCCAGCATGTGTCTCTTCCACAAGGTACAGTTCTTCAGGAACATAGAATCACAGAATCATAGAATACCCTGAGCTGGAAGGACCCAGTAGGATCATTGAGTCTTATCCCTGGCCCTGCACAGAACAACCCCAAGAATGACACCATGTCCCTGAGAGTGTTGTCCAAACACTTCTTGAACTCTTTCAGGCTCAGTGCCATGACCACTTCCCTTGAGAACCTGTTCCAATGCCCAACCATTCTCTGGATGAAGAATCCAGAGGGTGTTTGGATACTGGAACAGGCTCCACAGAGAAGTGGTCACAACACCAAGCCTGACAGAGTTCAAGAAGCATTTGGACGATACTCTTAGGCACATGGTGTGACTCTTGGGGAGGGTCCTGTGCAGGGTTATGGGTTGGACTCAATGCTTATGGGTCCCTTCCAACTAGGCATATTCTGTGATTCTGAAAACATTTTCCTAACTGAACTCAAATCTTCCCAAAATGTAATATCTAACCTAAACTTCTCCAGCGTGGGTCTTTCCCATGGGTTCACAAGTCCTGCTAGCAAACCTGCTCCTCTCTCCACAGGTCCACAGATCCTGCCAGGAGCCTGCTCCAGCACAGGCTTCCCCTGCAGTTACAGCCTCCTTCAGGAATCTACTTGCTCTGGCATGGGGTCCTCCAGGAGCTGCAGGTGGATCTCTATTCCATTATAGACCTCCCTGGGGTGCAGGGGCACAGCTGCCTCACCATGGGCTGCACTATGGGCAGCAGGGGAACCTCTGCTCTGGCACTTGGAGCACTTCCCCCCCCTCCTTCTGCTCTGACTTTGGGGTCTGCAGGGCTTTTCCTCTCACATATTCTCACTCCTCTCTCTCCTGGCTGCTGTTGCTCAGAGTGGATTTTTTCCTCTTCTTAAATATGTTATCTCAGAGGCACTACCACTACCTCTGATGGGCTCGATCTTAGCTAGTGGCTGGTCCGTCTTGGCTCATTTGGACACGCTTCTGGCAGCTTCTCACAGAAGCCACCCCTGTAGCTCCATGGCTACTAGAACCCTGTCATGCAAACCTGATGCAGCCTACCAGCTTTTCAGATCTAACCAAGGGTTTCTGGCTGAGTGTCACTATAAAAATATCACCTTCAAGATCTGTTTAGAGAAAACTTTATGCTGAATGAAAGATGGGTTCCATAAAACCCCTCCAAAGACTGCAAGTGACTCTAATTGAAAATTAATCCTTCTTCAAAGAAAACTTAACAATTCCCATTCATCACATCTGTGTTTTAATGGCGTATCAAGTTACCATAGATAAATCTTTCCCATTGAAGACTCTTGATTGGTTTTTTAATTAATGTTTTCCATAGCACATTTTGTAGTTTTTAAGAAGTTTATTTCAATTTCTATGAAATCAGCATGTAAGAAAAGGAAAGTAAAAGGGCACTGATGATGAGTCACAGTCTTCCTAGCTATTTAGGACTGTGGGTGAACAAAAGTCTGAGTTACAGTAAATGCCAAAGAAAGTACCATGAAGCCTGGGCTCATGCTTGTAATGAAAATTTAAAAGCAAGCTACTAGAGTAGAAAATACCATCACAAAATATCAGGAATGCTAACATTGAAAATGTTCTTTTTTTTTCAGATAAAAAACATACACAAATAATATGATAACATTCTAAATAATTCATTGCCACAAAAATTTCACTTACTTTATCTCAAAATTTGCAACAAATACAGTGATGAACTCATCTTAGCGATATTTTTTTCAGAACTGTATACAACCAGCAGGAATCACAACTATGTTTTAACTATTCATACATTATAGCAATGGGCGCTAGTCATTCATCTCTTTGCTTGTTTCACTGAACCTTTGTGTGTTGAAATATTCTAGTCAAAGCTGACGAAAGCGGTAGCATAACAAGGTCTTCAAATAAGATGACTTTATTTTATTGCTTAGTAGAGTAAATTGTGAGGAACAGGCATGTCTGTGAGAAAGCTTGAGTGCTGTTGAAAGGCGGAATGGAAAGCAAGCATTACAACAGTAAGGACTGTGTTCACAAAAGGATTGGCATCACACAAGTTTAATATTTAGGTGTCCTGTGTTCATACTCTGTCTGATAAACATCAAAGATTAGATCAATCCCAAAAATGAATAAAAAATTACAACTTTCAAGAGTTTTCTTTTATACTGGACTTGGAAAACAGCAGAGAAGTAAAAAGAAAGCTTCTTTGACTTATTTGGTAACTGGAATGCTTCTGATAAATGCCTTACCATGAACAGGTCTCCCTACAAAGTGTTCAAACCCTTTCAATGTACACTTAGAACACCTTTCTGGATTATAGTCCCTTCCTCTTTTTACTTGAATGGTCTGTGTTTAAAAACACATTGTGATTCAAGGGTTGCATGGAGTAACTGTTCTGTTTTCCCACAGTCTATTTCTAATTTTCCTGTAGAATTGAATGCAAAACATTATCTCACAATAATGTGACTTTTAAGTCTTGATCCCATAACAATCTTTGGACTGCACCTGCCCATAACCTAAATAGCTAAAATTGGTGCTGTTGCACTGAATCAGTTGGATTTATTCCACCTACAGATTTTCTCTATTCATAAGGTGCTAAACACTATAAATGTCTAGATCTATCTTTCCAGCCTCAAAGGAGGTACTCAAAACCTTCAGGTTAAGTCTTAAAAGGCTTCAACTTACAACTTAAGGGTAGATATGTGAGAGAAGAGAAATTTTAAAAATGAAAGGTTTAACATATAGATTGTTTTAAGGCTGTGTAATATCGACCGATATTCTGCAGAAGAAAAATGAACCTCACACACAGATGGTGAGATTTATCTACAGTGAATTATTTGGATTTTTTAAAAAAAAGAAGAAAAGAGAAACATGCTGCTTAATTTTCAACAGCAAGGTGTTAAACCAGAAAATTAAAATAGAAAATAAAATATTGTCAAGGTAACTTAATAAAGAAAATATATTTTTCAAAGTCAATTCAGAGCATCTGTCCACCTAATAATGATAATTCAAATTATTTTGTGAAACTAAAATTCACTGAAGTCAAAACAATTTGCAGAAAATCAAGATCAATGAAGAAATTAATACAGAGAAGCTAATAATGGGAACTCAGATAGGAAAAGGGAAATACTAACAAGGTGGAGAACCCAAGTAGCAACGAATCTTGCATTGTGCAATGGGATCATGGTATGCATTCCTTTGTATTTACACTTAAAGTTGGGGGAGGGAGACAGTGGGAGAAAGAACAACGAGAGTCAGAAATATAAAAAATTAAACAACTGGACTTTTTTAGCTGACAATAAAGAACACTGAGCCAGGTATGATACAGCCTTCACTTATGGGAAAAGCTTCTGAAGAGAAGCAGGAACAAGCAAGAACAACATGTTCTTCATGTCCAGGGAGGATAGGGCAAAAATTAATAGGCTTAAACTGCAATGAGGAAAACTGGAATAAACATATGAGGAAACCTTATAACAGTGAGGACAGCCAAGTACAGAAACAGACTGCATTGAGCAGCTATGCAGTCCCCGTCACTGAAGCTCTCTAAGGTCTCTTTAGATGTACATGTACAAGGACTGATACAGATACTGCCAATTTTTCTTTGGGACACAGGGATAGAGTAGATGACCTTTCCCTACTTTGGGTCTGAGTGGGTGTGTGAGTCACATAGTACAACAATTAATTACCGCTTGTAGAGTTCGAGAATGTCTAGTGGAAGTTACATTGAAAAGGGACACTTTTGAGGTTTAACAGCAGGTTGTTTTCCCTGACTCACATATTAACAATGACCAGGAATACATCTTAGAAACACAGATGGGAAGAGGTCCGGCGTCCCCAATTCCCACTGTAGTTGCCGACAACAGTCCTGTTTATCTCAAGTTGAAAAAGATTTGGGACAATCAATGAGTAATACACCACGACTTCAAGGTTGTAAATTATTAATATAAAAGGTTTCCAGAGTCTCCTGCAACACATACTGAAAATACACCAAATCGTATTATTTTCATAGTGACAACATACATGAATGAATTCTCAGAGTGCAAGACTAGAGCCTTAGTGAATACAATATATAAAACTTCAATTGAGGGAAAATTCTTTTTTTACTATTTACATGTCTTGGAAATGTCACCGAAAATCTAAGACAGAGAGATAGATAGAAAGAATAGTAAGTTGAAGGAGCAGTATATTCCCGTCACCTGACCTCAGTGTTTCCAGTTCCCCCTTTATCTGTTCTGTGTTTACAATCTTAAATCTCTCTTTGAATCATAATCCTGCCTAGCAAACTGGGCCCCAGCCCTTGTGTGTCAATGTTACTGTCAAAGTGGTCATGCATAGAGAAATATGGGGTTTTATGGAATATTCTCACTTTTGAAATGAAGACTAAGAAATATGCACTAAGACAATTATAAAGAGGCAAAACAATGTAGTGAGAGAAATCAATAAATGATGGTGAGCTTGATTTATGTCTTATGGCACACTTCACATTGATGGAGAAATTCAAATCTCTAGAGTCATTTGCAGTCCTAGACTGAGATTAATACCAGAAGGAGCTCTGCCCTTTGCAAAAGTCATCTGGGAACAAAGCACACAGAGGCAATCTGTGCAGTCTGGAGGAGGGATAACCAGCCCATGGACCTCAGCATGCTAGGACTGGACTAAAGAACACTTTTATCTCTTCCTTGAGTGTACAGTCTGATTGATAAACCAAACAAACTGGGTATTGTGGATGCTGGAAAATAGGAAAGGGCAGACTCCAATGCAGACTGAATGGATTTATTAAGCCAGCTACAGCTGTGCAAATGTAGTTATATTGACCCGAGCCCCAGCTTTCTACAAGGAAATGTAAACACATAGAAGTTGGCCAGCCCTTGCCTAGAGAGTGATCAGTCGTCAGTTAAAACCAGAAGCAAATCTATCACCTGCTTTGATCTCTTAAATTTTACACAGACCATATAGTTTACAAAGCTACATGGTTTTGAGTCTATTTATGTGAGTTTATCTAAAGCATATTTACTAGACAGGTATGCAGTTTCATTTGAAGATGGAAGAAACAAAGAAATCTATCAAGCATCCTCTCCATCCCTGCAAATGCTTGATTATCCCATAGTTAAAAATCTGTGTCGTACTTCTCATTAGAATTGTTCTGTCTTTAGCTTCCAATGGTTTTCATTTTTTTCTCAAAAGATTGAAGAGCCAATTGGTATCTGCTATTTTCCTCCCCTGAAGATCTTTATACACCTTAATCAAGTCACTGCTCAATCTACTTTTGATAAGTTATGTATACTGATTTCTCACTGGAAAGTATTTTCCTTAATCATCAGATCATTTTGAAGCTCTCTCTTTCATCAGATTTTCCTTGTGGAAAAAAATATGGCAAAAAGAGTGGAAACCAGAAATAAGCGATTCCATCAAGAAAGTTTTTCAAGGGACATTTTACCTGCAACTCTGTGAATTACAGTTTACCCTCCACGATTTAATCTTATGAAAACAAAAGGTAGACAGAATGGAGTTATTTAGCATTAGCTGAAAGAAAGCTGCATTATGAGAGTAGAGTATGCTGTTGGGAAACTAAAAGGAAGACCTGCCTCTCAACATTATGAGATTAGAGGCCTCTGAGCACTAAAATTACATTAGTAGAGCAAACTTTGATTGGTAAAATGAAGGCATATGTTAAAAAAATATCTAAGCATAATATACAACTAGTAAAATACTCTCGTCCCAGAGAAAGGTCCAGGGACAAGGAGTCAAGGACATCCCAGACCTCTGCCTTGCCCTTGTTAAGTGTGTCAGGCAGGATCCCTTTGGTGCCACAGTGCTAGAACTAGTCAGCTGCTGCTGGCACCAGAAAGGTAGAAATAGAGGTAAACAGACTGGTGGATGTTAGAAGGTTACAAATCACCATAGTCTAGCAACTAGAATTATACCAGACTACTGATCATATATGTGGGCATTACATTTATTCTTTGAGAACTTTTTATTCTTCCAAAGAATATGCAATATCTGACCACTGTTTCTCACAATGCTGAGAATCTTGTTGCATGAAGTAAAAATTATTTCAGTCAGTAGAAGTAAAACATTAAAATGTTTGAAGGGTCTTATTATAATGGTATCAGAACAGACACAATTTTTACTATAGCACAGATGACATGAGTTAAGGCTAAACAGCTATTTGTCTCATATATGATGTTACCGTAACTCAAGGAATTCCTCAAGCTTAATCAGAACAGATCTTTTGTCATTCAGGTGACTGCTAAAAAGATATTCCAGAAGCACTGACTAGAAGGTGCAAATTTAGTTATAAAATAATGCTGACTGACTTAGTAAGTACAAATTTGTATGCAGGTTTTCTGGAGCAGTGAAAACAGAAAATTTTATTAAATTTATGCCTATATTTCATAAAGAAATCTATGGAATTGCTAAGAATGTTAACAATCTTAACTGAAACACACAGGGTAGCCTGCATCACTGAGTTGCTGTCTTGCTTAAGCACATGCTCTAAATAAAAAATTTTTTAAATATTACCCTAAATCAATGTGCTCTTTTAAATAGAGTTTTCAAAAAAACAGCAAGATATGTTGTGGCCAATATATATGAAACACTTTAAAATTAATTTTCATGTATGTTTGTATGTATTCCTCAGTGATTTATTACTTTGTTCATTTTGTTATAGCTTTTTTAGGTATTGTGTAGGACTGAGAAGAACTCTCCTAGGACATCTGTGCAGACCTGTACTCTTACAAACAGACACACTATATATTGATCCATCTAAAAAATAGCTTTCTTATTGGAATGGTGTTCCAGAATGTCTACCTTCCTTCAGACCAAGCCTCCAGCACACATATAGAAAGCATGCTCAAATTGTATGATATTGATTACCTTTGTTTTAAGGGATTCAGTTTAATCTCCTGTATCCCATGAAATTTCTCATCAGGTTGGTAAATGAATACTATGGGTGTCTCCTCATGCATCATTAGGAACTCTTTTCAGTAGCCCAAGACAATAATTAGAAACAAAAACAAGAGGAGATTCATTTATTCTCAAGGGTAATGAGTCAGATACAGGGATATAAAAAACATGCTTGTAATTTCTTCTAAGATACATGATGGGTGTAAAAAAATATGTAAGTCAATAATTTACAGTTTTAATTGGGACCATGTCATGTAATTCTCAACCTGGAGTTTTGGCTATCCATGATCAAGCATTAGTTTGGTGCAGCTGTGTGATCCTGTGTGATCCTAAGGAAATTGTGACAAGGGTTGACAAAGCACATGAGCTAAATCCATACAAGATAAGAAAAGCAAAAATACAGATAGAAATGTAATTGTTGAGATGTCAACAGTTAGCACTTTGAGGATTTTGGAGGAAAAAAGCTGACAAGGAGAGATGTAGTTACCTAAGGGGAAGGAGGTACAGGGGAGGACGCTAAAGTCTCAGCTTCAGACATCAAGGATCAGATCCTTGCAAGGACTAGCAGAAACAAATTCTTCCTGCCTGATTAACAGTTGAGTGCCCCAGTGTCTCTCCAGGGGTGTGAGTATAACGTGTCCTTCTGCCCTGCTAGACCTGACTGCCTATTTGAATTAACCAGTAAGTTAAAAACCAACACGTGTTTCGTGTCCATCCTCCTGCAGTCTCTGTGCATTCAATGTCACCTGAGCTATACGACCCAGAGAGGAAGGATTACCAAGAAGTTTCAGTGCTGCAACTGGTCCAGTCTTTGCTGGATCAGCACCACAGCCTAGCCACAGCTTGTCTTTATCTCACCTACTTTCTACTGAGTAGAAAACATCTCTTCACTTCTTGAGGTTTGATTGCTATATTCTCTGTGTCCATAGTAGTAATGATATCAGGTAATAAAAGACAGGAAAGACTAAAGTCTATTTTCTTTTCCTTTTGTTGCAAATAAGCAAATATTTAGGTAGGAAATGAGACTTCAGGCAGGAATCGAAATTTCTCCTTCACTTCTTTTTCACCTATGGACCATTGCTCACTTTACAGTCTCCGTAATCCCACTCATCATTAGTATTTTATGAGAACAAACTGTCGTACCTGAAGTTCTGAGTTTGCCCATTTTTATTCCTAATGCCTAGAACAATTTCTAACTGTGGTATGTCAGCATTTGCCTAAAAGAAACAGAACAGGAAAGGACTGGGTTTTAATTCAAAACATGATCCTATTGAACACATCACAGTAGATGACCACAGAATTTATTGGCAAGAAACTTGTTTGTTGGAGCTTAATCTCTGATTAACAGCTCTCCTTGACTCAATTTTGCATTCATATGGGGTCATTCTGCTGAGATGAAAAGTACATTTAAAGCTCTTTCTCATTCTTTTCTGAGCAAAGCATGACCTAGATGCCAAGCCTATTACAGTCTAATAGAAATAGCTTGACAATCACCAAACTCATTTAGCTGTGCACATTTTCTGTGTATCTTTTCAGCTTTCTGAGACCTGTTTACAAGGCTCAAGGTGGGATGCTGCATGCAAGACCTCGTTATCTACAAAAAGGTGATAATATAAATTTATTGAATTTGCACTTTTTACCCTTAGAGAAATATGTTTTACAATCTCTATGCTGCCTTTTCCTCAAGGGTCATAAAGACTTACCATGAATCAAATTTTGCAGTATATTTTTGATATAGGGATGCATTATATGCACCATTTTATGGATGTGTAAATAGTCACAGGAAAGTAAGATGATTTCTCAAGTACCACAGTGTCAGGAAAGATTTCTCATATCTAATATTATCTGTCTATGGGTCAAGTCTATCCAGATTTTCTCAGTGACCTTTATTGCTTAAAAGTAGAGACACTCATCCAGAGAATGATGCATCTCACCTGTCTTCCACCTTACATTATTCCACGTTTCTACCTTAAACATTTGTCTTAGGCTGACATGGATCACCCTATAGATGAAGCCACTCCTTTCCATTTGCCACAAAGAGAGCTTTGAACTAGCTTTTTAGCTAGTTTAGACTTGACAGCTTTTAGACAGATAAGGTTAGACAGTTGTGTTATTAGTATTGGGTGATGTGGAGGCCACCTTTAGTGACAAATAGAAGCTGGACTCATCAGTTTTGATTTACAAGATCTGGATTGAATATATTATGGGTCTGTGGTGCTTACTACCTTTTACAATGTATTATACTCGTTGTTTAGGCAAAGACTGTTATCAACAACAACAGCAAACCCCAAACAAACACCCATTCCTGCAAATCATTTTAGGATTTCATCAGCAAAATTAAAAATTATGCTGATTTATACTACTTGAGAATCTTTTTCTTTCAGAATAACCCTCATCTAACAAGTTAGTTAAATGAAACAATTTTCAACATTGGATTTTAAATGGTATCACATTTTCACTTAGGCATCAGAACCTGACATACTGTAATTAATGACAGAGCCACACTCATGTTTAATCTCTCTGGTGCGAATTCTTCTTCAGGGGACTGATCACTAAGAAAATTATTCAGAGTGATTAGCAAAGAATGCAGACATTAATCAGAGATTGAACTCTCAACATGAGATGAAGTCCTATAGGGATCAAAACTTGAAACATAGTCTTCAAACAATTGCTGAAATTGAAGAGAATATTATTTCTCTGGCTTAGGAGTGGATCCTTGTATTGTGAGTAACACTGTGATACTCAAGAAAATGAGATATAAATGATGACCTTGCTTCTGCAGCTCACAGAAGAAAGTAATGAATGATTTTTCTGTCTGTTAGAAATAAGGTGGAACTTAAAAGTTACTTGAGTGGTTTGACCTCTCTGACACTGTGACCCAGGGAAGTTGAGAATCCTATTGGAAAACTTCTAGATTTTCTTTAACTTTGAGAAGCTTCGGTAACTATTTAGATAGTATGATACTTTACTCAGTGTCCACCATGCATTTCTTACTTGCAACAGTCCCAACAGGCTGGTGGCAAATTACCTCTGCCCTGGGACAAGGTAGAAAAAAGAACAAGTGGCTAATGGTTTATACTGGCCTCTGCTTTGGTTGGTTCAACCATACTGGCTTTACTATACTGATATTTCTAAATGGTAATCAAGCTGTAAATCTACAGTGGCTGTTACTCTCAGGAAATAGTAATGGCAATAGTTTCAGGCAAGGCACTGTAGTCTCCCTGATGCTCTGCAATTGAATCTGAGAGAAAAATATCAGCTTGTCTTTTTATGTTTTTCATTAAACATTTCTTAAGAAAAAGGAGAAAGATCACTAGATACCTGTTTGGCAAAGTGCTGGTGGCAGTAAAAGTAATTTTTTTCTAATATATAAACATATACAAAATTAATTACTTTCAAAAGTGTTTCAAATTATAAAAATAGATTTTTCATGTTAGTATGTCCTTTAATGTTAGGGCTTGTATGACACTCTCAAGGTCAGTTTTTCCCATTTATGAATCCTTTGTCATTTCTCCCTTAGAACCAAACAATTTATTTGTTTTACAAAATGGACAGAGAAGAGACCTGCTCTCATCCACAGCCAAAGACTCTACTACCTTTCCTCACTTCCTCTGTCAACATGAGGTGACAGACAGTGTAAAAAGACACACTGTGCACCCTATGAGTGATTCATACCTGTGTCAAAATGCTCTGTAGTAATATTTGGTGAAGTTTCAAGAAAAGAACCTGCAGCTAAATTTTACAATACTAATTCAGTCTAAAAACAAAAAAAAGGAATGGCTCTTTTTTCCCCCACATCCTCTCAGATAATACCACACAGGTTGTGAACCAGATATATATATATAAGGAATATTTAAGCATTAATGTGTTACATCCTTCAGAGTATTAAAATTACAATAAATGAGCCAAATTTCAATCACATTTCCTCCACTGTTCCCTTGTGAGCATTCTGTCACCAGGAGTGTCAGTATGGTAGAGTAAAAGCATCAAGTACAGATAAATCTGGAGCCTCCTGCTCCTCAAGACAGAAAGTGTGATAGAAATGGTTCTGTCTCAAATTTATCTGCTCTGTCTCATGTTAGATCAAGAGCTCACTGGTAACGTAACAGAAAGGCCAAAGCATGGCACACATTTAGGCTCTGTGTGTAATAGACAGGTAACATATTTACAGGGATTTACTTTTGTAAAACAGATTATTTCCTACATAATTATTGTGTAAGTCTGTTAAATTAAACTTTTAGATTGGGTATTAGGAAAAATTTCTTCTCTTGAGAGGACTATCAAGCACTGGAAGAGGTTACTCAGGGAAGTGGTTGCATCACTATGCCTGGAGGTATTTAAAAGACATGTAGATGTGCCACTTAGGCACATGGTTCAGTGTTGGACTTCACAGTGCTAGGTTAACAATTGGACTTGACGATCTTAAAGGTTTTTTCCAACCTAAATGATTCCATGACTTTACACTAAATAGTGTCTTCCAGCACCCAAAAACCTTTTGCCCAGAATCAACAGCCATTACTGACAATAGCACTGTATAGTCTGTCACTACCTTCCAAAGTACTTGTAGATATGCTCATGTGCACATTTGACTTATCCACCCTTAGAGCAGAAATTCCAGTTTTTGTTATTATGTGTTTTTGTCATGGTTTAACCACAGCTAGAACTAATTCCACATAGCCTCTCGCTTGCTCCTCCCCACAGTGAGATGGGGAAGAGAATCAGAAGGGTAAATGTAAGAAAATTCATGGGCTGGATAAAGAGAGTTTAACAGATAAAGCAAAAGCCACCTGCATAAACAAAACAAAACAAAGAATTAATTCACCACTTGCTATGGGCAAGCAGGTGTTCAGCCACCCCTAGGACAGCAGGACTCCATCACATCTAACAGTGACTTGGGAAGAAAAACACCATCAACATGAACATCCCCTCTGCTTCTTCCCCCAGATTTCTATGCTGCTGCTGCTGGCATACAAGGAATATCCAGCTGTCCTGGCTGTTCCCTCCCAACTCCTTGTGCACTCCAACTTCCTCGCTGATGGAGTGGGATGAGGAACAGAAAAGGCCTTGACTGTGTGAGCACTGCTAAGCAGTAACTAAAACATCCCTATGACATCAACACTCTTTCCAGCACAAATCCAAATCACAACACCAGACCCGCTAAAATTAAGTATATTCCAGTCAAAACTAGTACAATTTTTCCACAGTTGTTTTCAGTGTTTGTTTATTTACAGGATGTGTGATTACAGACTCAAAACAACTAAAGTGTGTGTGAGCTGGGTAAGTTCCACCAAGGTGGGATTGTGCGCTGTTCCACAGCCTGCCCCTGGAGCCTCTAGTCCAGCCAGAATGGCTATTAGCCACTAGCACACCGAAAACTCCACCTTGGGGGAGGGCCCCAAGAGACCAGAGTAGATAAAAGCCATTGCACAAAAGATGCACGTGCCATGTTCCTCTTGTCTTGGATTTATAGCAGCTGAGACCACATTGCAACCAAGGTGGTAGCTACATCTTTCTTTCTTTCTCTTTTTTCTCTCTCTCTTTTTCTTTTCCTAACTTCCTCTTCTAGAAATCTGGGTAACTTTAAGTTGGATGGATTAAAGTTTGCTTAATCAGTGCTTTGTGAAATACTTTATTTTGATTAAATGTTACTTTAAAGTTGCCAAGTTCCTGATCTTTTAATGTTTGTCAGTAAAAGTTTGTTGTTTAATCTCTTGAGAATGTTGTCACATTTCTCCTATGCACCTGCCTCAAGGTATAGAAAAACCTAAGACCCTTTAAGAAACTTGGCAAGTGAGTCTGCGACTTAGCACAAGACACTGACTATTTTGTAGGATATGACAGATATGTCTGCAGAACATTTAAAATAACAGGCCTACTCTTCAGAGTGAGGAAAGTAAACTCTGAAAGGTCTCTTCTAGGAACCTTAAAGTAACCTGTGAAATGCCAAGATCCAAGGAATTTGAAAACCAGTTCTCATTCACAATTGTATTGCGGACTACGAATACCACTCCACTACAAATATGATATAATACAGCATATATCACACACTCATTGTGCTCAACACTAATCCATAGTAAAGGAAGTCATCTTTAGAGAAAGAAAGGCTATAAAATATATGCAAGAAAGACTATAAAACATATACAGTACTTATGATTCTTGAAATAGCTTAATTTCAATGTATTTTTGCTTTCTGTAAAACTTTACTGCAAAAACTATTTTATCAGAACTCTCTCTTTGAGAATTGGTACATTATCTATACTAAAATGGGCCTTGAATCAGATTAGTTTACATTCAAATCAATCAAATTCTCATTTTCTTCATAAAGGTATATCTAAGACAAATGAAATTCCACTAACTTTATCTGCTATTCCAATGCCAGCCTGAATATTCACATTTTGCTTTTGTTGTGTGCTTCACACACTGAATTCAATTTATCTTCTACCCATACTCTTGCCTGTGTGGTCATTTCCCTTTGTTACAAGGATCCCTCCCACTTAGTACACTGTTTTTGGTTGATGTGAAAAGAGCCTGTTGGTCTAAATATTCCTAAAATAATTTGAAGATTTGCAATAGCAACACTTTTTAAAGGTCTTATTTGATTCACACCTTATAAACAGAATGAGGAACATATATTCTTCACATTTTGATCAAAACCTGGGAGTGCATGTCTAATCTTTGCTTAACTTAAACTAATCCTCACAATAACTTTTACTAAAGTGATGCAAAAAATATGGTTTTCTGCAAGCATTGCATTATTCTGAAATTTTTTTTAGAATTTGTTGTGAAAAAGTTTAAGAAAAAAAAATTTCTGTACTATTTTATTATTTCAATTTATTGCAATGAAGAGAACATTCATTAATTTTACCAGTGAAATACACTGCAAATGTTTCTAGGAATTATTTATTGTATTATTGCAAGTTTCTGATAACAGTACAAAGCACATGTCAGGAACTGAATCCTAAAAGAGATGACTAGATAGACAGTAACTCTACAGGGAAAGCCTAGAATTAGCTAATTTCTGTTTTGCTGTACTTGTGCAGGCTGTTCTTATATCATTCTAATTCCTCCATAAACATGTTCTTCAGCATCAAGTCAAAAGCCTTAAAGAAATCAGTACAGAATAAATGAATTGCACTTGCTTTATCTACTAAGCACACTACTCCAAATATTTTTCTGTGTTTTTCCAGATTACTATTAAATATATTGTTTCTTTAACTTTTTAAATTTATTTGCATATCGGATTTATCCCTATTTTGCTGAGGACTGACATTAGGAAGACCAGTCTGTAGCTGAGAAAAGTTGACCAGTTTACCCTCTTTAAAATTAATTGTGAAACCTTAGCTTCTTTCAGATGCTGGAGCTTTTTCAGCATTTCAAGGCTTACTGAAAAATCAACATTAACAGCCCAGAGAGATCCTTAGCCATATCCTTTAAACCTATTAGTCATAAATTACATGACTACACTTGTAAGCGTTTAGCATTAGAAAAGCCAATCACCACATTCTTTGCTTTCATCAGCTCTTCATGTGGCATGATTCAGGTACATGTTTATTTCCCAAATAGAACCAATATATTTGTTGAAGATCCAGACATTTACTGATAATTCTATGCTCGATATCAAGAGAAAGATCATTTTTTTTCTTCTTTAAATATGCATTGTTCTACCAGGATCTATATGAAAGTATCTCCTTCAGTTATTACTGTTTCTAATAGGTATAAGTCCTGTATCCTATGGTATTCCATACTAATTTTCTATAAATCCTCTATTATAAGACATATTTAATACTTTTGTTGTTGTTTTGTGACATATGACTACTCTCTTTTACATTCCAAATCATTGAAATTTCTAATGAGTGGGACCTTTTTTCTCTGGAGTAACTGTAGCTTTTCTGGGACTCACTCAGGTATTCTTAAAGAGCTCATTGTTACCTCTCATATTTTTCACAGTTTTATTTCTTTCTCCCAACTTCTGTTTTCAGCCCACAATGGTATTTAGCCTGCAATTTTTAGAGCACTTTGAAAAGAGTATTGGCCATAACTATTTCTGGATAAAAACAATTAATTATTTCTGGATAAAGACAATGAACTGATATAGTACATTAGTAAATGTTTAGAGCATATCTGAAGAGATATAAATATTTTACAGGAGAAAGTTTCAATATCATAAAGTCAAATTATTTTTTCCTGTGTTCTTACATTAAAAATACTATAGAGATAACAAGGATAAGGGTATTTGGTAGTTTTCCTGAGTGCATCTGTGAATACCTTGTCCATGTTTTTAGCCATACCTCATAGCACTGGTTTTGTATAACTGTTAGTGTTAAGAATTTTCACCTTGTTGCAATTCTTCATAAATAATCATGTGCCTGTATCATATCCTGCTGCACCAGAGAATCAGGAATAGTGCACACGAATAATTACCTGGAAGTATAGTTGAATATAGAAGGAACTAAACAGATGTTCCAAAACTTCCGTCAGTCTTGAGCCATACACAAATAAAAGATAGCCAAATATTTTCTCAGGCTTCATATCTCTCTGGGGCTCTTTTGCAACTGAAAACACAAAATATAAAATAAGCTTATCTAGAAAAGGTCTGTATCCTTGTTTTGTGTTCCCTGGGTAAGAGAAGATTGAGGTCCTGGCTCAGTATCTAATCAGTTAAAATATTTTTTTTTTTACTTCACGCAACACATTCATGTATGTGCCAAATCTGTTTCAGATACACATATTTAAAATAATGAAATCAACGGCATAACTACATTCCTGATCTAATTCTTGTTCTTTCAGTCAACACTACTAGTTTACTTCTGCCCTTGGCCTCTTAATCCATTTCACTAATGAATTTTTTTACCCTCTGAACATCTATAGAATATTCTGGCTGTGTGCATGCTCTGGCCTTTATCACTAAACACTCCATTTTCTACACAGATGTTTACTATTATCTCCCCCTTTTATCTTGGCTTATATATAGGCTTTTCATCACTGGATTTGTCCTATTAATCTTGTTCTATTTTTTTAAAGCAAGATCTGGATGGTTTTTCCTTTTTTTAGAAATGCATTAGATGACACAATGGTGTATGAAAGGTGTTGAATTCTGAGTCAGGTCATCTAAAGCCCTTTGGTTATCTATTTAGGTTCAAGAAAAGGCTTTTTCTAATGCCTTGAGTGAGAAGCAATGGAGAGTAGATAACTAATGACTCAAGCTGAGGATAAAATTCTGCATTAGGTTCTCAGAAATGATGCTTCCTCAGGAAGAATTATTGTTTTGCACACTAGCCAAGAGTGCAAAGTCTAGGAATGTTGCACTTCTTTTCAGGACGAGTCAGCATTTTGTAGAAATTTTATGTCTTACAACCAGCCATGCCCAAAGGCTATGTAAACTTTAGCTTATTTCTGCCAGTGCATCCTCTCGCTTCTATCCTCAGAGCTCAGATGTGATGGGGCTTACACAGCTATGGGGTGTGAGAGACATATTCTCTCTTTCTTATGGGTTTTATTCCTATCATTTTTCTTATCATGTGAAACATCAGATTGTAAATTCTTTGAACTGTGCTAATATCTTTTTTGCTCTTGATCTGAAGCTCATTTGATACCTCAGTACTAGAAAAGGGGTTAAGGTTTAGTTAATGTTTTCTCATGGTACATTAGCTAGACCTGACCCACTTTCAGGACAGACTTTGTCCAGCTGAATCACACCTACCACATAGACTATATTACAGACTCTTTGTTTGCCCTCTCTTGCCTTGGGGATAGCAAAAACTTTACAGTGATTAAAAACTGCTATAAAGACAGAAAAAAAGGAGGAATATAAACTGATCAATTTTCTTACACTTTGTAACCTCATTTTGATGCAGAAAAGCTTTGTAATCTTTTCTCCTTCGATTAGTAGTACATAGATATTAGTTTAAAGCAAAGCATGGGGAGAACAGGAAGGCCTGCAGTCTGTGCTACTTGTCAGAGTATTATAACAAAACTTATAATAAAAGAAAAAAATAATTTAAAAAACCTAACTTCTGGATACTATTTATTTCTCTTTTGTTGCCTTCTGACACATTGCCCTCCATCACTTCCAGCAATGTATATGCTCCAAACATGTTGTCACTCCCAGATAAGCTTAATAGCTCTTGTACTGGAACTTCCTTAAAGATTAATAATGACCTGATGAACTCATCTCTATTTTATTGTGAACCAGTTAAGTAATCTGTTGAATTCTTTCACTCTAATAAAGTAGTTTTTCACAGTGTCACAGGCTCGTATGAGTCCCTGTGTGCACTGTAGCCTGGAATCAGTCCTCTGTAGGTGCAGGACTTGGCATTCCCCTCACTGAACTTCAGATATCTAGGACCAGCTTTACTTAGTAAATGGTACATCAGGTGAAGAGTCATTCTGTCCAGCTTGATATCTGCTAAAGGGTTTAATGAAATTCCCTTTGGAAACTCACTCTTCTCCTTGAGTAAGTATAGAAAGTTATCTTTATATACGTAACTGATTTTTAAATAGCCAAGGGTATGTGGACTGAAATCTAGAATTACTCTGCATTTTTTGTTTCATTAATTTTTCCTCATTTGTATTGTATATTGTATTCACTATTTGCTTGTACAAAATATGTTTGTCATTGTACCCTCTACCACATGCCATGAACTTAAGTCATCAATTAACAAAATTCAATTAATTCAGTAGGATGAATTTCTTTTAAGGTCATAAGGTAGTAAGTGATCTTGCCATACCCAGGCCGCTTAGCATTTTTCTTCTCTCATTGAAGGTCAGATCTGCTTGCCATCAACTAGACACTGAATGTAGTTGAGCCCACCCAGCAGGCAGATCCCACAGAGACAGACAAGGAAAACTTTTTCTAATGAAGATAAATCCAGTGTCAGGCAGGATTCTGCTAGCACAGAAGTGATGCCCTGATTAACTCAGTTATAAGCATGGAGGGTTTATTGGAAGTGAATAAAGGTGAATTTAAAAAGATTGGCAGCTTTACTACAAGTTATGATCCTATTTGAAGAAAGCAAAGCCTAAGGATTGACCTTTCTAAAGGACAGGGTCACAGATGTGTGCTCTGTGAAAATCACGTGGAGAATTACTCAGGCTTCAGAGCCTTCAGTCGGACTGAGATGTGAAAATAGACTTTAAATTAAACCAGACTAACTCAATTAAAAGCATGCTATTATCACTTCTTATTTTTCCAAGTAAAGGACTTCATAAAGTTTGCGTTTCAGTAAGTGAAATAACTTTCAGTTTTACTTTAATGTTTTTATACTTTTAATAAGTATTCAAGCAGGGATGCCAAACAGTAAGTATCCCAAGAGCACGACAAGGTCTGTTAAGGCTCATCTATTGCCAAGCAGTGACATGTCACAAATAAAACAAGGTCCTCAAATGTTTATGGAGTGTTCCTCTATTGAGCTGCAAGAGAGTTCTCAAAGTCTCTTATTGCCAGAATGCATTTGACAGACAACAGATAACAAAGCAAGAGTCTCGGATCCACTGGTACTCTCAGAATTCATCCTAGAAATAAGTGGCAAACCTGTTTGTGCTAGATTCACAAGGTGATTTTAGGCTCAGCACTGCACTGTGAAACTTGCAGGCAATTTGTCAGAGACATTGTAAACCCGAGGCAGTAAATGGTATCTCTACTGAGACAGAAGAGGAATCAAAAAAACCCCTAAGCTTATGAACAAGAAATTTTTGTAAGGTAGGTTAGCTAAAGCAAATCAGAGGAAACTGAGCTCCAACTCACAAAGATTGGGAATTCACATCAGTTTAGGACTTGCTAGACAGGCATTCGCACTCAATTTTTCTTCCCTTTCAGACCATTCACCTGGTACTTGACATAAATGGAAGGTACCAGGAAGGTTTAGATTGGATATTAGGAAAAATTTCTTCACCAAAAATGTTGTCTAGCACTAGAACAGGCTGCCAAGGGAAGTGCTTGAGTCACCGTCCCTGAAGGTATTTATAAGATATGTAGATGTGGTGCTTGGTAACATGGTTTAGTGGTGGAGTTGGCAGTGCTGAATTAACAGTTGGATTTGATGATCTTAAAGGTTTTCTCCAACCTTTATTGTTGTATGATTCTGTGAAGTAAGAGAGGTCTTTTCATCTGAAAGGTAAAGTTTGATCTAGACTTAGTATGTATAATATTTCCCTGACAGAAAATAATAACAATAAAAAATCAATCTCCTCTTTTTCATGCAACAATTTTAAATTCTGTACAAAAATTTATTTTCTGTACTGAAAAGTCTCAGCCTGAAAATTCCTCTGTGTTACATGATACTCTACAGCATAGGATCAGTTATGGTTTAAAGCACCTTGCTAACTGAGCCGACCAGACACTTACTAACTGAGAGAGGGGGACTGCGGAATAGTGGACATGATGTGAATTGTAAAAAATTGCTGATAAAAGCTTCTCATTAAACTGTTTAGAAATCCTGTGAAGATCTACTGTTATAATTAGACAGGAAGCAAAACTCGTATTGGCTTTACAAACTGTACTATTTTGAGCATTCCTTTTAAAATTCTGTATGCTACAGAGTTCAGAAGTTTAATGACAAAGAATAAAGATGTTCTATTTTAGAGATTATCCACAATGACACGGGACTGAAATTTGGCAAATATCCATTTTCATCCAGATAGAGATTAAAAATAATAGTGTAAGGATCTGACAACTAACCTTCTTGTCATCACTGAACAGTACATTTCAGTTGTCTCATATGTAATATTTCCACATAATGATACTTTTCTAGGGCAGTAATTTCTTTCTAATACTAGAAAGACTTTTATGGAGATACCAGTGTAAAAAGAAGTATTAGGAAGAGAATAGGACTATTAATGAATTAAGTAAGGGGATACAATTATACAGAATGTTTAAAGTATTGAATTCTCTCTTCTATTCCTCTTCAGAAAAGAAAAAAAAAACCTAACCTCGCCTTCCAAAAAAGAACTCCCACAAAAAAAAAACCCCAAACAAACAGAAAAGAACTCTAAGCTGTTATAAAATAAAATATATGAATATAATAAAATTATTAGTGATAATTTTAAAAGTGATAAAAAAGTGGGAAAAATACATTAGAAAGCAACCACTTTAAATCACTGTTTCTGACATCCTTGTAGATGAGGTGATATGCTTTTTTCTCAGGTAAAATTCCATCCTGAAGCCCTTTAAAAACAATCAAAAATTTAGTATTGACTGCAAGACCCTACAGATACTAATTATCAGCAACTGAAAATAGTTTTTGATATACTGAGGGTCAACTGGGGAAATATGAGAATATATTTAGAAAAATATTTATTTTCTAAAACAATAAGGAGAATATTTATGCTAAGAACTGATAATAAAGTATACAACAGAAACATAAGAAGCTATAAGGGTATAACACTCTCTACGTCTTGAAAATCAATTTATAAAGCGTACAAATAATGAAGTAAAAATAACGATAGATTAAATTAAAATCATGAAACAATCAATACAATATTTATATGTTTAGGTTTTACCTTTTAAAAAATCGTACAGAGTATAATACGGAAATAATCAGTGATGTAATGGAATTAAAACAAAAGTTTGAGTGACAGATTATGCTTTTGATATTAATACTACTAAACTCAAGTGGCAGACTATCTTCTCCTCACTTAACTATCTTTAAGTTTCCAAACTGGAACCAAATACTTCACACATTTTCCTAGAATTCACTTTGATAAAATTAAATGAATTAGCAGGCACTGTCTGCATGTCTTTGCCTCTCTTTCAAAGGATGTTTAAAAATATGCTTCTGAAAGCTCAACATTACTAAAAAGAAAATTACCACCTCTGGGCATTTTATACAGCTGTTTACAAGCTGCTTTTATCTCCACAGTGCATTAAGAACCACAGATTTTTTAACTCAGAAAGAGCTTTGCAGACTAGTAAATTGATATGAAACTTGAGAAATTCCATGGCTGTTAACATGCAACACACAGTGACATGCAATGATGCCTAAATCTCCTGACTCACTAGTCAGATTAACTGAGTACAGAAGCACAGCATCCTGATACACTTTAGCAGTACATCATTAGTGTTATTTATTTGCACTACTTTAACACTCGGCACTGAACATGGATCAAAACAAGACAGCCCCTGCCCCAAGAGCTCACAATCTAAATATAGAAGCTGAAACAAAAGATGACTGTAGACAAACAAGGAACAAAGAGAAAGCAGTGAGATGTGGCTGATCTTGCCATACCAGGAGATTTATGTTTTTACTTTGCTTTGTTTTTAAAGAACTCCTTGGAGTAATAAAGTGAAGAAGGAATTTGGAAAAGCATAAAGGAAACATTTTTCAGTTGTTTATATAGAGATACTCTCCCAACAGACGGCAGGAGGAAAAACACAGAGGTTCTTGCATAAAAGCCAAACAAGATGGCCTCAGAGATTTAGTAGGTGCAGAAATGACCTTTTGAAATACCAAGGCATCAGTTGAATTATTTTGTTTGAATCAACTGATTTAAAGAAGGAAAAACAGGAAAGCATAATGACTCTTCAATTTTTTTTAGAGTTACAGATAATTGTGGAATTGTTTGAAGGTTGGTTCCTGCCAAGGCTATTAGGATTGCATTCACTGTGTAAAAACTAAACTGGTTTTTGGGTTCCATTCCACTTTCTTATCTATCTTTAGTTTCAGTTAAGTGTCTAATTGTGCTAAAGTTAAGAGCATTTTCTGAATCTCATTGATAACCATTGCAGGCAGATGAATAGCAGTGTTCATAAAGCAGAGAGCAATACATCGGAAGCAGTTCTGTTCTCATTCACACTACAAGCCTCTGTGCTGTTCTCAGTAGATCTATATGATGGGGGTTTTTGCTTTACTTCAGGACCCCTCAAATACAGGAGAGGTATATATATTCAAGAAAAGAAAAAGAACAGAAGGTTAAGTGGAATGAATATGAAACTAACTATAAGAACTTAAGCGATTGGTGAAGGTGATACCAGAGTTTAATGTATTAAAATACCTTTGCTGAACCATAGTAATTGTGAAACTGTGTGTGCCATGATCTTAGCCTGGGAGCAGACCTGCTTATCCCTCTTTCATTAGAGATCACTGGAGGACAGGTCTCTGTGTTCTTTCCTCCACACAATGGTTGGCTCTGTACAGGCACTCCAGCATGTCTTTAAATCAATAGTCAAATGGTTCAGTGCAAGATTACATAGAGGTCATAACCTGGAATCATACTATCAAAGTCAGGGGATTTGCTATCATATAAAACTGTTGTTGAACAAGAAAGGAGCTACAAAACCGTACTTTAAAGAAAACATGAAGTTTATCTGAGGCATCCTAATTACTGAACTACTTTTCCTTTCTTTTTTATGTGTGTGACTCTCACTGTCAAAACACTATTCTTTGCTCCTAAAGAACGTATCAGCCCTAGGGATCAAAAATCAGATGGCTTATTTCACTTTGCTCTTAACATCGGCTTTTTTTTTCGATCTGTGACAAATACATATTAGGCTATATTCTGCTTTAACTGTCAATAAACCTTCTGGCCTAAATTTGTAAAATGTTACATATTTTTGAACTAAAGCTTTCACTAAAAGTACCTGAATCAAAATTTTTAACAATTTTACTTATGGATTTTCTAAGAGGCTATATGTATCTAGTAGAACTTCTTTGATTTCACAGAAACATTAAAAGTGTCATACTTTTATCACTTGAGTGATATTAATCAAGTCCAATATTACATCTCCCATAGTAGCCCAAAATCACAATACCACAGTTAAGTGCAAGAGAAGCCAAGTGGAAAGTGGTTAAAGTTCATGTCTCTTTACATTTCGATTCAATCTTACATGCATATATTTCTGTTTTTCTAACGCATCAAACAGTTCAATGACATTAAAGGATCTCATTATGGATACTTCCATTATCTCAACACAATGTAGGTGAATGTCTGGGAGAGAGTTAGCACAAAGCCTAAGACTTTTGCGTTGCTTCTTGGCAAACATATTATTGAAATGAAGGTGAGTGAGGGATCATTCACATAAAGACCAAAAATAATAAGGTACCTACAGAAATCGGATGCTGAATTTAAAGAAGTCAACTGGAGAGAAGAAATTAAAAAACCAAAACCAAACAAACAAAAACTCCACACCAAAAGGAAGTAAATATCGTTATCTCAGTAAAAAGTTGAATACTGCATTAGGCATATAGTGAACACTACAGAGTAGCAAGGGAAACCTGTTTCCTCTGACTACCTTCATGATTTACTGCTTTGCTGCTTTCTGTAGTTTGTTGTTTATTCACATCTGGCCTACCAGGCATGCATGCGGGTACAAATGGTAGTTTCTGTCATAAAAAACCCAGCATTATTTGTTAATTATTTGCTAATCAGGCTCTTCTGGCCAGAACAAGTGTGACTGGAGGATTTCATAGTCCTCATTACACTAGGACAAAATTACACTAAAGGGAAACTACTGTCAGCTTTCAATATAACCACAAAAATTCTGAGTGAAGATATATTCTGTAAAGAATATGTGTAATACAAAATGTCTGTAAACTGAGTTTTAAAACCAGTGAGTACTTATTGAAATGGACCTTTGAGAATATGAACATTACACCTGAATCAAGGCTGAAAAGGGAAAGCTTTGATTTCTTTTAAGCTTGGCCTAAATAATAGACAACATCAATATTCCACCCATGGGTAGTGAGGAGTTAAGTGTTTCTATAACTGTTTTCTGCTATTTGATCCAGGTGGGAGAACAGATTCATCTCACAGAGAAATGCACACAGGCACAGACACAGAACTTCACATACTGTTTTCATCACAAGGTTATATATTTACACTTAGCAGTTTGAGACACACAACCACTTAATCTCTCAAAGTGCATCTGATTTTGCATAATTAGTATTAGAGATTGAAGAGAGGATTTGTTTTTTCCTGTGGTCAGTTGTGATACAGCTACCTGTAAAACAGAGGAAAAAACCATAACTTGTTGCCCCCAAGCCTAATACACAGACCCCACAGAAGAAGGTGGCATCCAAATGATGGGCAAAGTGTCAACCATAGCCCCAGAAGAACTCAGTGTCAGCGTCATCACTGTCACCAATGGCCGAAGCTACCATTCTGAAGCAGCATGGGTTTATGTCGAGGCAAATTAAAATGATTGGAATAGGTCTTCACCTGAAACAAATTAGTCTAGCTTCGATTGAGGACATGGTCCATCACCTCTATGTCACATAGAGGATCTGGTAATCTAAGTGCAGTACAACTATCATTTTTTTCCTTGTGGATTTACATTTAGCTGTTGCCATAAACATTTGATGAAGAGCTAGCACACGCCTGGGGCTTATAGGACATGTTACTGTAGCAACCAGAAGAATGATCTTTTTTTCATACCTTGGAAATAATCTAAATTGAGATCAAAAGGGGGATGGCGAAAGTCAAAGAAATCTGTCCAACAGTGCATTAGCGAAGTATATCACAGTCATGTCAAGGGTTTTGAAGGAAATAGCATGTACTAGTTTTCCATTACAGCAGCAGAATCTGCACAAGGTCTAATGATCAAAAACATTGATTTATTCCTGTCACAAGCCTTCAGTCCCCCTCAGCTTCTAATTAAATCCATCTAACATTCAGCTCTGGTATATAACCCTTCTGCTGTACACAAGATAAAACCACTTGCTACATCTAATGCCTGCAGCCCATATTATTACTCTGACAAAACATTACCCTCAGACAAAGGACCCAAGAGTGGTCCATGTGGATAGGAACAATATTTGAATCTTAAGGTTCCAAAATGATAGGACAGAGGGGGAGCGATTCCATCTCACCACTATGGTTTTATTATGTGTTGAAGAAATTATTTTAGGACTGAAAACAGCACTCTGAGTGCAACACCGATCACCTCTGGTGCACAGTTGCAAGACTGACTCTTGAATGAGAAAAAAGCAAAGCCTATGCAGCTTATGTCCTGGACATATAATGTAGTATGTTACTAACACAAATTATGACATGTAAAGTTAAGACTAGGGTCTGGATTCTGATAAGCCTGAAATACTTCACTGTCTATATGTAAGATTTTATTTTTACTTTTCTAAATCTGAGAACCTAGGTGGGTCTGTGGTTTCAACGGGTAAATGAAAGGCAATACAAACTTCTTGTTGTCTTGTAAGTAAATACACTGTCCCCTGAAGCTAAATAAATAAACAAGCCAACAAAAAAACACTTTCTTCAGACATTTCACAGATAATATCTTTAAATTATAAATCTTAATAATTATATTTTTTCAGTATAAGATATTAAAGTATCTGCATAGTTCTCTTTTATGATGTTCATACATATATTTCTGTGTGTGAGCAGCAACATGGCAATTTATGCTCCTAACACTTTGGTATCTTAAATGATAACACTATGATCTTTCATATTTTTTCAGATGTTTTTCTACTTGAGCTTGACTGTAACACAAAATCCACTGCATGTTCAGATAGAGACCTGAGAAAAATGCTATGGCATCAATAACATATTTCATTTTAAATTATACATTACTTTACTATTATTTAAAAATAAGTGGAAAAATCATAAACATACCTCACTGCAAAGGAATTTCAGTTTTGAGTTTTCAGTGATTAGTAGTAGTTTCTTATTCATCTTCACCATTCAGCTCTTCAGTTTATAATATGGATTAAAGAGTGTTTTGAGTGGAAAGTAGTCAATAAAAGTATAAATCCCATTCTGTGAATAATTAACCATGTTTAAATACAATCACATACATGCATGTATAAACGCACAGAACATAGTTTCAAATTTCTAGCCTACTCATTACCAAACAAATAAAATCTTGTCATTGCTGAAATGGAAGTGCTTGGTGCCAATTGATAAGGTAATAAGAACTCATAAATTTATTTTATATTTTGTTACAACCAACTAGCATAAGAGCAGAGTTAGGTTAGTTTGTTTTACATCTCCTCAGGATAAAAGAGACTTGTAGATAGGAAGGAACCTCTACTTTTATTATTCTACATTTTATATACATGTTTATACGTCATTGAACAGAGTGGCATTTCAATCTAACTGTCAAACACTTGGAAAGGAATCAAGAGTCAGCATACCTGGGATCCATCATTATGCATCTTGTTCCTGTCTTATCTTTACTCTAAGGACATAAAGAGAGAGAGAGAGTGTTTTTGTGAAACAGTTTTTTTAAATACTACTAGTAACCAAAGGGCACTTGAAAAGTCAAGTCTACATTTTTCAACTAAATTAAAAGCTTTAAAGATCAGAGAAACCAGAAGTATTCATATAAATACATATTTTAATTTTGCACTGTGTATGGTGCATGCAATTAATGTCAAGGGTTGCGGTTTTTTTGCAGTTTTCTTCCTTATTTAGCAAATGTGATAGTCATTGTCTTATAATTCAACCAATACCATCACTTTTCTCTTAGAACAACCAAAATATATTCATTTGTCCATGCTGGATTTTACTAAAAGGTTTTCTTTTTATTTTTTCCTCCATTTGATTTATTTACATCATAAGCCATATTGTCCCAATCCATTCCTACATGGAACATGTCACTGTGAACTATAAACTTACATGAACAATTTAAAAGAAGGACCGATATTAATCATCTTACACATTTCATCTTCAATCCAAAACTTTGGTGCAGGGATCTCTTTAGTCATATACTTGACTGTTTAATTTATTAGATGCTATATCTTTGGGGTAGGATGGTCTCTTTACGAAGCTGCACATTACCTGCGTAATGGCCACTATGTTTCAGTTAGGGATTAACAGACTTCGTAAAAAAATTATTAAAATGATTAAAATTGTTCAATTATGTAGACAGCTTCTGATATTTTTTTGCTGGTGAAAACCAAGATAACTGCACTCAACACAGCGGTGCTACTTTATATGATTCAAGAATTGGTCTTAGATTCCTGCTTGCTGTAATTCATTGTTTAACAGTTTCAAAACAGGCTGCCTGTATGCAGTAAATTGAAATCACCATATACTTCTGCAGTAGTGCTGGCTGTGCAGAGACACAGCTTTCACCATTCATTAAAGACCTCCCTAAGAGAAATTTCTGGACCTGCTCATATTTTTCTCATTCCTTTTCCTTCATGATTCCTCTATAAGAAATCTCTTCTCTACTGCCTGAGTGCTTTTGCTATGAAGGCGTATGCCCGAGTGTACCTATACCGTAAGCATGCCACAGCCATAATCAGAAGATTCCCTTGTGAAGAGTTATATAGTCCTTCTCATGCAAGAAATCAGGAAGAAGGCTGGGGTTGCCTGGGAATTATCTTTACTATAATGCATTTTCAGGATTACAATGACCTCCATAACATGTGATTGTGTGTCTTCATATGTTCCCAGTTACATTCCAGGTCCTCTGGTTCCTAAAATTGCTTCAAACAAAAAGCAATTCACATCGGTGAGATCTGGTAAAATGTCTATTTTCTTATTTAGAGCCACAGAAATACAGAAAATCAGACAGAAAATTACCTAGTAGTTGAGCTACCTGAGTTTGGTTTGACATTAATTTGGTGGAGGTAGTTGGCATCAGATCTTCAAAGCTGTTTAGTCACCTGTCGACAGTCAAACTCAGTGGGAATTGAACATCTAAAAAACTTCTTAATCTGAGCTTTAGTCTTTTTAGTCTTCTGGCTGCATTTCCCAGTACACTAAGATCTTTGCCCCAGTCTTCCTTTTCCATTAGAGACAAGAGAGGAAGAGAAACATGGAACATTCCTGCAAATCCCCATGGCTAGTCAGAGCTGCATCAGGTTCTGTTATTTGGTTGTCTGTTTTGTGCCTCATTTTCCTCTCATTTAAAAAAAAAGTAAGAAAATACTTACATGAATGGCAGTCACTTGTTCAGTATACAAGTGACGGTGGAGATGAGAATCAGAGTCTACGCAAGAAATTAGGTACCTGTCCAAGCAATTTTGTCTCTTGTATAACAATGTACTAGGCAGCATGACTAAGAACTGCACAGCTCCACAGATCCAAAGCACACTGCTCTTCCTTTAGGGTATCACAAAAACGATGTTATACATATTCCAACGTTACTTAATATGTTTATAAAGTTCCCCTCAAACCACTTAAAAACAGTTACATTCATCCACTGTCCAGAGGCAATAAAAGCAAAAGAACTTGTGAAGAAATTTAGAGGGGCATGGATAACCAGATGCAAAATGAATGGACTACTGCCTCTTCACTGTGTAAACAGCAGATTGCGGTACTGCTGTTGTTTGAGGATAAAAATGTTATTTTCCAATCCCACGCAAAAGATGTTTAGTTTTTTCTCAAACTGTATAATAACCACTGAAGAAGAATAAGGGCCTGTCTTCCTCCTTCTACCTCTGTATTCTAATTCATTGCACTTGCATGGCAAATATACTCTTACTATTCATTATTTGTAGCCAAATAGTGTATAGAGGTTCTACTGAAGATCATGAGCCCATTGTGATGGACACTGGACAACAACATAGAAAGAGACAAGATACCCTGAAAATGTTATAGATTAAATAGAAACAAGCAAACACAAGAGAAAATTAAAGTTAGAATAAGTAGCCTACTCAAGGTCATAGACTACACCTGAGTAGTCTCCATAGAGTAGATCTCCATAGAGTAGATCTCCACAGAGTGGAGATCCAAATTAATTACAGTAGGAAAATCTAGTTGTAAGATCAATATCCAGTTAGCCAAGGGAAGATATGTAACCCCAATGTTGCTCCCTGTTTATACCTGAGGGTCCCTTAGGAAGGAGAGCAGGCCATATCAGGCAACCCACCACCAGACCTCCTCTTTCTGGAGCTCCTCATCTATAGACAAAGAGAGAGAGCAGAGATTAACATCTTTAGGAGAGATGTTAGGCAGACCAGTACAACCTCTGCAAGTTAACTTTGCATATCGAGAGGAGTATAGGATGGCTGAGCACTCAGGGCTCAGTATGCATCAGCTGCAGTAAAGTTGAATTGAATGAACACAGTGGGTTTGGGATGCATGTTTCACATCCTGGACCATTCTGAAGGGAGGGTAGGCATGGCAGAGGGATTGAGTGACACATGACTACGCCACAAGGCTACCTTAATATCCTTGAGGGAAGAAATTCTTTGTCAAAACTAGATATAAAAATTTACTTGTAACTAGTGTGATATTTGCTGATAAATCGCCATTCTTCATTTGTGCTTTGATTAACCCACTTCTCTTTTTTATTTATCTGTTATTCAGTATTTGAAACTAGCTCTCTTTCAAGCATTGATTTACTGAGATACAACCACTACTTCATTTGGCCGTGCTCAGACCCCAGCATTCATGCTCACATATATAAAGCTGGACCTGGAGAGCAATAGAGTAAATACAGCTCTGCTGGACAACGGCCTATCAGGTAGTAATTAGCTATGTGAGCTGGTTTTTTGAGTGTTGCTGGAGTTTCCTTTTTGTAATGACTGTGAGCTAAAGCCTGTAGTCAGATCCTTCAAAATCTTATGAATATCAATTCCAGAAAAGAATTTGAGCAAATAATTAAATTGTTAAGTCTCATATATACTTTATGACCACACTGTGGTAATTTCAAAATTTTCTGTAGGAGCCACTGATAAATGCAGAATGAACAATTTCATTCAATACCCATTTATTCTGTCATCCATTTTCCTTTACCAGGAAAAAAAGCTTTCCTCTCACTTATGCATTTATTTATGTTATTTCATGGAGTCATATAGTGGAGTAACAAACATTCACTTGAATATTTCTTCCCTAATATGAAAAACATGAAAGACCGTAGGGGACCAGGTTTTAAAAAACAAGAGTGTATTTCCAACAGTAACAGCAAAGAACAGAATTTTTTTCAGATATGAGTTATCTGAATCCCTAAATATAATATTTCTCTTTGATTCACTGCTCTATCTTGCCTACAGTTAGCATAAGAATTACTTCAACTTGACAAAACTGTTTACAGAGAATAAACATGCAGCTGGCTTAAGGGACAGTTTGGTTTCTGATAGGACACTGAACGAGACAAACCTTCATTTAAATTTTCATATAGGACATTTAGTACCAAACCTGAAGCTGGTATATATTGTTCTTGATTTGTTGACTCCAAAGGAGAGACATTGAACTCCACAGTTAGGTTTATAAACCTTCCCCCTACAGCACCCTGCCCCTGCACACATGCAGAAGTTCACATTGACGTGAAAAAAGATGTCCATAGATCTACTTAAGGAAAGTCTGGTCTCATTTTCTTCAGTTAACAGAGCCTTGGTTTTATTATTTTAGAGTTGAAAGCATGAAACAAAATCCAATCCTTACATTTGTCACATAGTGTACATAACAGACCTATTTCAACACTGCATAACTTCAGCTTTATATGCAGCCTCTGTCAGTTCCATGATATGCCATAAAACTCAGAGTAATAACTTGTTTTATCTGTTTGGAAAAAAAAAGGAGAATTAGCTTTTAGAAACTTTATGCTCAATTTTATTTGTGGTTTCAGGTATCAGTAACAGATATTGTGCTAAACTTCATAATCACTTTTCCATGAGGCAAGATTTTAAAATATTGTTTGATGGTAGCAAATGTTCATTTTGTTACAAGCACCAAATGAAAATATGACACATGACATGCTCTGTATAAAGAACAGGCTATTTCTCATTTCAGTAGCACTGCTATAAACCATCTGATCTAATAAGTATGATAACTACACAACACTTTTGGGAAGAAAAGAAGCTGAGCACAAGGACCAACATTTTTACAAAAAAATCATCTATGAAATTAGTTTTCAATTTCAGATATTGACTTTGTCATAGTTAATGGCGTAAACATACTACATGTCAATTTTTTTTTCTTTTTTTCCCTTTTCTGATTAGCTGAAATATTGCAGTGAAATAAGTGAAAATGAAAGACAATTTTATAAATTCACATTTTGGACCATTTTCACAGAGAACTTAGATATTCGATGTAATGCAAGCCTCAATACTACTTTTATTGCACTGGACCATTTGCATTTATAAGAAGTTTCATCCTTAGGGAAGTTTAGTCACCTTCTGTAAGTACCCATACCTTTCACTCACTATAAACAGATCCTGAACAACTAGTTTAACATATAGGTAGTCATTAGGTTAACCTACATGTAACCATATAGGTATGTACCTGCAGGTAACCATTAGTTATGGTGGGGGTTTTTTGACATAGACATCTGGGACAAAGTGGTTTTTCCACAGAATGCTATCAAATAAACAAAACACACCCAAAAAGAAGCAGATTTTTTTTCTGCTCTAATTATCTGTGCTGAAAGAATCGCAATCCCCCCCCCACCAGAGGCCCCCTAAAAAACACTCAAACCTAAAAGAGTAAATCTAATATTGATATTTGTGAGCTCTGTAGCAGAGTACAGCATCTGTACTGTGGGATTCCAGCACACCCTCAAAACCCGTAAGAGATTTACGGCTTGATATGGTAAAGGGCTGGAATCTGTAAGAGTGGGAAGTGACACACAACCATTATCAGATATTCTTTGGTCTCCATGCTTTTTCTTAATTTACTCAACAGTAAATTGCACAGTTCTGAAAAAGATATTATATAGGTATTTATAAGAATCATCTAAAGAAAAATAAATAAAGGAGACGACACTAGAACAGACTTTGATTTTTTTTTTAATATGTATTTTTAGAACAGGATTTTCTATTTAAGTAGAATAAACTATTTATTATAAAATTTGTTCATGACAGAAATGGGTATTTTTCACTGTTTTCAGTTCATCATGAAAATATATTTTAACATAGTAGTGTCTTCCACACAATCTAAACCCTGTGTTGTAGAAAGAAAGTAAATGTTCTCGTGGGTCAAAATTTCAATTTTTGAGCAATGCTATAAACACATATATTTGTTGTAGTCATTTATATTAAGGATTATTTTTGTTACCTTCTGATTAAGAACAAAATGTACATATTAATGATGAATTTTTAACATGCAAATATAATTTCTTAGGTAAAAGTATTGGTTCTGCAACTCAAAAAAACCTCCCCATAAATACAGATTTTAAGGTATTAAAATCTCTCAAGTGTATTTCATCTCAAGTTCAATTTCTATTTGTCTAATAAAAAGTTGCTAAGGAAAAGTATAATCCCTTTAAATTATTTGAGCTGACATGATTTCTACTAGATATGCATGCATATTTATCCAGTGTAAACTTTGGGAAATGAATGATCTTTATGCTAATAAATTGTAATGGTTCCGTCCAATCAGCTTTATCTTAATGTAGTTCTCTCCATTACTGGTGATGGAAATCACACCTGACCTGTAGTAAAAGGCAGTTTCATTTGCCACCTAAGCAAAGTTCTCACAGAACAGCACAGCACATTTGGAAATTAAAAACATTTCAGGGGGGTGATCAGTATCACTTTGACAATACCATAAAATCTATTACTAAACATGAGGAATAATGAAGCATGACAGCCATAAATGGTGTCATGAAAATGCTCAGTTAATAAGAATAATGGATTTGCCTTATTGGAACTTTGCTGTGACATTTTTTGTGGGTTTTTTGAGAGTTTTTCTTCCACTTGTTTACTCGAGTCTGATTTTTCTGTCAGCAATGCTTCCCTTTGGAACAACACATTACGAATCAACATGATTAGTAAGATTTTTAACATGGTAGATATATGACAGTTGTACAACTGTTCCCTCTAGCCTGTGTTTTAAGGTTAAATTGAGGCCAAGTTAGCTGCATTGTAGACTAAGCTACCCAAGCAGGAGATTATCTCATGCCTAGCCCCAAGGGTCCTCGTGGATATTTCCATTTTCGTAACAACATGCTGAAAGGCTATCCTGGTTTCAGCTGGGGTAGAATTCTTTTTTGCCTTAGTAGCTGGCACAGTGCTGTGTTTGGGGCTCAGTATGAGAACAATGTTGGTAACACACTGATGTTTTGGTTGTTGCTGAGCAGTGATTACCCAAGGCTAAGGACTTTTCAGTGTCTTGAGCTCTGCTGGTGACAAGAAGCACAAGAAACTGCAAGGGAGAATAGCCAGGATAGTTGACCCAAACTGTCCAAACGGATATTCCTTACCACAGAATGTCATGCCCAGTATAAAATCTGGAGGCAGTTGGTTGGGAGAGGCTGATCACTATTCCCCTGAGAGAAGCATGAAGATTTTAGTCAGAACTGCCTGTATCCTACCCCCTATTTCATGAGCTTAGGAGATAAACAAAGGAAACAATCAATCACTCGTTAGAGGTCTATTCTAGGGCACTGTGGAGAGAAGACCAGGGGCAGACTTTCTTTATAAGTTCTTTGATATCCACATTTAAGATGACTTTTAACACTTGAGCGCAGTCAACTCTAAATGCCTATAACCTGTCTGTTGCATACAAAAGCTATGGACCTCACAAGGTTTCTACCTGTTTCACGTCGCCACTGAAGTACCCATTACACAGAGGGGGAGAGAAAGGACACAAAATTTGATCTTTCAATGTTGACATAAAAATAGAGCCTTAACAATAGCACTCCCTGGAAGGCTTTCAGGATTTGGTACACAAATCTGACAAACAACTGTGTTAAAACACAGTTGCAGAAGTAATGTGAGGCAGTGAGGGGATTTTCAGAAAGCTTTGAAATATAGCAGCCCCATAAAAAAAGGATAATTTCTGTCTAGGCCAATATGAAACATGCACTGGTATTTGACTTCAAGGTTATAAAAGAGTTGAAGTTGTTGGTTTTGGTTTCACTTTTGTTTTTATAAAGATTAGGGGGAATCTAGCAAGTGAAAAAGAGAAGACAGCCTGAGATTATTCATCCTCTAAGAGTAAAATCTGCAGCCTCCAAAAAAGATATAATTCAATAAACCTCAGATAGGAAACATCAAAGAATCCTCTCATCACATAAATGTGGACCTAAAAATAGACAACTAGATCAAAGGAAAACTTGTTTCTGTCATACTAGAAGTCTACAAATACTGAAAAACGATAAAGTAAGATGAATGAACTCAAGGAACTGATTTGAAATGAGGATATGGACATAATAAGCATGGAAAAATTTGTCCTGAGAAACAGATCACTTATGTGTCTTGAGAAACAAGATCATATATAGAACTGACAAAATAGATCAGACTGCTAGAGAGAAGTTTCAGAACTCAAAGAAAGCTGAGAGTTAAATATAGTAAATGAATTAACCATAACAATTATCATAATTTATGTGAGTAAAAGTGTCATGCTTAAAGACTATATTATTTGGGTTACTTTATGTTATCAAATGGTAGCTCAGATAGTGGCTCAGAAATGCTAACATTAAGGTCACTACAAGGAAAGAAAACAATAATAATTGGATGCTTATATTAACCCTCATTATCTGGGAAATTGTAACAATGAGTTATGATTAATAGTTAAATAGTGAGATACCAAAATGTGAAATATTGTGAGATATCCAAGAGGAGAATATGTATGGTTCAAAATGAAGTAGCTAAAGCTACACTGACACACTCTTAAAATAGTGTGTTTCAAACTTCCCTCATTCAAAATCCCAGTATGACTGAAAAGTTTTCCCTCTTCTACAAACCATATCACCTTCATAAAAGAAACTGCTGCAAAAAAACAAATTAGGAGCAACTAAAATGAAAAAAAAAAAATAAAATGCATGAACAACTCTGCTTAAAAACATTATTCCAAAAGAAACCTACAACCTCTGGCAAAAAGATCTTAAAACCGTCAAAGTAAAACCAGACAACACAGTTATGTGGCAGAGCAAAGGAGGCTTTCAGAGCACAAGAGCAACCGTGCTGAGCCAGACCAAAGGTTAGCCAAACCCCATGTCCCACTTCCATCAATGATGACAAGTAGATTTTGAAGGAAGATCAAAATGATGAGGCATACCATGAATATTCTCTGATGTCCACAGTGATTTACTGCTCAGGAGGGTCTTGAAACAGAAACAGACTTTTAGTAAATCAGGTCTCTTGTAATTCTGTCTAGCATCTCAAAGTGATATTTTTGTCCAGTTCCTTTTTCAATTCATGCAAGTCTTCAGCATCCAAAATATCCTGAGTAAAACTCTTTCAAAGTGTATCCCTTGGAGATGCAGCTGCCTCCAACTTTACGCTTGGGTTTGACTCATTTTAGACTAACCTGTTTTTCAGATGTCAGGGTGTAAGTAAGTTAACATCTCACAAGATAACAAAAGTAAAATACACGAAGTGAGAGGTGACAATTAGCAGCTCAGGGATTCAGGAGAAAAATACTCACACGTATGGAAAAAGCCTAGAATTTGTTTTTTGGCAGCACCAAAGACCAATCCATGCCAGAGCACAACAGGGCTGACTGACACTTCCCTATCATCATATGAATGTGGATCCAGAGAGGATCACAACACCTGCAGGTATAGAAATGGCAATTGTTGCTCCCCATTCGGTGCTCTAGCCAGCCATTAAATCATTGCTGTGTGCTTGTAAGTGGTTCATATACTGCTTGTAATATTTTTTTGTACACAGTAAAGAATACTGAAAGAAAAGCGACCTGGGGAGCAAGAGCTATCTACATATTATGTAGAGAACTACCTCCCTTTTTTTTGCTTTCAACCTACCACCTGCTAACAGCATGTGATACTTTCATTCTTGCTTTGAAAGAGAAAATGAACCATCTGTCTCTTTTTATCTTTTCCTTTTCCCTTATGATAGGACAGATTTCTGTCAAAGCCTTCCCTCAATTGTCACTTTTCAGACTGAATAGTCCTGGGCTATTTATGAATTCCTTTGACTGCCTTTCTATATTTTTGATTATTCTTTGTGGCTTTCTGTGAACCTCTTCCACTTCTGTTACATCCTTTTTTTAGGTTTTGTGATTACAGCTTTTTCCACTGATATGATTGTGTTTTTTGTTTTCTTTTCTACTCTTTCCTTAATAGTTCTTAACATTCAATTTACTTTTTTGACAACTGCTAAGCACTAAACTGACATTTTCATGGAGCTATTTATCATAACCCTAGGAACCAATTTCAGAATGATAACAGTCAATGCAGAGCACACCAGTAAAGAAGAAAGTATCCTTTAAAAGTAGAATTTGTATCCAGACAAGGAAAATTAAAAAAACTCAAAACATAAGATCTTCTAGTTTAAAAGTATAAATAAGAAAGGATGACAAAAAGGAGTAGGTTACTAAATACGTAAAACTAATATTAATATTTGCATTTGATTTATATGGCAAGATTTTGGTAGAAAAATGGCTACAAAGGTGGCCTCTGTGAGAAAAAAGACATGGGGTTGTCCTTCTGTTGCATACAGCCTGTTCCCATCATCTCCAGAAAGGACCCATGGCTGATCAAAGCTGAGGCTATCAGCAATGCTGGTAGTACCTCTGGGATAACAAATTTGAGAAGTGGTAAAAAACACTGCTCTGCAGATGTCAGAGGAGTGAGAGTATGTGAGAGGAACAGCCCTGTGGACACCAAAGTGCAGAAGGAGGCGGAGAAGGTACTACACGTGCTGGAGTAGATTCCCCTGCAGCCCATGGTGCAGACCATGGTGAGACATCTGTGCCCCTGCAGCCCAAGGAGGTCCACAATGGACCAGAGATCCACCTGCAGCCCCTGGAGAATCCCAGACAGAGCAGGTGGATGCCTGAAGGAGGCTGTGACCACAAGGGAAACCTGTGCTGGAGCAGGCTCCTGGCAGGACCTGTGGCCCAGGGAGGGAACCACACTGAAGCAGTCTGTTCCTGAGTGACTGCACCCTGTGGAAGGGACCCACAGTGGAATATTTAATGGAGAATATCTCCCATGGGAAGGACCCCATGCCATGCTGGACCAGAGGAAGACCCTGAGGAGGAAGGAGAAGCAGAGACAATATGTGATGAATGGACTGTAGCCCTTGTTCCCCACCCCTCTGTGCTGCTCAGGGTATCAAGGTAAAAGAGTGAACTTGAGCCTGGGAAGAAAGGAGGTGGAAGGTGGTTTTAGATTTGTTCTTATTTCTAATTATCCTCCTCCTCTGTTGGATAAATAAATTAAATTTACTTCCTCAAAGTCAAGGGTGTTTTGCCCATGATGATAATCAGTGGATGATCTCCCTGTCCCTATCTTGACCCACAAGTTTTTCTCTGTCTGTGCTGCCAAGGAGATGATCTAGATGTTACAAGAATGGAAAAGATGTGGCCACAACAGAAAAGCTGACTGAATATTTTGCATTAGTGTGAAAATCGGAAGGAGCTTTTCCTATGACAAGTGACTCATTAAAACAGTCTCAGACTGAAGTGTCAGTGGAAGATGTTTTAGAATAAATTAGTAAAATAAAGAGTAAAATATCTCCAGTACCATATGTTATTCATTCTGGAGCTCTGAAGGAGCTCAAGTGATAAATTGTGTAATTGTTAGCTGTGGTATATAATTTATTACTAAAATCACCATTAATAAAGGAATAGAATTTGACAAAAGTCATAGATTTATAAATTTATTATTCAGGAAGACATGGAATTATAGATCTGTACATTTGACTTCTGTAGTCTGAAAATTGCTAGAAATTGTTGGTAGATTTAACAGACACATGAATGTACATGGAGCAATAGGATACAAAACAGGGCTTTTTTAGAGGGAAATTAGATTATGGTTCACAACAGTTTTAGAGTTTGTTAAAGAATCAGTAAGCATGCAGATTAACTGTGATGTAATTGGCACAGCAGTTTTGGATTTGAAAAAGCCTTTGACAAATTCCTGAATAGAGAGATCTACGATGAGATGGCAGGAAATACTGTTCCCACAGTGGCAGGATACTGCCATTGATGTGGCTGAATGGTTTGAGCTAGGACTTATGATGTTCATCAAAAGATATTCTGTGGAAAGGTGATATGGAAAAGTTTGCCGACTACAAAATTATCACTATATTCAAAAGTGAAAGTAATTACAAGGGTTTGCAGAAAGATCTCACAAAACTGAGTCGAGTTCAGTGTCACTAAATGTAAAGCAACACAAATGAGAAAAAAAAGACAATATACACACAGTTTTGTCTTTAAAGTACCTGTTATGGTACAGAACTGCAACCATCATCCAGACCAACAGGATTCCTTTTCTTTCACTTTGCACTGGGGGGCCATGGGGTGCTTAGCACAGGGGTTGACAAACAGCATTCTGTTCTTGTCCCAGGGTTATACATCTGTCTTTGTGGGTTAAAACCAGTTTTTCTATGTATCATTCTATTCATTGTAATCTTTTTAGTAAATTGTAACTCTGATCTGCAATCTCTCTTGAGTTGGGCTCATTTCTACCTCCAGTTTACTTTTAAACCAGTATACTTGTCCATGTGTCATCCCTGAAGGGCACATTTCTGTGTCTTCCAGAATCTATTCCAAATTGGATCCATTTTAGGAGGTATTTTTTAGCTGAAATCCATTCTGAAACTTGATTTTTCCTCCTTCAAATTAAGTGACATATGCATCTTGCTTTTCATCATGTATCATTAGCAGAGAACTCTTCCCTGAAGCACTTTGCAGGAATATCTAGGTATACATGTTAATGTGTTAAAAATGTCCATCTGATCTACCAGAACAGAAAACATGCACTACTTTTAAATATCTTTTATAGTGGGTAATCTACAAGCAGGCTCCATTTACAGTTGAAATCAATGTCCTTGTACCTTTTCCATTTAGGCTAAAGAACAGAAAAAAAGGGTTTCATTCATCATATTCTTCACGCCATTAGGAATAGAGGAAGAAGAATTGTCTCTGCATGCTTTTGGAAACATAGATGGAAGAAAAATCTTTGTCCAAGAGCAGGTTGAAGTAAATGCATAGTAAATTCAGATACAGATCAGGTTAATTATAAGACTCTAGGTACAAAGTCAATGCACCGGCATTCATTCGTAATTTGTGTCTTTACAGGTAGAAGTGAATGAATAATCCCTTAGCAGAGGAAAATTGAAGGGATAAAGCAGGGGTGTCATGTTTATTTCCTCACTTTAATGACAAAACCAGAAAAGGGGTAGAAATGTCACTGACAGTTTCATGTGATGGATTGGTCTATATGGCTGAACATTAGGAACAAGCAACCCTCAATATCTGAAGGAAGACTGCCTAGCGTGTAAACATTAGATAGAATTGAAAGCGGCAGTTTCCACGGGCCCCCTACCAAGAGAATGCGCAGGGGTTGTACGTGCTTTATTGCTTGACACTCATGCATAAAGACAGCACAGCTTCTGCAATTTAAGTGAATCTCCTAAGGTTTAATGTTCCATTGAAATTTTGCTGAAATGTAAAACATATTTCAAAGGAACAAAACATTTTCTCAAGCAGAGACCATTTGACTGTCATAGTAGATTTTTCTTTTTTATGGAAGCTAGTTCCTGAAATAGACATATATTGGAAAAGCCAAATTGCCAGGGTCACCGCTGGTACCACAAAAGTAGCACTCTAACATCAAAGTACATCTACAATTCAAAGCAGGCCAGCAATGCTGCAATAACTGCACCCATGCAGCACCCCAAACCCCTCATAGACGGAATTGGACTTCACTGATCCTTGTTTTGATTGTTTCTTTTAACTTGGACCATTTCATTTACAATATACATCCTGAATTAACTGTATTGGCATAACTAAGCAGTGTCAAAAGGCTGTACAGGGGTAGAGAATAATTGGCTGAAGGTAGCATTCTCAGTTTCCTAAACCAGCTTTGCTGACAAAAGCAATTTTTCATGAAACTACAGATGAGGCATAAAACAACAGAGAATCAGGCTCATATTTGTTTGAAAAACTGTAGGAAGGTGGGGTTTTTTTCAGTTCTTTTTGTTATTTTTTGTTTAAGAAACAGGATTGACTAAAATTTCTCACTTCATTGAAAGGGATTTTTTACCCATGCAGTAGTTAGACTTAGTGCACGATTAGTATCAGAAAAACAGAGCAGTTCTGAACACAGGGCACAGATTGTCTTTGAAAAACAAAAGGTATTTGGAATCTGACAAGACTCTTTCAGCATCTGCCTTGTATAGAACTCACAGGGGAAAATACACATTTAAAAAACAATTTGGTTTAAAAATTGAAATAAGAGACTTCAGGCAATTTTCTGGAAAAACAGCAAGGGATAAAATACAGATCTGTAGGAAGAAAATGCTGGGCAAAATTAAGGGAAACACATAAAAATGAATCCCCATTAACAACTATCTATGAGATACCTCTTTGTAATATCTCATGTTTTAAGAGGATAGCATAACTATTTCACTATCAAGCTTGAAACAGCATCTAAACAACCATGCTGTGATAATACTTGCAGTGCTTCTCACTCAGCATGTAGGACAAGAGCTTCATAAGGGGTTCATAAAAAGAGGACAAATGTGAATTTTGTAAGCACTGTATTGCTTTTTTTCCCAATCTTTCTGTTCTATAGCTGTGTACTTTGTTCATATTTCAGACCAGCTGCAGTGAATATTTGTTGTTTTGAAAGGTTTTTTCCCCTTCTTTCAGTTTTTTTAAAAACTTCTTCTGTGACCCTTTGAAAAGTTTAGAAATCTCTTGCAGCTGTTAAGTATGATCTGCAATCATCAGACTGCTTCAACCACTCCCACCTCTTTAGAAGGTAACCTTGCCTCCTTCTGGGAGTCTCACTCCAGAATAACTCTGGGTTAAAAACCCAGAGATGGTAGAGGCTGCAAGCTAGCTCCCTTAGTTGTTTTTGGAACAAAGGCTGATTTTCAGCCTATACACATTTAGATGCTAAGATAAACAGACAGGTTCTCCCTCTGGAGGCTTTCAAAGACATCTACTGTTCTCCATTCACTACGTAGGAGTCTTCGTCATTTACCATTGGAGAATTAAGTATACAACATATTCCAACTTTTCTCTTTATGCCACTCAAACTGGATCCAAGACAAAACATTTTTTTCTTTTGTAAGGAGAGGGAAACCTTCCTTTAAAACAAATATTCTCCATGTAAAGTGACTGAGAAGCTTTGTACTCTGTTCCTTAGTTCTGTTTGGTGGTTTGTTTTTTTTGTTTTGGTTTGGGGGTTTTTGTGTTGTTGTTGTTGTTGGGGTTTTTTTGCTTTTAATTTAATTTCATGCAAAATTTACACTGCTTATACTATAAAATATATTGCCTATCCATCTGAGTTTTCAGTACTAAGTAATACTTTAGTGTATTCTGCAAAAAATTTTGGAAGCAATTGTTCTAAATAAACACCTTATTTGTATATTTGCTCTTGTATTTATTTGTTTACAAGTTTATATGACCTAATTTTTTTGAATAATTTTAAAATAAATTTGCAATTTAAATTAAGAACATGAACCGACCTTTGTGTGTCATTACAGTCAGGGTACAGGTAGACAGTATACTTTGTTATGTGAAACAATTCAGTTTTGGACAAAATTCTTCTGTTGTTCTAAAAATTTAGTGGCTAAAATAGCAACCTTGATATAAATCAAGGCCTCTTTCCAGTTCTGTGGCCAGCCAACTCCTAAGAAGGCCACCAAGAGTGGTAAAAAATAACACATAAATCTGTTTTTTAGATCATTTTGCCTCTACCATAGTGGTACAGTTGCTGGCAGGAGATTAATTCCTCTATTGGCACATGGGAAAATTGGGCTGCCGAAGAAGATTCTGGCTGCAGACCTCCATACTAACAAAGATGATACTACTCCTGGTGATATGTGGATATAACGAGAATTAGTTAGAGATCACTTTCCTGCTATGTTTATAACTGACTGCACTACTGCAGGGATCATTGCTGTAGTAATACAAATACTGCAATGGTAATACAATATTATAATTGTCTAATTGTCTGCCCACAGCAGGAAGTAGTTTTAGTAAACTCTTTTGCTTGTGCATTGAACTTTGAATCCCTTAGGACATGAAAGTATAATGGAAGCATCAAACTGCTCATGGCAAAAAGGGGTAGTGAAGACATTTGTTAAGAATATTGATCTTATGATTGTGGGTACCTTACTGCACTCCTAAAATTCACTTCTAAAGCTTTGACAAAAGAGACTGTAGAACAGAAGAAGTGGCTAAAGAAATGCAATTGAGAAGGAACTCTCAAGTGGCTACCCTATGCCAATTGTACATGAAAAAAAAAAAGGAAGTGGGTAACAGAACTGTATTTCGCTATTAAAAGGTTACCTCAAAAAGAAACAAAGTCTGATATCAGTGTTCCTACTAATGAATACCTTGAAAATTCCTATTGTTCTTACTGTCATTACTTATAAAATAGTTTGTTCCCATTATGGTACAAGTCACAGTGGTAGTCTGTTTTAAAATGAATATGGCCTTCTAATATGTAAATAAATTAGAAACTAATTTTATAGACAGCTGAAAAATTATTAGGAAAGGCAGAACTCTACTAAATGATATATGGTTTGTTTCTCCCATATAGTTTCTATCTAGTTTGATATATTCAGCCTGCAGTTGTAACATGACAATACTATGAAACATAGACTTTATTCTTACTGATATGTTGTTGTACCCAGGGGACAGGAAAATGTTTGTTTCAGATTTGTTTATTGGTTTCCTTCCATTCAACTAATAAAAAGTTGACCATCAATATGGTTTCTGCAGTAATGCCAAAAGTTGTCTCTGAATTGATTTAATTTACTCACCATTACTCAGTACTCACAGTAAGGACACCCTCATTCATTCCTAAAAGTATTTGAGTTCATAAAGGGAGTAAGATTCGAGAGTTGAAATCCCTAATGCCAAAGTCTGGATAGACCATTCAACTGTAATTTCCAAGAACAGATATATCACATACTTTCAGCAGTTCATGTGTTTTATTTTCTGAATTCCCATAGGTTCTCTCCTTCTTTCTCTTTGAGAGGAGGTTGGTGTGACCTAACCCTCACTGTCACAGCTGTCTGAGCTCTGCCAGTAAGTGACAGAGCTAGTACATAGTTAGTAAAATGAGCTTCACTTCTAAACGGTACTATTTTCCTTTCTGAAAGCATAGCCAACACAAGGTCAGTAGAAACCCTCTGGAGGTTCACAGTTCATTAGGGAAATCAACTAAGGGCTTGTTGCAGCTGGAGTTTGTTTTAAATCACACTGGCATGTGTGAATTACTGTCAATAATGCTCTATGTTTGCTGTGGTCACCTTCCAGGAGATTGATCCAAACGAGGAGGCCTGCAACTCAGGAGTTTGATTTGAAAGCAATGTTCCCAGGAAAATGATATGTGGTAACAGAAAATGTCGGATTAGATTTTCAGCTGGTGTAAATCAGCTAACATTTAGACTTTAGGACCTCAAGCTAGGTAGACATCACTACAAATAAGCCTGTTTACAGAATCTGAGACCCTGACCTACAGTCTTTTTCTGTACAGTGCAATACCATGTATTTCAGTATATTAAATATTTAGTTTAAAGCTGTTGTTTCATGTGGGCACTAGTGATAGAAACAGGGGCAGTACAAAGAGAATCAAGAAGAGTTACAGAGCCCTGTGGGCAGTGATCAGGGGCTCTGGAGCAGGGGTAGTCTCTTCATCAATCCTCTCAGTCAAAGGGAAAGTGTTTGAAAGGGCCAGTCGAATCTGGCAAATCAACAACTGTTTACAGGACTGGTGCCACAGCCAGAGCTTTGGTTAATTAGGCCACAGGACTCGCTTTGAGAAACATGATATACTGGTTACCTGGAACATGGAGAAGGCTGAGGTATGCAATGACTTTTTTGTCAACAAGCCAATCATATCCTGGGCTGAATCAAAAGCAGCATGGCCATCAAGTCAAGGGAAGTGATTCTGCTCCTCTACTCTGCCCTCATGAGACCCCCCCCGGAGTACTGTGTCCAACTCTGAGGTCCCCAGCATAAGAGAGATGTGGACTTGTTAGAGCAAGTCCAGAGGAGGGCCACAAAGGTGATCAGAGGTCTGAAGCCCCTCTCCTGAAGACAGACTGTGAGAGTTGGCGTTGTTTGGCCTGGAGAGGAGGAAGCTCTGAGAAGACCTTAAAACACTTTCTAGTACCTAAAAAAAGCTGGAGAGGGACTTTTGACAAAGGCATGTAGTGACAGGAGAAGGGGGAATGGCTTTAAATCAAAAGAGGGTAGGTTTAAATTAGATATTAGCAAGAAGTCTTCACTATTAGGGTGATGGGGCACTGGCACAAATTGCCCAGAGTTGTTGTGGCTGCCCATGCCTGGAAGTGTTCAAGGTCAGGCTGGATGGTGTTTTGAGCAACCTGGTCTAGGGAAAACTGTCCCAGCTCATGGCAGGGGGTTGGAACTAGATGATCTTTAAAGTCCCTTACAAATCAAACCATTCTAGGATTCATTCATTCTGTGGTTCATATACCAATGTACTCCATTATTTTTTGTTCTCTGCCCACACTATTATCTGCAAGTTTTACTTTTTGTCCTGCTACCATAGGATAATCCACCATCTGCTGGAAAGAATATTTGTTGTTCAACTTTTAACAATCTTAACCACCATACTGAGGTCAGTGTATGGTTTCTGGGTCAAAGTCCTTGGACGAAAGCATTATGTGGGGTAACTATGAATGTAAGTAAATCACATATTCGCTTCAAAATTTCTACATCATAGAAGGATTGAGCACCTTATCTACTATCCCAAAGAAACAACAGTCTGTCCTGCTTTGCTCAACAAAAAAACCCTTTTCCCAGAGTTATGCTTTCAAATTTGCCTTTTTTTAACCTTTTTTTTATTGATTTTGAGGCAGCTGCCTCTCATTTCTTATAACATTTGCTGACATCTCTATTTATTTGTTGGTTGCAGAACTTGATTCCCTCACTCAGAATAACTGTTCTCTATAAAGATATTAGTTGATAAAAATGCATAGTGCATAATTCAACCACAACCTGATTGCCACGTTTTCTTTGTTTCTCCTACCTTGCTTGGATCTCATTTACCATGTTAATCTGAGACTGTGTGTCATGGCAAAAATCAGAGCAGCACTATAGCATCACTGCAAAAAGGAGAAGGCGCTTTCTGTGACCTTCACCACATGACACTCAAGATATATTCCTGGTTTCCTTGTGGGTCTTTGTTTCCTATTGATAGTCATTGCTAGGTAGGATTTCTTTGAAACACCTGACTTCAAAACGTTTCTCACTGCCCTGGGTGTGTGCCCAGCTCCAAGTCAGAATAAAATATGTAGATGCTCCAAGTCTTCTCACCTGCAGCTGCATGCCCTAATCTCCAGCAAGAGAGAACTTGGACGTGATAGAGAGAGTACCATGCTCCAAACAGGTGGCAGTCTGGATATCTGGGGAAACCAGGGGCCCAGCGTGCACTAGGGTGCTTATCAAAGCACACATCTCTGCAGAGCTTTTTGTAGCTTGCCACAAGCTGATTGCTTCTGTGTGACAGGGCTAAAACTGTGAATTCAGAGTCTCAGTGGTATGAAGATTTGGGGAAAAAAAGCAGTATGTTCCCCACAGAGGTTTTACTCCTGCTGGCTAAGCAAACTCAGTGCTTTTTCTTCTACCAGGCTATGTTGACATGTGTACTGAGTGAACTGGCCTACCTTCATGACACAGGTTGCTGGAAATATTTTATGTTTTCAAACACAGACCTGCACTACAACTTGTAGAACAGATCCAGAGTAGTCATGTCTTGTGAAGCAGAACTGCTGTGTTTACCAAAACTCACAGTCTTTCTCAATGTGTCAGGGATGGATGGTGGCCCTAACTAAACACTTCATGAGCCAGTGATTAGAACATTATAATTAGCTGGGGACACCACACTCACTGATATAGTAGAGTAACCAGCAGAAGAGATACATCTCTATAATATCTTAGTCTCTTGGAGAAGTACATGGATGTTTGCCCTGGTACATGCAGAAAACCATTTCGTTCCTATATCCCAAGCAAGCAGATATTGCTACTGGCTGCTCAGCATCCATTGAAGCCAGTCAGCCTTTATGAAGTTCTAAGCAGTTGTCCTCAATGAAACTTACATTTAGCCTATATGTGATCTGAAATAGTGGAATGTTTAGGTTGTCTCTCCAAGTTCCTCAAAATGACCATCTCACTCCACAAGGATCAGCACGGCCAAGTCAGATATGGCAATGCACTTTCTGAGCCCTTTCTAATAAAGAATGGTGTGAAACAAGGCTACGTTCTCGCTCCTACCCTATTCACAGTCTTTTTCAGCATGATGCTCCAAAGGGCCACAGCAGACCTCGAGGATCAGGACGGTATCTACATTCAATATTGTACTGATGGAAGCCTTTTCAACCTAAGGCAACTGAAGGCCCACACCAAGACCTTAAACCATCTTGTCCGGGAGCTGCTTTATGCCGATGACGCCGCCCTTGTCGCCCACACAGAAGTAGCTCTGCACCGTTAACATCCTGCTTTGCAGACACTGCTGAGCTCTTTGAGCTGGAAGTCAGCTTAAAGAAGACAGAAGTTCTCCATCAACCTGCACCTCAGGAAGTCCCCCATCATCCCCACATCACCACTGGCCAATCAGAACTCAAATCAGTCCAGCAGTTTAATTACCTAGGGAGCCTCATCTCCTCGGATGGTGAGATTGACGGGGAGATAGACAACAGGTTAGCAAAGGTATATAGTACTTTCGGAAAGCTTCATAAAAGAGTTTGGCAAAACAAACACCTGAAGAAAAGTACCAAGATCAGTGTTTACAGAGCCATAGTGCTGTCTACTCTCTTATACGGATCTGAATCATGGGTCATCTACCACCACCACCTGCGTCTCCTAGAACGCTTCCATCAACGCTGTCTCCGTTCAATCCTAAACATCCACTGGTCAGATTATGTGACCAATACATCTGTTCTAGAACAAGCAGCAGTCACAAGTATTGAGGCCATGTTGCTGAGAACAGAGCTGCGATGGGCAGGGCACGTCTCCAGGATGAAGGACCACCGCCTCCCTAAGATCCTGCTTTATGGTGAACTTGCCACCGGCTGCCGCAAGAGAGGAGCCCCGAAGAGAAGATACAAGGAGTCCCTGAAACAACATCTCAGCCTTGGCCATATTGATCACCATAACTGGTCTACTCTGGCCTCCAATCGGGAGACATGGAGACACACCATCTATAATGCTGCTGATGCTTTTGAGAACACACGCAGGATCACCCTTGAGGAGAAAAGGCAACGCAGAAAGAACCGTGTCTTGCAGAACATACCACCTAAGGAGTCTTTCTGCTGTGCCTTTTGCAACTGGACACGTCTATCTCGTATTGGCCTTTTCAGCCACCAACGCACTTGTAACAAATGTGGGTAGAGCCCTTCCCAAATCTTCATTCGCAAAGCCCAGCCATGATCTGAAATAGAGATACTATGTGGGTCTAGAACATATTACACAGATCCAAGCCATCACTCCAGCTTCCATGAAAAAGAATGATGTTTTGGTACAGTCTCTGGCTGTTAGCAGACACTGTAAAACAATGCTACAGATGTGGTTCACATTGCACAGGTTTAGTACATTTTTCTATTTTCTTTCCTTTAACTTCCATGTCATTTTCTTTATCGTGTTTAATCTCCTAATGCATTCCTCTCCTGTGTCTTTTTTCAGTCTGCTTGTGGCTATCTGTACGCAGGCCTTTCAAAATGGGTGCTCTGGAAAAGAGAAGCCCAGTAATCTTTTGAACTGATTCTACAAAGAAAAATATCTTTCTTCATTTTCCATATATTCCTTGTTGCTTCTTGACTAAAACTAAAGCTTAACCTGTCAGGTTTGCTTTAATCCTTAAAAAATACAACTGTAGCAATGATCCTTGTAGAAGTAAACAGAGATAAGCCTACTCTGAGGAAATAAGGGGATTAGTTGAACATCTCTGAATTCCTAAACCACTTACAGTCATTATTTGTAGTGTATCCCTCATGTGTTTATTATGTACTGTGTGCCAGGAAAGACAGAGTCAAAATAAATATGGGCAAAACTATATTCCTTAGTCAGCCTTTCTTTTTCACTGCTTACATATGATTGGTTGTACAGCAGAGCTCCTGAAGAATTGCATGGTACAGAGGGCATTTGCTTACCCAGAGTGGAAGAAATTCACACAGCTGCTAAAATCACAGGCTCGAATACAACTTGTTATAGTTTGCCCTGCTTCACAAGAATAACCTTCATGAATTATTTTGTCCAACATCATTTTAAGCTAGCACAGCTAAATCATTTGTACTTTGAAAGTCTAGCAAATAATTCATTCATCTCTCAGCAGGTATTCAGAAAAGAGATTTTCTTGACATGTTAAGCAATATACTATCATCAGTACTATCACTGTTCCCTCACTGTAAAGGAAAAATGAACAGACACTGGTGCCCGGACTTTGGTGCCAGAAAATCTTGCTTTCAAGTTTTGTAAAGCTCATTTCAATGTAAAGATAAACAATCACATGGTAACCTTCTCTCAGAGGAACAAAAATTGATCAAATTATTTGTTTTCAGTACCCTTTCTTCAATGGATTAACACTGACAATCTTCTTGCAAGTTGTGTTTGAAATGAAGATGAGGTTAGGAGTTTAAGTAACAGGATTTTTCCCATTCCTTTAAGACACATTGACATTTTGGCATTAAAGCACACCAAGACAGGTATAATTGTGGCAGTAAGTGAAATTCTTTTAAACAGAAATACATCAGAGCAAAAATGCTAATTCAACATCCTGTAGTTTTAAACAAATGAGACTGGACTTTGGAGAAGTTGTGGATCCAAAAAAAGGTATCTGTCTTTTAGGGCCCAGTACAAATCAGTTTGGGAAAATGCTTTTAGCAATTGGTAAAATAAGGTTTGGGATAGCCTTCCTGTGGATGTTGTGGAAAAAAAGCAGACATCCCAAACTGACTTTAATAATTTAATGATTGAGATTGTATGGCTTGGCTGACTGGAATATCAGCAGCTAAAATTTGTCAATCCAGAAGGTCATCCTCAGTCTTATATTCCTTTTAAATTATTATGAATAGGATTTTACTCTTCTCCAAAGCAGCAGAAATGTGGTGCTTTTTTGTTTGCCTTTTTTTTCCTTGAATATGGTGGAATTATTTTCAGCCTACATATGGGATATTTGGGGGATCAAATACATAGATTTTTACTAATGAAGACAATTCCATGAAAACTGTGTTGTGCTTTGGGCAAAAAAAAAGCTGATGAGTTTAAGTTAGATAATTTTAGAGCTGAAAAAAAATATTTACTTATAAATTTGACATATAAGAAGCAGAAGTAATCTATATAATAAGAAAAGGTGCTCAGTTTACCAGGACTGAAGAGTAGGGTGAGATTTTCTTAGATTTCAGGACTTTCAGAGCTAGTCTAGGGTGTGTTTTCGGACAAATACATCTTTGATTTCCCAGGGGAAAATGTGTCATACAGCTGAATATATTCAGAAAGCAAGTTGAGCAGGTACAGCACTGGGAGCAGTCAGGGAGTGAAAAAAGGAGCCCAGGGCACTGTAAAATTTCATAACAAATAAATCTTTGTGGTCACTAAGCAGAAATTTGAGAACATTATGTTTTCTTTTGACTATCAGTTAGTGGAGATTGGATAGTGAAGATTAGGTGGGATGTAAATGCCTAGATCATCCTATGAGTTTTAGTCTGTAGCATATGGGCACATAAAGCATAGTTTTTAATGTATACATAGTCATATACTTTTATTTAGTTTCTTATAAGGCAGTTTATACTGTAAGAGTCTAAAAGACTTTTATATGAGAAGCTATCATAAGGGCTTGACATAATTATTATAACCAACCTATAAGCAGTTGATTTATCTGCTCATCCCTTTTTCTTTGTGACACATTTACCCATTGTATTGGGTCTGGCTGAGCTGGAGTTCATTTCCCCACAGTAGGCCTCACAGCGCTGTGCTTTGCACTAGCAGCTAGAAGGGTCTCAATAACACACCAGTGTTTTGGCTACTGCTGAGCACAGCACCAACACTGTAACATTCCTTCCTTAGTTGAGGGCAAGATCCTGGGAGGGGACTCAAGTAGGCCAGCTGACCCAAACTGATCAAAGGGATATTCCATACCATATGACGTCAGCTCAGATATAAGAGCTAAGGCACAGAGCAGGAGGGTGGGCATTCCTTGTCTGATGGCTGCTTGCTGAGAAACCATCACGTGTGCCGCAGCCCTGCTTCGCGGGAGCGGCCAACCATTGCTGCTCATGGGAAGTAGAGAATAAAACCTGCTACCCTTCCCTTCTGAGAGCATAAGCTTCACTTTGCTTTTTTGCTTTAAATAAACTGTCTTAACCCACAACTTGTTTGTTGTTTTTTTTTCCCTTTTCCACCTTGCTCTCTCTCCCCTGTCCCTCTGGGAAGGAGAGTGATAGAGTGGCTGGGTGGGTACCTAGTGTCCAGCCAAGGTCAACCCACCACACCTATATATGGAATAGATATAATACCCTAGGCCTGCTACACTGTGAAGAATATTTGAAGCTGTAATTGGATACAGGTGCACACATGGAGAGAAAAAAAGAAAGCAAGAAAATATCATCCCAAAGTGAAACGTGTTTGAAAACAGGTAATGAGAATATTCACAGAACTTGAAGCACTTGAAGTGTTAGAGATAGATTTATTTTTAATCACAAGCACATTCTGGTGCTGTTTCTACAAACCTCTGCTTTAATATTTTTCTACCTCACTTCTTTACATTCTTTCTTACCCTACCGCCACTGTCTCTCTCTAGACTGTGAGCTCTGCAGTGCAGAGCATCTCCCTCTATGTTTGTTTAATAATGAGAATCCCAATCTCAGATGAAGCCTGTAGTCACTGCTGGAAAACAGCAATAATGATTTTGCAGTCACTTCAGAAACACATATTCTGTTCAACATTTTTACTTCTTTGCAGAAGTCAATATACCACTGTGGGACAAAATCCTTGCTCTGTTCCTGTACTTCTGCAGTACAATGTAGCACTTCTCCCATGTTGTCTCAGTAGATGTTGTTTACCGGCACTAACATAATCGAGTTGAATCATTCCCCTTAGCACCAATTAAAATTCATAGCTATGTCTGAGAAAAGAAATTTTATTCTGTGGCTGGTTGATTACTTCTACATGGCATATCTTGAAATGAATCCAGAACTAGAAAGACCACCCTTCCTGGGCATATTAACCCCATTTTTATGGGACTTTGATCTTTATTATAATAATCTGTAAGCTTTAACATAACAGAAAAGAGCACTGCTCCACTGCTCTCCTAAAATAGTCATATTTCTTTGCTCCTGCACTTCAGCCCCCAGCTATTCAACTCAAAGATATCAAAAGTCACAGATGACCATTTGAGATGCAGAGCTCAATGGCAAATGGTGAATTTATGTCTTTCCAATGGTAGACAAGAGGGTTGGGATTTGGTTTCCCATGTCAAAAATATTTTTTAATATAATTTTAATTAAAGGAATCCTTGAATGGACTATCTAGTTTACGTTATTAATTTGATTAAGTCAAATTACCAGACCAGGAGTTAGAAAATGTGTATTCGGCTCTGAGTTTGCCTCAGACTTTCACTATGACACTGAGGATCACTCCAAGACTCCATGAGTCAAGTTCCCTAACTCCAGAACTGGTACTGTGAGACTGTATTTTTTCTTTTGTAGTTAGGACATAAAAAATATATATAGTGGGTACAGGAACAGAGTAATTCTTGCCACAGTACTTCTCTGAACTGAGTACTACTGCAATATTAAGACTAACAAAACAGTCTGATTAAAAACAGAAACAGAACTTTTGAACTCATGCAATATAATAGTTAAAATCAGTTGTAAGGATCAAGCATTAAGATGATTTATGTAACAATCTATTATAAATGGTAAAACTGTTAATGGAACAAGAAAGTGTTTAATATTGGGTTGTGACTTCCTCAGCACTTGATTACTTTTGATTACCTCAGGACTGACGTCCAGTCTGAGGTCCTGAAATATTAGCTTTGTGCAACTTTATGCTTGCCTGTTTTGTTTTCTGAATAACACTGGAAAAGCTTTTGCATAAAGGCAGTAGATTTGGATTCAAAACTTACTGTGTTACACACTTGGCAAAGTTTGCATGCTTTGGATTGCAATAGGGGACCAGGGGTAGCTGTACAGAATATCTCATCAGCACACAAAGAATCAAAACATTATTATTATTATATTATTATATGCTTATACATCCTGTTTTTCTGTCAGTAATTCAAATTTAAATATTCCTTTACAAGGACTTAAATGATGTGATAGATGTTAACTGGAAGTTAGCAGTCAAGACACTTTCTGAGTGAAAAAGGGAATCATAACCCAAGATGAAAAAATCTGCACACAAAATTCTGGACTTGAAAAACATAAGTAGAGGTTCAAAAAATTCTGAATCACTATTCTCTATGACTTCTCTCTTGGTTTTTTTTCTCTGATATGGTTTTATCATATCAGATACACATCAGTGCAGATACAGCTATGCTACCAGTCACCAAGGAAGTGTCCTATAATCTTGAGGCACATGTTCTTATGCCTATAAAATATCCTACCAATTTTCTTACTCAGGCAATAAGAAAATATTTTGAATAAATACCTATATTTCTCATATTTTCTCAAAGAACCATGTGACTTATCATTGCCTTGACTCCAGTATAATAAGCCACTCCAGCTCAAATTGAGTGCAAAATGTTATCACTCTGTTTATGAGTGATTTTGGTATTACATTAGTTTTGCATGCAGGGTAGCTCATGTTCTCACTGAACATATTTAATTCTTTCAGTTTCTTGGCTGCAAATCTTACTAAAACCAAGACCTCACAAGTACAGTTACTGAACCTTTTAACCAGTTCATAGCTAAGATAATCATATTGCTTCTACAATCCATGTTGAAATATACTTTCCTCCATTAACTTAAAATTTACATCAAACAATCTCAATATCCACATATCAGAGCAGACCTCAGATTAAGGCATAGGATTCTCCAGAGGCATGCAATGAAAACAATATAAACAAAAGAGTTAAATGTAAAAGGTAGATGAATACTGTAATTATAATTTATTATCAGTTATTATTTATAAAATAAAGTAGTCATACTGAGATTAATTCAGTGCCTCACAATTCCATTGGTTTCAGGGATAAATTTGGTGCAATAAATTTGTATCATTTATATATTTTAACAGCTTTATTTCTTTGTTATTCATTTTGAAGATGCAAGACTTTGTTAATCTTCTGTCTCTTCTTCTGCAGTAACATTACAATTTTGACTTTACCTCTCCAGATAAAGTCCTTGTTCATCTTTTCACGCTTATGTCTCTTTCCTTACTTATCTGTCTTTTCTGACCTCTTAATTTTTCATTTCAGCCTTTTCCATTCCATCTCTCTCTTAGAATATCTTTCAAATATGAGGTTTTTCTTCCTTGATAGTTTAAAAATTTTTATTGCACCTCTATCAGTCTTTTCATGCTCTCCATTTCAAGGCTCTGAACAACTGCTCATCCGTTTTGTCTCTTCAAGTGTCTTGAAGCTTTGTTCAATACTTTTTCTTAATTATCTTCTTTAACTGCCAGTTCTGTGCCTGATGTCATGCTGCCCTTAATTTTCAGTTCAGTGTACAGGTCAATTATTTCCTTATGACAGATATACCTGCCTGGTTTCTTCCTGTGCTGCCCAGTTCTACCCATAGTCTTTAACACAGTGCATTCATCCACTGGCTGGGTCACAGAGATGATAATAATCCAGAGCTACTGTGTACAGTCATTTGTTGCAGGTATGGTTATTCTGACTTTCCCCAAATGAATCAATGTTCCCTCAGATGCACAGATCTGTGCACAGATCAAATGACCTCCAGAAATCCCTTTCAAAGAACATTTCTACTATTCTGTGCATTATGGTGGGCAGGATTCTTTGGGTAAGGAACTGATTTGTTTATGTGAAGATATAGTCCTTCATTCCACTGAAACATGTTGTGCAAGTTTGACCCTTCTGATCAAAATTTATCTTACACATCTGGATAATAACTGTATTAAAAAAAAAAGTCAGAGAAAGAAGTACCATCAAATTAAACAGCCCTGACCTCAAAGACCCTACAACATAACCAGAAATTTAATACAGATAAAAAGATTTCTGCACAAGGAGGTGCAAAATACATAGAAAGAAGACCAGGTTTCCCCCCGTGGTCTTAAAAATGTTTGTTTGTTTTCATATTTCTTCTGTGGAAGAAATATTTCTTCTGTCCATATAAAAATTATACTTCTGTCTGAAGTAAAGATAGAATTACAGGGTCATTTAGTTTGAAAAAGACGTTTAAGATTATCAAGTCCAACTGTTAACCCAGTACTGTCAAGTACACCATTAAACCGTGTGCTACATCTGCACATACATCTTTTAAATCCCTCTAGGGATGGTGACTTCCCTCGGCAGCCTGTTCCAGTTCTTGACAACCCTTTCAGGGAAGAAATTTTTCCTAATATCCCATCTAAACCTCTCCTGGCGCAACTTGAGCCTGTTTTCTCTTGTCCTATCACTTGTTATTTGGGAGAATAAATAGACCAATACTCACAATGCTACAACCTCTATATATCCTGGTATTATTAAAACAAAAAAAAAATCAGTCCTTGGAAAAAAAAATAATATTTTGCAATGTTTTGTTGCTAACTTATAGGAGCTGTATTCAGAATTATTCATGAACCTTTTCTTCTTCACCAAATTCAACAGCCATGTTTCACCTGCCATAGGTCTTATTGTATTAAGGGATGTGTCTAGCTAGGGCTAGAGATAAAAGGAAACATAGGATCTATTGTGAGGAATAAGTGGAAATAAATTCTTATGCTGTGTAGAAGAAGATCATTTTGATCAGGAGTACATGGAACAGAAGAAATCATCTCATCTAAGACACAAAGTCTCTGAAGAATTTTTTCAGGTTTAAATCAACCCGCAATGACAACTGGAAGCAGCAGAAGAAAGGAAACAGCTTGACTACTACCATTGTTATAAACTTTCAATATTTTTTCAGTAAACTTGTATGAGCATGGCTAATTATGGGACCATTTCAGAATGCGTAGGAAGAACACACTCCACATAAAAATGAAACAAAAAGAACTAAAGAAGACTGCCAAAAAGGAGGTAGACAGTTAGGCTAATGAGCTGGCAACTGCAGAAAAATTGGAGAATTGGTGACTCCTTTGAACAGTGATCTGTTTTTGAAAATAGGAAATAACATAACTGCCTCCCCCCCCCCAAAAAAAAAAAACCAAACTCAGAGTTTACACAGTCTCTGTGTACAGAAAAGCAGCTGACATGGGTTGGAAATTTTGGAAAAATTCTCCTCCTGAAGTATAGAATAGATATTCATAGGAGGCAAGAATAATGAGCTGCAAGCCTTCAGACTGAGATAGGCATAAAATTCTGCTTTTTGATCCCAAGTTTCCCAAGCCACTTTTGGCAAGTTACTTTCAGACCTCTTCACCAAACACACCCATCAGCTGTGGTCTGAGCTTTTGGCCTGTTCAGACCCTGCTGAAATGCCTAATGCTACTCACTGGCTGCTCCCATCAGCGCTGTGCTTGGTGCATGGCAACACTGCTTACTCTGAAAGAATATTTAGGCAACTTACAAACCTAATGAATATAACTGAGGCTTCTGAAGCCTGGAGAGGTGTGATGTCTGCCGCCTGCACCAGATCAAGTGAATCTGAAGATCAAGTGAATCTGACTTCCACCTATGATCATTTACTCCAGGGGTAAGTTATGAACCTTGAGTCAATGTAATTAAAATAATACAAGGATATAGAACAAAAAGGAGGAATAACTAAACCTGGTACCACAAGTCAACACAGAGCAAGTGACAGAATGAGCACACAAGGGGAAAGATAAAGGTCTTTTAATCAAAACAGATTGACATTAAATAAAAGAATTAGGGTAAAAAAGCTAAATACAGAGCTTCAAATTAAAAGCAAAGAAGAAAGCAACAACTTTCTTGTTGAAAGCAACAACAACTTTGTGCTGCATCTGCAGCAGTGAGGAATGAAAAATACAATGAACAGATGAGCAAATATTAATCTTTAAGTAAAACAAAAGAAAAATGGATTAGAGAAGCCTACCAAAATAGATTCCTAATACATTTTTACTTTATGGAAGAGTAGGACAGATATATACCTGAATTTTTATTAGTTTAACTCCTGTACCACAATGGTGCAGGATACAATTTTCTTTGAAACTGACAACAAATAGGGGGACTGAGCATGACATTGAAGATTAAGAGCACATTTTTCATCACATGGGTGCACTGAGGTCCTTGAAACAAGCTGAGTAAGAACTTCTTTTCTTTTCCTTATTTTTTCCTTATTTTAAATGTGTGACTAAGCAGGTTACTTGCCCTCACAGCTGCTGGTTGCTGGTCGCTTCCCCTTGCAGACCTTACCACCCTCTCCAGTCTGCTAACTCAGTAACAGAGGAAACTAAAACTGCTCAGCAAATTTAAAGGGTAAGTTCTGGAATCCACTGGCTTTTTTTAATTTTTATTTCCCCGTCACTTTTTTTAATTGAAACAGAGTAGAAAGTGACAAATCAAGCAGATTGGAGCTGTGGTAACCTCCAGTAGGAAGCAGGAGCAAGTAGAAGTTGTCTTCCAAGCTGGTCTCACTGTATCCAGAAGGCAATTTGTAAGCAAGCGGTTCATTTTGTGGGTGACAAGGATGGATTGTAAAGCTAGATTTTCCCAGTCCATATTCCTGTGCAGGTAATATTTTCAGAGCATGAAGAGGGTGCAGGAAGCATTTGAAAACAGACTTTGAAGAACTAAGAACTAGGCTGGACTCTGCATACACGGTAAGCAGAAAGCAGAGCAAGTGTGTGTGTCAAAGATTTAACTGTAATGATGCCTAGGCATCAGTGAAACTATGCTAACTGCAAGCTTTTTCAGAGCCATGACTTGGATTAATATGGGTGTGTATAGCTAGTGCATGGACTGGTAGGAAAATTGACTCAGCATACCATAAAGACCTGGAGAAGAGAAGGCTCTGGGGAGACCTTCTAGTTTTCCCAGAGCTAGGTGAGACTTTCTAAGACCTTGAAGGCCACCTTTAGGTATTTTCAAGTACTTAAAGGGGACCTACAAGAAAACTGGAGAGGGACTTTAGACAAGGACATATAGTGATAGGACAAGGGTGAATAGCTTTAAACAGAAAAGAGGGTAAGTTTAGATTAAAGAAAGAAATTCTTCATTATGAGGGTATGAGGCACTAGCACAGGTTACCTAGAGATGTCGTGGATGCCCCATCCTTGGAAGTGTGCAAGACCAGGTTGCATGGGACTTTGTGCACCCTGGTCATGAAAGATGCCAATCCCAGACCAAATCACTGATCCTGAGAAGCACTCTGTTCTGCTAGAGGCTTCGTATGTGTCTGCAGAGTATGGGACAAATTAAAACTAGCTTTAGAAGGAACTCAGAAAAAATTATTTTAATGTTGCTACATGGCAACCTTGCCACTGTGAAAAACATGAACAGGACCTGTTTCCATATTCTGGCAGTCTTATTCATACTGAAGAGCAGTGACCTCTTCCAACACTGAGAAGTGACTCATATGAGTAGTGCTAGTAATCTCACTGGAAGCCGTGTGATAAAGAAATATCTCTCTGATATTAGTCAAGACTCCACAACCTGGATTTCTGAGGTGGATCCATTTATAGAGTTAGTTAGTAAGGAACACAGTGAACCTTCCGATAAGTTAAAGAATCAGAACTATACTTGCATCATTATACCTACATTTATGCCTGGATGTTTGTTTTTTTTTAAAGCAAAGTAATAAATTTAGTTCAAATCAATACAAGCACTAATAGGACTAAATACCTAGACTAACTAAATAGTTGGACATATCTCAGTCATCATTATATTTATTGAAACATCACAGTAATCACAGAGTAAGCTGCAGGTGCACTAATATACTCATGGAAAGAGACATGAACTAACACTGAATGGGAGAAGGTGCCCTTGCATTAGCACAACGGTACAGATTGATGCTCCCTGCTTTTTAGTATAGAGTATTACTTGAATTTAACATCTTTGATCATTAATTACAATCTTCTATGTATCCAGCCAGCTTATATAAATAGACATCTTATGCTTGAAAGACACTTATCCTTTTTAATGGGAAAATATTTTTGCCCCAAATTGCTCCTATGTAACGGTCTAATATAGCTATCACAATCCCACATATAGAGGCAAAAACTGGAATTATTTATTGAACACGTGAGTGCTATTTAAGGGTCTCGGGGGCTTACATGCTAATGAGGAGGTAGGGTTATTCCAAACAGGGGTTTCCACAATCTATTAGCATTTCCAGTAACAGGGGTGGCATAAGGGAAAAATGATTTTACTATTCTCGGATACAGTATTTACATTTTGGGGAAAGAGGTTTGATATTTCCTGTAAGCAGGGTTACATTGGGGAAGAGTGATCAGCTTTACCCAAAAGAAGGATTTACACAGGGAGGGGAGAAAACAATGGGATATCTAATAGCATCATGCAAAGTCTCTCCACATCCTGCTGGGGGAGATCTTGTGTGGTCTTTTAGATGGTGTTTTTTTCCCAGCCCCTGTGGCTCAAGGTTTCCTGTTTAATCCTAGCAGTTCCTTTTCTATTGGTATCCAAATTTCGGACTGCAACAGTCCTATAGGGAAAAAAACACAAACATATTTCTTATTTTTCCCTTTTGTTCTGGAAATGGAGGACAACTGTGTTTATTTCTAAAACAAGGACAATTTCTGAGATACATCTTGTGTAAGGTAAGAACAGTCATTGTCATGAGCTCTTCTGAAAGACTGAGTGCTACAACCCATACGCTGCTGCTGAGAAAACCCAGATGGGCTTCCCTAATCTTTGTCTTCTTGTGGGAGAATTCTTCTTCATAGGAAAAAATAAATAAAGAAAAAACCAATAAGGATGTCAAAGATGATTCACAAAATCACTGAATGGTTTTGGTTGGAAGAGACCTTTAAAGATCATGTAGTTCAAACCCTCCCACTATTGGCAGGGACACCTTCCACTAGACCAGGTTGCTCAAAGCCCCATCCAGCCTGGCCTTGAATGCTTACAGAGACAGAGCATCCACAACTTCTCTGGGCAACCTGTGCTAGTGCCTCACCACCCTCATAGTGAAGACTTCTTCTTAATATCAAATCAAAACTTGCCCTCTTTTTGTTTAAAGCCATTCCTGTTTATCCCATCACTACATGCCCTTTTAAAAAGTGTCTCTCCGATTTCTTGTAACACTCTTTAGGTACTGGAAGGTGCTCTAAGGTCTCCTCGGTGCCTTCTCTTCTCCAGGCTGAACAACTCCAGCTCTTTGAGCCTGTCTCCATAGGAGAAGGGTTTCAGATTTCTTGTCATCTTCATGATCCTTCTCTGGACTTGCTCCAGCAAGTTGACCTCCTTTGTATGTTGGGGCCACAAATAAAGGTAATATTCATGAGAGTAAAGGGTGATTCCAAAGCATAAGTCTGATATGACCCTATTTTATTAGAGAAGGAGAACTACAATTATGCAATCCATGAAGGAAGTTCTAACTCAGGCAAACATATTAATATTTACAGTCTAATGATTAGATCATGTTCATGCCTGGCATAGTGGAAACTCTGTCCATAGAAGATGACTCCAAGGCATTACAGTAATATAGATATTAGCCAGGGATGAGAAAGTACTAATGCAAAGAGAGAGATGAATTTCCTGCTGATGTCAAATGCAGTCACGTTGAATTTAATGCGATAAAATGCAAAGATAGTGTGATTACAATATGGTAGGATTTACACATTCATTAGAAAGTACAAATACTGTTCCTTGTTTACATTTAAGTTTTCATTTTAATTGTACCTTAATACATTTTCCTTGGGAAACAAGTAGATGTGACAAATTATGCCAGGTAATTTGTTGTAATAGATGCAAAGAACCAGAAGCCTGCTGTGAGCCATCAAATACATTTGGAGGTCAAAGCCATACTATTTAATTCTTAGTTCTGGGAGATAAATGATTCTGGTAATGTTACCAGGATACCAAATTGCACACAGACAGTTGACTTTGTATGTAAGTGAAAAGAGTGTGAAAAACTCTCCTTCAGCAATCACCTGCTCACAAGCAACTGCAATAGACTCTCTCTTGTCATGCAGGAAAACTGCTTCTCCTCCTGTTATAGCAGTAGGTTAATAAAGCCATATACATTACTTCCTGCCTTAATTCCTTAAAGATTATCTTATAAGTCTCTCCTTTTAATCTCTTTTTTAAAAAATTTTAATTATTATTTTAATATATCCATTGAAACCTGCACTTTCCTCTTATCCTTTCCATTTCTGAGATCTCAGCAGTAGTCATTCTACTTTTGTGGACATCATCAGGTTTCTCTGTGTTAATTTTATGCATTAATTGAAATATATTAGTGCTTATACAGAGAGACATATGATGGCCTCTAGTGGCTCTCTGTATGTGTGCAGATACAATCCTCAGTGCACCTCTCATTTTATGAGTATGCATGCAGGAACAAAAAAAATTTTGATGACCAGCTGCTGTCTTTTATGAACAAAAACCTTTTGGCAATAGGAAAGAGAGTTGAACAATATGTCCAAAAGAGAGAAGGTCATCTCTTCCATAAAACTATAAGCTGGAATGTTTCTAAGCACTGCTAAGAATAGTCAACAACACAATGCAATCACAAATCACCTAAAACGTCCCTAATCCTTTGGACTGAGCATCATTCATTCTAAATGGAGGCATTTTTTCTGTACGTGACAGCCAAAATCATAGCAACCTTGCATGCAGAACAGATTCCCAGTTCTGTTTCCAGCTGAAGAACTCCATGATGACTGACTGTTACCCAACAAATTTGTCAGTCTGATCTTTCTTCTGTCACAGCTAAGTCTGTACATAAAAGTCTACACCTACAGATGCAGACTCATGGAGGTATCTTGGCTCTCTCAGCCATATAGGATATTAGATGCACGCACACAATGTATCAGTGCTCTCACTGGCAGTTCCTCAAACCAAAGGTACCTGCCTCCCAGCACTGATTGCCACTCTAACAAATCTGTACCCTCGGGACCTGACTTCAGCTGGCCACAGTCAGCAGCTCCCTGGTCTGAGAGACTAAAGAACTAAAATGTTATGGCTAGCAGCATACTCCCTCTGCACACTGCTGCAGATGTTCAGGCTATTTGCCCCTTAGGATTCCTTTCACGGATGTCTGTGCACTTTGGAGGAGCAGGTTTACCAACAGGCAAACAGGAGAAACAGTGCGTTGCAGCTCATTTGAACTCTTACTCTGTGAAGGATGTATTGTTCTAGGCCAGGAAATATTTTGATTTTGAAATGCAGCTATGCCATGTAGTCAGTCCTCTTCTGGAAAAAAATGGATGTTATGGTGAATAAAGCATTGGAATAAAAAAATATTTATGCCAGGTTAATTCTCTGAATGGGCAAAATAATGTTAGTTTACCCATGGGATTTTTAACAGGCCTTATGAAGTAATAATGTTGGCATCTTTTAGGTTATAGCTCCCATGTTTTAGGGATTTTGATTGCTCTAATTCAAAAGAAATCTGCATTCCCAATAATTTGGCATCCTCGATTGTTAAAAATTATCCACGAGAGAAATAAAGAACCATGACAACAAGAAAGAAATACATTAAAGTTATAATTCTCAAAGCATTTTGGTTCCTTATTCTTGCTTTTTATTCTTCTTTTTCTCTAAGTTGTTCATTTTTTGACTCTTTTTCACAAATTTAAACTTTGTTTGAGACTTGTTAGATGGAAAGGTACAAGGAAAACAAAGACCTAAAACATTCTTCAGATACATCAGTAGATGACAACTTTAACTTTTTACTTTAATATAATTGTGATATGTTCAAGTATAGTCCTCAAATACTTATTTAGAGAGATGAACAAGTAATGTGCTTAAATATGCATCCAAATGTCCAAGCATAGGATTTTAATGTGTTTAAGGACTGAAAGATTAGAAGACAAATCCATAAGGCCATACCTCAGAAAGAAAAAAGTCTAACAAAAAGTCATTTAGGACAAAATAATGACAGGTCTTGAATCTTGACATTGAAATCCTATCAACATAGTTCATAAATAGGAGGTAGATTATTTGACTTTTGGCTTTCCATGAATTTAGAGGGTGAAATATAAGATAATACCTGAGGGAAATTAGACAGGAAGAGATGACAGGTGAAAGGCTGACAACCTTCAGAAATTATCTAAACCCCTTCATTTCACATTATAAGGCATTCAAAGGTAATTTAAATAGCATGAAAAATTGTCAAGAAAATGCATTTCTAGCTGACCTCTGTTGAATCTAGTTTCAACCTTTCTTACCTGTTTCCAGACAGTTTTCTGGCTGCAACTTGCTATGTGTAATCATTGTTGTTCATCTGCCACATGAAGGTCTGTGCCTGTGTCTCCTTGTTTCTTTGAATTTTTTGAAGGTATAAATATATTTTGAAAGATAATTAAATTTTAAAACAAAACAAAAAAAAACAACCATACAAAAACATATTAGTAAAATAATATCATTTAGTAAGGAATATTTGCACGGAGATTTCAGTGCAATAAAGCACCTAATTATCCACCCATAGCAGTGGGCAGTAAATATTTTATTCCATATACCACTTGATGATGATGTTGAAACACTTTCACCTTTGTGTCCAGACTCATCTCATTCCCTATAGTATGGTATATTATTGGCTTGGCTGACAACAAACACTCAAATATGTGACATTGGATCACTTTCAATTAAGTGTGTTAGAACTGGAGACTAAAGCTCTAGGAAAGAGAAATTTTTTACTTAGTGACGGTTAAGTATAGACTGTCCCTCTGCTGAAAAATACAGGTGATTTGAAACAAGTCCTTTAGACCTTCTAGACTGCACAGATCAAAGCTGCTGTATGACTTTTGCATTTCTTTATTGTGACACATGATTTTATGTATTCTTTTGCAAGATCCCCATTTGAAAGCCGAAGTCTGAAGCCATCAGTTTCAAACTCTAAAAACAATATATTATCAAAATCCTTTCAAAATTTCACCTAGGTGAAATGGCTTTTTTATTGCTATAAGCATAGAAGGGATATCTAATAAAGATTAGAAGTGCCTATATGTGGGGGAAGAATCACTTATGCAACATTATGAAGCGTATCCATATTCTTAACATACAGAATGACTATTTTAGGAGATTGTGTGATGTGTGCTTTATTGTCCTTTGTTGAACACCATGTGCAGAACTAAAGAGTTCTAGAGAACTGGACAAGACATGAAGCAGATGATATAGAGCCTATAAAATTGGCCTGATTCACAGCATTGATGAGAGCCAATTGAAGTAATTGTCTCCACAGCCACTGCTGAAAATAAACCATTTTCTCTCTTACTCACTAGTATGAAATGAAGCATGACCCAGAACACCTACCATTTACAGCTGATTGGAAAGTTCAAGAAGCTTGAAAAGGAATAGGAAATAAGATTTTCACTTTCTCTTCTATTTTTATGTCATTTTTATGTAGTTGCTTCCTTTGCTTATGAACGGAAAGCTCATTTCAGATCCTTGCCCAAAAGAATTTCTCTCACCCAGCACAAACCATGCTGTCAGCTTCCTTAAAAAACTAGGTTCAAAAATATCAAGTCTGGGGTGTTATTGAAAGAAGTAGGTAACTGTCTGTCTTATTATCAGGAAGCTGATACCTTGCTGCTCCACTTGTAGCTATTCTTATTGTACCAGGAGAGTCTGTTTTCCTTCCATGCTGTCCCTGTGCTACTGTTTACAAATGCTGCATTGAAACTCTTGTCCCTAGTGAGGTCAGGAGTAAAACTGCTATTGATTTCTTAGAGCCAAGGATTCACACAGTATCTTTATGTAGTTTTTTCCTCCATTTAGTGATAGATGTGTTTGTGTTTAGAATAGATAATTAAAATGTCATTGTAATGTAAGCTAGTAGTTGTCTTTGGATAATTTTCAAACTTTATATTTAAAGAACCAGACTGTGAAACTAAACAAAATCTGTATGGAATTACTCTTCTGTAGACAAATTTTGTTTGTTAATTTGTTTGTTTGTTTGTTTAATGAAAATCATCACTTTTTTTCTCATAAGGTAGATGACCCAGTGACATTCTGAGTAAAATGGACACCAATTGAGCCAATACTAATACAGTTAGAATAGAATGCATCTACAATTTAAATACTTTGTGACAAACTACAGGAAAAATCAAGCTCTCATCTTGTAGCAGATGATTTCAATGGCAGAAGTGCAGGATAGAGTGCAAATTAAAAAGTAATTAAAAAAAATTATTAAAATGGGAAGAAGTTTGCCTAACAAACTAAAATCATTTCATTGGTGCTTGGAGATTAAAGAGCAGTTCAGGCTTTGTGAGTAAACTCCAGATTCATACATACAACTGTGCTTCTGTGCATGCTCACATGGACCATTGTTCTGGCAGAGGTGAAATAGTTTCTTTCCTAATTTCAGCCACTGTCTGACACTGTCTGCCAATGTTCTCAGAACACCTCTTTTTACTATTATGTTGTTTGAGTATTAACCTGAGATAGTTTGAAGCAGAGTTGTAACAGATATTAGATAAGTTAGGGCAGTTGTAGCAGTCCATAAATGGTAGAATCCCTTATTCTTTGGAAAGTTTACATGGGAGTAAGTTCTAGATAAGGATACCTATGTAAAGATGTATGTATGTATAGTCCAACACATACACCAAATGCCTTAGCTCTTCTACAGTTGATATGATCAAACAATGACATGGAGTGACAGGGTTCAACTTCCAGAAGACACCTGCAGCAAGATACAGTTACCCAATTGTGTCTAATACTCATGGAGATGCTGTAGGGTACAATCATGGTTTAACCTCAGTCAGTAGCTAAGCTCCACAGAGACAGTGGGATGAGAGTGAAAATCCAGTGGGATGGGGGAGATAATGGAAGGTCAAATGGGAGAAAACTCATAGACTGAGATAAAGAAATTTAAGAAGTAAAGCGAGAATTTCTCATGCAAGTAAATAAAAAAAAATAATTTATTCACAACTTCCCATGGGCAGGTAGGTGTTGACCTATCCCCAGGCCAGCAGGACTCCATCACATGTAATGGTGACAGGAAGACAAATACCATCACTCTGAATGTCCCCCCATCTCCTTCTTCCCTCAGATTTCTGTGTGGAACATGATGCCATATGGTCTGGAATATCCCTGTGGTCAGCTGGGGTCAGCTGTTCTGGCTGACTCCTTGTGCACCCCCAGACTCCTTGCTGGTGAGGTGAGTTGAAGAGCAGAAAAGGCCTTGACTCTGTGTAAGCCCTGCTTAGCAGTAATGAAAACATCCCTGTATCATCAACACTGCTTTCAGCACTAATCCAAAACACAGACCTGTGCTAACTACTGTGAAGAAAATTAATTCTATCACAGCCAAAACCAGGATAGGAAGCCGTTAAAAACAGTTAGGGATTTTTCTTAGGATTATTGAGAAATTCTTGTTGCCATAGGAGTGTGACACTTCTATTTTCATTTCTGGCAGCCAGACTTATTGGTGAGTTTATACCTCTTTTTGAGACTGCATGTAATTACCAAGACTTGCTACTAGGAGCAAATGAGTCAGGCCCAGAGAGTATAAGAGGCAGTCCTTGGAAGAAGGGACACACCAAAAGCTAAAGCAATCTAACCCTAATGAAACACAAAAATCAGAATAAACATTGTATGTAATTCTCTTTTTGAAGGAAAAAAAAAGGTTCGGAATTTTGAGGTCATTTTTAAAACAAAATATTTGAATGCCCATTGAGTTGGAAAATCATGCCAAGAAATTAGTCAGGAATTATTTCTGAGAACACATCCCAAGTTTGGTTAAAAATAAATAAATATGCAAAATCATAGAATCATAGAATCTGCTCAGTTGGAAGGGACCTATCAGGATCATTGAGTTCAAGTCCTAGACTTGTGCAGGACACCCCAAGAATCACATCACATGACTGAAAGTGTTGTCCAAACACTTCTTGAATTCTATTTGACTTGGTTTTGTGACCACTTCCCTGGGGAGCCTGTTCTCATGCTCAACCACCTTCTGGGTGAAAAAAATTTTCCTACCAAACCTCATAGAATCACAGAACATGCTGAGTTGGAAGGGATCACTGAGTCCAACTCTTAGCCTGCACAGAACCATCCTCAAGAGTCACACCACGTGCCTGAGAGTATCGTCCGAACACTTTTTGAACTCTTGCATGCTTGGTTCTGCGACCACTTCTCTGGGGAGCCTGTTCCAGTGCCCAACCACTAGTGAAGAACCTTTTTCTAATATCCAACCTAATATCTCCCCTGATACAACTTCAGGCCATTCCCTCGGGTCCTGTCACTGGTCACCAAAGAGAAGAGATCAGTGTCTGTCCCTCTTCTTCCTCTCCCAAAGAAGTTGTAGACTGTGAAGAGGTCCCCCCTCAGTCTCCTCTTCTCTAGGCTGAACAGACCAAGTGACCTCAGCTGCTCCTCATACAGTTTCCCCTCAAGACCCTTCACCATCTTCATGACCCTCCTTTGGTTGCTCTCTAAGACCTTAATATCTTCCTTGTACTGCAGTGCCCAAAACTGCACACAATATTCAAGGTGAAGCCACAGCAGTGAAGAGCAGAGTAGGACAATCCCCTCTCTTGACTGGCTGGTGATGCTTTGCCTGATGCCCCCCAGGATACAGTTGGCCCTCCTGGCTTCCAGGGCACTGCTGACTCATAGTCAACTTGTCATCGACCAGGACCCCCATATCCCTTTCTGTGGCACTGCTTTCCAGCATCTCATTCCCCAGTCTGTACGTAAATCCAGGGTTGACCCATCTCAGGTGCAGATTCAAGCACTTGACCTTGTTAATCTTCCTATGGTTGGCGGTTGCCAAGTCCTCTGATTTGTCGAGGTCCCTCTGCAGGGCCTCTCTGCCTTCTAGGGAGTCAATAGGTCCTCCCAGTTTTGTGGTTTTTGCAAACTTGCTTAGTACCCCTTCCAGTCCTGTGTCCAAGTAATTTATGAAGATGTTGAAGAGCACAGGGCCTAAGATGGAGTCCTGTGGAACCTCAGCAGTGACAGGACACCAGTCTGATGTCACCCATTCACTATTACCCTCTGTGCTCAACCCGTGAGCCATTTGCTCACTGTAACACTCCAGCCCCGGAGCTGCAGGCTCGTGTGCTCCACCAGGAGTTTTACTTTAAAATATGTATATAGGGTTCTGTAATACCTTGAGATAATGTCAAGAGAATAAGCCACAGACCTGTTCCCAGGAGGTATTTTAGCTGATAATTTAGGGGAGAAAATAGGGGAACTCGGCAAAATTTTAAAAGGGCACCATACAAACTAGACAAAATGTTCCACCACAATACCAACCCAGTACATATTAATCCACAACACTTAAGTCAAAATCCAGCCTCTCCAGCTTCAAGCCACCCAAAGCATCAAGAAAGGACCAAAGGAAGAGAAGCAGAGGAAACAAGAAGAGAGAAGAAGAGGGAGAAACAGATTATATAGCTACAACTGGAATCTTGTAGAAGACCAGCTCTCACACATCCAGATGGCAGGGCTGTGAAATGTGGCAAACATACGCCTTCGGTTTTATGTGCTCTGGTCCCTTTGGCGAACCTCCCCCAAGCAGGGCCTCTGACCCATCAGCCACTCTGGGGTTCCAGGCCAGGGTGAGGGGCAGCACCCTCCCTGTCCCTGCCAATCTGAGCTGGGTGAGGGGCCCCAGGAAGTGTGGTGTGTTTTAGTTTTCCTGGGCTGCTTGTGACTGACAGCTACACCAGGGCTTCCCCATGTGTGCTCCAGGGGCCTGCCATGAGTATGGCACCTCACCTCCCTGAGGTTTGACCCAGCTCTTGCCCCTCCACACACACACACACGACCCTCCCCCTACAAGGTGGTTCCAACCCAACGATTACTGATCTGGTTGTCTAATACTCACCCACCCCATGATATATTTATCCAGCTGTGAGTTGCACATTTTATCCACAAGGATACTGTGAGAGACAATATTGAAAGCTTTACTGAAATCCAAAAAGTTACATTAACTGGCTTCCTTTGATCAGGTATGTGAGTTACTTTGTCACAGAAAGAAACCAGGTTTGATAGGCAGGACTTTCCTCTCATGAAGCCTTGTTGTGACTGATGACAGTGTTGTCTTTCATATGTCTTTCAATACCTCCCAAAATAATCTTCTCCATAACTTTAACAGGCACTGAAGTGAGGCTGACAGGCCTGTTGTTTCTCCAATCTTCCTTCTTGCCCTTCCTCAAAATTCAGACAACATTCACCAGCTTCCAGTCAGCTGGGACCTCTCCAGATTCCCAAGACGGCTCAAAAATCATCAAGAGAGGTTTTGAGATGACATCAGCCACTCTTTCAGGATTCTTAGATGAATCCCCTCAGGCCTCATAGATTTGTAGGGATCCATCTGGAGCAGTAGATCCTGCACAACTTCAGGGTTGACTGGGAGTTGATCATTCTTGCAGTCATGGTCCTCCAGCTCAGGGTACTGAGATCCCCTTGGTCCATAATTCGTGTTGAAGACCAAGGCAAAGAAAGCATTAAACACCTCTTACATGTCAAAAGGGAACATTAAATCAAATATTACATAAATGTGAGAAATGTTATTTTTCATGAACTTTTTCCTCAGGATACAATTTATTTTTTAAAATATTGTCAAGATTAAAAACCAAATTGTGCCTCTGAAATTACACTTGTTTATGGGAGTTCACTGCTTAAACTGTGAGCTATTCCAGATCTTGCAACCCAGATAAGGTTGTGTACTGATTTTGGCCAGGACAGGGCTAATTTTTTTGCAATAGCCAGGAGAGGGTATGGCCAGGATCCTAATGTTATTCGATATCACCTCATGTCATTGCCAGGGCAGGGGAAAGGGACTCTGTCTCACTTCCAGGGAGAAGGGGTTCCTTCCAGTGAAGAAATCATGGTGGGAGGAATGGTCCAGTATTTGTTTATTGTCGGGAGGTTTCTCCTGTAAATAGTTTCTTTGTCTTATACCATTCTTTATTAGTATTGTTACTGTTACTGTTCATTTTCTTATTTTATTGTTGTTTCCACTAAATTGTTCTTATCTCAACATGTGATCTTTGCCTTTTGTATCTCCTATTGGAGGGGGGAGGGGATAAATTGCAACAGAGAAATGCTGGCATATTCTAACAAATAAATAGGATTTCTTTTAAGAAATATGTCATGATAAAGCTTAAAAAAATACAGACACATTTGCGTTTAGCAATATATCTGTTCCAAAATGCCTAACTACTTATTGGGATTTGAGCAACCAAAGTTATTTTAACCTGATTTTGCCATTTTATCTCTTTTATTCATTTTTTAGTGAAAGATAAGCATTAGAGAAAGACTAAGATTTAACAAAAGTCTGCATGAGAATTGTCTGTATCATAAGAAGCATAATAATATATGTATGCAGCTTCAGAAGTCTTACATTAAGAAACAGTCTGAAATTCCATCCTTAAATACTCATTTTGTCAGTCTCTTAAAGCTCATGGAATTTATTATGGCTAGTTCTTCTCTCACATCTGTGGCAAGAATATTTTTGTTGTTTAAATAGACTTCAGCAAAAATCTGCTACATACTGATTCCTCTGTGTCTGAGCTACAGATTAAAACTATTTTTGTTAGTACGGTCAAAAAATTATGAAAATTAAACTGTATTTAAACACTCTGGAATATATAATAACTAATATTTAAAATAATTAAAGTTTGTGAAAACTGAATTGTAAATCTTAGAGCCAGAGTACTGTGCACTAGCAAGAAAGTGTGATCACAGAATCACAGAATCATGGGATCACAGAATGGTTAAGGTTGGAAGGGACCACAGTAGGTCACCTGGTCTGAACTCCCTGCTCAAACAAAGTTGTCCTTGAACACATTACAAAACATTGTGCTCAGAAAGTTCTTGAATATTTCCAATGAGGGAGATTCCACAACCTCTCTGGGTAATCTGTACTAGTGTGTGGTCACACGCACAGTAAAGTTTTTCCTTGTGTTCGGGATCTTGATGAAATCACAGATTACTCTCTGTAATGTATTCCTTAGAAAAACTAGTTCCTCAAGTTTCACAAGATTATCACATCTTTTTGTCAAAGAAAAGAAGTAACTTATGGGCAAGTTTAGGATATTTTAGGCAATTTATATGGCTGAAGGCTCACTAGCAACTTGGCATTAGTTGAAATGTATACAAGCATCTAAAACAGCAAAGCAAAGTAAGAAAGTAGATTATGTGGTCTTAACGTATAAGGAATAATAAGTAGCATTGTTTCACAGGGAGTTCCACTGTTTTCAGTAGACAAAACAAATTTGAAGATTTTAGTCAGGATAAAGGTTTCTCAGTTTAACTCAAGACTTGCAGAAAAATATAATAGAGGAGGATGTTTTTTAGGGATTTTTTGAGAAGTTACCAAAGAACTTTCCTAAAAGCTACTGAGACCCAAAAACTATAGCCACCTCTCGCTTCCGTTTAATTTTATCTGAGGACTTGACTCCAGAAAATTAGACAAGAAAATGGATGTGAGATGTTGTACATCAGAAAACATTCACAGAATATGAGGATGGCAGACATACAGGAACAGGAGAAATGCCATTGCTAATGAAAAAGGATAATTAACTTGGTAGTATTATTTTTTTATATTTGTATCTTTTTTTCTGCAGATAATGTATTTCACTTCGGGTTTTTGATGTATTTTACAAATGCTAATGACTTGAGCTTCAGAGCTACAGCCTGCTGATGTTAAATGGATAATATTAGTCACATATCACAGAGGGGAAAACTTGTGCTAAGCCCTTGTAACAGCAGTGAATTTTGCCCTATGTGATTCTGGAAAGTCAATGTGTCTCCACACTAACATGGGAATGCACAGTTGAACAGATTAATGATGGGTTGTGTATAAACTTGCTGTGATTGCTCCTCTGTGCACAAATGCTTTGTACATGTAAATCAAGCCTGAATGCTACTCGGCATGTATATTGTAAAGGATATTAAGAAACAAAGCACATACAAAGAAGGTAAAAGGAAATAAGCAATGTACTGGTAGCAGGATCTGGCTGAATAGAGCTGATTACAGACTCAAATTTTGGTTATATTTCAGCCTATCAGCCAGAATGCAAATGTGAATACTTGTAGAAAAAAAGGAAGAACATGTGTCAGTAGTGGAAGATTACTTAAGGAGAGTCTGGTGCAGATCACAAATGAATGGTCTGGCTTTTTCTCTCACCCCAAGGCAATGAAACTGCTCGTTGTCCTCTACATTCAACTTTAAAGTCAAAATTAATTTCTGAGGGAAATAGCAAAGCCAGAAGTGGCAAAAATTATTCTTGTCATCTTATCCCTTATTTAAAATGGAATCCTTCTCACAGTTATTCAGAAATCTCTCTCCTGTATGACTCTCACTGCCTTGCTCTTAGGAGAGGGGAAAAAAAAAAACCACAAAAAAACAACAACCCAAAAAGCATAAGTCCTACTTAACCTTTGCTGAGAAGAAAGTGCTTCAAGAGATATTTTTTCCTCTTTTTATTTCTTACTCATTCTCTAAGCGATATGCCATCACTGAGAGGAATAAAAGGGTCATTTTATAAGGACAGTGGTACCTCGATGAAAATGTGTTTTACCACTTGTTTCATGAATAACATTTCCAACTTGCCAAAAATCTCAGGAACCTTTTCAGAAAAGTCTTAAAGTACTTAAAGCAGAAAAAAATGAAGTCCATTCTAAAAATTTTTCTCCTGAGCATAAGTTTTTGTTTTGTTCCATTGGATTTCATCTAAAGCAAATAGTAAAAATTTGGGGGATTTTAAAATTCCTGAGACTAAAATCTTCTTTGAAATACACCTGAAAGAGCACAAATTTGTCTGCTTGATCTGAGACCACTTACAAAGTGAACCGCACTGTCATAGTATCCAGGCTCAGCTTTAATACTTTTACATGTCAGAGAGCTAAATGATATGGTAACAAGGATAACAAAATTTTAAATGTGATGGGGGGGTGTGGATCTCTATCAATTGTAGTTAAGCTAAAGGAGGAGGAAGAAAGTAGTATCAATAAGATGGGAAGCTATTCTTGACTAATTTGATTTGACTGGAAGAAATGGTAATCTGTAACTGATACTTGCAATGATATTCATACTCTATTGCAAATTATTGTAAGATTAAGAAACATATTGAGGAATGTAGCTGCACCTACTTGCCAGTATTCTGAAAAAGTCTCCAAGATTCATGGCAAATAGAAAATAGGTACTACCTCCCACGAAAAGCCCCCAAACTTGATGACACACTTGACTACCAGAGTTAGTAGATAAGGAACAAAGCTGCAGGTATCTTCTGGTTCATGCTCGACAGATAATTTTTTAATTTTATTCCATGATTGTTTCATACAAAATACGTTCAAGTTCTTACTTCACAGGAAGATCTCATAGACCATCCTGGATAGTGTTACCAATCACTTAGAAAGTCATTGAATAATCACTTGAGTGGGGTAAAGGTCAGTCATTACAGGCATTTGATAGACATGTTTCACTAAAACAAATCTCGATAAAATCAGATAAAGGAGTGACTGGAAAATGGGCAAAAACCTCAACAAATCTGTTGGTTTAAACAGTTTGGACCCTTCACTGCCAGAAACTGTATCACTGACATTTTCAGCAGCTGCAGTAAAAGACAATATCTCTCCCTGCAAAATGCACCTCATTTGTGCCATATCACTACTGTATCGTTCAACTTCATTGGAAATCCTGCAGATTATAGGGTCAGGATGAACAGGCTCCAGTACAGCATCACTGATGTCTCCAATACTCTCTCTCACCAGTAGTCTGAGAGTGGGCAAAGTCCTGAGAGGGGACAGCTGACTCCAGCTGACCAAAGGGGAAATTCCATACAATATGCTGTCTGCTCAGTAATAAAGTAAACAAAAAGGAGGAGGCAGGTGTGGGGGAGGGAGAGTGTGGGCAGGTGTGGTAGTTTAGTGACCATTTTGTAACCAAGGAAGTGCCCAGATTTACCCAGTATTCCCTATGATTTTTACCTAAACCGGGGTATAAGAAGAAGGGAGGAAAGGCCTTCACCCTTCTTCCCTTCTGGTGGCTTTGGAGGTGCAGGTTTCCCTGCTGTTGAGTCTGTCGTGTTGGGGAGTGAGGCCTGGTAAGGCCTTGCTGACCTTGGGAGATGGAGGTTGCCGGCGGTCTTTCCAGCGCAACTTTCTGTTGTCCTAAGGAGAGTAGTAAGACATTCTTTTGCTAATTCTTTTAGTTGCTAGATCTTGGGCTATTGATGGTGTATATTTTATTTTGGTTTTGTTCCTTTTTTTCCTTCCCCCTTCCCTTTCCCTTTTCCTTCTGAAATTGTATATATATTTCAATTGTATATAACTGTAATATAAGTGTAAATATATTTTTATATATTGCTTTAGCTATCTCTCTCTCGTTTCTGTTCTCTTGGTTTTTTTTCTTTTCCCTTGGTTCAGGAGGCGGGGGGAGTTTTTGTGGTGAGGTTTGGAGACTTGGCAGGGAGCCAGCTTCAAACCATATCAGCAGGGCATTCGTAGTTATGGTGCCCGGCTTCCCGAGCAACCACTATGCACACTGAAACTGCTTCCTGGGAAGTGACCAGGCATTGCCTGCTGATGGGAAGTAGAGAATAAAATCTTTTGTTTGTCTTTCCTTTCATATGTGCAACCTTTGTTTTTGCTTTTTTAACTGCCTTATCTTGATCCCCGTTTCTTTTTTTCCTGCTGAGTGATAGAGAGACTTGGTGGGCAACTGGTGTCCAGCCAAGGCCAACCCACTACATAGAAATTTTAAACTTTTTCACTGACTGCTATCAACCCTATTTCTTTTGTCCTTTCTTAACGCCATCCGTATCCCTTTGCACTTTCTGACTTCCCATTGTCTAGCGGATGACATTTACATGTAGTAATGTAGAACAATGAAATAGAAATGTGGAAGGAAGGTTTGGCAGGTCTATCTCATCAGTATCAGCTACTGTTTGAGTTTTCTTCAATATCATTAATATTTTATGTAGGAATAGCAAAAGAACCTCACATTTTGCTTTCCATACTATGTGTACAGATGCACTGTTAAGCACATTGTTTGAAACTATAAATTTTTTGTGTTCAGACAAGGAAGAACTTTGTCTGAACTCCATGTCCAGAGACAATTACATGAAAAGGATCGTTTCGATATGACAGTTATAGAAATTAATTCCTTGATGCTGTTACTAGTTATTTGATAATGATAACTAAGTGCATACAATTTTCTCAGAGCTTTATAACTGTTTGATTTTTTACAATTATTATTTTATTATTAAGAATTTCACATTAGTAATATAAATGTACCACAAATTAAAGGCAGCAACAGCAGACTGAAAGTTCCCAAATTCAGGAAGATTGCCATCTACAGATTACATATCTGCAGAGATGTTGCAAGGATCAGAGCTAGGGAATTATTAAAATCTTTTATCAGTATGCAGAAGTGAATATCAAATAAGTGTTGATAAAATGTGTGGATGGTAAAAAGAATAGGTAAGAAAATTTTACTGTATTCTGTGATTTTGTAAGTAAAGAAGTAAGACATAATATCTTGGAGAGGGATTTACCTATGGATACAAAGATAATGAAAATTATAGGAGAATTCTGGACACTAAGCAACTCTTAGCAGAAAAAAAAAACCATAAAAACAATGATGAGGAAGCTAAACTTTACAAATTAACATAGCCAATAGACACGCTTTTTAACTGTCAGACACTTGAACAAATGATTAGTCATTGCAAAAAAAGGGACCAGTTGGTGCTCTGCCTTTTCATGATGAACTGAAAACACAATTTGGAGAACTGAAGTTTTGGGACTTTAGGAATCTTAGGAATGTAAAACAAACATGGAAGTATTCAGAAGCTGATCAGATAAACTAATGTTCCTTCTGGTCAAACTGCTGAATATAAAAAATAAAAAATATCTGTAAATTATATACTCATTTGTTTGATGTACAGTCACTCAGATTCTGATCTGAATGACACTATGCAAATCAAGTGTTTGGGCAAAGAGTAAATTACAATGTGGTTTTATCCAGATTTAATACAACAGGCTTTTATTCAAGTTTCAAACTACTAGACATGTTAAAATAGTAAATATAACATCTTTTAATCTAAATTTTACTTTCAGAAAAGACTACAAAGCCCTTTGCACAGACCAAGGAAGATGTCCAGAGCCCAGGTGAATTTCAGTTCTTCTCCATCTTAATTTTCTATCATCTGCCTTGGGCCAAAAAAGAATATATTGTCAAAGACTTATATTTTTTTAGTTATATAAACTACAAAATCACCGGGTTAACATAAATAAATATGTATCTCAATGTGCTAATAGTTTAAAAGTGTTACACATAAGCGTGTGACAAAAATTACTTATATGTCTTATAGGTAAGTACAAGAGAACTAGATTGGCTTCATCTGACTGACATATTTTAAGGCAGTAATCCAAAACACTTATCTATTGTTCAGTGGCACTGGCTAGAAGACAAAAGATTGCATTGCACAGATGGGTAGAATATGAGTTCATGGGAAATCAGAGGAGAATAAAACCTCTCTCAATAATTAAGGATCACTTCAAATCTACAGTTTCTTTTAATTCCCTTCCCAAACAAAGCTACTTGTCACTAACACAAATCTGAACAGAGAGAGGTGAGACAGGCTGAATGGGGACCTAACTCCGCACTTTGCTACCAGTTACAAAATTAACTTTAGTATATCATCAGAAGCAGGAGTTACCTCTGGTTCATAGTGTGAGCTTCTACCCCTGAGCTAAAGATCTAGCAGGTCCATGAGGACTAAGTGACACCACTACAGAGAGAGTGAGAGTGCTGAGTACAAACCAATACAAACCCTTCCCCAGCCCTCAGTACTCTGGCATTGCTCCCACTGTCACAACTCATGCCAAGAAAATTTTTTAGCTAATAGTGGCCCTGGAAAGCACATATGCTGAGTGACTTCTGCACTACCAGCTCCTAAACTAGTCTGTGCAGCTGTGTTTCTCATAACCTTCACTTTTCTAGGAGAATCAGATTAGGCTGGAGAGTGATTCAAGAAGGTTCCAATAACCTAATTTTTAGATTCCTATGCAGAAACTGTCACTCAGTCCAGATGTTAGAGAAATCAAACAAACAAAAAAATTTAATTCAAAAAACTTTAATTCAAAAGAATTGATGAACAAAACACAACAAAAAATGTGGTCAAGAAGGTTCAAAGGCTTCCTAGAATTGTATATCAAAAAAGATAATAAATATATATATTTATTCCCTTATTTATGCCAAGATGAAATCCATCAGGTATTTCTTTCCAGCATTCAGCAAATAAGTTTGAGATTCTTATTAGACTACATAGTGAAGGTCTTTGTTATGTTGTTTCACATCTCATATCTGCAATTGTATTTTGTAAAAGAAAATAAAGGAAGTATGCTGGATTTCATACTTCCGCTACAACTTAAGGTCTGTTTAGGGGTCCACTACTGTTTAAACTCTCTCCTCCTTTTTCTTGCTTTCTAGCACTGACTAGTTTTTAAGGAGGCAGATTCAATCTTCTTCCCCTGAACTTCACCTCTTTGGAGTGAAACTGCTAGTGTTATTTAAGTTCAGTTGTTTCCTCTGCTTGACTAAACTACTATCTTGTTAAATTACTTAGATAAAGGCAGAAGGTGCATTTCACAATGAAGACCTGAGAGGATATTGACTTGACTTCAATTTTCCATTACAAGCTAACTTTTAAGTCCCCAGTCCCTGCAGAATATTCAAGAGCCAGGAGTCAACTCTGTGCAAGCGAACTGTAGGTTTGAACAAGAAGCAGCTTAGCAAGTTTCTGGCAGTGCTTCTCATGGAACTGCCAAACTCATTTGCAAGAAAATTAAAAAGGCCAAAATACTGAGTTCACCTGGGAAGAATATGAATGAGCGCCTTGAACTTGTGTCTGGAAGAGACTTCTTCAATACTAATGAGGATAGGCAGGGAGGAAGCAGAGACTTCTGTTTTCCAGTAAATCTCAAGTTCATAAAGAACTGATAGGATGATAAGACCATGAAAGTCATCAACAAAATCTTGGAGTATACTGAGTAATGAAGGTATGTCCAGTGGTGATTTACAACTATTAATTGCACTGTGACATACAATAGAGAAACTTCTTCTAGAGTATCATTTACAATACTTATGGCCTGCATTCCAAATGCTGAATTCTGATTGAAGCAGATGCTGAGTGAATACTATATGCAATATGGAGTTCATCTTGTGATCAAAGAGCTAGAGAATGGACTTGTAAAAATTGACAAAACTAAAAGAGACCCTGAGACTTGAAAATACACTAGAAGACAGGGACTGAAAAGATGGAGAATGGAGAGTAACCTCATGCAAAGATGAAGTGTACAGAGAGTTTTCTTAGAAATTCAGCAGAAAATGAAATTTGAATTAATTTTCTGTAGAAATTTAAAGAAAATATCTCAATAGCAAAGAAAAATTTAGGAGGTAGTTCTGGGAGAAAAAAAAAATCTTGTTTTGAGATGGATCTTGATACATTTATTGCTATATGATACAACTGTGTGAAAGCATCAGAGTGGATGAAGTGGTTCAGGATGTTCCTGTAGCTGAAAATTCTCAAGCAATAAAAAGAGTCATTACTTTTAACATATATATCTTGTCTAAAAATTCTATATGAGTATCAGTCTTTAAAATGGGGAGGGGCAGTTAGTTCATAGATGTTGCCCATAGATTGCAAAGTATCCACAAAAGATAGCAGCATAACGAGATTTTACCTTCGTTTCACATCCTCCGAGGTGTCGCCTCACAGATGTAACCACTAAGTCTATAATTTAGGCACCTCTTGTTCTCAAAATGGTCATAAATAGGACACCTATGCTATGGCTAGTAGCAGGACTTATAAAGGTATCTAAAAGCTTCTACTAGTTTATATACAATGAGCTTCTAAGAGCTCAGGGTCAAGGCATTAACCTACAAACCTGGACACAGGATTTTCAAGTGCTATTTCACCTGATTATGTAGATGTGCTCTGAAGATGCCTAAAGTCCGGTACTTGCCAGACTACAGCAAAGGAAGAAGGGAATAGGATGCTGAAGGAACGGACAGCATAAGCATGTGTCCCTACACGAATAAAGACTATGTAGGAAATGAGACACCTGATTTTGAAAGTCAAAACTGTGATCTAAGCACCAGGTTCTCTCCTTTCCAAAATGGGAAAATTAATTACAGAATCACAGAATATACTGAGTTGGAAGGGACCCACAAGGATCATCAAGTCCAAGTCTTGGCCCTGCAGAGGACCATCCCCAAGAGTCATACCATGTGCCTGAGAGAATTAAATTCATAATGCCATGCTGGTTTAAAACATCAATTTAAGATAATACTTAATCTATTTTTCCCTATTCTAAGTCAAAAATCCATGCTTTATCACTGAGTATTGTTTGAACTCACTGCCTCTGACTATTGGTATTTTTAGTGAAGACTAGGACAAAACCCAAACACCGAACATTGAGCTGTTCTTGGCATCACTTGTTGATACCTTTCAAACAGCTGAGAAACAAATAAAAATGTCTCTCTCTTCCTACAAGAAGGCATAGAATTATATTGCTTATTTTTAGTTTCCCTTGCAAGTTGCTTCACAGCCTGTGCTTTGGTCTTTGTAATTTTGTCACTAGAAATTCACACTTCCTTTCCCTGTGTTTGAAGTCAGCTCATAAGTTAGCCAAGTTGGCCCCTTACTGTCCTTGTTTTCCTTACTCTCTGTTGGGATAATTTGCACTGTCATCATATCATTTTCTTAAAGAAACTGCCAGGTCTCTTCATTTCTTTTCCCTTAAACCTACATCCTTGGAGACTGCTTTTATCATTTCTCTGAGAGTGCACAAGGAATATGTACATTGAACATGTACATTGAAGCAACAGCTTCACAACTTAACAAGAAGCTGCTAGTAACAGATAATGTAAGAGAAGCATATTGCACATAGCAACCTGGGGATGCCTAAGGGAAGAGTAAGTGAAAGAAAAAAGGGAAATCTCAGCAGGCATAAGTGCTATATATAGGTACTCCAATCCTATATATCACATGCTGTACATGTATTAAAGATGGTATGCCAGAATACTCTTTCCTGCCGTGTGGCAGACATCTCACACCCAAGTTCTCACACATCCAAGGATCGTACACACTATCTTTACAATAGGTTCATACTGGCCAGACACACTGACTTTCAGCAGCAGTTGAAAGCTGACATACTCCACTACTGAGTAGGTTTAAAACAGTGTGTATAAAGAAGGCTTAAAACCCTACAGGTTGATCTGGACAGAGAGTTGGGAATTATTTATGTGTAGAACTGTGCACTTGCAAAAAGAATATAAATTACCCAGAATATTGAAAAGCAAAACTCTACCAATTTTATTCAGCTCAGCAGAATTAGAATTTGGAATGGAAAAGAAAAAGCAAAATTTTGTCCAGATAAGCCGTAAACCATATTTGAAAGAAAAAGAAGGAGCTCAGACCTTCTCTGCACAGTAACAACTTTTGATTTGTGACAAGATTTGCCACAGAAGTATGATCGATACAAATCTTTCATGACAAAGAATGAAAACCTGAGTTTATGCCTAGTGCCTACAATGTGATGAAGACAAAGTTGTTCCTCTCTCCTGCACCAGTTCCTGGACCACCTTTAGGACATTATGCATCTACTTGTGTCATCTTCAGGTCCTATGTGGAACCTAGCCCAACACCCAGTTGAAATGCACAAACTGAACCTTTACAGTGCTCCAGATGGTTTGGACTTTAAATGCTCATATTCTGCCCTTTCAGATCAACAAGACCATCATCTAATCACTGGAACATTTGCAACTTTTAAGCTCCATTACAAGTTTACTGTTTTGGTGTGCCCTCCCATCCATCATGCCTTTGCACCTGATAGTTTTTCAGGACAAGCAGGATTACCTGTTTACAGATCATCATCTGGGTGCCCATTATCTGCTCAAATGAGCCTGTTTCCAGAGTTTGACACTGTGCTCCTTTAAAGCCAATATTAGTGGCATTATCTCTCTTCTCATTGAATGGGCCTCACCTGCTAACAACTCCTGCTTTCACAATAGATATAGGGCCAATTCACCACACATTAGGTAGGGACAGTTACTTAAAAATTATTACATGAAGTCACAGGCTCAGGAGAGCACATTGGGGGATGTGTTTCTATTCTCCACACATTTTCTAGATCAGGCTTGTTTAACACAGTGCATCTGATGCTTGCACGAACAAAATGTTAATTTATACTGAGAGTAACTGTACACTTAGCTCTGTTCCTCTATTACTACAATTTTATTTTCAGGCAGTTTACTAAGCTAATTGTAATTTATAGACCAAATGTTTCAACTTAACAAAAATAACATTTCTTTATTTTTCTCTGATAAAATATAAAGTTAATTTAGGCTTCTGAGTAATAAGGTACCTCCGATATTAGCGTATTTCTAGTTCATTTACTTACACATAGTATGCTTTTTAGACCTAAATTTTCTCCCACTTGGTTTTCTAAAAAAATAAAAATCTAGTATATAACTGCATTGTCTTCATGCTGCAAAATCAAAAATAATTTCTTTGCTTGAAATTTTACTGTAACTCTTTTGGACTGGAAACTCAGAAATGACAAATTTAATTAAAGCTTTGCTTTAAAATACTTCTCGGAGCTTATTGGTAGTGAGAAAGTACTTCCCCTACCGTCTGAGTGTTCTGACAGCTGTGCTTAGTGAAATCAGGTAGTTTTCTCTTAACAGTGCAAAAATAAAGATTTCCACTTTTGTTGGAGGTGTAACAAACTTGTGAAAATAACACTGGGCATCAAAACAATTTTAAAGGAACATAGAACCTAATAATTTAGTATCACAAAAAAGGTATTTGTATTGTACTTATTTCACTTTCTGTGGCACATATCCATTCTTTCTACAGTTTTTAAGTTCAGCATGGTATATTTTCATACTGAGTATTTTTGATAAAGTAACTAACTGATATGGGGGACAATGTAAAATAAACTGAATCTACTTAAACTGAAGCAATCCCTGAAAAATGCCACATGAAAAATTCCTAATCAATATGAATGGAGGGAATGAAAGCAGACACAAAAATAAGTAAAGAAGGTTGTGCAACAACGGTGCTGCGAAGCAGGCATTATTGAACAAAAAGTACCAGTGGAGGAATGATCTTGCCAACTTAATGAGTATTTTCATTAATAATCTTTGCCACGAAAAGTAGGACTATGCTAATGAATATTGTCACAGAAGCAAATCTGAGAAACATTATCAATAATAAGGATCAAGATAAACACAGATGAAGCAATGGATGACCTTAAGAATTTGAGACTACAGTTTGAATGTCATTCTGCAAGAGAAAGAAACCCAACAACAAGGTACTAAGTCCAAGAGTTCCTGCTATAAAACTAGTTTGAAATACATATGGAGAGAAGGACCAGAGGCTTTGCCGCTGATGTACCTGCAAAAGGCATATCAAAATAAACATTCCAGTAGATCTAGGTAAATATTAGGGCCATTTTACAAGATCTTTGGAGGCACAGGGAATGTTGCACTGCAATTGATGGAAAAGGAGTGTTCAGGCCAAGCAGGTGAATGGAAAGTCTACTACAAATAGATATCCCATTAATTTTGGAGCAAACTGACTGGTTTAGCAGAGCCATTTGTGTTCTCTACAAAATACCAGACTAACAACAACAGAAAAAAATACAAACTCCAGAGGAGAAGAATGTATTGCAAAGGACAATTTAGGAATAAGTCCCATTTGCTTGAATATTAAAATTTTTTAGCTTTAAGAAGAAGATTATGGAACAAGCCTCCTAAGAATTAGGGGAAGGAACATAAAAAGTATCCAAAAGCAACAGGGTAAATTTACATGTGGAGTCAGCTTCTGTATATCCCCAACATAGTAGAAAGCTACATCCAGTGACCATGGTCTCCGTATCAGAAGCTGGTGGGATGAAGAAGGATTCTCCTCTGCTCTTCTCACAGTATATTCTTGCTCAGTTTTCTTCCTAGTCACTGAGACACAGAAACAGATACAGCTTGTGAGTTCTTGAAAAAAAACCAGAAGTCAGTTCTAAGAAAAAAGCACAACTCCTATCATGATAAATTGGATCCTCCAACACTAACTATTTTCATCATCAGAGCCTCATGCTGTCGTTTCAAACCAGAATCAAACCAGAATCACAGAATGGTTTGTGTATGAAGAGACTTTAAAGATCATCTACTTCCACTCCTCTCTGCCATGGGTGGGGACACCTCCCACTAGGCCTGGTTGCTCAGAGGCCCATCCAACCTGGTCTTGAACACTTCCAGAAATGGGGCAATCTGTGCCATTGCCTCACCACCCTCGCAGTAAATCATTTCTTACTAATATCTAATCTAAATCTACTTACTTTCATCTTAAATCCATTCCCTCTGTCTAATCACTACAGGCCCTTACTAAAAGTTCTTCTCCAGATTTCTTGTAGGCCTCCTCTCTCGTAGGTGCTGGAAAGGGCTATAAGGTCTCCCCAAAGCCATCTCTTTTGCAGGCTGAACAGCACCAACTCTCTCAGCCTGTCTTCACAGGAGAGGTGTTCCAGACCATTGATCTTCTTAGCCGCCTCCTCTGGACATACTCCAGCAGGTCCACATCTTTCTTGTGTTGGGGCCCCCAGAGCTGAATGCAGCCCTCCAGGTGGGATCTCGTAAGAGAAAAGGGGGAGAATCCCCTCCCTTGATCTGCTGGTCACGCCTCTTTTGATGTAGCCCAGGATATGGCTGGCTTTTTCGGCTGCAAGCGCACATTGTCAAGGCGTGTCAAGCTTCTCATGCACTAATACTCCCAAATCCTTCTCCCCAGGACTGCTCATCCTTCCAGCCTGCCAAGGTCCTTCTGAATGGCACCACAGCACTCTGGGGTATCAACCACTCCTCCCAGCTCTGTATCATCAGCAAACTTGCTGAAGAGGCATCTACCCCTTCATACAAGTCATTGATGAATAAGTTAAACAATACTGGATCCAGTATCAACCCTTGGGAGACACCAATACTTTCAGGCCTCCAACTAGACCCTCTGTCACTGATCATAATCCTCCAAGCCCTGACGTTCAGCCAATTCTCAATCCACCTGACCATCCACTCATGCAGCCTGCACTTCCTGAAATTATCTATGAGGATATCATGGCAGACTTCCCAGCATATTTCTCTCATTATTTCCCAGGATATTTCCTTTGTTATAAACTGATTTTAGCTTTGGGTTGTTTTCTAATAATGGGGTTGGCCCAGAAATTTACTAAATTCATCATTCAATCTTATTATGCACAATACAGTGCTAAAGAAGTTTTTTGATTCGCAGATGGCCTTGCTTCCTTTCAGCTGGTTCAGTTTTGTATATAGAGCAATAGGTACAGTATAAATTTCCTTACTTATTTTGTTAGATCTAGCAATAGACTTTGTCCATAAGCCTAGATGTATGAGAAAAATGGTCATTTTTCAAGTATTGCTGAGGGTTGTTTCAGAGTTTTTTGGGGAGAGGGGGGCAATAATAATTGTAATTTTAAAAAATAAAATAGGCATATTTTTACTCTTGTGATTTTTAGCTTTGGTTCTCCAGAACTAGAAGACGTGCCAAGTATGGTAAAGGCAAACATTTGGGTTATTGAACCATGACTGTATTCAATTTTATTTTGACAAATAATTCAAATGTTCAACCCAGAACTATTCTTATATATCATTATTCACAAAAAATGAGATTGCTGCATCATAAAAAGGCCACTTTTTGAATGACTGCTTCAGGCCACTTAAATTCTTCATCCAGTGAATCAGAAGGCATTTATGTCTTTGTGATATAATTTCCTCAGGACTTCGTTGACATTTACAAGTTGTGAATTTCTGTCAGACATACCTGAGTTGCTTCATAAAAGATAGTCCAACTTATAGTTTTTAGTTTATCCTCAATGGACATGTAAGATTTCCTTTAAATTATAATCATTGTAGCTTGAAGATTACAGTGTAAACTTACTCAAAAAAGTTAGAAAATTATATTCAGAAAATGAGTTTCTCTTTTGAAATGAAAGGCAAAGGGCAAATTGAATAGAAAAAAATGTTTAGTCTGACTGCTAAAGTCAAAATATGAAAGGAAAGCAGTGGATGGAGATAAAGATAGGAGAGGTTAACAACTCTTATTTATCATTTTTGGACCCCCTTTGAATGAATAAATTTCTGCAGAGTCATGTCCTCCCTAAAATCTGAGAATAGTATGGAAGTAAAAAATCCACTAAACTTGAAAATATTGGAACAAATATCAAGTCTCAACAGTGAAGGCCTCTGGAAGGAGCACGGTCCTGATATTCTTTAGAAAGGATGAGAAGAAGTAATCTAAGAACACTTTTTCTTGTCCCTTGTGCTTGGAGACCTTTTTTTTTTTTTTTACTATGAACCCCTCCACATCTGGCAAAGACCCTCTTTACAGGATGGGGTAAAGAATATTTTTCATTTTACTCCTTAGTCCTTAGAATTAATCTGCCATAGACTTCTGTTTCTGAAGGAATTTTATCTCTTCTTAGGATATGAACAAGAAACAAATTTAATTTCCTTTCTTTAAAGAGTAATAGATGTTCAAATGAGGCCCTTATATAATTAGCCAGTGTAGGAGTAATAGTCATGAAGAAATTGGAATCAGATCTCTTGTGAAGGTGTAGTAGTTGATATGACATCTTGCTAAACCAGACACTGAGTTTCCAAATATCTTCCTGATCTTAGTTTCTTTGTCAATGCTTAGATTTTATCTGAATTCACATATAGCTCATTGATTCACTGTTAATGTCAGTTGTAGCTTTGCTAATCCTAGATTTCCAAATTTGCAGTTCCCTCCCTTGCGGCTGCCTTTTTCCTGGTCACAGAATCTCAGATTCACTCAGAAGCTTTCAGTCCTGAAAATGAATATGGATATGTTCTGTGTCAGAAAAGGACAGTGGTAGAAAGAGGAATGACCTTTGGCCAATATAATTCTATAATCCCATTAATAAAAACCCAGAAGACAAGTAAAAGAAGAAGGGCGTGGCACTCATTTGCATGAATATGTTCTCAGCCATCTGAAAGAATTGTTTGCTTCCAGTTTTCATAGACGCATGCAAAGCTACTATACACAAACCTTGCACCACAAAAAAGCATAGAAAAATTATAAATATTCTGATCCTCCTCCATGTGCCAGGGTACCACTGAGAGAGCAGCTCCATCTAACATGAAAAAAAAATTAATAAAAGAAATGAAGTATGCATCACTGGTTCAAAACTTATCCAAAGTTCTGCAAAACAAGAAATTTTGCCCTTACTCAGACCAACAGGAAAGACAACTTCCAAAGCCAAGTCGTGAGACAACATTTGTTAGGCAAACATTGCTGAAGTATACCTTGTTTGTACATACAGACTGGAGAATGAGATGCTGGAAAGCTGTGCCACAGAAAAGGACCTGCGGTCCTGGTAGATGTCAGTTGAGTATGGGTCAGCAGTGCCCTGGCAGTCAGGAGAGCCAACCGTGTCCTGAGGGGCATCAGGCAAAGCATCACCAGCCAGTCAAGGGAGGGGATTGTCCCTCTCTGCTCTGCACTGGTGTGGCCTCACCTTGAATATTGTGTGCAGTTTTGGGCACCACAGTATAAGATATTAAGTTATCACAGAGTGTCCAAAGGAGGGCAACAAAGATGGTCAAGGGCCTGGAGGGGAAGCCATATGAAGAGTGGCTGAGATCACTTGGTTTGTTCAGCCTAGAGAAGAGGAGACTGAGGGGACACCTCTTTGCAGTCTACAACTTTCTCTTGAGGGGAAGAGGCAGGGCAGGCACTGATCTCTTCTCATTGTTAACCAGTAACAGGACCCAAGAGAATGCTCTGAAGTTGTGCCAGGAGAGGTTTAGGCTGGATTAGAAGAAGGTTCTTCACTAGTAGTTGGGCACTGGAACAGGCTCCCCAGGGAAGTGGTCACAGCACCAAGCCTGACAGTTTTCAAGAAGAATTTGGACGATATTGTCAGGTACATGGTGTGACTCTTCGGGATGTCCTGTGCAGGGTTAAGAGTTGGACTCAATAATGCTTGTGGGTCCTTTCCAACTCAGCATATTCTGTGACTATGTGATTCTGCAGATGTTTTCTGTTTAATACCGTAAAGCTGCCTTCTCATCTCTCCTTGCTGCACAGAGGTGTTCAGAAAAAAAAAGGATTTTGTATGCAAATAAACAGGATGACACTAAAACTACCTGACTCATAACACTAAATTTTTCTCTCTATAAATAGCCTAGAAAAGGCCCAGTTATTAGTTAAGTCCACAGATCAAAGGGTAAGTAACATTCCAGACACTGCCCCTGAGTACTGAAATTTTCCATGCCTAAGGGCTGATTCAAGTTCAATATTTCTGCAGAAAGTTCCACAATTTCCATTGTTTCCAAGGGAAAATACATTGCCTTTGACCAAGTTAAAAAACAAACAAACAAACAAACAAACAAAACAAACAAAAAACCAACATCCTTTTCTCTGAGCAGTCTAGAATCTCTGTTTTGGTATAGCATCTGTTGTGAATTTTGTTCAATACTGCGCTTGTTGTACATCTGAAGAGGAATTTTTGACCTGATAAAACGGGTTTGAGAATAAGGAAGGGAAAAATTATAATCCATGTAAAAGGAAACTGAGAGCCAGAGGGTTGAGGGAAATCTTGGATTTCTTAGGTTTCTAAATTGGTGCTCAAAGGTCTGATTTGCAGAGACACTAATACTTCATAGCTGCATTGAGAAAGGTTGGGATCTGGTTTTGACCATAGTGGATACTATAGAGAGCTAAGTACTCTACTTGGTGGGGGGGATGGGGACGGGGACAGGGGGAAACTAAACCACACTAAACCAAACAAAAAACCCAAACAAACAAAAACCAACCAACCAGCCAAAAACCCAAAAAAAACCTCCACCAAAACCAACCAACCAACTAAATATTTCTGAAGTCCATGGATACCTCAGCAATGACTGAAGTAGCAAAGATGATGAAAGCATTAATATTATTGTATTCACAGAAGGATTTGAGGAACTTGATTTGAAGATTTGGCTGAAGTAGGATTCCTATGGGCGAAGGGGAAAGTTCATATATATAAAACCCATAGTGCAATCCTAATTCTGTAATTTTCTAGCTTTTAAGTTCTAGGCTTCATAGCCTTGAATATATTCTCTTCTGTTGTTGGGTTTTGTCTGCAATATATATAGAAAAAGACAGAATGCACATTGTTTAACTAAAAGCAGGCTTTGTTTTCCCTCCCCTTTGTCTCTGGAGGGATGTCCCTAATGCTTATATAAAGCTAATAAAAAAAGAGAAAACTTGGATCCTTTATTATTCACAGCAGAAAACACAATCATGTATTTATATAGCACAAGATATAAATTATTTACCTGATGGACCACAGTGGTCACTGAAGAACAATGTTACCTATCTTACTAATATACTTTGAACACATACATGGGGGAAAAAAATAATAAAAAATCACACAAAATCTTAATCCAATGCATGCAATTTAACCATACTTCAAAATAAGCATATAGAAACCTTTGATTTTCCTTTAAAAACCCAAACTAATTAGGTTTTCTTAGATACAGCACAACATTCCAAATACTCACTGACACAGAGGTTTGAAATTTACTTGAAATCTTTCTAGGATATTTTTTCCCCATTAAATACCTTCAGCACAAATATTTCTATTCTAAAGGGGTGGCTTTTTTACTTTTATCATTTCCCTGATGCATAATAAGTGCACCATGTTATCAATTTCCACCAGTTCCAATATTGTCATAGGAAGAAAATGTATGATTAAATTTAACAAAGTTTTAAATCTAATTCAGATATTAACTGCTCAGTTTACTTGTGGGGGTTTTGCGATAGGAAAACTTTCTTTCCCAAAAGGGTTGTCAGGCATTGGATCAGGCTGCTCAGGGAAGTGGTTGAGTCAACATCTGTGGTGGTATTTATAAAACATGTAGTTGTTGCACTTGGGACACGGTTTAGTGGTGGACTTGGCAATGCTGGGTTAAATGTTGGACTTGATGATCTTTTCCAATCTTATGGATTAAAGATATTAAATACGCCTTGGATACCACTGGCTAAAAGTGAACAATTAATCTTACTAATTATTTATGGTTTATTGGTAACACAAAGTAGGTTTTGAAAACTTAGACTATTAAAGCAATACTTGTTAATTCAATAACTGTGTAATACTTAAAAAACCCCTGCCCATACTTGAAGAGAAATTTCTGGTTTGTGTAAATATTTTTAAGTGTATGAACAAGAAAGCAACAAAATGAGAAGGTATAGTCAATTAGGGACTGCTAGGAAAAGTTCTGGAGTCTGGTTTTCTCTTATCTGTATTGTTTTTACAGTGTTACTCCTAGAAGCTTAACAGAACTCTGAAATGTATTTTCAAATAAATAAAATTAATTATCAAGGGAGTAAGAAGTAAATATAGGTAACAGGGGCAATTATAACTTAGGAGAAACAACAAAAAAAAAAAAAAGAAGAAATTCACAGATAATGCCAAGACTCAGAGGCTGAAGTATTTGATTTCTTTTACTAAGTTTCATGTTTGTAATAAATCCTAAAAGATATTGAATTGTTGACACAAACAATTTTAAGAATTTTAAGGAATTAATAGATCTACCAAATGACTGAATTGGAAAAGGTAGGAAAATTAAAATAAAATATATAATATATATATTAGAAAAACTAGTAGTTATCATAAAATGAAGCCAGGATCAACCTTTTGTTAAAATTTTCTTGAATTACAGCAGATAAAAATGGCCTGATTCAGAGGACATGTTCAGTAAGATCTGAAAATTCAGGTACTCCCCAGATAGTCTCTCCAAAATTGTTGCAAACCAAAGTCTTCATTCACTTCTGAAAAATCTTGTTTGAAAACATTATATATTAAAAAAAACCCAACAAACAAACAAAAAGTGTGCAAGGAGAAAAATCCTGAAAATGGCAACTCCACTAAAATGAAATAACATCTAAATAAAAGATAAAGAATTTATGGCTGCTGAAACACCTTGATGTTGTTACCTGATGAGGTATGCACCCTACTGGGACTGCTTCATTCCTTCAGCTGCTACTTACTAGCTGACTTATCACAGGTAATTCAGTTCAATCCTCTCCATTTCAGCTCCACCATCAGTAAGTGAGGACTGGTACTTCACCTGTTTTATAGAGTCCTCTCACTTCTAATGGCAGAATTCTCAGCTGGTAGCTCAGCTCTGTGACAAATATGAAATTTTTGGCATACAAAAATGATTACGCTTTTAATGGAATTACAAAATATAATTAATCCTCAAGCTTGGTATTATGTGATAAAAGTAATCAAAATGTGTGACAAATTATCTGGTTTATTGTGTGTTATAACATAATTATGTATTCCTAAACTATGCTTCAAAACTCAAGGATGGTTTTCTTACCATTGAAAAGATATACCTCTAGTGGGAATTTTTGTTTGTTGTTTTGATCCAAGCCAAGAAAACATATTCTACTAGGAAAAACCATGAGGATGCCTTGAACATGTGGAAGACTTTGAATTGTGAGCAAAGATAAACTATAAATTGTGCGATGCTGTTTAAGAGTACACAAAAGTAACAATGAAACATGTTTTGATGACAGCATAGCCTAATTGGGCAAAAATTAATAATTGCTTTGGTGATTATTTGGATATGCAATCCCCTGGTTTGAATCACGTTAAGTTCTTTACGAAACATTGGTAGTGCAAAGTTAAAGAAAAATAATCTCAGGACAGTCATTAATTTATGACTCCTCTACTGAATAGTGTTTATTCTGTCATTAAGGAAAGAAATTCAGAAAGACATGCATCGCAAATACTGGCTATCCCACTTACAAAGTCTTATCCATTTTCTTCTGTACACAGTTTCTTAAAAGTTTCTTAACTTCTAGACCAAGTGACAAATGAAGCATACAATCTATATCACTAATGCATGTAACTCATGCCCATTCTAACTGGAGGTGACTAAATCCACGCAAGAAAAGAATCCATTGAGTGATACTGAATACCAGCACTCACTGTCACTCTGGAGGTCCCTAACTGTGAGTTTCTGAGGGCTAGAAGGTTCTTCTGGGGAAATGTCATTATGTTGTTCATAAACTCTTCTTTGTGTATCAGCTTTTGATATCTATTTACATATGATATTGACCACATCTCTGACATCAAAATAAATAGTTCTCATATTTGAGCAGTAGATGGTTAGACAGCTGCCTGCTTGTTTTAGAGAACGAGTGCAAGTAGCCTTAAGACATGGAGTACATTCAGAATAGTGAAATGAAGAAACTGAATTAGGCAACATGTCAAAGAACAACAGATTTATTGAGGCTCATCGAGATTAGGTAGAGGTTAAATCATCATCATCACAGCTAGGTTTCGTGAACGAAGATTTGGGAAGGGCTCTACCCACGTTTGTTCCAGGCACACTGGTGGCTGAAAAGGTCAATACGAGATAGGCGCATCCAGTTGCAAAAGGCACAGCAGAAAGACTCCTTAGCTGGTAAATTCTGCGACACAATTCTTTCTGCGTTGTCTTTTCTCCTCAAGAGTGATCCTGGGAAGGGGGCGGCCCTGCCGAGGGACCAGGGGCGTCCCTGTGCCATGTGGAGGTTTTGACGGGCGGGTAGGTTAAAGTCAAGTCCACTGATTACAGCTTACCCACTAATCCTTTCTTATTGTAGAAGGCAGTATGTCTGTTCAGGCAAAATTTAACCATCATAAATCCTTGCTAGTGTCTCACAGTCATCCTCTAGTCCTTCATATAAGGATTGTCGCCATAATCTTCCAAGAGCATGAGATAACATTGACCAGCCTTAGTTCCCTAGGTCTTCTTTCCTGGCCATCCTCAAGATGAGTGAGTTGTTTGTTTTTTCTAGTCATCAGGACCCTCTCTCGACCATCACAATATTTAAAACATTAAAAAAGAGCAGCCATGAAATGCGGGTGATAAAACACTGAAACAGGTTGCTCAGAGAGGTGACAGATGTCCCATCCCTGATAGCAACAATATCCTTCAGCTCCCTTAGATGTATTTAGCAGATGGCAGAGACCTGTGTAGGTGGAGCTTAAGTTGTCCATGATCCTTTCCCCTTCAGAATAATACAGCATGATACCATGTCCATCACATACCTGATCAAGCTGAAGTTCACACTTCAGTGTGAAAGTGAGTGTGTTTAGTTTTCAAGTTTAAAAGTTCTAAAGTTCAGAGCCTTTAGTTATGTACTCACTTTCTTCCCTTTCCTCAGGATCTAAAACTCCAGCATGTCATGGTCAGTAAAACCAGCACTGCCTCTGACCTTCTCAGTCCTTATTGTGACCTACAGCTCCATCAGAAAACATATTCTAATCAGCCCATTCAACGCCTGAGTAAAAACTAGTATACACTCCAGAAATTTAGATTTCTAGCATTCCAATATATTGCTTTCCAGAAGATGGAGTTTCTAATATCTCCTGTGAGAGCAAAGGACTGCAATCATAAAACTTTTTCCAATTGTTTAAAGAAGAGTTCATTTGCCTCCTCCTCTTGATCAGGTGGTCAATATCAGACACCCACCATAGCATCTGTTGGTCTTCCCTTTTAACATGACACAGAAGATACATGTGTCTGACCTGCTTCTTTTTGCAAGTACATGACTTTGCCCTTTGTCTTCTTTGCCTGTCATTCAAAAGAGACTCTATACACCTGTCACATCACTCCAGTTGTGTAAACTGTATGCACTTAAGCAAAGGCATGTCAAGTGGGCTTTTCCTCACCTCCTTTTCTTCAGAAGAATATAGGAAACTACCAAGTTATGCCTTTCAATGCCTAATTTCTGCCCTTTTCTTCTCACTTAAGCTTTTATGTCTGTCTTCCAGCAAAGCTAATTTAAGATCTCCTCAGTAAATTAAAAAGTCTGTTGGCAAAGTTTTTCTTTTCACATTTCATTGGTGGATTCTGCCTCTTCCCAGAAACTCACATTTTTTTGAGAGAATTCCAGTCAAGAAGCCAAACAGACTTTCTGGCAACACCAGCCAGGAAGGGCAAAGCAGATCTGTACCTGGTTTTCTATGCCCTTCACCTATCCCCAAAAATCCTCTAGTCACTCTTGAACTTGCCAAGGTCTTCATGGTAGTATTGTGGTGTTGATATGGGAAACAACCAAAAAAAAAAGGCAGCAGTCTGGGCGCCAGACTCAATGCTGAATCAGGTGTACCTTTCATCTGACCAAGTGTAATCAGTCTGTTATTCTTGCCATACAACACTGAAGAAATGTTTGTATGGATTTCCACAAGCAGGTGTTACAATGGCAGCTCCAGCTAGCAGTTGTGGAGCCACATTGACAGATGTTGGGAACAACATATCAAGCTCCATGGGGAGAGAGGTGATGTGTTCATGTGTAGGCTCTGAGAAAAGACAAGATGGCTTCAATACCTTCATTGGTAGTCCCACCAGCACGTGGCTCTAGTCTGGGGACATGGTGACAGAATAAAGAATGAATGATTGTGTTTCCTGACAAGGGCATTCTTAATTTTATATTAATGCTCCATCAACACTTTAAAATACATTATATTGTTTGTCATTCAGACAAGTATGCACTATAAGACAATGGACTACTTCCTGTCTGTCCTTACAGAAAGATTATGTTTCCCTACTCCCACTGTGCAAAAAAAGTCTTTCATTACTTGCCCTGTCCCCTCACTAATTCCTTAGGTAATTTCACATGATGCTTTTCTTTAATGTAAAAGTGATTATATCAATTTTGTGCTGATTGCATCAAATAAACAATTTTCCAGGAGTTAAATACATTTGATAAGAACAACTGCTAGCCTTCTGCCTTGATCTAGTATTTAAGGATAATCCTTTTACCTGAATCCAATGTAATGGCCGGTTCCATTATTCAAGTTAGTTTGAAATTCACATTCCTATTTTTTTCTGAATTTCCTCCAAAGAATATTCTTTATCCTGAGTAAATAGGGAATAGAATCATAGCTAACCTTTGCCTTGCAGCACTGTAACTTACTTTATTTATTTCTTTTTATCTCAGTTATACTAACACTCAGCAAAAGCTAAGCAAATCCTGATTTCTCAGTTAATGTGTTTTACTTTAAAATGGGAATTATTAATCATTTAGTTTTCAATCCCACAAGGCTGAGGATGAACATCTGCTGATAACCATCACTGAGCCACTCATCTGCTGCTGATTGTGTTGCTATCACACTCAGAGCCTGATAAACTGCAGCAGATTATTTAGATCCTAAACTCTTTGCAGTGGGGATTATGTCTGCTTTCTCCCATGCCACATCTATTACAGCAGAGAGCTGACTGGTAGCATTTAGCAAATGCTGAGAAATTAACCACTACAGAGCTTTTCAACAGCTGGCTATAAGTGATGCTGATCCATAAAGATCATCCCTGTCTGGCCACAGGAGAATAACTGGTGTTACCTGTCCCCTGGGAAGTGTGCAGTGCAAAGTGTCCTTTCCAGTACCTCCAGCAACTCCCCCATAAACTACTAACTACCCCACAAACTACTAACCATTTAGTTGTTTTCCTTCTTCTCACAAAGTTACTATCAGCTACCAACACTTGCTGTCATGAAAAGGAACAAAAACAGGTAAACAAATCCAAAACCCAGCAACCAAATCAATCTCCGTTTCTTCCCGTAGGCAGTCTTAACCTTTTCAGGCACTGGAAAACATCATCCAAATTGTATAAATTTCCTTGTCCTCTTTCCCATGCCCTGTTGTCATCTTGCTACACCTCAACCCCTTCTGTCACCACTCATTTCACCCACAACACATTTGCCTGGAAACCTGGGATGTGGGATTTAGCCTGCCTATACACATGCAGCAGGACAAGCTGGGAGCTCCCAAGATTATGCTCAGCAGTTTATAGCCCCACTGTCCTAATTCAAAAGGTTATCTCGAGGGAAACAGCTCTGTGCCAATATGACCATAAAGCAAAGGCAGATTGAGTCTGCCTGTTCCCATCTGTGCACATATGTCCTGAGAGAGTCCTTGCCTGCGTCAACCTCTCTTCTGGGAAAAACAGTAACAAGGCTGTGCAAGATCCCAGATTTTTATCCATGGAAAGGCTCATGACAGTAAAAGCTGTATCCATTCATGCTATTAATGAAACAAAGGTAATTCAATATTTCCAAGAAAAAAAAAGAAAAAAGTGCCAGTAAAAATTTGATTAATCACTCAGAAGCCTGATTTTCAATTTAACTTCTGTGCTTAAAGCATAACATTTTTAACACAAGAGAACACCTCCAAACAAAATTAATTCTGGAAAAAACTCAAACAAACAAACAAACAAAAATCAACAAAAACTCAAAAAAAAATTTAATTTTTTCCATTTGGAGAACATTTTCTGGTTTTTAATCTCTGAATTTTACCTGGATGGACAAGTTACTGGGAAAATATTTGGTTTTGATCAAAAGGTAATTTTCTGATGAAATAAATATTCTGTTGGAAATTCTCTACTGAAATCCTTAAAATGGCTGCCCCATTCATCAGCTGTATTCACCAGATCATGCCAGACATACTGGGTTTGATCTCTGTTAGTGTAAGTTGATTCAGTTCTAATGGCTTCTGATGCGTTTGTGATGCTTTCTGTACAGCCTACTTCTGAGCTTGCACACTGAATTTCATCCTGTGATTAACAGAGCTCTACTACCACAGGGAATAAAAACTCATCCTCAATGTTTACTATAGGCAATGAAAAGAAAAGCAAATTTCCATTAGACGATTTTGTCTGGGCTTAATCACCCTGTAAAGGAGCTAGTACCCTCCTCTGAATGTAGACAGAAGATGGGGTGACCCTGCTTGGACAGGTAAAAGACTGAAGCTGCTTACAGTCCTCTTTGTACATGGTGAATAAATATCTCCATGCCAGCCTCTGGAGACCTTTGTTTTTCAGCCTTTGCAGCATCAAGTATGACGGTGACAAAAAAGAAGACAAAGAAAAATTATGAGGCTGAGTAATACTTCCCTAGGACAGAGCTATCTCTTATGAACAGGTGCATTTTTAACAAGAGGATGGGGAATAGAATTCTATTAGGCAGAGTTTCTGTGGCATTTGTGCTGTAAGTTATGTTACATAGCCATGGCTTTGCAAGTCCTTTTTTCATCCACAGTGTGGATTTGACTGTACTTGGCTTTTCTTATTAGGCAAATTCTATGGTTTTGAAATTTATTTATTAAAAGTCCGAAGTAGGAGGTCGGTACGTGCATATACAAATGGAAAGATAAAGGATCTTCCCCAAAGAGGTTTTTAGGCCTATTCTGAACAGGCATAGTTCAATTCATCCTGTATCCAAAGTCTGCTTCAAAGCATTCCATCAATTTAAATCCCCTAGGTGTGGAATTAATAAGGATTAGATAAATTTAATAAACTATATAATCTTCAGAAAGTGATAACATTGTTTAGCTTTCTCTCTTTATAGCAATAATCTCTTTATCCATATTAATAGAAAATGCCAAAGTTTCTATTACCATATATCTCAGTCTGAAGCCATTACAAAGGCAAAAAATCCCCTGAAAAGAATAACAGAGAAAGGACTTTATGACTAGACCAGTGGGTTACAATTCACTCTAAGTAAAATCTACACCATTTATATACCAAAGTTTTTCAAGCAGTGTTTAAATATTACATAGACTTGTGCTAACTTTCTGCATGGGGAGAAAGGGAAAAATTCACTCTCACGGAATATTTGAGGACAGTGACATAGGAACCCTGAGGATTAAGAACCTTCATAGTTTTCCAAAGATATCATATCTTTATTAGTTTTCACTTCAGCCCCAGGGAAGCATTTGACAATATTCCCAATCAGCAAAGTCCAAAATTAACTTGCTTCAATCGACAGAACTACAAAAAACTTAAAAAGTTCATTAAGAACACAACTAAAGACCTCATCTGAAGAGATTCTCAAGAACTGGAACAGAAAGTTAATTCTGTTGAAGTCTGAAGAAAGCTAGCTACTGAACCTAAAATACATGGGGGGGGGTGTCCAAGAACATTGTTTATTTAATCAAGACAAACAAAAGCATCTATGTGTACATAATGTTATGCATAATTGTTATTAATACAGTCAGCATTCACCAAAAATATTGGCCTAGTTATGAACCTTCCTATTTTCTTCCATTTCACCATTAACTCAAATCTCCCATCAAATAATTAATTACCATGAAAAGAGTGAGGATAATTAGGATGATCATCTAGAGGTCAAGCAATTCAATGAGATTTATTAAAGGCTAAGAGCAGAGTTCTAATCAAAGGATTGTAATTTCAAATCAAACATTTAGAAGATAATTTTCTTGACTTGAATTTGCAAACATTTAGGTAACTATGTTAATAAACTTTACTTATGCAAATAACACCATTGAGCGCAATAAAACTAGTCAGAGGTGAAATGATAACAGTTGTAAGTGTAGGGAAGGTGCAGAAATTGAGCAGCAGAGATTTAAACCACAAGGGAGTTCCTTGAGATCTGCCAAAGTCATTGGAGGGCAGTGGAACAGTGGTATATATGTGTCTAATGAGGCACTGAGTGCAAATGCATATGTGTGTAATCCTATAGTGTCAGCTACTCAGATGCTGTCTCTAGGTTTCCTATTCTTCTGTTTACATGGAAAACAAAACTTTTTGCAGGGGCAAACTTGTCCTCTCCTTCTACCTCTTCCACATGCAACCTACACATTTCAAAATAACTGCAAACACCTTTTCCTCTGTTGTTGTTTTAAGGATCATCAGTGGAAGCTAAAGTAGATGTCAAGAAACATGCCATTTCAAGGGCAGGGGCCACACACACTTCAGTTTGTTGTCTTCTTTTGTAATGCTGTTTTGTAAACCAAACTTGGGCAACAGCGTGACCAACAGGAATTCTGCAGTCAGGTAAAGTCCCTTTGCTCATACAGGTAGAACAAGTTGTCACTCTTCCCTTCTAAGCTACATTACCACTGTGCTGCAATCAGGAAAAGAAACCTAGTGTAGACAGTAAGGTGAAGAAAAGCATTAAATAAGAAAGAAGATTCCATTTTATACTTGCTTCTTTCCAAACTGTGGTGGCCTCTTATCTGTCTGTGTTTCACTTAGCAAAATACGCAGAATTCTTTGTTTTCCTTTATTAATCACTGCAGAAAAGTGTTAACACAGCTCATATCCATGTTTTCTTTCCTGATTCGAACATCTATGGTTGAAAGCTCCACCTTCTGGCCAGCGAATCTGGGCAGCAAGCAGCTGCAGTTTTTATAGCTATACACCGAAACTCTTCATGCAGCTTTACCTAATGTATACTACAGAAAGTCACACATTTCTGTTAATGCATGCTCAATGCATGCTCTTGTGATATAGAAATTATTATGAAATAGGTTAGTCCAAAAAGATAAAGATCTGGTTTTTTGTTATGCCACTGTAATAGTAAATTTATATTTTAAAGACATGAGAAATCCGGAGTGAAACCTCTCACTGAAATACCTTGCAAAACAACCATCTTTCCAGTTTGCTTCTAGATATTTGACCGAAATGGTCCTTCCCACAGTGCAGGAATGTGTCTACTTATCTTTATGTAGATATAATAGAAATTATTAAGATTATTTTCATGTCTAGAGCACACATATGTGAATGAAACTGGTAGCAGATGTTACATTTGCAGCGTCTGCATTTACAGTAACTGTGTATTCTGCCACATTCCCTATAGCTTTTATACAATCTGAAAAAAGAGATGAACAATTTAAGACCTGTCACAGTATTATTATGAAAGGTAAAATAAGGAGTTATTTAGCAGAAACACATGGTGGAGATTAAGGAAATCATTCTGCACCACTCTATGACTCATTCAGCTTCTTCCAATTCTTCTCCTGTTATTGTGGTTTTTGTGTTTGATCTTTCTGTGGACCCAATCAAATTCTCTCACATTTTTGCTAAAAGATGGATCACACCTCTTCATTCATTTCCTAAGGACAAAAAAAAAAGGCAAAACCAAACAACTTCTAACTTCAACTTAACAAGTATATCCTTTTAATTTCTTATTTATGCAGATATTAGGAACATACTTTTTTAATAGTATTATATTGATTAGCTGAAAAAAGCTGATTATCTATTCCCTCAAAGATCACTATCCTTATTTATCTCATATCTGTCTCACAAAAATTAATAATATATACATATATAGAGAGACATCCTAGGTTTCCAAGATGTTTTGTAATCGTTCTATAAAGAATAGTATTACTGTGTCAAGAAGCCTGCATGTCAGACACTTGGATCAATACTCTGGCCATTGGACTCCACATCAAAAATTCTCAGTGGCTTTAATTGGGTCAGACTTCTATCCGCGTGTTTCAAAGTGCACAAGCTGACATTGCATGCAGAATTACAACAGAAACTGGAGGGTTTTTTTTATTTTTGTAGGCTGTAAGGATTTGGGGAGTTTCGTGCAGCACTTCCCACTTTATACTCCAACCTGCTCATTTTCTAAAGGCGAGAATAGAATGATAAAAATCCAACCAGCAATGGGAGAGCATTAACAAGGAAATAAACAGGAGGTGCACCCTGAGAAATAATTCTTTGCAGCCACCTCTGTTAAATCAAGGCAGGACTTTCAGGGAGTTGTATAGTTACACCTCCCTGCCATTAAGCACCTCAGGGCTTGTTAATATTTTCTTGTTTGCAGCCCCATTGTCCATTTTATGTCCACCTGGTGATATTTAAAGTAACACTACATTATTTCCACAACAGACAAAGACCAATAAATGAGAAGTACATATTATCTGACAGACCTAAGGGGTAATGCAGGTGAGTATGCTAAATACTGAAGGGTGAAGGCCATTCTGCTTAATTAAAGAGGACCAGAAGAGGACTGGTATAGTGAGGGAGACCCGGATCAGGATGAATTGTAATTCACTGGAAATGTTTGATGCTCCCCCTCGGATATATCTCATTTGTGTCAGGAGAGGAGGATGAGGGCTCCAGCCTGGTGGTACAAGCTCTGAGTGACCCAGGCACAGCTCACCATTACAAGAGGTTACAACTCCAGACCTATAACTGTTCAATTATGTAGCTCAGACTCAGACATGCATTTCCTTCAAATTCGCTCCTCCAAGCTCAACAATGTACTGACAAGTGTATACATTGGATGGTCCGTAATTTCTTCCACTTTCCCCACAATTTAATATCCCCTTTGCTTTCTGAAGTACTGCACTTCTCTGCTATAATGCCAATGTTAAAGTATTGAAAATGCTAAACAAAAGCAGCTCATTCAGTCAGTGATATCTATCCCAGTGATTTCTTATGAGAAACAGGAAGTACTCATCTAAGAGAAATACCGAGCTTTCCTATAAAAGTATGTTATAGAACTGGACCCTAGAGAATTATTGTGCAATATATCTTCTCTAAAGGGGTGATTAATTCATAGTAATTTACCTTGAGTTCTTTGAGAATATCTTTCACAATGGTGTGATAAAAGCTTGACTTTATGTTATTTTTTGGCTGATTTTTTTTTCACTTGGTGCCTGGTTTTGGTTTATGTTATAATTTTTGTCCTTTTGTTACTAAGACAAAGAAATCTGTATCTGTGATGAGGTGTTTGACTATGTGTTTTGTTCTTCCAGAACTTAATGTGAGATACATGCTTGGCACAACACTGCCAAACTCTGTGCCTGTGTCTACTCCTTTCCAGGCACCAGCAAAACTCACTTTTGCTTCCTCCAGCAAAGCAATTTTTATAAGTCAAATGATTTCTAATTTTCACAAAAGGAATTTATAAAACCCAGCACAGCTCAGTTTTTGCTACAGCTGCCTCCTCCTTATTTATTTATATGGCAATACAGTACAGCAGAGCAGGAATGGGAAAGCTGTGCTGACAGAAAATGAAGATAGCATAAACAATACAAATTACAGCAGTAAAAGCAAAGTCGGATATAAACCACTACAAGTGGAATCAAGAAGGGAGAAAACTATATGAAATATCAGGTTGTTGAGAGCAAGTTAAGCAGCACAGTTGGAGCTGGGAAGTGGAAGCTACGGACATAACTGAGAGTCTGTTGCCTTTTCCTACTTTGTTACCCGCCTTTAATGTTTAGATTATGGTTTCTTTGGGATCAGAAAAGCATTTAGTTATTCATTTAAGCTGCATTTAACCCATCAAGGCCCTGACTTCACAGGATTATTCTAAGCACTGCACCAACAAAATGAACAACTAAATTAAACACAAACAAACAGAAACCCTCAAAAAATAATTCACACCCCTGTTCATTGCTCTTCCTCAGAAAATGAGAGATCAAATATTTGCGAGTGACACATCTGACTGGATAGCACTTACACATGGTAGGAAACACCAAAAAACAAACACAGCATTTCTTTTCTATTTCTTCCTTTTTTTCTTTTTTTAACAGTATGGTCAAGTTCTCTTTGCTTAAAACTAAATATGTTTTAGTCATTTAAAGTATCAGATATTCTGATTCTTTAGGCAATAGACAAGCTTTCCCAAAAATGAATATTTTGAATGTCCTGTAATGCACTTGAGTAACCTCATCTGCAGATGTGCTGAGAAATTGTCCCCTTTCTGTGTGTCCACCCAATGTATCACTTTAGAATTGCTGCAACCAGAGACTCAGCTGCTTGATGAAATTCTTGACCAAGGAGCATATGAAATCATTACTGCAATAGTAAACAGAAATGGACATTCAGTTACTCCGTGTTTTCAAAGACATTCACACATCTTTACTGCCCAGAAGATGCTCTTCCAAACTGAGGTGGCTTTTAACAGAGGTCACCTTGAGATGTGGCAACTCTGGAAATTAAGATAAAAGCCAAGAGTATTTTCACTTTGATGGGAAAATGGGTTTCAAATACACACTAAAAGCAAGGTCAGACCACAGCCATTTACCTGTCACATACTCATCTCTAGACAGTATGAATAAGCATCTCAAGTGTCTTGCTCAGTCTAACAGTTCTTCATGTGTTAAAGGTCAGGATACAAAGACACTTACCCAGTACCTTTTGCAGTCACTAAGTTTTAGTCAAAGCAACAAAGAACAAAACTCTTGGAGCTCAATGTGTTTTGTCATTTTTTATCATATCTAACTGGAAGCAATCCCAGCTGTATTCCTCCTTCTCACCTGATACCAGCTGATACCAACTCTTTCACATTAGTGGAGCACTCGCTATTTACAGATGTATTCCTCCTTAAAGAAATATCAGAGGATGAGATCCTAATGCTTGTGATCATAGCTAATAGACTTAATTAACTGATCATGCTCTCCAGATTACTTTGCATTAATAACTATAATGGATTGTGTCCAATCCCTGAGCAAACACTCTTTAACTTAAAGAAAAAGAGAAGAAGTCAGAATCCCAGCTCTTATAAATACTAGTCTTTTGGAAAAAACACACTAGGATAAGGGGCTACTGTTTTAGAATAACTCTTTAGTACAACTGTCATAGCAAATAAAGCCACTGCATATTGAACAAAATAATATTGTTTACTATCAACATGCTTATTACTGATATCTTAAATCATCAGAACAATTATTTTGATGTAATCTCTCTCTAATTTGGGACTGAATCTCTGTCAGAAAGGGAAAAACAATTATTTTTTCTCTGCTTTAGCTCCACAGCCAGGAGTTGTTCAAGCATTAGAAATGCCTTTGACAGGGGACTAGTAGCGTCAGTTCATATTTGTGTCTCAAAACTTTAGGGAAATGGCTACTTAGCCAAACAGGTGTTGAGAGGGAACAGAGAGGATGAGTTCAGAGAAGGAAAGAAAAAAAGAAAAAGCAGATGATGACCAAGAGAAATCAGGACCAGTTTTGTGTGTATATCTGTCAAGAATTAAAAACAAAACCAAACATAAAACACTGAAGAAACAGACCAATATAAAAAGCCCTTCCTCTTTACTAGGACCAGGAACTGTAAAGCTTTAGCATACAGTACTGTAACAACCAACCATGTCCTGGGTCATCAGGCAAAGCATCGCCAGCCAGTTGAGGGAGGTGATTGTCTCACTCTCCTCTGCGCTGGGGCAGCTTCACCTTGAATATTGTGTGCAGTTTTGGTCACCACAGTATAAGAAAGATACTAAGCTATTAGAGAGCATCCAAAGGAGGGCAACAAAGATGGTGAAGGGCCTTGAGAGGAAGCTTTATCAGGAGCAGCTGAGGTCACTCGCTCTGTTCGGCCTGGAGAAGAGGAGACTGAGGGGGAACCTCTTTGCAATCTACAACTTCCTTGTGAGGGGAAGAGGAGGGTCAGGCACTAATCTCCTCTCTGTGGTGACCAGTGACAGGACCCGAGGGAATGGCCTGAAGTTGTGTCAGGGGAGATATTAGGTTGGATATCCCACCAGAGGGTGGGTGGGCACTGGAACAGGCTCCCCAGGGAAGTGGTCACAGTACCAAGCCTGACAGAGTTCGAGAAGCATTTGGATGATACCTTCAGGCACATGGTGTGACTCTTGAGGATGGTTCTGTGCAGGCTAAGAGTTAGACTCAATGATCCTTGTGGGTCCCTTCCAACTCAGTATGTTCTGTGATTCTGTGATTTGGTGATTCTGTCAACCATACTTCCTCACTACTTATTTGCTCCCACTCTGAGCTAATCAGACATCAATCAGAGCTCAGTTATACAAAAAGTCAAGGGAGGTAAAACAAGAGGAGCTTATGTGTTCAAAAGAAATGAAGGAAACAATAGTTTGTACCTACTTTTTTCATTTATTTTCCTTGGCTTAACTTAGGCTTCTTATTACTGGTAATTAAATTTGGCTCTCCTGAGTATATTGAAAGACAGAGGAGAGGCTATGCCTGTAGCACTCAGGCAGTAGCTACCTGCACTGCAGGAACAGAGGACCCTGTGTGAGCTTACTCTCTCTTTCACAGAATCACAGAATGGTTTGGATTGGAGGGATCTTCAAAGATCATCTACGTACAACGCATGGCCAGAGACACATTTCACTAGACTTGGTTGCTCAGAGCCCCATCCAACTTGGCCTTTACCAGTTGCAGGGATGGGGCATCTGCAACTTCTCTAGAAAACCTGTTCCAGTGTCTCACCACTCTCATCGTAAGTCATTAGAGAGACGACTTTTAATGAGAAGAATATATTTCTCTGTCAATACCTTAAAAAAAGTATTTAACATAAGTATTCAGATCACAAAATAGTGAAAAGGTTGATTGTTCTTTCATTCAGGTCTTAACACTGAGTAGATGACTATCAAGATGCTGAATACCTTTCACTCTGAATGACATCAATGTAAATCTGATAAGTAAAATTCCAATAGTACATAGACAAACAAGAACAAGTGAGTCTAAGTGTGTTAAAATCTTCATCTACTGCTTCGATAATCTACCTGGTAGCAAATAAATAATTCCAGATTTGTGGTGTTATAAGTAAAAATATACATGTTGGCACATCAGCTACAAATGAAAAGCAGCAACCAATCTTTTATAAAGAAAGAAGTATTATTTTGTCAAATCAAGCAAGATCTCATTAATAAAATAAGGATTGTGCTCAAAAGACTCTTTGTCATTAAACTGTAAGCCAGTGAGAGAGATCACACTGAGGAAAGCACTGATAAAAATAACTTTAGAAGATGAGTCTTTGCTGCCAGTCGAATCATGCATCAATTATACATTACATGTGAAAGACCTTGCTGGCTGCAACCTCCTCTTGTATTAGCCAAATCTTTCAACCAGGCAACGGGAGAATCCTTTAATTAAAGAATAATCTGGATCACACTGAGTCTTTTATTACCTCACAGTGAAGGTGGTGCCTCAGTACTGCTAAGATAAAAGGGATACAAAAGCAGGTCAACCTCCTTGTATGGAATTCCTTCATGCAATCTGATGGTCTGTCTTATGTATCAGTATGTTCTATTCCCTTTCAGATAAGATGCTGTAAAAGGGCTGTGCCTCCATAGACACAGCATAATACAAGCAACCAAAAAACCTAAGCCACTTTCCGAAAAATAGAGTACCACTTCGGGGAGTTGCAGGGCAGCATAGGCAAAAACCCATCACAGTCTATGTGGCAGAAAATAGAAAAAAATTTAGAGCATTAAAACAGATAAATTGCATACAGCATCTCTGCTGTAGATGAGGCAATATGTTGGCAGAAAGAAAAAAAAGAATAGTTCCAAAAGAGAGAACTTACATCAATGGCTGTACTCATAACACATCAATTAATCTATCCATCAATATTTTATGGGTAGAACTGTCTTATTACTCAGTCAGGCTTTTTTCTTGATCTGCCTTTAGCTTATAAGAAATACCAGTTCACTTTTGCATTCCCACTACAGTGTTTCTACTTGTATTTAAAACAGACTGTGCCAGGTCAGGTCACTTCTAATAAATTAATTAGAGCAGAGGACTGAGATGTAGTTTCCCACATTCTAACAGGATGTCACATTTGGAGGGTTGCAGAATCAGTAACTTGTCATCTTTCCCCCTGGGTCAAGAAATATGCAATTTCTTCTTTACAAAACAGTACTGCTCCCAGATAGACTCTCAGGCTTCTCTTTCAGGATATGGCAGTCAAATTCATAGCCTGAATTTGATCTCCAGGGAATACAACAAAAGCCTCCCTCTACCTGAAAGACCTCAGGAGCATTCAGTAAGACTCAGTTCAAGAAGCTCAGCCTGAATGCTGTCACGACGTTTGTGTGTGGTACACACGGGTTTGTCGATGTGCACTGGTTCTATGAATTCCTTACATACTAAAGGAAGATCCAGACTACAATTTAGTTGCTTGCACTTAAGTGTCTAATTTCACTTCAGAGACATGAAGGCATCCCACCCGGCCTCCAGACACAAACAGAAATTTTGGAGACCTCCAAAAGTCCTGTTTCACATATGCCAACTGTCAGGAACTCAACTTTTTTAATCGCCATTAAACATTGCTACTGTAACAAGCTGTCCAAAGAAGCCACTGCCAGGAGATTGAAGGTAAGGCTGAGGGGAGGAGGTCATAGCCCACAAACTGATAGATTTGTGAGTCCCTAGGGAAGAAGTCTTGGGGGCTGTGATGCTTGTTTAGAAGTGTGATGTTTACCTGAAGGAGACTAGTGGCACTCTCTGGGTGTGTGATGTTTATCTCCTATGAGCCAGCTGTGTCAAAAGGGGCCCTGTATGCACACACCCATCACTCCCCTCTGGAAGGCCTCTTAGCAGGGGTGTCTTCAAAGCACCCCCTCCCCAAGCCTAAATGACTTTGCAAAAAAACAGCAGCTCCAGCCTCTGCAAAAACATCATGGCTCTGCAAAAACAGCCCCTCCCCACACACGTGGGAAGGCACCAGGAGAGTTTCTCAGGGTATTTAAACCCATCAAAGTTTGTTTTGAGGGCTTCTCTCCCCCACCACTCCCACATTGACCTAGACACCAGGGACAACAACCACCAAGTTCACCAGAGACCTTTTTGTGGTGACTATAACCTTTATTCTTTTCTCTCTTTCTTTGTCTCTTTTCTTTGGGTGCTCTTTCTCTTTCTTTCTCTGTTTTCCCTTACACATTTTCCTTGGTGATAACTTTATGTTTTTACATTCCTATATTACAACTAAAATGGCTGTTTTCCTTTGCAATACCTTTATGCTTTATATTACCATGCTGCTATAGATGGTGCATACCTACATGCCTGTTTTCATTTGCAACAAAATTGTTCTAAAATAAATCATACATATATATATCTATCTGCAAATACTGATCATCTACTATTGTTTTACTTTAATTCACTCCAAGGGATTTATTAATAAAACAAAAGTTACTCCTCCCTGGAAGGGCAGGTCATAACACCAGCTTCAGGGGCTCCAGAAACCTTTGGGAATCCTGCCTGGTTCTGAGTGACTGTGTCTCTCATCATCCCAGTTAATGGAACAAAGAAAATTATTTACAAGTCTGTAAATCACAGAATCATAGAATGGTTAGATTGGAAGGGACCTTAAAAGATCATCTAGGTCCAACCCCCCTGCCATGGGCAGGGATGTCACTCACTAGATCAGGTTGCTCAGGGCCCCATCCCATCTGGGCTTGAACACTTTCAGGGCTGGCACATCCACAATTCTCTGGGAAACTAATCTGCAACTGTAAATCTGCTGTATCTACTGCAGTATTAGTCTAACAACAATGTGGACTCTACTGGCTATAGAGCAAGTGGCTCAACAGTGACTGTATGAGAAGTTTTGACACTTTCATATTAAACCCCTAATACGGAGGAACTGAATACTGAGAGCAGTATTTCATCAGTGCACATTCTCTGAAGTAGGTATTTTTCCTTTCTGGTGAACTGGTGTTTTGCTTCTCCAGTATTACCCAGTCTTCAATCACAAGTCAGCAAGCTGTCAGAACCTACAGTGCAATTCTGCTTTGGACCTTCACAGGACTCTCCTGGAAGTCTCTAAATAGCATGTTACACACAGGCTTCCAGCCTGAAAATATTTGTTCCATACCTCTGACTCATAGTCAGAAAAAGATAGAGATTCCTAACACTGAACTAAGATGCTACATCTTCATTTGTCTGCCAGGAATAATACCAAGATAAGCTCAAAGCCTAACATCAAGATCAGTATAAAAGTTTGAGGAGTAGAGGCACACAGTTTATACCAAAGCAGAGGAGTGCCACTCATATAGAAACACTTCCTGTGCCAAGACTTCTTGTCTGTGTCAGTCCAGCTTCTGATTCAAAGGCTGCCTATATATTCTTATTAACACTTCAAGGTAGTGAGACCAACCCTTATTCTGTTAGCCCAAACAATCTGGGATAAGTTGGAACACTTTTGTTGACATTGGGTTAATGTCCTGAAATCAATTTAATGACACAAAGAGTAAACTACTCTACCTTACAAGTAGGGGAACAAAATTGTAACCTTCAAGATCTTGAGGAATATGATCATAGTGTTGCTGAATTATAAATCATGCCTGCAGAAAAAAAGGGGGGGACACACACCTACTTTTTTCTTTTTTTTCAGCAAAGAATTAATAACAAAACATTGCAAGTCTGTAATAAAATCCAGAAAACTGTTCCATTAAGATTGCAGGCTTCTCAAATGATCTTTGGTCTGCTAATGATTTAAATGCATTTTAAAATAAGGATTGCAATCCTAAATTGATACTGTAACAAAGTGTTGTATGGAACCGTCACAATAAGCATGATAATAAAATCATTAAACATCAGATGCTAAGGGTGTTAATTTGCAATTTTGTTATCTGCTTAAGGTGGGAAAGAAGAAAATATGAATAGACAAAGCAGGACATTTTAGGAACCATTGACAATCACATCATTCTGTCATTGAGTTGTATCTTATTTAATTTTATATTGTGTTTTTTTGGTGCACTTGCTACCTGCTAAACTTCAGCTCTTTATTTAAAAACTTAACCCTTCTCTTCCACTTTATTCATATGAAAGACAATGAATTAAGTAGTCATGTGTTATTCAGTCGGGGAAATGTGTGAATTCAGAGACTTGAAGTCCCTGTTCTACCTCTGTTGATGTTAGCTTTTAAAATGATTTAAAGTTGAATCGCTGTTGAATTCAGCATATGAAGCAAAATTCTTATCAAAAGAAAGCAACCATGTCACAGAATGACCAGAGTAGTGAGTGAGTTTCATTAACTACAATGCATGTTACATTGGTCACACAAGTTTACATCAATCATAAAAGATTGTAAAGCTCAGGACTAGCCAGGAATGTGGTTGCAACAAGTTCTTACAGATATAACAGGACACATCTACAACCAGTTTGCCACTGATCAAACCAATGAATTATTTACAGTTTTACCAACCAAGGTTGTTCCTAAATGTCTCTGTAAAGAAGAAAGAAAATATCTTTCCCATGTTCAGAAATGCTTCCATGCTGGAAAGTAAGCATGAAATCATCTCATCACAGCATTAAATTTCCATCTGCTGCTACTCTGACTCCATCTTACTAGAGACTCAGTATCTTCATTGAGACAGAAGGGATAATCTATTTCTGACAGATTACAGAAGAATTTTAACATAATTACATCTAATTTGAAAAATCTCAATTCTGAGGAATTGCAATGTCACTAATTGTTAGACCTTCTTTCAACAACTAAAGCTAACATCTTCTAAAGCATTTTGTAGCACTTCCCAAGTCCAGATTTTGTTATCTGCCAACACGATAGTGATCCAGTTTGAGGGACTCCCTAGATTTCTCGGTGTGAAACAATCCCAAGCTCAATTTTTCATGTAGTTGTTGAAGTATCTCAGTTCACTCCATTCCTGCCTTTCCTGTTAAACCCAATCAGGAAAAGAAGCTCAGAGAATACAGGCTGTACAACTGATGTTATGGATAGGAGCAATAATACAAAGAGGAGGATTTAACTTCTTTTTCTTGATGCTGTGCTGTATTCTAAATAGACTAATATTCAGATGGATATGATATGTCTTTCCTTCCAGAAGAGCATCTGCTCTGCTGCTTCTCACCTTATTCCTCTTTGAAATGGAAGAACTTGTACTCCTCTCAGCTGCATCTTGCTAGCATGATTTATACCTGTGAGGGCACTCTTTGCATTTTCTTTGACTCCACCACATTCAGACAGATAGCTAGTTTTCTTTCTCAGTGGAATAGAAAACCTCAGGCAGAATTTGCTTCACCCAGTACGACCCCGAAAAATTATTCAGCTGACTTTCCTCTTGTTGTTCCTCTTCCTTACTATCATGTTTTCTCCCTTTTTTCTTCATAAACTTCTCTTTTGCTCTATTCCCCCCTTTTTTTTTTTATTTTTTGTCTTAACATATTACTGCTGTTGCATTTAAAAAAAAACAGTAGCATTGAAATAACCTCCTTTTTTTCCTAAATTGTTTTTCTGTCATTTTTATTTACACAGTTGGTGGAAGACTGCAATGTGGACTAATCATTAGGACAAAAGGTGTAAGTATGACAACTTGTTCCTGCTGTTTATGACATAGAGTAGATTTTGCCAGATTAGGCTGATTGTGTCTAAAACATTTGACCAATTTTATAAAAAGGAGGATCTTCTTAATTCAACCTCACTCACAGATGTTTCTAGTTTCAAATACATGTCAGAAAGACAAAATGTAGTATAAAAAAAATTCTGTCATCATTACATACAGTATTTTCTTTCAGAACTGATTCAGAATCTGATTAGCAAATTGAGGGACAGGTAATCTAAAAAGTGTAAAGAAAGAATGACACTTGCTTTGTTTTACAGTACACACAGAACTTTCTGCTATACAAAATTAGAGAATCATTAAGGTTGGAAAAGACTTCTAAGATTATCAAGTTCAACCTTCAACCAAATACTACCATGTCAACTAAACCATATAGCAAAGTGCCACATCTACTCATTTTTTGAACACATCTAGGAATGGTGACTCAACCACATCCTTGGATGACCCCTTCCAATTCTTAATCACTCTTTCAGTGAAGAAATTTTTCCTAGTATCTAAACTAAACCTCCCCTGTACAATTTGAGGCCATTTCCACTTGTCCTATCACACATTTCTGCATTAAATGGAGTATGGAAATGAGAGCTCTGATCCACATTCCTCACCTTTTATGCTTATTCCAGGTGGTGTAAGGCATAACAAGGTATGTACAAGGCATGTACAAAGCAATGTAAGATATATGCAAGACGTATCTACAAGGGGCAGACTGGAGCCAAAGAAAAGAAAATTAGGAAAATAATGTATGCCAAAAAAAGTCTTGCTGAAGTCTGTGATCATTCAAAGGGAATGGTGAGGCACAGCTCCTAACTTTCCCATCAAATTCTATAATATGTACACCTAAAGCAGCTTGAAAAAGTAAGGGGTCTTCCAGTTCAGCTGAAGTCTTGCTGCCAGCAGTCAATTAGAACACTAGTGAAAGAGATGAAAGCAGAAACAGAAACTCCAGGAGGGTTGCTGTGTCTTACATGGGGTTATTGAGGCAGCCCACCACTGTGGAGAAACCCAGTCAAGCTGGTGGATGTGGAAGGAACAGACATGTATGAGCACCAGCTGAGACTGAACAATCTCTTATTTCATGCTTTCTGAGTCAATGTCCCAGCCCTTTGGAAACCTGTCTATAGACAGGCTTTCCTAAAAGGTACTTCAGAAAAAGAGTCTAAAAAGATTCCTCTGAATCACCCTCAAGGAATTCCATTTTTTCCCTTTGAATAAAGCCAAAACTTAGGGATGCTAGCTACTAAGTTAGGTATCTGAATTTCTATACTGTTGCTATCCCTATTATTCTCCGTGCTCTTAGTTTTGAATCTATAAAATGAGAATAGGCACTCTACATGGATGTCAAAGGAATGTTGTAACGATAAATGTGGTAGAATGATTGCAGGGTTATAGTTAGACATTGGAAAAAATTATTATTGTGTTTGTAGATAAATTACCCTGTAATGTCATTACTGTTCCCTCAAATTTATCATTTTTATTCATAGATAATAACATGATCTGCCCTCGGCATGTATTAGGAAACAGTTCTGCAAGCACTTTACTATGACATATCAAAAAATAGATTTTTCTTGAAGAGTTTTCAACCTAAGATATGATAGTGAGAAACAAAGCATGACAGGATTAAGTTCCAGCTTGGAAAAACAAAGGGCAAAGCATCTTGCCATCATCTAATATGAAGATATGTCCCTGCCTCTCAATAAAACACATAGCAAAAAAAACCCCCAATAAATAAAATACTTCCCTCTGTATTAAATTCATTGAACTAATCACATATTTTCTCAATCTTGTTGGGACGCAACAACCTGATTTTATAAGATTCTGAGGGACAATAAACAGGCAAACAAACTGCACTGGGAACAACATGCACACAAAATGCAACACCTGATAAAGCAAGTCAAACAAGCTGTAATGGAAAATGGCAAACTAAACTGGGAAGGTCAGATGCAGTGATAAACCTTGCTCTCAATGCTCCACAAAACCACACTTTCCTTTTGGAGTCTTCTGAGTTACATCCAAGAGCAGATAGAATGTTCAAGTGCAGGATTATGGGCTCATCCAACGGAATGATCCAAACCTTAAGCAGTCCATGGAAAACTCCCTGCTGACTTTAAAACCTTTTGAATCAGATGTTTGAGGTTGGTTTCGTCTCACCTAACTTTATCCATCAAAAACTTATACATGTAGTCTAAGATAGTTATCATCATAATTTAAATTTTAAATGAAGAAAGAATGACACTTCTGGAAAGTAATGCATCTATCACAAATACGTATTTTTTTTGGTCAGGAAATTCATCTGTGAATAGGAGCTTAAAACACTGTTTAGATGTACTGAAATATATAGCAAAAATCTCTTCCTCATTTCAAAGAGTCATGAAAGACAGCATAAGGTTATGACTCTACAAAGGTAAAAAATTTAAATTTAAGCTTAACTTAACTACATTCAACTGTCTTCTTGAAAATCCTGCCCTATGGCTTGAAAACACAAGTAGAGATGGCAAACTTGAAATCACAGTCAGAAAAAGATGAGTAGTGATATCAACAGACAGCTTTAAGACTCTAGGATATATGCACGATTTTGAAGGAAACCCATTTGATACGGTTTGAAGCTGGCTCCCTGCCCGAAACAAGAGAGAGACAGCTAAAGTAATATAGATAAATATATTTACACTTATGTTACAGTTATATACAATTGAAATATATATACAATTTCCCAAGGGAAAGGGAAGGGGGAAGGGAAAAGGAACAAAAGCAAAATAAAATATATATATATATGTACCAATCAGTAGCCCGAGACCTAGCAACTAAAAGAAATTAGCAAAAGAAATATCTCTCTACTCTCCTTGGGACAACGGAGAGTCACGCTGAAACAATCGCCAGCAACCTCCGTCTCCCAAGGTCGGCAAGGCCTTACCAGGCCTCGCTCCCCAACACGGCAGACTCAACAGCAGGGAACCTGCACCTCCAAAGCCGCCAGAAGGAAAGAGAGCAAAGGCCTTTCCTCCTTTCTTCTTGTAACCTGGCTTACTTAAAAATCGTAGGGAATACTGGGTACATCTGGGCACTTCCTTGGTTACAAACTGGTCACCAAGGAAGGCCCAGACCAAACTACCACACCATTTCATGGTCAAAACTGCAAGAGTATAATATCATCATTCACTATTGACTACATTAGTTGTCAGTGCCTTGGTTGTGTGGATTTGCATAGATTTGTATGCCAGTATTTTCGTTGAAGTTTGAGAACCAGACCTCAATTTTTATGTTTATTTGTTGTTTTTTTCAGTGCATTATTTTGCTATATGCTCAGCATAAGGGCATTTCTTGTCAGAGCTTCTCTCTGACACTTTATGTGAAAGGTGAATGTCCCTGTTCTCAAAACACATGAGAAAAGCACATAACCAGCCAAGCGCCCGTGTAAAGTTCAGTGTGGGAACAATCAGTCAACGAAAGCCTGTAGTTTCCACTTTAGCCCCTTCCTTTTGCTCCTTTATAGAGGACAAAAAATTTTATCTAAAATATGGCTTATGGAGTTGAAGAATTGATTGTAAATTTTCATATGAGATAGATACACAGGGGCTTCAGTGCCACTGTGTGACAGACACCTGCATCCTGCTGATGACCAGAGCAGTGTACCAGCTTCAGCTGCTGTGTGCCATCAGCAACCTGGAGAGAGATGAATGCTTTCAGCATGCTGACCATGTAAGGGAATGAAACAGAAGGGACTTCCACAAACAAGGAACAATTTTTTCCAAGCAAATTGAGAATCTTTTATTCATTTGACCCATTCCACAGATTGGTGTAACAGAAGAGCAGGACAACAGTTCAGGAAAAGTTGGCTGGGGCAGGTGGGAAAAAGACAATCCTCTCTCTGTCACTATTGTACAGCTCTCCACACAGATACTCAAAAATGGTGTTGCTGGCTGTGGCAGAAGCTTCCTATTTATCCCACCTTCCAGTTCTTGAAAGCACTGATAGAACTTTGTGGCAAATTTGCAAACCAAAATGGCAATATATACAGTTCATTCTTGCAATATTTTGATTAATTTGTTCAATTCACATTCACACTTTGTGAGAATAGATTTCAAGCTTTTCTTAAGACCTGTACAATCATCCATACGCACCTTGCCAGTGGGAGAGGTAAACAAATGAGAGCACCAATACATTTCTGCACTTGTATCTCATCAGTTCACTTAAAACTTTTCAAAATAGTGCAAAAGTAAATTTTCTGATCTGAGAGTCTCTCATACACATGCTGTAAATAATTCTATCGGATGTAGAGCAACAAGAAATCACAACTACTGCAGATATCAGCATCCATGATGGTATCAGTGTCAGTCACGGGGATAAATCTAAATATTTTAATGTTGCTCATGGAGTCACAATGCTTCATTGCCTTTTTGAGAGCTAGCAAGTAAATAAGATGGATGTACTGTAGCAGCAAGACCCAGAGAACTAGGCAGCCAAGGCTTGCCCCATTCATTTGTAAAGTTTATAGCCTTGGATAATACAAATCATAGAAAGTGTAAATGATCCTCTACCAGAATTTACTGACCTGGAAGGAAAAGGGTGGAAAATAAACACCTACACTGGTAATAAACCTGGGAGCATGGACAATCTTGTCTGCCAGTTGCCTGAAATATTTTACTGTGATTCAGCACATCCTCACTAAGCAATTTATTTTCCTGTGTTGTATAATTAAAAGAATTGTTGGCTAAAAGTTGCAACTTTGTAGTGAAGTCACTGAGTAGATATGGCATTTCTGAAGCATCCTGTGGTGGGCAGGTTAAATCTATTTGCTCATGTAAGAGTGACATAACAGAATGCAGAAAGGTCATTTTTTTCGTTTATAGGAGTGAGGAAGCCTAAATATTCCTCTGGGAACGGAACTTCTGTCTAGCTAGAGTTGTCATCACTTTGTTTCAGATATTAGTCCACTTGCAAAGCAGAAAAATACAGTAAACCTCTAAAAGTGCAATGCAAAATGTATTTCAAAAATATCATTAAAAGAGATTGAGGGCCTCAATAAACCCTGGATATCAAGAGTAGTATGAGATATGGTAAGGTAGTTATTTAGACAGTCCTGAGTAATGGATCACACCTGATGCATTAGAAGGAAGTTCAGTAAATAAAAATGTAATCACTGGTGCTTGTCATTTTGCCTGAAATCTGTCCATAGGTTTAATGCCCAACACATGAGCAGATGTCTTGGGGTTCTTTTTATTATTCAGATTGTTCACACCTCCTTTCAAAATTCTCTGTCCACAATTAAATCCTATTTCTCCAACAGCAGAGGAAAAGTTCCTAAAAATACTAATATTTTGCCTCTTAGGATCAGTGAAAAATCTCCTTGAATCTTTGTTCCTAAATATTCCCAGTGTGTCCTTCTGACTATGGTACCTTGACTGTCTGCACAACCTTTCCTTTTCCTACTCTCACTGTAGATTCTTAACGTACTTGCAAGTATCCTTGACATGTGCCAGGCCTTTCCCTTGGTCAAAAACGATGGGAAGCTTGAGGACAAAGCAGTGTGAAAGGAGTGCTCTTTTCACATGTGAAGTTGTTTCAGTAACGAAGTGCTAAGAGCCAGTCTGTGGTAGATGAAAAAAATGACCTAATATATTTTATCTGCTTCTATGTATTACCTCAAAAATGTAAACATATCTGAATTTGATTCAGGCTCTGATTTGCTTATTTTTTCACAGATATTTAAAACCAGATGTTTAAAAAAATAATAGTTTCCCTTCCAGAAAGAGTGCCTTTCATCTCCATGAAAACTTGGAGGTGATAAAGTAAAAATATTTGGCTTTTGGAACAAACACAAAACATCTTCAAAATCCATAAATGTGTTTTTCAATCAGTCTTAGTAGCAATTGTTTATAACATACAATTTATATTCCCTTAAAATCTAGAGAATGAGATGGAAATCAGAATTGCCTTTTCCTAGATGCAATACATGCAAACAATTAAAATTCAAGGTAGGAAAAAAAATACAGTTAACCACTTCCTTTAGAGGAAAGATGACACAGCAAGGTCAAACAGGAAGGACTGTGATAGATCTGGGACATGAAGTTTTCTTTTCTACAGGTAGTTCACTGCTTCAATAGCAGGGCTATTTTGTTGAAAAATACTAAACAAAAATAAATCCAATTTTAAATCTAACTTTTCCAACACAAACATGATAATACTTTAGTTTCATACTCCATGAGCACGTTTTGTATTCATTAATCTGAAGGGCAGAAAGTTAAAATACTCTCCTTTCCAAAAGCATTTAATAAAATTTACTAATTCAATACTTTCAAATAATGAAAAGACTGAAAATTATTTTTCAATTAAAATGTCACATTCTTCAGAATGTTTATGTTATTTGCATAAACCTCTCTTATTTCCCTTCAACTTAAACAAACTTTTCATATATTAATATTCATGCAGTACTATGAATTATTTCTATGACTACTCTTCTGGAGAGGGAAATTTGACATAATTGCCTTAAATATTTCTTTGCATGACTAAATACCTCTTTGGTAGAGTAATGGAGTTTACAGGGCATATAATATGCAGTTAAAGTGATGAAAACCAGTAAATTTAAGGCATTTGTTAACACCAATGAGATTCCATGCTATGTCTGAGGCTGAACATGAAAGCTTTTAGTTTGGTGAACCATATTTAATTTTGAAATATGACAGCCCTTCAGCTGACCGATACCATCCTGCCACAGTCTTCTTTATGCTTCAAAGTAGCATAAAGATTTATCTCTGAAATGGGGTAGTATAAAAACTTACTCAACTTGCCAACAAGCTACCGAAAGAAACAAGTTCTCCTTTTTAGAGAATACACAGCATACCAACACATTAAGCGTTACCACATGCCACGTTCCCCTAATGTAGCTTGTACATAGACAAGCTTCATAAATTTCTGGTACCACAAAGCAATAATGATGACACATTCTCTAACACTGCCTGATGCAGTAACTGCTGAGGAGATAAACTGCATTACTGATACTTGATTCAGGTCTGCGGAAGAGAGGTTTCTGCTGAATATTGTCAAAGTAGTTCATATGAACTTTCAATTCCATTTCAGAACTTTTTCTACAGCCTTTTGGATTTCTTGCCACATCTAGTTTAAAAGTATACTATCCAACATACAGGAGGCAAACTCCTCTCTCCAGAGTTGCTATAGTAGAGCACCAGAATCCTTCCTGTCCCTCCCCAGTGGTACTGTCCCGATTGGTCGACCTGTACGTGGCACATACTCTGTCTGTGATTAGACAGTTCCAGTAGCAAAACCAAAATGATGGCTTCATTAAACTCTCTCCTCACTTGTTTTGTGCAAGGATGGCACCTCTCTCATTCCTAGGGGATGGCATTACAGCTCTCCAGAGTCAAAAACCATGGCTGCTACGATGTAAACTAAAGTTTTGCAGCTGCTGGAAATTTCTGTTCATAAATTCAGTAGAGCACTCTCCAATCCACCAAAGGATTTGATTTTTGAGATGTGTAAGGATGGAAAAGCTTAACTTCATGCAGGTCTTAAGAAGAGGGAGAGATGTGATTCTTACAGAGCTGCTGAACACTGGACCTGAAACCTAATTCCTTATACCCTTTCCTGTCACCTTGGATTTTCACCCAAGGAAATTAAGTGTAAAATGCCATCATTTTTAGATAGCATTTCTGACAACTGTTTTGCACAGATGTAAGTTATTGCTTACTTGTAATGCTAAAAGGCTAGGAACTAGGGCAGGGAGCAACCTTTTATGGCTGCTTCTATTTACCTAAAACAGTTGAAATTTTTTATTTTTTAAGGACAAAAAGAGTCTTGACAGACAGAAAGGTGTCCTTCTTTTTTTTCTTTTTTAAGAAAAATTTCAGAAGATGGTACAAAAGAGAGTGGATTTGCTAAGGATGGATAGTAGTGAGTCTGACTGGGATTTAAAGGAAATCAGCCTTCATTTGGACAACTCAGGCCCCATATGAAATATCAGTCTTTCTCACTTACAAATCCCACACTGTAATATTTCTTTAATTTGTTTATAAATCTTGAACACCCTCTCCTACACTCCCCAGAAAATTCGGAAGATGTTGAAATGAAACACTGATTTTTCAAATTCTTTTTGCTTCTTCAAGTGATATAAACCACGAAATGTGGTGATTATTACACAGTTTGATGTCACAGTGCACTGAAAATTTCAACAAGATGAAAGTGAGAAAGAGTTAGGGGGAAAAAAAAAAAACCAACAGAAAAAGGACAGCATTCCAGATGGCAAAGGTAAAATAATAATTAAAGAGAGGTTGATATCTAAAATCTGAAAGAAAACAGGAAAGGTTAAAAAAATAAACAAAAAATAAATCCATATCACAGGCACATAGGGGTAGAGTATGGTAAGATAAAAGAAGAAAAACTGCAGAGCTTTTATAAGCATAACAAATTAAAATGGTTGATGGGAAAAACATGACTAGCAACTCAGAAGCTGAAAAAGAGACAAACTGTAAAAAGAGCCAGAGAAAAGGAATGAGATGTGTGAAATTAGGTCACTAGACAAGTGAGAAAAGAGGTGAGAACTCGATTATACTATAACAGCCACTAGCTTGTTCAGGTGAGGGCTCCTACGTGCCTGTGTGGGATACAAGAGGGATGCACTGGACAGCACAGCAGACTGGGGCTGGCAGGTGGGAAGACTGTAGTCAGGGACAGTACACCCCACTGAGCTGGCAGCAGCAGGTTAAATGCTTTCTCCAGTGTGAGGAAAGAGGCCCCCACACCACAGACTGTTTTAGCTAACAGGTGGGGTGAGAAGATTTGACAGATGAAGCTTATTACAGTCTCCCAGCAGAGCATGGAGAGGGTAGATGCTCCTAATGACTGTATACAAGGTGACTGGCTCACTCCTATCTGTTGAACAGCTTGAAAGGATATTTTACCCTGAGGAAGACTGACCTGTCTTTATGCTTTCCTTTTTTTTTTCTTTTCTTTCAGCATTTAATAATGAAAGCTTCCCCTCATGCAGCAGACTGGCTGCTGCCACGATGTCCCCATGGCTGTGAAGCCAACAGTGTCCAACAGCTCTAGATAATCTTTGCCCTGCAGAACCACAGAGAATAGCTCTCTGTAAAGCATTTGGAAGGGCACAAGCTGTACAGAGGAAACCTGAGGGGTTATTACCAGTGTGTTGACCTCTGGTGTAGCTGCCCCACTACATCGCTTGGAAGCTGCAGGACATTAAGTCTCTGCCACAATTTTTTCTTTTCGTCAGCACTGTTCGTAACAGGACCACTAGATAATATTTTCATACACTTTTGCTTGTCTTATCTGATCTATGAACACTGTTGAAACTGGTAATGCATTGCAAACTGCTCTTGGAATAAAACAGGCTAATGTTTAAGGAATAGACAAGCCACAGGGGTTAGGATTAGGGCTGTTTCAGGGAGAGAAAAAGAATGAAATTTTATACAGGTCACAGTGTTTGGTAGGAGGGACATAGATGTGTCTTCTCACTGTTGCAAATATGCTTTTGTGTTCATGACTATGTCTGCCATGGAGACAGAGCAGTACTGACTAAAAGCAAATTTCATCTTGAGTATTTGAGGAGATCTGGCACATGATGAGTGCAGATTGTTGTCTGACATTTCTAATAATTATTCAAATTTGGCCATTTCCACAATGATTGTATTGCGGTTTATTTTTCCCATATGTAAAATAAGCTACAGCCCAACTCATATGCCTAGAGATATTTACTGTAAGCAAACAAGCTATTTCTACTCTCTATAGACAAGACACATTTATTATAATATACAGTATAGCCCAGGGATAGATTCCCTGGCAGGATGCTGGGAGAAGTGCCAGCACTGCTCTGTGTGGAACAAATACTCCTGATTGACCACAGAATTGCCTCCTCATCCATGTCACAGCTTCATCTGCCCTCCTATAACCAATGAGTATTCAGTAGAAATGGTTGTCTGCAGCAAATATTAGATGAGGACTGTGAAGAGAAACATGAAATGGTTTTGGGGGAAAAGCCAGGTAGTGAGAAGAGGTCCATGTATTTATGTTTTCCTATAGGATCAAAGTATTAGTAGCAGAGAAATGGTGGGGATCCTGTGGAGGACTGAGTTTCCTTTCCTTTGCAAATAAGCTCTGAGACTCCAAGGTATGCGATGCCACAGGTGTGGGGGGGAAGGCCTCCCACTGAGCCAAGCACAAACACTGCAGCTCTCAGGAGACAACAACTGTGGGGGACTGAGTTTCCCAGAGGCATTTTCTAAATGCAATATGTCCTCAGGCAGAATGAATCACCTCAATGCAGCAGATTCTGCTCAGACTTCTGAGCATTTTGTGTAGCAGTGTACTAAAGCAGACATGTCCATTTGGTGTGTATATTAATAGGGATTTATGTCACCTGACTTTTGATGGGTCAGTCACCAAGGTCCAGCCACAACAAATGGAGAGAATGAGGCAGTTCCCCTCACCTACTTCAAATATCTGGCTTTAAATAAGATGGCTTCTATCTGTGAAGTGCCTGGTTTTCTCCACTGACTGCAAAGGGATTGATTGTAAACAACAAACTCAGATGTGGATATCTATTCTATAGATGCCTACATTTGGCAGGATGAATCCTTTTCTATTTGTCTGAACCAAATCACAAATTCCATTTTGTCAATGAAAATTGTCTTCCAACTTCTACTTTAAACTCATAATTCAGAAGAAATTGTTGAAGATCAAACAATGGCGATCAATCAAGTATCATTTATAAATGAAGAGTAGATGCAAGAAGTAGAAAAGGCCATTCATTCTATTGCATGCCACCAAACAGACTTTATGTCTCATCCTGATCCCCTTACAGGTGATTGAAAAAGCCACTTCCCACATCTAGAGGTATACTATTCAAGGGTTGGTAAAGTCATCCAAACACAAAAAGTGTACCATTTTTTCCACAGTATTTCCTGCATATTTTATGGAAATTCATTACACGGCTTAGTAAATTCAAATGGTTGTGTTGACCTTTCATTGGTAGTTTACTCTAATGTGAGATTTTTTAATAAAGAACCCATTAAACGTACCAAACCTGTCACATCACTTCCTTTTTATAAAATATTTTGTCAGCTTCATGGCTAGAAAATGTTATACAACATGATATCTTTCTTGACTGATTAGAGAGTTTATTTCTTGGCTGAGAGTTTCACTTCAAATAGAAAAGAAAAAAATAAAAAAATATAATACATGTATCTTTTTCTTGCACGTATTTCCACCCACTATCTGGAACAATACAAAATTGTTGGACTTCAAAAGATGAACCAGATACTTCAATTTCAGACCTCATGGAGGACTGGTTCATGGAACATATCTGAAATTCTTCATAAACAATAATATGCAGCTCACAAAACATTGTAACTATTTCCTGATCTTGTTTCTTCCAATTATTGGAATGTAGTAGCTCATAACTTGCTAGGCAAGGAAAACATCTACTTATTCCACTTGGTAAAACAAATCCTGGTCTTTATTTAAGGCAGTTATGAGCACTCCAGGCTAGAACTTTTGCACAATTAAAATAACTGACAGAGATCGGTCACAATTCTCCTGATTTTCAAGACACCCAACAGAGTAAGAAAAGCTCATCAATTTTTGTATGTACCTGTAAGACATTTGTTGACAACATAGTGGCTTTTATCTATCAATATAGTCCCCCTGGTGATATATGTCAGTGCATCCTGAGACTTTATGGATTTATCCTTGTAAGGATTTTGACATGAGTTACAGCAGCTTTGCCCTCTGTGTACAGACAGCAGAGATGAGGTATTTGTCCAGAATTATAAAAAAAACCTATATGTAGTTTTCTTGAAACATATCCTAAAGTTTTAAACACAATGCACCATTATCCCTATCTTGTGTCTTTGGGACATCATTTAAAGACATTCAGGATCCATAGAGGTAGTTTTTTCAGCTCTAAATTGAACCTTTAGAACAGAAGAAAAGTAGTTTGTACCAGATGGGTTTTTTCGACTGGTGGAAAATACTGCATCAGGGTATCTGGTGGATGAACTGGATGTTAAAAGCAATAAGTCATGCTGGACCTGGAAAAAGAGTTGTCTTTTCAAAAATACAATTAAAAAAGAGAACATTTCAAGGATAAATTAGGGCTGTGTGGTCAGAAAAATGTAATATTTTGTGGAAAAGAAATCTTTAGCAAAACTAGTACCCCAATAATGTGCAGTCAGAGCATGGGTATATATTTCAGATTAATTCTTTCCTGAATTTAATAATTTTTCATCTGAAAGATACCAAATCAGATAAGGGGAAACTTTGATAGAAGTCATTGGTAGGTAAATCTAATTAAACAGTAAGAAAAAGAGTATAATGAAACAAATAATTTTGCTTTGTAACAAAGAAAAAAGAGATAGAATTCAATGCATTCCTTTCTTCTTTCTTCAGTACAAAGAATAATTAGATCACACTGCAATATTGAAAACAACCATATTAAAACAGATATCTGATTTCATTGGAGTAACAGATGCTCAGCTAATTCAGGATATCAACAAGGATGTGAAAACAGTGGGACATAAAGTCACCCCATGATGTGTCAAAGCTGGGGAAATTTTAAAAGAAGCAATTCACTGAGTCACCAGCTTAATTGTGTGAGCTGCTGCTGCTTTCAAGCCTGATGTTAAAAACATTAGTTTATCACTGTGTCTTGCCCTATACCCATGGCAAGAGAAGCTTTGGTGTTCCTAGTGTCTTCATTAGTGCAATCTTTGACTGTCTAAAACTTCTGGAATTTTGTCAAGAAAGAAAAAAAAGGTGTTTGTTTGTTAGTTACCTTGTCCTCAGCCTTTACCTTTCCAGACTATTAAGGACCTGATTTGGGAAAGGCTTCTTGTACATGCATCTTATTTTGATAATATATTTTATGTAGTTGTTCTTGCAATCACAATGGTGGTAGATTTACTTTTCAAAGAAAGAAACAGAAGCATAAAAAAGTGAGATGATAACTCGCAGATAAGATGTCAGGGGCAAAGGAAGGATTTGAGCTTGTGATTCCTTTCCTGGTTTCTTCTTTAAATTAGTGAACTATTTTGCTGATGGGACAGTAGCAGTATAAATGATAAATATTTGTTAGAATGCATTATATAAATGAGCAGCAGGAACATGAGGAATCACAAATATGATGATAGGTAAAGCAATGTGAATTTTCTCTTAATCTTCTGCATTCAGAAGCCTAAGTGTCCCTATCTGGATACAAATTACTATTCAGCATGGCACGATGGAGTAGAGCATGTTGCACAAAGCCAAGCACACCCATTTTTTCTGGTCCACTGCAGAGAGGAGCTGTTCAAAACAGGGATTTGAAATGCTCAAAATCACTTTTTAGGCATAGATTTGGAGGTGGGATATGTAGAGTGTGTGTGGCATACAGGACTCTGAAGATGTTTAACCAGGATACACAGATAAAGATCTGGGGAAACACCACAAAAATTATGTGCCAAACAAGTCCACAGTGCTATGCAACCTCTTAACATGTTTATAACTTTTGCATGATAATGAATGCCAAACTTAACTGGCCATTGATTTTAAGAAAATCCACAGATACAAGGCTAACATGTATACTACAGGCTGAGCACCAAATTCCTCTTACAATCTCTTCCCTTCAGCAGCTGCTCACTTTTATACTGGTTCCTATATTCAGAAAACATTTCATTAAATGGATAATATGGAAAAAGAAGCAACAAGATTTGGATATGGTGAGAGTAATCAAAGATTTCACAACTGTAATTTACAGTATTGACTAGAATGTGAAACAAAGGAAGGTGGAAAAACATCATGGTCCAGATAACATAATGGTCCATCTTCTTTGAAGACTCATGGCAAAAAATTAACTGGAGCCTGCAGCAACTTTTCTGCTAGACATTACACCCAGTTCCTGTGGATGACTGCTCCCACTACAGGAATAAAAACAACAGGGGAGAAATAGATCTTGTAACCCCCTGATTCAGCTAATCCTCTACAGTGCATCATCCTCTGTCCCAAATCTACTTTCAAGTACGTGATAAGAGCAATCACAGCTAGAAAAACTTCCCTTTCATGTACACAGGGAAATCAGAAAGAAAGAGAACTTATGATGTTTCAACAAAACAGGCTAAAATATATAATGGGTATAAAACAACTGAAAGGCATAAAGACAACAAACCTGTCCAGGATCTATGCGAAACAGTCTGATGAATGGGCCAAGGACATACACAAGAGTAATAAATATTTACAGTCAAAGGGGAGAAGAAAAGACACAGTTCCTAGGTTTCTTCAAATCCATTTCCTGTATGAGTATGCTTCACTCTTAAGTCATTTAAATATTTCAATTCCGTACTTTTGGTGAGTCTTATGATCAAATTCCATTAACTCTAAAGTCCTGATACTTACAAATTAATACTTCCTGCCTTGTGAATTATGGTACAATTCTCATGTCTGAGAAGACTGATGACATGTAAATGCATGTGATTTACAGCACTTATCAGTCTCTGACATTAATTTCTTTATCTCCAAGTTCAAATCCTGGCCTACACCCATCTTCCTCTAACTAAATTCTAATAAGATGAATATCTTATTTCTAGTTTCTCATTATTTCTTAAAGCTGTTTCCTACCACTCAACTTTTACTCGATGAATAATAGCTGTCAAAAAACTGGGCATGAACCTAGAAATGAAGTTTTCCTACATTCTTTATGTTACTGATGTTGTTGTTGTCTCTTTGCAGTTGTAGTTAACTATTGTGAAGGACAGTATAAGCTGTTTCAAACAAATCATCATTTGAAGACACATTTATAAATAGCACAAATCAGTAAAGTTTTATTTGTCACCCATCTGATCTTGTATTTTAGCTTTTACATGCACTGTGGGTAAACTAGATCATTCTTTGAGATGAGAAAAATCTACCTTTTAATCTGATATGAAGGTATGCAAACACTGTTTTGGTGAAAGGATACTGCTTCTTAAAATAATCACGATTTACAAGAACACTAATACCACCACATAATATTTACAAATTTTAAAAGAAAAACAAACATACAAGGAAAGAAATAAATTGAATAAAAATAATACACATATAGAGCTGGTTTAAAGGTCTATTTACTGCCATACCATGTCTTCAAGTGAAAACAAATCTAAAGGGAAGGGTAAAGAATACAGGAAACAAAGTTTGTACTAATCTGTCCTGGTACACTTCCCTAGTTTGTGGAAATCTTGAATTAGTGTCTTCAAACACTTCTAGATACATGTGAAACAGCATCTAGAGACTGATGAATGTATTTCCTGTTCATTTCTCTAGTTGAAAAAGGGAAGATATTTACAGATGTGTTTCAGGGGAAAAAATGCATGTTTTAGTGCTTGCAAAGAAAATTCAAAAAATGGAAATGAAATTTAAAAAATCAAGTAATTTAAAAGCTAAGTGAAAAGAGGAAATAAATGAGGAAATCAATACAGAAATGGCAAGCAGGAATACCCTGTTATTATAAAACATTGCACGAACAAGTGGAGCAGAGCTCAGTAGCTGTTAGGTATAAGGATTAAAGTACATCCTTCGATTGACAAAAGACTTCATAAACCTGATGCCTTCTCTGTCAATAGATTTGAAATGATGCTCTGTTCTGACTATATTGTAGAATGACTTGGAGGCAATGAACTGAAAATCCAGGGGGTTTGCATGCTTTGTCTGGTTAAATGTGAAGTCAATTCCAAACTGAAGCTAATTTATAAACAAGAGTCTTGGGTGTTGACTTAGGTTTGCTTTACAATGGTGATACTGTCTGGAACCACTCTAGAAAATTCATGAGACTGCACATGTTTTGGAATCATAATGTAAGTGAATTGAACACTGGTGGATTAAGGAGGGCTTTTGGAAATGTGAGGTTGGTTTCCCCTTCTGATGTTACAGATTCCTAATATAAACACTCACCTATGTGCTTCAAACTCTTGGTGTGTCATATATGTCCACTGCTAAAGATGTGGACAGTTATCACTTATCTTAAATTTATACTGTAAAGTTATTTTATATTGTAAAGTATATTCTGGAGGTACCTAGCTCTTTCTATTGATAATTGAGACAGCCAAAATTATCAGTTTAGAATAAACATATAATTTTATGTGGCTGAAGGTAGATGAGATAAATCCCTCCTTTGTAAGCAGTGTTATGAAAGGCAATATTTACTCAACTTTATTCAAAGATGTGAGGTTTAATTCCAGACCTATCTAGGAAAAAAAAAAAAGTTATGATTTACTTAAACATATTTCACTGCAAAAAAAGCTTCAAAACGACAAATAATTCAAGCTTATGTTAACTATATTTATTATTTTTCTGCGAAGAACAAAAATGCTTATTTTGATAAAATATGACATGTATCATGCTAATTACCACAGAAAACCGCTATGATATCTCTGTGTGTTCAACAAGGGCCCAGAAGCATTTCTAGGGACATGGGATTATTTCATTCTTCATTAAACCATTGCTTCTGCTAAATAATGGATATTCCCATGGCATAATCTGGAGTACAGTTAGTGCAACCTTGTCCTGGCACCCCCTTTCTGACCCAGTTTCCTGCCTGTAGCTAAGGGTTCCATACTGATCAGTAAGTTCAATGGATCTGTTTTGTTCCAGCGTAATGGAAGAAGGGAAAGGGAGAACTGTTCCAGAAGAAGAGATGGATGTGGGTGAGAGGGTGGAGGAGGCAAAGGACAATAGCAAATGTGGTACAGGGATGAGTGTGACATCATAGTAGCACCAGTTCCCTAGCCGCTTTAGCAATGTGTCTCATCTTATCACTATACTATATTATATAAAGATTTATGGAGAGACATATAGAAAAGAAAATATCAAGTAGAAAAGAAGAACTCAGTGTTACTGACAGGAAGATCTATAAAAGCAATGTAGAAGATTATTTTCCCTAGAACAACGAACTCCATGTACCTGCAATTGGAAAAGCATTAAGAATCTGCCAATAGACAAAGATTGAAAAGTATTACATTTGATAGACTGTACATATCATGCTAGGGCTGGCATGGCAGTTCCCATAGGATGGCAGCTCTTTGAAAGAGGGACATTCCACTGCACCATCTACCCTGGTGGTGGCAAATCCCTCCACCCAGATGGAGCTGCTGAAGGGAGAGGCTACAGTGCAGACTGCAGAAGCACCTGGAACTTTTTTCTGGGGCAGGGAGAAGCAGCAGACCTGCCTGCAAAAAGTGTGTCCAGATGGTAGAGCTGGAGACCATCCAGTGAGGTGGATGAGATGCAGGAGGTGATGAGAAGGCTGCATAACATCAGTGAGGCTGAGAAGGAGTTGGATAGCTGGTTCCAAACACTGTCTGCAGTGGACCTACTTTCCATGGTCAAAAAGCCAAAAAATCCCTCACCATGATACACAGGGAGAAGGTGGGCATGGAAGAAGACTGGAAGCATGCAATGGCAAGGAGCAGTGGGTGGAAGAGACTTTCCCTGATGCCTGAGGTGCCCTTGCAGAACCACATCAACACTCTCAAACTGAAGAGGAAAGACCCATCACAGCAAAAGAGACGCTGGAGCTGAGTAAGGTAGCCCCATCAACTCCCTGTATAACAACCAACATAACTAAGAAAACGTCATGGGTGACATTAGTGTGCAATCCTTATCTCAGAAGTGTGGAGGAACCCATTTATTTACCTAATATACTAGATGGACACACTCCAATAATTGTGGTCAATGGTTCAGAGTGCTGTGACTGGCTCTCGGGCCCCCATCTTAGGAATGATGTGGACCTGTTGAAGTGCATCCAGAGGAGGGTTGCAAAGATGATCAGAGGGCTGGGGCATCTCTCCCATGAAGCCAGGCTGACAGAGCTGGAGTTGTTCAGCTGGAGAAAAAAAGACTCCCAGGGAGGCCTTACAGCACGTTCCAGTACTCTAATAGAGGCTACAAGGAAGCTGGAGAGGGACTTTTGACAAGACCCTGTAGTGATAGGACAAGGGATAAAGCCTTTAAGCTGAAAAAGGGTAGATTTACATTACATATTAGAAATAAATTCTTACTGTGAGTATGTTGAGACACTGGAACAGGTTGCCTAGAGAAGCTGACTTCCATGGAAGTCAGGTTGTATGGGGCTTTGAGTGGTTGATCTAGTGAGCAGCATCCCTGTCCACGGCAGGGGAGTTTGAACTAGATAATTTTTAAAGTCCCTTTCAACCCAAACAATTCTATGTTCTATGACTCTATGTTATATATAATATGACAAAGAATTATAAAGATTAGATGACTGGAAGTAGAATTAGGTGTTTGGAGGAAAATATTATTACAAGGAAAAATATCTGGTTTGTGTTCAGTTCTAACCATTTAGTAAAGCATTGTCTAGTCCGATTCAAAGCCTCGAGATGTCAGTGGTGATGAATTCTAGGGATTAGGGAGGCTTTTTTAGCCTGAAACACTGCAGTGGAGTAACTAAGTTAATGTAATTTTTGACCTAGTTATAAGAATGTGAAGATCTAATAGAGTTACTCATAGTAGTTAAAGCTTCACTTTTATCCAGTGAGCTAAAACTAACCCTTTCAAGTCAATGTAAACACAGTTTTAAAGTGGTTTGATTGTCCAAGGATACACACTGTGTAACCCAATTGCCTTAGTTACACTAGGACAACTTGTATAACAAATCCAGTGAATTATATGTGCATCCAGACAAATATGGCTTTACCTTGGGGTGGAAACATCATCACGTTTCAGTGAGCAGCCACCCATTGGTAATTCTCTTGACTTTTAGAAAGGAGGCTGAAAAAGAGATTAAACTCCAATGGGTCAAGGAATACTTTCAGATTTATTTAATTAGCAGAAATAAAGAGCTTTCTGAAATACGTTTTTCATGAGAGGATCCCTCCTTCCAGATGTCTGCTTTCTTTAAAGCCCACAGCCGTCCTCCACAGGTCTTCCCCACAACCTGAGCTGGCCTGTGAGTCTTCTAGGCCTGAGGCGGGGCTGGGGGGCTCTCTTGATGCTTCTTAAGTCTCTTGCATAAACAAAAATATTTGCAATTTTTTTAGGATAAAAGGACCTAATTTAAACTGAGGCAGACTTGGCAGAATTTATTGTTCATACTTGAATTCATTTGTATCTAGTTTAAGCTTCATAGTTAAGAGGTGGGAATTGTAACCAAAAAAAGTTATAAACTAGTGCATAGTTAATCAGATTGGCTTGATTATCCAGATGCACTATCAGAAGGCAGGAGTGGCTTTACAGAAACAATTAAGTTATATTGCCTTGACACCTATGGAAGTGAGGAAAACGATCGAGGTCATTTGAGATGCATTGAAAGACACTCTTTCCTGCATATGCCAAAGTCAATAACAAGGAGGTAGGACATGTTTCCACCCATACAAAACATTTTTCCTGTCAAGAACAGAGATGATGAAGTTCACAATGTCTCACAGGATGACAAAGCTGTGTGGCAAGCCACAAACATGAAGGAGGGCAAGAAGTATCAGCATTTCCCTTATCACTATTAGTCTCTAACCTACTCCCTGCACATGGCCATTTTGTTCCTGACCAACTAATGCTGGTCAAAACATCTGTGGCAGAGTCTAAGACCGAACTGAAAAGCATAGTAGCACCACCAACATCCCCAACAATCATGTCCCTGCCTACAAAATTACTTCAAGCATCTTTCTCTCCAAACCCACACAGTGTCTCTGCCTCTTCAGGATGTCGGACTATGATCCAACCAAGAGCAATTGTTCTCCTATTGCACCACTCTCTGCTGTCCACGACTGCTGGAATATCAGAGGATGCATTTACTGTTGAGCCTTTTTTGTTGTTCAGCAAGAGCGTTGCTGAAACCATAATGAGATTGTGGGGTTTTATTACAAGGACAACTGCAATGGTCGACATCAAGTGGGAAGAAAAATTACTGTCATCAGCATGCAGCGCCTGCCAATGAGGTTTTCATACCAGGAAAACATAATCAAGTTTTTAAGGCAGAACCACAAAGCAAGCTCAGCAGTTTTGCAATTACTGGAGCTACTGATAACAATTACTCTCCTGATGGCAGGGACAGGGACAAGGGTCTTCTCTCCCTTTTGATTTTGACCTTTTTAAATCTTTTGGCATTGATGAAGCAATCGCTGCTTAAACCCATTACAGGCAGAGAGACGGAGCTATCATCAATCATTGCTTTTTGAATGACCAGCATCCTGTTGTGCTATACACTGCATAAACACCAAACAAAAGACTCTTTTCTTGTTTAAAATCAAGGGGGAATCAGCTACCTGGGAATCAGACCAACATGTTAAATCTAAAGATACATAATTTCTGGCTCTATGATGACCTTCCAACATCTGTTTTGTTGTCTGTTTAAAGTTCATACCACTTGTGTAACTGCATTAGGAGAGCACTGGCTTTTTTTTAATAGTTGGTTAATGGTCAAGCAGGCAATAATCAAGCAGAAAAACAACAATTTCTTTATACCTACTCAATGTAGTAAAAACAGGCCAGAAATCTTTTTCTGTGTTTTAATTTATAAAAACACACAAGGTGAAGCATACTCTAGTAAGATCTCTAGCAAGCTGCTGCTGTACAGTTACAGTGACTGTTGCCACAAAGGTGCAAAACAGGTGCTGGAGTTACTACATGAGTTGCAGGCAATTAATTAATTAAACACGTGAAAGCTGGACGGAACAGCTAAACAGGCTTCCTGAAAGCACAGGAAAAAAGGCCAGATGTCAAGTGAAGTCAGATAACATTTCATCTGGACCATTTATTGGTGTGAGCTGGTTTATTATTATATACAGAAGGAAATTACTTTTGTCTAATTTTAAAGCCTCTGTGTGTGGAGATATCTCTCTATATATAAATATATATATATATATGTAAAAAAACTTCCATAAGTATAGGCTTATAAGCTTATATACATATGCAATGTCCATATATGTGTACTCCTATAAGTAAGTATTTTTTAAATCTATTATTTGTTACTTGCAAAGTTCTTTTCTTTATTGAGAGGTTCAAGGTAAATTTTTAATTTGGGGAAAAATAGAAATTGTATAGGTGTTTATGAAGGTGATCAGCTTCTTCTAGAATATATTTGTGATGAATATAGTTCCACAGGATGTTACAGTCATACAGAAATTGGGCATGCAAGTTCAGAAGGCATAAATCTTACTGTTTCCAATGCCTTGGCTTCAAACTCTGGTACAGACTGAAATCCCTAAGCAAAAGGTCTTTTCTCCATGAAAGTGAGATAGCTGCAAGAGACATAGAAAGATGTGAAAGATGTTTTTCTTATAAATGAGCATATAAAATCTCCTTGTCCAAAAGATAGGTGGTTTTAACCAGTGATACCTTGTAGGTTTTTTCTTCCCAGAATTGTGTGAGTTTCATGTGTCTCTGCTGCTTAAAATCACAAGAGCATGGAGAGGCAGAGACCCTAAGGTTCAGATTGTGTCCTGAATTGGTCAGAAATGAGGGGACTCGGTTGTGTCTGTGCTGGTAAATCAGACACTGGAATCTGACTCCTGCAAGGGCTAAGGCTGGCAGCATGGGAAAGCTCACACACATACCTCCACAGGAAGTGTCAGCCCCTGGACTTTGAAGCTTGCAGGAGGAAAACAGATTTACAGATGTTTTTGGGAGGGGGAAGAATGAGCCATTTATTAGTTGAATATTTGGGAGGCATCCAGGGAAGGTGAATAAATGTCTGGCATAGTACAAACAGCTTTTTCATGGGATACTTGAAGCTAGAGAGTTATGGGAGGTAATCTGGGATGGAAAACATAGCGACTGAGTGTGCTTGTTAATGAGGTCTGGCACTTTCTGACAACAGTTTTACAGACATTAAGCACTTCAAAGGACCCACCAAGATAAAAATCTTCGGCCTCCTTATGTCTGTCAAACATGCACATGATTCATCTGTTGCAGAGTGACATGGGTGCCCAGAGCTAAAAAAAGGAAAAGATAATAAGAACTCACAGCAAAATTGCACTTGGTGACCCATCTCATGCCTTCCATCAAAGGCTCTGTGCAGCACATTCTCCACTAGGCTATGGCAAAATCCCGAGACCTCAGAGTGTCAATGCCCAACTGTTCTACATACAGCTTTGGTACTAAATGTATGATACAAAAGCATTGCTCCCTCAGCTTTTGGCCTTCTCCATGTTGCCTACATGAGAATGTCTCTAACACTCTCAGGAAAGTTAATTTTCCCTTCCCGGCTTAGTTATTAAATGGGTATTGTAAGCTGTCCAATGAAAGGCAGCTGGGAAAATTGCCTAATTTGCTAAGAGAACTGCAGCTTCAATTTGCAGTTTTTGTAACTACAGACCTGAGTTCAATTCTAATACAAGAATCTATTAAAATATCCAAAGGCAAAAGAACTAATCTGAGAGGTCTCCCAAACTACCTGTAGGCAGTGACAGCTCAAAAATATTTGATTCATCCCCTAAAGCATATTTGTCAAGAAGAAAAATCTCTGATGATATTTCCAAGGGAACTGGGCATGAGAGATGATCTTCATAAATAAAAGCAGCAGACCCACAGAAGTGCAATGTATACATCTATTATGGCTCTGTCTGTCTCTTTCCTCCTATTAAAAGAGCAGAAAAAGAATAAGAACCTTCTATTCAATGTGGTGGTAACTTTGAAGCCTTAACCTTTTTTACTGATTCTGAATTTGCACCAGGGACATCAACAAGTCTAAATTAAACCTTTTTTTCTGTTTTCCACTCCCCTTTATAAACCAGATTAAAAGATACAGCAACTGAAAAAGGTCTGCAAAAATTAGACCAGTACACTGAAGGAAATCAATCCTTTCTGAAAGCAGTCATGTGATATGACAGAAACATCAAAGACTGTTAAAACAGCTTGGGGCTGTATTCTCTCCCTCCAGTCTATAGAGTTAGGAACCATTGAACTCTCAGCATAATTTAGAGCAGCTCCTGAAGCTTTTATACCTCTGACATCCGATAATGACCACAGGTGCACGAGCAGGACCACTGATATTCTGCAATACCTTTGTCCATAATGTGCTTCCAGCATATCTCCTCCCTTGAGGCATCTAGGAGGGATCAACGCAGTCATTCACCTTAGGTCATCACTGACTTCATGGTAGAAGGGAAATCCTCAGCTCTTCATTTAGGGAATACAAGGAGTAATAAGGGCGGGACCGGATGTGGTTGAGACATAGCTTACATACAAACACTATCAGAATACAGAGAAATTACTTGGAGGTGTTAATATGCAGCAAAACAGAGTTCATCTCATCAAAAGAGGCAGTACAAAATCAAGGATCTCATGGCTGAAAACTCAAGTTACCTTTCCAAGCTGTGGACAAGATGTTGTTGCCTGGATATAAAACTATTCAGAAGACCTTGCACAGAGAGAGATTATCCATCATTCTGTGTTGCTATGGAAAGACTAAGAAGGACCTCAGGTCCTGCAAGTGTATGTTCTGGGTGTGGTTGTCCTCATCAATCTATTCATCTATGACTGCAATGGTGGAGCACAGGATTTATTAGTTCACAGAGGATGATGTCCCTTGAGTGTCTGGGCATGAACAGTAAATACCTTGGAGAACAGATTTCTTCACAACTTTAAAATATGAACTAGAAAAATATGAAAAAAATCAACAGAGCCAGACGTAAAAGATTGCAGGTAGCTAGAAATAATCAACTAGACTTAGTGGAAAGAATTGTGAGATAACAATTCTCTATGCATTGTTGTCTGGAGGTGTCTATCTCCCTTTAATGGCTAAAAACTGAATATATGTAGGGTGTTTAGGATATTAATATTTACACTTTATGTACATAACATTAAGAGAAAGAGAAATAAGAAATAAGTCACTGTGTATTCACTCTTTATTAATAAACTCTTGTAGTCACATGCCTCATCGCTTTTTTTTAAAAAAAGAAGGTCCTTACCTTAGTACACCAGATATTCAAGGGCATATAGTTCCTTACTTTAATACAAAGTAAAGAACAGATAGGAGAAATATTTCAGTATTGTCCCTATTCTTTCATGATCTAAATTATTTTCAGAATCTGCACTTGAAACATAGGAATTTTATTGGTATCTGATAGCTACAAAGTGCCCCAGACAAAACACCACAAATATAGAAGACATGGGATAATGGTTACAACCCATGCCAGGAAGAGGAAGGATCATATTGCACCTGAGAAAGAGAGTGTCTAAGTAAAACTGCGAGGAACTTGAGCTCTTCTGGGAATATACAGTTCTGCACTGTCTGTGGCCTTCTGTACTGTCTGTGGCCATACTAAATTTCAACATGAAATTAAGGTGAAAAAATTAAGGAAAAAGAGCGCAATACTTATAAAAAATATTTCTTTGGTAAGTCATAACCAGTACATAAAAATCACAAGATTATTTGCAATAGTGATAAATTGTTCCTAAATACAGATTAACAGAATAAAGGAAGAAAAATGAAAAACTGTGTCATATGTTATCTTTGGCCTTTCTTTCCACAATGCTTAAAAGTATTTAGGTGTGTTTAGTCAGGGTCCTGTTTCCTGGACTTAAATCCTCCAACATGTGCCAAACAATCAGAGGGAGCTTCTCCATGCTGACTGGGTCCCTTCTGACAAACTCTCAAGTCAACCTAAAAGTGAAGATCTAGAAAAATGATGTATTATGCAGCAGTAGTAAGCTTTTTGTCCAAGGAGGTTTTTCTTTAAATTTTCAAACATCTATTTTAATGGCTGGAAGTCACTAGTTTTTGTCTTCTAACTGACTTGTTAGTGCACTCTTTCTTCTAAATCAGAATTAAGACCAATGACAAGTTAAATGACAGGAACAGTCTGAGAGGCTAAATTAAGCTCATGCCTTCATCTAAACACAAGAAAAAATTTGTGATTTCAGATGAAACTCATGGGTTGCATACATATAAGTCCCCTGAAACATCAAAGATTCCAGTTAATAGCTGCTGCCAAATTTTACACTGATTTACACCATCTGCCACCACATTAGAGTCACTCACTAAAATCTGTGGTAGATTTGGCTCATTACACAGAGATTCATTTATTTGGTATCACGTACTGCAAAGGAACAGGAAAAAACTTTGTGATGTAAAAACCTCTAATCCTTTCTTATAACAGCAAGGCTTAAACACTTGCTTTCATTTGTGTTGACAGAATTGTCATTACACAGGCAATCATTTAGAATGATTTGTTTCACCCATTTTTAACTTTTAAATTGAATGTTTACACTTACACCTTAAACACTTAAGAATGTCTTAGTCTCTATTTTATTTTTGTATTTTGAGTCACTATTGTCAGACAGATGTGGGTTATGCTATATAAAAGAGATGTTAAAAACTTTGTCCCTATTTTTTATATGAACACACTGCTGTGTTTTCATTGCTGGAAAACACTTTAGTAATATTATGATTCATAGTAGTAGACATTCATTGTAAAAATTTTTGTCCTTTTATGCCAACCAACTTGCAGCGATAGTGTCAGATACCAGGTGCTGCAGTTGTGGTGGTTGTTCTGAGATATGTGATTCAGTTTAACTGGGTACTTTATCCACTGGTATCCTCCTCTTTTATTGCTCTACCATTGTCCCTCCACCAGCATCCTCCAAAACTGTTTTGTCAACTGCAGAAATCAAACCATCCATTTCAATTCTCCCTAAGAAAGCAGGGCAACTTAGCACCAGTCTCTTTTCCTCCTGCTGTCTTTCCAGAAAACTCTAAATATGTAGCACGTACTGTTAATGCACTGAATCATTATCTTCCATGTAATTCCAACATTATTTTGTCAGTCCTGAATGTTAATGTTCATCCTGATCCAAGACGAACAGCTTCAGATTTTTAAAAAATTTGGAACTTTTCACCTATGGTAAACTTCATCCTCTGTCCTTTTTCTAGATTCTAGTGGGATCTTATATCACCTTGAGTAACATTCAGACTGCCTACAAAGGTCTCTAAAATCAGCATTGTTATGGATTGGTCACTCCCTACTCTTCAGAAGCACCAACTTCTGACTTCACATAGAAACAAAAGAATTGAAGGTGGATGCCATATCCAAATCTCCTCTTACAAGCTTTGTTTGGTCTGTGCTTACCAATTTCCACTGAATACACAGTCAAGCGGTATCAAAGAAGTGTAGAGCATTGACCGAAGATGGTGTGGATCACACACAGCTCTCATACATACAGATTTGGAGACACTAGTCCGAAGCTACATGTAGAAGAGATCAGAACATGGAAAAAGATGTGATTTGGTCTGATGGAGATGAGATGACAGAGTCTATACCAACGCAATATATGCTTGAATAGTAAACCATAGCAAAGAGAGTAGTCTTTTTCCCCATTTCACACATGCAGGGTCACAAGCTGATCCTAGACGAAGGCAACCCAGTGCTCTGAAGCAATGTGTGACATTGTTTGATCCATATAATTGGAATTGTTTATGCATACAGAAAACAAGCCAGAAGAGTCAGAGGTCAAGAATGATGCTTTCAGAAAGGATGAAGAATGTTTAACAACCACTTTGCCTAGACATTCCTAGACATACACTTTCACTGAACATGCCTAGAAACAGAGCAGACATTCAAAGAAAAAAGAAAAAAAATTGTGACTCAACCTTCCCCCCCAGTTAATTTTATGTAAGTCCTCCTAAAAGGTAAAGATCTACAGTCTTCAAACAAGATCCATTCCTTACAGAAGATGATTGAAGACCAAGGTTTGTGAATACCTGCCAAACTGAGGTACTTCCATTTTGGGATACCCATCTTTAGCACATTTAGTTGTTTCAAAAACACTGCTAGTTCTTTCAAAAACAGTGATTTGGGTGACATAATGGTATCACCTTTCCCTTGGAAACCACAATTGTATTTTGAACACTGATGCTTTTGGCTTACATTTTAATTTGGAGAGAATATGACCCAAAGTATAAATAAGGCAGAAAAGGAAAAATATAAATGAAAAATGTAATGAACTATAAAAATGATACAAAACTCTATTTCTGTCATGGTTCAGAATGGTTTTCAGAGGGAAAACTGAAGGGTTTTTCTTTCAATGGCTTCACTTAATCCAAAAAAGGTATTTACAAGAGAAACCAAGAAACATTGCGATGACAGGGGATGGTCATTCTAGCTAGTCTTGGGAAACGTGAGTTGAAAAATAATTCAACAGATTTGTGGATGTTTATGCTCCATAGTGTCTTCCCATCCACTTAGTTCCATTTAAATCCTTCTACTCTCCAAGATTTCTGAAACTGTCAGCTAGTAACCAGCATGCTATAAAAGACCTTCATTTGTATCTTTGGCTTTGGCACTGTACAGTCTGCCTCTTGTTCTTGTGATGAACACCTGCACTGACATTCTTTCTCAGCAAATAGATTTTGTTACAAACTATGCCATTATTGATTTTGTGGTAAGTTGAGTAAATCCTAAACCTCAAATACGGTATGGTGGTTATGTTTCACAGCTCTCAGTACCTTATTGGCATTCAAGTTGTGCTAGCCCCTACTAAAATCATTCCATTGTGGCATGAAGCACAAGCACATTTTACCGTTACACTTGCTGTAGTGTTGCCAATTATTTTAATGCTGCCATATGAGAAATAAATGAATGCTTAGATGTTTGTTTCAGCAGCTGATTTTTAAGCAAAATCATACTCTACGTTCTTTGCAAAATGTGCTTTGATCATGACAAATTCTGGATCACAGAATCTAGCCAACTTCTTGTGAGAGAGGCAAGCCTGCCATTTATAGGCAGACACAACATAGATGCCTCTTCTTATTATTTTTGAGTAAATGTGGTATATTGTTGCATTTAATACATTAAAATTAGCAAACCTTGAAGCAGCAGATTGCAAAACAGATCTCATCACATTTTTAACCACTACTGCTTTCTTTGTCCATAGCAGCCATTAGAACTAGGAATGAGGCTTTTTTAAAACTAAAAAAAAATTAATCATCCTTGCTCTGCCCCTACCCGCCTTCCACCAAATGATTTCTTTCTGGTCTCAAAGGGTGCTTGCTTGCATTTGAGCGACAGACCTTCGGTTTGACATGTCACTAATTCCTATGTCCAATAGTAATGAGACCTGTCACGTTACAGTTTGCTGATAAAAGGCTAAACAGCATTGACAGGTAAATCTAAGGAAATTCGGAGGTCAAGAGGTTAGAAAACCTCCCTGTGCACCTACTGAATCTCAGAGATCAATCTAACATTTTTTAAGTCACCAAATATAGTGAAATACAGCTTAGCTTCTCTGAATATGGTAGAGGGACACAACTGCCAGATGATTTAATGTGCTCTTTTGCCTGTACGTGGTGAGGTGCTGGAACTAGATAATCTTTAAGGTCCCTTTCAAACCAAACCATCCTATGATCCTATCATTTGAGAGCACCCATTTCTTCCCATTCCTGTGAGGAAGCCTGGAACCCAGAAAACATGTTAAATCAGCTTGCTGGGCCAGACATCCTCTGCTGGTGTGTGCCACCACTCCAAGATCGATGTCTGAGTGCTGACCCTGCTGACAGTGCTGGATGCATTCTGTCACACAGAAAAGGACAATTATGGGTGACTTGGAAGAAAATATGACATTAACCCTTCAGCAGCTGCCCCCAGGTCCTGATTGTATGCACATGGGATTTTAAGATTTCGCTTACTTATGCACAGATAACTCAAAACCAAAGAGGTTTTTTTTGTTGAGGATGTGGTTGGCAGGTAGGTAGGCAGACAGAGACAAAAGAAGCTTTGCAGCTTGAGATGTGTTCTCATCAAATTACTGCTCACAGAGCAAAAGAGACAAAGGGGTGAAGACCTGTCTCTAATAAGTTTATCTCACTGACATCTTGTGAAGATGTTCATAGATAAGCTGTACAGGTTACAAAAAAACAAGACCCGGGACAGAACTTGTCCCATTCCTTTTAGATATCTGTGCTGTCAATATCCCAAATATTCATTCTGATATATGGCCAGTGGAATCAAAAAGACTTACCTGACAATGGCATCAGTATTCGGGACTCAGACCTTTCTGAGAAAAATCCTGTTGTCGATGGCATTTGATGACTGGCAGTGGAACCTCAGTGTAAGAAAAAGCTTTTTGGCATCAGACACAACAAAATCACACCCTGATTTGTGTCTGTTTCTTAAGGGCAGAAACCACAATGGGTAGAAAGAAGCTATCCAGAAAGTTTTCTTTACCCTGTATATTTCAGTTGCTTCCTAGGGCGGTATTAATGACAGCTGCACTTGCTGACAGCCAGTGCTGTTCATTTTTGTTACACACATATGCTGTCTTCTTTAAATGCTTTCTCTGTAATATGGATTTTTGTCCAGGATTTAGATTCCATTTCTAGGTAGCTGGGGAAAGGAGTGGAAGATTATTTACAGCCTGCAGAAGTGGAGAAAGGTTCTGTGCAGAAGTGAAATGAAGAAGCTGCTTGGCACAAAATCATCCTACCACAGTGTGTTGTGCTTGCCTCTTTGCCCCAGAGCCTGACTGTCAGTGTCCACTGTGCAAATGAGTGTAGGTACTTCAAAGAGCTACTTCAGTTTACTCCAGCTGAGAATTTGCCCCCCGGGCTACAAAGTAATTACCAGGGGCATGATATATGTCTTTATCCACTTTTTGCTCGTAGGTTATACTCCTTCTTTGTGATGTAGCATTATTATTAAATGACACAATGAAAGTTTGAAGAAGAAAAACCTACTATATTGTGACGTCCCATCCATGTATTCACCAAAAAGCCTTTTTTATTAGTTAAATTGGAGATAGAGAAACACTACAGTATTTCTGACTTTGCATCTGGATTTAAAAAGACAAAAAAGACAGAATTATGTGAGGTGCATTCAAAGGAAAAGGAGTCTACTTGTTGATATTTGTTCTGGCACAGTCCATGCTCCATGTTGACATGTTTTTCCTCAATTGCACAAGATGATGCTTATAAAACACATCAGAATAAAAGTGACACAGCTCAAATCAATCATTACCATAGGACTACAAAGCTGTTCCACTGCTGACCCAAAGAGTAGGTATGATTAGGTAGACAGTTTATTTTTCCTTGAAAAATTTCTTTTTTTTTCTTTCTTATTTTTCCTTGAAAAGGTGATAAATAATTTCATGTAGAAATTATAATCAGAAGACAAATGACAGTTTTCAAAGGCACTTAGTCCACAGCTTACTAGTTTAAGGCCTCTAGAAAATCCTTCTGCCAAGCAGCCAAGAGATGAACTATTTATCAAGGCAATGAAGTTTAGCTTTATGGTCATAGTAGGCATCACCTTGCAATGGATGGTAAATGCATGCATTTCCATCAAAATGACATTTACTGTTTAAAAACAGAGCCTTTTTGAGCAAAAGACTTTTTGAGCAAAACCTAAATTGCAAAAAAAATCCCAAAACAAAACTAAATAAAACAACCAAAACAGACTGTTACAAATGCAACTTTAAAGATAGCTAATAAACATTTGGTGCTAAATGGAAATGCAATGTTAAGCAGCTAAGAGAAGAGACTCTCCTAAGAGGTCTCTATGAGCTAAGTCTCTAAACTGCTTTGGTGGCAATCACAGTTTACCAGTTTCATCACCTCTCTTGTGTCTTGTCCCTACCACAGGACACTCTCCCTTTAGTTGTCCTGTAACAGCCATTCATGGGGTTGATTAGTCAAACTGATATAGCTAAAAAAACAAAAAAGTTTGCTGCTAAGGTCAGAGCACAGTCACTTGAGCAAGAAAGCGTGTCTTGACCGAGTTGTGGGATTGTGAAGTGGTATGAGCAGGTGCAGCTTAATGTGATACCAATACAGAGGTCTTCATAGCTGTGCTGGTTTTGACTGGAGTAGAGTTTACTTTCTTCACAGTGGCTAGTATAGGGTAATGTTTTGAATTTGTGCTGAACACAGGGTTGATAATAGGGAGGTGGTGGTGTTGTTGTTGATCAGCACTTACACAAAGCCAGGGCCTTTTCTGTTTCTCGTACTGGTGGCAGGGGGGCTGGGATGTAAGGGATGCTGGGAGGAGACACAGCCAGGACAGGTGACCCAAACTGACCAAAGGGGTATTCCATGCCACATGACATTATGCTCAGTATATGAAGTGGTAGGAAGGAGGGGATGTTTGGAGTGATGGCTTTTGTCTTCCCCAGTAATTGTTACATGTGATGGGCCCCTGCACTCCTGGAGGTGGCCAAACACCTGCCTGCTCATGGGAAGCAGTGAATTAATTCCTTGTTTTGCTTTGCCTGTGTCTGTGGCTTTTTCTTTCTCTATTAAACTGTCTTTATTTCAACCCATGGGTTTCTGTCTTTTACTCCTCCGATTCTCTCCCTGATCCTGCCAGTGAGAGAGTGTGGCTGTGTGGGGCTTTGTTGCTGGCTGGGGTTAAACCACTACACTAGCACATAATCACAGCCTAAAGCTAATCATCAGGGTCCCTATGAAGTCCTTTCAGATATGAGACCTTCACCCTGACTCATCAATATTGTCTACAGAAGTGTTTTTGGAAACGTATATATCTGACCCAAAGTAGATGCATTCAATCTAGACATTTACATCTGAACTCACAGCCCTAAGCTCTCCATGTAGTCAGCAGAGAGACAGTTGCATTCAGAATGAGATTTGTATGATTTTTTTAATGGCTTCTCCAGGATTAGATGAATTGAACAGTAAAATGGACAATCTGTCTTCACCGTCTGCAAAGAGAGCCTGGGGTAATTAGCACAGATAGAGACTGGAGATACCTTTTGTATTACTTGTGCTTTCCACACCTGCTGCTGCACCTGATTCAGTTCATAGTCTGCTGACTGAATTCAGAAAGTCAGATCAGCAATTGTATATATGTCAGATATGATTTTACATAGCAAGTCAGTAGAAAGAACAAAGAGTGTGTGTGTGTGTGTGTGTGTGTGTGTGTGTGTGTGTGTGTGTGTGCACAAAAAGAGACAAGGCAGAAAAGTCTTGATGAATACTGGAAACTACATGGCAGCAGCTGGAAATCAAAGCTAACCCTGAAGAAACAAGTAATGACCTCATAAACAAGACTCTTCAAACAGTCTGTGTCTAGGCTTGCCCATCCCAGCACATTCAGACCCAAGATAGGACTTTGCTATACTGACTCTACTTTTATCTAATAAGTTTATGAATATCCAGAAGAGTGGTCAGAGCTTAAATATATAACATTGTAAATGGTTAATGAAATGTAGGCACAGCATAGGCATAGGGCAAGGGTTACTGTTCAGCATGAGTTTTTCTTTACCACTTCAGGATGCACCAAACTGCAATCTGTAGAACTAGCATGTCTCCATTAATGAAGGAGGTAGCACAGATTAACAGATTAGATTGGATGCTTTATTTTCAGACAAGAAAGTGAGATTAAATGAAACTCACCACTAAATGAATCTCACAATTAATTTGCTGCAAGTTATTAGGAAACCTCCAGAAGGAAGTTGCAAGATGGACCTTTACTCTTCTATGATGCATCCAGATAAGTTGGAATCAAGAACAGTCATTTTTTAACGAGTATCTTCTTTTTAAAATGAAAACCTTTTGTGATGGAACTTATTAAAAAAAGATACACAACCCACACACTCACACCAAATAAGAAATCAAATTAATCAATTCATACATTACTATAGAAATAACAAAATTAGAGTCAGATACACAACACTTTCTTGTTAGAAGAGCATTAATTAAGTTCATAAGTGTTTCATTAATGACATGAAGGAAAATAAAAAACTCTGTTCATAACTTCTCTGTTCAACCAGCCATAGAAGGAACTAATCATTTTGCTGCTGTTTTTTTGCTGTAATCTCAGGTGGTGTTTTTAACTGCAAGACAAAAATTGACTGGGATATTCTTGCTGTCAAAGAGAAGCAAAAAAAAATCCTTTTATTTATAGAAAAAAAGAAAACGTTTCTGCTGCATATTTCAAAACCCTGCTTAACACAGACAGTTTTGCTCCTGATTGTTTCCACAAAAGAAAAGGATTAGGTGGGCTCCAACATACTTCAAGACTACTTCATAAAGGCATTCCAATTTAGCTCTGAGGTTGTCAGCCTTTTCTGAGAGAATGATCTTGCACTTTCTGAAAGACAAGTGAAAAGTAAACCTGTGCAACACTATATTTATTTGCACTCTAGTTGCTTAGAAAAATATTTATTTCTAATAGCACTTATTACTAATTATATTGCATTTTTAAGAAAAAGAACCAGATAATATTTTCAAAGATATTTTATAAAATGGTCAAGGTATGTCTACCCTTCACTGTACATGTACACACTGAAGGGAGAAGGTGTGGAATAGGACTTAATCTTTACCTTAAGTTAGTAAATGCTGTACCTATGCATCCCTTTCCAGCCAGGATCAAGCTCCCAGGCAGCCTTCCATTCAGCCATTCCCCAAGTCTGCTGAGCAAGGAAGACAAGCTCAGTAAAACTCCTCATCTGTGTGAGATAAACCCACTTTTACCTGCTTTTCTCAGTGGTAATGTAAGCAGAATGAAAAGGTGTTGGAATTTAGCTCATATAACAGTAGAAATCTAAAACCTATGCAGCTAGTCTAAATTAATCTTCTAGTATTCCTGTATATTTCATGGTGTGTAGCTAAAACAGTGTTTTCCAGGGATGGAAAAAGAGACATCTAATTATCATGACTATGCAAGTGAAACAGAGAGGAACCTGAGTGTGTGACTGATCCAGTTAAAACAGAAATGAGCAAACCTGTTACTCAAAAATGTCTACACATTTGTGTAGAGTTGTACTCACATCAAGTAACTCACAAATGTCTACAAAGGGAATATTTTAATTTGTCCAACTTATCAAAGCATTTCAGAATGTATACATAGCATAAACTAAATGCACTATGCTTCTGTTCGTTGGAGCCTGAGCATGTATGCCTGGAATGTAAGCAGTTAACTAAGAATTGAATGACAATTTTGCAACAGGAACATTAAAATTATTAGCTTCTACACAAAAGGGGAATTTTAGCTCAGATTCTTTGGACATGGCCTGGAGGCTGGCTGCATGCTTCTTGGTTGCTAGCTGGCGCCAACACCACCACATTACATTTGTGACTTACAAGATGATCTGTGGGATGAAACCTGTGCAAAAATCCAGCCTTGAGTTCTAGTTGAATGATGCATGGTGATGGAAAAGAGGCAAGCTGTGGACAACATTGCTCCTGACTAGCAAATTAATGGCCAGTCCTGGAATGAAAATAAGGGAATTTGGAAGATGAGAGAAGAAATCTCTAAAAAGAAGATAAATTCCAAAAATTACTAGGTGGCTCCAGAGGGTGACATTTGTTCCAGAAGGAGCCTGCTCATAGAAATTCAACTACGTGCTGAGTTTTTACACAGCTGAAGGTATGTGAGACTAATTCCATTCCAAATAAGTCTTAACAATAAGTTAATACAGGAAAATTTCCTTCTGTTTTTGTAGAGTAAAGCAGTTTTCACATGTACATACCATGCTTTTGGGAAACAATGGATGCAGAAGTAGGCAAAGCTTTTGCAGCCAAAGTGTCACCTGTTGGAATAGTATTTGTTTTCAAAAAGCCCCTGTTATCGCAATGCAAAAAAATAATTCTAAGGGCAATAGAATGCACTGTATACCAAGTTTCAACTCAAAATGAATATTTACAGCAGAAGGTAGGAAATTGATACAGAAGCAGACTTTTCTATAGCAGTATGAATGGTGCTGCCCTAATTTTGTTTAGAATTTTGGCTGGAGGCAGTGACAACATCAACTTTTTAATGAAAACTTAAAGTGTCCATAGCAGTGTGAAAATTCTAACATTGTTGCATTCCCATATCACTTTTTAACAGCTTGAAGGGAGAAAAACTTTCATTTTAAATGATTCTTGGTTAATTTACAAAGAAATTAGTAGAAGAAAACTTCCAGAAAGTAATAGAATAGCATTACTTGTGCATGTCACACAACATCAAGCCTAGAAAAGTTGCCAGAAAGTACTTTATCTTACACCAGAATTATCTTGCTTGTTTCAAAGCGACTTATCAGAGACTCATGAATCAGGATATTGTTTCAGGTGGACCAATATCTTCAGGTGTTATAAGATGGCATATTTCTTCAACTTTGCTTACTGAGGCTATGACCCATATATAAATCCTAGAGGAAATGTGCCATATGAATTAATCACCTGCTTTAAGCTGAAGTATTTATTCAGTCATTCTAATCAGCAAGGGACCAATCTTCTGAACTCCCCAAAGCTAAATAAAAGAGAGCAAGAATTGCATTATTGAGTTGGTTGTAAATATTATGGAACGTGAGGAAGTTAAAGGAGAGAAATAACACTTAGTCTACTCTAAGGAGCAGGGTGCAAGAATTCCTAAGCTTGACTGTTGTGCTTTAACGCCCAGCTGGCAGCTCAGCCTAACACAGTCACTTGCTCACTTCCCTCCGGTGGGATGGGGGAAAGAATCAGAAGAGTAAAAATGAGAAAATTCATGGGCTATGACAAAGACATTTCAATTGGTACAGTAAAAGCCGTGCACACAAACAATGCAAAACAAAGAATACATTCACCACTTCCCATGGGCAGACAGGACTCCATCACACCTAACAGTAACTTGGGAAGACAAATGTCATCACTCCAACTGTGTCCCACTTCCTCCTTCTTCCTTCAACTTTATATGCTGAGCATAACACCACATTGTCTGGAATATTCCTTTGGTCAAGTGGGATCAGCTGTCATGTCTGTGTCCCCTCCTAAATTCTTGTGCACCTCCAACCTCCGTGTTGATGGGGTGGGGTGAGGAGCAGAAAAGGTCTTGAGTCTGTGTAAACCCTGCTCAACAGTAACTAAAACATTCCTGTGACATCAACAATCCAAAGCACAAATCCAAAACACAGCCTCATGATGGCCACTATGAAGAAATTTCACTTTATACCAGCCAAAACCAGTGCAAAGAACTAATAAATCCAACACTAGTAACAAGGGCAGTAAATCTACCTTTTTGAGACAACGACATGTGGAAGTTCTGAAATCTGTCTAGGCAGACTGACACTGAAGCTTATTATTTCAGATGGTGCGTGGCATGAGAATGGCATCTAAACTGACTTTAGACGTCTGGGTTCTTCAGCCCAGTACAGGTATTAGGTTAGTGTAGGCATACCTGGCTCCAGTGTCTCCATACTCAGCGGTTTCATCCACAATGGAAACCTTTAAGGAGTGTAAGAGTTCTTCAGCATCCAGGATAAGAAGTCTCTAACCTTGCAGAACATGGCCTCTAAATCACATGGCAGAGCAATGCTTAGAGAAAGCACCCTTCTCCTCTTCTTTCTGGTGATTTTGTTGTTGTTGCAGCTAATCCAGCACTCCTCTGATAAATCCTCTCAGTGACTGAAGGGAGAAACATTTCATAGGGTTTCTTTAATACCAACCATGCTCATACCTCTCAGAGCAGTGTGTTAAATTGCCTGGACAGTATATGCTTACCTTGTGTCAACCATGTATCCCAACACAACTGACAAGCCAGAAAGCTTACAAGTGGGAAATGGCATTGTGAAGGGTAGCGAGGAGGATATGAACACATGAAGTTCCAGAATGTGATTTAAAATCAAGTGGAGAAGTGAGAAGACAGAGAGAAGTTCGACTACTGTTGCAGGTAACAGGTGTTACACAGAAGGTTTTTACCTCTACAACATCACAGGAGAGGTTGAAATGAAAGTCAGAGGGTTAAAGAGGAGAACTTCATCTGAAGCAGGCAGACCAATCCCTAAAGGCTTCCTGAAAAATCCCATTCTCTAAGGAAATTACATTATGCAATCACACTGTCTCTGTGCACAGTTCTCTATGTTCTCCAACTTCTTTCCACTGCATAACTGTGGAAAAAAAATTGCGGTCAGATTTGGCAGTAGATCTGAACTATCAAAAAGATAAGTTCTTAGTAAAAAAAAAAAAAAAAAAGGAGGTGTAAGTAGGTGTCCCAGGTGATCAAGAGAGAAAAACAACAACAACAACAACAACAGTTTTTTGACTATCAGAAAGGGTGCACTGCAGAAGAGCTCATTGTTAGGTATCAGAGACTACCTATGAGACAGAAGAACACAAGAGTAGGCTTCATTTCACTGGTCCCAGATCAGTCTGTTAAAACAAGGTGACAATTTTGACCTGGACTCAAAAATGCAGAAGGACAAGCAGGAATTTATTCTAGGCTGAGTTAATTCTGATTGGGCTTTTTTTGTGCACTGTTTTGACAGACTTAAAGCCAAGAGAATTAATAATGTCTTGTTGGAGTTAGAACTAAACCAGTATGACACAGGGCAAAAAAACTTACCTAATAATTTCTTCAATAAGAGTAGATAAGTCAGGTCACAGAATAGTCTCAGGAGAGTAAGAAATGGTTATATGTATGTATATATATATATAAAACACATATATAATATAGATAAGTATATAAATGTGTTATATATAACAATATATATAATATGTATAACTATATATAAAAATTATATATAGTTATGCATATATAGAGAGAAATCTAGATATATAAATATATATAGATAGATGTTTTCAGGGAACATGACAACTAGAAAGAATTTTTCCTTTGAATTTCCATGAAAAGATGTTAATATAATCAGTTAACTTCACTGAGTATTTTCAACTTATATTCTAGGGTTAGCTCATTTCTCTCTCTGAGAGGCAATCAGCTGAGTGAACTGTAAGGTGAAAAGAGTGTAGGGAATGAATCACTGACTCTCCTGTTAATGCTTTTATATTTTATATAAATAGTCAAACATTCCCTGGATGAGAACCTTTACCAAAGAATCCCACTTCCAAGGTAATAACCCCAGTCCCTCCACCCACTACCATTTTCCCTCTTTACAACTTGGCTGGTGGTCCTGTATCCAGGATAGACCTGAGCTACTATGATTAAAGACAGAAGCTCTGAAGAAAGCAATATATCCTTTAATGAGTGACATGAGCACCTATTTATGCCTGATTTTCAACCTATAGATCGAACCATAGAAAGTCCATCTTCTACCTGTGTTAGGATGATATTACATCATTGTTTAACTCAAACCTGCATAACCTTCCATTTGTCATTACATGGGAATATAGTAGTACAGTGAGGTTTAATTTTCAAAAGTATTTCTCTCAAGCTCATTCATATGTTTTTTCCATAAATGTATTTCCTCTCTTTCCCATTTTTGTCTATAAAAACAGACACTCCCTTTATCACATTTTTAATGGGTTTGTATTAATTTGCCAAGGGTCAGAGCACAACATTTAATCTCTGCATTAAAGGATCTAAAGAAGCATGTATCTTCAGAGGCACATTGTTCTGTGTGGCACACAGCTGTTCTCTTAAAGATAAACCAGCTCTACTTGAACACCATGCCTCAAGTTCACCACGTTTACTGGAAAAGAATGAAAAAAAAATCACAGTTGTCCTCCCACCACCTATTTCTTTCTTATTGTAGAGATTTCTTATTCAATCATCTTCATGAAAGTGCCAAGCATTTCAGCAGTCCGGCTGCTCTTAAGACTTCCAGGGAGGATTGGAATGAGTCTCATGAGGAAGGTTAGAAGCAGGCTAGAATGCTGAATTTTGGCAGTCTCATAAAGGAGAGGAAGAAATATGTACCTACGTGAGGGTAATTTGGAGTTAAGAATAATTTGGGACCTTTGTAAACAATAGCATCTTAAATTGGTTTCCACAAAGCTCTTTCATTTTTCACTAAAAGCTTTTCGAGTTCAGATCATTTCAGTACTAAAAGTGCTACAATTCCCCTCCTTTCCCCCTGTCCTTTTTCTCTTAGTGACTTTTGTTCATCAGAAATTATTTTTTTCTTTTTTGTATATTTGAAACCCCGTTATTTTTAGCTTTTGTCAGCCTTCATGTTCTCTGATTTTGCTCCTTTTAGTCTAGATATGAGGAAGAAATTCAAGATATTATATGAAAAAATGCGCCTTAGTATTAAATCTCTCATCTAACTAGTTATTCAAAATAAAATTATGCTTCTCACACTTCATGTGCTTTAACTAACCATTCTACAAATACCATTATGGCAGTGTTAGTTTTCTGGATGTGAAACAACCTTGAACGCTGCAGAAGCAAGAAGCAAAGACCAAAACCACTAATTTGTCATAGCACATTAAGACTTCTTTTAGATCTCAAAACCTTTTTTGGTAGCACATGCCCACTAAGATTTATGTAGGAAGAGATACACAAAATAAGTTTCTCCTTCTTATATTCAGATGCCAGCTTTAACATTAGCACAATTGTGTTTAATATATTAATGAAAAACTGATCTGTCATCAGGGATTGCTAGTCAACCTCCAGTAATGAGAGAGAGATGTTACTGAGACTGCCTTTTGCTGCCTATTAACCCAAGTTTCACAGTCAATTGCTTCAATAGCTGGAAAAGAAGTCAGTGTCTTTCAGCCTTAGAAAACCAAGATCTTGATTTGAATTATTTTCTCTTGAGCAGTAGTGTTAACAGACCAATAGATGTTTCCAGCATCTATTGCAGGAAATCTGTACACAACCTTGGATCCAGATCCTCAAAGAAGCGTTGGAGATGAAAGTCCATACAGTCCAGCAGAATACAGGGCTTCAAATATATTTATGGATTTGTGGTTACACACCTGAATAAAAACCTGATTCAGAGCGTCTGCTGAGATCCCAGCCACTGCTATGGGATATTTTAAGTTTTAATACCTGCCTTTATGTGTACAGGATAACTTGGGGGAATGAAAAGCATAATCTGGTGTAAAATAGATGAGGGAGCATAGTTGCCTCAGTCTTTAACAGCAAGACTGGTTATCCTCAAGACAACTGGCCTCCTGAGCTGGTAGAAACAAGGGAGCAGAATAGAAGCCCTGTAATCCAGGAGGAAGTGACCTGCTGACCCACTTAGATGCTCACAAGTCTATGGGACCAGACGGGATTCATCCCAGGGTGATGAGGAAGCTAGTGGAAGAGCCACTCTCCATCATTTATCATCAGTCCTCGCTAACTGGGAAGATCCCAGAGGACTGGAAGTTGGCCAGTGTGATGCCCATCCACAAGAAGGGCTGGGATGAGTATCTGAGGAACTACTAGCCTCTCAACCTGACCTCAGTGCCCAGCAAGGTTATGGAGCAGATCATCTTGGGTGTGATCACAGAGCACCTGCAGGACAGGCAGGGGATCAGACTCAGCCAACTTGGATTTAAGAGGGGCAGGTCCTGATCTCCTTTTATGATCAGATGACCTGCCTGGTGGATGAGGGGAAGGCTGTGGATGTGTCTACCTGGATTTCAGCAAAACCTTTGACACTCTCTCCCATAGCATACTCCTGGAGAAGCTGGCAGCCCATGGCTTGGACAAGGGCACTCTCTGCTGGGTTAAGAACTGACTGGAGGGCTGGGCCCAGAGAGTGCTTTGTCAACCCTATGTGGCATTACAGGCTGGGGCAAGAGTGGCTGGAACGTGGCCCATTGGAAAAGGACCCGGGGATACTGGTCAACAGTTGGCTGAACATGAGCCAGCAGTGTGCACAGGTGGCCAAGAGGGCCAATGGCATCCTGGCCTGTATCAGCAATAGTGTGGCCAGCTGATACTTGTCACTGGTGAGGCCACACCTGGAGTACTGTGTCCAGTTCTGGGCTCCTCACTTCAGGAAGGACTTTGAGGTGCTGGAGCATGTCCAGAGAAGGACAATGAGGCTGATGAAGGGACTGGAGTACAAATCCTATGAGAAGTGGCTGAGGGAACAGGGGTTGTTTAGCCTGGAGAAAAAGAAGACTCATGTGTGACCTTATTGTTCTCTGCAACTACCTGAAAGGAGGTTGTAGCCAGCTGGAAGTCAACCTCTTCTCCCAGGCAACTAGCAATAGGACAATGGGACACAGTCTTAAACTGCTCCAGGGGAGGTTTAGGTTGAACATTAAAAAGAATTTCTTCACAGAAAGGGCTGTTTGATACTGGAATGGACTGCCCAGGGAGGTGGTAGAGTCACCATCCCTGGATGTGTTTAAGGAAAGACTGGACATGACACTTAGTGCCATAATCTAGTTTACATAGTGGTGTTAGGTTACAGGTTGGGCTTGATGATCCTGGGGGTCTTTTCCAACCTAGTTGATTCTGTGACTGTCATTCTGTGAAGGTGAAGCAGTTTAAATTTGGTATGAGTAGTCACTGTATGAAATAACTCCTCACTCCTCCTGTTCTTGACCCTCTACAAAATGCAGTTCAGGCAGATCACAGCAGTAAATAACACACTTAATCTGCAATGAGAAAAGAGATCAATTGACAGAGAACTGTGAACTATCAAGCAGGGAATAAGTGAAAAAGCCAGAGCACTATGGGAGAAAGCCAACATTATTACATAGACTTCTCTTGAGCCAGATTGGTAGCTGGATCATGATGCAAGTGGCAGAAGTTTAGTCATTTGACCCCGCTGAGTTTGTGAACTTCCATTTTCTCCCATGAGAGATACTTTCTCTTTTTTCCCTTTTTTCTTGTTTTTATTTTACAATTACTAGAATTCCTCCTCTGTGTGCCTGAAATCAGCATCCTGTCACAGCTTTCAATCACGCTCATATGTGTGAATGTAAAGATGAGTTTTGCACAACCAAACTTGGAAATGCAAACATTTTCAGAAGAAAAAAAATAAATTTAGCTGCTATACTCCTGTGTTCTTTGCTGTTGACAATTATATTTATCTTACCTATGCCAACAGAGCTTCCCCTGCAGTGAATTCATAATTGTACATGCATTGGGTTTGTGTGGCCAGGTTTTGGTAATGGAGGAGCTGCAGGGGTGGCTTCTGTGAGAAGCTGCTGGAAGCTTCCCTTATGTCTGACAGAGCCAATGCCAGCCAGCTTCAAGACGGACCAGCTGCTGGCCAAGGCTGAGCCCTTCAGTGACAGTCTTAGCAACTCTGAGATAACAGTGTTCAGAAGGGGGAAAAATCCTATGCAATCGAAGCAAAGGGGTGAGAATATGTGAGAGAAACAGCCACGCAGACTCCAAGGTCAGTGCAGAAGAAGGGTGAGGAGGTGCTTCAGGTGCCAGAGCAGAGATTCCCCTGCAGCTCATGGTGAAGATCAAGGTGAGGCAGCTGTGCCCCTGCCCACTATGGAGGTTAATAGAGATTCAGAGATCCACCTGCAGCCTGTTGAGGAGACCCATGCCAGAGCAGGTGGATGCCTGAAAGGAGGCTGTGAACCCAGGGAAAGCCTGTGCTGGAGCAGGGTCCTGGGGAGTCAGGAGCCCACTCTGGAGCAGGTTTCCTGGTAAGACTTGTGCCCCTGTGGGGGACCCATGCTGGAGCAGCTCAGGGAGGATTGTCTTCAATGGGAGGGATGCCTGTTAAGAAAACTTTCCTGTCGGACCATTGAAGAGGCACTCTGGCACCAGTCACTCCCACCACCAGACACTTTAACTCATGGGACTGAAGCCCCTTCTTAGTAGGCAGCTCCAGTAAGTCAATGGGTGCCCCACTTGACTCTCTACCCACCTCCAAAGAGGGACCCCAAACAAACGACACCCTGAGCTTTTATATCCGTACAGTCTAAGCATGTGATAGAATGGAGCCTTCCTGCTGAGTCATCGGATCCTGTTGTGTCTCTGAGTGGCATGGCCCCAAAGGTTCCCTGTCCAAAGGGTCGGTGCTAGCTCATGGCCTTTTGCCTGTGGCTCCCGCCATTTCCCTGCCTCCCAGAGCAAAACCTGCAGCTAGCACTGAAGCTTGCACACCAAGTTGTGGTACCTGCACTAAATGCAGTCCTCATCATCCCATACTAGAGCAGGGGAAACATGTAAGGAGTCCTCCCTCTAAGGAGGAAGGAGTAGTGAAGGCAACGTGATGAACTGACCATAGCTTCCATTCCCCATTCTCCTGTTCCACTGCTGGGGAGGAGGTAGAGAAATTGGGAGTGAAGTTGAGCCCAGAAAGAACAGAGTGGGGGAAGGAAAGGTGTTTTAAGATTTAGTTTTTATTTCTCATTATCCCACTCTGATTTGATCAGTAATAAATTAAACTAATTTCCCCAAGCTGAGACTGTTTTTCCTGTCACAGTAATTGGTGAGTGATCTCTCCCTGTCCTCATCTCAACCCATAAGCCTTTTGTTATATTTTCTCTCTCCTGTCCAGCTGAGGAGGGGAATGATAGAGCAGCTTTTGTTGGCACTCAGCATCCAGACAGGGATAACCCACTACAGTGCATTATAGAAATACAGATCTTAGTGACAGAAGAGAGCAAAAATAGTTAATTCCCTTCCTTGTGAGTATTTTGTCATCTCTAGCACCAAATGACTCAAGTGACAAGACTTCAACTGCGCCCCTTGGGACACAATTCCACAGTCCAATACATCTAACTGTCAGGCTATTTGCACAAAGATTCAGCGAAAAAAATAACATTGCAATTCCATCCCATTACTCCTATTTACCACCCTGTCTACTGCACTACGAAATTTCTCTCACCTGCCTCATGTCAGTATTGTGGTATGTCACCCTGTCTCCTCTACCAAGCCAAACTCATTTAGCTACTCAGATCTTTCTTCCTAAGTCAATACTTCCTGACTACCTCGATCATTTTTGTTGCTCTTCTTGGAACTACCTTCAATTTATCAGCCTTTTTATCAAAGCAGTGGTGCTTAGAAATGAATGAATCAAAGACCAAAATCCCCTGCTCCACCCCTTCCACTGATGTAAACAGTAATGTTGCAATCTGCTGGACAGTTGAAGCAGAAAAAACCAAGTAAATTAGAGAAAAAATTCATTAATACTGAGTTGGTTGAAAAAAATGTACTGACATTTTGCTTCATTGGAATATGATACTTCAGTGCTTGTACATAGAGGAAGCAACTGCATTTTCCCAAATTTTTCATAAAGCTGTATTTGCTTTCTGTCAGATTTCTAACGTGGTCATTACCTATCCAGCCTGTAGCTAAGAAGACCCTGAAAATCCACAGCAAATTTCAAATTTGTGGGTTTTATTTGTAACTGAAATTCAGAGTTGGAAACCCATATGAAAAATGGATTTTTTCATTCCTTGTGTCACGGAACAGTAAGCTTATAAAATAAACACATGAAGGTAAAACCACAGTTTGGTCTTTATCCAACAAAGACTTTAAATAACACTACGCAAATACAAGTTAAAAATATACAAAGTCTCTTCTGGATCCATGTTTCTGAACAAACTTACATTAGACCTGATCCATTTGAGAGTTAGTCACCAACATGAAAGCTCTTTGTTAATTTTTCTATCATAACAGCCAATTCCTATTCCTTGCAACATTTAGTATGTGGCAGCTCCTAATTTTCTATCTGAACTGGGTGAGCAGAAATACAGAATAGCTACACAAAAAAGCCTAGACACCCTAATGCTGTAAGGAAAAACCATACTTCTATAATCTGCAGAAATTGTGGTAGTGCATTCATTAACCATAGATTAAGAAAAATCAAATGAGTTACTTTATTTTTGCTGAGATTCTAACAACCTATATGAGCTTTTACAGGAGAGAAAAGGCTGTAGGAGGAAACAAATGGAGACATGCCAGGATACTGGACACCATACATGTGACTAGAAAACTGGAGACAGAAACAAAGCTTTGTAAACACTTTTATGAATAAAAATGAAAGCTAAGAGTTCTGTGAGATTGTTGTCCAACAATAACATCTAAAGCAGGATTATTTTTCTCTGTCAAGTACAAATGGCAGTTTTCACTTCATCAGCCCATCACTATCACTATGTTGCACCAAGCATAAAAAATTCTTTATCTGTACAGTAAATAGTACAATACAGCCTATATTCTGCATGGAAATTCCTGAGTAAAAGTAAACATTACATTTAGCTTTTTCAAAATACTTATATAAAACCATAAAAATAAACACTTAAAAAGTGAAGAACCTGGAAAAAAAGAAAGATATATTGCCTTTATTTAGAAAATGGTTTAAAAAGCCAAACAAACAAACAAAAAAGCCTTCTTTTATCCAGGCTAGAAGTTCTCAAGTCTGATTTCACTGTGTTTGTACACGAACCAATCCTCCCCTCGCAGCTGGCTGTAGACGAGGTGACACAGTAGGTTTCTTCCAGCTCTTATCTCTGATTCATTTATCTTTCAGGCATGTCACGAGCTTTTCATCATCATTTCTGAATTATCCAGTGATCAGCATTAGTTCCAAACAACCTCACATGGTCCCCAGTACTTTTCTGCACAGCCTGTATTTCTGCTTCATGTCACTAACTGTCTTTATTGATTGAGGAAGACAGGCACAGCACCAGCGCTTGCCCTTTTCTGTTCAGAATCACCAGTGAAGCTCCATGAAGACCCTCTGTAACCGGCAGACATGAAAGCATTTGTCTCCATCTCATGACAGGTACACTTCTGAGAAAAGGTGATGCTGCATATTCATTCACCAGAGGTCAGCATGGAAGACATAAACAGAATGCATTTATATGCATATTGCCTCAACTTTCCGAAGCATTATTTAATCTATTTCCTTCATGACTATGTGTTGTGTTGAATATGCATGGATCTGTATAAAACATTTCTGGAGTTTTCTCCTCTAAGAGGTCAGGGTAATAACCTTGCGTATACATAAAACAGCAATAACAACCACTACACCTTATTAATGCACTTCTAACTTAGAAAGAAATGGAAGAAAAAGCAAGGCTGCTGTGAAGGAGATGGGAGAGCTAAAATGAGAGTGCTGGACCAGGATTACAGACCCAGCGTTACCCTGGGCTTCTGGGGACAGGTGACACACTTGCAAATTTTCAAAAACAGCCTCCAATTTTCAAGTACTGGCAAGAGATAAAAACAGTCTAGCTCCTAGAGATTTTTATAACTCCTTTTAAGTTGACTGATCCTCCACTTGGAACCCCTGAAAAGTGTCTAAAACACATATGAAATCTTGCACATAGGGAAAGAGATTTAAAAAATATCCAGATGAGCACAGCTGAAAATCTGTGCATTCCTTACTTGCATGCTTCTTCTTCCACAAGTAAAATGAATGACTATGTTTTACAGAAGACATTCCATAAAGTTTGCTGATGGTGGAAAACAGCCTTCTACAGTGAAGGACTGTTCACAGAAGTGCAATCTAATTATAGTTTCCTACTTTGAAAAGGCCTTGTTGTCAGCATGCTCCTTTGGTTGTCAGCATTTCCCCACCAGCCAGACTATGTTGCCTCACGGAAGGTGAGGTCAACAGGAATCAGCAAAGCAGCAGAATCTGTCTCAATCTCTCTCCTTCACAAGACCAGTCGCCAGAGTATCACCGAGACACACCTGTTATGAGGAAGAGCCTAGTAACATCTGAAAAACCCTTGTATATGGAAGCAGCAGCCTGATCCTTTCTAATTTGGTAGACTTTCTTTAAAGATGTCTAACATAGCAACTGACTTTTCAGAAGAGGTATGATAAAAGGTGTAAGAGATGCTTGCTAGATATGTGGAAGTGTAAACTCTAGGCAAAAAGGAAAGCATGAAGGCAAGGTTATGAGGAGAAAAGAAAAATTTAACGTGGATCTGGACAGAATAACTGAAAGAAGAGAAGCAGATATTATTGTTCTAAAAGCATATTGAATTCAAGCCCAAAAGTCACTATTCCAGTTGTGATTCAGATATCCTGGATGTCAGACAAACACAAAAAACCCTGTATCAGAGAGAGAGTTCAATTAAAGAGACAATAATGTATTACAAGCTGAAGGAAATGAGATTGCAGCTGTCATTTTGGTTGTTCAGTTTGCCTTGTTGTTGTGCTTTACTGAGGGGCTTGGAACATTCAGTCTTGTGTGTTCTGTGATGCTGTTGAAGATTTAAAATAAAAAGAATTCTGATTCTTGTTTAAACTGAATGAGATTTTCCCATCCCATCTTCATTTTTAGTCTCTCTGACAACAAGGAGGTGGAAGTCTTAAAAGGAATGTTTGTCCTTGTCTCATTTGGATCTAACAAAACTAAGAAGGTAAATAGTATCGTGGCAACACTTTTTCTCAAAATGTTTGAGCTTGATGGGGCTTATTTGTTTTCAAATTGCAGTTGCCTGTGGAAGATATTGGCACCATTTTCAAGTCTTCTGTGACAGCAAAGAGACTGTCCATTAGCATTCTGAATGGACTTTAGGAGACTGACATTACAGTATTGGAGGTCACCCTGATGGTCACTTCAAGCAATAATAAGAGACACTGGAGGTGATGGAGTTGCAAAAGCTGACAAAACAGAATGGAATCAAGAAAATCAATGAAATCAAGACTGCAGTAATGATCAGGGGTGTTAAAGCACCTGATAGGTCACAGGCCATAAAATTGGACTATGCTCTTTGATGCAGGCAGGAAGAAGTCATTAGAAATGTCAGCAATGTCACAGAAATGTCAGAAATGTCACAGTTAGTTGTGTGAAGAGATTACACAACGGAAGTGGAAAAGGGAAAATTCACAACAGAAATAGGCAGTATATTCATGTTGTCTGGAGATGAGTGAAGAAAAAAATTGTCAACTGTTTGAGTACAAACCAAGGATCAGTGTTCCAAGGTAGATGAAAATTAAATGGAGACACAGCCATAGAGGCAATGAAGACAAGACTCCTCTTAAACTATGTCAAATGAAAGGTTGTTGATAGAGAAAGTCATACAGAATAGCCCCTTAGATTGTAGGGTGCAGATATCTTGTCCTACAGTATACTTTCTATAGACTCAAGCATCTTGGTGCACAGAAAACAACATATATAGTGTGGGATTTATGTAAAACGTTAGTACCTAATGAACTCTAAAACTTAATTCAAATCACTGCAAACTTATAACTTATACCAGTTGTATTTCAGCCCAAACTCTAAATACTGGAAACATTTCCTCTAGTCATTGTTCACAGTTGCCATTTGGTCTGGTCATGAGAGTTACAGTGTACTAATAGAAAGAAGGCAATGATGAGAGTAGAAGAGGAAGTAAATGAAGGATGCTCTGCCACTGGGAAAATGAGTCAGTGGTTAGAATTTCCTAGAGTTGGCTGTTGCACAAGTAGCAAACTCTCACTCAATTTCACTTAAGCAAAATAGTGTTACCACAAAGAGGATGGATCCAGAGTCTGGTATGTATCTCCTTTGCTGTCATAAGACTTTTTATGCCTCTTTCAGATGAAACTATAATCCATTAGAAAAAGTACTCTTGAAAGACATTGTTTGAAAATTATTTTAGTGATAATTCTATATTGCAATACTACAAAATGCAGCATTTCTTTCATTCACAGGAAAAAACTCAGCAAATAAATAGCATATATATGTGCTCCTTGGTATCACTACTTTGAATTGACTGTTCTTTAGCAGGAAAAGTTATTTTAGAGCTCATTTTGCTCAGAAAGAAATTTATTTTGACAGCATACAGAGTAGCTGGCACTGATTTAGAAAGTCATTCCATAAAGGCAAGGAGCACTTTTAACCTGATTATAGCAGTATGTGTTCTAGATTAGACTTATCTTTAGCAACGATTTATCTATAAATGATTTTTGTCTTACTGCGAATTTATAGGATCCTACAACAGAGATGGTTGCTACCCCAAAAATTATATAATCCATGTAAAAGGCAATAGAAAACTGATAGCTATAAATAGATAAGTAGAAATACATAGAAGTTGTGAGAATATACAGTAAGCATGATGGAAAGAAACATTAACAAAATAGCTTTAACAGCTTAGGAAAGATGATTTGTGTGGAGGGGTATGATGCAGAGGAACAAAATGCTCTGTAGTTGTTTCCAAGTAGTTTCTCCTACATACAAAGGAGAGCATGAGAACATAGGAAATAGTCATAAAATGTTGTTTAACTGTAATTAATGAATCAAAATTGTATGGGTCAGTGATAGTAGACATCAGCCAGAGGCAGGAGTCAAAAGATTAATAAAAAAAAAAAGAAAAGACAGGCCATAAAAGTTCTTTAGGATAGAAATGGCAAGAGTACTTCCAAGTGAGCAACCATCAGGGAAACAGAAAGAGGGGTGATAGGGAATGCTTCAAGACACAGACCAAAGCAATAACTTTTATGGGAGCAGAATTCAGCTTCGACATGGCAAGGTCATATCTCTCAACTAGCTAAAGCATCCCAATGTAATTAATTCACAAGAGCCTGGAAGACAGTTTCAGTCATGTGCTCGAAGGCCATGGGGGAAAAAATCTGAAAGATGTTGCCATATCCCAGCTGGAAGAACTTAGACATTCAGGTTGAAGCTAATGCCCAAGTTACACACCTGAGTGATAGGTGGTATGATGATGTAGTCCTGAGATGTCAAAACAACAGATGGAACAGCAGAGCTCTGGGACAAAATTAAAAGCTCCCTTTTGACCACACAAAACTTGCAGTTACATATCCATAAGGAGTGTTGAAAAGACAGGTGGATCTGCTAGCTTCGACATTCTGGTTAGGCACAAGATAGGTGGACCACCCTGCACAGAGACCATTGGTGCTGCCAGATGCCCAGAAGACAAAATGCACAAGAGGAAAAACTGAAATTGAGAGCAAGGTATTTGTTAAAGAAGATGGTAGAACCATATAACTGAAGTTAGATATGGTTTAGATTTTTATCCTGAATTAAATTCATTTAATGCTGAAGCATGCTTGAAAGTTCTCCTGTGCAGAGGAGAGAGGACAGAACTTTTGTTATCTTTCAGAATGGAGTTATTAGGTAAAATACTAAGGTTCAAAAGAAGTATTAAATGAAATAGTAATAAAATGACAAAGAAATATCTCCTTGGAAACAAACTTAAATCAAATTGTTACAGCCTATATAAATATAGCAAACAGTAAAGTTCTTAGCCAATGCAGGCTGCAAAGCATATTTTCTTACTATCTGAATCTTGAACTATGATCAGGAGCTGACAGAGCAGAACTTGACATTTAAGGCCCTAACATTTTTTTTCTCCTCATACCTTTGTTTTCTTGGTTGTGAATTTTGTTTATATTCTAAAATGAAATTGTTACCTTCCTTAAATTGGCATTTTGTTTGAAGTTTTCTTTTGAAATAAAACTTGGCTGACTGAGAATTACACTGCAGATTGCCATGCATTTTTGTTAACCTCCAGACCCATTATTTTCATACTACTTTGGATGTTTCTGAATTTTTTAAGTGTCAAACTACATACATTTCAAATGTCTCTTTAAGGTATTTAGACACTTTTCTCATTACTGATGATGAGTTAAAATCATTTTTGGAGGGTACACTACATGGGTATGTCTATCTCATTTACCCTGAATCTGAGTTTGTTACATTCACAGTTTTGTAGGCAATAAGCAGCTGTGCTAGACATTTGCCAATTGTTTCTATGTCCTTTTTTTTGTCTTTTTTTTTAACTGGTGTGCTAAAGGCTGTGAGGATTTAACACTCTTACTATTCAGTGAAATGAGAGCATTATATTTAGTTATATTGTAGAAATATTATAGAATATTATAGAAAGCTTACATCATCAAGTTGATTCTGTTTCTTCTCTTGATTATATATCCTTATGTCATGATTTGGGAATTGTCCTACATTTTTTTCCTAAATACAATAACAATTAACCAAGATATTCTTTTACCTCCCCCTCTCCTCCCCAAAAAGATTACTTAGGAAGAAACTCCATACTGTTACTAATATTAAATTTATGGTCAAAATGAGGAGGGAATGGAAAGAACTCGTGCTGACAGCAGGAACTTCAAAAAGGATTATCTACAGCTCACATGACTGCCTTAATCTCCAACCTATAAAGGCAGCTCTTCTCACATTCCCTGGCTGGAATGCTCTCAATTTGCATAAACAGTTCGGTAACTAACAGGACAGAAGGAAAAATTAGGCAGTGTAGAAACACTCACCAGGGTCTAATCATTGGAGTTCATTTACTTCCTTTTTCCATTACTATGTTTTAAGGCTTTTGTTTCATTCTAGAAAGAATGTTTTTCACAAAATATCTTAAATTTTGACTGCTTGTGACTAACATCATTCTTCAAGCTTTTTAACTCCATCTACGGGCACAAATAAAAAAGTATGGACCATAATCAGAAGCATATTAAAATACTTAAACCCAATTTGGACTTGTGTCACACTGAAGCCAAATGAACACAAAGGAACCTGTACCCAAGTGTTTTTCTAAATTATCGTGCAAGGGATGTTAAATCTGGAATGTTTCTGAGAACAAAAGAGAATAACAGTAGCCTGGTACTTCCATTTATCCTTACTGAAGTCAAGGAAATTAGAGTTGCTAAATAACAGAGGCTGGAATTTCTGTGGCTTGCCTAGGAGGCAGCAGTAGGGCACAAAATCTTAGATGTCTCTTTTCAAATTGGTACTGAGAAGCATTCATTCCATTCTTGGCAGTTACAATATGGCTATGGTATCATTTAAATAAAGCATGTACAATCCAAATCCCAAGCATTTAGGAATGCACGTTCCCTTTCTTCACTGTTTGTGAACAAAGACAATTTCCAGACAGTCCTTAGGACCTAAGATGTAAAGTCCATTGTGAAGGGGCTTTCCCCTCCCTAGTGACTGCAGAGGGGGCTGAGGCTTCTTGGTTAACCTGAAGATGGTTAACCTTTAATTCAGGTACCTGTACGAGGTGCCTACATTCAGATAGGATAAGCCCTAAAACTAACTAACCAACTATCTAAATAAATAAATAAATAGTTAATCTTTCAACCATTAAAACAAACAAGAACCAGAAGTATATTTTCCCCAAAGATCATTCAAAAAATTGAGAGACCACAGTGTTTCGGTTAAGACTTCGCTCTGTTCCTGAAGACCTAAACAGAAAAATCTCCAAATTACTCCTGTAGATACAGTATTGTACCTCTACTAATCTAGCCATAGCTAGATTAACAAAGCATGCAAAGACAATTAATGATAGGTTATACCACTAGAAACTATAGAACTTGAGAGAAGCATTTTTTCCGGAGAGATTGCATGATTGGACTCACTTTGGCAAATCCAGTTTTATACAACTTTTCCTACAACCTATATAAAGTTTATAGGTAAGTCAACAGACTTCACATCTAGTGAAAACGCTTGTATTAAAACCCTATAATCCAGACTGAACTAACTGATTTTCTTTACCAAGGCAAAGCAAGAAGATGTGAAGCTGTAAGCCAAAGAAAAGAGGGGTCATCATGAGTCACTGTTATTTGCATAATCAATTTTTCCAGTACTAGCAAGTTTCTCTGAATTTTTAGGCAATAACAGTAGTCTTTCATAACTACATGACTCAGAGTTGCACCAAGGTGTTGTTTTTCCTTGTGTTGCTTTTCTTTTTTTTCTTCCCTCATATATTAAATGTGGGTAAGGAAACAAAAAACAAAGATAGAAAGCTCATCATCTGAAATTTTGGGGTTATAAGCAGAAATCAATTATAAATGCCAATTAAACCAAATACTGTAATTTCTATTCCTCAGCAAGATTAGACATGCTCTCTCATTGACACATACTCCCAATAAAGACTGCAATGCAGCTGTCCTTCTGTAATTGTAATTGGCTACATTATTTTGTACTTACCATCCAGTGGTTCACTAGCCAAAAGAGTTGTAATAAAAACCCCCACCTGTTTCAAATGCAGAAAATCATAATTCAGTTTACGTGAATTGACTAGCTTAATTTTCACTCATTTAGTAACTTTCCTTTTTGTAGACACTCAGAGGAATTTCACTAAACAAAAACAGAACTCTTTTTTCAAGATGCATATTTTAATTCTGAAGATTTGGATTCCATAGCGAAAATTAATTTCTGGGCACATCATTAAAGGGAACTGCCTTATTGTTTTATTTTGTTCTGGTTTGTTTTTCTTTTGAATTGATTAATATTTCTGAGAGCAGGACCTCCGCAAAGGAGTGTGTGAGATCATGGCCAGCACCCCATTCCCTGAATCACGTCCTGAGCAATGTATATTTCAGGTCTAAAAGTTCTATATCTAGTCCAACTTAGTCATCAAGCCTCCAGTCCCCATCAATGGAAAGAAAGAGGCATGTCTGAGAGGTACTTATCAAGGTTGCTCTGTACAACCATTGTAGGTGCTGGGAATTATCCTCTAGAGATGGTTGACACACACTATTTGCTGTGGAAGAAATACAGACATCTCAGATAAAATTTTTTGGGTTTAGATACCTTAGGTATAATGAATCCCACAAGGAAATTTTAAACTGCTAAGTTTTTATGAGAAAACAAGCATTATGAGGAGAAATATACTGATGATAGTAAGTCAGATACTACAATATAGAAGCATACAGACTGTAACCATCCCAAAACTTTGGAAGCTGGTAAGGATCCCACCCCAAGTGTAGAGCTGACTTCTAGTTTAAGAACCTGTAGGAACTTTCATTTGAAGTAATTTTCTTTAATTTGTACTTCTTCATAGTTCACAAGTCCTTCGGATTTGCACGGGTACCACCATGTAAGGCAGCAGATGTACTGTAATGTCTGACTTAAAGCCATGTTTACTTCATTAAAATTTGAGGCCATAGTAATGTTGTATACCTGACTCCTAAAGCAAGTACATGTTCAAAACGTCATGAATATTACAATTCAATCTAATGATGTTACATTAAAAAAAATGTGTTTCTGCTTCCATATTCTTTGGAAAGGTTTGTTTGTTTTTCAGGGTTCACAATTCATTAAACTGCATTCATATATTTCTTGGGGTTCAAAGGAAATGCATGAGCAAGCTTTAGGAAAATAAAGTTGATATCAGCTCTCATCATAAGAAAATAAAACTTGCACTAGCCTTTGGGACATAATTATCACATCAATAATTGCTTTAGATACAAAAGACTCTATCAAGGACTGGAAACAAGTTCTGTGGCATTTCCCAGTCATGAAACACTTTCAGAGACAGTAAATCATTTCTCAGCCTTTAAATGTTAACTCCCATCAGTACCATGAGCTAAGCAGCAGGACTGACATACACAAACCTTTCTGCATTTCCTTTTGGGATGGAAAATAATTGTACTAGGAAAAAACAGGTCAGAAGAAAGGGAAAATATTCTGAACCGATCAATTTTTTGTAACCTTTCTTTCCCTGTGAAACAGAGGGGGAAAGTACAAACAGGTACTTTCTGCCATGTGGATGTTTTGATAAGAAAAGGCTGTTATCTCAAAGATAGCATGTATGAAGTATAAAGGGGTTTCCAAGGAAACTATTTTTCAAATAGTTCTCTTGCCAGAGATTCATTGTTTTTATTGGCATCCATCTCTCTCACACACACTCTTCTCCTTTAGCAGCATGATAAAATCCAAATGTTTCCAGATTCTGGGTATTGGTTTTGGCTTTCACACCATCTTTAACAATTGACTGCTCACAACAATGTACAGAAAATTGAATATCTGCTCCAAATCCTTTTTTAGTGAATATAATTCAACTGCCCTGATGCAAACATTTCAAATCTGAATACAAGTAACATATTAAGTACCCAAAGAAAACTCACCTCTAGACTGGGCACCAAATAATTTGGAAATGCAAAAAAATATCTGAATTGACATTCAGTTCTAGCTAGATTTCTTCTCATTGCCAGTTGGTTAAAAAAAAAAAAAAAAAAAGAAAAAAGAAGAAAGATTTATAACAGCAGTAATGGACATCTGTTTCTGCTTAGGTAATGGCCAATTAGCACACTAATGACCTGAGGTAAAGCAATGGCTTTTTACTTTTTCAAATCAGGTATAATCTGACTTGCAAAGATCAGCAGTTAGAAAGCTACTTGGAATGATTACATGACTTAAAGTACTTCATGTTCATCCATGGAGAAAAAGCTCCAGAACTGAGCTCTGAAAGTCAGAAGTACTTGTCTTCAGCTAAGAAATCACTTCTATACAGAGGTTTATGTGAAATACATTCCTGAATGTATTGTATTGTCAAGAAAGTACCATCGCAATCACATGAATAAGCCCGACTTCCAACTCAGCAGGCAATGACTCGGGCTTACATCCTGCAGGACCTGAGTGATATAATTCCATTCCATAGCTGAAAAGACCCTGTAACCTTGCAAGTAAAACACTTAAGCACATGCTTGACCTCATGCGTTGACTTGTGAACAGCTTTCAGTGGTGTGACATTAGACTGAAACGAAGCAGATGGTTACGAGTTTTGTTGGATGGAGGCCTAGATGCTTAGAAAGATGCCGGTGAAATGTTTCATGACACTCCTTAATTCATTTTTTGCATCAGTTTTAATATAGAAAATATCTTTTCTTTAACCAAGTGTTTTCTTCTTCTGACTTTCATTTTCATCACAGAAGTGCACTGCTTTGCAACATTACAGGGAAAAGTTGAATTTTTTTTGTCAGTAAAATTCTTAACATTATAAAATAATATGAAACTGAGTATAACCACATTATTTTATTTCTCTGTCAGACTCGTATCAGTAGATTTGCGCAGGAGAGTGATAGATTGTATCTTCCTTCATGGCCACTATTCATAACTTGAACACAATTTTATTTGTGAATTATAAACAAAAAATTACTTAATCTATTCATTGATGACAGGATGCCATGCTATCAAGAGGTGTCCACTGAAAACTTGGGAATTTGCTGCTTATAGATTAATAAGAGAATTCTAATTACAGATGTTGTTGAATATATTAGCATCACTACAATCTTTTCTTCTCAAATGGACAGACATATAGACTTGGGGAATAGATAAATAAAGAAAGATACTAGCAACAAGTGGCATATGTTTGTGGTAGATTGGCCTCGGCTCACAGTCAAGCACCCACACAGCTACTCATGCACTCCCCATCCCATCTCACCCCACCAGGATGGAAGGAGAAAACAGAAACAGGGGTAAGAAGACTGATAGGTTGAGATAAGGATGGAAGGATAATTTAATAGTTGCTATTGCAGCAAAATAGACTCAGCTTTGGAGCATTTAACTTAATTTATTGACAATTAATCTAAATAATTGGTACCAATTTGGGTACTACTAAACAACAACAACGAAAAAGAAACATTTAGACACTTATAAAACACCTTTCCTCCTTTCCCAGGTTCAGGGGGGAAGTGGGAGAAGATCTCCACCGAAACTACTGGGATCAGTGGATCTTCTCCCCCCCACCTCCAGAGAGATGCCTTGGATGAGAAATATACCCTACGCATGTTAAATGCTGCTTTTAGGAATAGAGCTTTTGCTTGTGCTTAGCCCATAGCATATTAGTAGATTGCTTCGCATTAGAGCTTGTGCTTGCTTGATATATGTATCAGTAGATTGCTTTAAAACATATTTTTGCAGTAGACACTATCACTGGCAGACTTCAAACCTTATTATCTGTCACAATTTGTATTAATAAAAAGTGTTATTCCGTAAACTGTTCCTTACAGTTGCTGGAAGTGGATAACACCTTTTGCAGGACTGTTGAGCGATCTTGGCTCTGTTGAGTCCCCCCTGACAAGGGAGGTCAAGGTACCCTCTGATCTTGTGAGTCTGTTGGCAAAGGGTCTCATTACAAAACGCTGACACTGATGGCTACCAGGGTCTTGACTCTCTCAGAGGTACAGGCAAAAATCTTAAATCCCACCTTTCACCTGACAGATGAAGAACATCCTCCTTGTCCTCTCAACTTGGTGTTCCCTCTCTCTTATTTTTTTGCCCTTCTTCCTCTGCCTATGGTGTGTTCTGCTCTTTCACAAATATATTTGCACAGAGGGGCCTCCAGCTTTGTTGATGGACTCAGCTGTGTCCTGCAGTCCATTGCAGAGCCAGCTGCAACTGTATGTGTCTGGCATGAGGCAGCCCCTGGCCTTTTCCCACAGAGGCCACCTCTGCAGCTCCTAATTGCCAAAGCCTTGCAACATGAACCCGATTCAACATAATTTCTAGGTTTCTTTGGCAAAGCTAACAAAAATCTCAATCCCTGAGAAGTCAAAAGAGTTTATACATGTATATGTGTTTTTGCGTATCCCTCTGGCTCTGAGTGCTTCCAAAATCCGGTCTCAGGGCCACGAGGGTTCATCTGTGTCCTAAATTCCCATCAGGTAAATCCCTGGCATAAATAAGTTCCAATTACACTCCAGTTTCTGTGCAAATGAAATTCAGATATGAACCCCTACCACCCTTCTAAAGACACCCAGTTTGGATGAATTCCAGCCATGCATTTCATGTAGGCACATGCAGCATGGAGAACAGGCTCAGAGTTACTTTTTTTAACTTTTCCAAAATCTATATCTGTGAACTTTTGCCGTCTGATTGCTGTTGAGCTCACTGAGAACTATGGTCTGGTTAGTCTGGCAGCTCTTCAGTGCTCAAAGAACACAACTGAGAGACCACTCTGACAAGCCAAAGCTCTGAGTTCAAGTGGAAAGGAAAATAAACGTTGCAGATTCTCCATAGCATGTAGGGGTGGGAATGGGGGGCAGAACAGATTCTTGACTTGACTTTTCTATGACAACTTTTACAAAGACCCAGAAACTTTCCCATAGCTTCATGCAGGTGCTGAAGCCTATTAATACAGATAGTCCATTTTCAGATCTGTGTGTCTGCTGGTGTAAGAATTTATTTTCTTTAACAGCCCATCTCAGTGGCATCTAAAGAGGGAAGAAGCATATCTAGATCCAGAGTCTGGTATATAATCTGGAGGAAATACTGCACAAAGTTCCCACATTTTGGACTTCAGGGGAACAGAATGAAAGTCAGGTTCAATGTCATTATGGAAAAACAGAGGATATTATGAAAGAAATCTGCTTTTTAATCAGTCTATTGTAATGAGTTGGAAGTATTTTTAAATTACCCTATAATTTATATGTTATTTGCTTAATGAGGTATTTCCTTATGAGTTGCTAATGACTAGTGCCAGGAAGACATTTAAAATGCAGTCTCATCTTGATGTCACAGTGTTTCTCTGTATTCCTACCTAATGAAAAGGGGCAGCCCACCTCTTGCATCTCTAACCCCAAAATAAGCTATATATTTTGTAAAGTGCTTGTTGTTGTTTTCTTTGAATTAACATTTGTAAAAAAAAAGAAAACTCAAGGATTTTTTTAACATTATTTTCTAAATTCTTGGTAGCATTTTGAAAAGGAACCTATAAAGACCAGATCTGTGCTCTTTTGTCTTGTGCTGGCAATTACTACCAAAAACATTTGCAAAGATTGATATTCAGATAAGTCTTTCCTATTATCTGAGAACATCACTGAGACACAAGCACATGTGAAACAGAAAAAGTAGTGACAGAATTACTTTGCCCTTTCTGTCTTTTTCAGTTCCTCTGATAATACCCATGTTGACTTTGGGCAGCTGCTGTCACTGCTTGGGGATTTTTGTTCGTTACTTATTTTTTAAAACAAAAACTTTCTTTTTCTTTTTTTTTTTCCTTTAACAAGTAGTTGTTTCTGCAGGTTCAGCTTTCAGATCAGGAGGCTGAGCTGTAACAGGCTTTGTGTTGTACCAGGCACTACCAACTGAGCTTTCAAATTAATTCTTCTTTTTGACTTTACCTTTTCTTTGGCCATACTCTTTTCCTGTTGATTTATTATCTTTGACAGGCTTTTTACTGCAAGTCACAATTATTCACACACAAATCGTAACTGGAAAGGCTCCCCTCAAGTTTGGGAAAAAAGCATTTCCCTTGGCAGTTCACTTTTTGCTTCTCTGCTGAGAAGACATCACACTGGGCTGCGCCTAAGATTGCTGGTTGTGTGCTTGTGTAGTGTGTTTATCTTGCAGAACAGAAGTACTACAGAGGAGTAAGCAGGAAAAAATATGTGGGGATAAGCTATTTCCTTTTAAGAGGATGTATGTATTTTTTATTTGATTTTTTTTTACTTCTCCCTTAGTTTCTCGTAATCACCGAAACAAAAGGTTTGTCTGCCCTTAAGAAAATTACTGGAAGCTGACAGAGAAACCCTTTGTGCTGTCATCAGCCATGGTTCCACACCAAGCTTGAGTGGAATCCTCAATCCTTACTTTCTATCTTTTTTTTTTTTTTAAACTGTGTAGTTGTTCATAGTGAGCTGCGTCGCTTTTCACAAAGTCCATGTTTTTGAAGGACCTAAACATGAAATCAGTGGTGGTCTTCTTTATGCCAGGTAAATAGGCTGTACATCCAGACAAGGAATAGCACCTCAGCCATTCTGCAGTGCCTTACCTACACCATCCTTCAAGATAATAGAGGTACAAGGAAAACCAATACCACATAAACAGCAGACAAGGCACAACAAAGCCCACCAAATCCCCCCAAAGATGTGGTGCATGCATCAGCTACTACTTGTCTCTGGAGCCAGCGCAGCCCCCTCCATGCTGTACAGATACACAGAGTTCAGTGCTCCAGTTTCAGCAGCAGTCACATAACAACCATAACCCTCCCTAAAGGCATGATTGGCTTGGTCATTTGACAGAACACAGCTGACCTACTCCTGGACACCCACTCTGCATTCCCGAATTGCCTCCAAGAAAAAGTATAAGTGAGTGTAATCTGACCATATCCTACTTAGGGATACCCCTGTCACAGACTGCTGACACCAAGCTAGTTAAACCAAAAATTTCTTTCTTTTAAATGAGCCTTTCTTTTTGCCAGAGCTGGATTCCCTGTATGTGGTGCAAAACTCACAGGTCACTCTTCTTCCAAGAGTCAAAAGCTTCCTCTCCCTCCCAAACTGTTGCAGATACATTTGAGGATTCAGGGGTTTATTGCAAGGTGTATAACAGACAAAAATGGAACTGATGTATGTTACTTCTGAGGATGCCAGTCCCATTTCCCATTTCCAGTAATTAATGACAGTTGCTACAACAGTTAGCTATGGAAATACATCCCAGTGTAAGTGTTCGTGAAATTGAACCTGTTGATGAAATTCACATTGTTCTGTATTGGGGAAAAAAAATTAAAAAAGGGGGGCGAAATTTAAAAAACCCCAACCAAACAATACAACAAACCAACCACAAAAAACCCTAGCGAATATTATCAAAGCAACATAAAGCTTCCATAAACAGGAGGATGTGATTCACAATTTACAATTTAGCAATGGGTGTGGTTTTGTTATAACACATTGTATTGGGACTCAGTGTAAATTACCTCTTTTCAGATGCAAATATTTTGCAAGTCTTTAGGGCAACTGGCTTAAAATGTGAAACAGTTATCTCTGTATTTTGTTCCTGCAATATATCACTTCATGTTTTGTGGAATTAGTTTCAGTTACCTAATTTCTAACCTCATAAAAAAGCCAAAGAAATGTAAAAAAGTTTCTACCTGAATCCAATGGTACTCCAATTAAATAAAAAAGAAGGATGTTTTATTGCATTATGGAGAAAAGACTGGGGGGTTGAGTTATGACTTCTCTGAAATGTCCATAAAAAATTCCTGTTGCCCGCAATATACCCAGTCTCAAATAATGTGGATACAACCAACAGTGCAAGGACACAGGAGATAGCTACCATATATATAGGCATGCAGTAGCAATGAAAAGGAGCTCACAGAGCAGTTGCACATGACAACTGGCTGACACTGTATTTACAACATACAGAAAATTTGGGATGAGCAAAAGGACTCAAACTTTAACAGAAAACTGACTTTTTCTGAAGTTTTGAAATTAGCAAGTCAGTTAAAAAAAGAGCGATCGTGGATACTGACTCATTTCTTATTTATAGTTAGAACCAAAGCACAAGTGACAGACCATGAAAAAGCTGCTCTTACAATACAGTCACACAGATCTGAGACAGCCAGAGGAGAAACCTGAAAGAAAGTGCATATATCTTTCTCTCTCCCCCCATTACACGGACAGCAAAGTAGAGATGGTTTAGTGAGGATACATACTGCTGTATTGCAGCCAAGGAACATAAACAGAAGAATGTCTCTAATGGGGCTAAAAAATAGATAGCTAGGGAAGAATATAAGAACAGGATAGAGACAGACTGATAATTTCCCAGAATCCTTTCCCAGCATAGAACAATTTATGACTTGGGACTTCTGCAGCTTCTTTATGAGAGAGTATGCGGAAGGCTGCTTTCTGCAGAGCTGTGCACAGGATGTGGTAGGCAATGTCTTCACCTCCCAAATGCTCCTCTTTCTATGATAACCCACACTTTGTCTGTCTTCATGACACAGCATCCTCCTGCATCCTTTCCTCTAACCTTGAATTCACTTGCACACACAGTGTAAAAAGTCCTGTGCCTCCTTAGTGCCCAAGAACTTGATAAGAATATATGCATTTGTTTAGTCTCAGAGTTTCTGTTGGGGAAGGTATAAAACAGACATAAGGTTGCAGACTTTGCCATATAGCCATCCAAGTATGTTGACAGGAACTTGGAACAGCAGATGCATATACAGACTGATCCACAAAAATGGTGGTTGATGTACAAAGCTTTCACATCTATTTATTTTAGGGCTTATTTCAGCCAAAATATCTATAGTAAGTCAACAAAGGCCAGTCAGGACAGGGGCTGTGATCCACAGTACTATGGAAACATCAGCTCAGCACTGAAGGCAACTCTGAAATGCTAGAAATTGCAAGAAAAGGAACAGAGAATAAAAGAGAAAATGTCATGCCAGATAACACCCACATCTTGATACTTTTAGTTCCCATGAGTGAAAAACAAACATAAAAACAACATGTCACAGCACTGTAAAAGGCTCAGGGGAAAGCACCAAGGAAATCCAAGATACAGAATCACTTCCAAGGATAGGTTGGGATCTTCAGCTGGCAAAGAAACATCTTGCAGGGAGATACAAAAATCCAGAGAGTTTCTTGAAGGGTGGACAAGGATTGGACCTTCGCTGTCTCCTGCAGTACAAAAACTAGGGGCCATAAGATGAAGTTAGTCAGAGACACATAAAAATAAAGACTTTTTTTTTCATGCAACATATTAGAACTGATTGGTGGAATTCCTTGTTAAAGTATGTCATGAATGTAAAAATCTTGGAGGTACACTTGATCTGTTGAATGCCACTAGATCAAAATCAATAGGCTCAGGGAATCCTGGAAGGTGAGAATACCTTGAATCTGGGAACATATAAGGTGAAGGATGCTTGCATGGTTTTTGTTCTTCCCTACACTATACATATCATAGGAGGCTTTGTTCCTTTGCCTGACGTAAGGAGTGTCTTGAATAATACTTTTCACTGATGTCACAGAAAGTACTGGTATTATTTAAAAGACCTGTTGTGTGTCACAGGATCTCAGTACAAAAGTGTCTGAAGCAGAATGAGACTCTGTGTCATCACATAGCAAGAAGAGAGACCTTATCAGCAAATCTGAGCAGTGCAACTCAATCAAGAGCAAAATGATTCTTAATCATGTTTTTAACCAGCAAGTACAATGTTAAGTATATAAGAGGGTTATTATTTTTAATAAAGAACCATCCCCTGAAAAAGTATTTTTATCTGCCCACTTGCAAGATATGAAATTACTTCCTAGTTATAATAATTATTGCATGATGACATATCATCCTAACTACTTACCTCTTCACTGACTGCCTGTTTAAAAAAAGTTTCAAAATGTAGCCAGCAAGAGAAGAAAAATATGTTTGAGATCCTTAATGTGCCTGTGTAATGTATAAAAGCAACTGAAATAAGACTTGAAGTAATATTCATTTTGATGGGGTTTTCCCTGGAAAATAGTCAGATATTGGCCACTCTTTTAGGTTGAGGTTTTTCTGCTGTCCGTGGCTACTTACATGACTTTTTTCAGTTTATGTCTTTTTTTTGTACATGTTTCAAAGATTAAGTACAGGATAATTTTCTTAACCACAGTTAAAAAGATAGGATTGATGAACATTTGACAAAGAAAGCTTTTCCACCAATTGTTCCAGTCAAACAGATGTTAATCCCCTACATACTTTTTTTATGTCTGGTTTTCAATCATTCCAACAGCCTTAAAAAAAAGTAAGTATGAATTTCAAAAGCACTTCTAACGTAGAAAATCAAGCAGAAAGAATTTGAAGTATAATTTTTAGTCATCCTCATTCACCATAAAGAAAAGGGATTAAAAAAGCCTTTATTCTTTTCTGACTTTTCTTTGTCAACATGGAAGAACACTGTTTTTCTCCAGTTATGAAGTGTGCTATGGTCTGCAGCGCAACTGTAGATCCTACCAAGGAGACAGACCAAAAAAAAAATAAAAATCTAAGAAAACTCTAAGACATCTTGATGATTTCTCTATTCCAGTGTTTCCCCCAAATGGTCCAACAGCTGAAACATTTCTTTGATAGAGAGAACCTTTCACCAGTCACTCTTTGGGAGAGCTTCAGACTCTCTCACACTTTTGACATCCTCCATGCCAAGCCTGCACTCGTAGGGCTGGTTAAGTCTGCACTATGTTTCTTTTTGTTCCTCTGGTAACATGCCCTTTTCAAAGAGTCTCCCCCAAAGCTATGGAGTTTAGAGTAGAGCACTTTTGAAATGGATGCAATTTCACTGCAGAGTCAAAGTAATTACCTGATACAAAAAATGTAAAGAAAAATATAAATCCACAATTCTTATCTATTTAAAAGCATTGACAGATGAAAGCACAGCCTGGTATATATTACTTGTACCTGCTATATGAGTTAGTCAGAGACAGCTACATTTACTGTCTGTCATAAAACATTAAGAAAATTGCAAAGCTGGTTCATAAAACTTTTCTCCTCCAGAAAAGAATTGCATGTTTTTCTGTTTCATCTGGAAGCTCTGAGTATCTGAAGATTTATTCAGAAAAGTTCAAATAGTCTTAAGCCAGGTCAAATTTTTAAAAATTACTCAACTATTAATTTAAATCTTGGCAAAGTTTAAGTGGCTGCTCAAAGTTACAAAACAGATGGCTTCAAAACGGAAATAGCTATATAGAGGAGAAAAACACCCCATAAAATATGCATCTTTATTTGTATTTTCCAATTTTCTCTGATGCCTAACCCGTTTCACTCTCATTTGTCTGCCAGTTTCATCCCCACTATAAGTCTAAAATGAGTACTATGAAATACTCAAATCTTAGTTGCAGCCACTGAAAATGACTTAGCTAAGGTGAAAATAGATTTTCCCTTTCACTACTGTGGAGAACCAACAACACATATTTTAAAAAAGAGTTGTTATCGGCAGCAATTTGCATACTTACACGTCCTTCCTTATGCACAAATGTACACACATTTGTTGATGCAAATTTCAGAAAGCTCAGTTTTCTTTGAAAACAACTGGAATTTGGGCAAAGAGAAAGAAACTGAGGCTCCAGAGCAGTGACACATGACTAAAATAGTGGAAAATACTTTTCTGCCCATCTTTTTAAAAGATTCTTGGTTTGTTCAACCAGAAGCACGCTACAGAAGGAATGAGACTTTTTTTTTCAATGAAGACTTTGATCTCTCACTTAGGAGAAAGGAATATAAAGAACTCTGATAACAACTCCAAAGAGTAATTTAGAAGCTCTAGAGAAACCTCACAAAGCCAAGATTGTCCTTTCTGATATTCCTAAGGTAAAACATCACCAGGGCGGTCTTCATACACTAAAAAGTGGAGGAAGGAGTGAACAGAAATACAAGCCAAATACAGACTTGTCATGCACGCTTCTGGATTAATGCTGGGTTATCCCAGCTGTCCATGTTTAAAATGCAAATACTTGTGTGCCTGCATTTATTTATACCGAATAATAGCTATTTGCCACTTTGAACTTTCAGGGGTTTTGCCCCCAGAGATTCTAGACAAGGATATATAAGCTTGGTAGTAAGAATGACAGTGTTTCCAGTTACTTCTTAGACATGTTCAAGAAAGCAAACCATCACTTAAGGCTTGATGAATACACAACAAGATTGCCAGGGAGACTGACAAATGTTGTCCACTATATGTTTAAGCCAAGACAGACAAACCTCCTCTGGGAACACATTAGGTAGTCCTTCCCTGAAGGAAGAGATGGACTTCTAGCCCCTAAAATGAAACTCTGCTCATGATGCAAGGTCATCTGCAGAGGACAGATGTTTACCAAATATATGGCTCAAGGCTATAGTGACCCCATAGAGCATAAAACGCTTCCAAGGAAAAGCAGGCCCTTTGGCAGTTGCATATCTGGCTCCAAAATCCCAGCAGTGTACTGTTTCCATAAACATGCCTTTGCCAAGTGCATCATGATCTGCAAGAAGGCATGTCTGTTTATGAAAAATGTATCTTTTATTTCACTTGTTCAGCACGAAGCGTGTGTAAGCCAGCTATTGTGTGTTTTACTAGGTCATGTTTCTTAGCATCTTTAACTCCAGTAAACTGATGGTTAAGTCAAGACAACAGACACATGAACAAGGCAGGAACCTGGAACAAATCTCCTGTGACATTTCCCGTGGTACCTCAGGAGATGTCTGTACCTGGAAAGACAGACATCTAAAACCATGATTTACTGTCAGGTGACTGTTATGGTTACAAAAGCTGGGGGTGCAGCTTTAGTGATGGATATTCATACCATCGTGGTATCACAGGGGTGTGGGTTTGATAGGAAAAAACTGGAGACCAGAAGAGGAAGGGGTCACTTTTTCCCCCAGCACTGGAGGGAGAGGTAGCCCCTTTTCTCAAGCCTAGCCACAGTCACTACTGGGACTGACGCTGCCCGGACTTACTGAGAGAGACTACTGCCGGAGCCACCCCAAGAACCACTGCAGCCCCCACTGGTTGCTGTTGCTGATGGCTGTTCTTCACTGAGGAGAGGAAGAGAGCTGCTACACCCTGCCATCTTCCCATGGAGAACCATTTGCTAGATTGTGTTTCTCTTGGTTTCTGTTTTTTTTTTCCAACCTCATATTCCGGAAGGTAGGGGGAAACCTTTCAGCCAATTTGTCTTTATCTGGGGACACCTAATGGTCGCTGCCATTTTGTCCTGCCCTGGGGAAACCAGCCGCCATTTTGGGCTTTTTGTCCCAGGGGTTGGGGGACTGGAAAACGATTTCCTTAAATAAATTATTAATTTTTGCTTATATGTCCTTGTATTTTCCTTCATTATTAGAGGGGACAGGGAGAGGTTTAAACAAAAGGGGAGTGACTTATTTGGAGTTCTATTTCTCTGGTTGGTTCGTCCGAAACCAACACAGTGACAAATGGGAATGCACCCAACTTACAGGACTGAGACCATAGGATGGCTTATCATAGACATTCTGATATATCTCCATATAAACTAAATCCTAGTCAAAATATACCATCTTCACCTGGGGTGATTATAAGGGGTAAAAGCAGTAATAGATATTTGGATGGATGGATATAGCTTTAATCTGTCTTAATTTTTTTCCCAATGATATGGACGTGGCCATCTTCAGAGACTGAACCCTCCTGAGAACCACAAATAGTAAAGAGTACTGACAAAAGAAATCTGCCCACACTAGAAGTCTTGATAGCCTCTGCTGTTTCAGTACAGAAATAAGCAGCACTGTCTTCAACATCCTTAGTATGTAAAACAATATAACAAAACAGATACAGCAAAACAGCACATAAAATCTCTACTACAGCTTCTCTCACTTTGCAATAATAAAAGAAAGATTATATTTATACATATCACATGCTTATTTGTATACATACATTGGTTTTATACTTATTTTCATAATTTAAATGTGCAAGCAAAACGAGTTAGGGTTAGTTAGGATTAAATAGTAGAGCTTTATAGTTAAGGTCCAAATGGACATTCTGTGATTTACTGAGGAGGGAAAGAGGATACTTAGGAGTATCATTGCCTCAGTATCACCTTGTGTACTGCATAGAGCCACATGTCTAGCAATGCTTCCTGCCTTGCTTTCCCTTACCACTTACGAGTTACTGAGGACCTTGCTATAAATTAGATAGCTAACTATGTTTATTAGTATTATATCAATAAACCCTGCCCTTCACAGACCACCTGTGACCCCTCCACATATATATGGAGAGAGGGGAGAGAGTAACAGATTTTTTTTTGCATGATTATCACCTCAGTTCATCCTACAGGTGTTTCTATGTTGTGACAAATGACATTTGAAATTAGCCAGTTCTCCTCTTCCAAAAGATTCTGACTAATTGTCACCCTTCACCCCTGCTTCACCTTTCTTTAGAGGTCCTGCACTCAGGGAGACTCTTGTGATTCCATTGCTTCAGGCAGTGTAAAGAGCTTTCTCCCAGGAAAAGTGAGGTCAAAGATAAGGTTAGGTGCACATAAGGCTGCCAAAGGTAGGGCAGCTCCCAGCAGTAGTCTAATGGCAGAATGTAATAAAGACAACACCTCTTAGATTGTCCATTTTTCTTTTGTCCAAATGGCCAGAGACAGCCTTACAGCTCAACTGACTGTAAAGGGTCCAAGTCAAAACAAGTCTAAAGTAAAGTTTGAACTCAACTCTGCCACTGCACCCCCAAAATACACAAAACAGTATTATCCCTCAACCACAACAAACCAAAATACATTTTGTTCCACCATGCTATAGTGTTCTGATAGATGATTTTACCATTGTGATTCTAAGCAGTCCTGTACTCCTGTGACACTCTACTTGAGCCATTAGTGCTTGCATCTACTCCAATGCCATCAAACTAATAATACCTCTTCCTCCACTTGTTTTTTGCCTTTGAGATGTAGAAAGTCTGAAGGGGTCTTTTTCCACATTCTGCAGGGAAGAATTCTCCCTTGCCAAACAGTTTACAGTGAAAACCTCTCACTAATTTCCTAGCCTAAACTAGCCATACTTGTGGGTTCTTTTCTGTCGTTTGCAGATTTCTGTAATACTGTCATTTTATAAACTCTTCTTGGTCCAGGCAAATATAAAATCCCATGCACAAACTCCTCTCCTGGAAGTTGAGCGGGAAGGAGGTTTAGTTGCCATTTATACCCCCTGATAGAAGGAATGTCATTACTAGAAAAAATCACAAATTTCAGAGGCCTCTCCAGAGACTGTATTTTCCCTTTTCCTTGGAAGAATCAAAAGGCTACACTTGACCTATGGGTCCTGTAGGTCCATTTCATGTCCTATTACCATTTAAAACAGAGAGGTGTTAGCAAAAAACTGTGAGTAAGATTTCTCTTCCCTCTTTCCCCTCAACACAGAAAATGGTAAATGAAAAATGACCCTCATAAAACTGTCAATATTTCCAAAGTTTCCAAAATTCAGCTGTCCTAATTCTGGAATAAATTAGAGCAGCATAATTGCAGCTCTAAGAAGGTATCATGGTCCCCAAGGAAAACACCTTTATCAGACTGGTTGGGAGAAATTAGTTCCTCTCACTCTCATTTTTGTCACTGGCTGCAAAGGACAAAAATTAAAAAGAATAATCTGTCTCCAAACATTGTTTCCAGGTTCAACCTGAGTCAAGATGCAGATGAAATGTTCTTCTTCTTAATGAAACCACTCTGGTAGTTGCATACTTTCCCTTCCGAGAGGCACTGAGCACTGAATTTTTTTCCTCCTCTCTTTACTTTCTGCATGATTAATTGAGAAACCTCTTCCCTGGATGGCATCAATTCACCATAATCTCTGCTGCCTATTAAACAATTTCAGTCCAGCATCTCATTTTTTATTTTTGAGGCATGAATGTAATCAGTCCAGCCCAGAACTTGGATACTTGTGAGAAACAGTTGTCAAAGGCAGCAGCCATTTTTCTTCTCAGTTGATGAGTTACCAGTGGTACATAAAGACTTCTATCTTCTTCTATTCCTAAGTACCTGTCAAATGCACAGTGTATCTAAGGACAGAGCAGAGAGGCTTTGTAGTCATGAGGATTTTGTTTCTTTTTTCTAAAACAGTGATCCTATTAGATCTTTGTTAGTGTTGCCCTACTTGACTAAACCTTTGTCAGGCTGGTTTCTACAAAGTATCTCCTGGGAATAGTTATGGTTTTTATTCATCTCAGGACTGAGATAATTAAACAATCTATCAACTGTGAGGCTCACTGGGTTGTGATGTTTTCTTATTGTCTTGACCTTAATGTTTTGGATGCTATAAGCTATGACAGATACACCAACTATAACCATTCCCTCAAGATTACGGGCACTTCTGTGCTCCCAAGACAAGAACAACAGAAACATTTACACTCCTCAAATTACCCAGTCCTCTACCATTTATCTGCAGTTCATCCACAGAACCCTGTTTTATACTGTTATTTGACCTGCTGTGTTAAGTACAAATGCAATAAGAGAAGAAATGTCTGTCTCAAAGTCCATTTCTCTAGTTCCTTATGTTTGTTTTACCCATTTCCCAAACAGGTCCGGTTATCAAAAGTTCAGGATCTCTAACTGTTCAGTGATATCTCCTTGTTGTGGAACCCTTTCACACCTATACCTTTCTATTCCAATAAAAGACATGAAAGACAATGAAATACAATTCAACATGGGAGTCAACTTCAGAAAGGATTTAGAGCTACAAGTGAAGGAGCCAGAAGTTTTCCTGCAGCAGTGCATCTCCTGCAGTAATAGGCATTTCAGTGCAGCTTGTAGCCCAGGTTTTCATGGGAACAGACTTACTTTCCTTTCACAGAAGAATAGCAGAGATTGCTTATACAGCAGGAAAATTGGTGTCACACTTTAGCATTAATGGTTTGTGGGTGATTGGTGTATGAATATTTCCTCTGCCCTAATGATAGTGAATAGGCAGGCTGTAAGATGAAGTTCTGCACAAGGAAAATCATTCCAGAATGTTCTGAAACTAAAATGACCACTTTTACAGCCAGCCCTGGAGAATATGCTGAATTATGAGAAATAACTTTTAGAAATTCTGCAGACCAATAGATCCCATGGAAGTTAATATCAAATACCAGTGCTCAGTTGTGTAGATAGGTGTGAGTATTCAGAGCACAAGAGTCCAATTCTGAAGTCTGGATTTTGTAACAGATCAACAGTACAAGTTCAGTTTAAAATAGAGTATTTTCTCCTTCAAACTGGGAGAAGACACAACTACCAAAAGTAGTTAGATTCATCCCTGCTTCTCTCCATGTCAGTACAATCTCATCAACAGCCCTAGGAGGACATATTTTATTACTGATGGAAACCAGATACATAAAAATAAAAAAGTGATGTAAAAGCTGCTTTAAACATGCTTAACAAGCTATTCCATCATATCTCGTCTCTGAATTTAAGCCTCCCTCTTATTTAAACTCATCAGTTTGAACATTCTGATTGTGGAGTTTGCTCAAGACAGTCTGTTTTTCCACATGCCCTTGCATTTCTGGGAAACTTACAATGGTTTTGTGAATTACTGCAGTCATATAAGATATATTGTATATTTAATGAATTGCTTAGTACAGTCTGAGCATACTTAATATCTGCAATAAAAGTATACACTGTCTTTTTTGTGTAACTTATCAACTAGTCCATAAATAAATAAATCATAGAAAAGCAAATACAATTTTTCAAACTATCATTAAACGCTCCATATTTAAAACAAATGCTGGGAAAAAATATTAAAAGCTTAGCTCTAGAAATTGAAGAGACACCATGAAAATGAGAATCTCATTTCTCTCTGAAAATCTAGTGCCTGTTATAGTTACAAGCAACTCCTAAAATTACTATAGGTGAAAGAAGAATGTTCTCTATTTCCTGCAGTTTGTTACATTGTGCATTTGACAGCGCATTGTGCGTAGTCGTTTATTAAATCAATTTCTGCTCTGCTGAGAATATTCTTATCAATACCAGGAAAAGAACAAAACAAAACAAGTATATGTTTTTAGAAAAGAAGTTTTTAAATAATTTCCAAGACTTGCTAGCTACTGTTAATCAAGAGAAATCAATGGATGTAGATTGATTGTTCTCTCAGAGTCTGGTCCACCTGTTAATAAATGATGTTTTTAAAATCTTTTTATATCAGAAGCTATATTTTCAATTTAATGTTTCCTTGCTATTTGGCAAGCTGAGAAGTACATAAGAATAAAACCAAGAGAAGATGCAGAAGAGAAGTACTGAGACATCTGTTGCATTTCCCATTAGCCACTGTCCCTGGTCTGTGAAAGGTCCTTTGAAGAAGGCAAAGGCAGGGACAGGGAAGACAGTGAGACAATTAAGAACCACTGGCTGTAGAAGATGATCAGATTTGAGACCATCTGAGGAACCTGAAGCTACACAAGTCCATGGGACCTGATGAGATGCATCTACAGGTCCTGAGGGATCTGGAGGGGGAAGTGGCCAAGCCACTTACCCATTGTGTTTCAGAAGTCATGGCAGTCCAGTAAAGTTCTCACTGACTGGAAAAGGGGGAAAATAACCCCTATTTTTAAAAAGGGAAATAAGGAAGACCCAGGGAACTACAGGACAGTCAGTCTCACCTCTGTGCCTGGGAAGATCATGGAGTAGATCCTTCTGGAATATATGCTAAGGCACAGGGAAAATAAGAAGGTAGTTTTTGACAGCCAGCATAGCTTCACCAGAAGCAAATTGTGCCTGACAAATTTGGTGGCCTTCTAGGATGGGGTTACTGCATTAGTGGAAAAGGGAAGAGCAATCGATGTCATCTACCTGAGCTCATGCAAAGCATTTGACAACAACCGGCACAATATCTGTGTCTCTGTACTGGAGAGATATGGATTTGATACATGGATAAGGAATTGGCTGGATGGTCATGCTCAAGAAGGCAGTATGTCCCACAGGGTCCATATCTTATCCACCAGCCCCATAGGGATGTCTCAGAAACACTGCAGAAACATATTCAAATCTCTAAACTGAGGTACCTCCATCTGGAGCAAGGTTTCAATTCCTGCCACATGCTCAAAGTGAGACACCCTGTAAAGGAGCCACCGGTGGTTAGCACAGCACCCTCAATAGAACCCCACAGTCCTACCTTTTTCCACAAAAAGGAAAATGAATCTATATTTCCTCCCCTACTTCGTCTTCTTCCTTTTAAAGTGTCCTACAACTTTTGTCTTGCACCTTCCATACGTTCTCATATATCAATGCTTCCAACAGCTAGGCCGTGATATGAAAGATGTGTTATCATCCCTAAGGACTCATCTTACATGGGGTTCCTCATCAAGTTCAACTGCATCCATGACATGGCTGGGAATAGTCACTGGTATAATTCTGATTTGAAAAAAAAAAACCCACACCACTCAATAGTGAGCAAATAAAACTTATCAGGAGGACTCTATTTCAATGTGACACCCTAACTGCAGGAACATATTTCCCAGCCAGCTATTGACATTCTATAATCTGAATAGGAGAGGTACAAATGAGTTGGAAGGAAAAACAAATCTTTTCAATTGCACTTCATTTTTCACTTCAAAAGTATAACGGTTGACTGTGATCTGGAAGAGATGGATCATTACCCCAAACTGTAATATATCTTTGGCTCTCAAGTCAAAGTACTTACAGTGTAGAAGTTCAGTTGTGGTTTAACCCCAGACATCAACTGAACACCGCACAGCCACTTGCTCAATCCCTATGCCCAAGAGGGATATGGGGAGTAAAATTGCAAGGGTGAAAGTAGGTAAACTCATGGGTTGAGATAAGAAGAGTATATTAACTGAAACAAATATCCCCCAAACAGTGGTCCCTGGGCACCCACCCTACTGCTTTATTGCTGAACATGATGCGATATGGTATGGAATATCCCTTGATTCTGTTGGGATCAGCTGTGCTGGTTGTGTCCCCTCCCAACTCCTTGTGCATCCCCAGTCCCCACGCTGGGACAGATATTAGCTAGAGGCTATTTCTTACAAATATTCTGAGTGTGTGAGGCTTTTTCTGTATTATGATGGACCATAAGTATCAATATCACAGTAATTGGGTTAAGAATGTTTGTTGAATTTTGATTATTCAGTTATGATGTTTATTCAACTAACAGTAATTTTTTTTCCATATGTAGAGAATACGTTCACTACAGATCCTAAGCCAAATTCTCATTATACAGCAGGAACAGAAACAAAGTTGAAAACCTCACACATTGACTTGACAGCTGCCTGGACCCAAATGCAGTTGCTGAGGCTGACTGGTTGGATCACCCCAGTAGCCAAAGCTCAGTAGCATTTACCGTGCTAAGGAACTGCCTGTGTTGGAAATTATACAACTTTACTAAATTTTTAATTAGTGATAACAGGTGGCTGGGTTTCTTTTCACAGACTGTTGTCCATTTGATTTTTAAACTACCAAAGCTTTGAGTTTTTCTGGACTAGCTCTGCTAAGCTTTAATAAACAAAGCTGGAGGAAGTTGAAGTTTGGATGTCTGTGATCTTAAATTTATGGCCCTTCAAAGTCTAGGGAAGAATGATAAGAGAACCAAAGAATGGGGACCAAATTAGCCAATAAAGGATAGAATACTAATTAAGAGAAGTGTGTAACTTAGAGCCAATGAACATTAATTTCTTTGTTTGCTAAAATATATAAATATGTGAAAAGTCTTGAAAGGGACATATGTAGTTGGAATGATTTGCTACATCTCTCTGGCCAGAACAAAGTAATGCCTGGCTCACTAACACTTAAAAGGTAGTGTTGGAGGTTTTCATTTCTTCCTGACAATTTTTAGTGATAGTTGCAGGTACAGTGCTTCAAAGAAGAGGCATGGGGAGAGCCATCCAGTCAGGGATGTTTTCAGGAAGGCAAGGGGCTGCCCAGGTTTCTCCAGCGGTGGGCCAGAAAGGAAGGACAGGACAGAGGTACAGTAGGGAACAGGCAGGTCACAAATTTTCTTTGCAGTGCCCTGTAAAAGTGGCTGAGAGTGGAAAAGCCCTGAGAAATACTTTTTGAACATGAAATTTTCCATCATCCCTCTGCAAAGCCACTCCATTCCCTGGAGGGGCCTCTAACATAAATGCTTTGGCTGACATTCTGCAAGAATTCTTCCTCCTCCTTTTTCATCAGTATTTCCTTTAATAAAGTCTCAGTTACCAGTGTATAAATCAAACACATAGGGAATAGTAGTCCTATCCTTATAAAGAACAATTTACTGTGATCTGTTTTTCTGATACTTTGGTGCATGATGGTTTGTTGCCTGTTCTTGTGCAGATGATACAATAAATCACCCAACCAAGCAGTGATTTCTCAGCACTGTCTTTATATGTTACCTGTGCTGGAGCAGGAATTTTTCACTAGTAATATTGTTTTCAGCCCTGTGTAGTGAGTCTGCAGAATAAGCACCTGAGCCTGCTAGATCCCTCTCTGTGCTTCTTCTCCAATAGGAAGGACGAGTGACTCCCCTTTGTAAGAACACAAGGGCCCCACCATATGAACAGAGACTTTTTAAACACTTGCCAATTGTTTGGTATAAATCTTCACAAGCTTATCCCACGGCCATCTGCCTCTTTGCAACACAAAACCATCGTTCTTTCTACTCACATTGGCAGGATGCTCCTGCAGCAACTTTGGAAATAAGAAAAAACAGCCTAAAGGACCCCTGCAGCATGCTTAGTACCCTCAGCTCAGTGTTCCTACAGGGGCTTCACAAAATAAATGAAATCTGTGGGATCCTGAGTCCAGGAAACATTTGTTTGCTTTAGGCTTGTACAGCTGATGCAGCAAAGAAGGTGAATGACTACAGTAGAGTAATTGGGTTTTGGTGAGAGACAGTGAGATTCATTACTATTTTATTCATTAATAAACAGGCAAACACCTTTAAAATATAGCTGAACAATATTTTAAGGGTCTATAACAGGGGTGGTTGCATTTTTTTTCCTGAAACACTGGTAGCATAAACATCACTGTGAGAAAGATATCCATCTACAAAAATGTCTGGCTTAAAACAACACATAAGTTACACTGTGGTAAACTACCCATAGTCTTCAGCAACTAATCTATATTATCCTAGAGAACAACATAATGTTTCCATCCTTTCTTTTTATTTTAAACCTCTATTCCTTCTGAAAAGTGCATTCTGTATTCCACTGTCACCTCAACTCTACTCACCCCTTCATTGTGTGATTCTGCAATGAAATAACAAATGTTTATTTTCCATTTTATCATATAACTCACTCGATAGTGCTTTGTCCTGTTCAGGTTTATGTATTTTATTAGGCTTTCTTTCAGGTCTTGACCTGCCCATCTACTCTTAATTTTAGTTCCCTTTTAACACCAACATTTGCTCTCAGTCCTTCATATTTACGCCTGTACAACTTGCAGTCAGGCAAAGTCTCCCCTTGTAACCTGAAACATCTGAGTCCTTTAACATCATGCTAAAATCTCTTCAGTTCTCCAATCATTTTTGTTTTTCACCTAAAAACAAAGCCAAATTCATCAAGATCTATCTGGCTGTTATGTGTTCCAGACTGAACACAATGTGCTGGCTGAGGTTATACTACAGTGATAGAAAGAAGAAATATAACTGCACTGCTCTGGAACACATCACCTCTGGACACGAAACTCTGAATAACTCTGGTCTTTTTTGCCTGTCTTACTGTATTGTGAAATTACCTGCAAGCACCTTCCAGCATGATCAGTTTCTTCTGTTTCATCTTGCCAGTGAGACAAACTGTTTCAGATTATTTTTCCTCCAATTTAGTCTTCAAGTTTTCAAATTGTGATTAGTAACCTGATTTTTTGATTCTGCAGATGTGTAAAGAACCTCAGAATATATATATACTCTCATAAATCTATTGGCTTAAGTGGCACTATGACAGTTTAAACTGGCTGAGAGTCTATTCTAAAATATAGCAGTGTATGCTCCTGATGTCAATCAAGATAAAAATTGCCATGGGGATAAATAATTTTTCATGTGCTTTGCTGAAAAGAAAGCTTCACTCCAGGAGCAGAAGTTCCCACTAATAAAGAATTTGTAGTTATATTTCTCCTCAGTCATCATCTCTTTTTCTGAGATAAAAACAAAGAGTGTGGGTTTATGTATTTATATATACATTTATCTCTCTATATATTTTATAGTAGTCATGTCATTCTCCAAGAAATGAAATTCAAAGATCTGAGAGTCATGTCAGAAATCCACCCTACACTTTACAAGTACTCATTGCTTAGGAGTACACGTCCATGAACAGGCCACTAGGTATCAGTGATTACGTCTAATCTTTGATATTAATATAATCATATTCTCAGAAAAACAAAACAAGTATAAAACTAATTATGTTATGCTTTAACCTATATCCAGCTCACATGTTCTCCCTTGTGCAAGCATTTCTCCTACTGTGTACTATTTTTATTAATTTACTTTTCTGACTATAGGACCAAATATTACACAAATCAAAAGTAAATAAGCACGGAGTTTTAATCCCCTCACCTTTTCAGATTTGAAATTCCCAACTGAGTAATCCTTCAAAAGTGCTTGGATTTTCAGCTAAATTGTTCTGAATCATCATAGCCCTGTTCTGGGCCTATGCCATGGTTTCCTTCAGCAATATTTCTGATAAAGGTTAATGTTGAAAGCAAGCCTATAAACACCTCTTCTCGCTGATACTTCTGGAACCACAGAGACCACTTCCCCTGCTTTTCCTGCTCAGAATGGAGTTTTGAAACAGTTAGATATGATTACATTTATATTTCCTCTAGTGAGCCTTTGGCAGCTTCAGTTTTTCCCATGCCTGAGGCTTTGTCAGGCACTTGCAGTAATAACATATTTAATCAGAACAACATGTGCATTCAGGAAAACGGAAAGAAAAAGATGCCCAAGATGACAAATACGACGAGTAGAACAGTAGCAAAAAAAAAAAAAAATTATTGAAAAAACGCTTGGTTTCTTAAATACCCTATACTGTTTATGGAAATACCCTTAAATGCTAAGATCTACACGTGGGTTGTACAACACTTCAACAGAGATAGCTCAACTTTTGCTGAAAAACCCGTATAACTTAAGAAACAGCACCCTAGACTCCTTTGTAGCCATTTGGCATATTCTTCAGCACCTAACTTGAGCTAGAGAAAAAAATCACTTTTCTGTGTCCCAGTTTCCTTTCCATAAAAACAGGGACAATGGTCCACAAACAATATCCAAGAAGCACAGTTTTAGTACTGTAGTTCCTAATGTCACATTTTGCAATGATCTAGCAGTACTATGGGGTTCTAAGATACTGTAAATGTAGCCTTAAACTTCTGTCAAACCACCTTAATAAGAGTAATAGCCCAGCCAGGATTCTTTTCCTACAGGTCATTAAGTGTCCCCGAGAGTAGAGTAAGAAAGGAGTGGAGTTGTACAGTCATTGAAGTCTAATTGCTATAAAGGTACTCTTCTTTAAAGTTAGCACATCAAAAGCAGCCCTCTTCCTTTCTTTGTTCAGTGTCAGTAGTAAAACCTCACACTTCCGCCCTAGGTGGAATAATTTCAGTCCAAACAAAAGTAAACATCTATTAATGACAATTAATTAGCATTCTGTACAGTCCATAGCATATTGCCTCTTGTAATATTTCTTACAGCACCTAAGAAAAAAATATAGGAAATAAGATCAGCATCTGGGGAATGTCACTGAGTAATTGTAAGAAACTCTCAGCTTTATTCAGTGATAACTCATATAGGAACACATCTAGCTAACTTTTATTGTTATGATTCACTTTACTGACTCTTGGAAGTACCTTAATCCTATAGACAGACCAGCTGAGTTCCGTGAGATGTTAATTAGTTTGTATAAATATCCTACAATCCAAGCCCCACTCTGATGTCATTGGGGTACACTTTAGTGTATAGTTTTTTGTTCATTTCAGAATCCTTATCCATTATGAAATCAATTCCATTTCCCCAGTGTCTGGTATATTACGTTTTGGAAAAAATAAGGTACAAATACTGTTAAAAGAATTCTAATTCAAGAAGTTACATTCTGAACAATTTTTAACTTAAAAGAACAATCCATAAACTCAAATTTCCAAAGCAGTCAGGGTAAGGATTAATGAAATATTCAAAGTAAGTAAAACATCTTGCATTTTGAAGCTATGACCATTTTATTCTACAGCAAGTATCCCACAATCAATACAACCTTCATGAATATATTAAACAGCTGTTCCAGTCCAATTTAATAAGCTCCCAAAACATTTTACTCCAGATACTGAAGTCATTTCAGCAATAACTCCAGAAGCATTTATCACATTTAGTGGATATTCATTCAAAGTTTAGAAGGTAGATTTAAAATATCTGGACAATTCATGTTCTTATAAAAGCAAACTACTGGAAATATAGCATAACCTTCATTCTTCATTGCTCAGAGACTGACTAGGGCTCGGAGTAACTTGATCTCATTAAAGATCTCCCTGCTCATTGCATGGGTACTGGACTAGATGATACTTAAGGTCCCTTCCAATCTACACTATTCTATGATTCTGATTTTCAAAGCCAGCTTATATTCCATGCTGCATACAGCCCTCTGCTTATTCAAAAGTATCTTACCTATCCTCTGCACCATGAAGGTGGTGCAGAAGATCTCTGCAGGACAATCCCACACCCTGGGCTGCAGGAAGGAAGTAGTTGCTGGGATCAGCCTGGCCACAATCCTCTAGCACACAGCTGCAAATCTCCCTCAAGGCAGAGGCAGGGGAAAGTGATCATCATCATCTCACCACTGTGCTCTGCTCCTCGCAGTCCTCTTCCTTTGGTTCTCTATCATGTGGTAGTGACCTTTTAGCTTTCACACGTGGCAACTCCTCATGGCCCAGGAAGATCCTATTGTCTTTTCTAGGGGAATGAATGAGATGGTATATTGCAATTACATACAGGTACATTTCTGGATTTATATTCCATCTGTCAATTGTCTCAGATCATATGAGCAAAATTTAGGACTACTGGGACAGGGAGAGATGATATCTCTATAGTTACACTGACTGTGACATTGGGCAGCGTAGATTGTGTCCCACGGTTAATTTCTGCCCTTAAACCTAACCTAATGCAATTAATAAAAGTTCTCTGTTATTCCATTTCCAGCAGAGACTCTTTCTATTCCTTCCATCTTCCCTCAGTCTGGCAGCAGGAATGCATCCCAGTAAGGTCAATAATCTGGAAAACACCTAGACATCCAGGGATCTTTACAGACCTGAGAGAAGAGTAGGCAAGAAACTTTGTCTCTTTTTGAGATCTTGTCATGCTTATTGTTATCATAAACTGTTCCTGGAAATCTACTTAATATGATTTATCTGATGCTTTCTCCATGCTTAGTAATAATATAAAGAATGTTATTGCCTATAGCCATCTACCTATTTTTCTTTCTGTATGTTATTTGACTTGAAGGGTAAAAGTATCACAGTGAACTAATAATAGATCTGTTTATCCCCTAAAAGATTAATGTCTGAATACACTGAAGTATCAGAATTTTCCAGACTGAATTTTCTGACCACAAAAGATCAAATAAAAACTCTAATGTTGGATGAAATTGTGGTTCTAATAAACCTGAAAACTTCTTCTATCACTGCGCAGATCAGTGACGACAATTTGATCAAAGCATGGTAATAATTTTTTAGAAGAAATAATTGTTTAGCAGTCTTTAACAGAACAAAACCACCAATTACCTTATAAGTTATCTGATCTTCGCCTGATGGTTTTAAAATATATTTATCTTTTATTATTATATGACTTTTATGTATAAGGTTACAAATTACCTGTCAAGCAATTCTATTGTGTACAGATTTATGTAACTCATTTTTATGATATATATTAAACATTTACTAGCATGTTGTATGGTGTTGTTTTGTTTTATATTTAATAAAAACATAGATCTTTAATTACTTTTAGTGAATTTCTGCAGAAATACAGGAGTCCAAGTTTTGTGTTGATCAAGCTCTTCACTCTACATGCATTTTTTGCTGGATTTTTAAAATTATTATTATTATTATTATTTTCAGGACTGGACTTTTTCCTAAAATCAGGCACAATATTGCTACTCCAGTCATTCAGCCACAGAGCTAAAGCTTTCATTCCTTTAAAAAGGTACTTGGGGACATGTATCCAGAGGACCTGACACTAACTTTTAGAACAGTATTTTTTCTGACATCAGTTACATTTAGCATGCTGCAGAAAGAGATCTGTGGTGAAAGTACCAAACGTGCCTGGCAGTCAGAATCATAATGAGACCAGAGTCATTTGTGACCCCACAGTGAAGGGGTATGACACGCTTCCTGTACCACCAAACCAATCCAACAGCAAGGGAAGGACTGAGAGCCACAGATCCAGTTCTCATGTTTCCTGCCCCATTTTATTTTCATTTTCCTTGGAGATCCTGAGATTCTATTGAGGAACCATCTAAGAAAATAAGCTTTTAATCCAGGTTTGCGCTTACTCAAGAGATGAGAGGGAACTCTAAACTTTTGCTCTTTCCCACTGTGTAAATCAGTCACAGCTTAGCCCTAAAGGGGCTTCTCCAGCAAAACACTGCAGCACTAGCACAGAGAAGCTTTAAATAAGCTATCTCAGGCACCAGCAGCAGACTCTTTCTACACAGAGTGCCTCAATGCGTGAATTAACCAATGATTTGGACTGCTGCCAACTCCTGCATGTCTAATTTAAAGCAAGTCTGAATGTTTCTCTACTGCACAGTAATTTCTTCCATAGCTCTGAGATGCAAATCCATTAAGTAATAGATATACCAAGGATCAAGAACTTCCACGCCCTAAATGACAGTTGCACGCACTAAGTCATCTCTCACCAAAGAGATTAAATATGTCCTCAGAACAACAGAGGCCATCATTCTAACCTGTGTCAGTGTACAGATGAAAACTAGCAAAGATTCAGGAAACAATATTTTTACTGTCTTATTTTCATACTTTCAAACCCACTGTTTTAAATTGCTGTTGGATAGCAATTGATATACATATCCATCATTATCATGGGCTTATTGAGTGCTACCATGACTGCAACCTTCACGTAACACAGTGAGAACAACTCTTCTCACACTGAATTTTTCTTTTTCTCACACTCCTATTCCAAACGAGAGCTTTCTGCACTATCATTTTGCAAGCCCTTGTACAGTTTCTCAGGCAGTAATCCTGTTGATACCACCTAAGGAATCTTTCCGCTGTGCCTTTTGCAACTGGACTTTTTTATCTCGCATTGGCCTTTTTAGTCACCAACGCGCTTGTAGCAAATGTGGGTAGAGTCGTTCCCAAATCTTCATTCGCAAAGCCTAGCCATGATGATGATGATGAATCCTGGAGGAGAAGGTGAAAATGTGGTATACAGAACTGAAAGGATCATCAAGTCCATCTTTTTGCAATCACAGGCAGCCATGATGTGCAAATGCCTTGCATGACAGGCTTGTTCTGCAATGTGCGGGCAATGTGTCCTGGTTACTGGAAGGCCAAAGGCTTCAGATGACCTTCGGCAGCCAAGGTGCAGCTCCTTGTGTATTTGAGTTGTACAAAGTAAGTACAGGGAATGAGGAAGGGTGTAGGTAATCAATTCATATGCTTACTTGAGTTAGAGACAGCTGATGACAATGCTCGGCAGAAAGCCACAACAGCAATCGGATTTGTGGTTCAAATTTGAATTAAAGATCATCTCTTCCTCTATAAACAACTGTAAATAATTTGAAGAAGATAATTATCCACTCTACACAGTGAGGCTACATATTCTGGGAGTGGTGTTGGTCAGAAATATTTCAGATCTCAGGTTCTGACCAGGTTTGGGACATTAAGCTCCTCTTCAAAGTTTATGTCATTGGTCATGACAAGGTTCCTCAGCAGCACTGCTGTCCTTGCAATTCCACATATTTCTGCTACACAACTGAAAAACTAACAGACTAAGACCAAGAAGGCTGGGATGAACTCTGGTATTTACATTTCACAGTTTTATTATTCCTACATAGAATAACTCCTGACGAACTCCTCCCTGCACAATACTATTGAAAAATAAATAGTAAATTACCTTTTTTGGTCTTCCATGGTCCTGGGAGCACTCTGATGCTTCCAAAGCTTGATATCACATTTATGGTTCTCTTGTCAAGAGTCCTGGCTGAACTTCATGGTGTTTATCCACCTTACCTGCCCATATGATAGGTAAGTCTAATATGTCCAGCTCCAGGAAAGATCTTTGGACATCCATTTTGTCTGATGTCAGTGTTATGCCATGGAGGAGGTGGAAAACAATTTAGACAAGCATCAACATCTCCATGATACCTATGACCTTCCATTTTTTTCCTAGGAGTAAAGACCACTGATCTGCCCTTGTCAGCTGCAAAGGCAGATAGTCTGCATTAAAATGGCCAGTCTGGATGCTATTGCTATGCAATAGATTAGATGTTACTGAGAAGTTCCTGCTCAGGAGAGGTTGGTAGACTATCACAAGCTCAAGGAACCACACAATCCAAGCTCCTCTGGCAGACATTGACTATTGGACTGAATTCCCTAACTATTTCAAAAGTTCAGTGACTGTGAACAGTCATCTGCTGCAGGTAGTTCCTGTAGTAGCTCTAAAGATGGACAAAAGTAACTGACTGGATGTTCTGAAGATGGAGCTCTGATGATGGACAGAAGTAACCTATTGGATGCTTGCCCAAATCCCCAAAAGGCTTTGGGTAATCTCTGCTTAGCTGATGCATGCTTGGCACATTTGCCTGAGCCTCTTCCATTAATCCCTTTCAGAGTTTGGAGAATCTCTGCCATATCAGCACAAAATCGTATCTCAGTCACTAAAAATACAGGCTGATTCCTCCAGCAAATGCCTTTGAGACCAAATCATTCTGCTCCCTATTACACCCCCATGGGCACTTAGGTCTTTTCTTAGGTGTGGTGTTCGGCATTGTTTATAGTCCTCTAGGTGCAGCCTAACTATGTTATCTACAATAATACTATCTTTTCTGATTTATATTGTACTCCTGGCATTTTTGTTTGCCTTCTCCAATACAGAAGCACAGTGGGTTGAAGGCCATGGGGAGTATCTCCATAATAACTCCCCAAATTTATTACAAACTCCTAGTAACATGCTGCAGTGACATTCTGTTTGTTGCCTCATTGGATTCTTTGCTACTTTACATTGTCTCTTTGAAAAAGGCATTTAAATGATTTAAACCCTCTGTGTCGAGCTTCATTGTTCTTCATTATTTGCTATATTTCCTGCATTAGTATCATATCCACACCTGAAAATTCAACTCTAAATAGTATTAGGTAAACCATTAGAAACAGCAGAAAGCTGAGTAGGGTACACTGATCCTAGTGATCCTTTATGCTTTCTATTTGCAGTAAATCTGTCCCGTCCGTTCTTACAGAAGACTTTTATTTTGTTAAGCAAATGTTCTTCCTTCTTCCAAGGCTTAGGCATTACAAGAATTTCTTCTGTTCTTGCCTGTAGCTGTATTTTTTTCTCCATGACAGACTTTTTTTCTCTACAGCAAGATAGAGGCAAAGGTATAAGCAGTGTTCATCAAAATGTGTATTTGGAACATGCAATAGCCACTCAGTGACACCGGAATAGTGGGGGTTTTAAACCATCTATCTAAAAAAATATTTGACTTGTTATAGTGGCAGAATATTTTGCATAACACTATGATTTATTTTAAAAAAACTTACCCTATAAATTACCGTAGAATGTAATATGAACCAGATTTCAAAAAATAAACTTCAGACTTTAAAGTAAAATGTAATAAAAATTTCACAAGCAAGCTAGTGAAGCAGGGATGTGTTTCGGGGCAAAGTGATTCTCATGTAGGGTGGTTTTCCCAAATGATGCCACCATTTGACATGACCAATAGGCTAGAAAACTTAGGAGGGGTAAGCTGAAAGGAAGGTAAGAGATGTCACAATGGAAGACCAACCTTTTAGAAAGCTAAAATGCTTTTTCAATGTGTCTTAACAGAAATATGAGCCAATAAATTGTCCATCAAGATTTCAGCTTTTTTAAATGTTACTGAAATTGAATCTGGTCTCCCCTAGTAGAGCAGTAAAAAACGCACTTGTTAACATATCCTTTGCTGTAGTCTATTCTTTCCTGCATTAATGTATATGTGGAAGTTAGACTGTAACTCACTATATTAGGGACCAAATGAACAGGATTCCATTTGTGGATGAGGCTGCCCATCCTGTCTATGGGTAGTAACAAACCAGGTTCCTCTCCAGGACAGGCTACTCCTCGTTCGCTTCCAATGTCAAAGGCATTTGCCTTTATCTTCAAAACAACTAAAACTCAAGCCAAATTACGTTAGAGATGAAATTAATATCTTAGAATCACTACAATATTTGCACTCTGCAGAAAATGATACAGAGTTGAGTACCCAAGATGAATTATGTAAGTGCTAGCCAGATCAGCTACATGACAAGCTTTCAGTGGAAAAAAAAATAAACCTCATGTGCTTTGCTTTAGTAATTGTTGCAGAACATGACCCTTCAGGAAAGGCATTTTCGCAAACATAACTTCTAGCAGAAAAATTCCAATGCTCTCTTCCCCTTCCACAACTAAAAAGGAAATTGACTAAATCTAGGTTTTTTATTGAGAAAAGGGGTAATAAGCTTTCACACGATATTTATGTTATATTATCCTTAAAAATAGCTGCAACAAGTAGAGACTAAATTACAGTCCACATTTTCAACATGGCAGGGATTTAAACTTGCCTGTTTGAGGCCAATACCAAAAGTCTAACTACAAGCCAAATTTTCTTCTGTTATGCAACTAATTTCAACTTATTCCCTCTAGATATATAACTGGATCATTTCATTACTCAAGGAAACGCATAAAAATGTTACCTTGCCCATAAGACCCTTCTATTACCATGTCATTCCAATGAATGCAACCTAGAATGATCAAAAAATTTACCAGCTTAACTCTGAATTCCACAAAAAACATTCCTGTTTCACACATCAGATATTCACAACTGCAGTCAAAAATGATTTTAATCCTGAATCAAATTCTATTGACACTCATGGGGTGAAATACTTAGCAACTTATTATTTAGGTACCAGGTATTCTATCTGAATGTGCAACGAGCCTCAATTCTGAGTCAGATTCAGACAGGTAGTGACAGTGGAATTTTAATTCATATTGGAGCATGTACAAAATTAAACATAATTTCAAGTGAAAGTCAAACCCTGAGAAAAATAAGAGATCGATAAGGACAATTTATGGCCTATCAGCCCTAAACAAGCAGCATCTAAAGAAAGCTGTCACATTGTGACGATGTGCAATATACCTCCAATATGGACAACTGTATTTCTTCTCAAAAAACAAAAACAAAAACAAAACAAAACAAAACCACAAACAAACAGAGCCACATCTGTATAGGAGTCTAAAGTTTACTATCTAGTGTATTCAAACTGAAAAAGTGGAAAGTTTATCAAAAGATAGCACCTATCTTTTATTTTAAGGGTTGACACATCCAATTAACCTCAACACTTCTAACACAAACGCCCCCCCAGTGTGAGAGCAGCTGTTTTGGAGTGGTCACCTTGGAGGTTGCTAGATTTCTTGAAGCATCTCTAGGAACAGAGGTCCCTGTGACTTTGAATGAAGGTATGAACTGACTTTTGTGTACTTCTACTGCAAATCTGTAGGATTGCAAATTATCATGGGGAAATATTTGGGACTTGTCCTCCCTGCTTTTAAAGTGTCAAGCTTTACAGACAGTTGTATTGTTTGCTCTGAAGTCACATCTGAACAGAGATCAATTCTGAAACCAAGGTTTCAACTTCAATAGCTAAATATTTAAAATAATCAGGAATCAAAGTCAGGATTTCCTCTAACAAGGTCAAGGTACTCTTTTCTGTTTTATTGTAATTTGCAATGCACCACTGTGATATTCAGGACTTGATTTCATCCAATCTAAATTAACCTGAAGTTCCAGCTCTATACCCTCCCATCATCTGGCTTCAGAACCACCACACATCCTAGTCAGTAAAGGATTACAGAATAAAGCCCCCCAGGTAATATTTAGGCCTGGTAAATCTAGATCAGTTTATTCTGAGGGCTCTGATAGAATGATCACCTCAGTACCTCTGCTACTGTAAGCTTTTCTGGTTGGGAAATATTCCTGGGAAAAAAAAACCTATCTGCTGTTTCACATCTGCTATTCCTTTTTCTCTTTTGTGGAACTTGCTTATTCAGTCTATTCTGCAAAATGAATGTCATTAAGAAAGAAGGGGAGACAGGTAGTACTATTAATGACAAGGCAAATACTATATACAATATCTGAAGAAAAGCCACATAGAGAGTTGTTATTTATAAACACTAGGGAAATGATTCAGCATGGGAATAAAATTGCTGAAAAAATATATCCTGCCAAACTGATAAGAAAAGTAAATTAAAGCATGATATTAATTTGCAGAAGTACAGGAGTGAAAGTGCACTTTTCTACTTTTTCTCTTATAAAAGCATATTTCTTTTCATATTTATGCACATGCATGCAGAGAGACCTATGTTCACATGGGTTAATTTTGAAAGAATTTGATAACACCTATATAGCCCACAAGAGTTTGTCTTCTCAGTACCAGTTTGATCCAGAGTCGAGATTTTAAGCCCAAAGTGACAGAAGGTCACTAGTTGGTCTCTGTTGGGATTAAAACAAAACTTCAATTCACAATCTGAATGGACCATAGGAAGCAGCCAGCAAACTCCTTTCACTTAGGTCTGCCTCCTCTGGTGACCAACATAAATGGAAAACAAGAGACTCTAAGGCAGAGGAGGACAAGGGAGTCTGAGGAGAGATCACATCCTCCATCTCTCAGAACTGGACAGGCATCTGAACTTCAGTTTGACAATAACAAATCAAAACAAAATGGATTGGTTTTTTTTTCTTTTCCTTCTCTAATCTTTTCAGAAGACAAGAATACCAATATTTCCTTTCAAAGCATTGAAAAGTGTCTTTCCTTAAAATACAGTGTGGATTGACTTCCTCGTGAGAGGAAGAGGAGGGGCAGACCTTTTCTCTGTGGTGACCAGTGATAGGACCCAAGGGAATGGCCTGAAATTGTGTCAGGGGAGGTTTAGGTTAGATATTAGAAAAGGTTCTTCACCCAGAGGATAACTGGGTACTGGAACAGGCTCCCCAGGGATGTGGTCACAGCACCAAGCGTGTCAGAGTTCAAGAAGTTTTTGGATGATACTGAGGTACATGGTGTGACTCTTTGGGGATGGTCCTGTGCAGGGTCAGGGGTTGGACTCCATGACCCTTGTGGGTCCCTTCCAACCTCTATGATTCAGCAACTTTAGTAAATAAGTGATACTAGAAGAACAAAGTGCCATTGGTCATCATTTCATATTTCTAACCACTTATTCCCCCAGACTCATGTCACACTAACAACTCAGAAGCCTTGGACAAAGTTACCATCAAAGTAATAAACAGGCTGTCCTGGAACCACACTTTCAACTGATTGATGAAAACTTTCAGGGTACCCGGAAATCTAAATTTGGCTTTGCCTCCATTTCAAATATTTCAATCTGTGTGATCCACATGTGGACATCCTAAGTGACACATAGAGATAATGAAAAGTCAGTACCTCTGAAGATCTCAAGAAGAAAATCCAATCTATCCAAGTTAAGTATCTATCTCCCTTCACTGACTTTGAAGAAATAAGTAGAATTTTTAAGGCAGCAAATGTCTTTTCAGTATTCAGGTGTTTTAACCTTTTTAAAAATGAACTGTTAGCAGTGCAGGACCACCTATCTACAAAAATGCTAGTGGCAACAACTCTTTGGTTTTGAAAAAGGAAAAAACCCTAATAGTCTGAGTACATAAAAAGAGGGAAAACAATCAGGCTCTAGACTGACCTGGGAGAATTTGAACACCTCTCTGCAGTGAGTGCTTCAAAGCATGTGCCATGAGGAACTCTCTGCCACATTTGATGAAACTAATCTATCACGCAGCCAAGTCAAGTCTTGACATCAGAAACAAAGCAAGATAACAAAAATCTGATAAACTTCACATGTGGCAAGTGGTAGGAAGAAACAAAACTGGCCCCTTGGCCCTGAGATTTACAGTTCACATGAGATCTGGATTTTGCTGTCTGCTAGCAGCATCCTGGGTTCCATTAGGCAGAGCATCTCCAACAGGTTAAGGAAGGCGATCCTCTGCCTCTGCTTATCCCTGGTAAGACATTTCTGGAGTGCTATGTTCAGTGGTGGGCTCCCTTCAGTATGAAAGACAGAAACATACTGGAGCAAGTCTAGCAAAGGAACCCAAAGGTAATTAAGGGATCTGAATATCTATCATATAAGGAGAGGATGAGAGAACTAGGACTGTTCAGCATAGAGGAGAGAAGCCTTAGGGGGATTTAATCGATATATATAAATATCTGATCAGGGGGAGCAAACAGGACAGAGGCAGACGTTTCTCAGTCATGCCCAGTGACAGGAATAATGAACATGTTCATAAAATGAAATACAAGAAATTTCCATTTAAACATAAGAAAAAACTTTTTCATGGTGAGGGTAGTCAGGCATTGGAACAAGTTCCCCAGAAGGGCTGTACTGTCCCCATCCTTGGAGATATTCAAAATCTGACTGGACATGGGCCTGAGCAACCTGCTCTAGGTGACCCTGCTTTGAGCAGAAGGTTGGATAGATGATTCCTGGATGTACCTTCCCAACTCAGTCACTCTGTGATTCTGTGGAAATTAAAGGCAGTCACAGAAGTAGGGACCAAAACCTGGGCTTTGGTGGCGGATGGTTAAGGCTAGATAACTTCCAAATCAAGGAATTCAGCAGCGGGAGGGTTAATAGGTTCTGGGAACTAAGTGGGTTGGTTTGCTGTCCAAGAATAAAGGTAGGTGCTATCGCAATTTCCTGAGTAGCAATTGTAAAGCTGAGAAAATGCTTCAGGAATATTTTCCCAGTAGTAGTCACAGCCCCACAATGCTCCTGAAACCTTCAGCAGGCTGTGAGCAGCCTTCCACCCACCCTGCATAAGATCCAGACAAAATATGGCCTTGCTATGTTTCCATAATACATGTTTAAGGGCTGTCACTGTTATTTTGCCTAAATTGTGTAAAAATTTCAGCCCCTGGATTTTTATACTAATTCTATTCTGCAGGGAAAGAATAGCCAGCTGTGTCTTTCTGACTGATACAGCAACTATGATAGCAGGTGCAATCTTTGGCATTAAAGCAGCAGGGGTACAGTGAAGACAGATTATTACTATGACACATAGAATTAATGAGACCTTTTCTGAAAACCTTTGCTGAGCCTTATACTTTGTAAAGAGAGGCAGAAAAACTTGAAAGATTTAGGAAAAAAAAAAAAGCCAGAAGACAGGACTAAGCCACAAAAAATAAAAGCCCCCATTAAAAAGAAGCAAGGCACTTAATTTATTTAATTTCTCAAAACACAGATTACACCATCACTTGATCACAGCCTACACATAATACACAGGAGAAGATTTCAAAGAGCAGAGGAATACTGTTAACAGATAAAGGTATACAATAATCTATTATCAGAGAGCTGAACCTAGACAAATTGGGGGTAAGAAATAAGGTGTCAATCTTCAAATGACATCAAGTGCCCAGTGAAACAATTTAATGACTGATACAATGGATTTTCTATCACCTGAATTTAGTACATCAGTACTGGATGACAATAGCATTATCAAATATATCCAACAAAGGTTATTGCTGAAAGAAGAATGTGAGTTGACAGACTTCATTGATACCTGTTTTAAACACTTGATTGATACATTTGATTCTGCATCAGAGAGGCTGATTTTTTGAGTGGTGGTAATTATCTTAACGTTAATTAATGTACTGTTAGTAAGACTCTAAGAATTGGTTTATACCCAAGATGTTTAGCCTAAGAAGTAGCTGTTCTGTAAATAAATAAATAAATCGCCTTCTATGTTAATGTGTATAATAATGAAGAGTCTTTCATTTTCCCAACCCATTTTTATTGTTTTTATCCCCTCCATCACATTATGATTAAGGAAAAGAGACAAAGTTGATACTTAAGTCTAAAATGTCCCAAAATATCAATCACTAAGTCCAAATACTAATAAGACAAGTACAAGATGACCTTGTACTACCTATATAATGCATTCAAGTTAATAAAGAGTGAGAGAGTAATGCATCGATGTCAGCTGCCTGTGAGCTGTCAAAGGCATTTGGAATGTGTGGGATGAAGGCTAGGAAAGAGCAAGCAGGTGCATGCTAGTGGACTGTACTGTTCAAGTCTTCCTAACAAGTCTAGAAATCTCATGGCCAATCTTGTTTCTGTCCCTGCTTTCAGAAAACAATACCTGTTTGGTAATCTGCCATCTTTGAAAGGCTATGGAGACAAGGGGCTATCTCTGACATATGGGGAAAGGAAAATATTTGCACCCACTTTCAAAAAAAGGCCAAGAAGAATATCCAGGGAATTAAATATTGAACAGTGTCACTTTAGTCCCTGAGAAAATCGTGGAGTAAATCCTCTTGGAGTACATTTGTGTACACATGAAGGAGAATAGTGTGGTTGGGAATATTCAGCATGTGTTTACAAAGGGTAAATCAATGCTGACTAATTTAATTGCTTTCTAAGATAAAAGGACTAGATGCCTAAATGAAGGAAGAGCAGTGCATGTGATTAATCTCATTTTCAGAAAAGCTTTCAATGTATTTCCTGCAATATACAGGTTCTTGTATCCAGGTTGGGATGTCATGGTTTGGGTAGATGGACCAAACCAAGGCATAATGCTCCAGTCACATGATCATGCTCAGAAGGCAGGGGCTAGTGGGTTGTTCTCTATCTCAAAGTTCATTAAAAGTAGAATACCACGAGGGTCTGTCCTGCAGCATGCTTAGCATCTTCATCAGTGCTCTGGAGTAGCTGATAGATTGTACTCTTGCCAAATCTGCAGATGACACTAAACTGGGAGACAGTGGACATAAACAGAAACAGAAGTTGTTGAGACTGGACATAAGAAGAAACCTTTTCACCATGAGGACAGTCAGGCAGTGGTATAAGTTGCCCAGAGAGGATATTAAGCCTTCATCTTTGGAGTTTTTCAAGACTTAGCTGTATAAACACTGCAGCAAGCTTGTCAGACCTCACAGCTGACCCTGAAGTTCCTTCCAACCTGGTTCTAAGGGTAAGTTCACATCCAATAGTTTATAAACATAATTCATTGCCCACAGAATGCCAGAGAAAGTTTAGAGTAGGAGATAAGAAAGGTGCACTTAGGCAGTTGGAGAATAAAATCATACTAGGAATAATGTAGGTTTATTAGAAGGTATTGCTCATGATTAATCAGATAGGAATTGCTTATATCAGGTATGAGGGAATTAAAGAGAATTGTGTTATTAGTAAAATCTTGGGAAATTAAGCATCCTGTATGGCCGGCATGGTAAAAGGCTAGTTGTGTGTGAATCAGAGAAAATGAATAAAGCAGTGTGAGATCAGTTCACTATGTTAAACACATTTGATAACTGATTCTTTCCCAGTCAACGGAATCACTGCAAAACCACCAAGATATCTATAAACATTTCCATTCCCTCTTTCCACTTCATATGTTCAGATAAGTCTTGCTTTTGGTGGTTTTCCTACCAGCTGGAAAGTTTTGTGAAGGCTACGCGGTCAGATGGAGGTGGAAGAAGGTGAAATAGTAATAACACTCTAAACACAGGTGTACCTGTATGAAGCCAAAGGCAAGATTGTTGAGTCTTGACAGTGGGGTGCAAAGACACACACATACACAAGCACTAAGTGATATAGCTTAAGTTGAAAAGTAGAGCTGTTCAGCTTGGCACAGTACTAAGCAAATGCCTCCACAGAGCTACTTGATCCAAATCAGTATCTCCAGATGCCACAGAGCTGTGCTGTGGTAGCTCAGGGTTTCAGTTAATGCTGCATTTTGCAGTATAGAAAAGGCTCTCTTTCCACCCTCTCCTCTCTGCTAAAACAAATGTCTGTGGGAAGGTGCTTGTCAAAAAATACCTCATGTGAAAGCATTTACCAGGAAATAGTTGATTTTAACAGTGTAGTTAAAGCACATTTTTCAAAGTTTCTGCATCTCTACACTAAAGGCACTAGTGATTGTTCACCAGAGAATAATTTCAGCAAAAGTGGATGTGGCATCATGACACACTGAAACTATTCCTGGCAGTAGGGCGTAATTTCCCAATTCATACTCAGCTCCATACTCTACTCCCATGCTGGTTGGCCCAAGGAGCCCAGACCATACACTGACCTCTGTGGTTAGCACACCCAAGTCCTCCCTCCCAGCTATCCAGATTAGGATGTGGCAGAAATGTGTCCAAACTCCCTTCTACACACACACCCTATTTTGCTTCCCAAGGAAAAGAAGCACTGAAGAGAGACATGGCTTTTGCTCAAATCCCATCTTGGCAGAGAGGTTGAATATGGCAGATGGGGAATATGTGCAGCTGCACCTGGGAGCTGGAGAATCTCCGAATGTCTTGTACTGCAGAACATGCAGGGAACTTTGTACAGTCAGCTCAGCATGGAGCAAGCACACAGTTAAAAAGCAAATGCCAATTCTTGCTTGTTCTAGTGAGTATAAAGACAAACACAGAACTGTGATATTTTTGAAACAAGACTATAAAAAGAAAATTGTTAAGTGCATTAACCCGCAACTGTAAATCCTTGACTTGCTGGCTCTTGAAGTTTCTTTTCAAGTTCTCCCTCAGTCAAACAAATGGAGCAATAATCACCACCTATTGTAGCACCCCCACTAATTTCTGGAACTGACCAGTGGGATCTAGCTCAAAATGTGGTTGTGGTCTCAATCAACAAAGCGTAATCCTCATGTTCAGGGGCTGCCTTATTAAGTATCCACTGTCACTCTCTCATTGCAGTTTGGGATAGCAGTGGGTTGTGATATGGAAACAAATCCTTGCAACATTTTTCTGCCTTACCAGTTAACAACCCCATGTACTTCTGAGTGGGCACCAGTTAAAGGAATAATTAAGAAAGCAAGTAGAAATACTGAAATTAAATTCCCAAATATTCTTTGACCTACAATAAAGGTTTTTACAAAATATATTTTCTAGAGTTACTCAGAGCAAACACTCTCAGAAGTGACAGAGACAGATTAAGGAAATGACACACTTGCTACAAACAGCCCAAGTTTTACATTGTGCATGAAAGGGGGAGAGACAATCACAAAATCATGGGCAGTGAAAGCAGCAAAAAAAGAGATCAGCAGCAGAGATGGAAGACCAGTTTCTGTGGATTATGCAGCAAAAACAGGATGCTAAATGTTCTCATGCAAAGTCCTGAAGCATTTTTGTAGAGGGGTTAATTGACCTTTCACTAGTCCCACAGGCAAAGTGAAATATTGGCCAGCTCTGTCTCTGCCAAAATGAAACAAACACACTTCAGGTTTAGACTATTTATGGTCTTTCATCATCAGTCTACAGCAAAAAGAAACTTTATTATCACACAGTTAAATTAAATAAGAACAGAACAACAACTTAAGAACAATTTATGGTCAACAATTTTTCTGTTCACATAGGGGTGGCATTCATATTTTGCTTCTTTTGGTTGACCGCCGTAAGCACTTCAGTTTGACAGCTCCCATGGCTCTCAGAGAGTTCAGTGGAGTGACACCACAGTAAAAGTGGAGAGGCACAAAGGAGATTCCAGCCCTTTTTTACTGACTGCTGTGGAAACATAAAATAACTAGTATCAAAAAAATCCTTCTCTTCCTGTTGCAAGTATGCACTGTTGTCAGGATGAAAGTATAAGAAACTCTACTTTTAAGCTGAGGTTTTTCTGTAAAGTCTTCAAGTGATTCAACAAGACAGAAATTCAAATTACACTAGTCCAGCATGTTCTTACCCAAATCCCCATCCTGTGGACTTCCCATTACTATGCTAGCACCTTTACTATCCCCAGTAAAATCAACTGCAAAATTTCTGTTCGTGGAAAAGACTAAAGCCACTTGTCAGAGAAGTCCTTCTCTTTCTCCCTCCTAACTTCTAGATATTTTCTCTGGCAAACTTATGGGCTTTGGGGGACTGCGATGGGTCCTGCAGTGTCCATTCCAAAAAGACCTCAATGAAGTAAAACCATACAGTTTTCCAGATTCCTTCTGCTATGCCAAAACATACTTGCATCTTTTTCTGGATGTCCATCATCATCATCATGGCTGGGCTTCACGAACGAAGATTTGGGAAGGGCTCTACCCACGTTTGTTGCAAGTGCGTTGGTGGCTAAAAAGGCCAATACGAGATAGACGTGTCCGGTTGCAAAAGGCACAGCAGAAAGGCTCCTTAGATGGCATATTCTGCAAGGCACGATTCTTTCTGCGTTGTCTTTTCTCCTCAAGAGTGATTTTCTGGATGTGCTTATGGCAGAAACATACAGGCTGAAAACACCATAAAAGAGTGAGTGCTTCATATAGATGAAAGCAAAACATTCTCAAGTTCTCTGCCCCTGAGCTGATGTCCACAATGGAGCAGTCTCACATACCTTCAGTGAGTGGGTGAGAGGTTTGCTGGGGATGATCTGGCTTAATCATCTGTCTTGTAAAAGAGAGGAATTTAAAATCTAAGCACTGATAGGCAAATGGCATGACAAATCCAGTCAAATCAAAACTGTAAGTTGATCTAAAAAATGGATACAAAATTATCAACTCAGTGAAATAGTAGTACTATGGATCCAAACACAGATGGTGAGGATTTCTGTAGATGAGCCATATTTTGTCACATTCAGGATGTTAATTTAGTTCCAATTCCACAATTCTTAGCTATGTAAGGAAGCTAATAATCTGAGGAAGAAATTTTTATATTGCTGCAAGATTCCTTGTATGTATTAGGGTAGAAGGATCTAAATCTTTACTGTTTCATGCTGGAGTTGTGTGTGAGAAATTTCACGTAAAATTTCAGCAACAAAGTAAAAGTTTCTTGTCACAAAACAAACAAACTAACAAACAAAACCCCAGTTTTTGCCAATAAGACTGGTGAGTAGCATCTGAAAGATCACAGAATGGTTTGGGTTGAAAGGGATCTTCAAGATCGTCTAGTTCCAACTCCTCTACCATTGGCAGGGACAATTTTCACTAGACCAGGTCATTAAAAGTCCTATGCAGCCTGGTCTTGAACACTTCCAGGAATGGGGCTAAGGTGGGTTTATTGTCTGTTTTGAGACTTGCAGCATACAGACCTCGACATTAAATCAGATTTATAAAGGTTTACAGCTAATGTTCATACACAGATGTGCACTTAACATGCTGTTCTGGGGAGTCTTACATGGATGATTCTAGTATCTCTCTGTGTACATTGATTTGCATTACACTTTTAGACCAAACACAAAACCTCAGTCACTTTCTCACATTTCTTGGTTTAGTTTAATAATATTCTTTTCTTTTTAATAAAGATTTCAGAATAAAATTTGATTCTTTTTTAATAAAGAAGCAAGTACTCACTGTATATATGAAAGACATATTCTCTGTAATTCTTTATGTTGTTCTCAGTTTTTATTAGTACAGAGAAATATAATAATTTGCTAGTGATTCCGTAAGTTTGAATTACCCATTAGTGTTGGTTTCACCAGATATGGAAAATTTTTGCCTTAGCAGAACTCAGTGGAAATTGGGATTGGATTTTTGTTCTGATACAGAAGGAAAAATTAGAGTTTAGGTTTGGGACTATTTTGGCATTTTTTGTTCATTTTTTGGTAGAAAGGGGCACATGGGACCTTTCTGTCTCAGTACTAAACAGGTTCTTGCAATTTTTGTTCTTGCAATAACAAAAATAAATCTACAAACCAGTTTATAGTGTTCTTGTTAGTAAGCACCAACCTTCTGAAATGATCAACTCTTTGTTATTTATTGTGTCTCTGAAAAATGGTCCTATAGTACTGCCTTTGTAGTACCTATAGTCCATGGTATAAACCCGTGAGTGAAAGATAATGATTAATAGAGTAAGGATGGAGTTCGTTTTATCCCATTTCAGTGATCTCAAAGTGCAAAGTCATTATCTAGAGTCGTGCTAGGGGTTTCCATGGCCACTAGAATTGATAGCAAAAGGCACTTGAGGGGGTGAATCTCACCATCTTCAAGAGCTTCTTTATGAAAGGCCACATCACCCTGCAGAGCTTCTTACCTCTCTGTAACAGTCAAAGCAAGGAATGCATTCAGCCACGCCAAGGTGCCTCTTAAAATTAATGAATGGATCATTTCACAGCTCTGATGCACAAAACTACAGAAAACCATGCTATGGACAGATATTTGCATTGATCTTTTTGCTTGTTGACCCAATTTACTCTTTTCTTTCCCTTTCAGAAAACCAGTAGGAATTAAAAGCTAGGAAAAAAATAGAGGAAAAGAATAGCAAAACACTACAGGCTTTTTGGTGGCTGTACCACCTGCACCAAAACTGCCCAGGCCACTGAGAAGTCCTCCCCATGCTGCTGAGATCTCCATTGCATATAGATATATGAAATATATTTGATGTGGAAAAACAGCAACAGTAAAAAGAGAGAAAAATTAGTCATGTGTCCCCAAGTTCTCCTGTAGAATCACATATCTTGACTGCCAGCCCAGAACTGGAGGCAGACTTATGGTATGGCTCTAAACAAAGTGATAAACAGAAGCCCTGTCAAATCCATGCTGCCGTTCCAAGGCCATGAATTTACTGAGCCTTTTTACATCCATTGTTTCCTCTTGGGTCAGTGCATGACATGTCACACTCCATGCGAGGAGCTGGGAGTGTCATTCTGTTGTCTTGGTCTCTTCCAAAGAATCTCACTATGAACCTGAAGAGCTCGGCTAATGGAGTTTAAAGTGACAGAGTCTTTTATAGGGCAATAAAGGCTTTTAGGATGTACTTCAGGGGCTTCTAATTCTCTCAGCAACGCAGTAAATATAATGAATGCAAAAATTATCCTTGCAGATGTTGTGGTGTCAGTAACAATAACAAAATCTCAGCACGGCACAGGACCAAAATAGCATCTGGGATTTTGATTCACTCAATTTAATCACACAGTGTTTGAGCATTTATGGTTTTACAGTTTTTGTTTATTGATTTACAGTATTTTAATGAGATTACTGTGAAAACATATATGCTGAACTGGTACTTATATGAGACACGTACCAATGCCCATCACTTCCGTCATTGCTTTTTACAGTGTGCTAATTTGCAGCCCTCTGGAGCTCACAGGAAGATTTAACATTAAACAATCTGCTGCCTAGTATGAGGGGAAAGAGAAGACTAATAACTGCTTCCCAAGCCCATCAAAAGATCATGAAACCTTCTAAGTCTTTGGAATAAGGGAAAATAAAAAACACAGAATGAAGTCATTTATATTTCTGCTGATTTAAAACCAAGAGGGGAAGTATTAGCAAAGCAACGCGCTGATCTATTGGTCACTGCTCAGGCAATTTCCAAAGCATTCTGAGTCATTTGTTGCTTTGTGGCCTACACAAAAGTGTCAGCAGTTTCAAATTTGTGAGCAAGAGGCCACAGGGAAACAATCCATGCACTGGAGCATGTACACACATGCAGTGAGGGATTTGTCATATGTAAGTTTTGCCATCTAAAAGGTAGGCATCAGTTAGGCAGCTGCTTATGCTGGAGAGCAGATCACACATCAACGATTTCCATGTCAGGTGGATATTCACACTGCCTGCTGTAGGAATAGATACATTTTCAGAAGCATTTGTAACAGAAATTTTGCTAGGAAGGCTTTCTGTCTAGGTGGTGGCTCTTTCTCAAAGGCAGTTTCAATGCTTTCCCTCCCCAACTCCCACACAGCAAGAGAAGTTCTCAGCCTTTCTCATTGGTATGCAGAGAGAGAACATGTTTGCAGACATGTATAAGGCTTCCTTGGGCCAGAGAGAGTGGAAGAGGAGAGAGAAAAGATACAAAAAGCCTTGGAGGAGGAGGGGCATTGCTTTTTACCTCTGAAAGGTCCGATGTGCTGCATCATAAAAGAGTGGTCCTTGCATCTGAAATAAATTTTTTTTAATCCTTCCACTGCCTTGCCATTCTTGGGAAGAATATCTGCATATGCTTACCTTCCACTAGTAAAATGTCACCCAAACCTCACATAAAGGTACCCCCACCTCTCTTTTCTTGTCTCCCTCCCCTCAGCATTCCCACCTGCTCCAGCAGGAGCCCAGCCATTGCCTGAGGCTATTCTTCACTTCTGGCTGAGTGAAAAAGTTGGGGGAAATGAATCCCAGCTTTGGGCAGTAAAGAGGTGAGAAGCTGAGCAGATATGAGGAATGAAATATGCAATAGACTTTTCTGCAAATGTACTCTCTCCACTCACCTGGGCTAAGTGGTACAGGTACCCATTTTCTGCAAGTGAATGGAAGGTCTGGCCTCAGGAGATGTCATGTCGCGACTTCTCCTGAAATCCACCTTTAGTGACCCAGGATTTCTCACAGGATTCTATAAAATAAGTACTCTGGGTGGACTGTGGTCCCTGTGACACCACTGCCAGGGCTGTGATCACCACCATCACCACTGCTGTTCCCGGTTCCTGTCAAAAACAACTCTTGTGAATGATTGCATCAAAGACAGGAGGAAAAAAGGTTACTGGGAAGATTATTTCACTTCTAAGTACATGCAAAAGACTTTGTCAGCTTCACCCATGGGAATATTTTTTGCCTGGAATGTCAAGATATGTCTCATCATAAAATGGACACTGTGGAAGCCAAGGTTTTCCAGAAGACTTGCCAGTCTTTGCCCTGTGATATTCCAGAGCATAACAACTCCTGTCCTCTCAGCAGTTCCCATCACATGAGCCATGAACCCCTCCTCATGCTGATAGTAAGGCTGACCCCCAGTGTTGTAACTCCCTGGGAAGTACAGCAATTGCTGTCAGCTGTACAACTGATCAGACTCACATTGTGCTTGGGAAAGACAGGGAACACATGGGAGCAAAGAAAGATTTTGGCATTAATTTTTGAGCAAGAGACACTTTTAGTTAGACTGAATGGCTATTCCTTACATTGCTGGAAATATTTACTTCCTCTCTTCCAGCATGCTTGACCAGACAGCAGTTCTGAGTCAGACTTTTCCTTACATACTGTTGTTCTTTACATCTTTCAGGTGATCCAGAATGTATTACTATGGCAGGCTGAAATTTCTCTGCCACTGCTTGATCTGGTACTCCTTCAGCTGTTCAGGAACTTCAGTCACAACCTCTCCTCTCTTTGTAATTTTAATGCACACTTTGTGCTCTGGCCTCAGAATTTGCTATGTATAGTTGGAGATATTAGACTAAATCAAGCATCCTCTCTCTGCAATGAATATGTATTTGGAGCAGTATTTTTTTCTTGTGCCAGTTCAGAATAGTCAACAGCAGGAGTAAAGTGCTTTTCACTCCTTTCCAGATTTAATCTGTAGGCTTTCTTTAGTCCCACTTTCTAAGGAAGGTTTGCTAGCAGCATTAGCTGATCCAGTTTGGCATTGCTCAATGAATCAAGAACATTACTGTTAATATTCCAACTGCCAGAGAAGCAGAATATAACTTTGTATGCCATTCTCTGGGGTTTTACTCCATTCAGATGGCAACTCTTTAGCTGATAATTCAGTAGCATCAGACTTTTCACTTTAAAGACAATGATCACCCTCACATTTTATTTCTTTCAGTCATATAAGAAATAACAGTTCATTTGTATGCTGCTCTGTGTAGGCAACATAACTAAACAACCACTTTGGTAAGAAGAGAAAGCAGGCGTGTCAAAGAATACAAGAAATTTGAGATTATTTAGATTTTTCATTGTTCTTTTTTTTTTGTTTACAGATATCAACGCCTTTACTTTAAAAAGGGAAACAAAAGGAATTGTCAGCTCTTACTATGAACAAAGTATAATTTGCTTCAACCATGAGTTTCACCATTATTTCTTAGTCAGAACATCACATGAACAATAAATTTCGGTATCTACTGACATTGACAATAAAGCCACCCCAGGCAGAGCATTTATTTTAGTCAAGCGTTATGTATTCTTAAGCTGCCAAACACAAGATCTGTCAGAAAGAGCAGCTGGCACACTAATGACAGCTACATACTGATCTATCACAATAGGCATCTCAAGAAAAAATTTGAATATATTTTAAAATAATTGAAATTGTTATTATATTGAGCGGGTCTTGCATTTTCCTAGAATAGTTCTATATTGAAAGGTCTTATAATTCAGCAAAGGAAATGGGTTAGTGGATGCAAACAGCTGGGTCCTTTTTTATTAAAAACCTCCAATATTCCTGAGGAGTTTAATCCCTGAAAGAAAATAGTAAGAAAACACTGTTTCTTTTTTTCTTTTTGTTGGTTTTACATAAACAAATATTTAGCCTCCTGCACACCGTTTCTAAATAAATACTTGCTTTGGTGTCTCAGTGCTGAGACAGAAATTCTTTGCTGATTCATAGCCTGTCAAATCAATGCAGCAATTGTGCATGAACTGTTACATTTCAAAGACTTGTCTATGCCAGTCTTGTAAACTTAGCTCTATGTTAATGTAAGAAAATTATATTGTACCCTGGTTAGTCTCTTACTTATTCTAAACTATCACACCCATGATCACCATGACTGGGGGACATATTCCCACTGTTGTGCTCTTTGGGGTGGAATTCTGATCTGGAGAACACTTCCAAGAGCATATTGCCATAGTTTTTTGGGATTTATTTTAATTTTCATATTCTTTTTTTAACTTACAGGGGAAATTGGTGATGAGTCCTTTGGGATTTGAATCCAAAAATCTTTTAAAAATGCAATTTGATGGTTAAGTATTATGTAGTAAGAGCTCCAGTGAGTCATTCATGATCAACGCACCTTTCCCAGCATCTCCATGAAGGAGGCTGCAAAACACCAGCCTCCAGAGGGCTGCACAAAGACAGGGATTGGGGTGTGCTGAGCAGCTCCTGTGACCAGTAGCAGCTCAGCACTGGGTGATCTGTGTAATATGAAAGGACATCTGTGGAAGGAAGAAGCATCAGCAAATTCAGGAGAGCAGTCTCAGGAGGAAGTACTAGATACGACTTTTTAAGCCTTCTTGGTGAAATTACACAATTGTTACAGTTTGAAAATAGAATCTCTACTTATTTTGTTTTCATTGGGGTATAATTGTGATCACTTTCTGATATTTCCTTAAAAATCCATTTTCAACTCCCAGGGCACAACTAAGAGGTTTTATATGATACCTATAGTTCGTCAAGTACAACAGAAGATGCAATGAAAATGCTGATTCTTCATAAGCAGCATTTCACACAGGAATACCTCAGACTCTGCTTAAATTTCACTGGGAGAGGTTTCTCAGCTCCAGAACCTTGTTAGAGCTGTTCCAGACTGTATGTATAATTAAATATTCATTTCCTGAGAGAGACAGAAATACAACAATTGATAGATAGGGAAAGAGTCTGCCCCAAAAACCCAGTGGCTAAAGCGGTTATCTCAGATGTTGAAAAACTTAATCCCAGAAGCAACTCCAGTTCTGTCAGAGAGCTTACTGCAGACATCACCAGTAAGGGAAAATTGTGTATTGTATACAGTAAAGTGCACTTCAGAAGATTTTATTTCCTCCTTTAACATGTCACTCAAACATTCCATCTCATCCTAAATCCAGCACAAAGTTACCCATCTCTTTTAATGGTGTGTGGTACTTTGGGAGCACTTAGCTTAAAAATCAATAAAAATTATTTTTGTTGGACTTGTTTAAAGGAAATACACCATTTACAGATATTTTTAGGCAAATGCTGACATTTGGTTCACCTATTTAATCATGATATGGATGGATTCTAGAATCCTAAAATATTCATGTGGAAAGCAGAGGAGGCCAAGGCCACTTTGAAACACATTTCATTTACTGTCTGAAAACCACTCGCATATTCTTAGGGATTCCACATTAATAACAAATTTATAAATAGTTGTCATTTTAACATGCCAAGTTAAAAAATGCTATTGCTATTATTACATGCATTTATAATACTTCTGCGGATCCTAAATGGCCCACCAGGATAAACATGGCTCTTATGTTTCCTTCTTCCTGGCTGCCTGCAGCAACTGGTGGGTTGTTTTGTTGTCTTTTTGGTTTATTTCAGAAAATAATGAAACAGTTAAATATCATTGCTTGACTGCAGTGTGAAGCAGAAATGAACCGTTACCAGTGACCAAAGGCTGAGGGCAGGGAGAAGGACAAGACTCCTTCAGCAGCAGAAGAAAAGGCACCATTCCTTCCTCTTTTCATGCAAATTCAGGTGTACCCAGAATTATTCCTGTGCACACATGGTGGAAGGAAAATGGGTAGATGTGAAAGCAGGTGGAGAAGCCTGAGTCTGGCAAAGCCTCTGGGCTGAACTCAAGTGCACTGACATGAGTGTCCAGCCCTGTGAGCAGCCAGGGTGCTATTAAATCCCCTTTTTTTAACCAAGGGTCATCTCAAATCTCTCACTTAAATGGTTACCATTCTTCAGTCTTTGCTTAAAGAGTTGGTTCACTCTAATTAGTTGCATTTTTTTATATATCAAAAATGACTACTCACACATATACACCCTTCCCTACTCAAACGCATGTATATGCAAATGTGTGGGGATAGAGATAGATAAATAGATAGACAGATAGATAGATAGATAGATAGATCCATGTTTAAATATATACACAAGTAAAATAAACTCACACTTATATATAGACTCTTGTTATCAGCTGACAGAGGGAAAATATGAGACTTAAAACCCACTGGCCCTGTATTTTGTCTCTGAAATCTCTGGAATCAGGTGTTACCACAGAAAGGCATGTGCTCTCTGTACCAGAACATGAGACCATATGAGTCCTTTATTCAGTAGCTAAAAATCTAAGGTCTAATTTTTAAACATGTGGTTAAATTTCCGCACTTAGTAAAACAGTCTTTAACTTGTTTTGCTGTCCTTAGTATACATATTCTCAACATGGCTATAAATGGTAATTTCCTTTTTTAAACTGAAAACATGAAACCATAAAAAAACTTTGCATGTTAAATACCATGAATTATTGTGCTTTGCTCTCTTGAAATAAAAACCACCAAAAACTGAAGCAAAAGGAGAATAATCTCATTATGTATACATATATTCATTATAGAAATGTAAGTTGTGTCTTGAATGCCAAAAGGCTCCATATAGCTTACACAACACACTCTGTAGCCTCTGTTCCTCAGAGGAATTTATATGGTATTCCATTTCCGTGAAACAGAATAGGGAATAATCTTGCAGGCAAGATTATTATTCAATAGAGACCTTTTCTTTGGGGTACATAAAAAACCCAGTGATGAACAATATGATTTTACTCTTGTGAATATGGTATTAAACAGACCAGACTATACAATGTGATAGACAAAAAAAAAATTAAACCCCACTGTTCTAAAGCACCTAGAGTTCATATAAACAAGGGCAATATAAGCAGCGAAGCAGAAAGTTATACCACTTAACAAAACCTGCTTTATGATCTTTCACCCACAGGTCCTCACCTAACCATCACTACAAGTATTTCTTGCACCAGACCACAGACTACTCCACATAAATCTATGCACAACTCTGGGCTGTCTGCAGCTGAGGAAGAGTGCAAATAGTACAATTTTGGGAGGACCTAAATTAACTTACAGAAAGATAGAGCCTCCTTTGTCATATGCATTTATATATACCACTCATATATTTGCAGAACAATAAATGTACTTTCAAAAGAAAATTCCCAGTAACATTTTCCATACTCTTTTGCTTATTAATAACTTTGGAAAGAGCATCTGATATCCATAAAAAGATAATTTAAATGCATGTTGTACATTAACACATCCTGAGTATAACCAGGATATTCCAGACTGTCAATTTTTGTGTAATGGCTTCACATTTTTAAAAGAAATTAATCAATAAAGAAAGGTAAACAGATAAAATTGTTTCATGGAGAGATCCACATTTCAAACCCCTTTCCTAGTAGAAAATCATGAATGGAAATGAAAATTGCATGAAAATTCAAAGGCCCTGGAAGCTAAACCTGTCTGGAATTTCATACAGTCAAGCTATAAAGAAGCAGAAATCCTGCCCTATTTTAAACACATTTTAACTCTCCAGTAGAGAGTGGCTATCAGTATATAATAGTAGAAAAAATATCCTACAAAGGAAAAGTAGACCCATATCTATTATCTGTTACCTATGATCTATGGTCTATGCTCTATGATTTATTATCTTTTTCCCTTATAATGTACTACAACTGCGTTGTGGAGGATACTAAAAGTGCTACATATAATCTTATACTTTATTACAGGAGAGGAAGTGAGGAAGAATCCCTTGCTTAAGATTTTTTTTCTTTCTTTTACTTTCCAATCTAAGTTCTGTGGATTTATCCTAGACTGAAATACTTCTAGCTAGTTTGTTCTAATAAAACCAGCTCAGGTCTTGGCAGTACTGGAGAACAGTGGGAGATTTTAAATTCAGAGACTAGCAGATAATCTGGGGAGACTAAAAATGCTACTGAGAATTTGTGGAATTTCATTAAAAAAAAAAAAAAGAGGGTTTTATTTTTCCTCTAGACAGACTTTAATAGATTTGGTGTCAATGGGAAGCATGTGCCATCTCTCCAACTAAGTCATTATACAGAGCTATTAAGATACTAAATATTTCAGCATTTGGAGAAAAGAATTTGGGTTGTTTATTTTCACTGTGAAAAGTCTTTGGAAAGAAAGGAATGTGGGGTATCACTTACTATCTTGGCCAAGATGGCTAACATTGCTCAGTGTAGGAAATGTGAAAAATACAATGAACTACTTGCTCAAGCTGAAGAAGGAAGCACTGGTTTACTACCAAAATTTTGCATTCCTTCTATAGGTTTCTTACTGCACCAGAGATCTAGGTATGATTGTTTAACCTTGAAGGAAATGCTGAGTATTCTATTATTGCATAATGAGTTGACACAAAATAATTCCGGTACCAGATATCACCTTTTGCCTAGATGAAGACACAGAAAGGAAAACAGATATTGGGACTGATGCTAGACTACTATCCAAGAGACACATATTGAAATGCCAGATATTTCTTCTCTTTTTATGGTTCTGGCAAGCCGGGTAATTCCTCTGTACCTCAGTCATTCGTTTACTAAGTGAAAATCTGTTTAAGTGTCCTCCTGTGAGTACAGAGACCATCCTTCCTCCACATTCAGATACCCTAAATTTCATCTGCATCCATTCACCCATCTGTCCTGTGTTTCCTGTTGGCGACTCATGCCAAGCCCATGGGATGCAACAGACTAGGAGTGGAGGTAAGGCTATCTATAGCAAGCAGTATGCCTTACAAGCCTTACACTATGGACCTACAAGTACATCTTAAGCTGCTACTCATCTATTTCTCTACATGCACAAAATAGAATTTCAGTTTTGCACAGCTGTGTCACGTGTATATGTATTTGGACTGAAATGAAATGTGAAATCTGCTCAGAAAGCAGTCATTTTCTCCTCACAGCAGCCCTCTATGTAGGAAAAAAAAAAAACAACCAACAGAATATACTTTTTTACATCAAACATGGTACCTTTCCAAAAACTTAAGATCCCGGTTGTATTTTCTTGACCTGCCCTCCGTTTCCTCAGTTTCCTTTCTATAACAATGATCTCAACTTTTCTGTCAGTGTTTATTGCAATAACCTATTTAGTTGTCAGAACTTTTCAGTTCATTCTGCAAGCTGCAAAATGAGCAGTTTGTCAGAATGCAGAGAACTTCATATTTAGGTGGCAGAAGAAGCCAAGCCTTAACATTTCACGTACATTTCAATGTGTATTCAAGCAGAGGCATGGAAATCAGTAAGGCAGCTACTAATGATCTGGTTCCATTAACAATTGTTCATTTGGATGGTAAGTGACCTTAGACAGAGAGGAAATGCAATTTTGGCTGCCAATACAATAAAAAATAGCTGCTATTAGTGCCATATATGGGTTATAATCAATTATACCTTTAATTTGCTCAATTCAGCTGCACTGTAACCAATTAAACCTTGGTTTTGAAAAAAGAAAGGAGTATAGTGGGTTTTACAAAACTGCCTCATATACAGTTCATTTAGCTTATGCTATTAATATCGCCTTGGTTACTGGGGTGATGGAACTTATTCCTGACATGATGTTTTTAGCTTTTGCCTTATTAGTCTAAAGTTTTCCAAAACACTTTTACCAGGAGAGGAAGTCTCTCTCTTCTGGACATTAAATTAAATTCAGTTCACATCCCACTACATAATCACTTTAGCCAGTGACTAGAACATAACCTGATTCTGCCATCTGACTTTATACTGAGCAGGAACTTATTCCTTAGATAGTAATCTACAGCTGCATATATATGCTTACAAATATGTATTATGAAATTTGTTACGGGGTTTTTTAGTAACACCTATTAACCAAAATGTTTAAGCCTATTATGCCATACACTGCAGAAGTTTGTAGAAAATTATCCACATCCCCAATTGTGCTGAGTCTTAAAAAAAAGTGATCATAGAGAAGATTAGTATCTCTATCACAGTAGTACCACTTCATCTTTTTTTGGACATCAGTCTTAGAAAGGACAAATCCTGTCCACTGGAAAATTATCTTGAAATTAGTTGAAATCACTATGTCAAGATAACAAAGTATACTTGGTTCCAAATTTAAACAAGAAAAAGTTTGCAAATAACATTTATTTCCCAGCCTTAATCTGTTCTTCAAATCTCACTGACAGACTTAAAAGCTGAGTCTGATTTTAAGCAAAAACTCAATTGTCTATTTCTAGATGGTTTTGGAACTGTGTCAGTCATCATCTTTGTGCTTTTCAATCACATACAAAGAGATGGCTGGTTTGTTATGTCTTTTTCAGTAGCAAGCCTTTTTATATCTGCAGCCCAAAGGAATAAAGGGAGATGTTGACTGTAATTAGGAAATAATTCATAATAAGGGGATGGAAAACTGAGGAGCAGGCAGTTCAAGCTGGAGTGGAGCATGTTGGGGGTATCAGGGAGGATGGCTGGAAACAGAGGCATTCAGAAGCAGACAAGTGGGGTTGGAGATAGGAGAACATTGAGCACAGGAAAGCCAATGAAGACATTTAATCACAGAAAGGCATGTAGTTGAGGTTGAGTGACGTTGCAAGCAAATCAGAGAACTCTTCCCTCCCATGGCCCTCTCTACTTGAACTTTTGAAGGAATGAGTAGTTTAGAGGCATGGATGGGAGCAGTGCAGTGAGAGCACAAGAAGGCTGCAGGACCAGGTTCCTTTGAAGGCCTGTCCTTGTAGGTCCATCCACCTTGATGAGAGTGCTAAAGCTGACGCAGTTCTCTGCTTTTCAGTGATTTGATGTCTTGGCAAGATCTACTAGTTAACATTGAATATACAAATTCTTCAAATGGTAAAGCTTTTAACTAGTACCTCAACACAGGACATTAAGGAGCACCAAGAAGAAACAACAATTCTGCATCAGCTGCACACATCCAGCAGATTCAGCAGGCTTTGGAACAAACCTTTGGGAGGAGCCACTCTTTATCTTTACTGTCATCAACTAACTGACAAGTCAGTGTGTTTTCACCTCTCCCTTTTTAACTAGTAAAGGCATTTCCATATTAAATATTTTGTTAAAGACCAATTCCTGGAAGGACCCCAGACTCCAGCACTTGAGGAGGTTGACATCTGAATGGCTCACTAGAGTCCCAGTTTGAAGAATGCTTAGCCATAGTCAAAAGGTTGCACATTCATAGTTACCCACCCTGGGATAAATTTCCATCTACAGTATTATTCACACACACTTTTGTCAAGATGTCTATGTACTGGGAATCAGTCACTCAAAACTAAAATTATCTTTTAAAAATATTTTCCTGCCCTGTAAGTCCTTCTGGCTAAGTAAGCACAAGCTAAATGAGCCAAGCTACATTTTCATCCTGAGTTCAATTTGATTTTCCTTACTCACCCCTAATGAAATATTTGAAAGTGATTCAATGGAATATACCAGCTATATTTAAGCAGCAGCCAAAACAATTACATTTAATTAAAAATAAGGTCAAAGAAACACAACAGAATAATGTGACACTTCAGACGTCAACCTGGAATAGATGTTATGTTGGTTGATTATCAATTAGGTACAGTAAACACAAATGTGTTCGGCAGGCAATTCTTAGTGAAACCAGTTCAGGTAAGCAAACAAATGCTGTGCCTGAAAATTTTCTCACTTTCTCTGGATTCAAAATCATCCTGCACACTGTGCTGTTCTTTCTATCCTTAATGTACTTCAGTGATTTATTCCTTTTTCCTTCAGGAAGCTCTCACTGAACCAAAGAAATGGGGAAAGGGTTTAGTTTTTATAGTGTTTTTTCATCTCTTTGCCTTGAAAATACAAAAAGTCTTCTCGTCATAAGCCTTAGGCTAATCAGGTTATGATGGGTATTTGAGCATCTTTTACATGGCTTCATATCAGTAAGCTTGGAAAAAGGATTTACTATGACATGGTTAGTTGTTTAGTCCTTTGAGAAACAAAGATTGCATAACTGTGATTTTCTCTGTGTTTGTTTTCAGTATAAGCTATTGTTTATAAAGGTATCTTTTAAAACTGGGGAGTTTCACTCTGTATCTTCATTTAATAAGACAAATACTGTAAGGCTTGATGACAGTTTTTTCCTACACTCCTTGATGATCAGAAGGAAAGGGTACTGGATGAATAAATACTGCTCTGATTGTCGTCTGACAATGGGGATTCAGTCATGTCCAAAATTTTTTCAAGTCCCTCATATCTGAAGCCAAGATGGTGATCTGGCAGTGCTGTAAGTGGATGCAGGATCTGGCCTTCAGTTTCCCTGGGTGCTTTGTTTCCCATGGCTCAAAACAAAGCAACAAACAGAAGCCCTGCAAAATATGTCTTTTCTTTCCCACTTGTAAAAATAACTGTGGAAATGATACAGAAAGAGGTTCCCCTGCAGCTTCTGCCCATCAGGCAGAGTCAGTAAGCTCGTCCACATCCCCCAGCAGAGCACACTGCAGAGACCCTCAAGCTCACAGTACGTTGTCTGGGTGCATCCACACAGAACAGTATGCATGCTGTGTAGAAATAGTAGTTGATATGACAAGACCATTGTTCCTACTCAGTTGAAACCTGCCCCCAAGCTCAACAATTTCCACTGCAACTTCTAGCCCAGATGCAACACTGTTCATCCAGAACAAGTGCGAGTGATGCTCTTCTGGGGATCTCTATGCAGCCATCAGTCATGCACACAGTCCCAGCACAGTGCGTTCTTTATCTCTGCTGGGACCTCCTGGTGATGCCACGGTCTAAATAGCAATGTGGAAATTTCTCTCTGAAGTCTCAGACTTTTAAGAATGCTGCATGAGGCTTACAGACAAACAGGAATGGAAAACAAAAGCTTAGTGGAAGAGCACAGGGGGAAGGGTGGCTTTTCCTTTAGTACATTCATAGGGACAACACATTCTTTGGGGACATGCCAGACTCCATCTGAATACAAATCAGAAAGCATTAGAAAAGAATCTGGGGCTACAGTAAGCCAAGTTAAGTGCAACAGGGTCACTGCTGAGGCTGTAGTGACTGTGTGAAGTCACCAGTAAAACAGGAAAAGGAAAGGCAGAGAGAAAATCACCCTAACTGAGGAGGAACTGGGGCAATATTTCTACACTGGTGACCTTTTAGGTCTTCCTGTAAGAAAGATACTAAAGGACCTAAATGGGTTTCACAAAAGTAGCAACCCTTACTTACCAGTGGTGAAATTATCAGGAAGACATTTTCTTGTACACCTTCTTGATATAGTCCTTTCTTATCCTGACCAAGGCAAAACACCATGATGAAACAAATCCTGACCCAATGATAAAATTACTCCAGCCTTCAGCTAGGACAGGCTTATGATCTTCTGTGTTCTTCTGAAGATGGTAGAAAGATGATCATGTCTGCAGGCAGATCCAGGCTAGACTTTGGTCCTTCAGGCTACTTTATGTGCTGCCATGTAGCTCTCAAAAGTGTCAAAAGAAGGCAATGACTATAAGAGATGATACAAGTGTAGGTTATGCTGAACCTAGTGGTGTTTGGACTAGGTATCTCTCCTTTCAGCATACCTACCTTATTCACTTCTCCAAGCCAACATTCACAATGTTGCAAAAACTCCTTGTGGCACTCAAATATGTAAGAAAAAAAGATGACAGATCAGAGAGTCTGGAAGGGATCTCCAGAGATTATCTGACACAACCCTGCTCAAAGCACATCCAGTTTCAGAGATACACTGGGTTTTTCAGGTTTGTGTCCATCTGTGTCTTAACCATATCTGAGGATGGAGGTTTCATAGCCTCTCTGGGCACCATTCCAGTTTCTGACCTCTCTCACTATTAAATGTTTTCTTTGTGTATAGTTACGTTTCCTGTGTTGCACCTGTGTTTATTGCCTCTCGTCACCCAACACCTCTCATTAAACTTTTGCAGAAAGCTGTTAGGTTACCCCAAAGCTAACCCTGCTCCAGGCTGACCAAGCCCAGATCCCCCAGACTCTCCTTACAGGGCAAACAAGTCCAAACTCTCCAAACAGGTCCCCCATCTTGGGGACCTCCCCTGAACTCCCTCCTGTTCATCAATATCTTTCCGGCACTGCAGACCTCAAACTGGGCACAGCTGTGATCTCAGAAGTGCCAAAAGGAGGCAGTAATCGTGTGCCTTGACTTGGTAATGCTAGGGCTTGTCCGCCTGAGGAGAAGGACCATGACTGAGTTTACAAACTCAGTTTACAAAAAGACAGTGGGTAAGTTGAAAGCAGAACAGTTGTTTATTAAATCCTGCAAAGCAAGAGGGATTCGCTGAAACTAGTTTTAAAAACATCAGTTTTGACTGTTTAAAAGCAGTCAAAAGAAAGCATTTCTACACACAGCAGGCAGTGAATTTGTAAACTTTAACTGCCACAGGAGTCTGAGGAGGCAGCATCAGTAGGATCACAAAGCAAACAGATAAATTCATGAACAGAAGACGCTAAAAGTGCTGGGTATGTATATACTCCTGCTATTCCAGCTGCAATACCTGTAGATGCTGGGAAACACAGAGACCAGGGATAACAGTGGGTCTTTCATGCTGTCCCTGAATAGCCTCTCCTCTGGTCACTGTTGGAGGCAGATGGATCTCTGGTCCCTTCTTGTTCTCTTGTTCATCTGAGCCCCGTGGGAGGCTACTGAGTTGACACTAATTAGATAAGAGACATAGGGACAGTAACTGAGTTCTCTTACATGAGAGATTGATCTCGCCATGCTGAGAATCATCAGAAGTTACAAAAAACTGTGTCCAAAATTGCTCACTCATAGAAGTTAGACCAGAAAACCATAAGGTCCAGTTCAGGAGAGGATTTACTGCTAATGATTTCCATGGGCTGCAAGAGTCTGACAGCCCTCCAGGATGTGGTCCTAGAGGCAGGGATGGTAAATCAAGTATATCTCATTGTCTATCATCTCCAAAAAGTAAACAGAAATCACTAGCATAATAATTGAAAACTAACTGAAACAGATTAAAATATTAAGCCATGAGAAGCACAATTAAATGTACGGACCTAAAGGGGTTTAACACAGAAAGTTTTGATAACATATTTCTTACTTAGGTATACTTTCCTTTTTTTCCTGTTGACAAACAATTCAAAACCCCTTTTTTTTTATCAAAATCATTAAAATGTGGGTCACGGTATTTACAAATTGCAATCCTATCTGTAGTTTAAAAAGCTAAAATTAAAATCCCCATTAAAAATAAAATACAAAAAAAGTCTTCTGTTATCATTAAACAAAACAAACAAAAATTTTTTTTCATTTATTTGCTACTGTTAAGGTAAGTGCTTGTTCTTTGTGTAGGTAGTCATGTGTGTTTAACCTTCATTTGCAAACTTCAGACATTTAAGGACTTAGGCTAGATATATATAAAAGCAGAGGGAATTGAAATACTAAAAAAGTCCATCAGGACAGAAGAATCTGAAAGTTTCCTCTTCACTAATTATTCCTACAGAAATAAACACAAAGAACTTCTTTCTTATGCAAGTTTAAACAAATTGTTTTCGCTAAGTAAAACCTAAGAATGCTCTGGAAGAGCAAACCTTTCTCTAATAGCAATGCACAGCTCCACTTCCATGATGTATAGCTCAGTTGAGGAGCTTTTTATAAAGGAGAATGTCAAAATATGTCAAGAAGAAGAAAAACAAACCTTCAACACAGCACCAAGGTGAAAGAAAGTAAGTTGAAGTCTCTCTCTGAGAAAGACACTCGATAAGGAATTACAAAAATACAATTTTTCTGAATCCCCTTTTCCATTAAGATAATGAATACAATTCAGTGGGGTTATAAAATAACTCACTGGAAGCAAAACCACAATTTGTGTGAGTCTGGTGTAACCTAGAAGTTTGCCAGTTACAACACACTAATAATCTGGTGTAAGAGCTACTAGTGGAATTGTGCTTTCTAGTATAGTTGAAACCAGTCTCTAAACATGAGCAGAACCATGCTTTTTTGCTAGTTTAGACATAACTGGGTGTAAAGTAAGATATGCAGGTATTCCTCAGAAATGCCAAGGCAGTGGAAAGAATTCAAAAAAATTTATTTAGAAGGTTAGAATACCAAAAACTTACAGAAACCTAACAGTGCTACAAAAACCATGGGGCCTCAGGGAGGAAAGGCAAGGCCCTGCCATCTCCAGGGCTTTTTGTCTTCTCTTCCCTGTCCTTTTTGCCTTCACTCAGCTGCTGGGGCCCTGTACATGTTTGTGGGGGTTATCTCTCCCCAGTATAGCAGAGAAAACACAGCTCTCTCTCTGCAACTCCTTCCGTAGAAAGGAAAAAAAAATCTAATGCCTTTTTGAGAAGGCATTTTGCAATCTCCTAAGCAAAACAAGTTCTAGCTTTCCATTACAAATTCTTCAGAAATCTCAGCTATGGGGAAATTTTTTTTGCCTTGGTTAAAAAAAGAAGAAAACTCAAAAACCACCAGTAAATCAAAAATACCTTTTGTTCTCATTAAATAGTGACAAAAACAACAAAAACAAACAGACAAATAAATAGAAGAACCAACAACTCAAAAATTCCAGGTCCTAAATAAGGTTGCTATGCTTGGAAGACTATTTAATACAACTGTATCTAGGTTTCGTTCATCCCTTTCCAGGCACTATAATGAAAGTAAAGTTCTTCACAGCAACTATGTTAAAACAGACTAAGAAATTACTGCTTTATGCTGTAGAAAGTAACCACTGTTCTGCATTTCAGCTCACCCTGACAGCAAAAAGGTTCATTTAAACTACTTGTTATAATTTGTGGTTTAAAGTCCCTCACTCAGCCAAAGCCAGCTGAGAGAAGGTGCCTGAGCAGTTACCACGAATCAGCTTGAGAAAATATTACGTGAGCTGCTTGACGGGTAAACATAAATAAAGAATTAGACTGAGAATTAGACTGAGAATCAAAAAAAGGTGGAATTACAACCCATAAGAAAGAAATGAGAAAGCACCACAAAGTCACAGTTCTCCAGGGCAGACGGGGTAGCCTGTCAAAGCTTTAAGTCTGACAGTGCTTTGAAACCATCAATTACATGCTGTTGTACCAAGCTCTTAGTACTGTCCTATCTATTGACTAAACACCCTTCTCCAAAAAAAAAATGAGCCATCAGTTTGAGAAATTTCCCTGGTTATAGCTCTGTCAGCCTGCTTAAGCTGACCTTTAGAGGATTTGCATGAGAATAAAGGATATCTTATTATTCAGTGTGCGTTTTTGTGAACCGGGCACTGCCGATCTTAGACAAAAACACAATATTTCCTCCTAAGAGAATCTCTGAGGATTTACGAGGAATCATATTCTTGGCTAGTTTATAATCTGACATCAGAAAACAGTTTGGGGAAAATTAATCCCTGAGGTAAATCCATTTTTGTACAGCCAGGTAAAATTTGGCCCATTTGGGTATATTTCTACCTGACAGTGCAGAGCATGAACGCAGGGGTGAAGAAAGTAATTTAGTACAAGGAAGGAAAGCTTTTGGGGTTTGGTTTTGGGGGGGGGTTTTTTTTTTTTAATGTAGAGAGTGAATTTGTTGTGTACATAGGCCAAATAGTCTTAAAATATGGGTTGTTATAATGTCTGTGATATCAAAACAATGTTAGTATGGCTTTAATTCTGTAATTTCAAAGTAATTTTCAAAGCTTAATGTGCCAAATTATAATAGCTGGCTGCACAGGGAAAATTAACACCATGTATTCCCACTTTGCATCAAGGCAGTTCATGAATGTGCTCTGAGTTCTTGGGAGAAGAATTTGGTGTTCCAGGTTCCCACTAGAGCACTTGAGTAGAGTGTGGTAGGATGTAAAAGGGAAAAAAAAAGCAGACGACCATATCAAGTAGGGATTTTTACACACAGAGGCTGGCACCAGAGAAGTTATAAAAAACTAGTTCTTCATGCAGAGTGGTCTCCTGAAAAACTAAGTGTCTCACTGAAGGTGTAAGGAATCCCTTGGCCCACGCAATTTGGCTTTTCTAGCTGTAGAAAAAAAAATCTCTTTGGACTGATTTTGACTAATGAATCTTGGAATAATGACAAGAGTGTAATATGAAGTTGTTGTCTCAGGGTTTTTTTTGATTCTTTGATTTTTTAAATTTTTATAGGTTTTAGAAGTAGTTATGTAGTGAATGTAGATTTTAAATGTAGCTGTAGTATCTTTCTCACAATATTATATCTTTTATCAGTATTTTCAATAGAAATAATGGCAGAAGTTTAACAGTTGCACATACCAAAACCCTTTCCCATAACAATTCTGTTAAGTCTTTTAGCTGTTTAGTCTTCTTTTAAAGTAGAATTGTAGGAAAGCACCTTAATGCCTGCACCAAAATATGTAAACATAGGCCCAACAGCTTTCAGGCCCAGAACCTTGGGAGGGCTCCAAGAGCTACACGTGCTGATGAAGAGGAAGATGAGGAAGAAGGGGTCCCAAACGCCCCCAGACTCAATTCCCGAGGGGGTGTGTCGAGGGACGGAATGGGGTAGAGCCGGGCGGTGGACAAACAAGGATTGGATGGACATCATTATAAAATTGTAACACCTGAACCAAAAAACACGCGCGTGGATTCTGTATTCCGGGAGCCTGAAGGCTCATTAAAGCTTTCTGCTCTCTTATCTTATCTCCTACCTAACTTGGCCTGCAATCTTTTTTTCTCCTCAGTCTTTTAGGCAACAAAGTGATCAAGGAACATTCAAGCGTTGCATCTTGAATAAGCACGAACTTGATTTAGATTTCATAGTAAAGGGAAGGCAAATGGGAAGGAGGAGATGGAAACAGGGAAGATAAGGTTTTCCATGAGCTATGTATCCAGCCCTGATTTCCTCTGACACTTGTTAAATGGTCCGAAGGGGGAGGGGAATGGGGCCGTGACACAGCACAGACGGGTCTGGAGTCAAGGTAGAGGTGCAAATGGAATGCTTTATTGAGGTGTGCAGGGGTTTTATGAGTTCAGGCACGGAAAGAGCTTGAACATGGGGCAGAGCATGAGACAGACAAACAGGGGAACAAATCACGGTAGGGACACAGGCAAAGGGGGAGGAATGTGGGAGGAACCGGGGAAGAAAAGGGCGAATGGTGGCTGTCTCCTCTCTGCAGCTTCTTCAGCCTATCAGAGAGGGAAGCAGGTAAGTGGGCATACCTGGGCATGCCCGGGAAGTACAAATATAGGAGCAACATACAGTGTGCATATTTAAAACCACATAATAACTGTAAAGTCCATATAATAAAGTCCTGTCAATTGCTGTATGACTCCTTCCACTCCTGAAACTGCTCCCATCCTGAATCTTGCTCCTTCACACTAAAATAAGGATTTTTTTTAAGTTACCTGTGATTTTCAGAACCTTATATTGAAAGGGTGTTAACTGATACTTGACACTTAATATTAATATTCTAATTTTCCCTAAACTCAGCAAGGAGGGGAAAAAATCAGGTAATTCTGTAGAACGGGAAGAGCAAAACAAGGTAATTATAGCATTGTTTCAGTATCTATACTTGAGGTATGTACAGTACAAACCTTATTTCAATGGGCAGAGAAACTGACTGTACATTATTATTGTAATGAGTAGTAATGGATAATGATAAGGCTATGGGAGTCTTCTCTCTGTATAGTGCCATTACAGGCATGAGTGCATAAATAGATTTTGACTGAGATAGTCCCTAGTAAATCAGGACTGAATCTTTTTCTATGCCATTTGAAATAGCTTCCAAGTCTATTTTTATCTTCACCCTATCATTTTGCAGTTTCTTATCTTCTATACTTCCCACAGGGTCACAGCATCCACCTTATCTGTCATGGAGTCGCTCAGGGACTGCAGGAAGATATCTGTTCCCCCATGGACCTCCATAGTGGGCAGGGGCAGCTCCCTCACCATGCTCTGCACCATGAGCTGGAGGGGAATCTTTGCTCCAGCATCTGGAGCACCTGCTCCCCCTCCTTCTGTACTGACCTTGGGGTCTGCAGGGCTGTTTCTCTCACAGATTCTCACTCCTCTCTTTGACTGCATTTGTATAGGCGTTTTTGTTTTCCTCATCTTATATCTGTTATCCCAGAGGCACTACCTCTGTTGCTGATGGGCTTGGCCTTGGCCAGGAGCGAATCCGTCTTCCAGAGTGTTGGTTCTGTCAGACATAGGGGAAGTTTCCAGCAGCTTCTCGCAGAAACCACCCATAGAGAACCATCACTACCAGAATTTTGCCACTTAAACCTAAAACAGTGAAAGAAACTGTTTCAAGAACTGTCAAATATACCAGTAGAAGATGAGAAAAATTTGATCTGATTTCATGCTTCAGTTTCACTAGTGACCTATTTGCTAATAGGAAAACATACGTCATTACTAAAGAAGAAAATGTTCTGGAAAACTTTATGTCATTAAAAACCCAGCACAGAAAATATAGCTTGCTCTCAGCTGCAGATTTGAGGTGACTAACATTTCCTGAAATCAGTGCTTTGGGAAGAGGTGTATCTGGATAGAGTTTGGGTCACATGACAAAAATCAAAATGAACATGAGAGGTTGATTGCAGACATAGAGCGACAAACTCAGAGGAAAGCAGAAAAGCCTCTTTGCTTCCTGGAAATATAACATGTCAGATAGATGCTTTGCCATGTGGTATGTTGGCTGCCTTGTCCAGGGGTATCCTCATGTGTAGACATCCATGAAACATTGAAAGCAGACTCATACTTTTCAGCTAGCGGGAGGCTCCTTCCTCATTATATGCTATCTTAAAGAAACAGATTGAGGATTCATCAGTAGAGAAAAAAAGTGGGAAAAACTGGACCCCACAAAGCACAAGAGTCCTGAGTTGAAACTGCCTCCAGTGCCTGAATCAAAGCTGTCCATACATGCAGTGTACAGCACAGATGTGCACGTACATGAGAACTCTTGCCTGTCTTGCTATTAGGGTAAGACAGTAACGTTCTCCTCTTCACATGAATCGGGAATAACACGAAACACAGCCCAAAAAGCCAGAGATGTGCTAGGCTTGGTGGACTTTCAGTAAATATAACCGAGGAAAAACAGTGAGGACTTGAGAGCAAGGAAAAGTGTAAAAAACCCCAAAACTCAGAAAACCTACAAGTGCACTGATACTATTCAAGCACTGTTCAGCACGTCTTCTGGCTTTAAGTCTGCTTTGAATGAGGAAGTTTGAGGCTGTGATAGTTTCTACTTCTAATGATATATTCACTTAAATACAAAGGTTTCATCAGCAGAATCACATCTCTGAACATGATGAGTCAGCTGAAAGTTGCAATTCAACCTCTACTGCTATTTCAGATGTAATTCAAACACATTCTGATGATTCTTAAAAGAAGAAAGAGACAGTGATGAGCTGATTATTAGATTTCTTTGGATATCTGTGCGTTCCAAAGAAGTAGACTTTCTGAAAAATGTAGGGCACAATTCATCTAACCAAATGTAGAAGGCAGTAATGCATTTAGATCTAACCCAGTCATCTAGACTTCCTTTATAGTCAGAAAAGACAAATAAACTCTTTTAAGTCACCTCACCTGAAACAGATATTTAAAGCAGATGGCCAAACAATCACAATTTCTTCTGGAATGACTCCATTGTCAATGCTTAAATTAGGCAGCACCAATCTTGCTCTTTCTTACCAAATACCTAAAAGAGGTGAATGGAAATTGAGCTTTTGAGGTTTTCTGATCACTGAAGCTGAGGATCACCATCCACTGTGCTCTGAAAAAATGTCCCTTGCCTAGATCGTTCCTGTCCATAGCTGGTCTCTCCTGAACAATTCTCAGGTTCAGAGGAATCATTTTCAAAATATGTTGGTCCTACAAAATGCACCATCTTGAGCACCATCTACAGGTACATCCTTTACTAATTAATGATTTGTTTGAACACCAGCCCAGATAAATAACCTAACAATATATTGGGGACTGTGTTTTTGTGCCAAGGGGATTTAGTTTTCTATTAAAGCTCATCATAAAGTATTGCTCCTTGGGGCAACTCTGGGATGAGAGTGAGAGAAAGATTGGAGTTTTTATAAATAAAGAGAGACATAGAGACAAGGTATTAAAAAAATGAGGAGTTTGTCCATTTCCACCTTGAGTTAAAAATACCCATTAATATCAGTAGGGATTGCAATACCATATATGAACACTGTAGAATGGAGAGGGAGAGCTACCAATTTTTATTCATTTTGATCAGAGACCTGGCAAACCTTGCTTGTCAGGCACGGTGTAATCTGACAAGCATAAATAGGACTTATTCTTTTGATTTAACTTTATCAAAATATAAGAAAACCTTTCCTTTTTCCACTCATTTCCCGATCATCTCTTGATCTTCCTATCACCTTAACCACATAACCTCAAAGCCATTAAGTTTCATCTAAGGCAGCACAGTATCTAGATGGAACTGACTTGGCAAGCAATATATTTTTCAAAATGTCATTTCCTTTTTTTTCAGTGGTGAGGAGAAGGCAAGTAATGGTGTCTTTCTTCTGTCTTTTTTCTTACTCTCTATATAAGCATTCTTTTTATAATATCTGCCTACATTATTTCTATATGTTTTTACATATAATATTCTAACAGAAGTCCTTCATTTCCTTGATTAAAATAAATGGGGATGGACATGTTCCTTGAAAACTTGTGGAATAATTGTAAAAGGATTGTTTGGAATAGTGCTTAACATCTGAAAGTCCCTCATCTTGCCATGCAAAAGTCAACTGATTATTTCTGAGTGATGTATGCTAGGCTGTTAGTCTAATTGCCAGCAGTGGCACTGCTCAGCCATAAAGAAGTTCACTGCATCAACAAAATTTAATTGGGGCATCTCAATATACTGGCATTTTCTTACAGAGCTAGTTAAAATGAATACAGAAACTGCTATGCCCAAGGATGAAAGTGTATATTCTTCACTTGAAGCAGAGGAATTCACAGAAAAACTCATTTTGCAACAACATGCTGTGATTCTACTTCCTGTTCTTTACTCCAATAACCATTAGCTGAACACACACACACAAAAAAAGGCTCATTTACTTTATTAGCTGACGCTTTGGGACTATTTAACTGACCAGACCATGGACTTTACTCTCATGCAAATATTTTACACAAGAAAAGAGAGGAACAACAAATAGAAGGGGGGAAAAACAGTGTAGCCATTTGGTACAATTCGATTTCATTATGTACCCGAATCAATCAGTCTGGTATTGCTGATGACATTTGTGTTAACATTCTGTTAGTTTCCAAGTATGCAGAGGTACTTTAAAAAAAATAAATAAATAAAAAAAATTTGATATTAAAGCATAAACCCCCAGAAACACAAAGCACTAAACTTGCTCTGTTTTTATTACTCACATCCTCCCTGGGAAGCAGATTCATTAAGATAAGGGAGAAGTCTAAAATATCCGTTGACATTAAAGTGACTAACAGGAAAAAGTGGACAGAAATGTTAAAGAAGGAGAAAATTTAAGTCCTTCTCTGTGAGTCTTTGGGAGCAAATGAGTTCACCACAGCTTAAATGAGTAATAGAGCATGTTTCAGAAGTGACGTATGAAAGAATTCGTTGCAATGCTGAACTTTACCTTCTCTCATTATGTTGATTCATTGAATAGGTAACAAGGGAATAACTGGCAAGTGCTGACTGCTGTGCAAGCTTCCACGCTGTATACTCCATCATCCAAAACTTTGAAACAAACATGCCCACCCAGCCTTGCCTTTCAGAGTTCCTCACTCTTTCCTCCCACCATCATGATAATTTTTTTTTTTTTTTTGGCCATTGTGGTTTAGGAAAGCCATCACCTCATACCAACATTATTTCCAGTAGAAACTTTTTTTAAATAAAGGGAGAGAAAACATAGAATCATGGAAAAATCTGAGTTAGAATGAACCTTTAAGAGATCAGCTAGTCCAATACCCCTGCAAGGAACAGGCACACTTTCCTCTAGATCAGGTAGCTCAAAACACTGTCCAGCCTGGCCTTGAATGCAGTGATGGGCATCCATAACTTCTCCTGGTAACTCATTCCAGTGGCTCACCACCTTCATCACAAAAAATTTCTTCTTTATATCAAATCAAAATCTATCCCCTTTTAGATGAAAAACATTACTATTTGTGCTGTTGCTATATGCTATGGTAAAACATCTCAATCCATCTTTCTTATAGGCCACCTTAGGGCTCTCCTCCAGGTTGAGGCTCTCCTCCCTAAGCCTGTCATCGTAGGAGAGGTGTTCCAGACCTCTAAGCATCTTTGTGGCCCTCCTCTGGACCTGCTCAAACAGGTCTATGTCTTCCCATGCTGCAGCCCAGAGCTGGTGAGGTCTCACAAGAGTGGAGTTAAAGGGCAGAATCACTTTCCTCAACCTGATGGTCACGCTTCTTTTAATGCAGCACAGGATATGATTGGTTTTCTGGACTGTCAGTGCACATTGCTAGCTCATGTCCAATTTTTCATCCATCAGTATCCCCAATCCCTTCTTTCCAGGCTGTTCTCAATGCGTTCGTTACCCAGTCTTTACTGAAACCTATGACTGTGCCAAACCATGTGCAAAGTCCTGCATCTGGGTCAACAAAATTACCTGTGTCAGTACAGACTGAATGATGAATGGATTGAGAGCAGATCCTGGAAGGGACAGACCCATATATCATCATATAAAATGGAAATACTCTCCTGGGCTTCTAGACTCTCAAGCATTTAAAAAGCGCATCCTCATCTAGAAACTATCCCAAATGGAGTGCAAATCAGGCCCTAAATCTGCTTAGTATAACTATTTCTAAGATGAATTTATTTCAGAAATGGATACTAGTCACTGATTAATCAAAAACAGAAGTGATGTCTTTTTATTTGAGTGGGATGCATTGAGGGTCAGGGGACTATCGATTGTTCTGATTAATACACTGCACTGCCACGGCTGGGAAAAGGCAACTCAAATTAGAAGGCTCCTGTTCTGTCCTGCTTTCATGGGCACAATTCCCCTCTGAAATCAGTGTCTCAGAGAAAAAAGAGGATCAATGGTCCCAGGCATTAGTGAAAGTCAGAGTGCGAGACATAGAGGGCAAATCATTGGCCATTGTAAATCATGGTCACTCTCTTAACTCAGTGAATCCATTGCACTTTAGTCGGGGATTTGACCCTGAAAGCAATCTGTATTTTTTCTTCATATCTGTTGTTTCCTTATATGATTTTTATTGTTATTTGGTTTTACAGTCAGTGCTATTCAAAATGGATTACAGTCAGTGCTCTAATAATTTCCAAGATTTGCAAATATTTTGAGAACAAGTTTGATATTTTCCATGCCTTTAAATTAATCTTTTTATGATTTCTTGGTATATATTCCCTACCTATCACCACTCAAACAATATTTCTGATCTAGAAAGGTGCTGGGAACCGAAGGGAAGGTGAGAGTACTATTATGTCATATTGAAATGTGGAGGATATTCAGCATCCCGAAGATATGCACTTCATTTCTTTATTCCTATCGGAGTTTTTCTTACTTCTTTCTTTTGTATTTATTTCCTTTTTTTTAAAAAAAAAAACAAAAAACCAAAACATACACTTTATGTCCTAAGAAATTTAATAGTCACCTGAATTCTGCTATCCAAAAGTCAGCAAATTCTCTACAAAAAGCCATACTTTTTTCTCTTTGTGTCCTGATTTAACCCCAGACAGCAATTAAATGCCACAGCTGCTGTCTCTCTTCACCACCCAGTGGGATGGGGGAAAGAACTGGAAAAAGGTAAAACCCATGGGTTGAGATAAGAACAGTTTAATAATTGAATAATAATGCTAATGATAACAACTATACAAAAAAAAAGAAGGAGTGCTGAAACCCAAGAAACGCAAGTGATGTACAATGCAATTGTTCATCACTCTCTGATCTATGCCCAGCCCATCCCCTAAGCAGTGATCAGCTCCTTCCAGCCAACTCCCCCCAAGTTTATGCACTGATCATGACACGCTATGGTATGGAATATCCCCCGAGCCAATTCAGGTCAGCTGTCCCAGCCATGCTCCCTTCCAGGGTCTTGTGCACCTCCTTGATGGCAAAGTACAAAATACTGAAAAGTCCTTGACTCAAGGTAAGCATTGCTCATCAATAACATCAGTGTATTATCAATATTATTCTCATACAAAGTCCAAAACTTCACACTGTGCCAGCTACTAGGGAAGAAAACTAACTCTATTCCAGCCAAAAACAGGACAATTTGACATCTCAGATGAAAAGTATTCTTTAATATATCCCCAAGGAGAAAAAGCTCTCCAAGAAGGAAAATATTACTTCTAAATAAATATATGGATTGAACTCACAGTGTAAGCATAAGGAAATAAAAAATTGTTTGAAATGTTAATCCTAAATTTGCACCATCAGAAAACTGAGATAGTTCAGAAAAACTTAATCACCAATTGAGCTGACTTTTGATAATTAGAGATTCACTTCTGGAGTAAGATAACTTTTTAAGTGATTCCAGTGCTGTCTTTTAACATGAAGATTAGAGGAAACTTCTGTTAGATATTTATCAGAAACAAATCCAAATTCTGCCAATGCAATTTTCAAAGGGTTCTGAAAATCCCTATTACTCATCTCCCACAAAAAGACAACCTATGGTCACAAGTGATGCTTATAGCTGCCTTTGGAAATCCCAACAAAACCGCCCCTAGCTTCATTATCCATTACCCCGTATAAGTAGTGGGATAGAGAATGAAATACAAACAGATATATACAAATAGATGTGGATGGATGAGATTCTAATTTAATAAGTACTTAATATAACTGCCCACTGTCTGATGTATTGCTGTACAATGTGCTATTGATTTGAGGAAAAAAGATTATATGATAGTTGGGAGAAAATGCCTGGTACTCTTCCTCCCAAGATTTATTGGTTTTGAAAATGAATAAATACATTTTATGCATTAAAAGCTAGTAAGGCTTTTTCTAACCATCTTAATTTTGTCAACTCCATGGAGAAGACTCCTTCAAGCTTCATGGACACTGCACATGCAGATAAAAAATCTGCATGTACTTGGTCAGCTAATGAAGTCTCCCATGAAATGCAAGTAGCTCCAGAAGATAGAAGAGGCTGACAGAGCCTTCATGTACTAATTTTCTCATGGTACAAATTCTCTGACTTTCAATAAGCAGCATAGATATTTTTGATCTTCCCTTTGTGTCAGCATTAAATTTCGTGTTAAACAAGACATTAATTATCTGTCTAGGCCAGGTAGCAGGTACTTTTGGGCAAAGTATTCCTCAAAGGAAAATGTGCTGTCTCAGGGCTTGTAGCTGGTGGTTATGACTGATATTTTTCATCAATTGTCCTTTCTAAGGGTTGTAAGGACCAAAAGATTTCATTTGTGGAAGTGAGGGATAACTCATATTTAAAGAGATATTAGGTCTGCCAAAACCCTTCATCTTCATCTTCTTCATTGTCCTATTTGAAGGTCCTCTCTATCTAAACTGAAGATCATCCTGGGTAACTTCCTAATTCATAATATAGCCGAATATCACATTGCTTTCAGCTCTTTGGGCAATCCTGCAATAAGCTGGCTGGTGAAAGAGCTTCTAATTCACTGTTTTCCCTAAGACAGTTTCCCCTGGGGATAGGCCCATCAGACAGAAGACTTTACCATTCTTTATTGCCTTACCCTTAAATTGCTCCCATCTCTTAGCTGATCTTCATTTCATTTGAGTAACACAGGTTTAGCTCCTTGGATTTAAAAGATACTGAGTTAATGATTTTTTCTGCCACAGCATTTGAATTGAAAAATTTAGAAGCATATGCCACTGCATTAGCAGATTTCCATTACATGCACAAACCAGATTAGGACAGGTGGAAAGTGGAAAAAGACATGAGATTTATCCTCCATCCCCATGACATTCCAGACACCCATATGGAGAAATACAACTATATCCTGAAAGGCACAGCTCATAACAGTTGTGTTAAAATATACCTACAATACTTAGGGAAGTGTACCCACTGCTGGGAAAATACAAAATGCTTCAACTCTTATGCAGTGCTTTTCTCTGGAACATATCTTATCTTTTATATGCTTATATATCTATGTAGATAGAGATATAAATCTAGATATAGATACAGATAGACATAGATGCAGATGTAGGCAGATCTATGTATGTACGTTTAAGAATGAGAACAGGCTGAGCCCCATATTCCGTAAAGCTCAATATATTTAGAAAATATCTTCACTAGGAACTCAGTGAAACTGGAAAGCCTGTTGAAATTAATAAGAGGGTACTTAAAGACTGTGTAAAGTAATCTGAGAGCCACTAGCAACTATTCTAGAAAGCTCATGGAGAACAAAGGAAATGCAAAAGCAAAAGGGAAAAAGAAGCTCTTTAAAAAGGGAGAAGATGCGAGAAGACCTTGACAGCTTAATTTGAATTCCTAGAAAAACGCAGAAAAAGTAAAAAATGTGCAAGCATCAACAAAATAATTAAGTAAAAAGAGACTCTTGCTCTGTTCCTTGCTCCCTCCCTGCTCTCCAGTGTCTTTCAACACCAAAAAATACATTACTGGTACTTCTTTAAGCCCAACTGGTTAAAACAGTTTTCCCACTATTTGAACTGCTTTTTGGGAGACAACATGAAGTCAATTAGTTGCTGCCAAACTCTTCAATAAAACACTGATTATTTCAGATCTTGTGTCTAGTCTAGTTCCATGTACCAAATGATTCAGTTATTTTTCTTGTTTAAAATTATGTGCATTTTGAACCTCTCTTCAAGTCAAGAGTATCCTCATGAAACTCTCCAGGAATTATTCAATGTAATTTATATTAGGCACCAAATTAAGAGGTCTAAGAATCATTATTAACCTCTGTGTAGCAATCATTTTATAAGGATGGTGTTTTCCAGATGATGCATACTTTGTCAGTTTTAACTGCATAGTATTTTTAGCAAACTGAGGGAGATTTCTAATTTTGTATGAATGAAAACGAGTATATATTCCTCTGGATTTCATGTGCAAAATGGTTATAATTCTCATAGCATTTTGTCAGGTATTGCTCTGGGTCAGTCTGAATGAACTCCTAATGTAAGACGAGCACTGGAATGCTCTCTGGGAAAACTGATTTCATTTCATCTGCCACATTGTGCCTAGTAGAATTATCCTTATCAGTGTGATTAGGCCAGTGAAAGTTGTATTTGTTTATTTACCTTGTATATGACATGTATGACAGTCCAGAATCTGCAGCAACATCTGCTAACGTCAGGCCACAAATATCCTTCTGTCCTGTGCTCTGTCAAGAGGCTCTGACACTGAAGCGTAGCGTTTCTGGGAGATGGGAACCAATGTGGTTTTCAGCAGCATCAGATCTATCACTCCCAGTTGCCAATGGTTCTGTAGTCCAAGAGGACACATACAGGCATGTTATCCATACCTCCATTGCTGGAACATAGTGATGATGTTTCATGTGGCAATCACAGGAGACTTGGATAATCTTTTATTGCTTCTTTATACGGCAGCAATATCTGTGACTAGACCATCTCAGCAAGTCATTTAAACATTCCTTTAATAAAACCTGAGGTTTAATGCTACGGTGTACCTGCTGCTGCTCCAGACACAATTACTAGTTAATCAGATTAATCAGAGTTGTGATGTAATTTTCAGTGACTGACTGCTGAAAACAGGATCAACCCAAGATGCTGTGGGACTCTTCTCATCTGCTGAATGTGTTTCACAAGGACAAGCGGCAAAATTGAGCTTCAAGAGATTTTTGTCTCTTGATATTTCATTTGTATCCTTCTGTGGCCTCTCTCTTCAATGGTTTGAACCTTCTAGAGTTGTCTCTCATTTGCCATAATGCTTCTATATCTTTGGTGCACACAAGTTACAACATTAGGGTGTAAGAATTCTGGATTGCAGGAATACCTTATACGGCCAAAAAAAAAGCAAAACAAATAAAAGAAAAAAATTTTTTTAAGGACTAGTCAGGCTCTGAGTCTCAGAATCCCACTATTACCCTGAAGCTGTTATCTGCATTTCTCTGTATCTCATACAAAGTCATCTTAAGTATCCTGCCTCACCTATGTAATATCTGGGCTGGAACAAGACTTCTTTTTCATCAGCCATGTACCTCATTTAAAACACCTTATTTCCTCCGTGGTTCAGCTCAGTACACAACATATTTTATATATCCATTTCATCAGTTCTTGGAGTTTTTCACTCTAGCTGCTTCTGAGACTGATGGGGATGTGCTAAGCACATTTGCATAGGTCTAGCAATACAGACAAAACAACTAATTATGCATCTCAATAATTTTTAGTTGTGTATTTGCATCCTTTTTTAAAAAAACCAAAATGTCTGCATTTGCTTGTTTATACAACAGAGAAGTGGTTATCATTTTCATGTGGTAAAAAAGCGTTGTATTATGCCAAACCACTTGAAACAACAAATCAAACACTGATGATAAATCCTTAGTCCTTGAAATTACCTTTGATGTGATTATTTTGCAAATAACTTACCAAATCTGGTGATGCTGCTGTAAAGACTAGGTCAGGTTAACTGCACTGTTGTCCTCATTGTCCAAAGATTAATTCTTTAGTTCCCCACATTGGGAAACAGATTTCAAAAGCCCTGGAGACAGACTTAGAATGATTTTGCTGAGATGTCCTTCACCTTAGTCTAAAAAAAAAAAGGAGAAACTGAAGGAGAGTAGATTTACTATTTCTTTAACAGAAGAGTTATTTTTCAGAGAGGAAACCATATGAAATGTATTTTAGGGTCAAACTATTTTATGGACCTGGAGAGAATGTTGAGAAGTGAAGCCCTTGTTACCCTTAACAGATAACAGACTATGAAAATCACATTATGTCCCCACTTGTTTTCTTTAATTGAGAATCTGTTTACCAAAGATGGTGTAGAGCAGAAGCAGAACTCAACAATATGATGACTAGCTAATCCCTCAGCTGATACAATTAAATATTTTGGAAAACAAAAATGCCATGAATAAACAGAAAACTCTTGACATTAAGGAGTGATTTATGTTGTATCTTGAGTTTGTATGACTTTGTCTGGACATTTTCCTCATGACCCAGAATGCCTTGTCTATTTGAATGTTCTTTTTCCTGTCACTTTGGACATGAGCTGAGAAGTGCAGCCGTGCTTATTCTGGTTCTTAATTCTGTGTGAAGTCTTCCCTTGCTTACTTGCACATTTCATTTTTTATGTATGAGGAAAAGCCAGAACATAAATACTGCACTGACAGTTGTAAGTTATGTCAACATTTCTATATATTTTTCTATGATACCATGAATATGCATTTGTTTATGTAAATGCATACAGTATCTCTCCAAAGCTTTAGGAGATATACAACAACTACAAGTCAGAATATAAATATATATGGAAAAAAAACAACTAGAAAATAACTACTCTTGTGGGTCATACATTCATAGTAGTCACTCTGAGAGAATTATAAAATAACTCTTCTCAATACTTTTAGGGTAAAACCAGACCCCTAAATTTAAATAGAAACAAGAGACTACAAATATTTCTTTCAGAATGCCTATTATGTACTAATGTAATCAAAAGGCTAATCTGAAAAATCTTCTGGAAATGCTCAAAAGGTTTTTCAGGGTCATACCACACCCACTTGGATTTTTTGAAATCTCATCGGTGGGTCCCTAGTTAAGAATGATTCCAGCAGGTTAGGATTTCTACAGCTTTAAAAAGAGCAGGAAACAACCCAGAAGCAGACACTGAAGAGAGACTGAATATGGGTACATTTCTTCTCTCCACATCACTGCCCAAGTAGGTATCTTGTTTTCTTTCTCTCTCCTTCTTGGCTCCTCTCCATGGAATTGCAAAATTGCCCTTTGGCATGTGATCAGACACATCAGGATGAAGTTTATCTTCATGGTCTGATATAACCATAGTTTTTAGAAATGTGCTCAGTGGTTGTGTCACCACTGTAAAATGTGTTTGGTACCAAGGTTGCAACATGCTATGCAAGAAAGATCATAAAATTTCCTTAGATTGCTAAAATATCCTCTCTTTTAAAAAAGAAGACTTGAAAATGTTAGTGTACACTATATTCTAATCCATGACAATTAACCTAGACACGGGGTGTATTTCCAATTTTATGTTAATGTAGCATTCCTTCAAAGAGATGTCAAAAACAATCATAGGCTAATGAGATTTTACAAGAACCACCTGCTGGTTGCTTTCAATTAGATAAAATGCCCTGGCTGGAAGTGAGGAAACCCTTTTCATTATTTGCAAAAGAGTTATATACAACAGAAAGTGATAACGGGAAAAGAAATGAGGAACTAATAGAACGGTCTGAGCTTCCCAGCTCTAGTTCCCTACCCCTCATTCCTCTCTGGAGTGGAAAAAAATTTGAAACTTCCACTGAACAAATGAAAACAATAATGGCAATACTGAGTGTCCAAAGACACTGAGGAAAAACATAGAATAAGCTGCATTAATAAGTGACATGTAATTTCACTGGCACCCCCAGACAAATTTTAAAACAAATTGCTTTGAGTCAGATGAAGCATTTAGTTCAATTCAAGAGGAAATATTTTCTTTTGCATTTCAGTTGTCATTTTTAGATGAAAAATAGAAATATATTCTTAAAAAAGCAAAAGGCTATTTTAAATAATGTAGGTTTTGTGTTTAAAATTTTTTAATTAATTCAGATTTCAGAATATCTCTTAGAGGGAAGGATGCGATCAAGAAGAACAGCTTGACAAAAACAAAAATAATAGCCAGATATACTTTTTATACATATGCTTACTCAAGAAACCTTGGGCCAAAACATACTCTGCTGTCCCATTATCATCTGCACTTTCTAGTATAACATCACAAATTACTGTGTACACTTCTGTGTTTAGAGGAAAACTGACATAAATCAGAAGGCAAAGCATCCAGTGCAGCCTCCCCACTGGAGACTTTTCATACTTGCAAGTTTCAGAAAAAAAATGAAACAGCACAGAACCAAAGGGCTTACCCTCATTACATTTCCTTCTACCTCATGTCAGGGTGTAATGGACATGGACAATAGAATCTGTGAGAATTATAGGTTATCTATACGGATATTAGACTTTCAGATTGGTGAGAAACCTTCAGATTAGATTTTTTTTTTCTCATGTAAAGGTTTCATTTGTAGTAATACACCACTGAACGTTTTGAAGCATTGTGAGGGATTTAAAGACTAGTCTATAGCACAATGAAGATGCCTCCTGCAAACTGCTCTGGAAGCCTATACTGTGGAAATACTTTCTATGGAGTGTGAGTATTTATATCATTCTGTTGCCTCTTTTAAAAAAATCATTTTCAGATAATATGTCTCTTAAAAAGCTTTCTACACATCCCTCCTGACATCTAAATTCTGATCTTTATTTTGTTCACCATCTTTTCACTGTTGAAAAAAATCTATAAAATATTTCCCATGATTCTTGTTCTACGTGAATAAATGCTCCTTTCATAAATTAAAAAAAATAATCAATGGGTGATTACAAGAGGTAGACTCCTTTCAGAAGAAGATAGAAAACAGAAATTAAACACTTTCCCCACTGGCTGACATTTGGAATGGGAAAGGGAAAAGCAAGATATAAGAAAAGAACAAATCCCATAACAATGAAAGACCTACCTTCAAAAAATAAATAAAAAAAAAAAGAAAAAAAAGGAAAAAAAAAAAAAAAGAAAACTGAAAAACAAATAAAACACCTTTACCTTCCTAGGTATTTGTGATGAATTACCTTAGCTGAAGGAAGGAAGGTTTAAAGGGCCTCTCCCACCAAAAGCCAAAGAATCTTGCAAAGGGAAGAAGCCTTATCCCTCTGAGAAGTGGAAAAGTGCTTACAAAAGGTTTCTTACTTCAGTCAACTGAAAAAAGGTCAAATCCATTGGTGATTGATAGAAGCTGAACGCACTGTCACACTTCTGATGTTTCAACAGCTGTAAACCCTGAAGATATTATGCAAAAAGATGCATTTGGAACCTGAGACACAGGCAGAATACAATTTAAGAATCTGCTGTGGCATTAAAAAAAAAAGCTCACACTTTAAAATGTTCAGCATCCAGAACCATGGCTTTAATACAGACTGCTGTGGCAACCAGTCCTTGCCTGCAGAGTCTGACAGGGACGAGAGAGAGAGAAATAATGTATCATTTAGAGGAATGAAACTTTGCATGAATTTCCAAGTTAATTTAATAAGGCAAGGAGATTAGAAAAAATAAAAGTAAAATTAAATATTTGTGCAAAAGCAGGCTGAAAAGCAGAAGGTGTGTAATCTTGCTTTTTCATAATGTGTCATATACAAATTAATTTAAAAATTAAAGAAATGAAGCTGTGAGTTTTGTTTTTCAATGTTTAAAATCAAGAAACTATTAGCTTTAAATATAAGGCAGTAAGAGGTCTTATTTATCACTCTTTGTGGGTTATTAGAAAAGGTCAGATTATATTCCAAAGACAGAAATTTACTCATGGTCACACTAGTCTCAGATCAATTCATGAAGAGGACTGGGTGCATTAAAGCTCACTTCCTCCTGCTTTTTAGAATGATCATTTTCATCTGACTCAGCTTGGCAGCTTATAACTGACCTCTCCTTCCATCTCCCTTAGCCTCCCAGCCTGGCAAGAAGGCTGTGTCATCAGTGCTCCTTTGGCAATGACTCCCCCTTACTGGTGAGTCTCTCCTACAGCTGCAATTTTTGATATATAGTATATATAAAACAAAAATAAAGACGACTCCTTCTGAACAAGTGGTCTGGTTTGGGCATAGACAACCCTGTATGTTCACATTAAACATAGGTTTTTTGTAAAACAGTTTCTTCTGGGAAGAAGAAAACTGGAAGTTTTCTCCCTTGCATATTTTGCTCACTCATGTCCACAGTAAAAACTCAGAAAGTCAAATCAAATTTTAAGCCCATTTACACTAGTACAGAGATGCTTAATCCAAGATACAATTTAGCTTTTAAGGAAATAAGAACAGTATTTTATTTGTGACAAGGCTGGCCAACGTGTGTAGCTTTTAAACCTCATATTTAAGCTATTTCTACATGAAGTTTTCCTAATGAGTCATATTATTGGTGTGTTACCTTCCACTGTCATGAGAAGCTGGGGAGAAAGAAAATTCTTTTATCCTACCAGTGACAGCACCTACCATCCTGCGTGGCTTATTTATAGTTTGGGGGGGGGGGGCTTCCCTCCATATTTCTACTACATCAGCTATTTATTTTATCCTGGTAGATCTTAATTCTTTCATTCCTTACATCATCTCTGTTTTGCTTTCTTCTGCCATATTTTATCATCAGAGCTGTTGGAAGATGAATGTCTATCCTCAAATCCAAGCCTGCGTGGTACATATAAAGATCAAGTCAAAAGATGCCAAACATACCTACCCAAATGAACTTTCTTTTTTTTTGTTGTTGTTACTGAATCATTACTATAATATGGCAGAAAAAAATGCTATCTCTTTCCTATTTCATACTACAGACAACTTAATTATGTCATAATTATTCCACCTGAAAATATATTGTATTGCATAATACAGACTGTGTAAAGTAGAAAACATCTCTATTCAAACAGGAGGCTACCATGGTTGCCAAGAAAAGGCCATTCATTCATCTTGAAGACATTTTTCAAGCAGTCATTAAAGCAAAAGTGGCAAAAGGTTTAGTGATAAGTAAAGGAGTGAGCAAACTCACAGGGATGGTTTACATGATGTAAACTTCTTTGTCCTTCAGCTGCAGCAATAAGAAGTGGTAATCCTGAAATATAATTTTCCACTTGGATCCAAGAATGTCAATTGTTTTATACAACAAGCTACATTACTGTATTAGTAAATTTTATAAACTATAACTCAGCATACTCAAATCAAGTACCTGAAGGGCAAAAATATATCCTTCTGGTTCATGTTATTGGAAACCATTTCACTTGTATTCAGAACAGTGAGCTCACAACTTTGAGTGAGCTCACCAAACTCTTACACTCTAGCTCTGATTACAAGAGTCCATATATGTTAGACTCATATTGTCAGGATCATTTCTTGTGTCACTGAAATGCAGACACAGCTGAAGAAAATTAAATACTTAACAAAGCAATATATTAGCTGTAAACAGGCAAGTATGAGACTCCAGTGAGACAAAAGCAAAAGGTGAGACTATGACCCTGAAACTGAAGCTCTGCCTAAGTGGATTCACAGTAAATTGCCTTGTTTCCCCCTTTTTCCATGGCATGAATGCAGCAAGTTGCAATGTTTTCCACAGTTCAGTTCCCCCGTTTGAATATACAGACAGACATCTCACACAACCAGGCCAGAGTCAGCATCCCTTATCTGTCCATGCTTCAGGGAAAACCACAATTAAACACCAGAACAAAACTTGACAAAATAAGTCATTCAGTTCAAGCCAGAGTGTTCTCAAAAAAAAAAAAAAAAAAAAAAAAGACCCTCCTTCTAAGATTGCACCTCAACTGAACCTTTTGTGAGTACTGAATCCTCTGGAAGCAAGCAGCCACCCTTTGCTCGACAGCTTGAGCAGGTGGTCTTTAGTCTTTAGTTATCCACAGAGTGGATCCCATTACATCGGGAGATGGTCATCCCATCATCCTGTCCACTAAGGCTACAAATAGCAATGATCCACAGTGTCAACCCACCACCATCCAGAAGTACTGGTGTAATTTGCAGTATGTTTATATTAAGAATATATCATTCTTTTTCATAATGCAATGATTCTCTCCTAACCTCTTTTATACCTACTGTAGATGAGATTTCAAAGATCTATATATGTGACAACAATACACTACAGAAAATAAAACTGATGTGAAGAGACATACTTAGATTTTAATTCTTTCAAAAACTTTCTTAAGTCTGTAATTTCAGCAACGGGGAAAAAATCTGCTCATCAAAGGTAATCAGTTCTTCAATGAGCTGTCTTATTTACCAGGCTGCTAGATGTGCAATTATTACATCTGTGTAAAGATTGCTTTAAATTTTAATTTATATATAAGACAATAAAAGATACAAAATTGACAGCAGTAGAAATGGAAGGTCTCATTTATCAAAAAAGGCCAACTGCTATTACCAGAGGCAAGAGGGATGGACAGCTTCTTATGTACCTCAGCTTTAGAAAGAGGTACCCCAGATAAGTACACATGAAATAATAAAATTGAAACACAAGAGGACTTGAAATTTTAAGTTTTACAAATGTCTTTATGACTTTTTAAATAGATCTTTTTTGAAACCAACTGTTACTAAGACAGCCAAATTACTCTGAGAAAACCTGGTTAATTTATCGGTGAAACAGAGTAGGAACTGAGTATGAAAAAAAATAGTACTGCTTTTGAGAAGACCTATTTTACAGAAAAGGATTCGGAGTCCTCACCTTTGCCTGTTTCTAAACATGATCATTTTCTGCAAACAGTTCATATGAACAGCATGTATGTAGATGGACAAAATGGAGCAGACACTGCAAGCAAGGCAGACCAACAATTCGTGTCAGATGTGAGAATAAACCTGACAGGAATTTACACTTTACACAAGCAAGCTGTTAAATTTATAGAAAAGTCAAAATAGCTGGACTCTGAACTTCTTGGTGCAGCTTTCAAATCCCACCAGAACTTACATAGTATTTCATTCTGACTAGCCAGACCAACTAAAGTCACTTGTCTGTCACAAGAAATGGCTGATCAAAAGTACCACTCAGTAACATACGTAGTCTGTCTGTAATATGCTCCTAAATTCCCCATGGCAGCTCCTGGGACTCCTAGTCATTGGCACAGAGAAAGAAAAATCTATGCTTCTAAATAAGATGCATTTATTTTCAAACTAGAGAGTACTATTTTCATGCATGTATTCCTTCTCCTTGTAACAAATGTGGATAGAGCCTTCCCAAATCTTCATTTGCGAAACCTAGCCATGATGATTCCTTCTCCAGTTCCTTAATCTTTCCTGGATATTATCAATTGTTTTAGTGTAACCTTTCAGATTTAAAATAGGGCTAAAGAAATATTTTTTTTCTGAACCTTGACCCTTTCCAACATGCAAAATTCTCCATCATAATGTCATTAGGACTTCAAGGAGCTACAAAAATGTACAGAAATGTCTTTTTGATGTGGCAGTGCCAATGGTAATAGTAAATGCATATTCATGTAGTTACATTATCTAGGAATATATTAAGAGGAAATCATCTGCAAGGCAAAAGAACAGTGAAAAGAACCAAAAGTCTAATCATAAAAAACAGGTGCAAACCATAAGAGCTGATGGTAAATAGATAAAAACCAGTAGCGAGCAGTAGGTGAATGAAAGCAAAGGCAGTTTACAGCTACCAGCTTAAATCTATCTCCAGAGGCTCTTTGAAAGAGAAACAGCAGAGACGTAACTGCTTTCCCCTTTCTTTCCGCTGCAAGGCAAAGGTGAACTTGATGATTTTTGAAATTTGTGATATTGAGACAAGTCCTTAGGCCATCAGCTGAGTGGGCAAGGGAAACAGCGTGTAGCAACATGTTTGGGAAGCTTTAGACAAAAACACCCACTCTGCTGTGAGTACAAATTATGAGAGACAGCAGTACACTTGCAGACTAATGTTGGTTTGTTGCCAAGAAGAAGGTTTTCATGCTGTTATTTGCTGCTGTATTTTAACCAAGACAATATTGTAATACAGGGTTGATGATTCTTGTAAGTGCTAGTGTCCTCGTGTGTCCTTCATACCAAAGCCTCAGCAGAGATTTCACAAACAGAACCATGAAACTAGATTCCTAATTTTGCAGTTAGGAAAAGTATGCAAAAACCTAATTTCCAAAATGCTGAGAACTCAATTGGCCCCAAAATGTTTGCAAGCATTAAGCTAGCAGAGTCATTCTATTTCCTCCCTTTCAGGTGTTAAGCACCTTTTGATTTATTTTGGTTTCCCTCAGCAGATCACCGTTTGTTCCCTTTGTTACCTCTAATCTTAAGTGATTTTGACAAAGCTGCATTTGACCATAAGATCTGTTCTAAGAGTCCTCATGAATTAGCACAGCAGTTATGAAGCTAGACCAAAACTCCAGCAGGATAACCTAAGAGCTCCTAAAGTGATGGATATGAATCACTGTCCAATGAGAATCAAATAAGAGTTACTTCAAAGCCAAGACACAAAGGATTTCTGTAATTTTAGATTGCATAAGGTCTTAGAGGAAGTCAGTGTCAATGACAGAATGAAAACCTCTTTCCAGTCACTGAAGAACAAAATCCTCTCAAGATTCTTCATATAGTCCCCATTCTCATGAGATGATGTAATGAATCCTACCCAAGTGGACAGGGGAAAAAAATAATCCCACGGAGCTTCTTTCTTTATAGTGAGATAAATCAGAACGACGAGGTACCTAGGTTTGTGTCCAGAAGGCAAACACAGTTTTTGTAATTGGATCCCTTTTCTCGGGGCAAGTGTCTCATCCAGCTGGGCTCACCATTCTGCAGCAATCACAGAGGAATACTCTGCTTTCAGTCAATATGGCATTTCCTCTGTGTATGACTTATTAGTGTGAAGCTGAAGCCTAGAGCAAAAAATAGCTTAGTATCTACTAAGCAGTCTCTTCCAGCTAAATAGGAGAAGTAGTTTACAGCTTTTTAGCTATAAGTAGATCTGATTTTGACTAAAGAATGAGAGTACCAGAGTATCAAATCTAATTGCTGTAGACTGGTGACATTACTTGAATTCTTTTTTCCCAGTACATTTCAGTTACATACAAAGCATTTGCAGAATCCTATCAAAATTAAAACAAATCAGTAGCAGAAGGAAAAGCTAGCTTCTAGAAAAAGAAATAATACAGAAGTTTTGATTGGAATTTTAATTCTGTTTAAAGCTTCTTCTTAAGTGCTTCACAGACATTGATATAGCTAAAACAATTAGCATAAAATATAATCAAATAACTTCAGGAAAAAATCCCTAATTGTTCATATTCCAAAAAGTAAAGGACAAAATAGTGCATTCAAAAATATTAGCTCCAGGGATCTGTAAAATGAACAATATGAAAAGAACACCATAAATAAAATAGCTCATAAAATGGCTGTGATATATTAACTTATAAGGGGGGGAATATTTTTATCATTTTCTGAGACTATTGATAAGTTGTTGTCTCAGTTTAAGGAAACTGGAATGTTTGCTAAGGAGGATGAGTTATGAGGTAGACCAAACTCCTCTCTCTAAGGAATCGTAAATCCAAAATTAAGAGGCTCCAATCGAGGAAGTATGGAAAAAGGAAGAAATAACAACCCTTTATTAAAGGATAGATGTATATTGGGAAAAACAGCAACAGAACAGAAAAACAACTAAATAATAATCCTGTACCCAAAAGTCCCCTTCAAAAAAGGAAACAGTTCGATACTTCTCTGTCCTCTAGCGCGATTCTAATCACGGTTGGCAGCAGCGCTGTTGGATTACGAGATGCAGAGCCTGCAGTGCTCAGCGTTGGTCATCAGGGGGCACTGTTGGGCTCTGGTGGTCACGGCGTGGGGGCCCCGGATCGCAGGAGAAGCCGAAAAATGAAGATTCGCCCCCCGCCCCCCCAACAAGGGGGGGAAGGGAAAAAAAGGGGAAAGAAAGGCAGTTTCTTTCCCACTAAACTCACGCTGTCTGCGGCTGGCTGTAAGCAGGACTCTCCCCTTTTTCGTCGGTGAGCACAAACTCTATGATGAAATCTGAGCAGATTCAGACTGGAGGCAGAGCAGCGCACAGGCAAGCCGAGGCCGGAGAGCAACCAGATGACCAGGTCAAGAGCAAAACAGCCTCAAAGCTTTTCCAACACACACAGACCCCTTGCCTCCGTTAAGACAGAAAGTGAAGTGTCCCCCATTTGTAAGGAGAGGAGGAGAAAAACTCCTCCTCCCTCCCTGCAGTTTTTTTAGAAGGGCTACTAGCTGGGAATGCAGGTCTGCCAGCTAGTTCTTTTGTACAATCAATTACCCCTTCCCCCTCCTTGTTCAACCTCCTTCTCTTACAGTGGGACAGGGGAAAGGAAAATTTCTGCTTGGATTTTAGAACAAGTAAACCTATGACAGTTGCACAAAAAGACAGCAAAAGAACTGTTGTGACTGCAAAAACTACAGTAAAAAGGAACAGAGTGTTAGAGACAGAAGCATTTTACTTATTCTTAAAAGTTAAAAAATTAGAACTAGCGACATCAATGTTTGTGCCCTCCAAACAAGTTAAATTAGGTGGAGGTGTAAAGGGGGTTGACCTCTAAGAGTTGGCTTTTTTAGTGGTCGTGGTATAACATGCTGGTGTTTTTCACCACATAAAATAAAGCCCATAGACCTGCTGGGTACAGGTGCCATGCTGCAGAGCTGTAGTAGTGTCATCCCAGGATACATGGGACTCATTGTCCAGACACAGAACTTTTCTGCCAAGATTTACAAGAGGCTGGAAGGGGCACCTGGGAGCTTGAGCCAGCTCCATCATGTCCCACCAGTTTCTTACTGAAATGTGCTCATACTACTCTGTGCAATTTTTCTACCAGTTCACCAAGTCACCAAATTCAAACATATCTTCGCTGTGCCCTTCCATGACACATCCTGGTAAGAGCAATTACACCATGGGGATGATCCTTGCTTGGTCCACTGTGATCCCTTGTGCAGAAATGTCACCCCACCACACTCCTTTTTTTTTTTTTTTTTAAGGAGTATGAAGGATGTTCTGTTTCTAAACCAAGTCTATTCTTTTTTGTCTCTGTAAGAGATCTTTTGAGATCTTTATATCAGTGTCTTTCCCTCATGACATTCACCTTTATTCGTAATATAGTACCATGAGAAATAATTCCAAGCTTTTTTGTTTGTTTTCAGTTTTGCAAAAGATTCCCCACTTTTGTGATCTTTCAATCAATGACAAAATTTTTCCATGGCTTGCAAGCATCTTTTCAACTCACAATCTGTTTCCTCGGCACATGGTACAGTTCAAATTTCACCATGTTACATATTGTCATCTTTATTTTTACACTAATGTTGCCAAATATCCAGATTTTACTAAATCTGAAAAACGTTGCTCTACTCTTAACTCTGTGAGCTGTTAACCCACACAAGAGATTCTCATCTCTATCACAGAAATTATGGCTTCTAAATTATATATTTTTCTCTTGTTTCAAGTCCATATTTGCAGTTTGCATCTGTAGTTTTATAATTTCAAACTCCTTCTCACTTGCAGTGAGAATAACCATTAGGAGCAGTGAACCCCCCAGCCTCCTCTGTCTTCTTTTTTAGGTCTTTTCAGCGTACACATAACTTCACTAGCAAAATCTGGGGGATGCCTTCTATGTGATATATCCCTTGTCTGCTATATTTCCATTCTGCTACGTGTAACCAGGTTATGCACTATCCAGTTCCATGTCTAATTTGAAAAACAAAAACGAGAGGATAATTTCCTCTTTTTACCTTCCTCTAGTAATCAAGCCTAAGCATTTGCTGCTGATGTAAAGATGATATTCTAGCTATTAATTTACATTTTAGCAAGAACATAACCTCATTGTATATTCTCAGGCACAGGCTCTGTGCTTTTCAAAATCAATACTTTACAGAATTGATGAAATAAGCTTCTGTTAGCCTTTGATATTCCAATCATTTTGCTATAATTTCCTTTAGTATGAATTAAATGAAACCACACCCACCCACATGACCTTTTCACCTACTTGTTTGATCACTATTGATATTACTATTGAAACTGCCCCATCTGATATTCAACAGAAAGGAATGGCCCTGAGGTACTCACTTTCCCTAGTATCACTCATGTTGGAAATGATGCATCTACATTTGAATGTTTTTGAGGCAGAATTTTCCAAAGGATAATACAGGGAGGTCAGACATAGCAGTGTGTGCTCTCCCCCCACTTCTGTGGGGACATGATCAAATCCGGGGGAGATATCAGTACTTATTTTCATTATGACCTTCTCTTTATTTTCAGTTACCTGAAGTGACCTAAATAACCTAAGCTTACATTCCTAACAACTTTATTATTACCTTCAGTTTTGGTGCAGCTACCAGAAGTAGACATTGCAGTAATTCACCTTTTCTATTAAGACTTTTTATCCCTAATTTCAATTCAATTTACACAAAATGTGTTTCCTCTATAACTTCTTGCATCGTGTGTGCACTATTGCTTCTACTGAACTCCTTAAATTCTGAGAGAAGGGCTATCTTCCCTTGTAGCTGGTCTGTATCCAATTGAGACAAAATACATTGCAGAGAAGTAGGATGACTGAAGAGAAAACAATACAAGATAGATTTCCCCTATGTTTGTATTTTTTAGTAATGGTTTGTCTTAAACAGTTTTGTTTAACCCCAGAATGGCTCCATCTCTTTGAAGAAGATATTCTTCAATTTTAGTGGCATTACAGCATTCATCTTTTTGTACTTTAGTTTGTGGTTTCCAGAAGGTTGGATCATCACATGAAGTTTGACAAGTTTTAGGAAATTCTAGTTACAACAGACAGGAGAATTGAAATCGTTTTATCTGAGGTGAAAAATGAGGAAGTTTAAAACACAGGCTTTAAAAGTACCACATGGGGAAATCTCCAGACGTACTTGATTTGACATCTCAATAAAAGAGAACAAGGCATTGCAATGTAAAATGAAGCACATGAAAGAAGGTCAGCACTGCTACCTTTCAATTAAACTTGTGCTTCCGAAAGGTTGAGGTGCAGGACCTCAAGGCCTCTTCTATCAACTTTTGATGCTGAACTGAGTGTCCATATTGAAGTTTGATCTTAGAAAAGAAATAACTGGACATTATCTTGTAACACATGACTGATGCCACAGATTAAAAAAATAATAAAGGATCTGATTCACTATTGATTTTTTGCCTTTTTAGCTATATTCTGAGCTGGTGCAAATCAGCTTAGCCTACCGATGTCAGTGGAGCTATGCCATCCTTGACCTACTGAAAGGCCCACACTGAGCAATGACTAACATTTATGAAAAAGAAAAAAAAGCAGAAATTAAAGCAAATGAAATGAAAGTGCAGCACCTCTCATTCCACTAAAACTAGAGGAAAACAGTCCTTTGTCTGGTGAGAGAAAAGGCTCTCTGCCCTCTCTGATGCATGGAGGCAAGGATTGCCATTTCTACTGCAGATTAAATTAGCAATGAATCAAAGACTCATTTAAAGACACTTTCCACAGCTATTTTGATTCCGAAGATTTTCCATGGGAGGATGTAAGGGCTGTAATAGCTTTTTTTAGCAGAGCTCAGAGCAGCAAATGCTCTATAGCAGAAGGTGTTGAACTACCAGTATTTTCCCTTCTTTTCCATGAATATCACAGCTTGACCCATCCCTGTCTGTGACTACAGCACAAGGGAATTGGTTCAAAATCTGGCTGCCTATTTCTTCATACACCAGAAATCTGCACATAAAATTCCAAAGACTAGTTTGTAATTAATTCCTTGGAAAAATAAAGCAGGGAAAATGCATATGTAAATATGCAATGCATAGGTATAAATATGCCAAGATTTGCTTACATTTATTTGACATCTGACTTTCAGAGCATGCCAGTTGGCTTTCATGGAGACATGCACACCATTTATGCACAGATGCTCACCCCACACATACAAACATAAATCCCAGATTTGATTAGTATCATTTATAAATTTTTTACCTCAATTCTTTTTTAGCTAATATACTGAAAATCAGAAGAGGGAACATCTACTCTTGAAACAAAAAGCTGTGCAAGAACGAGGTAAAAAATTGGTGAACTGTAGGCAAGAAATAAAAAATATTTTTCACATCTTATGAGAATATGTAGGAGAAATAACAAATATCAGATAGATGGTATGTCTCTACTTGAGAGGGAAACATCTATAGAAAGCAAGATTGTGGAGCACTGTTATAAAGAAACTCACATTTTTAGTAAAAAAAAAATTTTCCATTTATAGATGCTGTTGTTTACATTCTTTTCTATTGAATAATATTTTAATGAAAAATTGTGTATTCAATAAAGTTTCTTCATGTGCTGTTACATAATATCATATATGAATATGCAACATCATATATGTATACACCATAATATATGTTTCTTTAGGTAATATGGCTTTTCTTATTAAAGACTGAAAATACCAAACTAAAAATTAAATTTAAGACAAAAAGCTGGTATACTTTTGAGTTTTACAATGCAGTTTTAAAAGCAAAAGTTTGGTTCCAGTGTTTCAACCAGAAATGTTGTCATTTTCTGCTGACAAGAGGTTCCTTTTCTCAACATAGTTTTCCATGGGGAAAGTCAGATCTAGGAAAAGACGCATCTGAGACTGGCATTTCATATCCTAGTTCACCACAGGTAATCACAAGCATTCGTTGTAATCAGTGATATCACCATCATGACATGACACATCATGACCTACAATGTAATACATTATAACAGGATGTAGAAGAATCTTGATTTGATAGACGTTTTTCATCCGTTAATGATGAATTAGGGGCACTTCTGCATTATTCATCTACAATCCCTGCATATGTTTAAGTCAAATTGATTTTGATGCTGTGCAAGTTTCAAACTTACTACAAGGGATCTTTTTGCTTTTGTCTGTAACTAACATCAGAGAAATGAAGTAATAAAAGTCTACTGAAATCAAGAAATGTTTGAATGGTATGACTGTTTGAAATGCTTGCTAAGCAGTAAGAATACCAGATTCAGAGCAGGCAATGACTTACCAGACTTCCTTAAAGAAATTTAAAAAAAAAAAAAAAGAAAAATAAACTAGAGCAGCATTTCACTGTTGTTTGTTTACTCTGCTAACTTGTGTGTAATTAAATTATGTATAGATGCACCAATGAGAATATATGCCTTCCAATGAAGATGTGCAGGTTGCTATTTACTGTATTCATTCACGCTGATATATGCAGAAAATAGAATGGATTTAAGGGAAGACAAATGCCTGTTTAATAAAACCAACTGATTACAACAGGAGTCAATACATTTTTATATTGATGAGTTCATTAGCACTGGAACATTCTATTTAAAAACTGATCAACATACCTTCACTCTGGGATTAAAAATCAGCTTTGTAAGAGCAGCTCAATGGTAGGAATCAATACAACCTCTGGTTCTGTAAATCTTCCACGACAGTCAGACCTTTCCTTCTCTTAAGAATATCTGAATGGTGCAGTCATCCTCACCAATTCTGCTAAAGGGGTTTCTGAGTGCTCTGAGTCATTACCCTCTGTAAGGATGGGATTCATCTCAACCTAGCCAAAAAATTTATCTGATGAAAATCTATATCCAGGCTGATGAAAACTATGCTAACTCTGTTAATGTAGAAGGAGAGAATTCTCTAAAGGGTGCTGTATTCCTCCTATAGTGGAAACAGCTTAGCAAAGTCTAAATTGCCATCTTAGAGCTTCCACCTTTCTCCACTACTAGGGACCTGTCCTAAATGTCTAGGATCTGCTTTTTGTGGGGGTCACTGGACATAGTCTTTCCTGTTTGATATGCTGGTTACAGTATTGCAGAGAGGAATTTTGGGAACATTAGTTGAAAAGAGTTCAGAGTGGATATAAGGAAAACTTTATGTCTACAAAGACAGTCCAAAAGTGATGAGGTTGCCTAGAGATGTTACGTAGTTTCCAGCCTTAGGTATTTTCAAGGTCTAGCCTGACCTAATATCTGACTCTGCTGTGTCGGGAAGTTGATCTAGAGATTTCTTGAGGTCCCTTCCAACAGGAATTATCCTTTGATTCTATGATATTTATCCATTATTATCTTTGTACCAAACTGACTCCCTTGATGGCAATTTAGGTAGTTCAGAGGGAAAATGAAGTTCAGTCAACTCATTTGGAGTTTTGCCTTTAATTTCTGTTCAGAAGTGTCAAAAATTTCATACTAGTGCCTGCTGAGCAGCTGTTGAGGAGAGTGTGGTGACCTTTTGGGGACTTTGGGCTTATTATAAGAGATAAAACATAAAAATTGGATTTAACTCACTTTCTTGCTTAATCCATCTTTAAGAAGTATCGTCAGAAGTCTACAGATGTTCTATGATGAGCCTCAGAAGAAAATATAGAACTATGAAATCAAATTATAATTTCTCCAAATGACTATCATTTTTTTGAGAATTATTTACTTTGTTTATTATATCCTAAATGGTAGATTCTGCTTGACTGCCAACCATTAGGAGAGAGTTAAAAACTCATTTGATACCACTTCTCCTTCAGTCCAGTGATCAGAGGCAACTGCAGCCCCTATGTTGCCTTAATGTGTGTTAAGTTTTGGACATCTGGAAGGGAGAGGGTAGAATGTGGGATATGGATGCAGTGGTAAGATAATGCAGCAGGTGCCTAGGTATGGGAACAGTGTCGTACCCTCTCCAGGAGTTTCAGTTTCAGCACCACCGGCAGCAATGGCTCTGGGGAGGGGAACTGTGCTGGCTTGTGGTAGGACACAGCAGCTCTCTGGGAAGCGGGATGCCCGAGTCAGTGGCTGCTGCAGGCCCTGTGAATACAGTCAGCAAATCTGCATGCTTGAAAAGGCAGAACAACTTGAAAGAAGATATAGGGGTTTATGAGGGAAAATCAGTTTAGCAAGATTAAAAAACGGTAAGGCATTTATATGAATAAGAACACGCCTTCTTATAATTACACTAACTAAAAATTATAGGACCAACAGCCTTTGTTTCAGACATAAGATGATCACCATCTGGGGACAGACAAGAAATTGCATCTCATATTACACAATCAGGTGCACTGTGTGGATATTTTACCTTCCCAAGAAACATCTGGCATAAGCCACGTTAGAGACAGGATGTCAGGCTAGCTGGACCATTTATCTGTTCTGGTGCATAATTCCTGTGCTACTTTAGCTTACAGGCTTAACTGACTGCTTGAGAACATTTATGAATTGGAGGGCAGGGAAGAGAGATGTTATTTCTAATTGAAGAACCTGTTATCTCTCACCACCTGTTGTTTGTACATAAGATGATAGCATTCAAATCACAAGATTAATGCCCAATTTAGACTGGAAAAATATCAGCAAATCTGTCTGATTGTCTTATTTTAAACCCTTTCATGATCTTCAGAAATATTTTACAGTGCCAAGAACAATTTCAAAAATAATCCATAGGACTTAAAAAAAACCTTCAAAAAGCTGCATCTGTCATTTGCATATGCAAAACTTTCCTTGCAGATTCAAGAATAACTTCAGTTATGTAATTGCTGTAAAATTTATGGGGGTTCTGATTAAATGATTTTTTATTTTTACTTTATATAACAGAAACATTTGCAACTGATATGCTGAAGAAAAGTGCAGATGTAAAAATCTGAGTCCAATCCAAACCTCCTCCAACATAATATTTTGCTCTGTCTTAATTGCTGCAAACTTTTTTTTCCTTTACTAATTCCCACTCAGAATGCCCACCAGAGAATGTTTACTTTCTTCTATAAAGCAATAAGAACTTATTAAAGTTGAAAAAATTTCACTGCTATTATCTGCTCTTCCATAAAAATGAATATAGTTTAAAACCAATTTTTCCATTAAAAAAAAATTTCTGTCAAACTTTAACTGCCTTGATGAATACTTGCTCTGTCAGCATTTGACATCCATTTGCAGTGCAACTCATGGATCAGAAATAGATTCCAGGTTCTCATTCATTTAACCCATCCAAGTTTGCTAAGAAGTTTCAGATTCTTTCAGATTATGGGCCGGTTTCAGGTTTTACTGGGAGATCACACTTCTGTGAAACCATTTTTGCTCTCCAACCAGCTTCCTGAATGCTATGACAGATAAACAGAGAGAAATATAATTAACCATTCCTATAACCAACTTTAGACACTTAATTTGTGTTTCTTCATAATCAGTGGTACAGGACAGGCACTTCCAGAGCCAAAATCATCACATTTTGGCAGGAACTTCTAAAATATTAGATGCACCAAGAAGGATGCACCTTTTTCTCTAACTTTTCCCAATTCAGAAGCCTGGAAAATTAGTTTAACCTGAACAGTTTGTGCTTAATTCAGCTGATGACAATCAGGCTTCTAAAGAACAAGTGGGTATAAGGACTGATCAGCAACCAGCAGTCCATCTAACCTGTTACTTTGTCCTCAGCAGAAGGAAGAGAAGAGATGGTTTGGAGAGAACCAGTGATGCCCCTAAATGTTCAGGGCAGAACAACTCCACATCTGAAATAACTCCAAATAATTGCACACAGGAAACTAAGCCAAGACCCTTTATTTCAATTATTTTTTAGATAGTTAACATTATATGGGATGAATTCCAGTCTGTAATATTAAAGTTTCATTACCTGTCTTTTTGCTGTAGTCATGACTGATTATTCCTGTAAAAATATCCATTTGTATGCCGGAATCTGTCTTTCCAAGATTTTGCAACAGTGCCTGAAGCTAAAGACATGTTTTTTTTCCTGTTTTTCTAGCATAAAACCAATACTGAACTTGTAAATTATTTTAATATTTTTTGACATCTAACGTGTTGAATACCTAATGGAAAACATATTGTAGGAGAATGACGGCAGAATATTTTATTAGACTTTATCTTCTGTATAAATTTTGACAAGATAACAATTTTCCAAGTATAAAAATTATCCCATTTTTACTAGAGTTTGATTTAATTAATTGAAAATCATTTTTTACCGCTTTTTCTCTACTTTAAGGATGGTTTCAGCCTTAGGAGAGGATTTTTTTTTCTCCAAATGAAAAAACTAAAATGAAAAGAAGTTCAGTGCAAGCTTTATATTTTTTATAACCAACACATAGCCTAAGAAAAAAGGAATTTAGATCTTTGACTCTGAAGAAGAAGACTGCTCTTCCCAAGTATTTACTAGTTTAATAGCTAACTCTTGAGGGAAAATCAAAAGAACTTTGAAGACTGAACCAAGAAAATAGTGACTAACAGGTAAGTCTAAGCTTCTTTCAAAAAACAATTCATGCAATGTAGTTTAAGTATATAAATAAATATCTATTATAATACTCCATCCTCATATGTTAATAACACTTTCAGACTGCCACTTTTGGGAAGAAAATCCTCCCAAAATTAACCCAAAAAAAATCAACCCAAAATCAACCCAAATGTTGATTTATTTTTTTTTAAACTAAATGAAAATCTGTTTCTAGTTCATCAAATAATAATTTAAAATCAATTTTGTACAGTTTACACATCAATTCTTTCATTATGACATTTTCTCTTCTTTGGTCAGTTTTCTGAGCAGATCAAAAGCTATACTAGCGAATTCTTCAAGAGGCCTCTAAATCAACCTTTGATGGAAAATTAATAAGATGCTCAGTGGAAGGTCTATCATTTTGGAGAGGTACGAGAAATACTTCATATTGCATTGAAAAATAATTTCTGGTTATGAAATTTCGGTAAAATTTCTTGGTAAAGAATTCAGGAACACAGTTTTTTACATTAAAAGTCATATTCTTTCATTTGATGTCTCAACAAGTCAAATAAAGGCTCTTGAGTTTTGGCTACTGTTGGAAGAATGCACAGCATAATGGTAAAAGCCTCAAGTTTAACATTCAGAAGGGAAAAAATCTATTACCAAACTGTAAAAAGTTGTAAAAATGCTTAAAGCAAAATACCCTGAAGTGGCATAAAATATTGAAGTCAACAGAACTGCTGATTTCCATTAAGTGATCACAGAACTGAAGACAAATGTGTTATCACAAAAGTAGTAAAATCCTTCTAACCTATAAAAATGCATGGATTCAGGTATATTGAAAAGATTACCTTTATTCATGGCCATTCATGTATAAATGCATATATGTATGCATCCAAAAATAAAAAATAGGAATTTTGTTGACATCCCTACATTATTTATATGTTGGAAATGTTTTTCCTAGCATTTGTTTCCTGACTTTTATTTATGATGTTTGCAGAGATCACTCTTCACCACAAGATAAGCTGTGATACTGTAGAAAACCATCAATAATGAAAAAACGAAATAGGACAATGTTCTTTAAAAACATATATATTTAAATCCCTATTTATTTCCTATTTAGCTAGAGAGTCCATCAAAACCACATTTATAACGCTTGCTATTCGTGAGAAAGATGAATATCTTTTGTTTTCTGTAATCGCATTATACATTCTGAAGTTGAAAGCTCTGTACATTTAGCATCAGCAAGTTTATCCAAGTGCTTAACTAAAGAGTTCAGATTTTGCCTGTTACATAATGATTTGAAGGCGCCCTGCTTTCTACTGAGATCCTGGAACTGCAGCCTGTGCAAATTAGGCAGCCCTAAGGGCTGTTGCATTTGGTATGTTACAATATAGCCTAGATATATTCTTCATTATGCTTTTTGTTTACAGAATGGTTGAGGTTGGAAGGGACCTCTTGAGGTCATCTGGTCCATGCTGCTTTCCTGTCCTGCTAACAGCCCAGTACCTGCCTACACAAAAGTCCAGCTACTCTCAGTTTGGAGAAAAATTTCATGAGTCGGGGGTCACAGTCACCAAAGTCCCCTATCATTCTGACAGACTGCTGGATGACCTGATGGTATGTCAGGCTGGGAGGGTTAGCACCCAGGGAATCTCGTATGTGCTGCTGCAGGACTAATTAGGTCAAGTTTCCCTCTGTATTGGCCCAATAACTTTGCTGCCTTCACAATATATAACCCAACACACCACCATTACCCAAGGAGGCTTGTCTCTTCAGCCCAGACAGGGTAGAACACAGCTAAAACTGTCCCCTAATTTAAAGGCAAATAATGAACAGCCATAAAAGAGCAGTGACTTTCTGCCATTAGTAACTTTGGTTTGAACAAATGAACTAATGCAGAGAGGATTCATTTCTCAATGCCAGACATTTAGGCTTAAGCAATCAATCTTTTAAGGTTCTTTGGAATAACAATCCTAATTCGGATCTCTGACAAGTGCACATGAGCAACAATTCTGCTGAAGCCCACAGACATGCTGCTGCAGAACCAGAATGGAAATGAGAGCAAGCTGTCACTGTTTGCCAGGCTGAACAGCGATCAACCGGACAATACAAATGCATGAACAACTGGGAGCTGGTGTGCTTCTAGCGATTTAACTTGCAGTTGTTAAACAGTGCTTGCAATGCTGTGTGCCTTCCGAGGCAGCTGATGTGCCAGGAGAATTCGTGTCAGCTCAGGCAACAGCACACTCAAGACATAATCAGGAAGGCAGAATAGTTCAGTTGGGGCTAGCTGCTCAAATACATGTGCTCTCCACTGTGGTTGACTTATAGAATATTGACTAATAAATATACTTCATTTTCTTCCTTGGAAAGGCAGAGATTAGCTGCAGCATAGGTGACTGTTACCTGCATTAAAAAAGCTTCCAAATCTTTCAGTCCTCTGAAGAAGCAATTCACTTTTTTCATTGCTTTTCCCGCAAGGGATTGATGATAGCAGACACTGTACGCTCTCTTGCAACATGACAACATGGAACCTGCCACACAGTTTAAATTACATTGAAGAAACTCTAAGTAGAAAAAAAAAATTAAGTATTTTTGCCTCAAAAAGCAGACAGGCAAATATGGCAATTTCTTGTTGAACAATTCTACTTACTGAGCATAATTGGAGTGATCTGCTTATTACAGTAAATAAAAAAGAAAAACCACTATAGCTTTTTGTTCTTCTTATCCTGCTGCTCCAATGCAGTTAAGAGAGACGACGCTGAATCCTGCTCCATTTTGTGCAACATAAACAGAATTTATGCTGCAATTACAAAGTCAGAGTCTGCCTCCAGATATTCCTTGTAACTCCCATGAAGGAAGCATGCTGAGTACAGCTGAACCCAGAGTGTGGCCTCTGGAATCTTTACTGACAACTGCAAAACAAGACCGAGGGAGAATCCAGCTTGACTTCCAGGCACAAGGTTGAGTTTATTTTGGTAGCACTGCTAGACCCTAGTCGTGGATGCTTTATTGTAAAAAACAAGAGCAAGTGTGTCAGCAGGGATGACATTGCATACAGAAACTTACTGCAGCAGAGAAGGGTTCAAAGTCTCTAAAGGGAGTTTCCCAAGAAGAATATATGTGTTTCCCACTGATAATTGGAGCCTTACAGACACTTCTGTTCTCCATTCTGAAAAATATAATGTATATTTCTAGCTATTTTTGTTTACCTCTGACAATGAGAAAGGTATAATAAAGGGCTGTGAAGAGAGGGAAGTAGTCCAGCATGTTTATTATAGAATAAAGTGTCCTCAGTATTTGTGAACTTGAAGAGGCTATTTGTTCTCTGACCACCACTGGGTCAAGATCCAGTTTCTTCTCATCTCCAGCAAGTCACTTTCAAAATTATTGCAACAGTCCTAAAGGAGAGTAAAACTTTTTATTTATTACTAGATGTGCCCTTATTATATGTCCTTATATCAGGTATCTAACTTAGAATTAGTAATGGTTGGATTCACAGAGAGTTAATGTGAAGAGAGAGAAAGCATACACCTGATACAAAACTCTCTGGAGAAAACCAGTTTTCTGTTATCTGTTGAGAGCACTTCTAGCTTAAGTGCCTCAGTAAGGCCTAAAGTTAGATGTGATGAAACTGGGTTAGAGTATTCTTCCCTGCTCTGGAAGGGTTTGTTGCACAACATTTGGCATTCTCGGGAGACATTGTCCACAGGTGTGGTTTAGACCTGTCCATACTTTCCCCCAGCTCAGTGTACACACCCTGCCCCTCTTCTTCCTGAAATCCAGTGCTGGTGACCATGAGACCCTGTAACTGATGACTCAGGAGCTTATATGAGTGAACAGTAACCCTGGGGAAGGGAAGGGAAGAAAAAAAAGAAAAGAAAAGAAAAGAAAAGAAAAGAAAAGAAAAGAAAAGAAAAGAAAAGAAAAGAAAAGAAAAGAAAAGAAAAGAAAAGAAAAGAAAAGAAAAGAAAAGAAAAGAAAAGAAAAGAAAAGAAAAGAAAAGAAAAGAAAAGAAAAGAAAAGAAAAGAAAAGAAAAGAAAAGAAAAGAAAAGAAAAGAAAAGAAAAGAAAAGAAAAGAAAAGAAAAGAAAAGAAAAGAAAAGAAAAGAAAAGAAAAGAAAAGAAAAGAAAAGAAAAGAAAAGAAAAGAAAAGAAAAGAAAAGAAAAGAAAAGAAAAGAAAAGAAAAGAAAAGAAAGAAAAGAAAAGAAAAGAAAAGAAAAGAAAAGAAAAGAAAAGAAAAGAAAAGAAAAGAAAGAAAAGAAAAGAAAAGAAAAGAAAAGAAAAGAAAAGAAAAGAAAAGAAAAGAAAAGAAAAGAAAAGAAAAGAAAAGAAAAGAAAAGAAAAGAAAAGAAAAGAAGAAAGAAGGAAGAAATCTTTCTGGGCTCCAGCCAGACCTGGATCAGCTTAAGGTAATAGTGAAAGTGTTTTCAGAAGCTCTGGAAGAAAGCCAGGCCAAAAAGCTCAGATTTTGAGAATGCTCAATATGTCATTTTAAATTCTTCCTATCTCCTTCTTTACATACAAAGTCTTTCACTTCAATAACTTTTTTTTCTTTTCTTTTTATGCTGATGAAAAGAGCTCTGGGAGTAAGACATGGTTCAGAGGGCAAGACAAGAACTCTAAAAGCTTGAAATAGCTCCAACCCAGAAAGCTCTACTCTAGTGGACCATCCAAGAAGTAAAAAGCAACAGAAGAAATAGGTTAAAAAATAGAAGAACTGATGAGCAAACAGCTTTGTGTCTCTAATGCCTGTGGGGTTTTTGCTGCCTTTGCTCCATCACATAATTGCTGGGCTGTGTAACCCACACCACCATCTTCTCCCCACTGTGCTACACAGTACAAAAGGATTGCACTGATTCTGTGAATCAGAAAATGACTCAATGAAAAATAAAAGGATGAACAGCCTGAGCGTTCTTACTGAAGTCTGCATCTCCAAAAGAGCCACCATGTCCACCAATGTGGTGTTTGGCCAGTTGTGTGTACATGCAAGTCACTGTGGAAGCAAATAGAGGAGTGGGATCAAAATTCCTGCTAATGAGGTCCATGCACATCCAGCAAAAGTAGCTGATTCAGAAACCAGCACTTCTATAAAAGACCAGCAAGTCTGAATGGGCCCACAGTTCATCCCAGTCTGCATCAAAGTTCACCCAAGATGACACTGGCAAAGCCAGAGTTCCTCTATACGACTCCTTCAGCTGTTGGGTTGGATCCATGGGGGGGTATTTTTCCATCTTTCTGAAGCAGTTCTAGAACTTTTTGAATCACAATAAGTGATAGTTAAATGCATAGTTGATATATGAATTACTATTAAAGGGTTTTAAACAAATTAAGCAGAAAATAAAGCTTTTCATAGGTCATTTTTTTCTTGTGGGTTTTGGCGGTTTGGGGTTTTTTTAATTTTATTTGTCTTCTTGAGGACCTCTGAAGTGATTTTTTAGTATGTTCATTCTGGACTGACCTAGTGATGGCTAGATATCTCACAGCACAGAATGGGGGTTTGCAGAGGCTCTCCTAACTTAGAAAGTATTAGGTAATTTTTTAGGAACACAGAAATCTTTATGAAAACATTTGTCCAAATGGATTTGTCTGTGATACCTCCCAGAGCCTAACAGTTTGAATTGTTATAGACTCTCTCCAAAGGGACTTTGGAAAAGTCTTAGATTTCAGTATTTTTCTGTAGTCAAATTTCAAGACTCTCCATCACTTTTTGAGCTAACTTCTCTTCTTCTCTTTTTTCCCATCCTTTTCCTACCTCTTTAATTTTCTTTTTCTCCCCCAGTCTTTCTCAGTTGTCCGGTTTCAATGACGCTTTTTCCCATTTGGACTGCTAGCATGTCCCCATTTCCCCTTGATTCCACTTCACAAACCCATGATCTGTTCATCTCTTAAAGCACAAGACATAAATTGCCTCTAACTCTTTCACCTCAACTCTTTCCAGACTAAATGTCCTCTAGTCAAGGCCTTCAGCATTCCCCTCTCAGTCTTTCACTTTCCCACAGCCCCTCTAGTTTTCTTCTTTCCTCTATTTCTCACTTATTTCTACATCGTTACAATTACTATGGAATCCATGCTGCTGCCAGGGCCCATCACAAAAGCAAGGGGTATGACAAGGAGGTCAGACATCCACAGCTCATTATTCTTCATTTCCCCTTTCCCTGCACAAAGATATGCTCAATGGCATCTGTTAGTCCCCTGCATTTTTAATATCTCTGTCCCATCCTCTGTCCCATCTCTGCCCATGAGTTCACTGGGCATGTCATGAGGCGCCACTTAAAAAAACCCCCACAAGTATGATGTTTGCTCTTTGGGATAAGCTCTCTCTGTGTAAGAGATCTGGTGTCAATGCTGCAACCCTAGCAGTGCTGACAGTTTTCATACCTGTAAATTAACACACAGGTCTGTCAAGGAAAAGCATCCATGTAATTGGTGAGGTCCTGCTGTTTGACTATTCGGCACTGTCAAGACATTTGGGGCACCTCTTGTATTTATCACTGCTCCCTGTGGGCAGCACAGAAACATTGTTTTAAATTGGCAGAACATGACAGGGAACAAAAAATCAATGCCAGATATGTCCAGACATTAGTGAACTCCTTACATTATTTTGTAAGAGTAGGGAATAATTTTTTTTTTCTTTCCCTTTAATTTTGTTCTTTTAAACTGACACGCCTTCATCTGTAACTCAAGGTGAAATTGTTTAGGTTAGTCTTTGTGCATGCAAAAGAAGAACACTCCAATTTTAACAGATCCTGATCTGAACCCTTTTGTATCTCTTCCACTTTTTAGTTACATTATGGGACCATTGCCATTGTATTAAAATAATCATCAGAAAAGCCTTACAATACTCTAAAGTGGACAAGAAATAATTATGCTTCCCTTCTAGATGCAAAACATGGAGATCTGATCTACAGCAGACAGTTACCTGCAGTGACAAAAGTGACCTAGTAGCAAAAACCAATTTTTAGATACCAAACTGGGCATTCCCTCAAGGAGTTTGTTTTACAGAAAAGCTCTCCATTCAGTCTATAGGAAAACAACTTCTATAAGGAGTCTTCACTTAGCCAACAACTGAGACAACTGATATCACCAGGCTCTAGTGAAAATCACCTCTGTGTTCCCATATTCCTCTAAATGAAACAGAGATGTTCTTCCAAGAAATAAAACTCGTATCCATTATTTTTTCTGGAGGGAAAGCCATTTGCCCTGTATTTCTAAATACATTTTACAGTGGCTTCCAAACACTTTCTTTTATACTGAACACAGGAAGACTATTTCTGAAATAGCTTTTTGCACATGTACTCTGATTGTATTCTGCTTTCTTTGATCATTTTGTTGCTAAGCTATTGACTTCTGCATTAAAATAGAGACACAATTCCCGACAACATACATCTTTAAAAGTATAGAAATCTTTCCCCTTTTGTAATTAGTTCCCCCATTTCTGGCTCCATTTAATGAAATCTCAAGGGCAAATTGCTACAGTTCTTATTCAGGCATAACTCCCATTAATCCATATACGTTACCATAATAATCTGTTACAAAAATAGCAGTTGTATCAGGTTATAGTTTTCTAACATAGCTACATGGAAGAGGAAGGAGAAGGGGATAGATTATACAGAAAATAAGTTTTTATTGTAAACCAAAACCATTCATAATAATTAGTTATATCTGGGAAACTTTCATGGTTACCAAAAGTAAATTGATTAATTTAATTAATGCCTCTGTTTTACCATGGCATCATTCAGACCACAGAATGAACCTATTTGCCTATTTATTTTCTTTCATGGGACTGTCTCTGTCCTCCTCACTCCCATCCCAAACATTTCCAATTGTTTTACTTGTCAACTTGATCAAAGTATGGCCTTCAGTGATTTCACATACCAAGCTCATTCATCAGAGCCTCTAATAAAAGTGTTGAACTCTTTTATTGATAGACAGTGGCACAAAATATGGAGCCTGGGAAAGATCAGCCACCTCTGACTTTCCCTCCTCAGCTGTCTTAAGAAAGTATTGCTTACCCAGTAACAGAGGGCCTTAGTTTGTGCCCTCAATAAAATGAATCCTGATGGCAATTAAACCAAAAATGTCTATTTTTCTTCTGAAAAGTATTGTCCATCACAGTCTTCCAGAAATCCTCAAATGCCAGTTCAACTTTCATCTGTGGGCTGTCAGTTGTTTTATATGTCAGAATGAAGACTATCAAACACACAATCAGTGGGATGTCACAGGCCATCATAATTTATAGCAGTGCAAATATATCTCAGACTGGGTCTGTATCTTCTACTCTAGACTGAAGAGCTGTCTTGACTCTGGGGAAGAAAAGGCAGCCTCAGCAAATCCAGCACAGATATATAACTTAGTAGAGAGAGGGCCAGAGCATGACCAGCAAGCACCGGGGTTAGAGTTGGTCAACACATTCCAGATAACCCTATTGTTGATTAGAAAACTCTGGTTTTGATTAAAAAACATCTCTCTCTTCCCGAGAGTACACTTTCTGTGGCATGTGATGTATTGATTTCCTAATTTTTTTTATAATTGCAAGCATGTTCTATCACTCACATGATTCTGAACCGGAACTACTTAAATAGGGAGCCCATGGTCCATCACAAAAGATGAAGTCAGGGACATCAATTTACCACAGAGATTGAAAGCACAAGGTAACACAGTAGTATTTTATCTTAAAAATATTTTGGTAGAACTGTTTTTTCAGTATTCAGACATTTACCAAGGAAATGAAACCTAGTGAAAATCCCAAAACCTCAAATTCTTATTAAATTGCAAGTGATGTGTATTCATTTCACAGCATCATTGAGCATCACCTGTTCATGTGAGTGTCCCATGTAGTATTAACATTAACAAGTTCAGTAGCAATGCTTCAGCCTATTTAGTGCTGCAACTATAATACTTAAAAATACTTTAAAAACCTCTATGAATGTGGTACAAGTTACACAACTGGAACACTGAATCAGACAATTGAAGGCTACAAGCTTTTCAGAAGGGATAGGCTGGAAAAGAGGGGCAGGTTGTTGTGCTCCCTGTCAAGGAATGGATGGATTGTGAAAAGCTGCCTCTGCAAAACAGACACAAACAAGTTGAAAGCCTGTGGGTAAAAATCAAGGACAGGACCAACAAAGGAGACCTGTAGCAGGGGTCTACTACAGTCTGCCCGACCAGCCTGTTGACAAGGTCTTCTTGCTTCAGCTTGCAATCTCTCATCTTGATAGGGGATTTCAACCACCCCGACATGCTGCTTGGGAAAGCAGCAGAGCTGGCTGTAAGCAATTCAGGAGACTCCTGAAGAGGGTACAGCACAACTCCCTGGTCCAGGTATTAGACAAATCAATCAGGGGGTAAGTGTTGCTGGACCTAGTGCTCACCAGTGCAGATGAACTCATTAGAGGGGTTAGGGTTGGAGGCAGACTGGGCTGTAGCAACCATACCCTAGTGGAGTTCATGATCTCAAGGAACATGGGTCAGGTGAGGAGCAAGGTCAGGACCCTGAACTTTGGAAGAATAAAGTTCCAGATGTTTAAGGAGTTGATGAATGACATCCCCTGGGAAACTGTCCTTAGGGACAAAGGAGCACACAGAGCTGGCAACTCTTGAAGACCACTTTTCTTAGAACTCAAGAGCTCTCTACCTCCATGCATAAAAAAATCAAGTAAGGCAGGCCAGAAAATGGCATGGCTGAATAGGGATCTGCTCCACAAACTGAACAGTAAAAAGGAAATTCACAGCCAGCGGAAGCAAGAACAGGTGACCTGTACTGGAATACAGTTTGGATGTGAAGGGAAAGGGTCAGGAAAGCCAAAGCATAGATAGAACAGGACCTGGCAAGAGATGTGAGCAATAGCAAGAGGGGATTTTATATGCACATCAGAAAAGAAAGGCCAAGGAGAGTGTACCTCCACTCCAATAAATAAAGGAGAACTGGTGAGAACAGACATGGAGAAGGCTGGGGTATTCAAAGAGTTCTTCCCCTCAGTCTTCACTGGCAGTCAGGCTTCACACATCTCACAAGTCCCTGAACCTCTAGGTGGGGTCTGGGGGAGAAAAGGTTCTGCCATTATAAGCAAAGAGCAGGTTTCAGACCACTTAATGAAGATGAATAACTTCAAGTCTATGGGGTCTGATGAGATGCATCCCGGAGCCTTCAGGGAACTGACTGATGTGGTTGCCAAGACCCTGTCCACAATATTTGAAAAGTCATGACAGTCAGGTGAAGTCCCTGTGAATGGAAAAAGGGAAATATTGCTCGTATTTTAAAAAAGAGGAGAAAGGAAGACACAGGGAACTAGCCTAGTGAGTCTCAGCTCTGTGTCTGGGAAGATCACGGAACAGATCCTTGTGGAAGCAATGTTAAGGCACATACAAGACAAGGAGGTGATCTAAGTTAGCATAGTTTTACTAAGGGCAGATCACGCCTGATCAATCTGATGGCTTTCTATGACGGAGTGACTGCAACAGTGGACAACTGTCATCTACCTAGAATTATGTAAGGCCTTCAATATGGTCCTGTATGACATCCTTATCTCCAAACTGGAGAAATACGTGTTTGAAGCGTGGACTATTCAGCGAATAAGGAATTGGCAGAATGGATGCAGTAATGGTAATTGGCTCTGTGTGCAGGTGGAGACCAGTGACAAGTGGTGTCCTTCAGGGCTCTGTCTCAGGTTGTTGTTCTTTAATATCTTTATCAATGACTTAGTGAAAGGAAGAAATTCAGGAATTCTGCAGATGACATGAAGCTGACCATTGCAGTTGACACAACAGAAGGACAGGGCCATCCAGAGGGACCTAGACAAGCTTGAGAACTGAGCCCATAAGAACCTTGTGAGATTCAACAAGGCTAAGTAAAAGGTGCTGCGTCTGGTTCCTGGCAATCCCAAACATAAGTACAGACTGGAGAAGAAGTCATTGAGAGCAGTCCTGAGGAGAAGGACTTGGAGGTTCTCATGGAGGAAAAGCTAGACATGATTCAACAGTGTGCTTTCACAGCCCAGAAGGCCCACAGTGTCCTGGGATGCATCAAAATAGAAGTGGCCAGCAGGCTGAGGGGGGTGATTCTACCCCTCTACTCTGCTTTCGTCAGACCCCACCTGGCGTACTGCATCCATGTCTGGGGTACTCAGCACAAGAAAGATGTGGACCTGTTGGAGTGAATCCAAAAGAGTACCAAAGGGATGATCAAAGGGCTGGAGGCTCTCACAGATAGTCTGAGAGAGCTGGGACTGTTCAGCTTGGAGAAGACACCAGAGAGACCTCATTGTAGCTTCCCTTCCAGTACTTATAGGTAGGTTACAAAAAAAGAGAGAGGTCAACTGTTTACATGGGCAGATACTGATAGTACAATGAGGAATAGTTTTAAACAAAAAGAGTAGAGATTTAGATTAGATTTTAGGAAGAAATTCTTTACTCAGATGGCAGTGAGACACTGTAACATGTTGCCCAGAGAAACTGTGAATGTCCCATTCCTAGAAGTGTTCAAGGCCAGGTTGGATGGGGCTCTGAGAAACTTGGGTCTAGTGGAAGGTGTCCCTGCCCAGGACAGAGGGGTTGGAATAGGTGATCTTTAAGGTCCCTTCCAACCCATTCTATGATTCTACGACTCTATAATCTATTTAAGAAACAAAATTGTAGCTGAAGTATTGCTTTCTATCTAGAAAACATTTCTAAAGCTTGCAAGAGTTTTAAAGTACAATCATTTTCATTTATCTCTGAAGAAGATGGTGAAAAGGTAGAGTCATTATACTGAAGGGGAGAGAAAAGGTGTTTTAGCTACATAAACTATACCAGGGGACTTTTAATGACTTGGAAATCTAGTCGAAATCACAACATTAATAGAAAAAAAGGACATCAAAAAGAGCAGTATACACCCTCTTGTCTTCGGTCTTCCCCAAAAATTATTTATCATGAGCAGACATTTAACTAAAATGGTTTAAATGAGGTGACAGTAGTACAAGACAATGGAAGAACAGGTTAATGAACACGAAGATAAATGTATCTGAATAAGTAGGAATTTATGAAATTCACCATAGACTACTTAAGAATATAGCTAATGTAACCTCTTTGCCATTAATAATTATATCTGAAAATGGAAGAAAATTGAAAGTGGTCCCAGAGGACTGTAAATTACCTATTAGTATAAACAAGAAAGGAGGGAAAAGATCTAGGGAATTATGATACAGTTAACCTAATACAGATTCTCAGAAAAATATTGTGATAACATTATTAACATTAACCATCAATTTATAAACACTTGCACATACAAAGCAGATAATATGTGCTATAAAGAAAAAATCAGGAACAACCAAATTAACTTTATCTGGTTGCCCAGTGGAATTGGGGTATGGGAGCTGTGAGACATCTAGACTTAAGTAAACTTTGAGCATTGTACAATAAAATAATCTTAAGAGCAAAGTAAGGAAACAAACTTTAAATTAGATACATGTGTAATTGAAAAATATTCAGCAAGACAGCACTGAATATTCAGTGAGACAGCAGTTCACTACTGAATTGGAGAGTGAGAATTCTTGTAAGTCTAGTTGTATAATTACTGGTGCTCTTGGTATTTTCACTAGCAACTTGGATGAATGTGTTTGTTAGTACTATAGAGCTATAGAGAGCTGTGAGCAATAGAAAGATGAGATTAGTCTTGAAAAGTATCTTGCCAAATAAAAGCTTCCCAGAAAAATCAAGACTCAAACGCATTGAAAAAAAGTGCAAAATTACTCAAAGGAAGTAAATATGCAAATTAAATGGATAAATAATAATTAAATAAATAACATTAAATAAAGAATATCTGTCTCTGCAGGAAAAACTGCACAGAAAAGTATCAGAATAGTGGACTAATATTAAATGAGACAAAGCAATGCTTCTGCAAAAGAGGATAAACATTATTGTCAGCATGATTAGCAGGGATTTCAAAAGTAAAAAGACAGGAGACAGTTACTGGTTCTGAGTGAGGTGGAAGGTGAACTGCTGTACTCAGCTGGAGACTTACTCTCAAAGAAATGAAAGGAAAAATTGAAAAGAATGAAAAGAGATCATTAAGAATGATGTGGATTAAAAACCAGTATCAGCAATGAGAGGTAGAAGGACCTGAGTTGCAATCCAGAAATAAGAAAGCTGACAGCAACCTTCAAAGATAGAAGAGCCCATTACAGGGATGATCACAATCAATAATTAAACCTACTGTAGGACTAGGTATAATCAGATTAGTTTCTAGGCAGCAGATTGAGGTTAGATTTGAGGAGACAACTAACTAGATATGTAGGGAAATAAGCAGAATTAAGAAGTTACAAAGGCTTGGAAAAATAAGCAAGATAGAACGTGTCCTAAGGACGATGATTTTTCTGGCCCCATTGTGAAGAGGGGAAATTTAAGTAAATAACTTTAAACCTTATTTAACAAGGTTTACAAGAAATTTCTATTCTTTTACAAGGTTTTAAATACCAAAGGTAAGGCACACATCCTCAATACTCTTCTTCCCCCTCCACTGAGCTGTACAGAGAGCATGCCTGGAAGATGCTTTGTTGAGCAGTGCTTTCTGTGCAGCAAACCAAAGGGTAGCTCTTGCAGTTCTGCCTCCTGCCTTTCACTCACAGCTCTGAGCCTTTCACCTGAGCTGCTGTGGCAGGGTTTTACCAAGGGCAGGGGTTTTGCCTTGTTCTCGTGCTGCTGCTCTCAGGTTGTTATTCTCAGAGTCCTGCACCTGCAAAAGCCAGTATTCTTGTTATAACAGATTTTTCAGGGGAGGCAATGCAGAAAACTCACCTATTCTTTCTCTCCCTATTCTTACTCCCTTACTTCGTAGGTTCTGGTTTATATTAGAGGATTACTCCAAATAGAAGTCCGAATTAAAATATATAGCGCTAGAGAAAAAGCACAGCAAAAATTCACCATGTCATCTTTATTGTCATCACCTACTGCAATGTAACTTTCACTGTTACTGTTATGTCAGCCTTCAGCCATGGACACCCTACTAAAGTTTTGTGCATGTAAGCCTTTGTCAGTATCCTTTGTCCAAAATTTTAGATTACAGAAAAATAGAAATTTCTTGGGGGTAAGCAGAAAGTGCCAGCTGAGATGCTGAGATTGTTATTAGTAGAACCCAGGTCTTTTTTGCTGTAGATGAAACAAGGGAAAAAACAATACTAATGGCAAATGGATAATGGAAAAGCCAGAAAGTCTGCTCTTAGTAATGATCCTTATCCATAACTGCTAGAGAAAAAAAACCAGCAACACCAAATTTTTTATCAGCCCTACTGAAAACCAGCAAATATCTGTGAGCTTTGGCTGTTTCAGACATTGCTTGCAGCTCCTTTTCAGTTTACAGCATTTACATCTGCCACATCCGTGGCTGTGCCAAAACCTGTTTAAAGTGAGTAAGACAGAGAAAAGCTATTTTGAGAAGGCTCAACCAAAGAATCAATGTTCTCAGTTTCAATCTGGTGAAGAATATTGTGATGGGCACCCTTGCTTTCCTTCACTGTGATCAGGATGATGAACACTTGGTACGAGCACTGTGGCCTGATGTCTCTGAAGACAAGTAGATTAACAGTCACAAAGGTAAATATTGCTTCCTTCAGCCCAAATCTCATGATATCAGTGTTTGCATCAGAAGCCCCGAAAGGGCTTGATAGGGAAAAAGGCATAAATCACGCATCACAAGCACTATACAAGGACTACAGCTAATGTTAGCTAATAGATTCTTAGTTACTGTATTCTTAGTTAATGTATTACCTTACAGTACTCTAGAAAATGCCACAAACGTTCCTTCGGTACAACAATATATCACATAGACCTTTTCTACAGATATCACTGGTTTCTCCTAAATCAATATCTGTAAACTAAGTAATCTAGCAAACAGTGACTGTCATGTTTCTCTTAATTCAGGCAAAGTATTTAAATACTTCAGTTTTCAGCAAGAATAATGGGATGAACTGGAGAAGACTGTAAGTAAACAGCAATTACTCCATGGAAGGGAAAGCAAGAAGCACTTTGTGAGGATGATCTTCTAGTTCATAATGTGGACCTCTGCAGCAAAAAATTTTAATAAATTTATCATCAAAGTCATAGTGGACCATAAACTCAATCAGCTGACAATGAGCTGCCATTGCAAAAAAGTTTCTTGAATCCATCAGTACCTTGAAGAAATGTGGTTATCCCACCAAGTGGGGTTAGACTATGTCCTTTTGTGGGCCTCACACTAGGAAAAGTTCTGAATATGGAGACAGACTGGAGCTTTGGTAAACATACCTACTGGGAGAGGAATAATGGTAAAAATTTAGGAAATATGAGCTATAAGGAAAGGCTGAAGAAATCAGCCTTAGTTTTGCCAGCAAACAGAAAATGTTGTTGAAACATGGTAACAGATTTCTTGCTATGTAAAAAGCTGTGATGAGGAAGGAAGTGATACCTTTTACTCTATGTCTGTTGTAGGTTTGACAAGAAATAAACCTTTCCATTTTTATGTGGTATTTCAGGTTAGAAAATAGGAAAAGCTTTCTACTGGCTCCTCATCACTTAAGGTTTTAATAAACATGTTACAGAGTCACTTATCAGCCTTTGGGAAGGGATACTGAGTTCTACCCGAGCAGGAATAAATTAGGAGATCTCTCGAGATATCTTCCTATACCTATACAACTTCCACAATATAAGTTGGGCATAGTACCAGAGATTGATAAACAGAATCTTTCCCTTTCACTCTTGCTTTGCTCTTGTTCTCCTTCTTGCTCTAGCTTTCTGCCTTTCTCCTGTATAGCATTTTAAATAATAAAAAAAAAAAAGATAAATTTATACCAAAATGTTTAAAGGATTCAGGAGAACCCAGGGAGCCTGAAGAGTCTCTTTCATATCTCCAGTGTAAGAGCATACTGCACAGTCTTTAACAGAATGATTGATAGTTTAACACATTCATGACATATCTGTGATTTACAGAAAAATAATAACTACATTTTCCTTTTATATTAAAGAACTCTGAATCCACTGTGAGTTGCTCAGATGCTGAGGCAGGGTGACCAGTTTACAGCTAACTGAAATCCAAATGTTATTCTGTGAAGTCAACAGTAAGTTTTTTGACAGTAATATGACAAGTTGCCTCGTTTAATGTCATTTTTTTATGTTCTGCAAAAAGATTTGGACATGTACTGGTAGCATTTTTCAGATATTAGGTCATGAAGTGGTGCCACTTTATGTCCTCGGCAAACTCTTATTGTAAGTGATTTTCAAGTATTTCTCTCCTACAACTACTTCATATCTTTTAGTTGCTTGTAGAGTATGCAACAGCATTTTAAGTCAAGAACTAAAGAATTTAGTGCCCTATTTATCTCCTTCAAAGCACCATTAACTTTGTATTAAGGCTGTTGCACCAGAGAAACAATGCTCTGCTGTCAGAGAATCAATGCTTGTGGTGACAGCCTGAGGTTATGCTTACCATTCTCATTGGTGATGCTGGCTCATTCCAAATTATATTTATATAGACTTCTGTCATTTATTTGGTGCATTCCAGATGCCATTTATAGCTAACAGTACTTCATGTGGTACTTTAGGTAATTGTTACTCATTAATCTAATCAGAAAGACACTCACTGTGTATAGTTTCACTGTAACATCAATTCTTGATTGCACAAGTGAAATACATCTACAGCAGCTTCAATACATGTATTTCAGTCCCCTGTCCTTTGCCTGGAGTTTTTAGAGGATGAGTCTGAACTGCAATATCATTCACTTAAATGAAGTTCTGAGTGGTAGAACATAGAATAAACCAGGAATAAAGACTAAAATGTGTTCATAGGAGGAACTCCACCTTTGAATATTTCTGTGAGGTTGAACTGATAGTCAGTACAGACATAGAGCTTGACATACTGGTCAGTAATAGCAATGGATAGAGTTATGGTTTGTGATGTTTGACAGCTTTCTGACAGGTACCAGTATGTGGAGATAAGTTAAAGAACTTCTGTCTTTAATTTCTTTAGGTAGACAGCTTTGGTAGATTTGGTGGCATTTGATGCCACCAAAGGCTTTGATGGCATTAATTGAAGTTAAATTCCACTCTATACAAATAGGTCACCTAAGTCTGGATTAAGTGACTGAAAGGAAGAGCCATGATAGTGACTTCTGCTGAGCACTAAGTGGGGATATACTGCTTAGAGGATGAATAAAAGCTGAACTGTTTGATTGTTTTTATTCCAAAATAAAGAATATCTTAACATTCATGGTCTTCTCAAGAGTTTTTTTTTACCTATGGGGCAAATTGTTACAAAACTGAAATTTATAGCTTTCCTTTTAATATTGAATTCTTGAAAAGCTCTGAAAAAATATCTCAAGTATTGCAGCCTTGCAGTATGGATTCAGTCCTTTGCTCATCTTTAATATTAGAAAAGTCCTGAAAATAAGGAAGACATCTGACAGCTTGACTTGATGAGCAATTTGTAGACTTTTCTTCAACAGGATTTATTTACCAGCATGTTTATGTTCTTGGCAAGCTGTATGGCTATCACATTTTCAACTACTTGCACCACGCTGTTGGCATCTTGATTCACAGCACAAACAAGCAAGGAAGAATTAGAAGCTTCATTTTTTTACAGTTAACATTTTCCATAGTGTCTTACTGGTTTATCCTGACCACACTTGCATATTTTAGGAATATGACTTCTGTGCACTGGTTCCACTTCAATTCCAGTATCTTTAGAATGCTTCACTTTTGGTTACCCAGGAGGAAGTCCCATACTTTTTTAAACACTCCTTTAAAGCCCTAGGAATAGTCGGTTTCTGCTGATGTCTTCAAAACCTTACAAAGCCCACTTCAGTTTATCAGATCCTAAGAAATTTTGTGATGTTTTCATAAGTATCACAGTCTACTCACTACAGATTCTAGCAAGGCTTAAGCACTGATGCCCTGGCCTGATAATATATGTAAGGATATACAGATATTACTTCCCAGTGTGTGGGGGAGGTTAAACTATTTTGTCATGCAATATAATATGAAGATCAGACATTTAGCATGCTCGTCAGAAATTTCTTTTTCTTTCTTTGTTCTTGCATGTAGACCAGCCATTGGTCATCCAAATTTGTATCTGAGAACAGTTTTATCATATGATTAATATCAGCCTCATAAATGCTGCGACCGCACTTGAGGCGGCAGTAGAGGAGGGGAGTGAGTGAGAGAGATACCCAGAAGTCTGTTAGTAAGGTTCAATAAGAAGCAAGGCTTTTGGATAATTTTCTAAAACAAAACAACTAAGGACAGTAGTAGGAGAGTAGGACACAATACAACAGAGTTTTATAAAAGTTACACTATCCAGAACTGTTCTCTTACATTTCTTTGATAAAATAATTGACTACCAAGAGAAAGAAACTATATAAATCCCACCTAACTGAAGTTGAGTAAAGCAATTCCTATGATGATACACAGGAATTGAACTAGGTGTTAGTACAAAACACTGCAAATAACATTAGAGAAGAGCTTGAAAAAGCAATAATCACATGTTGAGTTGGAGTGAGTTTCTAACAAAGTTCCTTAAGTATTAGTCCAGGAAAACCATTATTGAATTACTTAGCTTATTTATAATTAAGAATAGCCACTAAAACCCAGCTTGTATAAAGTATTAAATAATATTTTCAATAATGAATTTGGAAGAGATGTTGTCACAAAACTTGATGATGGTAAAGTTAAAAGTCGCTGTCAGTACAGAATTATGCTACTCATGAAGTAACACTATGTGGCCTTGTAAACTGGAATAATAATAATAATAATAATAATAATAATAATAATAATAATAATAATAATAATAATAATAACAACAAATCTAATAATACCAATAGCAAGGTCATTCCTTTATGGACTTTTCACTTAAACTTTAGCTTTATGATGGGTTCTCTTCAGCTGCAAATGGCAGAGCAAGATCTGTATATCTGTTCATCACAGGGTGTCCACATACCAATGACCTCATGACCTGGAAAATACAACTGTGTTAGCTGCATAATTCAGGTGAAACATTTCTAACAGCTAGTAGTCTTTTATGCAGGCCCTAAGAGTACCATTAGGATAGAATTTTCTTTCCATAGCAGTCATATATCCCCAGGGTTAGCTGAGTGATGAGTTAATGAGGAAGTCTCATCTGGAAGAGTATGCAAAATGTTCAATAAAGATAGATTCAAATAGGGCTGGGCTTAGACAGGACAGGGAACAGAGAGACCATCTCTTTAGTGAATACTAGACAAGCTTGACATGTTTAGTCTAATGGAACAAGGCTGAATAGAGAAATGAGTACTCTTCATAAATATCTCGGGGACATAAATACTAGAAAAGAACTATTTAAGTGAATGTGCAATGTTAGCATCAAACAAAATGGTATTAATGGCCTCTGGAAGACTCAAACCAGGAAAAAAATGAGACTCTAGAATATCCCTCCAGGAGGAATAGTGGGTGGAAAGAGCCTACTTTAATCAGTATATAAAAAACAGAATGTAATGTTTATTTGAAATAGCAGGGGACTGTGCTTAGCAGGTCCCCTTCAATTCTATGCTCTGATGTACTTTGTACTTTTGTACAGTAATTTTTTCCCTAATAAACAAGGATCAGAAAAATTGATACAGAGATCAAACTTTCTTTTCAAAACTGAGAGATAAAATGGTGCAATTACCCAGTGACAGTACATTTTCTCCAATAGAATTAATCATCCCATTACCATTGGTTATCATTAACAATTAATTATTGATACCAAAGTATCATCAAGATGCCCTGGACAAACTCAAGGCCCGACTATTCTCAGGGACCATGAGAAGAAAATAGCAAAAGACAGTCTGGTGGTGTTTTTTTGAAAAACTGGAGCCTAACTTCCCAGCTAGTTCCTCAGGCCATCCATGTGTGTGTGTGTGACCCCACTAAGGGGCCCATTTAATTTAACAGCGCTAATTACACCTGCCAGTTCATTCTGCTCCAACGTGTTTTTAAATGCATGTGAAGCTGCAAGGATGTCCTTGTGTGCTGTGTGGAATAAGGACCAATACTGAAACCAAAGCAATAAGTAGCACATCTTAGAGGTGACCAAAAGATGAATTTGTCTCCAGGCTTATCAAACAGCCTTGTATTTTAAGTGCTTTGCCATGTAGAGATATTGAGCCTAGTGAAACTTAAGTACTGATCCATGTATGTGGGACTGCCTTCATGTGTTGCTAGGATGTGGAAATCTAAAAGGAAATAAAGCTTAATGAATGTCTATAAAAAGTCTCAAATAAGTACAGCTGCATTGTCAAAACAATGTTGTTTCCTTTGAACTTTCCTTTCTCTGACTGCCCCATAGTTATACTCATGTGTAATAGGGAGTAGATCTCACCCTCTCAAGCGCATTAAAATGATGAGATGGTTCAGTAGGAGAAAGGGAAAACTGGGCAAAAGAAAAGGGAAATAGGCAAGAAATAGCACAAAACACTGAACAACTGCCTTTTCTATTGACAACTTCCTAGTAAGCATTTTTCCAGCAGTATTATATTTGTGTTGCCACATGAGAACAAAACAGTAGCCATTTTTTCTTGCAGTGAAATTTCCTTTTTTATACTTCGTGAACATGAGTGTCCATAAAGATAGACAGAACAGCCATGGTATACTGCAAATATTTTATGGGAACGTCTGACAACAGGTTTCTTCTAGCCCAAATAAATTCCAGGTGTGCCTGCCCTGCAGAAACAAGGGGACAATCATGCAGAAGTTGTACTCCCTGCTTTTATCGCTTTAACAAAAGCAATGATATAGAAGCAGCATTTGGAAGACTAACGTAAATCAGACTGTCTGCAAATGCTGATTAGTGTCCTTCTATAAAAATAAAACCCCAACACTGATTAGCTACATCACAGTGCATTTCACACATGTATTAAGACAAGGTCAGGAGACCCTGTTATGGATGGGATAAACTTTTAGAAGTTGCTGCTGATTGCAGTCACATTCAGTTTAACAATGCTGCTCCTCATAAATATCTTAATGAGTCTCAGGATAGTCTTCTTGGCCTATGAGATTAGTAATATCCAGAAAGAGCAAGATCCATGCTCTGAGGGGAAACTGGTACAAGCCTCCATCCACTTTAATGGGCTGCTTAAAAAGCAGCTCCTGGAACACTCACTTGCTCCTGCTGTCACCCCAAAACTGAGTTGGCTCATGAGATAAATAGGAGCTTGGAGGAAAGGATGCTGTGTGTGGCAGAGAAGACTGGAGTTTCTTAAAAATTAATGCTGAAAACTGAATTGCATTTTAGACTTGCTTTGCTCTTCAATAAGGACAGCACACATAAATATGTTTCATAAAAAAAAAATCCACTGAAATTTAAGAAAAATATCACATTTAGTAGAAGGAAACTCACATAAAAACCTTGTTGTATCTGTCAATTTTTTTTGCCATGAGGTCCAACTTATTCAGGGCAAATAATTTTGAAGACCAGTGAAATATTATATCCCTGCCCTGAACAGTCTAGACTGTACAGAAACACAAGCACTGTGAGAAACCTCTGCAGCTTCCTTGCTCTATTTTGTAGATAAGATGCTCAGAAATCATCAGAAAAATCCTAAGGGATGAGATTTTACAGATATTTTCTTAACCCTATACTTTACAATCTTTCTCACAGGCTATTCTGGTGCTTTCTTATAAAGAATTTTTAAATATGAACACTTGAATTACAGAATGGTTGGGGTCAGAAGTGACCACTGGAGATCTTCTAGTCCAAGCCCTCTGCTAAGACAGGTTCACCTACAGTTGGTTGCATAGGATCCTGTCCAGGCAGGTTTTGAATATCTCCAGAGAAGGAGACTCCACAATCTCTTTGGGCAGGCTGTTCCAATGCTCTTTCATCATTATGGTAAAGAAGTTTTTCCTCATATCCAGGTGAAACTTCTTGTGTTTCAGTTTCTACCCATTGCCCCTTGTTCTGTGGCTGGCCACCACTGAAAAGAGTCTGGCCAATTAATTTAATGCCAGCATCATGAATAGTGTTGCATGCTCCATGTTTTTGAAAGTTCTGACTATAAATCTGTGATAAGGAACATAAGGAACATAAGGAAACCTTCAAAAACAAAGAGAACACTTTGATAACTATGGCTACAGCAAGATTGCTGCGGTTAAAGATTATGTCTTTTTAAAAACAGAGTGCGGCTAGAATCATGATGTATTATAAAAGGAGAGCAGAATTACTCCATGGACTGCTCTATTTGTCCAACCAAAGTCTGGGAAGTGGAAAATTACTTTCTCAATAGTGAAAATAAACAGAGATCTCCTCAAATAAGATTTTCTGCTGGACAATATTTGAAATTTATTACTAACAGACAGAAAGGCTTATTTAATCATAGTTAATAAATTACAATCAGATATCAGATACAATGATAAAATTATGATGTTAAAACATATTTGGATTTGTAACGCCTACAAAAGTGAGTTAGCAAATAGCATTTTAAAGTCTAAATATTATTGTAAACCCTCAATAGATGGTGCTATTATCTAAGTTAATATCTCAGGTGATTATGCAAACGAGCACAAGACAAATGTGTTTATCTGTAAGGAGAGTTGGCCATCTTTTTGATGTCCTTGTTTTTGGTACATGCTTGAGAGAGGACTTCTATTTGCTTTCCACTCCAGTGTAATGCTCATAAACATAGGCAGGTATTCTGGTTACACAGCAGAGAGATTTCAGGCGTTTTCATTAAAAGTAGAGCTATCTGAAACAGAATCATTGTCTGCTGAAAATGGCATACCTCTCATCATTTCTCCTCCATAGTTTGAAATGGTTGATATCTGCAGGTAATTATAAATTTGGAATTCCTTCTCCCAGCATGGCAGAACATTGCAGGCTGCTCCTACATGGCTCACTGTTATGGAGGCAGGATGCAACGGCCTTCCCCAGGACTTCACTTTTTAGAAAGCAGTGTGTTTCCTCTACCTACAGGCTAGACACAGCAATCAGACATACACACATCCCCAAGGCAAATTTTCTAGTAGTTCCGTAATGTCTGCTTTTGGGTACAGTATCCCATCATTTCAATGATGCTCTTCCAAAGACCTCCAGGAAAGTAACCCAAAAAGGCAATGTAATTTGAACCTAGGATTTAAATCTCTCAAATGGAATTGTCTACTTATACCATCTCTGTTCCAGGACTTGGAAACTTGAAAAACACAAAGAAATAACAGGATCATTTAGGAAGTGAAGCATCAACAGGTAAGGTACCATCAGTTTCCCCATTAAAACATAATAAATATTTACTCATTCACTAATGGTTGAAATGGTCTCTCCTTTAATGACAATTCTAGAGTATAAATTAAATTAAACCATTAGCTAATTCCCCATTTTATATCCTATTTCAATCACATTTACTACTGTTTGATTGCCTGTTCTATGTTATCTGAAATACTATATATATATTGATTTGTGGACTTTAATATAAGATAAAAAGCACACTGAAAATGTAGCTGAAGAAACCACAAAGGAATAATTAGACCATTAGGGTTTCCTAATTGTCCTTCATCTCCTATGAGTATTTAAGGGAAAAATAATTTTAAATATATTATCAATAAGTCACTGAATTTTAGGAAATAGTCATAAGCAAGTGATTGTAACTGTTAATCAATGTGATAAGAAAATATAAACATGGCAACAATTGCTGGTAACAATAATAAGATGACATCTGGTCTTGAGTGAGGTTTGGACTCTAGCATCCTGGCTCACCCTGAACTACATATTCTGGGAACAACCTCTCAGCATCATGTGCTGTATCTGGACCAGGCTAGAACAGCAATGGTGAGATTCATGTAGGTGATGTCATGCTGTGCTGGTTTAAAGGTAAACCAGCAAGGGAAATGAACTCAACTCAAAAGAGAGATTATAAATCAGAATTACAATTTAATAAAATAATACAATAAATACGATTATACAGACAAACAATTGGTTTTAACCCACAAAACCCAAATGCATAACCCAGCACCCTGGGGCATGAACAGAGTGGTGTTCGTTGGGCCCCCTGAGTCCAAAGTAAAAGGAGAGGGAAAAAACCTGTTGGTAAGAGTGCTGTTGCAGTCTGGTCAAGAGTGGTGATTGCAGTTCAGTCAAGAGTGGTGGTTGCAGTCTGGTTGAGAGTGGTGGTCTGCAGTCTTCCTCTGGATCCCACGAGTGGTTAAAAAAAGTCCCAAGATCCCAAGATTATATACATCCTCCAGTTCAGGCAGGAATGCCCAGTACCTCCCTCAGGGTGGGGAGTTCCACAGGGGGTGTGAGGACAGGAACATTCTCTTATCTCGCAGGCCTCTTAACATCCAGTTTATAGCCTGAGGAGTCAGGCTGCTCTGGGCAGATGGTGTAAATGGTCTATTGATAACAGTTTCTGGGAAATGGCATGGAAGGCTATAGGATACACAGTTTTGGGTTACACCCATACAGTGATAAACTTGTCCCAGCTGTTCTAACTAGGACACATGCCTATGATGCCTCATAGATTGTCTTCCCTAGAAAATCTGGACCTTCCTCACCCATGCGGGTGTTTGAGTTGGGCCCATCACAAAGGTTGGGCTTGGACTCCCAGAGTAAGTAACATTATGTTTCAAGAGAGATGATTCAGGTGTAATTACTGAAAAGGCAATGGTCAAAAGAAGTTGGTTTAGAATATTACTCCACTGAAGAGGTACTGGGTGCTATTTCCAGCTGTTCCTCCCACAGCTTGGCAAGGTGATGTGGGTTTGAACCCCCAAAACCAGAGAAGGGAATACAGCTGGAGTATCCCAAACCATTTCCAGCATCCAGGCCACCATCATTTGCGTTTTCCAGTGATAAGAGCCAACGCTACTGAGTTTTCTGCTGAGGTTATTTCTGTGAGTTGTCTTGTATGCACAGTCTGCCTCTTGGAATTGACCCATTTGCACTACTTAGTTCATTCAAGAACCACAGACTACTCATAATTTTGGCTAAGATGAAAGAGGGACACTGTGATGTTCGGCCCTGACAGTGGGGATTTTGTTTGCTTTGGTGATTTAACTTATGAAAAACGATCATTTACAATTTTCTTCATATCTATTTAGAGAGTTAAACCAAAGTTTTGCAGACTTTTTCAGACCAAAGCCCTGACTTTTGTTTGACTTAAAGCATGCCAAGCAATTTGCAAGAAACTTAAAGCCTGGATAAAATCCTGGCAGGTAGATTTTACTGAAAGATTTGGGGTGATCGTGTTATGATCTGCAGCAATCCCATTATGACTGAGTGTCCATTATAACAGATGCTCAATTCGTTGCTATTTGTATTACCAAACATTTTAAAGTAACATTTCCATAAGATTCCACATGTAAAATTTCTGGTGAAATCAAGAGTTTTCTAAGAATTATCCACTCCCAAAGGACGAAAAAGTGACAGAAGGACTTCTCAGACAATGAATCTGACACTGCTTAGACAGCATAGGAAAAATATTTTCTTTGCCAAAGCCCAAAAGAACATAAATGAAGCACTGAAAAAATGAAACCAATGGAACTAACATCAGCTGCTATGAATGTGCTATTAACAGACAAATAGCTAAAGGAATAAAATCCAAATCGCAGAGATGTGAGTTGTTTGTGAAAATCACTGCTATCATAAAAGGTCTACTAAACCATATGGGCAATGACTGTTAGGGTTTTTGATTTGGAAATTAGGCAGTTTTCTGATCCCCTAGCCATTACTTTTTTAATAATCCCAACTGCGTTCAAAAAATAACCAAATATATTAATCTTGAATAATATGAGATGATTTTATGAAGCCAAATGTGAGCAATGGATTAGGAAGTATGAAATTTTCTATTCTTGGACTGATGTACTTCATTAGAACTGAAAGAAGGTGAGGCAGCAGCAAGCCTTCTTGTGTAGTCTGCAGCATTTTAAATTACTGCATCGTGGATGCAAGTAGTAAATTAGAAAGACACATTTGTATCAGAAGGGGAGTTGGAATCTCTCTAGTTTTCCAAGACAGTGGTCTTTCCCAGTCAATTCAAGTCAACAAAAACTGCTCAAGATCAGGAAAACTGCTCAAGATGAGGGAAACTGCAGTAAAAGTCTGAATGCCCATGCCCCACTCCCATCTCCTCCCTTGCTGTTATCTCCTCTTCAGTATTGATACTCAACTAAAGTTTTACCAAAGTTCAATTGATTTTTTAATATTTTATGAAATATCCTTTCCATAAGACTTTAAAATGTTATTAGGCTGAACTCTCTCTCACTTCTGACCTTTCACAGACATCGTACCTTACATCGATTTTTCAGCTCTTTGATACTGGCTGAGCTACAATAGTTCCAGCAAATAGGGGAAGAGGAGGAATAAAATGCCACTGCATTAAAGAACTGAAAAAAAATCTTAGTTCGATTACCAACAAGTCAACTTTCCTATCTCCTTTCCCCAGCAAATAAGACCTTCACAGATAAGTCACAAAGTTAATGCTTTTTCTCATATTCACCTCAGATTCAGCAGCCTTAACATGCTTCCAATCCTTTTTATCAACCGCTCTTGGCATTAAAAACATGTATTAAAATAAATACCTGAGCTGAGTCATTAGACAATACTAAATATTCTTTTTCTCAACTAAATGATTTTCTGTCAGCTAGCTTGTCAGGCTACTGGGGGAGCAGCAGGGGATCATTTGTAAATAATTATGTTGCACCAGTGATAAATTAAATCCACTTGAATCAATAGCGTTTAGATTTTTTAAAGAATATAGCCAAGACACTATCAATTAAAACAAATCCTGACTCAGTAGGCTTAGTTTTCATGTCAGGGTCTTACGTAAGCCAATCTCCTAGAAGACAGCATGGGATATTTTTATATGCAATTTGGACAGCTGACTGATGGACAAAAATATTTGACCTATTAATTTCTGACTCTTTTTATGACAGACATGAGGTATGGGGTTTGTTTTCACTGTCCACAAATAAGACTCCAGTGCCACCTGAACTCTTGAAAGATATCTGGGACACACACAAAGTGATGGGAATTTCTCAAATGACCACTAGATCTGTGCCCTGGCAGGAGAGCCCTGGGCATCTCAAGGGGCTCTAAGTGCTTATATGTAGGCCACTGATTCAAGCTGCTCATGTCATCCTAGAATTGAATCTCGAGTAGATCCAAGGAAAGGAGCTTAGGGTGAGTAGCTCAGACTCAGCCAGCTAAACCTTCTGTATCTAAATTCAGGAATTTTTTTCTACTGGCAAAATTCTCCATGTGAAGTTGTTTCCGCAGTATTGCAGTCTTAGTAGTACTTGGATTAAAGAATTTACAGAAGTTATTCAGAAAACTTACAGTGTCATCCATAGGACATGATGTAGAACATCACATAGAGTGATGGATCTGGTGATCCAAGCTGGTGTTTGAGGGTTTTTTCTCATGTCTCAGGAGACAAACATTATTCATGTCAATGAAAGTACTAAGGGAGGATTTGCAGATATTGTGATTTGTTTCTTGGTTAATATTCAGGGACTGCTTTTGTTTTTGTTTGGGGAGACACATTTCATACAGACTTTCAATTCCAGCACCCATATCTTAGAAATAACCTCCAATCATAAATTCAGGCAGAAATGGAGTCCTGTTGCTTTCATTATCTGATTTCAACTGTTGCCTTATGGCTGAGAAATTTTTAAAGGGTGAGAAAGTAGATTAGAGTTGCATTACCTTCAGTTTAGCCTCCAGAAGACCTGAAGGGTGACCAAGTCAAAAGTAATACCTGCTTAGTCTTCTGCCAGTACATTTTGGGAACCCAAGAGGATGCACAACAGCAGGATTGGCATGAACTGCACACTGTGCTAGCAGTAATCCTTCTATTTATATTTCCAGATCCCTCATCCTACACAGTCATGTTAACAGAGGTGAAGAACACAGCTTTTAATCTCCTACCTTGTGTGCCACTCCAGTATGAGTAAACAAGCAGCTAAAACCTCCAAGGCTGAATTAATCATAAATTTTGAAACTCTTCACAGGCTCAGTTCAGGTTGTTTCCAGGAGCATGAGATTATTTTGACAGTATAATCTCTTAAAGGATAAAGGTCATCAGAACTTGCTTCTTTCAAGAGGAATTTTGCCCCAGGGAGAACTTCAGACTCAGGTCCACTATATGAATACAGAATTTGAATAACATGATGTCAATAAGATTTTCCTTGTAACTCTATTCACCATCCCTAATCAGGGAAACACTTTACAGAGCAAACCTGGTCAGTCAAGCCTAGCAGCTGCTCATAGCTTCTTAGTCTACAAATGTTAAAATGCTTTAGTTTGAGAGATGACATTGTAAACATATCAGTTGAGAGAAGCAGTTTGAACTGCATTTTAAAACTTCATTTTTAATTTCTTGATTCTTATAAATCTTTTTATAACCATAGAAAAATTTAGCTTGGAAGGGACATTACAAGGTCATTTGATCCTATCCCCTGCTCAGAGCAGAGACAGCATCAAAAATAGATTAGATTTATCAAGGTCAATCCTCCAGAATATTTAATCATATTTGGGCTGAGTTTTTCAGACAGAACATGTACTTCAGTACATATCGAGAATAGACCAGAAATGAATTCATGTCTACACTAGGTCACTTATTGTAAAATGTATTTGACCTGTTTCAGTTTGTGTATTTGACCAGAATACATAATGATGAATTGGACTGTGCTCACAAGTGCCTCTTTCTTTGCAATGACAATAAAGGAAGCCTAGTCCAGGTGTAGCCACCTCCAGTTACTCAGATGAATACCACACAAAGAACCAATTGCAACTCTTCAGTTACATCAGCAGCAGTTACATTATCTGTGTACAAAGGGGAAATCTAGATGACAAAATGACACAATCAGCATTTAACTATAGCATATTCCCAGCAAGTGTTTCCCCAAGGAATTGTTTTAACGTGCCAAGTCTCTGAGAATCTTTTAAAATTCAACTCTATGTGTTTATTACAATCCTAAATACACTGTTACTCACTTAAGTACAATGGCCTGAATTATTATTGTTTGATTTCATACTTCTTAAATAGTAGAAAGACCATAACATACTCCTGGAGTTTCTTTTACATCTTATTGAGGCCTGTGCAGATGGACTCAATGTAGCCAAATATTTACCTAATTAAAAGCAAAACAAAACAAAATGAAAAAATATCCATATATATGGTTTGTTTCTAGGAGTACATATCACTTCCAGAACATCCAGTGGCATGACATACTGTAATGGCATTAATCAAAAACCTATTGGAGCTGAATTCACTGAGCATCATACAGGATCAAACTATTTGTAAATTAGCTTGCCAAACAGACTACAAATAAAGCACATGCAAGTTACTCCAATTCTCAGGAGGAAGAAGTTATTAAATCAGATGGCGTTTTAAAATTTATTTTATTAAATAAAGGTTTTTGCATTTCATATAAGATACTATTGGAAAAAGAAATCAGGATTCCTCACAGGAAATGTGTTTTGATGTGTTTAGGAAAAGATAAAGGCATTTCAGAAAAGCTGGTGTGATGAACTCCATGGGACACATTGGTTTTAATATAACACACCCATTCAGCAGACAGGCACCAGGAAATCTGCAGTCCCACTGAATCTCCCTGTATTTCTTAGTCTGGGCAGTCTCTAAGAACTGTAATTCTGATCAAATTCAGTGCAGAGCAGAACTGATTCACAATCAAGCAGACCTACCATCCATGCACTTAAGCTCCAGTTGCATGATAAAGAAAGCTGAATGGATGCCTGCTGCCAGCTGCCTCACTCTCGTGCTATCAGAATAGAACGAAACCAGTTGGATGTGCTGCCTTGTACTTCCATTTAAAATACCTGACACAACCAGCAAAATCCCTTTACAGGTCTGAATCTCTACATAAATACCATCTAAAATTAGCAATTTCAACACATTACAAGCCAGCAAAATGGAATGACCTTGACTCATCATTTTTTTCTTCTTAGAAATTCCCGAGGCAATTATAACACACATTTTCACAAAATACAGTCCTTAGAGCAGATGTGGAACGTAAACCTTCTCTACTCTCTTTGTGTGTTTTGTTCCAGATTTTGACAGTGAAAGATAGCAAAGTGGAGTCAACTTCCTCAAGTGTCACTATGATTTAAGCATTAAACATGCTTGTCTGAATAGAACAACTGGCAGTGATCTCAAACAATCTGACTCATTGGTTTGTATAATCAGATGATCTAGATGACTTTGCATTTGAAAGCAAAAAAATATATTTTGCTCTGTAAAAGTATTTTAATGCTCCGTTAACCTGCAATCTTGTATTTTTCTGTTACTACTATTACCAAAAAAAAAAAAAAAAGGCATGGTCATCAGTACCACAAGATTTCACTGTGTTTTGTGCTATATTAAGAGTTGTGCATATAGTCCTACAGGACTTGGATCCCTCTGCCCTTGTGCTTTACTGTGATACAGTGGAAAGCATCACATTCTTACATGTTCTTATCACTGATTTGAAGAAGAGATAAGGACCTGCAAAGAAAGCTATCAGGCAGAGGCAGAACATAGAGAAGCTACATAGCACATAAACCTCACACTGCCCTCTTGTCTAGGGTTTGCAGGAGGGACAGAATTCCTGTTCATTTACTCTTGTGCAGCCAGAATTGTCCCAAGGCTGCATGTCCCCCACACTGTCAGAGGATATGAGCCTTATCCATGGCAGGACTTGGGATGCTCCTGTGAGATGATTAAGGTCTTTGGTGTCCAGAAAAAGTCCTATATCTGCAAGACTGGCTATTTCTTAATCCTTGCTAAGGTAAAAGTCATAATTACTGGAAAGTACATGGCCTTGGAAGTTTGTTAATCAGTGCCGGCATCCCTTAGCAAGGGTTTGGTAACACGTTTTGCACACAATCATTTTTCCCACTCCTCCTAGGATATTGCACCCAAAAAAATTCTAATATTTTTATATAGTAGAAATAACCCATCTTTGAGCTTTTATTTGCACGAAGGCAAAGGAGATTAAGGCAAAGGGTAGAAGCGAGTACTCCTTTCTCGTTCTGTAAAAAATTGAGGCAGTTTCTTTCCTCAGTTCCCACTGAATTAATTTCATTACTATCCTAAACTGAAATCTTCTAGTATTTAAACTTATATCAGTTGAAGCTGCCAATACATGGCATCATTCAGAAAAGAGTCCTGAGGGTACTGTTGAATAATTAATTTTCATGCCATCAAAAACATTTCATTTAGGGAGTACCTATCTCTCCTATAAATTACTGGAAATATCATTGGCTTTTCAAGCGGCAATTGTGGAAATTACTGCAATCGGGATGCCTTAACATGAAATCACGGAATGAATGTATGCAAACATAGTTAGTCAATGTCACCCAGGACAATTTATTTGATTAGTCCAAAGTATTTAATGAAAATAATTTATTTCTGTTCACCCATTGAAGCTATGTACATACCAATTGTAGGCTCTGTCATGGACTCACGAAAAAAAATCAAATCTAATAATAAAGGACAGGTTATTCATTATTGTTCAAAATAGCTGATCCTCTATCAGTGCTAGATCTCACCCACAGCTCATCTTCAAGGACCTTTTGAATGAAAGTTGATGCAGCATAATTTCTAACCCACCTGAGCTCTGTGAGCTGCAAATAGTATGAATATAAAATATTCATTTCCCTACAATTTGGTTGGGGTTTTTTTAAATCCAAAGAATACTTCTTTTACCACAGAAAATAAAACACTAGGTCACTTTTATTGTTTTATGCTTCAAAAATAGCAGGTGGTTGATAGAAAACTTCACTGAGTTCCGTTTCTGCTCATCCATCTGCAGCTCACAATCTATTGTGTAGCTCTTATTTATTGGCATTGTATGTCAATGTCAAACATGTTTGCAGGGTATTTAAGCTTTTATTATACTATGCTTCTATAGGATTAAAAAACAATCTTTGTTTTAACAATATCTGTATGATTAGTTGATGTGTCAGCAGTAACATTGAGCAGTTTCACTGTATGTCCCAAGGCTGCAACAGATGTTTTTGTCTTCTGCTTTCTTTTAGTATTTATCTAGAAAAAATTGAATATTACAAACATTAAAGTGTCACTGTTCATGTCTGCATTGTAACAATATGGGTATCTCAGCATTTCAGCTTTAGGACTTCACTTGGTCTTAAAAAGACATGGTAAATTTAAGTGGGTTTTATTTGTCGCTTTTTTTTTTTATTTAAATATTTTAAAAGCAAAGTTAGATTACAAAGATGGACATATTCTCTTAATCTACTGTTAGACTAGAATAGTACAGTCAGGAGGGACATACAATGATCTAGTCCCTCTGCCTGAGCAATTCAGATTAAATCATGTCGTTAAGGGTGTTGTTTAAATGTCTCTTAAACACTGGCAGGCTTGGGGCATGACCACCTCTCTAGGAAGCCTGTTCCAGCGTGTGACCATCCTCTTAGTTCCTGATGTCCAGTCTATATTATTTCCATTGTATACACACACAATTAGTACTGTAAGGACTTCTAACTGCATGCAATACACAGCCAGTGGGTTTTTTGAAAGAGAAAGGTTCAACTTTGTCCCTCCATTTCATTTAAAGAAAAAGTCAGTGAAGATCCTGTTTCTATCCAAATCAATAACAAAAGGAAAGTTTCTAAGGAATTTTAAAACTTTGTTTAGTTGGGTTTTCTGGGGTACACAAATTAAAAAAGTTAAAGATCCAACCCATGTAGATGCTCTCTCTTGGGTCTGTCTGCTTAGAGTCAGTTTGCTTTCTTTAGGTGAGATGTATTTAATAAGCAACAACCTGCGTCCTTTAAGTCAAAACCCTACACATTCACATGCCTGTGAAAAAAATGGCACACATAACAGCATGATTGCCTGCCTTAGGTTCAAAGACACAAATACATGTTTCAGCATCCAAAATAATTCTTCAAAACAGTAGTAGTTACTATTCAAGGTATTGATTTTAACAAGATATGAATGTCTGAGCATCTCAGAAAATCAGGACACTTATTCAGGTGTTAGTGTTATTAGCCAACATTTTCAAAATTGGCTGTCTAAATTTAGGAACAGAAATCAATATTTAAGCACCAGCTTCAGCAGTTCTTTTTTTTCAGAGGTATTACCCACTTGCAACTGCTAGAAACTTTGTTTCTTTGTATTCATAGGCCACACATTTTTCTAAAATTACCAAGGAGTTACCATGATTTGATTTTGGATGTCCAATTTCTGTGATGTGTTCAAGGCCCAGATTTCTCAAGAATAAGGCTTATCCATTGCTAATCAGGCATATCAAAGTGGTACTGGACTGACATCCAAAATCTGTAATCTCTTCCTAAAATCTAGGGTCTTTGAAGTAAAGGTTTAAAATATTTTAGCATTATAATTGAAGTGTTTTTCCCAGCTTTTTATGAATGGTGATTTTGCATTGCACACAGTCACATGGTATTTTGGAAATGTAAGACAGGTGAATGGGAGCAACTGCGAGGTGAGGTCAGCCAACCCAGGGGCCAAGCATGATGATCCTTCCCAACACAGCATCATCCCACAGCACCCAGCCAGAAGAGTAAACAGGGATGGTGCCACAGCCCAGAAGTAGACAGAAAAGTCTACAGCTATGGACAGGTTCAAGGCTATGCCATGGAAGGACAGGGTGGGGATGAGACATGGTGAGGATGGAACTTGACCAGGAACAGGCATCGCTGCAACCTGATGTGAGCAGGGACAGCAGCCAGATCTCAGGTTTTGCTGCACCATGTCAGGACTTCCCTTAAGACAGGCACCAAACACTGGGTAGGGAGGGTGTAGGACTTGTTGATGCCCTCCGGAACCTGTGAGTAGCTTCATTTCACTCCAGATATTGTATGGTCAGTGGATAGAAAAAAACCACCTCCATGGGACAATATTGCTCTATTTTAGATGGCTATTTTCAGATCAGACAAGTCTGCCCACATATATGAAGAATCTTGTATAAATCTTTTAGGTACCTAAATAATGAGGGATTTATCCTTTCCTCGATTTAGTTTTAGTGGAAGAAGGGGTTTATCAGACTGATAATATTTTGTTTTGAAATTTTCTTACTGTCACCCATACGTGACAGCAGCTATACCTTCTCTGAAATCTTAAAAAAAGAAAGTAATTCCTTCATCAAAACTGGATTAGATTATCCTTTTAACCATTACAAGAAGGCGGTATGCTTAGCTCCAAATTTGGGTTATTAATCCATAAGGTTTTTCTTTTGACAAATCCTATGAAAATACAGTAAAATTTGGTGTTATGTGAATGTAGACAGCAATGACACTCTAGAATTTAGATCAAATACAGTTGCATAAACGAGCGTGAGGAAAAAGAGGTTATAATTCAGCACATACTTGCAACTGGACTGATTTTTATAATGTCAGAGTTTGTAAAGAGAAGAAAAAAAATGCCTGTTTCATTTTGATTGTGTAAACCTTCTCAGATATGAACACCAAGAGGTTCATCCTCATACTATTAGCATGCTCACTATTTCAGCACAAGAGAGACACCAAGCAAATGAATGAAGCTTCTAAAATAAGAGTATTAGGATGCCTGGTAAAAACTACCAGCTCCAGCTGGTTTTATTATGTCAGAAGAGCTATAGTATTAAGAGATAGTGAACACGTAGCTCAAGAAAAAAGAGGCAACTTACTGTAATACTTGTCTAATCCATGATCTAAACAATAAGATTTCCCTTTGAGTAGCAATGTGCAGGACTAATGAACTGCTTTGCAAGGTGACAAACTTGTTCCTGAGAAACTTTAGGGTTACACTAAAAGTCAGTTTGACCTGGGGGACTCTTCCAGCACCTGAGTTTACAGTGATCAGCATTTCTATTATTAGTTGATTGTGTCAGCACTGGAAGCACTATGGGTAACTTAACCACACAGCTGAAACAGGAAGGAAACTTCACAATTAATGAAGAAATAATTTAATGAAGGCTCTGAAAAGAAACAGTGTTGCATGTTTAAAAGGGCAGGGAAAAGAAGAGACTGCAAAGGGTCATTGTTTGCAGTCCTCTGCTGTTCATCTCCTTGATGACTTATTTAATGTACTAATTAACACAGATTATTTTGAACTTCCTAGATTCATACGTAATAAAAATATTTGATGCAAACTTATTCTGAATTTCTTGTCTTGTATCATGACATCAAGTCTACCTATATATGTATAGAATGCAAGTGGCACTTGGAGCCCTACACAATCCTGGTAGTCCAGCTAAACAGCACTATCAGAGGATGCACATGTTTAAAAGACAAGAACCTCATGCCAAGTTGTTAAGTAATAATTCTGAACGAAAGGTGTTCACAACAGCCTGAATTTAAAGATATTGGGCATTCATGAACATAAGGTAAATAAAAGAAGGCTTAATACTGCTGGTGACCAGAGAGCTTTGGTTTTCCAGGATATATGAGAGATTTGAAAGTAAGTGATGATTTGAAAGTAAGTGATGAGTTCCATACAATGAGTACCGTAGCCCTGACTATGAGTAAGTGTGACACTTGTAGTAGCAGAACAGGTAGGTAAGCACAGAAAACAGGTGAGAGTGAGCAGGAAGCTCTGGAGAGCAGTTTTTCTTGGGAGAGGCAGGAGGAAGAGCAGTTTCAGACTGGTCAACAGGAAGTAAAAAGAGTTTAGGTTGTATGATTAGGGATGGTCTTTAAGAGCTCTCTCAGGACTTTAGACATGTTTCTGGGTGCTGCCTGGTCCAGATGAGACTGCTTTGATGATTTGCTGTGTGTCTGCTCCTTAAAGGAAGGTTAGCAGAGTGCAAGTGGGACAGGGATGGAACATTTTTTGATCCTGATGAGGAGGCAATCCTTGCTCAGACCCAGGTGAGGTTTACAGGGAGTGGCTGAGTAACTAAGGGAATGCAGTGTACAGCAAGGTTTGCTCTTAGGATCTGTACTGAAGCAAGTACAAGGAGCAGCATATCACTGTGCTGCTTGTTTTTTGGGTTTTAGTTGTTTTCTCTCATGTTCTCAGGTATTTTTAACACACTGCTAACTAGTTTTACTAAAATAAAAGGAAGTGTGATATGAGTTACTTCTTCAATGAAGAAGCAAAACTAATACAAGTTTCCAAAAAAAACCCTGTTCCCTAGCACAGGTGAACAGGGATTATCTGCCCAAAAAATAAGTCTATTCTCTTGAGGTGAGGAGAGTTGAAGTGGAGCAACATACAGAACAAAGGTTCCTGTATGAAGTGTATGGAGTGGTCAGACTATTCCCACCCTAGCAGTGTCACCCTTTGTGCTGAAATGCTTCCATGGGAGTGAAATTTTAGCAGATGCCATGAGGTTCCCACATGTACTTGGGGAGCAAAAATGAAATGCCATGGTCCATGTTGTTAACATTAATGCAAGGAGGGGCAAGGGAGGTGTTCTGGAGGTTTATTTTGGGATTACATGACCTTATTGAAAGCAATCACTGAAATACTCCCAGCTCCAGACTTGAAACCAAAGACACGAGGCAGCCATCCACCATCTCTGTGAGGGAAAGAATGAGATCATAGAATTACAGAATCACAGAATATGCTGAGTTGGGAAGGACCCACAAGGATCATCAAGTCCCTGCACAGGACCATCCCCAAGAGTCATACCATGTTCCTCAGAGTATTGTCCAAATGCTTCTTGAAATCTGTCAAGCTTGGAGCTGTGACCACTTCCCTGGAGAGCCTGTTCCAGCGCCCAACCACCCTCTGGATGAATAACCTTTTTCTAATATCCAACCTAAACCTCCCCTGAGGTCACCACAGAGAAGAGATCAGTGCCTACCCCTCCTCTTCGCCACATGAGGAAGTTGTAGACTGCGATGAGGTCTCCCCTCAGTCTCCTCCAGACTGATCAGATCAAGTGACCTCAGCCGCTCCTCATACGGCTTCCCCTCCAGGCCCTTCACCATCTTCATTGCACTCCTTTGGTCGCTCTCTAAGAGCTTAATATCTTTTTTATATTGTGGTGCTCAGAAACTGCACATAATAGTCAAGGTGAGGCCACACCAATGCAGAGCAGAGTGGGACAATTCCCTCCCTTGACCGGCTGGTGATGCTGTACCTGATGCCTCACAGAACATGGTTGGCCCTCCTGGCTGTCAGGGCACTGCTGACTCATAATCAATTTGCCATCAACCAGGACCCCAAGGTCAGATGATATGTGCTTTAAGAACTAGGAAAACCTGTGCAAGAAGAATTAAATGTACTTTAATCATGATATAGCCAGGCTGCTGGCATTAAATTTCACTACATTAGGAAGGAGTGGAAGCCGAGGAAAAGCTGACAGTGTTAAGAGCACCTATTTCAGACTTACGTGACCTGTGGGCTGGTTGTGGCTAATGCTCAGTGCACTTCTGAGAAACATGGTAGAATAATTGCAGCACAAGCACAATAATTAAGGTAGGTGAATTAGTACACTTTCAGTGCCATTCCACTGGTTCATGCCAGTTTCAGGTGACAGGGTGAGGGCAGAACTTGCAAATGTTTCTAAACTAGTACTAAAAATGTAAAAATAAAAAGATGGAAGAACTAAAATGCTCAGATCAAATGAGAATCTACTGAGTGGCACCCCTGCCCTGTGGCAGAGGGTTTGGAACTAAATTATCTTTAAAGTCCCTTCCAATCCGCTCTATGACTCTATGATTCCATAACAGACATCTCAGACACATGATGGAGGAGGAAAACTAGATGGATACTGTGTTATCAATAATCAACCTTACGGAAATAATATGGTAGTAGGTAAAAGCAGACAAGCTGCCTGCATGGGATGAATCATATTATGTGTAAAAGCATGAAAATATTATGACAGAAATGTCAATGCATCTAAGGGAAGTCCATAGGAGTTTTTTTGTCGTAATATCCTCCAGCACATGGATATTTAGCTTGAAGAGATAGAGCTATACAAAAATGAGTCAAGCCAGAAAAGAGGTGGAAGGCATGAGAGGGACAGAGAACAGTCCAGAAAAAGTAGAAAGACTATGAGAAACCTGCAAAATAACTAAAGTAGGGCATCAGAAATTGAGCTAAAATGTGTCTTAAAAAAGAAAAAGCAGTTCAAGAAAATTATTTGTACATTAAAATTCAGAATCAGACCAGCTAGAGCTGAATGATGGTAAAGGTGTAAAAGGAGCACGTGGGGACAATAAAGGAACAATGAGGAAGCTATTTAATATCCTTGCACTGGTTTTTACTGTTGAAGATGATGAGGACTTTTGAGACCCAATACCTTTGCAGCAAATTGATCAAAAGAGTGAGGTGAATTTGAAGTAAATATACAGAAGTCTCAAACCAAGCAGACAGATTAGATTTACATAAATCATTGGGTCCAGATGGTGTTAACCCATGAGTCTTGAAGGAGCTCAGAAGTGAAATTGCAGAAGTGTGGGCCGAAGTGTGTAATGTGCCATTGCAAATAGCCCTGTGCCAGAGGACTGGCAGTGCACCAGCTGCCACTGTGTCTCCTGGCTGCAGAGTGGCTCCAGAGGGAAAGGGAACTACTGGCCAGTGACCCACCTCCACACTGCACAACATGGCAGAGCCTGTAATAAGGAAAAAGATGACTGAGCACGTGAAGAAGAGCTATTTGGGGGAAAAAATGTGAGCTCTGCATAAGGAAAGACTTGCACAGAAACCTACAGGCAAGATAGCATCTCCTGACACTGCTGCTGGAGACAGACAGGGACACTTTCTAGGTCCATTTTGGCAGTTCCTGAAGAAATCACAGCCCCAGATGCTGTGTCTGCAGTGTCCTATGTTTCACATTTTCCTCATTCCATGATAACACCCCATTACCTTTGCTTTTACAATACAACACAAACAGTTGTGAGGCTTATCCATAAAAAATATTTCTGCTAAGGCTTATCCCATGGTCAGACAAGACCATAGTTCTGACTGCATTTGCATTGATACATCCTCTTTAGATGTGTCTTTTAATTTTCTTTGGTTTATAAATGACTTCTGCAGAGCAGCCTGTCCATAAAGATAATTTAGTGTTACGTGACCTTAACATTTAGCTGTAGAGGTTGTCACTCATCCCCTTGTCAGACTCAACTTAGTTCTGTGCAAGGTACTTTGAGACCTCATCCTCTCCATATGCACTTGAAGGAATTAAGAGAAAACCTGCCTCTGTAGGTGTACAGAAAATTCTCCTTTGCCCAACCACTTACATGCAAGGTCCAGCTTCCCGAGTGCCAGTCCTTTTGTGTTTTACCTCGAACTTCACAGGAACTCATTAAACTCTAAAAAATCCATTATGCTATCATGTCTCTTGGCTCCAAATAGTAAATGTACATTGACAGGCAATGTCCTATCACATAATTTCTTAGTGATTGTTATGATTGTTATGCACAACTATGAATGTGCAAAAATACACTTAATATCACTATTTAAGAAAGCAGTAATAATATATTTCATAAAGTAATTGCATAGCACATACATAATGCTGAAAATTTTTTTAAGTAAATTAATAATACTGCAGAGGAGCTATTTTCTGGCTATCTTGGATTAAAATGTTCACTGTTGGAAGTCTAATTTAAATTTTTATGATTAGATTATGATAACCATTGTGAACTCAGTACTAAAAGTATATAGCCCTAACAGTCCATACAAGTACAAATTAATCTATCCGAAAATTCTCTGAGCAAGAAAATGTGTTTACCATGGAATATTTTATTAGCTCTTCATTTAAAAAAGGTACTTCCCCACAGGAGAGAGTTGTTCTCAGACTATACTCTGAAGAATGCTGATGATGCTGCAGACTCCTTACTAATTGGATTCATGAGCTACAAAGAAACGAATACTGGTTATTATCTGTCACTCAGTTATGGAGACCCACAAGCCTCATCCTGAAGAAACTGTGGTTGTAGATTTCCCATTCCTGATTCCATCTCAATGACTAATTACCAGTCACTTCCCATTGAGAAGGGAAAAAACGCTGTTCTACTTTTATTTGCTAGCAATGCACCATATATTTAAGTAAATATTGATTTTATAATCTCTAAGATAAAGTACCATGGAATGGCAATTTTGAAATGGTGGTAGTGCATATAGTACACAAGCTCCATTAACTTGTTCCTCCTCCCCTGTGCCATGGCTTGTTGTCAGTCTAAGTAGATCAGCTCTTTTCATTTTTATTCTGATTGAACTCCAAACCCCACATACTTCTATACATCATTTCTACCTACCTTCTGTAAGTCTGTGACATTGAGACAGGCCTTCCCCCCTCTTTTAGGAAATTAAGTAGTAAATATGTTCTGCAGAAGCAACATCCTGTTCTCGTCCATGTCCTTCTTAGGTGTGTCAGTATAAACACATTCATGGGTGATATTATGTGGCTAAGTTCATTTACAGATAGACATAAAACCTATCAGAAAAGTTGTGCTGACAGCAAATAAAGCCTGTTTCAAATATTGATAAATTCCTTCAAAGGCTAGCAGAAATCCACCCACCTAGAAATTACAGAATATCAAATATTTCCCCAAACAGGAATTGTGCAGCAACAACTTCATATGTCTGGGTCTAAGTATGAAACAAAAATGATTTCATGAAGAGGAAATGGAACACAAAATTAAATTGGGAAAGTCAATAATTAGATGACAGAAATTCACTTCAATTGAGCCACCTCCCCTCTCTCTGGCCCTATAAAGTACTTTTTGACTGCATTTTCTCATCCTTGTTAAGAGGCCAAATTTCACAGCCCTGTTCCTCACAACTGAATGAATTTTTACTGGAACAACTGAAACATTCTCAGTGCATGGCCGTCACCTAAGTGAAAGAGAGTTGTTCATTTGGCTTTAGCCTTCCGTTTCTCAATAGATAATGTCACAGAAGCCCTTTCCACAACAGTCTTCAGACCACAGGGCTACATGACTATATCTGTGCTTTTACACACACACAAACACACACACACACACACACACACACACAGATTTTTTTTACCACAGCCATAGATGGAATAGACTTCACTGTTCTCCACTTTAACAACATTTTCTTGCATCTTGCACTTATAAATAGTTTCACATTTTACCAACTGCACCATTAAGGTGCTTGGTCACTATATGGGTTCACAACAAACCCCATCCTCATCAAAGCCAACCATACAAGGGCTTACACTGGTAGGATTATTCAGTGGATAAAGGGCTCCATGTCTCTGTGCTCAGCAATGAAAAAGTTGTTTGAGCCAGGATCCTATTCAGGAACTGTAGGCTAAGACTCTACCTCCTCTTTTCTGCAGGGAGGTAGAAACAGGAACATCTGAACCAGCAGTTGGAGGGCTGATTTTTAACACGTCCCACCCTAGACATAGGTCTTGCTGGAAGTAGAAATATGAAAGTAAAGTCAACATTGCAGATCAAAACCTTTCTGTTCGATGAACAAACGTAAGTAAGGCACTAGTGGAAAGACATTAGAACCTTATGATAACATTAGCCATTGAAAAAAAATCATTTATCTACTTTGATAGATAGTGATCTTAACTCAGCACTGACAGTATTGGTACTACATGTGGGCAAAGCCTTTACAGTTGTATTATCCTCTTAGAGTTTAGGGACTACAGTTTTTGGGGGAAGCCTGGACTCTTATTCCATTTGAAATTCACCTTATTTGATTTCAGCTAACCAAACTTACTAAATAAGAAAAAACCCCTAACTTTAAAATTATTAAGACTAAGCAATGAGCTAAAAATTGTTTGTGACATGTCCTTCTCTTCCAGAACTTTTTACCACTTTCCTTCTGGTTTGTTGTTTTTTTTTTTAAAGGCCTGTAAATCAGCAGGATAGAAATCGTCTGTGACTGGATAACATGGAAAGGCAGATACATGAGATGACTATGACCTCCTTTGGGACAGAAGCAACGAGGCTATCATGAGATGCAATTCCACACAGCAGGTAAGTGAAGAAAAGGTGGGCATCCAAAGCTTGAAGTCAATATGAAAGAATATGCAATTTCTTCTTTCTAAAATCTGAAGTCATAATAGAATAAAAAGACCAATTGAATAAGCACAGCTTCTGTTCTGATGATTAGCTGCCTGTTGCCTACAATGTCAATTTATGCAATAGTGGTGTTACTTGATGTAGCTGTTATACTGCAGAATTTCAAATCCAGTAAGGCAGAGAAGGTAGTTAAATTTTATACATTCGTAGATAACTCTGATAAGCTATTCTGCTTTCTGAACAAGAGCAACTCACTTCATCAGGGAAATGAAAAAAGCAGTTGAGAATCAAGGTCCATATTATCATTCTACCACCACTAACAAGGACATGTAAGTATAATATTACTATGTCTTAATGTAGCTATGTATCAGCTGGGTGGCAGCTGCACCAAAGCACACAGGAGTTTTATTTTCTAATGATGCCACTGATTTTTTTGCAGCAATACTGGCAGCAGTAGTTTTAAAAGGAGAGAAGGTCTCATTTTTGACCAGGGTCAGACTAGGCCAGACATAAAACAACACTGGGAAGTCAAATCCTTGCCTGAAAGAGTTTTTAGATTAGTTAAAGGAGAGAAAGAGCAATGTAATATAAATACAAGTAAGTAATCAGCTGAATCAGTGCAAGTTCACTTTGCAGCAAGGTAGAAGCAGGAGGTTATAAGGACCAGTCAAATCTTGCTGGCATGATGGGTGCTACCAGATGTCTCCCATCACCCACATGTAAATCCAACTCAATTCCTCTTTCACAGGTAGGGGCACAAACACACTCCTTGCTTTCAGGAAGAGTTAGGGAAGCAGCATCGACCTTACAGGGTCTTGAATAAACCCTTATCTGGGCAAAACAGAGCACCCTCAGCTTCTGTGATCAGCAATGTCAGACTAGTAGAATAAATTACTATTGCATTGATTTGCACAGAAAAGGAAAAGACTGTAACTTTTATAACTCTATTGATTTTTATATTAAAAATTAAATTGTACAATAAGAAGAAAATATTAAAAATACATGTGGTGACCATCTGCTTGGAGAGCAAGTAGATGTTCAACCTCTGTAGATTTTCAGTGGTAAAGTTTATATACTACAGGTACCATTGATCTCACTGTCACTACATTATTAAAGACTCGTAACACAGTAATTGTGTCACAGCAGCTACGAGGCAAAGTGGTATCTCATGAGTTTAAGGAGTTTCTGAATATATTTGATCATACAGTTGGTTCGTAATCTATTATATTGTCTGTGCTGGAGACTTGGTCTTATTAAATTGAGCAGGAAAAATGTAGAGATGCTTAGGCAGGTGTGAGTGAGCAAAGACAGATCTGGTGACCTTCAGCATGCACCTGGGAAAGATATAGATAACCAATGTGAAAAGAAAGAAAGTCATGATGTCTACTGGAAAATTCTAACTTAGGTATTCATATAGGTATGTGAAATCACATGTCATTTCTCCTTTAGCTTGATGGTATGAGGCCCAGGGATTCATTTTTTTTCTCTGCAAGAGGTCTCACACCTCTTCTATCTTTCATGCCAAGGCGTCTTAGCTGCAAAATGTTGACAATTGGGCAGTTGCAAGCTATCTCGATCAGATAGTGTCCCCTGAGAAGTATTTTCTGGATATTAGAACACATCCATTATGCATGTGCTTAGTGTCATCCCAGATCATCAAGGTCACAGGAATTAAACCTTGGCTAGTGCTTCCCATGGTGAGTTGCAGATACTTGCTAGATGTAACAATACAGCTTGCTATATGTTGACTCTACTAGAGTCCTGCTGCCTTCTGCTCCTTATCCCCATTCTGAGAGTCATGTTCCCTCTGTAGTGTGCTTCCCTCCACCACTAGCTCTTTCTGCCCATATCAGCACAACTCATATTCAGCCTTGACTCATTCTCCATCACACAGAGACCCTCTGAAGATGTGAAGGAAGTAAGGAAAAGTATTAGAAGGTAGTACAGCAAATCATGGTTTGCAAACCTATTTTATAATGAAAAGACAGTCCTGGTTTATCTGGAGCCTAAGATAAGGGCTTCTCATTATTACTTCTAAATAGTGAAGTAGTAGAACACATGAAGCTGCTTGTGCCAGCTGTTCAATCACAAGGAAATGTGGTTTTCTACACATTCAGCTGGTACCTACTAGCATACAGCTCACACGTGTATGATTTGGTAGAGAAAAGTAGTCATTATACAGAACAAAGTAGCTGCCATGTTTTAATCTTATCCTTTAAGTACTCCAGTTACCATGACCATCTTATTAAGCCAAAAACCTGTAATAATCACATTCTTGAAATTAATATATATTCTTATATCAAACTCCCTTATACAGATCAGTCTGGGCTTTCTGATTATGGATTTTTACTACTCTAGACTGAGTGCTAAATTATGTTTAAAGTGTCATTAATTACTTCTTCTAACAGTGAGAGATGACAATATTTAATAGCTTCAGGGAAGAAAGAAAAAAAAAAACTAAGCAAAAACCTCTTTTGAACTCCAGTAATTCAAATATTGAAGCTTGCCTTTCCATCACAGCAGGTTTCTGGGAGGATTCAAGTTGAGTTGTGGGCATATGTGCTTCAGTGCTTCTATAGCCAGCTTTACCTCAAAGTTACATGGTATCTTAAACAAATAAAAGTTATTTTTCCATCCACTTTCTAGTTACCATATATGTAAGTGCATTACCTGCTCATAGTGACAAAAGGTTTTTCACAAATGTTTCTTGATGTCCTTGGTGTTTTGTTTCATGCATTGAAGATGCTACCAAAATATTTTGCTTCCATTAATTTATTTTTAAATTTGTGCAATCATTCATTTCTCATCTGTTCATCTCTGCTATGTCATGTGTGCATTTCTCCTTCTGAGGTTGAATTGTTCCTGTCATTCATACTAAGATAATTTGTTTCTCCCTGGCAGAGGAGAGGGAACAATTTGGAGTATGCAATGCGAAGACAGAGATTACTAATTAAAATAATTAATTAGTAACATATTTTCACTATTTTATTTCATGCACAGTGCTTATATAGCATATAATGAACAATAAAGAAGGATATATTAGGAAAGTGTGGGGAAAATTTAAGAATGTCAAAGTCCAAATTCCATACAGGAGATGACTCAGCAAGGTAATTTCCAAGCTCCTTTATTTTATTGTAACTTACCCCCAAACTCTGCTCATGTCCCAAAATGTGAATACAATCATACTGAAAGTAAAAAAAAATTAATATGTGAGAGTAACATTCCATGTCTTGCTAGAATGGAATTGCTAGAGATTTATTTCATTTTCATTAGACCAGGCTTTTTTCAGAATTGAGAAATAATCTATACAGCTATATTTGGCATTGAGATACTGAACTTTATTCCACTGAGACAGACTTAAGTGTCAATAACTGAACAGAAGTTCTTAGCATCATTCATTCCTTTCTATGGGTTGTCAGCTGAACTTGGAGTTTATATGACTACATCTACAATAAATGTGTTCTGGAAAAATGCAGAATAATTGCAAGCAAAACACAAACCATCAAAAGGAGGCTGAACATCTATATTTAAACAGAATTCTGATATCCATCAAGCAGAGAAAAAATCTTGAAAGGTCATATGGGAGCCCTGGGGGAAAAAGAAAATTACTCGCCAGGTCTAGATCACACAATAGTTAGAAGGGAACATGTGTTTTGTCATCCTGCTAAAAACCAATGTCAGTAGGTGGGTTCTATCAAATTAAGTTTAAAAGACCCTAAAATATATTGTTCAGTGGTAAGCTTGACCCTTTAGCAAAAGTAAAACCCTAATATATAATATATTCCTTCCTGACAATTTTGCCATTAACTTCAAACAGGAAGACAGCTCTGTCTCCTCAACTACTCTGCTTTCCCTTGACTCCCCAGGTTAGATCTTGTTTTAGCCAAGCTCCTGCCTGTCCACTTTTGCCACCACTCTGGTCACAAGCCCCCACTCGATGTGGTGCTCTACAGTATCTTCTGTTGTAACTCTCTTTGTTGCATGCCTGACTCCCATAAAGCTGTGTCCATCAACACATTTTATCTGCATTTTGAGCTGCCAATATGATGCTTCTCAGAAGACAGCAGAAAATTCACGACATCATGAAATGACTCAGCCAGCATATTTCCTTCAACAATCTGCAACAGCTGGATGCTGAAAGGGACCCAAAGAAACATGCTAAAGATGCAGACCTGCAAGTCACATTAGATGTGGGATATAATGGAGCATGGTGGCTTAGGGGCTCATAAATAACCCCCATACCTTCTCCACCAGTACATTTTGGTTCCACAACCCAGAAATCTATTAAAGATAAGTAATTATCACCACATCTCCCCAGGAAGCATTCTCCACAAAATGGTCCTCAGACAGATTAATGCTTCCTTTTTCTGCAATAAAGTCTTGATTTTAAATTTTTTTGTACAATTAAGGAGCCCTGTAAAACATTTTTATTATCTTTTTGTTCAGACTGAGAGACAATTATTGCACTGTTTGTATATGCAGCAACCTATTCAAGTATTAGTCATTTTCCTTGTTATTAGCTTCTGCTTTAAATTACTTGATAAAGAATTATGGCCACATTTGTGATCCCACAGCGTTTCTTTTCTTTTTTTATGGCATGGCAACACAAATGAAAAGAGACAGCTAATGGCCTGGGGAGGAGGACATGTGGTCTCAACAGGAAGGCTGCAATGACAGGTATGAACACTCATTAAAGAGGTAGGGTGAGAGGACATTGATTTTCCAAAGGAAAATACTTTTTTATCCTTCCAATGATACCTTCCTGTAATTATCTGGTGCTGTGTTCATTCGATACGTGTTAATTGGAACAAGTTTTTATTTGCACAGGTGGCAGCTCAGGATATCCTCTTGCACTGTAATAGCACCAAGTTACACAAAGCAGAGAATATGCACACAGCGTCTGCCCTTTACACGACCACAACTTTATGTACCAACAGCCAGAGGTGGCCAAGTGGGCAGACAAGACTGTCACCAGGGTCCCAAATTGCTAAGGGCATATTTGTGAACACAACAACCAGGGCCATGTCTATTCTAGTAAATGAAAGGGGCCAGGGACCACTCTCTAGCCTGGAGGCCAACTGGCATAGCACAACTTTATCATTTTGACTAAACTCTCATCTTCAAAAACAGAGCGACTGTATTCGGGCTGTTCCCTGGGAACTGTCCCTGGCTTGTGCTGTCTCCCAACTCTTACCTGAGCATTTTCTTGGAAAGCGCTATTTGAAGCAAGTCAAAGCTCTGCTAGAACTGGGCTAGCAGCTTAACATGAACACACTCCTTGCACGTGCCCACAGCCTGACACTGTTTAGTTTGCAGGTTATAGCCATAACCATGGAAACTTCTCTGAATATTTGTCCAGAAGAGGTTCATGGATTAAAAATAAACCCAGCACTATAGATTTGCAATGTGAAGTGCATTTACAGACATTTATAAGAATTTGATGGATTGTAGCTGTAAAGTGCTGCTTACACCATGAAAATGAGTTATATCTGTGCTATCCTATTATCAACACAGTTTTTCGAAATTATAGGTCCTTTTATGTACTGGATAAGGGGACTTAATTACTCAATGGTGACTTTAAGAAATTAAGATATCTCTCAAGAAATAGTAAATGACAGTAGTCTTCCTTTTACCCCCTCCCTCAGTGACAAGGACTGAATGGACTCATAGTTAGGAAGTCAACGTGTTGTAGTGGCCAAATTTCCTCTCGACCAGCCCAAGTTTTTCCAAAACACAGCCCGCAGCCTCCTCACCCATACATCAGTCATGCCCTCCTCTCCTTCCACTGGCCCTACCAGCATGGCCAGTGGGTTTATAGTGACAGACTAACCTGAATTTGTGTATGCCAGGAGTCACAGCACTGCTCTGCTTCAAAACCTGCAGTCAGAGCTCAACTAGAGGAAATATTTGCATATCCAGGTGCTTTCTCTGCAGATTTCTAGTAATGGATGGTGGCTAAGCACTATGGTGCCAGCCTTGATACAATGCTTCTGATAACTAATCACAGATTGCTCAGATACTTTCTGCAGCCACCCATTAGTTTGACGTGCTGTACCCAAGCATGCAATCTTTCTTAGCAATGCTCGGAAAACTGCAAATCTAACCAGATCAATTAGATGACAGTTTATTTGCTGATTTCTGGTGGTCTTTCTCTTTAACCAGTATTATCTCTACGCATCCTCAATTCACACACAAGATTTATGTAATTAGATGCACAATTTTCTCTTTTGATTTTAAGGGTATATATAAACTGCTATTCTCATTCACAAATAGTGAAAGAGGCACAAATAATCTTCTTTTAGTGTGAAAGTATCAAGTTTGCTCATGCTTACATCTGTAAGCTAACTGATGAACCATTAGTCACGCTTCATATTGAGGGATGTTTTTCTGGGAGTTTCTTTAATCCCCGCTTTTGGATCTTTTAACCTCCTCACAGTTACTCAATTTTTGTTTAAATAGTAACACCAGAACTACAATAATTCCATAAGCAAGATTGGCAACCAACATCAAAGTGCTTCAGAATAATTCCAAGGGGGTCTAGACTAATCTAAAAGTAGAGTCTACACTGAATTCAGATCAGGTCACTCGGGAATTTATCCTGCTGGGTCTTGAAAACCTCCAAGAACATTCTACAATCGTTAGACTGTTACCATGGGAAAAAAACTTTTCCTTCTGTCAGTACCTCCCTATTCTCTGCCACCCTCCCACCTGCACCACTGCAAAAGTAGGCTAGGCTAGGCTAGGCTAGGATAGGATGGCATAGGACAGAACTGAACCGAACCCAGAACAGTCATCTAGTCCCACTGCCTGACCAATTCAGGGCTGACCAAAAGTTAAAGCATGTTGTTAAGGGCATTGTCCAATGCCTCCTAAAACTGACAGTCATGGGAGATCAACCGCTTCTCTAGGAAGCCCGTCACAGAGTTTGACCACCCTCTTGGCAAAGAAACGCTTCCTAACGTTCAGTTTAAACCCCTTTTGGCACAGCTTTGAACCATTCCCACACATCTTGTCACTGGATACCAGGGAGAAGAGAACAGCAGCCAAAAAGCCAAGCACCATCTCCTCAGTAGGCACTGGGGACTGCTAGTAGGTATCCCTAAAGCTGTGTCTGCTCCAGAAAAAGTCCAGCTCTCCAGCCTCTCTTCACAGGTCAAGTACTCCATCCACCACCACACTGGTATCCTCCCTTAAATCACTCCAGTTTACTGATGACTTTCTTCACTAGAGGGGCAAAACAGGATGCACTATTCCAATTGTGGTCTAACAAATGCCAAGTAAAAAAGAAATAAACCCTTCCTTGAATGTCCTGGCTTTGACCCTGTTCCTACAGCCCAAGGTGCTGTTGACCTCTCTGCTATCAGTGTCCCTGTGGCTCTATGCTCAGCTTTACTAAGAGCAGGAACCCCAAGGCCTTTCCTGCAGAGCTGCTCCCAGGCAGGCAGTGCCTGGCCTTTGCTGTTGCAGGGGCTCATTCTTCCCAGTAGCAGGAGTTGGCATTTTTTTCTTGTAGTTTCAGGAGGTTCTTGTCAGCCCATATTTCTAGGCTAAGTCCCTCTGAGTAGCAAGCCTGCCTTAAAACGTAGCTGTTTCCCTCAATCTGTTATCATCCATAAAGCTGATCAGATATCATCTGCCCTCTCTTCCAGATCACTGACAAATGTACTGGGTTTGTGTAGCAAGGTTTTGGTAGTGATGGGGCCACTGGGGTGACTTCTGTGAGGAGTTGCTAGAAACTTCCCCCATGTCTGACAGAACCAATTCCACTTTTGGCCAAGGTCAGCCAGGGCCAAGTGAGCCCATCAGCGGTGGTGGCAGTGTCTCTGGGATTACAGAGTTAAGAAGGGGGGGAAAATGCTGCAGAACAGCAGCTGGAAGAGAAGAGTGAGCATGTGTGAGAGGAGCAGCCCTGCAGACCCCAAAGTCAGTGAAGAAGGAGGTCAAGGAGGTGTTTGTCCCAGGAGCTGGAGCAGAGATGCCTAGGTGGCCTGTAGTGCAGCCCATGAGCCCCTGCAGCCCATGGAGGGCCCCACACTAGAGCAGGTGGATGCCCACAGGAGCATGGGAAGCTCCTGGTAGGACCTATGGTCCTGTGGAAAGAGGAGCCCGCACTGGAGCAGGTTTGCTAGCAGGACTTGTGACCCCAGGGGAACCCACCCTGGAGCAGACTGTTCCTGAAGGACTGTACCCTGTGGGAAGGACTCGCTGAAGCACTGCAGCCTATGGGAAGGCTCATGTTGCAGAAGTTTGTGAAGGACTGTCTCCTGTGGGAGGGACCACACACCGGAGAAGGGGAAGAGTGTGAGGAGTCCTCCCCCTGAGGAGGAAGGAGTGGCAGAGACAGCATGTGATGAACTGACCACAGCCCCCATTCCCCATCCCCCTGATGCCTGTGGGAGTTAAGGTAGAGAAATCAGAAGTGAAACTGAGCCTAGGAAGAAGAGAGGAATGGGGGTAAGGTAATTTAAGATTTGGTTTAATTTCTCATTATCCTACACTGATTTGATTGTCAATAAATTAAACTGATTTCCCCAAGCTGAGTCTGTTTTGCCCATGAGCGTAACTGGTGAGAGATCTCTTCCTGCCCTTACCTCAACTCACGAGCCTTTCATTATATTTTCTCTGTCCTGTCCAGCTGAGGAGGGGAATGACATAATGGTTTCAGTGGGCACCCAGCATCCAGCCAGAGTTAACCTACCACAACATAATAAACAGGATAGGTCACAGTACAGAGTCCCAAGGAAGTCCACATGTTACTGGCCTCCACACTGAATACAACCCATAATTACTGAGCCTGATGACCCAGCCAGTGACCCAATCTTACAGCTCCACCAGCCTGTAATATCCCAACTTGGATAGCTGGAAGGAAGCTGTCAGTGACAGTGTCAAAAGCTTTGCTAAACTCAACATAGGTATCATCATATCTCTCTCTCATCAGCAATTCTGGGCTTTTATCTTTTGAAGAATCAAAATATTCTGTATAGCCACAGGAAGTTTAGTATCCCGTATTCTCTTCAGAATTCTTGCTCTGAGACTAGATTTCCCCCTCAGCCCGTAGCCATGTCATTATTTGATCTTCAGTATAACCTTAATAACTTTATCATTGGCCATGTTTAAAATGTGGATTGCTGGCTGGAACCCAAGTCATTGAAATATCAAGACTGCTGTGTTTCTGTGACCGGCTTTCAAATTCTTCCTAGCATGTTATGTAGTATTTATTATGGAGCTGCCAATCAGACAAAGAAATGGATGTGTTCACTTTTTTGTTATTGCAATCATCTGCTCTGGATAATACAGGCTTTACAAGAATCACCAGGAGCTACATTTTAATGAGGTTTTGCTTTAGTTTACCCAGAGACACATCAGTAGCACCACTGAACACTACACAGACAGGAGACTTTCTACTGAATATGTAGTTAATTCTTTCTGTTAGCAGTCTCTCTGCTGGCAGTACTACCTATTCATATCTTTTTTACCTTGTGCTCTACCTAGAAGTTATGATCTCTATGAGCTTACTTCTCTCCTACTCCTACAGTTTTTTCCAATTTGTTCTGTTCTCCGTGAAACCAGAATAGGAGCCTTTTTCCTTGACTGTAAAAGCAGCAGAGAGATATTCTGTCTTAAAGAAATGTTTATAGGCAGGATGTTAGAGAAAAGTCCTATCTTTTGTTCCTAATTTCCAATTTAACTGTATGACTTTTATTTTTTTAAATATTGTTGACACTGAGTAATGATAGCAGTAGTTTTTCATCCCAAACAAAATTTCCAGGGAAACATGAACTGCTAAGACAGAATTCATCACCCTCTAAACTTGGATCTTAGGTCAAGAAGTGTCACTTAATAACTTCTTACATCAAATCAAATGAGAAATTCAAGGATATGCCTTAAGGAAAAGTGTAATCTAAAGAGCAGAACCTGTGCTTGTTCATCTGAATCACATTTATAATGCACAAGATAAAAAAAAAGTGACCTGTTTCAATACCCATGAATGTCTTCAACTTTATGAGGTTTCTCTGTTTTAGTCTGGGTGCTCTGGGCTGACCCTCTATGGACATTCAGTACCACCAAACCTGCTCTAGCACATTCAGAATGATGGTGTTTGTCTTCCTAAGTCACCCTTACACGTGATGGAGCCCTGCTTTCCTCGGGCTGGCTGAACACCTGCCTGCCCATGGGAAGTGGTGAATTAATTCCTTGTTTTGTTTTCCTTGCATGTGCAGCTTTTGCTTTACCTATCAAACTGTCTTTATCCTTTTACAATCCCAGTTCTCCCCCTCAGCCTACCAGTGGGGAACGAGCGAGTGGCTGGATGGGGGTTAGCTGCCTGCCAGGGTTAAACCATGAAATTTCAATTCTACATTCCATTCTAATGTTTTCTCACCAAGAATGTTTGTGTCTGGAACAAAATAATGAATTTTTACTTTCCTGCTATGGCACCACCGGGGCAGAGGAACTCCTCCTTTCCCTCTCAAAAAAATAAAATAAAACCAGAGCACAGAACTGTTTCCAATACAAAGATGTGTCTGAACTTTACCCATTTTCATATAAAATGACTGAGTGTATGGCTTCTTTAATTTAATTCCCATTTGCTTTGCTGTAATATACCCTTTGTAAAGGTTAGAAGTCCATCTGCTTGTTCTTCCATCAGAGCCTTGGCATAGTTCCAGCTGCAGATGTGGCAGCTCCAGTGCAAAGTGAGCAACAGCTTAAGCAGTCTCATTTCCAGACCAAATGTGAAAGCTTTTTCCCTTAAAGGAAAAAAAATATATATCCCAAAGCAGTGTTTTGTTAACAGGTCCATAAATAAGAACACTAAAGAGGGCAGGCCCATCAGAAATGGGCCAACATGAATCTTGGAGCCTTCTTAGACAGATCTCCTGCTCTCAGTAACTCAGGGAATCACATTTCTTCACCTTTCATTCCAGAGAAATTTTGATGAGGACAAAACTAAAACTAAACTTCACATGAAGGATAACCCCAGCAGTGTGTGTCAGTAAGGGATGGTTATAGTCATACTTTGTAGCATGAAAGAGCACCCTTCACAATCCCCATTCCCATTCTGCGGAGGGGTAAAAATCCCATTTTACTGAAATCAGATCATTAATGGATTGCTTCAGAGAATGATGACATCATTCACAGGACTGTTATATGTGTACATACTTGAACTCCTTGTACAGTCAAGCAACTTGAATTTTTTTGCAGTTGTGCTTTGGAAATCACCAAATGCTGAAAGAAGGAAAGATCCATGCTGTGCAAGGTGCTGAGCACAGCTCTGATCTTCCCAAAGCTTTTCTCTCATTTAGGTGGAACTCCACCAACATAAAGCCTCTTCCCTCAGCCACCAGGGATGCCATGAAGATGTAGCTGGCAATTCATGTTTGAGCTGCATAGCTCAAGTGCTGATCTCCTCTAGGATGACGTGAGTTAGGAAATAAGTTGCAATCAGTAAAGCTTCACTGATATAAAACTTAAGTCATAAGGACTCCAGAGTACATAGACAAGAGTCTTCAGCCACAAAATCCCCTGGTCCCTTTACACTTGCCTTTTATGACAAGATAGGAGTACGCTTGTACCTTTCATCTCTCTCCCATCTCTGCCAAGCAAGCCACACAAATGCAAAATCATCTAGGGTGACTGTAGAGTCCTGTGTAGTGCTCTCTCTGCAAAAAATATGGCACAGGGCAGCAGAACTGGAATGAAATAAATAGCATGGGGAGAACTAGAAGGTACTTTCATTGCAACAGTGTGGTATCCCTGTGGTGTCCTGGTGCAAGTGACGCTCCTGGACAGAAACATGAATAGAACAGGACTGACCTGCCCCAGGGACAGCACAGTCTTTACTGCTCCAGTGCTGCTCACTTGGCTGAGAAGAAGCTGAGAAAAGTGCCGTGCACCCCAAAATGCTGTACTAATCTAGAGCACTGAGGAAATATTAAGGAAATATTAAGGAAAGCCATTTCATCTAGACTTGGACCTTTCCCCCCAGATAGAATTCATAATCCTCACTTTCTCTGTGTTGTGTATGTGGATTTCATGCTCCAGCTGTTAGTCCAGGCTTTGTGAAAGCCTGCTTCCTTCTAAAACTCTCCTTACAGCTCTTTTTCAGAATAGCAACTAAAGTTTACTGGCATGCACCTTGGAAAAGAATATGACTACTAAGGTATTTCCCAGAATAGTTTTTAAGATTATTCTGGTCTTCCACACCTACCTCTACATCCTTCATCTCTCATTCATCTGGAAAGCACCAACCACACCGATATCTAGAGGTTCGGCCATGTTGCTAAGTCCAGTCCCAAAGAACCATCCCTTATACACAACTTTCTCAGAAGCCCCCACCTGCCCTTCTCTATTCAATCTAGGCTGGTTAAAAGCAAAATCCCTGTACTTCTCCTCCCAAACAGTACCCCTTTCATATGGACATCACTCAGCAGACACTGACCCAAAGGTGCCCCTTGCAGAGGCTATCAGAGCTTTCAGCTCCATCAGCTGGCTTTATTGGACTCAAAGGTTTTTATATACCTTCAACACAGTGTAATTTTTATGCTTTTATGGCCTGTTGTAAAAAAGACAGTAGTCACTTTCTATTGTTTTAGAATGGTATCCTGTCTTAGTAAAGATCAGGGAACAAACTGGTTGTCACAACTTGGAGCTTTTCAAGAAGCATTGGAAAAGCAGGGCAGGAATCCCTGAGGCAGAGACTGCTTGAGCTCTACCTTGAATAGAAAACTATCTTTAATTTTGGCTGCATACACAAGCATCACTTTTCAAATATAAAAATCCTCCCGTTAGATATTGAAAATTGGACAAGGGTCAGCAGTGTTAAACAGAAGGCACCACTTGTTCTGCTCTCAAAGAAGGTCTGATTTGGAAGTGTAGTACAGTCCTGATAAATCTCCCTTAGTTCCGGAGGTGCAACATGTCAGGTGTGAGCAGCAGAAACAGCACCTAAAAGAGACACTAGACTTTGTGGTCAAGATCATGCAACTGGAGTTCAGATCAATATGGAAGTAGCAATAGGAAAGAAAAGCGAGGGAGCACAGTGGGAGGCTTTGGGCTATTAGAGTTAATAGAAAGAATTTCTTTGACAGATCAGGGGGACTTCTACTGCAGATTAAAGCCCACCTTGCTGATCTGGAGAGACAAAGCTGGTTAACTTGATGTACATTCCTGCTGTAACACGCATGAGCACAGTAGACAGACTACGTCAGGACTAAGCAGCAACATAAAATTCCCTTGCTTTTCTTGCTCAGTTATTGCTGGAAAAGGATATTAAAAATATATCCATGCAGAAAAAAATATATTTTCATATCGGCTGCATTAGTGATATTTGTCCTTGAAGAAAATCCTCACCTACAAAGAAACAATCAGTTAACAACAGCAAGTGGGAAAAGGTATGCTTCTGGGTTTGTATTTGACACACGCTAAAATTGCAAGACAATAGAGAGCTGAGTTGAAAGTCAGTTGTGTTCTGAGCACATTCTGGAGTGAAGAGGAATAGAGGCTAGCATAGAAAATGAGTGGACTTTTTCAGAGGTAAAGGTGGAAGGCAGGAAGTAACCTGGCAGAGAAATTTGAGATCAGTTTTGTTGCTGAAGTCTTCCCATAAAAAAGACCAGGCAGATACAGAGGTCTGGGTGAACCCTAGGAACATCAAAAGAAGAAAAGCACCCTCTGAAGAAAAAAGGCAGATATGTGGCATCTACCTTGACAGTGTGAAGAAACAAACTCTGGGCACACATGAGGTTTCCTTAAGGATTATCTTTCATTTAGGCCCCTTCCAATTCTGAATATTCTGTGATTTTCCCCCAAAATACAGTGTCACCAAAGCAGAGGATGAAGGAAGTAAATAGAAGCAGAAAGACACAATGGGTCCTGGGTTCCCAGACACGCAGGTCCCCAGTGATCCCTAGGTCAGAATGCATCTTCTTCCTTTTCACTGTCATTTCACTATTTAATTGTCTCTTTTCCTTCCATCTTCTCTTACTCACACCCTGGAAACATACCATTTTTGTGGGTTTGTGGTTTTTTTTTTTATTTATATGTTGATCCAATCATATTATTAACTTTTTTTCCTTCTTCTTCTCTTCAGAGGTTTCAAAAACAGTTCTGCTAGACAGTGTTAGGCTGCTCTGTGTAATGAGCTTTGTTTCCAGGCTGATGAATGGAAACCGATTCTGTGACTTCAGAGCACACTGTAAAACCAAAAAGTTCGGTAATCCTCACTTAGGAAAGTAGAAAAAGTAGAGCAAATCTCTCCTTAGGTCTGCAACAGCCCTTGGTATTTTATGACCCACTGAAAATGAAAACAATCCCTTTTTTTTACATATGGGATTTATGGTCTTTCCCTGCTTAACCCCAGGGGAAGTTTGTGACAGAATACAGATTTGAGCCCATTTTCCCTAAGACCCATCTCTCCCTAGACCACTCCCCTTTAGTGACTTACCCAAGGAAGAGCTTTGTAGGTATATGGCTGTTCGTTCCCCTGCCTTACCTGGGTAATAAGTGATAAAAAATGAAAGCTTTAGCAGCTGATATGGCAATAATTTAGATGTGGCTGGGATTTATTATAAAACAGAACTACCTCTTTGTTAAACATCATTTTGACATTCTCAGTCTTTTTTTTTACTATATGTTTTACCTGTTACATGCATTTTTAGCAACTAAAAAATTCTGTACTTTTTAGGGTATATAATTTAGCTAACATGAGTTAAAACCTATGTTTTAACCAAACATCCCACCCAGTTTACTACATGACACACCAGGTTTCAGAAAAATCCAATTTAATCTAGTCAACCTTAAAAAAAATCCCAACAGAAACTGTCATATTTGTTAACAGTAATTTTTCTCTGGTTTAGTCAGGATATAATTCACTAAAACCTGTATAAAGCCAAAATGTGATAGCTAGGGTGATGCAACAGTTCTGTAACACCTAAGCATATACTATACTTAAACACAAACAATTTTCTGTTGGAAAACTGCATTTTTTAGGGTGGTTATAAGTCTCTAGACTTTCATTCAGAATAAATGTTAGGGACCATATCAAAGTAAATATCTGAATAAATAAGGACAACTAGCAATAAAATATTAATATTATTCAGTCAAATTTCCTTTGATTTTGACGTAACCAATTTTGAAAGTCACAAAGTAGATCACAGTTGTGTGTCATCTGATTGCATCTAATATAAATCTAGATAAAAGGTTGCATCATTTTTAATATATCAACTTACTTAGAACGCTTTTTGGCTGCTGACACATCATCAAGATTGCAGTGATCAATAAAAGCAAAGAAAATGCTGAGATATTAGAATCTTTATAATTCCCCCAGTCAATTTTTCACACAGTACTTAGTATCCAAGTTTTATGTCTAAACTTACCAAGCTAAAAAAGTAATTCATATGATAATGAAATGTCAAATAAGTTTTGAGCTAGAGATCTAGATACTTAAAGTATCTGATTTCATTAGGAAGCCACTTCTTAAAGATATAAGGAATGATCAGATGCTCTACTCATCTTCTGTCAACATTCAAATAGAAGTGTATTTGTTTAACCAGAATTTAGCTTCCTCCTAATAAATCACACTCCAAGAGCAGTAACATCTCATTACCAATTTTCACTTACACATTATATTATCCCGTAATGAAGAGAAAGCCTATCTTTGAAGATAGATTTATCTAATGAAGATAAACTCAGTTCACCGTGAGTTCAGACGCTAAAGAACAACAGTGATGGGATGCCTGGAAGGAAGGAAAAAAATCCTGGTTTGCAGATGTTAGACTTGTTGATTTGGTGTCCTGCAAGAACAGGGCAAATTTGTATCAGACGAATTCTCTAATACACCTCAGGTTTTAGCCTGAAACCTGTCTGGAATGAGAACGGTGTTATAACTGTCACATGTTGCCAGAGGGAAAATTTGGCATTTTGTACATCAGAGTGGTAAATCAAATCAAAAAGACACATCTATACCCCACCAGATACATGAAACACTTCAACAAATTTCATTTAATTATAATTATTATAGGCACTGAAGCAGAAAAAAAGGAAAAAAAAAAAAAAGAATGAGGTAGTTTTGTTCAAAATAAGAAATGTGCCGGTACCTCATGCAACCCCATGACGCCTTGGTTTCCAGCACAGAATGCATGAAACACTTCACAACACCTATGCAGCAACTATGAGAATTTAGCATCATGACAAATACTGCTACAAAAATGTAAGTTTGATGACAACAACAGCAGTGGAGAGAACAATTGGCACATCCAGGGAATTCTAACCAGACACTTGCAGCTTACAGGAGTCCCTTCAGCTATTAATAGTGAGAATAATAACGTGAACTGAGATACAGTTTCAACCAAAAGGAGTTGAAACCATAAGAAAAGGGAAGTCTTATAAGTAAGTATGCCAATGTAGGAACTTGCTTAGACTACCACCTTACTGATGGAAGTTATAGGAATTACTAAGCTGAGTTTGCTTTGCTTTGCATTGACACCTGAGGCTGCAGCCAGGATGGAACTGATGGGTCCTAAATGGACACATGTTCAGAATATTTCTGATAATTAAATGGGCATTTTGTAGCCTCACATCCAGTAGTTTCACTGTGTATTCTTCAATACACATTTCTTTGAATTCCTGCAAGTTGACATCATTGTTATAACCACAGAGTCCTTTCAATGACAAAGTTCCAAACCTTTCAGAGAAATAGCTGATGAGGAATTATGATGTCTGAGCTTGAGGGTTCTGCTGCAGTACTCTGTGCTGGTGTCATAACCTGTGATACTGTACATCTTTTTTTCCTTTTTTTTTTTTTTTTATAATCACATCCAAGCAATCACAGAAGGTCATTTGATTCATTACCTAAATTATTCCAACAAGATGAATATTCAAAGAAGAGTCCTGAATTTTAGCCTATCACCTCATGTTAGTCAGACTCTGGTGCCTTCATGGGACGGTACATTTACAAGTCCTACTCAATGCATGAGAAAACACATTTCCTCTTACAAAACTAACTGAAAAACACAGAAACCTTCCTGTGTCCAAAAGCCAAGTGAATTATGCATAGCATAATATATTTCCTTAGGCTAAAATATTTTCATTGTAAACAAATAGATTATGATAGCAATGTTGACCACATAAAATGTCATCTAATTTTAACATCAACAAACCAATGTGCACATTATAAAATTAACTGATCACTCTTCATCTACTGGTTTTGCTAACAGTCATGACAGAGAAGGAAGGTCTTGCTTTTCCTATCAAAATAGATTTTACATTGCTGCTAGTGAGAAAAGTCATTCTTTGACCTGGAAGGTAGTTTGAAAACACATAAGAAATAGAAAGATCTGAAAAGCTTAAATTTCTAGAGTAATTAGGATTCTTTCATTTAGAGAACTCGTTCTTTGCCCCCAGCAAACAGAAGGAAATATTGAACCTTCATTCACTTTTCAGCTAATTAGAAATCATCTCTCAGCTTCTTACTGATATTATGCTCTTTCTTTTGTATTCTTTGTATATCCACTCTAATTAGCACTGGCACAGAAAATCACAAAAACTGCTGACACTCCCACTAATAATTTTCAGCCCAGCTTCCTGGAAGATAGACATTTGTCTAGCATATCTTGTCCAGAGAGAAGGGATGCAGATATCCATTCTGGATGTAGATGTCCCAGGATTTCCAGATGTCCTTTTTGTTGAAAATTGTTTGTCATTACAGAAATTGACTCACAGTCCATGTCCCATCATCTGCTCCCAACAGGGTTAACACCACAGAGACAGGAAAGAGAAAGAAAAAAAAATTAAAAAAGCAAGTCTTGATTATTGCACCTTGCTTCATTTGTGTATGGATCAAAGGGGATAAACGTGCAGGCTACAACACCATTTGTTCACAGACAGTATAAACACTACTGATATGGCACTGTCTGATCTGCAGCATTCCATCTGCCAGCTGCAAGAATGAAAAAGGGAGAGCAATTAAGAATATTAATCAGGGCTTGAAGTGTTGCAAGATTCATGATTCACATGAAGAAAGACCAACATATATCAAAAGATAATGTGTTTACTTAAAATAAAATAGAAGCATGATTTCTTTAGTCCTGCATATTTAATGCCGTACATTTTTTTTCCCTGACTGCACTGAGCTTTTCCCCAAATCTCTTGCACTCACTTTGAGTAGTCAAGCACTTAGCTGAATCTATCTCAGTCTAATTCAAGCTGCTGATTACTGATTATTTAGAAGTACTGAGTTAACATTAGAGTATCAGAGTATCAGCAGCTCGATTATTTCCCTGGTGATCTTCATTCTGGTATTTAATAATGTCATTTCATCCATTCCAATTAGACTTTTCCACTAACAAAAAAAAAGAAAAAAAAAAGGGCAAAAGTTTCTCTTAGATTTCTGGATAAATGTACAAAATATAACAGAGAATTTGATCTTTGCTGGGAAATTACTTGGGAATATTAACAAAACCAATCTACAAGTTTCATGGAGAAAAATATCTTTTCTGTACAGTAGAGATATTTCTATAAAGAATTTTAGCTTCCACTGAGGAGTTATCTCCCCACAAATAAGTGAAGAACAACACTGTAAAGATATTTAAAGTGCTTAAAGATGCAGATTAATGCCCACTGGGATTTCATATAGACATATGTGCAAGTAGAAATCACAGTTTAAAATCTAAGGGAATAAAACATCTATTCAGAAATCCACCCAAAAAAAACCCAGTGTTCTGTAGGTACAAAAGTCCCAGAAACAACATAACACTGTGTGCAAAATCTTTTTTATTGCTCCTTGCCAATTTATGTGGCCTTCTTGCTTTGACAGCCACTTGGGACACAACAGGCAATGCCAAAGCAGGACTCTTCTGCACACACGGACCACATGCCTAAGCCAAAGAAAAGAATGGTTCAGTGCAATCTGTCCTGACTGGTAGTTTGCCTCCAGCTCAGCACAATCCCTTGTTTATGTCAGGGAGAAGAAGCGTCCACTATGGAGAACAGCCCCAGGACACTCATGGAGGTTATTTGCTGAACTTCAGAAAGCTGGCCTACAGAGAAAGCTGGAAAAACAAAAAGTAGCTGAAACTGACTGGGGTACTTATTGCAGCTACCAGTAGTAGAAAACACTTCAAAATTAAGATAGATTCCCAAGTTGAAAGTCTACACTATTTTAATTCAGTCTCTTCTCCAGAAATAAGCAAGACTCAAGACTTTAAAGCGTCAGGTATTTCAGAAAGTTTCAGTCTGAAGTGTAAAAATGACAAAAATTATTTTATACATTTTTAAGGTAGGGTTTCTGTTGGTTTTTTTTTCCTGGATTTTAGGTCACACAACAGCTTGCATCTGTCAAGAAAAATTAAGACAGGGATGTATGAAATTTTCACATTAAAAAAACCATATTTCCTAGCTTTGAAGTAGGCAAAAGAAGTGTTTAGGAAGTTAAAGAACCTCAGAGAGAGTCCTTTTAAAAAGATTAGCAAGATCTGCAGTAGAAGCTTGATAACCCTAAGCTGCCTTTGAAAACCATCCAAACAGGGGCTTTAGATGAACTGGAACCATTTAAAGAAGGTCTCCATGCCATCTTTAGCAATAAAATACAGACCCTGGCACTTGAATTCCTCTGTCATTAAAAGCTGGAGTATAACGCTAAGCAGGTTGAAAGAGATGGTGCACTAAAATGGAATGTGTAGGTAGGGGGGAAAAAAAACAAAAGCAAAAACAAAAAAACAAAAAAAAAAAAAAAAAAAAAAAAAAAAGAAAAAAAAACATTGGGGATATCTGGAGAAAATGACATAGAAACACCACTTTTTGTGAGCAGACAACATACCAGTGGGTAAAAATACAGAGGGTAGAATATGCTTTTATATGTGCCAGCTTCACAAATTTACATGAAGTTTAACCCTCCAAAATGCAAGGGACAGGCTGGGTACACTGGCTGCCTTATTTAAGCTTCCCTCTTAAGAAAGGTTGAGCACCTGGATGGCCTGTTCTTTGTTTAAAGAAAGAAAACCTACATCAAAGCAACGTGTTTCTGAGACACACATATAAAGAACAACCCTTTGAGAAAGTTCAATAAAGATGGAACAAGTAGCAAACTTGATGTTAAAATTCTTCTGTGCTGGACTCCGAAAACAAATCTTCATTTCAACTTCTCTGGTTACAGTTTGTTTTCTGCGCTTGCCACCACTGCCTGTCTCATAACCTCCACCCTAGGTCTGCATTAACCCCTTCTTCAAGTACAATAAAAGATCTCAGAAATTAAATCATTGCATGTGCTCAACACAAAGCTGCGTCCAAATGGTTGATGTTCATCTTCTGCCCTTTGGCAGTAAGAAACTTGCCTCCCCAACACCAGTAGTGTCCAAAGTCCTAATAGTTTAAAACCATAGGGCCGACCACACCAAAGGAAAAATCATGAATGCATGTTTAGAACAAAATTCTGCTCTGAAATACTCTGGGAGCATCTCAGAGAAATGTCACTCCTTGTCCCACAAACTGGTCTCCTGGGGTTGAAGGCACGGGACTGAGGTTGAGGAGGCAATTTCTGTCTATGCCACATGGTCTAGTGCAGGCAATCCAGAACAGCTTGTACTATGCAAAATCATAGGCAGTCCACCATGTAAATTTGCACAGCAATTTCTCCACTTCAGAAAGTCCCACATGATATACAGTACCTCCCACAGTGAAATCTCTATTTCTATATATGTATGTATGCAGAGTATTACTCAGAGTAACTCTGGGATAATACTGTAACTGAAAGCAAAATTCACCTTAATTGTTCAGCACAGAATAATGGCAACAAACTCCCATTTAGGAATTTAATCTAAGTAAGCCCTTATATTTTGAATGCCTTTATTTTCTTATTTTCCCTACAGCTGTTTTGGGTTTTCCTCTTAAACAGGTTGCAGAAGTACAAGAGGATTCAGATCTAACAAGCTTCTATTATAGGAGAATGTCCTGGCTTCCCAGCTGCAGACAGGTACCTTAATGGTAGCCTGAGATAGAAAGAATTTCTTATGCCATTATCAAGATCTTTTCTGTCAGCAGCTTTCATAGTGCTGTCAGATTAGAGTCCTCCTCATTAACTGTCAGACACTATCTGTTTTTCAGTGGAAGAGAGGAGAAGAAGGGAATAATAATCCTCATATATACTGGATGGCTGTAGGAGAGAAATGTCGCTTAATGACATTTGTACAGCAGATAATACCAGGTAAAATAAAGGGCAGGAATTATTTTTCTCTTTTTTTTTTTTCTCCAGAACTCCTAGAAGAAATGTTTGTTACCATTCTCTCCCAAACTGGCTTTGCAGGTGACTTGGAGGTTTTATGTCAGAAATTACTCATAGATCACAGAAGGAATAAAAGAGCCCCTTTTGCAGTCTCGAGCACACTAAAATATCGTCCTTTTCACTTCGTGATTGACAGCAGCTTCCTGTCATCCTCAGGCAACGGTCAAATTAAAAGACAGTCCTGGTCTCTGTGTTTTCCCTCCTATCACTCTGTACAGGCTCTCAGCTGTGTCAGAGTGTGTTATTACTGCATCTCAGTTGCTTTTCTCTAGATGTAGGGTGGGGAAAAAGCATTGTCTAAAGGTTTTTTTCTCTCACAAGATGTTTCTCTTTCCCTCGAGAAAGTTCCGAGCTCTAGCTGCCAAATCTTTGAACTTAGTGTATCCTTTGCACTCTGGCAGAAGCACAGGATACCCCTGGTCATTCAGGAATAGAGCTGATTTGGTATATCCTCCTTCTAGGTCTTATTTCCACCATAGAATTCTCACATTCCTCTGCCTCAAAAAATACCTAGAAATACCAAATTAAAATTTAAAGATCATTAGAAAAGAATGGAAGTAAATTGAATAGGCACAAGATCTTTAAAACAGTACACAGATAGCATTTATCATTGAATATTTCCATGATTTTATCTCTTAGAATAGCTGAGAAGGCTTAGATATTTTCACCTAGCCTCCCCAGTCAGCACACAGACAGCCTTAATACTCATGAAAAAGATATGCAAAGGCCATAGCAAACATCATGGCTTTCTAAAATCACCTTCACTGCTACCTAGACTTGCAGCAGAGATAGAGCAGACAGCTGGGAAGGATAAGAGCAGCAGCCAAAGTCTCAAGAGAAGCCACTGCATTCCTAAATCTGAGCTTAAGAAGATTCCAGTAAAAGATTAAAGGAATAAAGTTAGACAAACGATCATCAGTAATAGCAAATTCTGCACTGCATCTTTCTTTATAGTGCTTGGCAGTAAAGTAACTGATAATGTGCTTCATATGGACTGAAAAAGCCTTGTTATTTTGTGTATGCAGTCTGGTTGTCATACAGGTAGGAGCTTTTTGCTTTGTCTATATTCAAAGGCTTTGCACAAACAGATGTTGCTGTATATCTTGACAAGTTGGGCCTTAAATGTAAGCTCTTTTAGCCAACAGTCTCAAGATGACAGGAAATAAATTCTTCTCCCTTTTTTTTTCTTATCTTGGGCAGCATTTATTCTTCTTTTCCCTCAGCAGTGCTGTCTGAAGCATCTTGTTCATCCTTGTCTTGATCTCCATATGCAATCTACCCAAGACAGACACGCTCCCAAATCCCAGCAGAAATCATCCGTGTTCATGCAAGAGTAGGGAGAACATCAACCACATCGTTGGCATTTCTTATAACCAATTTCACTTACAGCCTTGGCTCTCATAGATGCACACGAGTCTAGGCTATAGAAAGCCTAACCATGGTTACCTAATGAAGTAGGAGGTAAAAACCCGTCATGACAATTTTCAAGGTTGGAGAAAAATTCTTAAATTACTGGGAAATATGCTTATAGTAATGGAAGGTGGGGGGAAACCACAAACCACGATATCTTCAGTCTTAGATTACACTGGAAAATAGCCTAGTGGACTTCAAACTAAATGAAAAAAAAAGGAAAATACAGATCAAGTCACATGAGAAGTCCAACAGACAATCAAGAACCTTGGCTGTGACAGCCAAAACCAACACTGGACATGTTTGGGATTATTTTCAAAGTTCTTGGTTACCGCATCACACTCCTGGTGTTGGACCAACCTAAGGACATTGGGGCTGTGAACACAGAGAATAAAGACAGGCAGGGAGGTGATTCATCCACAAAGGACCAAGCAAGCACAACATAGTGCTTGTTCCTGGACAGTAAAAGCAATAGCTGATAGAAGTGTTTTGCCAAAAGACTGATGCCACATACCAAGTACCTGTGAGCAGCCTGGCAGCTTGTCAGCTGAAAGAGGGACCTGACACTGGAGTTAATCCAATATAGAAATAGGTACACGGTTTTCAGTTAGTTCTGTATATCTGTTTTTAAATCTAGTAACCCCCTTGTTAATACTGTTGCAATACATTCCTGCCATGCTTGTACTTCTATGTTTCTCTGTTGTTGAAAGCCATTGACTATTAATTGGCAAAGAACAAAGCATTACATTCCACCACCTAGCAGCCTTTGAAAACAGTTTTGTGCCTTTCTCTAAAACCTTACCCATAAGTTTCATGGGTGCCACAAGGGATGGGAACACCTTTCTCACTGAGTAGCATGGGCCTGAGTAGGTAACACCTGTTGTCAGCCAGAAAGACAAGTTTTCCAGTGGTAAGTCTTAGCCAGTGATAGACAAAAGGCAAACTGGAGCTCTGTGGAACCAGAAGAGCCTCCTATGAGTTTGTAGCAATTATCTGAATCATCATTTTTCTTCCCTTCAGCTGGAAGGAGAATGTGATCTATTAATATATCCTTGATGGGTGGCAAGACCGGTCCCTGGTAATGCACACAGGCAGGAAGAGGCTCTCACTTGAATGGCATTTATGTACTAGAGCATGGGAAAAGATGCTCTGGACCATAAATAGACTCTTAATTGCCATAAGTCCACTGCCATATGGGATGGGAGGGAAAATTCCTTGAACTCCCTCCAATCAAGATACTATAGTGGGTTCATTATAGAAACAACAAAATTCAGTCTTCATGCCTTGACAAAATAGAAACTTAGCATCTTTGGCCACTGACCATCTTCTGGAAAAAAACCTGGAGACCTCGAGGAATCTAAAATACCTCAAACTGAGGAGCAATTCTGAGAGTACCAGAAAATAGATTTATTTGTCAGAGTAAGTATTGGAACCTTTAAAATTTAAACAGCATTTCTTTCAACAGTACTTGTAACTTGAAGAACAAAGGCATCAGGAGCTCAAGACAAAATGATATTTTGGAAAACAAGCTCTATCCTTATTAAGAGTCAGAAATTGTTATCAAAATTTAAAAATAACATTGTAAAGATGTGTTACTTTAGCCGCTGAGAAGTCAAAAAAAAAAAGAGGGCTATTGTAGAAATGTTAACAGATAACAGTATCCACAAAAAAAGGAGTGCTGTAAAGCAAGTGGCACAGTATAAATCTAAGCAGACAATTTATGAAAGCCTTGCTGAAAATCAGTGTGTCATTCCCTTCATTTCAATGTCACCATTACCCTGCAAATATAGAACACTTAGAGATAATATTTTCAGCAAGAAAAAAAAATGTGGCCTCAGAACATTACTAAGAAAAGCTGACAGATTGGATAGAATTAGGTTAAGGGGAAAAATAAACTCTGGAGGGCAAAACCTATGCAAGCTTGTAACGAAAACATGCAAATCTCAAAAACTCCACAAGAGCTGAACCCTCACTTCAAAATATCAGTGCAGTTGCAACTGAACATCATGCTTTTGCATTAGCCCAAAGAAGAAATTTCTCTCATTTTACACTATAATTTGTCTTCGGTTAAAAGAAAATAGTACAGCCCTTGATTGAACCCACTTTGTGGGTGTGGATTTCAGAGAAACCTAGACTCTGTTCCACATGAATGATGTATTCCTCATTCTGAGCATCCCACCACACTGGTCGCTCCATGCTCAGAGTCCCTTTTAGATCTAAACTTCCACATTGATTTACTCATGTTGAAAGGGTTGCAGCGCTCTGGTTCAATCCTTCTGAACAAATATATAATGAGCAATTTTTTTCACAAAACTTGCTACAACTACTATGACCATCTGAAAACTGATTTACAATATCACAGATTGGGCAGCATAATCATGGTAGCTAAAGATAATAAATAATTATTGTTGCCATCTGGACGCTTTGAGAAGTATCCTTCTGAAGTTTGAGCTTCAGTTTCTAGTGGAAGAGAGTTGGTACAAAAGCAAAGAACAACAATAAGAAGTTAAATTTACATTAACAGAAGAATAGTTGCTAATTCGTAATCTGCAAGGGGAAGCATTGACATTAATTTAAATGCAATTTACACAGAAATATTCATGAAATTTTGTAGCTATTTTTTAGCTTGTCAAGTATATTGATGCAGTAGAATAGTTTCCTGATTATCAGTACTTTTACTTTCAACAGTATATATCACATCAGCCAAGAACCAAGGGTTTGTTTTGATACCTTTTCCCTACCTCTATGAATCTGGTTATCCCTAAAGCTGACAGTTGCAGCATGTATTTTGTGTATTTCCCTGCATTGTTCCATTCACTGTGGTTTGCAGAATAGACTGATAATACCATAGGAAATGTTTAGACCACCTTTAGCACTGTGCTGCTCACAGGCATGGCAGAGGAGAGTTCAGCTCTGCCCTGACGCTCAGTGCTGAGCAGCAGCCCACTGCTATTAGTCACACATTGCAGCATGGGTGAGCAGCAACAAGTGCTGAGGGATGACAGCTTTGGAAGCAGGGAGAGATGGTCTCTTGCTGTTCTGTGGCTACACCTACAGGCAAGGAAGATGCAACCTTCAGCTCACAAAATAGAGGTATTTGGGGAGTACATGGCACTCAGGGTTGTGAGCAGAGATTCACCCAGTGGTCCTCAGAGCCACAGCAGATGTCTCTGGGGCATCGAGCAAGAAAAGGAGTGAAATGGCTTATGTGGGAAGCTGGAGGTCAAAAGATGAGCCACAGATATGGGAAGGAACTATAGTACAGTCCCATTTTGAGGGAAATATTGGGTGTGAATATATTGTTTTATCCCCGTCAATAGGTTTAAAAAAGGTCAAGGGAGAGAGAAAAAAATGTGTATGGCACCCACAGAGAATGATCTTGTTCCACTAAAACAGTAACCCAATTTCTGTCTCCACTAATTGTTTTTATGACCATCGGTGCAGTGCCAATTTATCACAGGAGAACAGATCAAAGACCATAACTTCAGAAAATGCTTTTGCAAAACAGCCTAATTCCCTGCTATGGCTGTTTATACCGTGGGGGTTCACCAAAACGGTGTCATCATTAGCCCTCCAATTTATTTCAATTACTTGGTCAAAAGCAGTATAAATAATCCAATTAGTATATTCTGATCCAAGTGGGCCCACATAATGTTCTTAAAAAAGACAAAAAGAAAATAGGAAGAAGAGAGAGATTACTGCCTGGAAGTAGAATTCTGCTGTTTGGCTCTGATTTTGCAAGGATGACAACTGTATTATTGTGAGCTTTCACAAGTAGGACATTGCGAAATTTATCTTTTGTTAAACCAAAGTAATGTCCTGATACACTCAACTGCGAACATGCATTCTCCCAGGTGCCTGCCAGAGCTCAAGAAGACTTTGGACACTCTCGGGCACATGGTGTGACTCTTGAGGCTGTCCTGTGCAGGGTCAGGAGTCGGACTTCAGTGATCCTTGTGGGTCCCTTCCAACTCAGGATATTCTATGATTCCATAATTCTAGGTGGCCTCAGAGATTCCTCTGTCCTGTTCACCATGTTAATTTTGCAATCGGTACCAGCAGTGGGTATCCTGCCATGGAAACAAGCAGGGAGTAATCAGTATAATGGTTTGATCATGTTGAGCATAACAAATTTCTTTGGTAAAAAGAAACAGGTTCTCACTTCAGTTTTTATTTCATTTCTACACTGTTCATAGAAAAACACTATCTGCAAACAAAGGCAGCAGCTTTCAAATTTGAATTGCACAGTAAAGAAATGTAGCTTGGGAAAATCCAACTGGTTGTGAGGTCCACCACTGTTCCCTGACTGGATTGAACCAAAGTCCATGAGTACCAGGGCCCTGGAAGGGGGAACAAATTCACCTTGCAGAGCCTTGCACTGTTTCACACTCAGCCCTGGGAGCCAGAGACTTATTTTTGTATGCAGGACTGGAACAAACATTCCTGCATCATTGGGAAGAAGTTGGCACCCTGTAGAGCCCTCGCTTCTGATCCCCCTGCTCGCCTGCCAGGATCCAGATCCATAAGGTCCTCAGGCCACCTCCCCACAGCCTCTGGGTCATCTGTGATGAAAAGTAGAAGAAACCTTTACCAGGGCAAGCAGTGGAGATACTGAGCCAGGCAAAGGCCGGCTGTAGCACCTCATCATGGAGACAAGTGATGAGTCTTCCCCTGCAGCTCCCAAGCCAGGGGCGTGCAGCATGTGGGAGGTGCCACATGGTATGTCATTGGGTGTTCATTATGCATAGGTTTTACAAAAGAGAATCATAGAATAGAATCATAGAATCAGCTGGGTTGGAAGGGACCTCTGAGATCATCAAGTCCAACCCTTGATCCACTACCGCTGCGGTTGCTAGACCATGGCACTAAGTGCCACATCCAGTCTCTTCTTAAAAACCTCCAGGGACAGAGAATCCACCACTTCCCTGGGTAGCCCATTCCAATGCCTGATTACCCTCTCTGTAAAGAAATTCTTTCTAATATCTAACCTAAACCTCCCCTGGCACAACTTGAGACCATGCCCTCTTGTCTTCCTGATAGCTGCCTGGGAGAAGAGACCGACCCCCACCTGGCTACAACCTCCTTTCAGGGGATTGTAGAGAGTGATGAGGTCTCCCCTGAGCCTCCTCTTCTCCAGGCTGAACAACCCCAGCTCCCTCAGCCTCTCCTCACAGGACTTGTGCTTGAGTCCCTTCACCAGCCTCATTGCCCTCCTCTGGACCTGCTCCAGCACCTCAATATCCTTCCTGAACTGAGGGGCCCAGAACTGGACACAGTACTCCAGGTGTGGCCTCACCAGCACTGAGTACAGGGGAAGAATCACTTCCTTGGACCTGTTGGCCACACTGTTCCTGATCCAGGCCAGGATGCCACTGGCCTTCTTGGCCACCTGGGCACACTGCTGGCTCCTGTTCAGCTTCCTGTCAATCCAAACTCCCAGGTCCCTCTCTGCCTGGCTGCTCTCCAGCCACTCTGTGGCGCAGCCTGTAGCGCTGCCTGGGGTTGTTGTGGCCAAAGTGGAGGACCCGGCACTTGGCCTTGTTGAACCTCATCCCACTGGAATTCAGTCCAATTCTCCAGCCTATCCAGGCTGGAGAACTCTGCAGAGCCCTCCTGCCTTCCAGCTGATTGACACTCCCCCCCAGCTTAGTGTCATCTGTAAATTTGCTGATGGTGGACTCAATCCCCTCATCTAAATTATCAATAAAGATATTAAACAGAACTGGGCCCAACACTGATCCCTGGAGGACACCACTAGTGACCGGCCACCAACTGGATGCAGCCCCGTTCACCACCACTCTCTGGGCCCGGCCCTCCAGCCAGTTCCTAACCCAGCACAGAGGGCCCCTGTCCAAGCCATGGGCTGCCAGCTTTTCCAGGAGTATGCTGTGGGAGATGGTGTCAAAGGCTTTGCTGAAGTCCAGATAGACACATCCACAGCCTTCCCCTCATCCACCAGGAGGGTCACCTGATCATAGAAGGAGATCAGGTTGGTCAGACAGGACCTGCCCTTCCTAAACCCGTGCTGGCTGGGTCTGATCCCTTGTCCATCCTGTAGGTGCTGAGTGATTGCACTGAGGATGATCTGCTCCATAACCTTGCCAGGCACTGAGGTCAGGCTGACGGGTCTGTAGTTTCCCAGGTCCTCCTTCCGGTCCTTTTTGTGGATCGGCATGACATTCTGACCAACTTCCAGTCATCTGGGACCTCCCCAGTGAGCCAGGACTGTTGGTAGATGATGGAGAGAAGCTTGGCGAGCTCTTCTGCCAGTTCCCTCATCACCCTTGGGTGGATCCCATCTGGTTCCATCGACTTGTGAGGATCCAAGCAGCTCAGTAGGTCACTGTTTCCTTTTGTTTTACAGGGGGACTGTTCAGATTCTTATCTCTTTCTACAAGCTCCAGGAGCCAGCTGTCCTCAGGAGAACCTGTCTTACTGTTGAAGGTTGTCTTTAAAGAATATTTATAGTGTTGACCATGACAGAGAAGAAAGGGGATAGGTTATTACTGAAGAGAAATTTGGACCCAACTTAAAGCACCCAAGAAGCCTTGTTCAACTGGTAGTGAGAGTTGTTCCCCCGTCACCCTTCAGTGCACACTGAGGTTTTATTTCTTCATTCCTAACTTTTTTATGTGCAAATCAGATCTTTGTCATCCCTAAGGGCTCCCCAGGGCACCCCTAGCTTCCCATACCCATGCTAGTGAGTCCGGTGAGGCTGTCCCAGGGGTACAAAGTACATAGGCATAGTTTAGCAGCCCCTGGCACTGGGCATGGCATGTCTGCACACTCTGGGCACTGGTTTCTGTAGCTGCAAGGCACAGAGGGGTACTGCTTACACAACAGTGCTAAAACGAGCTCCTTACCCTTGCCAGCAAAGTTACTGTGCCTCTGGTGGCTACTGACAAAAGCCAATAACACCTGAAAGCTAATGTCCAACACTCACTTTTTAAGATAGCTGTTTGATTTGCAGCTTTTCAGACAGGTTTGTCTACTTCATTTGTCTACTGCTCACTTGGAGTCAGGATTTCATCCTATTTGAGTCAATGACAGTATTTCTGTTCAGACCAGGGGGAAGCAACACTTCAGTCCAGCAGTAGGTCTGTCTCTAAGGAGTATCACTTAGATAATTTATGATAAAAAAATTGTACCCCATTTACTGGAGGAGAGTGAGCTGGAAACCTACAGAGCTATTGGACAGGGTTCCCTCTTATTGTCCTTGATGCTGAGTGTAGGTCTACCAGTGCAGTGCAATGCCACATAGAGCTGCCCGAAATAACTGCACATCAGAATGAATATACTCACCACCACAGAGATCTCAGCTTCACCTAATTAGCACTGCTGAGAAACAGGGCTGATTAACCCGGGCAGAGAGCCACAAAACCATGGCTATCCTGCTTCCAGCACTTCAGCGAACTCATTAGTGCTGTCTTGGGCACCGTTGCACAGAAACAAATTTGTGAATTAAGACCTGAAGAAGGGAAGTCATCTGATAAATGCTGCGGCTCTCAGTGACCCTGATTAGAACCCGCTCAAAAACTGGGAGGTGGGAGAGCACATTCATCATGAATCTGAATCACACACTGCATGTAAGTTTTGCAAAACAGAGGGCTTGTTCCCCCTGCCTGCCCTGGCATGAGATGCCAGCAGGATAGTCCTGGGAATTATTTGTTGCAACACGAAGATCCTGTTGCATACTCCACGTGCTTTCACTCGAAGGCACAAAAAATGCCCAGAGTGTGCCCCATTGCAGAAGTTTCGAACTATATGAACTTTAGGGTCCCTTCCAACCCAAACCATTCTTATTCCTGTATCACCAGAGGAAAAAGCCTCCCTCTAATAGACCACTTTTCCTTCCTAATGATGAACATTATCTAATAGCTAACCTAAAAACAGAAACAAAGAAATATTGTGCATGCTCCCATTACAGCCACTGAAGTAGTTACGGTCCCATTTCATGGAAGGGGATAATAACCTTACCAAAATGAAATGAAATGGTGCTGTCACTAATTCCATTTAATGCTCTAACAACATCCAAATTAGATGTGCTTATTAGTTCATAACATTGCTTGTTATAATTCTTAATCTCAGATAAATCTCTCCACAACGAGGAACTAATATAATGAGCTGGTATGAAAACAGCACAATTTGTAAACAAATATTCTTAATGGCAATCATGCATGTGCCACGGCAGCAAACTGCCCAATAGTCTTGTCCTTCTGTGACTTTTTCCTAGTTGTCTGTGGTTTGCTCTCAAATCTCCCTATAAATACCATGCCATATCACTATTACTCTATTTTAAAATAGTTTTGAGGGAAATTAGCTTCTTCTGACATATTGCACTATCTCTTATAGATTGTTGAGATGTTCTGAAATTTCATCATGCTGTTATTCCAGAGTAGTTCATCTGGACATCAGTCAGTGATGAATAGGAGATGAAAAAAACTCAGTCATATATGAAGATTGATCTCTGCAGTTAAGTAACACTGTCAACCAAATTAACAGCTTTCTGTCACACTTTCCCTTGTTTGAGTTCGGTTTGAACTGGAGGGGGAGCAGGGAAGGAATCAAGCCATGACTCCACGAAAAGACATTTTGGTTTTCCCCATGTTTTTGTCTAAGAGAAAAGGATGCATTTAGAAAGTCATCATTCTAAAAGAATAGTCCGTTGTGTATAAGACAATAAATTAGTAGGAAGGTTAATGCTTTTGACAAATAGCAATAGCAATACATCAAAATAACTTTATCAAGAGACCTTTAATGTTCCCAGCACCAACAAAAAAGCTACAGAAAAATCAAACACAAGCATTGAAGAACAATGTTAAAAGAATTAGGATGTTTCAGAATCACAAAAGGATAGAAAACCATAAAATCACAAAATAGTAAAGAGATAATTTCCAAGGAAGAACATCTCAAATTCTTCAATTTCACTACTCAAAACAGTATCTGTAAGTGATCAAAGTATAAAGAATATATTATTCTTTTGATTTTCAGTGAGCTCAACTACTCACTATATATCAACAACAATTTTTTTTCATTTTCAACAGAGGCAGCCAGTTCCCCAGATAATATGACAGAAAGCCACCAAGAAATCAGGCCTTCAAAACACTGCTGCTGACTGTACTTAACTTCAGCAACACTGAAAAATGAGATTCTTCCCTAAAACTTTGTTGAATAGGATTCATTCATAGCTCAGAGAGACAAAGCAAGGAGCTTCTGTTGTAATGTCCTCTGGCTAGAATCAGTATCCATCAGTATCTCCAAATGATTAATTCAGATCACTGACAGCATTGAATCTGTAATGATCTATATAAGTGAGTTAAGATTAATAGACCTAGGAGACTGAAAACAACAAAAAACTGTCTGTTGCACGTGCTTGTCTCAAGTGACCTGTTTCATGCTTCTGGACCTGTATTTAGCTTTATAACCTTACATTTTGTCTCAAAAAGGACTTGTGTAATTTTTTCAGACTTTATCTGTTGGTCTCTCCACAGACCTTGATTTCTTTAATTCTAAAGTTTAAGAAATTTTGTCCTTCCCCTTAATGGTGTTTCTGAGCATAATGACCACTTGGTTCACCATGTCCAAACTGGATTACTGTATTTGAATCTGATCATAAGTCACTATCCCAGCTCTGCAGGAAAACACCTGCCATCTTTCTTCATAGATGATGCCATGACAATGACATCAATGAGTTTAGATTCTCATCATTTCAGTGTTCCATATATCAATATCAGATTAATAAGTGCAAATGCCAACCTGTGAATTGCCAGATTTATGTCCAGCTCCAGGAAATTAAGATAACAGAGCTCAAAATAAAGGTACAAAATGGATGGGAATGGAGTATTTTTGGGAAATAAAACACAAGGCCTTCTGGATCCTACTGACATACAAGGGTTCCAAAAGACAGTAGATAACAGAAAAAAATTGACCAAAGAGTATAAAAGATACTCATCATAGAGTCACAAAATGGTTTGAGTTGGAAGGAATCTTAAAAGATCATCCAGTTCCAACCCCCCTGGTATGGGAAGGGACACCTTCCAGTAGATCGAGTTTATCAAAGCCCCATCCAACCTGTTCTTGAACACTTCCAGGGATGCTGTATCCACAACTTCTCTAGGTGACCTCAGCCAGTCTCTTACCACTCTCACAGTAAAGATTTTTTTTTCCTAACCTGATCTAAACTTATCCTCTTTCATTTTAAAGCCATTCCCCCTTGTCCTGTTGCTACATACTCTTGTGAAAGGTCCCTCTCCAGCTTTCTTGTAGTCCCCTTTAGGTATTGGTGCTCTAAGGTCTCCCCAGAACCTTCTCTTCTCCAGGATGAACAACTTCAACTGTCTTTCTGTCTTCATAAGAGATACTTATGTCACTTAGGTTTTTGAACCCCAGGTGATTGTATGGCTGCAGGCATCTTATCCTCTTCTATAATTGCTATTGACCACTGTCAAATACAGGATGAGCAGCCAGATTCACCTCAGATATGACACAGTGCTGCTACCTGTGTGTCTTAAACTGGAAGAGAAAATGGCACAAATCCAGAAGGATGGAAAAGTGCAAAGCTGCAAAGCCTCTTTCTTTCTTGCAGCCTTTCCAGGAAAGTGCCATGAACAGCTCCATCCACCTCAGCTCTCCTCTCCAGCCCTGTGTAGCTGTGCAACCCTGCTGCTTCATTTCACTCCAAAGCCTTTCAAGCAACCTGTGTGAACTGCTAAGCAAATCAACTACAAACTAGTTTTTAATGATGGTCATAATTTAAAATAAAACCAAATCAAAAACCCTGTCAGGAATATTGCCTAAAAAGGGAGAAAACAAGACAAAATCTCTCTGAAATCCCCCAGCATCTCCAGTTCAGTTAAGGCTCTGTGCTGATGTGCAGCAGAATAATATCCTTGAGGAGGTTTTGAATTGCTCGTGACAGGTACATTTCTGTCAGTTGGTGCTGTTATTCTTGTCACTTATCCTATCTCCCTGTTCTCTCTATGCAGAAAATGATGCCAGTCACTTGTCTGCCTCTTTCACAACAGTTTCCATATCTTCTTTCAGGCCATGCAAAGAGGTTCTTAAACAACTTTTTGAACAATTTTTTTGGCATAATTTTCTGCAGTTTGGGGATAAGATTTTAGGAACCAAGGCACTCTTTTACTCCCTGTGTACCAGTTTATCAGAACACAGATATTATTCTGTCAGGCTTTATAGCAAGGCTCAGAGAGTGGTCGGGAATAAAAAAAGGAAAGAACAGAGATATCATTTGCATTAAGAGTATGGTTTGGTTCTTTGTACTTCAAACTTTTTTCTGGTTTTCTTTTTTCTGTCTCTATAGGTAATAAAAAATCCAATGAAAACAGAACTGTCCCTATCAACCTGAATAGCAACTAGCACAGTGAGCCATCGCCTTTGACTGTGCTTTCTGTTACTTCATTGTACATGTCCCACTAAAGGCCCCATTATGTAAAAAGTTACAATTTTGTCAACATCTATATCAACCTTAAACTGAAAATATTCCCAATTTGTGCTATCCACCTAATTTATTGGGGGGAAAAAAACCACACCTCTATATTTTAGTCCTCTTTTTTCCTGTGAAATTGAAGCTAGGTGTGTGTGTTTGGTGTGTGTGTTTGCACATCTTTCTCAACATCATTGGAACCTACAGGTTGACTTTTAATGCAATTTAACATAATTTAGAAAGTTAACTAGGTTTCATGAAAATAAATGGAAGTAGAATCTGGAAGCAGATCCCATTCACACCTCAAAGGGAAGTACAGGAGTTTATAAGCACTAGGGTATATACCTTGAACAGAGCCCAAAGAGAAAAGGTTCAGATGAAGACCATCTTTTCTCCCTTCTCACATCTCTCTTCCCTTGATCAGTCAAAAGATACAAATCCAAAGGACACCAGGCCTCATATTTCCAATGCTTATAAAATTATTCTTCTGCCTTCTACTTCAGTTAGCATTGCAGAGCCCAGCACGTAGCACCAAGGAGAAAGCAGGAGAAAGGATGGAATATATTCTGGCTCATGCTTCCCTATATATATATATATCTATATATATATATAGATATGTGTGTGTATGTATGTATTTATGTATAAAATTAAAGAGAGTCCAATGCATTTACTTACATTATTTACTTGCCTGCTGTTTATGGAAGTGGATCTCAGTTGTTCCCAACCTTCTAACTGCCCTGTAATACGAGCACTAAATTGATGGTGATTACAGTTATGCATGAAGTTTCAGCATGTTGTTTATAGACTGGTATAGAAAAAAATCCCCTTTCTTTTTGTAAGGGGGTGAATGGATTATGAGTTGCAGACACTGCCCTTTAGCTAGCTCCAGCTGAAGATTCTCAGTTTGATTTATTTAGGTATTAAAGTTTCAGTTTTCCATATATGAAAACTAACAAGGAAAATCCAGTAAGCCATCACTCATATGAATATCACTTATTTTTCTTTTTTCATTATTTGAATGACTCACAGGCAATCTGTGCCAGATCAAGGATTTCTATATGGCCAGATTGTACATTATTAATTTATTCAGAGTACCATTTACTCACATAACTATTCATGCTGACTTCAGGAGGACTACTCACAGGAGTAAAAGTTATGCTGCTTATGGACTTCTAAATTCCTGTCCCAGGAGTATCATGTTTCTGGAAAAAACCGTTAGTCTTCATTTTTTTTCCTTGCTTTAGGCAGAAAACTGAACTGAGAATGTAAGCTATCTTAATTAAATCTGATCTGAAGCTTTGCTTTTCTAGTTAGCTCGTGCATTCTGATGTGTAAGCTATACCCTAATCACTCCTCAACATAGTCTTCTGGGCGATGATATCTAAATACAACAATTAGTGCAGAAGGGAAAAAAATTAGTTCAGACTCAACAATATAAGAGAAAGATAAACTCCAGGTGGCATGGTTATTTTTTGAAAGACAAAAACTGAATTCCTCACTGGGAGGCAGTGCTCATAAATTAATTCTATTTATAATGTGTCAGTGACATTTTCATATCTATTTATTTTAATGCCTATCAGCATTTAAAAATTAGTTGAGGTTGTGTTGCTATTACAAAGGTTAAATGAAGAGATTATGAGTTGCACAGATGTTTATGGTTTGGGTTGATAGCTCTGGGACATCCCATTCTGGAGGTATTGTGTTCCAGTTCATTTTAACAGTAATTAGAAATACCCCCATAACGAGCTGCTTGCTGCTGAAAACAACTTCATTAGTTTGGGTGATTCTATTGGTTTCCTTTAGGGTGAGGAACGCGTGTTAATAGTTGTAATTTAATAGGAAAATTACTGAAGCAAAGAAGATTCCACTGAATCTTAAATAAGGCATTAGACAGACGTTTCTTTCCCAAATAATGAAATACAAGGGAAGAGCAGCAACCTTAGGAATTATCATATGAATGGATTTACCCTAGAACAGATGAGCTATTTTGTTTAAATATTTTAAATATGACTTTAAGTTGTTAGGAGCCTATAGAGAAAACATCTATTAACTTAACAATTTCTGAGGACATTGGCTTCCTGCTTGAGCATTTGCAACCATTGTGACTCTGAACAGAAAGCCTGTTTGTCAGAAAAGCTGTGTTCTCTTTCAGAGAGCAAGAATCATTTTCTTCCTTTGGCATCGTGATACCACTCAGCATCAAGAACCTTCTTTAAGGTACCACCAGTTCCCACCAGGCAGAGTTGCTCCAGTTATGCTGGATCCCATCCCTATAGCAGGTGATGGATTGGTGGTAAACTTGTTAGGCTGCCTAAGCTGAGCTGTGTAAAGTCACATCCCTGCGAGAGCTTTTTTTTCTCTGGAATAGGACGTGTTGCCTACTCTCAGCCTAGGGAACACCTTCTTTCCTGGGTGGATATGTATTATTGTATTGGGTCTAACTTTACCCACAGCAGCCTCATAGAGCTGTGTTTTGCATTGGTACCTGGAATGGAGGTGATAACACACCACTGTTTTGACTCCTGCTGAGCAGTGGTGACACAGCATTAGCACTGCCTTTCCAACATTCCCCCTCACCAGCAGGCTGGGGGTGGTTAAAATCTTGGGAGGGGACATAGCCAGGAGAGAGCTGACCCAAATTGACCAAAAGGACATTCCATACTATATGGTGCCTTCTCAGTAATAAAGTTAAGAGAAAGAGGGGAGGAGAGGCTATACTATGATGTTTCTCTTCTGGAGCTACCACTACATGTACTGCAGCCCTGCTTTCTGGGAAGTGGTAGGATATCATCTGCTGATGGGAGGTACAGAATAAATCTGTTTTCCTTTGCTTCGGCACACAGTCTTTGCTTTTGCTCTATTAAGCAGCTTCTATCTTGACCCATAAGTTTTTTTCCATCTTATTTTCTCCCTGCCCCTGTCCTGCTAACGAGGTGAGTGACAGAGTGTTTTAGTGGGTACCCATAGCCCAGCCAGGGTCAACCCACCACAGTCCTAAATCACAGCTAATCTCATTCCTGGCCTCCAGATCCTACTGAAAATCAGTATGATCTCCAACAGCTTGCCTGGAGGTCTTCTCTGACTCTCCTTTCTGCCTTCTCTCCCTCCTCCGAAGTCTCCCTTTTTCTGCAACTCCTCAGCAATCTCTGAAGGCCTCTGTAAGAAGAGGTAGATAGCATGAGGGTGCTCTGTGAAGATGCTGTCTGTGACCTGCTTAGTAGTTAGTTCCAGCTTCTAGGCAGAGAAAAACATCCTCAATCCTTGATCCTCGATAAAGTAATCCAAGTCACAAAAGCAAACACTCCCTCTGAAGAGATTATCCGCTAGATCACAGCCAAGGTCGGGGTAGAAAATAAGCACATGCCCTGTAGGCAGCTGGATAACAGGGCAATGGAAGCAACAAACTCTTGGCTTACACAAGAGAGAGAAACTGTTTGGGTTTCACAACAGCTTTGCCTCTCTTTCTGCTCTCCTGCACTAGGTCGCTGGCAGAGCAGCTTCCTTGCCTAAAGGGAAGTTATATTTCCTTTACTAGAAATGGCAGCCCCATATCTACTAAATGAAGCCACCTATGTCAGCCTTTGTGACCTGGAGAAATAAAAAAATGCAGTTCTGGAAGGAAGATGGGAAACATCACTGGAAGAAATGTGCTATTTATGTATCCATCAGAGTTTAAAAGACTTCAAGAAGATTTAAAGACCACTTACTGCTGCATCTACACACAAACTGTATCAAAAGAGAAGAGAGTAGTTTTATTTCTGACAATAGATGTTTGCATCTACTGAAGTACTTGATGTACTTTCATTATATGAAGCACTTGATGTTTTCAAGAGCCTTCCAGTATCAGCAGATGTGGCTAACTGAAATTGTGTTACAGAAGTGCACTTGATATAAAACAACATATACAAAAAAAATTATTTTTAAAAGAGAAGGCGTAAAAAAAGGTGTAAATAAATAAGAAACTCAGGTGGAAAACAGTCCCTGAGTAGAGACTGTGAACACAAATTCAGATGAAACTTTTATAGACACTGGTAAGAACTACCATATGATGCAGTAAGAATTTGAGAAGTGCCAATACATACAGGGACACATGAAGAGTTAAGAGTATCCAGAGACTGCAGACATTAGAAGTAATTCAAAATACAACTCAAAAAGACACCAAAGTTAGAAACTCACAGAGCTCAACTCAGAGCTTTCCCTGCTATAAAATAGCCAAAGACCAGCCCTGGAAAAGAGGGATGCAGTGCAGTGGTTGCAACACTTTTCAAGAGTTAATGAGTGCCAAAATATGTCCACAGAATGAACAAAGAGGATGGTAACCAGTTAAAACGTATTAATAATACTTTTTTCTGATAGAGTTAAATTGGTTAAAAGCATGAAAGAAAAGACAAAGAACTATCACATCTTTGTCACAAACAAGCTAAACAGGGGAGAAGAAGCAGTTATCTTGATAGATATGATTCAAAGAGTCATAGAGAGATGATGAGAAGATGGCTAAAACATATTGGCAAAATTTTCTCACGTAGCCTTTGCTAATATTTCTCCTCTCTAACAGATAAAAAGCAAGTAGCATAAAACTAGAAAACAAATGAATAGTAAAATATTTCTACTGCTAACATTTAACATTCTTCAAAGTTCATAACGAAGCTGTGTTCAAGTATAGTCATCAAATATTTTGTTTATTGCAAAGAAAAGCTATCTAGTAAATCCTTTTCTGACCTGGGAGTGATCCAGCCATATATAACCATGTTTGAAACTAAAGTCTCTTATTGTGATGACTGTAGTCTAATAGTGCTGCATATTCCGACAATATTATTAAATAATATCTCCTGACTCCTAATTCATTAAACAAAGACTTCCAGAGCCCTATTTCTCTGAAAGCAGGAAGAAAAAAACAACTCAGTTTTCAACACTGAGAAATTACATTTTGCCACTTAAAAATAACACAACTAGGAAGGACAAAGTATGTGGATATTATCTTTGATCTTTGCTGAAATCAAGAAAGTAAAACCATATCTGTGCATTACTCTTCTCAGAAAATCCTTCTAGCCTAGACAGGTACAAGATAAATTCAATAATTCATCAGAAAGGTGGGGGGGGGAGGGGGAATAATATTCTAATATTGAAATAGACACCAGCTTGATAAGCAGAGAACAAGAATTTACTGGACAGATGCTTATTCTTCCAGCACAAGTAACCTTTGGAAATTCTAAAGGGCCTGAAGAGACCAGAAAAGGAGACAGCATTCAGCTGTAGGTAAAGCTCCAAGAACAAAACACCTGGCGAGGCTTCCAGGTATGCAAAAGCAAGAGCTTTGACTGTCAGGAGGCTCTTAGGTGAGAAGGAAAAAAATCTCTCACTATCTTTTCTTTCCTCCTTCCCCCAACTGAAGTATCTGGGTTGGGCTGCAGAGCCCTTGGAGTTACACAGAACCAATTCAGACAGGGCCTAGAAAAAGCATGGGGCGGGGGGGTTGGTCTCATGCAGTACCCTCATCACTCAGCAATCACAATTTCCCTTGAACCCACCATACTCTGTGCATGCTTTGTACCCAGGGAACAAGCTTCTGATCTCCGTTTTGAGGATTTACTGAAGAGAAAAGGTAGGGTCCCACGGAATTCCCAGCACAGCTCAGATAAAACTTGCTGACTGCATGACTTCTTCATTTCCTACAACCAGCCACTTCTGTGTCCTCCTGTATATTTCCACACCAAAAATTACAGAAATAATCTTCATCACAGCTCCTGATTTCTGAAACAACGTGTCTGAGGATTTTTCCATCTTGAGCGGTTTATAGGGATTTCCAAAAGCCACCTAGAAACCTGCCTTCTGCAAATTCCTTGAGTCTACAACATATAGTGAATAGATTTCAGATAGATGGCTTTGAAATGACAAACTAGAGAGTTTACTAGCACTAGTAAGTTTTGTTGACTTCTTACTAATAATCACCTACATGGGTAAAAAAATGGTTGCCCAGAAAGGGTTTGTAGTCTCCATCCTTGGAGGCTGTGAAGACTCAACTGAATAAATACCTGAGTAACCTGGTCTGATCTCACACCTGACCAAGCTTTGAGCATGAGATCAGACTAGAGATCTCCTAAAGTCTCTTATAAACTAAATTAAGCTGTCTTCTCATTCTGGTTTATTATAGAAAAAAGATTCCAAAAAATTACAAACCCAAGGAAAAAATATGTATATTAAAGACCTTTGAATTAAATATTTTACTCCCCAAGTTCCAAAATTATGAAAATTTGAGTTTATACCAATATTGATATATTCTTGGTCTGTTCTAACACTTTTCCCTGGTTGTTTGTCATTTGCCATGGTTGGAGACAAGACACTGGACAGACAGACCTTTGGTCTGGCATAGTATGGGCTTTTCTAATGGCTGACATAAGAGAAAACTAGGTACTGTTTATCTGTCAGGCTAGACAGTGATATGTTGTCAGAGGTTTCCATGGAAGCAGCACAGCATAGTTCAGTGTCAAGCATGCTACATAAATAATGGTTTCAGAATACTCAAACTGCAGATTATTAGAAAGACAGAAGAAAGTTCATATCACAAATCATACTATATGGCAGGGAGTTAACCAAAAGACAAACTGCTGCCTCACGCCAACAAAATCACAAGGATTTCAAAATGTTAAATGTAAGTTTACAGCTGCAACTAAATTCATCTCCTCAGTGCAGAGTACAAGAGCAGAAAATATCCTCAAAAAAGTTTAAGAGCATTCCAATTTAACGATTTCAAAGGCTGCATCTATTTAGTGTTTTAGTCTAGATCAAAATTCATGTTTGAAGCAATCACCTTTACCTCCAGTCTTCCACATGCATAGCAGAACAGCTGGATTCCTTGCCAATGAAGCCAAGCAGGAAGCTGTATCTCCTGCACACCAATCACAGGGGGTTCCAGTGTAAAACCTCCGAAATGCATAGTGTGGACATCAGAACCTTTGCAACAACTGCACAGTTTCACCCCTATTGCTCTGTGCTATTGCTCCATACTGTTGCTGATATAAATACAGCCAGAGATGCTGAACAGCTAAGATCAAAGCTCATAAGGAACAGGGTCCCCAAAATGACATTCAGGGATTAGTCCTTCTGGAGTAAACAGTTGAACCTCAAAAATTTGGGGGACTTGGAGAATACTCTTTCAGGCTGCTTGCTGATTATGAATAGTTTGGGAGCTGCTCCACTGATGCACATGCTCCTCACCCTGCTTCAAATCTCTGTGTGGGGACCAACGACACCAGTCCCCACAGGCAGGAGCCCTTGCTGACAGTAGCCTGCAGCCAACTCTTTGCAAGGAGTGTGCTCGTGATTCAAGGCACATCCCAGAAGCCACGCTATAATTGTCCTTTGTTGGCTTCCTCATACATATCTCTAGATGCACTATTTCAGGAAATGAAGTAAGAGTAAAGAGTTGTGATTAATATTAATACAATGACTGTGAGTTTCACTCAAATCAGTAAATTGTAGATGCTAAATGTTTGGAAAATTCCTCACCTTCAATCTCCAATCACTTCTTCAGCTGTGTATTTATTAAACTCCACAATACAAAGTGTAACAGATCTGGTAAACTCTGACACCACTGGGGATCTGAAGGAGGAAAGCGGGAAGGGAGGAAGAGAGTCAGGGAAGTTAGACCCTTTGTGCATTCCTCAGAGCACTCAGATGTGGTGGTGAGGGGCACCCTGGAGTGATCAGAGGCCCAAAACAAAGCCTGGGTCAGCTGACCCAGCAGACCCACAAGAAGTCCCTTCCACCTCTGCCCAAGACTGCCAACAAAAATGTAGCAAGACTAATCAGCAGAGGATTACATGAAGTGGTTAAGTCAACTGAATTTATCATTTATCATCAACTCAAAGGCCCTCTTTCAATGTTAATTAACTCAGCAGAAGGTGGGGATGTTTACCACATCTGACATTACAGCAACCTCCATCATAAGTGAAGGTTTCATGTGGTTTAAAGTGAAATGGTGATCTTCAAATGTTTCAAGCAAATACTTAAAAATCAATAATTTCATTCCATCCGGATTTTACCATTCAGATTATTGTAATAACATCACACGAAAAGTTATGCTGAGTGTGGAGCAAAACAATAATCAAAATATATGATTTAACATATAATTTTCTTTTTTTTTTAAGGGAGCAAAGGTAAATGCAAAAATAATCAATTTCCAGAGACTGAAACTATTTTCTTTTTCTGTCTCTGACCACAAGCCTTCTGTAATGCAGAATAGCAAAATATCCTTTAAAAATACTAGCTAAAGCTGGATATTGGCTGCTTTCTACTTACCAAAGCAATATAAACTATATTATTTTACTGCAAGCACCAGTGTGAATGGTGACATTTGTTGTCACAGACCTCAGTGTGTCTGAACAAAAGATAGTTGAAAAAACAAAATAGCTTGCTAGAATGATAATTATTGACAAAAATAAAATGGCTATGGTTTCAGATCAAGAACACATAATCACATGAGAAATGTAAATTCCTGAACCAAATCATAACAGGGACTTGAGCGTGAATCAGTTAGTCAATTACTGAATTCTCAAATGATCAGGCTAGCAAGTACCCTCCACTGATCTCTAATGTGCTTGGGTTTTCAGGGATAATTGCAAAGCATCTTCATTTCATTCTGCAATGGAAGAACTGTTCTAAAATCCTTATTTCTAAAGAACTGCAAATGTTATCTAACAGTCAGTTTCTTTTCCCCAAATAAATATCAGTGAGAGCTTGCTTCCAAGAGAGCTCTGTAGCATTAGGGATTCAGCTGAAGAAGTTGAAAAGAAATATCATTGGTAGTGCAGAACTTTTTTTATGCTGTCATAAAGCCAGACGAAGTCAATTAGGTCTAGTAGTTCATTAATGATGTTCACAAATCACATTTATGGCAAGTCTCATATCTATTGCTCTGTTAGAATGTGCCATTTGCAAAGACTAGTTTTGACACCCTTATATGATGGCACTGCATCTACTGTTGGGGTAATTAAATTTTACTTGTGCTCTGGAGAAACCAAGCAAAACTTTCTAAGACATTTGGCCAATTACACACTCTTTAGGGCAATGAAGCCTTTGCAGGAAGCTTGGCTTTATATTACCACTATGATCAAAGCTTTAATGAAATTGCTTCATGACAGAAGCCACTGGACTATTGAGAAAAAGCTACAGAAATAAATTAATATACAATTTTGAATCTGCAAGAAGACATATCTTTCAGGTTTCTGACTTTTTATTAATGTGCTCCACCAAGCAGCCTCCCTTGTGTACAATTCTAACAGACATTACAAGATCACCTTTTCCTTTTGATAAATGATAAAGACCATCTATGGCATCTTCATAATGGGAGTGTTGTATTCCCTTTGTTTTATTACAGTATTTCCAGAGGAAAGGTGTTACTCTGTTCTCATGGGGAAAACTTGGAAGATCTGGAGTTCCTTTATGGATGCACCAGCATAAAAATCTACAGAGAAACCTGGGGAATTGTAGGCTGTTCTGCAGCTCTGATACAGCACATCCCCACTAATATATGTGTCAGAGCATTGTAAAAAAAATAGCAGTGAAGTTAAAACAGAGCAATAAAAACTGTAGTTTAGGAAGAGACAAAACTTTGAAGATCCTCCCTGACTATAGGTCTGCTGTACACACAGCCCTGCACCAACGTGATCTCCTCATACACGTGTACAGCTCAGGCACATGAAGTAGGGTGCTGAGCTTGCACACTTTCTTGGCTACAGCCTCATCTATGAAGTGTTTCTGAGTCACAGAGGATGTTAATGAGTTTCTTTGAAATGCAAGTAGAGGGAATAAGGCACCTGCAGCAGAGAGACACACTGCAGCATCCCTCCCCAGAGGCCAGTGAGGCCATGTGCTTCTCCGGATAAGGGCTACCCCAGCACAGTATGAGGTTACTGACTCTCTTACAGAAACTTGCATGACCCTGATGAAGCCAACACACAAGTCCAGCCAGTGAGATACCCTGAGGTACACACCACAGGTCAGCTCCCCAGGGAGAGCAAACCGGCTGGGTTGAAGGCCAATGGGCACTGAATAATCTTGCAAAAAGGGAGAGCAAGGGGATAGAGGAAGGCTGGGGGAACAAAACTGACAGGGAGGAGGACATTCTCAAACAGAAAGTTAGAGTTCTCTAACATTCTCTAACAGAAAGTTCACTGTCATTTTTAAAGATGCTTTTTTCTGAATTCACCCTAATTGTTTTTTTTTTAGATCCTCAAAGACAAAACACAAGCGTAAAACCTTTGTGAAAACATTTCCTCAGCAGTACAGTGAAGAACCAGGCTGCAGTGAAAAGCCACCACCTGGATTGAATCTCCTGAATCTGTACTGAGCAATATAGTTATCTTTGAAGGCACTCAAGTGCGGTATAACTCAGCAAACACACCAGTGTCTACACAAGGAGACCAGAGGCACCTTACTCACCTGTCTGACTTTCCTGAGGTCCTGATGGGGACACTGGAGAGACAAGTTGCTGATCTGGATCTTGATATGTATCTGCACTTTGGTGATAGCAAAAGCCACCTTGCCTGACTGTCAGCACAGATAACAAGTGGAGGAATTAATCATCTTACTGACTGTAACCCCATGATAATTACATATGAATGCAAAAATAAATTGCAGCTCTTGGTCAGTGTTCTGTAACACAGATTGGAAACTTCACCTTTTTTCTTTTTAATGTTTCACACAGTATTCAAAATAACCATATTCTCTTTCAGGGTTATGTTTTTCTTACATTTGATTGGTTTGCCTTTACCAAGCAGGCTACAGAAAGATGTATGTGAAGATTCTGAAATACCCTTTTTTGAAATATTATTTTACTGTAACTTATTTAAAGAAAGACTTATACATAAGTTAATATGTACTTGTCCCTGTTATGCTCTTCATTTTCAGGCCAGGAGAGAAGTGCAAGGGAGAAAGGGGAACACGGAATGGTCCAGAAGTGGTTGGCAGCAGCAACTTCTGGGGACCTAGCAAGAGCATCTCATCAGGATACCAAGGCTTGTTACAGAGTAGAAATAAGGAATCAGAAATGCAGTCCTCATGAAGAATTGTCTTGAAAGATAAAAAGGCTGTACAGCTCAGAGGCACAGCAGCTCAGGGATCACAGAAGAGCTTCTGAAGTCTAAACACGAGTTCTTATCCCTGCTTTGTCACTATTGGGTGACCCCAGTGAAGTGTCAGTCTGCTAATCTTCAACCAGACAAGCCTTCTGCAGGCTTGTTAAATACCTGCAGGCAAGAAGAGCACAACAGCTGAAGAGCACAACATGGTGCCAAATACACAAAAAGTGCCAAATCAAACCCTGCAGGGTTCAGCTGGTTTTCAAAGGTGAGTCTTTCCCAAACCAGAGTAGAGGTGGAACATGGACCAAGATTTAGCAACACATAGCACAGCCTGAGGAATGCTCATCCTATTAGCCATGAGCTTTAGCCAAATGAGCCCCATTTCCACAAGGCGCATCTGCTGGAAGAGCACAAGCTGCTACGGGAGATGAGCAGGGTCACACATTTTGTTTCAGAGAAGCTGCTGCAGTGTCTGAGCTTCCTGGAAGACTCATAAAAATCACCATCCAGATACAGAAAATAATATTGTTTAATGAAGCAAAAGGTTATCAGTGGTCCTCAGTGTGTAGCTGGTAGGGAGCATGGCTTGTTGCAGGCCAGAGAGATGCCCCCGAGAGTGGACCACTGTGGCTTGGCACAGGTGGGCTGCTCCACTGCCCTTTTCAGAGATTTCCCACCACGGAGATCACTTCAGGCTCACCAGCTCCATGGCACCTGCTGCCACTGGGAAAGAAATGCCTTCCCTTTCTGCAGCTGAATCCTCTCCTAATGGTAATGAGGCACTCAGAAAGAAAGCTTTTACTTAGACAAACATCATCATCTGTCTAAGCCATGGCAATAATAAAACTTCTGTTGCCAGAATTCACTTAAATTGAGTGATGACTCTTAACTAAATGCATTTTTCCTATGAATTCCCCTGCTACATTAACTTTTACGGATAGCAAATAGCTGTCCCATCTCTAAGGAAACCCACATTAATCTTACAAACCTGCAGGACAGAAGAGAGGAAACTACTGCTGCCTCAGACACATTCCATGGTCCCATTTCTGCAGACCTTTGCAGCTCCTGTAGACATTGCCACAAAACGCCCCCAGGACAGGCAGCCACCCACTTTGCATTGCTGTTGATGCCCATCTAGTCAAAGCCCCAGAGTCTGGCAGGCAAACAAGCCAAGGCACTAACTCCAGGATGTGTGAAGCAGGCTGTCAATTCAACAAGCTGATGATACAAGCCTACTGATGGCAGTTTAAATGGCAGGCTCCTCAATTATTTTCAATCAGAACTGTAAAATTAAAAAAAATAAAAGAGAAATCTGTCCAGTGTATTCATTCTGCTTTCCATGAGACCAGGGGTGATGCACAGCAAGGGAAACAAGCCACAGCATGCCTTCTAGCTGGCCAGGCTGTCTGGGACCGCTGAGAGGACCAAGTGGTTAAAGGAGGAGCTACCTCTGGTCCCTGGGGTCATAGACTGTGTGGTTGCAGGTCTGCAAAGAAGGAACCTGGTAATTGGCTTCACTTCAGTGTGCATGAACCAATGGATGGGCACTTAGGAGCTGCATAATTGTCCTCCTAACCCCAATACCCACTCAGTACAAGTCTGTGAGGAACCATCAAGAGGCAAGGAAGCCCTGGGGACAAAAATAAGTTAAAAAAAGACTCTCCAGGGAGTGAAGTAGAAATGTCTGGACATTTTACCTTTACCTGGAAATTCATATTTTACCACATTTCTAAGACTTTTCCTATGGATAAGAAATGGGATTTTTTTGCAGCCAGCTCTACAGAATTAATGAAAACCTTCAACTTCCCAGGACCCCAGGGTCCCCTGGGGGCAATCGTCCCAATTAACATGTTCTTGATTGCTTGTCATTAGGCTTTTAGAGTGTGAAAAAGTGTTGCAGAGAAATCACAGTTCAGCCACCTGGCTAATCCAGTGGAACATTTTTATTGTTGCATCAGAGTGAGGAAGTCATAAAACTGAGAGAGAGAAACTGTGCTGAATCTTTCCAGCTCTTTGAGCAAGTACCCCCCAAAGATTTTGCATGATTTCCCCTCTCTCAGATGTAATTTAAATAGCCCAAAACCTATGGCTTGTGTAGGAGTTTGTTATATGCTTTATTCTCTCATAACTTACACTTGAGGCCTGGTGGTGCAGAAAGAGTTGGCAAATTAAAGGCTCAAGGCACGCCAGGGAAACTCTTCCAATATTCCCTGGTTGAATCACGAGATGAAAAAAATTATTAATGGAGATAATAATTGTGAGGATGAGGCATCATCTCTCTGCCTTTATCCCCTCTGCCTGCAGAGCCTGCACACACAGACCTTTGTCTCTGTCCAAGGGCTGCCTTGAGCATTTGTTAGCATGGATATGATCATCAAACAGGCTCACAGGAATTTGCAGTACAACCTTCCCATAAAAAATCACAAGGTGTATTGAACCTCCTGTTATGTGAGCACTGGCCCAGCCTCAGCTGTGACTAGTTCTCTCAGTTGAGGTAAAACAGGCATAGAGGGCAAAATAGGAGTCATTTGGGGGAAAGAATGGGTATGTTCCAGGTTACTGGGAAACCCAAAATCAGACACAGTGTTCCAGGCACCGCTCATAAATCCCAAGTAGAAGAAAAGAATGACAGTCCTCAAGTTGCTGCCTATGTTTCCATTAACGTAGTCCAGGATGTGGTTCTGTACCCTTCTTCACTGCAAGGGCATGTTGCTGGCTCTTGTTCAACTTGTCCATCAGGACTCCCCAGTCATTGTACAGACGTTGTACAAACACCATCCACTCTACACCCAGTCTGCTTTGTTTTGTAGGCATATGCTGGCTCAGATTCAGGACTTAATCCTTCCCATTACCATATTAGATGCTCAAAATGCAGCACTGTTTGATTCTGTGGCTAGCTCTGGGGTCACCAGCAAAAGAGAGATGTGGACCTCTTAATTAGGTCCAGAGGAGAGCCATAGATATCAGAGGGCTGGCACACCTCTCCTACGAAGACAGGCTGAGTTGAGCTTGTTCAGCCTGGAGAAGAGAAGGCTCTGAGGACACCTTCCAGCACCTTCCAGTACCTGAAGGGGCTACAAGAGAGCTGGAGAGTGACTGTTTACAAGGCATGTAGTAATAGGACAAAGGGAAACGGCTTCAAACTGAATGAGGTTAGGTTTAGATTAGATGTTAGATTAGATGTAGATGTGAGGATGGTTAGACACTGGCACAGGTTGCCCAGAGAAGTGGTGGATGCCCCATCCCTGGAAGTGTTCAAGGCAAGGGTGGATGGGGCCTTAAGCAACCTGGTCTAGTGGAAGCTGTCTCTGCCCATGGCAGGTGGGTTGGAACTGGATGATCTTCAATGTTCCTTCCAACCCAAACCATTCTGTGATTGCATGATTCTATGATTCTATGATATATGCTATCCACTGAAACAATAAGAGCAGGGCGGAAAGTGTGCTCTGAGAGCAGGGCTAAGCAAGTTGCTTGAGGATACACACTGGAGAGAACTCCAGTGATTGCAAGACAGGGAACTTTCACCACACTGTTCCAGCTGCAGGTCCCTTCTGCCTTTCCCAATGGTCAGAACTTAGCAGAAGAAAGTCCTTCTAGATGTCACTTGCGCACTGTGAGTGGACTGTATGAAATATCTGTTTAATACAGGGGGACTAATCCTGAAACGCTGTGAGGGACCACATCAGGTTCCTATTGCCTGTCTCTTACAAGAACCACTCTACTGACTGGATGAAAGCCAGAAAGGGAGCCAGAGGATTAATTATTTCTGTTCTTCACTCAGTAATTACTGAACATCCATATTGCATAATGTCTGTCCCTAATATTTCTAAAAATAAATAACTTGCAGTAAGGCTTATGAGGCAAAATTAAAAACCTTACATAAAGTATTCTGACTCTTTCATGTGGATGCCTCAGCAAGGGAATAGACTCCAGATAAGAACATCTGTATTTCCTTTCCAGTCACTCGGATTAACAGGGATGAAAAAGAAGCCACCAACAATGCCAGATGTGCTCCATGTTACACCTACCACATTGAGTGAAGCCAGGATCACTGTGTCCAGCACCTGCCTACAAGGACCAAAATGGCTAAATTGCAGTAGCCCAGCTGTCCAATGACCCACCAACCCCAGGCAGTGTGGTATGGAGACAGAAAAAGCACACTCTTGTTTCCCCTTTCTTCAGTTCTTCAGCCCCAGCAGATGAAGGGCAACAAAGGCAACAACTGCTCCCTGCCTATCTTCAACTTAGTTTATCTAGATTGCACAAAAACTGTGGTTGGATGATCCTAAATGCTTCTAAATAAAGTTAACCATTTCTGAACTGTTTCTTTGAGCTTTGCTTCCATTTTTACTCAGTATTTACTAAGCATGACACCCTGCAATCCCCAGTGACTATATTTACTCACTTGGACACTATGCACACACCTTTTCCCACAATTAAACCTCAGAATGCCATGAAGACGTTAATTTGTGTCTTTAGATATGTTCCAAATATCATTCATTTAGCAGTGTTCAATTATAAAGTGACCATTAATATTCAGCTATAGCTGTCAATATAGAAGTCATACAAATATTCAAACAGGGAGCCCAAACCCTACCAAACTGTGCACTAATCTCATTAGGCACACAGTTCATCCACTGGCAGGTGAAGGAGCCTTCTCCCAAAACTAGAATGGACTCTCAGGGTGTATCTAAAATAACAAACAATATGAACCAAGGAGCACTGTGTCTACTGAGGCCACCAGAGGAGGTATCAATCAGGTGCATGCAATTAAATTCTGTAATCTCTGATACAAGCTCGACACTGGGAATGGATGCTGATCTATGACAAACACCACTAGACCATGTCTAAGTGTTATCATGATAATAGACAAGGCCAGAACCTTGCCAGTGGTTATACTAAAAATTTAACAGTGTGCACAAGTTTTCAACATTTAGGCCTCTGGCAAGGTTAATTTTATTTTTACTAGTGTAAACATAGCCTCAGAGCTCCTTTACATGGCATTTCAAATCTAGCATCTGCCTTTAAAATTGCACAAAAATCCTACATATCAGTGCAGGCTACTGGAAAGTAGTTTTGCAGAAAAGTACTTGGGAGTCCTGGTGGACAACAACATGAGTCAGCAATGGGTCGTTGCAGCAAAAAAAGGTCAAGAGTCTCCTAGGCAGATTGAAAAGGGTGATCCTTCCCCTCTATTCAGCACTCATGAGATAATATCTGGAATATTATGACCGGATTTGTACAAGAAATAATAAACTGGAGCAAGTCCAGTGAAGGGATGGAGCTCTTGCCCTGGAAGGGAATTGGGTTCATTCTGGCTGGAGAAGAGAAGGCTCAGAGGGGTGTTGTTGCCTGTAAAAGAAATACCTAAGAGGAGGATGTGGAGAAGCCAGAGGTCAACACTTCTTAGAGGCTGGGGCTGATAGCAAAAGCATTAGGGGTTAACAGTCATGAGCTGAAACATAGGGAATTCCCATTAGACATCAGAAAAACATTTCAATCATGAAGTTGGTCAATTATCAGCACAGGCTGCACAGAGAAGTTGTGGAATCTCTGTGTTTGGTGATATTTACAACCTGACTGGACAAGATCCTGGACCTGCTGTGAGAAGGGGCTTGGACTATAGTCGGTATCTCCCAGCCTGTATCACTCCACTACTCTATGATTCCGGAACAAACCTTTTTAGAACTACCATAAAGAAAACTGCTTTTAATCTAAATATAGATGCTTTTAATCTAAGTGCAGCTAAATAATCTTTGATTAAGTATTTACTGAGTTGGAGATACAATCAGATTTTTTTCATCCTTTCAGATTCCTTATGCCATTTCATCTAGGAAGAAATTATTTCAATTTCACACTTTATTCCTTTCTGTGCATCTGAAAAAAATCTTGACTTTATAATTGGCTTCCAAACAGTAGATTTCAGAATCAAGCCCTCAATTATGACTGCAGCATTATTTTTTAATTTATTTATTTTGGCTATCTTTGCCTTGCTTCATGGACAGCATGCCATTGCTGTAAGGAAAATAAAAGATTTTACCCAGCAATGGTGTATGACACTTTCAAGTCACTTCTCCTGTGAAGCAGAGCACTGCAGTAAGGAGCAGTAATAGAGGCCAAAAGTCACACGGATGAAGCATCAGTGCTTCATTATATTTTAATTTCTGCAAAGGCAACATGAAGAGATCCAACTTGGTGAAACAGAACTATGCAGTGATCTGTTCAGATTCAGACTTCTGAGGAGCCTCCTAAATCCCTGAAACTCTCAGGACTACTACATGAGTTTTTCCCCATTTAGTGAAGGCCCCAACTGTAAGGTTTTCACATGCTCTTCTGAAAATGGTGACTAATAACATGCAAACCCATCAACTTTTATGAAAGAATTTACTCATTATATATGACATTATCTATATAACATATATGACAGTACTGTGGGAAAGGGGTGAATTTTAAGGGGTCTTCCAGTTTTCAGACAAGCTCAGCCAGCCTTAGATCATCTCTGACAGACTAGATCTTTCTTAAAACTGACAGTGCCTGGAACCACACAGACTCCCGAGGCAATCTGTTCCAGTGCTTAAGTATCTTTATTATTAGAAAGTTACTCCTAATATCTAACCTAAATCTTCCTTACTACAAATTAAGCTGATTACTTCTCATCCTTCTTTCCATGGAGAACCATTGATCACCACCCTCCTTAAGCCTTCAATATAGTTGCTACTTTCCCCCATGCTGTACTGTATTTTTGTTTTCTAAAACACAGGCTTCAGATTGTCTTTATTAAACTCAATTTTTGTGAGTTTCAACCATCTATATAATGTTTTAACCAGATTCATTCCAGTTTTAAGCCTTTCTTTCAAAATGCTTGAAGTCCCTGTCAGATTGTTGTTCTAACAGATATATAGATTTTTTTTCCTTAAATTCCTTGATATCTGCACTGTATTTCATGCTGTTTTCTTATTTTCACCATAATAATTGCAATATTTGTCATCAAATATTTGGTGCAAATTTTTGTATTGTTCTTTGATTCTTAGATCTTTATGAAGTTCTAATGCAGTCACAAGTTCCTTGTTACATATCCTCTTTTCTCCCCATTGGCAAAGTTAATTGGTGAGCTGATTCTTTATCTTCTTTCCCTTAGGATTAGGAATTATATGTTTTTGAGATAGCTTTCCCCGGACCCCTTCTGATTTTAATTCCTGCTGTATTAATAATTCTGTCCACTTCAATCAAAACAAATGCATGAAAATTTGTCCCAGAAGATTTCCAAACTCATAGTTGGGTAGTGTGTGTCCAGCCAGGCTGCATCTTTTCAGAGTACTTTCATTCTCTGGCTCTCACTGTTACCACATAATTGCTCTTTGAGTGCTCCTCATGTTGTTAAACACACTTCACATACTTCCAGACCTGATTCCACCATCTCTAGAGTTTATGCACCCGTTATTATTCCCTTCATCCAGACGTTCTCAAAACTCCCATCATCACTTTCTGGACACTCAAATAAGCATGGACATGCCTCCTTTTCTTTTATTGTATAACTATGATGTCAAGTACAGATTTTACAGACTGCATCTCATGTTTCTATTTATATAAGTAAACACACATATACAGAAAGGTGTGTGATTCTACCTCACTCAGCAGAAAGAGCTATCAAAATCACCAGCAGATGATGAAGCAGTTCTTAAAAATCATTTCCAGCAAACTATGCCCTCTTCCACTTCCACCTCCTTCTCCTTCTCCAGACTGTCTAGCCATGATCCTCACTGAGAGAATAATTATTATTCTGGCTGCAAAACTATGTATCATACAGCCAAGCAATACTCTTCTTACATAGTCTATATGTGGGTTGTGCTTTAAAGGGGAACACACTTTTCACAGCAGCATTCATATACAGATATGTATTACAGTTTAAATAAACTTTATACTATTTTATGTTTTAACTATATGGCCACACACAAACAAAACGAGTATGATTTTTCTTCACTGCCATGGTGCTAACTATGTATAAATCACTGGTAACACAGGAGAAGGGAGGGCTGGCTCATGTTTAGTGTGTGTCTCTGCTGCTGAAGGAAGTTCAATGAGCTCTACTGGGCTTTCTTGTGAAGTTACTTCTGCATGTGACCAAAGGTACTGCAGCCTCTCCAGAACAAGACTAATCAGCTTGCATAGAGCTTTTATCAAAGGAATTATCAAATTGGTTACCCAATGTTAATTAACTCTCAAGGTGTTCCTATGTGGTACATTGCTATTGTTATTCACAACCGAAATAAACTTTGCTAATTTACAACAAGCTGACTGAAGTAATTAACATAACCCATATGCAAAAAAACCCTATGAATACACTCATTAAAAGACCAGCAGCTTTCAAAAATATCATGATAGTCACACATTTATGGATTGCTTTTTAGCTAAGAGACAACATTAATTAAAAATGTTTGCTGAAGACACAACCCTGCCCCTCCATCCCAAGGTGTGAGCAAGCCCATGGCTGGTATTTTTCAAGTTTGAAGAGCATTTTTCCCATCCTGCAGAGCAGACACATGTGAACCTTGCAGGGAAAGGAGGCTGTGCACATCAGCTCTGCTGAGGCTGCAGCCAACACATATGTGTTCATACCTCCGTAGGCACCAGCATGTCTTTCCCATGCTCCCATGCTGACAAGGCACTGGGGACAACCCAGCAGCAGCAGACCACAGGACTCAGGGGATGTCCTGACTCCCCATGGTTCACAGAGTCCAGTTACTCCAGCAGGGTAATGGCAAAATGTATGGCCACTTGAAACTCAAGAGGTCCAGCAGTGCCCACACGGACATGCTGAAACACAAGCCATAAACAATGCTATTTTTGTTTGAAGCATAAATTATGAGCTCCCAAGGAAGCTTGTCTTTACAACCAAAGATATGTAATAACTGCTGACAGTCTCAAATGATCTATAGCTTTATTTTGACATCTAAAGGGCTATTTTCAATTATTTTTTCCTGGACAATTATGCTTATTCTAGCCCCATAATGCATTGTGTCAGTCATCTCTGGACATAAAACACTTTAATAGTGTACAGTAAGCTTTTTTCCTTCCAGAGAAAACATCTTTGGACCTATAATTACATTTCATAAAACTTCAGTACCATAATTTAGCAGTCCCTTTCATGATGTTAGGTCTGCGTTTGCACAAAATAAAAAAAATTTAAAAAAAAAGCTGTATATATGTTTTATCTCTAAAGCTTTATTTCTTGTCTATATAAAGTGTCCAAAACTTGTTCAAAGCAGTGTGTCATGAGGCAAGAATTAAGCCAGCATAACACCTTGACAAGGCCATTCCACAACTGGCAGTAATACAGGATTAGCTTGGGTTTGAAATTAGTTAACTTCACCACATAAACTTCCTTATAGTAGTTTAATAATCTCACCATTTATTATCCCACCTTCATCCAATGCCAAAATATTTCATAGCATTTCAGAAGAGGAAAACCTGCTGGCTAGGGCTGTGCCAGAATTGTTGGCTCGCTGCAGATTCCTTTTATAAAGCCCAGCAAATGACCAGGTGCCTCCAGGACTGGAATAACTACTAGAGTAAGGACTGTAAAAGGTTCAGATACCTCAGGAGGGTTCCTATATAGCAGTCAAAGCAGCAAAACTCAAGGCAAAGCCATACAGATAGGGAAGTAGACTTTTATTTTTGAAGAAATAGATTTTCCTCACCCATATCCATTATCTCAAAATTCTCTCATTCCTCCTATATGATTATAGGGATTGAGATTGTGTATGTCCAAGTACCTTATCTGGATGACTTATGGTGACATAGAGGCTGAAGGACACCAGCTAAAAAGTCCTTATCCAATGTTCTGAATTCATTGTGAGCAGTGATGAAATGCATGAACCTTGGAGCCGTCGCAGCCTCCGTTGCCAAAGAAGGCTCATGTCCAGTGTGAATTGTCTTGTACCAGCATAGATTCATATCTGTGATGAGGTCTGTGGCCATGGGGTAATCATCACTGCTTCCAACACTTGCTCTTGCTTTTATTTGCAGCATTCCTCTATTTTATCTTGCTTTTCTCAGTCTTTTGACTTAGAATGTATACACCATTACTTTAAATGCTACTTTGCCATTAATTCCAACGCTTTTACATATGCACAGTCTCATTCACGCTCTGTAGGTATGATTTAAAAATTTATACACCTCAGAATGTACTAGTGGCAGTAAGGTTCTCACCTTAATATGTAAGGCAAGAGCCCATTCTCACACAAATGCCATCTTTCATAGCTTTCAGGTACAGGAACTGGAGAGCCAGGATATGGAAACCATTCATTGTAAGAACAAGCAAAGCCATATAGGTACAGTGGAATGAGTTTGTGATATATTGCTCCATCCATCACCTCAAAGGAACAATTTTCATTCAGTCATGGCTCACATTGCTGAATAGGGGTTAAATCAGAGACACGAGCCCAAATTTTATACCAACAGATGAAATTCCACAGGAAGACAAGTCACACTGGAATTATTGGTTGCACAGGCACAATGGATGTTCAAAAGGCATGTTCAAAACTTATGGTTAGGGACTTAGAACAAGTGTGGCTTAGTTGATCATGATTCTGTTCATTTACTGACCTCAGATCATACTTTTGGGTGCTTGGAAAACAATAAGTCTCCCGGTACTCAGGAAAGCAAGGCTATAATTATGATATGAATTTTGTACAATCACTTTAGAACATTTCAAAGGCAAGTAATTTATAAGAAAAATGCTTCTTACCGTTTTAACGAGTGTTACTAAGTAGTTCAGTCCCCCCTGCTTCACAATTCTCAATTAGTCTCATGCACATTGGTAATAGGATTTGAGATCATTAACCTGTAAATCATTGGTTCAAATCTTGAAGAGTTCATTAGTGACTAGAAGGCATTAGTATCTAATGACTGGTTTCATTCCAGTGGACAAATAGTCACTGCCACAGCTGGCATTAGTAAATTATTGCAGTACAGACCTAGGAAAGGTACCAGGTCCAGATTTTGCTTCTGCCAATCTGATATCCTTGCCAGTTCTTCTATTAAGCTTTGAAATCAATTTTTTTCTGTGTTTTCAAGAGAAGATCTTGGAACATGGTTGGGAAATGACAGAACAGTAAAAAAAAAGCACCGAAAAAACCCCAAAGCATCTTTTAATCTTTGAATTCAGTTTTCTAGAGATTTCTGTCTTATAATTCAATCACTGCAGTCTGAGAAAAAATAAAACTAAAAAAAAGTGCATTTTCCACAGCTGGGACATTTTATAATGTCTCTCTCTCCCCTGTGTGTATTTCTCTGCTTCACCAACATTTGGAAATCACAGTGGTTCCTGCTAATACACAGAACCGCTCTACACTGTACTTACAGCAAGCCTCATCCATCCTGCAGCAAGCTGGTGATGATGGGACCCAAGGGCTCCAAGGACTCTTGTATGCTGCAGAGGTCAGACCCTGGCAACCAAGACTAATTCAACACAAGCACTGCCAGACACATAACACTTCCAAGACCATCTAGTAAACTTGAATTGGAAGTCAGAGCAGATTACTGAGAAAAAAATACATCACTATTGCTCAGTTTCTTCTAATTTAAGCATTCACTACTGGGAACACAGCGCTGTTTTAGAAGAACCTTTGGTCAAACATTTTCTTAAGCAAGACCAGAAACATAAAGACCAAAAATCACAAAAGGCGCAATCTGTCATAGAAGTAAAGCAGGAGAAATTAAGTATATCATGAATTTCCAAAGCACTATTAAGGTGTGTTTTTTTCTAGATGAAAACAGGCAGCAGACCCCAGGTACCAGACCTTTATAGGCTGTCATCTGACTACACATATAGTAGCCTTGTACGGCCACTCACTTATATTTACAATAAGTTATTATATGACTCATAAGCCACATACTGACCTCTAGAGTCCATTAATTTTATTTTTTCCTCCTGTTCAATTAGTGCAAGACCTTGAGTCGTTGTGGGTAACCCCAGGAGAATTGTAACTAAGAATTAATATAAAGCCAACATGTGACATGCAAAGCTCTGAACTACTTTTGTCACCACATGTTTATGGTAATGAAAGCATGATGAAGACTTTATCGCTGTACATTTTGAATGTACAGTCACTGACCTGCAAACTGTTCACATGGCGAATGTATTAGGACATTTGCCTAAAGATCTCTCTCACAGCTGAGAAATAACCCAGGCCAGTTTTGAATAGTATTTAACAGACGATCATCACCTACAAATTTTGCAAATTGCAAATCCTAACATCTCCTGCTGCAAACAAGACTTAGGTATTCAGTATATAAAATCTAATTAATAAATAGTTTTAGGATGCATGTGTTTTAAACTACTACATGTCAAAAGCAGTAAATCAGGTCCTCATTTCTTTGACACCTATAATATAGGTTAGAACACATATATAATATAATGGAGTAGAACACATTGAAAATACCACTCCAGCTAGGACTAGTTGTAGAAACAACCAGACGAACTGAAGCAGCATTTTCATTTCCTCCTCTTACCTCTCAGTCCAACAACCACATCAACCCTGTGTTAGTAAGAACCATGTCACGCAGCAATGCAACCAGAGAGAGAAAATATTTTAGTGTGGGCTCCATCCTGAAAGTCCTCAGCACACTCACTTATGAAGATGCACAATCAAGTCTCAATTATCTTCTGTACAAAGGTTAAAAACATCCAGTAGAATAAAAAGGAAATCATTTTGTCATTTACTATTTACCATAAGGCTGCTCTGGCTCACCTGACAAAACAGCAGCAAGAGAAAAGAGAGGCAGTGTAGAGTCAGAGGTGTGTTTCCTCTCCTTGCTGGATATCACCCCAAATGTGAGTGACTTTATGCTGCTTGCGCAATTTGTCACCTGTCCTTGCAACCCTCCCTGCCTGTGTGGAGGGCAAGAACAGGTTCAGTAAGGCCATGTGCCCTGCCCACCACACAATGTGCCATGAACCAACAGACCAGCCAAAGTTCCTGTCTGGACCCACACCCCTTCCTGGCTTTGCTCCCTGACATTCTGGGCTCTGCCGGCACCAGGTTCAGGTTTCGTGGAGCAATATTGCTCTGAACCTGATAGAATTAGGCCCTGAAGGACATAAAATGTATAAACAGTTGCTGTCCATATTTTACCTCACCTGCATAAAAATAGATCACTCTGGTTTCCAAAGAAAGCAGTTAATCTTCATAAGCATAACCTATATTTTCTGAAGGAGGAGAGGAAGAAAGAATGTACTCTGCAAGTTCGTTATCTCTGACATATTTTTCCTAAGCTGACTGATTGCATTAATAAGGCATAAGAAGACACATATATTAAAAATCCTGCATTTAAATTTTACTTTGTTTGATCTACCACAAACTGACAAATCCAAAAATTTCAAAGTTATAGATGATACTTTATTCCAGGAACAGAATAGGAATCTAAGACACAGACTGAGGACAGCAGAACTGTCTCTAGATGGAATTCTTAACTTATGTTGCATTAAATCAGGCAATTAACATTACAATCTGGAGGCATGAAGGCCGATACTCCTTGTTTTTTCTGAATTTGTTTCCTTAGGGCTTGACAGTGACGCCCAGACACAGCTCTCAATAGAGGGTAACATTTGGCTATGCCACATTAGGAAGGAGTCTTGGGAGGAATTCACAAGTTGTTATTTTGTCTTGCTCAGAGGGGAAAGCATTTCACCACGATTGAAAAATACTCTTGCTTACTCCTTTCTTCTCCACTTCTACTTCTGCACTCCAGTTGCGTCTAACATTAGACAGAGTTAAGCACTTCAGAGGTATGTTCATTTCCCTACTGTAACAAGGAGGAACCTCTGGGAGGGATCTCGAGATACCCTTTATAGATAGCTAGAATCAGAAAAAAATTATTCCCAGACTTTTTGCTATGAAAATAAAACACATAAATACACTTCTATATGCCCATCCTAGAGCAAGTACCATAGCCTGTACTAGTGCCAGGTAAACAGTAGGTCTAGCAAATAAAAACATCAAACTGCTTTTAAAAAGCTAAATATCCAAGCTTCTACTGGGTAAAGGTGTGCCTGGTCATATGAAAAATAAAAATAGCACATGATGCCAGTAGTTTCTTAGCTGCAAAAGATATCATCAAAGCAAAATAGCTAGATTATACAGAACAGTCAGTTCTTGCCCCTCTGACTTGACTTCACAGATCACCTGTGCAAGTTTATGAACCCTGTACAGTGGGACCAGATTACCTGCAACTCCTGTGCTTTCTCTGGCCATAAACCATACAAGACAACACAAGAGAGGGAGAATTTGTCCATAACACATATTACACTCAAACAAGGCATTTTCCCACACATCCACCCAATTTTGTGATCTTCAGATTTAATGTAAATATTGTTACATTTGATTCTTTAGTTAAAGCAAGAGATTTAACCTTTGCAGTTGGTATTTATAAAGGAGAACAAAGGAAGGTTCCCCTCCCCCAAATTTTTATTCAAGCACACATAGTCATACAGATGAAACTGCTTCCCCTGAAGTTAGCAAGGGCAGTCACAGGTAAAAACTTGCAGGAGGAGATAAGAGATGTTATGTTACATAAAAAAATGAGTGTGCATACATCAGAAATGCTGGTCTTGAAAGGACATGTCCATAAAGACCAAGGGAACAGAATTCTTTTGCATGTGCCATTGGAGCTCTGCCTGAGATCCCAATATGAACAACACAGCTCATGCATGCCAAGAAAAACGAATGATTCAAAATCCCTTTTTCCAAAGAGGGTAAATGGCCCACTTGAACTCCTAGCAAACTTTGCTGGGGAAGAGAGGAATGGGGTTTTCAAAGTGAGCTGTGAAATTATAAAACTTATGATCTGAAAGCCACAGTTCTTGAGCCAAGAGTCCAAAAGAGACCTGTTTGATATTACATGTCCCAATCATATGGAAAGTGCTCACAGCCACTAAGAATATAAGAGGTTTCTATGCCAGCACTTGCTAGGTAATGAAGCCTTTCTAGTGTTCACAGACAATAAAAGTAATAGCTGAATCTCACTTATTTCCCCTATGCATCAGCAGACTTCTACACTTTTACATCTCTGGAATGTATGCATTATTAGATCCATCTATGTACCCGTCATTGTGGTATTCAAGTGCTGTTCATTTTAAACCGACGCACACTATCCAAAACTCCCAATATCCAGCTCCAATTTTGCAGTTTCGGTCCATTATTAATTGTGCCATATGCTTCAAAATTAGCCAGTGAAGCTTTCTTGGCTTTGCTCCCACTCCTCCCCATACCTGGACAAGCTGTTTAATAATTTTAAATACAACTCAAATGTTTTTCTCAAGGTGCTGGGAGATCTTCTGTAATTAAGACAGTGAAGTTCATCATAATAGGTCTTTCCCCTCTCCTTTAGTTATTAGACTGACTAGCTTTGTGACCATTTAAAGTTCATTTACACATCTCCCAACAAGAATACACAGCCAGCAACACTGCATGCACCTTTCCTGATCCAGATAATAAGGTGTGTTACCTGTGCTGTGGATCAGGTACGTTTTAAGATCTGACTTGCATTATTCCAAACTTACCTTCCACAAAGTCAATAGGAACTGCACAGGATGTATGACAGAGATTTGCCACAGGGATGGGAACATCCACAGACCAGAAGCAGGTACAGAAGTTTGCCCAAAGTGTTTATAAGCCTCAGTTTATCGTTGATCAGCCCCATCCACCCAGCTGACAACTCCTGCCTCTGCTTGTATTCTCCACATTGTGCTTTTTCCGCTCCTCCTGAAACAGCTGTTTACTTTGTCACAACCATTCATGCCTGCAGACATAGGCAGTAGCTTTTCAAATTTCCCCAGGAGTCTGGCTTTGACCACTCTTCCCCAAGGGGTCATTTCAAAATGCAGCCCTGCTTCTGCTTGGTGATACTTTCTCCTAGGTTGTTATATAATTTTGTGCACACTTTCAACTGCTTTACCCTTCAGCACTGTTCTTTTCCACAATATGGTAAATGCACCCTTGGCAAGGCACCACAGCAGAGTGAAGCCCCTTATCTGCAGAAAGGGTGATTCAGGGTAACAGCAAGGAAAGCTTCCTCCTAATGCCTGTCCTTTAATCCTGCCCTGGGAGAGTTTCCTGCCATTGTTGCACTCTTGTTAATGACAGCGGTCAGCGGCTGACCATTTTCCTAGCACAGATGGACCACAGGTATCTGTAGCCAAAAGTTATTGCTGAAACCATTCGTTGGTATGTCTTCAGTTTGCAATTCATGCTCAAACTGCTGCATTCCAGCAACTTTTGCTGCATATCACTTACATCAGCTAGTACCAACATCTGGCCCAAAGTTTGAAGCTCAGGTCCAGCTGAATCAGTGCAGACTACGGCAATTTCTCTCCTCCGCACTGCAGTCCTGAGCACTGCACTGAAATGAAAGAGTTCACCAATTTCATTCCAACACATAACATCACGCATTTGGACGTTATACCAAATTTCCCATATTCTACCAGCAGGGCTGCAACCTGCCAGGTAGGCTCTGGGGAAACTACGTGGTCAGGGATAGATTGGAAAGGACCCTCACAAGTCAGCTGGATGCACACAGAGCAGGGTGGCAGGCAGCACTAGCTTTCACCAAAACAGTGCTAATGAACACGCTTAACTGCTGCCAGTACAGGAAAGAAACAGCCATCCATCCAATACTTTCTCATTTAAGATACTATTCTAAATTATTATGGGGCAGTTTCTGCTCTGATAAAATAAGTCAGACATCCAACATCTCTTCTTCTTCTGGCATTAGATGTACCAAAAACTGAGAACTAAGGAAGATGGTTTCTGGTTGGACTCTGGGTCGCCACTGGTCCTTTAGTGATTGATGAGAATCAAAGATCCTTATGTTTATTTCACTTTGATTACACATGGGAAAAAGGAAGGAAAGTCTGTTACATTACTTAAAAACCAGGTTTATCTACATTTGCTTTACTTATGTTGCTGTGAATCAGAAATAATGCCATTTAGCTCTGTACTGCTATCCCAAGTTAAAATTGCTATGAAACCAAAATCAAGGACATTGTATTCAGAAACATGGTATCAAAGGTCCTTTTTTCATAGGAAGTACTTCTGAAAGTGAGGTTTAGCATGATGCTTTAACTGGAGTTCTATTCAATTTTCCACAAAAGTCTTAGAGTATCTTTTTTTCTTCTTGCATATTACGCGTGTCATTCATCCATAAGATCTCAAAATAATCTAAAAGTCTAAATACAGGAGTAACTACAATTCTGAATAAGAAGCAGTAATTAAAAACAAAAACAGTGCTTAGACTAAACACTGAATCCCAGAAATTAGGATACTCAGCTGAAGTTCCCTTGACAACCCCTCCACTCCTTCATTCATACTGTGTGGATAGAAAAGGTAGAGATGGAGTTAAAGTTGTCATGACAACTTTGCTACTAAATTATCTGTCTTTTGTAAATTGGCTACTTTGGACTACATGTTGCTCAACTAAGCTCTTGACAGAGAATGAGTTTCATAGAAGCAGTTTGAGAGATAAATAACTTGGTTTTAATTTTAACAAGATGCATATATGCATATATATAGCCAGAAAGAATAAAGACTAAACGTAGGATGAATCCAAGTATCAGTTAAACCAGTGTATTTTGTGTCTTCAATCAATACAGTAATGCTAGCAAGATTTTTGAGTATCACTCAACCTTCTTATAGAAAAGACGATGCCTGAACTGGCAAAGATGATATATTCATCATTTGCTATCTATAGTCATCAACAAAATAATTTAGTTTTTTAGAAGCATACTCAGAAACTGCTTCCTCCTGGAGGAAACAAGTTATCAAACACTATGTGGAGACCTCTGCAGCGGGAACTGTGTATCAAACCTCTTCGCATAGTATTAAATATTATTTCCTCAGATATGTTTAACCTCTGGACTTCACAGGAGAAGGTCTTTCACAGATCACTCTGCTTGCCTCTTACTCTTACTTAGAGCAAAGCTTTCACTACAGCCACAATCTTTGCAAAGTTACAAAAAGCAAAACAGAATACAAAAAAGCCTTCACTTTTTATCCTATGTTCTTGAAAGTCATCATTGCAGAAGTAAAAAGTGCTCATTTGATCTTGTAAAAGATTTCTCTTACAAATTATAATTTCAAGTAGTAAAGTGATCTTTTAAAAAAGTATTTCCTCTAAAATACTTACAAAATCATAACTCTGAGTCAGACAAGGGCTTAAATCCAGTATCTGTGCAGACTGGAAAGCTCAAATTTCTTTCTAATTTGGCTTTTCCTATCTACTCCTGAAAATGTCACCAAGACCTGATGATAAAAGAAATTCAGAGAAGAACTGCAAACCTACTATTTTTTTTTCCTGACCCTCACCTCAAAAAGATAATCTTCAATGAAGAGAGCCTACACAAAAATAGGGAGCTCTGCTTTATGGCCAGCATGTTTATCAAGTCATAGTCCACAACAGTGATCCCTGGGCACTGCAGTAATATACCTAACAGGGAAATAACAACCACAACAGCACAATACTTGCAAATGTCAGTAAACTCTGCATCCAGTCCAGGTTTTCTCATTTCATGGAAAGAGTTTATTTTTCTTAAGAAGATCCACAGCCCAAGGTTTCCACCTGCTCTGCATTAGACCTATGGAAGTCCACTTTTTCATCACTCCTTTTTGCCACTAAGCGTATGCAGAGCTCCATGGAATCAGCGTAAAGGAGATTTCCCAAGCACTGCTAAAAGGCTGATTTGCTTCCCCCAGGGGGTCCCTGTAACTTGGTTAATATGTGTAGCTGTTAAAAGCTGTTGAACTGATGGTGCTAAAAAACTGAACAAGCACCACAGAAAAAAGGCTGGCTAAAATAACCGAACCATGACAATAAAATGAAGATAAATAAAAGAAGGGCAAAAAGAACACCAAATAAAAGCAGGGGAAAGATAAAGGACAAGGACAAAGGCAGAACTAATAGTCATCTGAAATCAGCTTTCTCTTCCTCCCTTACTTTCTCTTCCCCTTCCCCCTCCTCCCCATTTCCTAACTCCTCCACTTCACTTGCACAATTCTTTGGCCTCTACTGACAGTTTTGCACTACAAATCCTCATGCTGGATTTCATGAAGTCAAGCAGGCTCAGTGAAGATCACTAGGCTCAGCTTACTCATAGTATAATCTCATCCAAATCCATGGAGTTACATGAGGGATGAGCTGGAACCAGTGACGTTTTCTGACATCCAGCTTTGAAACTCTCTATCTCCAGATTGATGATACACACTGAAGGGTTTTCTGAACACAGCAGAAGAGAAAGAATAAATATGAGCTCCTTGGATGGTTTTTGTCATAATAGTTGCACTATATCTGCCATATATCAGAACAGTTCCCATGTTTCCTACAGGAGATTCATAACAGCACTAAAACTCCACCATACCTCACTCACCATGTTGGAAAACAAATTTCTACATATATGGAAAAATACTTTTTGAAGTAAAATGGCAGGGAACACAATGTCCTTCAGAGCAACTTAACAAAAGAAATTATATGATTCCTGGAATGCCTTTTACAATTTCTGGGGCTTTTTACCCGAAAAGTCTCTACAGTTGTTTATTCACGAAGCCATTATACTCTCCCTCGTCTTAGTGAAAACTTCTTCCTGGGGGATAAAAAATAGTTTGTACAAACCTGCTGTATTGCTTTTGATAGTAATAACTCTCATCAAGGCTGTATTTTTTTGTTATTATTTGTACTGCAATAATGCTGGGACCCCCTTGCTGGCACCGGATGTCACTGTGTTGAAACCGAGCACATATGGGATAAGAGACATGGATTGATATGACTGATCAGATGCACTGAGTTTTAAATGGAAGAGGCAGGGAAAAAAGAATCAGAAAATAAGACTGCAAAAGACTTCAGGAGGTCATCTGATCCATATGTGGATGCACGGCAGACCCGCTTATGGCTGATCAGCTACTGCTTTTGGTTGTTTTAGTTGTTTTACAGATGGAATATTAAGAAATTGTGTCACGCCCATGAAGCCTATTGCCTGGCTGCAGCAGAAGTGGAAGTTTAACCCAAAGCTCACAAGTCCTGGTTGAAAGAGGTCATGAAAATATTTAATGTTAACTGAATTTGAGAGCATCTAAGGAAAACAATCATAAACCGGCTATTTGTATCTGCTACTATGAGAGTGAGTTAAAATAAAAATCTAGCTACCAGTTACAATTTTTTATTTGCTCTTCTGCACTCAGGTATACCTTAAAAAAAAATACAAAATCCACAAATAGCTGTACATCCACCTCTCCACATCATTTATCACACTGCATTAGAGATCTGTTTTTCCTTCACTATCAGTAAAACACACTATTCCATGCCATATATAATACATGAAATCCACACTACACAAAAATTCACACAAGATAAAATACTAAGATCAAAAGCACTCTATATCTGACAAAGACTTTTTACACACTGCAATGCACTTTCTCCCATGTATTCTGTCTATTCCATGAAGCAGTATACACACGTAATATCAGACAAGCTCATCCTTTTAGTCAGTTATTGAAGATACTGAGTTTTCTGTTTCAATATAGAATAGTTCCAAGTCACAGACAGTTCCTTTTCTATCACCAAGTTATCATTGCTTCTCCAGGCTGAAGTATAATAACCCTCTTTTTTAGGCTACTGTTTCTATCTTCTATTTCAAATAAGTTTCATGCATTGATGCAATCAAGGCAAGATTAATATGACTTTCCTCTTTAATATAAATCTTTTGATTTGTTGCTGAATGGGCTGTTCTTAATATTGCTATCTAACTGCAAGGGACAATGCTGTTTATCAAACCCCTCCGAAAGCAGCCATCCAGATCTAGATATTACAGTACTATGAATTTAGAAACCATGAAATATAAATGTGTTCCTACTGTAGAAATTAAATGAATGTTTATTTTACACCTGAAGTACCTTTTATATTTACTTCCTTTCTTTGACATCTAGATAAAAATCCCCACTAAAATAGACAGCTAATGATGAAGATTTCCTCTCAATAAGAAACACAGAAGTTTAAAATTAACAAAATGCAGATCATATGAAATAAAAATATAATTACACTTGGTCACAAAATTAGTGGAGCATTTCAGTCCTTGGGAAACATTGGGGCTTTTTAAGCCAGGTCATCTTGGGACAACTCCCTGACAAAGTCTAAATCTTGCTAAGAAGAAGAAAAAATGGAAGATTCTTTAAAATATTTCAAAGTATTTATTTGAAATTATTGCTTACAAACATTTTTACATCACATAAAATATAATCTAGACATTAAATCTGAAACAAGCAAGCCAATGTGATAGCTTTTCAATTCACACCGAATTTCAGATTTCACCACTTCTCTTTCCAATTTGGAAATGAAAGGATATTCCATAGCTTTTGAATTTCCTATCAGATAAGGAGTCTGGCTCGAGTTTTCAGGGAATACTTACTTTGTACCAGCTAAATGGTTCATTCTGGTGCCTAGTCATACTTTCCCCTAGGCACACACTCCTGCAGTTAGCAAAGCTGACTATTAAAAGATTCAGTATACTTAAACACAGCAGAAGTTAGTGACGGAATGTCCTTTGTTGCTGACAGCACCCTGGGAGTATGAAGAATTAAATCTCTTTCCCCTAACACAGAACTGAGTTATCCTATAGTTTTCAACACAGACCGGTATCGTCCTAATGACTAAACAGGGCCAAACTTACCTATATCAGCTCAGGTGTTGATGCTGTGCTCATACCTACTTTAGCTTGAACTAAAAAGCTACACTGCAATGATGAACCAAGATGTATCTTTCTCTGCCTTTTCCTCAAAGAGAGGAGATCCACGGGGCCTGGAACCAGATTCTGTTAGGGCATGCCCCAGAGTACTGAAATTACCAAAGTGGAAGAGGAAATCCAGACTCACTGGGCAACAGAATAAAAATGAAATAGGGATGAGACCTCCTCCTTACTGCTCAGTCAAGTCCTTTCCCCAGCAGATGTCTTTAAGCTCTACCAGAGGTTCTCAAGTGTCACCTTTGCAAAAGGTGACAGGACAAATAAAAACCTTTATCTACAGTTTAGAGTTATCCTCACCCTAGATCAATGGAAGCACTCTAATTAAAAGGGTTTAAATGGATGAAAGAAGGATCCACTTAAAGGATCAAAGAAAGGATCAAAACGGATGAATACCCAGGGAAGGAGGAACTCAAAAAACTAAGAAAATACTTTATTCTAACACCTGACCTCTGGGAAGGCTTATGGTGATACTGCTGATGACTAGTTTATTAAGCTCCAAGGGACAAATGGTAATTGGCATTTTTCATCAGGCTCTTAATCCGTGCTTCTGGGAAATGATACAAACAGAGTGCTTTGTTGCACGGGTGAGGTTCCTTTTCTTGGGAGAAAGGCTAAGAAAATGGAAAAGTAACAACTGGGTTATCTTACAGAAAAAAAATCACAGTATCACAGAATATGCTGAGTTGGAAGGGATCCACAAGGATCACTGAGTCCAACTCCTGGCCCTGCACAGGACCATCTCCAAGAATCACATCACATGCCTGAGAGTATTGTCCAAATGTTTCTTGAACTTGACAGGTTTGGTGCTGTGATCGCTTCCCTGGAGAGCCTGTTCCAGTGCCCAACTTCCATCTGGGTGGAAACCTCTTCCCAATATCCAACCTAAACCTCCCCTGACACAACTTCAGGCCATTTCCTCAGGTCCTGTCACTGGTCTTCACAGAGAAGAGATCAGCGCCTGCTCCTTCTCTTCTCCTCACGAGGAAGTTGAAGGCTGCAATGAGATCTCCCCTCAGTCTCCTCCAGGATGAACAGACCAAGTGACCTCAGCCATTTCTCACACGGCTTCTCCTCAAGGTCCTCCACCATCTTCATTGTCCTCTTTTAGATGCTTTTTAAGAGCATAATATCCTTCCTATATTGTGGTGCCCAAAACTGCACAATATTCAAGGTGAGGCTGCCCCAGAGCAGAGCAGGACAATCCCCTCCCTCAACCTGCTGGTGATGCTTTGCCTGATGCTGCCCAGGACACGGTTGGCCCTCCTGGCTGCCAGGGCACTGCTGACTCATATGCAACTTGCCATTGACCAGGACCACCCACGTCCCTTTCCGCAGCACTGCTTTCCAGCACTTCATTCCCCAGTTTGTAAGTATGGTTTATACTGAGGAAACGTAAAAGAGAGTAGAGGTTTTAGGATTCCTGAGAGAAGACCCAGCGTGCAACTAAAGGACCAGGTGTAGGAGAACAAAGTCAATCAGACTTTTGATCTGGAGAGGCTCACACCAGTCAGAAATGTGAAGGTTAAAAAGAGTTCAGAGGACAGGTAAAATTTTTGCAGAGCATGAAGAGCAAGACCCAAAGAAGGAGAGTTGTATTGGGTGCCTGAAAGAACAACTGAAGTGCTGGAACACAACAACTGAATTGCTTGTGGCTAATCTAAGACCAAAATTTCTAGGACTAAAGCTGCACTGTTATTGCTACCATTCGCCAGCTGCACTGCCTTTCTCTGGACACGCTCCAGCATCTCAGTGTCTGCCTTGGAGACCTCACCAGAACCAAGTACAGCTTTCACCTAGGGATGTGCTTGGACGGAAGCCATGTATGGGCCCGCCAAGAAAGGGAGAGTGATTTTGCACCACCACACAGCTCATCTCCATTGTCCTGTGCACCCCTGCATTGGGCACTGCTGGGTTCATCCCTTGGCACCCTCCCATCAGGTATTTCTCCAGCCCACCCACCTCCCCTGGCACCAGCACACCCACTGGGATACCAGACGCCACCAACCCCTCTCCCAGTTTTGGGGGTGCCACCAGCGCCTGGTGCCAACCCATCCCCACTATCGGGGACACAGAGACGAGGGGCTCACAAGAGGCTGGAAAATCGCCATGGAAATCAAGGCTGGCAGATAATGGAAGTCGACAGTGACTGCAAGATGGGGAGACTCTGAGGATGCTCCAGGGCAGAAGGAACAGGAGAAGGAGGAGGAGGAGCCCCACATCCAGCCCTCCAGCCCGCAGCAGCACTGCCTTGTATCACAACCAGCAGGGCCAGCAGGATTAGCGGTGGCAGGTGCGCCGGCCCCAGGCACATCTGCCTGGCGGCATCCTCTCGGCCACCCCTCTCTGTGCAGACCGGGATGCTGTGCGAGACGCTGGGAGCCAAGCACAGCCCGTTCCAGCGGATGCCCGGGGCCGGGAGCGGCGCCCACCGCTCTCCCAACATGGCGCCGGCTCCTTTTCCTCTCTGCTGGCGCCACCCAGTGGCTGCGGCAGGTACCGCACGTGCGCCCTGGTCCCGCCCGGCGGGACTCGCCGTCCTTTTAATTTCTTTCTCATTATTAAACTGGTTTCGGCTCAAAGTGAATTGGTACAGCCCGACTGGCTTAAGAATCCTGAAGGTTTCAGCAGGGTAGCCCGGAATGGCGGTCCCTCGAAGGCTGTCAGCCTCCAGGAGTTTCCTTGCGCGGCGCCCCGACCCAAGGGGAGAGCCCCCAAATGCCGACCCGCTGCTCCAAGGAGGACCAACTCCACTGACTCCTCGGAGAGGCTCCACTTATTCCCTGGCTCAAACCTGATCTGCAGTCAAACGTGGTCACATATGAGCCCTCACTGACCGTGGGGTCTTGTCTTCTGCTCCACCCCAGCAAAAGTACCATGATCACTATGGAACTTCTGTTTTTGAGACACAAGTATCTTGGTTGACTGTTTGCTGATTTTTTTCAAGGTTTACAGTTAGTATATGGAAAGCTGATGGCCCTTGGAAAAGTTGGTACCTAGGTGGACAGTACAGAGCTAAAAGTGACACTTTAGCTGTGGCAAAGGTCTTTTTAAAAAAGAACCATTTGGCAGCACTTCTAAAAAAAGGCCAGTCTTGGCAGCTGTCTAATTTTCCCAAGAAATTTGACCACACACACACACACCCCCATCCCAACCAAATCAGTTTAGTAGGTTTTTCATATTTAAAGCATGACTTGTTCTGAGAAGACTCGCTAGTCACATGGAAAGCTGCTTCTCCCAGGCAGGAAGGGTGCACTGCCCAAATTGCTTCCTGTTGTGCAACCATAGAATTATGAATAACAACTGTACTTTGCAAAAGTTCTTTACTATTTGATTTAAATATTTTTTTGTCTTGCACCACTTACTATCTGTGCATTTTTCTGTTAGAGTACCGGAAGAAAGGTGTGATCACAATCAAAGTGAACTTGCTAAAATTTCTACTATGACTATTGACTGAAAGTATTTCTGCTGTCCTCACCAAAGCTCTGCTTGACATCTCTCCTTCTAGCAAAACAAATTATGTCTGTCAGAGGACAACATCGAGTCTCCTGGCCCAATTTTAAATTCTCCTTTGTTTTAATTTTAAGTGTGCTCTCTTATTATTCTGTCCAAATACAAATCTCCCAGTTGATTTAAAAATGCATATAACTCTGGGAAATCTGTTTCAGCATTAATGAGAAATGCCCCCATCCATTTATAGGATGTTCAGTGTTGACACAGATACCTTGGTGAGTGCAAGGGAAAATTAGGAAGAAAGGGACAGTATCTTCTAATGGTTTGTCTTCTCTGCATCAATTATCCTGAGTTATTAGACACAAGTATTTCTCTTTTGTAGTGTATTGAGTGAGAAATTCATGCTGCAAAACCACCACCAACTAACACAGGCCTGGTTTGATTAAGAAGAGAATTATGGGTTTGATCCCAGATGCTTTAGCTCATGCACGTTACTGGCTCAAGTGTCAGCAGCATTTGACCTCAAAGCTGTATCCAGCAAGCCATCTGGATCAAACTCACAGCCCATTTAACATGAGCTAGGAACATTTATCAGGTCAATAAAGCTTTCAAAGTAGAAGCCATCTCAGAGTATGAAGCTTATTACGAAACCAGCATCAGCACTGGAAGATGCCAGCACATGCTAGCCCCATTCCTCACATATCATGTGAAAGGAGCTCTCCCCGGGGTGAAAGACATGTCAGACAGCACAAATAAGAGTAAAGCAGGTCGTTAGGATCAATGAACAGAAATATGTCTGCACCTAATAAGGTTTATTCACTGTTCAAAATGGGGTCTGCCAGCACAGATGAGTCAGGAGACAAGCCAGATGGCAGATGTCATTGCTCAGGAATAAAAACTCTTACAGAACAAGCATAGTTCCACCTTCGTTGACATAATGCATTACCAAACAGTAAGAATTTCATCTGGGTCAGACAAGAACACAGGACTGTATTCATGTCATGTTAGAAAAAAAATACATATGGTATTTACATCAGCTCCTTGTCACTTGGAAAAGATAGTCAATACCCAGTCCACTGTAAGAGGAGAATGACATGAGACCATTTCTGCTCTGGAATAGAGTCCACTGGCACAAAGTTATCCCTTCTAAAGAGATTCCATTTGAATTGGCAGGATGAGCTTTCATCAGTTCTGTGCTTGCCCTGTGTGTCTGTGGTGTTTTTATCTGATTTAGTCTTGTAAAATGAAGCTGTGCACCACAGCTTCAATGTCATGTGTGTTCAGCATTTTATAAAACTTCATATTCATCACTTGAAACTCTAGCTATGAGGTAGTACCTTTAGGATGCATATAGAATTTATCTAATTTAACTTTGTATGTCAATAAAGAAGGCATCTACATCTAAGCTAGCCATCGGAACCTGCCATGATAGAGAAGAGAAAAAAAGAAACATATAGAGCATGACTTGCTGGGTTTACTTTAGAAACCCTTTTCTCAACACGATGATTCTAACCCTAGAAGCCACCATTCTTTACATTCATCTAAAAGAGAACCAGCTGAAATGTAATCATTTCTATTATATGAGTCTACTCAACTGAATTCCATAAATGTAAGATAAAGTGAAACTGCCAGTCCCTTTAGTGTGTCTCTGGCTGTTTACTGCCAGGTGGCTGCAACTTCTCGATAGTTGTTGAATTTGGCCATATTTTATCCTTTAAATGAAAGTCAACCCTTCTTCCCAGAAGCTTATAATTCACTTTAAAGGATTACCAGAAATATTTTATCACCTGCTCTGGTGTTAAAACATTTCTTAAAACAATCTGCTAGACAGGAAGAAATGTGAGGGGGAGATCATTCAGCGAACTCTATCAGAAGACTAAGTGGACTGTGAAATGCTTTAATATATGGTAATTGTCAACTTAATAGAGTATGTATTCTGTTTCAATTGGTGATGGGGAATAATTTAAACAATTAAAAAGATTCCAATTTGTGAGTAGAGTAATCCTACAGTTGCATTTTAAAAATATCATGCCGGGACATTGGGAATTATAATTACTAAAGAAGATGCCTAATTTTTTTGAATGGATCCTTGATTTTTGCTAATGAATAACTGGAAGCACGAATCAACAGTGATCTGTGGTTCCTCAGTTACCCAATGCTTGACCACTTTTAAGGTGGTCAGTGCTCAGGACACTGGATGTTGGAAATGTGTTCCAAATATCCAGGCATTTAGAATTACTCCAATGGCTTTCCTAAACACTAAGCCATCACTATAAGAAACACTTCAAGAATCTTTGTCCTCTTACTTGCTTGCATTTTTGCAAGAGGCAGACACTGTGAATCTGCCTCTAAAGATGGATGGAGACAGATGGAAGCTCTCTCTCTCCATGTGCTGAGCTGGACATACACAAACTAAACGCTACTCAGCAGTTGTGTAGCTGTATTAGCACAGCAGTGTCAACACAGCTACACGACTTCTGGAGCAGAACAGATGAGGCATAGTGCTGTGCAAACACAGCCAAACAACTTCTGGATGGTGTTTGGTGTAGTGGTGTAGTCCAGTAAATATGATTTCTTTTTTTTTTTTTTTTTTTTGCTATTCCTGGTAAAAGGCCACATGTTTTTTATTGACTTGACAGCAGAGGGTGTCAGGGTTTGTTTGAGCTTGTCCTGGCTAAGCTGATAATGAGCTTGTTTTATTTAACTGGGGTACGAAATGTCCAGCAGTCAGGTTTACTTTGGGTTAGCTCTAGTTTATAGTGATAATAAGTAGATTTTCTGTGTAGATTAAATTACCTGTGATCCTAGAATAAAATAGGGTTTGTGAGAATGCAAACATGGGGTATACTGGAGGTCCCAGACTGTAAACACAAATCCCAATGGTCAGTCAGTGGTCACTGAAGGCAGGCAACTGTCTAAACCAGTTTAGATATAACAAAGAGACAACAACATTGAATAACTGAGAACTAAAGGAAAGAAAGCCCATATAATGCAGGCTGTATTAAGAAAATATTGAAACATAAACCTAAACTGACCTCAAAATAGAGGAAGAAGGGATATCCGGCCATCAAACCCTGCTGGGTGAAAACTGAGGACATTGGTGGCTGTGGACATTCCCTGCAGCCCCACTGCTGTCAGCCTCAGGACTCAAAGGGACATGGGAAGGATGGCACAACACTTGACAAAAGAGGAAAACATTGTAATTTTGCAGTTAATAGGATTTGGGACTTAACATAGGACTTCTTTGCAACTGTCCTGTAACCCGGAAATAAAGACTATGGCTTTTTGCCTCAAAATATATTCACCCTAGGATTCATTTAAATTCATTTTAGATATTTGCAGTGTAGACATCTACATTTGACCTAGTCATTCTGAGCTACCACTATAGTCACTTAAGTGAAATGAGTACTTTTAGGGCATGAATTCTCCACTCTAGTTTAGATGTCCGTTTTAGGCTGATAAGAATGGCACCCTCGAATACTTAATTTCCCTGTGTTGACTATAAAAGGGTTCAAGGCAACTAATTTGGACAGGGACAGTTACAAGGACTTTTACCTGTGAGAATATGATTCCCACCTTCTGTATTCATGCCAGTCTGTTCATCCCCGCCTTCTTTATTTGCAGATTATTTCAATGAGCAATTACTCATTGGACTGAAATCCCTTAGAAAGCACGACCTCAGGATTTAATTATAAAACAACACTGTTAGAAGTAAGGATCACTCATTTGGAAGGAATTTGCATTGTACCAATAATAACAACAACAGAACTAATAAACAAAGGCCATAATTTCAAATGTTTTGTTGAAAGAAATAATGGGAACTATAGAAAAAATCAATGCTTTTCCAGGAAGAAATTCAGTATCTTCCTGAATTAGTATCTTATTAGAAAAAATATATTTAAATTAGAGGATGAGAAGGCTCAGCTACCAGCAAAGGCAAAGTCACAGCTACACGAGCAGAGGGAGAGCTCTGGCAGCAAGTCCCACAGGTAAAAAGGAGGATTTGATACGTCTCATCCCTATTTTACACTAACCAGCACATTATTAGGGCATCATAAAGGACATGACTACCCTAAGCTTGGGGTTTCCCAGCAGAGAGCTCTTTCCTGTTCTCCTGGTAGTGTGGCTGTCTCCAGCCTGAGAGAAGAACCAGACGTGAGGCACACATTACCATGCCAGTCTTTGGAGGAGACACCACAGCTCTGTGCACTTTTACAGGCTCATAAATGACAACAATACTAACAATTTACTAACTTCTGATAAAGACCAGTTTCTTGGGAATTGCTGATACCTCTATTTCTATGGGAAATAAATCTCTCTGGAAGCTTTGCTCCGCTGCTTTCTGAGCACATGAAAGTGCTGCTGAAATTCCTAATTGCAAATTAGACTTTTGACAGGGGAAGGCAGAGCAGACGAATTGAAATAGCCTTAAAGTGCTTTTCTCTTCCTGATGGCAGAAGAGTTCATAATCCAGACAAATTAACTGATTGGAACAAACAGCATTCAGTCAGTGCTGTGCAATGTTGTGGCTGGCAGCTGGTGGCCAGACACTAGAACATACTTAAACAATTAGTGCTGTCCCCTGCAACAGCCAAAATGCACATTTAGAACATCTGAGATGTGATCTGGGACATTTTGTGGTCCACATACAGCAGCTTTACCAGGTGGGCCAGAAAAGTGAGATTCTCAGTGGATGAGTTAGCTGGGGCTGTAATAAACCTAAATCTGCTGGAAGCCAGTCTTTGCATATCTTATTGGCTGAACCACTCCAGGTTTAGCTGAGCTGTCTTTTTGTGGCTTTATAACACTTCAAGGAGATTTTAGAGGCATTTTGTGATTACTGATGCCTTTCCATACTTCAAAAAAAAAAAAGGCTGAAGGCCTTTCAGAATGTTCTTTTTCTGACACTCTTACACTTACAGAATAATTATTCTTGGTACTCATACAGTACCTTCCCTCAGCTTTTATAACAAGTTCCAAAAATTAACAAGCTAGAGGTTAATTTTCAATCTCAGCTTCAGTGATTCATATCTGAAAGAGTAAGCTGCAGAGACTTGAAGGAGAGCTGAGAAGCGATCACAGATCTCATGACACACAGTCATGTATCTTTGCCAAAAGACTGTGTTTCATCTTAAGTCTCAATGATGTGAGTGAAAGATTTCTTTTCTTGATATAGCTGGCTTGCACAGTATGCATGACGGAGAATCCAAGGGTCTCAAAGCAGCATTTTCTCTCCCTGATTGCCCATGGCTTGGGAGCATGATCTGCCTTGGATTTCTACCTGTCCTCAAAGAAAGAATACAGAGTGGCAACGATGTTGTTAAAATTAGTCTGTCCATTCACTGAGCATATTAGTTTAATTTCAGTTCCGAGATTAATGAACCTCATTTTTGATGCCCAGAGTCATGACTCATTCTGAATGTTTTTGCTGCCTGGATATCCCTATATTTACCCAGCCAATGCAGATCTAGTATCCAGACACTTCAGAATTATTAATGAATTATGCTCTCAGAACAGCCATAAGGAAACAGTACTCCAATGCATGTCATTTGCAGAAAGAAATAAAACTAGAATGCTGAAATCCTAATTTCACTGATTCTCAATGCCTTGAACCTGGAACATTTCACATTTCCCTTTAAATCAAAAGCATTCTACTTGATTTTAGTTGTGTTCATTACAGTAAGGTGAATCATGCCCTAGAAATGCCTTTCTGTTGTTTCCATTAACTAGAAGGGGAGCCTGGACTTCTCACCTCAGAAAAAAAAAAATTATCTCTGCAGGGTAGGTGCTTGGATTTAGGTTAAAAAAATACCAGTCAGGGAGTGGGAGAGAGGCCGTAGCACTGTGCTACACATGCACTTGTAGACAGGAGAGAATCAAAAGTGTAAGACATTGCAGGTTTCAGAAGAACTCCCAAAAGAAACTCTCCAGAGTATTCTGGCCAATTTACATATTGTACTACCTGAAATTAAGAAAAAAACGGGCTCTGGTAACTTCACACATCACTGAAATGAACTCCCTTAGGAGTCTGGCTTGACTTTTCAGGAGTGTGAAATCTGTTTTCACTTTCTAAACAAAATATTATGACAAAAATAGTAAAGTTAGAAAAAGGTGAGGTTTGTGAGTTCTGAGCTATCCATTTGAATCAGAAGACTGTACTCAATAGTTTTGCTAAAAATATATTCATTAAATCTATTTAGCATTTTGGTTATTTTGAGTGTTTATCTACAAAGCAAAGTATTTCAAGACTGTTTCTAATTTACCTTTTGAGCTAACTTTAAAGCAGTAGAAAATAATATGCAATAAATTGCTTTCTAATAACAAAACAAGTTTACTGGTGCTTACCAGATGCCTGCCTCTGACTAAATTCAAGAGCATTCAATATAACCATAGAACCATTTAGGTTGGAAAAGACCTCTAAGATCATCAAGTCCAACTGTTAACCCAGCACTGCTATTTTCTCTAGCCTTCATTTTATCGCCAATGTACCTATAGAAGCTTTTCTTGCTGTTTTTGATGTCCCTGGACAGATTTAATTCTGTCAGGGTTTTAGCTTTCCTAACCTGATCCTTGGCTGCTTGGACAACCTCTGTATTCCTCACAGGTTACATGTCCTTGCTGCCATCCTCTTTAGGTTTCCTTTTCATGCTTGAGTTTGTCCAGGAGCTCCTTGTTCATCCATACTGGCCTCCTGACATTTGTGCATGACTTCCTCTTTCTTAGGATGCACCACTCCTAAGCTTGGAGGAGATGAGCCTTCTTGGGCCCTTCTTCCTTCCCGGGCTTCATCCGATGTTACTCTATGAGGCAGATCCCTGAGGAGGACAAAGTCTGCTCTCCTGAAGTCTAGGGCAGTGAGCTTGCTGTGTACCCTCCTCGCTGCCCTAAGGATCTTGAACCCCACTGTTTCATTGTCATTGCTGTAGGACTGCCTTTAGCTTCACCTTCCTCACCAGCCCCTCAGTGTTGGTAAGAACGAGTCCTAGCACAGCACTTCTCCTTGCTGGCTTCTCTGTCGCTTGGAAAAGGAAGTCATCATCAATGCATTCCAGGAACCTCCTGGATTGCCTGTGTTCTGCTGTGTTTTCTCTCCAGCAGATATCAGGGTGGTTCAGGAGTTCCTCATGAAGTCCAGGGCTTGTGAACATGAGGCTGTTCCTATCTGTCTGTAGAGGATCTCATCCACTCAGTCTTCCTGGACAGGAGGCCCGTAGCAGGCCCCCACTACAATGTCATCTGCCCCTGCCCTCCCTTTAATTCTGACCCATAAGCACTCAGTTGGCTCCTCATTCATCCCCAAGCAGAGCTCAATGCACTCCAAGTGGTTACTGAAATAGAGAATGACACCCCCTTGCTGTCTCCCCCTTCCTGTCTTTCCTAAAGAGACTTCAGTCATAGAAGCCAACCCACCACAGCTCAGAGTTGCCAATGAGATCACAGCCCTGCAGGTGTGCACAACTCTTAACTCCTTTTGTTTATTCCCCATGCTACCTGTTCTTGCATAGAGGCATTTAAGTCCCCATGTCTCTGCCCTGCCCCCACACCCACCCCCCCAAAGCCAATTTACTAGCTAGAGTGGCTGGAATTCCTTTGTGCTGCTCTTCAGATGTTTTCCTGCTGACCTGTGATCCCTCTCCAGGCTCTGGGCATCTCTTGCTGGCACTGGCATCAAACTGATAGGTATGGGATGGGCTGAGGTTCTCCTTTGCCATCAATATTAGGTTAAAGTCCTCTTCACCAGCTTGGCAAGCCTGTGACTAAAGATGGTCATCGCATTCTCTGACAGATGGACACCATCAGCCCCCAGTAGATCAGGTAAGATCTTTGTTTCTCAAAGTCCCATAGCCTAAGTAGCCAAAGCCCTGTGACACAGTCCTGTAAACACTTGCTGATTCACCAGTTTCAACTGGCCCTTTCAAATCACTTTGACCAGGAGGATTAATAAAAAAATCTACCTGTGCTCCAGAGTCCCTTACCAGGGCTCCTAGGGTTCTGTAACCCTTATTGATACTCCTCAGACTACTCCTGGCTGTGTCACTGGTGCCCACGTGAAACAACAGCAGTGGGTAATAGTCAGTGTCCTGTATGAGGTTTGGTAGTCACTCAGTGACATCCCTGATACGAGCTCTCAGCAGCACAGCTCTCTAAAGAGCGTGTCAGGTCTCAGATGGGTGCCTTCATACCTCTTGTACCTTCTTGTCATGAGGGGCCCAGAACTGGGCATATGATTTGAGGTGTGGCCTCACCAGTGACGAGTACAGGGGGATAAGCACTGCTCTAGTCCTGCTGGCCATACTATTGATACAAACCAGGATGTCACTGGCCTCCTTGGCCACCTGGGCACACTGCTGGCTCATGTTCAGCTGCTGTCAACCAGCACTCCCAGGTTCTTTTCCACTAGACAGCTTTCCAGCCACTCCATCTCAAGCCTGTAGTTCCACATAGGGTCATTGTGATCCAAGAGCAGGACTCAGCATTTGGCCTTGTTGAACCTTATGCAACTGGCCTTGGCTCATCCATCCAGACTGTCCTGACCTCCAGCAGATGAACACTCCCACCCAACTTGGTGTCATCTGCAAACTGACCAAGGGTGCACTTGATCCCCTCGTCCAGATCATTGGTAAAGATATTAAACAGAACTGGCCACAGTACTGAGCCCAATAATGGGTTAAATCTATTTCATTCAGCCTCCATTTCACAGACTTGCCATTTGACTGGATTGAGTTAGATTGAGGTGGACATTATCTTACAAACATAATGAAAACATTTTCTGTTACTACTGAAACTGCTAAGGTCCAAATAATAACTTCAAGTGACTAAGGAGAGACTTTAGCCTTCCATGACTCACTGTTCTATCTAGCTGAAGACCTTCACATTCTGTTGATCTCTAACTCAGGGGGAAAGAGACACTTCTTGCTCTTTCCCAGACATCTGCCTCCACACTGTATTCTATTACTATGCTGCTTAAAATCACATGTAAAACTTTCTGTTATTCCCTGCATGTTGTGTAGCCTTATCAATAACGTCTTTTTTCCTTTCCATCTTCCCCCAAGTTTGGCTAATACCGACATCTCATCAGGATTCAAATGTATGAACACCATTGTTCAGGCTCCTGCTTTGCAGAACTGATGATACAGCCTTCATGTAGGTGTGGTGGTCGTTTATCCAGACTCAGAGAATGGCAGGGTTTAGGTTTAGGCAAGACAAGGCCTGTGAGTGCCTCAGGAGCTGGCTTCACACAGTGAGTTACCTGCTGTTCTTTTTAGTTCTTTCATATGCAGAGGTCAATACTTTTGTAGAGATTATCCTTTTAAATCAATGTCAGCTGACTTAGATCAGCTTACACAAAGTCTGACGGTATTTGAAGCTGTGGGAGAAATGTGTGTAAGCAGGGAATTCCATGCTGAAAGTTGGCAATTAGTGTACATCCAGGCTCTGTTAAAGCATTTTGCAGCTTCTTTAGTGCCTTCATACGACATGGCAGTGGATTTACAACATGCTGTGACAGCCCCTTCAGCAGGACAGTGCCATTAATCTTCAGACAGACTACTGAGATCAGCACTGATCTTGTGTTTGGATCCCCTAATCCAGGATCCTGTGCCCAGCAGGACTCTCATAGTGTTAGCTTGTTCCAGAGCCATGGGACTTGATCTCAGCCTCGACTCCTCTAACTCATATTTAATCATAATACTTTTCACAGCTCCTCTGCAGGTGTTGTGATGTGGTGACTGAAGACATAGTCAAGCATTTAAGTACACGATTAACCTAAAATGCTTGAAGGGAATTGTTGACTTCAGGAGGGCTGCTTGTACACTTGGAGTTAAAAATGCACTCGAGTGCTTCACAGACAAGTTAATTATCATTAAATACCTGCAACAAACAGAAACATAGAGATGGCACAACCACAGATGTACTGTAGAATACATCTCCTGAAGAGTAACAGACAAATCTTGGTTTTACGTGCACCTTTAAACATTGAGCCAAAAGGATATTTGACTATTTTAGAAGACCACAACAGGCTCAACATAGAAAATAGTAATACAATTAACCTGCTTCCAAGATGTGTCTGTTTCCTACAGAATAATTGTAAAATAAATAAACCAATTGAAATTAAACAGATGCCAACACATAATTACAGACTATTAAAGACTTTGTAAGGGAAGGTTCCAGTCACTTCTGGCCCCTCACCTAATGTGGAAATCAGATTTTGTTAAATAAAATAAAATAGTGTCCTAGTTTATAAAGCAGTCTGCGGTTTTGGTGTTTTTTGTTTGTTTGTTGTTTTTTTTTTCCTGTTTAGTATAGGTAGGAACCCTTGCTGGGGTGGTCCTGCTCGCAGTCCTGAGGACACTCTCCCAGGCGTCCCTGCCGTTCGCGGGGGATGCGGGGGATGCGAAGGATTCCGGAGGCTGAGTCCAGCGGGTCCTGCGGTGCAGCAGCGCGCCCTGCCGGCCCCGCAGAGCGCCCACCGCCGCGGCTCCCGCCCTCGTTACGGATTCCCAAATATTTTTCCCACGGGTGGGTAAAAGTCCCCAGGTTGGCCGGGGCTGTGCCAGGACCCTGCGCTGCTCTCGGGTAATGCCGCGGGTGGTGGCAGCCGTGCTCCCCTGTGTATTTGCATCGCTCATTCTCCTTGAAAAGTACTCAGAAAGGACAAATTTGGTTGATGGTTCCCTCACCCCTGCGCTGACAACTGTGACTTCCAGGACGGGTTAAACTATGCGGGGAGAGGCAGGAAGGGAGGCTCAGAGGAGATGTGCAATGCAAGACACTTTGCGTGATTTGCATTTTAGGTTCTTGTATTGATTACTGCGAGATCCGGGGGGCGGGGGACGGGTTGGGGGAAGAGGAAAAAGAAAAAAGCAGTTGGCAGGTCTGACTCCAAATATTTCCAAAATGATTATACGTTTTATTAATCGAGGTCAAAGTAACCTCATTTGGCCAGTATTAATGAAAACACAGGGGGTGTGTTAACTAAAAATCACTTCAGCTGGAAAATTGAGATGCATTGGAATGCGGGGCGAGCAGTTGACGGTGCGCGGGTTCCAGGTGCCATCTACTGGGCACATCCCATGTTGGAAAATGACAAGTACACCTTTACTTCTGGCCCCGCCGTCTCCCCGCTCTTCCTCCCTCAGCAGTTTTCCCACAGTGGTTCAAGCCCGGGAAACCTTTTAAACCCGTTTCGCTTCGGCTTGAGAAGGCAGCGGGGTTTGTGAAGTACTCAAGTGCTTTGCTCAGCTGCGGGACAGAGTTGCCCATGACAGCGTATGACAGCATACAGGTTTATTGTAAAAATACACAAAGTCCTCTGTAAGTGCTAAAGAGAGGAAGGCCATTTTTGTTTTGCCATTTAAGTACAGCTCAGAGCACAAGCATGATTCATGTCAGGAAAACCACTCCCAAGCACCTAAAAGCCAAAGGTCATCTTGAAATAGGATATATTGTGCAGTAAGGCCACATAATTACTTAGAAGTATAAAACAAAACAAAACAAAAGAAAACCACAACAACCCAAAAACAACAAAAACAAACAAACCAACAAAAAAACCACAAACAAATAAAGAAAAAGCACAACAAACACACACACACACACACACACACACACCAAAAAGGGAAAAAGCCCCCAAACCTACAAATCAAAAGAATTCTAAAGGAAATATTAGTGTACCACAGTTTTGGCTCACAGCATGAATCATGTACTGCAAGTGTACTGCAGTCAGTGGGATTCTTTCTGCCCACTTCAGCTTTTGGACTGGAGTCAGACTAACAGTCCTGTCCAGCTTTTCTGACTAACCATCCTTCACGTTTGTTGACTTGGAGTCTGTTTTTCAATGACTTTGTTTCAGTACTGCACCAAACCAGAAAGTATCAATCCATTAAATAAAGTGAGAGTCCCTATCTGGGGTTGTTCCAGCACATAGCCTGAATTCGAGGAAGCAGGTCCCTTCAGGATTGAGTATTAGCAGAACTGGCTTTTTGGGTCCCGGACTAATAATACCTAAGATTATTCTGCAAATTCAGCAGTCTTTTGTGAGCTACGGTTCTGGCTTTCAGGCCCCTTCTCTATTTCTTTGATATGCTACAAAGCAAAACTACCATGCAGTTTAATTTATCTTATATCACATCAGATTAAGAGTACACATATGGTAATTTCCTCTATCTTTCCCCATCTCCATTTTTCTCTCTCCCTTTCTCTCCCCCCATCTCCCAAGACTGTAAATTTATAGACAAACAATCAGATTTTTTGGTTGGTTTCTTTTCAGTGTTGTTTCATGTTAATAGGACCAGTGGGAATTGGCCTACTTAACGAGAGAAGCTTGGAAACTTTTTGTTTAAATAAATCTTATTCCAAACTGAGAGGAACAGGCAAGACTGAAAAAAGCCCCAAACTTTCAAACCCCATTAAATCTGAACAAAAAGGTGAATCAAAATAGCACGCTAATGCAAGGTACAAACCATTTATTTGAGTCATTTTGAATGTGTGGTTTATAATAAATTTTACAGTACGTGTCAATAATGTATAGTTTAAAACAAAATTATTTTGAAATATGACAGGTGTCCTAGTTAGGACAGCTGAGATCAGTTCATCATGGTGGGTGTAACCCAAAACTGTATTCTATAGCCTTCCATGTCATTTCCCAGAAACTAGACTATTGTTGTCAATAGACTATTCGCACCCTCTGCCCATAGAGCCTGACTCCTCAGGCTATAAACTAGGTGTTAAGAGGCCTGTGAGATAGGAGGATGTTTCTGTCCTCACACCCTTTGTGGAACTCCCCGCCCTGAGGGGAGCACTGAACATTCCTGCCTGAACTGGAGGATATATAATCTTGGAGTTTTGGAACATTTTTCAACCCACTCGTGGGATCCAGAGGACGGCTGCATCTCATCGCTCTCAACCAGACTTAGACCACCACTGGACTGCGATCACCACTTCTGGCCAGACTGCAGCAGCTCTCCCACCAGCAGGTTCTTCCCCTCTCCCTTTACTTTGGACTCAAACAGGGCTCAAGGAACACCACTTTGTTCAGGCCCCAGGGTACTGGGTTATACATTTGGGTTTTTGTGGGTTGAGACCAATTGTTTGTTTGTATTATTGTACTTACTGTATTATTTTAATAAATTGTTATTCTGACTTATAATCTCTCCTTTGAGTTGAGTTCATTCCCCCTGCTGGTTAACTTTTAAACCAGCACAACAGGGATTTCTCAGTTTTTAAAATATTAATATAGTCATAATTTTAAAAATGCTCTGAGCAATCCTTAAGGGGGTAATTTCAGCTAAACCATTTCTGTGACAAGTTTTGTACAAAAAAAATTCTCACCTTTTTGATAAACCAGTTTATTAAATAGTTCCCAAACCACTACTGTTCTTTAGTAACTACTGCTTTTTCATCATATCAGAATAAAAGAGCAAACCCAGCAAGAAATCAGTTTCCAGAAACCATACTGGATAAATCCAGAAATCCACTCTGTCCCAAACTATATTCAGTGTTACATAATCTGCAATCAGTGCACCAGAAAAAGATAAATCAGCACCTGTCAACTAATGAGGAAGGGTTATCATTACATTACCCCACAGTAACAGTTCTTTTTCCTTTCCTCAAAAATCATTTTTAAAAACCTGCTTTAAGTGCCTATTTTAAAAGACTGCTGTTACAAAATATAACTTCCTATGCTAAAAAATCTCTTCAAATTCTTTTTCTGGAAGCACATTCTAACAAGAAAGCAATAAAACTGCATACATTGTGAAAGATAAAAATACTTTATGTTAGCATTTAAGAAAAGGGCTTGTCCTGAGTCAGTTATTCTCTGTCTGTTGACACAGCAGAAGCAGCCTAAACAAAGAACTGACAAATGTTTCTGAACCAGTGTCAGAGGAGAAGAGGACACAGTCCTAAACTTTAAAGTTCACAGGAGATCCCAGGCCCCAGTCAATGGGTCTGGTGTTTATAGGTAACAGGACCTATCTATTTTGCAACTTTGCTTTCGAGTCAAGCAGCACTGAACCCCATCCTCAACCACAAAACCCTAATCATAGATAAATGTACAAGGGAAAGAACTTTATTTTCTTCCTTATCATTATCCATGATTTCTCCTTCACTGCTTTCCCCCTCCACTGCTTCCTTTTGCACCTTGGTTTAGATGTGAGCAAGTGAGCCTTGCACCCAGAGCAGGCTAGAAAATCTACAGCCCACAGTAATCTTACTATACTGTGTCTCTGTGAAATATCCATCATTCCTGCTCCCACCACCACCATTGGTTACCATGATCCTACTGCTCCCCTGATCTCCTTGCTGTGCACAGCCTCCCCAGATTACTACTTCCTGAGTCTGGAGGGTTACCGTGCCACAATTTCTGTGATTCAGTTCCATTTGTTCTCACACTGGATGAGAAGCTTCTTTTCACCTCAAAGTATGTAGAAAGACCAATAGGAAGCAAATCTGAGAAGCATTAAAATGTATAACTTTTACTGATATTAATGACAGTAAAGTACCCATGTAGAACTTGGGGCCAGATCCACAAGGATTTCAGCGGGAAATCAAATCCCTAAAATTAGGTTTAATGCCTAATGACCTTAACCCCTAATTTTTCAGAAGTTAAACACAGTGAATGTAGAGTTTTTTGAAACACTGTTGAGCTGTTCAAAATGGACTCCAGGGATTCACATTTCTGGAACTAATAGCATGTTAAGAAAGACATCATGTAGGTGTTCATAAGGAACAACATTTGCAAAATGCTTAATTCCCTTTGCCTCCTTAGAAATAGAAAATGGTTATTCTTCCTACATAATTACTTCATGGATTTTCTTTTGAGGTGGAAGTATTTGCAATGAGAGCTATTCTGTTATGAAGCACAGAGAGAAAATAGTTGTCTCATCATATCTGAACGGGCTCATGACCACCTCTGTTGCTATTACCTAGATACCAGATATGTCTGTTAGATTTGCTCCCAAACTTGGCACCCTAATACCTGAAATGCCACAAAGTATTTGCTGAGAGATGGGAAGAAGAAAAGTGTAATGGGCTTGGAAGTCAGTAGCTCTGGGGTTATACAGTATCAGGGATGGGGGAGATGTGTGGTCACATGCAGAACTCATGAACCTACCCATCAGAAAGTTTCCTTCATGGCCTACTCAACTGTCAGAAGCAGGAACAAAAGCAGATACCAGTCCCACCAACAAACACCACCACCTAAATGAATTTTGGCACAATATTCAGGTGCAGAATCCACTGCAGATCTAAAGGAGGGTGCTCTGCAGAATGTTGCCATTTGCTTAAATATAGCTTCAACTACAACAGTACTATCAGTTTTGACTAAGCAAAATATCCTAGAGGCCTAAAGGAGGGCAGAAACTACAGCCAGTTTAGAGCATAAATCTCTCCAGCTGCAGGAAACATTATCAGCACTAATCATTTAATCATGTTCAAGTGGAGTAAGTGGTCACCCTGAGTTTGCCTGAATGCATAGGTGAAGCAAGCTGGTTTTGCCTGAAATTTCTTTATGAACAGAGTAGTTGACTCCTGTCTATATTAAGATTTTAGGAGCTTCTCTCAACTTTTACTTTCTTTAGCTCCCTAGCTAAAGTGCTGAGATAACTGCCCATGTTTCCTACTTGCCTAGCACTGTCAGAGGGAGAAGAAAATGATTTATTAACTGAAGGCTACAGAAATGTTTTCAGCCAAAACAAGAATCAAATTCCAAAGTTCTCTGAGATTTGATTCATGGTGTTTACAAAACTGTGGTTCTGTGACCTCTGCTTGTCATTGCAATCATAAATAACTGGCTGTGTCCCTCTGTTCCTTTTAGTTTCTCGTTATCCACCCTCTGTCTCTTACTTCATCCTTAAATCATACATTCTAAGGAATAGAGACCATCCTTTCAAAATAATCAACAGTGCAGCTCTATATGTGAACTGGTAGGTGCTTCTCTAATACAGGTAATGACTCTCAGAACAGCAACAGTGAGTTGAAACTGAAATACCCCTTTCATGCCTCCCCTGAGAGCAGTCAACATCAAGTCACTGTGGCTTGAGTTATACAAGTACATGGGCAAAGCAGAGACCCAGCAATCCTACAATTACATTCTAATGTTCTGCTCTGCGCTCTTCTGTTGCCAAACAATATTAAGTACTTTGTAAATGTGATGCCTGGAATTTAACATGTAATTTAACCTCCGTTTTACCAACTTCAGGTGTGAGGTACTTAAGTTTAACGGAGCCAAAAAAATGAATACTCTAAGAAAAGCATAATCTCAAAATACATTATGCAGTACTATTGAAGGAGGCCTCTTATGTGAAGACAAAAATCCATATCATTGCATGATATCATTACATTCAAATGTAAGAAATTCCTAAGTGTTTCATATAAGCAATCATAGAAATCTCAAGGAAATTTTTCATTGTGACCAGTTTTCCTCACAATTGGTTATGCAAGTTGTAGGACAGAAAGAGAGATTTCTCTTCAGACAGAAAGAAGTCATTTAAATATGTTATGGGAATTTATAAAAAGTAGTAATTGGATTTGTTTGTTTTTTTTAATAAGCCACATTACACAAAAAAAAAAACAAAAAGGAGGGGGGAGTGCAAAAGCCTTTTAACAAATGAAAATTACAGTCAGCACAGGTTTTAAAGTTAAGCTACCGGCAAACACCCATATCTAATAAAAGCAACGTTACCAACACTCTCCAAGAACTTTCTTTCCCTTCCACAATATCCCCATGTGCTTAAAAAGTAGCTGTGACAATTCCTAAGCATGTTGTGTAGCTAAAATACAAGACACCAGTTAATGAACTGTGTACCCCTAGATCTGAATGGGAAAGTATGTCACATATGCTTAGTTAGATAACATCAGAAATAGAAAAGTCATGGGAAAGGAACTGACAAACTACATAGCCTAAGAAATCTAAGATAAAAATCTAGCCCAGCCCTCTAAGGGCACAGGTCTTCGAGGCTTTTCACATGGCCAAATTATTTCATCATTCACAGTGTTCAGGGGCAATTCAGCCTGTGACTGCTTACTTAGCAAGTAGCCTTTTTCTTTTTTTCCAGGCCTATTTCACCTTGCTGAAAACACTGCCATTCTGCACTAGTACTGTTTGGAAGTGTGAGGAAAGGAGGTAGAGGTTTGAATATTTCTGATCTCTGTAATCTCAAAGGAAGTGGATTACCTCAGCAGCTGAGATCCTGTACTGGCCTCTACCAACTGGTCTGTGGTTTTGATAATTTCAAGGCAGAATTTCAAGACAGGAGGTTTTTGTAACACTCTTTCATTTGGCTTTTCCTTTGGCTTACCAGAGACCACATCCCAACCTCAATACCATGTAGCTGGGCTCATTGTGAACTCAAAGGTTATTTCTGGAGGGAAGGAGCAAGCATACAGTAAAGGGGGTGGGAACCTTTAAATACAGAGTTAAGTCAAGGGAAAACCCCACTGCACCATCTGATCTCTGAAAAGAGAGATGGTATAGGTATGGTCTCTGAAAAGACCATACCTATACTAAGGACATTGAGTGAGCATATTTTGTTAAAAAAACAATGTTATTGTACTGACAAAGACCTTGTGCTTAAGAACATAATATTTGATTACTTACTGGGTACCAGCATTTGTGTCTGTCTTGTCTACAGTTTGCTTTTGGGTACTTTTGATACGTGTTACATTTTGTTAATACTGTTCTTTTTTACATATATCCGCAATTATGTTGAAAGATTGTCAGATTTTAAAGATGGAAAAATAAGCCCTCTAAACTTAGTATTGCTGTACAAAAGGCCAGTTCTCAAGTGAGAGGCAAGCAGATACAAAAGAATATAAGGGGAGGCTGGAGACTATTGAACCAGAGCAGATGAGCAAATTTCACCGTAATTAGGAAAAAAAAGAATTTCAGAGATAAATATTTAAAGTGAAAATCCATCTTCTATTTTAATTATTTTAACATTTACTCTCCATGTGATCTAGTTTTTTCATATAGTCCAAATGTGTAAATCTAAAATAAAAGTTACATTTTAAATTATATTATATATCTATTTCAGAGAAGGCCCAGGCAAACATGCTTTCTCTTTTTCTCTTACGTATCTCTTCACGCATCTCTTTTTCCTGTGCTGGTCTTTCAGGGTCTGAGTCCCTGTGGTTAAAGTCAGTTGAACTTCTGTTGTTGGCTCCATCAGCAGCAGGTTAAGACTCAAAACTCATAATCTGTCTGCAACTGTCCTGGTATCTCTCTCTCTTCTTTTTGCCAAGGATCTGAATACAAACAATACCTTCAGATGAAGGGTGCTTTATTCAAGTAGTAAATTTTTGAGAAGAACCATTAGCCCTGAAATGAAACAATCCTTTATTCTGATTTTGTTATTATGCAAATTAATTTAATAGGTTTCTAACCTTTACGGATAGAATATATAAATTGCACCTCTTCAAAATAGGGTTACCTCACTTTCATTCCCTCAATTAAATAAGAAATAAATGGCACAATAAGAAATTACTTGTAGGGATGTCAGTTTATTTGCATATACTTCGGTATTCTCTTTGTAATGCATGCAGGTTAGGTTAACCAGTCAGGTGGTCTCTTCATTATAGTTTAAATACTTACTTTATATATATAATGCAAGGAAACAACACAAAAGAAGGCTTTTAATAGCTGTTAATCAAGCCAGGCCAAAAACAAAGACTAAGTTAAAGCTGAAAGGCTTTGCAGGTATAGAGACTCCAGTATGTTATCATGGTAAGAAGTTAGTGCAGATGCATTAACAAGCAGATAAACACTTTTGACACTACACTTCATTCTAAGCATCCCTTGTTTCTGCTGTCCCAGATCAAATAGATTAGAGTACCTAAGCACAGTTTTATGGGTGCAACTCCATCTATTCTTGGCAATTTTAACAGCACAGCTATTCTGGTCACACATCATGACTCATCACATTCCTCCTGGCAAAAGATTGTCCAGCTAGAGAACTGCTGCCAGGGGATTTTATGTGGTTTGTGACAAAGAGAAAAGAAACCACCCTGAAAGATAAAAATAAGTTCTTCAAGAAATATCAAAATTAAGGTGAAAAACTCTGAAAGTAGGATAAAATGCCACTCCTCTCAAGTCCCCTAAATGTACAAAAATCCTGACCTTCATTACACAGTTCTGGTGGATGCTAGCAAGTATGCCTTGCACTGCTCTTATTCAAAACTTAGCACATCAACATCACCAAGTTATGTCCAGTGATGCCTAAACCTCGACATCAAACAGAACCTTTCCAGGATTGTGTAGGAAGGTCTCAGCCTTATACCAGCACCAGATAAAAATCAAATGCTATTTACTCCTCAGTCTCTTACTTCAACACAAATGCAATTCATAGTCTGTGACTTTGAAAGACCAAGGTATTTTTAATATCTTAAGGTAGTGAAAATAGAATAAACTGAATTTTACTGGAGTGGAACTGGATCAAAATACAGGTGATATTCAAATAGTGATAATGAACCTTGACTACATTCGGCCTTGTACTGTCCTACTATTAGACTGTATATACTCCAGGTAGTGAAGATAAAAGATTTTAATCTCACACACAGGTGGCAAGGTAAACTACATATTTTATCAACTACTAGAACTTTCAAATAGCAGGGATGACAAGAACTCACAAAGGCACTGATGACAAAATAAACATGCAAGTCATCTAGCAATCGTGATCCAGCCTACAAGACACACAAAGAAAACTTTTGTATATGGAACATCATTTCAGAATCTCCCGAGACCAGAAAGCTCTCAGTGTTTCAAAAAGAGATTAAATGTTAACTCCGTTGGTCTCTTTTGTCTGCAACTCACTCTTTCTATGAAATTCAACACTACACAAAGAGCCAGAATCAGGATTAAGGATCTCACAAACCCCATTTAATTCCTTAAAAAGGCTTCTGTGCAGAAATGAATTCCAGTCTCTGAGAAAAGTTTTAACAAACACTCTATGTTAAACACATACTAACATTTGTTAAACACTATTAGCAAAAAAGGGTGAGGAGGGAAGGTATTTAGAATTATTATTCTAATAGTAATATTAGAATTACTATTTGAATACTCTAAATTACTAGAATATTTAGAATTACTCTATGCTCTAGAAAACTTTTTAATTTTTTTGAAACATTTTTCTCCTAAATGGAGATGTACATTCTTTAAAATAGGCATTGAAATAGAATATTAAAATACTTTCTGTTAAGAAATTATAACTATTAAGGTCAATTTCTCTGTTGCTACTGACTACAGAGCAATAGCAAAAAAAAAAAAAATTACATGAATCATGTCAAAGTCACCCAGCAGCTCCCAGGGCTTCTGGCCAGGCTTATCATTTGCTGGGATTCTCCATAAAATTAGGGAAATAGTCTTCCATTGACGAGAAATAGGAAGCAGACAAATACAAGATAACAAGTCCCCTGTAATATTCTCTCCATATACTATACAGAAGGTTGTGTTCAACAAAGACAGAATAAAAAATAAGAGAAAGAACAAAATTAAAAGAAGATAACCTGTATGCAATTTCTACACTTTAGGTATAATCTTACTTGAGGTATAATCTTACTTGGGGGCCTCCCTATGAGTCCTAGCAGCTCTTTCTGGTGATAAAACTGTTACTGTGTGCTTAATTTATGTCTCTACTTAATGCGTGACATAAATGGACTGAGCAGTGTGTCTGGTGTAGGGATGGGGAGTCCCTGGTGACGTAAGCTGGTGACCAGTAAAAAGTCCCTTCTAAGGAACTGCAATGCTGAAAATTTATTTTGAAAGCATTAAAGCTCATTGTCATGGCTTCTGTTGGCTAAATCACTTATTGGCAAACTCAGAGGTGACTTGACATTTCTGCTCTAACGAGCTGTTGCGTTGTTGCAATCTGTCAGAGCGAGAGCCACCTTCGTGCCTGTGCCAGTTCCAGACAGGCCTAGACCTCCTCTTAAGTTTAAAATTTAGAAAGAGCTTTTGGCATTGTTTTGTTTGTTTTAGTTTTTTTCTTTTTTCCAGCTGGGGTAAATTCAGCACTACTATTTGGGCATGAGCCAGCCTAGCGCTCAATATCCCTGGGAGTCATAGAGTGTTTGCAAATGCTGCACTGCTGCAGGAAACAGTCCCTGGGAACTGTGAGCTCTGAGCTTCCCATTGCTTACCTTAGGGAAAGGAGAATACCCCAAGCAGGAAGGGTCTGTTTTATGGAAGGAATGTTCATATAATCCTGCACATCACTGAACCCCAGAAGAGCTCAAGCTTCAGAGAAACTGCAGTGTGAACATAGCAACAGCCAGACAACTAACAGACCAGTTGGAAAGCAGCATAGCAAATATTCAGCAGCTTAAGCAGCCAGGAACAGAAGGGGCTAGTGGGAGCTGCTACTTAAAATAAAGTTTCCAACATATTAATTTCTCCGTTATCTAAAATCATAGGAGACTGGGATACCCTAGTAAAATAGAAAACTCAGTACTGGCAAGATCTTATCACCATCACATGGCATAGTGATTGCACAAGCTCCACAGAAAGGCTTTGGTACACATGAAAATCAACAGTTTATTTTTTTATGTAACAGATGAGTTTCCTTAATGTGTAGTGAACATATTAAGAAATTTACAGAGGAGCTTTGAGGAAAACTGGTCTGTTTGGAAAACTCGTGTCTCTTGACTGGAAGTCTGCTACTAAAATCTAAGGACACACATGACCTCACGCTGTAGACTACCCTGAAAAATCATCCAGAAAATAAGGATATAAGATTTTCAGCACTGTGAATAATAAAAACTTCTTTGCTGTCCTTCAGAAGCCAGTATTCATAACTAAAACTCTTCATGTAATTCAAGTAAAAAAAATTATTTACTATATATTTTCTTCAGTTGCATACAATATTTTTATTGTAGCTACCTTATTTCCGTCTCGTGTACTACATGAGTAAAACTACTAGGTTTCCTTCACCCCTTTTGTCACAAGGTGGCGACGTTGGAAGCAAGACGCGCGATGAAGAGCAGTACCCTGAAATGTTAACTTCCACCACACTGTGGAGGAAATATTAAATCATGGGAAAACTCTGATCCGTTTATTTGTTTGAAAATTCATGTACTGACTTTAAATTTAAAGCAATTAAACCAAATGTCAGCCCAAGACTATAAATCCCTAAATGCAATATAATCCTTGATTTATAATCATTATAATCCTTGCAATATAAACATTTTGTTGGGAATTCGACCCACCACGTACATAAATGCCTGTCCACACCTCTTTGCCATGTCAATGTCATAGCAGTCCTGTGCAAATAAGATGAGAAATGAGAGGGTTTCCTCTTGTTGTTTTGTTGCTAGCTATTTTTTTAAGAAATACATGGAAAAAATTTCAAGATCTTGCTAAAAATGTACAAAAAATGTCAGCAGAATAAGTTCCAAGGTAGCAGTAGTTTTCTGCCACAGACCAAGCAAAGCAGAGAAAATTTAAGACATGAATCTTGTTATTAAAATGTATTTGTAAGCATATTAGCTCTGAACAGAATCCAGCATCCTATTCAGCAGACATCTTAAGCAGAACAACAGCAGAAGCTCATTATTCATCATTAAGTTTGGAGAAGACCTTTCAGGTCATCAAGCCCAACCATCAGCCCAGTACCACCACCATATTCACCACCAAACCATGCCCTCAAGTGCCATATCCACACGGTTTTTTTGAACACTTCTAGGGATGGTGATTCAATCACTTCCCTGGGCGGACTGTTCTAATGCTTGATAACCCTTGCAATGAAGAAATACTTCCTAGGATCCAATCTAAACCTCCCCTGGCACAACTTCAGGCCATTTCCTCTCGTCCTGTCACTTGTTGTCTCGGAGAAGAGACCGACACCTCCACACCCCCCCAGGCTACAAGCTCCTTTCAGGTAGTTGTGGAGAGCGATAAGGTTCCCCCATGAGCCCCCTTTTCTCCAGGGTAAACATCCCCAACTCTCTCAGCCGCTCCTCATTAATCCACCGAGTTTGCTCCCAGGGCTGCAGAGAAGCGGAGCGCCGGCAGCGCTGAGGGACCTGCTGTGGCGGGGTGCACCTCAGACCAGACCAGCGGCAGTCTCTGTCAGCCCCTCTGGGGAGGTGCCGTACCTCACAAGCCCACACAGATTTTCCTCAGGAATGTATCTAGGCCGGACAAAAACAACTAAACCACCCCACGCCATTGCTGCCTGAGCCCTGCCGAGGCGGGACTGGAACACGACACCTCTACCTCCCCAACCACCGCGCGCCAACCCCCGCCGCGGCCTGACAGCACTTCCGTAAACACAGCGGCAGGCTGAGTGACAGGGGGCGGTGGCCAATCGCGGTGCCCGGGGCGGCGGGAGGGGGGCGGAGCCTCCGCTCAGCGGCAGAGAGGGGCCGGGCGGCGGGAAGCGGTCACGGGGACGCGGTAACGGTGGCGCGCGAGCTCACGGTGCGTTCGCGTTCGGCCCGTCCTGTCCCGTCCTGTCCCGTCCTGTCCCGTCCTGTCCCGGTGTGTCCCGCTCTGTCCCGCTCTGTCCCGCTCTGTCCCGTCCTGTCCCGTCCTATCCCGTCCTGTCCCGCTCTGTCCCGTCCTGTCCCGCTCTGTCCCGTCCTGTCCCGTCCTGTCCCGCTCTGTCCCGCTCTGTCCCGCTCTGTCCCGCTCTGTCCCGCTCTGTCCCGTCCTGTCCCGCTCTGTCCCGTCCTGTCCCGCTCTGTCCCGTCCTGTCCCGCTCTGTCCCGTCCTGTCCCGTCCTGTCCCGCTCTGTCCCGCTCTGTCCCGGGGTGTGGAGCGGGGCCGGCACAGCTCGGCGCGGCGCGGGTCCCCTCAGGCCTTCTTGCGGGGCTGGCAGAGTAAGGGGCAGCAGCTGTAGGCACGGGCCGCTCCGCAGTGGGCCCTGAAGGCGCTGGTCCCGAGCGAGCGGTGCCGTCAGAGCAGGTCTGGAACGGAGCTGGAGGCTTCCAGGGTTGGGAGAGGACGGTGGGACCGGTAGCTGTGCTTCAGACCTGAGTTCTTCAGTTTATCCAGAAGCGCCGCTGGGTGCGGGCGCTTCTGCTCTTCTGCATGTTTTCAGTAAGGTGTATCGCCCTCAGAAGTTACTGTGCAGGTTTATTTTTGTTTGATCCTGGTTTCCACGCGTGTCTCTTAATGGTACTGTCAAGTCATAAGTGTATGTAACAAAATATGTATGCTTATGTACTTTTTTAATGGCATAATGTAATGCGTGCTTTGTCTTACCGGTTTGTACTTTGGTGTGTTGCCACAGCCTCCCAATGGAGATAAAAGCACCTGTCAGAAGATACGAAACAAGAAATAAGGCAGCAGGAACAGAGCTGTCGTCTTCCAAATCCCGGGTCGATTGGAGGCGTACTAAAAGGGAACTCATACTACTTGACAGCAGTGACGAATCCTCAGCTACCTCTGAGGAGGAGGAGCCTACCACATCAGAAAGTGAAACAGATGAAAAGGATGAAACTTTCATTAAGAGCAGTCTTTCAGATCGAGAAGAAAAAGGCCACAATGCAGAAGGAACAGATGATGGGGAGGATGAGTGCATTGTGCCTGGGAAGCGTAAGAGGTCAAACACCTCTGTCTTGTATGACAGTGATGAAAGTCAGGACAGTGACGTACTGGTTAGAAGAGTTTTTGCTAAGCGCCGCTGTATAATGGATGAGGATGACAGTTCCGAGGAACAGCAACCTGATAAAACGTGCCCTACAGAGAATGTTTCTACTAGTAGGAAACAGAAAGTGTTTGCAAAACTGAAAGAACTTGCAAGAAAAAGTGCAGCTCGGAGATCTTGCAGCAGTGCAAATTGGGAGGTCTGGGTTTTATCTTTGAAATTTAATTGGAGAAAATATTTAGTGTGAGGAAAGGCGAAGACTAATAGATATAAATCAGTGGGATTTTTTGGTTTTGAATGCATGACAAATCAGTAGTTCTGTCACATTTTAATAGTCACATTAACTACATAATATTGACTGCTGAAAAGCTATCAGATGCTTTTTATCAGGAAGCAGAATACCTGCTAAAGTAACTTGGAGATCTCAGGTTAATTCCTACAGATAGACTGAAGAGAGGTACATGGAGATGGCTAATTTAAATCTGAAAGTAATTGTCATCTGGTACAGAATGATGTATTTTTTGGAAATGTGTGCCTGCTTAATTGTTACAAATTGTGAACAAATAGTGTAATGAGATGGTCAAAAAGCTAGTATACGTAGTATTTTGTCAGTGCAAATACTGAAAATTCTTGTTGTTTGAAGTACCTTTTAAAATTTAATTAGGATTCTAATAGTGAAGCAGAAGTAGAAGAGGAACTGCTTCGTCACTTGCCCCTCACACCAACAGAAGGTAGTGAAACTGAGAGTGGCAGCATGGAAGATTTTATAGTAGAGGAAGATGAAGATGATGATAACGATGATGACAACAACATAGAGCGCGTAAAGAGTGAAAATCAACCACAACAAAAGCAACTAAATACATCAAATAGCGAGTTGCTGTCATACTACATCCCACAGTGTAAGATCAAAATTAGTGGTAATTCTGTATGTATAACTTGCTTGTAGTACTGTTATAAAAATTAATGGGCTAAATACAAATGCTAAGTAATAGGATATGATATTTTGAAAGTAGATTCCTAAAGGCTTCAATTTATTGTGGAAGCAGTCTGATTGCCACAGTAAACTTTTGCAGTCTTTCGGTATCTTAATTAAAGAGAGAATATAATTTCAGGGGAAGGAAGGGAAACTTTATTGCACAGAATTTTTTAAGTTGGTCTGATTTAGGATGAAGTAGGCTGCCGATGCCACAGTCATTCCTGTGGAGACCTGAAAGCATCAAACTCCATCCTATGATCCTGTGATAAACGCTAAGAGCAGCTATGTTAATTCTGTCCAAATTCTATTCTTACCAGGAGTTTGAGGGTTTGGGGCTTGGGATTTTTTTTTTTAACATATTTTTATTCTGTGGTGGTGAGACTTGGGAGTAGAGGTCTAGAGGGGTTTCTGACTTCATTGGCCAAGACTGGCCAAACTGCATAGAGCAAGAAAACTCTTCAAGTTGTTCTTATATGAGAACCGGTTTCTGGATGGAGCAGAGACATTTGAAACAGACCTTTATATGAGTTATTTTCTTCCGTATTTTGTTGTTCAGAAAGAGGTATGTACTGATTCAGCAGTCCGTGCTAGTGTAGGTGATCACAAGCATTTGTAGTATTTCTTGCCCAATGAAGACCTTAGCAGAACTGTGGGTATTTGAAAGAAAGATAGAAAAAATAAACAAACAAAACCAAAACAACAACAACAAAACCCCCCAAAACAACCAAAAAACCACAACATAAGCCTGGTCTTCTCTGTTTTGCATTATTTCTTGCTATTCATAGAACAAATTATTCACTTCTTTTAGTGTTCGTAGCTCTTTCTCTGGGCTCTTGCTGAAAGTGTATGTGACTCGAGGATGCTAAAATTGTGTAGGATCATTGGGATGAGAAGTATACTTTAGAGGCAGAATCTTAAGGGTGTGGATGTTATACCTTGCAATTATTTCTAAATCCATATTTAAATAAGTTTAAAATTCTAAATTCACAATAATGAAAAAAAGAATTCTTACAGGACTTCTAATATTGCTTTTTTTTCTGGTTTTTTTTTCCCTTTTTTGGGTAAATTCTGATGATACTGCTTTCTTCCCAGTACCTCGCTGTGATCATTATGTACACTTCAAAAGAATAGTAAAGGCTTTCCTCATAAATGCAATTGATGACACTTTTCTGAGCTCATTATATGGTAAGTAAATCACATTAAATAACATTATAGTGCATTCAAAGTTATACAAAGCCATTTATTCTAGGGAGGAGTGTTTCTCCTTATTAGAGTATAGAGCTGAGTCCTGAAATCTGCATGTGGTTTCCCTGCTCTGTAACTTTGGCAGGAGAGGGGAGGATAGACTAATCTTGGAAAAAGGTGTAGACTTAATTCTTTTAAGCCTAGAAGGCTTAAAATACCTTTTTGAGATGAAAGGAAGTGTTTCTGTGTTACTGATCAGTAACCTTTACAGCATGAAAGCAAAATTAGTTTCAAAACAATGAAAACAGTGCAAGGTCAGCTGATTTGTCAAAATTTTTTGTGCTCCGTAGCTTTTTTTCTGAGGAATTTGGTAATAAATAATTTTAGCTATGGTGATGACTCCATATCTGATTTTTTTCCTTTCTTTTTGTCTAACATTTGTGATTTCAGATAAATAAAGTTTAGCAGCAGTCAGTACTTTTTGTCTTGTTCTTTCTGGGGAAGTGCTTTTTAGCATTTGGCCTAGTGGGGCTGAATGACAACCTTACATGTAGTTTCAAAAGCACTGTAAAGATGGGATTAAGGAGAGAACTGTCCAAGTCAGATTGTGGAAGAGTCAGTAAAGTGCCAAAGAGAGGAAGTTTTGGTGTTATCAGAACTAAGAGGAAACAGAGAAACTGAAGTATACCACAGACCTCAGAATAAAGGCTGTATATTCTTGGAGTTAAAAATGTCTTTCATCTACCACTGCTAGTTCTTTCAGGTGGTTGGTTTGTTTTGTTTCACCAAGTGAAAACAAGCTTATGAAAAGTAATAAGTAAACTTTTCCAGATTAATGTTGTAATAGCTTCCATCTATTTCAAATGGTGTCTGCTCTATAAAATGTAGCAACTTACTGCCAAGGTGCTGGAAGTAGGTGAGCTCTGGGGGGGAACTGGAGGTTGTACATGAACATTGAATAGTATGAACATAACAAAAAAGTATTTTTGTAATGTAGATGGATTTTTCTGAGTTAATGAAAGTGAATCTCTTCATTAGCTTGAATCAAGAGTAGCTACTATAGTATTAGAGTTCAGACTTGCTTTTTATTACGAGGAATTTTTTTATGGTCTAGCACAGCCTCTTCATGCTTATAGTGTAAATGTGTGTGTGTAAAGTGAATAGGGAAAAACAGTTAATTGCAATTATGAAATCTGTGACAATTAATGGTTTTATATAGCAAGCTAGATAGACAGTGGTCCTTCTCAGTTCTGGTGGGGGGGTTTTTTTAATAACAGTATTGCTATTGTTTGTTTGCGAAGCCCAGCCATGATGATTGCTAGAAGACATGAGAAGGTAGCTGTGTTAAGTTGTATGTCTGTACATGCTGAAGTTCCAGAACAGTATGCATTGGCCTGCACCTATGAAAGTCCTATTTAATTCCTGGAGTCCAGTGTGTATTTGGGAGACAGTAGGCGAACAGTTGTAATTTTACTCATCCTCATGCTTGTTTATTTATTTTGCTTGAGTAAGTATTTGGAAGTACTTACGCTGCCTAACTCAAGGCATCTGACTGTGCTGGTGGAGTGTAAAGGTCAGTTCCTCTGTGCTCTTTATAAGTGACAAAGTGAGTTGTCAAAATTCGTGCTGTGAAGTAGCTCAGAGCAGTTTGTTTTCATGGATTGCAACCACCCCCCTTATGCGTTAAGAACAACTTAAATAGACTGGACAAAAAGCAAGACATTTCTCCCCCCCTTCCTCCTTTTCCATTCTTTTAAATGGGATTGAGTCAATGGATCTCTATTTGGGATGACAACTTTTCACTTTAACGTTGATTGTAGAGTTTATTCATGTACCACTTTTTAAATAATTAAATATATTCCTTTATCAAAGATGCATGGATCACTTTTATGGGTAACAGTAGCAAATATATTGAGTAATAATTTATTAAAATCATTCATAGTTTTTAGTATGCAGAAGTATTGTGTCCTTGCAAATTTTATCTCAAGAAACTTGTATAAGAAAGGGTGGTCAGCAAATTAGTAATGATTCTCGCTGAGCAGATGGAACAAGACAAAAGAAGTATGCACAAGATATGTTGCTCTCACTTCATTATTTGGACGACCGCTTCATTCAGCCTCGGCTTGAGAACTTAATCGCTAGAAGTCGCTGGAAAGATCGATACAAGGTATGTAGGTTCTACTTTAAACAGTGAAGTGGCTTCCAAATCAAATCATTACTGACTTTTTTTTTTTTTTAACACTATAATTCTCTGTAAAGGTACAACAATTGGTGTAGTTATATATACTTTTTAATAGAAACTCATTGTTCTTTAACTACATAATTTGTTTCAATGCTTATAAGTATCAGAAATATTTTATGTGTTTATAACCAGATAAACATTCAGGTAGCAGAACGGAATCTCTTCTCAGCTACCTGAATGCTTCTCCTGCTAACTTCAGCAGATGACTTTTTGAGGATTTTTCTATGACTTTGTAAATGTTATAACAAAATTTCTTCCTCTTCCTACAAAAAGATAAACTAGTATGCTCATGAATCTTCTACTACTACTACAAAAAATGAAGTCAGTATTCAGGAACAGAGTCATCATATGCATACTACTAGAATAGTATTAGTGTGATAGGTGTGGTGATCTAATAATCACTGCAATAATGGGGTCTGGCCAGTGCAGAGAGTCAGTGTATTTATCTGAAGGAGAACAACTGATGTAGTTGCACCCCTACCCCCTAAAAAAAAAAAAAGGTATGAGAAAAATTATGCCAGGATGTAGAAGCCATTTTCTAGGTCTGAAGCCAAAAGAAAGAATTAATGAACTAGAGTGAACTGAGTGAAGTGTTGGAAGATGATGGAGAAGGTCTGTGTTCGCAACTGAATGATGAAAGGTTGCAGATTTGAATCTCTTTCATTTTTCTTGGACTAATTTTTTGTGAGTACAGAGAACTCAGCACTCTATTTGAGGCATTATTCATTTTAGAAAGATTCTTTAATGTTATTTGAAATCTGTTTTTCAGGAGCGTGTGGATTGTTACCCAGATGTTCGCATAATCCTGAAAAATCCAAAAACTATGTCTTGTCAGGCCTGTGAATTGAAGCGGTATTGTAAGTTTAAAGTGTTGCTCTCTGGACAGCTTTATAATAGTAAAACTTTGGAAGTGGATGACTTCATGTCAAATGACAAGCAGGTAACTTCAAACAAGCACTCTATTTTTAAGCTTTGTGTAGTATTACAGAAACTAACCTATCAACACATCTATGTCTATAATGCTAGAGGCAAATGTTAGGCTATTGTATTTCCATGTTTAAACCCTATTAATTTTTAAATATGAGGACCATTTTATAGTTTGAAGTATAGTCTTGGATTTAGCTAGGAATTATGAAGGAAGTTCCTATAAAACTTGACAAGATGAATGGAGTCGTTCCCCTCTGTCTGCCCCCCTTCCCTGTTGGGAAAGAGGTAATGAAAAGTATTGTCAAATAAATCCAACTTTTATCAAGAAAATAAATTACATCTTTTTCTATGATGTTTGTTTTTGCCTGTGTCACGATGATCCGTGCAATATTTCCTCCCCACTTTTACCACTTTATATTAGTACTGGATGCAGCAGATGTAAATGCTAATAAGTGTACCCAGCCACGAGCTGGGCTTCATGATAAAGGATAAAGAACTCTAAGACATATGACAGGGTTGTTGATAACTCTTTCCCTTAAGTCAGAATTGACATTTGCCTCTATTCTTTTCTCTGCTTCAAATCTCTACAGTCAGAGTCCCATCCAGGGCAAGAAGGAAACTCTAGGTACATGGCAACCTACTCAGCATGCTTGTCTTTTGTGGTACTTGAGGAAGTAGTATGCAAGGAGGCTGACAGCACACGTGGAGATTTACATACTAACCAAAGTACTAATATGAGTACTCAGTTATTTCTAAAGTAGCTTTTGGTTTTGTCAGTAACAATTACTAGGAGATTGAAAATCCTAAAGCAGATGCGTATCTTAAAAGAAGGGAAAACAGTGGTAAAGAAATTACATGACCGATGCTCTGCACGTGCTTGGCATTCCTGGGTTTCACCAAGTACCAGAGAAATACTATGATTTTTTTTTTTTTTTAATCTTGATAAGATCCTATGTCTGTATGCCAGGAGTCTGAGACTTGAAATTAAGAATTACATTTTCCTCATATTTTCATATATTCTAAATATCAGAATGCCTTTTCATTGAAGGTAGATCACTTGAAAGCCCTTTACCTTTGTGTGTGCTTATAATGCCCTTAAGACTTTCCCGGCAGGGATCTTGCATTGACTAGCTTTCAGAAACATTGTAAAAGTAACTTTCTGTATGATGGACAATCATCTCCCTCGAATTATTGTGTTTTCTATTTTGTGACAAATAAGGTTTGTTCTACATTGGGTCACTAGGTTTGCTAATTCTGTGCCTACTATTCCTCTAGCATTTGGAGCATCCACATGTACTCCAACAGTTCTTGTTTGCTCTAGGTCCAAACACTGAGTGAAACAGTGCCCTGATCATCCTAATAGTCCAAGTGCGACCTGGTCAGAATTTACTGCTTCATTCTTCAGATTTTTTTGCTCACCTGCTATTTCCCACATACCATTTCACTCAGGACAAAGCATCTTGGCATCTCAGTTGCACTGACGCTTGAAGTTGCTGATCTCGTTTTGAGAAGACTTACTGCATTATCAGAACTACTTGCATTTTTTTCTCACTCAGTTGTCTCTACTAGAACATTTTAGATTAAATTATATTTTTGGAGTGAAAGACATCTTTCCTGTTGTTACATGATGTTGCATTAGGCAGTCAATTTAGATAACTTCAGGAGTCACCTAAAGTAATTTAATAATAATATAATTTTATTTCGCAGCTGAGCCTTTTGAAGACCTTGACTATTAAAAACTTGGGTGTTTCTAATATTTAGGCATCATCCCTTCAAATTTACAGCTACATGTTATGATTGTTATGCTCTCCTTAGGTAATGTAATTCATGACCTCTTATGAGAAACTCAAAGTACACAATTTGTCAAGAGTAAAATATTGCTATAGTTTACCAAGCTGATATCCAAGTTTTGCCTTTCTTCCCTTTCAGGAAGCACAGATGGTATTTTTGTTTTCTTTGTGAGTGTAAAAGAATTTTTGAATACAGCTGAAGTTCCTCACTGTATTTGCTGAAAAGAAAAAAGTTTCAGAACAAGTCTTTTATTCAGTATATTTGATAATGAGGTATAATGGGATTTCTTTTGCAAAAATAAAGTGAAGCCCTTGTCAGACTGGAAGTACACTGTACTGAAGTGGAAGTCTATATGGTTTGAATTTTTTCAAATTTTCTAACTTAGAGATTTGAGGGGGCTCAGTGTGATTACCGTGTCATCATCTTGGGCTCTGCATGTAATGCAGGAGCTAGGAATATCTGTGCCAGTTTTTCTTAGATTACAGACCTTTCTTAGCAGCAGTTGCTGATACTCTGTTATGAAAAGTATGTACGTGCATATTAGTCAAGAGAGCGAGGCTTTTCCAGCAAGGTTTTGCCACTTGTTTATTGCAGGAAAACAATGAGACCTCCAAGCACTGATACTGCAGTCTGTTGTACAGTCATTATTCCTTACATACAAGCCTCTAAATGTAGATCACTAATTTAAAAAAATTCAGTTTTTCATGGGAAGTGTGTGCCTTACCTAACCAGAAATAATAAGGGAACCAGCACAAGAATTTAATCTTTTCTCAGCTTCCAACTTAACTGTGGAAATAACAGTAGCAATTCCCTCACTGCTGACCAAATGTTGTCCTACATAAAGCGTTGGCTGTTTTTCACTTTGGAAAAAACTTGAAATATTTAACTAACTTGCTAGTTCATTTTTGTCCTCTTTAGCTTAAGAGTAGAAAATGAGAGCTTTTTTTACCCTTTGTACACTAGCATCTGAAGGCATGTCTGCTATGTGCATGCTCAGGGGCTGTAAAACAGTCAGGAGGAAGAGTAATTGAGCACTTTCCAGTAATTTTTTATAGTGTCTTTATAATGCAACATTTGTGTTCTTATGGTGACCTGCAATTTAGACTGCTAAAAGTACTGTTCTCAAGTTGTCTTTAAAGTTCTGATGACAATGCATTGATCGACTTCTCCTGCCAGATGAGAAAAAAAGAAAGGAGGAAAAAGTAAAAAGAAAAAAAAGGCTCATAAATCTGCCATTTCACAAACTTGATTAATTGATAGAAAAGGTAGTTCAGCAATGGCAGATCAGATTGAATGGAAACACATAGTTGGACTATCTTCTATAGATTTGTTTGAAAATACCCAAGAAAAGTGGATGTGGAGAGAACAAAGACAGACCTCCAACCCCCTTCTTCTGCAAAAACTTTCCTTTTCTCTCATTTCTGAAGTATTCTCCTTTGCCAATAGAAAAAGAAGAGAAACAGCTGTTCCAGTTTTGCTTAGGCTTGCAGTAATTGTTCACTGTGTAGGTGCCAATTCTCATTTCTTCATGGTCAGGGGAATCAAACAGTTTAGAGGTATAGGTGTCCCCCACACTTCCTTGCTCTTGTGTCACCTGGATTATAAACTGTTTTCTCTCTCGGTTTTCATGTTCTACTTCTGTTTATAAACATGCTTAGAGGGCATGGATTCAGTCACTACATGTTGTGCTATTGTCAGGCAATGCTCCTGCATTCCATACAAAGTGATTTAACACAACTTTGGCTGATAGGGCCAGCTTGAGTAGATAAGTTAAGCATTAGGACAGAGGGACTGAGAACTGCAAGAGGAAAAAATTAGAATGCGTACAGTACTGAGATTCTTTCCAACACTGCATTCTGAAATAGCTCTTTATTTTTAGACTATCATTCTTGCTTTAAAAACACAATGCATAGTTACATTTATATGATATTTAGCTATTTGCATTTGGCATTTCCCCATTGTGGCAGTACTTTACACCTCGCATATAAATAAGCTATGAAACTCATTGCCACAAGATATTTTTGAAGGGAAATTATTAGTGGGTCCCAAAATCCTGCTAGCTGTTGTCACAGAGTAAAGAACTGGGCCATCAGTTTGATGCAGGATGATATCTCATGTTTTGCATCACATAATGTTCCAAGTGCCACACCTCATTGCTTGGGATACTTGGAAAGTTTTGAAATGCTCTACAAAATGCCACAGCTCAGTTCTTGATTGTTTCAGTATTTGAAATGATAATTCTGGAAATTTGAATAAATCAAGCATTGGTTGGTAGGTCTTGCACTTCAGAAGCACCTGCAGCACCAAACACAAGCCTTAGCTTTTCATTTTTGGGGATAGTAGAAATGGAGCTGCATATAGGTACAATGTGTGCATCATCAGTAGAGAATTACAATATAGTAATAGGCATTTTTTATCTCAAGGTGTTTAACAGTGCAGTTAATAACCATTTTGACTTAGTGATATTATGTCTGCTGATATCAATTGAGCTGCTGGTTTTATATAAAAATATATTTCAGAAATTAAGTATATTCATATATTTAAGGTCAGGTGTTTTGGGGAACTGCTCACAGATGCAAACATTTGGTCATGCATTTGGAAAAGCTCACTGAAAATGCAGGTTGTAAGCATCAATTAAAACTTAACCTTCTTGTAATTTGAGATAATTCAGATTATTACCAGTGGCAGCAATAAAAGGTATCAGTGTTGTGGCTCAGAAAAAGTCATTTCTCGACTTATAACACAGTTGGTTCTTTTATACATATGTGTGTGTGTAATGTTAAATTGTACAATTGCAGCTTGCATTACTGATGCAAAGAACTCTGACCTTTAACCATTTATGTGATTGTTACTTGCAAAAGTGTGACAAGACATCAGTCCAAAACAGTGCTGTTCTTGAAGGATAAGCTGATGAGGTTTGTTTTGTTGTTGGGTTTTTTTTCAGAAAAAATGAATCTATTTCTCATGTATGTATCAGGAGCTGAATTTCTTTATGTTTGTATTAATTATGTTGCTTTGAGTGTAGAAAACATGACCCCCAAAAACCAGCCAGACATGGATTTCTTACCTAATAGGCTTTGTCTCCTTGGATTAGAGTAGTGATCAGTGCACCTGTGGGTCACTTAGAGAGGATAGAATCCTCTTCTGACTTGCCATTGTATCTACTGGAACTACTGTTCTTGTAGAAGTGGGACAAAACATACTCTTGTGAAACACAGCATGTCCTTAAATGCAGGTGAAAATTGACTCTTTTTTCCCTCCCCACATCTCCAATTTCATATACTCTTAGTGAAGATTTAGGATGGCGAAAGATTTTTGTAACCAGTGTATCACTCTGTATTTTCATCTTAGTGCTGATAGATTATAACAAATTTACTGTAATCTATGTAGTAACAAGCATATCTACCACTTGTTTACCTATAAATACTGCTGTAAAGAAGACTGTGAAATAAGACAGTTCTGTCTATTCTGCATGGAAATCTTAGAAATAAGACTGGTAATAACTGGGAGATGTGAGTCTTTGATTTCTACAGCATTGTGGCCTAGCTGTACCTTTCACAGATTAACGTCTGCATTCTACAAAACCTCAGTTTTCATATTTTATTTTTATGAAATTCAACACACCCCCTTATATTTATTAAATAAATGTTTCAAGGCATATGTCTATTTGTATACTTACGTATTTGTTATTGAAAGTTAATCAGTCTACAAAATGTTAAAACTGTCCTAGGAAGTACTTACATATTAAGCAAAAGTAAACAAATGATTTCTCTTCCTCTGCTTTCACAATATGATGGTTGTCTAAAGTGTTAGTGATTTCATAACAAAGTTCCACCAGGAGATATGAAAGATACCACCAATTATAAACATGGTTGTGTTTGCAAGAAGACCGTACTGATAAGCTGCCATTGCATAGACTTGCTGGCTGCCTGCTTGCTCATAAATCGTTGTGCTGTGGCTGTGAAAACTACATGGTTTTGTACTGATTTTATGCATGTAGCATCATTCTGTTTATTTCATTATTCAGAAAAATTTCCTGGACTGACTAGAGTCATACTAGACTAACTTACCAATTCTGTATATTGTCAAGATAATCAGTTCTATCAGAAAGAGTGATTTGTTTGTTCTGGCCTAGGTTTTGAAGGTTGGCTTGGTGTGTGCAAATCGGACAAGAATTTATCACAATTTGAAGCACTTCAAGTACAAGTTGTATGTGGATTGCAGCTCTGTTGCCGAATTGAATGGTGTTGAGGATGAACCAGTCAAAGACACTGTAGAACGGCTTTTCAGCCACTTGGAAGAGAGTGGGTGGATTCAGAAGGTATGCCCGAATTATTTCCTCTATCCTTTTCCAAAGAGATAAAAGTACATTGAGATAAAATGTCTGATTTAATTGATCAGTTCTGAATTATTTGCCTTGTATAATACAACTCAGCTTAACTGTTTATCCATTTCTGCTGACCCAGTCTTTCAAACACGGCTGTGTTGCTGTGCTCAGATAGAGTTTGTATCAACTTTTGACATGAAGCTTTTTGACAGCTGCATGATCTCTGGGCTGTGGAGGGCAAACTCCTCTTTCATTTGAAAGCAGCAACACAACAAACTCGAGCTTTAACTTAGAAAGATTGGAAACACGTACGTAAGGCACAGAATATTTTAGAATTCTGTTTATTTACACTGAAGCACTTTGAATTATTTAGGAACACTTTATAAACTATTTTAAGACAACTTGAAGTACAATTGCATTTAGCAAGCTTTCAGATATCATTCTTTCTAAATTGTTATTGATATGTTTGGTAATGTGTTGAACAAGAAAAAGCAGTCTTTACATAACCTAGTTATTAAACATTGATTAAATAATACAGGTTTTATTTCATTTGCAGAGATACAATGATCTTGAAGATTGCATGGATGATGCAGACAGTTTTCAAGAAGAGAAAATTGATTAAGTGATCATATAGCTCTTTGAAAGACATCTTATAAAAATTTGAATGGCCTGCTTTATCTGCATGCACTTTATCTCTGCTTGGACTTCAAGATTCTATTTAGGCTACACCGAAATTCATATATGCCTTTAAACTGCTGTTTGATAATGTGTTGTATCTTTTTTCCTCATCTGTGTCAATAATATCCCAAAGGTTTACCAAATCAGTCCTCCAGTCTTACTGCATAAATCATTTTAAGTTTCCTTCTGTTCTTAGAAATAACAGCTCAATATCTATTTACTCGTGAAATAAAACCTCCACCTATGTATATTGAGCTGTATAGTAGGAAAGGTAGGAGATGCTGAGATCTTTTGAAATAAGTGTGTTTGGAAAGGTAAGGCTATGTTATACAAGAACTTATGACTGCATCTTACCTTCCTTATTGCTCACTATATGCAAGTAGGTCCAGCCAGTTAGAATGATAGTTACAATAAACAGAGCCCAAATGCAAAGATCTATTTCTCCTCTGAGGAATCAGTATAGACAGTTGCAAGGCAACAGAGGAAATATTCTGCGGTCCTGACTACATTTGCAGCACAGTAGTCATTCCTCTCTTGAGAGAGTAGGTGATGAGTCATATTATAGGCGTCATACAGACTGAGTCTGGCTTAGCCATCTAAATGAACACATGGGCCCTCATTGCTGTCTCTGATAAGCAGCTGGGGCAATTTACTCAGATTTTAAACATCAAATTATGTTGTGCAAACATAATGGCAGCAACTTGCAGTAACTGCAAGCCTAAGAGAATGGATTAATGTGCCCTTGCAAGATAAGCGGGAATTCTTACAGTGTAACTTAACAGAATGTAGGAGTTACTCAGAAGCAGGATCCATGGCTTACCAGAATTACATGAAACCCAAACCAGAGTAGATTTTTGAGGAGTTAAGAAGTGTTAAATAAGATACCGTCCATCCTGAAAAACTGGACATGTGCTGGCAATGTGCGTTTGCAGCCCAGAAAGCCAACCATGTCCTAGCTGCATCAAAACCAGCTTGGCCAGCAGGTTAAAGGAGGGGATTTCGCCTCTCTACTCCACTCTGGCGAGACCCCACTTGGAGTGCCGCATCCAGCTCTGAGGTCCTCAGCACAGGAAAGACATGGACCTGCTGGAGCGGGTCCAATTTAGAGGAGGGCCACTAAATTGATCAGAGGGCTGGAGCACCTCTCTCATAAAGACAGGCTGAGAGAAGAGAAGGCACAGAGGAGACTTTATTGCAGCCTTTCAGTACTTGAAGTGGGCATACAAGAAAGATGGGGAGGGACTTTTCTACCAAGGCCTGTAGTGACAGGACAACTAACAAGTTTTAAATTTAAGGAGGGTGGGTATAGATGGATGTCGGGAAGAAAATCTTTGGGGTGAACGTGGTGAGGCACTAACACAGGTTGCCTAGAAAAGCTGTGCATGCCCCATTCCTGGAAGCGTTGTAAGGTTGGGTCAGGATGGGTCAGAGCAACCTGGTCTAATGGAAGATGTCCCAGGCCATTATAATCTTCCAACCCAAATCATTCAGTGTTTCTGTTCCTGTATTTTGTGCTGCATATGAAATGAATCAGATGTAGTCTAAGATAACATGTGAGGCACAGCGTTTGGAATCCAGTTAGGAACTGTTCCTACATCTTGCTCTATGCACATTATTAGTCTTTTGTGGCTAATATGGCAACCTAGTGAAAGGCAAGATACTGTTTACACTCTGAATTCTTTTAACAGGTTACTCTCTCAGAAGCAAAACTAATGAAACCTGATTTCTCATGGATTTGTCTGTAAGATTTACCACTCTACTGGAAACAAATAGCTTGATTGGAAAGGCAACTGCTAACAGGTGTATAGCTTAACAGTGAACATCTGCTGAGTTTTTTATTCAGAGACTGCACCTTAGATTTGTCATTCACTACCCTTTTTCCAGCATTCATTGTAAGAAATGAACTGGTTTTACTTTTTTAAGGAGTTGAAACTAGGCAATGGTTTATATGCTATTAGAGAGAGCTAATAACATCAGTTCTCCTTTTTTCCACATACAGATACAAGATATACAAAACCAAAATGAAAATTCTCAGTATACAGATTGAGATTTGTTCAACTTATGTTGAAGATATTCTTTCCATACCTTCTTCCAAAACTGTGAGTTAGATATATAAAATTCTGAGATTTGGTATGTCTCATATCCGTCTCCCTGGTTACCAAAGCTGAAGGAATTCTCTATTCCTTTTCCTTCATTTTGCTACATTTAAACTGTTTGCTACCAAATTAAGAAATAAGTTTGGGAAATTCTGGCTTGCTGATTAAAGGTAGTATTTCAAGAATACATACATTTTGATTGAAAATTAAAATGGCCAAATTGTTCAGTGAGCAATTTTTTAATATCCCAGACCTTGTTTCCCACCTCCTCTCCATTCACCTAAAAAGTGTAAGCTATCTACTACTTGTTCCTGCAGGCACTTTTTTTTCCCAGAAGAGTGTTTTTCTGTTGCTAACAGGTATCCGAAAGAATCCTGCTGAAGTTTCTTGGTAGAAAGTGCTTCTGGAGGTTTACTAATCTTGTGTGTGCTATCCCCAGTGGGACTAAGAAAATGCCTCAAATTGCCATCACTGATTTCTGTTTCAGCAAGAAACAGATATTTGATTTGATTTTGCAGGGTTTGTGTGTATAGTCTCTGTTAAACGATATTTGTGTGTATATACGATGTTTGTGTGTATAGTCTCTGTTAAACCCTGATATTCCCCTCACTGAGATTGGAGGAAGTGATGTTTTTGTGGCTGTTGTTTTATCTGAAGTGTTTCTGCAAGACAGCAAAAGTGAAGTATCATTACATCATGTTTACATTTGTCTTCACCACAGGAAATGAAAATATTGTTTAGAAAAGTAAATATGTAAAAATTTAGATCAAATTTTCCAGGTCAGTCTGTAAATGCTAGTGCTTGTACAGCATGAAGCACAAAGAGGACTCTACCTCCTGAGACTTTCTATATATAGAATTACTCAGTAAGAGTATTTCTAGCAGAAAAAAATTGTGCAAATATCTAATGATGGGAGAAGTCAGAAATCTGCCCAGTCTTTCATGGTTTTTTTTTCCACATCAAAGTTGAATGGAGTTAGGAGGTGAGAGAATAAAATGTTTGTTCCGATAGGACATTTTAAATTGTCTTTAGTGTTAATTTTTGAAGCAGTAACTCTAATTAAGATAAAGTACCTGTCTTAATGGAACAATGAAGAGAGCTCAGAATGTGATTAGACTTGGCGGGGGTGATTAATGATCGTACTTGGAAATTACTTTAGTTCCTGTAATGTTTTGATAATCTGCTCTAGTTTAAGTTCTGTAACTGGAGACGGTGATAATGATGAAGTTCACACAAGGTATTTATGCACAGGATCAGGCTTACCAACATGATGTACTTCTGGGACAGAAGGCCCTTTTTAGTCTACATTCTGTCCAGTTCTCGCAGTGAAGTATGACAAGAAGCGATTTTTGTCCCTGTGTCCTTCGGGTTTTGGAAAGAAAGTAGTTTGCTAATAGTAGATAGCTGTTACTGTTACTTTTTCGACAGTGAAGGCTTCTCCTGTTTCCAGAAAGCAGCTATTTTTAGCAGTTCCTCAGGCAATTGCAGGCAATTCCCATGCTTAGCTCCTCTAGTTTACTTTTATTTGGATAAATAAAGACTTCTGGTTTTATCCTTCTGTAAGTCTGTCTGGATAAACAGAGTGGGTGTGCTAGTGTACACATGTGATACACAAACACATGTAAATACAATACTACTCCAAGAGAAATATCCACCATACACAAAAGAGACTTTAAAAAGTTGACTTTCTGATTCTGCTCTGAGAAGAAAGAAATGCCAAGTTATAATCTGCATTTAGAGATTAGACAAAAGAATGTAAGAAATATGATCTACCAAAATTATATTGAAAAAACCTGATAATAACCACGTCAGTGATTCCACTTCCCCGAATAGTTTATGTGAATTTTGTTATTTGTCTAGGTAGTAAGTGATGGCATGGGGTTGTTTGGGGTTTTTTTCCCCCGTTGTTTATTAAATAACCTGTAAACCTAGTTTCTTTAGATTGCTCTGGGGAGTATATTCTTATTTTTTAAAAAAAATAAAAAACCAAAAATGGTGTGTTCAGAATGGCTTACCTTACAGTTTAAACAGAGTAGCAGTTGCATGCACCTTGTGCCCAAAATTTAAGGGCAAGAAAACTGACTCGAGTGCAGTCAGACTCTGCTTCAAAGTTAAACAATTTGCAAGGTAAGCAGCATGATAGGGGCCTGCCTAGCTTGGAATACCCTCAGAAATACATGTATGTATAACTGTAGGCCTTCAAAACAGCCGAGAATCCTTGCTGAAAAGCAAATAATAGAAATGGCTGAAAATTCTAAGCTCCAAAGTTGTAACATCCTCAGGATTGATATTAAGCTGTTCCTGTGGATTTAATACAACTTTGAGGCAATTTGATACATGATTTCTAAACACAGATGAACAAGGTATGCACTTGAGATTTTAGGTGACATAGGTTCAGCTCAGTCTTTTTGTTCCATTTTTGTAAAGGTATTACCACAATGGGATGTCTGGCTGTGAACCCAGCACAAATAAGTGCTTTGCTGATCTGGAAGGGGCTGCCAGCTTGGGAAACTCAGAGCTTCAACAACAGTAGGGAATTCACACAGAAAAAATGCTCAAGCATGACAGCTCATGTGAGATTACAGTATCATGTAAAAAGGTCACAAATCAGTGTCAACAGAAGGGGAAAAAAGTAATTAATTGTTCAGGTCCTGTTACATTAAATGTTTTATCCTGTGCATGTTTAGTAACACAAAGCACAAGGGATGTTATGATCATGTTAAGAACAGTTTGCTTTTAAGAAAATTGACAACCAACCTATCCAAAACTGATGGTGGTGTCCAGGGATGGTGGCATTCACCAAGGTCTTCTGGACAAAACATGGAAAGCCGAGGGACGGTTTTGGGGTATTTCCTGCTGTGAAACACCAGGGGCAGCATTTGCTGCGGATTGAGCGAGCGGGACTCGCAGTGCAGCCCCGCAGCCAGCTGCCTCTCACCCCGAAAGGGAGATCAAACCACAGACCGAACGAGATGCTGTTTGGCAAAAAGTGAATCTTAAACTTCTCAAGTTAAAATGAAAAAAAAACAACTTTGTTTTGAAAGATCAGTCACTGAGTTCTACAAAATCTTGTAAGAGAGAGAACTCATCCAGCTGCCTTGATAGCTTCCGGAGCAGCACCACGGATTTCATATTCCCACAGCCACTTTGAAAATCCCAGCCAAGCTGTCATGTAAAATACCCCTGTTTATTCTCCATGAGATTGGTGTGTTACTGTTGCACATGTGTTCTGTGACTGACCCTCCTAAGCAGAGCAATAACATTGAGCTGTAAAGAACAAATAAAAGCCTAAGTGAGGCCTGAAGCAAAGGTAACATTGTATACTATTTTACAAACATTAAAATTTCATTTTATTTTCCAGCTGTGCCAACCCATTGTTTTCAACAGATGCAAGTAACTGTTATGTATCAAATAATAACCCACTCTTCCTCAGTTGTTCAAGGTTAAACAAACAAACAAAAAGATGTCTTTTTCCTGTTAGCAATAATGCCTTCCGCTGAAGGTAGCACATCCCCAAGCCTGCTCCCCCAGACCTCATCCCTTGGCAAAGACTCAAAGCCTTTCCTGAGACAAACATGGGTCTGAATGTACTGAGGTCTCTGGCTGGTGCTCACTGAGCCAGATCCTGGATACCCACATGTTGCAACAAACATGAAGGTTTGTTGCAACATGAAGGAGGTGGGGGTCATGAAAGCAGGGGCTTTCATATTTCCCATGTGTCCAATGCTGTGTATCTTTTATAGTTTGGGGGATTTTCCAGGAATGTGTCATTTCATCATTAGCTTTCAAAGTATTTATTTGCATGACCTTGGAAGGCAATAAAACCACCTGAGAGGGTTATCATCAACTCCTCATCCTTAGCTTAATGCTCTCGGTATGCTGTGATGAAATTGTGTGTTTTTCTGATTGGATCCATTGCAGAACTGAATGAGAAGATGCATCCATGTACTAAGGGCTGTACCTTAGTACAAAACGACCTTAGAGGATTTCCATCAGGGATGTGTGTCTGCGTGCTTGGGGGGCCATTTTTATTCCCAGAGGTATTTGGGAATTTGGCTAATGCAGCCACGGTAGTACAACAGCATATTGCTTTAATAAAGGCGGCCAGCTCCCAGCTATTTCTGCATCCTCCTTCACAGCTCACCTACAGCAACACGCAGAACCTGACGGCTGCCAGTTGCAGCAAGGCCAGTTCCATGGGCCAGATCTCTCAGTCTAAAATTACCCTGCTCTAAATAGAGGAGCCGGGCGAGAGAAGAACCAAGGCTACGGCTTTCCCGGGGAAGAACCAGAGTGCCGGCGCTACGTGACTTTCCCTGGACACCCAAGAAGCTCCTGTCAGCGCGCGGAGCTCCCACATCCCGAGCCTGACCTCGTGTCGTGCGCTCGTCCCGTGCATGCGAGCGCCCTAGAAGGCACTGCTTGTTTTTCTACCGTCTATTCCAGAGAAATCCAGCTGGCAGAGCAGCGCAGCGCCGTGATTGATTTGAGAACTCCCTCGTACTCGCCTGAAGGTCTCGCCGCCGGGGGAAGAGGGGGAGCGCGGGAGGCTGCGCTTCTCGGCGGCCGCTCCGCTCCGCGCCCGGCTCGGCACTCAGGTACAGAGCGAAGAGGGGAGCGGGGATTTCCTCGGCTTCCTCCCATGCACATACCTCCCGGGGAGCAGCGGCGGCAGCCCGACTCCCCTCGGCGGCCGCTGGGAGGCTCCGTGCCTCGCCCCGGCCTCCCGGGCGCCGCGTCCCCGGCCGCGCTCTCCCTCCGCCGGTGACACCCGCCTCCCGCCCCCGCAGCGCCCCGCTCCGCTCCGCGCCGCGCCGCACCGACGGGCCACGGGCAGCGCCAGCACCGGCAGCGCCGACAGCCCACCGGCAACCACCCACCCGCCGGGCCGGGCATGGAATATACAAAAACACAAAGGAAAAGTGGCCGCTGGACTGTTCTGGGGGCAAAATGCTGGAAGTTTGTAAGTGCAACTCTCCGTTTGTAATTACTGTCTGAAGAGGGGCTGGGTGGTTCCCCCCCCCCCCTTCCCCTTTCCTCCCCCCCTCCCTCCTCCGTGCTTTTCTTGAAACTGTACTTGAAACTATTCAATATCTGGGAGTATAAGGGAAAGTACGCGAGAGGAGCTCTTTGCCTGGGTCCGTAGCTTTCTGCTTAATACTAAGGGGTAAAATGAACACTGAAAGCAATACGGATTTACCCAGTGGCTGGATTAAGCGAAGGCGAAGCGTGGTCTGGAAGTCCACTGACTGACATTGTTCCGGACCGGGGAATCCGTCTCTCTGATTTTCAGAGGAACTACAGTTTAGCGGCAGCCAGCCGGACACAGTCACACGCCGGAGAGTGGCCAGAAACGAGCGGGCGAGAGAAACGAGAAAGCACAAAGACTAAACTAACCCGAGCCGCCTCCTCCTCCTCCTTCCCCGGCTCTTTATTTGCACATTTACTAAAGACTTAAAAAAAAAAAAAAAAAAAAAGAAAGAAAGAAAAAAAAAGAAAGAAACCCCCCCAACAAACCCACTCCACCAAACCTACGAGATTTTCGGTCCGCCGGGGGTTTCTCCGCACCGCCGAGCACGGCAATGCCTTAAATTTACACTTCAAGGAATAGCCCCCCCCGCGCCCCCGAAATAAAATAAACCCAATAAACCTGCCAAGTCTCACTCATTCCCGAGGGAGAGCTCCTCCGTCCAGGGATTCATTTTGGAAGCAGCGGCTCGCTTTATTTGATATTTTTTTTCGCCCTTCTCTCCCGGCGGAGCCCCCTCCGTACCCCCTCCCGGGGCGCCCCTCGGCGGGGGCTGCCCGGCCCCGACCCCCGCCCCTCCCGCCGGCCGATGCTGGCGCAGCCCTAGCGACCCCCCCCGCCCCCCGATCTGTCAACCCCCCGCGGGGCCGTCACCGCCCGGGGGCCGGGCGGGGGTGGGCTGGGGGCGCGGGGCTGACCGCCCTCCGCCCCGCCGCCAGCCCCCGGGCTCGGGCTCCCGCCGCTGCCCCCGCCTCTCCCCCCCACCCCCCCCGCCCTCCTCCATGCGGCAGTGAGGACCGACCCATCCGGAGGGCCAGGACCGGCAGCCAGCGATGGGCGACACGGCTCCCCCCCAGGCCGCGGGGCTGGGGGCCGGGCTGCTGGGGGGGGGGCCCGGCGGCGCCCCGGGTGCACAGCGCCATCGTGGAGCGGCTGCGGGCCCGCATCGCCGTCTGCCGCCAGCACCACCTCAGCTGCGAGGGGCGCTACGAGCGGGGCCGTGCCGAGAGCTCCGACCGCGAGCGGGAGAGCACCTTGCAGCTCCTGCACCTCGTGCAGCAGGGGCAGGGCGCCCGCAAGGCCGGCAAACACCCCAAGGCGGCCGCCGCCGCCGCCCCCGCCGCCGCCGCCGGCGCGGCGCCCCCGGACTACCACCAGCACCTCCTCGGCAACGGCGGCATCAACGGGGAGCAGCCGGCGGGGGAGCAGCGCGCCTCGGCGCTCCTGGCGGTGAGTCACAGCGCCCGCTGCCGGCGGGGAGGCGCCGCGCCGGGGACCCCCGCTCGCTCCCTCGGGGCGCCTGCCCCGCCCGCACCGTCCCGCGGTGCGGGGCCAGCGCCGCGCACCGGCACCGTGTCCGTGGGCAGCCCAGCCCGGCCCGCCGCGCCTCGGGCACCCTGGGGTGGTCCCTGCCAGGCGATGGACCCCCGCCACGGCATCGAGGGTGCGAGGAGCGGTGGGCAGGTCTGCCCGGCGCCGAGCGGGGGGCGAATGTGCGCCTCGACGGGATTTTGAGACTGCTTGGGGTGTTTTCTGTTTGGTTGGTTTTTGTTTGTTTTTTTAAATCGTGTTGCGGTCCTAAAATCACGCGTCTCGCGCCTCTGCCATCGCCCTGCCAAGGCGGTGACAGCTGCGTCCCTGAGGAGGGCACCGGCGGCCGGCGCTGTCAGCGTGTCCCCGAGCAGGGGTGAAAAGTAGCGCTAAAGTATCGCCCGAGTTCAGAGTTGCCCCCCCCGCCCCCCTTCATCCCGTTCGTCAGAGGTTCAGGCACCTATTTTCACTCAGTTTGCGGCCGTGCCCCTCGAACTCGGACGGTGGCTCCGCCCGGGGCAGCGGTGAGTGCCGAGAGCCCTGCGGGTCAGCTCCGAATGCCGACCTCACCAGCGATGCTCGGGTTGTTATTGTCACCCAGTGTGTTTCGCGGAGCAGAGTTACGAGAGTTTTCCAGGCACTGCCGCTTTGTAAATGATATGTTGACCTTTTTCAACTGGAAATTGCTCCGAACATGTCAAGGAGGCGAAGCCGTGTCTCCTATTACTTATTACGAGCAGTCAGTGCCCCACGCTTTTGAAGGCGTATGCTGCGCTGCCTCCCAACTCTAATTCTCGGCGCACATGCGAAACATTGAGAGTGACTGCGTCCTGATAGGCCCGTGGCTCCTATTCGAACAGCTGAAAATAGATCGCTCCCTCTGCTCCAGACATCAAACTTATCTTAGTGCCTGACGTATGCTAAGACGGTACCTTTGTGGTCGTTTCTCCCTTCTTACCCGGGAGTTCGCTGCGGTGCGTGGATCGACCTTTGGGGCTGCGTTACTCAGCATCATTGGTGAGGGTGATGATGTAAGCGTTAAATGCGATAACATTGTGTCCAAGGGGAGTTTAGGCGCTTCGACCTGACTCAGTGTTCAGATTAAATCTCCCACATTCCTCCTCACAATCAAGAAAGCCATTATCTTATTTTTCCAGTGTGTATTAATGTAATGCTTTGCACTTGCCTTATGGGAAAAAAAAAAACAACTTTCGCCTAATAATGTATGTCCCAGAAAAATTCACTTTCTGAAATCAGGGGACAGGCCTATGTGGGGGTTTTTTTGTTGTTTTGTTTTCAGATTTTTTTTTACTAGTTATTACTATTATTATGAAATAGCTGGAGACAGCTGTTTGAAAATGCTAAATGAAATTACTCCAAAGAAAATATTGAAAGATTTTCATGTCCTAAGTGCAGAGAGGTTGTCCTTGTTTCTGAAATACCACTAATGAATGTTAACCTGCCCCTTGCTGGAGATGCTGTGCACAGCCCTCACTCCACCTTGCATGTTGCAGTACGTCCCAGAAAACTCCACACATACGTGTCCTTGACAAGCAAAAGGTCTGACCAAGACCCCATCGTTTTTGCATGCTAGCGGTCAGTAATCCTGCTGACAAGATATGTGACTTCAGTGAGCATGATGTTTGGGGCCCTGAACCGTGTTCCAACACTGAAGAAATGCTGGCTCATGAAGCAGCATTGTTGTAATGGTATCACAGCACATCGCTGATCCTCCCACTCTATGCTTGACATAGGCATTCCTCATTTGCTGCTCTGGTAGGACTGCCTAATTAAGAAACTGAGAAAGGCATCAGTTCAAAGTCACGTCTTTCTGTCATGGAGATACACATTCCCCTTACCAAGAGCTTCTTAGAACGTTGTTGCAAATATTAAAAAGGAAAAGCAAAATGCGCGTGTCTAAGTGGAATGAATTCAAGTGGCTGAGGGTCATATATCAGGTAGTATAGCATTGTGCTCCTCTTCTTGAAAGCTCAGAGGGAAGGGATGGACCAAGAAATAATAGGGTCTTGCCTTTCCTCCAGCCACAGCTGGAAAATGAATTTGCTCTGCCAGTTATTCCAATGGTACTTGAAGAGGAAGGACAAGGCAGACTAAGCCTGCTGTCCTGTGCATTATAAATGGGTGGCAAGAGAACAATCTCTAAGCAGAATTCATCCTCTGTGGGGTGTTTCCCAAGAGGAAATCCAGTGGAAGCTTATATGCATTATTCCTCTAATTCCAGATTTTTTCCTTAGAGCAGATCTGAGGTGCACAGGGTCCCAGAACAAGGGGCAGTTCTGAGCTTTAGTTGCAGCAGGTATAGCTCTGGCACGAGGAAGCGTAAGACAGGAGCATTGGTGTGAGTTCTCACACTGAGCATGTGAGACCTTTCTGACTCCAAGGTGAATGTAAAGTTCCACCTGCCTTGCTGTAAGTCCACCACTTAAAAAACCCCACACCTCCACACAGATAAGTGCAAAGGCAGTTATAACTCTCGTTGGGGACTTCTGGCTATCAGGACAATCTTTGCAAAACCCTGGGTTGTTTCTTTTGCTTTGCAGGTTCCACTGCTCTTGTTACATGTGTGCCTGCCATTTTTAGGGGCGTTGGATGGGTCATTTATACAGTTGGACTCAAGAGTAAATATTTGATACTCAGTAACATTTGAAGCAACATACACTTGAACACATCAAAGAGCTTAAAGTGATTATCTGACATTGTTGATACTACTATTTGATAATTATCTTTTCCCAATGGAGAGTTTAAAACTGGCAGAAGAGAGAGTTTTTAGTGGGACTTGCTTTGGGCTTAATTTGACAGTGTTACTTTGATTTTTGAGAAAGTACCTTTGGCAGCAGCATTTTCTAATTGGAGAGTGGGGATCTGATTTTTTAGCTGGACCAGTGGATGTGAGTGTGGGTGAAGGAAAAATTTATTGTTCAGGACATGGCTAGGGAAGCTTTTGTACTTTCTGCCTCCCTGCATTTTCCAAGAGCTGACATTTGTTTATTTACATGGTGGTGTAACTTTTCATGGTGCAGAGTGGAACAGATAAAATATTCTGTCTTTCTTTTATACATACATCTATATGTATGTATATGCCCTCCAGCACTTAGCTGTTTATACTATTTATGTTACATATAAACAGTTAGCTCTGGAGGGCATTCCTCGGTGCCTTAAGCACTGAACTGGTAATACGAAAGTTCTTGCACTGCAGTTTCAAGTCTCCGTCAGCCAGTTCCTTCCGTCGTTCTTCTGACTTAGGCTGAGCCTTGCTCATTTTGCTCAGCGCAAACCAGGAACTCTGTCTCTTGGGCATTGCTGTGTTATTCAGGTCAGGTTCTTTCATCGCAGCCATCACACAGATGGCTGTGAGTGTGGTAAGGGATGTTTGTCATCAGTCACAGGTGACTTGTTCTACTTTTACCCATCTCAGAGTTGTGCTGAATTTATCATTATAACAATTAATTTAAAATAATAATGCAATATATTAATATTTTCTCTACTTGGAAAAGTGATTGTGAAAGCGGTCTGCTCCTCAGATGTAGTCTGCAAACAGGTGAAAAAAAGAAAAGGGAAAACAATCTTATAAGGGGGTTGTATCCAAGGAAGAGGGGAATATGTTAATTGCTCCTGCTCCCCTAAATTCTTATCAAGAGCTGTACAAATCTAGAAGAGTCAAGGGGTTTGTTCCAGTTCCCTGAGGATCTCAGTGGAAAACAGGGCTGCCTGACTGGTACCAAGAGCCAAGGTTGACTTGTAAAACCTCAATTTAGGCAGTTATTTTATGCAGAGATCCTGAATTAATTTCCTTAGGACTTTTTTTTTATGATCCACACTGTGCTTGCTGAGGTTTGGCCTCATGTGCTAGCATTAAAGGTCCCTGAGTATTTTAAAAGGTACGATTGTGCTCTAGTATCTTTGCCCAAGTTTACACTTAAGCCATCTCCCAAGCTCTTTGCTTTGTTTGCTAGTTGGCTTCCAGGGTACCCTGCGGAAATACTTTCATTTTCTGGTTGTGAATGTATGTAACTTTTGGAAGTGGTCTGAAGCAAGCAGTATAAAGTGACCAGTTGTGGGGTGAAGTGACGTTACAGTATGGTGAGTACAGGTGGATTAAAGCACAAACCATCCTGCAAAGCTAGAGTGGGATCTTGTGCCTGACAAAGTTTAGTGCCAAAGCAATGAAATGTTCTGTTTGTGAGGTGAAGGACCACTGTCTGCTACTTGGGCTTCTGCAGCAGTGAAGCTGTGTTCTGATAAAGCCAATTTATGTAGCCAAGTCAGGCAAAATGAATGTCACATTGTGGGTAGAAAACTTTGGTCTCCTGTCATGGGCCCTCTGGCCTGCTGGGAGCAATTTGGTTAGGATGGACATGAGCACCATTTAAAATCTTTGTTCCCCTCAGCCACGAGAATGTTTTCCAAACCAAAATCAAGAAGACTCCCTGGAAGCTGCATAAAAGCTATATGTAATGAAAAGTTCAGAAAGTGAGTTTGTTAAATTTACACTAGTGTGGGAGCCTCTTCAGGCTTAGCACTCCCACCAAATCACTTGCCCCATTTAAAGCTTCTTAAGCTTTGAATACATCTAATGAAAGTCTCCTACATTCTGAAACTGTTTCACAGACTGTTTCCACCACCAAACTTGCTGTAGGTAGTGAGCATAGGAACAGTGTCTCTGCCTGGACTTGACATGCTCTCCAAGGCCAACTCGTGCACTTAACTTTCCTGGCTATTACTGCATGTTCTCTGATAGAGTTCTTGCATCCCCTGCAGTACTCGAATTGAGTCCCTCGTCTGTAGCACCACAACAAAGGGAAGTGATATACTGCTTCTGTTTGTTCTGTGCTGAGAAGTATGACTCCAGCAAAAATGTTAGCTGCTCTGTGGGGAAATCTGAACCTTAGAAAGGCATGTCTGAGTTAGAGAAGCTGTTTTGCAGAAACTTTGACTTGCATCACTATTAGTACTTCTCCCCTTTCAAAGAACACTGCTTGCAGAAGGTGTATGTGAGGTTCAGTTAAGTTGCAGCAACCAAAAAACCCCCGCAGCTAGGTTAGTCAGCAAGTTAAGAAAGGCCATAGCATGCCTCCATTCTTCTTCCTAACTGCTGTCAACAATCCCTTCTACCAAGATACTGTCTTCACAGGCTTGTAGTCTGCCTTTCTTATTAAGCCTGTTGTCTTGTGAAACTGAAACTTAACTATGTCTCATTAGTGGAAAAGAAGTATTACATCCCTGTCCTTTGACGACTTTGGGAAGGGTAGTATCTCCACTGCTCCATTCATATTGCCCTTCCTATGCTGGCAAGCTGCTTCAGATAACAAAGCACTGACACAGAGGTGTCAGCTCTGCCAGAAAGTGTCTCTGTGACCTTATACATGTCCCCTGCTGTGCCACTATTTTCCTTCTATGCTTAAGCTCTTCAGGTGGCACTGTCTCACTAGCACATGGGACCTTGGTTTCTGCAGAAGGCTCAATTCTACATGATAATGACCTGATACCATCACATCTATGGAGTTCAGGGAGGTGATTAAAGCAACCACTATACAACACTTTAGAGGGCACACAATCAGCTCATGGTGCCTAGAACAGCTTTAGGCACCTGGCTGCTCTGAAGAGAAGAAGAACAAGGTCTCTGCTCTTTGACCTCTCTCCAGTGTCCGTATGTCAGCGTTCCCTTGGATGTCTTCCCAGTGGTGGTACTCTCAGCAGCAGTAGGATGAGGCTGATGGGATTCATGACAGGTCTGTGTTTGCCGTGAATCTTAATTAGTGTCTGTAAACTTGAAAAGGGTCTTACCCATATCATGCTGCTCCAGTTTGGAACAGCTTTGAGCAGTGAAAAAAAGCAGTGGTTTTGGCTGCAGAAGAGGAGTTGGTGCTGAATGAGATTTGGAGCACATTTTCAACTTAACAGTATTAAGAGATAGATTTTTCTTCTGGTTTTTTTTTTCTTTTTTTCTTTTTTTCTTTTAAATAAAAGCATAAACTATTTATGTCCCAGATTTCCATTGGAAAGCTTCCCATAGACACTTGAGAGCCAACTTGTGAATTTGTTATACCTTGTCAGGTTCTTACAAAGTATTATTAGATGCAGTTAATCAGTCCATAATTGTACTGAAGTGCCAACACCAATACCTAAAACAAAATACCTGCAACCCTCAAACAACAGTTTTTAGGTGAGCATGCTGTAAACTAAAAAGTCAGTGTTTCTACTCTGACTCTAGGATCTATTCAACAGATTACTCCTATTATTTCACTTCCATAAACCTTGGTTTCCTTTATGAAAGATACTATTTATCATCTCTGTAAAGTGCATTGAGATCTGAGGGTAAGTTTTATGGCTGCTCAGAAGCCAAATTCATTATTGATGGAGCCTAAGACAGGAGTTTTGAATGTTTGCTTTGGCAAAGCCTTTGAGGTGCATTCATATCACATTTTCAGCCTTTGACCCACAGATATAAGTACTGGAAATGCAAACCTCAATGAGTCTTTCTTGCTTTACTTGCTTCTGATCCTGCATCAGCTTGTACTCAGATTAGTCTCCCAATTAAGTTGTCTGTGTCCAAGTTTCATGTACTTGATGCTGGAGCAAAGCAGGACTGGAACTGAGATCATATACACCATTGATCAGCTCTCTGTGAGGCTGCATGTGCACCCCAGTGCTAGCAGGTGGGAGCTACCTGGTTCTGCGTGTGTTGCCTCCCATCTGGTAGTAATGAAGGATAGTTCCCATTTACGGATCAGGGTGGGAGAAACAAAATATTTCTTAATTGAATAATTTACACAAAATTCCAACATGCTTACTGAAAAAATATAATTTATTTTAGTTTTAATTCGAAAATACCTCATACCTGTGGTTTCACATACAGGTTTTGGCATTTCCCTGAAGAAATCCCTTTTGTTCAGAAATGGCTCCTGTAGCTACTTTTATATGTGTCACTCAGTTATAATTCTGATACTTTTGCAAACACAGCTGAATCAAGGTGCAGAGAAATTAGTACCAATTAGGAATTTATATGAACCTGCTTCTGACAAGTGAGGATGCAGATCTTGCAAACACTTACCTGCTGCCTGAGCCTGAAGCTGGCTGAAAGACCCGGTAAGATCCTGGACTAGCAGATGAAAGACCAAGAAGCTTCATCATAGCTATTCTGTTTTGAAACAAAACATGCTATTGTGCAAGAGCCATCCCTGTGGTACCCTGGCTTTATTACAGAGCCTGCAGCCACCTCCCTAGAGTAGATTTTATACAAACATCCAGTGAGAATTGTGCCCTTCCCTGTATAGCTTAGGGCCTCAAGAGACAAGATAGACAAAGAATGGAAGGAGGAACAGAAGCACAGAAAGGTCAAGTGTCATGCCCAAGGTCAAACAGCAGGTCAGTGGCAGAGCTGGGAATGGAGCCCAGATTTCCTGACTCCTAGTCCAGCACTCCATTAATCATCTCTTTGCTTTGTGTTCTGTGGCCTGTTACTGTCCATAGGAAATGTGAGGATGACTTTCCAACAGCTTCAGAGTTACTTTTTAGTTTTGGAAACTATTGATCATCAGCACATTATTGAGATCAAGAAGTTATGTACTGGACTCTTGTACATGTACATGCACTAGAGAATTCAGAACTAAGTGCTCTAGGTATCAATTTCATTGCATGACACTGAAAAGCCATATTTCATAATCCCAAATGTTTCTTCTAATTCAGATTTTTAAAGTCTTTTTCCCCCTTACATTGTGTACAAAGCGGTTTGTTTTTACAGCATTACTTATCACAGTTGAACTCCTATATCGGTGCTTGCCCTATAAATTACATCTTCCTTGAAAATGAGTTACAACAGGTATTTAGTTCAGGGCTTTTCTTCTCCATGGAATTTGCCAATGAAACAGTCAGAAAACCAGATAGTTAATAGTCCTGAGACAGTGGTGATTCTTATTTATTTTCATTCCTCACTGTACGATGTATTCAGTTTTGAAGTCTTTCAGTGAATTATCTTGATCACAAAGATCAAGATAATTCACCTGTGAGATTTTTCTTTTCTTCCCAAAAATTTTGATTTGAAGCGAAACTCTGGCTACTGTAGTAATGACTTATTGAGAGTCTCTCGTAAACAATAGTAAAATCATTTTCTTATAGTCATGGCAACAGTGTTTAAGCAATGAGCTTACTGAACATAATGTGCACTGTCTCCACTGAATAGCTATTGCAGGATTGAAGTGTATGCTGCTCATTTTTGGAGGACTCAGGGACATAAATTATTCAGCAAAACAACACTGCTTCAGAAAGTCTTTGAAATTGTTGCAGTTTGTACTAGCCAAAGAAGGATTGTTATTTGTGTTAATGGGGCTGTGTTTAATTACTGCACAACAGTGTAGTCTTTGGACTAAGTGTGCTCCCCCTGAATTTAAGGCTGTCTGTCTCAAACCATTCGAGGACTGTGCTACCTGTCGGCAGGGTCATGCTTCCCCTAGTAATGTTTGCTGCCATGGAGGGCAGAATGGCTCAGGAGGATGCATCCTGCACATATTCATGATGTGAGAGCTGGTAACTAGGTGCAGAAGGAAGAATTTGGTTTAAGGAACAGGGAGCTTACTCCAGAAGGGCTGTTCCCTTCCTTGGCCCAGAGGATCACCTGAATTCCTATTCAGTGGGTTGGGGAGGCATCTTGGAGAGTGGGTGACTTCACAGGAAGCTTCAGAGTTGAACCCCAAGAGAAGAACCTGTCTCTGATTTTTCTGTTTATTTTGTTTTTACATCTCTCTCATTCAAATAACTAGACCTGGAGGAAAGACCTTGTTGGCAACAGTTGTTGTTCTGGGATGAGTCATTCCACCAGATTTTAGAAATGCCACCCCAGTGACAGTTGGCAAAAATGCTGCTTGGGCTGTTCAGTTTACGTTTTTCACTTTGGAAAATCAGACCATTTATTTAGGGTTCTGTTGCTTTAGAAACCATCTCCCGACACTCCAACTTCCCTTCCCTTCCCTTCCCTTCCCTTCCCTTCCCTTCCCTTCCCTTCCCTTCCCTTCCCTTCCCTTCCCTTCCCTTCCCTTCCCTTCCCTTCCCTTCCCTTCCCTTCCCTTCCCTTCCCTTCCCTTCCCTTCCCTTCCCTTCCCTTCCCTTCCCTTCCCTTCCCCTTCCCCTTCCCCTTCCCCTTCCCCTTCCCCTTCCCCTTCCCCTTCCCCCTTTTCCTCTCCTCTTTTCCTCTCCCCTTCCCCCTTTTCCTCTCCCCTTCCCCCTTTTCCTCTCCCCTTCCCCCTTTTCCTCTCCCCTCCTCTTTTTTCCTTTTTCTCTCCCCTCCTCTTTTTTTCTTTTTTTCCCCCCTTTCCCTCATTGCTATGGCATCTCAACACCTGAGTTTTTTAGTCTCAATTCTGATCTGATTTGCCCCTCCGGAAAACGCCTATGGGAAATTCTGTGGACGTGGCACTGTGGAACATCAGCCTAATGCAGGATCAAGCTTTTTATTTTTGGTCATTATGCTAGTTTATTGTCAGTTATTTTGTTTTCCAAAGAAATGCATTCTCCCTGCTTCTCTGAAAGCTTTTGGTTCAACATCCTTCCAAGCTACATACACTTGGTCTTCAACATGCGGCTGCTTACCTCTATGGCCCAGTTCCCGGAAACAGTTATGCATGTGCTTAATTGTGCACACATGGGTAATCACACTGAAATCAAGATGTGTCGAATTAAGCAAGTCTAGAAATATTTGCAGGGTTTGGTCTTTGTTCAACAAACAGGCCTCAGCCTGGCTGAAGTCCACAAAATGCTGCAAAAAGAATCCAAATTCAGAAGTAGTTTATTAATTATCAGTTGACTTATTTCCTTAAACCAGTTAATTCTGTACTTTTAAAAACTACTTTCCATATATCCTGAAAATCCAATTGCCCTTCCTTTCACACTCATTTTTCCTCCTTACTGCTCATCTCCCAGCAGACCTGAGCTGCCAGCCATATGATTCCCTTTCATGATGATTTGAGTTCTGACGTTTCTTTTTTCCTACCAACTTTGTGTATTACCATAATGGTTCCTAGGACATATTTTGGCCAGCTTTTAGGGAGAGAGAGAGAGTGTCACAGTGTTTCAGACCTTCATTTCAAAGTGCAGTATTAAATATAATCCTTATAATTATAGCACTGCCACTTGGACCACTGTAGTTCAGGCTATGTCAATATGTCGTCAAAAGCTCTCTTTCCCAGGAGCTGGAACTCAGTCATGTTGATTGAATTGAAATTTGATGGCCAGCAGCTGCAAACACTTTCTGGCCCCATCCCCCCACCTCCCTGCTTTTTTTTGCCCCTTTTACCACAAAGTCCTCTTGCTTTCTGTCAAAGTCATCAGTTTAGAGAACAGAGATAATGGCTGATTCAGTTATTCTGAGCCAGCTTTTTGGGTAAGTTTAGACTGACCTTCTAAGGGTGCCTGAGGCAACCTAAAGGTACAATTTACTGTCTGTGTGGGTGGTGAATCGAAGAGCACAGCCCCAGGTTCAGCATGAAGGCCATCCTCAGATTAGGTGTGACCATGCTCCATGTAGGAGTTCTTAGGATGCCATAAGTGTCACTCTCAGCAACTAAGGAAGCTGTAGATGTGCTTGGGCTGGAGTCTTTGAGGCTCCTGTGTGAGCAGGGCTGGGAACACCACAGTCCTCTCCCCTCTCACCGTCTTGGTCAATCACCATACAGACCTTGCTATTCATCTAAGCAAGGGCATCAGGACGAGGGTAATTCCCAGCAGCAGTTTATACTGCAAGTTTAACACACAACTTTTTTAGCCCTAGGGGACTGGGGGATAAAAAACGGCTTTGAACTGGGGAAAAAATATTGGTATCCAGTAGCTGTATAGCCTGATCCTGTCATTTTTGGTGTTTAGAAACCAAAACAAACCTCCAGCATTCATAACACGAGATATCCAGGTTTTAAAAACTGCCACTTGCTAATACACAGTAACTACATTTCATAAAGCCCTTTAGTCTGTGTATTTACAGGTGGACCAGAATAGCTCTGCAGAAGTTAATCCAGTTCCTTGAGTAAACAGTATGTACTTCTAAAACTTTCAGTATAAACCAACCATATGTAAGGCCTTTGACATACATTTGTACCACACACAATATATCTGAGGGACCCTGCTAGAGTCAGGATGGCTAGTGAGATCAGTAACCCCCTTGCTAATGTACTGGATGTGTGTTCATTCTGTCGTGCCCATGAAGGATAACTGCCATAAGGGCTATTTACTGCAATGGACTATCGTGGTTCTTGCAGCCCTCTCCCAGGACATCCTGTCTGTGCTTGGGTCTCCCAGGCTGTCATCAAAGCACAGGCTCTTTGACACAGGTCAGAAGGACTCTTCACCACAGCCTCACATTGTGACTTTTGGTCACAAAAGTCACACTCATCCCCTTACCCTGGTGAAGTCCTTCTCTGTCGTCCCCCTCCTCCACTTCCCAAAGCTATTAGCCATTCTTCCTCCTCCACATTCACCCCTCTCTCACCTGGTCTATTGCCCTCCCTTCTCTCCTTTCATGCTCCTGACACTGCTTCATAATGTTGTTTTTCTAGCTTGGAAAGGCCAGAGGGCCAGGCTAAAAGAGAGATGCTTAACACATGTTTTCCACATGTTCTCCTCGTGTTCCCTCATTCTGCTTCTCTAGCTGTCTTCCTCATTTTACTTCAACTGGAAATCTAATGATCACAAGTGTATTCTCTCCTCCTCCCATTAGTTTTATAAAGGGTGAGCTCAAAGGTCCTGCATCATTGTCATAAGAAAATTAGAGCAAAAACTTCTGTGAGTTGACAAGGCTCTTGTAGGCTCTTCAGCCTCTCACCAGAGGCCATGAGTGCTCACAGACTGGGCATGCAGTTCTGAATGCTCAGGCTCCAGTTCAGAAAAATACTTAAAAAAATATGTGTGATGTTAAACAGATGATTATAAATACTTTCTGTGTTGAGTGCTGCTTCCTTAAGTGGACCCCATCTTGGAGAAGGCATCTTTATTGATCTGATTCAGGAAATACTTAAAAGTATACCAAAGTTTTGAGAATAGTAGTACATCCACTGTCTTGTATTTTTAATGACACTTAAGTAGGGCAGAGTGGTGTGGGAAAGGCAGAAAATGTGGAGGTTCTCCTGGTCACCCTTTACATTTTGACTCACGCTACAGAATCTTGAGTGTCTCTGAACTCTAAATAAATTTTGGTAGTGCTGCTGCTTGGATGCCTCTGTAATGTTCTATAATGTAAGTGTGTTGCATGCCCATGTGAGGATTATTTAAAGCAATTACAATGAAATGAAGAGCAATTATGTCTTAAAAATTTTCTTACAGGAAATTTAAAGAGTTAAAATTATTTCAGTAACTGTGATTGATAGTGAGTTTGATCCTTGAACTCCTGCATTCTTCTCCTGCATCCCAATGATCAGTCTTGGAACAGCTAGGAGTCCAAATCTTTTTTACTTATAACATCTAGGCATCTAATCTTCTCTGTACTTTACTGAAACCAAGGGGAACTGGACATCTAATTGTATTTTTGAATCTCAGCCTAAAATCTCTAGAGACCTTTGAAAAATGTATTCCTATGAGATTTTACTTGAGTCAGGAATACAGACTGGAGCCATTGCTCACAAAAAACCACTGACATGTGACATCAGTGAGTCAATGAGTCATCCATCAGTGCCAGAGGTCAAAGTATTCCTTGTATTTGCCTAAGAAGTAGTTACCTATTTACTTCTGAAATTATGCTCGTAGTACTAACATGACATTTGGGTTTGCTGTACAGTGAAAACACTATTTTTAAATGTCTTGTATAAAGACAGGCCTTGTTGATTCTTGAACAGTTAGAAATACTAGAAAACAAATGTAAAAGGCCAATTTCCTTCCTTCCAAGTATGTGTGATCTAGGAAAAATCCCGAACTGTGCTAGTAAGAGACAGTCCAGTCTCTTTTCTTGCCAGTGATTTAACTGTACTCCTTCAGAGAAGGATGAATTATTATCATTGCCTTGTGATCTGCCACTGTTTCTGCTTTCCCTTTGTTTTGGCTTTTCTTTCTTTAGATATATTACTGAAAATATATCAAAAAAACTGAAGGCAATAATTTATTAAAAAGGGGTTTACCTGTGAAGGACTCTAGGCATACCACACACAGGAAGGTCCCTGCTGGGAAATCCAGTATTAATTCTGGAACTGTCTCTCAGCCTCACAGGTCCCTGGTCCTTGCAGGGTGCTGGGATGTCTGGACTTCCCAGCACATGTAGCATGTAAGTAAGCAAGCATGGATCTTAATGTTGTGTTAGAGGCCAGTGCTAGGAGCTGAGGGCAGAGTCAGAGCTGAAGGGCAAAGGAGAAGAGTGAAATTTTGCTGTCAGTGCCTGAATGTCTTTCTCTGTACAATCCTATGACATGTAAGCAAAGGAAGCTTGAAAAAATTACCCTGGGACTAGGAAAGCAAAATGGTACAGAGCAGGATAGTCATCCTTTCAAGGAGTAGAAAAATTATTTTTGTCATTTTTCAAGGAAAAACCCTAGCGATCCAATTTGACCAACTCCACTGCAGCAGTGCAACAGGAGCCAAGTGGCCAGATCTCCTGTTTTATAAGCCCTATTACAAACCATTCATATGTCTAAAACTTGTACCTTTCCGTGTCTTGATATGCTTTGTTTCCTCAGTTTAGGATTTCTCCCTCAGTACTTAACCCTTCTTTAGCCGTCACCTTTTCTGCTTTACAAACCTTTCCATGTGTGCACTTCAAAGGTTATGTGGGCACCAACTTTATGTGAGTGCTTTGTAGGGGAGTCCAGAGCCATTGCCTCTCATGGGAGCAAGGAGCTACCTGTTAGGAGTTGACGGCTTCTGAAATGATTTGTAAGGGTACAAGATTACAGGAGCAAAGGACTTGAAAGCAAAACAAAGCTGCCTATAGCAAGAGATGTTTAAGTCCTGCATGAACAACTGTGCTGATTGGAGTCTCTTGTAACCCTCTCTTATCTAATCTAATCCAATCTAATCTAACACATCAGTATCTTTACTGCATTTATTACCTTGTTATCAAGGAATGACAGGAAGGAGATTGGGGCCTTGGTAAAAACATGAGGCAGTGAGGCATGAGATATTCTGTTGAGCAGAGGTTAAAAGAGCTGTACAAGCTCTTTTACTAGGCACTGAGCATTGCAGACAGCAGATCTTCTTGTCCTTCCCCCATCCAACTGATTTTGCAGTGGTGAGGACCTGGTTGCAGAGGTTTGGTGTGACTGAGATGCTACAGACCAGAAATGGATTGTTCAAAGGTTTCCTGTGACTTAGAGGGTTTTCGCAGCAAAATTCAAATGCAAGGCAATAAATGTCAATAATACCTCTGATTATCACTCAGAAACATTATTAATGAGAGCACTTTTCTGAACAGGTCCTGCAGTTTCTACACCCTCAGATTTCATTTGGTTTCCTTGATGGGAACAAGCTACAGCTACTGTCAGAGTTTATTTTCAATTAGTTTTACTTGTGGCACTCCCCAGTAGCCCCTGGTTAGGATGATCTACTTAATCAACTCTTCTCCTCACTGCCTCCCCCTTTCATTTATTTGCCTGCTCTTGCATCTCACTTCCAGCAATTCCTCTGACATAGCAGTAAACTGAGGCAAAGAGCTGTCTAGTTATGCTCCAGCAGAAACTAAGAATCACAGAATGAGCCAGGTTGGAAGGGACTGCAGTGGGTCATATGGTCCAACTCCCTGCTTAAGCAGGGCCATCCTAAAGTACATTGCACAGAACCATTCCAGATGGTTCTGGAATGTCTCTGGCAATGGAGACTCCACAACCTCTCTGGGCAATCTGTTCCAGTGAGGAACTCAAAGCATCCTTCACACAAGTGATTCCCAAACCAAGAAGGGCAGGGCACCATCCAGAGGTGCTTATGAGGGCCCATTAAGGCCCTCAGGCTCTTTCAAACAGGGGACTGTACTCCTAGGACACAGCATCAGAAATAGTGTGGCCTTACATGAACCAATGTGCAAAGCTTCCTGCCTCTTAGCCTGGTTAGGGATGTGCTAGTGCCAAGTCTTTCTGCAGTAGCGGGATGGGCTGCTTAGCGGGAGAGATAGTCAGTGCCTTCCCCACTCACAAGCAGAAGGCGGCCTCCTTATTAATGAAAACCCTCCTGAGAAGGAGAACACGAAATTAAGCTGGAGTGTTCGGTTCCTATTGGAACAGTTTCATCTTGCACTGGTGATGGTGCCCACTGTTGTGTCTAAAGCAGCAGTAAACAGCTGATGTGGTGGGGGGTGCAGACATGCAAACCAGAGCAACTGGTATCTGGGGCTGTTGTGGCTAATGGCAAGGGACACCTTTGATAAGAATTGGGCAGGGCTGAACCATAATGTAGGATGATGGTATGAAGGGTTTCACATTTGTTTTCCCAGTGTGGGCTAAGTGATTCCTTCACTTGCACAGGAACTCTAAGCAGATGGTTGAGACCTTTCATCCCATCCTTCTGTGAAGGGAATGAGTACCTGCTGTTGCAGAGTGAAAAGGTATGATCTGCTGACAGGGAATGGCTTTGCATGCAGAAAGGCAGATTGAGCAGCTGGGTACAGAGCAGAAAATAAACATGTAGACCCTTGGCTAGGGCAGAACCCTACAGTTTTATACCCAATCTCATTACTTTCTTCTGATTAACACCAGTGAGAGAAAGAAGAGAATCTGTACGGATAGCAACAAGGCTGAAATTTCACCTCTGGTTAATAAGCCATTTGATCTTTGCTTTTGTGGTCTCTCTGGAATCCAATCTGACCTCCTTCATCTGAGGATGACCCTTGGGGCCCATATCCTGATGCGTTTCTGCAGCCATCACCAGTGGCACATGAGGGAGTGATAGCAGGAATGTCACATTCATCCATAGGCTCCCCAGCCTATTGAAAGGAATCTTATCACAGCTGAGGCAGACTAATGCAAAGCTCTAGATTGCTTTTCTGGGTCTGTAGGTCTTGTAGGTTCTGAGATTGCTGTGGCAGTGCATCACAGAGTCCCAGGAGGAAATGGTGTTGTTGTATATCTGTAGGAGCCATCGGGGTTATGCTAGTGACCCTGTTCACAGAGAAGACAGTGGTCTTGTTGCTGCTGAAGAAAAAAGGACTGGGCCCAACCCTGAAGTGAAATGTTATGTTCTTAATATAAGGAAAATCAAATTAAAAATAATTTTCATAGAAGAACTCAATTTGGATTGACTGGCTTTGTTCAGGTCATCAGTACATAATCATAGGGTAACCTCTTTTTTTGTGTCCTTGTTCATGTTAACACACAGAGGCTTGCAAGCTAACCACTGTTTTCACCACTACCAAATTCTAGAGGTCAGGGACCTCTAGAATTAAATTTACGAGCTATCATAGTGTGGGCTGAAGAACCAGCACTTTTAGAGTAATAACTGAAAGACTCATTTCCTCTGTGGATGAGCCACAGAAGCGGATGCATAACACACTGACCAGTGGGTTATATTTTGGCACCTATACTGGGCAGATGTAACCCAGTGGCCAGGGTGAAGCAATCTTAAAATGGCATCGAACATACCATCAGTAAGACCTCATCACACTGTGTGCATCCTGTAAAGTACTTCTCTTGCCATTGAGAGTTAAACTCAGTGTTAGTTAGGGTATCCAGCTTTGTATCAGTTGCAGCAAATCCTGCCTGAGCCATGTGTATGTCTACCATGTAGAAAGCTCACCCTCTCGCTTAAGTTATCCACACCAAAATGTCTCTAACGTAGGTTTGAACAAACTAATCTGGTTGAGGACATGGTTTAGAGCAGTTCCACACTAACTTGGGCTGAAACCCATGTAACTGAAGTGCTCTTAGTGCACCAGAATCCTTCCTGCGGTTCTTGTTTGTACCATTCACCCCAAAGGATGGATAAATTCTCCCACAGGTTATACTGGAACAAGGCAAACTGCAGAGCCTTTGTACAAGGGACCGTGGCCCCATAGTGCCTCAGTCACATGTGTGTCAGTGAAGAAAGACAAACGGTGGCAGGATTTTGCAATGCGGACTGACACCTTCCGGTCACTGGTCCAGTAGCAGAGGTTCACACCTTCACACGGGTTTACTTCAAGGCCAGGCACACTGAAAGTACACGGCTACCTCAGCCTACATTTAAGCTTGAATACTTGGAGTATTATTTACATTTTGAACTTTTTCCAGAGAAATAATTTTTTCAAATGTTATAAAAATAGCTAAATAATTTTGTAAAGCCTGAAGGACATTCTTTTGCATCAGGTTTTGTATTGGAAATGGCTGTTTTGGGGCCAGTTTATCTTAAAAATTACTTTGTCCACAAGGAGGTAGTTGGCCTATGGCATTTCCAGCCTACAAAGCTTTTTTTACATTAACGAGAGCCTTAAAACTAAACAAGCAAAATCTTAGTCCAAAGAAATTATAATATGGCTTATGCCAGGAAAACTATATCCATTCTTGAGTTTAAACTGCTGAGGCTTAGTGGCAGAGAACTGCCCATACTCTTATCCATGCTCTCACATATACCCTCAAATTATCCAAAAACAGGGTAGCTTTTCTTGCACAGAACAGGTTCTTGCCATGTCTGCAGGGAAGTATAAAGCCTGTGGACATACCTATCAATCTTTTACAAACTACAGATCCTATAAAAGTTCTCCAATGCATATGAAGGTTCATTTGGTTTTCTTACTTAGCTCTCACAGAACCTTCAGAAGTAGTCCACAGACCCTTCAGAAGTAGTCCTCAGACCCTGCAGGGGGTTTCTCAGCTTGAAAACCACTAGCTCTTAGTTAAAATAAGATATTTTGGAGCTTTTGGAGCCTAATCTTCTATTGCCTTGCAGCTTGTGAGGTCCTATATACGTGAAGTGTGAGTAAAATGCTACTAGGTGAGGATGGTGGTGTTCAGTCCTGGTGTTGGCTTTTATTTAGACAGGTGTGAAGGATGCCAATGCAAAGCAGTGACAGATCAGGACCCAGCGATGGAACTGCTCCCCTCCATGAAGATCATGAGCAGTGCTACTTCCAGCAGAGCTGGGGAACAACCCTGTTTGCTGAACCATCAGTCTGGTGCTATCCCTTGAAAGCCAGGCATTGGCCCGACACAAGTGCACATTGATAACCATGGCGAGGATCAGGCTGTTAGACACCTTGGGCTAAGGGACTCTGCTCAGGGTTGGACTCCTGCTTTGTTGTGCTGTTTGCAGACTTGGTTCAGTCTCAGCGTGCTTACACTTTTTGGTGTTTCGTATCTCGTACATGCAGCAACAATCTTTTCCCGTTTAAGCAGAGTACGCTGAGAAGTGTTGAGTGTTTCAGTGCCTTTTCTTTCCTTTGATCTCACTTAAAGCTCTGTGCAGAGGGTAACGTGATCTCCATCACTATCTCCTTTCATGCCTGATAATTAGCACAAGTCCATGGGCTGGTTGCAATGCAATCCTTCCCTGAGCTAAGAGGGGAGAAGTAGAAGGGGTTGGAGGAATTGTTTGCTGTGTTGATGACTGTGGTGTTGCCATGGAAAAGCTGGAGACTTAGGGGAGTTTGTGTTTTGTTGGGCAGGGAGCCAGCCTGCTCTGACTTATTACAACTGTGTAAGTGAGTGAGCCATGCAGAACTTTACCCCTCTGTAGCAATTCCAAGGCAAGGAGAGAAAGTAAAGGACAGGACTGCTTTAACAAGGAGCAGTGCACTTTGCTAAGGCTGATTGCGTTAAATACAGGAGATGCAAAAAAAAAAATAAATCCTTTGCTGTTTTCCACTTTTTTTTCTGTATCTGTACAGAAAGGAGCATTTAGAGCTATGCTGAGTCTGAGTCCATTAAAGTCTTTAGTCTATTCCAGAAACAAAAATGGAAGCAGACTATACTGTTTTCATTATCTATTCTGAATGAAGTGCAAGAAGTAAATACATAGTATAAACAGGGAAAAAAATTAATCAAGGCCCAAATCCAGCAAAAAGCTATCTTCATACTGAGCTTCCCGTATTCTGAGTAGTGCCATTATTCCCTGGAGGTGGAATTAATAGCGATGCATGCTTCCTACAAATCACTTTCTATGGGCAGATCTCAAAGCAATTTACAAAGGCAGCCAGTTCCATTAGTCCCACATTAGAGTAGGAATAACTGCGGCCACAGGTCTCATCCAGGAGACTAGACCCTGCCTGAATCCTTGGTTAGCCACTGCCTTCTCACCAGACTCCCTCTTAGACTACAGAAACTAGGTGTAGGCTGTCAGGGTTATTCTGAAGCATTAAAATACCACTGCATACTATAATTTGTTGTAACTGTGACTTTTCCCTACAACCCTGGCTGCCATGTCACGTTCTCATGTTGTATTTAATTGAGGTACAGGCACATGCCTCTTTTCAAAATGTATTTGAGCAGGTGGGAAATGACAGGATTTCATTTTGGACTCTTTTTGCTTTTAGGTCTTCTGAATATTTTAAAAAATCCATTTTCTATAGAAAAGAACTGTTGTAGGGATAATTTTCTTACTTTTTGTTTTGAATAATAATTTCCTACCTGACTGCTCAGTGTTATACTGGATGAATCTAGGAGTCCTATTTTAACATACATTTCTTAGGGAAAGGTGTTCTAAATGTTCATCATAAATCGTCATCTAGCAAAGCTCTGATTTCTGTATGAATAGGAGGAAGCAAAATTACTTTCTATAGGATTTGGCCAGAGAACACACAGGAAAATCTTGGTTCTGCATCAGTCAGTGACAAACTTCTTCTGGTGCTGGCAGTTCTCCTGTGATCATAGTCAGGAGGTGCATCCTGTAAAACCTCTGACAATGTGAGACTCCCATGAACTGCAGCCAACAGCTGTTTACTTCCAAAGGTAAAAAACTGCCTGGGTACCGTTGCAGTCTCTGATGTTAAGCTGGTTTGCAGTATTCTGTGGTTGAGCTGGGAGCTCCAGCTGAGAAGCTGGGGGCAGGTCTTGACAACATGGAGGTGACAGAAACTCCTTTTGATTTCACTGTGATCTAGGGAGGATCTAAAGATTAGGTACCACCACAGGATCCAGCCATGGTTTGTCAGAGAAGCCACTGGCTCTTTGCTGTATCTCATTGCATTTAACAGGGTTTGTCTTGGGAGATGATTTTCCAGTTACTTGGTGGCTGTGATGACTCAACAAGTTGCAACACAAAGTGGACTAAACCTGGTGTTCCAAACACAGCAGGACAAATCATCTAGCGTAAATAATTTGGCTTCATGGATCTGTGACAGCTTACACCACAGAGGAGTTACCCAGGGAGATGAACAGTTGTTGCTTTAAAGCTAATCCTCTACTCGAAAGAGTTGCTTTTATCCTGCCTTTTTTTCCTCCTCTTTGCTGTTACTTGTTTTTGTGACATTACTGGTTCAGTACAGACATTTTTGTCCTCCCCACAGAGTTGTAGTAGTTACATGTTCAGGAACACTGCAGACTAATGAGATCTTCAACATCTTTAATCTTTCCTTGCAACACACTGTGCTTGGGATCCAGTGTGTGAGAAAGACCAAAAGTGAGGGATGTGAGAAATGTAGTCACACAGGAAACTGAAACTGCACTGTCATTCATTCCTGTAGTACAAAAAAACCTTTCTGTAACCTCAGTTTCCTGATTCTTGTGTGGCTGGGGCCAGATTTGCCACTACTGCAAACTGGTGCAGCACTACTGACACCAGCTGAGAACACACCGGTTTACTCCAGGAGATAATCTGTTCCAAGTCTTTTCAGCAACAAAACCAAGAGGACAACAGATGTAGGTGAATCCAAGAGCAGCAACATCTTATGAAATGAAGGGATTGTTTTTAGTAGTTTATAAGCATAAGGGTTGGGCTTCTTAATGACACTTGGACCCAGTTCTACCACTGTTTTTCCAAAGGAAAAGCTGCTACTGAGTGTACAGTGAAAGAATCCACAAAGTTGTTTATCATTTAGGGAGTCATCCTTAAACTGAACCATGTCTTGAAAACGCATGTTATTTTGTATGCTGATCCATCTGAGGAACTACTGAAGTTTCCTTCTCTAAGGAACTTAATGTTTCTCAACTTTTCCTCCACTAACCAGAGAGGAGCTGGCTGGTATAAACTGCAGCAGCAATTTTCTGGGGTCATACATGCTGTGCTGTCAGAGAAATTTGGGAAGCTGGCTTCTGGAGCTCCTGCTTTATTTTCCTCCCCTAAGGGAAAAATGGTTTTAATAGTTATTGAGCCAAACCCAGCTAAGGATATATCCTATAGCAGGTCTAGCTATGTTAGCTTGTACCATTTTCAGGCCCCCAGACATGAGTGTCAATGGTGCTTACGTTCTTCTACAAGTATCAGGGAAGGAAAACTGGCAGAACTGGGGTGAGGTGGGGAGAAAAGGGAAGGAAACCTCTGCACACTCCTTCCTCTGGCCCCAGGGGATTCACTCTCTTTGCGTTGGGCTTGTCTGAGCTTCAGGGCAGTGGGTAGAGAGGAAGTTGGAGTGAAGCTGTAAACTCGCTTCAAACCTAACTGCATCCTCGTCCTGATGCTTTATTATATTGGGCAGTGGTGTACAAAGCTTCCCTGTACACAGTGAAGTAGTCTCATTTGGTTTAGTGGTGTCTTCTTGCTGAAGTCCTAACTTTTACCAGCTAGCAGCATTTCAGGCTAGCCAAGTGAGAAGGAAAGGTTAGGCAGAGACTAATTAGAGGGACTAACTAAGGGTGCTGGCAATACTACAAACAGCCTGTGGAAATGAGGGATGAGGAGATACCCATGTTCCCCCAGCCTACCGCTAACAGAGCCTTGCTGCTCCAAAAGGCTACTACAAACTTCTCCAAGGGCTGTGAATTCCTATGGTGTTCCTTTACCCCTGTCTCAGCCAGATAGAAGCTCTGTGGAGGCGGAATAGCTCATGCTACACATCAACACAGCTGCAGGAGGGCACCTTCTGTCTTCTGACTGTCTCATCAAGCTGACCAAGGCAGATTTTCTGCATCCTTGATATTGCCTGAATCCCTCTAATGGAGAGGAGATAGCAAAGATAAGCTCCTGAAGTGGATAGTCTGAATTTCCTGGGTGCCTGAGAACTTCTCTGTGTTATTTGGAAGTGCTGTTTCTTAGAGGTTGACTGACATGTAAACCGAAGCTCTTTAGATCCTGCCACATTCATCACTCAGGGTATTGCAGAGACTCTGCTGAATTTACAGAGTAATACACCAGTTCTGCATTTCTTTATGCCATCTCAATATAGGCCCTCAGCCCAAAAGCATAATCTTAAATTTGATCTCGAAATGATTTTGAGATGTGCTGAAAGCTCAGCTTAGTTATGATAGCTCACAACCACACTAATTTATCTCAAATGGGTGACTTTTTGTTAAAGAGCTGGGTCCAGCAGCTGGCTGGGGAGGAAGGGGCAAGAGATGCTGCATAAGACTGCAGCCACATGCCACATGGTGGAGGTGTACATGGCACACACAGCTGCATGTGAGTGGGAGGGGAGAGGGGAAGGAAAAAAAATCAGACCACTACAGCGCCCTGGGCTTCCTTGGCAAAACTGTACAGGACTTAAAAGGAGTGATAGACTAGGTGGAAGCAGAATTAAAAATAATTGCATTATGCTGCTTAGGTTATAACGTGTCCCTTGTTCATAATTCCATCCGTGACTCAAGTGCCCTGCAGTATTCTGGACATGTGACAGCTAATGAATTCATTTATTGCAAGGGGTGTTTGTTTCAAATTCAGAACTGAAAGTTCATCTGCAGGTGCAACAGGGCTGTGCAGGGAAGCAAACACAGATTTACAGCTGTTGTGGCTTACTCCACTCTGCTACAACAAATCATTTTGTTCAGCAAAGAGGCTTTGCTGTTGGCCAACCAAGACATGGTCAGGAGTTTGAAACGCTGTTTTGTTAGTTTAAAAGAATACCTTGCCAGATATTTTAAAGTGAGCTTTTTTTTTAACTTTCAGTAAAATCTGTCATAAATCAAAGACTGATTGAAACTGAACAGAAATTGCCTTGCTTTCCACTATCATTTGCTATCTTCTTTCTTTGCCATGGTGAGGGTGAATCAAGATCAAGGTTTTAAAACATTCAGCTCCAAAGGCCAGTTATTACTTCCTCCTGTGATCCTGTTTAATTTTCTGAAAATGAGTCAGTCATTTTCTGCTAGAGTTTGGTGCCGGCTGTGCCTTTTCTCTGAGCTCCACTCTGCAAGACAAAAAAACATATTGCTTCACAGGCAAAGCAAGTCTGCACAATAGAAGACTTCCTTACAACTAGACTCTGCCAAGTCTGCTCTTAGCCCTGCAAGGAGTCATGTTACTCCTCAGCAAGGTCATACAGGCCTAAAATAATCACTGATGTTTATCTTTCCCAGAGGATATTAAGCACCCCCAAACACCCACACAAGAATATCTATTAAAAAAAAAAGAAAAAGGATTAAAAATACTTTGCACCTCAGCTATCAGCAGAAGAGCATTATGTCTTTGCCTTTTACCATTAATATTTTATGATCTCCCATGTGAAGTGCTGAATTATGCCAGCAGTGGGGGAGGAACGGCTTTGCTGTTTTTCACTGATGTTATATCCCCCTATTTACTGTATACTTTTCTGATCATTTTAATGCTGTACTTTGGCTGTCTGCTGGTTTTATGCTACTTTTGTCACAGGGAGAACCAGAAGATGGTTTAGTTAGGGCAGTGCTGTGGCTACTTTACAGCCTAGATACTTGCCTGAAGGTGCACTAGTTGAATGCTTCGCGGATCTAGATCTTTGCAACACCCTTGAGAAGGAGCAAAGTGCTGTCAGCCTGTTTCCACAGACAGAGAAGGAGGAGTCTTGGGAGGAGTGTGAACTGGCAACCATCTCTGCTCTCTGCCCGGCGCCAGTGGCTGTCGCACTGCAGCTCCATCACCTCGCTGCTGCCTTGTGTTCTCCCAAGCGGCCTGGAGCAGCTCCAGATGAGCAGAAAGGCTTCAGGACTAGCTGATGATGAAGAAGGGAAGGGTGAGCAGTCCATGCCTGGAGTCAGGCTTCAAGGGAAGAAGCAGGAACTTCTGGATACACAGGATCTAAGCCTGTACCACTGATGCTCCCAGATCACAGCAGTTTTTATCAAGGGTGTCCAGTGCTGCTGCTAATGATTTGCAGTGTAAGGAAGCAAATATCCAAATGCTTTGCAGGTGATATTTCCCTGCCTTTCACGCCTGCACCTTTGAACACCCATTTACTTCAGCCTTCCCTTCAACACTGTATATTTGGCACATCTTGTCATGCCTACATCCCCAAATTCACAAACCTTCTCTGGCTGTTGGGGAGCGAGAGACATTTCCTTGCTGCAGTGGTGTTCGTGGGAAGATGTGCGCTCAGGGGGATGCAAAAAGCTTCAGGCAAGTTCTTTGTGTTTTGACACACTTTGCTGAAGGATTTTGCCTTGACTTGAGCCAGACGTGGTACTGGCAGATGCTGTGCAAGCTTCCCACACAGTGCTGGCAGTGCCTCTCCAATCTGACCCACGACCACCACCCCTCCCTGCCCCCCTCATTCCCTCTCCCCTTCCAGCCCAGGCCAGTGTTTATCTTGAGCAGAGAGAGCTCTCCGTGCCAGATTGCGTGGTGGTTTTCTGATGTGAACAGATGGGACTGGGGGGCAGGCTACATCTGTTCACTGAATTCTTCCACCTTCGCAATTGTTTGCAAATGGGTGAGAGCTCTGGCAGGCTGGGAAACTATGGGTTTGGGCTCAAAATGTTCTTTTCCTGTAACATGCTCAAAAGTGAACCTGTGCTGCGTAATTAAAATCTGACACTGACGAGGAAAACACCTGCTGGTGCAAACAGCTTGCCTCTTTCCCTGCAGAAACAGAGATTCTTTGCAGGACTAGTGTTAATGCTTTCTTCAGTCCAGTTTAGAAAGGCCCAAGTGAAGAAACATCCCTCAGGATACCATTCCACAGATTCACAGCATTAAGGTGTCTTTTTGGGATTCAGCACTGATTTAATTCCTGTTTCAATTTCTCATCATGTTTATGTAACTGGTTTTCAGAAGGCCTCAGCTCTCATTTCTTTGTGAGTACTAGTCATAGACAGATGTAAATAGCAAAAGAAGGCTGGACCTGTTTTGGAAAATGGGCCATAAATTCTTTGCATTTCAGGTTTTTACATCCTTTAAGCATTTGCAGGCTGTTATCATCCATGTTTGCTCCTCCCACTTATTTCTTGACAGATTCTCCATACAGTGCATCAGTTTTCCTCAAAAATCATGCCATCTTACCTCCTGGGCATGATCTCCTCTCTTCATGCTGTACTTGTCAGGGCATGAACAGTCCCCATCTCTCTCATGCTGTCTTCTCTCCAATATGGCATCACCCTGTGGGCCACCCAAAGCCTTAAGGGCTGGAGCTGCACATGCTGAGTCCTAGATAACCCACTGCACGCCCGCTCCAGGCAGGGCAGCCCTGTTGCCTTGCTGTCAGCTGAGAATACCCTCTCAGTCATCCAACATCAGGGAGATTCAACCACTTGAAACCATTTTGTATGTCTATGCTCAGTCCCTTTAGGTCTGTGTTCTCCCAGCACAGCAATGCCAGGACTTGGAAGCCAGTTGCTGGTGTGTTGGGCTTACACACCTGTGGACTCATGCCCTCTGGTTGGTGATACTGTGCTATAGGACTGATTTCTCAGGAGGACAGAGGAACCTACTTCCTGTAAAAAGGAATGTGAGCTGGGAGCTTGGATACCTCTGAGACTCTGGTTGTGCATGGTTATGGCACTGATCTGCTCTTCCTCTGTACTCTCATCTTCTCAGAATCTGCACTTGGACTCCAACTTGCTGAACATATGTAAGCCAAGTAAGTATTTGCCACAGGCAACAAGTTGCCATTTTTTTGCCTGAATTAAACATCAGCTGCTTACACTTTTTAACTGCAGGTTTCTTTCTATTTGCAATATTCTGCTGTTTTCATTGTTTCTTGATGTTTCTCCAATTCTGTTAGCAGTTGGCAATTTCATTCCTGAACTGTTTATTTCTTCTTTTAGATTATTTCTAAGTACTAAAAAAATTCCACTTTAATACACTGATTCATGCACTGCCTCACAGGGCAGAACTCATTACATTTACATGAGCATTAGCCTTTGGTTATGAAGCTTCAGCCAGTTTTCAAACCACATCACAGGCGGCCCTATTCTGGCATACTGAATTATTTCTCCTTTAAGATTTTATCCGTTGGTAACAGTGTGTGTTTTAAATAAAAGGAAACACTCATTTTAAATCTACGCTGCCTATTATTTGGGTTTCCTTTTCCCTCTAGATGTTTAGCAAATTATTATGTCTTGACATCTCTTTCATTATTTTACTGTGAAGAGCGGCTAGATATAAAAGATTACAATTACTACAATCACTCCAGGATCAAAAAGCAGTAGTATGCTTGCTTTTCTTTGGTCTTTCCCTTCCTTCCTATTTTAAATTGACTTAAAAAAGAACAAAAAAACTCAAGCAGTTTAGTCAGTCCATTACCAAATTCCCTGAATGCTTTATGAAGCTGCTGAGCAGGGCAGTCAGCACTGTGGTCGAGCCCAGTGTTAGGGAACAACTGCTTTTCATTCAAAGGTTTAATATTTGTGGCTTAACGTTCTCTATGTTGGCTCCTTTTCTCAGGAGAACAGGAGTATCTGTATTTTGATCTTTTTGGTGATATGGATTCCAGTTTTGTCCCCCAGAATAATTACTTACTCTTCACATCTGAGTTAAACCACAATATTTGTTCCTAGATCTGAAGGGGACTGACGTGCAGAGGAAGGCAAGGTTATATTCTTGAGTGAAATGGGTTCACTAAGTTCCAAGTGTATCTTCGAAAATACTCTTCCTAGTGAGTATCAAGAACCTTTCACTGAACTTAGTGCTGTTACGTGTGACCATACTGGACAGCAATCACTTTTGTGAAGTGTGGTGAGAAATGTCCTCCCAGGTGTGACACAGGTTGTTTAATTATGTAGAGAACTCCTATAAACCTTCACAAAATACCCAGGACAGCAAGAAGCAGAGGCTATGATCAAAAATGTTTTTGTGATTTCATTAAGAAAAAACTATGGGCCCATAATTCACACAGCCAAATTCTCACTGGCTTTAGTCAACTCTTGCTAAAAACTGACTGGTGGCAGTGGTTTTTATGTTGTCGAAAGAGTCCAACATGATTCTATAAATGACATTTTAGGTATAGTACTGTTTTCTTGAGCACAGAAATGGTCTGCATCTGAGCTGGATACAAAACATGCTTTGGTGGTAGTTATAGGCTTGGCTTTCCCTGTGTTTAGGGAGTTACTATGGGGTTTGAATGGTGATTTGGGAAATGGTCATACCTCCTTGTTTGTTAATCAGGCAGGTGCCAGTCCTATCATAGAACCTTGCAAGAGCTTTGGCTTAAATAGAGAGATCTTACAGTACATGCACCTATTGTGTCCTCCAGTGCCCTCCTCCAAAACATATCTTAGACATCTATAGCAGACCTGATCTTCCTCGAACCTGTTGTAGTCTGTGGAGGGAAATAAGAACACTGTATTTGATCTGTGAACATCCAAAATAGGTCTGGAAATTTATACCTTAAAACTGCTTAGTCTTTTTTCATTGAATAAAACCAAAACCAGTTAGAGTGAATTGCTCCTTCTTGCAGCTCTATAAATAGGTGAAATATGCCCTGCTCCTTAGTGTTTGCCAGAGGAGGAAGATAAATATGACCATTTAAGATAGAGGTGAAAGCTTTCAGAGTACTTCTGTAATAGAAGTCAAACAGGCCCTGGAGGCAGCCCTTGAGGGCTTGTGTATGAGGCATATTATTAAAGCTTCTGAGATCTCCCCTGCCTAAGCCTACCCCTTGGCCAGCACATGGCATCATGCGTGGCCAGACAAGCTCTGTGCCAGCCAAAGGGTCAGGAGGTGGTGGTAGGGCACGGCACGGAGCTCTTTGCACTGCACTGGAGACCGCATAGAATCACAGCCTCAAGCTATTGGTCTGAGCAGCTGTTAGCCATGGGGAGAGGAGGGCACTGCAGGAACTGATTTGCCTGGTGCAAGGATAAATAGCCACCTTTTTCTTTGACCATATGATGTGTCTTCTACTCAGGATTTATCCCAGTGTCTTGGTCTCGGGACTTGAATGCCCGCACAACTCAGTGACAACTGCATAAGGGCATTGACGATTTCACAAAAAGAGGTCTCCAGTGCAGCTCTTGCTGTAGATGACTATGCTGGTCAGCAGTGATGATGTAATAAAAAGAATTTGATCCCTCTCAAATTTAACACAGAGCAGAAATTGAAGCAAAGGTGCCTTTTTTTTTTAATGCAAAATCAGAGTTTGTTTAGAGCCTTTTGAACATCTCAGTGTTTTTTCCTGCCTTGCCAGGTTTTTAATGGTAGGAGAAAAGTATCACACTAGTGGTGTTGCCAAATCTATGATTTTATCATGAGACAGTGTTTTCTATTTTGCTTAAAACCCCAGCTCCTAGAAAGAATGGATTATGTGAGGTTCATTCAGCTCTTATTTGAAAACCAAAGAATATTTCTAGTTCTTTTGGTGTCAGAAAAATGATTGAAAGAAACATGACCCCAATTATATACTAAGAAATCCAAAACCATATTTGGAATTGATTACATTTTTTATGTGCATGTTTTGAACCCAGTTGTGTGATTTTTCTTTTGGAGGAAAATATCTGACTCATGATTTTTGAATGCTTGGGGTGTGGTACTATTACATTGGGGATACCATTGATGTTTCCAAATCTGTTGAATGATTTCTGACACAAAATGCTCTAGCTCCTTAAAGCAATGTTTTTAATTGGTAAGATGTATAGGACAGATCCTGCTTTAAAAATATATGGATCGTGCTTTTACTTTGGTTTTGCTGAGCAGCAGATGCATTGAGTAGATCCCATGCAAATCCCTAAAGATGAATTGTAATGCTTTTTGGTATGCACAGAGAGTACATGAGTTGACCACAACACAGACTTGACCAAAAGGTCCAATCCCATATATATTAAATTCCTTTAGAAATACTGAACTCCTGGGCCTTTTGTATTTCCTAAGAAGCCCCTTCTGCACCTTTCAGAGCTAGAGCACTTCATAAAGACTGTGTAAATCCTCCTTTGGGGCAGCATAATTCACTGTTACGGGCAGGCAGCAGCGCTGCCTGGGGAAACAGGTATAATGTGAATTACCAGGATGGCATGCACTGGCTCACACGTCCATAGCTTAGTCCTAACTAAGGCTGTGTGCCAAGCATTTCCCGTTGGACCCCTGCCTCTAAAAGTCTGTGGCCAGCCCAAAGGAGACTCTGTGGACGTACAGGTCATGTAGGACCTGGACAGGGTTGAGCATGTTATGGTGGGTCAGATGTTAGAAAGCAATACCAGCCTTTGAAGGGAACAGTAACTATTCTTTGTTAGGGAGATATTTTTCAGTTTCTGGGTTTAAACAAAGACAGATGATAGAAATAGAGGACATGGCTAATGAACCTGCTCCTTCTGAGAACCTTGTAACACACTGTTAGCACCTGGTAGATCATGCCATTCACTGTGGTGCCATTGTTTGTCCAGAGCACATGGTAGGTCTGGCATTGCTGCCATGCATGCAAGCACTACTAAAACATCTTCTGTCTTTTATTTATTGAGAGTGTATTTTCACTTCAGCAAACCCCCTGCAAAATTACCTGTAAGATGGGGCTAAGGAACATTTTTCTTGCTGAGGGATCCATAAGCCTTTCACATTTTTTTGGGAACTATGCATTTGCAAAAACACATCCTCAGTCCTTGCCAGTAATAATGTGAAAAGTCACACATGGGCTATAGCTGTTCCAAAGGCCTAGTATTTTTTCCCCCAGCGTAATAGAAAGACATTGCCTGAGTCCACAAGCGAAACTGTGTCCCTGATTACTTAATTTGATGGGGTTATGTGTATGGTCCTGTAATTAAATGAGGCTGCCGAGACTGGTGCTTGTCATAACATTCATTGCCCTCTTGGAACGATTATATCTCATGGGAGTTTGAACTGTGTTTTCCAGTCTCACTCCCTTCTTTATGTACTTTTTTGTTACTCCTTTTTATCTTTGTTGTTTTGGATAAACATTATCAGAAGTTAATAAGAGGTACAAATTAGGAGTAAGAGTGCTTAATTCACAATTGTGAGGTTTGGGATATTTAAATTTTGCTGTGTTGCTAACAATCGATGTGCTGGTTGCTTAGTACACGGCAAAAGCAAATCTGCTGAGATCTGCAGGAACTGAGTGCCTGAAGACAGTATGAGATTGATGAGGGTCCCAGTGCAGTTTGAGGCACCTTTTCCTCCTCCACATGGGGATCAGAAGAGAGGTGTGAGAGTGGCTAAGGCAAGAAAGACATCCCCTGCTCTCAATTGGTGTAGGAGGCTCACAGGTCTAGAGACCAGCTGAGTATCTCCCATTAAGGCATCTGATCATCGAATGGACTTGAGTCCTGATGTTACCTTCCAGGGCCACATTTATACTGACGCAATTGGTGTGGGGAAAGCATCTCCTTGAAACACATCTAGTTGTTCTGTGAACTGTGAACAAGTGAGTCCTGGCTGCCTTGAGTGGATTCACTGATGTCTACTAAGGAATAAATCATCTAAAGCACCTTTGTCTTAGTGGGATCATGAATACACTTCTGTTTTTTCTATCTGTCTATTGTCAATAGTTGTACAGTCACCTAAAATGTTTTCAAAATCTTTTATATCTCATTGTTTGGTTAAAATTGGCCAGCAAACGTAAGAATTAGGGGTAAAGGCTGGGCATATGCAAGTATTCTTGACTAACCTCATCTCCTTCTATGACAAGGTGATCCCCTTAATAGACGAAGGAAAGCCTGTAGATATCGTCTATCTGGACTTTAGTAAAGCTTTTGACACTATTTCCCACAACATTCTCCTGGAGAAACTGGCTGCTCATGACTTGGATGGGTGCAGTGTTCACTGGGTGAAAAACTGGCTGGATTGCTGAGCTCAGAGAGTCGTGCTGAATGGAGTAGTGAACTGGAGTGAACTCCAGCTGATGACTGGTCACAAGGTGGCATTCCCCAGGGCTCAGTATTTGGGAATAATATCTGTTTAATATCTTTATCAAAGATCTTGATGAAGGGATCAAGTGCACCCTCAGTCAGTTTACAGACAATACCAAGTTGGGCAGGAGTGTTGATCTGCTGGAGGGCAGAAAGGCTCTGCAGAGAGATCTGGACAGGCCAGATCAATGGACAGAGCCCAATTGTATGAGGTTCAACAAGACCAAGTTACAGGTCCTGCACTTGGGTCACAACAACCCCAGGCAGTGCTACAGGCTTGGAGCAGAATGGCTGGAAAACTGCCTGGCAAAAAATGACCTGGGGGTGCTGGTCGACAGCAGCTGAACATGAGCCAGCAGTGAGTCCAGGCGGCCAAGGAGGCCAATGGCATCCTGGCCTGTATCAGCAACAGTGTGGCCAGCAGGACCAGGGCAGTGATTCTGCCCCTTTACTCAGCACTGGTGAGGCCACACCTCAAATCCTGTGTTCAGTTTTCAGCCCTTCACTAGAAAAAAGACACTGAGGTGCTGGAGTGTGTCCAGAGAAGGGCAGTGGAGTTGGTGAAGGGTTTGGGGCACAAGTCTTATGTGGAGTGGCTGAGGGAGCTGGGAGTGCTTAGCGTGTAGAAAAGGAGGCTCAAGGGGGAACCTTATCGCTTTCCACAACTACCTGAAAGGATGTTTTAGGGAGGTGGGAATCAATCTCTTCTCCCAAATAACAAGGAATAGGACAAGAGGAAGCAACAGAGGTTGTACCAGGGGAGGTTTAGATTGTACGTTAGGAAAAATTTCTTCACTGAAAGGATGGTCAGGTACTGGAACAGGCTGCCCAGGTAAGTGGTGGAGTCACTATCCCTGGAGGTGATATATAGATGTATAGATGTGGCACTTAAGGACATGATTTGTGGTGGATTTGGCAGTCCTGGGCTAATGGTAGACTGGTAGCATCTTGGAGGTTTTTTCCAGCCTGAACAATTCTATGATTTTGTGATTCTATGATTCTCATATAAGTACACATGGAGTAGGACCACATGCGCTTCTTATCTTTGGAAAACCAATTTAAAAAAACAACAACAACAAAAAAAAAACAACCAACCAAACAAAAAAACCCTCACCCTAGCAAAAGAGGAGGCCGAGGGAAACTACAATGCCCTGTGTTAAGGAGAGCTTTGTGTTGGGTCTTTCTGGTTCCAGGGTGCATAAGGACCTCATCCTGATTTTCTCCACACACTGTAATCCCACAAAGGATCAGCAGTGACTCAGCTCCTCTACCACTCACTGTAGGTACGACCTGTGGGGAATCTTTGCCACCCCCGGACTTTTTTAAATTGTATTTTTCTTCCTTAGTATTTGGTAGAATAGAGTACAGCAGACACTTCGGTATAGTATTGTTTTTAAATTATGCCCAAGACCTCTCAACCACCACATTCCATCAGTGGAAACCACTAATACGATCTTCATTCATTTAATAACCGAAGCCACATTTTTACCTCATATATCTTGAATAGTTCTTTAGAAGGCATGCTGCTTCCACATTATTGCTGATGGCTGATATTGGTAGTATAGCTTCTTTCATTTCTGTACCCAAGAACAAAATTGTACATGTGTTTAGGAGTATAGTTAGCCATATATTCTGTGATTTTGTAGGTATGAATGCAATCAACAGTCCCTTCTTCAATTGCTTAAATCCAAGCCAATATTTAAGAAGAAAAGCCATTGTAAAGGACTTAGTGCAGCAAAAGGTATGGTCTTCAGTTTGTAAGTGGGTGCCAGCACTAATGAAGAGACAGTTTTCTCTTCACTGATTCCTGTCTTGAGAAAGACAAAAATTATTGAATGGAGATTCTGCAACAGTCAGGTGGGTAGAGTAGATGGACATCCTGTCTAAAGCAGAACATCCCTTCTAGTTAGCAGAGTTGTAAGCATATATTTAAGATTTTGCTGCTTAAGAATGGTTTTTGCTGAATCAGAGGCTGGATCCTTCAAGAGTGCTGTCTTTTGTGTGAGGGGTATATTTAAAACTGTAAATGAGAAAACTATTTCTGTTGCTACTGTTTTTTGGAGACATTCTATTCCTACTCTGACATTTTTTTGCTAATTAACTGACAATTAGCATCCCTAGAGTTTACTGTTTATTATTTTTCCTGCTTTTCCCCTTTGCTAAATAAATAATCCAAAGTTAAGCTTTACAGATCACACATCTTTGTTTGCCATTGTTGATGGATCGTTTTCCACTCAGAATGGAAATGATTAAACCATAGAAAAAAGGATCATGCTTGACGCTTATCCTCTGGCATCATATATGGAAAAATATTGCAGTTGGTTGAATTGTCTAGTTGAAATTAGCCTTTAAAGGAAAACAAAACAGAAGAGAATTGTGCAAGTGGGTTCATTAGGGCTTTATCAGAACAAGGAGTGAGTGATGAAGAGGGAGAAAAGATGACAGAGTTCATGTTCCTGCAGATTAATTTATCAGTCTTTATGGGCACATGAAAAGAAAATTATGGCTACCTATAAAGGTCTAATTAGGGCATCTAGTGTAAATTCTCTGCAGCTAATCTGGTACAGTTCATAAAAAGCTAACAATAAAACTGTAATGATGTGTTGCATTAAATGGGCAATCTTCAGCTAATGGGGCTAAATTAAAAAAGGTCTATTGGAAAAGTAGGCTCTTTATAGGCCTTAAATGGAGGATAACTCATTAAATATACAGTGTGTTTTGCTGTTTAGTCCAATAGTGACTAATGTACTTTAGAGTGTATTCCTGGGAATGTTTTTGGCCTTGGGAGCAAGTCAGAACTTATAGTAAAATTGGTGCAAGTCTCACCTTGAGCACTTAGGGAATACTTTCATTTTTTAATGCTTCTTCACAGTTCTGACCTTCATTATGTAGCCCAAGTCCTGCTGGTGAGCGTTTCTTGATGTAAGAAATCAAAACTGGGACAACTTCTGTGACCCAGCCTTCATATCCAGGCCTGAAGAGTGGACATTAGAGAACTTGGCAAAGGTGTGAGTTAAAAATTTCATGTAAACCCCCAGTTCTCTCTGAAAGGAGTAATTCATAATTACTGTAATTTGAGAGTGCTGAGAGTGCACTCTGAAAACTCATCTCTAGAAAGCCTACAAATGTAAAGGTGGTGAGAACTGAAAGGTAAATGAATTTATTCAAAAGCATTGCTTTGACTACACCATTGTCTTTTTGTCTCATTATGGACTTTCCCTTCTCACTTGCACCAGACATAAGATACTTGTCTTTGCTTTGTGGAGTCTCTGGTCAGTCCCTACGTGCTCCGCTTCTGCTGCCACTATTTGATTTTTGTACTTAACCCCTTGGCTACTAATTGAATTTTCAAGAAAGTCTTTCTGTAGTTTTGAGGAGGATTTTTTCAAATGTGCCAAACATCTAGTAAATTTTATCTCTTTATCTTCAAACTCTGTAAAACTGTAATGGACAGATGCTTAAACGCAGTTCAACAACCATGAAGGAGCCAAGGCAGCTTTCCACTTTTCTGACCATGGTGGTCTCCTTGTCTGGTGCTCTCCTCTGCTGTCCTTTGCCACCAGTCCACCTTCAACAGAGGAACAATTTCTGGGAGGCTGCTGCCTTGTCATCAGCTTTCTTATATGATAGCATAACATAAAAAAATTATAAAAAATACATAAAGAAATGCAAGAGTTCATGAGGGTTGGAGATACTTGCCGGGTGAATAAGAGCTGTGAGTTCTGGGGTCTTACCAAAATGCTCTGCAGAAAGTTGGGCTCCAGTGAGCATTTCCTAGAAATGTCTTTGAGACAATCAGCTCTGTTCCCATGTTTCTGAGCAACACAAGAAGAACATGAAAAACTGCAGAGGCCAAGCATACCTTAGAGGTGGTAGTTTCTTCCCCAAATGTTTCATTGCATATACAAATACAGTGATCAGCTTGCTATGTGGTATAAAAATTTATGTGAGTATATTTAAGGTCTCTGCTTCCCTGGTGTGACTGCCAACTTAGAGAATTTTTAGGTTGCGGATGATTGGTCTAATTGGTTGTAAAATAAACTATTTCAAAGAACTGGCACTCCTTACATCTGCTGCACTTGGCCTAGTGTGTTTGAGATGTATTTGCTGGTAAAGAAAAATGTTGCTGGATATGTGTGCATTGGAAAGCTGCAAATTGTTTTTCCTTTCTTTTGTTTCTGTTTATCTTGGTTTGCAAATATTAAGCAGCCATAATTCTCAATATGGACAAATGTGCTGCAAAATGCCACTCAGCTGAGGAGATCATAGCTGTTTTTCAATTATTAAAAGCATATGCAGAAGAATAAACTCACAGCTAATTTCAGAATGAAGGTTTGCAGCAAATGCATAAGCTCTAGTAAGTAAAGGGCATAAGACCTAGTATTCTATTACCTAAACAGAAATACTGATGTGTTTGAATACGTGAAGCAAAATCCCCAGAGACAAGGAACATTGTAGGTCCGCACAATCACCACATACAGGTTATACCCACATGTCTGAGAGAGTGCCTGTTAAATGCCACATAGTCCAATTCTTCCAGTTACACTCCTCTCCCTCTCCCTCCCCTCCCCTCATTTCCCCCTTTTTTTTCTTTTAAGGCCAGAGAGGAAATGCAGACAGTTCTGTGAACAAGGCACATCCCCCAAAACGAAGCTCTGGAAGATAAGGGAGTAAGGGAGGATGAGGAAAGACTGCATTACCACCCTCCACCTGTACAATTTCTATTTAACAGCCTCCCTATGAGATGGAAAAGGGATAAACCGTGATAATTAACATCTGACTCAAGCCCTGGTCATCCAGGAACCCTTACCGATATCTAACATGATGTAGCTTAGGACAAAATTTTAGCCGTCAGTTGGGGTGATGTTCAGAACGGCTTTAGTGACTAAAGTGATACACTCTACTCCCTCTGCTCCCTGTGAAAATCCTGGCCTGAAGCCGAGGAGAGTCTCACAGGTTCCATGGTATAATGAGACCCTATGCAACACTTACCCATCCCACTCTCAAGCCCTGAACAGTAGAAGATGACCAGGCTGTTCTTCCCACCATGAGGCATAGCTGGACCACACACATGGATGGAAAACCTGCCCCATCTGGGTACAGGCAGGCATTTCACGGTTTGCTCATCAGCAGGCACTGGATGTCTCAGGGCAGGGAGTTTGTGTTGTTCTGTTGTTTTGGGAATCAAAATATGCAAGTGACCTCCTTCAGCTGCATGTCACAAAGGACATGTTTGGGTTGGCTTAATGGTGCAGCAGCATCTATAAATTTTCTTTCTTTTGTCAGTTTGTGTCACAACCTCTGGGTTGTCTGAGTGCGCGGGAGGGACCACTGGTGTCTACCAGAGCTATTTGTAAGCATTTTTTCTCCTCTGTCCTATCAATTATTTACCAAAAGTAAAGCAGCTTAAGTATGACAAAATATCCAAAACCTCTGGCACCATGCAATGGATAAAGTAAATATTTCTATACCTTATGAAATCAAGGGAGTCCTATATCCTTTGTAGTTGACTAGGTAGTGATACTCCCTTTATATGTTTTCTGCTTGTTTGTAAAAGTGTCATTGTCAGGAAATATTTTCAATACAGGTTTCAAGATTTCCTGTAGAGGAAAAATCCTTCCTTTTGCTTGTATGACTTTGTATTCTGTTTTAGATAGTGGAGAGGGAAGATACACAGTACTCTGTGGAGGATAGCAGGATAGTGCTCCCTTCTGAGAGACCTGACCTCCTGCTTGGTCAGGACTGAGTGCATGGGTCTATTCCACATAGACCTTGGCCAGACTTGCCTTCTGCTTGGGCTTCAGCCTTTCCAGAAAGACTTACAAAACCTTCATTGGTTCAGGGCTACAGGTCCCTCAAGGGAGCTACACAACCATCATCTCATGGCCTAGAAAAAAAAAAAGATTATTTTGATGTATTGTTCAAGAAATGTTTTGAGTCCCAACCGGCCATTTAGGGCCAAATGCTGCTCAGAAGGTTATATAGACATAACTGCAAGTATGCAAGTCAATATTTCTCTCTGTGAATATAAATCTTTCCCTCTTTATCCATCTTTGAATATAAGTTGTACCAGAGATCTGTGGGGGCTTGGAGATCGATTTTGACATGAAAATAATCAGAATCAATAACAAGTAGATAATAAAATGGTCATCTTCAGGCTTTCTGCAACAGGCATTTTCAGAGCACCTTCTGGGTATATGGAGGACAAGAGCTCCCCAACATGTGAACTGGTGTTTTTGTTCAGCCTGATGGGAATTTGTAACAAACATCATGCCCGCTTCCGGGTCATGACAAGGTAGGGTTGACTTACTCCAGCTCCTTGTACAGTCTGCAGAGAGAAAGAGTAGAATAGCAGAAGGCTAGTTATGCCTTGTGCCTTATTGTAATGTTTCAATTACCTGTGGGCAGCTTTAAGCTTTCTCCACTCAAATCCTTGAGCCATCCAAACACCACCTGGCCAAATCCTTACCATTCTGCAGGTAGGTTTCCTAGCTCAGACATGATGCCACAAGGTACCATGGGAACAGATTATTTACTGATTTTGCCAAGAACCAGGAAATGTGAGTAGCAAACAACATGAGCCCCTTTTTTGACCTTAGGTACCAAAGTGCAAAGGGTAACACATTAGATACTTAGTCAATAGTCTGACTATAGTCTAAAATATTTATAAAAAATTAGTAGCCTTTGTAATGGGAACACCATAAAAAAAGCACCAGAAGCAGCTTGCCTTTCTCAGAGGAACCACTGGAAGCACTTGACAGTGCTATTTTACTTCCAGAAGTGAACAGGATTTGGGCTGCACAGTCCTCACCAGACAGTGGTGTTCCCAGAGCCATTCTGTCTTCACACAGTGCTGCCTCACAGCTGCATTTGTGTGGGGTGCTCCTTTGCTCTCGTTTATCATCCTGAATCGTCTTCACCAAAGACTTTTCTTTCACAGAATGAAGTTATTCCAGTAACCCGGGTTTTATTGTCTCACTTGCAGATTTTGTGGACAATTATTCACAGGGAAAATATTTATCTTGTTTTTCCCAATCTCATTGCTACATCTGCCAAATCGCCTCACCCTTTCCAACTCCTTCTAATGCCCATGAAGATCCCATTGTATCATTTTGGTGCATTTTGTAAGCTAAAGAATGTATTGGATTGGGCAGGTCTGACTTCCCTGCCAATTATGACAGCTAATTCGAATGTCTGCTAGTATCCCTGGGACCATATGATGTTCTTAACCAGAACAGCATTAGACTTCTGGCATGGCTCCATCATAGTCAGTGTCATTATTAGCAAAAAGATTTACTCCACAATGACCAATTTCATTTGGTTTGTGCAGTGAATTCATACATAGATGATGGCAAGTTCTAATAATACTATTTCTCTGGTAAACCAGCAGCCCTTAAAGAAAGTGAGAAAGTAGAAATGTCAATTTTGTTAAAAAATATTTGACTCTATCATGGCTGTAGGGAAAAAATATTATGAACATCTAGACATGTGTATTACAGCTTCAGAAACCTGGTAGTGAATGAATGTTGGATTCTTTTCATTATTTTCTTTCTTAAATCCTCTGGATTGTTGTGTTTGGGGTTTTTTTGAGCCAATCTCATGATTTCGTGGTCCAAGTCTTGCATTTTAAACCCGGGGGGTTTACAGTAATATATGTAATGAATTTTATGGCTTATTTTAAAACCAGTTTTATAAACTATGGGTCTTAGGCCAGCTGCCAGACATTAGGAATATATGGTTACTTCTTGATAAAAACTTGCTGTCACTGAAGAAGATTTATGGTTGCAACAAGATATGAACTGATAGGAGTTTAAGTCCAGCCCATGCAATAACAGAATTTATGTGCAGTTTCCTCCTCTTTAATCAGTGATTAGAGTAGGAATGTGATGCATTTGAACCAGTTAGTGCAAAGTGTGCTTGTGGGAGTTACTTATTTGACATGACTGGAACTTGTTATGACCTTCACCTAAAGATTTCAACTGATTCCCCTGGGAATTGAATGAGGCTCTATGGTCTAATCTGTCCCCTCAGTTGGGGTGCTACTGTTTCCTGCACGCCTGGGATGCTGAGCCTCTTTGTTACCGACTGACTTTGACATGAGTTGCCTAGCACTCTGAGAAGTCAGGCCACACAGAGATTTGGTTCATGAAAGCACCCCAAATTAGGCCATACTTTGACTATCCTAAGGGCACAAAGCAGTTTGGGTCATTGCCTTTGGTGCTCTGGAAGTAGCTGCTATTCCCTGGACAACTGGTAGGTTGGGAGGGAGAGGAGTTGAGCCAACAAGAGTGGAAAAGCCATGAGAGCTCCAGAGGGAAGGGTCTAGTTTCCAAGCCCTTGTCCTGGGACAGCAGTATGAAAAGTCTGGGGCTGCTGCACAGGGAGGCTGGTCTGAAGGAAAGACTGAATGGCATAAATTAAACATGATCCAGCATTATATAATACATGAGGTGAATTCACAGGAGAAGCTCACCAAGCAAAAACTGAATGGATAGAAGTGAAGCCTTGACTTGTGTATGGAGGAGAATTGATGAGTATGTTGAAACACAAGAAAGTGAGATTAAAATCAACCAAAAAAGGTGGATGCATGCTGGCCCAGCAGCCTGTCTCTGATTCCAGCTGCACCTTGTGATTTGAGTAAAGCAAGACAACCAGGGAGAGAGGAAAAGAAAGCTGCAAGGACATCTCTAGAGGGATGTGCATGAGGGAAAGGAGGCAGTGACCTTTCTTCTCAACTGACTCCCAAACTGTTTTGGTGGGAAGGCAGGGATAGCTATCGCTACTCCATATTCTAGATCACAGTTTGGTGTAGAGTTATACACCAACCGTACAGGTGGTGTTCTGGAAGGCAAATTATCCTTTTACTGTCTTTATTTTTCCCTTCTCTTACACTTACCTCCTATTCCTCTGTATCCTGCTACTGATTCTGCAAGAGAGAAAGACTGACTGCACTATTCCCAACTGGGCAGATCTGGTGGTTCACTGCTCCTGTTTTTCCATCCAGATGAGCAGGAAGGATTTTGGTGGCAAGAAGGAGAACAAGTGGAAGGGAGGAATAGAGAAGAAAACTGCATCTGGAAGGTGAGAAAGGCTCAAGAAAGCACAGCCACGTGAAGAGAATATTTTGTCTTCAGCACAGTACGCATCTGTTCAGAGTATAATGGAGAGGAAATCTCTGAGCAGCATTATAAACACATCTCCCAGCCCTGTTTATACACACACACATAAATGGCTCAGGTTTCACTCCCATGGATTATTATTGTATCAGTGCAACCTTGAACTATATTTATAGTCTTATAAGCTGCCGAGTTGCAGCATGCTTCTTGTTTTTTCCTGGTGACAGGCAGCATGGCCTGAAGGGGTGATCATAGCTGAGTGTCAGTGGAAGAACTTTGAGTGTGGCCACTCACTGTCTGTGTGGCCATTAGCAATTCCTTGCTTCTCCATGCCTCAGTTTCCCTACTGATAATAGCAGGAATGGTTGTTATCCCCAAGGTATTTGTAAGCACTTTATTAGAGGTTCTTGTACCTTTGGTGTTGAACACTTGGTTGTAACCTGGTGGTTACAGTAGCTGAGTATAAGTGGTAGCAACAGCTTCTTGTAAGATCCTTTCCTCAGTCTCTGGTTATTGCGAGACAGAGCAGCAGAGGACTCTGGTGTAGGTGCTCTATGTATCTGTGTTTTTGTGGAACCACTAGGGCCCCACCTTCACTGGGATTTCTGCAGGGAAGATACATAGGCTTAAAAGGTTCCACCATTTACATAATGACAGATAAGATGTCATATCTGCATACTTGAGGAAAATTAATTTTCTTTCAGAGACAGGCACTAGGGAAGACTAATTACTTAACCTTTTCTTTTCTAACCACAGGTTATAGTTAGGACAAGGCAAGAAGGTACCAAAAAGGAGAGCAAAGATCTCTAAGTCCTTGCCAGAGCTGTGGGGACCAACAAAGAGGAGCACAGGTCTGAGGAGGTGGTGGCAGATGCCAGAGCTCACCCTCGGGTGGAAAGCTGTGCTGATAAAGCCAGCTGCAGAGTTCACTGACTCTTATTTTTCCAATACAGAGTTTTCTCACATTTCATGTGACATGACCCTGTTGCCATCATGCCTGGGCCTCTGGACAGAGTCTTGTTTTGCCAGGGTTCATTTGAAGTCTAAGGCCTGAAAGGTCACAACGTCGCATAGTTATAACTTTCAACTCCCAGACTGTTCTTTCTATTGCTAGTTCCTCATTCTCTTCTCTAGGTCTCCTCCCTCCAAATGCGAAGCATACAGAAACCCGCTCTTCCTATTTCCTACAACAATTTTTATCAGGCTTGTTATGTACAGTAGTGTCCTCTTTGCAACTTCTATCTCTGATGGCCACAGAAGTGTTCACACAATTAGATGATTATACATGGTTATATTCTTTTTTCTTCTTTTTTTTTTTTAATTTTTTGATTTTCTTTGCCCTCAAAAGTTCTCTCAGCCTAACCTTAGGGGCTACTCAGACATAGAGAGGGCTTTCCTTTTTCAGCACATTCCTATCCTCCACAGTGTAAGTCCACGAGCCAAAAGATGATGTGATCCTGGCAACCCAGTTTTTATGTTGAAAGTGTGCATTGTGCCAAGGCTCTTTCCACCTGGAGTCTTCTTTGTGCACCCCACAAAATGATGAAATCAGGAATGGTAATTCAGCAGCTAATTAGAATAATGATAACACCTTATCCTTGGCAGCTTACCAGCTCGCCTGACTGCAGCAGCGGCCTCATCTTGGAGTTTTGTCTCACTTCAATCTCAAGATCCTTGAATGCTGTGATTACTCCAAAGGTGTAGGTCTCCCACTATGGCCCGTTCCAACCCCGCAGCTGGAGCCCCGTGGCCTCCCTCCCTCTCTGAGAGTCTTACATCAGTCTCAGCTCATCCCTGTTCCATGGCACACTCAGGGATCACAGACAAGAAAAGAAGTTGTGAAGTTGCACTGCTGTGAGAGGGAATACTTTAGGTGACACACATACTTCACAGCCCTTCCCCAGTCACTGGTGGTACTGTGCCCCTCCTAGGTCACATCTGTAACTCACATCTAGATCTGCACTAAGAGGAAGAAAAAAACAGAGTTGTCCCTTTCAGGAGCAGAGAACAACAGGGAAAGATGAACAGTCACTTCAAACCTAGGAGTCCAATAAAATACTTCCCTCTTCCATTACTACTTGTTAAAAAAAAAAAAAAAAGGCACTTTTTGAGCCAATTCCTGATTGTAGTTTTTTGGAGTGGGACAGGAGAGAGGAAAGGCTGAGTCACAATTTCTGAGCACTCAGCTCTTCCATAATGCTTCATCACCAAGGATCTTAAAGTGGTTTTGACATATGAATGAGTTAAATTTCACCACTTCCTAGTGAGGCCAGGAAAACCTTTGCTGAGTTCATTCACAGATGAAATGGAGAAAGCCTTTAGGTCAGAGTTTTCCAACCTGGATACTTCATGTTAGATACCAAAGCTAGAAATAACATAAAAATGTAGTGGGTTTAAAGTGCATTTATCCATCCTTCTACTGTCACAGTAGCAAAGAATTACCTGGATTTATTTTGATTTATTTGAATCTGGTAACACCAGATACCTCCTCTGCCTCCACCAGAATTATCTATGAAAGGCTGAAGAGGAGGCAACTTTTCTGCTGAAGGGAGAGCTTCTCACTGTACAAAGTAGTAGCATCCTCCCTTCTTCCCTCTCTTCCCTCCCTCTGGTTTTCTGTGTCCAGGACCATGGTAAAACCATTAGAGACGTTGGAGCCTTCAGCTCTTTCAGCTTCAGAGACATCTCCGATCAGGTTTCACTCCTACTTCTCAGAGCTCTTGCACTGAAGAAGCTGGCCCTGTCCACAGACACCATCTGCACAGATATGAGGATATGAGAGTTGCTATGAATCTGCAAAACAAAATGATAGCTTGGACACAGTTAGGTCAGGGGGAATCCATGTGAAACCAGTCAAAGCTAAGTGAGTTACCTTGGGACCATTCTGGGGTATGAGCTGTCAGTGAGACTCCAAGGAGCCTGGGGTGCTCCTCAGGCTGGTGAGGCAAGACTGGGGAGTGCTAACCTGCTGATCTTCACTGAACTGTCAAGGCTGCTCACCTGGGCTGGAGTTCTCCCGAGAGCTGCCCCTGTTTATCTACCTCCAGAATCCTTGCCTGGACCTGCTTCAGCTTGTCCTGGCAGAATCTGGGTATACACGACCAAACACAAACCTTCAGCTTGGTACAAGACCTCCCAAAATGGCTGTTCTTTTCTTCTAGAGCGTCTTGCAGGCAGTGCTGCACTAATGAGACTTTTGTGACAGTGGCATATTACAAGGCACTATGAGTATACTTAAGGTTCTGGGCTAAAGTTTATTTTGCCTCTGTATCCTCACCATCTGAACAGAAAGGCTGGCTTAGCTTGTGAATGTGACTTCACAGAAACATGGCAAAAGACAGAGATACCTTAAGCCAGTAAATGCTTCCAGATGGGGGCATTTCTGGTGAACTTTTTACTTCTGTCTCTAAATGAGGCACTGTTAGCTTTTTACAAAGATTGAAAAGATTTGAGCTTTAGATAGGGTTAAGTGTGGTGAGACTTTCTTTCATTCTTTTTCTTTCTTCCTTTCTTCCTTCCTTCCTTCCTTCCTTCCTTCTTTCCTTGCCTCTTTCTCTTTCTTTTTCTTTCTTTCTTTCTGTTTTTTATTTATTTTTTCTTTCTGAGTCTTTTCTCATTTTTCTCCTTTCTCTCTTTTTTTTTTTTTTAGTGTAAAACAAGGCAGCTAAGAAGAAGGAAACACTGCTATTTCAAAAAATGAAGCTTAATATATCCCCAGAAGCCTGTAAATAGAAAAAAACCCAGGCAAAATAGGGAGGGCAAGCAAGTTTGACAGTAATAGCAGTGAGCTAGAGGAACATCTTGAAAAGAACTAGCCTTGTCTTAGGAAATTAAAAAGACTTGTGTGTAGCTGTTAAAAAGCCTGAAAAAAGCGTCTATGATTCTCAAGCAAGGCAGTCCTGCAGGAGGAAGTTTACAAGAACTAGGAGTAGTAGTATCCATGACTTTAATCTGGTCTTGGAAATTATTAGTTCTAAGCATGCTGGAAGGAATTAAGAACAAACAAGGGGTTTCAGTTTAGAATCTGAGTCTTTGATGGTTTATGAAAGTAATTTGATTGCATCAAATGGGTCCCAGGGATAGGAACCTTAGTCCATAAATATCACTGATCCACATCATTAAAAAAAACTCAATCTGCACTTTTCTTTCCTTCTTCTTTTTGCAGTGCTAATATTCATTGGACATAAGAGGCCCACAGCTGAATCAGCAGGGAGATTGATTTCTCTCTCTCCCTTTAAAAGAGGGAAAGAAGGTCCCTTTGGGTCAGGGTTAAGGGCTTGGAAGGGGCCTAATGGGAAAGTTCATCTCACAGCTGCCAGCAGTATATAGTACCAGGCCCGTGGATAACAACAGGATGTGGGTTTTGAGCACTGTCAGCTCCTTCATGATATATTTCTTTTTAATTTTCTCCTTTTAAAATAATACACCAGCAAAGAACATTCTTTATTATCATAACAAAATCTCTGCTCCAGCGACTCTGAGACTTTCCTAATTGTTTTCAATCTGTCAGAAGTGCTTTCTGTTTGCATTTCTGCAACCACTCAAGAGATTGCTGTAAAGAAAACAAGCAAAAAAAAAAAGGCCTGGGCTAACTGAGGAGTTGGGTAATGGGTTACAGCACTTTCACCTCGCTCAGCACTGCTGAGCAGGAACCAAAAGCTGAATTGGTTGGTACTAACTCGAGTATCAGCTTTGCAACAGCCAATTTTGAGCTCTTGTTAGTACTTCAAGTCACTAAATAGGCACAGTGACAGTCAGTAAGTTAAAATAAAACTCTGGTGATGGTGGAAGGCACAGGAAAAACAACCCATTCACCCAAGTGTGGAGATGGAAAGTGAAGGGGAAGAGTGCATGCAGCTCTTTGCACTGTTATCCTATGAATGAAAAATAGCAGTGCATTTCCCACAGAGAAAAACACATCTGATCTAACTTTTCACACTGTTTCATAAACAGAATGATTTCTGGGAACAGTCGTGTCCTGGCTGGTTGCTGTTGATGCTACAAGAGCCAGTGATGCAGAGCAGCCTTATGCAACCATGGGTGCATCCTCATGAGTGCATTGTACTGGTCTTACTGTGGGATGGAGGGAGGGGTGGGAGCAGAGGGGCTACAGGGAAGGCAGTGCACAGGCAGCCCAGGGCCCCCCTGCATGTATTTGCTGACAGAGCTGGGATGCATGGGCCATGGGAGGAGCACTGAGGAATTTTCCCAGCATCATTCCCTGCATGTGTGGGTGTTGCCTCCCACCATGGAGCCGGCATCCTGTTACAAGTCTCTGTATTACAGCACGAATGGTGTGCCCCCACCCCGGAGTAGTCTCTGTGGTACCATAGGCTGTAGGTGAGAGGTCCTACCTGGAAAAGCTGCAGAACTGAGATGGGAGAAAGCTGCCCTGTAGAGCAAGTGAGCTGAGCACTGAAGGCGGCATTCACGTTGCCCACTGGAGATGTTCATGAGTTGTCAAGCCTGTCCCTTTCCATTAGTGGTGTAGGAACCAGTGGTCTATCTGCAGACAGTCTGGACCTCTTCCTGAGCTTGTATACAGGATGTAATGGTGACATGATGACAGTGGCCCATAGCCTTAGAGAAAACCTGAGTTCAGACCTGTTAGATTGTGAAGGCAACCAGAGAAAACAGAGGAGCTGTGGATCAAGTCCATTGAGTTTTATTCAGGATCACTCAGGAAGATGAAGACAGAACTGGGCATGAAGCTCCTCAATCACAGCTTAGTGTTGTAACCCCATGTTCCACCAGAACCATCTTCCTGTGGTTCTCCCTGGCCATCAGCGTTCTATATGTCAGTGCAGAAGGAGCTGAAGAAGAGTCAGAGCTGGGTTTGCATTTGTAAACAAAAAAGAGGAACCACCGGAACTGTCAGTCGGTATGTTTGGAAGGAACTCATCACCCTGGCATCTGGTATGCCCTGAGCTGCTGTCAGCTACCAGCACTGAAAAGTTCACACCAGAACTTAAGAGCTCTGACCATCCCTAGAGAAAGGTTTGGGTGAAGAATGTGTTGGTGCAGAGTACCCAGAGCCATGAGCCTGAGTCAGGCCTTTGTTAGGAAGGATAGGAAGAAGGGCTTGTGTCAGAAAGGGCTTATCCTGCTGGTTTGGAGGTCACAGCTTCTTTTGCTCTACCAGACTTCCCACATGTGCTTTAGGCACATCCTTCAACTTTATCTGGCTGCCTGTGTAAAATAGAAGGTGTTGCCTTACTCTGTCTCACTAGAGAGCTGTAAAAGATAGTCTGTTCTAATTTTCAAGGTCTCTCATAGTTGTTCATGCAAGTAACTTCAAAAACTTCAGCTTAAAGCAAACCACCTTTGAGACCCCTACTTCGTCTCAGTACTTGGGAGGAGCCCACAATCAGAAAAAACCACAAGGTTCCTGTTCCCATTGCTGCACAGAGGTGGCTGAGAAGTCCTTTAATGGGGCACGGTTTCCCACCTGTTTTGCACCAGCATAAGGAGTTCTGCTAAATGCAAGGCATCAGTTGGGTCCATGCTTTTCCACAGGAAATGCTGGACACAGAGATAAGCTTATTCAAGTTAACACTGAGATTACAGCAAATCTCTAGCAACTAGGAATGTGAAGCATGACAGCCACAGTAGCCATGGGGTATGTGGGGGCTCTGTAACATTTTTTATGAAGACGCAAAATTGCTTTCCCTCTCACCTTCCTGGGAAAGGGGAGACAGATCCCTAGTTAGCCTGACTTGTCAGGAGTGTTGTTGCTACTACTCATTGTCCTCCCTGTGCCCTTTGGCTGCCTTTGTTCTCTGCAGCAGCGTACAGAGACATAGTGTGGCTATGGGCAGTGGAGGAGCAAAAACACTCTAGAACAAAACAGAAAATATGTTTTCATACAAACCTCATTAATAATGCAGAGCAAGTGAAGACAAATGGTAAAAATAAATGGTATTTCTTGTTGGAAAGAGAGAAGACACTGCACCGCTGCAAAGAGGAAACGTGAAAGGTGAAGCCTTTCAGAGTTAAATCATTCCCCCTTAAAACAAAATCAAGTTATTTCAGAGTTGCTGCAAGATTTAGCCAAGCAGTAAGATGACAAACATCACTTACAAATAAACAAATAAATTGGTTTTATATCAAGATTTTTACTATCTTTTTTTTTGTGCTGAAATGATAGGGCCTTTTCTCAGATTAAGCAAATATGGCACATACAGCACTGCTCAGCAAATGCATGACTCTTGGAGACATACTGCCGGCAAGGACTGTGGCTTAGCAAGGCATTCATTATTCAGAACCATCGGACTACTCTGGCCCAGTGGTCCAGATAGATATTTAAAAGATGCAGGTAGTTTTAAGCAGAGAGTACCTGTTATTCTGCCCGTAAGTCTCTGCCACAGTGCAATGTAAAGTCCTCCTAAGACTGTGGTCTACATGTTCTTTCTCTTTTATGCTGGTCGTTAATCTCAGAAATGCATATGAAATTGATTTCCTTTTCATGACATTGTTTTCAAATGACTCTTCTGTTTTCTTCTGCTTGTTTTTTGGCAATCTCAGTGGTTTGGGAGATACAAGGAATATAATTCAGAGCTTTTCCAAATGTTTCAGTGCCGAAGTGGTCAGTGCTTGCTTCCTCCCATGTTTTGTTGGTCGTGAGTGTAGCAAGGAAGTTGAAAAGAGTGGGGGCATCAGGGTGGTAAAACTCAATGCAAGAATGTAGTAATCAGAAGAAAATAGATCATTTTGAGCTTACAGATTCTTTGGAACTTACAGAAGTAGAACCAAGAGCAGAACTTGGATGCTAAACCCAGTAGTCATTTGGGGTGTTGGGTTTTTTTAACTGAAAAGTCCAGAAAGAGAAAACAGAAGAGTCAATTGCTTTAATATGCACTTCTGAACAGCAAAGTTCCCAAGTAACAAAACTCTCACAACAGCTCTTCCCTCGCCTGCAAACACCAAGCTTACATGCAGGGAGGGGGGAAAAAATGCAGCCACATTCCTTTCGCACTCCCACTCGCCTCTGAGGTTCTTCCACTTCCTTCCTATGGCTTTTTTTAGAACTGTAGTGTTTTTCTCACGTCCGGCAACAAAGGATGTTTTGTGCTGCTCCTGAGGTTATTGGTTTCTTTTTTTTTTCTTTTTTTCTTTTTTTTTTTCCAGTTCAGATACAGCTATCACGTTTGAAAATATCACCTTGTTTGTGTAGAAGCAAATTTTTTTCTCTCTCTGGTCCCTTACAAGTTTGATCAGTTTCCGAGGATTTGTTTAGTAGATTAAATTTTCCCACCAGAGTCAACATAGGTATTTTCCTGCAACCTTCTTATTTACTTGTGAAAACCACCATGCTGCAACTGTAAAGGCAGAACAATATTAGGGAAATTGCAGTGATTTCTGTGCCCTGTTAATGAATAAAAAACTTAATTACTCCAGAATTACCATGGTGCAGGTGAGAGAAAAGCATGGTGCATAAATTGATTCAGCAAATACATAAAACTCACAAAAGCTCATAAAACCCACAAAACTCTTGTGATAGTCCCAGTAAAAAATCCAATGGGGAGACAAGGAGGAGCACACCAATAATGGAATTAGTCTTCAGCCCCTAGAGTCAGCTCTCCCATTTGACAGTAGTGTAACATCATGAAATAAGAGTGAGGATATGCATTCAGGATTAAACCTTTGGAGTTTGATATATTCTTGTCCCCACTCACTATAGCTGGGTCTTTGTCACAGTGATAAATTGACCGTGGTCACACATGTTGACATTACTCACTTTCAGAAGTAAAACCCCAAATATCAGTCATCACTGTGTCAGGGACCCTGAATATTGGATATTCAGGCATTCAGTGTTTCCAATTTATTATAATTTGTAGGCAACTAGACAAGGTGGGGGAAAAGCCCATGGACAGCCTGAAATTATATCATAAATCTCCAAAAACCGTAACATAATCTATAAGACTACCTTCAGTTCCTTAGACAGGGAACATGAATGCAACAGTGAGCCTGATTTTGACCTTTTGCTCAGCAGTGCTGCACAGGTATTATTACACTGTTGGCTTTGGCTTCTGAGGGAGTCAGTGCATAAATGTCTTGGAAAGGAAGTATTCAGTTCAGTGAAAAACTGTAAGGATTGCTATCTCAGTGCTTGCTTCATCTCGATAGTCAGGGTGAAGCAAAGAGAAAGCGAGAGGCCATGAGTCTTCACTTCCTGGTGTGGGAATCCCTCCTGGTTTGTGCAGATAGAGTGAGGTACCACCCACTGTCACTGCAGACATCCTTTGCACTGCACGTAACTCAAGAAATACGCATACCCATCTTACTTGCTGGGTGTTTTTTCCATTTTCAGAGAAACAACAATACCAACCCTCCAAAACAGTCAGCAAAATTCAGGAGCTTGCTGGATCTCTTACAAAATGAGCCCTGATTAAGAAAACTATTTGATTGCTACTTTTGTGGCATGTCTGCTTCCTATTCCTGCTGCCAAGTTTCTCAAAGAGGAAGGAGGTACTTTCTGCCATTATATTGCCAAAGCCTTGCAAGAGCCTTGGAGCCTCCTCTGGTGTGTGTGAGCCATCGTGTACGCTCTGGGGAATCATAATGCCACACACACAAATGGGGGTACCTGTGCAAACTGGGGATGTCCCTGTGACACGACTATGGCTTCATTGTCTGTCTTGTCCCCTAACAGTGGTCTGAATGGAGGGAGAAATGTCAGATCTGAGTGCCTGGACTTGCCCCTCAAGTACCACCATCACTCTGGAAGTTTAGCTCCAGGAATTTGTGCTATAGTGCCATCCATCCCACCTTTTCTGCCAGATTATTTCTCCCCAGCCTCCCAGAAAACAAAACATGCCTGAGCCACAGGCATTTCAGCAGCCCAGGGCTGAGACAGACACGTGGAGGCTGCTTCACACTAAGATGCCAGACGGTGAACTGGGATGCCAAAGGCATGTTTGCTTCTTTTATCCACCAGTTCAGATAAGGGCTGTGATTCCGACAGTCAAACACCCAGGGTGGTAATATCTCAAACAAACACATCTGTTTATCAAAAGTCAGTCCATCTTCCATCAGGTTTGGTAACATGAGATAGCAAATCTGATTTAACCTCAGCCTTCTTCTTGGGGTAGACACTTGCAGCTCCTTCCAGAAAGGCATTGTAGTTGAGTGGCTGAGTGAGGATACCATCAGCTGAAAGGTGGTGTTAGGTGGGTGTCCATGGCAAGACCTGGCTGGCACTACAAAACCTTGCCAGCAGAAGCTAGTTTTGTCACTGCAGTGGAACACACCATAACAGCCCTATGAAAAGTCCTGGCCAGCTTTTCTGTGACCCACACAGATCCCCAAGCCATCAGCTGATGGTTTCTTACCAAACAAGCTCCATGGCTTATGCCAGCCCCACTCCTCAGTGGGAGGATGTGGTACTCCATGGCTGTAGCCAGTGTGCAGCAGTGCAGTGAAGTCAGTGTTCATCCGGACAGAGAAACAGCATTGTCAATGTAGCCTGGAAAAACAGCCTGCTAGACTGTGGTCAACTCACTTTACAAGTCAAGATAAAGAAAAAAAAATTAGTAAATCTGGCTATTTTTTTTTTACTTATACGGCAGAAATACCCTTAACTGCTTGTCCAAGTAGCACTTTCAATAAACAGGGAGGGAGATGCTATGAAGGCTTTACATTGCTCCTGTGCTGCCCTGGCCATCACTGTCTCAACCTCCAGTCAACCCAGGTCACACTGGCAGCCTGGTCTTGCTGCTACTATTACTTTGAAGTTGCTGGCTTATACTTGTTTGGATCCATTAGAAAAAAAACAGTCTAAAACTTTTTCCCTAGAGGCAGCTCAGCTTTATGTCAGTAAAGACAAGCAGGTGTTGATGTGACACCAGCAGACACCCATGCTACTTTCCCACCACTGTAACATTTCCTAGGTTAGGAGGGTGATGCCTCCATGACCCTCAAGTGGAGTCTGGCACAAAGAGATGAAATGAACCTACTTTTCCTCTTCCAGAAAATGTGATTTATGAGCAGGAAGGATCCACCTTTCAAGGTGGGCAAGTGCTGTGGGACAGAGCTCCAGCTTGCCCAGCCAAGGTAGCACCCAGGGCTGAAGCGCTCCATCCTGTCCCTAATGCTTCAGGGAAAGAGAGGGTGAAATTGTGTGAGACTTGGCAAACCTTCATGAAGCCCTGGAAGAACTGCACTTGGGAGAGAAATGCAGCCCCTAGATCTACTCTACAAATTCCAAACAACCTCTGGATAAATTTCAGCTGAAAACTGGCTCTTTCATGCCTGCAAGAACTGCACTTGACAGCCTAACAGAGACCCTTTCATATTTAAAAATAGAAAAAGCAATTAATTATTGGAGTCAATATAAGCTGGGAGCTGGCACAGTAGCAGAGCAGTGTCTGTAGAGATCTGACTGTAGCAGAGGCCACAGTGGCTTTAGAGCTCATGCGCCCGTCAGCCCAAGGGGACACGCTGGCATTTTGCATGCAAAGCTGCTCAAACACAGGCATAAAACAGACTGATGCCCCATGGTGGCGGTGTTGGTAGGCAGCAAAAAGGTAAGGTAGCCTCTGAACCCCCTTAAGAGCTTAGTGGAGTCAGTGCTACTTTGTGAAACCCAGCTTGTCTCAGCATTTGGGCATACTCAAGCCATAATGCTCACCTGTCTCGTTTACTGTTCTCCAGTGGCTGTGTGGCAGTGAGTGTCGGCATGTGAGAGGCAAGCCTTGTTAGTGGGCAAGCCCCGAGAGCCAGAGCCACTGATTTTCCTTCCCATAGCTGGATAGTCTGGTTTGGTGTGGGATTAAGCACTGCACACCAAAGCCAGGCTCAGCTTTCTCTGTCTCAGTGTTTACTTGAGACAGATCATGATGGGAGGTGGCAAATGGTACTCAGGGACTCTTGGTTTGGTTGGCAGAGATTTGGTAGCATTTAACCTTCCATCGGCTCTGAGTCCTTTGGACTTTGGTGAAAGCCTCAGAAGGGAGCTTTCCTTATCCTCCAGGAAAATCCTGCTTTTCTTTTTTACTATAAAGCCCAGCTCTTGCCACTTGCTAGCTACAAGCTGTCTAGCAACTCAGTGAGGTAATGGAAGTCAGCTGCTTTAGACACTTCATTTTCTGTTGCAAGATACTTGCACGCGACTGAGGTCACTGATGTTTGGTGAGCCTAAACCAAGTGGAGAAATGCAAGGAGAAGCAGGTCCTGAGCTGGTGGAGGCTGTGTGTAGGAAACTGAGGTGGTGCTCTGATGTGAGCTGAGAGACCTTTGAAGTGCAGTGTTTGGGCAGCTGCCTGGGCCAAAAGCAAAAACTGCACAGGACTTCCACTTTGCTAATGATAATGAAAGTAGTTCCTGGAATGATTTACTTCTCCTGACAGCAGCACAGTTTAGTTGAAATGTGTACAAATTAAAATTAAAACAAACAAACAAACAAAACAAAACCAAAAAAGAATAAAAGAGGAACTTATAAGAGAGGGCTGCTCCTTTCCCTTTCCAAACTGGTAATTCCCAGCAAAGCCACGATTCAAGCACTTAGTGACGGCTCTTTTAACAGGATCAAAGGAATAATTATATGCAGTGGAATTCTCCAAACACAAAAATCGCGTGTGATCCTCCCAGCGTGAAGAACTGGCTGTGTGTCTGTGGAAAGCTCCCATTTGCTCAGCAGACAAGCAGCCTCAGCCGGTCGCCACAGCTCTCTTCCTCGGCTACCTTCCACTGTGCAAGCCCACTCACTGCTTCTGGGCTGGCTGAGTGGCAGGAGGATGTGGAGGTCCTTTGTTTCTCTATGTGTTCAGGGGATGAAGGGAATTGCCTAAAAATTGACCACTGCTTACTTAGTTTATCCTGAAATGGAAACTTTATTTATAGAAGCAACAGCAGCAATAGGCATCTGGGCCCTAGCAACAGCCTTTGTTTGAAGGGAGAAGGGGTTGAAAACAGGTTATCCAGAGAAGAGCCTAAGGGTGGAAAGCCAGGGTTAGGAGTGATTTCAGCAGCCCAGCTGAAGTGCATGTACACCAATGCACCCAGTTTGGGAAACAAGCAAGAGGAGCTGGAAGCCATCGTGCTGCATGGTGACTATGACATAGTCACCATCATAGAAACATGGTGGGATGACTCACGTGATGGGAATGAGGCAATGGATGGCTACATGCTCTTCAGAAGAGACTGGTGAGGTAGGAGAGGTGGAGGGGTGGCTCTGTATGTCAGAGTCTCTTGAGTCTATAGAACTTGAGGTCAGCAACGATAAGGATCTGTCTGTGGATCAGAATCAAGGGGAAGGCCAACAAGGCCAACATCTTTGTGGGAGTCTGATATAGACCACCCAGCCTGGATGATGAGGGCGATCAATTATTCTACAAACTCTGTAGGAAATCCCTGAAGCTGCTCACACTCCCTCCAGCGATAAAGCTCACCTGAAATCCCTGCTGGAGTGCACACTTGTGAGGCAGCAGTGCTGATGGTAGTCCAGTCTGCATTTCATCATGTTCATGTGTCCTGTCTCATACGTATTCCTGGCATGTCTCTTTTCATTCAGCCACTTAGGATGAGCATCTGGAGCTGGGATTGCCCATGTAATTGATGCCTTATATAGCGATATGGAGTTTTGGAGTGGCCTTGAAATCAAACAAATCACCCTCTACACCTTGCTAAATGTAGTTTCACTTTGTCAGTGTATATAGTTGGCCCTATCTGTTAATTTTATCTTCATTCAGTCATTCCTTAAACTAGCCACTGGATCAGATGAGTACTGTTAAGATGGTGCTGTTGGTCTACACTGTATCATCTTCATCAGTTTTTCATATCTCTTCCCACATGCAACTGGAGATTATCTAGGTTGTTTTTGTTAATAGGAGTCATGGGAATTGGGTGTCAGGTTGCGATTCTGAAGCATAGGAGCTTTGTAGACTTTTTAAAAATGCATGATATTAAATATCATTTACAGCTAAATTAGTTTCTGGCATTTAACAATTAGTGAGGCAAAATAGATGCTCAATAGAGAGACCAGAAGAATATGATTCTTTAGTCTGAGTAGTCACCTCTGGACCCCAGGCCTACATACTCACATCTGGTACAAAAAACCAGACTCTTGCACGCTCTAAATCTCCAATGTTGGCGCTGGCATTGCACAGCACTCAGTCCAGTGGACTGCATTGCATTTCTCAGTCAGGTGATACATAGCACAGGGATAATATGGAAGGAGAAATACTGGCAGCACTGATATATCTAGGACCTCGTGCATCAGAAAAATCAGATTTTCTGGGGCTTACGTTTCCTGGGTCTGTCAGTTGAGCCTTGAAAACCAAAAGCAAGAGGTGTTTCTTGGAGCACACACAATTGTAAAATGAGCTGCAGGATTTTTACACATGGCTGAGGAACAACTATACTGGGTCTGCAAGGGGTATGTCAAGTCCAGGATCCTATCCTAGTTCTATCCAGGAGTGGATGCTGGAGAAAAAAATGTATGAAAACAGCCAAATATGCCACAGTCCTTTTCCCAACAGGGCTGGGAGTTCCTCAGTCGGAGACAGTATCTTTGTGTTTGATAATTCCAGTGGACTTTCTTTCCCTCTATAATTGTGTATAATTTCTATTTTAACTTCTGGCCTCAGCAACAGCTGATGGCAATGATCTGCACTGTTTAATTTGCCCTGGACAGAAATATGCTTACTTTGGTTTGCTGAAAACCCAATGCTTCCTAATTGCATTTAATGTCCTTTTTTGAAAAGAAAAAACAATTAAAAAAAAAAAAAAGGAGGGATGAGAGGCTCCAAACTAACCAGGTAGCAGGTGCCTGGATATGAGGTGCACACAACCAGCTCATGCTTCACCTTGTGCAATCACTACATGGCTCAGCCTCCTGCCCTGACACTGTCTGCTGAACTGCGATCACCTCACCAGCAGCACTGAGCAGGCAAAGCCCCTGTGTGGATCTGCTTGTTGCAGTTCAGCAGGTGAATGGGCGGCAACTCTGTCTCCCATCTTGCTCCATCATGTCTTATGTTGTTTCTAGCTTAAGGTCAAGTTGATATTGTCTGGGATTTTTTCATATGCAAGCATTTGCACTCAGTCATCTATCCCACACCCCAGCAGAGGGCAGAAAAGTGGGATGCTCAAGAAGTGCCCCAGCTTGGGTCAACTCAAACAGAAAGATGTTGCAGATATCTGAAGTAACTGTTTTTCAGATACCCTCCAAGTACCATCACAGATATCTTAATGTGGCCATGTGGGGCTGTGCAGAAGAAGCTCTGGCAGCAACTGTCTGCTTATTTACTTACAGAAAATAATTTATGCTCCTACATTCTCCGTCAGCTCCCATTTTTTTCTTTCTTAATTTACAGCCCCTCAGAAGCCTGATTTTAACCCAAAGCCAAGGTTAAATATCACAAGTTATGCAGTACCTTGATGTCTCCCTACTTAAACTGCCCTTCTCCTTTGGGAAGGTTGCACTTCACCCTCAGGTTTCATACTGTGTCCAAGGGATGATTTTAAACCATAAGAAAGGTTTTGTTTTTTTTTTATATTGGTACAAAAATACCATCACGTTAATCCAGCAATGTGCTCCTAGCATGGACACATCTGGCAAAGCTGTATTGGCAGTGGAAAACCTCTTTCCACGGGCAAAACAAGTTCTACTAGTAGAAGTGTGGGTTTGTCACTGTAACTGGGATAAGGGGAGAAATGGCTCAGGGCAGGATTGAAGCTCTTATCTCCCACGATCTGGAAAAGAGGATGGATAGTGAGGTGGCAATGTTTGCTATTGATAGATAGTAAGTTATTAAGAGTAGTAAAAATGAAAGATGACTGCAAAGACTTGCAGAAGATGCTCACTGTAGTGAGGCAATAAAAGAACAGATGAGATTAATTTAGATAAACATAGAGTGGTGTGCATGGGAAAAACTCCTAACTGTAGATGCCAGTTGATAGACTGTGAGTTAGCTGTGCATGTTCAGGACTTAGATCCCAGAGTTGTAATAGCTCTGTGAGAACAGCCATTTGTTCCTTGATAGCAGTGCAAAACAAATCAAACATCAGGAGTAATTAGGAAAAAAGAGGAAAACCAGAGCTGTACAAATTAGAAATAAAAAGGCACCAAGGTTACAAGGATAACCCAAAGTATAGGACAGTTTATAGATGCTGGGGACTCCGTTGTCCAAAAAGGGAGTGAGAGAATAGTACAGAGGTACTGACAACCATGAATGCCCTCCAGTAAGTTTGCTGGAAATTACTTGGACTGTTTCTTTCAATACAAGACCTATGGACATCCAATATGATGAGGTGGTGTCAGACTTTAGACAGACAGAAAAAACAGTCACGGTTAAAGTGCAGAACTCACCACTGCATGATTCTGTGTTGCTAACAGTTGGCAAGGTAAAAAGCAATTAAACATACCTCAGGAAGAAAAAAAATTGACAGCCATGAAATGCAAACACCCCGTCTCTGTCTCAGGAGTTCCCTAGGCTACAAATATCTGGCAGTTGGTGGAAAGTACAAAGGATTTATTGCTATGTGTTTACCCCATTCCCACCCTCTTCCCTGTGTACCTGCTGTTAGTCCAAGATGGAGATGGGACACTGGGACAGGCTAACCTTTGGGCTGACCCATGGCAGGAATTCTTAAGTTTGGGATAACCCTAATTTATATCACTTTTATTCAGATATAGTGCTGGAATTATGAGATGAAGCTGTATTGTAGTAAAGAATCAGAGTAAAAGTAAGATTCTCCTGCAAGGAAAGTAACCTATGCTTCAAAAATTATTACATTAAAATAATTTTTTTTATAAGCACCCAATGAAAAATTGGAAATTAAAAAGTAGTCATTTGAGCATTGGAAAAGCATCATGCAAATCTCCCTAACCATTTTCTGCTTCTGTCTGTCATCAGCCTATTTCACATGCAGTCTTAGCTTTCAGTCACTTGCAAGCCATGTCTCACATTATGAAAGTTCACATGATGCAAAAAACAATGAAAATGTGCTAATTGGACTGGGTCATTTTTTTCCAGCTCCTGAGAATAGGGAAGAATATTTCAATTCCACTTCTCACAAAATAGTCGTCTGTCCCTATCCTGATCACTGCAGTCACTGACGGCATCCCTCCTTGGATAGCTTTAGGAAGAGGCACAGGGTTGGCACACAGGATGAGCAAACTTGCAGGCTGACCCTTTGTAGGGGTTAGGTTCTTTCTAATACAGATGATGCTTCTCCAACACTAAGCTTTCCAGCTTAATGCCTGCAATGGTGGGTTTTCTGAGCACTACTAAGGTTTGTTATACAGCTCTTAGGCTGCACCCCAGAGTTAGCTGCGTTTTGGTGCCGAGCTAGAAGTGAAGACCCATAGTGCTTTCAGAAGAGGTACAGGAAGTAGATAATTAATTATTAAGAAGTAATTAGCAAAGAAAGTGGTTTGCTTCAAAGTAAGGATTTAAAATTTCACTGGACGACTGGTGTTCTTCCCTGCAGATGCTTGTAAAGAAATTTGGAGCTGCTGATAATGCCAAACATGCACATAAACAGCAGTATGTTGATTGTGGATTTGTGAGGCATTTAAGGACAACAGGATGGGGCTCCACAACTGATATCCACCACTTTCACAAATAGCTGACTAAATAGCCATAATCCGAGATACCTCACTGCAATGACCGGAAATGGAAAGTTAAGAAAGGAGTTGCTCTGTATTTCTCTTCTAGCCTGACCCTCTGGCCAGGAGTAGCTGTGGTGTTTCAGTGCTCATGAGAAAGGACTGGTGACACTTCTCAGAAGTGCATGCTCATCCCAGCTGCAGCTTTACATGCATGGCAGAGTGAGCACCTTGGAAAAACACCTCTCCCAGGAACACTAAATGTCTGCTTGGCCTTCTCAGGGGGGAAGTGGTGTCCATTTAAGGAACTGGAGAGAGATTCTTGTCAGAGATTGCATCAAAGCATCCCAGATGCTGGGTCCCGTTGACAGAAAGGCCAGGGGCAGCTCAAGCTCATGCTTTGGAAGTGTGGTCTTTTGTCAGCTTGAGATTTTCCAGAATTTCAAAGCAGAAAGAAAGAGAGGGGTGTGAGGAAGCTATTAAACATATATAAAATAAACTTGAAGCGGGGAAGAAAGCGTGTTTCATCAAGAAACCGCACACTTTATTTGGTGGAAGGATCGGTGAATGCTTATTATTTTAACAAAGACTTTTTCTGTCGTGAACAAGAGAAGCAGATGTTTAAAAGACGGACAGGAAGTGGCTGTGACAAATGAAAGGATTTTTGATTGAATTCATGAGCTGTGTTTCCTGCCAGTAATTCGTTCAGCTGTAGGCTAGATCAAAACATAATATTATGGTTTAATCAGCACACTTTTTAACACGAAGCCAGAATATACAAGCTCTTGGTGCTACAGGTAAAAAGCCATTAGTACAGTTGGCTCGGAAGCTTCTTTTTAATGCATTATTCATTCTTTTTCTTTTAAGCAAATACATTGTCTATCAGCAAACACCTGAGAACTCCTAGAGAGCCATGTTTTGTAGTTTGCACAAGCAGGTGTAGAAAGGGTAAAGCACTTTCAAGGCATGGCAGATGAAATAGGCTGCCTGAAAGTACAATCCTACTTCTGTGGCAGTCTGAGGAAGCTCAGTTTCCTACTGACTGCAGGGAGCATTAGGTCAAGCTGGTTATCCTTGGAAAAAATAAGCCTGGCATAAGGATTTTTTCTCCTCATCACAGTTATGAAAAAGCAGAGAGAGAGAGTTTGTGTGTGTGTGTATGCATGTGTGTGTGTATGCATGTGCGTGTGCGCATGTGTTAATTTTGATGTTTTTTGCTTCTCTTCCTTCCTCCTAATGAATTCTATTTGTTTACAGCCTCAAGGAAAGCTTGTCACTAGAAATTTCCTTTGGAGTTTTCAGCTCGAGATTTCACAACCACAGAGCCATTGCAACACAGTGATAAACAAGCTGAGGGAGGCAACTCTGGAGAATTGAGGCTTCTCTTTTTCACCATTTAGTTAAGTAAATAGTTACCAAATGTGCTGAGAGATAGAGAACTTTATCCCTAGCTGTAATGAGTATTAGCAAAAGTAGATTTTTTTCCTATCCAAAAACATAGAGTAAGCACAGGAACTGTTTTGAACATCTTATCCTTACACCACTCCTTGTCAGAAAGAGCTGTACTCCCTGGACACAGCACTGGTTTATAGGCTGTAGGGGAGCAGGGAAAATGGGAAAGAGGGGTTTTAAAAGCTGTCTTAAGCTCAGGATCACAGTCCTGGATTTGCATTTCCCAGGGAAAACGCAGGACCTGGCTGAAGCTGAGAAATAGTAACCAGGATGTGCCTCATGCACGAATACCAGCTGCCCTCCATCCCCCTTGTCCAGGCTTTTGGAGGAGGGATGAGGACAGTAAAGCAACCTCTGCCAGGTTCCCTCCTCTGCAGGGTTGCAGTCAGCATGGCTTGGTTGCTGAGTGTGTCATGGCATCATCCTGCACTGAGTGTCTCCTGTGCAGGCCTTGGTCCTTGGCTTAAGCACAGATCTGCTTAAGCATAGATCTGCTGTAATTACCAGGCAGACTTTCTCAACTGCATTTAGTCCATTGTAAAGTTTCTACAGGTGACCCTCTTATTATATCAGTGAACTGGGGGAACCATTGCAGTCATTATTCCCAGGGTGCTCTGGAATAAGGCAGATAAAGGCTGCTTTCTGGAGACTGGGGTGAAATTATAGAGCACAGACTTTCCTTGCTGAAAAAATAATACAGGTTTGGATAAACCAAAACTTTTTAATAATACTTGTGAAATTTAGCCAGTGGTTTTAGTGATGGGAGAACAGACATATCTTGACATTTTTTAAATAACTGCTTTCTTTTTTCACTGGGAAACAAAGTTTTGTTTTGAAATTTGTCTCAGCTTTGCAATAGTAAAAAACAGTAAAAAAGAAAAATCCTTTCAGGAAAAATAAATTCAATTCCAAAATTTCAATTTAAGTTGAATGTAGATTTTTCTGTTCATCCCCATTGAATAGATGACTTTGTTTCTTGAGGGAGAAAAAAGAAAGGGGCTTTGAGCCATCAAAACAAGGAAAAAAAAAACCCAAAACAGACACAAAAGTCTTCCAAGGGCTAATAATATTAAAAATATATGCCTATTATATTTATTTTCGTATGCAGTATAATTACAGATATGATAAAGCAGATGAGATTTGAAGGGCCAGATCTCTCGCTCATGCAGACAAGACACATCACACATTTAACAATTTACACACTAGACCAAAGAATAAAGAACGGGGAAGAATAGGTGAAGACAGAAGAACAAAATTTACCTTCCCTCTCTTCAGTAGCAGAAAACAGAGGAACTGCCTCATCTTTCAGTGCACAACCTGATCTCACATCAGAGGATCTAAAGAAGGTACAGTGGGATCTTCTGCCAGCCAGCTGTTTGAAGCAACGCAAGTTATAGAATCATAGAATGATTTTGGTTGGAAGGGACCTTTAAAGGTCATGTAGATCCAAACTGTTTGCAATGAGCAGGGACACTTGACCGGATTGCTCAGAGACCCATCCAGCCTGGCCTTGAATGTTACTAGGGATGGGGCACCTACCACGTCTCTAGGCAACTTGTGCCAGTGTTTCACTACCTTCATTGTAAAAAAAATTCTTCCTTATGTCTAGAGGTTCGAAAACAATTCGAGTTTTCCAGTCTTCTAACCGAGGCACTAATCCTCTCTGTGGTGTAGTTGGGGAGAAGGATCCCCAGGTCCTTGTGTCCCGTAAAGCATCTTCACTGCCAGAATTGCACCCAGTAAGTGGTGACTCCTTGGCAAACAGTACAGTTGTTAAATGTCAGCTACTGCTTACGGTTTAATTGCTTTTGAATCTTAGCAAGCAGCTCCTCATTCATAGCAAATTGGCATTTTGTACATTCAAGATTGTGCTATTAGCTGCACAATAGAGATTCTGGTTTTCTGTAAATATTGAGATTTGATAATTATAACTTGAGAGTTATTAACACTCCATAGCAGATAAATGCTTCAGCTGCTGAATCTGCTGTGGGCAAACCTCCTTCCAGAAGGAGCGTCTTATCAGTGAGTGGAGGAAGGCTCTAGCTGCCATACTCCATTAACACCATGTTAATGAGCCAAGAGCCCACGCACCACAATGAAAACATACCCTGAAGTGTAGCAGATGGGCTCAGAAGCCAAAGCCACACAATGGGGAAACCTAGAAAATGTTAGCTAAATTCAAGAGAAAATAAAAGCTGGGCAGCTTGGCCCTCCTTATAGTAAATATTCTGGAGTAACAGACATTCCTGGATCTCACTGGGTGAAACTGTGGCCATGCAGGACTTTCCATTGTTTTCAGAAGGACTTGGGTCTCAGCTGGTTACAGGCAGTATGTCAAAACCGATCCAGAAACCACTGCTGATTGCCTGAACTCTGCATTGGCGTCTCCAGTGAAATCCTACAGCAATGCTTGTGGAGGACTTGTGATTCAGCCCTTCAGATAACTGTGCTGCTAACCCACAGCAAGGCTTCACACATCTTGTTGCTAGAGCTGATTAAAATAAAATAAACAAAAGCAAGTTGACAAATGTGACTGAATCAGTGTGGGGGGAAGTACTAACATGTTAATCATGTAAATTATTAACAACTGTCTATTAGTCATATGTGAATGACACTTGGCCACATACTAGTAAAAGTGCTTCATTATCATTCGTAATCTTAATTATGTCATAGCAGAAAAGTCCCTCACACTTTTCTGGGAGACAACGGCTTTTGTACACAGTTTTAAACAATGTATACTTTTACAGACTAGTGTAAGTCTGTTTACCTTTCCACCAGTGCTGCATCACTGTATCTCATTGTCATTAGTGAGGATGTATCTACATGAAGCACAAAATCAAAATTAAGTAGCTTTTCGCTGTATATTCCAGACAGAGTGAATGCATCCTTGAAGTTCTTTGATAAAGCTGTGTGTAACTACTCTTTTTCAAGTGCTGTGATTTGTAGGCAGAAGTACTAGTATCAATATGAGCATTCTGTATGTCCGCTTGGTAAAATTTCCCTTATTGCAGCTTATGAATGGAGAATGATTTCAAATGGAGGAAGACACTGCCTGTTTTCCAGGGGGTTTGATATGTTTAGGAATTTTTGGACAAAATTGCTTACCTAGCAGGTTTTGATGCAGTGTTTATTGGGAAAGCCTTTTTGGTCAAAAATGGCATTTACAGTTATCCAGAGGGATGCTATTTGCATCTTACATCCCTGCCCTGGTCTCTGTGTCAGGTTGCCCAGGGAAGAGGCAACTGAGGCCCTGTAGTTTCCACCGGACGGTGATCTTTGCAACATGGAAATCCTCAACTCCATTTGTGGCTGCTCGGAAAAAGAGCAAAAACCAGGCAGCAGTCATACAAAAAGGTCTTTTTAAAACCATGGTAGGGAAGGGGTAAGGACTTCAGTGTACACCTGATTCTCCAAAGGGGCCTCCTGCTCAGGGTCGTTCTGGAAAGTGAGACACTTGGAGTAGCAAAACTTGGCTAGAGTTCATGGTGCCAGGGCTGGCAAGATGGGAACACAGCCTCAAACACATGCTTCCAGTTTCCAGTGGCCAAAAAGAGATTTTGATTACGAGTGCAGATGCCTGTATTAAACACATTAAAGTGATAGTTAGCTCTGTGATCTTCCACATCAGACCTGCAGAGAGTGGAGACTTTAAGGTAGTTTCACCATGCTGTTCTGGTACAAGATTCTTACTAGGGCAATTTTTTCATTAGTCAAAACTTTCTTTCCCTCCCTCCCTCTGCTACAAAGAGGGCTTGTCACCTGTTTCTCATCTGTTTTCATTGTAGAGGAGAAGTAATTGGTACATCTGGGCGTTATTGGAAAAATGGCTTGGCTGAAGCCATAATGTGGTAATTAAGACTGAACTGAGCCATGTCGAGACATTTGTAAATACATTTGCCTCTGAGTGTGTGATATTGTCACATGTCCGTTCAGATGGCTTTTCTGGGGAAGAGGGAGAGAGAGAAGGGCAGTGAGGAAAGCTGCCCACGTCTGACCTATGCTGTGCGTGTGCGGTAAGCCTCGAAGGTACAAAAACACTGCCATCACAGCAGAAAAAACAACGGCGTGACCCGCTGTAAAATGTCTTGTGTTCCAAGTGGTTTGTTTTCCTGCGGAATCAATTATCCCATGTATGACAACTTGCTTCTGGTCTTTTGTAACTGCAAGGAGGCACCAAACCAAAATAGCTCATTTTCACTGTTTTGGTGGTGCTTTCTGCTAAGTAGCAACACATGACTGCTGGTCCACCACTGAAACCAGTAATCTAAGGCAAAGTGGGACGTCAGGCTCTGGCAGCAGCCTGCACTGTCTGAAGGAGAGGGGAACCAGAAACCTCCAAGGTTTCTGCCTCTGTGTGTGCTATAAATGGAGCTTCTAGACACACCTCTGCAAACTCCCAGCCCTCCTTCTCACACGTGACACTTCCAGTGCAGGAGAAAGTGTTGGAAGCCTCAGTGGTGTTTTCCACCGTCTGTGCATGGCACATCACGGAGCCACACACGTCTGAGTTTGGCAAGGATCTCTGGATGTCACCTGGTCCAACCCTCCTGCTCAAGCAGGGCCACTTGGAGCTGGCTGCCCAGGACAATGTCCAGGGGAATGGACTGTGTTCATTGCACCGAGCTGATAGCATCTGCTTTGTGCCTTCGGGTTTGGGTACAGTTCTGCATAAGCCAGGTGGATGTTAAAGTTCAGAGGGTTTTGCCCTGAGAGTAATACCAGTGTAAGGTGCCTCTGCAGTAACTAAGCCTGCCCCATGCAAAACTGGATAGGTAATGAGTTAGATCTTTGGCAATCTTGTGGCATGTCATTGCTATGCTGGGGGTTTAGAGAGGCATAGAATTTCAGAATATAGGGGCAAGATAAGCCTTCTGAAGTTGGGCGTGTTTCTGGGGTCACTCTGGCCTCCAGCCTGCGTCACTTCTATAGTTCAGTGTACAGCATTCACAGGAAAGCGCCACCATGAAGGGAGGTTTCCCAGAGGGAGGCTCATCCTCTGCATCCCATGGAGTGCCACACCCTGCAATTTCTCCAAATACAAGAAACTTACGTGCATATTTTGGGGTAGTGGCAGTTTGTGTTTATACTCATTCCTGTTTTCATTTTTCTCAGGAAATTGTCATAACTCTGATCTGTAGTGACCAACATATTATGAAAAATATCAAAATAGATGTGTAAAAGTCTTAATCCTGTACATATGGAAGAATCCAGAATAAGAATGGGGAGAGCTTTAGCCATGACGGGTGAAAGTGCCGTTTGCAAAAGGCAGAAGACAGAACAGAGCAGGGTGGCATTGCTGCTGGACCTCAGCAAGCTCCACACCAGTTGAATATCCAGCCAGAGACTAACATTTTTATTACTTTCTTTTACCTTTTTTTTCTGACCAGGGAAAAATCACGTCCTTTTGGGCTAGACTAAAATGGAGCAATCTGTTCATTTAGCTGGTGAGAAGGGGAATTAACTTCATTCTTATCCATCTAGCTTATTAGCACAAATATTGCGGCTGCATTATCCTATCCCACATAAAACCCTGTACAGTAGAGCCTTTTAATTGTCTGGCTAATTGTTTGGCCTCGGAGCTGTCTATTTCCGATTGTCTAATTCTCATTAGAATGCCAGCTGACACTGAGTCCTCCAAAGCTCCCTTTAGCTGCTTTTAACCACTTCTGGACTAATTTGGTGGTGTTGAAAGCAGTTACAGAAAGGCAATCAACAATAAGAAACACAGTGCAAATGTTTCTCTTCTCTAATGCATTCAACATTTTAAATCCTAGCCATAAAGGAGTTTTGATGCTGGCTTAAATGCATGTATCCCTACAGAGTCACAGCATTGTTGTTAGTATTTAGAAGTGTGTAAAATACATGGACTGAAAATCTAGGCACAAATGCTTCAGTGCTTGATCTGAAATATCTTCTGAAACCAATGGGTGTTTTTCACCCTATGAATAAGAAATAAATCAGGATGGCAGGGTGCAGGGCCCCACTGAAAGAAAGGATTGGTCTGTACTACAGTGCTCTTCATTAACCCTATGTTATGCATGTCTGAGGACAGTCTACAAAACTTGAATGAGACAAATCTTGGGTTCACACTGAATTTAGTGTCATATATTATTGTTGTATACCCCTTTTTCCACTTTGTGGTACTTCAGGACCATAGTTTGAAGATTTTCCTTTTGTCAGTTCTTCCAGTTGTCTTCTTTGAGCAGCTTTCAGCAATCTAGTTAGTGCCATGAGACTGGCCAAAGCTTGTTCCATATTGACATCAAACTGGCTAAACACAAGTAGGTAGGAAAACTCAGTGGGGTAGGGTTCCCTCAGAGTCATATTCCTTAACACCTCACTGCCCTGAGAGAAGGGGAAAAAATGTGTTCTTGTCAGATTTCAAGTGAAATTTGCTAACCTAAAACCTAGAGAGGAATTAAAATATGGCCAGCTACTGAAACTAGAGCGTAGAGGTCTACTGTGGGTTTATTTCCAGTTTTAGCACTAGATTCCATGATCAGAAACATGGCTTTTTCACAGGCTTTTTCATCTTCTCCCTCCAATGCAGTGACTTGTGGGCAGAAATGAGGAAAGCTCCAGCAGCCTCTCTGCTACCCTGTGGGAGCAGGCATCACACCTATCAGCCAGGGCACCTGGGATACCCAGTGCCCAGGTCACCCATCCCCAGCAGCCACACAGTGTGCTTTGGAAGCACTGCATTTGACAGCTTTCAAAAGGAAATGCTGCCAGATTGCCACTTAGTAAAAATGTGGTCTTTCGGGGAATTTCCTCACAATCCTTGGCAAAAAGATATTGGAATGGTCATGTATGGAGTTGGTGAAACCTGTACATGCTGTCCCAGCCCACTCCAGGGCTTGCCTTGTGTTTCTCTCCTGAACATGTTGGCACTGCCACCCCCTAAGCTATGTTAGCTGCCTACTGCATTGCTATCTGCAGCCAAAGCAGTTAGTGATATTTCCTGCCAGCAAGGGCAGCTGAGCCCTTAGGTCTGGAATACACAACTTCTGTTTGTATCTTGTTCAAAAGATGTAGTAGCAAAATTTTATATGAACAGTTTTCTTCTTATGTGAAAGATAAAAGGGCAAGGAGAGTAAAATTTCTGCCATCTTGCAACTTGGGGGTGCCTGTTCCAAAAGCGGGTCCTGCAAACCACACCCAGAGCAATCATGGTTCAAAGTGCAATACAAGGCCGTGGATACAGCCTGGCAGCTTTTCCTCCCTTCCGGAGATGGGCCATTTCCTACATTTTTCAATACAGTTCCACTGCCCCAATAGTGTTCATTTCCCAAGAATCCTCTTTTAAAAATACTTGAACTGCTTTTGCCATGGATTTCTCTTCCTCATTTTATTTTTCTTTCTAGAAAATCAGTGTTCTCCCCTAACATCTTCTCCCGTCTTATGGAAGATGAGACTGAGTTACTGGTGTCTCCTTCAGCTGTGAACACAGATGGAATTTATGGCTTTTGGGGTTGTATTTATAACTGTTTTAAAAGCATAGCAAATGTCATCTACAAAAATTCCTGTTAGGCTGTTTCTTCCCCAGGCACCATGCTCTTCGCAACTACTGCGGCACACAAGGCAGGAATCCTCAACTTGGTGTGAATTCTTGCTTTTGTAGCTGTAGACACCTCTGTGCATTACTCAGGGACTTATCTGAATGTGACACTTCCTTGAATCCTACACTTCATGTGAGTCACATGCTTTTCATTTAGTGGAACCATGAACACCACCACTCTTGCCTGTCTCACACAGGGACAGGTTAAAATGGAAGAAAATGCCACATATTCTCTATTGTGTGCATTTTTCAGGCTTGTGCCTGCATTTAGACTTCTACTTGCCGTCAGGTCTCGCAGCCTTATGAACTTTTTTGGCTTTGTCTTTTGTAGATTTTTTTTTTTATTGGCTATAAATCAGGTCTCTAACCTGAATTTTTCAGTTATCCACAAGAACCTGATTAATTTTTCCTTTTAGCCTAGGTTCCTAAGGAAACAAATCTCATGCAGTTGTGTTTCTTGTCCGTAATAAGTTCTGGGCAATTTTTCAACCAAATCTGATAGAAGGTGAAAGGTCTGCAACACATAAGTTCTTGCAGTTTCCATGAAAATTAGTCTGATTAGAAGAAAGAGGAAGAAATTAAGCCAGCACTGGAGGAAAGACAGCTGTCACTCAGTTTTCAGTGGCAGCAGCCAACTGCCCAGCCAGTAACCAGGATCTGGCCACAGCAGTTTGTCCCACCAAATGGGCTGGCAATGTTAGAGGGTACTGAGCAAACTGCTTTTTGGTGGTGGGATTTTGAGGACACTGGGCACCATCCCTCAAGAAACTGGAGTTTACCAGATCCATTGCTCTTGGAATGACTTTATTAAATAGGAAGGCTAAACAAACATTTTCCTTCCTCCTGATTGTGTGTCATTTCTTTTCAAGCCAATGCTTTTGAAAACAAGAGTCTAATGTTAGCACAGCTTCCCTAGAAGAGGTTTCCAAGACTTTCTGCTCCCAGCATTTCTTACTGAAATTAATGGAAGCTGGTGGGGCTCACTGCTTCCAAAAATAAATCTGTACCACTTTGCTAGTGGTACAGATGCAGATGTCTAAATTTAAGCTGTAGTTTTTGAGCATCTGGGATCTGGGGCCTAAATCTCTCACTGAGTACTTCAAAACAAGTGGCCTAATTTTTTATAGTTACTGAACAGCCTTATTGCAATCAGGACTTATGGGCTGTACAGATCAACCTATGTTTGGAAGTCAAGGGGTATATATAGATAGCTGAAATTTAGGCACACAAATTGGAACACATGGGCCCTGCACCTGAGAGTGGGGTTTTCAAAGCGTTCAGCCTTGGCAAGGGTGATCTTACTGAAGTCACTGGAGGCCAGAGCGAAAGAGTTAAGTCAACACAGAGCACTTCAGAAGGCTCCTGGCTCAGCATGTACATCTGTGTTTTAGAAAGATGCTGGAATAAAAAATACTTTGCAGGTGCAACACTGCCAAATGAGTGCAGTAGAAGAAACCGTAGGTTTTTTAAACCCTTGGCCTGGAGCAGCAGCTCTTGCAGATTAATCCTGCACACATACTGAGGGCTTTTTGTATTTATTTTCCTTGTGTGCCTTGTTGTTTTAAGAAAAAGGAACAAACAGGGAGCAGTTGGCTGGCAGAGCCTGCGAACTCGGCAGGAGCTGCCAACAGGCCTTGCTGGGTCTTTGCAGTGAAAAGAACGGGCTTGTGGAGTTACAACTGCTCTGCACACCCCTCCTGCCCCATCCTGCCCCAGCTCAAAGGGGCTTTGTGTAGAGGCAGGGGCTGCCCGGCAGAGCAGCCTCTTGAGTCCCTCCCTGGGTTATAGACATGCTGCCTTTAACTCTTTCCTAGCTCTACAGTAGGATTTTGATCCAAGCTTGCCTTTTAGGTTTGTTTTCCTTCTTCCAACATCAGGAAACAACAAAAAAACACGCTCAGAAAAAAACCCCAAAACACCCTTCAAAAAACCCAAAGAAACCAAAAAAAGAAAAACTTACTTTCTTCGGGCCCCAATTCAGCACAAATTAAGCAAACAGGAGTTTAGATGTTGCTGACAAGGGAGCTGAATTTTAAGTGTTGAAAAGTTCAGTCTGTAGCTATCAGAACTCAAGCCAGTAATGTGGGAGAAGTTCCACAGTTGAATGAGAAGAGGCAGGATTTATTTGATCAGAGGTAGATGATTTATCACCTTTTGTTTGACAGATGCAGGATTAAATGTACTATCAAGTTAGAGGTAGCTGTCTGTAAGGAGATTTACCTGTAAATATGCCCCCTGAGTGAAACAGTCTGGATTTACTAAAGATGCCAGATTTACCACAAACAAGTGAGAGGCTATAGAGGCCCACGTGATTAAGTGACAAAATGGAGGTGGAAACTGGGAGGAAATGAGGTGAAGCACAAGGGAATGACAGTTCAAAAATATGGACTGAAAAACAGAAGAGGATAAAACATGTCGGCAGGAGGCTTGAGATGCTCTTAGGTGCAAAGAGGCAGAAGAAACACTGTTCAGATACCCTTATATAGCACTGGCCTTGAGTCTTTGCCTGTCCTCTACTGGAAAATGTGGCAAAACATTGCCAAAGGTTCCTAGTGCTATTTATGGAAATGAGATAAAATTGAAGCCAGGTTTGGAGTAAGCAAAACCTCCTTATTACAGAGTTGTAAAACCAAAACCCTGGTTTGGATTAAGGACCCTCTGGATCTCCATCTTCTGAGCTGGTGAGAGGGGAGCTGGTGGGCAAGGAATCCCATCAGTGCATTGCTTTGCCTTGAAGAGCTGCCGGGAGCTGGCTGTCTTGGTAATGCAATACTGCAAAGTTCTTATGCTCTACATATTTGTTTAAACTTGACAAAAACTCAGGTCCTTAATCTGCAACAGTTTATTTGAACAGGCTGGGAAGACAAGGTTATTGTTGTTATTTGAAAGCCCTGTAATTTAAAAGCTTGTGCTGATGATTTGTGGATGTATGCCCACTGAAGTATGTGAGGATCTGTGTGTGGAATACCCAATACTGGGAAGTAAAAAGTGTGTCCACACAGGGAAGACGTGGTGCCAAGGTCAGAATTCAGAGGACAGGCCCTGAAGAGTCACCTGGAAGGGCTGTACATGAGCACACCAAACAAAAGTCCACAGTGTATGCCCATCCCTATGTCCTGCATGTGTGTGTCCATTTACCCTGCCTCTTCGTAGGCTGGGAGTGATGTTGTCCCTTTGTCTGAGTTCATGTGCTTGCATGCTGAAGGGACACATCTTTGGTGCTGCCTTTTAAAATCTGGCTCTAATTTCAGACCAATTTACTATTCTGATGAAATGAACCTGCAAAACATATGGCCCAAATATCGTTCACCTAAGTGGCCTGCATGGTTCAGGTTTGATTTGTGACTTCTCTTTACATTCCTATTCACGTGGGAGTCTATGATAGATCTTTAAGCAGAATAAACCAAAACCCCTCCACAGCTGCCTCTCATCAGGGGGAGGGCTGCAGACAGGCTCCAGGGCCCAGCCTTCGTCTGGGGCAATTGCTGCTACTACTGTGGAGGAGGGTGCACACACACTGCAGACCCCAGAGGACACAGCCGCTTGTTCAGCTTGTGCCTGTTTGTCCTCCAGACAGGCATTGCTTACAGAAATCCAGTCTGAGGGGGGAAAAAAAGAAGAGAGAGAGAGAGCAGAAAGAAAGAAATCATTAAAAAAACCCTACCACGATGGAGATTTGGTAGTGGATTTTAAATCACATTTAGACATAAATCCTTTGAGTTCACAATTTCCATAGATTAGTGGCATCTGTGGACCCCAGATAGACTGTAATCACTAAGATTGTTCTAATCTTCCTATGTGAGGTTTTTCAAAGGAAGTATTGAATTACCCCAATTCTTAGCAGAGCTGGGTTTTAACTTGCAAGAAAATGCTTTAAGTCCAAATGCATATATTAATGCCAGACCTATAAAGTCAGGGTATAATGCTTGTGACTTTCATACATCCTGATATGTAATTTGTTATCTGGATAATAAAACTTCACAAGAGACACACATGCTCAACTGCACCCACTGGTAAGGATATTACAAACCTTCAGGCCCATGTTGTCACCTTTGGACCTTGTGTGTGAGACAATCCTTTGAAACACATCTCCGCCCTTTTCAGAGAGCGGTGCTTGACTCGCACACCGAGGCTGCCCTAATTGAATCTTGCCGCTGCATAGTATTTCGTGTCATTGCCCTGTATGGCAGCCCCCAACCCAGCTCCCATCACACTCTGTAAGCAGAGTTGAAAATTTTGTCATTGAAAAGGGATCTATTCAGTATGGAAAACTCTGCACAGAGAAAGCAAAGCTGTGGTCCCTGCTCGTGACCAGAGCATGCAGGGGAACATCAGAGAACATCAGCAGAATAAACCTAATTCTGCTCACACCTATATAAATGCAAGCTGGAATTGCTTCTACTGAACACACTAGAGGGATGTAGGAAGCTGGTGTGAGATGGAAATACTGATTGCTGGGTCAGATTCACCACTGGTACATGAAAATGAATGGAATTACACCAGGGATTATATTGTCCCCATATGGGTTTTCATGCCTGGTAACTTCTCAGCTTCAATGGGTATCAAATTTGCGCCTGCTGTACTGCGTTGCACAGCTGAATGCTTTTGCTCCAGTGCTAAGGGATTAAATAGACAATTGAGGTTTCTCAGAAAGGATGTAGAAAATGTAAATCAAAAAGAGAGTCGCTGGAACTGGTTGCAGTGCTGACAGCCCTTACAATGCATGCTGCCTCCGACTGCTCACAGTGACCGACTGCAGCAGCGCCTGCACTCATGCTAAGCAGTGTCGGGACCATACTTGGGGTCGATGGGACATGGGACTGAGAGCCCAAAAGTCCCCAAGAGCCTGCTCCAAGACATGCCATCTGCAAGCTGGGAAGCTGAATTTGGTCTTCCTGTGTGGCCAGGAGAGCTCAAGTGTACCTGATGTGGGGAGATGGCAGGGGATGGCTGTGCTCTAACGGGGCTGTGCTCCATAGGACTGCGCCTCTCAGCTCAGTGATGGCTTTGTTTACCATGCCACTCACCAGCCAGACACCAGTGTGGGGAATTGTTTGCCTTTCAGATAACTCTGAAATATTAGGGACCTGTCAGGAAAGTTTGGAGGAGTCTAAGGCAATGCTATGCCTGCCCAGAGCAGAAATATGCTGGAGGGAAGGATCTGACCTTGAGAACAAGTTCATGCTGTGCTGTGTTGCTGTATGATCAAAATGATCTGCTTTACTGGAGGGTAAACATTTTTGTTACCTGCTTGGTAAGCAGTCAGCACTTCTTTTATGACAATGCAAGTTTCCAGGTTTGGGTTTACTTAGGGGGAAAAAAAACATCTTTTTGGTTTCATTTGGTTTGAGGTTTTTGTTTGTTTTGGAAGAACACTGCTTCCTTACAAGGGACCACAGAAATTCATTCTCCACAGCTGTGTGAAAGCTAAGCTGTGCAGAGAAAACCTGTTCTAAGCACTTGTTGATGTTCATGCGGACTCCACTTTGTATGATGGGACAAGCATGATGGGACCATGACAGAAGACTGTAATGGTAACTCCATGCATCCATGTGATATTGTCATCACCATGAGGTTGAGCTGGTTGCCTTAAGTAGATGAAAAGCAGATAAGGAGTTTGGGAAAGACAGGGCCAAGCATCACTACAATGTGCTTAGTGTTAGTGACTGTGTACTGTCAGCTGTGCCATGATGGTGTGAAATGAATCCCTGAGCTTCTTTCTGAATAGAGCTGTGGAGTGCAGAGGGTGGATTTGATTCTCACGATCTACGGTGATGTCGAGAGTGCTAAGAGGAAGATGGTGTGGTTTCATGAGCTAAGGGTGCAACTGTATAGTTTTGGCAGCCACACTTAGTTATTTTACTTTCCTGTGTGAGCTTAACAAGTTACAACCTAACTGTGCCGCTATGTTGGAGTCCCCAAGGTCCAGCATTCCTTGGTGTGGGCTTCCTGTACATCCCCCTGCCCGAGGGGCTGAGTATTGGTGTGTGTATGAACAGGGGAAAGCAGCTGTTGCTTGCGTTGTGGACCTTGTGCTTGTCAGCGTGCTGAGAGTTTCTCCCCACTGTCTCCCAAGGGAAACTTGGCCTGATTTTGTGTGCAGAGCTCCTGGTTTCAGTGCTGGTGAGACATTTCCCAGGGTCCATTAAACTCTGAGTGGGCTTTTTCCAATGTTCAACTATTTGTTCATCTCATGTGTCAGCTTGCACATACATTCTGGCTTAAGCAACTTGCATTGGTATAACCCTTGATGTAATTCACATTTGGAATGGTTATCTGTGTTCCCTCCTAGCTGAAGCAGTGCAATTTCTGTCTTCAGGTCACCCCTCTTGGCTGGGAGCTGCCAAAGTGACTTCTCAGAAGTGATGGTGAGCACAGGGCTTCTTGAAAAGCAATCACACATTTGCAGAGACAGAGCACATCCTGGTTGCCTTTGGATGGTACCAGACTGGAGGGCTGGTGGTAAGCTCCATGCCTCTGATAGCTGATCTCCACAGCTGTGCTATGGAAAAGCAGCATGCTGCTTTTCCTGCACATACACTTGACGTGTGGCTACTTCACTCCCATCTGTTATCAGCCTTTTAGAAAGCACTGAACAAACATAGGTAGGAACCGACAAGCTCTGTCCAGGTGTTTTGTGTGGCTTGAGAAGAGACTCAGGGCTCTGTATGTGTGTAACCAGTCTCAGAGGTTGAAATCCTTCTCCAATGCCTCTGCTCTGTGTTTTTTCTCTTTTTCACCTCTTGTTTATTTCCTCCTTGCTGTCAGCAGATCAGCAGGACGCATTAGCTGAAGCATAATTCTAGACTAGAGCTGGCTCTCATCCACTCCGTTGGACTGGCCTTACTTCACACAGCCATATACACATGTCCAAAGATATTCCTCAACTTCAGCAAAGACATATGGAAGAGCAACATATATACATGCAAAAAGAGTAGCAATAAGACTGACTGAGTTGGCTGAGTTGTCACAGGCTTTGTACAGACCTCTGCCTCTTAGGTGGAACTGCATTCACAACTTAAATGGATGCTTTTTTTGATTTACTGGAGGTTCACTTACAAATAAAATAGGATTATGAAATACAGGTATCCTCAAGTAGATTATTCTTCATAGAGGGGTTATTTTCTCTGCCTCTTATCTTTCTGAGTTTAATACCACTGATTTAGTAATTGATAACTATCAGGGTAAGACAGCGCTCCTGATTTTTCTCTGACATATGCTATGGTGAATTAATAATTACTCTGTGGAAAGCAATGAAGTGGTAATAAGCAGGATAAATCTTGGTGAGTAAGAAACATGTAATTGCACGTCCCTTTTATATTTCACAGCACTTAGGCAAAAACTTTATCCCTAACAGTTTCTACTTGAATCTAGTTCAAAAGATGCTATGGTCAGATTTAGGTCCAAATTACCATGATTGAAGCCACAACACCATAGCTGAGCTGTGGAGTTCTCCATTTGCATACAAACTTCTTAGCCTGGAGCCAGTGTAAAAGACTAATTTCAACTCCAGGTAATTACAGGCTGAACTAGGACAAATTACCTTGCTGCAGCCTTCCAGCAAGTGCAAGGTGAATTACCATGGCTCAGCTGACCCATGCAGTAGATTGTAAACACATTGTTGTAGTATCTAAACTCCTTCTTTACTCAATGGAAACTGAGGCACTGCAATCAGTAGAGTCCTGAGAGCATTTCAACTCACCCAATACTGCCTTTTCCTATATATGAATAGGTCTGTGTTCATCCATCTTAGGCTGTTGTGCACGTTAGAGCCTGCCCAGTCTCTGAGATGTCAGTTCGTGACTGCCAGATGTCAGTCAGTGACTGCCACTGGGACCATTTGTGGAACAAGGCTCTATACATCCTGGATAAAGGCATCAAATACACTGAGATAGTGAGATGAGAAGTACTGTGTCAAGGCACATTCATATCTGATCTGTTTTTAAAGGGCTGCATACTCTCTGTGCTTTGCACCCCTGGGGTCGAAACTGCAAGATGCATAGCAGCCTTTGTTGACTCATCAGATAGAATAAATCAGAGGCATATTGGAAGAATGCATCATTTCATAAGATTATACTTATATTGATCTTTCCTACCTGTGATTATTTGTATTACAGAGAGGTGACATATTATCACATCTTAACTCCATGTCATAGGGAAAGAACTGCTATGATCCTTCATTGATAGATGGAGTGCAGAGAGCCAGAGACCAAACACCACAAAAAGTGATGACATAATCATGACCCAAGCTAGTGGGACATGATTGCCTATACAAATGTGATTACCTGTTTGAATGGCCCATGGCTTATTTCTGTCTCAAACCAACTCAAACTTTTAACTGGCACACTCCCCATCCCCAATATCTGAGTAGGTATCCCCCAGTTTGAGTGCATATTCAGACCCTACTTTGGAAATTAGAAGAGTGTAATGATTTGAATGTGGTCTGTGGTGTGTTAGTGATGGTGAACAACAGAGGACAACTCCAGTGGTATTTCATTTCCTAGTGGAGACACAAGTATATTGGTTGTCCATCAACTTGCATAGTGAGTTAGCACACAACAAGAAAATTAACTCAGATCTTGTGCCTTCTAAACCCTTACTTTAAGAGCAGTTTAACATACACAGCAACCAGATGAGAAGAAAGCAGAGCATGGCTTGTAGGGAGATGGAAAAAGTTACAGCACTTTCTCCTCTTGGACAAGATTGCAGCATGGTGGTGTCCAGACTGGTGGTGATCTGTGCTGTTGAGTCTGCAGGGCACAATATGGAGTAATACTGGGAGCCATCTGGGATTCATGAAAGTCTTCATGGAAGCTAATACGGAAAATGTGATGGTTGAACCTTTCCATACATTATTTTCTAATTGAACATTGTCATGTTGTTTGCTGTCATACAACCATGATAGCCACAGACTTTTCCCATGGGGGATCATTCTCTGAGCTTGTAATTTCTTTCCCGACAGACAATTCATAATATTTCCCTCTTAGTTTAGAGAAATTCAGCTAATATGTACAGTCCATAACCAAAGAACTGTGCTGCTTCCTCACATTTGATGACTAATAGGAGAGCTCCTTAAATCTTATCCCTTAGTATCATTTGGATTCTTGACAACTCCACTCTCTCATGGGATGAGTAAATATAAGTCTGTTCCCAGGAAGATTAACTAGTAAAATGATTGAGGGGAAAAAAAAAAGCAACACAACTTTTCAGCATGTTGCACTTCGAATGCCCTCCAGACTTCCCTTAGACTCTTTAGCCTTTATTTTTAAGGTGCTTTAATTTTCCTACGTTCATAAAATCCTGGAGTGTCTAAAAAAAAGCTTTTTTTTTTTTTTTCTACCACCAAAGCCACTAATTTGAGGAGGGATTTAGCACTTTGAATAAAAATCCATGGTCTACTAGGGAAAAAAATGGGTAAAACCACAGTCATTTTTCCTGCAACAGTGCAGAATATATCTTGCTTGATTAAAGTCAAACTCACTGCACTTGAACAGTAACAAAGTGTGGAGCACCAGATAGGGATGAAAGCAATCCCTGTCCACTGCAACCCCCTGAACTTCAGTGAAACCAGATTTCCCTTCAGCTTTCATGGAAAGAGGTATTTACTTATTTGTGATTAGAAGCTTGGGCCATTTGTCTCAGCTGCTTGTCTAGACTATCTCTGCAGTCAGTGTAACAGACAATTTAAAGCACATTTAGAAAGTGCCTGGCCTGGCCTTCACATGGGTTGAATTGCCACATTGGGAGGTGCTTCTTTCCCCACTGACTGAAGGACTGTAGTCCCAGAACAAGGATGGAGGTTCAGTCCTGTGCTAGATGTTCGCACAATCTGCATGGCTGTTTAGTTATGGAAAGGGAACTGGGAAGCAGCAAAGGCAGAGTGCCAAGATGACAAAGCTTAACACAAGCCTCACCATTGCTACTCTTTCTGTAGACTTTTCAAGGGTTCTTTGGAGCATGTCTCCTCCAAGCTGAAAGTTGCTCCTCCCCGTGTCACAGTGGGGCCCATATTGTCCATCTCTGCTGAGGGTACACTGGCCTTTCTCTTCCTCCATGATCTGCTTTGCAGAATGGGCAATGCTGGTCCTAGGACAGGGAGAGACTGTGACAGGTCTCAGGGAGCTCTTCCATGCAGTAATCTTTTGGTTACTTGGCCAAATAGATGTTGTCTCACCAGCTGTGTTTCTGCTCATATTGTCCATCCAAACTCTCCTATGTGTTCAGAAATATGAGTCTTGAGCAGCTGCTTCACTTGGCTTTAAAACCCAGCTCACTGTTGCTGGTACTATGGAAACACGAAGCTCTAGCAAAGTGGAGGGCTTCATTTTACAGACGCTTGGCTTTCCTTTTGCATTTGCAGCAAAGACTCAGGATCCAGCCTTTTAAACTAAGTGTCTTAACTGCATTTCATTGAAAATGAATTAAAATAGGCATCTCAAATACAGTGCTCTATAGCATCTGACTACAGGGTTCTGAGATCCAGTTTACCTAACAGTTGCTCTACATACACCAGCTAATTCTTGCCATTGACACCAGCTGAGGACTGTTTACTTCATTATCTAGACATTATAATGCCATGCTCCCACTTCCCCAATCATTTTATCCAAGGAATACAAAGATCTCTTCTAATGTTAATGAGTTAATCAGCATGACACTCTCTGAGCAGTTTGCCCAAATGTAAAATGAGGCAGGGAGAACCTGAAAGACTGACCCACATTCTTCCTGTGCAAACTGGATTGAACTGGAAATGCCACTATCTTGTCCCTGGTTGTTAGAAACTGCCTCACCTAAAGTAACTATAAAGTAAATACAGCTCTCAATTTGTTTGGGTTTTTTTGTCAGTTTTATTTGTTTTTATGGCAATGCTACTAGTGTTTATGAGGATCACTTTTCATCCACCAGGTCATGTGTAGCTAGCAAGGAGTTGGCATACTGGAACACCAAGCTGAGTCATTTCTTCTTAGCTTTCTTCTCAGGATGACACATGTAGTTTTGCTCCTGAAATGCATAAACCATCATGGGACTCAAGGCAGTGCTGGGCTTTGAGAATAAAAGAGAGGAAGGAAGGGACTTGGGCCTTCCCTTGGGATATAAGCTTCGTGTCAGGTAGGAAACAATTTGTATGACTTCAGGAAATGCCCTAGATTGAGAAGGGGAAGTTCAGGAGTTAAATCTGTATTTCTTGTTATTTAAGTGAAGCGTGTACATCTGCCTTTGAGAGAGGGTCAGGAACTTGGATGCAACCTCTCCAGTGCACCTGATGGTTAAAACTGTACGGCTTAAACCCAAACCTCATTAACCTGGGTGATTTCTTTCTGATCACAGTGAAGGTTTCCAATGCACTTTAGGAGAAAGCTATGTGTCCTCTACAACAGATGTAAATCTCCCTCTGCCCATTGCCTCTCCAGTGGGGGATAGCAGGCACAAGGAAACTGCTCTCCCAACAGCCATGCTTGTTTGAGCTTGTGCTCTCTTACTGCTCAGGGAGAGTTTGAATGAGAGTTGCAAAAACAGAGTATATATCTTAAAGCCATGAGAGATACTGGATCTGCTTTGCACTTGTGCATCACTCTGGCAAAACACTTAAGCATATACTTAGTTTTAGTCGTGGCATGTGGGTTTTATCAACCTAATAGAGCTGTTCACCTAGAATAATAAAAGATGGGGCTAAAAAGGACCTCAAGAGGAGGCCTGGATCCAACCTCTGACATCTTACCTCAAGGCACAGTCATCAGCTTCTGAATCAAATACCTGTATAGCTTGTTCCTGCAAATCTCCAACAAGATTCATAATACTGTGAAGGCAATGTGTCCTATGCTACTTACTGTGTTTCAGTTTTCTTTGGTGGCTTGGGACCATATTAAAAGAAATTATTGGATATTACATTTCAGAGAGCAGTTTTTTGAGTGGTTGTACTCATTTACTTATATCACTTGGAAGCAAGGCTGTAACTATTGTTGATTCCAAACCATTAAGGTGTAAGAGTGTTTTTTTCTGGGTATATGCATTTACCTTTATCAGAAGGTGTGGTGGAATTAGAAAAAGTAGCATTGATATCTAAAGTGATTATGACAAATATAGGTGTAAACTTTGTAATGAGGTCTCTCCATGTCTGGTAGTTTTCGACTAGCAGCTTCCTGGTCCATACTCTGAAATTAAGTAAATTTGAGGTAGTTTTAAAAAGGAGTGTGTTTAGTAAGAGAGCATCTAATAGTTTTTAATAAGTCTTTCATGCAATATGTGTATTAATTTTGCAATGAAACTAGTTATGTAGAGAAGGTAGCAAAGGCCATTTAAGGAGAAAAGGATGTTATTTACTTCAAATGAATTACTTTTCACATTATCCTGCAGCATTACACAGGCACCGTTAGGCACCAAAAAAAATAGCAGATATTTGCAAGAAAACCTCCTTACATTGAGTTATTGGGAGTTAATTATTGGTTGGCAATACAGGAGGGAGACTGTGACCCCTCTAGGCAGGACATAAACATCTTCAGGTCTGTATCTGTCATCAGGGATCCTCTCTGGCATGTGATGGTGGAGGAGCAAAGCCAAGTCTCTATCCTGTCTTCTCCCTTCAGTAGGGCAGTGAGACCTGAGGAGCACAGATGATCTGTGGCTGTGCCACCGTCAGGCCCTAAAAATGCACAGTCTCTCACCTGATGGGAAGGCAGACCCTTGGTGCTATCACAGTGATGGGACCTCTGCCTCTTTCATGAGATTTAGCCCTTCCTGGACTGGTTTAGGGTTACATCTACTCCTCTCTCAGGCTGAGCAAGGACACAGAGCAATTGATTTCACTTCAACTTCCAGTCAGTCTCTAACCTGGGTGGCCCAGATTTGGTTTTGACTGTAGACTCATGAGATTCAGATTTAACTCTTGCATGTTCAAGGATGCAGCATTCATTTAAATGAAGAGCTGTATTCTCTGTCCTTACATTTTGAAGCAGACTTTCTGTTAGGAGATGGTGGATGCCAGTGCAGAAGGACCTGAAAAGGGCACTGACAGGATAGTACTGGGATGCTATCTCATCCCAGTATTGTCCTGCTAGTGAGGGCTACCCCAGTCCTGGTTCTCCTGACTGAAGGAGCAGGTCTGGCATGTGTGGTATAGTGAGGACAGTTGTTTGGGTTTACTGTCCTGATGTAGCATATGGTGGTCAGCACAGGGATGCACCACAGCCTACTCCAGACAGTATTGCTCACACAGCTTGCATGCCTTATGAAGCCTTTTCCCATTTCTTGACCCTCCTTTTCATCACTATTTCTTATCCCTGTTCTTCTCCCAAATAAATGACCCAACCCTAGTCCCTTTTCCCCTTGTTGGCCATTTCCCAGAGGGGCAGATGGGCTCAATGGGCAGTGTAAGTCTGGAAATGGTATCAAGCTGCAAGCTGAGGTATAAAGCATCACCATTTTTTTATGCATGAAACCAGACTTTGCTTAATTCAGGATTTGTCAAAGCATCTAGAAACTTACTCCTTTTTTTTTTTTGCCAATTCTCCGAAGAAGCCACTGTTGGACTACATCCCTGTAGCAAGTGCTGGCCAGATCTTTCACAATATTGTTTACAGCTCATTTTTAGGCTTGTTGCATGCAGTGAATGCTTGTGTTGTTTCAGGCAACAGCAGGTGAAATAGTGAAGAGAGAAAAAGATTAAAACTTTTGGAGGAGCACTCTGCAGCATTATTGCTTAGCCATGCATGTGGTACAGCTAAAAATAACAGCTAATGGAAGGGGAAGCTGAGATGATCTGTTGATTTATAATGGCTTTTTTCCTGGTTTATTGCTTGAGTGCCTTGCCCACTGAAATTTAACATTGCAGCCTAACTGCCATTAGATAATCAAAGAATGCTCTTCTCTTCATTACTGTACGTCCCTCTGAATTTCTTGGCATAAGCCATTCTTTTCTAATACCATTCAGGCAAATTAGAAAGATGACTTCTAAACTAATCAAAGCATTTCCTTCTCTCCCAGTGATAGTTACAAGATGATGCATATAGGCTAAGAACCAATGTGAGAGATACACATTCAAATCTGCCCTGGATCTAAGAAATGTACTTTGTCTGGATTTGTAGTTCTTTTCTGATTTGGGTTTATGTCATTGGTCTGCACCAAGAAACATGGAGATAATAAATGTAGGTGTCCAGACTTTCTTCCTTTCCAGATTCAGAATTATTCCTTAAGTCTTCTTTAGAAAAGGATTTTGTTCCTAGTAAAAGAAAAAAATATCAGACTATTGATCTCTTTGTATATTTTTTACTTTTAAAGGTACAGTAAACTGTACACTGAGAAAGTAATATTTTATATGGTTTGTAGAAAATAAATCTGTTTTATCAGTGCAATAAAAAAGGAGCCAGATGTTTAGAGGAACATGTTCCATATGGAAGAGGCTTAAAATTGTGGAACTTGCTAAAACCATGCAAAGCTGCAATTATGGAGAAAACAGGAAGGCAGCTTCCTCCCTGAACATACACCATTTCCCAAGGAGGAAGCGAGCCTTTTTTCTCTGCTCTTTGTTGATTTTGAAGGAGAGGGACAACTATTAAGTCATGACCATAAAAGGCTTACACTGTCAGTGACATCAGTGGTAAAACCACCCTTCTTCCCTCCCCACAACTCTAACTACACTTTTAAAATATTTCTGCTTCCCCTAAAAAAGGGTGGAGGATGCATGGATTCCTTTGTTTTATGGCCAGTACACTACCTAATGTAGGGGTATCAGCACTGCCACTTTTATGAACGTATTTCCAGCTTTACAGGAAGCTGAGGTGCCTACTAAATTTCCATGAAATGAAATCAAGTACCTCCTTAATTAGCTAATTTGATTTCACTTTATGACCCAAACTCACTGTGCTGAGGTGTGGCCTGCCACATCCCTAAGCACACCTTGCTGCCTGCTGATCTAGGTGGAAGTTTGCTGGTTGGCTTTAGCCTAGTGAGCACCACATGTTTATTGCCTAAAATGTCATTTAACAGGAGGAGGAACAACATGGCACTATGCTATGGAGAGCCTATAATAGCATTTAGTTTTTAATGGGGGCTGAAACCAGTTTACGTGATACTAGAGGAGAGCGGTGGAGATCCCATGCCTTCCAGAGGACCTGCATGCTGCTCTGCTGAACACTCCTGAGGCTGGATGCTGGTGTTTTCAGCAGTTGGGGTTTAATCCAAAAGCCCATAGCATTTTGCTCCAGTCCTCAGGCCGATTCCATGAGAAACTGAGGCTTCAATTCCAAAAATGCACCAAACTCCTCATCGTGCTGCACTGGTTGCTGTAACATAGGCAGTGCTGCATCTTCACCTTACCTTTAAATAAGGCTCTTGTTAGCATAGTCTGCTATTATCTCATTTGGAAGTGCCATAGGTAGATGTGAGGAGCAAAGGTAACCTACTAAATCCTGACTCTGTAAACCAGAGTTGAATGTTGCATTTAAAAGTGTGCCACGAAGCATTTGATTTCTGCATGACATTGTAGCTATATGTTTTGAGCAGAAAAAGGAGGCAAAATATGACTGAAAGTTGATCTTTGTGCAAATAAATCCCAGGGGACCAGTAAAAACATCCCAAATTGGTTGTGCTGCAGCTACCTTTGGTCTTTGGTTTTCTCTATATCTTTCTAACTTTGGGGACTTCATTCTTTACCTTATGGATGCTTGTAGTTGCCCTTGTGTTTTCTCTCCCACATTCCTGATGGGCAATTCTGAGGACTGTGTTTGGAAAAGAGAATATTTTCCCACTTTTTACCTATGCACTGGATATCTTTTCCCTTGTGATGGATTTCCCTATGATACTGCTAGGCACTGCTTGTTCCTGATGACGTTTCATTTCTAACCCTGAGTTTTACCTGTCTGCTTGATGGGTGCGTTCATGAGTGCTATAGGGACTACCTTGCAAACTGGTGACCATAAAGTGTATGTGACATCGTAGCAGAGATGAGGAGATGGATGAAAGTAATGCTGTGTAATACTTGCAACACTTGATGCTCAAGCCTGAGGTGAGGGAAGGTGTCATTTCGGGACTCAGCAGCAGCAGCATCTGACTTTCTTTTCTCCTCCACCTGGGGCACCTGCTGATCTCTCCTGAGGACACAAATGAACTGAAATCTTTGGGGTCAGTGTAGGAGGATCTGGGCAATGATAAATGGGAAGATCAAACTAGGTGATTCAAGAGTCATCTTTATAATCACCAGTGCTTGCAGGAAAGGGTGGTATGGTTATGTCCTGGAAAGGGGCCAATGTGAAGCATCATCAACCTCAGCTCAATTTAACTAAGAGCATTTTTGTTTCTAGCTTGTTTTATCACACCAAACCAGCTACATTCATGGGATTTGGAGTAAGTGCTGCTGCACTGCACTGGAAGTTTTGACAGTTCTTTTAGTACCCTTTAACAGGCTTAAGAGATAGGCCAACAAGAAACCAGGATGACATCCTCTGGAGCACAGGGCTTCAAAGCAAATGGATCCCCCTCCCTTCTCCCCCTTGCCCCTCAAAGGGCAGTGCCTCAATGACTTTGGAGTTATAGCTTTTGCAGCTGCAGTTAAAAAAAAAGTGCTGCAAGTTGTAAGGAAGCAAGAAGTATTTGTGAGATCAGAAGCAAGTGATTTATGAAACAGTGAAAGGAAAAGATGTAGCAGCTTTAAATTCTCATGCACACATTTCTAGATAATAAAGTTTTGCAGTGGGGAAATAGTTTTTTAAATCCTCACCTTTTCTTTTTCCTCTGTGATCTGACTCTCAATATCATGCAGCAGAAGCAAAGTCTATGTAGAGCTTTTTATCCCTTAGGCCAGCATCTCCACATTCCCCAAATACATTTGAAAACATTATTTTCCTTTTTTCTACATTTTCGTTTTTAAATCTTTAATATAGAATCAACTGCATAATTATTATTCTTCATATATATTCCACTATTAACATAAATTCATTCCTTCAAGGATTTCTTTCATAGCTAGTGGTAGAAAGAAAGACACAACAAATTTGAGCTCATCTTGGTAAGGTTTTTTTATAAATTTTGTCTTTTTTATTTGTTGGAAATTTGATGTCTTTCATAAGCTGAAGATTTGCCAGTATTAATGTATGCATGTAAGACAGAATTAGTTAAAGTACTGGTCTCAATTCTGATTTAAATCAGCAAGTAAACCCCTTCAGTTTAGATAATCTTTTTCAGGTCTTGATTTACTTTGTATAATTTACACATTTTCCAAATGGAAAGTTTAAGTCATTGTTTCATAACAATTAAAATACATTTATGTGCATCTAATAATGTATTTTACACTAAAATTGGGGGCGGTTTAACAATTTAGAGGGTATTTAATACATGTACATTAAAGCCATAGCATACTTTACCACATGTATATTCAAATTTTAATGTTATCTGTAAAAGATAACACTATGAAATAAAGCCATTTTTATTATGGACATTTTTCTGGTTATTTTATCAAATGGCACATACACAGAGTCAGAATACAAAAATTCATTTAGAATGCCATAATAAGTTGCCTGTTATTAAGGGAATATGATAGATAATTTTTTAATAAAAAATTTTTAATAATAAATTTTTTAAAACCTACCTAATGTATTAAATGATAGAAAGTGTATCTTTAGGGATGGATTGGACAGATTATTTCAGCCCATCTTGTCTTTCAGTTTCAAACTCGAACTCGTGGGTGAAAATATCTTGTATGTAGTTTTTATTCCTTGACTAGAGAGAGAAAATTGATTTACTTTTTTTTTTTTTATTTCTCAAGTGGTTTCTTAGCATTGAGTGAAGTAACTACTGAACTGAACTAAGCTGGAGGAACTGAGAGGAAGAAGTGCTTTCTGCACCTGCAGAACAAGTTGCAGCTGTCAAGCACTGGTTTATCACTTCAGCAAATTGTTGTTCCAGGTGCTCAGCAAGTGACTTCCCCGAAGGCTGTTGTTTTGCTTTCTTAAAACTTCAGTAACAGCATGCACTGCCTGAAAGCTATTTGTGGTTAATTTAAATTACAGAAATAGATGGCTTAATTGTCACATAAAAGATGTCAAGATTTTAAATGTCACGTAAACAGGTTTATTTTTAAATAAAAATACACTGTATTTATATTGTATTAAACTAGCAGCACTATCTGAATAAAATGAATGATAAAGGAACAAAAATGCCCAATAACCCACATATTCCCTTTTGGAAAAGAGAATGAAATAACATTTTTCTTGAAAGTATTCTCTAAAATGTAGTCCCTTTTTACTTAAGTCAATAGAAGGAATGTATGAGTTACTGAAGAAGGTTATATCTCCTCTACTCAGTTTATTAATACATTATTAAAATTTTAAATATTTTTTTTAAGTATCCAAAGGCCTCTTGGCTATGACTTGCAGGTAAAATAAAAAAAAAATATAAATAAAATAAATTAAAAAAATTAAAATACTTCCATTTTTACTGGAGGGAATTCAGATGATAGTTTGAAGAACATTTCCCCTCACTACCTTTGTGGAAAGTAAGCCCTAATTTCAGATTTTTCTTTGATGTGTTTTCTTTTAAGAAGTCATGAACTCTATTAACTATGACAGCCTCCGGCAGGATTTACTTTACTGCACACAGGGATACCCCTGGAGGCAGCAAGCAAAAGGTCTACCTAACCTGGTCGCTATGCCTAGTAATGACCAGGAGAGAATATTTAGACCAGAGCACAGAAGATTAGATGATCATTACTTTGGTGAACATTGCCGGTTTGCAGGAGTCGCCAACATGGTGAGACCAGCTGTGGGCACCACCAAGTCAGTCCCCTCTGAACTTGTCCCTTTGCTTTTTGAACTCCTTTTGGCATCCATTCAGCTCTGTACACAATTTACGTAGCTTGTGAGCGAGATGGTTTAAATGGCGTAAAATAAACATGATAAATTTTTGCTTTTCACAGTGTCATTGAAAAATTTTTGGATGCCACTGAAAAACTTGTATTAGTTTTGATGGAGACCATAACACACAAACTGAGAAGGGCATTTGACTGGGAAGACAGGTACATATCTACTTCAGCAAGCTTTGGTCACTTTGAGATTGTTATACAGATGATGCCCTTCTCTGAGTCTGACTGGCAATTTTCCAGCATTATAGCAGTCCTCAGAAGCACTAATTGGTGTGTGGAGCACAGAGGGTGCTTTCAGAAGGACTGAAAGGTGAATTTCCCACTTCTGCATGTATGAAAGAATTATGGCAAAAGAACTCTTAATCCCCAGTGCTGTGAAACACACAGACTACAGAGCAGCTCAAAGCAGAAAGTTTTGGACTGCAGTCTATAATTTCCTAAAATCTGAACCCTAACCAGAGCTTTTGGTTTAGTTTTACGTTCTATGTGTGGGTCTCTTGCTCCAAGTACTGTCAACACCCAACTCAGTAAGCAAAGGCAGCAAGGAATTAGGGATCACCCGGCATTTGTAGCACAGTTAATTACTTGTATAACATATAACGACTTCCTGAGACCCAGTGAGAAGGCCAAAAGTAGTGATGACGGCCAGGCTCCCTGCAAATCCGGCTGAGCGGAGGAATGCATTCTCCTCCCTCGTATTGCTGGGGCAAGCAGAATTTTGTCTGAACTGACGGACAAGAAAAACTCAAAGCAAACACAGATGCAAAAGTTATATTTGATCAGATTTTCTAAAGCACCTGAGCAGCCAACCTGAAGTCCAGCCTCTCCAGGCATATGATGGGAGACCTGTTTGGGAACAGCCTGTGGCCCTTGCAATGGTACCAGGTGATCAGCAGCAGAGTGGGGAGTGGGGAGCCTAGGTTTTCTCTAGATGCATTGTCAGGAGGGGCCATGATAGTCATTCAGACGGGCTTGGAAGCCCTCCTAGAGCTTCACCTGTGACCACTGAGACTCCAGCCTCCTATTAAGGTGAAATTATCCAAGTTCTCTAAAGCTCCTGGAAAGGATGACAAGGCAATTGGACAAACAGATGGGCAGCACAGTCATATAAACATCATTCCACTGGGAGACCAGGCTGAAGAAGTGGTTTTTGGATGTCCTTGACTTAGATGAACAAAATGGTGTGTGTGAGGACTAGCAGGAGTAAATTTAAATTAAAAAATAAATAAATTACCAGCTAATATAAGAGTGAAAGGTGAGACCAATTATCTTTGCACAAAAAAATCCCTGGTACTTACAGGAAAAGACAGCTTTGCACAAAGGAAGATCAGCCTCAACAAAAGGGAGTACATTTTGTTAAAGAATCACTGTTCCTTCTGCTGAAAGGTAGAATGTATTTTTCCAAAGGGTCCAATAATTTGCTTTTGCAGTCATATACCAGCGAACATTGGGAATAGCTGTGGAATGGGGGTTGTTGTTGGCCAGCTCAAGTCTGAAGGTCATTTTTTTTTAGCAGCTAAGGAAAATAAGTTTTACAGCCCAGGAACAACTCAATAGTTCCTTCTCTGAAGCATAAAACATTCACAGAAATCAGTGGGGGTCCTGGCTGAGAAAGGAGTGGAATTCCTGGTTGAGCTTGTAGCCCCATACAACACTCTGTCATGTATCGTGCTGCATATCTGTGGTTGGGCAGGAGAGGCCATGGGATGGATTTCATGGTTCACATACAGATCTGAACCATAGGATGTGGTGGTCTGTACAGAGTGATGCTGTTCCCACACTGCTGCCCCATAGATCTGTCCATTGCAGAGCATTGGCTGATGGAAAAGCTGAGAGGTGGCCTATAGATGCAAAAATTATTTACCATCCACACCTGCCCATGGAGGGACACCCAGATTTCAGGTGCAACCACTGGAGCTTGCACACGAACCCAAAAGAGCCTGAACAGCAAATCTACCCACTGCTTGCATGAGGAAGGGGTGGAGTCCAACCCATGTGCTGCTCTTGGCATCGAGCCTGCTTACAGGGAGCAGTGAGAACTGCATCCACCTTTAACATCAAACAACCAGTACAAGGCAGTGAACATCAATTTGGAAAGGGAAAGGCAACTAAAGAAAAGGCAGACTGACAGTGAGGGAGCTCACTGGGACTTACAAAGAAGAATTGCCCCGCTTTTAGCAAGTAGAGGGAATTTCTTGGCACCAAAAGGCACAATGGGAATGCCTGCATGGCACAGGCTGTAGGATGCAAGGATGTGGCTGGATTCCAAAAGGAGTTTGCTTTGTGGCTGTCAATGCAGTCCCTTGATTCATGGTTGGTTTTTTTTTCTCTCTGGACTTGTTGTTTGAAACACATGTGTAAACTGGCCAGAGTTTTGCTTTTCGTACTTTTCAAGGATGATCAGAACACCAAGTGCTGTCTCATGAGTTTTGTCAGCCCGATTCCCTTCCAGAAATTTGCTCACATCTGATTTTGTTTCCTCTGCCCACTCTCTCTAGACACACTGAGTTTCCAGTGTCATTTGCCTCCTACATATGCTCATTAACCCATTTCCCTCCGCCTCCGATCCTACAATGCCCATTTAATCCAATTAATGGTAGGAAATAAGGGGGGGTTTTATGACAAGGGTGTGAAGTTCCGTCTGACACTTTGCATCTTTCCAAAGAACAATGCTTTCTTAATAATTATGTTCAGATGACCATTAAGTTGGTGCTGCCACAGTTCTCCCTTCAGTTTTAATGAATATAATAAACAGGAATGAACTCCTGCTATCTGCAGCTGCTGCCATTGTCTGTGAACTGCACGTTGCTTCAGAGAAGTTTATTTTAGCCTTAAACCTTTTTCAAACAATGTGCAAGAGAGTGAAAAAAAAGAAAAAGTTGGTGCTTTTTTGTTAGCTCTCGCCTTTCCCAGATGTTTCTGGCATGAGAAATACTGTAGGACAATTAAAGAGAAGCCTCATTTTCAGAAATATTTGGGAATCAAGACTCCAGTGAAGTCCCAGGGCTTTGAGACTGCTCAGAAATCTAACAGCTCTGGGGTGCAAAGTCTCTCACTGGCTGTATGACCATGAAAATCCCAGAGTGGGAGAGTATCAAGGTAACAGAGCACAGGTTTTTCAGTTTATCCAGATAAGAACAAAATCCTGGCTTGACAATCCCCTTGTTTGGGACAAATCTCTTAAGCTTTTTTAAAATGTTAGTCCACCCCAGTAATGCTTTGCACATAGGACCCTTCAAGCATGGGTTTCAGAGCATTTTATAATAATTTCCAGCACTGGGAACAGACCGGTGTGAGACTGAGATAAAGACCTCGAATCATGGTACACGGTCCTTGCTCTGAGCACTAACATTTAACTAACAGCATTGCAAATGGACAAATATTTATTCTCATCTCATCGGAATTGAATTTTTACTCTGTGTATTTTCACCTTTGGGTTTTTTTCTTCAGTATTCAGACAGAACCAGTGCTACATATACTACCTTTACTCACCATAGCCAAGTTAAATTGCTCTTCTCTAAATATTTTATTTCAGATTCAGCTGTCTGCAGGAGTTCTGAAAAGTTCTGTACACTGGAAACATTTAGTTTAAAATTATTATTATCGTGTATATCCAGCTTTTACAGCATTGTGATTAAAGTTGTGTCAGCAAGTAACATTTAAAAGGCAAGTTTAGGGACTTATAACTTGGTGAAGAAATTCACTTGGGGCTAAAAGTTGGCTTTTCAAGCATTCTGTGGGAGTTAGCCAACATCTTTGAATTTTTTGACTTCTCTTGGCTTTGAGTCACAATGTGACTGAAACATGAGTTTCTTATTTTCTCTGTTTAAAAACTAATCTGTTGTCTTCCCACCCATAATATAAGGTAGCCCCAATTGTTAGTGTTTGACCTAAAAATAGTTATATGTTTCTTATTCAGTGGCAGAAAATTGGTCAATTGCGGACAAATTAACTGAATAACCAAACCCACATTGTGCACTGTTACTTGGTTTTGTTTCTCATGAAGATGGCTGATGCATCTCTTCACTGTGACAATTTGTAATACCATTTCCACAGGGCTGATCATGCGCATTTTAAGGTGTTTTGAGATTTATTAATTCCCTGAAGGGACAGCATAAATGCATACTGTTATTTGTCTTGCACGTACATGACAGATAAAAATGCAAATGGTTTCACCTTCAAATGAAAATCTTAGGTGACAGCTTGACTGTTATTTGGTTGATTTGAACAGTTGGTGGTTTGGGGTTTTTTCCCCCACTTTTATGTCTAGAGCTTGAAAACACTGTGAAGCCTTTTTCCTCTGAGGTTTTTCAAGGGTTAAATTAAGGCTTGCAACAGCCCCAGGGAGGCAGATTCTCAGATCACTGATTTTTATGAGATATTTTGATATTATACCCTGAGTAGGTAGCTGTTTGCTGTAGTGCTACACATGTTGTTGTGGGCCTGTACATACAGTTAAGTTACCATTGTGACTGTCATTTGGAAATCTCACACCTTTTTTTGCTTAGCAGTATCATGAAAGCAGGTTCTGATTAGGAGTATATGAAGTTACAAATTTCTCCTCTTCATGGAGGTATTTGAAATATCTTTGTATTTTGAGAAGAAGGTGTTCAGAGGAGGATTCAGTCCTCTTGTGATTGTGATGAAATTTCAGATTTACCCAAAAAACCCTTCAATGTCCTCTGACAGCTTCTGCAGTTCTTTTTCTTACGGCTCTCAGACTCACCCCCAGACCTGCTATGTCAGTAAGCTTGGGATTGAATGGCCTCCTTTTCAGGAAACCACCAGCTATACACTCAGGAAACTGAGGACAGATCATCAGTCGTGGCTGTACTTCCATAGGATCCCATGAAAATCGCTTTTGGGTTACGTCAGCTCTGTGGCTGCTGATGATTATTTCATAGACTCCTGCTCTTATTAGAACAGGCAAAGCTTTTGTTGATCCAAAATGGAAGTCTGGCACTGGGAATAAGTCTTCGAGGGGAGAGCTTGTCTTTTGGGAACAGGACTTTTGTAAGAACCAGCAGAGATGGGAAGGAGATGTGGAGGACATGGCCGAGGTGGGGATGAGGAGGGTGCCGGGAAGCTGCTGCAAAAGGAGGCACTCACAGGGGCCTGCATAAACAGCCCCAGAAGTTTTAGCCAGTAGTTAGATGGTTACCAGTTGTTAAGCCTCAGAAAGAACTTTCTCTGCTGCTTTTAATTTTTTACTTAAATGAAAATATATCTTAAAGATTAACAGCCTTTGAACTCTAGCACTATGTTATCAAACCCCAACAGACTAGAAATGATACCTGTCCTGCCTTCCCCCACTCTATTTGCTGATGTTCGCAGATGCATCCCCCTGTCCTCTCTTCCCAAGCTGCAGAACATCAGTTTCCTTTCTTTCCATCTTTTCATCCACTTCATTGCCCTTTATGTATATCTGCATGTCACTTGTCCTCTCCATGTTTCCCCCATGTTTGAGGTGAGGTCATGGTTTCACAGGTTGGAGAGATGTCACCTTTCAAAAGTAATCCATGACCCTATGTTGGCTGTTCAGCTGGGGGTTTCACACAGAACCACTCCTTACACTCGAGGGAGGGACTTAACTCATTAACATGGGCAGCATAAGGGCTTAGCACTGTTCACTGCTCTGGCAAGCTTCAGGTCACCATAATCATTGTTATCATTTTGCAGGCCACAGAAGTACTCCCGATTTAACATGAACAGGTTCCTATGGGAGGCTGGAGATATGTGGAGGTTGCAAGGCAGCACGTGGTGTCTGTGGAAAGAAAGGAACATCAAACACATGGAGATTGTTGCCATAACTTCTTCACTGTCTGACACTATGGCGGAGGAAGAGCTGCCTCTCAGAGCTAAGAAAGATAAAATTGTGGAGTGACCTGGTATGCTTAGGCCCATCTCTTTCAGCCCAGCTACCATAGCTTTTACCCCAGCACCAAGGAAGGGTGTGCAGCTGACCCAGATGTTGGTGCAGGAGGCTGAGAGAGACCAGCTGAGGTATCTGATGAAAACTCAAATTCATCATGTTCTGTTTGGTAAAATGTTTACCCGTGGCTATGTCCTGGGCTTTTAAGAGAAGGCAGGCAGCAGTATTTGGTACCCACTAATTAAATGCAGTTTGAACTGTCTCATGGTAGTGCAGTGAAAATCTGGCCCTTGCTGTGACATTTGCGGCCAGACAAGTGACACCACCCAGCCTCTGGTCAAAGCCTATGTTTTCAATTCAGCAAATAACAGCTAAAACACCGTAAAGACCTCAAAAAGACAAAGATGAATGAAAGACCAATTCCTATTATTTCTGTAAGATGTTAATCAGGGCTGAAAAATGTACCCTTTTTTTCCAGAAAGGTGCTTTATAGACATTAAATATTCTTTGTCATTTCTTTATTTTTTATTTTTTTTTTGAGAAAAGACTATTGCTATTCTGTTGAGTAGTTCCATGTTTAAAAAGAGAGAAGACATTTCCTTGTAGGAATGAGTAGATTTAAAAATTTGGAAGTCATTTGTTCAGTGTTATATGAGGTCTTCTTCCTAATGCACATGTTACTTAATTTAAAAAGCCAGCAAAAGCCTTGCAAGTAATTCACTGAGTTGTTAGAAATATGTAATTGAGGTTCACAACCTTATTTTTATTTTTTCAAGAAGCAATGGTGCTGTCTCCAAGAGCACAGCTTAGAGGATCTCAGGCTCCTACACTCCCAAAATGGAGGGCAAGTGCCACAAAGAATAGAGAATTCATGAATGTTGCAACAATATCAGAGGAAGCGGAATGACCTTCCCCAAGCTCATCAAGCTTAGCCGAGTTTCTCCAAGAGGGTTTAGGACTGTAAAACAGCTGTAGATGTCAGGCTGAGAATGGTAATGCAACCAAATGGAAGCCACACTATGTAGTGAAATCATACATTTGTTAAATGGGAGATCTATAAATAGCTTTTTAAGGCCTGGAGAATTATTAAAGGAGAGCTTAGTACCTTGTTATGTGATCCTTCAAGAGCTTCAGCTGCTCAACAGCTTGTTTTGGACCACAGCACAGAACCAGAGGCAGAACATTTTACAGATGTGCTTTCACCCTTTGCAAACACATTACCAGAGGTCATTGAAGAATGTTGTCAGCATACTGCCAAGATGCTGTGTGTTGTAGGTTTCCATGAAAGGCTGCAGCCAACACAAGAAGACACTCAGTCTGTTGGCTTGCAGCATAACTACCTCCCAGGTTCATCTCTGAAGGTCTGTGGTCCTTAGTGTGCTGGCAAGGTGGCAGCTGACACAGAAAGGCCTGTCATCCAGTCATGTAATAGGCTGACCACTTTTCCTAACGTTAATGTCCCTCTCACCCACACAGAGTATGGTGTGGGGCAGAGCAGTTGTGCTGTCTTGCAGCAGCTACCATGGAGCACGTTCAAGCATTGTTCGGTGCTGAAAGCTGAATCCAATTAACCCAGCTGCACCTCCTTATTAGGAGCGAAGAGCCAGCTGCCAGCCAACGTGATGCTAACCACCGCATCCCGCCTGCCACCAGCCAGAGAATTCAGTGTCCTAACCACATCAGCTCCACAGGCAATTGGACTCCCCTTCTATGAGGTTTAACCTCCTCCAGTCTACATCTGCAATGATGTTTAATTTCCTAAAGGTGTAGAGAGCTACTAGGATTAAGAGGTCTTTAGTCAAATCCTGTTGATGCCAAGGGTTTCTAGGTGCCAGCTGGCACAGAGTTTTTTTAAAGACCAAGTCTATTGGAGCCAATGCACACCAGACTAGAAGAGTAAAGCAACTCTTAGTGTGCAGTCGCCGATTTACATTGCAGATTCCCACATCTTTTTGAAGCCTGACCCTATGTGCCTGAGGGATATAATTCATGACACCTATCTGACCTAATAGAAGTGGCTGGAGAACAGTAGTAACTAGTAAAGCTGGGAAGTATCACCCCTTCAGCCATATAGGTTAAACACAACCTGGACTGCACCAGCACCACCAGCTTCCTGTCCATCTGTTAGTGTTAAGTGAAGTCCAGGGTAGCTAAACACCCTGCACTGAGCAGGGAGCAGGAGCTGGTTGTATGGCAGGCACACCAATGCTGCTCCAGAGCCACAGCTGTTGACTCAGGGGCTGTGCAGACAGCTGGCTGTGCTAAATTACCCCTGCACGAATTATCAGAGTTTATGAGTCAAAGCTGAAAGCTCCTTTTGCAAATGGGACCTCAGCTCCTACAGCACTCTGTGGCTTTTGTAATGTTAAAATCAGGCTGCTTGGCTGGATCTCACAAAAGGGGCCTTGCTCCCCCTGAGCACGGGCTGGCTTCCTCCTGGAGCACAGCGAGCAGGGACGCTCCTGTCACAGTGAGCACCAACAGCTCCCTCACTGGAAAACTCATCTGAAAGCAAGAGCAAAATGCTGCTGGCAGGCACTGCCAGGGAAATCACTGTTATGTGCCTCCACCAGGCACTTGGCTGGACCCTTTCAAGGGAACAAACATCAGCAAAGCTTTCAACCTAGGTGTTCCTTGCCTAGAAAGGTCCTGCCATAAGAGTGTCCCGTAGCCTGGCTTTATCTTCTGCAAGAGCCATGCTAAGTCCCTGGAAAGGTCTGTCAACCCAGCATCCATCTATACAGCAAGAAGCTGAAAAGCACATGAAACCAAATTACTCATATTTTCCCATTTTTGCACGTGTGCTTAGCTGGTTTTAAATTATCAGTGTAAAGGCCTAGTAGCTTTGTAATGTACACACAGAAAGATTCCCACAGATTTTTTTTTTTAATTGAAACCAGCTGAATAAATTCATAGGAAGTTGTAACAGGACAAGTGAAATGTATACCCACATTCCCTAGGAATCCAAATGCCTTTAACACATACTGTATTTCATGTGAAATTTATTTTAGAAGACACCAGAACAGCATAACTTTTTCATCACTGTGTTTTAAAGCTATCACTTTTGAATGAATTAAGGTGACAAAAAAAAAAAGAAAACGTGAAAGTCCCAGAACTTGATACCCCCCTCCCACATTCTAAGAGAAGAGATTAACTTCTCCATTTTTCTGGGTCACTGTCAAATTTATAACTAATTACAGAATAGCTTTAAAATGCAGCCCCAATTTAAACTACCGTGAGTGAGAAGCAGCTGGAGTGACAATTAACTATGGAGTTGGGTGTTGTCTTGCGCTTATTGTCTATTTTGTCATAGAAATTTTTGCAATTACATTCAATTTAAATGAAACTATTTCTGACTGTGGCAGGAAAATGTTATCTGAGCACTACGCAAGCAGGGACCATGCCAGGGGCTGGGGGAGCTGTATGATAACCTGTGGGATGGTCAAGCCACTGAAGAGCAATGTCCATGTCAATTCCTTGGGCTCAGCAGACCTGCCGTTGGTCCCAGCAGATGTGTCAATCTGCGTGGTCACACTGGTGAGCAGCCTGGTAGTCAGCAGCAGGTTGTGAGACTCAGCTTTTGCAAGGCAATGGTACCAGGGTATCCTTCACCCAATACCTGCTCCGTCTCCACTGCCTTTTGTATTTAACCTCATAAAAGTCTGGGAGCCAGACCTCCAGCTAGTTTGAGTCAGGGGTTGATTTATGCTATCTGAGGGATCTGAAGGTCTCTGCAGTCAGTTCCTCATTTGTAAAATAAACTGAGCTGAGCTTAATGAGATTTTGTGAAATGACTTCGGTGAGCTCTGCACTGGATGCAGTAACACTGCAGCAAAGGTTGATGCTGTCTGTGCTGCCTACAACTGGGCAGGTGGCCCCTGCGTGTAGAAGTGGGCTACCATCACTGATGGGAGGAAGAACTGCAAAACCCAGCATCTCCTTGGGGCCAGGCCTGCCTGCTCATACAGTTTGTGATGGGGATAAATGGTCGGAAGGGCATGATCCTTCTCTTGAAGTCGATGTGATGTCCTACACCTGGATATGAGTCTGAAAATAGTTTCTGCATCCATTCTGAAATTAAACAATTTGTTACTCAGCTACGTGATAGCCGCGTAACTGTAGATGCCACCTAATCCTGCATGAGCTGCTTCTGCAGTATTTTGCCCATGAGTCTGCATGATACTGAGCTGTGAGGAATTCCATGCCTGAGTAAGATCTGCAGAGTTGGGCTTCAGGTGTTTGTTTGGTGGGATGGCACATTCCCAAAAGTGCATGTACAACACAGGGACTTGTCCCACTTTGTGCAGAAAGCTAGACCTGCTCTTGCTGGGCATGTTCAGCAAACACAGATCTGTCCCCTTCTCCCATACCTTGTCCTTCATCAATGCTATTGCTTATTGTGAAGCCTGATTTTGAAATCACTCCTGACTTGTAAATGAGCTCAGTCCCAGCATGCTGACCATCACACACTCATCTAGCGAGGATTCCCTGCTGCCTTCTGAAAACAAATACATTTAAGTGAAAGGGGGACAAGGCAATGATACGAAGGCTTTAGATTATAAAATAACTGTTGCTTTGAAGTAGTTGAGGTTCATTTCTGGAGGCTAAAAGGTCTTGTTTATGATTGCAGTAAGAGTCCAAGTTGCCAGGGGGATCTGCCCCAGAGATTTGTGCTCTGGTGTTGTATAGCTGTGAGTTTCCTCGGGGGCAAGGGGAATTAGTCCTCCTGCTCTCAGAGAGGCTCTCATGCTTTGGTTGTTCAGCGTAGTGCAGAGTCTCCCTGCACAGCCACACTCATGGCCATGTATGGAATAAAAGTTTGCTCTTCACTTTATGATGAATTTTGCTCACTTGGGCAACTTTTGGGTGGTTGCTGGCACCACCCTGTGTACCATGTGTACCATGTGTAAGGAAGGGATGAGCATGTGAACCAGGAGCAAGGCCTGCACTACTCTGATTTTCCAGCAGTACCACTCATCTGTTCTCTTTGACAACTCTTTGCATGTGCCCTCTTCTTTCCTCATTGTCTATTGGTTGCCTTTTCTGTGCTATATTCCTGAGTCCAATGTCCATGTGAGACTTTCATCTTGGGTGAGGGAGCTCAGCACTGGCCGGGTCAGAAGAAAACACAGGAAATGGTGCTTTTCTGTTGGAATTTGCTGACTCAGTGAATCCAAGTAGCCTTGCAGAGAAGCTTCGATTTTGACATGCTTCTGCTGGAATGTTATGGACTCACTGTCTTCTCACCTTTCATTCTCCCACTTCTCCAGCAGCACTGACAGAACCAGTTCTCCTAGCCTAGGCTATCCAAGGCCCTGAATGCCAGCCAGCCCCACAGCCCAACTTCAGCTCCTAGAGCATTTTGAAAACTGTAGGCTTTCATTCTAAACCCCTTATGAAAATCCAAAGAGTGAAATCCTCCCCAGGGCTGCCCAGTTCCTCTCCACACTATGCAGGGTGGGGCCTTTCCACTGTGATGTGTGGGCTCAGCCCAGCTTTCAGAGGCTTTGTGCCCTGAAGGGGCAAAGGTTTGGCAGGACTCACACGCTGCTCAGTGCCGCTGGCTCTCACCACAGCCATCACGACAGCCCTAATCATGTTGACAGTTTGATGGGGGACTAGACCTCCTCAAAGGGGGAAAACTGTGGGTACAGTCAAGGGATGGTGCCTCCTTCCTTCCCCCACATCTTCTCTTGCTGTTTTCTCAGCCACCCTTGCAAACACTGCTCCAGAGGTCTTTTTGCTTTTCTCGTGGGAATAATGGCAGCTGCAGCCTCTCCCTGTTGGAAATAAGAAAAGTTTGGCATGTGCCCCTCCTGTCCTTGACCCTTGGGAGCCTTGACCCTTGGGAGCCTTGACCCTTGGGAGACGTTCCTTGGAGGAAGTTCCATGCCCCGCCATCTCCCTGAGCAAGGGGAGATGATCAGGGTCTCTCAGGCAGCAGTAAAGTGGACTAAATGACCTCGGTCCTGGGGCTATTACTCTTTTTTTTTTCTTTTTAAAGAGATCACCCATAACCCCAGTGTCTGAGTGCGTATCCCTGAGAGATACCATCTGGGGTGGCTGTTATCCCACCAAATAGAAGTATCTAGTCACATGCACCTGAGGAAGAGTACTGGGTTTTGCTTTTAGAGATTTGCTTTTCATGCAGTACTTTCTTCCCCTTGTCAAATGCTAGAAACTGAGAAGGTCACAGGGCTGATTATATTGGCTATATGCAGGCAGTATCCAGGCTTCCCAGCAGAGCTCTGTCAGTGCAGTTCAGGCCTGACCATAACTCCCCTGAGCTAAATCTGTCATTTACGCTTAGTTTTCTACCCATGAAAAATATTTACTGGGGCTTGAGTTAAAGTTGCCAGAGCCTTTGTTTTACCCAATAGTCTAGTAGATAAGGGAGCTTTCTAGGATACAGAGGTATTCATCCTAATATACTAATGGCATTCAATAAAAGAAAACTCCTCCTAATACTGCAAAGGAGCTGAAATCCTAAGGTGCTCCCTGTCCAGCTTAATAACATCATCACTGAGTTTTCTTGGCTTATCTTCTTCTTGAAGTGAAACATGACAAAATGCTAATGACAAGGGATTTTTAAAAAGTCAGTGATTTGTTATGCTGGAAAATGGGTGACTGCGGAAGACAACAGTTTTGGAAAGCTCACACAGATTGCCAACCTCCCTTTAAGTTTTAGCTGAGACCTTGTAAAAATGGGCTGTCAAGGTTATCAGCACATGGACAATAAACAGTTCGGGAATGCAAGGTTTTGCGGGGAAGATACAATTCTAAAATATCCACTGGGGAGACCTTGGAGGAGGTTAGGTTTGGAACCTTACAAATATAAGAAGCCATAGCAATATTTATTATTTACATGTGACTGTCATCCCTCTGTCTTTTGCAAGGGAGGCATCATTGTAAGAGTTTTAAATAAAAGCTCATACATAGTTGGCTGTGATTAGGGACTCACAGAAAATGCTGCATCTTTAAGGTTGCTGCCTAAATCTGGTCTAAACCAAGGTAGTCCAGTGGGTTTGTTTCTCTAAGGGTATTAATAGTCTTTGGTGAACCTTGCTGGGATGGTAAGTTGTTGCTGCCTCAGCCATCCACCCCACTACCCTAGGGAGATTGTCTCGCCTGGGAGCCAAGTCTGCAGAAGGGAGTGTCTTTTCCCACCTCCTGCCCCCAGTGCCCTGACAAAGGTGAGCTCAGCCCACAATACCAGACTGTAAGGTAGGTGGCCAAGGCACTGACCCACATTTGCCTCCATCAGCTGGTAGAGGGAAGGGATGGGGTGCCAGCGAGATGCTTCTCTTGCATCATTCCAGCAAGATTCACCGGAGCCCATCTGCCAAAGCCCTTGGTGCCTGTATAAAAAAGATTACAGAGATTTCTAGCTTGAAACAATTTTATTTCAACTCTTGTAAACCTACACTTTGTATGTCAAAACCCCTTTAAGAACATACAGAGATTTGAGGGTGTTTGTTCTCCTTTCTGTCTTTTGCTTTGTGACATGTTTGTTCTGAGATCACCTTCTAGGCATCTTCTATTAAAATATATGTGACAAGCACCAGATCCACTTTCACGCAGCTGTGCAGTATGTTATTTTTCATGCTTATGCACTGTTACAATTCTACTGAGTGCAGTTATCTAGAGATCAAATTCGCCACATGTGCGCTGTGTTTTTTGGCTACTAGGTCAAGAGCAACAGGGAGAAGGAAACGATGGTTGTGTGTTAACTGTTAGTGTTGCCTTCATGAAACATGGGCTTAATTTTCAGGCCATCAGAGGAACTTTTGCTTTGCCCCACCTGCCCTCTTGGTTTTTTGTTTTTTCTGTCAGCACAGCTGACTGCTTCATTGAGATTTAAGACCAAATGGACTGTTATTACATGAGACAGAGTCACTGTCTGCCACCAGGAGATGATTTAATGTTATGTGATACACAACCTTACTCTATGCCCCCCTACTGTTTTCCACACAAAAATCATTCTCCAACTTGCTGTGCTGTCAGGTTTCACCTAGGAGAAAATTTGAGTCGCTGACTACAGCAATGACAGCAACCAGAACTAATGATTAAGGACCTCCTTGTCATCATTGTACCAGATAGTTGTGGGTGAAGAGGCTTACGAAGACACATTCAAATCTTATTTACCCCAAGCCCAGCATCTGAATTCTGCCTTTGATGAGTGCAGTGTACAGCAGGACTGAGTACACAGCAGGACTGCATGCAGAAGTTGCTAAAATAGCCCAAATCTCAAGCTATGCTATTGAAGCAAAGAGGAAATCTTAGCTTTGGTGAAATACTAGATATCAGTATGGTCAGAGTTACACTTCCAAATTGCTCCTAGAAATACAGAGGGAGCTTTTAGGGTTTCAAAAAGGACTCAAAGGAACAATATACAAGTAATGCAGCCTATCTCTGTTATATCAAATCCCTCTTACAGCCACTGGTTTCTTTGCTGCTGTCTGAGCTAAGACCTGCCACCATGTCTGATGTCCTTTCTCCATCTCAGGCTACTTACTTAGCTCATCTAAATATGAACCAAAGTTCCCCTCCCTTGGGGTGAGAGATTTGAAGAGTTATGGAGCAATTTTGGCGTTTGAAGAGGAATTATTTCTCCCCAGCACCTGTCCCATTGCCTTCTTCAAGGAAAAGGACATCTGCAAACTGTCTCCACCTTCTGGAGAGAGATTCATCTTTCACAGCTTCCACTGCTCTGTTATTTCTTCAGGTATCAGGAGAGATCTTGCCTCTTTCCCTTTCCTCGTTTTCTTGTGGTCTCAGATTGATATACCAAAGCAGTGGAAACTATTTCCCAGACTTTTCTATGACTCCGGATTGCTGAGTGTACAAGAAGATGCCTTTTAAGTTTACACTTGATAAAAAATCTTGTTTCATTCATAAGTTAATTATTTGAGAATGTCACAATAATAAACTTTGACTTCTTAACCTTTTCCAGAAATGATGCCAAGACCAAATCCTGAGGCTGCTTTCTAGCTACTGATTAGTAGCTAGAAATCTGACCTTTTCTGTCTATGTAGAAAACAAAGGCAGCAGTGCAGCTCTCCATGCTGCTAAAGTCAGCTTGATTACAGCTCCGTCTTTCTTTCTAAGTAACATTAGCCCTTGGGTGTTTTGGTCTGCCTCTCTTTTTCTTTTTTTTTTTTTTTGAAGAAAGACACAGACCTGAGCTAGACTTTGAAAAACTTCAGAACATACTACGGCTTGGAAATTAGTTAGGCTCTATCTTTGGTCATTTCTTACCAGTTGCGTGCCCATTGCTGTCCCATTCGACCGCCTTTGAGTATTGTGTTGTGGGGACTGTCCCTTGGACACACACCATTTGTTCTGCCAGCCTCTTCCAGGAGAAGGAAAGTATCAATGGCTGAGAACTTGGAAGGGAGTTTAATTAAATGTTTGTTAAATGAACATGCCAACACATACATTAAACATCTTTCCAAGATTAGGCTGAAGAACGTCATCGCGCCTGTAGAGCAGACAATGGTGAGGTCTCTGATATTTGATGACTCTTGGGAGGGTTTGTACCACCCTTTGGACTGGTCTGGAGTACGTGATGTCTTCTGCTCAGATGTGCTTGTGTAAAGAGCCACACCTTGCAGAGGAATGAAGTTGTCAGAAGGACTCAGTTTTACCCTAAGACCCACACTCCATGTAAAACTGCTCTGCAGTGCAGAACTGGAAGCAGCAACTGCACTGAAGAGCTTTGTTTATCACATAATTGTGCTCTAATGATTACTCAGCCTCAAAACTATGTTTTCTTCAGGAGTGATGGGGTTTGGAACTGTCAGTCAAAATTCATTATAATGAGTGATTTTGTTTTCATCCCACTTTAGCTAATGTCAGTGAGGATGTTCCAAAAATTGTTTATCATCTATGTTTCACTTTTAAAGGTGATCTCTTTATGCTGTTTTCCCCCTGCCACTCTTGCAGAAATAGTGTCTTCTTTTTAAGGTGTTCAGAGTCATCTGCTTAGCATTGAGCTGATGACAGCCTCATATTTGTCTCTGGAGGTTGCCTGGAAATTAACCCTCCCTGTTTAGCTTGTAATGTGCCTTGTCAAAGCTTCTTCTGGGAGGTGGTGAGGTGGTACAGTGGTGCTTGGTGGGCCTCTGCCGAGGAGGATGAAAGATCAGGGCTGTCTTGCCCAACATCAGCTATTTCTGTAGGCTGAGGTTTGCAAAAATCAAGGTGCTGACAGACAAAACCCTGATGAAGTTCACTGCAAAAATTAAAGCATCTCCCACTTGCAGCTCTCTGCTGACTCCTATCTCAGGATTACCAGCCTCAGCTCAACACTGACAGGAGTCAACTCTGGAGCCTCTCGCTCAGCATCTGCAGTTCAGTGTTCAGTGTCTGCTTAAGACCAGCTTTGCTCTGTCCTTCGGGCTGAACACCCCTCCTGTGATTCAGTCTGCAGCTTTGGGGCAGTAGGTTATGGCTGAGGAATAAGAAAAATTGGTGGCAATGTCTTGAAACTCCTGCTGCCATGTGCTGAGTGGCTGTGACTCAAAGCCTCTTGGCTCTGGAATTGCACTCAACTATACCTCGGGGAGCAGTGTGATCTCACAGAGTGCTGAGCAGCAACCCTTGACATCCATGGAAACTTATGGGGTTAGCATTTATCTGCACTAAAGCAAAAGGGAATGGAGGCCAATCTCTGAGTGCTACAAATGTGAAATTACTCCCCAGTCTTCAGAATGTAATTACTTCTCAGTTAATCAAGTCCCTTTAAAAGGCTCTGGACACTTTCTACAGCCATAGCTAGTGAAGTAATTTTGGTGTTAACATTTATTTTGGTCCTTAACATGTTTAGATTGTGAGTAAACCCTATGCAAAATGGCAGAAATTTATGGCATACCTCTGGAATTCAGATCCAAACCAGTTTTGCGCTATAGGCATGATGGATTATTCACCATTTGGTTCTGCATATAAGCAAAAAGTCTTTAAAGTCAGTTCTGTGCTGCAGAGGAAGTCAGTGGAGCTTTCCCTGTAATGTGAGTAATGAATCTTGGCTGGGATGAGCATTTTGGAGCTGCAGTTCTGCGAAAATTCAAATCCCTAAAGGAAGTACGGTAGCATGACGACCTGCAAATAATGGATTACAGTAATCCCACCAGGAAGTGATAATGGCATGTGTAAATATTTGCCTTAGTTGATTGCAAATTATGTCCTCCTAGAATGTGTTTGTCACTGTCGTTAGTCGTTAGCTTTTCTAAATGCTTTAACAGCTGTGGGGTCATTCACAATGAGGAATCCATCTCTACCAAGCATGACCAAAGTGTCCGAATGGGATCAGATTAGTTTTTCCTTGTGTTTTTATTCTACTGATTATCATATAATCATAGAACAGTTTGGGTTGAAGGATCCTTAAAGATCATCTAGTTCCAATGCCACTGCCATAGGCAGGGACACCTTCCTCTAGAACAGATTGCTCGATGTCCCACCCAAGAAACCAAAAGCCTGTGGTGTCAAGCTGGAGTATTTTTCCTAACACCACAGGGTGTGCAAACCATGGAGTCAAATGTGGCCATATAGAAGTCTGCAGCTAACCTGATGATGAAATGAGACTGGATTCTATGCAAAGTGAAGGATTCTATTGCTTCATCCACTACCGCTCTGTTTTTAGTGGCCTTGGCTCTGCAGAGTTGTGGCTGAAGATGGGGATGGTTCTGATGAATAGAAACAACCTGCACCAGCAAAGAGCACTTGCAGTTTTCCCAATCAGAGTCCTATCAAACCTGGCTAACTCACAGTCTTTTACATCTTGCAGATTCCAAGAGGGATTAAGTCTTCATTGTCAGTCTAATGAAGCAAGTTGAAACTCAGCTGAAGTTTTAAAGAAAAAAAAGAGGGATCCAACAGTCTTCAACAGAGGCACCAGACTAGGAGAGAATGGGATTTTGAACAGAAGCACAGCCAGAAATCAATGAAGCTTTTACGGCATCCCTCCTCATTTATCTATAAATCCCGTTCTTTCAACTATGTAGACCTTATCTCTACACGGAAGCTGAATTAGGTTTATTTTGTAAACCGATTTAGGAAAGCTAGTGCAAAGCCCTGTATAGATACCCATATTTCAGTTTAAGAGTGGCTGCAGAGGTTAAACTGGCACCTGAGACAAAACCTCAGTCAAAATGGTATTGCTTGGGCTTATCTGCATGGAAGATAGAGCGAAATAACTAAAATGTGAATTTAAAGTGTTTGAGTATTGCCTATTAAACCCATGGGTGAATACTTTTATCTAGACATAAAGGAACCTTTAGTTTGCTTGATTCATTCCTAAAACAAGTTACGATTACTTTATTTCAGAATGAAACCTTCCATGTAAGTATTAAATGTCCTTTAACTAATCTACTTGAAATTCACATCTGTAATTTAGTTTTGTTTCTGGTGTATACAAACCCTTTGTACGTAGTCCAGGTCAGATTTACTGTAAGAGGAAGGCAGAAAAATATCCTCACTAAGCTATGTGATAATTAGTTATTAATTTTTCAGTAAAATGAAACAAAAAAGCCCCAGGTACCCACAAAGCATCAGTTAGCTGAGTTCTCTCAACCCTAGGGGTTTATACCACTTGCAGATGAATGCCTTTGCCTGTGGTTTTCGCTGCTGTTTTCCCATTACTCCCTGCTGGGGATGGGTTCCAAGTATCAAAAAAGTATTTCTGTTGTGCTAAATATCACAAAAAAAGCATTTCTTGTCGTCTCCTGCATTCAAGCTATCCTAACTGAGGGCAGCTTTGCTCTAAAGGTAGCAACTTGTAACTTGTTTCGTGCTCCTGAGAGGACTGTATTTATCCCTGCTCCCTCTCAGGCAGGAGCTGGATCAGTTCCCTGCTCAGAGCTGTTAATGGTTGCACAGGGGCTCTTCTGCTGGGTGAACTTTCACTTTCACCAGGTTCTCAACGACAGGATGTGGTTTGCTGTGTAAATGTAAAGAAAAGAGGACGATCTGGCCCTGTAGGTTCTCAACTCACTTCTAAAATACTCCAGGGTCTTCGGCTGTGCAGTTTATCTGGCTTTTTTTGCTACTGTCATTTATTAGTGCTGTGGTGATGACTGAAAGCTCATCAGAACATTTCCTAGTGCCTAGAAATTTACTTGCTAATTCAGGGGAACATGCATGTACTGAAACATGCTCTCCATGACAGTGACTATTGGAGGTATTACAGGAAAAGGTGCAAACAAATAAACTGTATAGCCTTCAGGGTAGACAGTTATGGATGAGCCTGCCGAAAGGTCCTTGTGCTGAATGCTTTAACACATACCCACATTTATTCACATTGTAGTGTAACAGCAGAATTAAACTGCTGAATCAATTGCTACAGAAGATGCCACATTCAGAGGTACAAGACTCTGATTCTGTTTTATTTTAGAATTCAGAGGAGTGAGAATTAAAGGATAAGAAATAAAAGGTGGTTGAGAGGGAATTCAGGTCAGCATTCATTGTTGGTGATGCCTTAAGGTCCTTTTAGTTTTTTGATTTTTCTAATTTTTATAAGTTTTATAAGTAATTATATAGCAGAAGTAGATTTAGTAGCAGCAGCATTTCATTCCCTTACCCTTAACATAGAAACTCTCCAACCCCATTACCCCATTCTATGCTCCCCATATCAATTCTACCCCTGGATTCCATTAGAACGTGTTTAGTCTCACTTTAAGATAGGCTTGTTCTATTTGGAGAATGCTTGTACCTTGGCGTAAACCACAGAGTACAGTCAAACTCTGGGTAACTACGTGTCCCCTGTACCTCAAAGAAGATGAAGATTGATGAAGAGAGGGTCCCGAAAAGACCCGCACCTCAATTCCCCAAGGGCAGGCTGGGGGTGGTTCAGGGCAGAAGCCACAGTGTGGGAAAACCTTGGATTGGACAAGCAGTATTATAAATTGTAACATCTGTACAGAGGGACTGGTGAGCATCTTGTAATCTTATGCCTGGGCACAAATTAAAACCCTTTCTTTATCTCACCTTCAAAACTAAATTGTCTTGGAGTTTTTCCTCCCTGAATTTTCTTTTAGGTATCATTGGTCCTAAGTGACAAACATCAAACTTGTTTGAAGACCACAAATGAAAACTGGTGCTGATATTCCTGACTTCTTTTCCCTCTTGTGGGCTGCAATTGTATGACTGCATTTGTCTACGAATTATCAGCACAAAAATGGGCATAATATTAAAATCTCCAAAGCATGTAAAAGTAACTAGGTTTTGGTTTTCCTTATCTCTCTCCTTTACTGTTTCCTTTTCTTCATCTCAGGTTTTCCTGCTCTACTGTCTTTGTGGAACTCTGAGCACCTTAAACAATGGCAATTGCCCATGGCAGGGATGACTGTCTTCCTCTTTGAGCAATTAGTTATCTGAGGTACATGTTCACAGCTCATGCTGCACCCTTATTGTGTGAAAGAGTAACACAACAAAGCGTAAGACTTCAAAGTTGTTCCAGAGAGGTCACTCCATAGGCATGGTCAGTCCCACACCATGTCCTACATAGGCCTTACCTTTACCATGGACACCTGCTGAGCCTGTAGTGTTGACTTGCTGGTCTCTGTAAAACCTTGAAACTTGTCCTTCCTTCCTTCCTTCCTTTCTCCCTTCCTACTCCCATTTGGATGTGCTGTGCCCGCATCTCTGGCATCTCTGATAACTTACTACTGTAGCAAATGCACTCACTCCTCTAAATTTCTTCAAATAGATATAGTGTGAAGGCAGTCTGAATTTGACTACCAGTGCAGTGTAGACAGGTACTGCAGAAAGTGTGAACCTAATCTCCTTAGTGACCTGCACAAGCCTGCTGGGGAAATGGATCTGGGCTCTTTCAAAAACTACAGTGAAGTTGTCATACAACATTGCAAGATACTTTCCTGACAAAGGCTGCTGTTCAGTGAGCATGGCAACATGTACAAACACATTAGGAGAGTACATCAAATCAAAGTTTATGTCCAAACCTTTGACGTGCAGATATTGTCAGGAAAGAGAAGTGATAAAAGATATGTTTGGCCTACAATGAAGGCCACAGTGGGAACATGCCAGTTGATGTCACCATCTGTCTTGGTCTGTACCACACAGGCAATCTAGACATCTTCTTCCCATTGCCTGTCCATGGCACGTCATTCTCCAAGCGTTTGAACAGATGCCGTGCTTCACCTCTGGAAAAATGGGTGGAACTCTTGTTCTCTGCTCTCCGGTTCATTCCTGTGGAGAGGAGGGGCTGAGGTATGGGATCGGCAAACTGGATTTCATCTTCAGAGGGAACATTTCCTGCTTCCGTGGTCCACCTGGACCCAGAGAGGGGGGAACTCCCATCGAGATAAGGGGAGGGATCAAAGAGCAGGGGTTTTGCTCGAGGGGGGCTGTGGGGCAGCCCTGCTGTGGGTGATCCAACACCTGCGCATTCCCAGAGCTGGCAATCAAAGGCTGCATGGCCCCAAGCTGAGAGTGTCTATTTTTTGTTGTCAAACTTGTAAGTTCAAATAGGATTCTGGGGTTTTGGTTTTTTTCAGATTTTTCTATCGATAACTTTTCTGTTCGTGTACAGTCACACGGATCATTACTTTTTCAGCCTTTAATTAAAATCAAGTGATACAAAGTATTTTGGGCAGGATTTGCAGGTGGTCTACATCAAGATAAACCTATAGAGACGAGAAGCAGATCAGGCCCATCACATTTCTAAAAGTCAGGTGCTTTCTTACCAGGAAATAAAACCTAAAATAAAACCTGATTTCCCACTCCCTTAGCTTTAAACCAGTACATTTACACTGGAATCACTGCACTATCATAAATTTAGAGTAACATGGGTGTAAAACAGTTTTCTTCCACATTGTTCTCTCTAAGTTTAATAATATCTTGGGCATTGTGGTCTGAGCCAAAAAAAGCACTCTTTTCATGTATTCCTTAGTCACTGGAATTTTTCAACATCCTAGTCTTTATATTGCAATATTTTAATCATTGTTTGCTTTATTTAATTGCTATTTTCCTCAATATACATCTTTCCTCTCTACTTCAAGGCTTTTGGAATTTTTCCAATCAGTCCTATATCAAAGAACATTTACAGTCTTCTATTTAAACTTCTCATACTTGTAAACTAAAACCTGTGCAAGCCCCAAGGCCAAGGCTTTGGCTGTATGCTGTTCATAGCTGATTTTTTTTTAATGTATAAACTAATTTTTTAGGAAAAAAATCTTTTGCAGAAGTAAGAATCTTATCAGAAAGTTGATGCTTACATTTTCTGATTGGGATGAAAAGATAAAAAGTGAAAAATCTGAAGCTGATAAATGAAATTTCTTCATCCTCTATTTTTTCCCTTTCTTTTTTTCTTTTTCCTCTTTGTTATTCCCTCCCCCCCCATTATCTCTATGAAAGGGAAGTGAGAAAAAAAACTATGAAGACCAAAAGTCTTTCCACTTCATTTTGAACAAAAAAAGAACTTTGTTATTCTACTGAACATGAGAACATTTGGGAGATCATAGTTTCCTTTTAGAATTTATATATATATATATGTATGTGTGTGTGTGTGCATATATATATATATATCACACAGAGTCACAGAGTCACACATAGAATATACTGAGTTGGAAGGGACCCCCAAGGATCATCGAGTCCAACTCCTGTCCCTGTGCAGGACACCCCAAGAATCACACCATGTGCCTGAGGCTGCACCAGAGCAGAGCAGAGCGCAACAATCCTCTCCCTCGATCGGCTGGCGATGCTGTGCCTGATGTTCCTCAGGACACAGGGCACTCCCCTCCTGGCTGCCAGGGCACTGCTGACTCATATTCAACTTGCCATAGACCAGAACTTCAGTACTAATTGCAGTCTTTTTGTGATATTTTTCAGGATGTCTTTTATTTGAAGAACTAAAGGCACTTTCCAGGAAGGTGGTCTTTAAGACTGTATCTAGTGGGGAAACACTAAAGTCCATGAAGTGAGACAGAGAAAGGTAGCATCACCGAGGTGCTTGCTCGAGTAGAAATCATAGAATCATAGAATCAGCTGGGTTGGAAAGGACCTTTGAGATCATTAAGTCCAACCCTTGATCCACTACCGCTGTGGTTGCTGGACCATGGCACTAAGTGCCACATCCAGTCTCTTCTTAAAAACCTCCAGGGACGGAGAATCCACCACTTCCCTGGGCAGCCCATTCCAATGCCTGATTACCCTCTCTGTAAAATTCTTTCTAATATCTAACCTAAACCTCCCCTGGCACAACTTGAGACCATGCCCTCTTGTCTTACTGATAGTTACCTGGGAGAAGAGACCAACCCCCACCTGGCTACAACCTCCTTTCAGGGGATTGTAGAGAGTGATGAGGTCTCCCCTGAGCCTCCTCTTCTCCAGGCTGAACAGCCCCAGCTCCCTCAACCTCTCCTCATAGGACTTGTGCTTGAGTCCCTTCACCAGCCTAGTTACTCTCCTCTGGACCTGCTCCAGCACCTCAATATCCTTCCTGAACTGAGAGACCCAGAACTGGACACAGTACTCCAGGTGTGGCCTCACCAGCGCCGAGTACAGGGGAAGAATCACTTCCCTGGTCCTGCTGGCCAAGCTGTTCCTAATACAGGCCAGGATACCATTGGCCTTCTTGGCCACTTGGGCACACTGCTGGCTCATGTTCAGCTTCTTGTCAATCCAAACTCCCAGGTCCCTTTCTGTCTGGCTGCTCTCCAGCCACTCTGTGCCCAGCCTGTAGCGCTGCAGGGGGTTTTTGTGGCCAAAGTGCAGGACCCGGCACTTGGCCTTGTTGAACCTCATCCTGAGTGATCAGGCTATTAGCAAGTGATGTGGTGGGACAGAAAGGTTCTGTGGATGCCAAGGACCCTCGGTCTACATCTGTATGTGTTATGTTAGGTGTTTTGCTTTGGACCAAGTCCTTGCACTTCTTGCAATTGCACAATCCTGTGCAATGTGCTCTAGGATGACCCAGCTTGAGCAGGGAGGTTGGACCAGATGACCCGCTGGCGTCCTTTCCAACCTTACCCATTCTGTCATTCCGTGAAATCTTGTGCAGTTGCATGGGCTAAACCATGGGCTTCCATGCTGGGAAGGCAGAGTAAGACTGAGGGGTCTTCTGATCTGCCGGTTCCCCGCACTGAACCCCCGCTACCTTCTGAGGAAGAGCTCCCACATCCCCTACCAACACTGATGCTGCCCATCAGCCTCACCTCTTGCAGATGTGGTAGTTACACCTAAAATTGCAGTGGTGAGTGATGGACAGCTTTCAGGAGAAGCAGAGCTTAGAATCAGTTTTGGCAACAGTGTAGCACTGAGCAGAACTTTGAAAGACACGGTTGGAAATCTCTTGATAATAAACTTTCTCATGAGATTTTTGGCAACCTTTATGTCTTATCCCAGCGGGAAATGCTATAGGAATGTTTTTCTTGTGGTGTTTTGTCACTCCCAATTTCTGATAGCAAGTGAGAAAACATTTATTCTAACATCAGAGAAGTTAAAAACAGTGGTCTAGGAAACTGAGTCCTGGAACAAAAGAGAAGTGGAGGGGCTTGGGTTCTGTTTAGACACCTTCACTCAGTACTCCACAGAAAGTCATCTGGAAGTTGCAGAAATAAGAAATGAAGAAAGCTGCCCAGACCTCTGAGACATCTAACTAATCTCCTTGCTGGGTTCAGAGTTATTCCTTGTAGTACACTGTCTTTTATTTTGTCAGTCTACTTTTAAACAATCCAAGCAATAAGCCTTCCACTTCTTCACAGGGACACAACAATAAAGCCAGTAAATCTCAGAATTAAGAATTTTTTTCCTTAGCACTTGGCCTCATGAACAAGTTACCCCAGATGAGCTCATCTCTGGTGGTAGCTGCATGCTTGCTTGTAGCACACAAAAATATTCAGCTTAGCTCTAACCTGTTTCAGGGCAGTCTAGGGCAAGTGAACTTTTGGGATAAAAATGCACAGGTAAAGAGTTACCATGGCTCTGCTGAAACACACTAACTTGCCAAGTGATGTATGTCTTACATGTGTCCAAGCTTTTAAATCCATCTCTGATATTCCCTGGCTTGACTGGTCAGCCCAGTTCTGTTCAACATCTTCATTAATGACTTGGATGCAGGACTTGGAGGAATACTAAGGAAGTTTGCCAACGACACTAAATTGGGAGGAACTGCTGACTTCTTCAAGGGCAGAGAGGCCCTGCAGGGAGACCTCGACAAATTGGAGGGTTGGGAAATCACCAACCATATGAAGTTCATCAAGGCCAAGAACCAGATTCTGCTCCTGGGATGGGACAACTCTGGTCGTGTGTATAGACTAGGAAATGAGGAGCTGGAGAGCAGTGCCATGGGAAGGGACCTGGGAGTCTCCTGGTTGACAGCAAGTTGACTATGAGTCAGCAGTGCCCAGGAGGGCCAACCTCATCCCAGGGGGCATCAGGCACAGCATCAACAGCCAGTCGAGGGAGGTGATTGTCCCACTCTGCTCTGCACTGGGATGGCCTCACCTTGAATATTGTGTGCAGTTTTGGGCACCACAATGTAAGAAGGATATTAAGACATTAGAGAGCATCCAAAGGAGGGCAACGAAGATGGTGAAAGGCCTTGAGGGGAAGCCGTATGAGGAGTGGCTGAGGTCACCTGGTCTGTTCAGCCTGGAGAAGAGGAGACTGAGGGGAGACCTCGTTGCAGTCTTCAACATCCTCACAAGGGGAAGTGGAGATGCCAGTACCAATCTCTTCACTCTCATGACCAGTGACAGGACTTGAGGAAATGACATGGAGCTGAGTCAGGGAAGGTTTACGTTATATATCAGGAAAAGGTTTTTCACCCAGAGAGTGGTTAGACACTGTAACAGGCTCCCCAGGGAAGTGGTCACAGCACCAAGCCTGACAGAGTTCAAGAAGCATTTGGACAATACTGTCAGGCACGTAGTGTGACTCTTGGAGATGGTCCTGTGCAGAGACAGGAGTTGGACTCAATGATCCTGATGGGTCCCTTCCAACTCAGCATGTTCTATGATTCTCTGATTAAAACACCCCAGTAAATAATAACTCTGCTCCCAAGGCATTTTTATTAGCTGGGCGCTTTAATTCAGTGCTGAGGCAGGCTATATGTAGTTAACTCTTAATCCTTTCTCATACCTTGCCCCTTCCATCTGCCTCATCTCTTTTGCTGCTGTCTTCTGAATTCCCTGCACTTTCCCCGCTCCTCCAGCTCTATGGACTGCAGCACGTGTGCTCACATCACAGCCCTTTCTGAGCACATCATAAACAGGAGTTTAGTTTTAGGTATGAGCAGAGCTTTGAGTGACCCAAACAGTGCACTTTCCATACACCTAATACTGATTCCACTAAGGGCAGCTGTTAATTTACAGACTAATATATTGCGTATTGTTCTCCTAAGGTTTCCCCTTATCCTTTTAACAACTATCCTTTTCAGAAAGATACGCATCTAGAGCTCTGTTGTTGTGTCTCAGTTCCCTACAGATCACATACGATCAACGAAAAGCTCCTCTCTTTGCCCTGCCAGCTCTGCAAGCCTAACCTGGCATCTCTCAATGAAACCAGGATCTTTTTTTGGTTATATATGATTCCCAGGAATCCTGTTTCACCCTGAGCTTTATTATCAATACAATTAAGGTGAATTTGAGCTGACGTGTAAAGTTTTCAAAAGAGCTTACATGACCCTAGAGGCTGGGGCTTATTTTCAAAAGTGACTTGGTGCACTCAGGAGCCTAAGTGAATTAATTATCTATTAAATTGGTGCTCTCTTATGATTTAAATGCCTTTGAAAAGGGAATTTCAGGTCCCTTCGGCATTCCAGGCATTTCTTACAATATTGCTAATGTTATTTAGGTGCAAATGTATCAGACTTCAGCTAGCACAGCACTGTGAAAGTACCAAGTGTAATTTTCAAACTAAAATTTGAGTTTAATGCTCAGAATTTGCAATTTTATCCTGAAAGCAATGGGAATAAACATAAAACCATTCAGTCCTGACTGAAATACGGTCAAAGACTGAGTAACTGAGACACACTGTGGTGGTTGCTATAAATCCTCATTCAGGGACACTCAGTGTAGCTGAAGGAAGTGATGGGACACGACAACGAATAAGATACTCCATTATATTATAGGACATTTTATTTGAGGATTTGACATTTTTCCTGGGTACTTGCCTTCACTGCAATGAGTTACTTCTCTTTGTGGTTCTTAATATTTTTATAAATATTTGTAGTAAATATGAAACATTTAAAATGTGCACATATTTTAAATATTAAAAGTATGAAATAAAATGCACCATAGACATGAAGCTGTACTGATTTGCTCCTGTTTATCTTGAGTTTTGCCTAGGAATACTATTAAATGTCCTGAAGTTGACGTCAAGAGAGTTTTCTACTCAAAAGTTTTATCCTATGTCAACCAAAAAGACTCTGTTCCTCAATCAAAATGCAATTGTTAATAATTTTCTCCTTCTCAGTCATGCTCACTGTGGTTCTTCATTGCTTATATCCTCTTGCCAGAGAATGTTGCTCACAAATAGCTGCTCAAATGCTCATGGATGAAAGGTACATTAACAAAAGGATACATTATAAACAACCTTTAGCCCAAGTGGGCAAATTAATTTCCCATGAAATACTACTAATTCCACTGGAGTTAGAATAGAGTGCATCAGTGCAACATATACTTGTTATGGAATGAGGTTCACATTTGAACTCAAAGTGTGCACTGTCCCACAGTACTAAAGAAACAAGTCTGTTAGTTATCTTGTCTTATGTTGGAGAAAGATACGAAGAGCTGCTTCACTTTAAACAGATTTATCTTTTCATTTAGTTTCAAGGTTTTAATTGCACTCTCAACTCCTCATCAGTTCATACCCTTGGAGATAAAGTCTCAGAGGTCCTGAAGAAAAAGCACTGCCATACTTTTGTAGGCAAAAAATCAGTTAATTCAACTTATTGTTCAAGATGAGAATTTTATTTTCAGACTTCTCCTTCTGTGTATTTAAACTTGCTTCTGATCTTACAGGGTGCTCATCTTGCCGTGGTTAGGTAGCTCCTAAAGCCAGCATGACTGCAGGAGCAGAAGCAGGATGTCCTGTGGCAGTGGGTCACTGCAGTCTGAAGAAGGGCTTGATGCAGTCTGTTGGGTGTTACAGGATTGCACCAGGCATAAACCCAGGATCTTGTCCCTAGATCTTTTGTGTTTGTGTATTTTGACTCCATGAGGTTAGATGGCATTGGGATGCCAGTCCCTCAGCTGTGATGCAGAGACCATTTTTTTTCAGCTATGTACATACTTCACAGTGGTTCTCGGTGTGTTTTTGTAATTAGGCATATTGAACTGTGCCTTGTTTTACTGCTGTAGGAAGAATCTCATTTGTCAGCAGTTTTAAGCTTTGCCAAATAAAGGCTTATTGGCAAACTGCATTGAGCTCTCTGATAATAACCCAACTTTAGAAAACACACACCCTGCTGTGTTGTATTCAAGCCATGGTGCTGTTGAAATTAAAAGGGGAGACAATGCCTTCTTTCAAAAACTGGAGGTTCTTTGTATTCTAATAAAAGCCTAAATTAATGTTTTAAAAGGTTATTGCTATTTTTTACCAGCTAGCTGGCACTGTGTATAAATCTTATTTAGGCAAAGTCCTACATTATTTCAGTGTTCTTAACGCATCAGGCAGTATCATACTGCCACGGATAATCAGTTCCTGAAATTCATTAGTCTAACCCGTTAAATCCCTTTTGTTTTGCTTTAATAGCTGGGTATTTCTGTGTATTCGGAAATCTAATATATGATGTACATTCTGACAACACCAGCAGGGACCACAAATATTTCTTACATAATCTAAAGGACATATGTTTGGCTTATGGCAAAAATAACCTCATCATTCCTGTGTTTTAGGCTGAGGTGTCCATGTGAGGTCCTTTTATAAGAGCAAAGTAATAGGAACTATGTATAATTTAATCTTGTTGGCTTTGAATGCATTTCCTTCAGCTTTTAAAGAGTGCTCTAGGAAATGGAAAAACACACAGTCAGCTATGAAATTCTATGACACTGATGCAGTCAGGCTATAAAATATTCTTTGCATCTTAATTGCATTTTATATAGCCATATAACCTTGTGTAATTCTTAACTCTATAAATCCTAGCTCTGCATCCTGCTCTGGCAGCTTGGTGAGAGCAGCAGAGGAATGTTTCCCACAGTTCATTGTTCAGTTCGGTTGTGTGGGCAGAGCACAAACGTCAGGACTAAGCAGGGAACTTGCACTGAACTTTGCAAACCATCTTTTGCAGACAAAGGATTCTCCTCATCTCTGTGGGTGAACCTGATCTCACACGATGAGATCCGTATCTGAGCTTTCTCCAAAAACAGTCGTGATTTGACAGCCCGGGGAATGACAGAGCCTGTTTTATGTAGTGTGCTTTACTTAAAGGTTTGTAGGACAGTTTGGGGGAGAAGAGAAGGTAATTTTATTGGCGTATAACTGTGAGAACAAAGCAGGGCATGACAAAAGCTAAATACCTATCAGGTGAGAGATCAAGCCAAAGCCAGAACAATCTTTCAGGCACCACCAACCATGTGAAACACTGACATAATGCAAGTGTGCCCGCAGTGATGCTGGACCCAGCAACACAGCAGATGCACTTACCAGTACTTTCTGCTCTCTGATTGCCCTCTTCCAGTGAAAGCTGCATCGCCAGCCAGTGCCACACTCTCAGCCTTGCACTTGCTTCCCCACTGTAAAGCAGAGACTGAGAAACGGAGACCCGTATGCAGAGACAGGAGACTGTGGTTTAAAAGTGAGGAAAACAGTGGGAGGATCATAAAGCGATGATGGATCTGATCTGTTCAACTCTGTACCATATTTCTAATAATAGAAAGCTTTTAGAATGGATAGACAGAAACATAACAGGATCCAGTGGCTGAAAACTGAAGCTGGATAAATTTAGATGAGAAATAATGTTCTGTCTACACTGCAGATTACAGCACAGTGTTGAGATACATGAACATTAAATGAGCTAATTCAGAGAGCAAAAGCCATGCAATAGCAGCAGTAGGGAGATCTCAGATTGATATCACTCAGGAGAATAAAAGAGCTTGCCTGGAGGTCTGTGCTACTGCAGCCCAGCCACTAGACCAGGTTGCTCGAAGTCCCATCCACCCTGGCCTTGTTAAGAGCAAATGTAGCTCATATTGCAACATCTTATCAAGGAATGTTTAAATTAGTGAGTGACATGCTGTGTCTCGCTTTACACATAAGGTGTAGACAGATTTTACATTAAGGTCCCTTTCTGGTTTTAGGAATTCTGTGTGGCTGCATAAAGTGGATACTGTTGAGAACCTGTCTAGAAATACTGGGGGACATCAAGCTATTTGCATAGTTGAAATTTTCTGCTAAACCAGCTGAAACTCAGAATTTCAATGTCATGGTGAATTTTGATATTTTAATGTTTGGTTTTGTTTTACTTTTGAAGACTTTTTTGGTTTCTTGTAGCACTGAAATTCTGTAATGTTTTTTTCTTTCAAAACACTTTCCCCAAAATATATTGCTTTTGACAAATCAGCATTTCTACAATGGAAAATCCTTCCTGACTGAAAAATTTCCAATTCCCCATCACACAGTTGCAGTTGAAACTCATGGGTTAATCTCCATGAAGTTCCACAGCACCACTGTCTGCAGGAGGGACTTTTACAGTCTCTTTTAGAGAATAAAAATAAAGAGGAACTGACTTTGGCCCAAAGGGATTAATTGGTACCCTTATTTCATTAGGTTATTTAAAGCAAAGTTCTCATTAAACTTTCGTTGGAATAACGTTAGAAAAAATCTGTCAGCTGCAGCTGTTGGGAAGAGTTGAGAGGTCAGCAAATTACCACATGATAACAAAAAATAGTATTAAAGTCTGAGAGAGGGAGAATAAAGGTGCAGAGTGGAGATTTGGGAGCTTTTAATTCTCTGTTTTTATATTTATTGGATATGCAGGGGCTGGTGGGCCATTTGCTCCATGTAAAGCCTGTTGAGCTAAGGTGGCTCGACAGAAGCTGAGGAGACCGCACAAGCCTGGAGTGTCAAAATAAGACAAAGTTGTTCATGTGGTTTGTCACTGTGGTTGTTTGGCTCTCTCTGGCCTAATTAACTTCTGTGATGATTTACGTTCTCTTAATTCACCCTGTTGAAACCACTGCACCATGCAGCACTAATGGATTAGTCTTGGCAGCCCCAAAGTGACCGTGTGCATGTTGGGGTGAGATCAGGGCAGCATGACTGTATGGGGAAGAGAGCAGCATTAAACCTGAGCTCCACCTGCCTTGTGTCACTTACAGCCTTTACATTTCTGAAGCTGGATTTTTGTATTTATTTTTGTATTAGACATGTAAATTCAATTAGAAAACCTTTCCACTGGGTTAGCCTGAGGAAGGCATGAATGATGGTTACTGCCTGATTGGGTTTGGTTAGTTTTGGTCCACTTTCTATGCCATTTGGACCTGTGTAAACCAGTGTTTGGAGGGGGCCAGACTCCTTACAAACAGCTTTCTGGGGTCGCTGTTGCCATGAGATGACAGGTCAACAGCACTTGAGGGAATGCACAGTCTGCACTGAAGCCATTGGTCATCTTAGCCAGACTGCTTTGCTAGGAACCAGAATGCCTGAGTTCCCATCACAGTCCTGTGACCTCAGCCCTCCCCTTCCCTGTGTCCTCCTTCCTCTTCCTGTCCTTTTCTCTGGTGATTTGGGCTGTGCTCAGACTGTCTCAGAGGGACAACAAAGCCCTGGGCCCACCTACCCAGGACCAAGACATCCAAATGCATCCATATGTGATACTGGCTGCTGGTACTGTTCCCAGAGAGCTTACACAAATGTGACCAGGGACAGTTTGCGTTTGGGAGGATCAGGGGAAAAGAAAGGTTCAAAAAGATGTCTGGTTACAGCATCTACTTGCAGTAAGCAATGGGAAGCAGCTTATCATCAAGCAAACTATTTGCTAGAGAAATCAGATTTGAAGCCCTAAGAATTGAATTGATTGTTCTTCCTTTATGGGACAGGAATACTAATGGTGTCATACTTTGATGCCACTAAATGGACTTAATGCTCAGTTGCTGCAGCCAATTAGGACTCTACTTCTTTCCCTTCCCCTTGCTGTCCCCCTGCCACTCCCCTTCTGCTGGCACTGACAGTTTTCTGCCCCCACCAGAAAACGTGTTCAGAAAGCTAAATCAGCAGAAAACTAGCCTTACAGAAATGAGCAGAGAGCCGGCAGCTGGCTCAGGTCTCCAACCCAGCTTGTCTGAGGCCAGAAAAATGCCAGTGCACAAGGAAGAGTGGGAGGAGAGAAGCAGAACCATTTTCAGTGGTGGCTATTGTTTAAATCAAAATAGTTTCCCTACAGAACCACAAACTAAGACTTGAAAATGCCAGGATGGGTACCCTGCCTCTACTAAGCCGGCCAGGCTGTCAGTTCCCACAGCTCAGACATCTCACAAGCTCCTCTGCAAGCCCCTCGCCTGAAAGCCTCTTCAGGCGCCAGCACATCAGCAGATCCAGCCTGTAAGAATTCTTGGCTGGGGGAATATTCCTATTTCTACTTGCTTTTTTGTATACTTACATTGTGTTGCAAATGCTGATTGTGTTTTACCCTGGAGATTGTAAATCCTAATGAAGTACACTGAAATCATCAAGCTATTTCAGTTAGCAGTTCCTGGCCAAAAGAATTTTTCTTTTTTTTTTTTTTCTGTAAGTGAGGTTACAATCAGTGCTTGAAATTTGGCAACTGCTGAAGTCCTATGTAGTATCGCTGAAAAAGAAATAAAGTGGTCCTGAAGACAGGGAAATCTGACCTCTATCATCAAACACTTCTTCCATGGTCTCTGCACACAGAGAGTTCAGACTCTTGGGTAGGTTAGCACAACTTCAGTAATTGTGCTCTTTGATTACCAGTGGTAACAGTCCATGTGCACACTTCTAGTTCCTGACAGATACATGGAAATGTGACTTAGCATAACCCGCTGTCATTGAAGTGTAACTTCACGATTACTTGAATTATATCCCATTTGCTGGGGACTATGAACACACAAGTGCGGAGTTGCCGTGACTGAGCTGACACATGCCAACTTGTCATGCTGCAGAAGCTCAGTTATAAGTCTGAACTCATATGGATATATTCTACTGGAGGAGAACCAGCATATCCATACTGGGTCTAATGAAGTTGAAGTAACTGCTCCTGAATTGAATTTTGGTTTCTCATTCTGTTTTTTTTATGAAAGAGAAAGGTGAGGGCTGACTTTGTTAGTCTTGCATGTTGCTGCATGAGGTACCATAGATGGGTAGAAAGCCCTGCAGCCACACAGACAGAATTAGAATGGTCTTTAATAGTTGGAAGCTGTATTGAGACAAATCAGTCTCCAGGTTGTGTGTATGTGATGTATACGTACATATATATTGATCTTTAGGAATCTACCAGTGCACTTGTATATTGATAGAGGATCAAATTCTTAGTTGAATTATAATGAAGTGCAATTCCATTAATTTCAGCTGCTTCCTGCCATATCTCTCTCTCAGCTTGAGCATCTTGGGCCTTCAGGAGCAGACTTGTTTACTCTATTTATTGCCTTTGAAAAAAAACACTTGTCCTTGATGTTAGCTCCATTTCACCAATAGTGAAGCAGTGGGATTTACAGTGTGTTCCCAGAAATTCATACCCACAGTGAATATAGGTGTTTAAGGTTCAAACAGTTCACTGAAAAAACTTCTACCAGGGCATCACACATGATCAATACTTGCCTCTTTTCTAGGTTTTTACATTATGCAGAGGCGTAGCAAAAGACATTTTTAATATGTTTGAATAAATAGAGCTTATTTCTATCTTTAGGCTTTGGATTTTGTCTCAGAAGGTTTGTTGACAACACTTGAGACTTGTCCAGCCAATAAGTGAGAATTCCTTTGTCCGGAGTTCCTTCATGTTTGCTCCTCCAGTGGTTGCACAGCCAGAGCCATCATCTGGGCAAGGCACATGCGCAGACCTTCAGTTTCCACGTAGATGATGAACTGTCAGTTTTTCAAGTCCAAGTGTGTGCTGCGGCACCGGTGTCCTCCATGAGGCTGCTCCACTCCTGCTCCCCTACGCATCACACGGTGGGGCTGCAGGGGGCTCTGCCCACCGTGGGGAAGACAGCCAAAGGGCAACTCTGGTATTTCCCTCTGCTTCTTTTTTCCTTGATGGAGAAAGCAAGAGTATTCATGTGTCAGTTCCTCGGTATTGCCAACCTCTGTCACTCATAAGTTGTTAATTGGGCATGCAAAATCATGTCACTATGGGCTTTTTTAGGGCTGTTGTGTTTTTTGACTCTCTGTCTTTTGCCTCCTAGGTTGCAGGAGCTTTGTGTGCCTTTCTTTCAAACCTTTTCTGTAGTTCCCAGTTTAAACAGGCAGCAGTTCCATGTTCAGCAGCAGTCTCAGCTGGGCTGCATCTTCAAATGTGGGGTAACAAATTGGCATATATACGTAGGCTGGAGTATGGGATTTCCTCAGCCACTGTTTGATCTCCTGACTATATTTCAGCTCCCAAGCCTGTCTTTTGAAGTGTTTGGGTTTATAACCAAGCTACAGACATTATGGAAAGACATCCTGAGCAGAGTCAACGGGGTCTCTTGTATATTATAGTAAGCCAGAATTTCAAATACAGCAAAAAACCTCTACTCACTGTGCTCTTAAATAGCATTAGAATTGCGGTTTTGCCATTTTGCAACTATGAATCATTAGACTCCAGGAATGTAATGCCCATTAGATCATCCAGTTCAGCTCCCAGTCCCTGTCAGATTGTTCCCTATAAATATTTTCCTCATACGAGGTATTGCATTCAGTTTGCTACATCTTAGACTTTCCACTGCTTCCCTTGGAAAAGAGTGGATCAAGAATACTAGGAAACATCAAATCACAGTGAATATGTCATTCCAGACTGTAAACAAGCAAAGCTAAAAATAATTTGAGGACCATGTACAATGGAAACCTTCCACTTCCAAAAAAACTACCAAATATCTCCTTTCAGAGGGGAGCCCTTGCATATCTTTGAACAGTTGTAGGTTTTTCTTTGTCAGAGATTTTTATTTAAGAAATAAGACCAGAAAGAATATGCTAGAAGCTCAGAATAGTGGTTTCTTTTGAAGAGCTAAAAAATGAAGTAGATTTGTGGTTCTACTGCTTGTTTACATGTCATCCTCCTTTATTGGTAAATAATTATAAGCAGAATCAAATGATAGATATCTGCTGTGCTGAATTCTACTGTTCTGATTTAGTTACATTAAGCGTGGAGGTTTTGAGTCTGATTTTTAAAACTGTCAGGCGCCAAATGGCATGCTTCATATTAGTTTGCAGTTCTGTACCTAATTTGCATTCAGTTATGCAAATTAAACATTTGACTTGAGTAATCACACACAAATCAGCATGTCTGATCATTTGCACACATGCTTATTCACTTCATTTGCTCAAATAAAATATATGCTCAAACTAAATAGACAGCTTAGTCCGTAACCATTTCAGTAAGCAGCTTCAGGACTTTTGAGGCTGATAATGTTGTTTCTTAATAGGGCAGCTGCAAGCAGTTAATAGTATAGGCATTCTTTAATAACATTTCCCTTGTCCATGTTTGCATGCCTTTCGAATCTGTGATGGACATAAGGTTGCCTGAATGCATGTAAAGTCAAATGCATGGAAGTTTGCTGAAGCTGACCTTCAGTTGTATTTTTGTCTGTTGGTATGCTAAAAGCAAGTAGGAAAAAACAACCCTGAGGACTAGTTAAGCATGCTCATAGAAGATAACCTGGTTTGGACAGCTTAAGCAAGAAGTGCATCTACACATATGCTAGTTAGAAATGTGCAAATTTAGCATTTTCCTGTATTAAATTAACAAAAAATAAAATTACTTCTGTACCTAAATATTCATTCTGTCAGTAGCATTCCTCTGTTCCAGGAAGTTGCGATAATATGGATTGCTATCTGATGAAAGAGGATCAGTTTTTGGAAGAAATGTGAAATTATTTAGCAAGTGAAGCAGAAAGTGGGGGTTCAAAATATTTCAAAGACATTCAGTTCTTCAGGGAAAAGTGGCTGTTGGCACAGGCTCAGAAAACTGCCTTGATACACTAATGCTCAACAAATATCTTGTCTATGAAAAATGCATTTGATAAGCAAGGTCTTTTAAAATTAAGATGGTTTTATTATTTGTTTGTGTGCCAAATTGGAGTGTAACCAGTTCCTTAAATTAGATAAACAAGCAGTTTAGGAATTAATCCTAAAAAAAAAATTAAAAGAAAATAATATTATTCTTCTGAGGTTGCTATAGGACATCCAGCAGCTGCCCACTCAGGTGGTACAGTACCAAAGCTACCTGCCTGCATGGTGAACTGTGAAGGACTATAAAGGCTGTTTCCCGTAGGTAAACCATGTCTTGTATTGCATTCATGACTGCTCAGGTAGATGAGGAAGGCTGGAACATGTGAACTGAAAGGAGCTCTGTAGTGACTTACAGAAAATTGAAGTCCCTCTGAAACCATAGCAGTGCTGAGATCTCTGCTTCTGCATATACACTAGGATTCTTTGGTGCATATTCATAGGGCTTTGGTACCCAAGGAAATGGGCTCTCAGGAGCATCAGCTGTTGTTTTCAGGCACCATAATGAGTTAGTTTTTACTTTAGCTTACTCATCTGCGTCCCTCTTGGTCAGGTACATTAAGTCCACGGTGGTCAAGGTGGCCTCATTCCTGCCAAAGTAACCCATGGTCAGGAGAGGAGCTGCTGATGTCTATGTAAGGTGTCTTTACTTAAAAATGTACCCCTGCCCTAAAGGTCAGGGATGGTCATGGCAGTGACAGACAGTCCAAGAAACAGTGCTGTTTCCCCAGCGTCTCTCCATGCCATGCCATGCCACACACCTACACAGAGAGCTGCAGGGAGTGTTTAGAAGACCTCAAACAATAAAAAAAACATAGTGTGTAAAGCAAACCTGCAGGGCAGTTTTGATTGGCAGGACTCATGCAGGCCCTGAGCATGGTTTGACTTTGGGGCATGCCTGGTCAGAGGCATGCCACATGACCTCAGACTAAACATCCCCTTTACAAACAATGAGAGGCAGAGATAAGTTTTGCTTTGTTTTGGCCTCCATATTAATTGTGATTAAAAATAGAGCCCTCAGCAGTGGCAGGGAGCAAAACAACGGAGACATTGTTAGCTTTATCAGGAGAAACAGGGAGAGAAAATGATGAAAACATGAGGCAAGCAGAGAGACCAAGGACTGGGTAAGTCTGGACAACCTGTCCCCCTCCGGATCAATCTACCTGCTCATTTTTAGTGCAGAACATTTTCCATGTCAGTATTTGGTGGCTGGAGATGACAAACCTGTTCTTAGATTATTCATTCCCTGCCTCCAGTTCAGGATTACACAACTACAACTAAACCATTTGGTGTTCTCAAGACTTTAGCACTGGAAGTAAAGTCTCAGCCCCACGGGGATTTCCAATAACAACATATTCATCAGTTTCAATGAATTTTACTCAAGGGAAATAACATTCCAGCTTATTCTGAAAGTCTTGACTGAGTTCATCTCTAGAAGGTGAAGGCTGCAACACCAGAGCTGTGTAGGGAGATGCTTCTGACAGATAAATGCTTACATTTTCTAGTGGTTTGCTTTAATGCATTGTGGATGAATTTGGACTTAGTGATGATGGAGGAGTTTGGAAGCTTCATTTTAAACAGTATGGGACAGAAATACCCATGTGTGCAGAAACAAATCCCATCATTAGCATTCATTAGTGTTTTGTTTTATTACTCCAGCAGACAATGATCTCTACCACATGAAAGCTCCATTTTCATGACTGTTATATGAACATAAATATAATAAATGACATTTGCAGAGTAGAAGAGATGATACCTTAAAAAACTTCTTGTATTTCTTCCCAATGTATTTCCTATATACTCACCCCCAAAACTGAGAACCGTTCAAGATGAATAGAGTGAGCACAAAAAAGCAATTTTTCATTTAGTTTCATACACAATTAGAAATGTTGTGATTTAAATCTCAGAGCAAGCACAGATATGAAATCTGGACTGACTGAGACCAAAGGTTTGTCTGATTCTGTATGTGGTCACTCTTAATGGTCATTATTATAACAGTGTAATAACCAGATAAGCAAACATAGCCTTCCCCACGATGCTCTTCCAGCCTCCAGCCATCTTTGGCTAAGCATCAATAGATGGAGCATTTGCATTCACAGAATGATAGAATATGCCAAGTTGGAAGGGACCCACAAGGATCATCAAGTCCAGATCCTGGCCCTGCACAGGACCATCTCCAAGAGTCACACTATGTGCCTAAGAGTATCATCCAAACACTTCTTGAACTCTGTCAGGCTTAGTGCTGTGACCACTTCCCTGGGGAGCCTGTTCCAGTGCCCAGTCACCCTCTGAGTGAAGAACCCTTTTCTAATATGTAACCTAAACCTCCCCTGACACACTTTCAGTTCATTTATCTAGTTGATTTCTGATTCTATTTAAATTTACAGCATGAATGAACTCCTGCTAAAAGTAGCTTTGTAGCGGTTTCTCACATCAGGACCTCCTTGTCTGCTTTTACTTTGCCATGTGCACATTTGACATGATGCTGTCCAACTCTTGCACTTGAAGATTCACTGATCTCTTTTCATATTTCTCCCTCAAATTTTTCTGTCCTGGCCTGAAAAAATCTTAGTCATTTTAACTTGTTCCTCTATGGAAGCTGTTTTTTTTTCCCTTTGACTGTCCTTTTTGTCCTTCTCTATGTATTTGTCTGTCTACTATGTTCCTTTTGTGATGGGGGTGGATTTAGACACTGCCAGCATGATGTGTCTGCCTTGCTCTCTGTTCCTGTGCCATCATTCAGCTTGCTGTCTGAACATTTGCATTTCTGAGCATTGAGACGGTGTTAGAGCACAGTTTATTCTGACCTAGGGATCTCATTCCCAAGGAGTAAGATAGAGTTTAGGTCCCATCTCTGTAGGCAGAGAAAGGACTGTTTCGTATGTGCTGGATTTTATATCCATTTATATTGAATTCCATCTGCTCTTCTATCGCCTAGATGTGTGTAATCTCCATTTCTTGTGAGTTTTCACTCATAACTTGGTTTTACCCTTCTGTTCTGCCTTTTAATCAATGTGAAGAGCTTCCCTCTTACTCACAGCAGCTTAATTTCTTTAAGCATCTCTAGCAAGTGATCTTGTTGAGTGCCTTTGGGCACAAGCTTTCCAGGTAAGCTACGCCAATGAGTTCTTCCTGTTCACATGCTTGTTATCTTCTTCAAAAATCCTTACTAGAGTTATGAAGTACAATTTTCCTTTGCAAAAGCTGAGCTGGACTTCTCTAGTATATCCTATTTATCCCAGTGTCAGCTAAAGATATTATTTAGAAATTTTTATATATACATTTTGCCTGGTTTAAGTATTTTTCTTAGAGCCTTTTTAAAAATCGGTGCCATGTTTGCCACTTGCCAGTGTTCTGATGCCAAGATAATTTTTAGCCAACAGCTGCACACTGTAGTTAGCAGTTCATGTGAATCAAGACCGAAGTAGAAAAAACACTGATTTTTGGTTTGTTTGTTTGTTTGTTTGTTTGTTTTGATGGTTTTGTTTATGTTTGGGTTTTGGGTTGGTTTGCTTCCTGGAAAAGAGCTTAGTCTTGCAAGTTTCTGAATGACTTGGCATTTTAGTTTGCTGCTAGTGTCAACCCATAACATTCAGTGATTATCTGCTATTTTATCTTTCACTATTTGACAAATATTGTGATAAAGGACACTCAGCCAGTCAGAGAGTAGAGAAGCTGACCTGTGCTGAAAGCACTGGAAAACCTGAAATGAAATGAAATGAAATGAAATGACAAGCACAAAAAACTAACAGTAAACTGGAAACAAAGCTAAATAAAACTCACATAAAATAGAAAACTTGGAAAGAGGCAAAATAAAGCAGTCAATTTCATTATGAGTCATTCTCAATATTTTTCCATTTCAAAGAGGTTGTTCTTCTCAGTGAAAACCCAACTTTGCCATAAGTGTTTCTACCGCTGTTAGAACTGAGCTTGGAGGAAAGCAGTGTGTCAAGCAGTATCTTGTTACTCATCGGGGATGTTGTGTATTTGAACTGATGTAGGACTGCGCAACAGAGGATGGAAACATTAAATAGCATGCAAGTTTGTGTTTCCTTGAGAATATAATTGCCTGACCTCTAAGCAGATGCCATTTGCCAAGATTTTCTTAACAAAGGCAGTGACCTTAGTTTACTACATCAAATGTATTCAAGCTTTGGCACTGGCATATACCACATTCCCTTTCTTTCCTCTGCAGTTTTCCCTATTGTTTAACTCACTCTGTTTACTTGAGGCCCAAAAGAACCAACACAAACTACCTGCTCCACCACACGTATTGGGCTGATATTGAATTACAGTTCCTTATTTTAAGAACTTTTGTCAATGTGCAGTCCTGCAGAGCGCTGTTTGTGAAATAAGGCTGTTACAAGGTCAGAGGACTAGCAACCCCATGGGATGGTAAATAGCATTGCAAACCATACATTGTTAATTATTTAACGTGTCTTCAGATGAGTGATTTGAACTGAACTGTCTCGTCTTTCACAGCTAAATATTGAAGATGACTCAAAAGCTTTTATGGTCTAAATCATCCAGGATAATTTACCTCTGAAAACTGAGATGTTAAAGAAATAGAAAAAGAAGCTGGGCTTCTTACAGATTTGAGTCATTGTCCCTTTACATTCCTTTTTCTTACCAATCACAACATACTCAGTTCCTTCTCCTGTGTTCTATAACATCCTCACCACGTAAAAGACATTAGATGCCAGCTGGATCAATTTGTACCTGTGCCAAGTTCTGCTGAACACATGTGTCTGGGTTCAACCAGCATCTCCCTTATCTGGATATTCTCTTTCTAGCCATTAATTTTCATGCAACCTGTAAGAGCTTTACTTCTCTGAAACTCCACCGGTCTGTCAAATCCAAATGGAATGGTCTCAGTGTTAGCAGGGAAAGGAGGGAAATGCAAAGACCCTCAGCAACCAAAATTCCAATGGCATGGTGCTCTTCCATGCTTATTGTCTCTGGAAACAAAATGTCGCATGTCAATCATCCAGCCAGAAACATGATATTTATTAAAATAGCATTTTTAAAATAGCTATCTACTTAAAAGTAGGTCATAACATGAGTACGTCCTGCAAAAGTTCACTAGTGACAAGCTGCTTCACATATGAGTGGCCCCTTAAACCTTGAGGGGCAGCAAAGACTTGTCTCCACAAGAGAGAAACGGCCATCCTTTGCTTCATTTCCTCTTTCTTTCTTTCTTCTTTAGTTCTCCAGGATCTTCTGGAGGATCTTGCTGGAGATCTCTTCTTTCACTGAGTTCTGTCCACTGCTCCTCAGATTAAATCATACATTGTCTCATCCTTATCTCCCTGCTTCATAATTTACTCTTTTATTCTCTTTCCCCTGTTCCTCTTTGCTGTTTTCTACTTGAAATTGCACCATGGCTGCATATACTCATATCTTCTAAAATGCATGTCAACCGTGTTGGTCAGAAAGGGGAGTGGAGGCCGGCAGGACTGCTTGAGTGGGCACTCAGCCTCAGGTATTCCAGGGGAGTTTAAACAGCTGCTCAGCTTTGACACTTAATCCCCATTAATTTTGAGTAGGATTTAGGGGTCTAAATCCCTCTGAGCCTCTGGTCCCAGGTCAGCAACATTATCCATTCCACATCACAGCCCCTTATCAAGACCCTCACAAAACTTATGCTATTAATGACAGAAGTGGCCAACGTATGTGGCCACTTTTCACTGTGCTTGCGTCATCTCTCCTGCTTCCTAATTAAACTGCAGTTGTGCTGATTGGCAAGGATGTACTTATGCCTGAAACCATGATATAAGGCTGCTGGGGGAAGAAGCCAAGAGGGGAAAAGCTCAGAGCAATATGGAAACCTAGGCTCTGTGGGGATGTAGGACTGTCAGTTTGTGGATTGCCTGATTTCACCAGGTTCTCAGGAGAATTAAGTCTCTATGCGCATTCTTCTCCCTTTTGCTCTCTCCAACACCACAACAAGAACTGAAGGAAACTGTGAGTAGGAAGGCAGATTTTCCAGTCCCCTTTGTAGGAATGACCCACTTAACAGATGATACAATCAGGGTATTTACTCTTTTTTTGCCACTTCCAGTAAAGGATGTTCAAAAGCAAAATGCCCATTCATTGGGATGCCCAGTGTCTAGATTAGCTGGCACAAAGGAGCTAATCTTGTCCTCAGCAGTCCTATTTGTTCAGGTGCAAAGCAAGTGTCTGCAGTAGCAGACAATCTAAGTACAGATACTGGCACCTAAAAAACAGAAAAAAAAAAAAAAAAAAAAAAAAAAGAAAAAAGAAAAAATAAAGATACAAAGAGAAAGACCATTTCAGACAAACCATAGTAAGCCCAAGCAAGTTTCAAGTAAATTACTTGTGGAACAACAGAGTGCACCATTTTGGCCTCCGAAAATGGAACATATTCCTTATAAAATGGGCATGCTGTGCAGCTCTCTGACATTTCCAAATGAAACAATAGGACCACTAGAATGGAAAGTCTGCAGGAACAGCAGACAAGGAAAGGAAGTTTAGGTTGAACAAAGGTTTTGTTCATTTTTACAGCCCCTGGAGGAAGACCAGTGCTGTACAGAAGCTGTTAATGATGGGCTGGATTGGATGGCTGAAATCAGTGCCAAGATCTAAATGTGTTTTTACTCCAAACTCCTCCCCAGCTGTCAAGATACCCTGCAGAATTTCTAGCTGGTGTGAACCCCATGGGCTTCTGGATCAACACCAAAAAAAAGGGTGGGGGGCAATCCTATCTGTGATTTCACATCACCTTCTCATTGGATAAATGCAATGCACTTGCATGAAATAGCAAATCATTAAGCTTTGTCTGACAAACTTGCAAGTTACCCTAAACTCTTGGGTTGTAGGAAGGAATTGTGCTCTGCTGAGGACTTGCTCAGGTAACTATGGCAACTCTGCTTCTCTGTTAGGCTTTGAAAGAATTGTCCTTAAGTGAAAACAGCTCCAGCTTACCATTGCTGTTTAATAAATAATCTGTCAGTGGAGGAGGATTCAGGTTCAGAGGAGCTGTGCTTCCTTTCAACTAAGCTGGAAAATAGAAAAGTAAAATTCAGCAAAACCATTTTCAGAATTTCCATTACATGACTTTGTTCCTCCAGCATGTAAACAAATCCTTCACGCACTCACGGGGCTCAGTGGAGAGGTACAGGCTCTGCGACCTGCTCCTCACAGCAGGTAAATGCAGAATTAGAGCTCACGAACTGCTTTTGCTTGTAATCTGTCTATTGTACTTGAAGTCATTTCAAAGCTGTATGTCATCATTTCAGATCTACATGAGCAAAATGAGATGTTTCTTTGTATTAGTCAGTGAGGCAAAGAAAAAGAGAGAAACCTTTTGAAATTTTTCATTCAAAACCGTCGAGGGGGGGGACATTCAACCTGTGTAATTCTGCGATATGTCAAAGTGCATCGGGGTCAAAAAATAACACTGCACAGTTCCTGAGTGGGAATGATGTTTACAGGCTTTTCTTTTACAAGTTCAGATTCTGCCAGGGACATTACATGAGAACTTACAATTTGTTCTTTATAACTAAGAGCTGTTTTGAATAGTAGCCAGGCAGTCCAGGCCAGGTTCTTCTTTTAGGCTCTGATGCATTAAGGATGGGCCTTGGGGCCCATTATGAGTTTTCTGTTGACTTCAGTCAGGGTTGGGTTACTTGGGCATCTCAGAGGCATAAAGGTGAGTCAACGGCAGACTCACTTCTCCTACCTCTTGCTGCAGTAGAGTGAAGGAGGGATGGCCAAAACAGCAGAGTTCACCCTGCTGCTCTCTGTTCCAGCACACATTTTGTGCTTGACTGTATTGCCTCTCCTTCATGAGACAGAGTGGGCAGCATGATATATTCAGAAGTGTTGTCAGATAAATAGAAGAAAGGTTCTGGGGCCAGTCGAGCATCTTCCACAGAGAGGATCTTACAGATACCTAACAGGATCCAAGGTACCTTTCAGATCTAAGCATTTTAAAACCTGCCTCAACTCAGTCTCCTGACCAGCAAGGACAGCTTTCGCCTCACTTGTGATTTCCATTCCCTCTGTCCATGGACATGCTCTCTGAAAGGCAGGCAAAGGCACAGTGTACCCTTTCTTCCCTCCCTGCCCTCTCACTGTTGAATCCCATCCAAGTTTACCTGCCAATATCCACTGATCTCTGCCAGCATAAACAGTGGCCAAGGGCCACAGGGGCTGCAGTTCCACTTATGAGAAGAGCAACCATAAGAGATCAGTTTGGTCCAGAAAACGTATGGAAGTGGCCAAAATGGAGGCATGACCAAAGCAAAGCAAACACCTACAGAAATGATACTTGTATGACCCCTCCAAATACTGCAGAACCATGACAGGACCACCTCTGCCTTCCCCGGCTCCACAGCCTGGGTGGAGGGCAGCAGTTCAGACCCTTTGAACATGGTCCCACAGGGATGCAGGGTCCAGCATCATGAAGGACAGGCATCTGCCTCAGCTCTGTCCATTGGGCACTGAGATACTGCAGCCGTTAGGAGCATCGGGCAGAAATAGGACCTAGTCACCACCAAAGGGCAAGGCAGAGGCAATGCTGTGGACAATGCCAGGATGAGTAAGATGACTGAGGAAATGGAAGGAAGTGTGTTCTCTACTGAAACCCCCAAATTTGGAAGATGGCTTCCACCCTGTCGTATCTCTGCTTTCTTGGGATCTGCTGTTTCGTGAGCTGAAGATTAAGGCTTGCAGGCTCATAGACACTCTCTGGTTATTGTCTATGAGGCTGGGATGTGAAGTCATTAAAAATAACTCCTCTTGCCACTACCCAAGTAACTCGGTAGGGTTGAATGGCTGTAACCCAATTTGACCTTTTGTCATTCTGAGTGCTGCTATTATGAGGCTGCAGTTTCATGATTTGTGGAGAGTAAATTCCCCTCCAAACAAAGGCCAAAACAGAGCCAGGGCCTCATACACACCTCTGGGAGAGCAGGGTGGGATGGCTATGTCTGAGGTCTCTCAAAGCTGAGGCAGCCCCAAAACCACCATGTTTCTAAGGGGACCCTGTCACTGGGAATGGCTGAGAACTTCCACCAGGAGACTCGTCTGGAGTGAAGATTTTTCACTGCAGTCTGTCAACATTTGGGCAAAGTGTGCCTTTGTAGGTGAGATAAAGTTTCTACTCCTGATGGAAAAAGGAGGGAGAGGAAAGGGAGAGAGGCTCAGAGCCTAAGAATCCTAACACTTAGATGTCTTAATTAAAGGTAAACTTTTGCTTTGGGGTGGCTGTGGTTAGAGCAGCAGGCAGAGATCTGACAGCACAGGCTAAATAGAGAGAAAAAAAAGACTCTTTCTTTCTTTCTTCTTCCCACCCCCCCAAACATTCGCTTTGGCCTCAATCTGAAATGGCTTTGAAACTGCAGACACCTTCATGTAAATGTTCTTAATATAGGGGGAAAAAAGTCCACTGTGTGACATTTGTAATCCTTCTGATTTAGATGTTTTAATAATGTGGGAGTTTATCTTGGAATATGTGGCTGACCTGGAATTGAAAGTACATCTCTGCCAACGTAAGGCTAGAGCTCAGGCAGAAGACTTAAATGTAATAGTATAATATGTGTCTGTATGTATATATATATATATACATATACACATATATAGACATATATATATGTCTATATATGTGTATATGTATATAACACATCTTTAAATAATCATAAACTCCCTTTAAAAATTATTTCATTCCGAATTAAAGGTATAGACAGCATCTGATTGGCTCAGACACTATAGACTGGTGCCCCATGATATATTCATTTCCTATTCTGGTGTGGTTAATTGGGTATTTCAATTTAATTACCACAGTCAATAGCACTTTCAGTTGAGTGTCTTAAGTGTTCACTTAATTTACTGTAGATTTAATAAGGCAGCGGTTGTATGTAAAGCTGTTAACCATCTGGATGGGCTGCAAAGCCCATCTCTTTTCTTGGGTAGCTGGAGCTTGATCCAAGACACACTAATGTCTACAACAGTCTTTCTGTTGACTTCAGGAGCTCAAGACCTAGGCTCCTTAGGGAGCAGGGAGGTGGACAAATGCATCTGGCTGTGGGCTTCCTGGCTGACCTGTGTGAGGGTGGTTTTTTGAAGTGTTGTTTCTTTTCTGTAGGCAGTCTCATATAGCAGTAATGGCAGGAAGAGCAACTCATGACTCGGGACTTGGTAATTGGGAGCTGATCCTTTTTGGTTAGGATTTTAAGTGAAATTTCAAGAGGCTTCTCACAGCCTGGGTAAGCAGGCGGGTCACACCTAGGAAAATGTAAAATAAACACGCCAATTTGACAAACCTCATGCAACTGAATGATCTATTTTACCCCTGTCACAAGGTCTGGCAGAGATGTTCCTCCTCTCTCCACCTCCTATGACTCACTAGCTCATGCCGTGGGTCAAGAAATAGGCAGGTCTGCAGATTTTCAGATCACTAACCTGCTGGGGAGAAAAAAAGAGGCAGCCACTAGATATCAGCATTGCCTCTCGTGATTTCAGGGACTTTCATAAATGGGAGCATGATTTGTTTAGGCAAAGAATGATATAGCACAGGACTATGATTGTAGGATCTGGTCTTTATGGCCTGGGGATCTGGCCATCCTATCTTCCTGCATAGTCCTATTTGATAATCAGGCTTTGGTAAAATTGTAAAATACCATGGTATTGGATGTTTTAGAGATATACTGCTGCCTAATGATGCTGGCAGGTGCCTGAGTGGATTTCCAGGAACAGCTGGGTCAGGAGTGGCCATACATTGTGTGTGCCAATAATCCTTACCACAGAGACCATGTGTCGTAGATGGATCAGAAGAACCGAGAAAGAAGAGAGGTTTCTGGGCAGAGGATAAGTAGCCAGATTCCACATCTCTGCCATGGAACAAGCAGAAGGAGAGTGTTTTGGGGCATCTTAGAGCAACCCATCAGTGCAGGCCATGGTGACCCCATTGGTTGCCTCTTCCTCCAGTCAATGACTGAGTTTGGCCAGAAACCCCCATTCATATCCTGCCTATTATATGATGTTGCCCAGACCCAGGGCCATAGCTGGCTGGCTGGCAAGCTGCATGTGACACAGGAGCCCCAAGTTCTTCAGGGCTGTGGGCTCCCATGCTCCCCAGGCTTGTAGTCAGCCTGTGTTTAAAAACAAGCAGTAGGAACGTCGGCAGGCACAGGACTCCAGCACATGAAATCAAGTGGAGAGAAATTCTGCTGCAGAAAGTAGGCAAAAGGCAACTGGAGATGAATAGGCTGCCTGACAGCTGGCAGACATGCAGCCTGTCTGCCATAGATGGTAATATAGGCACTGCAACTATTACGGCTTCTAAAGGCAAAAAAGCAATAAAAAGCTTTAACCTCTGCTACCTAGGAAAACAAACACTGGTTTCAGATGCTGTCGGTGGAGAGGAGCCTTTGTGATGCTTGTGACAGGCAAATGGTAGAGAAAACTCTGCTGAGTTGTGTTTGAAATTAAGGGCCGTGAGTGCCTGGATTTGTGCTTTATTTGTATTAGTTACACAGCCAGTTTAAAAAATTATATTACTGCTGTTATTATAATGATATTGCTATCACTACTGTTATTTTTTTTAAACATCAAGAGAGCCTGGACAGCTAGTCTTTATTTCTTATGTGAATGCAAACAGCATTTAGATTTTTGTGGAGATCAGACACCAGACACATTCCTACATTCTTGTCCGATGTTCAATATTTTTCCATGAGTCAAGGAGAACAAGAATGGGCATATTGTGTAAATGCAAAACTCTGCCTTTTTAAACTGACACGATGAATTTCAGCCCTGCCTCTTTGTCTCTCTTCTCCGAGCAGGGGCTTTTCAGCCTGCCAGATTTTGTTACTTACTATCCTTGAAAACAGAGGGAGGGAAAAGTCAGTCCTTGTTAATTCATTGTCCCAGTTACCTAGCAGTGCTGTATCCTTTAGGACTGCTGATATTTTTTTTATTTTTGCTTTTCTGAGATGGTGAAGAGCTGTGGCTTTCCTGCCAGCTCCATTCCCTCAGTAAAAGCCTGCAACACTAGAGGCACTTTAAAAAGAAGTGAAGAGTCTGTTGCAATAGGTGTCCAACAAAAGTTCCTGCTGCAATCTGCACTTCCAGTAAATGCCGGTTCATAATCCAGATTTCAGGGTTTGGGGCTGGTTCTTAATAAAACACTGATACAGGTCAGTGTAGCTGCATCTGTTTACGGCAACAGAAAATTTTGCTCACTGTTGAATTGGGATTCAATACAGATTCACAAACAAGGCCATGTATGCAGACAAATATCAGCATATAAGGGGTCCCTGGAATTTAAGTTTCACTTGGGGAATGTGGCAAAACGCTTTCCCACCTCTGTATTTTCAAGTGTGTGTGAAATGTGCCTGACTGATGACCTAAAGACTGAACTCATCCATGCCTGCCAGAGCAACAGCTGCCCTGGAGACTGCTCTGATTTGGTCCAAGTCCCAAGCAAGACTTCATGGCTAGCCTTTCCAAAGGCTTCTCCCAAGTGCAGACCACTATAGACAAAAGTCTGCATGAGAACAAAGACTTTTTTTCTGGACAGAAATATCTTTGATTTTTTTTTTTTTTCAGATATTTAATCGGGTATAAAATGCTTATTTCCACTCCATAAATGAGAATAAATATGTATCTACCAAAGCCTGCCTGGTCTAAGTAAAATAAGGAAGCAAAGTTTCACTGATGTGCTTTCATAACCCTGAGTTTTTGGTTGGTTTTTCTGAGAGTGGAAATTTGGTGAGTGCCCTCTGAGCACATTTGACCCAGAGCTTCCTAGGTAAGGCTTGTGAAAGAAAGGGAAGCATATGAAGGGCAAAAGGAACTAATTAGCACCAAGAATGATGTGGTCATTTGTCCAATCTGCTACCTCTGGAGTTTCAAATATAGCACTTTGCTGTCCAGCCCTTCAACTGTAATGATTTCTGGTCACCATTAACTAGTTCTGTAAAGGTGAAAGATTTCACATTAGTTATGAAATGAAAAATTATATTTATCCAGGCTAGTGTTTTCGAAAGTATGTTGGGATCCGTATTTTGACACCTAAATAGATGTCTGCTTTTCAGAGGCGCTGAATGCGCATTGGTGTCTTTCGGAATCTAGCTGGAAAATGGGGCTCGTTATTAATGTGTTTGACAGTGTCTAAATGCATGAAGAGTATTTTTCAGAAAAATACATAAAGTCCTTGTCATGGAACCTTATAATCAAGAAGAGAGAAACAAAGGCTAGCAAAGTCCATTTAAAGACTTGTGTATCTCAGTGAACTTAAGATTAGGCTTAAGGAAAAGCATAATGTAGAAATTCAGATTCATCTGATGCAGCATCAGTTTGATGGATCAGCCCTTTGATTTATGTCATTTAAAAACTACTGATCTGATACCTTCCCTGAAGGAATCTGCATAGAAATGGAGACTGACATTTCTCAAGTACATTGTCATTTATTGCTTTCATCTCCTCCTCCTCCCTCATCATATAGATTGTTGACTTGGAGATAAGTCAAATTTATGCATTCCCTCCATTTGTTCTACGTTCAAAATTTTCCAGTTACTTACCAAGTCTGTCTTAGAAGTGAACAACAAAAGGATGAGAGGCAAGGAACACAAACTGCTGACTAGATGTAAAGAAAAACAGGGGAGCTGGAACAGGGCCCAGAGAGGTTGTGGAGTCTTCATCCTTGGATGTGTTCAACACTTGCCTGGACAATGTCCTGAACAATCTGATGTAACTTTGTTGGTAGCTCTGCTTTCAGCAGAGCATGTAGTGACAGGACAAGGAGGAATGGCTTCAAGTTGAAAAAGAGCAGGTTTAGATTAGATATTTACTGTGAGGGTGGTGAGGCACCGGAACAGGTTGCTGAAAGAAGCTGTGGATGCCTCATCCCTGGAAGTGTTCATAGCCAGGCTGGATGGACCTCTGACCAACCTGGTCTGGTGGAAGGTGTCCCTGCCCATGGCAGGGGGGTTGGAACTAGGTGATCTCTAAGGTCCCTTCCAGCTGTAGCCATGCCCTGATTCAGTGATTCTATGTCCAGAGGTCCCTTCACATCTCTGTCATTTTATCCTAAAGGTCTTCTAAGGAGCTCTCCACTAAGGCCTTTGCCACAATACTTTTACTTTCTTTCTGTAAGTAACATGGTAAATGGACAAGTATCAAGTGAACTCTATGTGTTAGTGGTCTGCAGAGATGGAGTTTAAGAAATGTGGCTACAGAGCTATACAACTGCAGAGGGTTTCCACTGCATGACTCTTGGTGGGAACTGACTCTAGGTGCCTGAACTCCCTTACCCAAGTCAGCAGAGCAGTTGAACAGTTCTGCTTCTGGCCACACCTGAGGCATCATTGATGTGTAGGCTACAAAAGTGATGTAGCACTGGTGGAACAAATCTCGTTTGTAGTTGAGAGATCCTTAGAGTCTTTGGCTGTGCCAAGGAATTCTGTTTCTTGGGATGGTTGTGGTACCTGTGTCCATTCTTGTAGGAATGTGTCCCCTTGTCACAGTGTGTTATGTCAGGAAGGAGACACTATTCCACTCAGTTATTGCCAAATAAAGAATTTTCTCATTTTGAATTTTCAAAGCCAGCGATCACAGTTGACTCTAGAAACAAACTCAAGGCTGCTGTGGAGGAAAATATGACTTTGATAAAGGCTTTTATATTTGAGAGGCCTAGAACTACTACCTTTTCAGTGTCGTTTCTATTCACATAAGTCAACTCCACGAGTGATCCATAGGAAAATAAGGCATATAGGATGCATCAGTTGTAATGAATCCACTTGTATCCCTTTCACTGAAAACTATCATAGGGGCCAAAAATACCTGAAAGTTTTGCGGTGACCCTTTGTCATTTACTACCATAGCTGGTGGGGATGGGCTGCTGACCAGGACTACCAGGAGCATCTTCATCAGCTATTTAGCACCCCGCTGTGTCTCATAAGATTCAGCAATGGGTCTAGGATCCCCTTGAAGAAAGCTGTAGGCAGGATGAAGGCATCCAGTACAAAGGCTCCCAGGAGACTGGATGGCTGCAGGGGCATGAGCGTCTGCAGCAGGGGATTGCACCAACAGTCTTAGTCACTGGCATTGCTGCTCCAAGCCACAAACCACGATGTGTGCTCAGCAGTAGGGCTGTGCCTTGGAGGGACAGGATAAAGGAACTGAAGGGCTGCAGTGTACAAATGACATCACCTCATCCCTGGGAAGGTTTGCAAGTCCTGCCTAGGTGTGGTCTCCTTGAACCTCTTTTGCCAAAGCAAATCTTTTTACAAAAGCCAGGCTTTTGCTATATGTAATATTCTCTTTGCTAACCAGAGAGAAAAAGAACAACAGAAAACTTATTTTCACTTTATTCAAAGATGTCTCCGTGCATTTGACTTGTGTACTTCTGCGAACATCCTCTCATCCTTTTGTGCAAATTCATTCTCTCCACTCTTGTTGTCATTTCTCACATTTCTTTTAAGCATGATCTTGTAAGCTTTTCAGTACCTGAACTGAGGAGATTTTTTCATCTCATAGGTGCTTTTTTCTTACCCTGGACTGCTCCTAGTCCCCTCTATTCCCATTGACCTTTTCCACCTCCTGGAGCATTCCTTCCTGGGTGAATGCTTGTTTCTACTCAGCCTCTCTGGCCATTTTCTTGGATTTGGATACTCTCAACCTTCTCATCAAGATGGTACAAAAGAAAGACCAAATAATGAAAAATCACCTTAACATGTACTATTCCAAGACAACAAAGCATTTAGGGTTCCTGTAACCTGCTAATGATCTTCCATAATGATTGTAATTCCAAATTGATCTTCCATATTTCATATTTCATCATCTTCTAGATACTGGTCAAATGAATCCCATTTTTACAGTTTTCTTCCAGACTTGTGTCTTTCTAAACCCTGTGGCATCTCATCAATAGCAATGACAAATATATCAGGGGAAGATACACAACCACCTTGATACGCCTGCGAAAACCACTACTCCTCCCCTTGCCTCTTTTTCCCCTGCTCACTGACAAGTGCCACCAGTTCCCATGAACCATAGACCAGTTTGAACCATGATATTTAATATTTTTCATCCCCTTCTACATATGGTATCATCACCTTTCATAAGTCAGCATCTTCTCGTTTCCAAACAAACATTAAGTCCCTCTTTAGATCTTGCTGAGCTTTGAATCTCTCATACAGTTCCTCAGAATCTATCCACTTTGGATGAAAAAGTGTATCATTTCACTGGGATTAAATTTACTGCAGATCAAGCTTGTTAAATAATCTCTCAATCTGCAGTTAATCAGAGTCTTATTATATAAACTTTCATCATTTTCTCTTTTATTTGTCCCTTCTATTGTCCATTCTCTTCATAGGGGTATCTTCAAAGCTTTTAAATTGTTGTTTCAAAATCCTCCAAAGCCCTCTAAATCTTTGCCTGTTCTGCTCATATCGGTCAAACTTTTGGTGGGTTGCATTTGGCCTGTCCTGACACTGCATGTTTAAGCTGAAGGTTTTGAAAATGGCTCTTAAGTACTGCTGTTACTTTATGTCCTTAATGGGATGAACGTGCATGATGGGGAGAGACAGGGTGAAGATGCTAATACAGGTCAAACTCAGCCATCAGGCAAGTGCAACAACCTCGTTAGAGACATTCTCTTACCACAGGTCTGAATTTGATCCTAAATATCACTTTTTCACTGAAGTTTTTGGCAGAGGATCAGGACTCCTTCCTTCTAACACGAAGCCAGTTGCTCATTAATAGCATTAGCTGATGCATGATGGAAGGGCAGCTCTCATTGGCGTGGGCCCTCCTTGTCCTGGCTGATAGAGTCTGATGCTGGAAGCATGACTGGGTAATATGCTGAAGGGATCTTTCTTTTCCAATTGACAAGTGATGACTGTATCTCCTATGAACTGTAACTTGCCCTGCAGAAGACCTCAAGGCCAAATAGTTGGCTTGAGCATCCTGTGTGATTTGCAGAAAGAGAGAAACAGTCTAAGTATTTCCTTATTTTCCAAGGCTAGATAGATGGCTACTGTCTTCCTGCATTGATTGAACTTTTGATACAGAGTGTTGCAGAGGAGATAGGTGCTTAGACAGGTAATAAAAGCCCACATGTGGGCATGGATATATGCCCTAATGAGCCTACAAAGCCTTCACACAGACAGTTTGGGAGCAACAATGAGCAGAATACCAGGACCAGGCTGCTCTCAGCAGTCTTTCCTTAGGTGAAGTCTGCTGTGCTATTGATCTCTAAAAGGCAAATCAAATAACAGCAGTCACATTTTTAAGGATTAGGAGCTTCCTGTGCAAGACAGTATGTGTTTTAATACTTTAAGCTGACTTATGAAACTGGTAAACAATGTGGAGGGTGGTGTTGGATGACCTCTTTTACATGCCTGATCATCCTGTCAGCATTTATAATGCATTTGATATTTCCTTCTCATCAGAATAGGATCAGTTAAGCAGTTATATTTCCCAGACCTCAGATTGCATTAGGCTTTGTTTCACATTTCATAGTAATAAACGTTGACATAAATGTCTATAGATTTCACACAAAGTGATTGTTAATTTATTTGTGGTTGAAAAGGATCATTGAAAAAACCAAACAAAAAAACACACAACAGAAAAGACTTCTCCATAAGACAAATACACAGCTTGCAAGATAAGAAATGCAGATCTTTCATGCCTATTTGTTTTGCACACAGTAATGACTGCTACATTCTGATTAGCAATCTTGACCTAGTTAAAGTGCTATTATTTTTCTGTGTTCCTATTCTTCTGAAAGGCTGTGACTAGACATGATATTTTATAATCCATCAGATGTAAAATCTGCATAAAAAATATAATTATTGTGCTTCAGCAGCTTGGACCAGAGCCCTGACGTTATGTTTATAGGCAGTACACAGTGAATAATATGGATGCATTTTTAGGTTGGTATGTTCAGTTGGCAAGATACATAATTTTTCCATAAGTGAAGGTAAACTGTGGGATTTCTAACATACTGATTACTATTCTAGCCTTTTTCCAGATAATGAGAATTAAGTGGATACTTGTCAGCCAAGGAACATCCTTATTTATTACTACAAATTCAGTTTTAGTGGCACTTATTACAGTAAGCAGGGAGGAAAACTTGTGTTGCCTCTCAGTCAGCATTATTATTGCTGGTGGTGCTTACACCCAAGGATCGACCTGACTCAGGACACCACTTCAAGAGGCACCAAATCTCTTCTCAAACTGCTTATGATAAGAAGGACAGAGATGGGCCTTGGGAAGGTTTGGGATATGTAGAGCAAAATTCTCACGGCAGTAAACCTTGCTTCTGGTCATCCAAGTGGTCTCAGGAACTGATTAGCTAAATAGGAAAGGAGTGAGGCAGGGTGGAGGTGTGCTGTCTCAAGTGCCCTGCACTCACCTACAGTGTGGGGCTGAAGGCATCTGTGCCTCCTCATCCTCACTGCTTAGAGAGAGCAGTGGGTCCCCTTCCTGTGAACACAGAGGGGGCGGCAGGAAGCACCTGGAGCTGAGCCTGTGCAAACCAGATTGGAGAGAGAAACAGCATCTGCTACTCTTGCACAGGTCTTTGCACCCATGGAGGGACCACCTTGACCTGGCCATGGTGCTGTGTGGTGCTGTGAGGACACACCAGCTTTCAGGACTGCCCCCCATTGTGCACTGTGCCCAAAGCCTCCTTTTTGTCACTCAGTCTGACATAAAAAATTAATGTTGCTTCCCAGATCCAGCATCATCCAGCAGATTGGACTTTCTGAATTTGGAGTGCTAAAATCTCTCTGAAGACAGTTGTCATGCCTGCATCCTCAGCCATGTCAGGTAGATGCTGCAAATGAAGACAAAAGATTAAAAATAAATATACTCATGCTGGGCAGAGAAAGTGCAAGCAGAAGAGGTTCTCAGAAGAGAACCATGCTATTGAGATCTTCAGGAGAGATGTCAGGGTGAACCTGATGCCCCTGGGTGTGAGCCAGAGCCACCAGATTTTGAGAGATATGTAGAAATAGAGGCAATGGGAGCCCTCGTGAGTCTGTAGTCAGAAACGGGCCTTGAGGATGCATGTGTGATTGTGGCATTAGGACCTGTGATGGCCCCAGAGGTGGCATCTCAGGACAATGGCCTCTCCTTGTCCTTGTGTCAGCCCCAGGGTGCCTCTGTGGCTTTGCAGCTGGCCACAGTGTGAGTCACCACAACCATCCTGTTGTCCTATTGTGTCTGGCTGAAGGGGTAAGAAAACAAGGAGAGGCACCTGGTCCTCCTGCACACTGGGATGCCTGCAACAGGGAGGCTCTGCTCTGGTGAGCCCCAGTCCCTGCCTGCAGAGCCACTCACCAGCTTGGCACAGCCACAGACACTGCAGAGGTGACACTGCAGAAGTCTGGCAGCAAACATTGCAAACCACTATTTTGAAAATGAGAGTTACTGTCATTCAGGATCAGGCTCCAAGCCCCAGAAGTGGCTTGCTGGGTCAAACCCTGCAGTGCAAAGGTGCTTTCACAACATAAATAAGAAGTAGCATTCAGCATGTTTTCCTCCTTTGGAATGAATTTTTTTGGACCTCTTTTCCTTGTTTGAATATTTTTCTTATTTTTCCTGTAATTCCTTTTCCCTTTTGCCTCCACAGATACGTGAAGGATTTTGTTTACAGTGCAGCCATAGATACAGTCAGCACATATTGTGAGAAACTCTAGGTAGTTCAAAAGGGACCTTTTAAAGTAGATTTTTCTACTGCTTCTATGTTAAAAGCATAAAATCTAAAGCTGGTTTTTTTTTAACATCAGAAGTATCACTCCCCACGAATCGCTAATGCTGCCACACTGCCTGGTTCATAAACGTGGCAATCGCATGGGGTTCCAGTTAGTAGCATCTTATGAGTTTCGTCACGATTGTTCAACCACACGAGCTAAGAAAGCTGCAAGCCTTAGTTGGAAATTGTGAGAGTCGGAGAACAAAGGTGGTAGGAATCTTCTTTTTATGTATTCAGCTAGTAAGGATTACTGGGGACCTAAAACTATAACGCTCTGGTATTTTCTCTGTATGTTACGTGGGACATTTTGGTGTTTTGGTCCAGTCTTAAGTGTCCAGCTATAAACATTTTGAGGTGACAGTCAGATGTGTTACTAACATTTGCACTGGGAATTTTTTTTTTTTTTTTTTTTTTGAGATCTGCAGGCACTATGAAGGTACTCGGGCAAGTCAGAGGGACAAGCTTGTTTTTCACTTGTCCTGAGAGCTGTGAAACTCCAGGTGCTGGATGGTTAATCTAGGACTTCTGTCAAGCACTGTGCTTCTACACAATGTTAAATAAGATAAAAAGAAAATTCTAAAGGAAGTCCAATTGCAGAAGCTGTATAGAGTGCGCAAAAAAATAAGACTTTCATTGAAAGTGAAACCAGATAGACTGTGCAATTTCCTGCTGACACAGACAATTCTTTTCTTAGCCATATCGAACAGACCCTGTGGAAAGGAATGCAAGGTGAATTCACATGAGTAATGTCAGAATTGTATCAAATATGTGATAAAAATATTGTTAAATATGTATATTTTGTACAAAACAATCTCTAAAATTTTTCATTGACAATTTGTGCTTTTAAATCAAAAAATCATTTGTTTCCATTTTTTGAAAAAAATTTAAGACAGAAAAAAATAATCAATTTTCAGCAAAATCCTCTAGTTTTACATTTAGTAAAAAATTTCAACCAAAAGAAAGGTGAAACAATTTTTTTTTTTTTTTTTCACAAAAGACGAATTATTTGTTACCAGGATTTGATGCACCCTCGGTATTAGCTCGGTAGATCTCCTGCTGATTTGGCCTGGTGTCAAGGAGCATTAGAGAAGAAACTGCCTCTCTTAAATCCCTTTAAGACTCGGAATAAGTTATAAATATAAAACTTATAAATATTATATATGTCCCTCTGCACAGGATGTGGTATCATACTGGCTCATTTAGACCAAGTCATCTCTAGAGTTTTGCCCTCTGCTGTTAACATCCCCAAGCCATTTGGCCACTAACAGTGCTGGGCTGTCTCACAGACATGATCTCCAGAGGCTCAGCCTGTGCAGTTTTAACTTCAGAAGATCAATCATCCAGCACTGCCTCGCTGTAAGTGTGTGAACACACACTGACTCACCAGAGCCTGCTCAGCAAAAGGTCTCACAATAACACAGGCTACCAGGAAATGCCTGTACTCTGTGATGGTTCATCCAGTGCTACACAACGACCTGTGGGATGGAGCTGGGTATGGAGGGCTTTGTCCTCTCCCACTTACTGTCATGTCACTTGTTTCCCATCACAGAGCCTTTCAGTATTATGCAGTTTAAGCAGTTTGAGATGTGTAATCGCAAGCCTGTTTGATCGGAGGAATGTGTCTCTGTGTGTGTTATAGGAACTTTTGCTTTACATTTACTGACCCAAATCAATCCTGGCTTGCAAATTGGAAGAGATGGAGCCTGAAATCTGGCAAGTTCTCTTTTTTTTGTCCTCCTGAAGAGTCTGTGCTTTGCTTGGGGAAAAGGGGCTTGAGTAGTGATTTCCAGTTGGTAGTTAAAAAATGTGATTGTTAGAAAACTGCAAAGATTTGAGTGATAGAACCATGGTCCACTCCCTTCTGGAAAAAAACAAAACAAAGCACATGTAATGCGGGGGCAGCAGTGTCCCTTCGAAGGCAGAGTTCAAATGAAGTAGTGAGACGGAGAGGCTTGTGATGGACACTGCTTGTCTCACTGAACAAACACAGACCAGTCCCCTGCAAACCCCTCAATATATAATTGGCAACAGCTCACTGCAAGGAGGCAGAGGAGGCTTCATCCCTGTGGGCTGCTCACATCCTTCCCATGCCCTTGCTCTCCATATCCTGAACTCATGGGGGATGGGAAATCAGGACCTTTTTAGCAGCATCAATGAAGTCCCCTGAGACTCCCTTGCACCTTGCAGCCTTGCTCACTCTTATTTTTGCTTTAATGTGGGAACATCTGTTGGGCTACGTTCAAGGTTTTGAGGAGACGTGATAAGTTAGCACTTGTGATTTCTTCTTTAGAAATACACAGTGCCCCTTTTGGGAGGCACTTCAGCAGAGCAGATGTCATGAAACCGGGAGTCCTCCAGCCCATGTCGAGGGAGGGAGTGTTTGGTTAAGGGATGTGTCTGGGGACCATGGAGCTCTGCCTGGCTCTGATGCTGACTTGTGGGTGGCAAACCACTTCCCAGCTCAGCCCTATCTGCTCACCCAGCTCACCCTGCTATCTGCTAGAAACTACTTCAAATGCAGGAGAAAAGCAGCTGCTATTCAAAGCCCAATGTAACATCTGCATTTTTACATGTATGAGAAAGCCTGGTGCAGGTGCCCTGAAAATGTAGAGACTTTTTAAACAGCTCCCTCTGCTTCAAAATGTCAAGCAAACTGGTATTATCTCAGAAAGTCATATTAACCACATAAAGTGTATACATATGCAGAGAATATATTTTTCATTATCTGTTCAGTCTTTCTGTCAGCAACAAATCTGAAAGCAAAATGTGCTGCCAAGTCATGTATTCTGATGACCTGGGAACTTCCCCATTTCCCAGGAAGATGAATTTGGGGGCACAAGAATGATTTCTAATAAACACACCGACAGCAAAGATGATGGTAAAAGGAAGTGCAGCTGACCTTTTTTTTTTCCAAAGGAAAGTACAGTGACTCATGTGTCAGAAAGACATGCTAACCAAAGACAGCCTGTGCCTTTTGCAATGACCACACAAACCTCTCCCCCCTGAGGGACACCTAGTGACAATTAGTTACTCTTGAAGGCACACGGTCTGTACAAATAGACACCAACATGTCTGTCCTTACAAAATGAAAATGTGAATCTGTGATTCAAAAGCTATTCCGGAAACTTAACTTGAGATATGAGATGAAATTTTCAATGTCAAAGAGAGAAATTACAAACTTTATTTTAAGGGCTAAATTCAGTGACCTTCTGATGCAATGGAAGGATAGGTGGGTATGGAGGAAATACGTATTTCTCAATTGACCTCTTTTCAAGCAACTCATTGGTATTTGCATCAGAATAAAACTGTTCACATCTGGAGTTATCTGGGAAGAGCTTTTACCTATAGATAAGCCTGGATCTGAGGGGCATAGAGGCCACAACGGAGTATTATGTACCCATGGACTTCTGTACATGAAACAGTATGATGCAAATAATGTGACTGGGAGATCTCATAAATCATCCTCCCTGACTTAACTGGAAAATTAGAGTTCTGAGTTGTCTCTGCCCATCACAGCCTCCCAAGGTATCACAGTTTGTACAGGCACCATTTTCTCACTGGCACACACAGGTATTTGTCAGATGGCATTGTCTGATGTCTCCTGGGTCATTGCACTTCTACCCAGGTGCAGAAAGGCAGAAGATGAACCATGTTTCACTGCTTAGTTTCCTGGCACTGCTAACGGCTGGAACAGTGACACCGTGCACTGAGCGAGGGCTGCGCGCGCACAACTGTGTGTGTGTGAGTGTGTGTGTGTCTGCTGCTCACACGTGTGACCCCTTTGGTCATAGAATCATAGAATCATTAAGGTTAGAAAAGACCTCTACAATCAAAAGTGGAGAGCTAAATATAGGACAGCTGCCCTTTTTAAAGTAATCTGTTCTTTTATGAATGATGTTCAACTCTTCTTGAGGGCATCAGCATCTTATTAGAGGACATATGCACCAAGTCCAAACTTTTCAGCTCATGGGATTGACATCTCTGCTTTCTGTGTGTGGAGTGGGAATTTGTGTATACAACCACAGCAGATGAGAGTAAATCAGGTAGACAGAGCCATGAACTTCTTTTCCTTCGGTAGGTCCACAGGGCTAGTGAGCAAATTAAAGTATTGCTGTAAATATCCAAGAAAAAGGAAATAGAGTTACAGGTGTCAGAGCAGTGTTATGTGTGTTTTATGGCAGATGTTTCAGAACAAAAAATAATTAGGGCTTAATGTATTAATATACATCTCTGTGAAATAATCCATCATGGGGAGGGGAAGAGGGTCTGTGATCAACAAGAGGCAGCAGTGCTTGAAAGATGCTGGTGGCAGGGGTGGTGATGGCAGGGAGATTCATCGCTTAGAGCATATTTTCCTACAGTTCTGCAGTTTCATTGACTGAAAAAGCCAGGAGAAGCTTTATGAGCTAAGCAATACTTACTTGCCTGTTGCCTTTCAAGCAACTGGACTATGGATTGTTTCTTCAGTGTTATCTAATGATTATTCTTTTTGTCTCTGCTTCTTTCAGCTCCAAGGCTCCTTGAAGAGAAAGTTGGTGGTTAATCTGTCACCTGTCAACAACAAGAGGCCCAATGGTGTTTCAGAGAGCTCTTTCCTTGACATTAAGAGGATAAGAGTGGGTGACAATATTGCAGTGGGACAAGGTGGACTACATGCTAACAATTGCCAAAGCCAGTCAATGTCAGGAACTATGACTGTGGGGCAAGGATCACAAAGAAAAGCCAGCAGCCTAGCAAACAATACACATGCTAGTGGGAATGGCATGTTTAATATGACTTTGAAAGAGGTAAAGAAAGAACCAGGAGAAACAATGTCCTGCAGCAAACACTTAGACGGCCAGACATCCCATGAGAACATGTTCCCTAACAGATATGGGGAAGACTCCTGGGACCAAATGATGGATCTTGAGCTTCAGGAACTGTTTAATGAATTGACTAACATATCAGTGCCACCAATGAGTGATCTTGAGCTAGAGAATATGATAAATGCCACGATAAAACAAGACGAGCCATTCAACATTGACCTTGGGCAGCAGAGCCAGAGGGGCCCTGTGAGATCTCTGCAGATGGATAAGATGGTGATAAAAAGTGAATATGCACCAGGCATGAATCAGGCTCCTGTGGGCTCCCCACAGATGAGGCCTTCTTCTACAGGTTCAGCCTTCACTATGGCCACCACTGCCATGTCCACCTCTTCACCCATCCCCTCGGTGCCTCAGAATCAAACACAGGTATCACAGGTTTCTTCTGCATCCAGTCGGCCATTGCCCAACTGGCAAGAGGTGTCTCATGCACAGCAGCTCAAACAGATCGCAGCCAACCGGCAGCAGCATGCCTTGATTCAGCAGCAACAGCAGCAGCAGAACCAGACAGCCAACTGGTCCACGCTGTCTCCATCAGGACCTTCCCCTGGACCCTTTGTGCAAGAGAAAATCCCCAGTCCTTCTTTTCGCCAGCAGCAGTTCAGCCCACAAAGCTCAGCAATGCTTGGGGTACCAGTGAATGGAAACCAGTCAAAAGGGATGAACAGCTATGTTTATAAAGCAACCACTCCCCAGAGCAATCCAATGGATATAATCATGCAACAAAAGCCTCAGGACCTCAACAGGAACTTTATTAACAGCTCTCAGCCACCTCTAGAGCAACATCATGGCAACACAAAGCCTTTGTTTCACTTTAACTCAGAGCAAACAAACCAGCAGATGCCTTCAGTTTTGGGTTCCCAAAACAAGCCTGCCCTTCTGCACTACACCCAGCAGGCACAGGGTTCAACTTCCATGCAACAGCCACAGCAACAGCAGCAGCAACAACAGCCACAGTCACAACCTGCTCAACCTCTCCCAAACCAGTCTCTTCAGAGGCCGCCTAATGTAACCCTAGCAATGCAGCAAAAAATGATGCTTCAGAAAATGCAGCAAAGCCAGCAAATCTCAGGTTTGCAGTATCCAGTCTCTCAGCAGCATAGACAGGTAAGGTAAACGGCAAATTTCTCCATATTTGTTACAGAATCATTCTGGTCCAACTAGTAAAAGGCTTTCCCAGCCTGGCCTCATTCCTCCAAGAGATGTTAATGACCCTCTCAGCACACACTTCTACCCAGCTGGTGATGGCACGTTTAGCACCTATTTAGGTGTATCATGAATGCATGTTTAGAAAAATTTCAAGAAACACATGCTTAGTGCAATGGAATGAATGTGTCAGTGCTATATATTATGTAGATACCTGTCAGAAAGGTGAGATAGTAGGGCAGATTATTTTGGACTCCTATCTAAGTTTTCTAGCTTACAAAAATTTAGGCTCTTTTGAAAGTCAAAATTTTAATGAATTCCCATGTTATCTTAGATAATGTATTTTACAATGTTAATTTTTATATCATCATTTTTCTCAGGGAGGCAGGGTCAGGAAATTCTGTTTTTAGATATATTTTGACTGATATGACAAAAAATATTGTTTTCACATTTGCTATCTGTTTAGCAAAGAAAATCAGACTTATCTGTGAGCTTTATAAATGCCCATCACAGTTCTGGGAATATTCTGTGGACAAAATACACGTTTAGATATGAAGGAGAAGGTTGCCACAGAAATGTCTACAATTATGTACCACTGTGTTATCATAAGACAGTGATCTGACAAAATCTGCTTTTATAGCTTAGTTATGCTATGCCAAGTCCCTGTACACCGAAGTCTCAGATCCCAAGCTTCAGACCTGCCAATCAAAATTAGAATGTGCAATCTCACTGTACTCCAGAATCTAGAAACCAGCTGCAAAACAAGTAAAACATATTTGACCTTGGGACATTTAAGCAACTCTGAGTAGTTTCAGTGGGACTTTGGCTCAACACATTTGAAGATATGAAATCAGAATATAGGTGTGGAGATCATCTGTGGATGTAAAAACAGCTATAAGAAACTACTGAAAAATGAAAGCCTATGTTTTCCATGGAGTCCGAGAGAAGTAACACTGAATTAATCATTCAGGACTGGAGTTTCTTCACCAAACTCTTTGGGTGAACAGCCTGTTTTAAAAAGAGTAAATATAGTTGTATGCCTGCACACCTTTCTACTTTTAATTCTTTTAAATTTCCTGACCAAATAACCATGATTTTCTCCAACAGAAAATCCCTTAGCAAGAGGTACCAGGTGAAACCTACAGCTAGGTTTGAGAAGTTGCTTTGTTGAAAGATGCTGGAGAATGAGTGTTGGCAGGATGCAAGCACAGTTTTGCTGGTTTGTGGGAGCTGGCTGTTCTTCTTGGGCTACTGTGTGCTCTCTTCTTAGGTACATTTCCCCATTCTCTTAATGGACTGGTGGGTAGATGAATTTTAACAGTTTCTTCATTCAGCCATGATGAACCTTCCAGCAATCTGTCAGCACAGGGGAGACAGGCAGGACTTCTGCAAACACTACTGTTTTCTGAAAAAAAATTGCAAGGTCACATTCTGGAAAGAAATAAAAACATTGAGAGCAACTCTGCTTGAGGCAATGTTAGCTCCTTGCTCTGTGTCCTCTTGGGCTGCTGCTCAGGAAGGCCAGCCAACTAGATGGGACTTGGCACCTTGGCCCTGGTAGTACTTGCAAGATTTACCATGAGTGTTGAAAAACCTCTCACCTGTGCAGCCATGAGATCTTTTGGCTTAGGAAACTTGTCCTAAGTGAACTTTGCTGAGTGCCAAACTTTAGATATTACATCAAGGAAGGAGTTTTGCCTGTCATCACAGACTTCTGCAAACTAATTTTCTGAAGTTTCTTGTCATCTGACCACTTTACACAGTTTTGTCTGCAGGATGTGGCTACCTGACCCACAGCACATCTGAGAAGCTTGAAAGCTTTGTAGACACACATTACAGGGCCTTTGCAGCAAGAACACTGTTTTTTCTATGCTCTAGAGAGATAACTGGATTTTTTTTTTAGAGATCTTTAGCAGTTTTTCCAAAGTGCTGATGAAGTTCAGAAAATCAATTAGGTCTCTCTCAGCAGAGTATTTTGTAGCTGCTGGAACAAAATTTAGAAATACAATTGGTCTGTAAATTACAGAGTTTTTGAAAAGTTTGACCATAACTGTTTACCTGCAGTATTTATGAGTTCTGTGGACTCCTTTAGTGCCTGCCTGCACATCTGCAAGAGTCCACCAACCCCTTGGTCAGGGCCCGCTTCTCCCATAAGTCTGAATATTAAATCAGAGGCAGAGGAGGCACCTCTAGTATTATCTTCCAATAAAGATAACAAAGGTCAAAGCAACCTTGTGGGTTGACTGCTGCTGATTTTAGCAATGGGGACATCAGCTCATTTAGGCTGCACGGTCTGCTTTCCTGAAGGATCATCTGCCCCTTCTGAGGATTCCTACACATCATTAACAGTACTGCACGATTAATTACCAGCATTTACTAATTAACTTCATGATTAATATTTATTTTACTGATGGTCTATTTCTTCATGAGGAATCAAGGTTTGATTCTTCTTGGTATGATTCAGCTCCTCCTCAGATCACTGTCATCATCATCATGGCTAGGCTTCGCGAACGAAGATTTAGGTGAGATCATTGTAGTTGTGCGCTGTAAGGACCATCTCAGAACTTGCTGGCATGCTTTGTAGCTGGTAATGTGAGTGTATGTTCATAAAGGGCTACTGTGACATTGCCATCAGATATCACTGACTAAAACTCTATAAGTTCACATTTTTAGAGAACCAGCTCATCCTCTGGGTTTTTACTCCCCAAGCTTTAAGATCCCCAAAACCCATTTGAACTTGGCTTTATCAGTCCAAGCTGGCTAACTGGAAATGTAAGGCTTATAATCTCTCTGCTTGTCATATTCCCTTTGTGTCAAATTGAAAGAAACTTACAGTGGGATTTGCTAATTAGATGTCTTTTGCCTCTAGGGAAAAGTCATAAAAATGATGGAAACCATCTTGGTTTCTTGGAAGATTGATCTGAATGAAGGGGTTTTTTGCCTCTCTCTTTTATTCTCCTTTGTTATGGGAAAGATTCCTTTGCATTGTCTATTAGAATGCAATATGCACATAGTCATGAAAAATCTCATAGAAAATCAACACTGTCTTTGTTTAGGGAATAATTAGAAGCTCCAAATTCTACACAGGAATAATCAGGTTTGCAATACTTATACAGAACCTGAGCTGAAAATCTGTAACTGGGCTTGGGTAGAAGTTTGAAGTCTAGCTTTCCCCTTATGAGGAAATTTAGTCCAGTCAGTGAAGGATGCTTCAAAGTAAGACTTAAGGTTTTTGAATGAAAAATTCAATGTTTTTAACTAGTCTAAGAAATTCCGCACACATTTTTGAAAGCTTTTGATAATACATAAGACTTGTTCAATAAGATCCATTAGTTTTTTGTGAAGAAGTCAAAAAAAAAAAAAGAAAAAGAGCTGAATTTTTCTCCAATGTTTTTATTCAACTTCATTTGCTCAAGGGAAGGGAGAATAGAAGGCTGAGCTCATGAGAACAGGAACCCTAACGGAACAAGGCCACTCCATCTGCTACGTGTGGGCGTGTCCTATTTAGTCTTGGCTTTGGAGACAGGGATAACATGAGGGATCGTGAGAGCTTCACCCCCCACTTTACATGAACAACCGGTAGTCCCTATTTTTAAGGCTTTGGAAGCATCTATGTAGTTACAAACGACAACAGTGTTTGCTTGTGCAAAGCTGAGGTCCTTGTTAGTCCCTGTTCCTTTAGAATGCTTTGAGCATATAGTCATCTTCTTCTTTTTCACTTCTCTATTTTCATTTTCAATAACCTGGGAATTGTGATTAGTTGCAGTTTGGGGGGTGATGTGGGTGGGTGGTGTTTCCATTACTTGCCCTAATTGGAGCATGCCTTAGATAATTTTCTTCACCAGGTCTCAACAGGCTCCTTTTAAATCCAACCAGTCTTCCTTCTTACTGAATACTAAGCAGTCCCTTCTCTGGTACCAGCTCCAAGCATGTATTCCCCATACATGCCTCTTGCCTCATGCTCTCTCCAGGAAGGCTTTCTATTTTGCCAATGGCCATCCAAGTGGTCCATGCCCCAGGGACACAGCATGGCTGCATCTGGCTGGAGAAAAGCCACAGGGCAGCACTGCACCACAGGATATGCCACCACAGAGGAGCTCCAAGTGCTGACCCCCCCTTGCAGACCATTCCTTTACACCAGCCTTTCCAATGCTCAGAGCTTAACTGATATGTATTCATCACTCTTAAATACCTCCAGGTGATAGAGATGGTATTTCAACTAACCTGGCAGCTCTGTACAGGTGCTGAAACAGATTCTCCTCTCATTTTCTCCAATGTAAAGCCAGGGAAATTTCATTTCAGGACAGTGTAATTGGACTTACCAGTAGCAGAGTAAGCAGTAGGATATGACCTTTTACCTTTTTGTTTTAAAGCATGAACAGCATATGGATTCAATAAAAAGTATATGTTGAACTGTCAGATAGTTAGAGTGCTATGAGAGGAAGAAGCACCAGAGCAAAAGAGCTAGTGCCTTTTTTGAAAGTGCAGATATATAGAGACTCTTGTTACCATTCACTCCTGATCAGTAATTTACATCTCTAATTTAGCCCCTGCAATTTCTCAAAGAAAATGTGGCTTCTTCAAATGATTCACATCAAAACAGTATTTTCCTAGACCTTTGTATTTACCATTACAGAAGAAAAGAAGAACACATTTTGGTGAAGCAATCTCTCTGTTTTCAAGTGTGAAGGAATTATTTTGCAAATATTTGTGAAAGGAAGAGAGAAAACTTAGAATGGCTTATGGTAATTGGTACAAACCAGGACTTGAATTTAACTGAGATTGTAAATAACAACAATTCCAGGCTGTTGGAATCTGTAATAATAGAAACTGTTCCATGGTGTAAGAAAAAAACAATGTGACCTTCTTTCAATGCTCTCTATAACAATAATATTTGGATGACAGCTTTTATTGATAGCTCCATTTTGGTCACATTCCCTCGTGCAAAGACTTCTGAATTAAATAATCTGTATAAAAACTTCAGTATGTCCCAATACCACCATCTGTTGCAGGGTCACAGCTGATTTATGAACATGAAACTAGAAAGAAAATGTCATAAGTTCCTGTGTTGTCCTGACATACAGTTATCTTGATAGTGCTTTACATCATTCATGCTCAGTTTGCTGAACAAAATGCCTAGACAGTCACACTGTGGACAGTCAGTCCCTGAGGACATTGTAACTCAAAATTTCAGGGACCTTCCCAGTTCCATAAGGTTTGTTGAACTCTTTGCGTAAAGCATTTACACTGGAAGAATAGTAGATTGTTAGCCATGGTCAAATGCTTCTGAGTTAGGGGATTTGGACAGTAGATGACAAAGTTCCTGAGGTCTCTTTTGAACCGCTTTTTGAAGGTACTTTCATTAAGGTACCAAAGAAAACCATCATTGCGCTTGCCTGTATGAGTTATTTGCTAATGTCAGCACACTTGAAGTCTTATTTATTATTTATTAACATTGTGAAAGTGCCTGGGAGATCCACTGATAGGGCAAAATATTGTCCTATGAAGAACTGCATAAACTCAGATTAAAAATGTCACCTGTTTTCAAAGGAACAGCGTTGAGCTGGCTTTTTTAAGAACAAAGATAAAATGGGTTTTATGGAAGGAATTTGATAGATATGAACTTCTATCTACCTGCAGGTCTAGAAATGTTGATTTGAGGACAGCAGTGATCCAAGAGGCCCTTCATGACCAAGTCAGCTGTCTTGGCTGTGAGGGAAAAAGATGCTGTTGCAGACAGGAGGTACAGTAAGGCTGTTACCTGCTTCACTCCTCTGGTTTTACTCCACGGCCATCTGGAAGACAGGGGCTGGGGAAGGAAAGCAGAGGGACAAGGTGTGTGCACAGGAGAAGATGATGATGCCTCCAAGGAGAAAATGGCAAGTGAATAGTTCCACAGTGCTGGTGGCTAAGAGTACAGTTTACAGGCTTGAGGTAGTAGGGTAAATTAAGGAATCATAATCAAAAACAGGACATGACTTTGTGCTTATTAGATTAACAGGAAAGAAAGTCTAGCAGGGAAGAATGGGATAAGGAACTGTGAAGATTTCATGCTGACCAGAAAGAAAGAGGCCAGGGATGTTTCAGGTCTGGTTCTCTGCTAATAGGAAAGTTAGTCTATCTTGACCTGTGAACTTGTCTATAAAGCTATGGTATCTGCAAGGGTTTCTTACCTGGTTGAAGTGAGGATTCCTGCTATTGCTACTTGAGCATTTGAGGCCAGAGTCAAGCCCTGAGACAACTTCCTGCAGGGATTTTGGAAAGGCAGCCTGGAAAAAACAATATAATTCCACAGCCATTTGGAGCTGGCATGGTGAAAAACCTTTTCCTGTAAGTTTTTACTTGTTTGTAGGCAATTTATGAATACCTCAAGAAGTCAAGGAACAAAAAAAATTTTAACAAGCCCCAGCTACTATTTCTCTCCCTGGAGTTTTCCTATTATTTTAATTCCCAAAAGTGCTCAAGAGTGCTCACTCAGAGTAATTTGTCTCTCTAGGGGTTCAAAACGAAGGAATATTTTAATGGCAAATATTTATTCCTCCACTCAGCCACCTTTACTGTTGGTGTTTTTATGGTGGAGACCTGCCCCAGGCCACAGATGACTGTTGTTAAGACAGAACAGACCTAGTAATATTCCCTTAATGTGAATTTTCACGGGTGAATTTACCATTTGAATGTGATGTTGATCCAGAAAATCAGCCAGATGCTCCAACAGAACTATTCCAGAACCATCTGCCTGCTTCATTTGCTGCATGCCTGTTTCTGGTAATGTACACACAGTGTAAAAGACAGTTTTTGCCCTGAAGAATTTATAATCTAAATAAGAAAGCCAGCCAAACCTTAAGACGAAGGAAATGTTACTGTATATTTTATATATTCTTGTGTATTTGGGGAAAGAGAGGAGGAAGATGTCATTCAAAGCTATTACAATCATTGGAGTTGTTGGATAAGGGTTTATCACTGCAGAGAAATCCTCTGACAGAGTCTGGAGTTGAAACAGACCCAGTGAATTGGTAAAAATGAATTGAGTAAAAGAAGGGATATTTATCCCTCTCTATCATACCAGATATATGTATTTAATGTTAACCCCCTAAGCTTTCTGTGTGACCAGTAAGGAAGGTGCAGCTCAGAGTACCTAAGTGAGACACAAATGTGAGGGATAACCTCTCTGAAGGAGACTCAGCACCCGTGAGCTGTGCTGCTCTGTCTGAAAGACATGTGCAGACTGAAACTAAAGAGCATTGAATTGCATGGCAATATGGTGAAAGAAGGGGAGAGCAAGGGCTCTGGATGCTCTTAGGTGAGGTTTCGTGGGATGGAAGAGCTGATGTAGAGGCTAGAAGCTTCAGAAAGGGACAAGAAGTCCTCCCTCAACCCAGCCCTGTCTCCACTCCTTCCTCTAGCACCAGCGCTGGCAATTGTCTGAGCTCTCACAAAACTAGCAGAAAACTATCCTTTTTCTCTCTGCGTAGGTTTTCTCCTCTTCTAGTGACTTTCCTCAGCTTGTGGGGTCAGGCAAAGCCAACATTGGCACAAGGGAAGTGGTGGGAGCACATAACTGGAGGCCAGAAGAGGAGATGGGATTGCTTCTGCCAGTGACAGCGAGTTGTTAACTCATGTGACAGATGCTGGGGAACCTCAGCTACCAGGGTGGCTGGAGAAGGAGTGGAAGGTGAACAGCTGGATGCAAGAGGGTGTCTGTGTGTGGAAGGACAGGATAGGGAGAGTCAGGGAGCGGAAAGATTAGTTCAAGAGAAAGAAACAGCCAGGTGAGACTGGATCCAGAGAAGGGCAATTGTGATGGGGTGAACCAAGACTGCGAAAGAAGGTTGTGAAGGAGTAAAGCACAGGAAGAGTGAGGGTCTGAGGGTAGGAAGAAGCCTGGAAGGCAGTAGTACAGAGTTCAAATTGAGTTTGGATGAGAGGGAAGCAGGGGGAAGGATTGGGAGCTTCAGAGGAGAAATCTGAGAGTAAGTCTGGGTGCAGACAGAGGAGGAGACGAGATCTAAGGGTGGGAAATAGTTTGGGAGAAAATGGGGCAGAATAGGAGCTACTGATGCACAGGGGACAAGCACCTGCAATCTTCTCAAAGGGGAGAGTAGAAGACTGGTAACACTTAAAAACTAATTATTTCTGTATCCTATGCCAGGAATAAGTGAAGGGGCCTAAGGGCTTTGTCTCCAGTAGTTAGTTCCCAAAGCGTCTGCAGGAAGTCTTCAGGACAGGGCAGGAAATGCAGCCCTGAGCCCTTCAAATTGCTGGTTGAAAGGACACACTACATATTTCAGGCTACCAGCCTCCATCAGTCAGGGAGACAGAATAAGCAGCATATGTGCCCCACTGGAAAACAACTAATACAAGAAGTTCTCTGATTTTCTTCAACTTCAGGGGACCCTAGAATTTCTCTACCATCTACAGATGCAAGTGTAGCCATTGAGTAACCACCACGAGTAGAATAGAATAGAACAAAACAGAACAGAATAGCATAAATAGAATAGTTTAGTTGGCAGGGACCTACAATGGTTATGTAGTCCAGCTGCCTGACCAGTTCAGGGCTGAGCAAAAGTTAAAGCAGGTTCAAACAGCTCCTAAACATGACAGGCTTGGGGCATCCACCACCTATCTGGGAAGCCTGTTTCAAGATTTGACGCTTCTTCCTGCCTTGCCAAAGATATACATGAGGAAGAATGATGGAGATTGAATAGTCCTTTCAGGTCTTCGTAAGAAGCTGTGCAGTCCACCTTGGTTGAAAAGTTCCCCGTGATTGACTGATGCCAAAATACTTGCCAAGACTAAGGTGTGAAAATGAGGAAGGATGGTATTTTTGTGGAGACAATTTGTTGTGTAACTTGTAAGAGGGACAGGGACTTTGAGGGCTTTCTGTAATTCTCTGAAGATGAGTTAGATGTACTCTCAGAGACTTTTCTTTTTCCAGTCTTTTCTATAATTTGCAGTGGTTGCAAGCCGGGCCATAGCCTGGCTCCAACTGCGTGATGAATGACTAAAGGATTTAGTGCTTTGGTTCTGGTTAGAAAAGCATCCAACTTTATCCATTGCAGAACTAGATTTCTCCGAAGGATTGTTAACTGCAATCCTAGCAAAAGCAAGTTTTGCTGGGGTGACTCCAGTCTTGTCTGGTTTCAGCTAGAATGGGGGGGAAAAAAAAGAATTACTTTTTTTTCCTACTGGAACTGGTAAAAGACATGGGAAAACAGAGGGATTAGCAGAAGTATTGGGAGCTTCACAGCCTCAGTGCAAAACAGAGTGGGAAGAGGGAGGGTGGGAGCAAATTCTGGCTATCCATCCTTAATCCAAAACTGCCTTCTCCTTCCCAGGCTGTACTTCACTGTCATACACTTGCAAATTCACTCCAGGAATGAAAACAGACTAACTTTAAGCTTGTTCCCAAAGCTGCAAATTTGTCCCTGCTGGGTGTTAATTTAACTGCTTCCAGGGCACCAGGATGTCTACTGGTGTTCACTGTGCTTGCTTTCTTCTTTTTTTTTCGCACATCTGGTGTTGTGAAAACTTCCAAGGCACCACACAGAAGAGTGACGAACTGACCACTTTTAACCCTTTCTGCAGCCTGCTAAGTGTCTCCCTCTACTGTTTTCTCCCTATAGTGGACTCCATGGGCTTCACTACACAAGGGATCCACAAACTCTAAAGTGGGTCTTATGAGCATTGTACAGGCTGAGAATTTCTTCAGCTCCATCATCCTCTGTTTTTCCTGTGAACAAACCTGGCTAAACAGTAATAACTGGACTTCAAAAATTTCCAGCAGGAAGAAATGTATTTGGGGCAGGAAGAGGTTTTTTCCAAAATACTTCTTTTTTTCCAATTGCTTTTATCTGGTGTTGCCACTTCCCAGCAGGGAGGACGTTCACTGCAGTAGTTTTGCTCACATTATGGCAAGTGATGGCCTTTTCCTGTTGGTTTTTGATTGTTGCCATTTGTTCTGTAATGGCATTAACTGTTTATCTGCTGCATTGACTGAACCAGAGCAAATCCAAAAGAATCCAGGTGTCTCATTTCCAGTCACAGTTGTACTCTACCAGACTTTCTCCACTTTGTTTGCTTTCTGTAGAACAAGTTGTTTGCATGACCAACTCACTTGTTTCACTACCATATTCCTAGCAACCGCATACAAACTGGCTTTTTTTGTCTTGGCTAGGGCTTCCTTGGCCTGTTGTGCAATACCAGTCTTATGTCACAAGGAGTATGCAAAGTCCTCTTGTGCTGTCTGCCTCTCAGCCCTATCATTACTTTTAACCCCTGCTCTCGTGCTTCCAGCACACTGACTGTCCTTTCTCAGCCCTTGTTCCTCTTCAGCACCCAAGTCTGGGTAGCTGAAACACCATTGAGAAACATCCATGTGGGCTGCTAAACACAACAAGAAAGTAGCAGCACTCATCACATTGATGCAGAAGACCCAAGCATGCCACAATCCTTGATTTTGGCATCTTCTCTTCTTCACATAGGGTTTTCACTGCTGAGTTTTATTTTTAAAAGAAGTAAATAGCTCTCAGTCCACAAATTACAGGGCTCTGTGGTAAATATGAAAGCTAGTTCATGGGCTAAGTACAGTACAGCTGTGTTGTCAAAATCTTGTTTCATATTTAAAGTGCTATCAAGGCTGCCCTTCCTTTTCAGAAGCAGTACTTCTTGGTGGGCAAAGCTCCAGGGCTGCAGGAAGCATTGGAGCCATTCTTCAGAAGGGTTTTCCATAGACATATATAAGTACTGCATTAAAAAAAAAAAAATAAGATTTTTAATCCTCCTGAAATGCTATCTGGAGTGTTCTACTCGTGATCTGAAAATACTAAGGAAAATAGGGTTGTGGAGATACAAGCATTCATCTCCCTATTGTGGCTGCGCTTTTTAAAGCTGCGGGGTAGGACTTACGTGTCCATAGCCAAATTATTTATGCAGATCTAGAGAACGTTCATCCAAAAACCATATAGCTTTAACATATCCACCTCTGTTTTTCTTCTAACAAATTTTCCAACCCCTGCATCTAGTAACCACCTTTGACATTGGCCATAAGTAAATTTAGGATGGAAATTAACTGCACAGTCCCACCAATTTGAGAAATCGTTTGGCTTTCCTGAGGAGAGTGTTGGTATCCAAAAACCTAACTGCTTTTAAGATGAAATTTAAAATAAATGTTAGATTTATTATAGCAAGGCACTCAGATTAAAAATGGAATCCTTTTTTACTCTGCTTTCATAGCAAAATACAAACTAGTCCTCTGACTGTCACCTCATGTGTCCCTTTCTCTTTAGAAAGAACCAAGTGGGGACCTGTAGAGGCCACTTCTAAGCAAAGTGGAATAGATGGTATGGCTAGAGACACCAGATAGACTTACAGGCATTTATTTGTAGTATTCATTTAAATGTATGGTCTGTTATGAACTCTGAGGATATTTTCCCTCTCCTCCTCCCAAAAATCCAAATCAAATTGAAAGCTAGTCAGTTGGCACAGTAATTGTATATAAATTTGCACATGAAACATTAATTAAAGTCAAGCTGTGGAAAAAATAAAAAAGCTAAAAGACCTTTGGACATTTGTGTGACGATCACTGCGCTCGATACTGGAGAATATAGAAATGTTTGGATTGTTTGCTCAAACAGGCACAATGTTAATGAATCATTTTAATCACCTTCATTATAGTCTTTCAAACAGAGCTGACTCCTATGCAAAACCAAGCCTGACAAAAACAACATATAAAAGCCAGAGGCAATTTTGAGGCTGCTAATTAGATAACTTTGTCTTGATGTTTGCATTTGAGCCTATGGATCTGGACAACACAGTGTGCTACTCTCAGGGCAAGAAACAAGCAAACGGCTGCTACCCCATGTCCTCTCAAATGACATTTCCAAGGTGCCCTTTGGTCTCTCTGTCTCCCGAGTAAACATTTGGGATAGTCATTATTGTGCTTTTCCCAAATTTTTCTTACATGTCTGGTCTTTTTGTGGCAACAAAACAACGCAGAAGCTGGAATTATGCTATAAATGTTACTGAACAAAAAAGACAGAGAATGCCCAGATTTTGTGTTATTTTAGCCATGCAAATGCTACAAGCAAAAACTAAACCAAATTGAGTTCATGCACAAATATCAGCAGAAACAGAGATAGCAGTGATAGAAGTCATGAAATTATGTAATATATGCTAATTATTTTCTACACACTAATTCATCCATAAAGGTTCTGTGAAGTGAGTAACTGTTCTGTAAAGGTTAAAAATTGAGATGGTGAGATCAATACTTTCTTCTAACACAGCTGGTGAAGTGAAAGCATTTGAAATATATGTGGTGCTTCTAAATAGGTGTCTTGGTACAAGGTGACTGAGTTGAGGAGAGATGAAGTAGATCAGTTCTTGTGAAAACTGGCCATCTATTTAGATGCATAAACATCTTTAATTTTAGTCTCCAAAATAGGGTTAGATTCAGAATTACCAGAAACTTTCCAGTTTTTATAAATTTTTGAAATAAAAATGTTTTGACCAAGTACTCCCCTGTTAAAAGTTCAGACAGGCAAAGATTCCTACAAATGTCAGAGTATTTTCAGGAAACTTCCTTTTAAAGATTTAGAGGTTTCACCAGCCAAAGGGATCAGAATTTAATTTCATTAATATTTAAATATATATAGCTTAAACCATTTTAAAAATTCATAGGTTTACATTCCATGCTGCAGGAGGCTGTATGTATCAATACTCATGTATGATGGAAATAAGCTCATGTACACTACAGTAGCATCTTAGCACTTCACAAAATGGCAAATAGATGCAAGGTAAGAGCTACACTTCAAATGTAGATCACGAGAGGAATTGATTTCACACCAAAGCTTCTGAATTTGCATCTCAACTACTTTATAGATGTCTATATATGTCTATTTACAGAAAGGTGAATATATTTTCATGTGTGATGATGCAGAGGGCAACTGAAATGTTAATCAAAATATGGTTCATAATTGCTATATTCCATAAACAATAGTTAAAAACAAAAGGTACATTTAAATATTTTAATTTTCAGACCAATGCTCTGAAATATTGGGAAAAGCAGGTTTTTTTCTCCTGTTTTGTACAGACTCAGGTCTATCTTTTTGTTCATTGATTCAGAGTGCTACTGAGTTTCTGTGAGAAACACAGGGCAAGTTCTGTACTGAATGAGAAAGAAACAAAGACCACACTCACCTGAAATACCCTCACCAGTTTTGCTCAAAACAGCAACGTGAACAGCAGGAGTCACTGTGATGGAAGTGGGGAGCACACACACACACACACAAACACACATAGACATATATATACATATGGGATAATGATGCTGGTTGTTTATACCTCAAGCAACCTCTGTGTCCATCTCAGGCAACATATGGAAGGGAAGAAACATCTTCCTTGCAATTAGTCTGAGACTTTTCAGACCATGAGAGGATATGAGAGAGGAGATATAGACAGAGATCATGAGTGACATGGGGAAGACAAATGGAGAAGAATTAATCACTGTCTCCTAGCATGAAAGTTGTAGGCACCTACTGATATCATCAGGCAGCAAAACAAGCAAGAAGGTGGCATCTTATCCCTAACACCAGGGAGCACTTTCTCCAGGCATCTTTGCTACACAACATTGTGGATACCAAAAGTAAGCATGGGATCAAACCTGGAGTTGGGCAAATTCAGAAGAAAAATTTCTGAAAGGCAGTCAGACAGTATGATGTAGAGGCAAAGCTGCACTCAAAATGCCTAAATTTGGAAGATATACTGGACACAATCCCAGCATATAGAGGCTCTGTTCCTACAGTCCATCTTTGAACATCTCTTGATCACTCTAAAGGTGACCACTGTAACACACAATTCTGTTTGAAGCCACAGAAATAAGGGTGCTTCATCACAGCAGAAAAGATTGCTACTGATACAAAGAATGCCTGAAATAGTGTCCTGTTTGAGGGAATTAATCTCAACCATGTCTTCCCCAAAGAAGTTTAGGATCACCTAACCTACAGCCCCTCATTGTAGCAGTATTTTTTCACTTGACTGGTTTCAAGTTGACCTGGCCCATTTTGGCCCAGCAGCCTCAGGGCTTGTGACAGTGGATCTGCTATTTGCTTTTCAGCTCTGAGAGCAGGCACAGGGATGTGATTGGGAACCATGACTCTTGGAAGGAGTTTTTTCCAAGATGGGAGCTCTGTGAGAGTTTAGCACCCCCCAGAAGTTTCTACTGCCATATGTGCTCCTCCTGCTGCTGCCTTCAGGGCAAGTTTAATGACTGCTTTCACGGGGTAGCACAAATGTCCCAAGGAACACAAGCAACAGAAGGGAAATGGTGATTTTCAGCCATTTATAACTGATCCAAACTGGAATGGCATTTCATGGAGAAGCCAAAAGCAATAGTGTAAAGGTACTAGTCTTGTTCACTTTCAAATGTTTCTTGCAAAAAAATGAAGGAAATTAGATTTATAAACTAATTATTGCAGGATCCTTTTCAAGCCAAGTATGTTAAGTCCCCATAATACTAATGTCTGCTTTTTACATTATGTTCAAAAGACTTCTGCTGATTACTAGGGTGATCTGGGGAAATAGTGACAACAAAAATGTTTACCCCTCCCTGCTATTGCAATTTCCTAAGAAAAAATTTTGTCTCTGATTCTGATTGAGGCAGAGATCCCCTTTGTATCATTATGACCACAGAAAAGAGCTTTTAATCGAAGAAAAATTTAATTATATCTTCAGACCACTTTCATGTATCAAGGACTTAGTGTTAATAAGAATCAGGCTTTAGGTGTTCCAAATGCTCTTTAAAAATAACATAACAATGTACAAAGTAAACTCCTAGTTATTAATTCAAGATCAGTATGAGCAGCAGCAGCAGTAAAGAAACCCAATATATCCATCAATCAACACTGTGGAACCCTATTTGTTTGCACTAGTTAGAGAGTGATGAATAGGTCCTCTGTGTAAAACATTCAGCTACAGTGTGAGAGGGCAATAAATTATGTTTGTTAATTTTATATGCCATACATATAAAAATCACTAAAAATTGTCAGTACACTCTGATGGTGACAGAAAGGTTTGGCGCTGTAGGAACCTCAATGCAGTGCTTTTTCATCTCCACAAGGGAAGGTCTTTTTTGGCATTTCAGGGAATAAAGGCCTGGAGGAAGAATTTTGCCTACTAATCACTTAGGTTCCAAGCTGCCTCGCTGAACAATACTTATCTAAATATGATGCTTCTCACGCTTATAATCCCCGTTAGTAAAAGGAGAGACAGGGATCTCCAGAGAATGAGTGACTCTGTCCCCCAGGAGGTGCCAAGAGCAGTGGTGGCGTGTGTGGTGGTGGCAGAAGCGGTGGGGAAATGATGCCATGGCTCACCCCACTCTAGAGAGCCAAGGGCAGATGAGGTGGATGCCCAATGCCCCATCAGGGTGGTGAACAGGCAGGCATGAGCTCAGCTGTGGGGCCAGCCTGTGAGCAGAGTCTGGCCTTTAAGCGACCAGCAGCGAGAGTTTGGTCTCTGGCAAAGGTAGAGAAGAAATTTACCCCTGGGCAGCCAGTATAGGCTACATTACCATGTCAGCCTAGTATTTCTCAGGTTGCTTTCAAGCCGCAGCTGGACCATGGTCAGTGGGTGCAGTCTTTTAAGCCCAAGTTAGACTGTTGCAGTTTCATTCATCTTTATCTGTGTGAGCTCTTTCCACTTTTGTCTGTGCGCTTTGACCAGGACAAAACTTCGCACACACACATCCTGTCTTCTGTCCTACTGCTACACTGTTGTACAGCTCTATTCACGTTTTCACACCCAATTCTGTAGCAGCCAAGACTAAGCTTGCATGTGTGCAGCCTCAGCCCTGCTCACATACACTGAAGCTGCTTTTCAGAAATCTTTCCTGGGTGACATCGTGTGGTGTATACTGCAGAAAGGTGCATAGTCTGCAGTGATACTAAACAGTGCAGGCAAAAGTATGTTTGAGTATTTTTTAAACCATCATCACAGAGGAGAAGGCAAGTTTGACAAACCACTCTGCTTTTTGAAAGCTTGCTTTGTGGCAGTATTTATTTTTCAAATCATGTCAGCAAGAAAATTAATCTAATGCATGAGATCGTTGCCATGTTATTAAATGGTATTGTAAAAGCTGCACTTATTTTCATGGGAATGAGGTTCTTTGCCAAAAATGAGATGCCTCAGCTCCCCCGTGGGACTGCATCCTAGTTTGGAAGGAATGGAGGAAGCTGCTGTGAGCAGTCAGAGCAGATAGCAGGAAGGATGGTGCATTTGTGGCAGCTTGTTTGTAAGGATGGAGGAGCAGCTCCACCCTTGGCAGCTGATGCAGCAAGCCTGGCACAAGGTGAGGCCAACAGATCCACTGGGTGTCCCTGCCCTCACATGCCAGCAACTATTCCCCAAACTGCTGCTTGCTTCTTCCAGCACTTGCGTGTTGCTCCTGCTTATACCTGGGTGCAAATCCGAAGTCATTGCACTGAAACTTACACTTTGCAGGGTGCTAGGACAGGGCCGAGTTCAACCTGCACACACAGCACAGCATGGCAAACTGCCTGGTACCTACAGGGGAAAATCAGGAAGCCTTCACTGATGGCAGCACTGAGCTTTATCCGCCAAGCTGCACAGTAGAAATGAATGTAAAAATAAAACTAGCTTTGTTTGATTTGTTAAACACAAATAGTTTCAACCCCCCTGTCATCAAAAAGTAATTTTTTTCCTAGCTATGTTTTTTTGCCATAAATGGGGAGAACTCATTAACACTGGTGTTTTGAACTGTAGTTTAATAGAAGGCGGACTAATACAGTTTATTAAAATATGCATGTTTGATGTTAGAGGCAATGTTTGCATAAATCCTTGGGGAGAGGATACTGTAGAGCTAAAATGATGTTTTTCACAGCCAAATAGCATAATCTCATTACCAAAGTTTTGTGATCAAGATGAAAGGTACACTTAGTAATTGCAAGGGATAAACAGTTTTTTCTCCATAACTGCCCTTATTACTCACAGAGAACAGATCCAGAGCAGACTGTTACATTTCCTTCTCTTCTCTTTCTGTCTTCTTTCCTTTACCACCCACTTTGCTTATGATTCACCAGCAGTTTCTATGGATGTAAGGAATGAGGGAAATTTCTGTTCTCCTATTTCATTGCAGAAGAACATCCTGAAGAGATACATTTGCAAACGTTTAGCCTGGTGAGGCAGATATTGCTCAGGGGGGATAAAATTTTAAAAACTGAAATTCTTTTCCATTACTTTCCTCCACCTTCTAGCTTTCCAGCAGGCTGCTCAGCACACTGCTCTTCAACTTCTTCCAGCTGGTGAATCCACATTATTTCAAGGAAATCCACAGACCTAGTACAGCAAATAGAAACCTTGTTTTCCTTTGTTACCTTTTTTCCCTCAGAAGTAATCTGTGACTCCTGGGCATCTGAAAACTAGATTTAGCAGATATGAAGGACGAAGGGTGCTTCTGTGAGAAGAGTATAGCCCTCCTAAACATTCCTCTGACTACATTGTCCTTGGAGAGGAAAAAGAAGTCCTTACCTTGCTTGCAGGATATGGGAAAAATCCTTTTTTGCCTTTAGTTCAGTACTGCTGCAGCAGCAGTTGGGGTGGCCTTTGGGCTGTATTTTTATACAAAGCTGAAATGAAACTGTACAGTCAAAGCACTGGACTCTAGTGTGATATGGCAGGCGTTAATTTTACATGTTCTGGTGGACATTTTGTTGAGTACCTACTGGCAGTTTTGGTTCAGAAAAGAAGATAGATTGCACTGTGGGGTTTTCTTCTGCTACTTTACAGCTAGCTTGTCATATCTGCAACTGAGGCCCTTACATCAGGAACTGACACTGTTCCCATGTCCTAAATGATTATATGACTCTGTAGTATTGAGTGATGTGTTAAACTTTTCTAATTATCCTATACTGTATCTCTTGTGTTCAAACATGGTCACAAACAGGGCTGTTTCTGCTCCCATAGATGTAGATGGCAGAAAGCCAGCTGGAGCTGCACCAGGTGCCACTTGTGGCCCAGTGACCATGTGTTTGGGGGGAAATGGAAGAGCTTAAGTTCATGGAAGATGCAAGAAAAAAGAAGTTGGAGCAGGATGAGATCTAAAATGATGTTTTGAAGGTTCTGTCTCTTTTGCAATGTGATTCCTCATTCATCATGCAAATTTATAATTTTCATGCAATTAAAAAATAATTTTTGTTATGAAAGTGCATTTGATTAGCTTGTACAGTTGACAGCTAGTAAATACTCACACACAAAAAAACTCCTCTCCTAATGGGAAATTTCACTTTTTACTAGAGAAAAGGCATATTTTCCTTATCATAAGCAGAGAGAGAGGATGAAAATTTGTCCATCTCCTTACTGGCTGTAACCCAAGAACTTTACACAGGTGATCTGAACTTCTTGTGTCATGACATAAAGCCATGACTCAGATATGTGCCTAGCTGGATCCTCACCAGTGCTGCCACAGTAACTATGTACAAGGGCATTCAATTAGTTGTAGAAATCAGAGTCACTCCTTGTCTTAAAGCTCTTGATGCTCCCAGAGTGATATCAGTGTGCCACAGGGTAAATAAAGCCCAGACTCATGAAATTCAAATACACAGTGGCCTGACCTAGAGTCCCATGGGGGCCAACACAGCAGTCCCAAGAGTGTGTATTTACCATCATTCCTTCTCCTTCTCGCTGGTCACAGAGCTGGCTGAAGCACTGGGGTGGATACATCTATGCTGTAAGACAAGTGTTGTTGTCAGCGTAATTTCTGTCACTCATCAGCAGTAATGCTGCCATCAGGACTCCTGTCAGCATACAGTGAACCTCCACTGGGGGCAATGCCAGAGTGTCTGCTGTAAAAGAAGCATCCTGCTGTGGACAAGCCTGGGTCTCCTTCTGCCATTCTGAAGGAGCTTTGGAGCATTACCTGGTTGTACCACCCCCTCTTATACACAATAGAGGGATTTGAAGGTATCTTAACATGTATCCAAGTCAGCAAAAGTGGCTAGTCTTCCCAAGCCCTCAGCATCCATGGTCGTAGCCAAATCTCCAGAAGTGTTTATCAGCTTCTGAAGCTGTGCAATGGAATGCCAAATGCCTGCCTAGGACCTAATCCTGCTCAAAACTACAGGACTCCTCACTGGAGCGATACAGGCAGAGGGGTCACAGCACTTACAGCGTCTCAACACTATCACAGAGATGTCCAAATTTCACCCTCATGCGTCTCATGAATTTCTGTGTCATGCCTCCCTGGAGGCAGACCTCCATTTCAGGGACTGTGGTGGCCTCTGCCACATCTCAGAAGAGCCCACACCTGTCAAAGCTTCTTGGATGGATTTGTGATCCCTGAAGAGCTGTATGCACAGCGGACCAGAGGGTCTGGGACAGAAAACAAGCCACAGAGAAGCTCTGCTGTGGGAGATTTACCAGTGCTTGCCTGCTCCAGCAGCCTGCTCAGAAGCCACACCATGGCCTGAGATGGTGCTATGAGCCGTCTCTGCGACCTGGGTCCTGCTATGAGCCATCTCCCTCCATGTGACTCAGGCACATGACCAATACACCAAATGAGTGCTGCATGATTCAGCTCTACAGAGCTGCGAATGATGGAAGGGGCAAGAAATGAGAGCTGTTACAAGTTAAAAGGTTGTGAAAATGAGAACTCAGATGATACATTTTTTGTTGAAGCTACTTAAACTGGAGGTCAGGTTTTCTAGAGCTCTTCACTTGACAGCTGTCTGTCAGATGCAAATAACTTGATTTTAGCAGTGCACCTACCATCTCCATCTTTTCCAAAGACAGCGGTGCCAAAAGTCAAAAATGAGGGATTTTGAAAAGCTTATCCAGAGCTGCTGGTGGCTGTCATCCCAGTTTTGATGTTGAGTAGCTACAGTCTGAAAGGGTGGATAAATGATTGGTTTAGACTTCGCTGAAGTCCCTTCAGAGAGGGTTTTGGACTACTGATCGATTCCTTCAGCTAGAAAAGGTCTGTAATCCAAGCTGACAGGAATCTTGAAGTTGAAATATAATTCAATTTCAGCTCTTGGCAGCACGTCTCTATCAAAACATGATACAGTCACCTCTGGAAAGAGGAACAACTAGTTCCCTTCTAGTTAGACTCAGATGTGTCAGAAGCATAGGAAGAAAAAAGCAGGTAAAAATAGTGGAGCAGGAAAATAAAATTAACATCTGTCTTGACATCTGTCATGTCTAAATTTCTGTTTGCCTTCCAGTTTGTAAGGTTTTTGGAGAAAAACATAAAAAATAAGCCTTTGACTCTATGTAGCACTATTGTGATACACATTTTGAGGCCAAAGTGTCACTGGTTATGGAAAGAAAGGAAGGGAGTGAAAAAGATACCTTCTTACCAACTAGTCTGTCCCTGATGTGCATTATGAGTCATAGCTTCTTATTTCACTAAGACAAACAAGTTTTTACTCTTTTTTCCTCTTCCTGTTAGCAATACATAGCACTGACAGCTCAGGGAGGACTGACTGGATCACGCTCTGGCTCTTAGGTCACTAACAGCAGAGCTAACTACGTTTTTATTGCTGCAATGATGCAGAGGCTAGAAGAACACAGCCTGACTTTCAGGCCACAGGTAGTGTTCACATTCCTGGCAGCTGGAAGACACAAATGAGAGGTTTTGCAATGGAAAGAAAATGTGAGCCCAGCCCTCTGAGTGTTCACAGCAGATGCTATACAAAAGTATGGCTCTAAAAAACCCCACAGATAGAACAACAGACTGTTCAAAAAAAAAGAAAACTGTGGGACAAGTCCAACCGTTAGTAAATCCTAAACCAGCCCGTGCCCTTTTTGAGAACAGAGATATGGTCTTGACGGGCAGAAACAAAGCTGAAAGAGAAAGCAGTGGGGCAAAGCAGGAGTCAGAGTTTTCCTGACCCAAGGCCAGGTGTCCTTTCACCACAGCAGGCATCACTATCTGGGATGTGCTGTGGGAAGATGCTCTATGCTCCCTCCCCAAGAAAATCTCCATAGCTGGATTTGGGCCGTGTAAATTATTTTGTTAATGATAAAGCAACTGGTTGGTTGATTTGTCATCTGAGGAGGTTCATGCCAAGAAAGTCCTGTTCAGTCTCCTCCATGTGCCATGAGTGTGCATTAAAAGCCTAAGGGCCAAATACTCCAGTCTGTTTCCAGTGTAAGAAAACAAGATTTAAACCAACAGGTTTGCTAAACTGGGACTATGGCAATGTATTTCACACAATTTAATCTGTCTCTTGTATTTGTTGCTAACCAAAACATATTTCATTTAACCAAAGAATTAAGCTGGTCTAGTAGGTGCCAATTTTGCATGAATCTTATTCCTATACTCATTTTCTTACTCTTATCATTTTGGCTTTCCATAACTTTACTACATGTGAATGGGTGTGGGTGCCAGCAGTCTTTTTTCCCTCTCATTTCTGCAGAGCTTGCCATGTGCATGCTATGTACACTTACTTACATGCACTAGGAAGCGGTCCCAGCGGAGTTGCTCTGAGTATGTTGCCAGCACATAGCAGAGGTGAAACTGCCTGGCTGCAATAAAAAGTTTTGCCCTTGAGGCAAAAAGAGGGATGGAGACAAAAAGCACTTATCATTTCCTGTCACTGTTATTGTCTCATGGTTCCTCCTCAGCTAATGCCAGACCTCTGGCAGTGCACTGGGGAGGGATGGCAGAATTCAAGCTGTGCATCCATTGAATTAACAGTTTGAAGGAAGAGGCTTCCAGTAGCTCCTTGAAGAATCGGTTAGAAGTGAAGCTCAGGCAATTCTGCTCATTATGTATGTCCCTTTGAAGGGTAGGATTTGCCTTGTGAATTATTTAATTTAGTTTAACAGAAAGCTTTTAATTCATTCAACTAAAAGCACTTAAATCTACAGGCTCGTTGAAGTCAATGGGAACTCTTTCAGTGACTTCAGTGACTTTGGTCCTATAAAATAATTTTTCTAATTATATTTATTTCATTCATTTAATTGTATTAAAGATTTCTGGCACAGGAAAAAAAAATCTCTTGCTTTCTGAATTTAATGATAATTCTACTTTCTTAAAGTCGTGTTTCAATGAAGGACTTCATTCTGTCATCAAACCAAATGAAACATCCATGATATCTGAGCTCTCCTAATGTTTATGAAGTGTGGATGCAACTTGAATATATAGCAATCATTTCTATTAGGACTAGAATTTAAAATTTATCTCTGCACTTTTTCTGCATTTCAATATTAAGCATTTAATTTAGTCCCACCAAATCTACTAAAGAAAAATCCTCAACAAAAAAACCATTTTGAAATATCAATGTCTCAACAAAACATTGATAATTTGAAAACTATATGCTTGACCCTTTCAAAATTTTCATCCTCATTCGTACACCAGTAGCACTTTTATTTTTGTAGCAGCCCAAAATCTGGCAAGACACTCATCTCTCCCACTGACATCACTGAATCATGGATCAGTGCACATAGGGTGGAAGCTTGTGATTAATATCTTCAGGCTAATATTTATACACTTACCTATATTTTACTCCTAAGAATAATTCAACTACCATCAGAACTTTTTGGTTCACTGTATAACTTGAAGTAATTATTTCAGTAACTGAAATAATTACTTCACCAAGTACATACTACCATTGTAAAAGCAGATAAAGGCAAGCCAAATCACAGATATGTTGTCCTCAGTGCACTCAACAACAAAGTAAATGGCAGTCTCTGCACTAAAAATTTTACATGTTCTTTGACTTATTTTTAAACTGTGACATGCCCTTGATTTTTCGTGTGTATACAATAACCAGAAATACTCATGCATATGTTGCTTTAGTGGAAAGTGCTGCGAAAACATTTTTGTTATCTATCCCCCAAAAATTTGCTATCACTTTTTAACTGTAGAAAGCTACAAGATGAGTCAGAACAGTTTCAAAGATTGCTCTTCATCAGCTTTAAATTAGTTGCTCTTCAGCCAAATTTCGAGGTTGATATCTTTTCAGTTTTGAAATAGCACTTGCACATCTTCAGCCTGACCTCTCAGCCAGTATTTAGTAACAACAGGAGTCCAGGATCTCTTCTGGGAGTCTGCAATGCCAAATAAAATCACTTCATTAAAACCAACATTGAAGTGGCATCAAGTTAAGGGGACAATAATTTCTTAAATAGCACCAAGTTATTCCCTTGCTACCATCTGCCTATGGCCTGATGCTCTTCTTAGGGCACTTCTCTACTATTGCCATGCCCTTTCTGGCATCTATGTGTGTCCCAAGCTATGAGAAACAGCTTGAATGATTTGGTTTTGCTTACCCTCATTTTGCACTCTTGCTTTTAGTAGCAGAAGTGGTCCCAGGCACTGTGCAGCTCTCAGTGTTTTGCATTTTTTTACTTTTGTTCTTTCATACTTTTGCTGTGACGAGGGAGCAGAGTCTCTCTGCCAGCCATGTATGCCTAAGCAAAACTATTTGGGGCTTTGAAGGCTGAGCCCAACACAAAGCATTCCCAGTAAGATCTGTTTCGTATATATCATCTCTTAAGTATCCTTTAAAATGCTTCATTAATTGTGAGGCATTAGTACAGGCAGGGAGGAATAACTTTTCACTTAATCATTCATGACCAAAAGGTTTCTTGTAAACTGGATTCAGTCTCTCATGTCCAGACTTTTTATTCTTGTATCTTGCTTCTCATTTGAAGTAGCAATCTGCTACTTATCCTGAAAACAGTTCTTTCCAGGCCAAAGGAAATGGTATGTAACTGCTTTTTCCTTCTCCCAGGCCTACATCCAGGACAAGAGAGTCCAGAAACTCGCTACCGAGTGTCGGACACAGAGTCCCACCAGGGTCAGGTGCTGTTCAAGCCCACGACCTGGTTCAAATCTGGGGAGATGAAGTCTTTCCCCAGTTGCAAATGTCTGTTACTTAAGAAGAAGAGCTGGTGTCCCCTTTTACTGTCAAAACAGAAAAGAAATCTGGTGAATTCTTTTCCATGAAGTTTGTTTTATTACTTACCTTGCTGGCTGGGTGAAAATTCCTCTGAAGTTCATAAATTTTATTCTTTTCAGTTGCTTTTTGGGGTGATGGGACCTCATTGAGTCAGTAGGTCTCCTTTATCACCCTCGAGCTAGAAATGCAAGGAAGAAAAGAAAGAATTAAAATTCTGTACAAAGGTCAGAGAAAGCTTAAAGTCTGCAACTCGAAACCACTGGCACGAAGCTGCAGCACTTCATATTTCTGCTGGGAAGGGATCCTGCTTGTGGAATCAGAATAAAAGAAGTTCTTGTGAATCTTACCAGTGAATGTAGTGATATATACAGTCAAAATTATATATATGTGTGTATATATACATGTACATTTGTTATATATATATATTTGTTATATATATGTGCATGTATATAAAGATGGAAACCTTTAGGGGTAGTTTTCATTTGAAATCCTTGCTTACTCCTGGGTGATTAGAAAGGATAATAATAACAGAAAAAAAACCTCAAATGGGGGATTAAATCCACAAGAGAAGAAGTGCTCCATTTATTGGAGCTTTGCTTATCTCGCACAGAGTAAGGGGATTATGCGATTGCTTTTGTGTTCTGAATGATTGTGGCTAGACGGTTTCTGACATAATAGACTTGCCTACTGAAATAGAAACATTACTGTGAGATGGATTTGCAGCTGGCTGCAGAAAAGCGTTTGTCTGAACAGAAACGTCCCTTGTAACTTACTGAAACACTTGCTCTGAGTGTGGAAGTCGGGCCTTTTGGGGAAGACATACACTGCCTTATGCTAGATTCACAAGATGCCATAGCCTTTGGAGACACTGGGGCTGATGCACTGCGGAGAAGGGACCTGTGTTCATAAGCCCTTTGAATGGACAATGCAACCCAACGCTTGTGGACTGGAGGCAGGGTGTATAAGGAAAGCTGGTTTTTGGGACATGTTGCTAACAGATGCAATGGGCACCAAGCAAGGAGCTGGATTTGCAGGACCACAGTGCAGTTACATGGTCAGCTGGCATAGGCTGTCCCCAAGAGCAGGCTTTGCAAATATTTCTGTGCCGGAGCTCCATCTCTCCAGACATGCAGAGTACAGACTCCTTTGTGATAACCATTAGCTTCAAATACTACTTGGGAGACTTGGAGCTGCAGGGTTCCCTGCAGACCTCACAGCCTTGCTTTGCTTGTTCAGACTGACCCATGTGCTGTCCTCCAGGGCTGCCGTCTGCGTTTTCAGGACGGCATCGTGTTCCTTGGATGTATTCAGTCCTGCTTTACTCTGGTGTCATGATCACAAAGGGGCTTTTAGTATTAGACACAACTTTTAGCAGAGCAGAAGGAAGCCTTTGAATCCTTTTCCAGTCAAGGACATGACTTCCCCACTAAAGGTGATACTGGGGCATGAAGAGCAGGGGGCAGTTCTCTGTGCCCCTGCCTTTCCTTGGGCCACTTCTTTCCCCTACTTTGGTAGCTCAGTAAATCCCATGGGACAGAAGAGGTGCTCCCATCCAGCATGGCCGGGCAACAAGAGAACCAAAACCCCAAGTTGGGACTTTTGAAGCTCTCAGCGTGGGGTGGGGGTAGTTGGCTTCAGAGGAGCAGCGCAAAGCCAGTGCAGAGCATGTGGGAAAAATCCTCCCCCTCTAAATCCGAAACAGTGCACCAGGGCACAATGCCAAGTCAGATCTTTGGGCTGTGCTTTGCTATCCCTCCCACCAAATCTCAGTATGTACTTTCCAAACGTTTTGTCAAAATAAAGCCTGATCCCAGGGCCTCTTATGTGCCCATGGCTGGCTGTCCTCAGGAAAGGGACAGCCTGGGAGGGATGTGCCCCAAGATGCAGCTCCATGGGCCCATCTATCCCTTTCACAGATGGAGCACACTCCCGGGTCAAACTATTTTGTGAGGCAAGGCAGCCCGAAGCCACGAAAGTGTCAGAAAGGGACAGCAAAGAGTTAAGGTGTTCAGGCAATCACAGCCACATCAGAGCTACTCTCCTTTCCTGTTTTCATTCATCTTTGGCCACTTCCACCAACACACCCACTCCCACCCCTTCCCATAACCTGGTCACTTTGTTTGGGGAAAACATTAACTTTCTGCAGTGTTGCTCTTAGAGTGGTGTGGGGGTTTTTTTGCTTTAAGATTATGTCACTTTAAAATCATTTCACTTCTAAAAATGACAATAAACTTTACACTTTCCTGCTGTAAAACAGGCCAGTGCTGTCACTAGTTTGCCCATTCTGGGGGATTTATGGCCCCATGTCTGATGTGATGCAATCCCTTCAAATGAAAAATCATCACGACTGAGCCTGTAGCACAAAGAGACAATTTAAGAGGAGCGGGAATAATTAAGGCTGGCCCTTACAAGCCCAGCACAAAGGCATTTCTCAGAGCAGCCTGTACTCACAGTGAATAGGCAGAAGGGGATCTTAGTTGTCCAAGACTGAAATCCCCCATGGTCTCCACCACATCTGCGAATGAAGGCAAACCTGTGTCTTTGGATTTTAGCCAGTGCCTGGGGAAAAACGAGAATGCAATTATGGTGGGTTCCTTCCTCCTTGAGCCCTCCAGACCTTCCTAAGACAGTCCTGGTGAGGGGAGGATGCTGAGCATGTGCCAGTAGCAGCACACATGCACACACACAGCTCTGCATCACCCTGCTCTCAGTTGTTCCCTCAGTAAGAAACTGAGACCATCATATGGCCCCACATATTTGCATAAATAGCAGATAGAACTTCAGTTCGGCCATGGCTGGCATCCCTTGCTTAGTAACTGCTGTCTCACTTGAGCTTCTGACTTGAGTTTGGCATCCCTTGGATTTAGAGACTCCTGCTACCATGCCTCCTGCATGGGCTGCTCAGTTTTGTGCCAGTCTAGAGCAGGATTCTTCTCGGTGTCCCAGAAAAGCCCAAACCAAGAGCTTTTTAAAACTTGTGATTGTTTCCCAGGGTCCTGGGGACCGTAGCTGTGTTAAACCTCCCAGATATCTCTCTTTCTGGTGGTCCCTGCTGCCTTCCCCTCAGGGACCCAAGTGCCAGGTCACCACCTCCTGCTGTGCTCCTGGGGAATCAAAAAGGTCCTATGGTGCTCCAGTCTTCCCCTCTGTGTTTGCCAAAGGCACGAAACTGCCTGTGGAAGGAAAAATTGCCCAGCAAATGAATGTCCTCCTGCCCATTTACTATGTGCTTGAAATCTGAAATTTGAGAGCAGTTAAAATTCAAACAGGGCATTTAAGGAAGAGAAAAAGGCATGTTTAAACTAAAATAATAGCTTAGGTTATGTTTAAAAAGTCCCCACCAGGACAGTTTCCCCAGAAATTCAGGGGATTTTAGACTGCTGCTTTAAATGAACCACCAAGGATGCTTTGAAACTGGCACGTGTTGCATTAGCAGCCCTTGCTGATGGGCTGCTCTCTCTTTGGGAATGGAATTCATGTCCAAAATGTTAAAGGAAATTACCACTCCAGTTAAATGACAGGGTGGTAGTTGCAAAAACACACAACTTCAGTTTATCTGCCCCTCTTCAACCAAAAAAATTACCAGTGATTGCAACAGGAACAGGTTCTGTTATTAAATCTCACTCATTACCTAGAAATGTGACTGAACAGAAAACCAACAAGCATGCTACAGAGGTCCAGTTTTTGTTTACACAGTATTTTGAACTAAAGGATATATAGAGTTTTCATCTTCAGTTTCTGGCTTGACTCTGTCTGCCTTTCCAAGAAGGAGACTTCAGATTATAAAAGCCTTAGGTCAACTTGCAGCTGAAAGCACTCGAAGATCACCGTCTTTGCAGCAGTGTGCACACAAGTGGTGCAGTTTAATAACGATAATAAATGAAACAAATATAAGAAGTGTACCAGTGCTAATCACATTTCATATGAGTAAGCTTTTTTAGCCTTAATGCAGGAAAAAAATGTATCATTGATGCAGCTCCTCTTGTTTTCTATGATTTCTGTGTCTGGTTTTTTATGTACTTCTTAAATCCAATTCTGAATGTGACTCACTGGTAATCTCAACAAATTTCCTTCAGGGAAACCATCATGTCAAAAGAAATGTCTGAGAAATGGCTCATTTACTCTACATACTTACTCTCATTTTCTGTTTGTAGGCCATCAATTCAAATTCCTGCATCAGATAATTGCATTGCTTTATTTTATCTGGAAGCATGTTTTTAAACTTTGGACTATTCATGAAGAATTCTCAGTTAGCATTTCATGGCCGAGTTGTGATAGTTAATTCCATGTGGTCACATGAGCCCAGTAGCATCATTTCTGTTTGTTCATTTGGTAGCCATGACAGCCAAGTTTGAAAAAGAAAGATCTATATTCCTTCAGTACACTGGTTTTCACTGGTCAGGGAAGCAATGCCAACTATAGATAGAATAGGGTTGGACTTAGCCAGCATGGTGTTACAAGAAGAGGTAGTGTCCTAAATTTTTCCTGCAGTGCATTCCATCAGTACATCCTTCACATTTTTCCTAAAAGCTTCCCCCATCATCCTCCTCCAAACCTCCTCTCCTCAACTTTCTGTCTCCTGTCCACATGCCTGTTTTTTTCACGACTCACAAGAGAACTGGGCTCTGAGGAGCGGTTGGAGGTGGATCCATAGATGTGAAGAGCTGACAGTACTGCTATGGCTGTGCCAATCGAAGCTTTATCCAAATCCTGCCTATCTAAACTTATGAAACCATTGGGACAAAGGTCTTGGTGTCACTCAGTCATGCTCACATTGTCCTCAGAGGTGAAAAGACAGTATGCAGCTAGATAGAGAAGGACAAGAACGTGTTCTCCTACTGCATGTGTTTATGCAGTATCTGGCTGAGGGTTGAGGGTTGCAACCATCCCAGTTCTCCAGCTGTTGCTTAAGAAGGGAAGGTCTCCTACATCAGCCTTATTGCCCTTGTTATTATTGCTTTTCATTTACTAAATAATAGATTATACTCCATGTTAGAGTTCCTGTTGTAATAGATGCAAATGATTTGCATTCTTTGGTTGTTTTTTTAGAGATGATCTGCAAATAAACATTGGGTCTTCTCCAGCAGTGAAAAACCCATAATTGTCTGAATATTGAGAGAAACATAGTAGCTGGAGCTGCAAAATGAATGTGTAATGGTGTAGATTCATTCCTGTTAGCACTTTTCTTGGGCACGTTTCCTACACAGATAGAATATAAAATTGGTTGTTTCAAAAGAAAGTGGGTGCAGGCTCTGTCTTCGGGCACATGGTGAGTTCAGGTAGAAGTTGGGAGGAGATGCCATCTGCTGGGAAGTTCAGACATTGTCAGAAGGAGAAGCAGAGTTGGAAGCAGCTGTGAGCAAATGATACGGAAGATTAAATTAATGCTTTATGTCTAGCCACTAGCTAGGGATGAATCCCACCTCCCACTTTCTCTGCAGCTTGGAGCACTGAGGCGGCTGTTTTCCTCCTGGTGAGATGGTTGTCCAGCCCTTGTTGGCCAGGTAACTGCTGAATCATGGCTACCACTGCTGTTTGCAGGTGTAGGAGCCTCAGAAGGAGCATGTGGAAGGCAACAGAGATAGAGGTCAAATAGGAAGATTTAGGACTATTGGTAGGAATTGGTATAAAAGAGAATATAAGGTTAAGAATCTAAAAATTTAAGTAAGAGGGGGAAAAAATGAGCCCATAGAAACCTTGAAAGGGAAAGTTTTTAATAGCAGGAACCACAATAACAGTAATTGTTATCAGCGGGGACTGAAAAATGTATGTCTCTAATCCAGAAAAATGTTGAATTTCCCTGAGTAATACTACTAACACCTTAGTCAAGCAGTTATGCAAATACCTGAATGATAAAGATAAAATTAAACCAAAAGCAGGAAACAGCATGTCAAGAATAAAACTGTTAATTGTTTTTTTATTTAATCCTCTGATTCTCATTACTGCTTCACTCTACAACCCACTGCGTTTTCAATGTAACTTTCAAACTTTCAAGGTGGTTGTAGAGAAGTAGGTAGAGCTTAGTGCTTTCTTCATTTCCCCCCAGTGTGTGATTGCACTAAATGTGTTTTTAATATTGCTTTTTACCACTTTGATTTTTTATTTTTTTGTTGTTGTTCACATCAGAAAACCACAAGACAGACATTAGATATGATTTATCAGGAAGTGTCTGGGGCTACACCAGATGATTAAAAAAGAAAAAGAGAACAAGCACAACACACATGGGAGCCCATCTGAATAAGAGTCATTGAGCTGCAGTCATGAGAGAAGTTCTCTGTAAACTGGAGTTGGATGAGCTGACAGCAACAAAGATACCTGTGTCATTTTGTCATGGGAAAGGAGAAATGCCCATATTCATAGGGATTCCTTCCAGTAGTTGAAGGGGGACTACAAGGAAGCCAGAGAGGGACTTAGCAATGACTTGCAAAACCATGAATCACTAGAGATTTGTAAGGTTTAAGCTCTTCAAAGATCATCTCTCAAAGATCTGTAGGAGCTCAGGTATAAGGGTGATGAAAAATAATAGGCAGTCACATAGGCAGCTAAGAAAGTGACCTTTGGATAAAAGTTCGTTTCATCCATGACCATTTGCTTGAAAGTTCAAATCTATTCTCCCTCACCTGGGTCCTGAAACTGGCCACTGAAGGATTTGCAGTTTGTTGGGGCTGTTATGCTGGTGTCCATGAGGGGTCACTCCATGAAGCACCTCCCCCCTCGGGCATGGTCTCACCTGCTCTTCTGTTTGAGGTGAGAGGATGGATTTGCTCCTTCAGAGAGATTTAGAATGCAATAATATACCCAATGTAATTACATTAAACTACTGCAATGCTAATAATAACTCCAATAATAATAGTAGCCAGAGGAAGAAGTGAGGTTGTAAATCTTATTGTTTGAAGAATTCTGCATGTACTCAGAGCCCACGAGCAACGTTGCTGTTTTTGGTGCTACAACGCTTCTTCACTCTCCCACTGAAAAATAAGGTACCCTCTACAAAATGTGCCAAGTGACGTGTGAGTCAGTTCAAGCACTCTGAAATCCTGTCTGGAATGCCAGGGGAGTAGTTCAGCAGCTGCCTTATTATTGTCATAAAACTTGTTAGCTTTCTGCAAATACGTACAAATAATATTTTGTTTACTTTTCCTGTGAACACATGTACTGCCAAAAAGTTCCAGCAAAGTTTGGTACTAACTCTTTCCCATCTTCATTTGGTTGCTTATCAATTTGGCAGAAGGAATAGACAGGATTTGAAACAAAACAAAAGTAGTCACAATCTCATTTTCAAAATTGACATTTTTTAAAAAATAATGAAGAGTGAACATCTGAAAGTAAAAAAAAAAAAAAAAATAGGGCTTTTTGGGGTTGGAACAAAAAAAAGGGGAAGGATAATGAAAAACCTTCATTCACTGTTTAAAACAAGTGCTCCAAGCAGGAAACTTGGCACTTGAAGCTTTTATTAAATCAATTCAGAAGGATCTGTTTTCAACAAATGAGATAAATGTCAAGTTGAAGTCTTTAGGCACTCAAAGTACATCACATTTTCCTTCCTTGAGAAAGTAAAACAAAAATGTGCACAAATAAAATTACTTACATATGTAAAAATCCTGTTCAGTTTAAATAATCTTTTCTTCTTGCCTGGATGTATCAACAGTGTATCAGAGCTTAATTTAATCTTTTAAGAGTGTGATTATTTGAGAATGTTTTCATCCCCTCTACTCCTTATTGTTAACCTACATCAAAGCAAACATATAAACACGTATTTATCTGGATAGCATCTTTATTTTGGTCACAGTGGTTCTGGATGCATCCCATGTGTATATTGAAAGGGACGTTCTGAGAAATCATAATTCGTTACAATTTTTTAGTTTATTTTCATCTGTTTAGCAACCTCTCTCTTTTTGGTCAGTCTCTCATCTCCCATTATGTGCTTTTCAGACTGATCCACCCCCTGGAATGTCTGTTTTTCTGCTGCCAACTCTCTGCTAGCATAGCCTAATGCTGCCAGGTGCATTTGTTGTGGGCAGGAGGGCGGACCTGGCACGGAGACAAGGGCATGCTGCTCTCATCTGCAGCTTCCAAACGTCCACTGCCTGTTAGTCCAGGGGTTTTCTGGCAATTCAGTCCTTTGCATTTTAGTAGAAATGTGGCAACAATCTTAGGTGCATATGTTCTCTTTTCATGGAGAAAACAGACAGAGAAGGTGCAGTTTTAGAAAAAGCTAAAACTCTTCTGGATCTTATGAAGTCAGAATCTGTGGGATAACGCTGATCTGTTCATGCTGCCTTGGTTCCCTGAAGATCCCAGTGTGATGCCTAAGCAGCCACAGGAAAGTAGGAATTTTTTTTTTTTCACTGTTTTTATCAGTGTACTACCCGATTATGCCTTTGCAATACCAGGGAGGGAGGTTACAAACAACTTAAAGAGGTGGAATCTTCCAATCCCAAAGCACTAAGATTTGTAATCCTTACTCAAGCTAGGGAAGGCTATTGTCAATAGTCCCTTGATATTTAAGCTCTCCAAGCCACTGAGTCATTGGGCCTACTCATCTGAGTCATTACAGAAGGGAGGGAGCACTGCTGTTGCATAGAGGACTTTAGCAAAGGCCAGTTTTCAGGGAATATCCCACTGAACAAATCCTCTCCCATCTAAATGTGAAGGATGTTCAAAACTCGACAGGGTAGAGCAAGAGAGAATCAGGAAGGGCATGGCAGGTGAGAGATGGAAAGCAGAGATGTGAGCACAGTGGGTCAGATGACTTTTGTCTTCTCCAGGGGATGCTCAGCCAGTTTTCCATCCCAGCTTCATATGATCCACCTTTGTTCTCCCAGCATTACTAATGGGAATCTCAAAATATCAGAGAAGGGATGAAAAGAAAGCTTGTTCCTTGCCAGGACAAAACACTGGCTAGGGACACCACAACTCCAGGAAAAGCCACAGAAGAGGAAAAGTATAGTCTTGATGGCTCGCATTGCTGGTTAGAGTTTGACCGAGCCATTAGCAATCTGAATGAGCTGTCTGGCAATGACTAGAAAGGCCAAGTGGTCCTGCAGACTTCCATCCTGGGAATCTCTGGCGCAAGAATTTGTCAGGTTGACCTTGGCTGCTGTTTGGTCTTCTGTTGGCATTGAAATATGAAACTCTGTCTTTTGAGGAAAAGCTCGTGGAGGTCTTAGAAAGCAAATGAAGAGGTTTTCACTTCTGTTACTGTCACTGAAAGCTTTCTGTGAAAGATTATTTCTCCAGGAGGTAGAAGCTTGTCTTCCAGATCTTTTCATATCTCCTATAAACCTGTAATCTCTTTTTTCACCTCTTCCTCTGAATGTAATGCTGCTCTGGCCTGACATATCTGGAGGGGTGGGGGAAGCCCATATCAGTCTTTACCTTTTCAGAGCTTATGCAAGTGACCCTGCTTCAGTCTCCAGTCCATATTTCCCTGCACAAATACCAGCTGTATACTTGGTTTGGTCCCCAGAAGATTGCAGGAGAGGCCATGATGAGAAGAATGTCTCGATGATCTTTTTATTTATCTCACTTCTCAAAACATGCCTGTGATAATAAAGAACCTTAAGGTAATAATCTAAACACTAAGGTAATAATCCAAGTGTGGCAGCTTTATTTCTCCCCAAGATATGAACATTGACATTGTGTCCATTGTTTCAGCACATTGGGTTTGTTTTAGCATATACCTGTTTTCTACTACTTATCTTGTTTAAAAGGAACTTCCACTTCCTTTCAGTTGATATATAAATAAGGAGATGTGGAGACTCTTATCTAACAAAGTTCAGACTATCAATGGGCTAAGAGACAGCCAGATCAAGTTAAGAAAGAAACTGTGGGATTAAATAGTCGGGTTCTTAATTAAGTTGTATCATTGGGATTAATGCCAGGATCTTTGATGTACAACAGACAAACAGATCTAGAAAAAGTGGCAACAGAGTGATAAAGTTTGCTCATAACACAGATTATTCACTGTAAATCCAAATGCCAGCTGAAAGAAGAAAAAATAAAAAAAAAGAGAGAGGAAAGGTTCTTGACAAATAAATGCCTATGAAATGGCGCAAGTCTATAAATCTAGAGTAACAGACATGATTAAAAGAAACAGTCCTGTGTATATGTGCAAAACCATGAGCTCTAACTTAGTTGCCACTGCTCAGAAGATATATATTGTGTTGTTATGAGTAGTTTTCTGAAAATATAAGTGTCAACAGTTATCAGAAAGGCAAATAGTAGATACAAAGTATTGGAAAGGGAATAGAAAGCAGACTACAAAACATCATTATCCCAATGTTTAAACCCATAATTCACTCACATTTTGACTACTGCATTGCAGTTCCATTCTCCCTAGAAGAGGATTAGAGAAAGGCAGCAAAGGTGATCAAGAGAAATGTGGGAGGGCCTGATGGAAGCATGCAGGTATGATTGACATGGACAAAGTATATGAGGGGGAGAAGCACTCTATTTGCACTCTATTTCCTGTAGTCCAGGTATTTATTACCAATTGCTGTTGGAAATAGGATACTCAGGTAACTGGAGCTGTTTGCTAGCTCTTATGTTCTTTTATTTAGAATAGAATAGAATAGAATAGAATAGAATAGAATAGAATAGAATAGAATAGAATAGAATCAAATCTGGGATAGGAGAAAGTGCAACCAGCAATAACTCATATAAGGAAACTTGTGTTAGATTTTTCTGTGTTATGAATGTATCACTGATTTTTGCACAGTCTTAAGGGCAGCGGAGAAGGTCAGGCCAGCGTTTCTGCTGAGGCATCAGTTACAATGAAGAGAAACAAGCAGAAGTTTAGCTTGTGGTCAGAAATTTCCCAGAATACATTGGCGACTGAGCAGAATTAGTGCTTTGGCTTAGGTCCCAAGCACACTGGCTCTCTGTTCCAGCACAGGAACAAACCTTTGCAGTGTTTTGTAAGATGGATCAAATTCCTCAGAATGGACACAGTTCAAAAGTATCTGCTAGTCCATGACTGTGACACATCTAAGGATTGTAGCACCTCTTCTAGACAGGGATACAGGGAATCACATGTTGATGCTTAGTGAAGGCATCTCTGTTTTCTAAAATTGTCAGGTGTCTATCAGCAATTCAGAGAAATGCAGAATTTAGAGCACTGTTGTTGTAATTATTGGTACATGCTATCTGTCATCATCACTGATAAGACTCAAGCAGTTAACATGCCCCTTGTTAAGGAGCATCATGAATAACTGTTTTGTCACACTGATACTACTAATAAAAACTAACAAATTTTGTATGATTACAAGGGCTGTCAAAGTATGTTCTCAGCTGAGTATTTCACCTATAGTTGTTGTGATCACCAGTGATATGTGATCACAAGGGACCTCAGTTCAGATGAGGATCCCACTTCACTACCCCAGTGTCACAACATTGCGAGGACTCCCATTACTGGGGCATCCCCATTGCCATGTAAGAGATGGAAAGTGGTAGGATGAGACAGGGTGCTCACAGCATGGCTTTCACTGGTGTTGGTTTTGAATTTGGGGTAGATCTGTTTCCTCACAGTACAGGAACACTGCAGGAGTAGCTCTGATACTGGTTGAAGTGCTTTGCTAAGGAGGGAGGTTCACCTCTGGGCACCTTGTTAAGAGTTAACTTGTGGCACTGCTTGAGGTTGGTAGCAGAGAAACTGGGAGTGCCTGAGAAGCTAATCTACATGCTGGATATTGTGTTTTGGGAACATTAGCTCTACCCAAACTAATTCTCCTTGTTTCTGGGTTTGCTCAGAGCTACCGCAGCATCTCTCCAAAGCATAACATTGTGGAGTTCTCTGATAGTACCTCCAGAAATCACATGGATGTGCTGTATAAAAAATGGGAAGGAACTAAAGGTCCTTGCCAACACACGTTAGAACTGACTGTGTCTTAATTTATCCATGACAGAGTGTCTAACTCAGTAGGTGAGAATTTAGCTATGAGTATATTGAGTGGCAGCCAGCTTGGAGCATGAGTCTAATTTACTGTAACTCTTTCTACATTCTCTCTGATCATTATCGTACTGAACAAAATGTTTTCAAAGTGCTTTTATAGGGTTGAGTGACTTATTCAATAATTTATACCATTTTGGAGGGATTAGAGGATGAATTTAAGTCATCATATAATGCTATTATGGCTCAATGACTACATTCTTTATCAGGAAAAAAAAATCAGTTGTAATTATGCTCAAAAAGACAGAGACCCTTTATTCAGCAGTTCCCCCAAGAACAATGATATCAAAGATGCTGATAGGTCTCTCAGCTGTAAAGAGGGTTGTCCTTCTTTGTTAGGAAGGAATATATCATCTGCTGTCTGCTTATCTGTATATCCATTGTTCCCTTTATGCCACATATTTTCAGTATGCCATGCCTTTAAACGTTTGCTCCTTGCAGAAGCCAGGTATACTTCTCAGTGTAGAGCTGTGCAAACTCTTGAGGAGCCCATGTTCCTGCTTAAGTTGCTGGGAGTTTTGCCCCTAATTTCAACAGAGAATTTCTGTCAGAGCTTATGGAGCGAAGTAAAGGCAAAGTCCTTGTGTGACTCTCTAGAGATCTTTACTTACCCCAGATTGTAAGGTGTCTGCCTGACCCTTGCAATTTATTTAATGTTTCTTTTCTCTTTCATTTGTTTTTATTTATCTAAACTGATAGCTGCTCTGGCCAGGGGACCAAGAAGTTGTGCTTCCTGCCAGTGGAGTGAGCATTGGAAACTTTCATTGGACCCAGCTTATGTCTAATGCTGGCAGACTAACAGTGTAACCCAAAGCTTTCATTTTCTCCTTAAAGATATCCAGTGAAATCATGAAATCCTGCTCACTTGACCTCTGAGCTGGGTTTCGAGACAAGCTTTTAGCAGCTTAGGAAGAATTAGAGAGGAAAATCAGGTCATGCAGTGTATGTGGACAAAGACTAGATAAGACTGATTTGAGCAAGAAAGGAGAATGCATTAAATTATTCCTTATCCTTGTAAAATGACTGTATGTACAAGATGGGCATTAGTTGGAGTAATTCCCCCAGAAGAGCTTGAGAGGTGCAGGCCAGAAGCAAACACATCTAACTATGAGGATGTTTGCGTTTGTAGTTCTCTGCACATCGCTCTCCATGTCTCACACCTATTAACTTGTCTTGATGACAGAGCCTGATCCAAAGCCCAGTGGGATCTTTGCAATGCACTTGCATTTGGCTCTGAAATCTGTTACTACAGATTTGGTGCCCATGTAATTTCTTAGTCAGATTTCTTATCATCAGATGAGAGATGTCTCATTTCAATGTATAGTCTCATGTCCAAGTTAGCCCCCCATGCTCTTCCAGTCAGCAGAAGAACAGAGGAACCTCCAAATTCATCCCATCCATTTCAGAGTCCAGACTTGGCCACTAACCCTCTGGAGGCAATGAGTTGCCTTCACTGCAAGAACAACCAGGAGAGCCTGGGTGACGGGATTAGATACCTAACTTTCTGATGGCATGAAAAGAGCCCATTTCTGGCTCCTACATGGGACAATATAGTAACTCCTGTCCATTGCATGTCTAGGAAAGCAAGGACTGGTGGGCCTGGCTGTGAAGATGGCTGTCTGAATCACTCAGCACTCTCGTGAGATGCCATAGTAGTTGCGACACCTAATTATCCATGTATAGTAGGTGGTCCAAACAGGAGTGCACAGCAGAGCAGCAGATGGGGGTTGCTGCTGTCAGATTAGATTGAGATTAGATAAAGCTTAATTAACACTTTATTTTTGTTAGATTCAAGTCTGATTAGTCACACAAAAAATATTACAGAGAAGCAGGGCAGAAATTAAGAGGTACAATTAACATTATTTAAAATCAAGGAAGCATTTTTAGTTGAGTAAGTAAAGACCTTGCTACAAGACCTTGCTAGTAAGGGGTTATTCCTTGAGTCTGACACATTTTTGATCTGAAGAACAAGATGTACTTGGAAAGAGCTCTTTACCATGCCAACCAACTACTTTGTAAACCTGCCCTTTCTAGCCCAAGCAATCTAATTTACATAATCATACATATTTCAACACCCATTTGAGGTACTTTATGTTATTGATTAAAACTCTCAGTATTTTCCATCACTTCTATAATTCTCATAACAAGAGGGACACAGTATTTTAGAGATGTTTTATCAAATAATAACTGTAGTACAATTTTTCAAGTTTTGGTGTCAACTCCCAAAAATGTCACATCACAACTCCTTGCTATCCAGTATCAATCTTTATCATGATATTTTGGATATTCTGAACCCATGGTTTGACCTGTCTCAAGATTTTCACCCTTCCCTTAATTAACAAATGTCTGTGAATTCTTCTGTGCCAGAGTCTCCTCCTGTTGTTTGAATCCACACGGGCTCCAGCCTCATAGGCTTCTCCTGCCTATGAGATTTAAAAACTTACCAGAAACATTTGTGCGGCCCAGAGAGAAGGTTGCTTGCAGGAGTAGCCTGCAAAACAGCCTTTGGATAAACTTTTTTTCTGTGCCAAATGGTACAAACCAGTGAGCCAAGTAAATCCCATTTAAACCTTATTTTTAAGTTAAAGGAGACATATGCTGTCTATTGCTCAAGAATGAATCCAACTTTTGCTTTTTAGGATAGGGAAAAGAATGTCACAGATCAAGATAATTTTGCAGTAGAGCAAATACGCAGATTTAGAATATCTAAAATCCAAAATAAACCAAACTCGCAATAAATGAACACTTCTCTCTTGTCGTCTATTTTTGTCCAACTGCCAGAACTGCTAAAGGATGACCTCTACAGGGAAGTCAAATCAAACCCAGCCAACTCCTTTTTTTTTTTTACCTCTGTGGTATCTAACCAAATGCTTACAGAATGTAGTACAACTCATGTAGTTCATTTAGTTCAGCTGGTTTCTCCTTTTGCTTTCTCTCCTCATAAGCACAGTTAAGTGGTCAGCTGGGTGTTTGTACTTCACCATTTTATCTGAACTGTCTGGTCCAATGTATCTCAGTGGGCATTGCAGATGCCAATGAAAGGCTCCTTACTGTACTTTTATCTTCTCAACTCTGCCACCAGACAGTGAGAAGGGTACACTCTGACCCCTAAAAAGTCTGGTACTAATAAACTGAGTCTTTTCTTAGTTGATGTGTTTATTAAATTCTCTGGATTTGACCAACCATGTGAAGACAGGGGCAGAACTTGAACCTCCCCAGTGCCTCTTCAAAGGCATTGCCAGAAGGCAGTGCTGTGTCCCCCACAGCAAAGCCCATGGTTTGCCTGGCAGGGTAGATAGCATGAGTATAGCAGGCTATCCAGGGCCCATTACTCTGTGGGTTAGTGACTTTTGCTATCCCAAATGTGGGAAATACTACAGCAAAATACAAGGATGATTTGACATAGGAAATCGCATTTGTGCTTTCCCTTGCTCAGAAGGAAAACAGGACAGCGATACCCTGTCCACCTGTTCTTTTTCATATGGGAGTAGGTCTATTTAAAAACAGGGGTGTAAAACAGGTTTTCACTGCTCTTGCACAAGAATAATACAAAACAGCAGAAGTCATCCAAGAAAGTTTTTGTTGGCATCAGCCTTCCTATTCTCCAGTCACACATTATCTGATAGCTGGCATACGGCAGGCTCTGGATAGTCTGTTATTCTTTCCCACGCTGCAAGATTTGGGCAGTAAATAGCTAAATAAATGCCAGAAGTATAATTCTTTTTTACTTCATCTGATTTAAGAAGCCTTTCCTCAGATAATTACTCCCAGGCATGCTCTCTGAGGTAGGACTGGTCCCTGGTGGATCAGGCTATTCTGACCTCTCTAGCTGGCTCCATTTAAGCTTTCTTTGAGCTCAGTGAGTTGCCAGGTGCTCCTTGAAGGGCCTGTGGCATTGTACAGTGGTAGCAGACATCTCTCACCTTTGATAACCTTTTTCTTCCTGAAGTAGATGCACCACCATGCAGCACTGCCATGCCCAGTCCAACTCCTCTGCAATGAGCGGGGACACTTTCTCACTAGACCAGGTTGCTCAGAGCCTCATCCAGCCTGACCTTGAACATTTCCAGGGCTGGGACATTCACAACTTCTCCAGGAAAACTGTTACAGTGTTTTGTCACTCTCATCATAAAAAAATTTCTTCCATATATCTAGTCTGAATTTTCACTAAAACTAAAATGTGGGAATAGAGATTGCTAGTCAAGACTGAGGCAAAAAGGTTGTTAAGAATATCCTCATCCATTCTTACCAGTTTACTGGTCATATTCACTGGAGAGGTGTGCTTTCCTTGTCCTTCCTTTTCTAGCTGACATACCTGTACAAGCTCTTCTTGTTATTCTTTGCATCCCTTGCCAAGTTCAGCTCAAGCCACATGTTGGCCTTCCTGACTCCATCCCTACACAACTGTGAAGCAATCCTATACTTTTGCTGGGATACCTGTCCCTGCTTCCACTGCCTGTGCATTTCTTTCTTGTCCTTTAATTTGACCAGCAGGTCCCAACTCATCCATGCTGGTCCCTTGCCTTCCTTTTCTGAATTCTTACACCTGGGGATTGAGAGCTCCTGCATTCTATGGAAAGTGTCCTTAAAAATCTCCCAACTCTGCTCTGCTCTCTATTCCCTGAGGGCAGTTTGTCAGAGGCTCTTACTAACTTACTCCTTGAACGGCTGGAATTTTTTTTTCCTAAAATTCAGGGTCCTGGCTCTACTCTTTGCCTGGCCCAGAGAAGTATTTGGAGCTGCTAGGGTACCCGAGAAAACCATATTGCTTCCTACATCTTAAAATCATAATGAAAAGTGAGTCAAATCCCAGGAGTGCATTTTAGGAAACCTGGTGTTTTCACACTGATGAAACTGCTGTTGGCACAGACAAATGAGGGATAGGTAGATTTGTCAAACCCTCAGGCTGCTGCAGCCACTGGCGCCGTTTTATGACAATCATTAAGAGAGTGAAAGGGGATGGCAGGAGCCTAAGGTTTATGTCAATTCCTGCAAATTAACACCCATCAAATTAAGTTGTTTTATAACAAAGACAGTGACTGTTATAAAGGAAGGAGAAGGCCCTTCAGCAAGGAGAGGTAAGACCACAGTTGGGGTTGTCTGATAAGGACTCATTTAAAACTGAGTAGATGGGCAGTTATAGCTGCTCTGTTGAACCCTGTGTTGTGCACTTGCACCAGTGCTGTGGGCTGTACGGTGGGAAACAATTGTGAAACATTTTTTGTCACAGTGGGAAACCCCTTCTGTACCACCAGTCATAGTCCTGAGATGGGTAACTGGGAACAAAGAGATCCAGTCCCACCTGAGGCATGTCTCACCTGTAGCTTCAATCAGTACATGGAGATGCAGGTCAGAGCCATTCTTCACACATTGTTTTTCAGTATTGGGCATTGTTTTCTGTCAGAGTTCAGAGCTGTTGGTTTAGAAAGTGAATCCCAGGAGGCTCTGGTTTAAGGATGCTCATGTTCTTGCTGTGTATTCTCAGCAGGAGAGTTTTGATCTTAATATGTATCTCTGACAGTCATGTCACCCATGTTGTACCCATTTGAATTCAAGTGTTTGGCTCCAGTGATGTGGTTTTTCTGTTGTTGCTGTTGTTCTTTGTGTTTAATTATTTTTCTCTTTCTTCACTGAATATTTTGTTCAGGTTGACTGCTCCCTCATGCCCTCCTTCAGCAAAACTGGCATTGATGGTGTTTGCTTTGCCTTTTCTATTGCTTAAGGAAAATTTTCACATTATGTCATCAATTTTTTTTCCCCTTTTTTTTGTGCTTGTTATTTAGAAGTGAAACAGATGTCTTTAAACTACAGAGAATTATAGGGAGGGAGAATCCTATATGAGGAGGGATATAGAAGGTGCAAAGAAAACCTAGATAAATGCTAGTGGAAAAAACTGAGGAAACTAGATAATAGCCTGTAAATGAAGAGGATAAAAAATTACAGTAATTTCCTATAGAATTTTGCATTAGTCTTTATGATCAAAAGAAAAGGCACAAACCTATTCTCTTTCCATTAGGTCTGTTAGAATGTAATAGTTTTGCAAATGCTGCACCCTTTTATACCTGATCTTATAGTGACAGCCCTGTGTGGGTTCAGGTCTGGAAGATGGTAGCATTCACATAGCATCCTACTGAGCTCAATGATCCTCAGCTCAGTGATCCCCAACTCAATGTTCTCCAGCATGGTTTATCTTTGAGAATGAATAGTGGCTTTTGAGAATAAAATTTCCACATGTTCCTAGCTCACTTGGCTCCATGTGATCCTAGCAGCCCAGGTCTCCACTAGCTCGGGGACTTCAGGACCATGCTTCCCTGTATGGTGCCTACATACCCTTTGACTAGTGGGACTGTCAGAGTCACTGCACGGTGGGAAACATGAGGATAAAGTGAGATGCTAAAAAAGATACATGTTATACATAAGCCTGTTATATGTAAAACTTCAGTGTCTTTTTTAGCACTGCTTTGGAAATTGAACACTTAAATATAAACATGTATGTATGAGAATGTCACCTATTACTGAATTATCTACCTCTTCCTCTTACAAGACTCTAGTTTTGATTGCTAGTAGTTCTCCTGTATCAACCTCAGGCTAGATAATTTTGGGGAAAGATAATAAACATATGGCAATGAGACAAGAACATTTAGATGAATAAGGTATACATATACACAGATAATATATACCCACACTAAAGGTACAGACAGATAATCACAAATGTCTCATTCAGTCAGTTTAGGAAGTTTTCACTGCCTCAGCTGGAAATTACCACTCCTTAGTGGAAGCACGGAGCCTGTGTGTACGCACGTACCTTGTCCTGTAGTACTAGGCAAAACAGGTCCACTGACACCAGCTCTTGCTCTAGCTAGAGGAGTGGCATTTTCTTAAACCTCTCTAATTTGTTTTCCTGCAATTGTGTGATGAAAAACTAAAGGGTTTGGCCTGTTGCAATGTGGGTATTGCATATTACAGCCATTGCAAATGATAATGCTGGAGTAGAACAAATCATTATGTGTCTGGTCTTGTCCAAAGTCTTCATCATTCATGCTTATTGGCAAACTTATTTTAATATAAGTTAAAGCTCATGATTTAAATATAGAGCTCCATACAGAGCACAGGATAGTCTTTGCCCAAGTACATTAGTGGAGGCCCTCCTGGTGTCTCTCTGAACCAGGTATCTTGTCCAGAAAGTGTAAAATGAGGTCACTCCAAGCCAAGAGTGCCACTGTGCCCCTGTGGCTGGATGGAGATCTGGGAGGAAATTCTAGCCCCGTTGTAGTCAGCTGGAGTTTTGCCATTGACTTCGATGGAGCCAACATTCCTCTTCTAATGCAGACATTTCACAATAACCTCCTCTGTTGAACTTTCAACACGTGCATGTTATTTTCATTACAAATAAACAAAATATTTCTAGAATGGACACCTTCTTATATACATTATGCCAGAAGATGATATTAAAAGTTCACCATGGTGCATGTGGTAGAATACTAATAATCCATCCTTGAAGTTTCTGGGAAAAATTCGGACATGAACAAATCTCCTTTAGGTCATTTTGCCTGAATTTACAGCAATCAGATTTACAGCTGAGGGTTTATTATTTTTGCAGAATGCACATGAATTCCGAATTTGCCGTGCTCAGAAATGGAGACAAGACTTTCATCTGTGTGCTTGGCTTTGGGAAAAGACATCCCTGTGTGTCCGGACCCGGGCCCTGGTATAGAGCAGACAGGAAATCTGCCAGACTGCCTCTGCAGGAGTCTGCCTCCAACACGTGCAGCAAGGAACAAGAAATGTCTTAATGATTAATCACTGTCAACCTTTGTTCTCGTTAAAGACTTGATTGTCGGACAAGGCTGGTAATGAGGCACTGTTCCTGGGTCTGTTGCTGTGTGTCTGTGCAAGTGCTGAATCTGAGCTTGGACCCTGCAAGATGCAGCTCCCACATTGCCCAAGTTTAAGAAGTTGGGATTGAGAACATTGTTATAAGACTGCCTGCTAGTGGCTATGGGGCTGTGCAGCTTTCCAGCAAGGGATTCTGGCAGGGCTACAAATAAATCACTAATGGCTGAAAATCAGTTCCCAAGGATCTCAGGAGTAAGCAGCTCTCTTGGTGCTGAAAAGGCAAAGTGCAATAAAAGGTTTCTATTAAAAATGGCACAAATAACTAACTATCTGTCAAAGTCTTTTGCTCGTGGTTTCTCACCACTAGTGAGGATTTGCTCACCCATTTTTACGTGTGAGATTGTGCACAGTGTTACCTATTTCTGAAAATAGTTATAGGGTTCACTTTAATGTCAGTGTGTCAAAAAAAAATGTCTTTTTAAAAAGCCGAGTGTCCTTGGCTCTTCCAATGAGAGCTGCAGCAGTTGAGTGTGCTGAAATACTTACCCCTCTGCATGTTGAGTACCTGCTGTATAACTTGATGTCCAAACCTATCCCTCCAATGGGTGAATCACACCATGAGGATGCAGAAATCAGGTGTGCTCTCTACTGTCATGATCATTTCCAGCTTCAGTGGAAAGGGATTAGTCCACATTTCCTCTTTGAACTCCGTCACTCCAATTTGTTGAAGGAGTGACACAGCATTTGCTTCTTTTCCCTGGTTGGATGAAGGCACAAGTATTTCTGGCAGACAGCCTGGGTTTGTGAAATTGCGATGCTAGTGTCCGTGATTCCTTGTGTATGTGCCTTGGAAACATGGTTGGCCCTGAAATTTTTGTCCTGAGAACTCAGATGTTCTCAGGAGAAAAACACAGAAGTTGGCTGAGCCAACTTCTTATAAACACTCCACAAAATTACTGAAAGGAAATATTTTGCAGTCTTCACCCAGCTGTATCTCTGATACTAGAGACAGCAAAAACAGGTCTCAATATCTTGTAATATTCAGGTTTTTCAAATGCTATTTATACATATGAAAACGATCTTCCCGGAATGCATAAAAATACTCTCTAGCTGAGTATTAGGAGAAATTCAGCCTATCTTCTGCATGGTTAATTTGGGAGGCTTTTTGGTCAGTCTATACGACACCCTTAGAAAGCGATCCACTAGTGCTTGACAAATCAAAGTGTGTTCACACTCGCTCTTCCAGGCATCTTACTCAAGTGTGACTAGAAGCATCCAAAATGAAGAATGTAAGGGAATGTTCCTATCATCTAATCTGGGTTCATAACTTGATTATCTAAATTAAACATCTGAAGCCTAATTATACAACCCCATCCCTCTGTACAGTGAGGGGAGAGCTCCAGTAGGCAGTTTAGACAGAATCTGCTCTAAATTTTTTGTTAGAGACCTAAACTTAGAAGAGACTCACTTTGATGCATTCACTCCCAACTTGACGCTGGGCACAGAATGAGTTGCCCCACAGAGGAACAGAAAGGTGGAAAAATTCCCTATCTCCTTTTGAGGGAAAATCTGCTAAAAGCAGAAGCTTGCCTTGTGGCACAGATGCCAGGGCTCCTGTCTGGGAAGCAAACAGCCTCTGTGGGCATTGTGGTTTAGTAAAAAAATTACCATTGTTTCCCTTCTGTCCCACCAAAGTTATTCAGCAATTTAAGGCATTTCAGGAGAAAGAGATGAAAGGTTTGCCTATCCTTTTCCAGCCAAATGTCCCTAAACCACTTCTGAACTAAGAATGCAGAGACATAAGCTTGCAAAAGGCTTTCAGGGCTCCTGACAAGCTTTAGAGAGAAAGGAAGAGGAGAGGAAAGGAGAAAGGTGCAATTTGGTTGGAAAGGTCCAAAGCAAGGAGGCAAGAGAAAGGGAAAGGAGAAGTAGGGAGGGGAGGGGAGATGAAGGGAAAAGGGAGGGGAAAAAAGTGTGTTTCATAAAGTTCATATGTGTGTTAGAAGCCAAAACATCCCTTCATTTGTATGAACAAAAGTCAGCTGCAGCAAGGATAGTGAAAAGCAAACTTGGTCTTATGTGCTTTGATTTACTGCTAATTTAAACATTTCAACATAATGTTCTTTGTGATGCTGATGAACAAACCCCCAGTTGTGCTACCAGCTCTGAGGAGCTCTCACTGACAGCCTCTTTCTGCGTCTCATAGGTTTTATATCTCACTGTGACATCAGAGGATGTGGTGCAACACACCTGCTTTGTACCTAGAGCACTGTCGTGCTGAAGTTTCGGCACCATTGGACCAGCTGGGGTTTTGTGGTGCTTGGTGAACACTAACTCAGCCCTCAGCTGTTGCCACTGCCCCAGCTGGCACCAGACACAGCTCTGAAAGGGCTGCAGCTCATTTGGAGGGATGTGGCATGTCAACAAGTGGGGCAGGAACTGGGGTCAGACTCAGATGGACATTTGTACTTGTTGGAGGTGTGAAGCTTCCAGCCTGTCCCTGACACCTGGCTGCATGGATGTTCTCCTAGTCATGTTGCCTCCTTGGAGGCAAAGTGGAAAGGTTACCTTCCTTGTGCATGGTGTCACTGTGCAGGCAAGCACGTGGGGTTCTGCAGATGGAGAGATGCCAGGCTGCCTCTGCAGCCTGATGGGCAGAGGCGCCCCTGGGCAAGGGGATGTGCACAACCCACTCCAGGCTTTCTTTGGTCAGGGGTTTCTAAAGTTGAAGCACATGAACCACAGCTCGGGAACCTGGGAATGAGGTTCACAAGGCGGAACCAGCAGCTTTAGATGTGTGGAGTTGTAGTAAAGCTGCTGCAGTAAAGCCAGGCTTAGAGTAGGATGAAACAGTTCAACGAAAGTAGGCTGACTCCAACCCAAATCTGTCTTTCCTCATCAGGGATGTTGGAAGGTGCCCTTTGTCCAAGTGCAGGAGCAGAGTTCCACGTCCCTGACAGCAGTGTAGCCCTTCTGCTGTCTGATTTGCAGTGCTGCAAGCATGGGGTGAGAGCAAGGCTCAATAACACTGGTTCATGAAGGGTCAAACTGCTGTGCAGCTAATCCCCTAATTTATTAGGAAACTTCTCCCATCCCAACATGGCTGATGGAAGATCAGCAGGCAGGAGAAGTAACACATCGTAGATTCATAGGTTGGCACTGACATTTCATGAACAGCAGGGAAAGGACCAAATGCAAAAAAAACCCCAACCTGGCTCCAAGTTGATGATTTACACTCTTTTCTCAGGGTCTGTTTGCCAAGCAGCTGGTGTTTTGTGCCAATGGCTATTACAGAAGAGCTTTCTTTGATAGGTACTCTGAATGGATGCCACACAGTTTATCTTAAAACAAAATCCCTCCTACTGCTTATATGGGCTGGTAGGGGATGAGGGAATGAAAAAGTAGGCCTTCGTTGGTTTTTTAAAGCGGGACTATGAAAGCATATTCAGGGAGCCTGCACTATCTGTGCAAAAATGCAACAGATGAATTCTATTAATGGATGGAACATGTGGCTGGGTTCAAGCTAGAGTTGTCATTTGAATACAGAAGTCAAAGCCAATTTATTGTAACATATTTTTCTTTTCAAAATATTTTAAGAAAGACAAAAAAGTTTGCACAACAACTTGGCAAGCAGGTCTGTTGAGAGGAGGTATTTTCTATCTTGCAGCTAACATAAGGGCTGAAAAATGTGGCAGTGCCGAGCAATCCTGGATTCCTTCTGGAACTGAAAGAAAGTGTGCAGGATATTATTGTGTAAGAGCCCAATAAATTTGAAGGGTGGGTTTGCAAGACTGCCTTGGGGGCTGCAGGTGGCTCCAGAAGAAAGTCATGGGTTTTATTTCAGTAACAGTCTTTAAATACTTTATCTAACTAGCTACACACTCATGTGTCCCCATCTAGAAGCCACAGAACTATTTTAAAATAGAAACACCCATAACAATCATTGCATTTCTTCCTTGCCAGATGGCAGAAAGATAAGTGGGATTAGTCTGTAGTGAGTGTCACTGGGGAGTGGAAGGATGCAAAAGCTAAGGCACAGAAATGGGCTTTCCTGGAGTTTGAAAAGCAATAAGCATCAGTGCTCCATGGTCTTCAGGGCATGAGTAGAATCATAGAATCAGCTGGGTTGCAAGGGACCTCTGAGATCATCAAGTCCAACCCTTGATCCACTACTGCCGTGGTTACTAAGTGCCACATCCAGTCTCATCTTAAAAACCTCCAGAGATGGAGAATCCACCACTTCCCTGGGCAGCCCATTCCAGTGCCTGATTACCCTCTCTGTAAAGAACTTCTTCCTAATATCTAACCTAAACCTCCCCTGGCAGAGCTTAAGACCATGCCCTCTTGTCTTACTGATAGCAACTTGAGAGAAGAGACCAACCCCCACCTGGCTACAACCTCCTTTCAGGGAGTTGTAGAGAGTGATGAGGTCTCCCCCGAGCCTCCTCCAGGCTAAACAACCCCAGTTCCCTCAGCCTCTCCTCATAGGACTTGTGATCGAGTCCCTTCACCAACCTAGTTGCTCTCCTGTGGACCTGCTCCAGCACCTCAATATCCTTCCTGAACTGAGGGGCCCAGAACTGGACACAGGACTCCAGGTGTGGCCTCACCAGTGTTGAGTACAGGGGAAGAATCACTTCCTTGGACCTGCTGGCCACACTGTTCCTGATCCAGGCCAGGATGTCACTGGCCTTCTTGGCCACCAGGGCACACTGCTGGCTCATGTTCAGCTTCCTGTCAATCCAAACTCCCAGGTCCCTTTCTGCCTGGCTGCTCTCCAGCCACTCTGTGCCCAGCCTGTAGTGCTGCAGGGGGTTGTTGTGGCCAAAGTGCAGGACCCGGCACTTGGCCTTGTTGAACCTCATCTCGCTGGAATCAGCCCAACTCTCCAGGCTTTCCAGGTCCCTCTGCAGAGCCCTCCTGCCTTCCAGCTGATCAACACTCCCCCCCAACTTAGTGTCATCTGCAAATTTGCTGATGGTGGACTCAATAACCTTATCTAAATCATCGATAAAGACATTAAACAGAACTGGTCCCAGCACTGATCCCTGGGTATGTGAGACCAGTTCTTGCTCCACTGTTGGTCAGTCCATGTTTCCATAGATGCCATGAGGGACAATGGCCATGGAGCAGACTTTTGCTATGATCCAACATAGGCTGAGTGGTTTTGTGTGTACACTGAGAAAGCTATTTCCTACATTTGGTAAAGTCTCAAGTACTAAACACCGGTGGAGCAAGTAGGCAGAAAACATATTGCTGCTGAGGGAAATCATGGCTGAGAGAAAAGGAGCAGCATATTGTCATTCCATGTCTCATCTTGTATGAGCACGACTTGAGTCCTCAAGTACTTTTCCCATTGCTTTCTGCAATGACTTTTGGCCATCCCTTCCTCATGAAGCTGCACACTGGAAAGAGGAAGCAGATCTAGATTCCTCACCAAGACCAGAGACCCTAAAGCACTCTTCGAGGTCCTTCCCAGTTACACATTTGTTTTACCAAGGAAGTTGATACACTCTAAGCCTATTTAATCCTGTTTCTAGTGGCAGTCAATTAGCAATCTCTCAGAGATTGCTCTTGTCAGGGAGATGACGGGATGAATGAAAGCAGCGCCATTCACCCCACTGCAAAGTATCAACTTACCACCTCTATTTTCTAAGAATAAATGCCACTTCTAGTAATAAGTCTGTAACTTCTTGCTGCTGTTCACCAGATGGAGGAACCAGCAGACGCTGAGTTTGTTCCCTCGTGGTCAAACAATCTGCCATACAGCCCAATGCATGTTTCCTGAGACATCCCCAGGACGGCTCTGTTACTTCTGGTCATGTTTCCCAAGCTCCTGGTACAATATCGAGGTTTTCCACTGGAATCACCTGGCACATTTTCACTCTTCCCTGAGCAACAAAGTTATTCAAACCCCTTCTTAATTTGTCAAAGCCTTTGTATCGGTCACTTGTCCCGAGAGTCTGTGGGCTGTGTCCTGAACTTGAGCTAATTACATACAAAGGATTAGTTCCTTTTCTTGATGCTTGTTATTATTTTCATCCTTCACGAGCCATTTTTCTGTTTCAGGATCAACACTCTGTGGTAGGCCAGGGAGCTGGCCCCACTCCAAGCTCCAGTTCTTGCTCAAATCCAAACACTGGAAGTGGTTACATGAACTCATCCCAGCAATCATTGTTGAATCAGCAGCTGATGGAAAAGAAACAGGCTCTGCAACGGCAAATGATGGAGCAAAAACAACTCCTTCTACAGCAGCAGATGTTGGCAGAAGCTGTAAGTTTTCTAATCCCTTATTTTACATGGAAAATGTTGTCAAAAAAACAATAGAAAAGAAAGCTAAGATGGGGAAAGAAAGCCCCCTAAACTTTGAGGTCGTTTTGGCAATGCCTAGAACTTCAAGAGTGTGCCTCATATTTTTCAGCACTTTGCTAAGCCCTTTTGAAACTTTCTTCAGTCTGTATGAAACAACTTTAATATCCAAGCTACTGTGGTGTCATTACAAGAACAGTCCAAGCATATACTTGATTTGAGGCATATGGAGATTGTCCATGGTTTTCTTTGCAAGATAAGCCAACATGCACTGCTAAGCTACTTCAACCTCAGAGGAAAGTTGACTTCCAGGCTCTTTGACCCAGGCAGTATGGTGTAAAGTGCCTGTGTGTAAACGAGGATCAGGTACATTGATTTTGGGTTTCAACACAAGTTATGTGCTCAGCTGGGATCATACATGAGTCCTCCTTTCTCCATTTGTCTTTTTGCATTTCCAGATACCTGGAGTCAATTCTTCCCACTCCTTTGGTATCTGAGAGACCAATTGGGAGTTACTGGTCCTTTTATGAAGCATGGGGGATTCTACAAGGAAATATTTCTTGCGTTTTGGTTTATGCAGAAGAAAAAGGATCTTTCAAGTCAGCTCTATGTGATGCAGTTTTCTGTCAGAATTTTTAGCAGAACAAAAAGTTAATTGCTCAAATAGCTTCTCTTAAAAAGAAATAAAATAGGAATTGAAAATACTCCGCAGAATGTGTTTTTTTAATCAGTTTGACTTTGCTTTTGTATCGTGTACACAGAAACGCACAAAAAGCTTGCCTACAGTTTCTGTATCCATTGCAGGGATTTCCTGGGAGATAACTTGTCTTTCTTCTTCAGAAGGGTTCAGGTTTAGCAGGATGTAAAAACAAGCCTTAAAATTCTTAATCAGACCCTTCACTCCCATCATGCATTATAGAAATGCCTAAACACCACAAGAAAGGCTCTTTTCCCAGTGCTTTTAAGTGCTCCTGGGAGAAGAAAAAACATTTTTCATTAGAAGGTCCATTTGCCTGCTCTTTCAGGCAGAAGATCCTCAAATTACTCTGGTGGACTTCCATCACAAACCAGGGCCCGACTTTTTCACACTGATGAGCCAGCTTGCCATTCTGGCAGCTGAGCATGAAACCTGGGCACATTGTGCCCAGGTGTGAAGCCTGCCCAGCAGCTGCCCAGTAAGGGGGTGTGTGCACCAAATTCACAATTTCCTGCCATGAGGCCACATGTCCCAAGGTTTTGTTGCTCATGGGTGAACAGTAGCACTCTGAATGCATCAAGTCACACTGATGCTGATGAGAGATTGGCATTGACTCTGGTGCCTGCTCTTTCCAGATCTTTATGAACACAGGGCAGCTAGTCAGATTTCAGTTCAAGGACTTTGATTTCTATCTTCCTCTTACCACAGACATGTCCCTGCAGGCTCAAAATAAAAAAAAAAATTCTCCCCAACTAATATTTTTTTCTGCAATCTTTCCCTTCTGTCATTGCCCCAACACTTGTACTCCCAGTGTAACAGGAAAGACAGCACCACACACATTTACGGGGAAGCACAGGGCATTGGTGAGTGGCATGAAAAACAGCCAGCACAGCACCATCCTTGCTACACCATGTGTCCTGCTGTCATCTCTGCCGAGGGGAGATGAAGTGCAAGAACAAAACTGATTTTTGTGGTCGCTCCTCCAGTTTAGGAGGAAGGAGTAAGTGAGGAATGGACATGGCTGTGGATGGGGATGATGAGCTGAAGTCCTCTTTGCCAGCTGTGCATGCTGAGAGAACTATGTGGGTGAAACAGGCTGATAGTCATTGACACAGCCAAGGAGCAGGTGTCAGCCTTTGTTGCTCCCCAGCTGCACCCTGGCTGTGTGGGTTTTTTGGGTTAGACATGGGTGTTTGCTCTGTCTCTGTTCTTTCAGAGAAAGCACACCTAGCTGCACAGACAGGGAGGGAGCCATGAGGAACCATCAGGCCCCTCTATCTTATCAGCATGGTGAGCAAGACAGGGTGTACATCAGAAGATACTTTGTACTGCACTGCAGATGTGGACAGTGTTCTCAGAGGCTGAGAAACTCTCAATGGTTTTAAGGAAAGTTGAACCAGTCTCAAACACTCTGCAGCCAGCAAAAAGGTTTCTTATAGACTTTAGTGGGTGATACACAGTTTCACAGGTGCCTCTGTGGACCAGACAGGGTGAAAGGAAGAAACACTTGAGATTTATACATATTGAGACAACAAAGAGATGGGCAAAACACAGAGACAGGAAAGCGTAAGGAAAAGCAAATTAATGCATTTCTACTCTACTCCTCTAGGAGAAAATAACTCCACAAGATCAGCTGAACAGACACTTGACACGTCCACCACCAGATTATAAAGACCAAAGAAGGAACGTGGTCAACATGCAACAAGCAAACCAATATCCCGGTAAGTGCCCATGGGCTCAGTGAAACTGTTTCCGTCCTTCCTTCCAACTGGAAGACAATCCAGAAGAGCCATGCATATAAGATGACCAGGGCATGATTTTCTGGATATCCACTTACATCACCACAGAGGCAGTGGTGGGTGGTGGCTGTTGCTCTCCTGTGCTACTTACCTTACTGTCTTGCACCACTGAGAAGTGCTGATGTGTGATCTGGTGGTTCATCCAAGCTGATACTGTCTCTCTCAGACATGGGGAAGAAGGGGTTGGTACCCCTCCCATTAGCACTGCCTGGGGCAGAGGTGCACTGAAATACTTGATGCAGAGGTGTCCTCTTGACTATGCAACCTCACTCCATCCAGATGCTTCTCTCGTGTATGTGGTACATTTTGCTTCAGAGACTGAGACGAGAACCATCCCTCCCTTTGAATGGCAGTTCTTGTACGGTGTGAGGACCCTCATACTGATTTTTAAGTACTTCACACGGCACCATCATGGATGGTACTTTTGGTCTCTTTAATATGCCATGGTCATGGCCTTACTGCTGGTCTAGTTTCGGAAGCGCAGGCCTGCCTGTTTGACTTTTCATGCCGTTCACTTGCTGGTTGGCTGGAGGCCACTCAAGAGAACAAAGGAAAAAATGCTGAGGAGAGAGAGGAGGTGGGAGAAATGCAGCAGATGGGATCAAAGGATGTTCTTTATACTGCAAAGTGCCTTTGCATGTAAGTATAAAAAGGATCCTTTGCCTTCTAGTATCATTTTGTATACAACACACTGAAGAAAAAAAAGATGGTTTGGTGTTTTGTTTTTCCATAACTGTTGGCTCTGCAGATTCAGCCAGTGATCTGAGTCTTTCCTTCCTACCTGTCCTTTCTAGCAAAACTTTTTCATCTTCTATTACGATTTTAATGAACTCTGAAGTGAAACTGTTTCACATGGCACCCCTCTGCCCAACCTGCTGACCATGGGACCACCAGCACAGCTCTGTGGGGAAGGGCCAGGCTGGGCTGCTCAGGCAACATTCAAGCACTCCTTTGCTTTGCTTCCAAGTTCTAGCAGTGATAAGCTTGCTGCAGGCTGGAAACTGCTGCTGGAAACTGCCACTTTCTAATGGACCTGAGTGTTTATGATCTCCAGTAAATTTCCACAAGCATCCCTGATGCCAGTGTAATAGCCAATGATGAGGGCAATGCTACAGGGCAGACAGCACCCTTCTTGCTGGCTAACTCCTGTGCTCCCAAAACAAATGCTTTGGCAACCCTGGCAGTTTGCTGGGGAATCTTGTGATTTGGTGTGTTGTTTAAAGGCTCATTCCTGGAATCAAATGATTAACTGAGACTCTTGGCTTTTACTTAAAAACATTCCTTTTCCAGCCTGAGAGAGAAAATGGAAGTGACTGCAGCCACATCTGTAAAGGCTCCAAAATTAGTAGATCACCATTGTTATGTGGTGGCTCTTGTTGTTGTTAATCTGATGGACTCTTTGTCAGTCTTGTGGTATTTGGAGTCCCATCTGCTGTGTTTGAAGCATGTGGGACTGGCAGCACTTGTCCATTCAAATCTCAAGTCCCTGCTGAGTGAACCCTGGGAGGACAGCAGCTTTTTAGGTGAGCCTCCGAGAAAGGGCTGTTCTAGGAATTTCCAACAAAGCTACCAGATGGAGTGATTAGGAAACTCTTGCATAAGGGAGTAACAGCAGGGAATCTGTTCCCTTTTTCTGGGAATAGCTCTGCTCAGGTCAGGGAAGAAGAGACAAAAAGCTAAATAAAATAACACCAGGGCTTGAAGAAACTTGATTAAGCATTTTATTCCTCTATGCTCTTCCTCACAGTGCCATGTCATGGCAAGAAGCAGGTGAATCAGGTAGGGAAGACTTTTCTCTGAATCACTGTAGCCTGGAGTGCCCAGCTGCTGTGCACTGTGCTTCTGGGTAAGGCATTTCTTCCCGTCTGGAAGAAATCAGAACAGAAAATACTTGTGTTAAAAATAAAATCATAAAAATAGCAATACAAAGAAAGAGGAAGCTTCGTCTTTTGTACAAGTACAACCCATGTCCCATCCACTTATATTTTTCAGAGTGTGGCATTTGCAGGAGCACTGAGGTCTGTTCAACAGCTGGCAGGGTCACCCCAGGAGGGGCTTCATCCCAATGACAAGTAAAGCAGCTCCTCAAACTTGTAGTTCAGCTGGAGGGAGGAAACCATCTCTCTCCAGCTTGGTGTTCCTGGTCTTTTGAAATGCCACTGAATTCTGTACCATTCCTCCTCTTTGATAGCAGCATAAAGGAGCAAAGAATCAGGGGCCCCATCCCTATCACCCCTGCAAAAAGACTGTAAAATCACAGAAAGGTTTGGGTTGGAAGGAACCTTAACAATCATCCAATTCCAATCCCCTCTTGCCCTGGGCAGGGACACCTTCCACTAGATCAGCTTGCTCAAAACCCCATCCAACCTGGTCTTGGACACTTCCAGGGATGGGGCATCCACAACTTCTCCAGGCATCCTGTTCCAGTGCCTTACCACCTCTGAGTAAAGAATTTCTTCCTTATATCCAATCTAAGCCTACCCACTACCAATTTAAAGACATTTCCCCTTGTCCTATCACTGTATATCCTTGTAAAAAGTCCCTCATTAGCTGTCTTGTAACCCCCTTCAGGTACTGGAAGGTGCTAGGTCACCCCAGAACCTTCTCTTCTCCAGGCTTAACAAACCCAACTCTCTCAGCTTGTCTTCACAGGAAATGTTACAGTAGTTCCAAAAACGCACAACCCATCAGCAAAGCCAAAAATAGGGCTAATTGTGTGGTTGCCTGCTGAGTACTGTGAGAATTTGATTGTCCCTGTGGAGCTAAAGTCAGGTGGACTCCCATAGCATCTCCTGTACCAGGACCTGACCAGTTTGGGGACTGAATTTAGGTGTTTAAATTAGGACAACATAGTTCTTAAGGCAATTATATTCTCTACAAGTGTCTCCTGCTTAGAGCCAGCTTGTGGAACAGGCTGCCTCCCAGGACAGGGGGGAAGCTTCTTAATTTAGGTATCTATGTTTATATTAATTTGGAACAAACACTCTGGTTGTGGAGTCACTCTCAGTGTTAATAATGATTTGGGAAGAGTTAATTTTTAAGTCCTTAAGGAAAAAAAATGAATCCTTTGCATCCATTACTAAATGGAAATAGCATATGTATAAAAATAATGCAGAAAAGGCAGAAATATATGAATTTTTTTTTTCTTCAGTTCCACTCTGAGGGAGCTGAACATCATTATGGTGACATTTCAACAGGAACAGTATATTAAACAGCTGTTCCTAAACACAGACTTTTAAAATATGTATGCACATGATTTGTCTTCAAGAGTTTTAAAAGAGCTGGCTGAAAGGTTCTCCAAATTTTTAATGTTACTTTCTACTTAATCTTGAAACTCCAGACTGCTAATGCCATGACAAAAATTAAAAGAATAAGTAGGTTATTGTAGCCCTAGTGACCCAATGAAGAACTCAGCAAAACTACTTGGGAAGCAGATACAGCCTGAATAATAAAGAATATAGGAAGGGGATATAATTACTGTCAAACAACATGGACTGATATGAAAGAATCTTTTCAAATTTCCATAGTATTTCTTGTTCAGATAATGTCCTATAAAGCATCTGACTTCTTACTGCCAATTTTTGTTAAGAAACCAGAGTGACACAAAATCAACACAGCTCAAAAGGTAATCACTGACAGATCTCCAGATATCACTGTGAACAGGCTGTGTGATTGGAACTGAATGCACAAACACTGTCCGAGACAAGGCCAAACAAGAAAAACAGAGCTTACTTTACATCCATATTGGAGATGTGCAAAAGCTATTATTGTGACCAGCAGTGATGCACTGCTCTGAAATCAAACATGGAAAAGAGCTTCGAAGGACCAAGGGACTGGAAAACACGCCACTCACTGAGACTAAAGTATTCGGAGAATGCGGCAAGCATGACATAGTCTTGAAGCACCTGTGTGGTAGGAAGGAACTGATTATGAACCACCTGATAAAATTCATCACACAGACCAATATATAAGATTCGATGACAAAGTTAAAGTTAGTTGAATTGTCTGTTTTTGTTGTATGTATGAAGGATCAAACCAAGGTGGTGTCCCATGCCCAACAATTGTTAGTAGTTGGTATCTATGAAATAGAAAATCTACAGGATCGTATGTTCTTTTCTCTGGCAGAGGGTCAGGGAATTCCCGAAATGCGATGGTACCTTGGTAGCCAGCCCATTCAACAGCTTTTCTCATTCTTTGGGAGCCACCCAAAGTGATACGAGAATTTAGCTTGTACTGTGCCATGTGGCAAACATTTCCTCAGCTGACCCACACATTGTGTGAACAAACATCTCCTTTTGTTAGCCTCGAACCTGACTTCTCAAAGCTGTGCTTCTCGCAGGGCTTGTACTGGAAGCTTGTACTGGAAGCAACAGTAGCAAAGCCATTCTCATCTTATTCCCCATCACTAGTCTCCTAGAAAATAAGATACTCAACCTCTAACCACTCTAATAGTTTATAAAAAACATTGGTCTTGTAAACCAAAGACTGAAGGCCACCCCCTTCTTAGAGTTTTCCAAAGGCCTCTCTTCTTGTGATTCGTTGGTGGGTGTCAGGTACAGGAAAATCCTCCAGTGGGTAGAATTAGCCATGAGTGGTACATTTGTACCAACTCATAACTCATAGTTTTCTAATGCACAAAAGGTGAATTTCATGTGCTGCAAATGCCAGCATATCATGTGTGATTCCCTCAGCTTCTACAGGAGCAAATAGCCCAGCTGGAAAGGGAGTTTAGAAGGGCATCTGGATGGGACTCCCCAGGTAGAACACTAAGTCATGTTCTTGTACCTACTCTGCTGCCACGTGGTAGGACAGACAGGTCACAGACTGGGCTGAACTGCTCTCCCAGCATATGGCTGCAAATGTGTGAGCTGCAGTCTCAGCTCCCACTGTCATCTGGGACAGGTATTCCCGGAAAGGATGGATACTGCTGCTGTAGGTAAAAAAGGAGCCTGATGATGGTGCCTCTAGCTCCCCATTGTCTCTAGAGGGAGTCAGGATGAGCCATGCCCTTTAAGGAAGTTCTTGATCTGTGATCACTTAAACAGGTTTTGTCCTGTCTAAGGTGACTAGAATTTCCGTAGAAAAAGGCAGAGAAGTCTTCTCTCCTGCCCAGTGGTTCAGTCTGTCCTTCCCAGCTCTAATATTTCTCTTACAATGAGTACTAGTTTTGGCTCATCTGCTGTCCTCTGAAGGGATGGAAAAGCCACCAAGGGCTTCATATAGGCCAAACCACCCTTTGGATGATAGGCATCTATAAGGCCTTGAGCAAGTTCATGTAAGTCCTCTTAAGAGCATAGTATCTTCTTCAAGAAATTCTGCTGATAGAAAACTGGATTTTTGACCTGTTGGTATATGAATGACACAACTCATTCATGCACTCATGCTTGTTGTAACACTTTTATTTTCTCCTTTCCAGGTGGTTCGGCAGCTGTGAGCATGAGCTCCAACAACATGTCCTTATCCAACCCAATTTCAACGCACAGCCTCATGCCCCAGAGCTCCAGTCTCATGTCCACCACCGCTGGAAGCCGAATGCCTTCTGTTCCTGCTGCTCGGAATATGGGCTGCTATGGGAACCTTCCCTGCAACCAACCAAGTGCATACAACGTGACTTCAGGAATGAATCAAATGCAGCCACACAGAAACCAAAATCAGGTTCTGCCCAGTCAGAATAACCCCATGGTGTCCCGACAGCAAACCATGACACAGGGAAACAATGTGACAGCTTTTGGGACGGGGTCAGTGGTCAACACTCAGCAAATAAGGCCAAGCTTGAACCATGGAGCAACAGGTATCCCTGCTCAACGGCCAGCCAATGTGATGATCACAGCTACTGCCACTGCCCAGAACTGGGCCCCACAAGAAGCTGCAGTGAAGCAGCAGGATGCACTGAAGCCTGCAGGGGTCCGTTTCCCCACTGGCACTCCATATCCTAACCAGTCTTTGCAACGCAATGTAGGCAACCAGCATTTTCCTCAGCGTGCACTGGCACCTCCTAACCAGTTAACAGCGGGAGTCCAAATGAGGCCCCCTCTAAACCCAATGCACCAGACTCTAAATGGACAATCTGCTGGCTCACTACGAGGGCTCAGCATAAGACCTAACCAGCTAAGAGGACAGACGATGCCTACCTTGAATCAGCCAGGAACAAGTATGACACCGCCGTCATCTCTGCCATCAACCAGTTTCACATCTACCAACCAAAACTCTAGGGGTTACCAAGGAGGTGATCATAGTAATGACCTAGCATTTGACTTTCTAAACCAGCAAGGTGACAGTATAGGACCTGCGCTCAACAGTGACTCGGACTTCATAGATTCTTTACTGAAAACAGAACCTGGTAATGATGACTGGATGAAAGACATCAACCTCGATGAAATTCTAGGGAACCACTCATAAGTGACAGTACCGAGAGGGAATCAGATGAAGAGGCAGCAAGGACATTAGCTTTCTCTTTAGATGCCAACAACCTGCTTTATTAATTTACACTCCAGTAACTGGGCTGTTCTTTAAAATACCACATAGGGCAACTGCCTTCTTTGAAGAGTTGCTCTAGGAACAAAATCGAAGTCACCCCAGATGAAGTGATAGCATAAGTGATATTCCTGCCTGTCACAAAGGAGTGAGAATGCATGAGGGGTCTGTTCCCCACACCAGGGCCCAGCGCATTGCAGACTCATCAGTTCTTCTCACAGGGACTGTGGGGAAAAACATGTTTAGCTTCCCACACATGGAAGCACCAGACAGTGGTATGGGTTGTGGAACAACATTTCTCTGAGTGCAAGTAAGAGCCTAAGTGGTCCAGAGTTCTTCAGTCATCATGTTCACAGCCCTTAGCTTCCTTGGGACTGCAGCCCTGACAGCATCAAGCCCTGTGTAAATCTCATGGCATTACAAAAACTGTTTACTTCTGCTCCGTACAAACTCACATTTGCTTTCTCAATGATTTTATTATAAACCCTCTATCTTTTGTAGCACACAACAGGGGAAGTGGTCTTATCCAAGAGAAGAAGGAAACAGATCATCCAACACGTTACTCAGTGTGCTCTAGCATTTGCATTCTCCCTTTCATCAGTGCTTGCAGTGACTATCAGAGGATGCTACTGTCCTGCCAGTAACACAATCATTTTGGGCATTGAGGGAAATACGAGATGAACTATTACCAAAGCTCAGGATCCTCACTTTGCTACCTTGCCCTACCCCAGGGACTCCAGTGACTTAATGGAGAACTTGAGTGAGAAGGGTGCTTACGATTTGACCCTCACTGACTGCTTTCCCAGTCCAGCTTAGAGGAGGGCAAATGCTCAGCTAAGCCACTGTGCTCATTTTCATCTTAACCCATAGTGAGTGTCAGTTAGTTCAGCCCAGTCCTCTTCTATCAAGCAGGTTTACCCCAGAAGAAATGCCATCATTTTTGTCTGGGGAGAGGCTGTCATTTTGATTGCACTGCATTTTGGCTCCATCCTGTTTTTCCTTTGCTATATAGGGAGAGTTGAAAGAGTTCCAGTGATGGCCAAGGTCCCCACAGCCTCCACTGGGTGGAGTATGAGAGACTCTGCCCCTGAATCTAGCATGCATATCAATTATAGCTCACAGTAGGAGGCTCCTCTCAGCCACATCCGTGCTTGTAGATGAAACAGTTCGGGGGAATATTTTTGGGCACTGGACTAAATCATCTGTTCTGGGTTTGGTGATGGCCCAGCTAACAGTGCCCTGAGCAATTTCTGTGCATCACTAGGAAGATATCCTGGGGCAAGGACCATTTCCATAGGCAGTTTGGAGCCACCTTGCCTTGAAGGCTAACAGAGCAGAGCAATAAGCATACAGGCAATTCCATACTTACCAAGGAACAGTCTCAATTGTGTTAGATTTTTTGCTATAGACTTGGTCAGTAAGGACATTAGAAGGATATGCTATGTCACTATAAAGCAGCTCCACAGTGATTCAGACAGGATTAATGGATGGGAACGGATCTTGCAATTCAAATGAAAATGCTGTTCTTTAAAATGATGTGGTGCGACGTGTTTCACAGCCTCCTCTGAATTAGCTAAAACTAGATGTGGCAAAGGAATACAATGCCTACGTTTGCATGCCTTGGTGCCAAGAGGCATTGCTCTGCCTGTGCAAGTGCTTTATTCATCCTTGTTAGTAGCAGTGGGATGAGGAGACTATTTGACAATAGCCTCTGCACTTATCTGACCTATTTCTTGAGAGAGGTTTTAATAAGGCTTTTCCAGTCAGCTCACCCTGTCATTTCGAATGGGCACAATTTTTCAAGATGTTTCAAGAAGCACCATCACACAAATGAGCACTAGCACCTCCAGGAAAGGTGTAACATGGGCATTTAGTTAGACATGCCAGTTGAGGCTGTTCATTCCCAGAAATGTTTGTCGTAAGAGGGACAAGAAAGCCTGCTGCAGAATCCCTTCTGCCACCCCCAGCTAGTGATCCTTGCACACCCCTGCATTGTGTAACATGGTCACTCAGCTGCCCAGAAAGCTCCCTCTTCTCCCCAGTTTTGGCTGGGGAGCACGTGGTCCCTTTGATATATCAGTACAAATTTTTCCAAGTCCTTGAAGAGCTTTTCAGCTCAGGTCACTGGGGTCCCACCTAAGTTTGGAGAGATACAAATGCAATCTAACAAATGTGTCCCCTATAAGTCATGCAAAACTAGACTGAAATAGAAGCTACATGAGTTTGAAGCAGAAGGAAGATTGGCTCATCTGCCTCACACACAGGCACATACCCCATCTACAAGGGTGAACAGTGACTGCCAGCGCTCTGGTAGGAACAGACGACTGCGATGGATGCCACTAAGGCCGAGGCTGAGTTAGTATCACCATGAGCAGTGGTGACTGAAGTCTGGTAACTTCAACTACCCTCACACACCATTGAAAAAGCCACCACTGGTTCCTGTATTAGGAGCAGACTGTTTTCCAGATCCTAAAATGATGTAAAAAAATTGTTCAGCTGAGGAGCTGATCCCAAGGGGTCAGGAGTTGGACTCAGTGATTCTTGTGGGTCTCTTCCAACTCAGGATAGTCTATGATTCTATGATACCATGTGGTGGTGGATTCAATGCTTAGCGTTTTCTTGTTGGCCTCAGCCTAGAGTGGAAAAGACACTGGGCTGTGAGTGCCATACCTGGGAGCAAAATTTCATCCTGTCTTAAGTAAATTCAAAAACGGTAGAGTCCACGTCCAGTTCTGTAAATATAAGCCTGATGCATTTGAAATGCAAGCTTGTAAAGACTTTTGCAACCAAAACTTGAATCCAGTATCATTTCTTCAGAACACTTGTATCTGAATGGAGCTAGTGTCTTTTTTCTCTTTCTTTGCAATGGCTAAGTGCACTACCCTTATAGTCTATTTTTCATCATTGACCGGGCACTCTTCACAGTATTGGGTTGTAAATATAAAGAATTATTTGTTTTGTAAACTTTTGTAAAAACAGCAACAAAAAGTAATAATATTTTGGTAGGAATAATAAAAATCATATTATTTGGGTTATATTTATACATATGTGAAATAAATATACTATCACAAAGTTGTATTTTATACAAAAAGTCAACGGTTACCTTTTGTATTCTATATACAAAGTTTTGTATGATACAATTGTTTATTTTTATCTGCAGACTTCAACTTTGGGTTTTGGGGGAGGGCAAAATGGGATCATGGTTAAATAGCTGGGTCTGACCCCAAGCTCACTGAAATCGATGGAGTCTTTCCATTGCCTTCACAGGGCTTTGAATCAAGCCTTTAAATAACCTTCAGATATGTTTGACATCTGAAGCTCTCTGGAAACCTCAATATGAAAACATTCCAGGTTTCAAATTTTTTCCCTGAAAAAGGCTTTTATTATTATTATTATTATTGTTATTGTTATTATTGTTATTGCAGCTGTTGGGATGCAGGTGGGACCTATGTAACTGTCATGTCCTTGTTGCATGTATGTCTGCTTTATATTTTCCCCATATTATAAACCAGTGTTTCTCTATACAGACTGAAAAGATGCTGTACAGAAATGTTTGTGTTTATGCATTTTTACATGTGGCTGTATATACCTCCTAGTACTATGCAGTGACACTTATTTGACTTCATTTATTTTTCACCTAAACATGAATAGTATGTTTTTCAGTAGCTATCAAAACTCTGCCAATAAATCAATCAAAATTATCCCAAGTGTCTCTTTTCTTAATGTGAATTTTATATTGAATGTCACCTGCTGGTTCATCTGAGTAAATTAAAATTATGGTGATATTTTAGGAGGGGGGATGAGAAAAATGTTCATGTGGCAGCTTCTAGGAGCTCAGCCTGCCTCTTCAAAAGAGAGCTGTGATGTTTTCCTAGTGACTGAAGACATGGTTTCACTACCAGTAAGGGTTAACAAGTGATGGTTAACAAAAATAGTATTTTAGCTCCTGGTGACTGGGTTGAGAGAGTCTTGCAGCACAGCAATTTGCTCTGAGGTCCTGCAGCAGTTAAAGCCGAGAACTGTGAACTCCCAAGAGTTACGCACCCCAAGAGGGCTGGCCAGGTCCCCAAGCCCATGCCCTGCCCTGGATCATGCCCTGAAGATATCTGCCCCTCTCCCCTCACTAGCAGACACCCCTAATGAGATGCCAGAAATCAGGCAACGCCCTTCTCCTTCTTTCCTCCTTGCCTGCATCGCATTACACTTCATTCTAGCCTAAAGAGATTCCAGCCTAAAGAGATTCCAGCGTGTACCAGATCACATCAGGTCCAGACTGTTTCACACAAATATTCATCCCTACCAGGCTATTTTTAGCAGGTCAGCGCTGAGGAAATGATGTCCTGTTCCTTGAGAGGCTTTCTGGGTTCCATCTCCAAGTGGGTGGCTCTTCCTACCCCACAAACTGAGCAGAAGGGGTGGTGGAAGGGGATATTTCAGCGGGACAAATGTCAGCACATCAATGCCTGTGCTCAAAGGCTGCCTTGTGCTATTTTCAGATAGAGAAAAAAAAAAAGGGCTCCCCACATCTTAACTGCTTCACTGCTGGTTGTCATGCTCAGGGACTGCCATCCAGTGCATCCACCCTTTTAGTCCCCCTCTGCTCACCTTTCCCCACGGGGTAAGCAGGGAGGCATCTCCCTTGGCTGCCCCTCACAACACCAGCTCTGCTGACTGCTGTCCTCATGGGTTTTTTGTAGTGTTGCTCCGTCCCTCCATTGTGTCTGACTCCCTCCCATGAATGGCTCCTCTGTCCTTCCCTGGCATCCAGTGCTTTCACTGGAGGGATGGGGGAGGATGCTGGCAGGTGCCCTATGTCCCACTGCACCCACTGTACCCACGCTCCCAATCGTGGATGGACACGCTGAAGTGAGGAGGTGCCCAGGAGGTGCATGGTTCTCTCTTCAGCATCTCCAACACAGGCGGCAGATGGTGCTTTCCTCACACTCAAGGGAGGAAAATAAGGTACAGTCCCACTTATCTGAAGGTAAACCTGAAACAGGTCAAGAAACTCAAGCCCTAAAAGTGCCTCTTTGTCTATCATAGCTTTAAAGGCAGAAGACAGGGCAGGTAGGATGTGGGAGCCTCAGGCAGGGCTGCTGCCCACACGAAGAACACACGTCTGTATCAGCAAGCTGAAAAACAGCCTGGGACCCCTCCCTGTCCCTGAAGCGTGGTTGCCTGTGCCACCAGGGTGTGAGGGTCCCTGGTAGTGCTTGAGTGCAATATCCGCCCTCCTACAGGTCTCACTATTAAGAGGCATTCCCACTGTGGATGCAGGACAAGAGAGATAGGACATTATAATAATATGGACACACATCACCCTGCGCCACATGGCTTCCATGCCAGAAAATGTCCCCAGGTCTGTATCCTCTGCCCAGGGAGATGTAGCCAGCGAGACCACATGAAGGGGGTGTGAGACAGGGGTGGTAGTGAGTATTTTCCCTGCCTGGCCAGAAGCAGCACAGCAGGAATTGCGCCAGACCCAGATGAGGGCTGACCTTTCCCACTGCATCTGAATCACTTGGTGGGAACCACTACTGGCTCAGAAGGGCAGACCAGCCAAGAGTGCTGCTCCCTCCTTCGGCAGCATGGAGGTCTGGCAGCTGCAAGAACCAGGGAGAGGATTCCTCCTGCCACAATAAAAGCTTAGACCACAGGAAAACATTACTTCATCCTAATTTTTAAATTGGGCATTCTCGGTCATGCAGACCAGTTTGATAGACCCTCTTTACTAGGATTCCAAATCATAGCCCAAGTATCCTTTTAAATAAAATACAAAATTTCATTGATTTCTTCTTCACAAAATTGTTACAAGCTAGCTCAACCAGAAGTTACTGTCATAATGGAGAAATTGCAGTGTAAAATCCTCATCCATATGCTCCAGAACAGGTCATGCAAACTGAAAAAAGCAGCCTGATTAGGACTTAGAAATCTAAGCTTTAAAAAAACAAACACAAACAACCAAGCAAAAAAAACCAACCAACCAAACAAAAAACCAAAACCACACACATACACACACACACACAAAAAAAAAAAGAAACCCAACCCAAAGTAGCAATTGCCATTCTGGCATTTTCATTACAAGGAGCTCCTTTAAAAGAGCTAGAGTTTAAATTATTGTTTTGCCTGTAATAATTCAGACTCCTGTGTGCTGAAGAGTGATTACCCAGGAAGTGATGGCCTTTTCAGGTGGACATGTGGATCTTTGTGTTGCTGGTGTGCTGTGTGCCTGGGTACCAAGGCTGGCTGAGCTGCTCCATCACCCTTGGGATGTGCAATGGCAAAGCCAACTTGTGCCTCCTGGAGCAGAACAGAAAAAGCCCTGCTTGGCTGCACTGGCATGTGCCTGGTGAGCAGCTCACTCTCCCCAGACATGTCGTGCATTCCTGTGCACAGCTTCAGACAACAAAGATGTTCTATCTACATTTTTTGGAAGGCTGCCTGCCATGTTTTCACTCTGGCTGACTGGTCTGCCTTGTTTGAGAGGACACAGTTGCTCTGTTTTATCCTTCATGCCCAGGAACATCAGGAAAACCCTGTGGTGCTGTTAAGTGTTTGGGTAAAATGCTGGGTATAGGTGCATCCATGCAGCTCATGTTGAAGTTAACAGATCTGAAGGCAAAACCTATCCCTCAATATCAATTTGACATGAAAGGAAAGGTTCCTGGTCATTGCGAAGGTCAATAAACAGGACATAAGGGTAGAGTTTGCCCTTGATACCATGTTGGAGGGACATGGTAAAAATAAAACCAGGGAATGTATTCAAATTGCCTTTTGTGCTGACCTGGTCTCTAAGTACAACAGGGAAGTTTGACTCTAGAGGCCTAAAATTAATTTTTTTTTAAATTAAGTTAGTTCCTGAAGAACTCCAGGGTACCAACCACTGAGAAATATTTATTAGAAATTATTGTGCTATTGTTTGAGGATCTGATTTGGAAAGGTCCCTCTTGTAGATGTATCCTATAGGGTTAGTTCCATAAGTTGATTTCATGAACAAGTGGGCACACATGACAGTCAGGTTAATATATAATTCACATATCAATGAAATTTCCATCAGTGAAAGACATCTAACTTTCTCAAGTAAAAGCATATGTGGGGACTCTGCAATTTGGCTGCATCTCTTCAAATTTGTTTTAGAAGGAATTTGGTGAATTTTCTGAAATTGCAGTTTCTAAAAAGAGAAATGTGTCAGATACATAGGCCATATTATTTGATTCTTCAAACTTCACAGTGTCTTTAAAGTAAATATTGAAGAATGTCTAAAATATATGTGTTGGGCAAAACAACCCTTTGTGAATCTGCACAACTTTGCCAATGATGGTTTATTAATTTTTTGAGTTCTTTCCTCTCTTAAGGATTGTGCTTTTTTACCATGTTACTTGTCCTTCAGCAAGACTTCTAATTGGCATAACGTTATTCATAGTACCTTTGCGAGTGACTTAACTGTACAGCAAATCAAGACCAGTGTAAAGAAACCCGTTGTACTCTCTCACGTAATTTCCTTAGTGTGAACATGTTAGCTTTGGTCTGTTAGATAACCAGGCTGACAGGATGTCTACGGCAGAGACAGGAACTCCATGTATGTTCCCAAAGGCTGATCAAAGCTGCAGGGCTATGTGGCGTCCCCATTCACACGTGAGCAGCAAGTTAACTGCATTAGTACAGCTCAAATCAGGATTTCATGCATAACACTCCCTTAAAGCCAACTTTTCCCTTCATTTAAGTAACAAATTCACTAATCAAAAGAGTTTCCCCATAGTTACATGGCATCTTTATGTTATTATGTGCCACACTGGTTTTGATTAATTCTGTGGATCTTGCTACAGTAAAGCCATCGCATGATAATCTCATTCATTAACTTTCCCTCCCACCCCAAAAACTTAATCTAGTGTGTTTTACAATATAAACTGCTAGCTTCTGACATACGAATACCAACAGACCATCTGTTTATACTGGGGAGTTTAAAACATTCTCATAGAAAATGTCTGGAGTGCTTTAGAGGGTTACAAAGAGAAGCTTTCAACAGCTGACAAGATAGTGCCATTTAAAGAAGTAAATCATTAAAAAAAAAGGGAATTAAAAAAAAAAATCCTGAAGAACATTTCATTAGTTTCTCAGCATTGAATATAGCCTTTTTGTAAGTGACTCAAGTGCACAAAACCACACAAAACCTCAGAAATATTCTTTTGTTACATCTGTGTTTTTAACCCTCAGTAGTGGCCTATTTTGGCTTTCCCTTTGGGTTTTCCTTTTTAAAAAAATTTGAAATTGAGTCCTTTTTATACACTTCACTGTGCCTCCAAAGCCTCCTGCTATTAGATCGGTTTTAGCTTTCAGCAAGTGAGAGTGTGCAATAAAGAAAAATCTCCCAGTGGCCACCAACACTGCAACACAGCATAGTTGTGCACTTGGATGGCAGATTAGCTCCAGAAATGCTACTTTTTATTAAACTATCTTTCATCGGAGAATTCTTTCACCAGGCTTTTACACATTTTGATAAAAGGTAAGATTTTCAAAAAGGAGCCCAAACCCTGGCTCCAATGCCCACTCTGATCAAAATGATGATGTCTGGCCACAGATTTCAGCCCCATTACTGATTGCAGAATAGCAGCACCCTGGTAATATGATGCAGCCCAGGCACAAATAACCAATGCAAATGAACAGAAGTCTAGATAATATATAGAAAAGAACTAAGGTTGTTTAGCCTGAAGGAGAGGAGATTTGAGTAGGGATAGGATAGTCTAGACAAAGATAAAGTCTTTGAATGGATAAATCATTGCTTTCAGGGGTAAAGATTAGGTATTTTCCACAATGATCTGTACAGGCCAAGAAATCACAGATTCAGGTTAGATGCCAGGTAGAAGTTTTTAACAGGAAGGATAATATGAGGATGAGGAGGGTATGGATTCTGAAGGTCTTCAGGACCTGCTTAGGCAGCTGTCAGAAATTATAGTGGTATGGTTAGCTGTCTTCAGTCACTGGAATGGACTAAATATCTTCGTGGGTCCCCATGAAAAAAGAAAGGGGAAAAACTGTTGAAAACAAATGAAAAGTTTTCGTGTTGAGGAAGAAAAGGAAAAAAAATAGTTTTATGGGGCTTAAATCAATGAATACTCATGAAATTACAGGAATATCAACATCTCACAGCTCAATCCCCCATTCTGTAATGCAGCTACTCAAATTCCATTCTGCTTCCATACCATAAAAACACTGGATGCTTAAGAGAGATGGTTTTGTCCCAGCTGCCACGTCTGCCCCTTCAGACGTTTTCCTGGGGAGTGAAGTTAAGGAAATCTATTTGAGCCGCCTTTCCGGAAAAAGAAGATTTTGATCCTCTGCTTGCACTTTTGTGTTGAAGTAACCAAAGCACACTGGCTAATCACTGGAATGATCAGAAGGTCCCAGAGATATCCGAATCCAGCTCAGAGCATGTCTAAGTTGATGTCTTTGTTCACTTCACAAAACTAAATAGGAGTACCTTGTGAGAGGATTAGATATCTGCAATTCAATCCAGATGATTGCTTTATTATGGAAAACCATCCCTCTCTATACCACCCAGAAAGCCATCACGGGATGAAGTACTGTGGGCTCCTGTTCCACCCTGGTTGAAGCTGTGGGCTTTCAAGGCAGAGTTAAAAGAAGACATACAGCTGCTACAGGAGACGGGCTTAACAGTGTGTGAATGCCATGTGCTTGTAAAGATATTTAAAGGATTAGTGGAGAATTAAATGTTTGTCTGTCTTTGTTGTTCAGCACAGCTTCAAAGCTGGAAGACGACAGATATTAAAGAAGATATTTCCCTTCTTTTAAATACCGGAAGGAGACTCCTAAAACAATAGCTGGAAAATGCAGGCATGACCTAACAGATTTATACACAATGATGCTGAACGATTCTTATTAGATGGGTGAAGAGCCTGCTATTCTGCAGTATAAAATGGTGACATAAAGTTAACAATTTAAAATACCAATGAACAATCCCTAGCATGGACAAAAACTCCAGCTCAGGATTCCTCTCTAGGAAACAGAAGGCAAGCATCCTGGCTAGTGGTTTCAATTCATCCTTCTGTGTTGGGCTGTGTGCTACCTGGTCAATAGCAGAGTGATGCTTCCCATGGCCTCTCCTCAGAGCAGTTCTCTTGGGCACCCAAGGGTGGTTACCAGTTCATCTGCTGCTGTTAAATCTGCCTTGTACCTAGAATCAGAGCTCTTAAGTTCCAAGAAACTTTCTCTGTAACCTTTTAGGAAAAAGCAAATCTGGGAGAGAGCTGCCCTCAGAGAGATTCTCAGGCCAGCACGTGCTTTCTGGGGGAAGGCTTTAGTTAAGGATTCAAGTAAATTCAGTGCCTTAGGTGGCAAGAGGGATGGGGAGAGTCTTTCTCAGAGACGTTATGACATTAAATTAGATTTTTACTGAACTGAGAAACTTGCAGCTCCAGGAATAGGGCTAAAGGGGTCATCCTGAGCAAACACAGCCTGACTTCCTATGCTGCCCATCACCTAACACAGCTGCATTACTTGTGACTTCATAGGCCCTACAGTGAAGAAACTAACTTTATTCATCTTCACTGTCACCATAGCATAAATTTTAAATGTATTCGGTTTTGTCTTAGGTTTAATGAGAGTGAGAATGTGCTCTATAGAATATTATCCAAGTATTTTTACGATGTGCACTGAGCTAACATATATTCAGGTTATTGAGCAATATATTCATAAAGCCAAAGGCTTTAAATCTTGTCCATGAAGAATGTTGTAGTAGAACAAGGACATTTCTTTCCTTTCCTTCTTTTCCTTTCTAAAAGAATCTCTTACTAGGGACACTGGTCCATCCTACATTAGGGTTACGTAAGTCTTGCCTTTACAATGGATTCTTGTAATCCGTCTATGAGAAGGATCAGACCTCCATTTTTTGAAGCAGGTATTCATACTCTGCAGAGGGAATGTCCTTGGGACAAAGAAGTATCTTTGCCTTGGAAATTCCACTCTGCTTTGGTTGAGACATTGAATCTTAAACCTCTGTTACTTCACTTCTCAGTTTCCTTAGGCTGGAAAGCATGTTGGCAATACTCCAGCATGACTGAAGCATTGAGGGAGCTGTGAGGCACATGCTGATGGTTCAAGCCAGGGCTCATTCTGAATTCCCGCTGACTTCAGGCACTGCCAATGCTGCAGAGCACCTCTGCTCTCTGCAGTTGTTTCTGTAGCAGAGTTGGCCAAAGCAAACGTTTCCCAGCCAAAGCATCAGCCTCCAAACTGTCTCTGCTCACGAATCACCTGAGCTTGTCTATCAGCACGCTGAGGATGGGCTGAACCTGTCGGCAGAGCAGCAGCAGATATTGCCCAGAGGCACTGATGAGCTGCCAGAGCAGTTGCAGATGGGACATGGTGGAAGACTGTGCTTCACATCATCATCCTGTCACACCACTCTGGAACCCCCATGATGGACTGAGAAGTGTCATCCCTGGGCAGGCAAAAAAAAAGAAAAAAGAACAGTGCCTTAAGCTCCTTTGTTCTCCCTCCACGATAGAGACAACATATCCAGCACTAAAACTCACTTCTCATCCTTCTCCTTCCTTGTCAGGGTCAAAAATTCCCCAGCTAAGAAATGAGGGCTAGCATCTTCCTTCAGAAACTCACCACCAGCAACATATGTCCCTCTCAATCTCCCAAACAAAATGCAGGGACATGAGGCCCTTGCCTTTCAGGGCAGGAAAGAGGATATGGTATTGTGCTCCTTCTCCTTATCTTTTGAGCCAAACACATAAGATAATAATCTTTTTCAAACATCCCAGACCCCAACCACACACACATGCACAGAGGAATGAGGGTATCAGGACCACCAAAGCGTCTGAGTTAGAGTACCGAAGGCTCAGAGATGACTCACTGTAGATGACAGTAAGGTAACTTATTACACTCATATAGATAATTAATGCTTAATTTTGGCCCTCACAAACTGCAGCTCATATCAGCACTGTGTCTTGCTACGCAGGGTAAAAGCAATTGACATCTAAATGCTGAACTATGACCAGAAATGGCAAAATTTGGTGTTGCTTGTGAAGCCTGAATTCAGCCACACTTACGTGCAGGCATTAAACTGATTTTTAATTATACAGTCCCCTTATGCTTTTTGTCCTGAACCTTCAGTGCATCCAGCACTGAGATGGGATGTTTGAGTGGGATCCCTTTAGATTATATCAGGAAATTTAAGAACCAAGCAATTCCTAACTTTTTGTACACATGGCATTCCATCCTAAATATTTCTTTCATGCATTAATTTGATGAATACAACATAGATTGCTGTATTCAACAATCAAACAAGTGGTAAGATGGACACAAATCAGCTGCTTCTTTCATGATCTAAAACCAACTTCAAGAGGAGGGAAGTGGTGTTCATGCCTAGAAGAATGGTAACAGTAATGGGTCCTTACAGCTCATGCAAAATTTTAGAGTCTGAGACCACTTGTAGAACATTGCGCACTCCTGCAGTTGTGCACTTCCCTGACTAGTCACTCACTACCACCTTCTTGGTAGAAGCACACACTTCCCTTTTAGCTGCCTAGTGCTCCTAGAAGCATTGCCCAGCATCCTCATACTGGGTATGTAATGGCCCTGGAGTCAATGAGAAACAACTCCCTGGGTAGTTGCTAAATAATAAGGCATCAGGGAGATGCTGGCCATGAAACCAAGTGGACCAAATTGGCTTCCGCTCACACTGGACCCAGTTCCTTCTGGAGAGCTCTTGCCACATCCCTGCAATATTTAGCCTGATTCTCCTCTGGTCCCAATATGGCATTAAGTTGTCATTTTTATTTTGGAGGCTATTTCAAATCAGCATTTCTGCTGCAAAGGGAAACCCACTATGCAGATATTTGCATGGCAGGAAAGGACAGGAGCACTAGGCTGTTTGAGAAGGCACAGCTTGTTGACACTGTGCTAGAGGCTGCATAGAGTGCAGGAGCCCAACTTGATGCACGCCCATCCCATCCCACCATCTGACAGCCATTACCGGGGCCTGCTCCATCTCAAAGATTGTTCACCCAGGGGTAAATCTGAAAAAGCAATGTGAGTGTCTTGAAGGTAGCAGATTGAAGCAGTCTTGCCACCCCAGGTGGTAAGTGAACAATTAAGTAGTACAATTAATCAAGGCACCAGCACTTAAATTTGCTCCTTGTCCCTCTTATTTGGCATTATTAACAACTTTGTGATCTGTCTTTTCCAAATTATAGTTCCATTAGAAATTGCAGTAAGCTTCTTCCCTTATTGTATTCAGGGGCTTAGTGCGTCTTCAGTAGCTTCCTGAACATTCTCCACAGCTATGCACTGCAGACAGGTAACCTACACAGAGCAGATAATCAAACACTCTCAGATACTTCATTCTTATTGCACTTACTGTTAAGCTTGCAATTCTCCAGCCCTTTCATCACTAGAGGTTAACACCCTGTTGCTTCTAAAAGAAAGTCAGACAACGGTATGAGCCTTCCATGTGGAAATTTGAGCCTTCGAGGTAAATAAAAGGGAAACAAAAAAAAAATTAATTTCTACTGTGTTTTATATTCCAGAAGCGTCCTTCTCATTTTAATGTTATCTCCAGATCTTACCATTAACCCTTTATTGTGTTTTATTGAAACACTACCAAAAAGTCGATCTTCCTTAACAGAAAAGGAAGTATAAATGAGATAAAATCAGTTATTCTTAACCATTTCCCTAATTGTAGCTATTAAATACACCAGCTGCATATTAAGATCTCACTTTGAGAAGTCTGTGTGCACATAGACAATACAAAGACAATGTAGACATAAAATTACCTGTATTTAAAATGACTGTTTGCTTGAAAATTGGTGTATAAATCAGGATTGTAAAATTCAGATCTGAGATCCAAGAGGTAGAGACTTATCCTGCGTATGAACACCTAACCTCCTCCCAGAGACTTCAAGTGCTGAGACTTCAGACATGCTCCTAATGACTGACAGTATCAAACCAATTCTTTCCCCCATGCCTTTCCTTCCTGATCACCCTACAACTTCTGGAAATACATTTATTTCCAGCAGCAGTGGTTTAACAAGCACCAGAAATTTCAAATTTAACTCCTACAAATAATTCTTTCTTACTTCATGTTTGCCAGATTGGAGACCATTACACAGATGGCAAGGAGCTGCTGGAGTGTTGCAGTCCAAACCTGTAGACAGCCAGACAGCTGCTGTGATGTATTTAGTCTTTCAGGAGAAAAGATACTACACTACTTTATTTGAATTGACACAAAAAATTGATCTTTGTGTTTTGCAGCATGTAACAGAAGTCCTGCCCCTAGAGCCCAAGGTCTGTGGCCCTCCAAGTGCCTGCACCTTCACAGTCTGCTCAGCACTACAGTCCATACCTTGGATTGCGCTAGTACCTCACTTGGCTGTGAGCAAACACAGGCTGCAGGGCATTGCAATAAATCAGTATCTGCAGAGGCCATTGAGAATGAGGAGTATGAGGTGATGAAAAGCCGGGTGAATTGCCCGACTCCAGGCCATGGTCTGTACTCACTGAGCACACATCGGGATGGATCCTGACATACTCATTAACCTGTGTGATATGCAATGCCTGACTGCTGTGTGAGCAGCCATGAGCTGGTGGCGGAAGTGAGTGCTAGAAAGCACTACACAGAGTAGCAAGGAGAATAAATAGTCTGCCCATCAGAAGTGCTCAGAGGTAGCAAGCTATAGCATACAGCCTTAGGTCCAGGTTGAGTCCAGAACTCCATGTCTGTAGCATCTTGCACCAATATATGCATGACTGCATAAAAAATAAAAAACAACTAAGTGACCAAAACAAGTCTTAGAGGACTATTGATCATTAGCTTCTGCTTCTATCAGACATGGAGGGAGTGCAAGGCAAAAGTACTGTTGGGGTGCCATCATAGCCAGTAAAAAAATCACATTATGGGTGAGCTAAGGTGACCACTCTGAACAGGTTAACCTCAAGTACAGCAACCTTGGAGACACAGCGACAATTTAAGTGTAGCTATAAGTCCCTCTCTTTGTTTTGACAAGTTTCCAACTTCAACAGCACAAGCATCATGCCTCAGCAGGACCAAATCTGCGCGTGCCCCCTTTGATCATCTTGTAACAGATGTTCTTGCAAGAACATCTTTGCAGTTCTAGCTCCAAATCACAGCCACAGCAAGTTGTTGTTCATCAATCTCTCTGCCTGTGCCAAAGCTCTCACTGTTTCTGACCTCATATTTTATCAGCTGATGGTGCTTGATCAAAGGAACACATGCCACCTCCCGTGTGATTTGATGATCGTACATCACAGTGGGATCTCACCAGTAACAATCCGCTCTTCCCAAGGCACTGAGAGTCTTTTATTGGCTGCCCACTGCCCTTAAGCTGTACATCAAGGAGACAAGAAAATATAACAAATCTTAGAACCATTTTAGTGAATCAAAGGGAGAGATGAAGGTGTCTCTGGTTGTGTGGTTTTCAGAACAATTATGGGACTGGGTCATGCTGCAAATTTGTTGGACTCACTGATGTGGACTACTAAGGAAGGCACAGTGTGTGAAACTGCCTTTGCCATAAACCATTTAATGTGCTGGCTATGAGGGCACAGGACTGTATGAGTATAGTGGGGAAAATATGGGAGATTCATAGAGCTCCAGCAAAGAGAGCTAGTTTTAGGATGGAATGATTTTAATGTTGGGGCAGGACCGAAGGGGACAGAGCGATCATTTTCAGAAGGGATTAGGCTCTCGCTCCCTTGTTATTTATAGGCCTTTAAACCCCGTGTTGGGTTGTGTGATGAGAAGAGGGGGAGAGAGGGGAGCTGTACCATGTCATGGCAGGTTATGACAAAGACTGCAGCAGGTGAGCAAGCTTTCTTAGAGAGGATCATTCAAGCACATGGTCCTGCTTTCACGGTCTAGCCTTTGACCACTGTAGAGCATGATTCCTCCTCTGCTCCAGGGACATTTAGTCAAGGAGTCACAGACAATGACCAAACATCCCCACAAGGCCCCCTATGAGATGTTATGCCAGGATGCCTGGCACGTGTGACTGTTCCCAGCTTTGGCGAGCCCTGTGCTCACAGTGTGAGACATGACAGACCTGTGTTTGGCTGTGCAGCAGCAAAGCTGAGGAGTTAGACCTGAGATGAGAACATCTGGATTTGTAATATTTGACAAATTCATATACCAGATGTACGGATACACATGCATACAGAGCTAGAAAGCCTCTAAGCTTACAGACACATAGTTTAAATATGATGGACACAAATACTATCTCACTTTCACACAGAAGGACTGAAGCAAAAGTCTTGCTTCCCTCACTTAATCACGTTTTACACGGTACATAAAATTACCCTCTTTGTGCTTATTTGCCACAACTTTGACAGCCTCTAAACACCTAAGAAAGCCTGGCTATGTATTTTACATTTTGCATGTGCTACAACCACATAAAATTTCAGAAAGTATTGGAGGATATCTGTTTGTCCTTTACTTGGAATTAATCTTTTACTCCCTTTATTCAAGGAAGTTCCTTGTCATTCTCTCTTTCAGGATAGCACCTCAGCTGTGTCAGCCACATGGCATTAAAGATGAACACAGATAATTTTATTATTTATCTGTGATGTTAATTTTATTTTTCCACTTCCTGTGTTGAAATCACAAAACGACAGAACATTCCCTCATTAAAAAATCCCAAATGATGATACTTGTAAGATAATGGTAAGGGATGTGGCAAGCTAAAGTAGGTTAACACACTGAACTACACTTATTTTGCGTCAGTTATAAAACAGTCTTGTGAATTTTCCTTAATTGGTTTTGGTTATGTCAGGCCTTTATTTAATTCTCCATCACTTCTAAGAGCCCTGAGGTAACGCACTTCACAGAGAGAATATTCTGACTTGAAAATGCAGTATTGTTGAGCAGAAAGACTCACTGAACAGACTGCTAGTTTCTTTCAGCAGCAGGAGAGATCCAGGAGGTGATTAGCTTTGTTCTCATTTACAAAGCACCAGTGGGAATTTCTAAAGGGTTTCACAAGCCCTGGGGATAAGGCCAAGAACAAAACAGGGCAGTGAAAAGCAAATAGAGCACTTCATCAATAAACTACTTAGAGATGCCACATCAATAGTAAATTAGGAATAAAGGAAGGTACTTTAATACTTTCACATAGGTTTATATATTGTTTTTATTCCTACTTGACTTTTTTTAAACAACAGCACCTCCATCAAATTAAGCTTAGCAGAGGGAATAGAGGTATTACCAACTCACCACCAGGCTATTTGATAAGACTTGAAAGGGAGACATGCACTGCTTTGTGCTAGTTCTACAGCGCTGACCTCTCCCAGGGGTTACTACCGCCAGGAACTCCATCCTCGGAAAGGCTGGGAAAAGAGCGCATCAGTGGGAAAAGGCTACCAGGAACTAACCGCCTGACTGCTTACCAAAGATCTAAAAGTATTGCTGTCACAGCTGCCTGCATGTCCCCGCAGAGGACACCATCGGCTCACCAGACATAGGTGTGGATGGTAAGCTAAACAAAATAGGCAGGCAGAGAGTATCTCATTAGTACCTTATTTTTAATTAATAAATGGTACTTCTAAAACGTTTATTGCCCCTAACTAGAGAGGGGTGGGGGAAATCAACAGTTAAAATAATTTTACAGCTGGTGCAAAATCAGTACAGGTCTATCAATGTTTTAATTGTAATGATGTTCAGGCATTTTGTTTGGATTGTAATGCTGCAATAAACCTCTAGGAATTAGCTTATTTTTCAAACAAGAATCTCACTTTTAACCTGCCTGAAAACAGAGGTTTTCTAGGCTGAAGCCTCCTCTCCCCCCTGAATCATTTGTCAATTTATTTACTTTTTGTTCAGACAAATAAATAAAACACACAAAAATTAACCCTGCTTCAACTTGTATTTTCAAGTTTAAACAAGCTTCAAAACCATCCTACATCAACCTTGTTCAACAGCAGCTGGTAGAGACTAAAGGAAAGAGCAATAGAGGCAATATCACAGCTGCATCATGCAGTCTCAGGCAGGGCTGCTGCAAACCCACTTCATCATCCTGCTCGTGTTCACGACCTTCTGCATGACTTAAACTGCTCTGGAGCCACGCTCTGATGACAGGAACAAAATGGGAAACAACAGAGAGAAATACATCAACTAATTTACTCCTTGGAGCATGAAATGGGATGATGTTTCTGTAACCATTTACAGCCACAGAACGTACAGATGTTTAGAAGATACACGGTTTATCCTGTTTTGAGGTGGTATTTAAAACAGGAAGATCCATTTGGACTGATGCTGCTGACATTGGATGGTTTTTACCAACAACCAGGCCTTAGTGGAAACCCACCTGTCTCCTAACAGGAATTAGGAGACTGAAACACTGTCCCCAGTGTTTCAGATTTTTTGCCTTGTGGAATTCTTGACAAAACAGCTGAGCATTTGAAACACATCTGCACGCTTGGTATGGGAGGCTTAAGGTGCAGTTCCTCAGTCTTTGTAAGCAATGCCAAGAGCTTTTCTCCTGCTCCTCGATTGCTCCAGGGAACTGAACGTACCACGGCTCTTCCTGCAGAACGTTTCATACCGAGCTGTGCCTGCAAAGCCTCCCGGGCACAGATCATCATGTATGCACTCGAGCTGGCAGTCAGGTAACTTCACGGAGGATCTGTGCCAGCACCCTGCACTCTCATGTCTTTTTGACCTGCCGCATTCCACAGCTCCCACAGCATCCAACTGAGGGATAAACTCAAAGAGGATTCTCGAGCAGATATGGGCAATTAAAAATTTCAGCAGCACAGCTGCTTTCGACTGTGGGTACACAACCCAGTACAAGAGAGGGTCCCAGCAGGGCATCCCGCAAGCAAACCTAACACAGGTGAGATGACTCCCAAGGGGTATCCTTGAGAGAAATCGTCTCCTTGCTCTTGGGAGCGACCACCGTGCTCCGGGGATGAAACCCGGGACCTGCCATCTTCCCTTGGTTCTCACGAGGACAAAAAGGGAAATCCTGGCCCATTCTGTGCTCAGCGGCACAGCGAACCCAAACCCCGGCGGTGCCGGCACTTCGGGGCGGTGTCTCGGTGTGTCGGCCCCTCGCCCGCCCCGCCCCGCCCCGCCCGGCCCCGCGCGGCACGCCGGGCCAGCATGGCCGCCTGCCGGCCCGCGGGGCGCCGGGCACTGCGCTGACACAGAGCGCCCGCTGCGGGGCCGCCCCGCTCCGCCCGGCATGGAGGAGAGCTCCAGCTGCGAGAGCCTCGGCGCCGGGCGGGCGGCGGCGGCGCGGCCGCCCAGCGGCGACTCCCTGTCCAGGTAACGCCGCCGCAGAGCCGTCGCCGCCCGCCCGCGGGGCGCCGGGGCCGCGCCGCCGCTGCCGCAGCGCCGCGGGGCTCGGCCCTCGGGGACCGCCGCCGGGCCTGGGGGGAGAGGGAGGGGCCGGCAGGGGAAAGCAAACCGAGGGGATGGGGCTGGTGCCATTTTCTCCCTCCGTAGGCCGGAGGCTCCGGCGTTTCCCCGGGGTCGGGTCTCTCCCGGCGAGGTGCCTCGGGAGTGTCCCTGCGCTGGAGGTGGCGGTGGGGTGGCGGTGCAGGAAGGCAGGCGTGGGCGCTGCTCGACTGCGGCACAGCCGGTTTCTCTTACAGGCCTTTAGTCAGAGCAGGAGTTGCCACCCGCACCAGGCTCTCGGTAAATCCCTGCATAGCCAAGGCGGTGCTCCTGCCCTGGGTACCTGAGGCGAAGGGATTTGGGAGATCGGCAGCATAGGTGGGCGCTGCTGGAAGGGCGGGTACGCCACCCGGTTTGGTAGCTGCCATCCCGCACTCTGCCTTGCCCATGCCAGGCCTTGTCCTCTGCTTCTTCAGGAACAAATTTCCTGTGGTTTATTGAGCGTTTGTGGTTTTACCCTTATGGCTTTTTCTGAGAGCTTGATTTTGTGGTCTCAGTGGCTTTTAATGCCATGTGTGTAATTTTCAAAGTCTTTAAGCCACAGAAGCCAAAAGGAAACTTTCGTGTTCCTCCCATCCTCTGTAGGCTATCGGTGAAATTTGAATTTTGTGACTTGAAAGCGCATCTTGCTTGGGCTATGTGTTTGATGGAGGAGGGAGCAGTAGGGAGGACACTGACAGATTGGCATGGATTGTGGCATGAGAGGCCCTGGATGTTGTGGTAGAGCAGGGATGCTGGGATGGTTGCTAAAGGTTGTTCTATCGCATTCTGGCTGTTCTTACCATGCCCAAGTTGTAGGATTACATGGTAACTCAGGCTGAAGTGTCTCAGCATCCCTCAGTCCAGCTTCCTGCTCACAGCAGGGACAGCTCTAAGATCAGATCAAGCCGGTTTTGGCTTTTACCCAGTCTGGTCTTGAAAACCTACAAAGATCAAGTACACAGAACCTCTCTGGGTAGCCCATCGGCATCTCCTGCATACCTTCCACATAGGCACTGGGGCTGCTCCAGGCTCCCACAACCTCTCCTCACAGGCAGGTTGCTCTAGCCCCACTATCCCAGTGTTGCTTCTCTGAACTTCTTCCAGCTCATCAATGTCTTTCCTGTGCTGGGGGGCTAAGACCTGGATGCAGTGTTCCAGAAGCACTGTAATGAGATCCTTCCCCAGATCTCCTGGCTCTGCCTTTGTTCCTACAGCCCATGGTGCTGGTGGCCACTTTGCTGCCAGCATCTCCGTACTTCCATGCTTGGCTTTTACCCAGCTGCTCCTTAGACAGGGTGTGCCGAGCTTGCACTTGGATTCCTTCGTCCTTGAGTCGTTTATGAATCCTCATCCTTATTTCGCCCTTCATCAAGTTCTTCTGTTCCCTGCTCTCTGTATTGGTTTCTTTCTGCAGTTTACCAGTGCCCTGCCAGATGCCTACAGGCCTCGTTCTCCCTTACCTGACTGACCCAATATATTCTTCTTTTTTCCTCTGCATCAGCTCAGGCAACTTGGAGCCATGTGGAGGTCAGTCACTGTAAGAGGCCTGTGGACACTAGAGAGAGCTTAACTCAGAAGAGCCAGTGGCTACAAGGAAGCTCCTGTTCAGCCTCTCAGCAGCATACCCTGCACAGATGGAACTGTTGGGAAATTGAGATGATAAATCTGTTTCTGTTGAGCGCGCACAAGGCTGTGCCCTCCAAGCTCTGAAAAGGCCCAGACTTTAACAGATTTCTTGGGATATAAAAAAAGCTTACTCAAAAGCTTTCAGAATTTCAAGTCTCTGCTCGAACATCTAGAACCCATAGAAGAAAGCTGGTCAATTTTTTTTTATGTATTCTAAACAAATTCTATTTTTTTCTAGCCAGGTGTTTGAAATAGATGAATGTTTTTCATCTGTAATTATTAATAAAAAACTCTCATCTCGAGTTGGCGTATGCTGTGAAACTTTTTAGTTGAAAGATTAGGGCAAATTTTGTTGAAGATTAGGGCAAAATTATAAAAACGTAAAATAAGGTTCTTATAATGAGAGATGCCTGGTGACCTTCAGAATGTTTATTATCAGATTCCTGTGCAAATCTAGTGATGCTTATGCACAAATAAATAATTTTATGTGAATTGGACAGTAGATCGATTTTCATCTTTTTTTCTCATTAAAGCCGTACTGCAATCTGATTTTATGCATCAGAACAATTCCTCTGAAGCTAATGGGACTATTTGTATGCACTGAAATATAGTTATTTTCATACTGTGTTTGTGATCTAATAGCTTGACCAACTTCAAATTGTAACCTGTGACTGGGACATATTTTCACCAAGTGATTTTGTTTAAAAAGAAGAAGTTAGCCTTGGGGATGATGTGAGGAACAAAGTGAATCATGAGGATGCTGTCATCAGTTTTTATAATCCATTTTTATTTAAAAGGAACAAAACCCAAGAAATGAGTAGAAGGTCACTCATCCCAGAAATCACAGTTACCCAGCCACGTGAAACCTCACTGAGTTGTAGTTACTGAATTGTTTTATGCAAGATTTAGAAGACTTGGAAGGGTGCTAGTATGAAATACATACAGCAGTGCATTCCTTAGATTCTCTCAGCTCCATCTTGGAAGTTAAGTGTTATATTTCTAGAGATATTTAAGATGGGACTCCTTGAGAAGACATGCTTGATAGAGTTTACTTATACTTAAGGTTGCTCACATTTGAATAAGTGCCTTAAAGAACATATATAGGTTTATTTGTCTTTTAATAATGCACATAAGATACGGCGGTAATGGCACTCGACCGTGAAAGTTGCTTTGATATTTTAATAGACCCTAGTAATGTGCAATACCTGTGGGCCTTGAGGAAGATATGAGAATAACTAAACAAGTGTTATCTACTTTCTCTCCCAACTGGAAAATGTTTGAAAAACTTACAGTATAGCACAGGGTAAAAAATCCGCAGCTCTGTGTGAAAATACAAGTTAGTTTCAGATGAGCAGGTCACAGCTAATTAACTCAGCTGCCCTCATAGTTGTGCTGAAACAGCCATTCTGCTTTTCAAGTCTCAGCTGTCTCACCCAGTGCTAGGTTTGGGTGGCACAGCACTGAGTTCTGCAGCTCTCTGTGGTTTCCAAAGGTCAGTATTTAGGATGGACTTTCCTCTTACATCCTGTTCTCATGGAAGACGCATGACCATGAGCCAACTACTTAAAAAGAGCTGTGGTGGTATTTAACTAGCAGCTTGAAAGAAGCATTTGTGTGTATCTGCAGTTGTCAGTCCAGGAACAACCCATGAGACAGAAGAAGGAGTGAGGTAAAACACTGATTCTAATGTTGGATGAGCTACAGTACAGTTATGTCCAGAAGAGTAAGCTTTACTCAATGTTATGGGCTGCTTTTATATCTCTAAAATGGCCTGAGGATCCTGTGTGAGTGAGTAATAAACGCATTTCAGCTGTGCCAGTTATTCAGACTTCTTCCGAGACCACTCTTAAGATGAATTTGTGGGTGGATTTTTTGTATTGTTCTCTTTTTCAAATTTGAAGTTGCATATGGACCCTTTGACCTTTGGAATTCAAAGGAACAGCCAACAGAATTCTATCATAATCTTTTCCTTTTGTGAAAGGAAAGTCAGATAGAGCCATGTATGACTTTAGCAGAACATATGACTGTAGGAGAGAAGTGATGTCAAACTTCAGATATTTACTTTTCATTAAAAGTGATTAGGCATTTTGTCCATGTAGTCTGTGTGCTTATGTACTGTAGTTTCTGATTTAACATAGTTCTCTTTATATTCCTCAGAAATGTTATCTGAAAAAGCATATCACAGTCCAATAAGATACCTGAGATGCTTTCTGTTAGATCTGCTGAAGGTAAATTTATATTGCCTTTGCAAAAGTGTGGAGGTGATTGTACTGTAAAGAAACTGCTATAGGAGATGTCAGTGATATTTCTACCTTGGTATAAAATGAGAAAAAGAGGTAAGGCAGTGGGCAGATGTTTACCATCAGCATGACTGTAGCAGTGTTTGATGTTATCACTGTCTTGGTTGCTCGTTACCACTTCTGTGCTGGTGGTTATCGTCCACAGAGGTCTGCAGACATCATGGATCCTATACATTGCACTTTTACTGAAGCATATGAGAACAATCATGCTCCTTGTCTTTATCTTTTCAGGAATAACTCTGAAAACATAAACTCTGTGTAAATCAGTGCAGCAAGGTCTGTTGAGGCAATAACTCCATGAGGTATAAACTCCCCCTTGTCTCAAATAAGGCCCTGTCAATACCTGGTCTGATTTAGGGCTATGTTGAAGGAATTCTTTCCCCACGGGTCAGAGTGATGTTGGAAGGAGTTGAGTCTGTGAGCTGTTGGCTAAGGAGGGCTTTTGCTGTAGCACCACATTGCTACCAGATGTATGAGCTTTGCTGATTGAGTTGTTTTGTGATGAGTCATTGAAGTTAGAGTTTGAAAGGGAAGATTTTTGCCAGTTCTGGTGTTTGGTGAAATGCGAGTAGCTATCGTTTTCCTTGTGGGCTTTGAGAACATTGCTTGCATTTGATTTCTTGTATGTGTGAAGCAGGATTTCTCAAGAGTTGTTACCAGTAAAGACAAGTGTGTTGCTGGCTGAGTGTTGATAATAAACTGGTTTTTGCATCTAAGAAACTTAACACTATGCCTAGAACTAATTAGCGACTCCAAATGGGCTCATTGTCATTGATTTTAATATGTAAGTGATAATTTATAACAGTTGCAACTGAAGCCCATTCCGAGGTAGGTTTTGGGGTTTTTTTGTGTACTGTATGTTGTGAAGCTAACTAGTAGTTTTGCCTGCATATAGATTTGCAGAGCAAGAAGAATCTTTTTAGAGTCTTAGGATTTGGGGCAGAAAATAATGAAAATAACGTTCAGTAAGAAAGAGTTTAGAGCTTTTAATTTACACAGTGTGCTTATGAAGAGAAACCATTACCTCTGAAGAATTGGGGAACTATTTTAAGTAGCAGTCTTTGCCATGCAAGTTTCTGTTCCTTCATTCAGCGGAAACTATTCCTACTTGTTTCAGAGTGCAAGACCTTCAGTCTTAAACATTTTCCTCTGTTAGACACGTGCACGTCTCTTTGTCCCAGCCCTGACTGTTCTATAAAACATATTTTATTTATGACAAAAATGTTTGGTTTTAAGTATATTTTTCATTTGAGAATATAAAATAAAACTGACACTCACCTGTTCATTGTTGTAATTAATGTTACATTGCTGTTTGAAGGCTACGTGGGAATTTGCGGTGCCATGGTTTTAGCTCCTGTACAGATGGTGATGATTTCTGTGCTGAACAGACAGGGACCAACTATTTAAATGTGCGTAAGCCAGGACTACTCTATTTTTAATAATGCCTGGTGAATAATTTTACTAAGCTCTTGGATGTGCAGTCGAGTGCTGAGACTCCTTGCTGAGACTGGACGAAGAGCGAGAAAGTCTAAGGATGAGATGAAAAACTGCGGTGGAGACATGAGGCAAGATCTGGCAGCTGGTGAGGAGTAAAGTTAGGCTCAGAACACGACTCTCTTGGGTCCCAGCAAGCACTGCCTTTTCTGAAGAGAGATGCTAATGCTATGTTGACTAACAGTCTATTTGCTAGACAGTTCTGAGTTGTACACATAGTAGTTCCTTAACTAAAGGCTATTTATGACAGAGGCGCAGTTACAGAACCTGAATTTTAAGATTGAGGATGACCTGACAATGTCAGATTACACAGCTCCTATCTGGTGCAAGATTGTACTCCTGCTATGACTTCAGTTATAGGTTAACACCTGTCTCAAACATATTTTGTCACCTATTTCAGATATTTTATCGTCTCCCTTCCTTTGCTAATTCTTTTATACCTCACGTACAAAGGCAATAACTGCATTTGGAAAGGTCATAATACCTCTTGAATGGCTTAGCAAATCAATAGTCCACATCTTCTTTTTCATTAATCTTTTCCTGATGACCTGCTTTACTATTACTGGTTTTTCAGTGTTGAGGGTATCAGCCAGTGTAAAAAGAGACCTGATCCATACACCAGAGGGCTTATGTTGACTCAGGAGTTGGACTCTGTGATCCTTGTGGGTCCCTTCCAACTCAGAATTTTCTATTTTACCATAAGGTTTAGTCAAGGAAAACAAAAAAACAATCATTCATTAGAAATGTATCAGAAACAGAGGTCACTTTGATATATAGGTGTTACATACAAGTGTATTTGTAATACAGCACATGAAAAAGTCTTTTTATTTGTCCATGGGAAGCCCATTCCACCATGAGGAAGAGGGTGACAGGAAGGGAATGAGGTGCTTAGTTTGTAGAGGTGTCTGGGATGACCCAGGGAAGGGAGAGAACAGGAGAGACACTGTCACAGTAGTTACCCCATCTTCATTTTTAACTGAAAAAACATCTGGCTTTTTTATTGTCCTAGTAACTGGAAGCTAATTGAGGAAAAAAAATCTGTGAAAGACAACAACAAAAAAAATCAGTGGAACTTTTCAAGTATTTGCTTTTCCCTTTCCTACCATCTGTAGTTACTTTTGCCAGAGAATGTTCTCACTCGGTAATTTTCCAGTGATTTCAAGGTAGTTCTTTTCTTTGTTTCTCTCTTGATTCTCTATTCCATGGATTCTTTTCCATTGCTTTCTAAATCCTGATATATTTGATGAGGAGAAAAGTGTTAGCAGTTTTTGAGTACATAATCCCTTCAAGGTGATGTTTTAGTAATTTAGTTAGCTCTGTACAAATGCTTCCACTTTACGGATCTGGCCTCTGTAGTCTTCTGGCCATTGCTTCAGAATGGTTAATGCTAGGTCACCCAGTGATTCAAATTTGATCTGGGTCAGGTGTGGGGGTGTGATCATATTTCTGCTAACTATTTAGAAAAACACGAGCTTATGGATTTTTTTTCCTTTGTTCTGGGAAGACTGGCAACACCTGTTTAGAATAAAACAACGTGTTTATCTGGATTTATTTACTGTGATGTAGGGACTACATGCCCATACAAAGTGTTACACTCAAAACCTTGTTAAAGGGCAAAAAGGCAGCATGTCTTTACATAGCAAAGAATTTATTCTTAGTGTAACTGAATTTTTGCAAGTCTAACCACTATTAGTCCAGGTGCAATTATTACAGGAAAAGAATTATGATGCTGTTAAAATGTCATACATTCAGTTCTTGGTTTCTACCTCTCTTCTTGGTGTGATGTTCATCCCTCTCTTACTCCTCTCAGCTCTAAGGTTGCTGATTTTATTCTGGTGGTGGTGGGTGTTAGAGCAAGTTGTCAACATCTGGAGTCCTTTGCTAGCAGAAGTATGAGGTTCATCTTGATGATTTTTTTCTTCTTTAAAATAAGATCCACCTGGGATCATTTTAGTATGTTTGGTAAAACAGCTACACCTGTCTCTTTCTTCATTGCTCTGCGGTTTCACATTACATCTGATTTTTTTTCCCCCCATATATAGTTGCTTTTATGGGTATTAGATACTGTTTCTTTGTTCTGTTTGTTACCCCTAAACCCAGTTTTGTCCAGCTCCAGGTCTGCATTTCTTTGGCTGACTGTTGGTGAGTTGTTTATAGCCATGGTCTCCAGTGCCAAGCTTGAGCCCAATTTCTCCTGTTGTGCCTGTACTCCTCCATGCCACATCCCATGTCTCTACTTCTCCAGACCTCTGCTGTGATACCAGGCTGTTGTATTTCTCTATACAAAGTTACTACATTACTGGTGAGTGTTTTAATCTGTGTAGAATAGCTGCTTGCAACTGTTGTCTGTGCAAAACTATGGTTGTACCTCACACAAACAAAAATAAAACAAAGTAGATACACGCACCTGGCCAGTTACAGAAATTGCAGTCACATCTAAACCAGTTAAAACAAAGCTGCAGGCAGGCCAAGAAAAGTTCAGGCAAAGCAAGAGTGGCCTGAGGCCTTGAAAATTCACTGCAAAGTTTGTGGCCTATGAAGAGCAATGGCAATACTGAATGACAGGGCTAAAAGTTAACTATTTTTTCTGTACAAAGAGTAACTGATAGAGTGAGTATACATCTGATCATTGCTTGGTGTTTTGTGATCAAAGTGTTTGGTGGGTTTTTTACCCCAGTACAAAATGCACTGAGCTGAACCACAGCCTCATTCCTACATTTTGCCTTTAGTGAAAATAAAGCATTTGTGCTATTTCTATTGCTGCATTAATAAATCCTATTGTTGATTTCAGTTGATACCACTGATGAATGGTCTTCTCGAAGAGTAAGGTTGCACAGATCAGTAGTAGGATTACCCTCATCAATGGGTTCAGCTAAATCTGACCATGAAAGAGCTGAAGGCTGTCAACAACTTGGTTACAATTCAAAGACTGAAGGACCTGTCTGGCTGCTGTGGAGAGCAGATGCTGAAGGCAGGGACAGGTCACAGAGAACAGGTCATTAGATGGGAGCCACTGTGCAGGAGGGCCTCCAAGCTCTATCCACAGGCATGTCATGTGAGAGAATAGAATCACAGCATCACAGAATATTCTGAGTAGGAAGGGACCCACATGGATCATTTAGTCCAACTCTTAAGTGAATGGCCCATACAGGGATTGAACCAACAAGCTTGACATTATTAGCACCTTGCTGTAACCAACTGAACTAATCTCAGAGTGTGAGGCCTGTAGTACCAGAGGTGAACTGCTGAAGGATGATTGTCAAAATCAATCATCACAGTAAAGATTGGTTAAACCAGTAGATGGGATACCTTTAGTAAATCAAAACTGGTCAACAATCTCATTTGTAAATAGAACCTCTCTGAAAAGAAATGAAAATTATGAGATATTCTCCTCGTTTTACCCAATTTGACTTTTGGAGTAGACTGTTCTTGAAAATTCAGGCTGTGTCTTCCAGTCTAAGAATGGATATCCCACTCCCACACTGAAAATGAACCTCATACCTTGTAAGAGAGTACTTCTCAAGTCTTTTTCCTCAAAGGTGAAGCAACATGCTAACAGAGTGGTCATTAAACACTGGGGTGTGAGAAGGAGGGTGTTGGGACTGTTTGTGGATGTACTCAGGACTTCTGCCAGCAGAGTGGTCTTGAGCCTTCACTTATTACCACCTGCTGGGGTATAGCTTGTGCTGATCGCTGCTGCCTCCAGCACCACGGAGAGACGTAGTTTGTCTTTTTTTTGCTAAAACATACTGTGATTCTAGATTCCACTTTCTGCTTCCACTTTGCATGAAGAAAAATACAGGCATCCTGCATGAGATTTTTCTCATCTCATTGGACTGATACAGAGTTCTGGTAGTCTCTGGGTGGTTTTTGTAGACGCTGGTGAAGAATGAGTCATCTCAGTTTCTCCACAGTGACTCTAAGTATAGCCTACAGTGAATAATTCAGGTGTGACCACCTCCACAGAGCTCCCTCCCCATCATTGTGGTAAGGGCAAAAAGTGCATCGAATTTGGGTTGTTCTCCACTCCAAAAAAGGAAGGAGCTATTTCTTAATTCACAGCTTTCCTCTTTTTTACGTTGGCTAAATCTGTTCACAACAGAGAAGAGAGCAGAGATTTGTAGTTTGGTTTCCCAAGCCCCATTTCTTCATATGTGTGTGTGTGTATGTGTGTGTGTGCGTATCTGTCTAGTTTGTCTGCTAATAGTTTTTGTAACATGTGGGCAATTTTAACCATGTTTGACAGAGGAGTGGAAATAGTAACTTAGAACAAGTTTTGCATTTAAACAAAGACGGAAATGGGAAGGGAGGGCACAGCAGTTCTTCCTTTATGGAATAAGTTGTTTCTTTTCCAACACGGGAATACCTAGTCAAGTTAGAGAAATACATTTTATTCTCTAATTTTTGTATTTGCTTATTTTCCTGTGCTGCAAAAAGATGTCTGCAAAAGGCTGTGTTCTGTTGAAAGCACAAAGCAAATACAAACTACTCTGCTGCAAGACACTTGTCTTTAGAAAACCAGGGTAGGATCTGGTTCAGATTGGCATATCTCCTTGTGAAGTGGATTATCTAAAACCTCCTTACCCTTGACAAAGTCAATACACTCCACAAGTAATTCAGTAGAACAAAGATAAGTGTCCACTCTGAGCTGAGTTGTCATCTAGACTCCACTGCCTGGGTTTCCATTGGGTAAGCGGGAGCATAGACACCTGTGGTATCTACCAACCAGAGGCAAGCCATTCTGACCTTTTTGATCCTACTCCTTTTTGAGTTACTTTGCTTTTCACATATGTTGATTCCTGCTTGAGGAAGCAGAAGTGACAGGAGGATGTGGCTGTGGGTGATCTTAGATTAGCCCTCATTTCAGATGAATGAGAACTGATGTACAGAAAATACTCAGATGGCCTGCAAACTTTGTGTGCCTCATGTCATTGTAAGGTGGAAGAATTTGAAAGACTTTTCTTTTTATCATGTACCCTACAACTGGCCAGTGGGGTGCATGAGTGTGCAGAGCCCTTTGCCAAATCTGGGCCATATGTCAAGAAATGAATGGCTGCTGAACACTTTATAAACTGGGCTTTTTATTAGGCAATAAATGGGACTGAGCTTGTGGAGTGACCTGGCACCAGTTATGAGTGTTGAACCTGGAAACTTTAACTCACTGACCATCATCTTCAATGATGCTGGACTCTCTGAGAGTTGAGACAAGATATAGAATTACAGAATTGTTAGAGGTGGAAGGGACCTCTGGAGATCTAGTCCAACTCTCTGCCAAGGCAGGGTCACCTAGAGCAGGTGACACAGGAACACATCCATGTGGGTTTTGAATGTCTCCAGAGAGGGAGACTCCATGACCTCCTTGGGCAGCCTGTTCCACCCTCAGTGTAAAGAAGTGGCAGTGCTGTGCCACCCTCATTGTAAAGAAGTACTTCCTTATGTTGAGGTGAACCTTCTTGTTGTTTAGTTTATGGCCACTGCTCCCTGTCCTATCACTGGACACCACTGAAAAGTATGTGGCACCACCCTCTGGACACCTTTTGGATATTAATAAGATCCCCTCTCAGTCTTCTCACACAGGTGTTCAGCGTTTCTGAAAACATCCTGTATTGTCTTATGTTGAATTTCTGGAAATATAGCCCCCAAGTTATTGAATACTTGTCTGACTTTAGCTTTGAGATTTTACTAGGGAACAATTTCATGCAGGGGCTGGGTTGTCAGCGGAATAAAGTTGTTCTCAATCTTTTTTTTGTGCTGATTGTGGCAGAGCACATGGCTGCGTATCGTCTGCGAAAGCTTGTTGAGGTGTTACACCACGTCAGTTTTGCTAGGGGATACAAGACTCTCCAGATTGGCTGTATTTATATATCCTTTCCTCCTTCTTTTGATTTTTCCCAGGATGGAATAAGTAATGTAATTGATCAGTAAATCACTGGTATTTTTAATTCCTGTGGGTGTTCGGTTTATTGGGGCAAGGGGGTTGCGTGGTATGTGTTTCAAAGAAAATCAGAACATTTAACAATGTGTTTCGTTCTAACTAAGGTGTTTTTTAAATAGGGACATAGGAAAGAATCTAAAGAAAAACTGAGACAGCACATGAACTGTGAGAAATACATGTATATTTGGTTAATCTATATTCAACTGGTTCTTAGTATGAAACTAAAAATTAAGGCATTGCCAGAATACAGATAGTAAAAGAAAAGTTATATCTGTCTTTTTATTCAGTTCTCCTTTCTGTCCTAAGGTGAGTAGTTATTAATATAATTTTTGTTTCTATTTCTTTCCTTGATCAAGTGAATAGCTTTTTCCTAAAAATAAAAATAAATTTATAAACAAACAAAATATTTGATATCCTATGTTTGGTTCTATTTTTTCTGCTTCTCCTTGCTCTCAGGTTCTGGACTAGTTTTTGCAACTTATTATGGGAATCTGCATTTTATTTATTTATTTATTTATTTATTATTGTCTGAATTTGCATCAAAATCCTGATAGTTTTTTACTTGTATGTCTTTCTCTGGCTTGATACATTTTAAAGGAAGGTTGTGGAAGTTTATATGGTAAATATAAAAATTAACTGCAGGAGTGATTTTGAATTGTATGTAGGATTTCCATCATGGCTTTTGTCTTAATTCAAAGCGCTTGTGGAGACAGTTAGATGTTGCCATCCCTCTTTCTCCTGTGGGGTGCAATGGTAAATCCAGGGTTGCTCTGATGTAGGAGATAGCAGCACCACCCAGGTCTCTTAGTTCTCTGCCACAGAACATCCTGAGCCCTGGAGTCAACACCTTCTGCAGGCAGGGGTAAGGGCCATGGTTGTTCTCATAGCACCAGGAAACACTGGAAGTTGGATTCTTGAGTTGCCTTTTTGCCAGAGCAGTCATGCAGCATGGAGATTCCCTTGGCTGTGGTCTGCTGAGACTGCTGCCTGGAGTGTTTGGGGAAGAGGGCTGCAGGTCAGGACATATACTGATTCATCGTTGCCCAAGAGATCACTTGTCAGACATCCTGTCAGTCAGTGATCTCCCTGATGGCTTTCTGTCTGTCCCTGTGCAGCAGTGCCTCAACCATCTGAAGCGTGAGGTGCTGAATCATCTCTGCCTCAGCCATGTTTTTTTGATCCAGAAATACTGTTTTCTTGGGGGGTGGGGGCAAGATCTTCTTCACTTCTAGTTCAGTCCTGCCCTCTGTAGCATCTTTGAAAACAAAGGGTCTAACTCCTTCTGAACAACATCAAAGATCCCCAAAAGTATAGCAATAAGAAAGTAGGAAGACACAAAGAGCAGGTGGGAGCACTGTTCTAGCAGGCAACCCTGTTTGTGTTGACAGCAGGCAGGGTTGTGATTTGAACTTCACCTTATAGTCGTAATTTATTTTCAGTGCTAAGGGTCTGTATGAGTGATTGGAAACCCCTGAGCTTTGGAGTACAGACCCAGATGTATGCACCACCTCTAGGAAGTCTGTCAAACCTTCCTCCCAAGGGCTGGGGCAGAGCCAGACCAACGGTGCTGCCTTTCTGTTGAGTCTCACCTGCAAATGTGCTTGTCCTAGTGGTGGATTTTGCAATCCAGACATTTCCATTAGGAACAGGAATCAGATCAAAGTATTGGACTACCAGTCTGCTTTTAGAAGGTAGTAACTTATTTTGGACTATGTGGATATTGGCTGAAATTGAAGTGGTGAAACAGAGGCAAAATGTCAATTCCCTGCAGAGGTCTGAGGACTTCTTGAATTTTTTTTCTTATGTTCTCTTGTACCTGAGTATAGGAGCTTGCTAGAAACCTAACTTCCCTTTTGTTTCTCTTGTGAATATAGATAATTTTGTAGTTATCTTCTATGTGCTGATCAGACAATATTGTTTGAGACCTCTGATAGCTCCTGTTCTTCTTGTTTTTTACCTTCTGGATTGTTGACTCATGAAAGCATGATACTGTGGGCTGCTTGCTGTTATTAATTACATGCTGCATATTGGTTTGTCTTTGGGCGTTGGTCTTCTATTCTTGGAATCTTGCAGATATGTTAAACAATCAGCCTATTGTTTAGCAAGTGCATGCACTGTAGGCCTTTTGTGAATTCGAGTTAAAAAAATAATAAAAGAATGACTAATGGAGCACGAACGGTGCTTGTGACACTGTAGTCCATTGTGTAACTACTGAGAGCAGAATTTGCATTCCTAGAAAAGCTTGTTCACGGTCAAAATATAGGACATTCTCTTTATGGCTCATGGGAAAACATGTACTATATATTCAGCTCTGGATGCTATTTGGAAGGATCAACTTTTAAAAAATGTCATTTTCCTCCCTTGGAACAGTGAAGTCAGACTGAGACCCGGCTTTGCTTGGCAACAGATGTGAATCTTTTTCATTCAGGCAAGTGGCATGGGGGGGGACTATTTTAGGTCTGTCACATACATGCACCATGATTTGTTTGTTGAAATGGCTTCTTTTTAGGATGATATTGAACTCTGACATTGCTGACCCTTTTGAATAGTAAGGGTACATTGTTATATAATATAACTGTCTGCCTCCTCTGAATACCAGAGGCAGCCTGGCAGTTGGTGCTTTTCTTTCCTTCAAAAGCATATTTGTTTATGGCTTTTAGTTTTTCCCCTGTGATTGTTGCAGGTCAAGCAGAGGTTAAAGTGGGATCTTCAAATGTTTTGAGAAATCGTGAGTTCCACGTACCAGAAACGTAGCAACTGTCTCTCTTGTATGTGCATAAAAAGAGGGTGCTGGGTGTTCAGAGAGGTAATGCTGCATCTCATGTATGCTATAGGTAGTTTCCTGTGGCACTTGCTGTCTAGGTAGAATTAGTCTATTTTGATTTTGCAATTTGCTGTGAAGAATTAAGGTGGGGTCACTGCTCACTGGAGATAATACTCCTTTGTCTGTCTGTGAAATCTCTTCGGGAAAGGTGTGTGCCTGTTATTATGGGCACACATGTTACTGATCACTGTGGGAGTCCTGTCGTGGGAGAGATGGTGCCAAAATGCTAAAACTTAATTTACAGCAGCAGAGCCTGTTCTGGCTCCTTGGCAGAGCGGAAGCCAGCACGGAGTGCTCAGTTCCCGCTTCAAGGCCCTGTTTCCATTAGATGCTGGCTGAGCTTTGAAGTGCTTGCCTGAAGAGGCATGTATGAGGGACTTCTGAGGACCCTTTTGGTGTCTATATGTATATACAGATAAGGACTATGGGGACCACTTAGCCTTAGCAGAGATCCACAGAGAGCTGCTGTAAATGGGAGAGTCTGATGTGGGCAACAGCTGGATGTCCCAGGCCAGTTCAACCAGGACTAGCTAGGACAGAGTCATATTCATGGGGAACAAGTACCAGTTTGTCTCCCTCTGCCCTGATGTGACCCTAGAGGTTTTTCAGCATTACTTTTTTCTTCTCTGAAAGAAACAGGTGTGTTGAAACTGTTGAGGAGGGAGTGTGGTCAGCTTGAGTTTGGGAAGTGAGCGGGCAGCGCTCAATATCTTTGTAGCACTATACTTCTAAGAGAAGTGCCAAAGTGCTGCAAGTGCTTCTATTCATGGCTCTGCTGTAAATTCGAACCAACTGGACCCTGCTCTCTTAGCATTTGAAGCTTCCAAATTCAATTGTATTTGCCATTAGTCATCATTAATTTGCAGTTTTCACCTTGATTAAGTTTTAGGAATGCACATAATGAGAAACTTCTTAAAAAAACAGGAAGAGAGGAAATGGAAATTTGCCCTCTACAGTGTTTTTCTCATTTATGACCTCCGTGTCTGAAACTGTGTCTCTCAGTGGTGCATTTTGTCACTTGTTTTCCATGTCAGTTCAGTGACTATTGAAACAAAATATTCTGTTTGATACAGAAGAAATGGTGTGAGCAGCTCATGCTAATTAGCATCTGAGTAATAGGCACACCTTTGCAAGCAATGAAGCAGCTACTTTTACTGACAGGGAAAGAATATTCATAAAGAAGGTGCTGGAAAGGTGACTTTATCATCACTGACTATGTTTTGGTTGTGTTATAGGAGTGAACCGGGTTAGTATTTTAAGACACTGGTACAAAAAATAGGTGTCCTTAAGCCTTGTGCATATACTGTAAATAAAAATGGCATATTTTTCAGAAATGTGTTTCCCTTCTGTTCCATCAATTTTTCATAGAATTATGGTTGTTCAATTCATATGCACATTCCTGCTTATTGATTTAGGAGGGGAACTTCAGGAATCAGAACCTGATCTTTTTTTTTTTTTTCCTTCTTGTGGTCTGTTTTGTTTTTGTTTTGTTTGAGATTTTTGTTTGTTTGGTTGTTTTAGACAGTATCCTATTTTGAAGCAGGACAAAAGTCTCTTTCTTACTTTTCAAAGTCTGAACAAGTGTCAGAGAACCACAGAATGGTTTTGGTTGGAAGGGACCTTACAGATCACCCAGTTTCAGTCCTCCTGCCATGGACAGGGACACCTTCCACTAGACCAGGTTGCCCAGGGCCTGATCCAGTTTGGCCTTGAACACTTCTAGAATGAGGCATCCACAGCTTCTCTGAGGCAACCTGTTCTGGTGTCTCACCCCCTTCATCATACCCAGTCCCTTTCTGCATAGGATTTACTTGTCTTTGCGAAGGTGTATATAATTTATGTTCTTGCTGATCAGAAGTATCGTAGAAGGAATATATGTATTTTTGATGTTTTTGCTGAACTTAGAGGCACACTTCTAAGAGCTTGCTCGGAAATAATTCTCAGCAATTACAGGCTGAAATGGTTTAGCCAGCTAACACCTCATTAATTTCATGACTTTTGTCTAAGGTTTTACCAGAAGTCGTTGTGATTCTCTTCTTGAGTAACATGACTTAAGAGAAGATGTTATATAGCATGATCATCCTTAGGCCTGATATTCACAGAATATCTTCATAGGTATGTACTTCATAGAGATCTACTAGGAGGTTTTTTTTCCTCTGGAGGGTGGAAACAGCAAAGTGAAGTGTCCTGGGTTTGAAGTACAAAGAATGTTGTATTAAATTCCCTACAACAAGGGTAAGGATACAGGTAGGAGAGCTCAGTCCTGCATAAATAGCGCATTCGTCTGCATCGAGTTAAAGCTTCAGGACTTTACAGTTTGATTCTGGCACTTTCTTTGCATCTTTGGGGTTATCTTTTACCTGTCCTGGGTTCACTGTCCTCAGTGAGGTCAAATCACCCTCTTCAGAAGCTGTACTTGTGCTTTCTACTTCCCGGGGAAACTGTTGCTTCCCTGCACTAGAAAAGAAATAATTTCATAGTCAAACTCTTACCGTAACGGTTGCCAAAAAAAATGGCAACTAGAAGTTTTATGTCTTTTCCTAGGCTTTCTTATATGTCACATTTTTTACATTGCAGGGATCTGAGGGTAGAGATTGCCTTGTATCATTATGGCAAATGCCATTTAATGATACTCTTTGAAGTGGCTTAAGACCTTATCACTGGTTTCACCCAAAATATTTTCCCTGCACGTTCATAGTTTGACAGATAGAGTTTGCCTGTCTCAGACATTTCTGTTTGCAACTTCTTTACACCTTTGTTGACAGCTTCAGCTCAGCACACTGGCATACCTTCAATTCTGCTACGGATACTGTAATACCTTTCAATTGCCTAAACAGGAATCACCGGAGGGCATCTGTCTGAGTCTAAATTATGTTTAAAAACCATCTGGTATGTTGTGGGATAGTCCTAATAATAACAATGAACACTTTATCAGGAGTTGAGTCACTGTGCTTGGTTTCCAGTATAATTCTCTTATTAGTTGCATATATATATTTCATATAGCCAAGGGGTTAATGCTGCGTGCAGATACTGTATAAGGCCGTTGTGCCGACAGCTCACATTTGGACTCATTTATCATTCAAAATCTGGCTATAAAGAAACAGATTTAAATAATAAAAATAATTACCAAGATGAAAGACATAGATCAGTGTTAATTGCATCCTAGACCTGTTTCCTGCTTCTGCATGGGAGAGGAATGAGGAAAGGAGTAAATGGGAATGGCAGTCACAGGAGTAAGGTGCTTTCCCTGAAGGTGCTTTTGACCTGTTGAAGGGGTCTCTTTTCGTACTTAACACAGACATCCATCAGCAAGGACAATGTAGAGCTGCCTGGGCCTGAAGCATAGAAAGAAAAATGCTCCAGAAGGTCCTTGGTCTTCCCTGGTTCCTCACAGGAACTTGCTTATTTTCCTGTAGGAAGAGCTCAGATTATTTTGTGAACCTGAGTATATGTTGTTTCCTAGAACCTTAAGGAGATTCAGAGATAATACTATACTTTTGTATGTTTAAGTAGTGTTGAACTAGACCTTCAGCTAGCAGTGACTGGCACATTGCTAGTGATTTTGAACCCTTGCTGAAATCTGTCCAAACCTACCTGTGTTCTCAGATGTTTGTCAGGTGCACCCCACCCCAGGCACATGTGACCATGGTGCCTTGGCTGTCCCTCAGGTTTAGTCTGCGTTGCCTTACTGGTGACACACAGCTGTTAGGGGGTTGTTGCTGTGAGCACAGAGCATCCTCAGTGGGGTCCTCAGTATGTTAGACTGGTACCAGATGTACCCGTCATGTTGCCAAAAGTATCGTAAGAGACAGCTTTAACTTTACATTGGCAAAGGCTGGGATAATGTGCAGAAGCCGTGGCAGAAGCACGAGTAAATGATTTGCCTGAGATGATGCAGAAGGGCTGGTGGCAAAATGTGGAGGGAGCTCTAGTCTTCTCTGAGTTTGTGTATTGGCCCCAGGATGTTCTCCTGCTCTCCCCCACCCAAAGGCATATGAAATTGTGTGGTTTGAGGATCTTTGCTTTTGCGTTGGTAGCAGAGAAGAGCTCAAGATTGACTAAACCACTGAAACTAATAAACTTCTCGTGTGCATGGAGGGGCATTAGATTAATTAGTTTGCTGAGCAGCAGAGCTGGAGCTGTGCCAACTGTCTGACAATAAGAGGAGGGAGCCTGAAACCAGTGGTCTTTTGGTTGTCTGCTCCTTCTTTCCATCTCAGCTCCCTGTAAATGACAGATGAGAACAGAGGGTAGTGAGCCAAACATATGCAACCTATGCATATACTGTGCTGAGCTGCATAATCCAGGGGTATTGTTCCCTGCGTGTGTAGGCAGCGCTTCCCAAAAGCTCCCACAGCTGACACTGAAGGGAGGCTTCACTGGTGGTTTCTGCGGAAGCAGAGGGACATTGGTGCAGGGAGCTTTTGAAAATCCAGTTCTAAAATGCAAATACTTTCCTTCTTTAACACCCAAACAAACACAAAACACTTTCACAGCTCAGACACACTGTGGATTTTGGTTCTCCCTCCCCTTTTTTTTTCTTTTTGTTTCCTTTGCATAAAGCGATTTGCCCCTTAGTTTGCCATAGAGAAATTAATTAACAATTTCATAAAAATCTTTGGTCTTCAATGGTTGGATAATTGCTGCTTGTGTATTAAGTAGACACTGGGAATGTACGTGGGCAGACAAGTTGTGTCAGCACAAAAACTGGTGAAATTTTGATCCTTTTGTTAGCACTCTCTCTCCCTGGGAGCTGCTCAGAGCAGGGTAGACAGACAGCTCTTGGGAGCTGTTTGGGTGTAGCTTGTCTTACCTTGGGGGCAGAGAGACTAGCATGCTCCACTAAACCTTTCCAGCCTTTCTAGCTCCCTTTTCTATCAATAAAGGATGTGAATTTTTTGATGCAAAAAATATTTGGTTGAGTAAGCTGTCTGGCATGGTGCACAGGGCCATATCAGCTGCTAGTATGCCCTGGTTTAGATACTTAACACCTGATTTGTAAACTCAGCAGAGTTTCTTACATTTACAATGCCTTTAAATACACAAAAGTCTGGGACCAAAAAGGGGAGGGAGCTAGAATGCATGGCTTCTGGAGGCTTACTCTCAGACTCTGGCTCCCCCGGCTGGAACCAGTGTGGGAGAAGGCACGGTGGGGACCCAGGGACAGGAGTCAAAGTTGTCACCCAGCAATAAAGGCTCCTACAGTATCTGCTCGCTCTTCATTTATAACTAAGTACCTCTAAGTACCTTATAAGTACCATCTCCTTATAGATTGCTGTACAGTAAACAGGTGCTGCTCTGTAGAATGATTAAATTGTGTGATTCTTTTTTTTTTACATGCTTATAAAAAATTAAATTAATTAAGCAGTTGCAAACGTGAGGGTGAACACTTGGAAGATGAAGACTGGCCACGCAGAAGCCAGGCTGAAAAGAGTTGCAAGGGAACACATCAGGGGACTGAGCTCATTTAAGTAATGTAAAATGTGGTTTAGAGCTAAGCCTAATTTAGCATGCCTGCAGGCTGCTGTGCACAAAATGCTCTCAGCCTTCCCCATCATCTGCAGATCCGGATTCCTCCCCTCTGTGTGTGCTGCATCTGATGATTTATGTAGCCATGTAATGAATCCAATCATCCCTGTTACCCACCAGAAGACTCTCTCCATATTTATTAATATTTATTAATAGTTTACTGCCCCATCACTGTCTCATATTGGCCTTTTCAGCCACCAGTGTGTTTGCAACAAACATGGGTAGAGCCCTTCCCAAATCTTCGTTTGCGAAGCCCAGCCATGACATGACATGACATGACTGCCCCATCAGATCAGCAGATTGAGCCATGCATCCCATGATGCCCATCCAGCAGTGTGCAGTCTGGGTTGAGAGGAGGAAGAAGAGAGGGGAACATGAGCAGCCCATTCAGCAGCAGCGTACACTTAATATCAACTTTATCGTAATGCAAAACTGAACACAAATTCAGTGCATATATGAGGCCTTTTCATTCATAAGAATGGAAGGTTTCATAGATTTTTAGTGTGAGATTATCTTCTACCTGGAACAGAAGCTGTGGGGCTGCAGTGGCGTGAGCAGTGTTGTTTGCACGAGTGCCACTGGCCACCCAAAATTATGTGAGTTTACCTGGCAACACTGCAGGAGTTTAGCACATTGAAAAGCTAGGTGAATAGCTGTTGAACCTTGTACAACAAGTGTATTCGGTGGAATTATGCTATTTGATTGGCAAACCAGTGTCCTTTATTTTAAATAATTTTTTACTGTTCCTAGAGGTTCCATTTTGAAGTTTCTACTTCATAGGATGAAAGGGTTGCCAATACTCTTTAATCCTCAACTGACTCCCAGCAAGAGCACAGTTTTGCTGTAGTCCTTCATGTTTTTAACACTGTGCAATACTTTGCCAAACTCCAGAGAATAGAAATAAAAGTGGAACATTCTGGCCTTTTGGTGGCTGTTAATCAGCAGCAAAACAATTTTCAGACAATTAACAAATCTCCAGGCCCTTTGGAAGCTCAGATTATAGCTATTTCTAGGTTGTCCCATCTAATTAATACAAGTAGTAACGGTAATACTCCTATTGGTATTCTGCTTTTGCCATGGCTAGGCTTGCAAGTCTGAGAGCTGATCCTTAAGTGTGTCTTTAAAGCCAGGTAAAACCTTTTTGGGTTTGGTAAGGGTGTGGGAATTAATTGGCACAGGTAGCATTTATTGCTGTACAGTGGCTTCAGGAAGTGACGTTGTACTACAGAGGATCTTTCTTTACAGTCACCTGGGGTCTTAAAAGCCTTAGTATCGAATCCTAATTTTAAGCAATTAAGGTTCTAGGAGAGGTTGCAGCATAAAAATGCTATAAAATATAGGCTTACTTTAATTGCATAGAGCTATATTAGGAAAACTGTATAAAAAAAGAAAATTGCTGTTTTGCTTTGTTATTTAGCAAATCACACTTTGTATCACCAGAGAAGTATGCTGGGAGAGTCTTTTTAATTCTCCTAAGGGTTATGCGTATACTTGAAGGAGAAAAGTTGTGTGTGATGAAGAGTTTTTATTCTGAATTTCTTCCACTGCTGTAAAGCTGTGGTTGGAGCTGTGCTGGCGTGCATTCAGGAGTCTGTCTGTTTTCATCCCCTTGCAGCACACTAATATCTCCCATCTGAAAGCCTGAAATGGAGGCCCTTAGTTTCTGTGAGTTGGGATTTGATCAAGTGCTAAGGAATCTTTTCTGTCTGACCATCCAGGAGCCACTCTGGCGCTTGCACTGCCTGAGCTGAGCCTGAAGCCCCTCTGCAGTGGGTGGGTCCAGTGAGCAGATGGGTGCCCTGCTTGACTCCCTACACACCCACACTCACACAGTCAGACAAGGCTTCTGGGTTTGCAGCAGCAGAGCCTCAGTCATCTCAATCCTTAAAATAGTATAATCATGATGCAATAATAAAATAGCAGCTCGACCTGAGTGCCTTTGAGGATGGACCCAAACAAAGGAAACCCTGGGCTTTTATACCCTAACAGTCTAAGTGCATAAAAGTCTGGGGTCCTGGGCTCCTGCCTCGTCTCTGAGTGTCTGGTCACCTGGCTTGGCCACAGGTCCCTGTACCCTTCGTTGTGCAAAGAGTCCGCAGTTCACAGCCTCTTGCCTGGGGCTCCCTCCACCCAGAGCTCAACCTGAAGCTGGCACTGCAGCTGCACACCCAGCTGCCTGCTCTGAATGTATTCCTCAGCACTAACCTGTGGTTAACATTGGCTCAGTCTGAGCTGAGATTTGGTAATGAATTGTCTACTCTTTGGTAATCCCTGGTGACAGCGAGTAAAACAGATTCTCTTAAAGCACTGCTGAGGGCTGAATAACTGAGATTGGAAAGGGTGGAAATAGCAAAAAATGCTTGATATGACTGTGAGTGGCTGAACTTGTGAGCTTTTGAGCCTTCTTCAGCAGAGTTTTGATACACTGTGGTGTTTCTCTTTATAGCGCTTCCACTTCGCACTCGGACCATTCTACTCACACCAAATCTGTTTCTGCTATATCATCCGACTCGATCTCCACCTCAGCAGACAACTTCTCTCCAGATTTAAGGGTATGTATGTTTTGTCTTAAAAAAAGGAAAAAAAAATGTTGTAACCTCCTTCAGAGGATGTCTTGCTTCTGTGGGTTGGATATGGTAAAATAATGTCAGCTTTCAGTAATGCCAAAATTTATGTAGCCAAATCATGAAAGGACTTGAAGTCAAACAGGTGACATTGAAGTTTAATCTCTACTATATTATCTCCTTTATAAAGTTATTTAATCTTCAAAGAGCTGACTTTGCAACCCTCACTTGGAGATGAATTTTCAAAGGAACTCCCATTTTCTTTTAGGTACTTTAAGTAAGTGAAATTCTCAACCTGTCAGTTGTATATAGTTTTTTTCCTGTTGTGTGTATATGTAAGAGATGCCCTCTCTTGAGAACTCCTGCTTGTTTGTAAACACTGAGTCCTTGGAGTATCTTCTTTCAGAGAAAGATTGCTATCTCCAAGCTGATAAAAATAATCTTCTGTCACAATGAATTGCTCTGACATTAAAAAGGTCCAAACAGGGCTCTTTTAAGTCTGTTATTAGAGTAGTTAATTATAAATTCAAAGTTCTAGTTCAGTGTCACAGGAATTTTGGAAGCTATCTGTATGTTCCTTTTATGAAACCAAGAGGTTTGATGATATATCTTTGCTTTGAAAAAAACATCCCTGAGTATAAAACTGTTGATACTGGCACATTCTAGTAACAGTCTGAGCATTTCTCGACTGTGGTTGAGAATCTTTGTAAAATTTAAACACAGTAAAATTGCATAAAAATATCTGAGTACAAAGCTAATTCCTTTGACAACCATGATGATTTTTTTCCTGTGTGTGTTGACTCAGTCATCCATAATTAATAACAGAAAGTTCATAAATTACAAGAATATGAATGTTTCTTTCTAAAGGCAGCTTATTAGCCAATTTTAAAGTAGGATTTTAAACAGTAGTTTATGTGCAGTCTGTGATAGTTTACACCTTTTACCCATGGATACAAAAAGTTATCTTTCAAACCCTGAGATTAGCTCAGCTGGTTACAGCATTGTGCTTATAATGTCAAGGTTGTGGGTTTGGTCCCCGTACAGGCCATTCACTTAAGAGTTGGACTTGTGGGTCCCTTCCAACTCAGTCTACTCTGTGGTCTGTGAGCACACCTGGGTATGGAAGTTATATGTCTAAAATTTTTCCTGCTGTGAAGTTAGGGTGCTAGTTACTCCAACATACAGAAAACATAATTTTTAGACTCAGGCTAAGTGATTCATTGATACGAATAAGATTCAAATACTGCTACAGCTCTTAATTGTATGATGTATTATATATATTATATAATATTATAAAAAATTAAACTCATTTTAATTTCTTAATTTTTTACTGACATTTGCAAATTTGGTTTTCCTTTTCTAGTTTTGATGCACAACTGATCTGCCTTTTCACAGTTTTTGTGACACTTGAGGACTGCCTTTAGAAGTAGAGAACTAAGCAATATTTCCTTTTTAAAACCAAGGTTGTTTTTCCCTCCTGGTAGTTAAGATGGCTCAACATGTTTTCCTTCTAACTATGATTGCCGCTTGTGACTCTTTTCCCCCCTTTTGTCACTTTATCTGTGTGTACTGTAATCTGGCTGGGCAGGGATTCCAGCTCTCCTGAGCTTGTCTGATTCCCCATCCAACAGGGCCTCTGTACCCATTAGAAATCAAAAACAATGTCCACAGAGGAATGTTCACTTAGCTGCATGATAGATTCTTCAAGGAGAAGATGCCTATGTATTGGTTACTGGAGGCCATTAGAAGCCCATAATTCCATACTGTGCCACAGTTCCCGTAATTTGCAGAGTGATTTCTTCACAGCCTACCCTCCTTTTTTTTTATTTCTAAGCAAACTGAAGTTCTGCAAATGCTGCTCCTCTTTTGCTTAGAATAGTGTTTCAGAAGAGATGGTAAAGCAGAGAATTACTTATTTAGAATAAAGGCACTGCAGGCCAAGTGTGAGCACCTGCTTCTGCTGGCAAAATGCTTATTGTTCTTCACCTGCATCAATTCTGTGTGCCCCGAATTCGACACAAGCTTCCTGTGCTTCACCTGAAAACTTATTCTTGCAGAGGTGATGTGAGTGGCTGTGATGCAGTTGTGTGTAGGTGTAAAGCTGGTTCTTGCCTTTACACTCAAGTGGCTGTTTGTCAGTGATAGACCTAGAGAAGATGAATTCCCATGCTCCTACTTGTATTAGGGTATAGGGAGAAAGGGGCAGTTTCCACTACTACATGTTGACCTTACCTCTCCTAGAGGAATTTATGCATTCATCATTGCGCTCTTCATTCCTGAGAGTGTCTCATGCTGGAGAACAAGCCTGGGAGATGAGATCAATTCTGTACCTGTGGACAGCCTCTTGTGTTGGTATTGCCAGTGCAACTGCAGACTCACAGTCTGTCCTCAAATCAGTCACTGTCGGTGCTAATGTGTTACTGTTTGCCCCCTGGGCTTCCTCTTGGAGGCTGTTGCCACCCCTGATATGGAACAGTTCATATGAGTGGTGGTCAGCTGATGCTGATTTCTTTCACGTCTTGAGTCGAGGACGATGGATGTCCTTTCTCTGGGCTTATCATTCTTTGTCCGACTTTCTGCAAATTAACATCTCTGTCGTGTGACAGTTCTGCAAGATTTTAAAGTCAGTTCTGTGAGAGATTTTTCAAGGTCCTGGTTGTTCTTACTGTTTTCTTTGTTCTTTATGAGATGTGGCCTTGCCTTTGATATTACAGATGAGGTCATACCAATAACTGATACAGTGGCTCGAGCTTGTTCTCTGTTACAGCTCTCTCCTTACATGCCCGAATGTCTTGTGTAGATTTGATTGTCACAAGACAGCGCGAACTCCCAGCTCTTGACAGGTACTGAGATTTGAGCTAAGCACCTCATTACTGTGGGACAAAAAGAAGTCCCACATTGTTCCTGGAAGAATGTAAGAGAATAAGCCCTGAAGAGGGAACTAATGCATTTTTTGGTAACTCTGTGGTATGGCAGGCAAGTGCCTGGGTTACACGTTGTTCTCACAGGAAGGTGTTGCATCAGTTAGCTTTAAGAGGCTGAAAATAAGCTTTTCAAGATTTTGACGTGGATCTGCCAGTTATGGGATTATGCTCTCGATGTATATTAAATTTTTTCCTGCTAGAATCAATTGCTACATGGATCCATCATCACTCCTACCTCTATTTGGTCTCTGCCTCTGCGTGTGCATTGGCTCAAATTTAGGAATTAAATTTCTCTGACAATGGAAAAACACTTTGTCATGGCTACAATTAGCACTCTCTTTTTCTGTGGGGAATTTTTAGAAGAATAGTAGGCGTCCATTGGGAGGAGAGAACCAGGGGAAGGACCCACCTAATTTCTTGCAGTCTGTGCCTGCAGTTTTCTTTTGGAGTGCAATTAACACTCTGTGTGTGTGCATGCATGTGTGTAATGAGGTAAATGAGGCAACCACGGGGGATTCCTACTGAATACATGAGCAGTATTTTTCCTAAACTTTTCTCCAAAGTATTTAATAATAACCTTTATGAAGGTTTTTGTGGTTTGTTTGTTTGTTTGTTTTCTAATGTATATTGAGCATTTCAGTATCTGGAACTAAGATTAAATTGCCTTTCCACTAGGAAATTTATAGAATTTTCACTTCATAAACTAACTCTATGTAACTTTTGGCTCCTTCAGTTAGTTTCATAGGAAAAAAAAGAATGGAAAAAAATCCCCAACCCCCAGCAGAAAAACAACAAAGCATTATTAGGTTCTCCCTCCACCCCTTTCCTGATCTCAAATTTGAAGCTCTTTAGGATTGAATTAAGGAAATATACTTTTTGAGGGAATTTTTAGCAAATACACTGCCATATGTTTTAACATAAGTTATAGATCAGGCAAGAACAGAACTGAAGTAGTTGGAATTGAAAATGGAGTTGGAAATTCATAGATAGTTTGTAATTTGGGCTGAGATGTTAAAAACACCTTAAAACCAATATTGCCAAAAGGACTGAGGTGTATAAATAGCTATTACAGATCTGAGAACTTGATGGTTAATAAAATACAGTGAGTTTCTTGCTCCTAAGTCCTATAAGGTAGTATTTTCTCCTCTGCATATGGGGAGATGTGTCCATGCATTTTATAGTACTTAAGTCTTCTTGCTGATGTTCTAACTCCTATCCATAGGGATTTTCATTTTGAATTAGTTGTTGCTTTATAGGATAATGCCTGAAGTTTACTGCATCCAAGTCTTCGGCGTAGTCCTCATGAAAGGGTTGGATCCTCCTCATTTGCAGTGGAGAAGCAGTGGATGTGGCCAGCAGAGCCTGCTGCCACTTCCCTTATGAACAGTACCTTTGCCTGATAATTTGTTAAGGCCCATTGTGTTTGCTTTTGGATTGTATACAGCAAAAGCTTAAACCGGAGGACAGAAACTCGTATGGGGTTTTTTTATATTGCTTTTTGCATCTAGTCCATTCTCTGGACAGGGGAAATCAGTACAGCAGACCCGTATGTCACCTGCTTAGTTTGTAGCCTTCAGAAAAAGTGGTTCAAATATTTGTTCTTAGCTGTGCTGTTTGGGACCACTAAAACATTCTCCCCTTTGAGGGCAACATTAAGATCCACAATTCCTCTGAAGTTCAGAAAAAATGCTGTACAAGCACATGACCCATCCTTCATGACTGTTTGCTCCCTCTATAGTAATTTTCTTCTTTAACGTATGAACAATCGGTGGATTTGCAGTGGGTTTATATAAGACATACAGGAGCATTATTGTAGCATTCCCAGGACTTGAAGGTTAGAAATGGGAAGAAACAGACTGGCTGGTGTAACCTTAATTTGTTATCTGTTGTGTAAATGGTCACACAACATGCCCATATGGTTTATTTTGTAAGATACATAATTGATGCGTGACAAAAGGTATATGAAGGAGTATTTTCCTTCCAAGATAGTAAATAGATGCCATTGTCGTCTCCTTAGGTTTCATGGATGAAATCTCTTTAGGCAAGTATGCATTCAAGCTAGCCAACCACAATTCCTTTGTACTGAATGGAAGGAAGTAGGTCATTTATGATCTGATTTGTTTCAACTTTAAGGAGTTGCCCATGCTAGGTGAGAATGTCATGGAGCTGAGCTAGAGAAGTCCTTGGTGCAGATGTTGGGAACATTATTAGAGGGGCAGCAAGTGATTTCTCAGCTTTAGCTGTGCTCCAGTAAAGATGCAGTTTTGTCTGTTTATGGAGAGAGTTCAGGGTAATGTCTCTCAGATTCTCTGACTTCTAAAATTGAGGTAAATCCTGTCCCTCAGGTGATGTTGGGCAGGATTAACTGAAATGCCAGTCACTGACCTTGACACCTTTGTGTTACTTTGTTCTAGTTTTAGTGCAAAGTAGCTTAGACTAGTTTTGTGTAGAACATGTATATTGTTAGTAAAAAAACATATTGAAGAAAGATGTGATCCCCCCCCTCCATCCTTTGCTGTAAATCACTAAAAGTAGCCTCAGAGAGCTTTTCCATTACTATCTCCCTGCCAACGCAGGAAGTGTGTCAGGCTTTGGTTATGTGTAACACATGTTCAACAAGAGCTGGGTTTAGAGAGTGACATAACGTTTTAAACTCTAAGCACTCGTTTAAGCAATGTTTTTTAGTTTTGCTTTTAAGGAACTTTTCAGTTAGTGAATGATGCTAGCTTGGAAGCACTAAATCATGACAAAACCTCTGCTGAAGCACCTCCATGGTAGTTGAAGATTTTCTGCCCTGCCAGTCTGCTCCATCCCTTTCTTAATGATAGATGGGGATAAATATTCCTATTTCAGACTGGCCCTTGTCTCTTTGCCTGGGACTGCCGTTTAGCAGACTAGTTCATAGCAAATGCAAAGATGTCTTCTGCATTGTGAGCTTTCCTTCCCAGTGCACTGGACTGTGACTGCTATTAAGTTACAGACCATATTGCACAAGCCACCAGATGATGAAGATAATTGACCTGTGGTCGCAAAAGACTTGGCTAGATGTGAACTGGTGATACAGCAGCGAAATTAAATAAACAGTTCATCTTTTTACTGTCACTATGTGAAGATTTGGCTGTATCTTTCTCTGCACCATTGCTTTGGGCTTAGTTATATTCACATGTGGAGGTGCACTTCATGTTTTTGTGGGTGTACTGGAGTAGAACCTATGCAGGCAGAATCCCTAACCTGTTCTGCTGTAGTATTTCCACAGGTCCCTTTGCACACAGAAATGAAATCCAAGGGACAAATCCAAGAACAGGCAATAGTGCCTGTTTACACTGCTTTACACTATTGAAGATATCAAGCAGAAGGATTTAAAGGGCAGCAGAAGAGAAGTAAGAAAGTCTTATAGGGACAAATATTTTAACTATCTTGAAATTCCGATTTTGATTGTATGAGTTGTGCATGCGTGCCTGTGGGAAGTGGGCTTCCTTTGTTTGGAGCATTAAGCTGTTGATGAACAAAGGCACAAATGACTGGATCTGGAAAATGAATGATGCTCTTGTCCACAAGTGTGGTCATACCAGGACAGCCCTGTCAGTGACTGCAATTTAGCCCCTACCATTGCGATGCTTTTCTAAGACTCCAGTTTATAGTAAATGCTATATATTTCATAAGAATTGCAATAATTTTCATTTTAAAATGTCCCAAGAGATGGAAAATCTTGGTCCCATCCTTGCACCAGTAAGTCCTTTCTTCACCTCCCCCTTTCAAGGAAACAAACCCACAGAGTAGCCAACCTCTGGGTTGCAAAATATTGATTTCATACAAGTTAGATAGGGGGGAAAGCCCAATGCCGTCAGTTTTCTGTCTCCTTTATGTGGGAATAATACTCCTTAAGTGCTCATCTATTTAGAAGAGAGCAGAGATGGCAAACTTTGCTAGTTTTTCTTATACAGAGGTACCTAAATGCTTGAATATGGAGTAATGCACAGTGAAAGAAATCTCTGGAAGCGTTTATGATTGCCATCTATTAGGAATGGTGAAACTAAGAGAATAAGCAAATGGCCTTCATATGTTCCTCAAAAATATTTTCATCTCTTTCTAATCAACTGCAATTTTTCTCCTAGCTACAAAGTGCAAGAATTTTCCTTTTGTTGAGTAAAACCAGGTAAGAGGTGGCTTCCCTCCCCTCTGTTACTTACAGTTTTGTAGATTGAAGGACAAGTCAGGCAGGAATGAACAAGCATGGTATTTAAAAGGAGCAGAAGGATTTGTGGCTGCATGCAATATCCACCAAGATTTGATTTTCTGTAGATATTTTTGCATGGAATGAAATATCCTTGTTCCCCTCTGTATGTTTGTTTATTTTAAATATATAATTACCTGTATCTTGAATCCTTATCGTACATATCACAAAACTCCAAAGTGAAATTCCTGGTAATGGAGACAGTATTCTGTGACTTATTTTAGTTGGTAGAATTTATAACTCTGTCTTTGGTCAGAGCATTTTTCTGTTACTTAAGAGAGATGATATTAACTTCACTGAAGTAGTTTAATGGTTTCCTTGAAACTTTTAGTCTTTTTTTCATGTATAAATTGTTTGCTAAGCAAAATTCAGTAAAAATAAAGGGTAGAGTCAGGCTAATGTGCTGTCCAAAGTTTTTGAGCAGCCTGTGGAGAACAGAGGCGTTACGGTTTGAGATGTATGTAGAACCCTTGGCACTGAAGAAGATTCTGTGTTAAAAAATGTTGGACTTGTCTGAATAGATGATGTCTGCAACACTGTGCCAGAGAGTGTTGCTGTGTTGAGTCAATGACAACCTTCTGTCAGAGCCTAATGAGAGAATTGTCTTGAGCCACCAAGCCATACAAACTGGAAGAGACAAACCAGCCATGGTTGAATGAGTGGCCCTCAACAATGTGTTCCTTTGAGCTTCTAAGCCTTGCCTTGTACTTGTGCAGTGAGGGCCCAGGCGATTCGCCAGCCCAGAGAGGCTGTTCTTCATCACTGGATATTCGGATCTGAGTGGAGAAGTACATTGTGGAAAAAATAAAGCAGAAAACCCCGGGGAAACACTACATGGTGGCTACTTCCTCCTGCAGAGGAGTCCCTTTATATTACTCTGGTGATTGTATTTTTTTTTTAAATACACTAATCTTCAGCTTCATTTTAAAGATTTTCAGGACAGTGGTAAGTAAGCAAGGGATTTCTCAAGCTTTTTTATACTTTCTCCATATATGATAGGTAGAGATCACAGTTTTTGGTTTGGTTTTTTTAGTTGTTTCAGGAAAGCATAGTTAAAAGGCAGTTGCAGTGTACATTGTATGTTATTATTGTCTTTAGAGTAGTGTAATAGGTGATTTGATGTCAGAACATTTTTTGATAACTTAAATACTTATTGTGTTGTTTTTTAACCGAGCTAAGGAGCCTTCTTTGGCCAGTTGCTCTCTTAGGAGCTGAATGGGCTTGATGTGGTCTTTGGACAGTACATTTGATTCTTTGTGTACTATTCTGAAATGATCCATTTGTCCATGGTGTTTTGTCTTTTCCCCTTTGAACTTCTAATATCCCAAAAGAATAAGACACAAAGCATTTCCCTGCAATTAATGTCTTGAGGCTCTGAATGCCTCTAACATAGTTTTTCAACTCATCTGGTCATAATCCTCAGAAAAGTCCCTGTGCCTCAGCCAGGCAGATACTACTGTTTTTTCCTCTAGTCTTTCTGCTGTGGTATTCTTAATGATTTGAAAATAATCAACAAAGTCCATTTACTTGCTCAATTTATGTTTTATTGCATTTCCAGTAGAATACTTAGCACATAAATCTTCTCAAAGTACACTTGAAATAGCCATAAATGGCAGCTGAAAATCTCCTCAAAGTAGCACAGTATTTTCAGTCAAATAAGTATGGCTTCTGTTCTGTGGTCCTGCTAATTGAGCACTGAGAAGACAGACGCATCTAAGCAGTAAAATGTACCCTTTTTCCTGTTCTAAGAAATGTTCCATTTATAGAAGAAACCAATGCACATATGAAAAACTGACCTAAAGAAGCATACTAATCTTGTTTCTGCACAGATTTGTGTCAGTTCTGCAGCTTCTGTCAATGTCAGTTGGACAGAATTGGACCTCTGTGGGGATTTTTTTCTGACGTGAATGCAAAGAGGTTCTGTATCTGTTTGTTTCAGACATTTTTACAGCATCATTGGGATAATGATAAATCTTGATACATCTGCCATAGTGACGTTGTCCTTTTTTGATTGATGAAAACAGCTATCAGGAAAGGGCTGGAGTGGAAGGGCAGTTCAGAGGAAGGAATAGGTGAACGTGGTTTGAGACCCCCCCCCAAAAGGCATTTAAAGGAGAGAAGCATTGGTTATGTAAGTGTATATGTTTTGCTGTGGATTTACAAACAAAATAAATGAATGAATGAATGAATGAATGAAGTATGTAAAAGTAATCCTATGGCTAAGTCTTTGCAGGAAGACTGACTTCTCTCGTGTAGTTCTTTGAGACAGCAGACAAGAGCCAGATCTGACCCAAAAGCCGTCTTTTATGCTACAGCTAAGATGACCTATCCTACAAGCTTTGGAGTCATGCCTCTTTAAATTAAATTCATTCAGGTTTTGGATCTGGCTTGGCTCATTTCCTGCTACCTTTCTGCACAGAGGATGTGTTTACTTCTCTGCAAAATAGAAGTTGTGACTGCTCAGTTGTATATGGGTGTCCAGGAGATTGGGCATTGCTATGCTGGCCACAAGGAAGCACCAGGGTTGGGATTTGCTGTACCAGATCTACGTTGATATTCCTTTACCCTAGTTCTTAGTCTTCAGTGGGAAGAAGGGCACTCATCCTAAAGGTGCATCTCCTAGGTATTCTGCTTTCCACCGACTAGTACAGGGTGACCTGCTGAGATGTTGATCTCCAGTTTTAGATGAAATGAATATTCCTGCAGCTTACTGACTACCCTGCCTACAAGGTGGCAAAAATGCTGATTAAGGAGGGTATTTAATAATTTGCCACTTCTTGAGAGAAAGAAATTTAAAAAAAAACAAGCAAGGAAAGAAGGAAAGTTTAGATATGTTAAGTACAAGCAGAATATTCCCAGGTAGTCCATTAAAATGTGAAGTATCAGACAGATATTTTCCTGTAAGAGATAAAACCTTTCACTTGGCTGTTGACTTTCAATTCCATATTTCACACATAATTTGAAAAAAGCATATTTTAAATTCTACTCATTCTGTGCGTATGTTATTGCGTGTGTACAATGCACATGCACATTCTTGTCCCTGCAGCATATATTTTGCATGTTGCTGCTGACCAGTGCTGCTCACGAGGTAGACATAGGCATGCCAAATCTGTGAGTACAGGGGCTGTGTGTGTGTGTATAATGTTTGTCTATACAGACAGGTTATATATGTTTATGTCAAGGGACCAGTTAAGAGACTGCCTTCCTGCTGTAGGAAACATAAAACAGGACTGCGTGTAGCTGGAACAAAAGCAGCTCCCAGCCTGGAGAGCTTATCTTCACAGTAAATGGGGCAGACGTGGTTTTGGGGATAGGACTAATACAGGAGCAAGGTGGTCATGCAGTTGGATCAAACATGTTGTATCAGTGTTGAGGCTTTGAGTGTAACAGATCTGTTCAAAATGTGCAAAATAATTTGGAGTGTGTAGGAGGTTGCCAAGGAGAGATGAACTCAGAGGGAAAAAAAGAATCACAAAAAGGGTACATTTTAATTTTGTCTAAGCAAAAAAGATTCTTTTTGCTCATTTTGATTGTGATTGAGGATAGAAGAATCCCTGCAGACTTAGGAAAACTGTTACACAGCAGTTTGGTAGCACAAACCTGTAGTCTCCCCTTGAGCTGTGTGAAGCCAAACAATTTGACCTTTGTCTGTGGGTTTCAGGACTCAAATATTCAGGAGAAAGTAGAAGAGAGTAACTGAAAAATGGCTAGGAGGGACCTCGGGTGCTCTCCTCATGCATTTTTGTTATCTGCAGGCAAGTGTGGTGTCCAGGGACAAAGCTAATCTCCCTTATCGGTCCCAGCTGCTCTCTCTCCCTCGCTATGGCTTTTATATGCCTTCATTCCTGTAGTCACACCTTAAACCAGTCCTGGCAAAATGATCCAGGTTATGGAAAAACTTCCATTATAAAAGCCATTAAGAGAACTCTGGCATCTTGACTGCACTGGGCCCAGGGGCAATTACAGCAGTGGCAGGGTGGGTAGGAGGAGGCAATCCTGGCTTGGCCTCAGCCAGCGCAGGATGTGGTTGTCATCCTGGCTGTGCAGCTATGCTGGTAGGAAAGCACCTCACCAGGCAGTACAAGAGGAAAACACATCAGTTGTCTCGTTCACAGGCAAAAAGCAAACCCTGAATTTAGAGTCTCATGTACCTTCTCAGATCCTTCTGGAACAGTGTTCAATGACGCACAGACCTCTGAGACTCTATGTGTGGAGTTTGCTTGTAATTTAACTCTGTACCACCCTGAGTTGGCTGCAGCTGCTCAGGGTGAGCTGAATGCAGGAGTCTTGCAGGGACATCAGTCAGGAGAGGGATTTTTGGAGCAGCATGCTGGCTGTTGTGTTAGGAGGCAGTGTGAACACGTGGTTGGAGACGCTTGCCAGAATTGCAGTACCCTGAATTGCAGCAGTCTTACCTTTTTAGCAGGATCTAAACCTCTTTCCCTGACCCCATACATGCAAGTAAAGGAGGTGATCATTTTGTTGTTCAAATCTGAAGGTAGCATCAGCAAAACAGCATCAGGATTTCCCTGTGTCGGGTGCAGTAGCTGGGAGGGCATGAGAGAGTTCTGTACCTTCAGCCATGGGTGAGTGTGCTGGAGCTAACACGGGGTGGGATCCTGGAGTAAGAGAAGTGGTTGTTAAGTGTAGCAGTGTGGGTTTGTTCTGCCAAGTCGCTGCTTGAGCAGAGAACAAAGATAGGTGGTAGCATGAAATCCTCACACCCTCTGAGCCAAGGCAGGACATATGTTTAGGTGCTAAGGTACTCCCAATCTCAGGATCCCAGAGGGCTGTTTTATCTAGGGGGAGAGCTGCTGAAGAGTGGGATGGATAGATGATGTTACTTGATAAAAGAAGACAGAAATAAAGGTTGTTCTGGTGTGTAACTAGACTCTTTGTTCCCCTGGAAATTCAATTACCAAGCATAACATTTCTGTGGGGAAAAGGTAACAAAGACCTTGGTCAGTTTAGAGGCAAGGCAGAGTGGTCTACCAGTTTTTGGTGGTTGTATCTGTTTCTTACAGAAACCATCTAGTGATGATTGTGACAGATACAGCCAGTGTGTGGCTCTACGTCATTGTGGTCCTATTCCTAAGTAATGCTGATTCTACCCAGCTCTGGCTGTGACCTTCATTGCAGATCTCTAGGAACTCTTTGGTTTTGTTCCCACAGAACAATTTAAAAACCTGAGGCAACACAGAGGTGGCACATTTCTGTTGCAGATGTATGTGGTACCTGCCTCAATAGCGTTAATGTATCAGCAGCCAGCCATCACTCTCCTGCAGCCAGGCTGCTGCAGTCATGTCCCTGGCTCCCTTCCCTGCTTCCTTGCCTTACTGGCGCTCCTAATTTAATTTTGCAAGGTTTGCAGAGGGCTAAATTTGGGCCCAGGAGTGTTATTTTTAGTGTCTTGAAAAGAGGCTAATGTACAAAAAAAGATTTTGCTCACAGTTTAATGAACCATTTTTGGATTTTGAGGGGGAGAGGAGGATGGCAGTAAGATGGAAGGGCTTTTCCTGTCATCTCTTTAGTCATATAAGGAGCAAGGGGTCCATCTATGATATTGACATCATCTCAGAGCTTCATGTGCATTGTTCCATACCATTCTTTCCCCTTGATCTGTTTCCAAAACTCCTTTTTTCTTAGCCACCCACTTTTCTTCCCTCCTGCCAGCCTCCATCCTGCAGTGCTGCTGCAGATACCTTCTGCTGTGCCTACTTCCTGCGTTTTCAGCCCTACACAGACTGTATTTCCCCGAACTAATTTTAAGGAGGTGGATTTCAGGAAAAATGCCTACCATTCATTTCTTGGTTTCTGCCAGGATGGGTTTCAAGTGTTCATGTTCCAGCTGGAGGCTCATTCAAGGTCTAGAGCTGAGCAGATAGTGCAAAGACCAACACGACAGAGAAGTGTTTGTCCTTGGCTTTCTGACCATGTCTGTCTCAATCTCTTGGGAAGATACTGTTATCCAGGTGTGATATGCTTGCACCAACTTTGAAATCATCATGGAGACAGGCAGTGCTTTGTTACCTGAGATAGGTCATGTGGCTGAGGCCAGTTACCGGATGGTGAAAATCAGTTTAGTCCTCAAGTCTGTAGCAAAAATAAAAGAAAGAAAAATAAAAGGGATGGGGAGACAAGGAGGCTGACCTTGAAGTGCTGTGCTTCCAGGAAGCTATCCGTCTGCTGCTGCCCTGTGTTGAAGTGAGCGTAGGTGTGGATCACTAACCCTTTCCTCTACCTTGGGGACTCCACATTTCAGAGAGTGTGAATGAGCAGATGGATTTTAGAAGAACTAGTTTTTAGACTGAAAAGCCTTTCAACCTTTTGTTTAAAGAATGTTGACATGGAGGTCCTTGTCTTTCATACTGCTTGCCTATTCCCTCCATCTATCCTCCACCTGCAGTACAGTGTTTAAAACTCACCTGAGCACTGCCCACCTATGCCATCATGGCAGATGTTTGTCATACTGAGTGCTTTCTATGTATCTTACCTCATATTTGTTTTGGCTTAAGATATAATCCAGTCCCCCAAATGTTTACTGCTGGACATGCTCCCGCTGACATCTGCAGAAGAGCAGCAAGTCCAGCTGTTGACCGAAGTGTTCCTCGCAGCAGCTGCTGCCCGTGTGGGGTATGGACCTTCACGAAGAAGCTGTGATCATGTTCTGAATGCGGAGTGTATTTTCACTAATGTCCTTCCAAGATAAAAAGCCAAAAAGATGACCACCACTTATGGACTAATTAGCCAGAAGCCTCCATCTCATTTATCATAATCCAGATGTTATCCTGCTAATTTCAAGGCAGTTACTCAAGTGGAAAATTAGACACACAGGCGTTGAGAGTAGATCTACATCACAGACTTTTGTTGGGGAGGCCCTCAGTCAAGGCTTTGATGGGTTGTGTGATCTTTGGCCAACACAGCTGTGCTGACAAGAAGTCCTCAACATTGACTTCTGCTCGTTATACCATCAAAACCTTGTTTTTACTGGTATTGCTGATGTGGGGGAGGAGAAGCTTTCCTGCAAATTGCTGCCAGAGTGAGCTCTGACAATGGTGACCTCTCCTTACTCATCCTGTGGACCCCAGTATGACTGCTCTGGCAGCCTCCCTGGTAAAGCTGGCCTAAGTTGGTGCAGTTGTGAGGTTCCTGTTAGGAAACTGGGACTGCACTCACTTTAATTATTAATTTTTTCCAAGAGTCTTTTGAATGCATTTTTTAAAATGTATATCTTGTTCTCAAGAAGGCTTTGATCTTGTTAATCTTTTCATCTATGCATCAATCTGTTGTGTGAAAATGCTGGAACGTGCTCTTATTGTGGCGGGCTTTCCTAGGGTTTTGTTTCCACTTTTTTTGCATAGTTGAGAGAATTTTTATTTCCAGAGGCTCTCCCTCTGGCTTGATCCTACATGAAAGTTGACCACAGACGTGTCAGGTTCTAGAATGCCACTTTGGGCTATGTCTTTGAATTTTCTTTGCAGGGATTTCCTGATATCAAATTGAAACAATGCTTTGTGTTTCCTTGCATAATGTTAAAGAGATTGAGAATAAGCCTGCACATTCAGTTGTAAGCAGCAATGAACTCCTTCTGCCCATATTCTCGAGGTGGGACACATGCCAGCTTTGAATTCCAAGTTTTGTGGTTTCTATAGCACAAGGAGAAGTCTAAACTAACTTACCTGCTCTATGTCTGCGTTAAGAGGTCGAGCAGTGTGCTGCTGTATTTGTGGTCATTTGGCCAGTTTGAGGCATGGAGAATATGATTAAATCCATCTGCATTTGGGCCACATAGACTTAGCCTTAATCTTGGTCACTTATATTTGCTTTTCTCCCCTAGTTCTTACCATAGATTTAGACCTCAGGTTATGCTTTCATAGTTACAACTGTGCTTTCCTAAAATGTCCATCTGTTCATGATAGCAGCTGTTCTTGTGAAAACCTTTGCATAAATGCGATCAATTGTGTGAGAAGTCATGCCCTGTGGAATAACTTGAATCCAAAGGAAGGTGGAGAAGGGGTCATTTGGCAGCCAAAAATCTCCCAAAAAATTAAAACTGTACCTCCTATACATGCCTATCAAAACAGAACCTTTCTAAACTGATCTAAGTCAGGACTTACACAGTTTTCAGACCCTCACTGAAAACAGTGGTGTGACAAGGTGTCCTTTTCAACTTTCCTCAGTGTAAACTAGAAATTGTTCTGCTGAACAGTTGATAGCATTGTGGTAATAGTTGATCACTTCAACTGGGAAAGGAACTGGTTCCTTTGGCTCTGTACGTAACTGTGAGAGAATTCAACTTGTGATAGTGGGCTGGGCAGGAGAAGGCTGAAGCATGAAAGGACACCTGGGAAGTATGCTGCCAAAGCACAGAGCCTGGTGTTGACCTCTGAAGAGGGTCAAACACTAGGCAGTACCTCAAAATCTTTGAATAATTTATTGTCCTTAATATCACTGGCCCCTGGCAGGTAAGTGTAAACTTCTTGGTTCATGAAAACATAATGAATTTCTGTTTGTACTTCTGTCTTTTGCCTAGGTCCTGAGAGAGACTAATAAATTGGCTGAAATGGAAGAGCCACCTTTGCTACCAGGGGAAACCATTAAAGACATGGGTACGTGAAGAGGAAATTCCTTGTTGTTTGCTGACCAAATAGAATATCCATAGAGCAAAATACCTTGGCAGTCATTGACCAACAACAGCAAATTGCTGATGTTTTGAAAGCCATGATCAGGTTGTTTCATTAGTCGAGCTATTGCACATCACAGAGACCAAGGTAACTATGTGTCTCCTTTTAGCAGGTAGCAAATACAAAGCAATTCAAGGCACCTGAGCATGAGTGATGAGGTAGGTTGTAGAGCCGTGCATTTCCTGCCTCCTGAGAGGACATGGATCCACTGTTTCACGTTGTCCTTGCCACAGGTTAACTTCTTAGGTTGACACAGCACAATTTGTGTCAAATCTCTGTCATGGACTCCAGGAAAGGATATGGTGCTTTTGCGGAGTACTTGCTGTGATATGGGGATGGTTTTTTTCTTTTTTTTTTTATCCAGATGTTCTGACATGCATCAGGTTTACTGATGCTCTCCAGTCTGAAAGCTTGAGTAAGCCTCTCGATTAATTTTCTGGGAAAGATTTTTCATTCACTTCTTTGCCATGTTGCTTTCCTCTTAAAATGATATGGAAGAGTGCAACTTCAGTCCTAAACATAAAAATTCAAAAACACTGAAAATACCTCACCAAAAAAAACCACATCCAACACCACAATAAAGACAAGCAAAAAGCACCCAAACAAACCCAAACCCCAAAAAATCCACCTCAGTGCTTACTCTTTTTCTCTACCTCTTTCTTAAGGACTTTGAACTCGTACTCCAACCAAACACTGCAGACTGATACCTAACTCACTCCACAGACACAGTTAGCTCTGACAGCAGGACTATATTTTGAGGGGTTCCTAGGGAATAGTTTAAGAGATCAGAGTTTCCAGTGTTTTATCTGTTGACAAATGATGAGATGAGCCATATAAATCTGTAAAACTGGGTGGCTTTTGGAGTAGCCCAGACAACAGCTGCCTGGTCCAGCAAGAAGTTAAAGGCAGCAAAAAGGAAATATTTGTTATTCATCAGCAATAATTGTTTCCTGTTAAAAGTGTCAAGAAAGGCAAATGTAATTCTTTTTGTATTTTACAGGGAAGGCAAGAAAAAAATATTTTCAGCTAACCCAATAATGTAGGGTAAGATTGGCCTGTAAAAGACAGGGATTCCACAAGCAAGGGAATTAGTAGATCTGGTTTTCAGTTTCTTTCTCCCATAGGTATTCTCTTATATATACCAAAGACTGAGCTTAATAGACTTTCCCTTGGTGCTAGCACTACTACAACCTCTCTGTTATAGCTGGCATCCATTCTCACAAACAGACTGAAGCATTTTAATGCCTTGGAGATCCCTATTTATCAGGTAGAGACTGCTGAAATCAAACAACTGTGAAGGGGTTAAGGTCAGACAAGCCATGTGTGTAGGTACATGCACAGTGTAATTAAGTAAAATTGTTTCCTTAGGAAACCAAGCTAATAAAATGCAAATGTGAAAGGTGATGTGGCTTACAAGCTGGGAAGGCCAGTGTTTGAGATCATGCCTGGGGTTCCTTACCTGCAAAACATTTTTCTAGCACCTTTTCTATTTACTCAGAAATCCTGTTCTTTTTCAGATGTAAATGCATGCTTTTGTTATTAGTAGATTTTGTTGGGGTTTTTTTAAACATTTTGAATTACATTTTGAATAATGGGAACTCTAGTGGAAAAACCAGGCAGGCTGCCCTTACCCTTATTATGCGTCACAAGTCTGCTTTCAAATCTCTGTCAAACTAGTCCTTGAAAAGAAGTGATTAATAATCAGCTACTAATGAAACAGTTGGTTTAATTAGGACCGGCTAGAAGCATTTTGTGTTTAACTGTCCTTCAAACAAATGCATGTAAATTTATATAAATAAATAAATAAATAATGGAATTACTAGCATGTATATATATTTTATTTCTTTTTAATCAGATATTCTGTGCTACATATTTTGCTCTTAGTCACTTTTGATATTTTAAGGATCCTTCTCCACATCCAGATCTCGAGAGTTGTTGAAGACTATGCTGAAGCAGAGCTCATGTGAGGATGATTTAGTTATATGAGTTGCCAGAGCCCTGGAGTAAGGCAGACTCCCTCTTTCTCTCCCTCCAGGCTAAATCTCATGAGATAAAGGTAGAAGAAATTAAGGTCCCCATCCTGATGCCTCAGTAGCCTCACACCTCATGTGCGTGGTGGCTGTCACCTGGAGGGTAGGCGAGCTGTCCTCCTGACACAGCCCTTGCACAGTGGGTCCCATGGGGTCCAGGGGCTTGAGGTTATTAGGATGATCCAGGGAGTTCTTTCATGGATCTGGCAGCTCTGGTCAGTGGATGTCCTCTGTGTTTTTGAGGGGTGTCATTACTTCTTGGTGACAGTGTAAACCATTGCCACGGCACAGCCAGCCAACTGCTTTAGTGGCAGGAGACGTGATAGGCGGCAGAGGTGGGGAGGGAACAACTTAAATCTTGGCATTTTTAATTGATGTAAAACAGAAAGGCAGTTAGGAGGGGTGTTTGCTGTGAAAAACCAGCCTTTTGCTGAAACAAGTGAGAAACATTTGAAGCCTTTTAAGAAGGGGACTGTTTTGAGTCACCATCACTCAGCTTCAAAAATAATTGAATTGTTGCAGAGTAACTTGATCGCTGACTTCAGACCTAAAATCACCAGCAGTTGGGTGTTGTACAGATTCATGGTTGCTGCAAATCATTGTAGCTCTGCTGGCTTTCAGCAAGAGGGCCTTCATCCCAGGGCTGACTCTGCATGCAAGAGTGTGCAGAAGGACCCAAGCACCCCAAAAACCACATGTGGGAGAACTACCTTCTGTCCTAGGTGGCACAAACCAGACTGGGGACAATCCTTAGCTTTTATGCAGATTGTTGTCAGCTTCAGAGACATGCATCCAGGCAGAAGTCATCTCCTCTTTTCATGCATGGTGTTCTCAGCTACTGGCAGTAAGAGTTAACAGTTTGCAGCCAAGCACTGGCTTTTTTACAGGGTAGCAGTTCTGTGCAAATGTAGGATTCTGGGTGATGATACTACTTCTACTCAAACTCTTACCTTCTCCACAGAACCGAAACTTGCATATTAGCTCAGGCTCTAGGCTAGAACCCCAGATGAAGCTTGTTTTAATGTCATGATCTGAAAAGTAAAACCCCCTATTATGGTTGCTGTTATAATTTTTCTCCCATAATTTAAACCATGAAATCAACAACTTTTTTTCTTTTTTTTTTTTTTTAAGCTAAGGATGTTACTTACATCTGCCCCTTCACTGGAGCAATCAGAGGAACCCTTACTGTTACCAATTATAGACTGTATTTTAAAAGCATGGAACGGGTAAGCTTTTGAAATAATCTGCTTTTGTTAGCTGTTTAATCTTTAGACATAGGTGTTCTTTGAGTGTAATTCTGTGTGAAATGTAGCTGTATGTTTGAAAATATAGACATAAGGGAGCAGGAGCTGGGGATTTTCCCCCCTCCCCTTTTTAAACTCACAAATTTCAACTGTCTACAGGACCCTCCTTTTGTCCTAGATGCATCTTTAGGTGTAATCAACAGAGTGGAGAAAATTGGAGGTGCTTCCAGTCGTGGTGAGAATTCCTATGGGCTGGAGATTGTATGCAAGGTAAACTCTTACCTGTGTTTTACAGCAGGGGAAGGGGAACATATATTTTAATAGGTTTTCTCTGTAGTACTGTAGGAAGTTCTCCAAAATGTTTCAGTCAGGATGACTTCACAGGCATCAAAAACCATCTGATTTTAAAAGTACTTTTCAGTATGTCCAGTACCAGTCATTCAAGACAAGATACAAACCTTTATTCAGGCTTTTTGCTGGGCAGTGGCTTTTCTTTCTAGAGGAAACCTAGGCCTGCATCCTACTAATGCAGTTCTCAGGGTTGCCCATCATACTGTTCCAGGTAGACTCCAATTATTGTGGAATGCAGTATGTATGCCTTTCTCTCGTTTGCATTTCAAGAGCAAGAAAGGAGCACGTTTCCTCCTAAATCATTAGCTCATGTCCACCTGCTGCTGTGCTTTGTGGTGAGGGACTCGCAAGTAGCCTTCAGTCCTCCTCGAGGCTGTTCTTTCATTTCTTTCAAGGTAGTACATATTTCACTTGTGCCTCTCAAGAACCCTTGGAATAACTGGTAATACAAACTTCAATAAAAATTAACAATTTGCCTCTTGTGTCTGCTCACTGTATACCCACGAAGCAGATAATGCCCCCATCTTCCCTCCTAAATCCATACCACTGCTGTTCACCAGGGCATGGCCCCTCTGCCTGCCTCACTGGCCACATAGGACAAGCTGAATTCAGAACCTTGCAGGTCCTGGGCTGCTTAAAGCTCTTGTCAGAGCCCTTGAAGGCTAAGAGGAATGAATGCCACTTGCTGGTTAAAAGCAGAGTGAAAAGGAGTCTCAAACTACTCCAGTCACTGCTGTGACTTGGAGGCACCAGGAAGCTAAGCAGGCTGTGGGTGTACTGAGTCAAGACCAGCTGATGCAGTCTGTACCAAATCATCCAGCTGCTCCCTTGTCCTGTTGCAGTCGTAATCCACCCTGGCTAGCATAGGGATGGGGTCCTTGTGCTGGCAAGCTGATTTGTTCCCTGTTTTGATCTGCATTCCTAGTCCTCAGCCATTTTGTTTATATGCAGATTTGTACACATGGTCAAGTTTGAATGAACTGCATTGTTTGCCCGGGTGGGAAACTTGGGCACAAACTGTATGATGAGTGTTTTGGCCCTTTGTAGCATATATATATATATATATATATATATATATGCCAGCCTGCTCGGCCTAGGGTATGCAGAGCAGTTCAGTGCAATAACAGAGAGGTGCCGATATAGCTTATACATCCTGAAATGTTCTCTGTCTGAGACCAGTCGCGTAATCTGTTTTTGTGAGGATGCAAAGTCTTCATCTGTTTATCTCATTCTCTGACTTGCTCTACAATCTTCATATGCTTGAACTTGATAGCTCATTTCCTGCTGGTGGCTTTTAAACTGCTTACTGCAAGTGTTTGAGTTGTGGGCTTAGCTGGAAGAACTTGGCACCTTAGAGATGCTTTATTTAGTTTTGGCATTTGATTTTGTAGATGAGTGTGGAAAGGAGGTCCTGGGTTACAACTCTTTGAGGAAACTACTGCTGTGTGAAGGAGGAGTTCTCGGTTTCAAGACATCTTCTAGAGTGCTCTGAGAGATGGAAGCTTTAAAGGGAGATGATGTTGAATGCTTTGCACCCAGCTGGCTGGGCTTAGGCTACCTACATGCAGTAGCTCTGTGGAGGTACTTTGTGAGGCAGACTCTTCCAGTGGTCCTTTGGCACAACTTGGCATGAGAGCTCGGTGAGAGCTAGGAGATCTGTCTCACAAAGTCCTGCTGATCAGAGACAGCTTGTCCCTGAGCAGGGCTCTCCCCTAGACTTTCAGCAGGTATAGAGCTTCATGTGAAGGCAAGGTGCTGTGGTCAGGAACACCTGTGCACTTCCTTGGCTCCTCTGCAGTTGGGGCTGGCTTTGCTGGAGTCTGCAGACAACCACTGAGCCAAGCCCAGCGTTGCAGTACAAGTGTTCCAAGTACAGTATTAAATCAGTACTAGAAGGAGCATTGTGATGTGACCCTATTTTGAATTCTGGCTTTTGAATTTTCTTTGAATTTTGAAGTGGTTCAGAAATTTGCAACTTGATGTCCCTCTTTTTCTTAATCCTAGGATATTCGAAACTTGCGATTTGCTCATAAGCCTGAAGGGAGAACTAGACGGTCCATATTTGAGAACCTAATGAAATATGCTTTCCCGGTTTCAAATAACCTGGTAAGTGTTTTCTCTTCAGTTTTTACCAAAAGACAGAGTGGCAGTAAACTGTTTTGTTCTGTCCTTCTACTTGGTACAGCATTCGCATGGGGTACATTTTCTTGAAGGAGGAGAAGTGGGTTTTACGTCTGTTTTTAACTGAAGTTGGTAGGAGTTTAAATCATATAGAAAACAGGAAAAGTCTACCACCATGGGCTGGATTCTTTCATGCGTGGAGAATGACTTAGTGATGAAGCCTTGCGACAGAGGGAAAGTTGTCAAAGCGCAGTGACATCCGTCAGAGGTTTACAACTAATGGTGACTGCACTGCCCCAAATCTGAAGTGCAGTTCCTCTGCTCTGTAATGTTATGACGCTGCAATTGTTGTTTCAAATGCTGGTTGAAAGGAACTGTTTGTTAATATGTAAGAGAATTCTTGTCCAAGTAGTTTTTTTCTTTCTTTCTTTAATAATAAACTCCTTTTGTCCATATAGTACTAGGTAATAGACAAGCAAGATCAGGGGTGTATTGGAAAGTACATTGTTGTACGAGTTATCTGATACAGCAAGAGGGTTAATCTTTTTCACAAAGCCCTAAAAAAAATGTTAGTTCAGTGGGGAAAAAGGAAGGGTCAGTCATGAATTAGTATTTGAGATATCAAACATCCTTAAATGGGCTCTGAGTGGGCTCTTAATGGTAAATTTTCTTTCTTTCAGCCACTTTTTGCATTTGAGTACAAAGAAGTTTTCCCAGAAAATGGATGGAAAGTATACGACCCAATTTGGGAGTACAGAAGACAGGTGGGTATTGTGCCACATCCTCTCTACTCTTCAGAAGTGAGGCTCTGTGCAGTAATACAGTTACAGGTCACGTGGAGCAGATAATGATGCTACTGACAAATGTTGTGCAGGCTGGATTTTGTTCTCCACACTGCAGTGATGGATGACAGCAGTATAGCTTTAGAGATAGTAGCATCCACTGATGGAGATTGGCTCAGGCTGCAGAGAGCTGACTTCAGCCTTCAGTAGAAGAAGCTAATGCTCTGGCTTGGTCATCAGCTGCTGCTGGCGGTGAGGAGCATTGTAGGTACATTGCTGAGTTTCACACCTCATTGCTGAGTTTCACACCTCAGTGTTTGCTTGTATCAGTTTTAATATTTTCCAGTTTTTCCTGTCTTAAACATGAACTTGGGAGGAAAAAAATTAAGAGTAGAATGCCTTTATTATCATAGGGAATCAGCATAGGAATCAACCTAGAGGGTTTTGCGATTTACCATAGCTTAGAACACACAGTTGTAGTGTGTCCAGAGTAGACTGGTCAAAATGTATTTATGATCGTGAAGTGACAGGCTGTCAATTAGGAACACTGTGGTAAGAGCTTGAGTGGTCCTCCCCGGGGGACAAGATGAGAGAATTTTGGTTTTTATAATGGAATTGCTCCTATCATAAAATTCTCAAGTGGAGGAAAGAGCTCAATTTGGTGACACGCTCGCCCTGGACACAGTAAACATCTGTCTCATCTAGATCTGCCAATAAAAGCAATTTTCCTTTGTTAAATTAAGAGATGTTAAGCCATGTAATTTAAAGATTTGTGTCTTTCTCTTACAATGAAACAAACCCAGACCTCTGTCCTAGCCTAGCTGTTCATCTGATTTCTGGCATCCAAAATGTAAGGATTCATTTTTCTAGCTCTAGTCTTCTAAAAGCTGGGCATGCCTTCTAAATTGGTTATCTAGGCCTGTCATTAACAGATGGGGAGAGAGCTCTTCACTGTAGGGGGTGATTTGTTCTCTCCTAAAATAGCTGCATAAGATAGATCGCTGGCTTCTAGGCTGCTAATTGAAAGTGAGATGTATCTTACTGTACGCTGCCTTCATTTCAAGAAGTGTATGTTTTGCAATGAGGTGCCACAATCCAAAATCCTAGTAGAGACAAAATCCAGTCGTTTGTAATCATATTGTATCTAAGGTCAACTTTGGCTACAAGACCAGATAATGCAGTGATTTTTGCTTCATTCAGAATTTACCTCTTTCTTGGTGGTTATTTTATGGAAAGATCTGTTTATAGAGGAGGATCTGCAGTCCAAGCTATTTAAGCAAGATGCTTCTTCATAGGTCTGAGAACTTTGGAGTAACAACTAAAGATCTCCACTGAAAAGCACAGTATTTGCTTAGCCAAGCTTCAGTTAAAACAGATGTACCAAAGAGATTCTTGCAATACCTGGAAAGGAGGAAGGGTGACCCCTATGAATTTCCTAGTAAATTGTTCTACTTTCTTAATCCTGCCATGTCATTTTTTTATAATAGAAGCTTATCTGTCCATATTAGTGTTTTTATACTGTGATCTGGTGTACCTTAAATTTGGCAGGAGTTTGGTTTTGTGGTGAAAGGATACGTGTATTTGCATGCATGTAATTAGCATCTCTTCGTGGCCTTTCTGTAAAGAAAATGAGACCGGGCCATGGCATATTTGTTTCTTGTCACACGAGGTAGCACTGTTGTGTGTAAAACATGTCAACTCGAGACATTCCTGCAATGTGTAGTTGTGCTATGCTGCTTTTGTATCATTTTTGAGTAGAAAGGAAAAACTTTGCTTGACTGCTTTTATGTCAAGAAACCAAACTAATGTCCCGGTGCTGAAGCCCTTGGTCATTTCTTTACAATGGTAACTGCAAAAGTGAACCCAATCAGGACATTTTGCAGCCACAGCCTATCTGAATTTTACCCATGATGGGCCACAGTCACTACCATTCCAGGTCACGCAATCCATCTGTTCCAGTAGCTTATCTTCAAAAGTGACTAACACCAGCTGCCGAAGAAGAGACAAACCGTACTGCAGTAGATGTTTGTGTTATGATGTGGCCAGGAGGAGAATTTCATCCCTTTTGTTAGATTGATTTGGGTCCTGCAGCATGATGCTTTATGTCCCCTCCAAAACTTTTAGGTATTTCAGTCTGTTTATTTAATTCTAGCATTTATAACTACGGATGTTCAATTTATCTGTGTGAATGTCTTAGCCTTTTTTCTTAATCCAACCAGATTCTGCTAAAGCAATAACAAATACTACAGTAAATCAGGATTATGTCCTGAAATGGCAGCAGGCATTCATTAACAGTGAAACAAAACTGGCATCATCAAATCAGATAATGTCACTGACTCTGTGAATTGTGATCAGAAATAGAAAAGCAGGACATATGCACAGTCAGCAGGACTTTTTGGAATTGGTTTAAAAACTGTTACAGAAGAGCTGGCCTAGGGCATAAGCAGCCCAGCAGTATGACCAGATGTTAACTTGGTATATCTTAGGCCAGGTCAGTCTTTTCCTGTGGAAGCAGGATCATAGAGAGAGGGGAGTGGATCAAAAGTAAACTCCAACTACCAGGCATTCAGAAAAGACATATATACTAGGATCTGTGGTCTACACTGGTACATGTGGCAAGCTTGTGTGTGGTATGATTTATTTATTATAATTTTCATTAAGATTAATAGAAGTGTGTTGATATGATAGCAACTGTAGCAATTAGGGAAGATACTCAGTAAACTCCTGACTTCTCTGTTAGCATTCTTGGGAAAGATGGAAATATGTAACTTATTAAAAATCCGTGATTGTGTAAAACTATGGGGAGTAATAAACAACCTGTAGAGAACAAAAGGAACTCGGAGAGGTTTGAGATTTAGTTGGTAAATAGAATCACATGTGGCAAATGAAATTTAAAACTGAAATTGCTCCCTGATTTTTATTACATGCAGGCTGGCAGAGTTTAAAACAGAATTGCGAAGTGAATAAGACACAGTTGAAACCAAAAGGCCTTGAGATGCCTTTGGAGTAACTTAAAGCTTTATTTTCCTTAACAAGGTGGGGAGCATTTGGAAAATATTACAAGGGGTTGTAAGGAAGGAAAACATGTAACGTTTCCCTACAGAAGTCATTCTGGTCCGATCCTATGCTCTGGTCATATCTACCAGGTAGCCACAGTATAGGCTTGTGATTGCTGCTTTCAGAGAAAACATGTAGAAACTAGTAATTCAGAAGAACTGACCTATTTTGAGGGTAAAAGAAATGCGCAGCATTAGTATACAAGCAGAGTGGGAAAGGTAGAGCATGAGAACAGCATCCTACAGAGGATTGCTGGGTGTAATGTAGCGGAGTAAAGTGAGAATTGAACTGTTAAATGTCCCATGGTCTAACTGAGGTCTTGCTTATGCTAGGTATGTCCCTACTGCAGAACAGATCAGAGCTCTCTTGTGCTAAGTGGACACAACATGGGCTGAGTACATGGCAGAGGGACCAGCTTGGCTGTGCAGCTATGTCCTGTGTTGGTGTAGGGATGCACCTCAGCCAATGTGCTCAGCTTCCTGGTTTGAGAGAGACACTGCTGGTATGTAACTCAGGACCCTTCCTACCTTGCCTGCTGCAGATCAAGGTGCACCTACATAGCTAAACTCAGAGTCGATCTGCTGGATCCCATAGAGACATGTGACTGTGTGTAATTCCAGCAAGGAAATAATTTTTTTCCTGTCAGTGGAAGATCCTCATGTGCTTAACCTTAAACATGTGCTTTGCAAGGTAGTGGTTTCAGTGCCATGCTGATGTGGCTTCAGCAGTTTTTCCCTGCAAACAAAGACACTCCATCTTCTACAATGTGTGTAAATTAAGTGATAACTGAGCACAGGTCATTAAAGTAAGGCATGAATGACTATCCAGAGGGAAACTAAGTCTAGTTTGCGTGTGGAGATGACACAAGGGCTGTGTCTGTATGGTTAGATGATACAGTTGTAAGGAGCGTTCCCAAGCACTGGGGCACCTTCATTGCAAGTTCCACACATAGCTTCAGTCCAGGCTGTTAACATCCCTCTTTTGACTGGGTGTGTTTGAGCACCTTTAGCCATGCACAAAGATACTCTTCCAGCAAAATGTATGCAAATCGAGAGTACAAACCAGTTATTTACTGACTAACACAGAAAAAAAGATAGCTGAGATTTAACTAGCTACTAGGCTGAACATTAGTACTCACTGCCTCAGAGAATGCTTCTGTAGAGACTTTCCTGGCCAGGCAAGCCAAGAGGGAGGGCTGCAAAGCCTGCTCTTAAACCTAGCCATGTGTCAGAGGCTGACACAAGCCAAAGATCACCAGGAGGCAGTTTGGACAAACTATATCCTGTTTGGAGAATAAATGAGTTGAATAGCACGGATGTGAGGTGCATTGTTTCAGCTGGTCTCAGTGAGAATGTTCGTGGGACATTTAATTTATGACTGTGGATGTGGCTGTGCTGCCTTCCTTGGTGTGGCCTCTCGCAGCCACCAAACATGTGAATTCCCCTAAAATCAGGGTCTGCTAGCAGCATTATTTTACCTGAGGAAGACAGACCTTTTGCAGCAGCCTTTGGTCACTAATGTGGACACCCAACAGCGCTGTGCCCTAGCAGCTTCAGAATGATCACAACCTGCTGTTCCTGCAGGTGCACAGGCAGGCAGCTCCCAGAGCCATTCCTTAGCCTGCAGAGGCTTCTTGAGTCATATCTGTAAGAGTGTAGTTTGATAGTAGGTTTTTGGGTGCTTAAAACTTACCAGGAAGCAGTGAAATGCATCTTAGATGAGGAAATACTAGTGTGCTTTATATCACGTTTATCTGTCTCTATTGATTCCAGCTGGAGAAAGGGCAAATCTGAAGGAGCACGAATAAATGCAGAAGCTACTCTGCATTATGGCAAACGTCCTGGGAACATGCAAATTCAGCTTCTCTTCTAGCCCACTTGGCTTATTTCTGTTTGCTTCCAGTCCTTAGAGAAAGTCACGATCCGAATCCAAAGCGTTTTGGGTGGTGCTGTGATTCAAGGCTCCTGTGCTGGGGGAAAACAGACATTCCCCATGATTCAAAGGAAATCTGAATGCTGACACATGGCGTCTTTTTCTTTCTTTGCGGGCTTGTCATGGATTTTTCTGGTCTGGGCTATTGCAGAGGAAAGATTTCCTGCAAATTTGTCAGTGTGACAGATGAAAGTCTTAGAGCTTTGGAGAGCTTTAGAGCTCAGTTCTGGCCCAAGCAGTGTGTGCTGAAGCTGTTCTGCCCAGCACTGTGCAGAGGGTGCTTTGCAGTGCCCACTGCTTAATCTTCTCTATGAGCACTGGTAGAGTTGCCGGGCAGAATGAAAAGGAGCCTTTTTTCCATGTAGCTGCTTGTCAGCTCCCATTTTCCTTGCCAAGACTGTGCTGACAGTGTACTTTTCATTCAGATTTGGGGGAGGTGAAATCCCCAAGTCTTGCTGATGGATCCGTTGCATGTACTTACTAGGACAGGACTGGAAACTAATTTGCCATTAGTCCACTTCCAGGTAGTAACCGGCTTGTTTACAGCTGATGCACAGCTGAGAGCAAGAGTCTTGCTATTCCCTGGTTGACAGCAGAGCTGGTGGACCCAGCAGGTAGACTGAGCATGTTCCACCCATCAATAAGCTTGGACTGTGTATACACATTGCTTGATGCCTGTTTCTGCCAATTCTTTGGCTTCAGACTACCAAAAATAGCTTTCCTTTAGGGTTTTGGGGTATTCATGATCCTGGCAGCTCTGCTGATTCCTTGTAGTAACATTTCCTTCCCTGGGAGGGCCCCAGCAGAGGGGTGGTTCACAAGCAGGGTGTGTGACTGGTATTAGACAGAAGGTCTGTCCTCCCTTCAGATTTTTAACCATGACCTCTTTTGACAGCATGACTCACTGCTGTGATGGTGAACCGGCTGCAGTCTGTGTGGGTCAGCCATAATTACCACAGCTCGTCTGACTTGTGTTAGATTTGTCATTTATTTCCTGTGCGAGCCACGACAGTGGTAATCACTGTCCCACCACCCTCCTTAAAATGAAGTACTGTTTATTAGAACAGAAGCATGTATTGTTTTAAGAGTTGATGTTCCCCTAAAACACACTCTGTGCTTAACAGTCTTGCCATGTTCAGAGAGCAGATGTGTCTTCCCCACAGAGATGCTTTGTGTCGGTGCTCACCCCTGCTGCAGCAAGTGTCTGTTTAAATCTCTCCTTGCAGGCACGCTGTACCAGCCACTCCATGTTGATCTGTTCCTTTCCAGCATCAGCCAAACCAAGTCTGCAGGTTGTCAGGATCCTCCCCATTGTGCTTCAGATGTTACCTGAAGGTTGTTGTCTGGGAAGCTGTTGAGTGGCTTCCCCATCAGGGCACACTGAGCTCAGTGATATGTGTGTGTGTGTAGCTTCCCTGCTCTCCCAGCCCAAGCCATACTAGTACAAAAGGAGATCTTAGTCTGACAGAAACATGGGACTTGCACATCACATACAGTCATGCAGCCAGAGACATAAGATTATTAAGTTTTTGGTGGTTTTAGAGGATTCCACAGTTGTGCCACAAACACTCAACAAGGCCCAAACCAGACTGATTTTTTGGGGGTGTTTTACTGCCTGTTCTCCCTTCTTCCCCTCCCCTCCATCCTATCTGGTATCTCCATTTTGCATCCCCAGTTTCCACCCACCACGTTTGAGCTAAGTGCCAAGAGAGAGGTAAATTGGTCACACATTCTGTCCTGCTCCTGGCTCTCCTGTGAGGCCATGGTGAGACCAGGAGGTATCTTAAAAGATACAGTCAGGGGGATCACCTGTGTTGCTACATCTGTAGCCTCCACAGATCTTTTGCCAAGGTGACCCGGCCTGGAGTATTCTAGTTTCCCTGTTCTTCAGTGACCTGAGCAAAATAATCCACCTCTCTGGGAAGAGGCATGAAATGCAAGTTACCGAGATAATGCATTCCCAGGTGCCAGCCCTAAATGTCCTTCATTAACAAAAATTGCCTTGAATTTCAGGTCTGGGGATTTGACTGTGCTAAGGTCTCAGAGCAACTCATTTGCTAACGTGCTGTTGTTTCCTCTTTAGGGAATTCCCAATGAAAGCTGGAGGCTGACCAAGATTAATGAGCGCTATGAGCTTTGTGATACATACCCTGCCATTCTAGCTGTGCCTGTAAGCATTCCCGATGAAGAATTAAAGAGAGTAGCATCTTTCAGATCAAGAGGACGCATACCAGTGAGTGGGACAAAGGAAGCCACTTTGATATGGTTTTGTTACACATACCTTTGGGCTATAAATAATACCAAGATCAGGCTTTGTAGATTGCAGGGAGCCAGTAAATGGTCAGCGGATAATAAAAGTCACAGCAACACGTTTGAGGACTTAGAAAAGCAGCAGTATCTGCTGGAACTACTGTTGTGAAAGAGATGTAGACTAAACCAAAATGAGAAGATAATTTAGCTCAACTCAGACCAAATCTCCGTTCAATTCCTGAGAAACACAAAGCAGCCCTATTGGGCTCCTTACAACTGTCTGGCCGGATAGAGGAATACTTAGTGATACTCTTGATGAGAATGCTTGTTAAATGAAATTAAGACAAAATACATTATTATGATGATTATTTCAGCAGTAACTGAAAATGTACTGGTTTACTTCTAAAGTTTGTAGAAAATTCTATCTGTTCCTAAAGTACTTAACTTTGACATGGTATAACATAAAGTAAGACATAGCCCACACAGTGACTCACACAACAGCCAGAAAAACAGTTTGCATCATATTTAAAAGTCAAATTATTTGGTCACCTTTTGTTTGTTCAAACTTTGGGAATGCCACAAGAATGAATAAGGACAGAAGAGTTCATTCTTTCATTCAGTTGTGATTTAGTAGAATCCAACCTTCTGGAACCAGCTAATACGTGATGGGATCCCAGACCAAGCCATTACAGGTGAAACACTTCACTAGTTTAATGAATCCCATTTTTCCTTCATTTATTTCCCATTTGTTTTCAAAGGTCTTGTCATGGATTCACCCAGAAAGTCAAGCAACGATCACTCGCTGTAGCCAGCCAATGGTGGGAGTGAGCGGCAAGCGAAGCAAGGAAGATGAAAAGTACCTTCAAGCCATCATGGATTCTAATGCTCAGTCTCATAAAATCTTCATATTTGATGCAAGGCCTAGTGTGAATGCTGTAGCCAATAAGGTCGGGTGCTTTTTCCTCTGTCTAAAACTGGGAATGTAATAATTTAGAGCACGTTTCCCACCTCAACCTCATATTATTCTTAAGGATCACAAGAGGGTTTTCCCTTGGGCAAATCTGCATGCAATGAGTTGATTCTCTAGACAGACTTTTATACCTGCACTGATATTTGTAAGATATCAATGTGACTACTGAAGATCCATTATATTAATCTTGGATGGGAAATGAAATTGCAAGGGGGACAAAAAATGAAGTAATACTGAGGTCAAACTCTAACCCTCTGGATCTTGTGTATCACCGTTTTCCACTTCACATGGTTGGAAAACTGCTTCCTCTTAAAAGCACCAGCACTCTGTCCCTGTTAGCTGTGATGGGAGCAGGGGATACTCAGTACTTCTGAAAATCAGGCATCATGATTTTTATTTCAAAATATAGCTGGGGATAGCTAATGTCTAGGAATGTTCCTCTGTTCCTTCTGCTGTTATAGAATCATAGAATTCTTTGGGTTGGAAAAAACCTTTAAAGGTCATCTAGTCCAACCCTCCCCTGCCGTGGGCAAGGGAATCTTCCACTAGACCAGGTTGCTCAGAGCCTTGTCCTTCCTGACCTTGAATGCTTCCAGGAATGAGGCATCTGCCACTGTTCTGGGAAACCTCTTCTAGTGTTTTAGCACCCTCAGTGTAAAAAACTTCTTTATAACTAGTCTGAATCTACCCTCTTTTAGTTTTAAACCATTAGCCCTTGTCCTGTCACACCAGGCCCTACTAAAACATCTGTCCCCATCTTTCTTGTAAGCCCCCTTTAAGCACTGGAAGTCTGCCATAAGGTCTCTCCGGAGACTTCTCAACCTTTCTCATAGGAGAGGTGCTTAAGCTCTCTGGTCATTTTTGTGGTCCTCCTCTGGACTCACTCCAACAATTCCATGTCTTTCCTGTGCTGAGGACTCCAGAGCTGAATGCAGTACACCAGGTGAGGTCTCACAAGGGCACAGTAGAGGGGCAGAATCACCACCCTCAGAGCACAATCACCTGCTGGCCATTTGGGTTTTTATACAGCCCAGGATACAATTGGCTTCCTGGGCTGCAAGCACACATTGCCAGCTCATGCCCAGCCTCTCATCCAGCAGCACCCCTCAGTCCTTCTCTGCAGGGCTGCTCTCATTTTGCTCATCCGCCAGCCTGTGTTGATACCAGGGGTTGCCCTGACACAGGTGACACCTTGCACCTGGACTTGTTAAACCTCATGAGGTTCCCATGGACCCTCTTCTCGAGCCTCTCCAGGTCCCTCTGGATGGCATCCTATCCTTCAGGTATGTCAACATCACCACTCATATTGGTGTCATCTGCAAAATTCCTGAGAGTGCACTTGATCCCTTTGTCTATGTCATTGATGAAGGTATTAAATAACACTAGTCCAAATACCAGTGATGTCCCCTCAGGGACACCACTTGTCACTCACTGGACATTGAGCCATTGACAACTACCCTCTGGCTGTGACCATCCAATTCCTCATCCACCCAACTGTTGGCCACACAGGACTTGCCCTTGCTGAAGCTGTGCTGGCTGTCTCAAATCACCCCCTGGTCCTCCATGTGTTATAGCATAGCTTCCAGGAGGATCTGTTCCATGATCTTGCCAGGCACAGAGGTGAGGAGGACAGGTCAGTAGTTTCAGGGTTCATCTTTCTACCCTTTTAAAAATTGTGTTTCATACCATCACTTTAAGCTCTGTATTAATGGTAGAACTGCTTTGTTGCACTAAAGCTCATTTTTTCTTTTTTTTTTTTTTTTAAATCTGCCTTTCCCACTGCTTAGGAAAGGCAATTAGTGTGTGGGTTATACTCCTCTCTAATAGTATGTTAAATTTTTAAATGATAGAATAACGAATGTAATGAGCTAGCAACTTGAATGGAGATAAATGATAATTACAGAGGAAAAGAAGGTTTGTAATGTGGTATTCTTTGGTAAAAATTATAGCATTCATTAGCTATTGCAGGAAAGAGACACAAAGTGTGCGCGTGTACATGTTTGGTCCCAGTTGTAAGATAAAGCCAGTGTTTTCTGCCTGCTTTAGGTAGCCTGTGGTATTTTGTCAGCTGCTGTTTGCTCAGGACAAATGACCGGGATAAAGTATAAAATATTTTTTTGCTTAATGATTTGTCTGTGGATTTTGTTCTTCAGGCTAAAGGAGGGGGCTATGAGAGCGAGGATGCCTATCAGAATGCAGAATTAGTGTTCCTGGACATTCACAATATTCATGTTATGAGAGAGTCGCTGAGAAAACTGAAAGAAATTGTGTATCCCAATATCGAGGAGACTCACTGGCTGTCTAATTTAGAGTCAACTCACTGGCTAGAGCATATCAAGGTATGCATGTCTGCATCCAGTGCATGTGGCTGAGCAACCACAAGTCCTTACCAGTCTGTTCACTGGAAAGATATCCAGAGCTAACTCCAGGATTTTCCATTCATGGTAAATTTAAAGACTTAGAATTTGTTTTCTATTTGTGAACAACTAAAACCATAGTTTCTTGGAGTGAGGAATCTTGAGAATGGAAGAGGGACAAGAGAGGGGCCTGAAATACTGAAAGATGGTGTTTTGGAAATGAAATATTCCAAAATGAGGTGTTCCTGGGTAATGTGTTCCTGTGAAAATTCTGGTTAGAGCTCAGGAGTCCCAGAGTTTCCAAGGTCTTGACTCAGGGATCCTTGTCATCCTAGTGTTACTGCCTGGTCCAGACCAGCAAATGCTGGGAGTTTGTGCCCTGTCAGCCTTTCAGGAATCCAAGCAGAGTCAGAATGAGGAGGCAAAATGTTTCAGCTTCTGCAGATGTGGGTTTTCAAATTAAGTTCTTTCTCTTCTAAAAATGTCTAGTTTACATTGTTGCTCTGCTAAAGCAGACAGGGGCAGATCTGCTCCTGGAGCAGCTGCAAGGTGATGGCCATTTTGTATTCATGTCACACACAAAATACTCCTATGTTTAAATCCTGACCTGTCCAAGGACTGAGCTTAAGCAAAGGCTCTTCTAGAGTTGTGCTTACACTACAGTATAGATGTGTTGTCATCTTGTTTGACTAAAACATGTGTTCACAGTTTGCTGTCCTAGTTACAAAGTAGTTGGAACTGATTTACCATTCTGCTTGAGGCAAACAGAGCCCTTGGTTTGTCCTGTGTTGTCACTAGGCATTTTTCATTCATAGTTTCTGTTCCAAAGAGGTTTTGTAATTTGTTTTTTTCCTTGTCCTAGCTCATTCTTGCTGGAGCCCTCCGGATTGCTGACAAAGTAGAGTCAGGGAAGACATCTGTGGTTGTACATTGCAGTGATGGTTGGGACCGGACAGCCCAGCTCACCTCTCTCTCTCTGCTCATGTTGGATGGCTACTACCGAACTATCAGGGGCTTTGAAGTCCTGGTGGAGAAGGAGTGGCTAAGCTTTGGCCACAGATTTCAGATGGTGAGTCACTAGCCCTTGGAAGGCACTATATGGAAAGTTATTGTCCCCCTTGAAGGATTTCAAAGGAGTTTAGCCATTCTTGTGAGAAGTTTCCTGGCTGAAGACAGGTGAAAGATGCTGCTGCTGTTTTCTGCCTATAATTCCAGTAATCTTTTAACTTCCTTGGGGACTGCATTAGTTAGGCAGGAGGCACAGGAGGTATTAAATCTCTCAGGTGTCTTGACTGACATGTCATGTTTCCATGATTAGGCTTGAACTAACAGTGTGCTTTGGGTGCAGGGTTGGCATTTCTGCTGGGAGTTGGCTGAGACCACTGGGGTATTTTTTTCTTCCTTTACAGTTCATTCAATTTTCTGAGACTGTTAGGCCACTGTCATCAGAAATGCCTTGGTATTGAAGAGTTTGGAGAATTTGGTTATGACCTTGACCTCACGTTTTCTTCAGGCACACTTTATTTTTGTGGAGGCTTCTAATTGCCTAGGTTTGATCAGCAGTTTGAGCCTGGACCAAGAGTAGCTTGTGGTTGTGTCCCTGTAGCTGGCAGAGAGGCAGCTTTGTGGGCTTGTGACACAGCAATTTGTTATGGTTTGCACTGATGGGAACTGAGAGAGCCTTTCAGTAGTATTCTTTCAGTCTTTGTTCCTATTGTGTTTTGCTTGTAGCTGTTTTCTAGTGGTTGTTTAATTTTGGCAAGGGCTAGAGCAAGGTCTTTTTACAGCACTTGCAGTGATGAGTTGCATTGTCAAATGCTCTGAGGAAGGTGGGGAAACTGAGGCACTGAAGCAACTGAGGTTCTGCTGCAGCAAAACTTGTTATCTGGTGTTTGAACAACAACTGTTTTAGCTTCTTCCCTGTCTAGACAAGGAAGATAATGATAGTGATTTCCTTTGGTGAGGGGTGAACAGCATTAAGGAAGAGGTAGAGATCTCTGTTACATACATGTTCTTGTTCTTTGTACGGTACTTGGGGCTCCTGGTAATACATAACCATTAATGTACTATAGTAGTTATGAGGAACCCTGCCTCACGTCTTGGCCACACAGCATGGTCAGGGTTGGAGGCCTACTTCTGGGAATAGTGTCATCACTGCCTCTCTTGAGGTGGCTGGAGATGGGCTGGGCTAGTGTTTGTACAGCACTTGGAAGCTGCGAGGTGTTGCGTGACAGTTATCGCCACATGCCGTGCCTGTAGGTAGTGTTTAGATCGAGCACAATGTACTACTGAAGTAGCCAGGACAACAGCTGCAACTGAAGCAAAAAGCATTCTCATTTTTTTTCCTTCTGAACTTTAGCTTTTAACTGAAATCAGTGCCAGCACAGCATCTGGAGCCTCTACTCAAACAGCCCTTGTTTTAATTTAGCACGAAAATATCCCCATAAAGAATTTTCACTTCAGAGATGAGGGGAGTAGTTATCCTTTCCTCCTTTACTCACTGATATGGACAAAGCAAAATCAAGACTCGTTTGAAGCTTTTTAAAGCTGTTGGTAAAGGTTTGGGTGACTGGCAGGAGATCCCAGCAGCTTCCCTGTGAAGCCCTGTACAACTCCTGTTCTTTGTCCTGCTCTGTTTCAGAGGGTTGGCCATGGAGATAAGAATCATGCAGACGCTGATCGCTCTCCTGTCTTCCTCCAGTTCATCGACTGTGTCTGGCAAATGACAAGACAGGTAAATTGCTGGGTGGCTACAAAGCCAGTGTACCAAGACATGGCACAGTGTCTGGACACAGGAATGATTTCCAAACTGACCATTACAGGCTCTCCTTCCTGGGCTTGTACTCTTGTTTTGACTCTGGCAACAAGTTTTTTGGGAGTCTGTTTAGCAAAGGGCCTGAATGCACAAATGCACTGGAAGACCACAATGTTGGCTTGCATCATATGACTTTGTCAGTGGGTGCTGCTTGCCCACATGCTGCTAGAATAAATGTGAGCTTGGGAGAAGCTTGCATCATCCTGAAAAAGGTGACAGCTGCCTCACACTTAGCATAGGCAGGAACAGACATCCCAGCCATCCTCAGTAGCCCACTGTGCCTTCAGAAGCATAAGTGACTTGTCTTGCTAATATAAGTCCCAAGCAGGGTGGGTGCAGACAGATCCCTGTTGCCTCTGCTCAAGCTGATCCCATAACCAAACCTGCAGCAAGACATGCTCTATTTTAGCTTCCTCTGAAGGCAGACGTACTGCTCCCAATTCATACATGATGTACAGAGCTGAGTGCCTCACTTCAGGCTGGGTGTGGCAAAGGTACAGTCCAGGAGAGTTCTCCTATGTTTGGGAGGTTTTTCCCCAGGTATGTGGGACCTGGAAGGTTTTTTGTGTCTTCTGTGGCACAAATGTCAGCTGTGGTCAGGCAGTTCAGTGAAAAAAAATTAGGCTTATCATGGATTAAACCAGGAGAAATAGGAAAGAAGGATGCCACTATATATGAAGCATACCATACGCACACAGAGAGAAAAAGAGGCTTTACCATCATTGAAGTCACTTTCATCATGCTCTCCTTCATTGCTCCTAAAAGCAGGCATCCTGACCTGCAGCTGGTGAGGTCAGGATGTTGCAACTGGGGCAGCCTGGGAAGAGAAGGATGGTTGTGAGAGAAGGCGGCCTCCTTCTCTCCTCTTCATTGCCCCAGCATGTGTTTGCAGTTCAGTGCATGTATTCTTAGTGACCCTTTGCGGAGCTTCAGTTTTCCCTGTCTCGGGTCTGATTGTTTCTGCATGGAACTTCAACAACATGGCCTGTGCTCATACACCTGTTCCTCCTGCTGACCTGTATTGCAAGATTCCTCCCTGCTGTTCCCTCTGGGAAGTGCTGCGTTACACACATGACTTATTTCCCTTTGGCCCTGGGAAATTTCCACTTTTTTTAATGCATTATTTGACATGTGCCTTTCGTTCACAGTCTGGTTGCATGGTCTGCATGAGGGGCAGACGTAGCAGGGCAAGCTTCAATTTGAAGCAGCACTGAGTGTGTATAAACACAGTGGTCTAACTCTTCAGACCTCTGGCTTTTGCTCAAAATTCCTCTCTGCAACTGCAAAGCAGCTTTCCAAGAGAGAAACTCTTGCTTCTAGAAGGAGCAAATAAGACTCTGAATATCCAGCCAGGCAGAGAACAGGGACAAATCAAGAGGCCAACTCCTTACCAAGACTACAGAGTGGGAAAAAAGTTTATTTTCCTGTGTTAAAATCCCAACCTAATTTTCTGTTTCTGACTGAAGTTTCCTACAGCATTTGAATTCAATGAGTACTTCCTAATCACCATCCTGGATCACCTGTACAGCTGTTTGTTTGGGACCTTCCTGTGCAGCAGTGAGCAGCAGAGAGTGAAAGAGGTAAGACGGCTTTTCTCCGAGGTGAAAGCCTGTTCCTGGGATGGCTTTAGCTCACCACATACTGCTAGGGAAGTTGGTTCCTCACTCAAAGATAGTGGTAGATGTGGGTCTGGGAAATGCCAAGCCCTGTCTCAACAGCTGGGACCTGGGGTTTTCCTGTTTGCACAGCCTGCTGTCTGTTGGAAACTTCACATTTCAGAGCAACACCATCTCCCTTCTGCACAGTGCTTCCACTTTCAGTTGCTCACTATGGTTGAAGAGCTCCTAGTGTCTCTCAGGTAGTGGAAATGCAGTTTTGCTTTGAACTTTAGTTTAATGTAGCCTTTTCTGTGGAAACTGGTACCTTTTTGTCGTCTTCTTTTCCTTGAAGTGGTTCCTTTCAGGTGCTTTTAACTACAAAGAGTGTGCTGTCATTCTGCACACATAACTGGTCTTAATGTGTGTCTTTGCTGTGCTTGCATTTTTCCTGGAGATGACAATGCTCCTAGTATTAGTAAGGACGTGCCTCTATGTCCTGCCACAAGCCAGCTCTGCCCTGCAGTCTGGTTGAGGTTTATTTGCCAAGGGAGGAGCATATAGATGTGTACATTCAGACCCAGTCTGGAATCAGAAGGAAAAGCAGTGACACTCACTCAGTCTCACCTACCTAGAAATGAGGCATTCTGTCACCAAAGTGCTGCAGCCTAACAGCACAGAGGTATGTTAGGGCAGTGCTGCGTGGACCTGATGTGATCATATTTGATAGCACTTCTGTTAAAAAAACCCAAACAATAAAACCTAACTGTAATATAAAAATGATAGCATTTTACTGTAGTGAAATCAGGATCCCTGTTTCTCTGGAATCAGCAGTGATTGAATAATTGTAATTTCCAGAAAACAAAATCTGCATGCTGTTTGCATGTGGCTTTTTTTTTTAAAGGCCTCAGCCTAGTGAAGTACTTAATCTAGGAGGTACTTCAACAGTGGTTTCAGTGGGGCTATTCACAGGTCTAATTATTCCACTCGATCAGGCCTAAGTCAAATGTTTTCTTTATTTCCTTTGCAATTAAATACTCCAGCAAGTCCTTGAGGAGCACTTTAAAGAAGTGAAGTTTAACTAAAGCACTGAGGGTTCACATGCCAGTGTCCCCTTGCTGTGCCAATGGCAATTCCTGGTCTGTGTTGGCAGCTGGGTGGTTAAGAGGGGTTGTTCTGTGCCAGGGCATGTGTATGCCTGCCTGCATCCATGTGCTTTTAGTACAATAACCACATCAAAAGAACAGTTTTGGGGGTTTTTAAGCTACAAAAAAGCAACCAGCTCCGTATTAATGACAGGCATATGTCTATGCTGCTACAGTTTGTAGATAACTGGAATTTGTATGGCAAATAAAGCTTCCTCCACCCCCTTCCCTTACAGAGCCTTCCAAAAAAGACCGTATCACTTTGGTCTTACATCAACAGCCAACTGGAAGACTTTACTAACCCCCTGTACGTGAGCTACTCCAACCATGTCCTGTATCCTGTGGCCAGCATGCGCCACCTCGAGCTGTGGGTCGGCTACTACATCCGCTGGAACCCCAGGATGAAGCCTCAGGTGTGTCTTCCACGAATCCTACATCTGTTTCCCTCTGTGCTAGTACTGATATTGTTATTTTGGAGTTCAAGATCTTTGAAGCACGAGATGTATAAACTTATGCTGCCACTGCTTAAATTTAAAAACAAAAGCCTAAATTCAAATGCCAGCAAGAGTGAGCAGCACCTACAGCTGGCTGGTGTAGGTGCTCAGCTTGTGAAATCTGCAGGAGCTGGATATACTCAGCAATTTGGAAAATTTCTCACTTAGAATATGGGAAAAACCTCTGAATTCTCTTCACAAAAGAATCCCAAGACTTCCCTGGATGTAGGATTCTAGATAGGATTTTTGGGACTCTATTTAGGCTACTAGCAACAAGAACCTGGTGCTTTGCTTTGGCTGCCTGAGGCACAGGGGTCTGGCTGCAGCCCTGTTACACCCCTGACCCCAGCCAGCAGGGACACTGGCTCACCCCAGGGCAGGCACCTCAAACAAGCACACTGAACATGGCCCTGAAGGCTGACATCACTTTTTAGGAGGAAGGGACAAAATTTCCCAGATTGCTTCTGTGCCCAACTGCAGTTGACAGCTTTGCAATTCTGGGGTGTTAGATACAGGAACCAAACAACCACTTTACAGTCAGAACCATGCAAAAACATTTAGATGAATCTGTATTTTTTTTTTCCCCTAAAACTCTGAAATAATGTCCAGGCCAATATGCCATGGCCAGCATCCCCCAGAAACGTCAGTTTGGCAATTGTCATCTTTCAACATATACACTGTTTTGTTTAGCCACCATTGCACTGTGCACATTGGATCAAAATGAGCATCTCAAAGCCAGAGCAACTACGCTGTACCCCAGGTGTGTGACTCATAATACTCGTGTATGACCCCCCCCTTCTCTCAGAGCTGTGTGTAAGGTCAGCAACAGTGTTTTGTGGTTCAGGCTTCCACTTCCACACTTACCTCCCAGCACTCAGCTACACGTTTTCTTACAGGAACCTGTCCATAATCGCTACAAGGAGCTTCTGGCCAAGCGGGCTGAGCTGCAGAAGAAAGTAGAGGAACTGCAGAGAGAAATCACCAACCGTTCCACCTCATCCTCAGAGAGAGCCGGCTCTCCTGCACAGTGTGTTGCTCCTGTACAGACAGTTGTATAATACGGACTTCTTGCTGAGTACCTTCCCAGGACCACGGGGGCAACTTTTCTGAAGCCCTCTGGATTTCCAGCATGGTACCTGGGGGATGCCAACCTATTTATTTATTTCTCTCCAGGGTAATTTATTAGTACTGTAGCACTAGAGAAAGCTTAAGCAAAAAACAACAGACAAGGCCCCCTATGCAATTAAATCTTCTCAGTGGCTAGCTTATAATACAAGCCAATTGCACTTGCCACCTAAAAGAAAACTAAATTGCTCTTTGCTCACTGATGTGCTGGAAATCACTTGGCTTTAAAGAGAGACGCTGCACTAGAATGAAGTACTAAGGAGGAAAAACATCAACTCAGAAGTTTGAAAGGTCTCCCCTTTGCTTAAAGGAAAGACTAAATCTGACTTTGTGTTGGAGCCTGAAATGCAGCTGTAACAGCACAAACCCTCTCCTATTAACGTCTGCACAGCAGTGTGAATGAGGGCATTTGCCAGCACACTTGGAGACAAACAGTGATAGTGTCTGAAACATATCACTCCGTTCACCTTGATCTAGATCATAGGAAGCCATGCAAATGATGCCTTATTTAAAGAAAGGGCAGCTCCTCCCAATAAACACAATGGTAGAGGAGAAACCTACAGGACCTGATTTTGTAGGATGTTTACTTCCATCCCTGCAACTCTAGAATCTCACTTACAGTTTACAGTGGGTGTGCCAGGATGCAACTTAAGCACCTTTATTTCCTAGGGAGGGAGGAGCACAACGTGGCTCCCCCGGGCTTTCCACAGCTCCTCTGGCCTCCTGTGCCTCATAGTCACCAGGGGAAAGGTAGTGGAATTCCACAGGGCATGTGTGAACTGCTGGGATCAGCCATTACATTTTGCTTGGGTAAGCATAATTAGTGACTTTAATGCTTCTGTGCAGGATCATAGTGGTGTACTTACAGTATTTTGGTGTTGTTAACTAATGAAAACAACTGTACATCAACCAAAGACGCCTTTTTGCCTGCATTCCAACTGCTGCTTAAGGATATTCTGGCAGACCTAACATCTTAGCCAGTTTCTGAGCTCTACATTTAGGCCTTTTTCAGCGTAGTCTGCTTCAAGAATTAGCATCACTTGACTAAACTCAAGTTGAAATTCAGTTTTAATATAAAATTTTACTGCAAAACGGGGGATAAAATACACACTTGGTAAAACCATGACTTCCCCATTGTTCTTCCAAACAGGTAAACACAGGGCTGTAGAAGACTGAGCTTACAGGGAAGGCACTTAGCTATGTGCAAGGCTGCTTCTCACTTCCATGCTAAGGAGGAGGGCACTGCTTGGTGGGGGTTCTTGTGTTGCTCTTTTATGACAGCATCCCATACTGTGGTCACCTGTCAGCATGCTGCTTCACTCAGCTGCTCTTCCACTATAGAGAAGGGCCTTCCAAGAGAGTACAAGAGTGGACCAATTTCCACATAAGATACTGCCTTTCAAAAGCCACATTCCTTCCCAGGCAGTAACAGTAATTTCCCCCTGCAGCCTCCACTTTTGCCTGCTATAATACTGCAATCACCATCTCCATGCTTTACAGAGAAATCCACAGCCACCTTCTGACAAGATGAAAACAGCTGTACAGCATCAGCACATTTGTTATAGGGTGGCCTGAGACATTATGGTTCAACAGTGCAAAAGAATCCACACAAAATACTTCTGAAGGACTTGGATTTGCTTTTAAGGTAAAGGGCAGATCTGCTCTTACGTACAATCACTATACAAGATGGTTCATAGCATTCTTCCGTGTTAGCAAACTGACTATGTGTGTATATTTTGTTTCTTGATGAAGGCTGTTTGGTTTCGTTAACACTAATAAAAACTGATAAAAGGGTAACATTCCTGTGCTCTTACTTTCAACAGTGTGGTCCTCCAAAGGACTTGCAGAACATGCAAACAAAATAGCATTGCAAGTTTAGTATGTGAAATCCAAATCTCCCTCATTTTTCTGCAGGTGGTCTTGCAAGATGCTAATTTTCAAACTCTAAAATCTAGAATGACAGGAAAACAAAACTAATCTTTGGACAAGTTTCTCTTATCCGACACAGACCAGCTTTAATACAGATACAGTGCTTAGCTGCTCAGTATTATAAAAATAGAATCACAGAATGGTTTGGGCTGGAAGGGACCTTTAAAGACCATCTAGTTTCTAACCCTCTGCTATGGGCAGAGACACTTTTCACTAGACCAGGTTGCTCAGAGCCCCATCCAACATGACTTAAACACTTCCAGGGATGGGGCATCCACAACTTCTCTGAGCAGCCTGTGCTAGTGCCTCACAACCCTCACAGTAATCAATTTCTTCCTAATACCTAATCTAAACCTACCCTCTTTCACTTGAAAGCCACTTCCCCTTGTCCTATCACTACATGCCCTCTACAGCTTTTAGGTACTGGAAGGTGCTGTAAGATCTCCCCAGAGCCTCCTCTTCCCCAGCCTGAACAACTCCAACTCTCTCAGAACCTACTGTCCTAATACACTGTGAAGTGCAGAAATTGATTTTTTTAATTGTGAAAGTATTTCACACAAAGTATTCTGAAATACTTACACAACTAAAAAAACCTCCACCATTTCTGCACTTTACGGTGCATTGGCAGAGTAACTTCTGTGTAAAAGGAGCATTCACATTTTTGTATGTAACTTATGCAAACCCAAATTCACTGAGATGATTTGGGATCTACTCTGGATGCTCCTTGATACTCTCACACCTAGCAGGCTTCCAACTTGGGCATCTCATACACTGTAGGCAGCACATATGGAGCCTAAAATACTCCTAAGCCCTCCATCAGTAAGGAGCTGCACGAGGACAGCCTGAGGTTGTGCTGAAGTTAACCACAGCGATCAGCTGAGCAAGCTGATCTCCAGAGGTCCTTCCTAAGCAAAATGACCAAGTGTAAGTTTCAGCTACTGATTTTTCAAGACCTCTGGGATGAACTGCTCTCCAAGTGGTTACTCCCACTATACTTGGCTAACAGCCTTTGACTTCTCCCATCACAGCTAACACTTTCTGTGCCTTCAATGCAAGGAGACAAGCAGGGTGGATCACCTACACATAACTGAAACTCAAATCCCTTGTACCTGTGTTGACTCTAGAGCTCCCTCCCTGTTCAGCTCCAGGCAAGGGTGGACAACTGTGACCCTCACCTTACCTGTGTTACCCTGACCAGGGAGAAGTCAGCTCACCACAAAAAGGGCACTGGATGAGGCGCAGTGCCGCAGCAAACACCAAGCTAATGTAGAGGAAGTGCAGGTTTCCCACAATTCACTCAACAGGCAAGCTGGCTTTATTGTTTTTCCACTGTATATACAAGTAATCTAGGTCTTCTGTACATTCCATTAATAGGAAATTCTTTAAATTATTAACATAATAAATAAAATTTACTCAGCTGTGCAAGTCAGAGCACAAAATTAATTGCACCACTACCAAAGTAGATAGCTCATCAAAGCACATATTTCAAGTTAAAAGCAAGATGCCAGGACTGAAAGGCATGATTGAGGCACTTGCAGTTTAAAATACCTGTGGTTTATCTCACTCCTTTACCACACAAAGCTGTGAACGAGAAACGGGGTGTTATCCCCTATCCTATACCTTTTCCCTAAAGTAGGATTTCTGTAGAAAAATATCCTTTGATCATTAAGCAACATAATTCATAAATTATTCTGCTCCTTCTTTGAGTACTCAAACATCCTCTGCCATTCATGCTGACTAATGCAATGGAGCAGAAGGGGAACTGGGAAAGCATTTTGAAGAAAGCTCCACAGAACACCTTTAAAAGATGTTCCCCGAGAGATAGAGTCACTGCAGCTGCACACAGAACTGACAAAAAGCCCTTAAGACTCAGGGCTGCAGCATCGATTTCAAAGAAGATTCATCCTGAGCAGCCTCCCAGTTCAACAGCAGTGTGAAATCGCACTGGCACATCACACACACACCAACCCGCATAAATGTGCGGTGCTTGGTGTGCTGAAGGAAAATGGAGGGAATGCTGGAATCACAACATAAGGGACCCTACTATTCAACTCAGTGGCTGGGTGCTTAAAAATGGAATGTGTTTTAAGCTAGACCATAATATATACAATCAAATGCAGTGATGGAGAACTAAGAGCCTGTATTTCAAAAGTGCGCTTAGCGTATGGTAGTCTCTTCCACACAGCGAGAAAGGCAGCTGCTTTATATCCAGAATGTGAGAAAGTTTGGCCAGTTTGGGACAGTTCAAGAACACCTCTGCAGAACAGTCAGTAGTCCCAGCTGATATCATCTTTCTGTAGTGAAGTCTGTATGGTCTGCATGTCTCTCAACAACTGAAGATTCTTGCGACTCTTCTCTCCAGGTTTCACTTTGATGGGACCAGCATTCTTTCCTTTTGTGGTTACTGTAGTTGTTACTTTAACCTCACTAACAGGGAACCTGCTGTCTTTCACTGGTTTAGCAGAAGTCTTTTTGGACTTGCATTCTCTCTTAAGTCTCTCTAGCTGAAAGAGAAGCCCAAAAAAACTATTAAGGAGTGACCTTGTTTCATTTCATATTCAGCAATTCTTCCAAACAGCTGAAATATCCCACCACTTATTTCACCCAGCTAAGCAAATGGATGCCTCCAAGTCACCCTGAATAATAAATATTTTCCTTACAAAGCATTGTTATATTTACACCTATGGTTAGCTTATAGTCTGAACTACTAGGTTATCTCTTTAAAAACTGACAGGTTCATTATGGGGAAATATCTCTATCAGGAATGTAAAAGTTACGGGTGAAAAAGTTGACTTGTCACTGTTACCAACTAGTGATAAAAAAAAAAAGGTAGAAAAGTTTTTCTACATACGTACTAATGATTTTAATAGCTATTCACTGTCAGAGATGTAGCTTTATAAAGAATACCAGCACCCTGCTGAAGTGAAGAGGCAGTATCCACACACAGCACTGTAAATAAGACTCCATACGTCCCAGCAAAGATTGAGCTGGCACAGGGCTGAGTGGGGAACTGGGCAGTCTGAGGTGCAGACACATTCCTATGCCCAAACTGCAACACAGGTGGCTTCTATAGCTCCCCTCTCTTCAGGCAGAGGTGCTTCCTCCTCCCAGTTTACAGCTTGCAGCAGTTTTCCTAAATCCTGGCTCCTAAACTTTTGCCAATAGCATATGCAGCATCATGACTACTGGGAACTACAGCACATCTGCTTCTCTGCAGCAGTTCCTCTGAAGATAAGAGATCAAAAGTGAGTAATGCAAACATTTCATATGTCCATTCTGGACGTCAGCAGCAGAGCTCTCAGCGCATATTTTATGTATCAGTTATGTCAGGTAAGGGCAAGTCTCTGTTCATATGAACTGAACCAGATTAAACACATGGGGTTAAGCTCTTTGAAAGGAATTCACTAAAATCAATGAAGATGAAAGAAAACAGAAAGTACGTTTTAGAGTTTTGAACGAACAAGCTACACTATTCAAAACATTTTGAAAGTTATAAAATAAGCAAAACAGGCATTTTGGGTCTTTTAAAATGCAAATCAAAACATAAATAGGTCATTTACTCAAAGTAGAGGAAAACTGTTAAACGATGTTCTAGAGACAAGAGGTGTAAAATGCGATGCGAGAACATACATGAAAGCTCTGCCCAGGAAAGGATGAAGAGTGGGCACAAGGGTGACAAATAGGATATTTCTGCAAAAATACTGGGACAGAAGGATGGAAGTATGCAGACTAACTTTGGGACATCACAGCTAGAGCTATGCAATACTACTCCAAAGTAGTTATTTCTGCTTCATTCAACTACTGCTAGATTAGTATTTAGCACTAAAAAAGCCACTTAAGTCAGCAACTCTCCATGAGGATGAACACAGTCAAAAGAAACTCACCTGCAACTGATGCCTCCGAACTTTGCTGATCTGGTCTGCCTTTGCTTCCATCTTTCCCACCAGTGCCTCGAGTTCCCTCTCCAGATCTTCCTTGACTGCAGTGGTGGGGGCTTCCTGGATGAGCTTTGACAGCTGCTGGTGATCACTAGCATAGAATTCAGACAGAACAAGGCTTACATTAAGCTCCCTTGGCTTCTACTGTTTACACTCCCAGTTCAGAAATAACATTTTTAGGAAACCAGAGCATCAACAGCCAGATATGACCAACACACCATAACAAACCAGTAAGAACAGTTTTGCTGGTTTGTAGCATATCCTGGTGGCAGGCTGCTCCAATGTTAAGTCTTAATAACATAAGTAGTTTCCAACTTAAAATCACACATTCAAAGTGACCAAATAACCCTTTGAGAGCATGATCTCAGCACTCATTCAGTTTTGTGTATCTGTACCTACTGCAGTTGCCCAGTACAGTAACAATTATGGTCTGTTAACCAGTACAAGCAAAACCCCTAGTAAAGCTGTCTTTTAATGGAGTATCTGTCCACATCCTGGTTTTGGCTAGGACAGAGTTAATTTTCTCTGTAGTAGCTGGTACAGTGCTGTGTTTTGGATTTGATATGAAAATAATGTTGATAACACCCTGACGTTTTTGTTATTGCTGAGCAGTGCCATGGGCTTTTCAGCATCTCCTGCTCTGCCAGTGAGGAGGTAGACAAGAAGCTGGGGAGGGGGGATAGCTGGGACAGCCGATCCATATTGGCCAAAGGGATTCCATACCACAGAATGTCATCCTCAATGTATAAGCTGGGGGGAGCTGGCTAGGAGGGGCCCATTGCTGCTGGGGACAGGCTGGGCATCAATCAAAAGGTGGTGAGCAATTGTACTGAGCATTGCATAGTTTTTCTCCTTGGGTTTTATTCTTCTCTTCCCTTTTGATAACTATTATCATTACATTTTACTTCATTTCAATTATTAAACTGCCCTTATTTATACCAATGGGTTTTACCTTTTCCCAGTTTTCCTCCCCATCCCACCACAGTGGAATGAGCAAGCAGCTGCATGGTACTTAGCTACTGGCTGGGATTAAACTTCGACACTCCTTTTTGACACCCAGTGTGGGGCACAAGAGGTTGAGGTAATGACAGATCTGACCAGAGTATGTGAAAACAGATTTTTTTTTTTTTATAGACATTCATTGTATTGGCTTGATAGTGGCTGGTCACAATGCTGATTTATAGTACGATGGAATCCCTGCCATGAAATTCCTCTCAGGGAGCGGGGTGGTGTTTCCTCAGCACTGCCCTCCCTCCGCACTGCGGGAGCCTCCTACTGGGGAATTTTTGTAATTACACCTTTCACCTTTGCTCCTTGGAGAGCCAGCCTGTGGAGGAGGTATCCTCCCACGCCTTCCACTTCTTCTCCAGGATAATTACAACAGCACTCTGAATATCCTTAAGATGTTAAAACCAGCACAGTCTTAGTGCTAGGAAGCAACATGGTGCTGAATGTGGTTCAGATCAGGGGAGGGTGTGTCTCTGGGAGCAGTGAGCTGAGTGGGACTGAGTTGCTGTTTAAACCCCACAAACAGCTCCCTTTTGCACAAAAGACAGTATATGGAGAATACACACTATAGGGAACCCTGACTTTTAGCTGTGGGACCATAAGGAGGACATGAGGAAGTAGCATGGAATAACTACTTCAATCATAGAGGCAGGGAAAAAACAAACAGCAACTTTCCTGAAGAATTCCCATTTGTGTTTAAGTCTCCAGTGGCCAGCTCCCCAGACAGAGTGGCAGGGCTGATCTTATTCCTGATCCTGTGAAAAGGAATTTTAATTTGTTTTTACAGAAATGGAGAATCCTAGGACCAATATTATTGTCTCCAGCCAGTGCAGGAGAGGGACAACCGGCTTTACTGGACTGTGTGGATCAGATGGCCTGGCACATCAGCCCCACGGGAGTACTAGTAGACTCTGGTCCACAGTGCACCTAATGCCATCAAGCTGTACAGGGGCAGAACCCATTTGTATTTCTGGAGTGACAGGGGGATCCCAACAGCTGACAGTCTTGGAGGCTGAAATCAGCCAGAGTGATTGGCAAAAGCACCCCAGTGCAACTGGCCCAGAGGCTCTGTGCACCCTTGGAACAGACTGTCTCAGAAGGGGGCATTTTAAGGACCCAAAAGGCTACTGGTGGGCTTTCTGTATAGCTGCCTTGGAGACAAAGGAAATGAAGCAGCTGTCTACCCTGCCCGGTCTCTCAAGAGTATCCTTCCGTTGTGGAAGGTCAAAGAACAACAGGTAATAGAATGATTTGGGTTGGAAGGGACCTTAAAAGATCACCTAGTTCCAAACCCCCTACCACAGGCAGAGAAACTTTCCACTAGACTGAGTTGCTCAGAGCCCCATCAAGCCTGACGTTGAATATTTCCAGGAACGGGGCATCCACATCTTCTCTGGACAACCTGTTCTAGTGCCTCATCATCCTCACAGTAAAGAATTTCTTCCTAATATCTAACCTAAACCTGCTCTCTTTCAGTTTGAAGCCATTACACCCTCATCATTGTAAAAAGTCCCTCTCTAGCTCTCTTATAACCTCCTTTGAGCACTGAAAGGCCACAATGAGGTCTCCCTGGAGCCTTCTTTTCTCCAGGCTGCAAAACCCCAGCTCTTTCAGTCTGTCTTCACAGGAGAGGTGCTCCAGCTCTCTGATCATCTTTGTAGTCTCCTCTGGACCTACTCAAACAGGTCCATATCTTTCTTATGTTAGGAGTGCCAGAGCTGGACACAGCACTCCAGGTGAGGTCTCACCAGTGCAGAGTAGAGGGGCAGAATTCACTCCCTCAACCTGCTGGCCATGCTGCTTTTGATGTAGCCCAGGATAGGGTTGGCTTTCTGGGCTGCAAATGCACACTGCCAGCTCATGTCCACCCTCTCATCTACCACAACCTCCAAGTGACTTCAGCATGCAGCTATCCATACACTACCTTTTCCTGCCCCGAAAGACTTCTGACAGATGAGTCCAAAGTCATGGACTAAATGAACTCGATAGACTAGTACAGGAATGGTTCACAGACTGTGGGAATGATACGTGTGTGTGCACGCATCAAAAGACTGGAAAGGTGATGGTGGTTAACTGGGATATACTGGAAAGTGTGTAGCTTGGGCAGGACATAAATGATACAGTATAAGGGTGTATAGTGCCCATCCCAACAGGGTGGAGGGGATGGGGGTGTGGGGGGGGGAGAGGAGAGCAAGTGGCTGTGTGGTACTTAGCTGCTGTCTGGGTTTAAACCACAATAATCCACTACATCAAGGCTGCTGCCACACTTCACTGCCTCTTCTGAATTCAATATTGCTGCATATAAACACAGGCATGGTGTCCAGATTGTTTAGCAGAATCTCTCTCTAACTGCAAGGAGAAATGACAGCCTCTGTAGCCAGCAGAACAAAGACTTCCTAAACTAACACCTTTCTCAAGCAAAATATAAAACATATTCATAATCTGCAGTGGAGAATATATCAAACTCACAAACTCATCTGTCCAAATTCATCTTGTAAAGTCAGCAACACTTCTGAGAGCTCTTCCTGAGATGAAGACGATTCCATTGGCAGGGATGGCCTTCTGCTTTTGCTGGCAGGACAAGCAGTGCTGATGGGTTTTGCCAGTGGAGTATCGTTTACCACATGTCTGTTACACAAAGCTTTCGTGTGTTGTTTCATCAGGTGCAGCACGTGTTGCACATTGGCAGCAACTGAATGACTGGGACTGGTAGACTGGAAGGAAAAGTGAAAGAGACTTCTTTTAAATGGCATTGATAATGATAATTGATAACACCGAAGAATATTTAACAACAGTAACACTTTTGTTTTACTGCCAAGAATGTATTTTTTGTTTGAATTAACATTTGTTTGAATTAATAAGCACTAACAAGAACAGCTTGTCAAGCAGCATAATGCAGACCTGTTTTTGGAAATGACAGCTCAGCAAGTTATCAATATCCAACAAGTATTTTGAAGACTAACTGAACAAAAGCATCAAAGAAAATTAAATGATGTGACCACTGGGTGTCAGGAGTGCACCAAGTCAAAGTCACTTAAGGAGCTGCAGCTACTGAGCATTAAGCTTATCAGCTCACCTTCCCAGCCACAAAGGGTACATCACCCAGACACAGTCTGTAATGGGGCTGCACAGTGGAACGGCTTCCAACAGGGCATTTCTGGAAAGGAAGAAGAGAAATATTTAGCAAAGATTAGACTACAGCAAACCCATTTTCCCTTTACTATGTAATAAAGGAAGAAACCTGCTTCTCGATCACATGCACACATCCTTATTTAAGTCCTCAGTAACTGCCTTTCTCTTCTCCCCATCTTACCTTCTCTGTCTGCTTAGCTTTTTTCCTGGGTTGTCTTGCTTTTGGAGAAAGCAATGGTGATGCTGCTTGAATCAGTAGTCTGTTGGTTTCCAGGCCTGTCTGAAGCTTTAATTGAGGGAATAAGAGGAGTTACTGAAATTATATTAATAAATAATGAGAGAGAGAGAGTAAGCAGAGAATTGCAAATCAAGAGTTTTTAAAATACAGGCTCTCTGAAAGCAAGGGCTGTAAATTTTTAGGATACTTTTCCTTTCCAAGGTCCATTTAAACATTAAATACTTCCTCTGGTAGCACTACTCATCAGTAATCCTAGTAAATTAGAGAATTAGCCTTACTGCATTAGCCCCACACAGGCAAGTGCCAAAACATCAGCTGTGCTTTATACTTGACAAAGTAGTAGGGAAATCCAAGCCACCCAACCCTGCTCAGTTGATCCCATGCATAGAGTTAACAGGCAACTACTTCTGTTTTATTGACAGAACTCCAAACAAACACAATAAACACCCAACCACCAAACCATCTTTTGAAAGAGTTAAGTTTAGAACTCCCTGTTGACAGTGAATCATTTATGCTTTGCTGTTGGCTTGATAACAGCATGTTGCCAAGACATGGCATGGCTTTACAAATCATGTCATAACCAATCTCATCTAGAAGCATTCACAGCACAATTTTTCATGATGAATTTGAGATACCCCTTTCCCCATCACAGCAAACTCATGGCAAAGGTTAGAGCCTAACACATTACCTCCATAATTCTTCAGCAAACAATAAGCATTTAACAAACACTGCACATCCAGGTTAGGAGAAGACCAGCATCCTTATGGGCTCATAACCAAGAGTGCATTGTCTCTTTTTTGCCTTCTTCTGTTTTAATTACAATTATCAACAGGGAGCACACTTGTTGACCTTGATCTACTTAGAGACCCTCATGCACACTCAATTCTTTATTAGTCTGAATTTTTACTCCTCTTTTCCAACTAACTTATTTAGTGGAGAAATCAAAGCTTCAGTGCACAGGTGCTGTTAGAAAAAGCTCAGAGAACTTCAGAACATGTGGTACCCCAAACCGGAGAAAAAAGAAATAAGGAAAAAAAAGACTAAACCCAGGATTTCATTATTCTTTGATGTATATGGGAAGCACTTTCAGTAAGCTTAGCTGAAAATCTGATAAAAAGGAAGAGCTAATTACAGTGCATAGCAGTGCAAAAGAAATTTCCTGTTGGTTACCTCAGCTGCTTTTTCCTGAACAAGCTTCCTTGCATGTTCTTCCTCCCAAAGCTTCTGTTCCAGCTCTTTCATTTTTTTCTAGTCAAAGATGAATAAAAATAATAGCATTACTAATGAAACCATTTTTTCATCTTGAAGCCTACAATACTAAGAGCTTGAGCAAAACTATGAGTTCAGCTTATGACTTAGAGGCAAGTGAAACAAAGGTAATTTAGCATTAGAACAATTGCTGATGCTTTGTCTGTATAGGCATAAATACAGCAGTCAAAAATCTTATGCTTAAAACTTGATTTTTCTATTGTTACTTCCATAATTGATATATGAATTTAGGTCACAGCTGACAGCAATACACAAAGGTATCTCCCTCTCCAGCTGTAAAAACACTCTAGAAAGTAAGTTGCTTTGTGTACATTATCCTCCAAGATTCTGTACTACAAAAGAGCTAACAAAGACATATCATGTATCATCCCAAGGCGAGAGAAGACTTGCTTTACTTAGATCACTAATGGTATTTTTGCTAAAATCTGTAACTTACAGTCTTACAAGAAAAGAATTTTTGAACATCTAGCCACCATCCTAATAAAGAAGAGGGAGGAAAGTTTGTATGATGCCTTTAAACAAAACTGAAGTAATTTCACGTTTTTATCGCAAAAGCATGTAAGAACTCTTCTGAAACCCCTTTTCAAAGAAAAAGTTTAAGGGTAAAACCAGACATTTCTTTGTAAACCCTCCAACAAATGAAAACCTTGTTTAAATTTCAGGATACACTGAAATTCCCAATGTGAAAGTTATCAAGTAGCTGACTTTACACAGTAGAGAGAAAAAATAATCCTGAGCTCCAGTACACAAAACAACTTCCCTTCTCTCCCCACAAAGACTGATAACTCAAAGCCACTAATCAAACTTAAGGCAGAAAAGCATGAAATACAGAGCAACAGCTGTATTTGTACACTTCTGTTTGTTTATAAATGCACTACACTGAAGAAGAAAATAATTTCAGTTTTTCTTTACTTAAGCATTAACTGCAAGAATAATGTAATGAGCTGTTATACAAAGGTGTTAAAAGGCAAAAGCCTGGATAAACGTTCAGGACAAAGGCACTATATAAAGGAATCAACTTTTTCTGTTGAATACAAGAACCCTCCTGATGATTGTTTTTTCCATTCTAAACAGATGTACTCCAGGTAACTTGTTTTCTGACCTTGTGCCCACTTACTGGCATAGCTCTTGATTTCCTTGTGTTCAGTCTATAAGGATCTTTTATTAGCCTGTGAAGTCTTGACAGAATTTTCAGTAAGAAAAATATTCTGTTTAAAGTGAAGATTGTCATGAAGCTGGGCCAAGGCTTTTATTCTGAAATGAATAAATATTCCCTCAGCTAGCTGTCCAGCTGCACAGCAAGTGTATATCTTACTGTATCATCCGTGATAGACCCTATTAGAAATTATATACTCAAGTTAGATTCCTAAAATAATTCTGTTTTCTTGTTTATAGAAGAAAGTATTGCACAGATCACTCAACTATCTTCAATAAAGAGAGGCCACAGGGGCAAGCAAACAGACCCTCCCTGCTAGTACTGCCCATCATCTAAGATAGCACTACAAAGCAAGCTGGCTGCCTAAACAGTCTGCTTGATCAGCAGTAGCCACTGCAAAGAATTTAAATGAAAAACATAGAAACAAAGTATTTCAATTTCTCTTAGAAAACGGGCAAAAATAGACATTAAGTCTCATGCAATCACCTCACTCAGAGAATCACAGAATCATAGGATGGTTTGGTTTTAAAGGGATCCTTAAAGGTCACTTAAGCCCAAGCCCCCTGCCATGGGCAGGAACACCTTCCACTAGACTATGTTTCTCAGAGCCCTGTCCAACCTGATTTTGAATATTTCCAGGAATGGGGGCATCTACAACCTCTCTGGACAACCTGTTCCAGCATTTTGCCACCCTCATTGTAAAACATTTCTTCCTTGTATTTAGTCTAAGTCTATCCTCTTCCAGTTTAAAACTACTGCCCCTTGTCCTACTGCTACAGGCCCTGCTAAAACATCTGTCCCCATTTTTCTCATAAGCCCCTTTAAGTACTTTAAGTACTGCAAGGCCACAACAAGATCTCCCTGCAGCCTTCTTTTCTCCAGGCTAAACAACCCCAACCCTCTCAGCCTGTCTTCATAGGAGAGATGTTCCAGCCCTCTGACCATTTTTGAGGCCTCCTCTGGACCTGATCCAAGAGGTCCATGTTTTTCCTGTTCTGGGGACCCCATAGCTGGATGCAGCACTCCAGGCAGAGTCTCACAAGGGCATAGTAGAGGGGGACAATCACCTCCCTTGGCCTGATGGCCACACTGCTCCTGATGCAGCCCAAGATATGGTTGGCATTCTGGGCTGTGAGTGCACACTGTTGGCTCATGTCCAGTTTTTTATGCACAAGAGCCCACAAGTCCTTCTTGTCAGGGCTGCTCTCAATCCTTTTACTCTCCAGCCTGGGGGGAAGGTGCCCTGACCCACAAGTAGCACCTTGCACTTGGCCTCATTGACCCTCATGAGGTTCCTGTGGGTAGGCTTCCTGAGCTTGTCCAGGACTCTCTGGATGGCATTCTATCCCTCAAAAAACTTCAACCAAAGACAGAAAGTTATGAGACCTCACAGATAAAGAACACCTAAATGTCATAAAATTGGCTGCTGGGATAAGCATCCAAATTAGTTCCACCAGAGAGGAAATGTCTCCAGAGTAAAGACAGCTTTTACCTCTGTGCTTCGCTGCCTTGCAAATTAGCATCTGCTGGGCAGCTGAGCAGTCAGTGTCACCCAGCTGAAACAGGGAAGCTGCTGCTTCTCACCACCTGGCAATGAGAGGGCAGAGGAAAAGCTAGAGGTGTGGGTAGTGCACAGCCACAACAGGATGCGAAGTTTCATCACTTCTGTTCGCAGAAATGGTGGGGGTTTATTAAGTTTCATTGTTAGCACTAAAATCAATTACTGTGAACCACAGTTGTTCAAAAAGCATCATCCACACATACATTCAAATTCTGGTCACTTGTCTACATACAAGACCAAAGCCCAAATTGCATTTTTAGGAAACAACCCTGTCCTTACTCCATTCTCAGACAGAGATATGTTCAGATCTTTTCAGCCAGCTATCCAGAGACTGCACTGCAGGACTACACTTGCAATAAACATGCCTCAAAAGCATTTCTAGGGTAAGTACTCCTATTACAGGTACTTCACAGAAATAGGAATGTCAGCATTTCCTTTTCCACAGGTAATATTAACATTAGCAAATTGCTTGAAGATAATATACTTATAGGGCCAGACAGTGGCTCTCCAGAGATGAAATGCTCTCAGTAAGACCCACCCACAGCTTGTGCCCTGGCAGTGCCTGAAATCAGAGGCAGTTAAATTAGTGCTTGCTCATGAGCAGTCACCTCATCACTTTCCATCCATTTCAATGCACCATGTATGAAAGTCTTTATTTCTTGCTTCAAATTCAACTTGAAAACAGTCCTGTGGTCCCATGGTCATAACTACAGATCAAAGATGAAACAGATGCAACTGTTCTGATCAGGGAGTACAGTCACTCCTTCAGGACTATAAGGTAACACCTAGCACACAGATGCTCACACAGGAACATATCCCATAACCACAGACGCAGACAGACCTGTGAACCAGAAAATGGCTCATCATCACAAGGTAAATGACCTTTAGTCATAGCTAGATCCATATCTTTTTCAGTTCCCAGAATTGCTTCAAAATTGTGTGAACACCCAATTCCACTAAAACAGATTTAACTGCAACAGCTGCTAATTCATAAAGAAGCAAAGACATCTAGCTAGATCCAGAAAAAAAAAATAAGGCTGAAATGATTTTCACTAGCCACACACAAAAAGGCAAACCCAGCTTTACTAAACTTCAGTTGCTACCAGAAAAAAACTTGGTAAAAGCCCTTCAGAGGGAATTCTAGTTGCTGAACCAGTTATTACAACTTTGACCCTGGAGGAAACTACTGCTTCTTTCACTGAACAAGACCCAGAAGGCACTTATTTCTTTTCACAAGTGTTTGGCCAAAGTCAACAATGGAGACACTTGTACTCCACAACTGCAGCTCACCACAATGGAGTGTCAGGATCTTAAACAGCTTGTTACAGCTGCCTTGGCTCAGGGACTTCCCAGAATAGTTGTGATGTCTAAAGGTCCTGCAGCAAACCAAGTAGCTAAAGATTTAATACCAAACATCTCCTTACATACTCCTGGAGATATACCATCTACTTCAGCACCTGGTAAATGCTGGTATGCAGGGTAGCAAGCCTGTGATTTTGACAGGACCCAGACCTGCCATCCTCAATACCACCATCTAATCACGTACTATCTGGTCCTTTGGGGGAGCAGGGAAGAAACTTGCAGGTGGAAGCCTCTCCCTGGTTAGGTTCTCTGCAGTTTCCAGGCTTGGGAGACTTGTGGTCTCTACAGCAGCAGAAAGAGGTAAGTGCACGGGACCTCAAAAGCCAAAACCACAGTTTGCATGGCAAAGTTTTGGTAGTGAGGAGCTACAGGGGTGGCTTCTGTGAGGAGCAGCTGGAAGCCTTTCCTCTGTCTGAAAGAGCCAATGCCAGCCAGCACCAAGACAGATCCACCACTGGCCAAAGGCTGAGCCCAACAGCAGGGGGGTAGCACCTCTAGAATAAAAGACGTAAGAAGCAGAAGAAAACCTGCTGGGGAGCAGCAGCCAGAAGAGAGGAGAGAGGATATGTGAAAGCAACAGCCCTGCAGACCCCAAAGTCAATGAATGAGACGGAGGAGGTACTCCAGGTGCCAAAGCAGAGATTCTCCTGCAGCCCATGGTGAGATTTGGTTTTATTTCTCATTATAAAATTACAAAAATTATAAAAATTCAAGAGTCAACCCACCACAACAGCATATGACCAAACAGAATCATGTTGAACTCGTAAAAGCTACTGATTCAAAAGGAGTCCTGAAATGGCAGCCTGGTTCAAACCCACTGACAGCCATCCCATGCCAGAGGCCCTGCAATGCCACACTCTAGAAATCTGCACGCAAAGTAACTAACAATAATTGTGTTTCTTAAGAAAGAGGGCTAAAAGAAAAAAAAAAAACCCACACACCAAATTCACACAAGTCAAGTTAAACCTGGGTCATAACAGAAAGTAACTGCAAATCATCCAGTAGCAAGGCAACTCAGAAGTTGAGATCTTAGGAATGCCTGCAAAGTTACGTGCCTAGGCACCAACTAAGCACAAAAGAGGAACACGAACAGATACTGTTAAGGCTTAACAAAACACCAACTCTTGCAGTATACAGTGACCCAGAGCCCATCTAGCCATGCAGACTTTCAGTAATAACTTTAAATTTTTACAACACTTCAGCTTTAAAAAGAAGTTTAGTCACTGTCTTTCTCTACAGCACAAAGTTTTGCTCAGCTCTTTAATTGACATATAGCTATCAAGTGCTGATTACAACAAACAAGACAAATCTGATATAGTATCCAACACAAATGACAGACCTCTGCTATGGACTGCATCGTAGTAAGTCTCCTATACTCTTTTTCCAGCATATCCAGCTTTTCCAATTTAGACTGAACATGTGACTGATTAAGAAGCCGATCTCTCTCCAATGAACCCTTGAAGGGAGAATTGAAAAGGAAAACAATTTATAAGTACAATAATATAAGACCATCTATAGTAAGCCTTGTGTCTGGAGCACAAAGGAGGCCCATAAACAGTGCAAAGGAACTTCTACTTCCTCTGTGCAATTTTAGATGGTGCTACAATCAGGGAGAAAACTCCACTACTGCTCCACCAATGCTGGGGAACTGCATACTCAACCACAGTCTGATGAGAGAAGATTCTGCAGTCTCTCCTTCCTCCAAACCAAGGTTTGGTAAAAAAACAAAACCAAATTCATTATGCAGCTACTAGAGATAGCTTTCTTATATTTTTTTTTCCTTTAGCAAATATTTAACAGACAGAAGTAGAACAGCCATAGAGACCAATGAACAGAGAATTCTAGGTGATCGATACACTTATAAAATTCAAGTTCATTTTAGATATAGGTCAAATCCTAGTCACTCATGGTGGGAAACAAATTTTACTGCTATTTCTACATAATGAGTATTTCACCACTAGTTTATCAAAAGCAGTGCTAGCAAAGAATACCCCCAAAGATCTGAAGAGTGTGAACACAAAAGGGAGTTTTTTTCCAGTGGTACATGGGTATAACTTACATGGGGTAAGTATGAGCTATGGTAGTAAGCCAATCATACCGAAGCAAACAATTCTTATTCATACCAGAGCCTGATACTGCCTTAGAAATAGGTGCACAAAGAAAATACCAGGGTCATGAGAAGACTAGGAAATGTAAGTAGGGAAACTATCCACAACTAAGTATATAAAGGCCAGCTGAAATAGACATCCACACTTCAAAGTATGAATATCACAGAAACTATGAAAAATCATGACATAGTTAATGATTATGATTTAACTCTGAGATAATTTTGAGAACACACCTGTTTCTCCAAGAGATGAGATTTCTCATTTTCTGCATGCTGGATCATTTTTCTCATGTAGTCCAGCTGTTTCTCTAGAAGACTGCACCGAGACTCTGCAGCTGCCAGCTGAGAAGCCAGTTCTGAAGATAACAGAAGGCAGAAAACTGAAATCATGTACTGTTTGGTTCTGGGATTTTTTTCTGTTTTCAAGACAGTTCCAAAACAAACAAGTAAAGGACCATCTCAACAAACTCACATATTATGCCTAATTAACTTCTGTATGCACATAAATCCTTAAAACAAAGTATGTTTTTAAATTATTTTTTATAACTCCATGTGTCATTGCAAATTAAGAGATGCTGAAAGTAAATTGAAATTACTTCACGTATCAATAGAAATAAGGTTTCATCCACGTCAGTGTTCTGTAGTATCCATACAAAGTTTTGCAAACAACCTTGATTTTTCTTTGACACTTCAGTCTTGTCATGCTCTTTATGTTCCATTTGTTCACTCAGTACTTTCTTATAGTCTGCTGTTTCCCTGCTGAGGTGTTTTACATTCTCCTCCGCCTGAAACCTTTCCAACTCCAGCCGATGAATTTTTTCCTGGAGATTCTTCAGAGCAGAAAATATGGCTGTAATGAACAAGTACTTTTTGTTAGATATCATTAAATCACCACTTCAAGGCAACATTGAACTTGAAATGTTTCTATAAAAGCATGTTATGTAACAAAGCCAAAATGTTCCTTACAAGCATCCAACACTCCTTCCAGGAATTAAGACCTGCTTCCCTTTAAACCATAGCTGATTCTAAAACTAGTCTCAAACAAATAGATGCCCTTGGTGCACACCTTTCACCTGATACATTTAGGAAATATACAACTATATCCCAGAACAAGGCATGTAAATATTATGTTGGTTAAGTGCAAACAGTGCATGCCCTGACTCTTTATCGAAAGGAAAAAAAAGTTACAACTAGATAGTCAAAATACTGGCAGTTCTCTGTATAATTACTCATAGCCACAGAGTATAATAAAGGTTAGCTATCAGAAGGGCTATAGAAGTGCTTATTTCTAAGTGGAATTCTTTTTTAATTGTTCTGGTTTTGCTCGTGTTTCCCTCCTCTCCCCAAAAACATGCATCTCCTTTGTGCTGAACCATTTTCCCCTTTCTGTTGCATTCCCAGCTTTAGCAATTACTAAACAAAGCCTTTATATATTCATCACAACAAAAAGAAAAGCAGATGTAATAGAATTCACATCACCTTGCAATTAGACCATCTGCTGGTAATCTGATGTATTGCATCTCTTAGCTGTATTGTTTAATTCTGTAAAGGGATCCATAACCATAAATCCCTTCCCCTATATAGGTGTGCTAAAGTAAAACACAAGAACATCTGTACATACAGCTCATATAGCAGACTAATCTGCAAGGCAGCATTAGCACACTCCTTTGTGCTTAAATCCACTCCAGAGAAAGAATATACCTTTATTACAGAATGCATGAGCACTACAGAAGTTGGGATTGCATCAGATTACCAAAAATAAAAAAAAAAAAAAGGGGAAAAATATTTATCAGAACAAGTTTTCCAGACTAAAAATTTATCAAATCTTGAAATGCAGAATAGCATGAGAGTATCACATCAGTAAGAACTACCTGCTTTAAGGTAACTGTTAAGTACATAAGTAGTGACAGCAGTCACAGTTAAGGGGAAGTTATTAATAATTTGGCCCTATTTGCTATATCAGAGTCACCAACTGCACCCTGTTCTCTCTTTATAATACTGTTCCTAGAATTCAGTTGAAATGGGCATAGCTGAAACTATAAACATATTTGTTACTATTATCCTTAAAAGCTAAATTGAAACCCCTGTATATTCACAACAATGACTAACAAAATACAGCAATAAAGCAACTCAAGCAATGAATAGATAAAGGTGAAACCCAAGATGCCAAGTATCATTCAGCCATTTCTATTAGAGTATTAAAGCCAACTATGCATGGTGAGACACACACAGATACAACACAAAGAAATTAAAACCAGAATAAACAGAATTTACCATACTCAATTTCAGGATTTTTCAATATGATTTTTTTTAACATGGGAGGGTGGAAGGAGCAATAAGGATCCTCAATAACAATCAAATCAATTTTCCCATTTGAAGTTAATTACCATATTCTTACACTTACTGAAGTATACACTCCAGATCATTTCTGCATTTTTATAGGCTATGCAAAAAGAGAAATACATTGGATCACACTCAGGCTCGATTCGATTTTCAGTATGTATTCATATTTACTTACACTTCAACATTTTTTGAAAATAAAAATATTTGTTAATTTTTAAAAAGGGATATAATTTATCCAATTGTCTTCCATCATCTGTACTTACTTTCCAGTTGGCAGATTCCCTGTTTGACTCTTAAGTTTCCACTTGGCAACTTAGTTTCAAAGGTTTGTTGCTAATGCAACATACACAATCTACAAAAATACATCTACATCAGTAATTCATAAGGAAGTTCTTTTCTGCACATCCAATTTTTCATCTGTTACAAGATTCTTTCAGTTTTGTGTCAACAGCACTCTCAGAACTGATGGTATTGAGAGTATATACTGGAATTTAAATAGCACTTCAAGAATTAAGATTTCACCTACTAGGTAACTAACATATAAGCCTCTAGTAATTCAGACGTGAACTGTGTTATTGGAACAGGGACTTAAACTAAGTAAAAAATCAGAATGATACCCTTAAGTAATATTAGGATTCATCCTAAGTATTTCTCACTTTTTTCCCCTATAAGGAAAAAATACAAAGTTGTTCATAACTTTAAGCCTCCATGCCACTCCAGCCTCAAAGGAACATTATTGCAATGAACCCGAGCCAAACATCTTATCAAAGGATCAGTCCTGCTCTAGTCTCCCAACTCTTTATGCTGCCTCCTGTACCTACCCCCCACAAGGCAGCTTTGGAATACATCTCACTGCATGACAAGCCAATTCACTAAAATAACAGAAAACTAAACAAGAATGGTTTTTGTCCTGTCAGGCAAGACATATCTGGAGATAAACACCAGGACCAGAGTGGGAAAGGAGGGAGAAAGAATAGCCTAGAAACAAGAAAGAATAAATGGGAGTAAAATTGCCTCCCTTTCTAGTGTGGTGAGCTCTCAGTTCAGCATTGTGCTCCTCTCTGTATCCTCTAAGTCTTCGCTGACACGATAAATACTTGACACACCCTTTGACCATGACAAGCCTTACGGTTTCTGTCAGACCAAACCTCTTCCTTTGGTCCAAACCATTCTGAGGACTTAAGTCTCCTTATTTCTAACTCAGCTGTGAACTCGGGAGAGGAAAGATTAAAAGAGAGGAGGACTAAAGAAGGGGCAAAGAAAACACGTCAGTACAACTTCAGAAAGCACTCACACACTTTTACAGTTCTCTACTACCAAAGAACAGCATCTTTCTCCAGCTGTAAGATGACCTTTCTCATCAGGTGTTCTTCAGAAAGAGAAGAGCAAAGGGCCTACAAAACAGGTGACCTGGACATCACTGGGAAGTGATAAAAGGATAAAAAGACTGCAACCTTTGTAGATGTGGAGCACACACATGTATTTATTTTACCACATGATTTGGAAACAGGAAGAAAACAACTTTGATGAACTATTACCTCTGCTATGACTTTCAGGATATGGAATTACTGGTTTCCATGGGGAGCGCTGCAAATCAGAATTAATAAATGGCTTGTAATTTGGATATTCTATAAATGAAGTTGCAGAGAGTCCATCTGTGACTGATGTAGAGTTATGAGCTTTGTGCAGATCATCCTGAAAATAAAAAAAAAAGATGTTATTCACATTTTTGCTTGTCGCAATAACAAAAATAAAGAAAAGTAGAATTCTATCAGATGATGTGTGGAAGTACTACTGCAGGAGACTCTTATACCACAAAAGCTGTATTTCCTTTCTTAGGTTGTGTCATTTTTACATCCAACTCCCCCTCAATTAAAAACAGTATCTAAGAGAAAAATGTCTCTCGTACGAGTTTCCAATTTCCACTTTTATTTTGCATTTACTGATACTGTCACTTACTGGGAGAAGGCAATACAGTCAGCTGGAAAACAACTGCCTTGTTAATTACTGCTTGTATTCACTGCACATGAGGTACTGCACTAAGGTGGCCAAAGCTGATAAGGCACACCCAGGACCACAGTTCTACATCCCCCCATCCAACACAACAGCTCACTGACTGCAGATGGGGCACAGGACACTCTCACCTCACCCTCTCAACTGCAGAGTCCCAACCCCTCTCTTGCACTGGCTTCAATTCATCTTTCCTATCTTTCCATTAAGATATTGAACCTCTCGAGACACCTGGTTAGTGGAATCAGCACAGGAAAAGCAGAGCAGATCACGGCCAGGAAGGTACTCCTGCCTCTAAGCAGCAATACGCCCTTTGATCAGCTTGAGACTGCTCTCAAAAACATGACCACAGAGACCACGGTCTTCCAAGCAGTCTACACCAACTCTCCAAACATCTGCTGTGTTTTGGATGTTGCAACGACCAGAGGGGACCCCCTGGATGTGAAGACTCTATGCAGATGGAATACCATTAAGCCATGTGCTTTCTAACCTGATTCTTCTAAGCAAATGGGACACAGCACTTGGATTACCATGTTTATGGGTTTGACTCAAACTGGCTACCTGGCCTAAGCTTTCTGATCTGCGTACATGAATTAAATGGAAGATGAATGCTTGTTTTTAATGTGCAAGAGTAATTCCTCTCCACTGTGCCCAACACTAAACATTTCAGTGGCAGAATCTGAAGGCAGCCTAGGAGAGAAGTGGGCTGCAGGCAGATGTGAAGCTCCTACAGCTTTCCCCCTCCACTAGTATGTCAACTGAGGAACTGCTGATCTTGGCAGGCTGATTTTAAGCTTTTGCAAATACCAATCATTGGGAGCATATCATGACCTAAATTAAAATACAGAAAGTATTAAGTATCTCATAACAAATTCGACAACAGCCCAAAATGCACTATGAGGAGGAAAAATAATACAGGAAAAAAAATATAAGAAAATTTGTAAGTTACTTAAAACCCATACACAGCTAATTTCCACTTATAAAGAAAGTGATTTGTCATGGACAAGAAATTAGGATCTTAAGAACTCCGAATGCATCAATTGGTGTTTCTAAGCACAGTTTTATGAATGCTTTGCAGTTTGTGTTTATAATATTTTCCTACACGACATAATGACTTTTCTCAAAATAACCGCATTTGCACAAGAAGTTTTGCTACCACAGAAAATCAATTAAAACACTAATCCCTAATTAAGAATACCTTATTACAAATATTTTGAAGAAGTGTTGTATGCATGCAAATACACAGTGTTTTATGTTCAGCAGCCTCACTGGTCCAATCAGAACATGTGAATTTAAGACTGAAAGCTTGTTAGGTGCTAACATGAAGACCTAAATCTCACTCTTGCAAAAATACCATCAATGTCACAGGAAATTGCACTGATGAACACAGAATACTAAGACCAAATGATGAATTAAAAATGAACCAAGCAAGACACAGTGCTTGCAGCAGGCAATAAAAGAACAGCAGCGACATAAGCCTCAACAACCCAAACAACAGTCACAATTGATTCAAATATCAATATACTGTCTGCTATTGATTCAAATCAAAGGTATCCCATGAAACAGTCAAAAGAAAAAGGGGAATCTGAAACCAAAGTAGGGCTGACAGCATCACAATCTTCCTAGATGTCTCTACCATCTTTTATGTCTTTATAGGTAAAGTCTTGTCTGAGAATTAAATACAACTACATAAAACCACCAAACTACAGGAGTTCCTTTGTTTGTTTTTAATTGGCACAAGTAGCATTTTCCTAGCCAACAGCAGACCAATTTGAAAGAAAAAGCTGGCATACTCAGAACACTTGAACACCAAGTCACACAAAGCAAAGAAAATAGAGGCTTTTGACTAGTTGTATGTCTTCCAAAATCCACCTGGATGCAGGGAACAGGCACTAATTCGAATAGTGTAATAGTCAGTACAGATATCTGCTTGAAATAAATACTGAAAAAATTTTGCTGGAATATGATATATTGTACGGGCAATCATTCTTTACTTCAGTCTAAATAACCATTTGCTACTAAGTGCATTTTCCTTATATATTTAAGCAAAAGACTATCTTATATTCAGTTTCACAAAAAGGGACTTTAAATAAGTCGACTGAATACTTTGGGAAAGTTTATGAAACAGCATCAAGGAATTTCCCCATCAGAAAGTTCAAACTCCAACATCACAGCAATTCTCCGCTCTTCTCTCTGGTTTCTCTCAAGTCATTAAAAATCCTCCAAGTCTGTTCCTGCTCTTGGAAAATCTCATGGGGAGCATCATGCTCCAGTGCTCAGGAAGATCATGAAACATTAAAAAAAAAAAAAACCACCATAATTCAGGAAACTCTGTATAATTTGCTCTGAATCTCAGCTAGGCCACATTTGCTCACTACATCTCCTCTCCCTCTTTCAGGGTACTCCCTCTAGTCTTTCCTTCCTTATGCCACGCTAAAGCCTCAGAATAGTAAATGAAGAGGCTTAACAGTCCCAGAATGAGCCAAGTGCACCAGTATTACATAACAGTAGTGAGCTGAGCACATTTAATCTCCACAGGCCTGTAGACATAACCTTCCAAAATTCATTGCTTCTACGACTGCCTATCAACTGCCTACTCAAGCATGCAGAAGGGAACGTAAAAAACACAGAGCAGCGATAGCTGAACACACCACCAGCACACAGCAACCTCCTCGAGCTCTCAAAGGCTGAACACAATAGGGAAAAAAAAAAAAAAGACACAACCTCATATGCAAAGTTTTCCAAAAAGAATCAGCAATTTGGGACTGGGGGGGCACTTTTCAAAGCAAACAACTTGTATAGATAGTAAAAATGACCCACCATAATGTTGTTACTTCCCTGCTACAATAAAGAGATATAACACACCACAAAAAACTATGCAGAAGGCAGTGGTGTATCAATCTTTTCAGTAAGGAAAAAACCACCTGTTTTTCTTGTTATCTTACACAAATTTACTAGATCCAGTAAAAATAACAATGGGCAGTAAAAATAACAATGCTTTATAAACAAACTGTAGAACTAAAGAGAGAAGGACACGACATCTTTCAGGCAATAACTGCAGCAAGGAAGCATGAAGGGACAAAGTCAGCACCACTGCCACTGGAAAAAGGGACTAAATTAGAGTGGCAATAGCAAGTTTTTCTGTGGGTGCTCAGAACAAAAAAAAAATAAAGAGAAAAAGAGACTGATGCTTGGTAATGCATTAAATGACACACTTGGCTAAAAAAAAAAAGCAAACCCAGGAAAACTATGTAGGGATTTAGAAAAAAAAAAGAATAACAAGGTACTGAGTTTACTAAGCATAAAATATCCAAGAACCCTGTTATTAGAACTTTCAAAGTAGTCATTTTGGAGAGGCAATTTCAATTAACCACCTGCCATCTTCCCTTAGTACTGCATAACTAGGAAAGTGAAGAAGGAAGGACAGGCCCTATCACCCAGGGGCCAACTTAAGTGCTGTCTGTGCCTCCCTGATACAGACAGAGTCAGGAGCACTCTACATTTTAATAACATCTCTAGTTAAATGCAGACATAAAAAAGTTCACTTAGTTAAGCAATTACATCAAATGGGGGGGGGAAATGTTGGCACAACACAGCATTTTTTGTAAAGCGTCTGCTGTAGAGTGCCAGATGTATTAAAAGCAACCGTTTTCCAAGCTTGGAAAATGTTAAATTTGTTTCTGCTTCTTTTTTTTGAACACATACAAGAAGTCTGTAGTGGGCAAGGTTTTTTTCCCCCAAAAGTTTTGTTTTGCTAACTAAATTAATTAAACGGCCTACATTTACCTACTGAATACTAAAACTAGTCTTCTGACATCCTCCTCTAGGCATCCTAGAAAAAAATACCAGTCAGGAAGGAACACAGCAGCCCTCAAATTACTCTTGCTGGTACAGGTGTAACTGTAGGCTCACAATGCAGGAGAGGAGACACACAACAGAGAACCCCGAGACGGGAGCTCACCATGCAGGCAGTGAGACCCCCAAACTGTGAGTCCTCCTAAGACAGACCTCACACGCCATCATGCTGCACCCTTTTCACCATCTCTGCTCCTCCAAAGCACGTATAAAGACACAGCTTTTCACAAATTTTGCCACTGCTCCTCTACACTCCGCATCTTCAGAGGGATACGGACGAGGATATTCCGGTCCCCCGTGTGCAACCACCTGCACGTTACCTCCCAAGCTGCCAGGTGCTCCCAAGTGCGCCTGAGGGCACAGGAACACACCAGAGCTGAGCCTCAGCTTCAGGTAACGTTTTCGACTTACAAAGACAAACCACCAGAGGCTCAATCCGGCTCTCCCAGCTTTCTGCTGGGAAACCTGGGCTCGCTGCGCTCACCCGGCTGACCCAGCGCTGCACCACCGCGGCTTTAACTGAGCCCCGCCTGGCCTTGGAGCAGGAGTTTTCAAAGGCATGATCCCAAGTTATTACTGAGAATAAACCGAATTCAAAATTTTATTCCCATTCACTTACAGACAGCACCTCCAGACACTGGTACGGGGACAGCAAGAAGGCTGGTTTCAACAGCAGAGTATTTGTCTCTTTATAAAACATACGCGCGTATACCATGCACACACATATACATACACATAGATAAATATACACATATATATACGTAAACATACACATAGATATATACATATATATATATACACATACATATATAGTCTTTAACAGACAAGCCAGCTTCCATCGCCCTTACGGCTCCCGGCACGCCGCGGTTGGGAAGCCGCCACTCCCGCACCGCCCGGCTGCTCCCCCCCAGAACCCCCAAGCGGCCCGTTCTGCCCCTCCCCGCGGGCCTCCCCCCGATCCGGTGCTCCCCCCGAGCCTCACCGTGCGCTGGTGGCCGTGCGCCGCCGCGGCCGCCATGTCGGCCGTCAGGGAGCCCGCGCTAGCCCATGTCCCTTTAAGGCACGGCACCCGCGCGGCGCCTCGCTTGATTGACATCCCAGTCTGCCAATGAGAACGGAGAAGCAGGGGGTAAGCCCCGCCCCGCCACCGCTCAGAAATGAGTGATGCGTCCGTTGCCCAATAAGAAAAGAACAAGGGCGCTGTTCAGCCAATGGAAGGGTAGAAGCCGATGGGGGCGGAGCTGCCCCCGCACTCAGTCTCTGGGGCAGAGGGGCGGCGCGTGGGCCCGCGCGGAGGGGGGCGGGCGGAAGAGGCCGGTCTTTGTCAGGGGAGCCCCCGCGGCCCGACCAATCAGAGCGCGGGACCGCGCCCCCGCCCGGCGCAGTGCGGGGCGCCCGCGGCGCGATTGGCGGCGGCGGGGCCGGCGGGGGCGGTGATTGGGCGGCGGCGTTCGAAGGCAGGTTTGGCGCGGGGCGGCGATTGGCTGCGCGGGCGCAGCGCGAGCCCGGGCCCGGGGCGGGCGGAGGGAGGGAAGGGCGGGGGGCGCGCGCGGGGTGACGCCGCCGCCGACACAAGGGGGACGCGGGCGGCGCGCGGGGCCCAGCGCGGCACCGGCACCGGGAGCGGGGCGGGGGCGGCGGCTCCTCCTCGGCGGCCCCTGCGGCCGCTCCGTCCCTCGCTCCGGCGGCACCTCCCCATTCCCCTCCCTCGGCCCGCCCGTGTCCGCCCCGCCGGATGGCGGCGGCGGGCGCGGCGGCCGCCCCGGCGCTTTATGCGTGCACCAAGTGCAACCAGCGGTACCCGTTCGAGGAGCTCTCGCAGGGCCAGCAGCTGTGCAAGGTTCGGGGTGGAGCGGCCCGGCCGGGGCTCTCCGGGGCGGCGGGCGGGGGCGGTGCGGGGCCGGCCCGGCCGGGCGGTAACGCGGCTCTTTCCTCCGCAGGAGTGTCGCATCGCCCACCCCATCGTGAAGTGCACCTACTGCCGCTCCGAGTTCCAGCAGGAGAGGTACGGCGGGGTCAGGCGGTGTGCGAGTGAGTTTGCGGGAGCTGGGCCTGTTGGGAGCAGGGAAGACCGAGAGGGCATCTCGTCAGTGCACACCGATATCTGAGAGGCGGGTGTCAGGAGGGTGGTGCCAGACACTTTTCAGTGCTGTCCGGCGACAGGACAGGGAGCAACGGCCATAAACTAAACCACAAGAAGTTTCATCTCAACACGACGTAGAACTTCTTTACACTAAGGGTGGCACAGCACTGGAACAGGCTGCCCGGGGAGGTCATGGAGTATCCCTCTCTGGAGACATTCAAAACCCACGAGGACACGTTCCTGTGTCACCTGCTCCAGGTGACCCTGCCTTGGCTGGGGGGTTGGACTGGATGGTCTCCAGAGGTCCCTTCCAACCCGAACTATTCTATGATTCTGTCACTTCCAACCCAAACCTCTATGTGGTTCTGTTTGTTGGTAATTGCGTGGGAAAGAATGTTAAGGTTTGTGTGTTTGTTGCCAAATTCACCTTTGTGCCGTTTCATCTTTTCAGCAAAACCAACACAATATGCAAGAAATGTGCCCAAAATGTGAAGCAGTTTGGAACGGTAAGTCGGTTCTAAGTACTGAAGTTAATTCATTTGTGCTTTAAACTGAAAAAAAAAAAAGTTCTCATGCAACTAATCTTCTTATTTTCTTCTGGGAAAAAAAAATAAACCCAGAGATTGCCATTCAGAAAGGTGATGGAAATGTCATTTCTGTCTCTTGATTTCCTCTGTGGGTTACAGTTCCTTTTTTCAACTTGAAATCCATTGGGGTTATATGTAGCTTAAAGATTAGGAATAATTTCAATGTAGCTACTTGTAACAAAGCAAAGTTATTTCACCTCACACATGCGAAGTTCTTCCCTGTGTATTCTCATAAGCGTATGCTTGATGACAGGGAGACCGTTAGCCCTCTCTGTCCTTAAGGGGATGTAAATGTGAAAATCGAGTAATGCTGCATACTTTATGTTGTGTAAGTCTTAAAAAAAGGCATGTTAATCGTGTTAAGCTATTAAGAAGAAAAGATTTTGAGTATTATCTGCATTCATGTTAATTTGTGGTTTCTCATGTTGAATTTCAGCTTCAGTTCTGCTGGAAAAATGAATTTTTCTGTTATGTGAATACACACATTGTATCTGAGCCACCCTGCAGATATGAGTTTGTAGGAGGTATCAAGATAATCTTGTTGTGGAACAAAAGGGCGTAATTTCTCTAGGCTTGACATAAACCATAATAGATGAAATTCAACTTATTTGAGAAATGTAACAGCTGTTGGTATGTAGTCAGGCACTTTGTGAATATATATGTAAACGGAGCAAAGAAATACTTTTCAAAAGCTTAAAGTGTAGCAAAATGAATTGCAGGACAGATCCAACAATGATTTTATCAGTAGTTCGTCAAAAAACAGAACTGCATTGAGGATAATCAGCCATTTCTAACCTATGAAAACTGACAGCAATTTCATTTTCCAACATATATGCAGCATATATCAGCATATTAGTCTAGTTGAGCATATGATATAAAAGTTGATAACCTGACCTGGTGATATCTGAAGTTGGTTTTTGATTGTTGGTGGTGGTTTTTTGTTTGTTTTGTTTTTTTAAGTTTCCTGCAGAATTGCAGGGGTCAGGATACTAATCTTGGAACTGTAGTGTTATTGAATCCCTGAGTGTGAAAGGGAGAGGGATGCCTTCAGAAACTTCCAGTCTAAAAAAATTACTTGATTACTCTTCTTTTAAAGTTTCTGTAAGTAATTTCTCTAGGAATGTAGTATAACTGAGAGGAAATGTCATTGTATTTAAAAAAATAAAACAGCAGGTGTAGAGGTGAGTAATCAGATAGTTTTGTGTGTTTCTTTTATTTAGTATGCATCTGGATTTTCATGAAAAGTCCAGACTGGTTTTAACCACTGAAGAAGCATCATTTTAGGGGAAAGGTTTAGTACTGAAGATAGAAATGGTAGGAAAAAAGTTCTTTAAGATAGGTTATATGAAGCCTTAGTAGTTTCAAAGCATCATTTTGTGGTTTGAAATACCTGTCTTCATTACAGAAAATGCAAATATATTGATTTCAGTTCAACTTATCTTTTTTTCAGCCCAAGCCTTGTCAGTATTGTAACATTATTGCAGCATTTATTGGCACAAAATGTCAGCGTTGCACCAACTCGGAGAAGAAGTACGGCCCACCTCAGACATGTGAGCAGTGCAAACAGCAGTGTGCTTTTGATCGAAAAGAGGAGGGAAGAAGGAAGGTAGGCTTTGTTCCACATTTGTAGTGGCTTAGGCTGACAATAGACAGTGTTTCTGGTTCGTAAGAGAAAGACTAACAGGAATGTATTTAAGTTCTCTAATATTAGATTTAAGTTGCTGAGCTGTGCTTTACAATATTTAAATTAAATTTCGTAACTTGGCAATTGTTATGTGAGGTACTGAGCTAACTTACTTTAAATTAAATCACTTTCTAAAAATAGGCTTAAGTGTAAGCAGACAGTTGTAGCTGGGGAACAGAAATTAAGTGGCTGAACAGTTCCTGATGCTTTGATATTTATTTTATTTTTATTTTCTCAGCCATTGGATCTTATCTATGTCCATAACTTGAATCTGTCTCTTTACCTCTTCTGATTTGCTTGCCTTGCCTTAAAGTACAGCACCAGAGGCGTAGACTGCTCTGAGTAGCCCTTTGTGTTCTGTTTTGTTAAATAGCTTTGGTGAGTGCCACTTTCTCATTCCAGAAGGTGCTGAGGAAATGACCTCAAAAGCCTCTTGACTGAACTCAAGGATAATACTGCTTTTACAGAAGAGTTTGCTTGGTACCTGTAAAACGTTGGCTGGACATCTTGTTTCTGCCTACAGTACGATGGGTTGAGAGAAGGTGCATGGTGTCTAAACTAAAAAAGATTTGTCCTTTTAAAAAGTTACTGTCATTTCTGCAACATAGAGCAAGTCCAGTATTTGCTAGGACTCTTTGTAGCATAACTTTAAATGACAAAAAGAAATGGGGTAAGATTCAGTAGAATCTTTACTAAAAGATAACTTGCAGACATTGGAGGTATAGTAGTGATGTTTCATACCAAAAAGATGTCTGTGTTTTTCCCAAAGATAACAGATGAAACAATTTTTTCTTGCAAATACTGAGCACATCTCTCTAGTGCAAGTGTACTTGGAAATAAACCCCTGTATGAATTATTTCCCAAAAGGTTGATGGAAAGTTGTTGTGCTGGCTCTGCACGCTGTCCTACAAGAGGGTGCTGCAGAAGACGAAAGAACAGAGGAAGAGCCTAGGATCTTCACATTCTAACTCCTCATCCTCATCTCTTACTGAGAAAGACCAGCATCATTCAAAACACCACCATCATCACCACCATCATCATCGCCACAGCAGCAGTCATCATAAGTAAGTATTTCAAAAGTTAAGGTAGCTGTTGGTAACTCTTCATCTGTGTTCTGTTTGTACTGAGATAAAATCAAAGTTAGTATAAAAAGCTGTTTGAAACATGGTGTCAAAAGCAGTAGCAGAATGTTGCTCTTCCGTGGCCTGTCAAAATCCTTGTATTCTTACCGTTTGAATGAAGGGAGTTTAGCAAAAAGCAGTTGAGGTTAAAATTGGTAGCAAGTCTAGAAAAAAGCTCACGGAATGGCTACAGAAACAAGTTACTTAGTGATAGACTGGATTTAGTTTTCTAAGCAGTAACTGCTGTGTGATAACTGCTATTTTACACGCATTTACCATGGGATAAAAGGTGTGTATTTGCAGTAAGCACAGTACAACTACTTCATTCAGAATGCCCACCCTGACTTACTTCACCCTGACTGGTTTGTGCACAAATACTCGCAGGTAAATGGAGAAGCAGAAGCAGTACTGTGGGATTATCTTCAGTCTGGGACCAATTTGTATCTCTTTGCTAGTTTTTATAATCAAATCTTGCTGGAATAGGCAGTTTGTGGGTGGCTGTGATAATGACATAGGGTCATAAGACTTAGTTCACTCTGATAACCTTTGATGTAGTTTTGTCCCTTCTGCATCTTTTCTCAATATGTCATCTGTGGCCATGGCATCAACAGCATACCAACCTTAACCTACATAACCAGTTTATTTAGTTGTAAACCCTAGAATTCATTTTTGGTTTTATGCTGCCATAGTAGTAGTCACAATTCTTATTTTCATTGGTAGGCTTATGACAGCATAACTTTAGAACTACTTATTTTTTGTGCTGGACAGTAAATGCTGTGGCTGCAATGGTAATGACCCTAATCTCAGACGTACAGACTTTGCTTCTAAACTCCATGTTTCCAGTGCTTATATTTTTTCATCTTGACTGAAACTTGCCTAAGTGTGACTTAAAGATAGAAGCAAAATAAACTGGAATCATATTTGGAATGAGGAAAAGGGAAATGCATATACTTTCACTTTAAAAAAGAGAAAACTGTGATTTGGGTTTTTAGGAATTTGAAGATGAAAATTATTCTTGTCATACAGAGAGTTATTGTACTGTTTCTGTTCTTTCAAATCTGCTGAAAATTAAGTTATAGCAAGTTAAATCTAGTTTAAAGTATGTGGCAGAGGTATAGTAAGGATTAAATAAAAAAATAGTTAACTCTTTACTACAGAATAGAGCTTCTGATATACTCGAGTTGTAACAGTAAGCATATCTCTATACAGATCACAATGTTCCTGGTTTCCCACCTTTTTTTTTTCTGTAGGCTACCATGGGTCTATTGCTTCTGGTCCAGTCAATATGACTCTTTTTCCCTGTCCATTTCAGTTATTGCTAATTTCAGACAATAGAGACAGTGAGGTACAAATACAGATTCTTTGAACTGTTTCACTCAGTGCAGTCTCTATATTCCTATATCAGTGCTCTTCATTAGTTGCTTTTGAGATGATTGAAAGCAAATTGTTACACCTGAGAAGTAGTTATTTTCAGGGATCCAAAACTTAACTTTGCTCTTACACCACCACACGAGCGCTGCTTCGTGCAGTGTTCATATGGCAGTATGGAAATCCCAGGAGTGCTGCTTTAGACTGGTTTGCTGAGTATGAGATTAGCAATACAGAGTTCACAAGAATCAGGAGGTATCAGCAAAAAAGTTTAGCCAAAGGTGTTGAAGTGTATGCCTTGTGACTTACAATAGTATAGATATTTAGCCAAGAAATACCTTCATAACATCCTGACGTAGTAAAGCGTGATCAGGAATACAACAGATAGTATCAATGTCTAGCTGAAAATTCATAAATGTTCACTTCTTTATTAGGAAAAAAAAAGGTGGGAGGTTTTTTCTCAAGTACAGATACCATTCACATAAACATAGAAATAATGGCATGTTTGGTCAGTTACCAAGTACATTTCACGTATTTCAGAATCAGCAATCTGAGTCCAGAACAAGATCAGGGACTATGGAAACAGAGGTAAATATGATATTATTTATTAATTTTCTTTTCATTTATCTTGCAGTTTTCATTTAAAGAATTTCTTTTTTCTTGCATTTCTGGCTAGTCTCTAGCATTCCAGCTAGGAGCATGAGTTAGTTATTTTATATGTACCAAATGGTGATATTAGAGAGTTACATAGTATGAGGCTTTAGGTTTACATTTTGTTTGATTTCAGCCATAAATCCTCTGCAGCTATTCAGAATGAAACTCCAAAGAAAAAACCCAAACTGGAATCCAAGCCATCAAATGGAGATAGGTAAAGTTATATTTTTGTAAAGCTGAGCCATTTCTACCAAATAAAGCACTGATTTGTGGCCAGTTGCCTTTTTTTTTTTTTTGTCTGAAGAATGAGGGAGGTGAAACTATTGTCTAGCCAGATGGATTATTGGGTGGCATCTGAGTGCTGTCAGTCAATTAAATTACTTTATCAGCAGAAAACTAGCACTGTTTTCCTGCTTTTAAGCTGTTTGGAGCAAAATTAAACAAAGTTTATGTACAAGGCAACAGTTATCAACCAAATGGTATTCCTTGACATCAGTGTTTTATCAATTAGATGGCAGGGTTGAACCTGCTGCTTTAAGCTGACCCAGAGAATTCTTTTGGACCTTAATGTGGGAGACTGAATCTTCATTCTGTCTCTGACCAAATAGTTGGAATAAAAGTGGCTGCTTCAGTCAAAAAGTGTTTGTCCCCCTCAAAGCTAATACTGAATTATATTTCTGCAGGTGTATGTAATGTGTGCCATTAGTAAGGTAATTTGCCAGTTGCATCCATTTCTGTCAGGTACATACTTTTTTTGCATTAGTCCTTAAGGATGTTTGTGGAATTATTAATTATCCAATTTGAAATAAAAAAAAATAAACTGGGTTTTTTTGCTATTGATGTTGTAAGTAACTATTGTCTTTTACTTTTGATAGCTCTATAAATCAGTCTGCAGACAGTGGAGGGACTGACAACTTTGTCCTCATAAGTCAACTGAAAGAAGAAGTAATGTCACTTAAACGTCTTCTGCAGCAAAGAGATCAGACTATTTTAGAGAAAGATAAAAAGGTAAAAGTTGCACCTGCTTAATAAGGACTTCATAATTTTGTTTTCTATTTTGTAGACTCCTAACAATGTCAAAACAGTGACATAAACCAAAAATCAGATGCAGTTGTTCTGTATAGCAGCTAATCAGATCTTACCATTTAAAGAACAAGTTTGAGACTTCTGTGTCATGAATATATTTTAGCTCTAAGTCAAAGAGGAATTCATCTTGCCTCACTTCAGCCACTCAGAAGTTTGCCTGTTTCTCAAGCTGCATGCCATAGGTGATGGATAAAATGCCAGACAGTGGTTTGCCCGCTTTACATGTTCTAAACTGAGTCATGACAAAAAGCAGTGACCATTCTGAGTTTAGCATAGTTTTTATTTAGTTTTAAACTAAAGCAACTATAGCCACAGTAAGTCAATGTCCAAATTTACATTATAATGTATTAATATTAAATGTTTTGTTTTTATAACAGTGATAGCATATGTAGTGTAGGATGTCCAGTCTTTGTGGTGGTCGGAGACTAAAAGAAAAGCTTGGATTAAATAGATGTCAGTCAACAGAAGTTAAGTGAAATAGTCAGGCCCAAATGGCTGCAGTGAAACTCTTAGAAAAGATTCACCCTTCTAACAAACTAATGATTAACAAGAAAAGGGAAATAACTACAAATGTGCACTTTGCTTTGCTTTTCTTAGTGTTTATTTCTCTGCCATCTGAATAACTAGATGCTTTTAAGACACTGTAACAGTGGCTCTAGAATATCTGTTCAGGATTGAGTAGGTTATGGAATTGTATTAAAAATAAATTTACTATATTTTCAGATAAAATTTTGATTTTCAGGGCATGGTGGCCTGTCAAAACATTGATGGTTAGGAAAGCCTCCTAAAAGGAAAAGTGCTTCCACTTTTAAACCATAGTTCAGTATCTTCATTTCTATGCTTAGATGTGTTTTGCAAAGGATATTGAACCTATTTTCGTTTATATCACTTGCAGTATACCTAGGGTTGGAAGTACTTGCTATTTCAAGTCTTTAAGTGTTTAATGTGAAAGAACTGAGCAGTCTGTCATGGGTTCTCTTTACATATTTTCTTCAAAGGACAAACGTTAGGCCCTGTCTTATAAAGCCAGGAGAAGATCATGAGTCAGTAGGAAATTCAGTTGTCTCTTTTTAGTTTTAATCTATGGGGCAAAGCTAACAAAAAGGATAGGTAAGAAAATGTAACCAGCTTCTGCATAACCGCTGCAGTGACTTGTTTTGTGCTGTTCCCATAGGGAGAGCATCTAATAATTTTAATATCCCCACTGCTAAAACTGTTTATTTCACCTCGGAGTTCTTTGAACTTAAAGACTCCTTCAGACATGAGTTCCTCACTTTTAAAATGTCACTTTCTGCAACTGCTACGAGGAGGAGAAAAGCTGAACATATTGTACAATGTTTGCGTAGCTGAAAAATTTACAACAAATGAATGCAGTGCAGATTTTTTTTTTTAAATGATATAATAAATTTGGAGACATGTACTGGGTAAAAGCCTGAGCCAGACCTGTGGGAGATTACTGTTAAGATTGTGTCTCAAGATTTGTGTAGGGACAGCATTTGAACAGTTTGGAATGCTCCAAAAGAAAAACTTCTGAAATGTATAACATAGCAACAAAAACAACTCAGTACACCAGCTTTGCAGACAATCCTCATTCATCATTTTTTGTTATGAGTCAGGATGTCAACCATGTCATTATCAGTGCCTATTGTTTGCAGTACTAGCCTTGTTTTTCTTTCTGCACAAAATGTTAGTGAGACAACAAAACATTACCATGGAGCCCTGAGATTTGATTATTAGGAGGAGATTACAGTTTGCTGAATGTTCACAGGTAGTGTGTTTGCTCCTCTGGTTGCATACTTTGCTGTGGTGCAACACTACCACTAGGTTTTTTTGATATGTAGTGTGTGGTGTGTGGCTTTGCATTGGATCCCCTGCAATTTACAACAGCCATAAAGTGCATACCTAGAGCAGCAGTCTGGGTACAGGGAGCTATAATATACCATTCTATCAACATACCCCCACTTGACCATTTGATTGACAGTTCTTTTGAATACCTTGTTTCACTATATGTGGTTTGACAGGTATTGAGGTTGGTGATAGCAGTCTCAGTGCATTAGTTCAGGAGTGCATACTCTGGTTTGTTATGGCATGCATCTTTGCTAGCAAAGAGGCTTCATTTCCTGATAAATCCAAATTGACCGGAGAGGTTCAGAAGAGCCCTGTGAGTTGGGATGCTTTGAAGAAGTAAACTTTTTAAAGAAGTGATTCCTAAAACTTCTAAGTCCATATACAGCAAACTGTTAGTAGTTCACCCGGTTGCACGTGCTTCCAGAAGAAGCATTCAGCACTTGGATAGAAGCATATATCACATTTTAGAAACACATGCCTCAGTGTATGTCACCTGAATCTCTGTCTCTCTCAGCAGAGACCCAGTGGCAGCCATACTACACCGTACACAAAAGTTAAGTTGAAATTACATGTTTCCAATAATGCAGTTTAATTCATTGTTATGGATCGAGAAGCAGTGAAACTTGGGAATGTAAACTTCTGTCTAGGACAAATTGTAGCATAAAATGACGCAATAGAATCCTTTATACTGTCTTTGTATGGAAGATTTTTTGTATGTTACCATACCATATAAGTGAGAGATGTAACTGAAGATTTTGCTGAGGTTTAGCCTTCTGTATACAAAATCTTGAGCAAATAGCATGGTTACATAAGTACAGTTGTTTTCTTCATTTAAAATATATATAGATACTTTTCAAAGTGCTTCTGAAGTGTTGAGCTGTTAATACTGCAATAGTAAATAAATACAGTGTTTCCTGAGATTCCTGAGGCTTCCATAAATATTTCACAGACTGATTGGAAGCCATGTACTGTAGCAGTTCAAGGAATCTTCACAGCATTTGTGTTTTCAGTTGACAGAACTGAAGGCAGACTTCCAGTACCAAGAGTCTAACTTGAGGACAAAGATGAACAGTATGGAGAAAGCTCACAAGGAAACTGTGGAACAGTTGCAGGTGAGTAATTGCTTATCAATACTCGAGAAATACTTCATGTGGAGTTATATATTCAAGCTGTTCAGTCAGCTTATTCACTTGGCATTTTTCACTACAATACAGTAGTTCCAAGTACTTGAGTGGTTGTTCCCATGTTTAACTTTGGATGCATTGTACAGCAGTTCTGCAGTCAACAGACAATGTCCATATGAATTAAACTCACTCTAGGAATCTCTTTTTCACTTCAAGAGATAAAGGCTTTCTCAAAGGTTATGTTATTTTTTCCCTGACAATTTATCAGTTGTCGTTGGGTTATGGATCCAATTTAAGGGCTCAGCATTAACACACTGACAGTTAGATGTCTGTTGGTAGAGCATACTTTACTGAGAAGAAAGACTGAATTAGTTGCCTGATAAATCACTGACTTGATGCAATACTGGATATACTAAATTTTGCAGTACAGAATATTCTCAGCATGTACATTTTGAGAATTTGTTCATAAATGCAATAGAAAATCGGTACATGACACTACTATAGGAAATGTTTCAGTAATTCATACTTTTTTTGTCTGTATTGCAGGCCAAAAACAGAGAACTGCTCAAACAGGTTGCAGCATTGTCAAAGGGTAAAAAGTTTGATAAAAGTGGAAGTATCCTCACATCTCCTTGAGGAACTGGTTATTCGTGGGGTTTGCTGCTCAATGTACATTTGAGTAATTCTGTGAAGCCCTTAAAATCCTGTGTAGTGGAAAAAATATTTTTGCACACCAGATTAGTTGGCATGTTTCCTACATGTTTTTATAATTAATATGCAGCTTTTTTTAGTTCCTGTTCAGATGAAATACTTCAACTGGATTGAAGAATGTTTTTATTTTTTTGATATTGGAAACTTTCTGCCAGCAATAGTATTAAACAATTGCATAGAGAACATTGCAGTGCTTTCTCTAAAAGGACAACATGCAATAACAAACTAGGTGTACTTTTTACAGAGTAGCAACTGAGTCTTTTAAACTACACTGATGTCAGCCAAACGTTTATGAATCTGCAGTGACACTGAACACTGTTTCCTGGCAACTGTTCTTTTACTTTGTATCAAAATATAAATTTAGAATGGAAATCATGGTGCTCTCAAACTCATAAGAGGCATATATGTATGTGTAAATACGACTGTAATGGTTATATTCTTAGTTATAACAAGTAATTAGTGTTTTACATTCTTGTGATAGGGATTGACAGAAAGATTATCTATTGTACAGTAACAGAGGCAGTGTGGTTTTTGTAAGATTTACTGTAGATTTTTCTTGCAAGTGCCTTTCTCCAACTGTTTATTTATAGGAATGTTGGTATTTTGTACATAAGGTTTTTATGTTTTAAAATCATGTTTAATAAATGTTTTATGTAAATATAAATGTGTGTACAGAGGAATCTGAAACAAAGATCAAAGTGGCTAGTGCAGTGCTCAAAGCAGCATTAAGAGCTAGCTAGCTAATTGATGGACAGTGAATTTGGCTTTAGATAACTGTCGTAGCTTGTGTCTGTGAGGTGTAGAATTTTGTTAGTGCTGCTCATGCCGAACATTTCCTGAACAAAAAAAAAAAACATTTTTTTTTTCCACGCTGGAATTTTGTGTTTTGTTTATAAATTTTCCCCATTTGGCACAGCACCAATTTTAATTGCACAGCAGGCATTGTACTCCCAATGTTACATCCTTAACTAGGGATATACACTCAAAGTTTTAAAAACGTTTATTTCCCATTGTTGTCTGAGTTAATGTACTTAGTTGTAACTTATGGTGATTCTCCTTAATAAATTGCAAGGTTCACATCTGCCAGTAAAGATACACAATGAGAAAAGAGTAGCCAAAACCAGTGGCCTTTAAATTAATTGAGTGGATGTAGCGTCAAAGGGTGGGTTATTCTAATGTTTTGGGTGGATTTTGATTCTAAATTATATCAATTTAAATTTAGCTCTGCTCCCAACGGACATTAGTCATATTCAGAAATTTCTATTAAACAATAATTTAGTATACCCCAAGGTCTCTGTTCAGGAAGGTAAGTTATGAATCAGCATAAAGGGAAGTAGACTTACGTGAGTGAAGGTTTAGGTCAGCTCTGGGTACTGCCTGGTAACAAGGGTAGCTGTTGATATTTCAGTAAACTTAATTGTGTAAAAGCAGCTACACATTTTTAATTAAAGAACTAAAATCTATAGTCCTTTGGCTTTGCACCCAGGTACTGAACTATGAACACCTTTTCAATAGCTTAAATGAGTTCCAGCAGTGACAGACTACTGAAAAATATGAAAAACTCAAGCTACCTTGTTTCATATGGTATATGTGTATTTTTATACCCTAAAATCAACTTTGTATGTTTATAAATGCTCTTCTTTAAACTTACTGAACTAGGGTAGAGAATGCTACTATTCTTTGGGGTTGTTATTAATTTTTTAAATATACAAATTTATTACTTTTATTAATTCAGAATTAGTATTTGGGTCATTTTTTTCCAGTTGAGTGGTGACCCAGGTTTGATGAAATTGGTTTTAAAATACAAAAATGCATAGCAAAATGAAATGTTCGAATTAAGGTTACTTAATGATATCAGTTCAAGCTGCAGTCAGGACATTTTAAATAAACAAACTGAAGTTCTGTATTAGAAGTAATTGACTTCATAAATCTCAGAAAAATTTTTAGGAGCTTCACAGTGTTTAGTTCTTATTAAATACCTGTGGGTATTCTTCCATAATCTAATTTTTAACATTAATTTTTTAAAGTTGTTAACTAGCCAACTGAATCCTGGTCCTGAGAATCATGTCCTGGAGCTGTAGATTAATATACAGATGTTCTTGAAACGTGGATCTGCAAGGAGATTGTTGTACTGTATTGTGCTTTTTAGCCTGTTTCCAGATGTTGATTAGCATTGACCAGTAATGGCCATTTTGGGTCAGGTTATTTATGTATTTTAAGCCTGTGAATATTGCGGCCCCCTTTTAGATAGTATGTCTAAATACTTGTTCTGCAGTGAAGCTATTCAGCTGTCCACATGTATAGACTATTGAAATACTGTACTGGCACACATCTGACCGTTGACATTTTGTACCTTTTCTAAATCCAATGTTTCACAATAAAATCTTGTCAAAACATTGATCTCTCCCTTTAAAATTATTCATAAATCCATATTTTGTGTTAATCTTTCATGCTATGTCACTCACTAAAAGTCTGTGGCCAAAAAAGGGGCAGAATTTAATATTTATGTTTCTGTGAAGATTAGACACCTTGGGTTGTCTACAACTTGTAACAAATTAGGCTTCGGATTACTTTGTCTCATGAAAATATTTTTGTTTTCTACAACAGAATTATATATAATACATAGAAATATTTTCTTATAGAGAAGAAGAAAAAAGCGTGAAGGTTTGACTGAAATGCCTTCAACAAGCTTTTTGCATACTGATTAGCATCAACATTTGTGTTTAAAAGTACCTGAATTTCAGTCTTATTCTGCTAACTATAAAGTTGTTCTTCCTTTACATGCATTGTACGAGTTGGATGATTCTGAGATTTGAAACGACATTTATAATTTCTTTGTGTGTTCCCTTTCTTGTGTCAGGAGGAGTTAGGTGCCCACAGCAACACCCTGCTGGCTGTCAGTCACAGTGGCTTCTAGTGCAGCACAAGTTGTGCTGCAATTTGTAGGTCTCATTTTAAATTTTCCTCAACGATCAATCTTTATCTTTCCACAAGCCAGAAGAATACTTCTCATTCAGGAATTAAAGTTCAAAATAAAAAATAATTTAAAAAAAACTCCCCCTACCCCATACCAATAAGAGAGTAAGATTCTGTATCTATTTGGTCTAGAAAGGGGGAATCTTTGTTTCAAAGCGTCTTGAAACAGTTATTATTTTATAGTAGTTATAATAATGAACAATATGCTGGTCTAATATTGGATTGTTCTTAGTCTCGTTTTAATGCAAACTTGCAACAGCAACTTGGAAGCCACTTATTTCTAAAGCTGAGTGCAAGTCAAAACCATGTGTGGTACCTAGTTTATGCATGGCTTTCATGTGACACGTGCAAATGTGTGTAACTGGCCATGCAACTGACTGAATCCTGAAAAGAGGTTTGCATCATTTGAAGCAAATTTCTTTAAAGAAAATTTAGATTTACATAACTTGTGTGTGGGCATTCAGGCAGTTCTTAATGGTCTTCAGTAGCTTCAAAAGCTTTGAATCCAACACTGATTTTTTTGAAAACAGTGATGTTTATGATGACAAACTATAATCTTTAACTTTTTGGAATAGAGTAAAACCTGTTCATTTGTTTTTATTCCTTCAAATGAGTTACTAAACATTGATACTGCAATAGAAGATACATTTTCTCCTATATTATGTGCAATTGCTCTAGCTGTCCTCATGGAAGAGGTACTGATATATGGAATTACTTCTGTTGAATCCCACAGAAGAAGTAGGGGCTATCAGACAAGGGGATTTTAGAGGTGGAAGGAGATGTTTGTGGTGCTCCTTGGGAAAGAAGGAGGGTAATGGAGATGACAGGGCTAATGGGGAACAGAGACCTCTGAGATACCATGTTACTTGTTGTGTGATGTACTGAATCACACGGTTGGGGTTTTTTTAACGTTACATATTTTTCATATGTGTGAAATGCAGCATTGCTTAAGGGAGTCTTTTGTTTTGCTTTGTTTTTTTTTTAAATGATACTAAGAGTCCAAATTTGAGAAATGAACAGAATAAACTGTTTAATTAAATATGACTTCAGCAGGTATTAGAATTTGCAGGCCAAGTTGATTTTTACTTCCAGATGTAATCCCCTCCCATTTTTTCAGTACCTTGGAGCAATTTATTTTGAGCTGAGTACTGAAAACCTTAAGATGTTTTCCTTTATTTAATCAACAGGTGTCTTTTGCTTTATTTCAATTAAAGGTGTAGGGCATTCACAATTTATCCTTCATCAGGTGCATCAATGCATGTCTTCAGTTTTATTTTTAGATGCTTCCTGGGAAACTTTTTACAACCTTCCAAAAAGCAGAAGAGCTGTAAAGCTGTATTTGCTAGAATAACTTAAATCACTGCTGAAAGGCAAACAATTATAATCAAGCTGACTCCACTGAAGCAGTCTAGTAGTGCTCATACAACCTGTTGCATTTCTATAGTTGCAGAGCATGTTATGAAACACAACCAGGAGCAGTAACTTCAAACATTCCTTCAGGATCTACAAGAATTTGCTTGCTGGTCACTTACCTGACTGAGGGTGCAGCATTCATTAAAGTTATCATAGGCAAAAAACCTTTCTCATACAACCATGAAGTGGTCTAAGCTGGAAAAGACCTTTAAGATCATTGAGTCCAATTGTTAACCCAGCACTGCCAAGTCCACCGCTAAACCACGTCCCTGAGTGCCCTATCTACACGTTTTTTGAATACTTTCAGGGACAGCAATTCCAACGCTTCCCTGGGCAACCTGTTCCAATGCTTGTCAAGACTCTCCATGAAGAAATGTTTCCTAACATCCAATATAAACCTCCCCTGGTGCAATTTGAGGCCGTTTCCTCTCATCCTATTGCTTGTTATTTGGCAGAAGAGGCTGACCTCCACCTGGCTACAACCTTCTTTCAGGTAGTTGTAGAAAGTAATATTACTTCCCCGATCCTCCTTTTCTCCAGGCTAAACATCTCCAGCTCCCTCAGCCGCTCCTCATAATGTTCCAAACCCTCCAACAGCTCCATTGCCCTTCCATGTTACAGCATCTCAATGCCTTTCCTGAAGTGAGGGATCCAAAACTGGATACAGGATTTGAGACAGGGCCTTGCCAGTGCCAAGTACAAAAGGACAATCACAGCCCTGGTCCTGCTGGCCACACTATTGCTGATACAGACCAGAATGCCATTGGCCTTCTTAGCTACCTGGGCACACTGCTGGCTCATGTTCAGCTGCTGAACACAGGTCCTTTTCTGCTGTGACACAAGTGCAGGATCTGATACTTGACCTTGTTGCACCTCATACAATTGACCTCAGCCCATCAATCCAGCCTTCCTGCTCTCCAACAGATAAACACTCCCACCCAACTTAGTGTCATCTGCAAATTGACTGAAGGTGCACTCGATCCCCTCTCCTAGGTCATGAATAAAGATATTAAACAGAACTGGCCCCAGTACTGAGCCCTGGGGAACAGCCCTCGTGAACAGCTGCCAACTGGATGTGACTCTGTTCACCACCACTCTCTGGACTTGACCCAGCACAGAGGGCACCTCTCCACACCATGAACAGCTAGTTTTACCAGGTGAATGCTGTGGAAAACAGTGTCAAAGACTTTACTAAAGTCCAGGTAGACAACATCCACAGCTTTTCCCTCATCTACTAAGTGGGTCATGTTGTCATAGAAGGAGATCAGGTTGGTCAAGTAGAACCTGCCTTTCATAAACCCATGCTGGCTGGGCCTGGTCCCCTGGTTGTCCAGCATGTGCCATCTGATAGGACACAGAATGATCTGCTCTATGACCTTCTCCATCACTGAGGTAAATTTCATGATCACTGTGCTCAAGACAGCCTCCAACTGTCTTATCTGCAAGAGTGGAGTGAGCACTCAGTACCTCCTATTACTCGAATGGCATGTTGCTATTTTGCATAAAAAACAAATTACTGTGCAAGGTGAATTTGAAACTTAATTTCTGCATTCTTTGGTTGAAGATGGTTCAGTCTTTCTCCAGTGCTAAATATGGTCCAGTTTTTTGGGTGTGACTAGTAGTCTACAGTGCTTTTTTTCCTCTTATTTTGCCTTAAAGGTAGTGACATGTAAATATTCTTTGGATCATGTTTACCGAAACGGATGGAATGCACCTTTTCCCTCCCTGAATGCTAAATACAATACGAGAAAATAGAGCTAAATAGGATGGCTGCCTACATAAGGCTAGCCACTAGATGCTGCTTAAACCCCACTGTATATGGTTGTGTGTGCTTTCTGTGCACCAGCCAGCACCCACAGTGGATAGCTGTTCCTGTTCAAATGCAACACTGATGCTAAAATGACAATGTCCTAAATACTGAAATATAGTACTTTGTAATATATTTTAAAAAATTGGAAATTTATTTTGGAAAATTTGGCATAGGATCATAGAATCATAGGATGGTCTGGGTTGGAAAGGAACTTAAAGCTCATCTACTTCCAACCCCCCCCAGTGGTATTAAGCATATTTAATATAGTTAAATATAGAAAAAAAAATGGAACTGTATTGTGTTTTCTCTGATTGCTTTAGTTAAGAAAGAAAAATCTCCATTTTACAAGTCAGGAGGCTGATCCATGAAACAATGCAGGTTAAATGCTGCCACACAAAACACAATGGTAGAATTCAAAGCAGAATCCAAGACTCCCAAGACAGTGTGGAGACTGACTATCTTTTCCCTTTGAAGAGAGTTGCTATGAATAAGTTAAAGTTTTATTCAGTCACCATAGATGTGTAGTGAATCTGTAGCATTAGTTGGCTAACTTTTCACCTGTACCTTAGAAACAATTATTAAATGTAACTGATTTCTTCATAGTATAGATAACAATACAAAGGTGAGATTATACTTTTGACTTGGAATAATAAGGCTTAAGACTTAGTGTTCTGCTTTCTTTGAGTCTGATATACTTCTAATTCAGATTTTTCCCTGTCTGATTCTGTTAGTAGATGTATTTGAAATCTTGTGACTTTATAGTGAGAGTTCTCATCAACATTTAAAAAGTCCAGGCTGTTTTTAACAAGTCTTGGATTCAAAAAGATGTAATTGTAGTAGAAGGGAAAAGTGTTTTCATTTGTATACTCTATAGTCGTGTCGTGTATTGTATTTATATATTCTATAAGCAATCTTAAAGAGAAAGACACAGGGAACTATAGGCCAGTCAGCTCCTTAGTACAAGAGAGTCGTGGACATACTGGATGGAGTCCAATGGAATGGTGCAAGGATCATGAAGGGACTAGAACACCTCTCCTGTGTGGGAAGTCTGAGAGAGCTGGGACTGTTTAGCTGGGAGAAGAGAACGCTTGGAGGGATCTCACCAATATAAATACGTGAAAGGAGGTGCGTAGAGGAGAGATCCAGGCTCTTTTCAGTGGTGTTCACTGCCAGAACCAGGGGCAATAGGTACAAACCGAAACACAGGGGGTTTCCTCTGATCACCAGGAAACACTTTTTCTACTCTAAGGATGACTGTGCACTGGCACAGGTTGCCTAGGTTGGTAGTAGAGACTCCATCCTTGGAGGTAGTCAAAAGCTCAGAGGACATAGTTCTGGGCAACTGGCTCCAGGTGGCCATGCATGAGCAATGGGGATTGCACCAGATGACCTACAGAAGCCACTTCTAACCTCAGGTGTCCTGTAACTCTAAAACCTAAACAAGGCAATAATTTTCTTCATCTATTAAAATGCAGTATTTTGTTACGAAAAATTAGATAAACAATGTTTTGATGTGTTCAGTTTTTCCCTCGCTGTGAGGGGGTTCATTTGAATGGAACTGAAAAAAAAAAACCACAATGTTTTTTATAATAGCAATTTGCCTGTTAGGCAACGTGCTGCTTTAGGGAAACACTTCAGACTGTGTGAATGATTGTTACATAAGCACCAAGATAGTTTAGTGAGCTTGTAAAATAAATAATTTTGCATGAAGAAGCATTTCTAAAAGCTGGTTTTGGTAGCAAATTTCAAGTAAGCAGAGCAGGGAGTAAGCAGGAGTAACTTCCCATCTATTTCTTTCCTATTAATCTGTTGCCAGCATGATATAATTCTTATACTATGCACAATCAGAAACAAGTCTGAAAATAGCAAAGTTCCCAAGAGTACTTATCTTGCTGGTCAAATCTTTAAAGCCCTTTTGCATTATTTTGTTTTATGTTTAGTGACAGCATTCTAACTAAGTTTGGTCTGAAGTGTGTAGGACATCAAGAACATTTGTAGTGTTGTGTTCTCCCTTTATCCATAGACATGTCTTCCCTTTTGTTAAATAGCTATGGTTGAAGTACAGTTTTATATCACATTCAGTATGTATCCCATTTTCAGTAAAGGCCCAAGCACTGTACTTTTAAAACAACTTCTGTTTTCTTAAAAGAGGTTTTGGATGTGTATCAAAACTGTTAAGTCAAGAGTCAGAAAAGCAGTATTTTGAAACTGTTGGGATTTATTAAGTATTTATGTACAATATTTATATAATATGTATTTTTAGTTTATGAATTCAGTTAAAAAACCAAACTCAAAGTACAATGTGGTTTTCACGTCTTTCCTTGTGTCAGGACAATAGAGTCCTGCTGTTGAATAAGGAATATAATTTCCCCTATATTTTGTTGCTGTCATGTGGACAGATGCATTTTTTTGTCTGAAAAGTATCCTTGCAACAACTCACAGAACATTGTTCCTGAGGCGTACAGGAGTCAGATGGCATCTTAATCCATTCATAATGCTGTCATAGTTAACGTTTTAGGTTGAGTAAACTAGGTGATAGTGGGGGGGAAAAAAAGATGAGTAACTGAGAAACTTTTGAAAAGCAAAAAATAGGAATTTTATAGTGATTCAGAGTGCACTCATAAACTTGGTTCTACTGTCAAGATTGCTATCAGGCTGATAAACATGCTTTATCAAAAAATGAGTATGTTTTACAAAACAGCAAAAAAACGTGCTTTTCATTCTTGGACTATAATTAGGAATACAGATATTGATATATTATTTACCAAAATAGCATTGGAGCTTATAAAACTAGTAATTTATGTAGTCTAAAAATATCTCTGCTACTTGGTAGAACATGAAAGAATTTTTTTTGTTAGTTTATGGAAAACAACCTCTTGACAGATAAGTTTTCTTTTTAACCCCATTGGAAGCTTTCTGTAGCCTAAGTTCTGTTTCTTAAATCTTACTAATTTTGTAATCTTAGTTGTATTTTCTGGCAAAAATCAGTCAATTTTATCACAACTTCCATGATGGTTCTTTCTTTCTTAATGCACTCATTGGCTTAGAATTTAAAGGCTGAGACTCTGCCCTCAAGGATAAGTGTATTCAGAGATTGTCCTAACATTTTTATTCAATAAACTACTGTGTTGCTAATTAGCATCATTGACTTTTCCTCTTTGTGGTAAGATTTGTTCTTACAGGCGTCAATTGGTTAGTCATTGTGCATCTGAAAAATAATAAAAAAAGGGACCATCAGCTTCTTAATGTAAATACACTTCCACCTGTTGTTCTAGAGCTATTTTTTACCAACAGTAAAATGCCCAGTTTTGGGTGCTGGAGCTAGTGAAAAGCTCTTCTGGCCCTTCCTGGAGTGACTCTACTCTCCAATTCATTCCACCCACTGGAATGGCTGAGGTCCAGCCCACGTCCACCTACAGTCATTCTCCAAGAGGCCAGCAGGGGTTGTGCACATCAAGCCACCACATTTTACTTCACAGTGGAGTATAGGTCTTAATGATTGACAGTACTGCAAAGTCCAGAAAATTTGAAATACTGCGTCAATAAGAGCTCTGTTTTCTTAAGCATGGGAGAGGGAGTTAGAATTGCTGGGTGCTTATCCTGGTGAGGATTTTCTCTCTCAGTCCCTTTGAAAGGGTTTTAAAAGGCATACTGTCAACCTAACGGCAACCTTTACTGATAGTCTGAAGATGGAAACTTTGAGGAAGCAAATACATGAGGCTCATTGGAGAAGGAAGAGGCAATGAACATGGTAGACCCCTGAGGGTGAGAGCAGAACTTGTTCAAATTACACCTTTGTTACCTTGTTTAAGATCAAGTTGAGATGTTTTCAGTGGCCAGTTCCACCAGAATAGACTAAACATCTCTAGCACGTTCTTAGGGCCATTCACACTGCCTACAAGGATAGTCAGTCTAGGTTTCCTGTCAAGTCATGAGTGGACAATTTAGATTAAAAAAATGAACACTCATTTTTGTCCTCTCAATGAGCCTATTTTGCATCATTGTATATGGGTCTTAACTTCCTAACAGAGGAAGTATGAATGCTCTTAGCAAAAGAGGCCTCAGTTTGACTTATTTCTTAGAGCTTTGCTGCACATGCAAATTCTGGCCAGGGTGTACTAATGTGTATTACCTCCTGTATTCAAGCAGGAAATCCTTGCTTCTTTTCTTTTTTCCAGTCTTTCAGAATGCAATTGCGCTCATTGATGCAATTTCAAGGCTTAAAGGCAGAATTCTATGCCCTGCTGACCCTGCAGTAAGGTTGCTGAACAGACATTAGAAGGGAAAAAAATAAAGAAGGAAAAAAGTAATGAGTAGCTCTAATTTATATAAATTATACATATAATTTATATAAAACATAATTATGTATCATGTACTATAATATACAATATGGTTCATTGTATAGTATTATTATTATGTATAATATAAATATATTTTTATATCTATATAAAATACCTGGTTACCTGTCTTTTCTCTCACCTCGTGCAAAGCTGATGGGATTAGTAGCGTGAATCCTAGTCATGCATTCTATCCTTTTATAGACTTGTTTTCTCTTAAAATCAGGGTGTCTCTTTCCAGTTAGCCCACCTCAAGTCAGTTGGTAGACATCAGTAGGATCATTCTTTGGTTTGAAATCTAAATGGGTGGAATAGGGAGTGGTTTGTGGTTTGGTTTTGAAGTTGTTGGTTTGGGTTTATTTTGTAAACATCTCTTTTCCAAATACAAACCTGTCATCCAATGCCAGGTCTCTGTTCATTCTCATAGGCGGGAAGTGACTATGACTTGTTTATTTCCCTGACCTCTCCAACAAACCTCACATTAATGACAGTTCCCACTCAACACCTCCAAAGCCATTCCTTGATAAGCCTCTCCAGGACACCTGCCCAGTTAAGATGCAAATTGGTAAGTCTTGTGAAGGCTGGTGTCTCAGTGTACCAGTGACTGCTTAGGTAAAGTCACAAATACACATATAAAGTATATCTAAGAGAATTAATACACTTCAAATTAATGTTTTACAGTCAGCAGCAACCCACAACAATCTCAGAACAGTAGTATGGCAAAGAAGTAGATAAGACAACCCCTAATGGAGGAGAGAAGGCAGGCTAACCTCTCTGGCTCATGTAGTTAAGAGATTTTGTTTCCTGTATGCCCTAGGCATGACTGTGTCACAGTTTACTCATACTTTTGTTTTTAATGTAGCTTTTACTGGATGTATCTGGATATTGTTTTCCACTTGGTACATTCCTCTTATCTCTGCGTATTCTTCGTGATTGCATTAACTTGTTTTCAATTTAAGAGACAGAAATGAGCAACCTTTCGTTGCTGATCTGCAGGTGCTGTGTGTGATGCTGTGGCCCCAAATAACACAAATTCAGCATCACTGTATTAGCTAGTAGCCAAGCTTGGTACTTTAGAGCATTTCTGCTCTCTTCTCTGGGATACAAAACATCATATGTGTTTTGCAGTAGTAGCATATTTCCAGCCATCTGTAATTGCCTCCTACTTGCATATGCTTAGTCACTGCATACAAACATACACCTTCTGCTGAACTTTAGTAAAGCTCATTATGTTTTTACCCGTATGGTATTCTGCAAAGGCTCTTTTTCACAAGATTAGAGCCCAGTAATCCCAATTTACCTCCAAGGAGGCCAGAGGAGATAATTTAACCAAACCATTGTTGTAAGTACTTGCTTTCTCATATGATACAGTGACATTTGATACAGTTTTTGTCATCAGTTTTGCCAAGTAAATGAAAACATGCTAGTATGAAAAAAATAACAAATTTATTATTGTTAGAGCTGAAATAACATCACAGGAATACTCCAAACCAACACAATTTGATAAATCTTTTACTTCTCCTGTATTTTTAATAAAACCCTTCATGACCCTTCATGCTATTGCTAGGTTAATACTTATCAAAATCACGTAATATTCAAAGGTGTACTTACGCCTCCCCTCCCATCACCAGCTGGAACCAAAATTGGTTGTCTATTGTGATCTTGTCTATGAGTCTGAGATGAAGTTAAATGCCAGGTTGGGGTACTTTGGGAAGCCTATGTCTCCTGAACAGATGGCTTCCCATGATTCCAAACAACACTTAGAAATGGGCAGTTTTATCCTGAAATAGGGATGAAATGGGGATGATATTAGTCTTAGAACAAAAATTCATTGTATTTGGGAAGGGGGAACACATCTTGGAAGGTTGTCTTACTTCTAGCCAAGACAGGATCCCAGAAGAAGGATCAGGTACTGATAGCCAAGGTACTCTTTCCTTAATCACAACTATCTGGAAATCCCAGAGCAATGAAAAATGTCAGGCTGCAGACCATCTTAAGTATTTAAGGATCTTTTCTCCCTCACAGTTTGATAGCATGAAGCTTTTTAAAAGAACTTTCTTTCACTCTAAATTACTTTTTTATAATTTCCCTATTCTTTCAACCTATGCCATTTTGTAATAGTTGATCTATTCCTGACAGTCTATGCAGCTGCATAAACTCTTCCACTACCGTTCCTGTAGTGATGAGATTGCAGAAGGCCGACATGCCAGCTACATAATCAGAACTGCTGTCCTGGGGTATCCTGAGAGAACATCATGAAATCACTGCTGTGTAATCCTGCTCCTCTTTCCCACTTCTGGCAATAGAATAAATAGCGAAGTCCACAACTGGTTATGTCAAAGAGTGCAAAGAGGCTTAGTAACTTGATTAAGGATTTATAGTACCTGTTCATGACAAAGAGGATGTCTATTGCTGCTTGCGCTTCCTGTTTGATCTGTGTCCTGGCATTGTGAGAAAGGTCCAGCTTGTTGCCAATATCTAAAATGAGTTGGCAGGCTTCCTCAGGAGAGCACCCTGCACAGTTGTAGAGGAGGAATGTTGTTGCATGCCATATCTTGCAGGTTGAATTAAATTCTATGGGAAAAAAATTACTCCTTGTCAAATTACAACCACTTCACAAGACCTCATTTTAGAAGCTGTTTTCATAGAGTCAGAGAATGGCTTGGGTTGGAAGAGGACCTTAAAGATCACCTAATTCCAGTCACCTGCCGTGGGAAGGGAGGGACACCTTTCAGTATGTCAGTTTGCTTAAAACCCCATCCATGTTTTATGCAATGCAAGGTTTTATTAGGCAGAAGTACACAGCCCTGATGCCCAGAGAAAAGCAGCTGTAATTCTGGCTGATGAGCCTGGCTGACCGCACTGCTGTGTCAGAGCTGGTGCCTGTACAAGGAGCCTGAGAGCGTGCTGGGCTGGGCATGTGGGCAGACAAACCCAACCTCCCCATCAGTAGTGCAGATCTGGATCTGTTTATTCTTTTGATGAAGCCGTGCCCCAAACTTTCCATCCTTCCTTGAGTTCTCTATCCAGACAAATATCTGGGCCCTATGAAAACACATTAAGCAACATGAGATGGTCAAACACAAAAGTAATGGGAAACACAGAAGCGCTTAACTAGCTAAATGGAGAATATTGTAGTTAAGATCCAGATTTTATGTTGATATTTATGTAAAATACTGTAATTATGCTGTGACTTGATTAAAATACAAGTCTTTCACAAAGAACAAAAGCAAAACATCTTGTCTCTAAACTGAGGCTGTAGAAATAATTCTTAAAATGGCGAATAATAAATGCATTTTATAAAGAAAGAATATAATCAGTTAGTTAAAATAATGAGCTGTTTTGAGAAATTATCAATGGACAAAGCAATACCAAGGGAATAAGAGGCATTAATTAAGGGAGGAATGAATGTCATGCATGACAGCAGAGGGGGTTTCTGCTTATCCTTCTCTCAGTTTGTATCCATGAATTGCACCTCAGTTTGTCTGTGGACACTAATTTTGTTTCTGCTTTCACATAATGAAGGACAAGGATAAGTTAAAGAGAACAGACGATATTGGAAAAAAATACAGTAAATATAGATATTTTAGTAAAATGCAGGTTCTTGTACATGATAGATACATGGACAGAGAAGCATAGCAAGGAGAAGGAGTAGGTCTCAGTAAGTATCTGACATTAGATGTAGGAAATCTGATAAAGATAGGAAATTATAGAGGCTTTTAAAACATGGCTGAACTATCTGCTGAATGCTGGTTATTAGACATATACTAAATTTCCTTGTATTCAATCTAAAGTAATGCAAGGAAGATTTGAGCTTGATACTGCATCAGTTTTAGGAGAGATGGATTGCTCTTCCGGTTCTGCCAACCTTCTCTGGACTTTGCCTCTCCTTTTAGTCTCCCTTCTACAGATTCTTCCCATGGTCCCTTTGTCTGTTTAGACTAGAGATGCTTTCACTTTTTTTATGTTCTTCTTTTCCTTCTGGTTTTCTCCTGTTTATTGTGGAGAGTAAGAGGAGGATGCCTGTCCCCTCCTCGCTCATGGTGCATGTGGGAGGAGGTGTTTCCAAGAAACCTCTGAGAGCAAGATAGTAGGTGTACGGTCCTATGGAGGTGGGATTATGGCTGGGGAGGCATCAGATGGTTACAAAGGGGCTGGGGTAGAAAGAAGATAAGAAGCAGAAAGAATCTTATGCTTTCCAGCACATGTCAGTGACTACGTAGGAGTGAGGGGTATTGAGGGTCCCCCATTCTCTTTTTCTGCACACGGATTTCTCAGTGCACCTCTACCCTACAGCCTCATTTCTTCCCTTCCCACTGCCTCCCACCCTGGCTCCTGTTGACCTGAATGGTTGAAAGATTGGGTTTGATTTTCTTAAAAAGCATAGTTGGCCCACCTTCACCTTATTGTCTAATTATAGCCGTGAATGATTAGAGTTTAGTGCAAGGATGACTGATGTCATGCCCTGGAGTCTATTACATAGAGGTAAGATTTGCATGTGCAGATCTTCCTGTTTTTATTATCTGTGTATGTGTAAATGTTGGTCCTGTCTGAAATTTGTCTCCCACTGGTAGTGATGTAAGTAAGAGTGGTTGTGGAATCTGCTTCGTGTTCTGATTCAAAGTCAGATGTACTTTCTTTGTGATCTTCTTGAATTAGCTGGTATGCAACCTCCACTTGCTTATCAGTACTACACAACTGATCTGCTGTCAACCTTGATTTTCTCATTCCAAAGCACTTGCATTACTTAAGTTAATGCAGTGATATATTACAGGGGATAAGCTGTGTACATAAGCTGTGTATATAAAATGTGTACATGGCTAGAAGCAGGTCAACAAGATCAGAAGAAAATTGAAGCACCAAAAGATTAGTCTCATAACTTTTCTTTCCTTTAAAGTGTTTATCATTTGCTTTTCTCCATTGCACCATATTTTACCATTCTTTGCAAAACAGTTACTTAGCATTTTCTTGTACGTACAAGTATGCAGAGTTCATTTTGCTTGGCAATTAATGTTTTGAGTTTGTGCTGTCAGTTTACATTATGTCTGTCTACGTCAACTAATGGCTCATAGTTTCCAGCACTTCACTGACTACTCTCAGTACTCTCTTTTTCCCAGGTTAGCCAAGGATTTGCCTGTTTCTATGCCTTCTGTGCACTTGAAGCTCCGAAGTATAGTTTCAAAAATTGAAGATTGTTTTCGTTTCAGAGACTGAGATAAAAGACAGGGAAAATAATCCAAAACTTACCAAAATGCGCATGAAATCTCGAATCACAGAATCTCCTGAGTTGGAAGGGACCCACAAGGATCATCGTGTCCAACGCCAGACTCTGGCCCAGAAGCTTATGTGAAAAACAACTCTTAATTAACTCAGCCCTATTTTTCTTGCCCCAAATATTCTATTTCTCCTTCTAGAAAGGGTCCATCGAGAGGAGTCATCATAAGGTTTTTGCATTATTTATGTCCCACTTGAGTCTTCAAAACTGGCCTTTCCTACAGAGGCTAATTTTATCCAGTGAGAGTTATTGTCTTGTCTCGCTATGTAACCATAGTGAGGCTCAGACAGCCAGGTCCTTGTAACAATATTTAGAAGCTCCTTCATATCTAACATAAGATTTTGCTCTCCACATTTTTCTGGGTTGTTGTACCCCTCTTTCTTTAGCTGTACACTGCTGAATAAGTTGCCTTAGACATTTCAGTGCCTCAGATGCTTCGTACACCTGGCAGTTTTAATGGCTGGCTTTTGAAGATGGTGACCTCCTTTGTCCAGGTGTCGTGTCTTGCCTAGTAAGCATTACTGTTCTGGCCTCCTAGTCATTTGCTGATTAGTTTTGGCAAAGCAAGATTCATGCTTCTTTGTCCTTTTAATTTTCAATAGTTCTCTGAAATTTTCTAATTCACATTCAATACAAAGCATATTGTGTAATTGTTTTTAATCATATTAATGTGTATGGAATTTACAGCAGTTTCTATTGTAGGACTTTGAGTCATGCATGTGTTTTCCAGTATTTAGTTTATCATTCCTTTTTTGTTTCCTGCTTTTCTTGAACTTGAAATCTGATCTTAAATCTTCAAAAATCTTTTCATCTCCAAGATAACAGATTTCGCAATTAGTCATTAAATTACCAGTGCAATGCATTTACTGAAACTGTCTAGAAATGGTGTTTTGCTGTTGGAGTGTTTTCCCTCTAGGTATCTGAAAGGTTATCATATTCTGATCTCATTTATACCTACTTAAATACAGAAAGACTATGCTAAGGCAGAGGAGACACCTTCCTGTTTGATTCCTGTGTTTAGGATAAAAATCTTGACCCACCTTGTATTAACTTCAGTCTTCATTTCTTGGAGTGGAAGAAGTCACTTCCCTGTGCAGTGATGATTAATAACTCATGCATCCCAAAACAGAAAATTCATTTGAACAAAAGCAGTCTTGTCTCTTTTTATTATGTTTTTTGGAGATGATAATTTGTCTCTAATTTATTTCTTTCTCATAATGCATCTCTGTCAGGGGAGCCATAATAGCAGGAATTTTGTTACTGTAAAATAGCATGATTAGATGCTGATATTTACCGAGTTCTTTGTTTGCATGCTAACAAAAAGTTGACTTCCACTACAAACCTGCATACCTTGAACTTTGTGTGGAAAACAATGTTTGTTTTCTTGGAAAAGTACATTGGCATTAAAAGCTATTTTAGAGCTAAGTTCTTTCTGACACTCCCTATCAGAAAGTGCAGAAGAATATTCTGATCAGTGCCTTATCACTTGGTTATCTTAAGACTTCAGGTTTCATGGAACTGTAGTCCTTAAAGTGTTTCTAGAAGTCTGTGTCTATTTTTTATCTGGAAAAACACTTCAAAAACTGTTGTGATAATGGCATTTCAAGCTAGGCTGGTAGGCTAAAGAATCAGTTTTGAACAATGCATAGAACAGAATTAAAAAGTACATGTGTGTATGGAAATTTAGCAAAATGCCTATTCATAGATGTTCACAAACCATGTAGAGATGATTGTGTTAAGGTGATGAATTGTGGAATGGGATGGAGACAGATTTCTCTCATTCACTGCTATGATGACAGCATATTTATGTCAAACCATGCTTATAGCAGGTCAAATCAGAAGTCTTGCGTGTAGGTCTTTACTTCACTCTGTATCACTTAAAGCTTCTATTTCTTCCAGTATTGTACTTCTGCTTCATCCATGCCTCTCATCTTTTTACAGCAACAGTCCTTTATAGTTTGCCAGTGGCATCAGCTTTGACATGTCATTTGTCCTCATCTCCTAAAAATCACCTTTGCCTGTCCCTACACTCTTTCTATCCATGTGGCCTCTGCCTGTTTTTCATAGATGTCCTTCCACGATTATGGGCTGGGGACAAGGATGTGGATAGGTCTTGACTAGTAAAATAATTTTATTTTTTATTTTAATTCATGCTTCATTATGTCACTAAGATCATGTATTATCTGAAGCAGAAGTAGTCATCATTTAATTTCAAGTTTGCTTTTCCTTTTGTCAGCCTTATGCTTCCTTGTCTGTTAGTCTGTACTTTTTAGTGGGCCAGACTTCTGGAAGCAGCCCCTGTATAACGTAGAGCTCCCAGTTCAGCAAAGTACTTGACCATATGACTAACTTAAAGCATCTATTCAGGACATATGCTTATGTGCTTTGATGATTGCTTTGCCAAGCAATTTTGTGTCTTGCTGGGTAAAATTAGAACAATAATATGCAAAGAATTTGACTATTAGACAGTCATTAATGTACCAATATGGAGTATTTTCTTTTCCAAATGAGCTTTTGCTATACCTTCTCTTTTGTGCATGGAATTTTATAGCAAGGACATTTAAGTGTCGAATAGCTGTGGAAACTTAGTTATGCTACCCAGTAATCATGTGAAAGATCTCTTTATTATTGCAAATGGATAAACTGGAAAGAAAAGGAGTCAAGTATGGAACAATAATAAAGTAAGTGAGATGACTTTTACTCTTTGATTGACATCACTCCAGTACAGCCAGTGCCAAACAAGTGTAACCAAGGAGAATCCAAATAACGTTATTTAGAAGTTTGCAGTCCCAGATGAATTAATGTGCAGATTTTGTTCCAGCAAAGATTTTTGAATGTGAGTATTTCAATCAGAAGAGACTTCAGGAAAAGAGAAAAATGAAATTTATCTGCTCGCTTACAGAGAGGAAGAAAGTGAGATGAGATTTCCCTTTTTATCTTTGCATGGGTTACTTGGGGGGCTAAGTTGGGGGGAGTATTGTGCTCTTGACAAGCAACTGGATCCTGACTTGAGCCCTGCTCCTGCTAAATTTGCTTCCATGTGATCAGCCTTGACGATGCTTCCTTCCTTTTTGCCATGAATCAGCCCACAGAAACAAAGCAGTGATAGAGAATGGGTATCTGATTTATTTTGGTCTGAACTGGCTGCTACTTGCCACTCTACTGGGACACAGGAGAAGTCAGAATTAGCTATGGCCCTTTGAAGAACCTCATGTCACAGCTGTTCTTGGGACCATTCCTCTATCTCAGACTACATGTTTCAGTGCTCTGCGGAGGAACACAGATATTTTTGTCCATCATTGATCTTTGCTTCAACAACCAATGCTCTAAGTGAATGGCATATGCAAAATGCTCATCCTAAGATTATGTTCCCCAGTGCATGGGAAAGAAATCAATAGAAGGAAAGTAGTGCAGTGTCACTGAGAATATTATCGTCCCCAAAATAACAAATGGAAAATAACAAATGGAAACAGGAATCCCCTGGGCATGCAAACTAAGGCAAGCAAGTGCAAACCTCAAATGCAGGAGAAAAAAAGAAGTAATTTTATAATTATTACAGACACTGAATCCCAGCAGCTACTTTTCTGTGGTGGTGGTTGCCTAGAGCAATATGTGGTGGTGTGATAGGAATGGTGGCAGTACTTGGTAGCGTGTTTATGGAAGGCAATGCAACGACTCTCTTGGTGTTATGAGTGCCTGCAGACCCTAAAGGGAATCTGTGGACAAGAAATAAATTATGGGATTTCTATATTTTATTACCTAGGAAGCATCACTTTTCCCTATAGTTCTTTAAATTATATTCTTGTAGAAAATGTGGGGAAATTATGTACAAAAGGTCTGGCAAGAGAGGTAACTAAGCAGCTTTCAGTCACAGAAATAATGAAGAAGATGTTCAAGAAGAGTTTAAATTGTATAATTCAGCAAAGGTGCAGAATTAGGCATTAAAACTAGGAAAAAGTAATTTTTAAATTCTCTGATACAAGAGTGCTAATTCCAAGAGATCTTCTAAGGTGACATTCAACCTTCCCCATATTGTGTTCAGATTTAGGAGTGCTGGGGAGGTTTGTACCAGAGATTGGTGTGGTGATTCACTGAAGCTGGAAAAGTGTATACTTTTATTTAGGAGATACAGAGCACACTTCTGCTATGATGTCCCTCCAAAACATTGACCCAAAACAGACCTTCCCCAAGACATGACGGTTTGGCTTTCTGGATTGGATCAGAATAAAATCTGAAAGGTCTGAAAAATTGAGTATGCTAATGAATTGGGGCCAAGGTAAACCAGCCAATCTGCGTCCCTGATTGACTTAGTTCGACTCTAGGCATCTGAAAATTCCTTCCCAGTTGCTGCCAATTATGGTGAAGATTTCCTTCATGTAGAGCAAGCCCTCTTTTCTCTTCTTAGTGTTTAATATGTCTCCAGGAAGAGTAGGGAGCAGGGTTTTCCTTCCCTGGATATCGGTGATGGTTTGGTGCTGTGTTTCAGTGCAGGTATTTTGCTGTATGTCAAGAGCCTGGTTTTGCTACTTGTGCAATATTATGATTTGGGATCAGGAATTTTCTTTCAGCCCAGATTGGCAATGACTGGGTGGAGAAGAGTTGCTTTTCTTTGTCGTGTGAGGCATTGTTCGCTTCATAGGGCTGGCCTGATTTTTATGTAACATACCCCTGCCTTTGGAGGGACACAGCATATTGATCCCGCCATTCGTTTCTCCTACTGCTTCACTATGGCCATTACAGTGGCAGCTTTTGATCTTCCACTAGGACTAAAATTTGGTAGAAGTGTCCTATAGCGTGGGGGCATGCAGCATCTGTGATTGATGGATCGGTCTGGTCTGATTACACCAATATAAGAGCCACCACACAGAGCTGAGCTCTGTAACGGGCCATGTGGCTGATCCATTCACAGGCTACATGAGAAACTGGGGCTGCTGCTACTTCTTCCTGAACATCTCCATAGCTTCTTCTTGCCCAGGAAGACAGCAACCTGTCTTGCTGTAGTACAAAGCTCACATTGGAAACCTGAGTGAACAAAAAAAGGTTTCATAAGGAAGAGATTTTTCTGGAAGGTTTCTGTCAGAGAAAGATGAAGGTAAAGCCCCAGAGTCGTGCCTTTACTGAAAAACAATCTCAACTGCTGATAGTAGCTGTGTAAATCTACTTAAATGAGAAAACAGTGAAGCATCTTTATTTTCCTCTCTTTCATAACAGAACATTTAGGCACGAAAACCCATAATTTCCAAGTGAGTCACTGGAACAGGGCAGCTTTAAAGGAACCACCATGAAGTTTGCAGCAGGTGAAAGGAGCCAAAAAATGAGATAAGGGTGAGGCATTTTGCGTTCATAACACAGTCAAGAACTTCTGTCAGCTCATGTACAGGTTGTGTTCATGGAGGAGACCATAAAACATGGTGGGGTTTTATGGACTGAATAAAACAGGAGCCCTTAGAACTACACATGGACTCTAAGTCTCTTATCTCATAACTTTATTTCCTTCAAAGGTATTTCTTCTTTAAAGCACATGATTACAAACTGGCTTTTTCAAAATGTACATTACTATTTTGCACAAATTTAAGAAAAAATATATTTATAATTTTTTGCAGTTTGGGTCACTAACTGAATGTGAATAAGTGTGGCAATTCTTCTTTTTTGTCTTTTTCATATCAGAACTGTACATCTCCTTGAAACAAATTATCTAATTACTCCAATGAAGATTTATACCACAATCTATAATAAATAAATAATAAATAATAAATAAAGCCTTTTGCCATATTTTAGCTTGCAGCTTAGACTTGGTAGCTTTACCTTGCCTTTTAGATCCTATAATCTCTACAGCAGGACAAAATTTCTCAGCATGCTTGGAATTGCCAGCCTGTATGTGACCAAATCCAAATCTCACTGAAATTAGTGAGAACACTTTCAATAACTTCGACATGCTAAAGAAGAGGCCCTTTCAGCAAGCATATGATGCCCAAGCTATTTAATCTTTTGTGTCTTTCTAGACATAAAGGCATGATCAGTAACAGGGGGTCTTAGCCATCCTCATGTTGGCACCAGCTACGTGAGTGCCTTGAGAAAGCCACAGTCTAAGTGCCTACCTGCCAAAAAGGCTGTGGGAAGTGCTGCAAAGCCTCTAATGAAAGATGTTGACAGCATCGTCTGCCACTTGACTGCTATTGAAAGTTCAAGTCTACCCTTATGATGGTTAGTCTGATTGCTGTTTTTTGAAGCATTTCAAGTGAGCAGAATTAAAGAAGCCCTTTGAAAGGTCCAAACCAGAGCCTACCCACCACCAGATAACTGCAACAATAATACATCTCATGGTCACCAGAAAGGGGACCCTGCCTCTTTTCCTCTTCTCCCTTGCTCCTGGCATCTATGGCACCAACTGTGACCTTGCAAGGGGCCAAGTCAGACTGTTGACTGCCCCCAAAAATCCACTGGTTTTTACTGGATTAGTCCTCTACTAGTTTACTGAGCTGGTTTAGCTCACAGAGGATTTGTACAGATGCTCGCAAAAAAGAGACAGGACTGTGTGGTTGCTTGCATGAACCTGTGGAGCACATCAGTTTACCTTCAGAGATATGAGAAAAGACTCCTTCTTGAAGGCTTCTCTTTTTCCAGCTCTATTGATTAGTTTGAGATAAGGTGATACCTCTCCCTACAAACTTGCCTGCTTTATCCTTAGACCATCACAACTCCAATATTACTACTCAATAACACATACAGTGATCCCTTCAGCCATTAAAGGAAATCCCCAGGAGCCACCCTGAATGGAATAACCTCTGTGAAGCCTTTTGGAAAGGCTAGTTATTATGTGGAGTGGACAATAAAGGGAAATGAGGTTTACGTTTGCTTATCCAAAAGGCCAGAGAGAGTTCATAGATTATTCTTTGCACAGATAAGCTAGACCTAATGTAAACATTCCTGACTGGAAAGTATCTGCTGTTTGTTTTCCTAACTTTAACCATGTGGCTAGCAAAAGCAGAATAAATGAAATAAAAGACAGGCATTTTAATAATAAAGAACCCAGTCTTTGAAAACTCATGTTACTTCTCCCTGAAAAAAAAAATGTTAAAATTGTCTTTTCTACTCAGTGCACGAAACACATATTGAATTGGCTGCAAACCTTTCTTGTCAGTGAAAACTGGTGAGATTTCAAATCTATCCCAGCAGATACTCTTCATTACACTAGAGCAGAGCAACCTGCTCATTTTAGTTAAAGGATTCCTCCTGTGCCCTTTATGTGTGTAATACTGAAGTTATACTAGGTTTTCTGTGAAAGTGATGGATATTTGTCCGAGGGGGAGCTTGAGGATCAGACGGGAAGGTTCTAATGTTTTGCAATTCTGCTACAGAAAATTCCAAAATCCTTGGTGAATATAAATTAGCATAACACGGCTCTTAAAAATCTCACCCACTACCCATCTGTATCTTTAGATTCATAAATATTTGAGGAAAAAACCCTCTATCTTTTCTGCTAAAGCTGTTTACAGAGTATTTCAAATCAGCTTGTGATTGATTTGTTTGCTCTTCACTGTCTTTTTCAAATCTGACTAGACTTAAGAGTTTGTTTCACCAAAGTCTCAACTCTCCATAGTCAGTTGTTCAACTCTGCCTGGGTATTTCAGAGCTAACAAAAGTGTAGGTTTTTACAATTAATCCTCTCTGATAAAACTTTCCACTAAAAAGGATAGAACTTTGATTTCTATTTTTTCATCAAAAAATTGCAGCATGTTGTAGAAGAGTTGAAAACACAGGGCTGGATGAGGGAAAGGAGGACTGGCATCAGAATGAAAATAGAAGACCTGGCTGTTGGAGCTGGTCTGATGCCACTATGTAGTGATGTTTGTGGTAGCTGCTGTTTCTATGGCAACGCGACAGCGTGATTTACTGCAATAACAGAGAAAGTAAATGCAAAGCTTTTGTTTAACTTTGATGCCACGAGCTATTTGTTGATATTGGGCAGGATGGAGGGAGAAGTCCTTTGGCTTCCAGTTAAGCACGTTGCTAACTTGTCGTAGCTATGAAGAGAAGTCAGTAAAGGGGATCAATGGTGTTCAGATCTCCCTTCTGTGCTCACAGAGCTTGTACACACACGCAGACGTGGCGTGCAATTTCCCTGTGGTGCAGAGGGTATCAGACTTCCCTATGCAGACTGCAGTGCCCATCCACCGCTCGGCTCAGGAGAGCGGCACAGCCGAGGTCACTGGGCAGTCAGTGGCGGGTGCTGGCTCAGGCTTCACACTGGGCTGGGTCTCCAGGTTGAAGGCTAGGTGAGTTACCAGAATAGGGTAACTGGAGACTTAGTTTGCTTCTGGAATATGTCAGCAGGGGTGGGTATGGCACCAGCAGAGCTAAAGAGATGGGTTTATTTGAGTCCATGATGGCTGGAGGGACTTGCTGAAGTGTGATAGTGGTGTGACTGAGGCGGGGAGAAGTGCTACAGTTTGGGAGAGAAAGGAGATCCACCTTTATAATGAGGTCCCTCAAGGATCAGAGGGCTAAGTTGGAGCTTGTGTTGGTAAACAAAAACAGCTTCTGGCCACTGTGGTTGAGATCTGGTCCTCTGTACTGGGTTAGGATGAAGGTTTGGGACAAAGGGGCAAAAAAACATGTTTGCTACCTAGTCCTAGAAGATACACAAGGAAAAAGTAGAGGCTGTTAAGTAATTGTTCCGGGTTTGGAAGACCATTAAGACTGTAATGAAGACTGGAGTTAACATAGAGAGAAAAGTATAGGATCAGGGAGAGTGTGAGACTTCACGTTTAGTTTTGTTGTTGAACCATGCAACATCACAGAACTGGATGAAGGCTGGTTTCAGATGTGGAAGCCATCTTTTGTTTAGTTGTGAAGGAGGTGTGTCTGATTAGAATTAGCATACTGGGTACTGGGGCTGGGCAGCTTGACTGTACCATCAACCCATTTCATCTGAATTTTCCCTTTCTGTCTATCCCTTATGGATGTGCCAAGCCGTAATCACAAAGGAGTGAGATCAGCCAGGACAATCCCAATTGGGAACTGAAGTCCACTGTTGTAGTACTGGCTGTGCCACTGGCTGCAACTGGCTGCCAGTCTCTGTGGGTGCCACTCAGCACCAGAAACAGGCCATGAGCAATCACCTAGTTTCCAGCAGTGCATCCTCCCCTGAAGCTCTTACTTTTCTTGTTTTATGATAGTCCCCCATCTGGGAAAGATAATCCTGAGCCCTTCTTGCCATGGCCTTCTTGCCTGGTTTGAGTACCAGGTAGTGGGGAGGTTCTGGTGAGGCAGTGGCTGCCTTTACTCCCCCAGTGTTTTAAATTCATCCCTCTCTGTTTGATCCTGAGCAATCTCAAGGACAGGAAACTTAGCTAGATAAGCCTCCCATCTACTTCACTAGGACTCTTCATATGTTTTTATTAGTATATTAATATGCCAACTAGCACTGAGCAACTTGAGCCATTGCCATCAGGCCACATAGTTTTCCCAAGCAAGATGGCCCTATGACATCACCCTGATCCTTGACCATCTTAGGGACAGCTCCTGACCCCTGCCATGCAGGTCCACACAGTTAAGCAGAGGTACTGCTGCTCTGAAGCAGTGTTAGTAGGATCCAAGTCAGCCTTTACTGACTCTTGTGAAATATATCTGATGTCTTTACCTTTTTTTCCTGTGTAAATAACATTTATATCAGCAATAAATAGCATTGTTGAAATGACAGAAAGCTTAGGGATAATTATAGGGAAGAACTTACCTGTTTACTACCTTCCTTCTACCTTGCAATTATAGAAGAGTGTTTATTCTTTTTTTAATCTGCAGCAGTTCTTATTCCATAAGACCCTTTTGTGGTGTGTGCTGCCGGAGTGCATTTGTAAAACAAAATTAGCAAAGAGGACACAGATGTTGCTCTCCATTCTCTTTTTAGCCATACAAATTATAAACAATGTCCCTTTATATTAAGATGCACTTTTCTGTCTCATATTGGTTTTAGAGCTGATTCTTTCAGTATGTTTTCTGTTTAGAGCAGCCTGTTCTTGTTTAAATGTCCCCACAACTGTACTCCATGTGAAAACAATGTTGCTTTCACATTCAGTGCACAAATTTCAAATTCATATGTATATTTCAGAACCAGTGCAAGGATAGAGAATTAATAACATCGTAGAGGGCCACAAAAAATGAACAGCACTTTTCTCACTAAAGTCTACACTGAGTCATCAAATGTACTATGACTTGTCTATGAAGAGGTAACAGGTAACATCCCCTAGAGCAAAAATGCCTTCATCATTGTGACCTTGTTAGATGCAAATTAATAGAGAGTCTTAGAGCTGATGGTGGTGGAAGTTGAGTTGTTTTTCACTAAGACTTTTCTGCAATGAATTCTCTCCTACTGGAATACATGGTATTCAAAAGCCTTAGTTCAGATTTCATACCACAGAGATTTTAAACTTTTTTTCTACCCAAGATCAAAAGCAATTATCTGCATTTCTGGTATTGTTTTCTTTTATAACCCAGGTGTGCGGGCATTCTGACTTGTGTCAAATTTTGATTTAGTTGACTCTGGTAGAGAACTGCAAGTAAGAAGATGTATTTGAGTGCTTTCTCCCCCCACCCTCCAAAATCAATAACTAGTTCACATTGGTTTTAATTTAATACATGCTCCCATCAAACATATATTTTAAAGACAAACTGTGTTAAGTTCACTACTCATAGCTTCTGAGTAGACAACAACAGATAACAACACAAAAGTGCATGTGGGAGGGAAGGGGTGCTATAATTGCCCAAAACTGGAAGAAGTTTGTCATAAAACTGTGAACAGCTGTTGTTAAGACTCACTCTGAGCAGAAGAATGCACCTCCTGATGTTTCTGTTCATTCGAGACATTTCTGTGCCACATGGTGCCCATCACACTGAATGCTTTCCCTATGGGCTGAGTAGCTAATAAGACAGAGCAAGCTTTATGTTGAACAGTGAGATATCTTGAGTCAGCATGTCATATGCAGTAAAAAACTATGGACTTGAGTGGTGAAAATGAATTTAAGATACTACAGATTCCCGATAAAATTTTCTCCAGCAGTGAGCATCATACAAAAAAAATTAAATTGTCCTGCCTGATAGGTTTTGGTTGGTTGTTTGTTTTGTTTTGTTTTAATTTGGGGAACACGATATTCTGTGGGGCTTTGACATGTTATACAGTAGGACTTGAACTGGATTTTTTAGATTTTTGGGGGGGATTAAATTGCAGTTTGTGTTTTTAGTGGTGACTTTTGGATTTATCTCAAAGTTAGAATTGAGAATGTTGCTGTTATTGCTGGACTTATGTGGAGCTTTATTAAAATAGAAACTTGCAGGAGGTAGGGTATTAGTCTGTAATAGATCTTAAAACTGGGAATCCGGTCTCATGTTTGATAAACTGAAGAGATTGATTGAGGATAGGCCAGAGATAAACAATGATCTTCTTGATGTACTGTGATGGATTTATCTGTGTTATCAATGTTGAAGCTAATGCAACCAAAAAATCAGCAGCCATGAATAATTTTGGAGAAAGGTTTAATTTTACCTTTCCACTTCTAGGCAGCATACTTCAGTTGTAAATTTGTAGAATTTTTCAGTTGTAAAATTGCAGAAAACACACTCTAAAGAAGATCATAACCTGAGAGTACTTTCTACTTCATTATTTGAAGTATGAGACTATTTTCCCTGCACACTCTTCAATCTTTCTCCAAGTTTGGCAAGATGAAACATTTCCAGACCCAAAGCAGCCATTTTACAACCAACAGCTGCCTCTCCCTAGTCCAGCTGGCAAGCACCTTCCCTTCTGCCTTTCTCTTTTTTTATTGCTGATAGGTTTTGTCTCATTTTATCTCCTGAAAACAATTAGACAGTCATCAAATGGCAGTCCTTCCATTCTGTGTTGGGACTGGACTCTGGTGAAAGGTCAAACCATTTCCAAGCGTCCTCTTTCACATACAGCCTTCCTTTGAAGCAGCCCTCAAAAAATAATCCAAATGCGGGCAAGACATTTGCAGCTGGCTTATATGAAGGAGCATTCATTATGTGTGTGTGTGAGACAGTTTATACAGCTCTCTTCACGAGGAGAGAACAGGAGCTGGAAGAGATCCAGTTGGTGCCTTGTGAATCTTGTCATGGCTAAGTCAAGTCCTTCCCCTTTGTCTTCATCCTGTGCCTCCTTTACTTTTGCTTCATTCCAAACTCTAAGCCTTATGTTCTTCCAGCTCACTGTCATGCAAACCTCTCACTTGCACTGCCAACTTTTGGATGAGATGTACTGTGCCTCAGTAGTGCCTATCCTTCTGCATCAACTCTCAAGGAAGCTGAAACAACTGACTCCTGCAGCCATCTAGAGAAAGGAGAGAGAAGGTACCAGCCACAGCACTCTGAAATCAATGGATTCATATACAAGGATATGAAAAGCATTGAAATGGCACAGGGCTTGCAAACATTTCATCACCGCACAGCAAGAGGTACTACTCTCCTTTGTAAAGACCAGGCATTTGTTACTTGCTTAGAACAGTTTATCAATGAAACAGCAACTGGGCTTTTTTCATTTCGCTGCTCAACCCAATGTCATGGCCACTGGTTTTTTGCCCCTTATATTTTTAGCATTGGGAGTTAGTAACCAAAAAGTATTCAGGGGTGTAAGATAAAAATGTGGGACCCAAGAAACATGTTCAGTGTCTGCCTCTGTGCAGATTTCCTTCAAACTTTTTAAGGAGAAAAGTGTTCAGGTCCTCAGTATTTTTTAATGTTTTGTTGCAGCAGCTGGGATAAAACCTGCAGTCATCCTGAGGCTTCAGCATTGATTTTGGCACAGATAGAATTTTACTTTCTGTGTATCTAAACCACAGCTGAACATCTGGAAAATAGGGGACCTTTCATTCCTATTTTGTCTTTTAGATCATCAACTATTCAAGGCATTTTCTTACAAACTAATCTAACAAAAGCCTGCCCCAGCCCAGCCACAAGGCAGGAGATTGTTATTAGTGCTGCTTCTGACAGCCTGGCAAAGAGAACAGTAATGTAATGAAGAGGTGAGAACAGGTGGGTATTTTGACTCACTGGTTGCTTTGTATACCTAGGCTGAAATTTTCAAAAAGTGTGGAAGAACTGTTCCCTAAATACTCATTTTGTTTATCAAGTGTATTGGAAGGATAAAAGCAAAATTTGATCTGTGTGTGTGGGCACACAGGCAGGCGCACACACACAGACATGCGTGCCTTGGAATCTGTTTGCAGTACCATAATGAAGCAAACTCCTGGAGCTGAACTCTAGATCCTCGGGGGAAATACTGTCTTTGCTGAGAAGAAACATTTCATTTTTGAGTCTAAGTGAGAAGGCTGATAGCAGCTGTACTGAAGAGCCTGCCTTTTGAATAAACACTGACTTGCTTATCCAAAAGGCAGTAAAATCACCTTTGGTTTGATGGATTCAGCTGCAGCATTGAGTAATGAGCTGAAAAATAACATTGTACAGACCTGTCAAAGCACCTCTGCATGATCAGACTCGGCATTACATGAGCTGACAGCAGACTATGGTGGGAAGTCACCCACTGACAAACAGGAACAGGAGTTGTGGTCGTATTTCCACCAGCATCATGCAGCTGGGGACAGACATTGCTGGGCTGTGCCCAACTGGCCACCATCCCTGTCCCTGCTCTGCTCTTCTTGCTGGACACTGTAGGACAGTGCCATGTTGGGGAGGGCACTACCCTGTCCCTCACCATCACCCTGGACCCCCAGCTCACCTGCCCTCACCTGTCAAGGTGCAGTCTGGTGGGCACACTCTGCCACATCCTTTTTCAAAACACAAGGATAATTCCTTGTGATCTTGCAGGTTCGGGTGAAAACCAATGCTGTGCTGCAGACATGACTGCAGTGTGAACCCAGGTGCCTGGCAGCAGTCCCTGATGTGTCCTGCCCCAGAGGAGCAAAGCAAACAGGGACCTGGAGAAAGGTTTTTGTGTCTGCAAACTGATTCACTTTTCCAACTGCAGAAAAAGATGTAAAGACAAGGAAGTTGACCCAAAAAATAAGTATTGCCTCTACCTATAAAGCATATCTTGTCTAGGTCCTTAAGCTATCAAGGCTACAACAACATTATCAATAAATGCACCTGTGTTTCCCTGCATAGACATTTTATAAAATCTTTTTTCTTTGTGTGAGTTTCCTCCCTACAGAACCAGAAACTTAATTCAAAACAGACACAGGAATAATGGGATGCAGTCTCTGCAGAGAAGCCAAGGTGACCCTTTATATAATCTTTAAAACCTCAGAAAATTAGACATTTCTTTTGCCTTGTGAGGACTGAAGCCCTGAAGACCTGATCCCTAATATGGATGACACACTTGAGAAGTGTGAACATGACTTAAATTGATCATAGGCACTCCATGTTAGGCTGTGCTGGAATAGTTTGCTGTCATGCTTCATTTTAGGGCTCTGTGCACGGGTAGTTTATAGAAGCTTATCTGATGATTATTGTCTGTTATAAACATGCAGGGATATGTTAAACATGTTACACATATTATAGATAGTATTATAGATAGATGCAAGCCACTGCTATAGGTAACCTATTGGACTGCTAGTCTTTGTAAAAAAACACCATAGCAGCTCATTAAAAGTGAACATACCATGAAGGGTGACCCAGCTTGCCCTAGGATGGGGATGATCTCGTCACAGATGTTTCAGATAAACTCTCTATATCTGTCAACATGTTTCAATGTTTGCTCAACAGTTGTCCTATTAGCGCTCACATAAACCTTTTGTGCTTACCTACTTGCTTTTGGTGGGCAAAATAAGTTTCACTTGGCTTTATTTACTGCAATGTCCTTGAAATCCCCCCACTGTCTATGTACAGTCTCCCATGTTCCAGAGACACCACGCAGAGTTAGTCTGCAGGGTTGTGTGCATGTAGCAAAGGTCAGCCTGGGGCAGAATCCTCCAGCCACCTCTGGTCAAGGTGAAGCAGGTGTCAGGAGGAGCTGATAGCTTGTCCCCAACAGCAGAGCTCTCCACAGGCAGCGTTGCAACAGGAAAAGCAGCACCACCATGGCAAGCACCATGACTGTCCTCCATCCAGTTTCCAGGCACTGCTTATGCACAGGCTCTTTAATTCTGACTAAGAAGAAGCTCCTGGACTCTCTTCTCATGAGAAACCCCACTTCTGTCCAGTCCATTGCTGGTCTGCTGTCTTGGATTCCCTCTTGTTTAATCCCAGTCTGGCCCCAGCACCCTGGCTTGCCTCTCCCCAGCAGTCAGTGTGCCATATGATGGGGGGGCTGTGGGTTCAAAGTCCTCAGGAAGTCTAGAGTTTATGTCACCTGCTTCCTGGGCATGTTTTGTAACCCGTACTGTGAAAGATGCCTGTCTCCATGCCCTCACAGGGAATGTATGAAATTAAGAGTCTCAGCCTCATCAACAAATCTGAACCCAAGGAAAGGTGAGATTTCAGAGACAACCCACTTCTCAGCAGTGGTGATGGCCTGAATCTCTGCTCAGTGTGTCAACTCTGGAGCTGCTGAGCTTTAGCATCTCCCTTTCATGTATAGGGAAGAGTCATGAATATACATTCATAACTGGGGTGCCTACGTCAGCTCTAGATATCACTTGGATGCTTAAAGCTTTATTGCTGCCACAGACATTTACCTTGAATGACTTTTACATGAGGTACGAACAGAGAACTATCCCCAATACCAGCTCCCTCCCCATCAGCCTGTCTCCTCACTGGACAGGGAACTCAGGACAATATTTTGTATTCCCTTGGGTTCCTCTTAAACACTGCTGGTCTCTTCCTTGGAGCCCATCTCAAGCATCTCAGTGGTTGCCACATGAGCACAGCACAGTCCAGACTGAAGCTGGTCCTGACTTAGTCAGGAGGTGGGACCAGAATATCTACAGGGGTTCCTCCTAACCTGCATTTTTCCCCCTGATCAATGAAGAAATGCCTATAGCAGAAGCGATGCTGGGGCCAGACTGTGACCTGCACTGTAATGTCAAAGCAAAGCCCAGATAAAAGTTCATCTGTGCTTCTGAGATTAGGATCCAAATTCTTTTTTTTTTAAAGAACAGTGTAATACCTCATTGTTACAAAACCTGAGAGCACTGTCAGACAAACCCTGCTATGTAGCAGGATATCAATATTATCACTGATAATAAAGTTACAAAAGCACAATTGATAAGGAAAAGCCCAAATTCCACTCAAGTATTGATTGCCATGGATTTATTCTGGATATGCCAGCATATTTGAAATGACTCGGTTTTTCCGGCTATCTAATATACAATAAAATCTCTACCATTTTTTTAATTTATTTTTTAGCTATTTGTAATCAAAACCTACAGGAAGCAAAATAGTCATCGCAATTGTTAGGGAATCTGTGGCACATCCAGATCTTGAAAAATAAATGTTTTGCAAGTGCCCTATATATCCCAGATGTGGGTTGACAGAAAGTGTAGAGTCAGCACCAAATTTAACTTGTGCTGCCTTCTCCCTGGGAAATACCTGCCAGGGACTCACACATGTGTATTAAGGTACCTCTTGCTCACATACGCTGGTCTGTCAAAGTTCCAGCAGCGTGGCATGAGAAGATGTCATCTCTCCAGGCATTTTGGGATTCATAGATTAACAACCACACCTTGAAATACCACCCTCTCATGAGCCAGGCAGCCAGTCAAGATCCTGCAGCATGCTTTCATGTGTGGTCAGTATGCAACTCTAATTTATGAGCGAGTGCTGCTCTTTGTACTGATCACAGATGCCTGTCTGCTTTTGACAGCACGATCTCATTGCTGTTTAAATGAAAGATGACTGTTATGCTATACTACTGGTAACCAGGAAAACTATGGTAGAATGTGAAGTGATCCAGAGCCAGGAGTTATTCTCCATCATAAAATCCTCTCTGGCAGGCTTGTGGGATGCTATCATCTACCAGAGGTGCAATTCCAACAATATACTGAGGCAGGAGCCAGTACTTAGGTCCCTCTGGGCAACACTGTGCAAAGCAAACAGCAGCAGCAGCCTGGCAGCCTTTCCTGAATGAGCACAAGGAGGCAGGTTGTAGAGTTGTTTTTGAACAAAGAGATAGTGAGAGTTCTGAGACAGGAAAGCCAAGTTTTGCAAACCAGTACAGTGTGTTCTGAAAAGCAGTAAACATCATTAAAATGATTTAATGATTTTTTATATGTACGTGCTACCTTCCTTCTGGCCAGACTATAACTGCGTGTCTCCCATGTTCCTACAAGAAACTGGGCACTACTTTGTCTTTTGCATCCATCCTTCTCATGCTTTTGTCTCTTTGGTTTCTAGCCAGTGTGCACCTTTTTCCCTCTTCCTCTAAATAATTCTCCGTAAGAGCTTCCTGGCTGTACAGCAACAAGCATAGAAGTAAGAGGTGGTCTCAGAGTGGAAAAATGATCTCCCACAGAATGCTCCAACTCTAGTGAAGCTGTAAAAAGCTACCCTACTAAAGATGTTCCCAAAGATTTGCTCAGCATGATAACACAAGGCTGAGAGCCAAGAGTGAGGTAATCCACTAATTACTTTACCAACACAATAGCTGAGCCAAAAGCAGAATGCAAAGCAAAACACTTAAAATTAAAACTTTATCAAACTTCAGAGTGCTCTGATCAGGATGTGAAGACACGTCTGCCCATTGCCTCACTATACCTCCATTATAATGATGCTCTTCTCATCAGGGAGGCAGGTTCACTAAAGGCCTAGGAGAGCTACCTCAGCATCAGGAAGGGGAAAAAGAAGCTCATTCAACTCCCACCCCCATGTAAGTGTAAGTCTTTGGGTACTAAGCACTGATAGCCTTTGCAGTGAGGGAAAATGGTACCTGGATTGTGTCTTAGAACTGATAGTGTTGTGCCTTTGCAGGGTATGTTTTGGTTTTCCTCTTCCTCATGTTTCTACAAGTGTATTGGAGAGAGTCACCACTTCGTGGTGGGTTTAGTTTGGCCTTGCAATGAGCAGGAGGATCATCCCATACTCTTGTGCCTAGAGTTCTTGTCCTCATGAGGTGAAGATTGTCATCCTCTGCTGATATAACATCAAGTAAATAGAATTGTGCCAATTGATAGCAACTGCAGATCGAACCCAAAGCTTACAGCTAACCTTTGTGTTTGGAAAAATAGAGTCTAAACGGACTCTGAGTCCTCTTCTGGATTTCTAATTCTTCTCCAGAAGATAATGGCCAATCTACTGTGTAGTATGTATCCTTAAGTGTTCTAGGATGAAAGAGAAAATATAAATTAATTTATGCACCTGCACAGGACTTTTTTTCATATGTGGGATATGCCTCAGTTGGGCACCAAGGAATTTGTAATTGCATTAAGACCATCACATTAGATATTCCCTTGCCTGAGTCATCTGCAAAACCTGAACCTCTAGACGTGCTCCGGTCACACACCCCCTTTTCCTTCGGTCTTTGCAGCTTCTCTCCTGGGTCATTCCTTCTAGAAGGATCAGGGTTAAGAGGCTGGACCCCACCTCTCTCATTGGTCTGGAGTTGGACCCCATCCTTCTGCTGCTGGACTGACATTTGAGACATTGACCTCATAGGTGGCAAGCACAGGTTGGAGGCTGCAGATTTCCACCCACACCCCATTGTACCCAGGCTGCCCACTGACAGATGGGGGGGGCTGGGGGATGCTCCAGTCTCCTTTGGAATCTGGGAGGTTTTGGGACTGACCAAATGGCAAGGGGACACCAGTGGTGGTTCTTTAGGACCAGGGCCTCACCTGGGTTACAGAACAGTCCTTGATCCCGTCAGGCCTGCACCCACCTCCAGGAGCTGTTTCTCCATTCTCCATTTTCTCCTCCTCCATGAGCCATTTTGTGCATTTTCTCCAAGTTCCTTAGCAAAGAGCGAAACGAGAGCAGCCTCAGGTGGCACTAGGTGGCTGCAGGATGGACCTTCACACTGGTTTTGTATGTATCCCCAGTGATTCCATACTTTTCTTTGCTCCTTTTAGTAGAAGACAGTTGCATCCTCCTGCTGCTCCCTCTGCTCCAGTGCTGAGCAGCTCATGATTAGGGCTCTGCAGAACTGGACTAGCTTTGCTTGGGGCATCGTCACTCAAAAATCCTCAGTTGCTGATGTGACATTTCCAGGTATAATGTTACAATGCTGCTGTTCAAGTTTTAGCACTCAAATGCTCAGCAACGTGGGAAGGAAAAAAAAAATCAATGATTGAACATATTTCTCTGTTTGCATTAAAGATGTTTTCACCAATGTGGTGTGGGAGTTATTTTGCTCAGACTGAGTGGGTGCTGGAAAATGGTGCCAACAGCTGAATTTTGAAAGACATCCGAGAAAAACCAAAAGGGTCATTGGGCAAGCCAGCAAGGAAGAGACAGCAGTCATGAAAGTGTGAGTGGGAGAGAGCCTGGCCACATCTTGGCTATGCTGGCTGAAGGCAATGCAGAATTTTGGATGTGTGATGGAGGAAAGCAGGATCTGGATATGTCATGACTGTTGGGAGCACAGGAAAAGGAAGATTCAATGAAGCAAAAATTCAGGCCTGAGTGCAAGTTTTAGAATAAGAGGGGGAAAGCAGGGACAGGAGGGGACTAGAGAGAGGAGGTGCTGCTTACCTTTTCTTGGTGGGTAAACAGCAATATGAAATCTTCCTTATGCCTTACACCTGTCCTACGTGTCAGCTATAGATTGGGTACATGAAGGTATCCATGGAGTCTGGTTCCCAATTCCCACCAAGCTTTGAAGCAACATGGATGCTCAACTGTCACAAAGTGACCTTGAGAAATCTCATCCAAAGTGTGGGGCAATAAAACCCCAAACTCTTTGACTGCACCTTCAATGGATGTGCAGTGCTCGCTGGCACCAGGCTGGGACATGAGCAGAATTTGACTCAGAAAGGGGGTCACCTCCTCCTGTATGACTTCACAGGTTTCAGAAGCAACCAGATGTTTCTTGAGAGACTCCCATCCGCCTGGACAAGGGTGGTGGGAAGATAGAATGGGGAAGATCACTGGGCAAATTATCCAATTGCAGGAATTGATCAATATGACACACTGTGGATAGGAACATCTCTGAAACATGCTTTTTTGAGATGTATCAGAGGAAAATTCAACAAAACAGCATAGCAGAGACAAGGCTGGGATTTATTTTTTTGACAGTATTTAGAATGCAGCAATATCCAGCGGTTCTAATAGCCTCTTGTAGGTATTGAACAGAAATGCATACAGTTACCCCATAGTTTATAATATACAAAGCAGACACTTAAGGATGTGGAGAGTGGGATTTGCAAATGCTCTTGAAAGTTATAGAGCAGAGCTACCCCTGTTTCAGAGGGACACGTGTCCTTGGGTCACACAAGTGTTTTTTGAGAATCCTGTCCTAAGAGATTTCAGCAGAGAAATGCATAAGTTACATGAAGGGTTTGGTTTAGCCTTCTCCAGCTCTCCTCATTCCCGTTTAGAACCTTATCCATTATGGTCCAAACAGGTCTTGCCCATGCAGCATCAGTCACAGCCTTCTTGAAGTTCACCAAAAATCTGTAGAGGCTGGCAGGACCATAGAAAAAGCAAAAGAATAACTCAAGCTTGCAAAATTCTCACAAGTCCTCAGGCTGCCCAAGGGCTCACACCAAGACAGCTGTGCCTAAACAGCACCTTGTGTTTTCAAAACGTTGAAGACCTGGTAGAAATCCAATCCATGTGAATGTTTTATGAGGAGTATTGTGCTGGAAAAATGGTATGTAAGTGATGCAACTTTGCAATTGGACCTTGCTGGAAAGTTGTGTCACATCATTGCTGGCATCTCATTAGGTCTGATGTGGGAGTGGGGCTTCTTCACCACAGCCTCTGCCCTTCCCTTCACCACATAAATAGCCTTTTCCTAAGCACTGCTCAGCGTGTGAAATGCAGCTACAGTGAAAGCACAGCATGTTCACCTGTTTTGCCTCTTCGTTGGGTGACAAGTATGTGGGAGGGTGTCACATGCCAAGTAAGCTGGGACCCTGCTGGGATGGACCAAGGCAAACAGCCTGCATTCTCCACCTGCACTGAGGGCTGTGGAGGCAAGGATGAGACTGTTCCTATAGAGCGGTCCCAACCTGCATCCTAAGCCCAGTGCTAATGTATTGCCCCTCCATGCACGGGCAATTTCAGCATTTCAGCCTTCTCACCATTCCCAATAAGCCTTGCTTCGGAAGCTGATAGCCCAGTCTGGTAACATAGATAAAGACTATACCCATTAGCTAGTCTGAATGCCCAGACTCTTCCCTAGCCTGTTTAATGGACATTGTGGTAGATGGAGATACACTCTGGCTCCAGAGAGGAGAACCTTGCTCTTTTGTAAGTCAGTTAAGGTACTTCTCCTGGAATAAGGGATCTGCATATGGGGGTAGTCAGCTCTGCACTACCAAGAGGGGAAATTCATTCTTTAACATCAAAATAACCCCTAATGAACAGTAGTGTGTATGACTGAAACCAAAACTGTGTGTTTTCTCATGCTGATGCTTAGGGTTTTCATGGAAGTGCAGCCTTGCTCAGATGAACCCTCTGTGCTTGAGTTGCCTCGTAGAATTTCATAAGAGTGGCAGGAACAAACAGGCTGGGTTTTGGCATTGAGCACTGACCCCTTTCAAGAAGCATGAGTTTGTGAGAGGGGATTTCAGAGATTGCTGAGCTATTCAAGGACTGGCACAGAGGGAAGTTCATAACATCCTTTCCTCAAAATTTCAGTACTTCCTTCATCTGTGCTGCTGCTGCATTTCTCCAGGACGTTTACACAAAGGGCACAGTCAGGTTTTCACCTCAGGGCTATCAAAAAGGGAAGAGCCAAAATCAAGTGCCTGCTGCAAATTTTGGATGTACTGTTAGCACAACTGGCCATGCATCCAGCATCCTGCAGAGGAGATTTTGCAGACATATAAGGAAATAAAAGGGAATGCATTAAAGCTTACAGTGTGAGTGAACAGGATTTAGACTCTGAGCAAATTAAGTATTCAGAAGCTACAAGAGGAAACGTTCCTTATGCTGTTCTGCTCCTTCCTGCCTGCTGATGGTGTTCATTTGAGGCTGGCTCAGTAAATGAAAGCCATGAAGAATCAGTCCAGTGTTACCTGAAGTGTTATGCTGACACTTAACAGTAATTTCACTTCTCTCTAACCAGCATAAATTTCAGAAAGTCGTCATTAATCTGCCTCTGGCCTCTCCCTGTCCCTCTTCTCTATGAGGCTGTCAGGAGCAAGCAAACATAGGATGGGTTGTTGGGAAGCAGCAACTTATAAAATAAAGGTATGAAAACACTGTCGTGTAGCATTTAATCTTTTTTATTTTCTCTTTAATTGAAGCCTAAATGATGCTGGGTTTTGCTTAGGGAGGTAGTTAAAACATTTGTAGCTTTTAACAAACATGACGCCCAGCTGGAAGGGCTCAGCTCTTCTAAACAAGGAATGTTTGGTGTTAGTATTTGTTGAATCATCATTAGCAACTTCTGCGCAATACATTAAAACAAGGCAGTGTCAATGCTGCACTAATCTTTCAGCATCAGAAAGAAGAAATGGGGAAGTGTCATTAAATCATATGGTCTGGTAGAGGAGAGTTGGCTGAACTTTGGGCTCTGGGGAGTTTAGTGTTCATTGTCTCTGCAGGGTAAGGTCTCACTCTGGTCATACAACCCTGTGTTGCATGGGAAGCCACTACCTAATGCAATCCAATACTTTAAAGATGCATGTTGAGTATCTTGAGCTGCCTCCTTGACATGAAAGCTTCAGAAACACAGACTGCTAGGGACTGCTTGGTCAGCAAGCCTGGTTCCTTTCTACAGCCAAAACATCAAGTACTGTGTACCATACCCCCGTGAGCATCTGTTTTTAAGCAACTGCAGTGTCCTGCTCCTGCTGAAAGACTCCTCCTGAACTGGTGAACAGATTAAACTCACTGCCAGTTTATATCCACTTGTTGTTGGGCTAATGTTATCTCCAGCTTAAACAGTTTTTCTCCTCCTTGGGTTTTTGTCCTGGTGATTTGGTAGACAGTTATCCTATCCATCAGGCTTTATTTACTGCATAAAACATCTCCAGCAGCATTCATGTCTCAGGAACCATGGCAGAAGCAACTCCTGGCAAGGGCTATGTTTAATTTGCTGGGGCTGGGCTGAAAATGTTGCTGTGTGCTTGCACAGAGGACCTGTCAGCACAGTTCCGTTTTCCAAGTTCATGGGGGAAATGAAGACTTGTACCCACTTCGTTCCCCTCTGAGCAGTTGGTGGCCAAGTCACTGGTACCCTGGACTTCACTGAGGCCTGGCAGCTGCCTGCTGAGGGCAGGAGGGCAAAGAGATGCTGCTTCTGAGCATCTCATCTCACAGAGTGGCATTGGGAGGCAGCTGAATCAGGAGGCCAAAGAACATACTAGCTGGCTCCAGCAAGTGTGGCAGGAGTGGGGCTGTGTCCCTGTTCTTCCTCTCCTCCTGCTGCAGCATGTCTTGAGCCCCCCTATGGCCACTTTCCAGGGTGAGAAGTTTGTCTCTGTCTTTCTGCTCTTCATCTGTCACCTTCTAAGGAACCAGCAGTTTGGCATCAGTAAGACACCTCAGATGAAAAAGTGTTTCCGGAAGGCTCTTGGTACCCAATGAATTGCCTGAAGATCTCCCTTCTGAAGACTTAACATTTTTACTTCCTTTGCTGTCACAACTGCAAAGACGGAAGAAGAACGATTTCCATTTTCTATCCCGTTCTCATCTCTGAGCACAAGGCCCAGTTATGTTGAATCTGGCCCCAAAGTGTATTTGCTGGCCAAGCAGACATTGAAAAAGCTGTGTGGAGTGAAAACAACAGGTTTGTGAGGGATGTACAATTACTGGATCTGTAAGCACAGCAAACACAACATGAACCTGAAGGGAGGTAGAAGATCATCCACACACCCGTAAGTAGACCTGCCTGGGATACCCCTCAAGGTTGTCAGATGTAATTAAGGGACACCCATGCCCTTTTGAAACAGTAGTTAGAGGTGGGATGAGGATGCCCTGGGGCACTGCAAAGGGGTTTAGAAGCAAAGGAATCCTAGACCTCAGCAATAAGAATGGGAGCCTTGATATCAAGATTGGAAATTAACAGCCCTACAGTAGAGAACTGAGAAGCCATCCTATATGTCATAGAATCATAGAATATCTTGAGTTGGAAGGTACCCATAAGGATCAACTCCTGGCTTTCACAGGACAACCCCAAAAATCGCACTACATGCCTGACAGTATTGTCGAAACACTTCTTAAACTCTGTCAGGCTTGGTGCCATGACTTCTTCCCTGGGGATCCCATCCCAGTGCCTGACCACCTTCTGGATGAAGAACCTTTACCTAAAACCCAGTCTAAAACCCCCCTGACAAAATGTCATAAGCATGTTTAGGTATTAATCTATAATCTCTCTCTGATATTTGTACAGGCACCCACTGCTGCATGCTGGAAGTGCCTTCTGCCAAGCAAGACTGGAATATTCTCTAGTGTAAAAGAAATTGTGTAATTGGTGTAAAAGAAATTTAAAGTGTTTGAATTTGGCATACTTCTGGTATATTGATGTAGCTACATATATTTGTCATGCAGTTGCTTCTTAAGGAAGTAAAACAAATACGTGCTCATCTACCACAGCCTCTGTGTTTACCCAGAACTGAATCCAACAGCACAGCCAGACACTTACTCTGCTGTAATATTTCCTTTCTGAACAGATGTCAGAGGAAGGCCATGCTTAAGCTGCTCTGTGATGTAAGCCATGACACGTGCTGGAGTCCTAGTCTGCAGGGTCTGAGCCTGACCACTGCATATTTCTCCACTGCAGCCTGAAAACAGGTTTCCTTTGGTGAAAATAAATGGAGAGAGGAGGAGGATTCTCCCCTTGATACGATTTCATGATAAAATCAGAGCAGGAACCTAGATCTAGGAATTTAAAAGCATTCCTGTCCTCAAATTTAGTTTTAATTACCGCAGAAAAGTGTACCTGCACAAACTGTTTGAGGCTGGCACCTGCACTGTGCCTGCAACCAGGGGACCAAACATATTCTCATCCACCAGCTATGGGCACTGCCAGGCTGGAAAATGGGCCAGGTCTTATCCCCTTCTGCTCACCCACAGGAGGAGCTGTGCTGTCTAATGGCTTAGGAAATCTGATTTTTCCCTTTCTGGCATAACTGCTGACCCATTGTATGATCTTTGGTGAGCTATCTAGGTGCTCCAGAACTCATTCTCTCACTTCAAAAAATAGCATTATGATAGCTACCTTGTACATGGGAAAAGAGTAGTAAAGCTGGAGCTTCTGCCAGAACACAGACTCATGCTCAGAATACTGCTTGATGCATTTATAAGTAGGATTTTAGGACACATTCCTGTGAGTGAGAAACTCGAATCAACACATCCAATTCTGTAGTCCCCAATTGTGACTATGAAAACTGTGAATCTTCATCTTGCAAAAAGAGTACAGCCAAAGGGAAGAGCTGTTTGATTAAACAGCCCCTGTCTCAAGCACCAAATATATCACACGTGCAAACAGACCCTGAGTTCAGACCTCAGGAGCCAGTTGCCCAGATGCCTCTGAGGATCTGGGCCTAAGGGCTCATTCCAACCAGCTGAAGTCAATGGGACTATCCCTATATTTAAGTTTTTGCTGGATGACAGCCAAAGGTTCAGCATCTTGCAGAACTGGCTCTCATGATGCTGCATTCCTTAATAGCTGGGAAAGAGAGCAAAGCAATGTATAGCAGAAAGTGTCCATCCATATTAGTGGATATAAGTAACCACCTTTAAAGGCCTAATCTATGTAAAAAAGTTTTTGCTTCACCATTAGCAACTTCCCAGCAAAGGCAGGAATTTCCCACGGCTGACATGCCCCGAGCAAACAGAAGAGCTGAAACAAAGAGCTGGATAATTAGCTGGGAGGGCAGAAGTTCCTGCGCTGCACAGGGCAACCGCCTTGTGCAGCTGTGATGGGGCTTCATGGAGTGACCTGGAAAACAGACCTGACTTTAAAAGTGCAGAGGGCGAGGGGTTTAGCCTTGCTTTTTTAATTTTAAACAGTGATGCCTGTGGCTTTACAGCTTCATGCAAAGGCAGGCAGACAAACTGAAGTATGAAATGAGCCTTATTAAAACATACCATACATTATGTATGAACTTGAACTCTTCCTGACCTCTGTAGTCCTGGATCCGCCCCAATTCATAAACATCTTGGGCCAAATTTTGTGGTGCTGCAGTAAGTAATTTGAATAAAATCACAAGCTCTTATTTTCAAGACAGTATTCCCAGTTAAGAAAGCTCAGGATGCCATTTATTACGAAGATGCCTAACTCAGAAAGGTACCTGAATAATGCAGCTGGATGTTAACAGCTGTCTGTAGCTACAACCCCACTGTAAACCAAAGCACAGCCCCCTCCCAAGCAAGCTGGTAACATTGTTTCATTGCCATTCACTAGAAAAAGTATATTTAGAATGGCAAATGTATAATTGCAGTTAGAGATAGTTGAAATATTCAGCACAAATATGTGAGCTGGTACATCAAACTCTTTCTTGGACCACAGATTCTTTAACCTGATCTTGATCACTGCAAAGGCTCAATTTCTCATATTTAACATTGGGGGGAGGCATAGTTGGTTGGTTGTTTTAGTTATAGTTTTTTGGGTTTGGGGTTTTGGGTTTTTTCCTGAACCTTGCATGAGCAGACAGCTATGAGGTTGTTCACCAGCTCATCAGCTCAGCTGTTTACTTGTCCTGACATAGGCCAGGTCACCCAGTTCCAAAGTTGTTGCTTCTCTTCCCTGATTCTCAGCCTCATATGTTTCATAAGTCTGAAATGTTGTATTAAATATTATGGTTTCAGTGCAAAGTATCTTTATTATTACGCAAATAGAAATTTGATGAAAGGGAGGTAGCTGGCTTCTCCTCAGAGCTGCTCAGAGCCCTTCTAAGCCGCCGGTCCCAAATTCCTAGACATCCCTTCTCGGGCAAGTTGGTGGCTGTGAGCACACTAAATGCACAGTTTGCCTTTCCTCTACCAGCACTGTGTTGTGGACTCTTTAAGGAGTCTCTTCAGCCATAAAGACTTCTCTGAAGGGCAAATTTTTGCTGAAGAGGGGCCTCAGAAAGTTAAAAGAGAGTGGACTGGTATGGATTTCAGAGGTGGTTTGCAAAACCTTCCAAGTGAGTACCAAGCCAGTCAGCAAAGCCATGTCATCAGTGCAGGAAGAGTTTCTGACTCAGACCTCATCATCCAAAAGAGGGCATGACTACAGAAGTGAAAGAGAGAACTGACTTGTGTTATCTGGAGATAGTGAGAGGAAGCCTCCAAGAGAATTCTGAAAATTTCTATTACACTGGAGGCACCTTTCACATAGAAATATTTTGAATGTAAATTAAGGCTCTTTGGCAAGTTTTAAACTTCTGAGATATTGATTGATTCTTTAATCGTTTTTAGCAAATTAATAACATTTCAGTGGTGAAGTGTAAAAGGTAATTTTTGAGTCCGTGTGTTAAGAAGTGGAGCCTGCAAAAACAAAAAATCAAGTGTCTCTGGAAATAACCATCACAACTGTGATAATTGCTGGCAGTGGCTGTAATTCCCAGTAGCTGGCTGTACTCAGCTTTACATGAAATTGATTTGATTTTGCATTTACTTTTCGACCAGGGCTCAGGTGATTTGAATCCAGGTTCAAATTAAGTATAGTTTCCCGGGGTAAGATGAAGCAATGTATCAAATGCCTAAGGGAAAAGAACAGGAGGGAGTTGGAAAGAGCTTTGTTCAAATTTTTAATTATTTTACCTCATTCGCAGTCTGAGTGGCTGTTTTTATTTGATCACATCAAACTCTCAGTGCACTACTTTTTTTGCTCTAGCTAGCACACTGCTTACACAGCACAGAGCTTTTTTTCCCCTGACATTCACAGATGTGAGCTCTGGTCCCCACGCTTCAGATCTAGAAGCTGAAATTAAAAAAAAATCCCCAAGTGCTCATTTCTTTGCCTGCAGACCCAGGTCCTGAAACACCATGGCAGCTCTCAGCCTCTCCCAAACGTCACTGAAGGCTTGCTTAGAAGTGCTTGCCCAGCAGAAAGCACTTTTCCAGGACCTCCCAGCTGCTGAGCTTCTGCTGAGAAAAACACCTAAGTTTTGCTTACACATTTCCGATGAATAATTTGGCTCTGTGTAATGCCCACGGACATGTCAGGTTTCTCTTTGGGGGGGTTCCTTCTCTTTTGGGGGGTTTCCTTCTCTTTTTAGGGGTTTCCTTCCAACCTTGATGGCCCTGCTGAGCAATCTGGATTGGTCATTGGCCTTCCAGCTTCATGGAAATCTACAAAGGCTCAAGGTAAGGGCTGACCTCACCCTGCCTCTGCCTTCACAGGGGAGCCCCACGGCACGACATGGCTTGTCCTTGTGTCTCCACTGGACTGAGAACTTCCTTCCTTTGGCACGGTTTTGGAAATTGCCTTTAGGAGATAAAACACAAGCAAGGACACAGAGGCTAGCTCTAAGCAGGTGAGAGCCAGACACCACTCCAAAGAATGGTCTTTGCATCCACCCACACTCCCTTACTTAGGAAAGGAGACAGGCAAGCAGCTCCTCTGGTCTCTGCTCCCTGTGAAGAGAGCAATGCTGGAAGAGAGTGAGAAGGTCTTAAGGGGAGGGCAAAGACTGCCACCCCACCGCAGGTATCCTCCACCCCTCTGCATCTGGCAGCAAAGATTGGGAACAGACCGCTTTCCAACACTGCCCGTGTCAGAGGGACATTTGAATGTGGCTCTTTATTTGCTGCTGGTAAAATTTCCCATTGACTTCACAGCAGCATCTATCTCTGGCACAGGGAAGAGACATCTTTCACTCTAGCTAACCTGAAGCTCACTGCCAAGCTCCCTGAGCTTTGTCCATCCTTGCACAATGCAGGAGTGAAGATAGAGCTAGGCAGAAGATAATACACTCAAGCCCTCCAAGGGCAGGAAGAGTCCTAATCACCAGAACTATTTTTGGAGGGATCTTTTAGCTTTATCCCCCCTATCCTTGTGAAGCTGGAGAACAGAGCCAAACACCCAGAGGAAGAAAAGAGGATAAAAGGATTCTTCTTCCTAAGGGGGGGAGGGACCATTATCAGAGTCACAGAAAGAAGATCAAAAAGAGCTACACAAAGCAGAGAGACAGGCTCTTTCAGTCCAGAGGAATGAATTGCGAGCCAGCAGAATAACTCAATAACAAATTTCTAATTAACATCTGTTAATTACATCCCACCAAACTAATATTGCATCACCATGTTTTGTTAATGCATTAGAAATCTGAGCTACACTTTCAAATATTGGGGATCTGTGGTAAACTGGGTGAGGGAAAACTGAGCAGCTGTGACAGAGGGACTCAGTAGGTATTCCAGATGTGGTGGCAAAGTGATCTGAGCAAGGGGCAGAGCCACCAGTGCCACCTTCCCTCCCCCAGGAGAGTGCTGGTGAGAAGCTCTGTGCAAAATCTGCTTGGCTTGTAACTGCACGGTTCCTGTGTGCACACACAGCGAGTCCATGAGGATGTCAGCCTTGCAATCAGTATGGTTTTCATCAACAGGAACAAAGACATGTGAACAGCTACTGGCAAGCGGCCAAAACTTTCCCCCATCACATTTTTCACAGTCATTTTGAATATGACCTCAAGAAGACCTGTTTGTTTTGCCATAAAAGGCAAAGGGACTAATCCTAGGCAGTTTTGTGCTGATGCTTCTAGTTTTGCAGGCATAAAAGCTTCTGCCTGAAGGCATTAGTAGAGAAAAGGGAGTCAAGATTGGTTATGTCCTGGTTCTTCACAGGGTAAGGAAAAAATTACGCATAGACCCAAGAAGGAGGTGTGGTACTTAACACATCAGCACTTGCTAATAAATGCAACCCAGACTTCGATATTAGAAATGTGTGTGTGTGTGAGCATGTCTGGTGACAAGGGAAGCACAGAGTAATTTATTAGTGGTGACTGGCACAACTGACTGCTCTTTGCCACTGAAGAAAGTAAGAAATTACTCCAGTTACAGTTCTTGCCACTTGACATGTGGAACATGCTTGGGAACTCCCTCCCAGTCAAGAGGTATCCATTGTTTCTGAAACAATGATGCTTAATAGTTAACATGCAATTCAGGACCATTTAAATTCAGTAGATTAGGTCCACAGGCCTTGTCCTGCAGTCAAGAGGGACTGGTCCTCAAAGGACCTCATAGTCTCTTAGCTTAAAAGTGAGGATCCACAACATTCATTTTTTGCCAACTCCATCCCTTAATTGCTGGGTGTCCTCAAGAAATTTGTTTCACCTGAACATGTGGTGTTTTTTTTCCTTTCCTGCCTTTTTCTCTGTTCAAAGTGTAAGCTCTTTTAAGTTTACATCTAACACAAGATGCATCTCGTGTTAGCCTACAGTTCAGCGGCAAGTGAGAAGTACCTCCCCGAAAGGGAACTTGACAGTGATATTGCAAAACCCAATTTTGTAAAGACATCATAGGCTACATCAGCAAAATATTTGCCTGCCCATGATGATGGAGTAAACATCAACTAACTATAGATTATTTACGCAATGGGATAAAGTGTATTCTACTCTGTATTCACACAGTTGTCTTACACGTGAGCTGGTCAAGTCAAAGGTTTTCTGGGTTGGACTCATTTGAAAAACTATTCTTGTGGTGTTGAGTGATGTTGGAAGATGAGCACCAAGAAAGCAGAAGCAACCATGTAAAGAATTGTTAACAAGCCTTCAGTGCAAGTAAGTGCAAGTGGGGGATGCCACCATGCAAGGCTTGGTGTTGGAAAGCAAGCATATATCAGTCCTGCATACTGTATTCACTGTCCAGGAAAAGTTAATCCTTGTGATGATATTTCCTCCTTTCAGTGCCAAGACCAAAGCATGCTGGAGTTACTGGTTGCAGAACTTCTAGTAGACCTTGATGGAGTTCTGTTTAAACTGGCACACTCCCCATTTTGAAAGATGTTCCTCTTGTTTGTTTTTGGTAATTGCTACTAGGTTGGGCTAGTCCTGTTTATCCATCACAGGTACTTTTTTTTTTTTGCATGATCCATGCTGTTATTTCTTAAATTTCTCAAGGGATGCTTAGTTTTCACCTGGACTGAATGACACCACACACAAACTGTCATCAAAGGTATTTAAATAGGTGAAAAGATAATACACTGACAAAACTGGAAACACTGTTGCTACGCTGAAAAGCTAAGGTACCCTTTAAGAAATGTGTTTGTTTAGATAATAACTTATGCAGAAAATTAACTCACACAATTATGCTGGATGAATAATATTCTGCTTCTTTATTTTCTATTATAGCACATGCAATTGTAATTTTTTGAGCTCTTTGGAGTGATAAAGTTCCTGAAATACTCTATTTATCTTTATTTAACTCTGAAAGGGGCAAAGAGAATGACCTGATTAAAACTGAGTCAGTTGCCCTGACCTTGACTGGAGGGAAACAGAGGACTACAGTCATAGCACTTTACTATGAGAAATTAAAGCAGTTTAATACAAATTATGTCAATCAATTATTTATGAAAAACAGGCCAACAGTACCAGTGTGATATTTAGGAATTTCCTAAGGTGACAGATAAGGGTAACTGCATAAGTATAGCATATACTTCCAATTCCATAAAATATTTGATTCCCCTTACATTCCTGAAAAAGAAGTTACTGTGATAGAAAACCCATAAGATACACATCAAAAGAATAAAACCCAGCAAAGTCTCAAAAGATAATGGAAGATAACTGGAGACTAATTGTTGAACAGGTTATTTCCTAAAGAAATCTTGCAGATGTCTTCCACTAGTCCAATCCTCAAGGACATTTTTGTCACTGGTTTGAAAAAAAAAAATCAGATTAATTGCTGATAACATTTCCAGGTGACACAAAAGCAGTGGAAGAGGTAAGAAATAAAGATAGTGGGACAATCTGGGTAAATATCATAGAATCATAGAATCAACCGGGTTGGAAGGGACCTCTGAGATCATCAAGTCCAACCTTTGATCCACTACCGCTGTGCTTATTAGACCATGAAGGTTTGGAACACGTGCCCTTCACTGAGATTCAAAGATGTTGATCTATTTGAGTACAAGGAGAGACTTTTGTCACTGTTTATAAGAGTCTACATAAGGAGGAATAATTTGACAGCATAGAAGTTTTGTACCCTCATAGACATAGATATAGACATAGGCATAACCAGATCCAATGCTGAAAGGTGTAGTTGGGGAAATCTGTATTTGAACTAAATCATGAATGATATGTCAATTTTAAGATATATCAGTCGCTGAAATTTCTTACTGAGGCTTCTGATGGAAAATCCATACCTTACTAGCTTCTTTGAAGCCTATACTAATATTTCAAAACAGGATATCCTCTAGGCTAAGCACAGATTCTAGACCTGCAGCAGGCACTAGCTGAGAAACAAGTACCTAGCAGGTAACCGAAGCCACAGAACTAGTCTCTTCTGATCTTAAAATGTAATGAACGTTACATGTTGAGGATCTGTGTTCCAGAGACTTGCTCATCACCATACAGGTGTATTTGGCTCATCTACATCCCACTTTTCCACCTCCTCCCCCTAAACGATTTCATATCAGCTATTTCACTTGCGCAAATTTTCCTTGCCCTTGCCCTTGCTCTTCCCTCTTCTCCACCACAACTTTTTCTGTCTACTAGTCTCTCAGCTAGTTTGCTTACAGTGTGAATTCTGCTGCGTGAGTCAGAGCTGGTCATAATGTAAGAGAAAATATCAAGGTTTGCACTGCAGGGTTTTGAGTATGTATGAGGTGTCCAGCTCCAGGCTATACACACTCAGGAGCAAATTGCCACACTCAGGGAACTTTACCCAGTGACATAACTGACCAAGCACTTACCCTCCAAAAAACTTCTTCTGGAAAGAGAAAACCCACTGTGATTTTTGTAGCTGTACTCAGGGCAAAGGTCCATTAAGTTAAAGACTCCTTTTCTGTCTTTCTTCAACCTCTCCCTTGCTTCATCTGACTACATTGGAGTGAAACTGGTCCTCCCTCTTCCAGGTCTGGGGTCTGGAGCTGGCCTGAGTGGTTACTGTAACTGCAGCAGCAGCTTGGACAATGCAAAGCAATCCTGTAGGAATTTGGCTGTGCTCCAGCACATCTCTCCTTCACATGTGCGAGCTGCAATTTGAGGGACACAATTTGGACAATGCAGCGAGGGTGGATTTCCACGCATGAGGCCAACGGCACATTCTGAGGTACAAGTCATTCTCATTATCAAACTAAATTCACCACTCCAAAACATAAGTACATTTGTTTTCTCCTAAGAAACAGCCACTACAAATGTATTTTTCTACTTTCAGCCATTCTGGCTGAAATTAACCCTACACATGTAGAATCAGCCCAGAATAGACATGCAGAACATAAAATCCCAACAGTTAAAATTGGACCACTGTATAAATAATTGCAAACAGGAACATGTCAGGTAAATATCATAATAGTGATGTCCAGACAGCCTGATGATAGACAGGAACCCAGTAACCTCTTAAATGCCAGAATGACTCTGTAGCTTGCTACAGCTGCATTGGTTTATAGACCTCAGTTGTTCTAACCAATGAGGGCATTTTACTATATTACATTACATTTTATTATATTATATTAATTCTGTTAGGGATTGTTTGGCTATTTAAAAGAAGAACAAAGTCTCACAAGAGCCTTCGTCCCTTGCAGAGAGAGCCATATGAAAATCACCTGATACATAACAGTTGCTGAGAGCAATTGCTCAGCCCACACGCTGCCTTGCACAGAAATGATCATCTACAGAAAGATTTTAAAAATTCAGGAGAACACCTCAGAAAAAGCAGCAGGAAGGATGGAGGAGTGGGGGAAATGGTGTACGGAGGCTGGAAACTTCTGCCAAGCATTGCTGTGCAACCACTCACCTCAGTCAAGTGGATTTTCTTTAAATATTTGCAGCATCAGGACCCTGGGCTGGTAACTTGAACATTAATGTAGTTCATCAACACCTTCTAAATGGGTGCCTAAAAGCTCCCAGGACTCTTCCTGCCTGTGATCCTTCTCTTTTCCAGCCATCTCCACTCCGTACAGTTGTACCAGGTCATTTTAAGTGGGAGGGAGAGGCTCATCTGGAAAACTGCTGCATATTTATAATAAGACCATCTATTACACCAGTGCAGGATGGAATTGAAAACATATGGTGCCCTGGGAGCAGCTGTTTCTTTTTTTGGGCCTCTTATGCCCTTCACAAATGTCAAGATAGAGAAATGAAAATGTCAGAAAACTGCAATATGCTTACTCTAAAGGCCTCCCATTGGTGACGTATTTATAAAGCTGTTAGAAATTTGATTCACACCAAGTGCAGGGGACAAGGTTTTGAAATCCCCATTAACAGAGAGGTCTGCTAAAACCAGTCCTCCTTATCTACGCTTCAGGGGGATCTTCTGCTAATTGAACACAGACTCTCATGCACCTCCGGAGAGAGCCCCTGCTCCTGTAGTGGTGGTTCGATGCCACTCACTTGCAGGGGTCTAGAGGAATGTCCCCATGCCTTTACAGCTATGTCCAGAGAGCCGGGCATCTGGGGTTTTACCACAGTGGTGAGTTGTTGCAGTGGATGGTGATTGTGAGGCTGGATGGGACAGTTCAGTGGGATCCTCTGTTCTATTTAAAAGGCAATAAATGCAATCAAACCAAACGGTTACCTTGCAGGCTCTGCCCACACTGTGCCACCACTGGGACAGTGCTCTTGGACTGTTTCAGTTCATTATTTAGCATGCAGCCACGTGGACCAGTTACAGGTGCCTAAAAAACCTTCTTATACTTTGTAGAGGCTTAGCCAGAGTTCCCTTATGGCTGATAACTTTTTAAAGACCCAAATGCCAGCATCAGTGTGGTACAGCTGGTGGCACAGCAAGTCCCACAGACTATGTGGGGCCAAGCAGGAGAGGAACAGCTAAGTCTCATTCCCTCCCAGGACTATAAAACCCTCTTACCTGCAGAACCAGCTGAGAGATTGATCTTATACAGTACACACAGAGAGTAGGGCTCTGAAAGCAGCTGACAGGAGCTGCCAGTGGAACTGAACTGTCTCTAGTACAAGGCAGACTAAAGCTACAGAGCTACTTTTGCAAACTGGTTGCAAATATGACCTGCTGCTGTCTCAGACACAAAGCCTTGGCTGTGCTCTAGCAATAGTGATTCACGCTTGAGCTGAACTGCGTCCAAAGTCCCCTCTGGGAATCTCTTCCCAGTTCCCTTCCAGCTTCATGTTGATCAGAGCCTTCAAGTCATCAGTTGGAAGCTTTAAAATTCCCAGGCAAGCCCCAGTAGAAGCAACATGGGAGTTTGGGATTGTTGTGTCCTCCCAGCTTGAGGAGGACAGAAGTATACACATGGATGGTTGTGCTGGACTACCCATGCCATGGGACAGCAGTACCATCTCTATTTCCTTGCTTATGGCAAGCAACATAGTCCAAGAGAGAGAAGAGGAAGAGGCTTTCAGAAGTATGCTGGAAGAGGCCTCCAGAAGTATGCTGGAATAAATAGTGGAAATATTTCAGTCAAGCTTCTCAGGGTTTTAAATAAATTAGACTTATCAAATATTGTGGTTTGGTTGGGGTTTTTTGTCATTTTTGGCAAAAATTTCTGGCAAGGAGCACAGAGCTGTGACCATATTGCAATTCTTGCTATGGGCTGTATTAGAGGAAAAGGATGTGGGAGGTCTTGGAATAGAGAAGGGCTCAAGGAAACAGCTATGTCCTGTTTCTGAGCCCAGAGTCTGGGATGTGAGGCGGAAAAATGGCAAAGTGTGTACAGATTATAGAAGTCCCAAGTGTTGGGCCACTTCCAGAACAGGATTGAGGAAGCAGAGAAAGGATGAGTCAAAGAACTTGCCCCTAGAGCAAGAAGTTCAGCACCTCTGACGTCCTGGCAGGGTGGACTCAGCAGATTACCTTCTGTCTGCAGCTCACATACACGTCAGATAACTTATTTCTACTTCATTTCATCATGCTCAGAATAACAGCCCTGAGACAGACACTTTGGATTTGAGTAGCTTGTTTGCAGGTGAGAGTTGAGGTTGTGCCTCCAGTGGGGATGCAACCATACAGGTCCCATTCCAGACCCTCTTCTAGGGAAAGAGGCAGAAAATACCATTTTAGAGCACAGGGTATGAGATGCTGGGCAGCACAAGAGCAGCTCTATGGGATGGGACAACAGGCCAAGATAGTTTTAGTTCCGCCTCTAAACCCTGGTGTGCAGCTCACACTGCTCCTTGATGTTTTCCTCCCTTCTGCATGCCCCTGCTAACAGGGGGAAAGACCATGCTGGAAGTTATATGGCAGAAGAGGGTAATAAAATGAACACCAACTTACTCAGAACATGGAGCAGAGAACAAAAAGATTAATGGCAACAGAATATTAAAGAGAAATTGGGAGAACTGCAGGAGCAAAAGGAGATGTCACAAACTCCTGGGGAAGATTAGCATGTGAGTAATGGTACATAAAAATTCAAACAACCCACACTTCTACTTGCAGGAACAGCCTCTGCTGGTCTTTCACATATTTGTGTCTCTTCTTCTACTCCAGAACCAGTTTGCACAATTCCAAATGTAGAAATACCTTCTGCTGTCTGTAGGTGGGAGGTAATAAGCTTTATTTCTAGCACCTTGGGCTCCACTTGGTTCTCTGAGAGCAGGGGACAGAAGGAGATGATAAAGAAGGATAGATGGCAGTGGCTGAGACTGAAGAGACTAATGTTGGAGATGAGGAACAACAAAGAAAGGGAAGAAGGACATGGAGAAAGGAATAGTCTGAAATCCAGTCAGCTCTTGGGCAAGCTCAGATCTATATGGACCTCTGTGGGCGCTGGGTAGTCATATACATTTGAATATGAAAAATACCAATGAGAAATGCAATAACCAATGTCCCTTGGTCCTGTAGCCCAGGCAAGGGATGAAGCACCTCCTGTGCCTATCAAGTGGTTTGATCTAATCGTTCTGTGTTTGTGCTCCTGCTTGTTTGCTTCAGACAGGTAAGACAGTATTTCATCCGCCCATTGCAACTCCAGGCTTCACCAGTGATCCAAGTCAGATGTTGTGAGGCTTCATTGGCACATATTTCTGAGTGTGAGGATAAGAAATTTGGCCCATGACTTATGGATAGCGTGGTTTGGAGTGGTGGGAGTGGAGTGGGGGAGGTGGTGGGTTTTACTCTTTGCTTTACTGTTGGTTTGTAGCCAGATGGCCATTACCCCTCTGAGAAACCCTCTCCCTTCCACTGAAACCTTGTCTGGATGGGTTACACTGGCGAGAAGCCCATGGCAAGAAATTCCAGGATGCAATTCTAAAAATCACAACAGAGAAGTAGGATTTTTGCATTCTATTTCAGAAGAGATTTCTGTTGTTGCAGTGAAACACCCTCCACCCTCATTCTCAAAGGCTGGGGTAGCTTGTAGGGACTTCACCACTTGTTCACTGCGGGTGTTACATTGGGCGAGTTCACTTCAACAGAGGTAAAACCTGGGTGGCCGAAGCCCTTGGGAAAATAGGACCTTTGGCCTTTCTGCCTTAATTTCCCCTCTCAGCATGCTGGATATAACTGTGCTTATCTGCCTCTGCTGAACACGTTGAGATTTGCAAAAGAGGAGCACTGGGTGCATGACTAACATTGGTATCATTCTCATTATCCCTCTGCTGAACCCCGTCAGGCAGAGGTTGATGAGAGTCAACTTTGCACCAGTTTGACTGTCTATGCAGGGAAGAGTCATGGCTGCTACAGTTTCGCTAGGCTGGGAAGGGGCAACTAAAAGACCTTATTTGGGTGATTCAAGCCCTCCAGCAAGGTTTTCTAAGCAAAGTACAAGATACCAGTGGAAGAGGATACAAATCATGCACAGTAAGAAGGACAGGGAGAAGTTAGTATTTCACAGACATGATCTATAGCCTTGAAATGTGATCATGGCTGGGAAATTTAATTTTTTTCTAAATTAAAATAAAAACAAGGCCAGAGCTCCAGCAAAATATGGAACTGGGGAGTTCTGGTTTAGCATTGCAGTAAAGTTCAAGTTTGTCTTTAATATTAATTAAATCTTTTGCTGTTGTTCACGAAAAAGATCAGCTAAGAGACTGCCTCCAGAGTTTTGATGTGGTTAATTTTTGGAAAGAAGAATTTGAGACTCAGATTTTGCAGTGCTTCACTCCACTATCCTGGCCTGAAATAAATACAAAAGCCTGTGCCAAGAAGCAACAACAAGAAAAATATTTTGTGTGGGTTTCTGCTGCAAAGCTGAGATGGGGACGGATGGACTGATTTGAGGCAGGTGATGAGCCCCCAGGGTGCAGGGCACAGCCATGACAGAGGACAGGGGAGTGAACGTTGCCCTTGTTAACTTTTAGGAGATGCCATTCAGAAAGAGGTAAAAAGGTACTGGTGCTGACATGGCAGAGTGCTTTTGCGATAGACCTCTTTAAATAAAATCATTTATTGGATGCAGTTCTCAGCTTACTTGGACTAAGAAGGAGACTGGAGGGAGGATACAATTCAGAATGAGGAGCTAATGCATTTCAAGGGCTAAAACCTGCACCACTGGGATAAAAGCAAACTTAGCCAGTGACTTCATTGTAACTCAGCAGTAAATCCAGAGTCACTATTTTTTGTGGAGTGCAGATGTCTGAATACCATCCCTGGATGGGAATAAAAGGAACTGCTGTTTACTGTGAACAAAATGCATTATGAACAAACTCCGACACACCCTAAACCAGCTTTCTTTTGAAAGCAAGCAAGGGTTTCATTAAAAGCAAAATTTGAGAAAAGAGATTTACAGGATATGTGGGAACTTGCTTAAATGATTAAAAATTAATTATAGCAAGGGGGAGGATGTAGAAACGTGCTATGTTAGGATGCCACTGCATGGCCCAGACAAATCTGTTTCTGAGATTGTAAATTCAGCCCCTTTTCTCCCCTTCACTCCCTTACATCTGCTTCTCCTGGGCTGGATGGACACTGGAACAGATGCACCTACACATGTGAACAGCACAGATGATTCAGTGGTGCATTGTTCCCTGTTAAAAACAGATCTCTCCTGTCCCCCAACTCACTTGTAATGTCACAGAGCAAACTACTGAGCTTGCTGTACCTAAGAGGAGGGGGAAAGCTCCCATCAATTTCTCAAAGCTTCTCAAGTTAGAAAAGACCTTAACATCTGCCAAGTCTACAATCTCAGAAATACCAAGCAAAGCCACCAAGGAGATGTTGGAAGCATTGCAAAACAGGCTGCTGGTGTCAGAGCCCTGCGATGGGGGATTGACCCCACTCTGCCCCCACCTATGTGCCCCACACTCCTGCCTGCAAGAGGGCTTTTTTTTTGCCCATGTACATTTCAGCAGTATTATACCATTCTACCTTGCTCTGAGAGCCACTCAGACACAAACCAGTAATGGAGCAGGACTTTTTTCTGCTGTATGCTCTTATGTTTTATCTGGTCTTTATCCCCACAGTAACATTATTATAACCCAGTGTTTGCAACAGTCTCTGCAGAACATCTGAGGCTTCACAGATGTACATTAGAGCTGCAAGACTTTTCTCCTGCAATTCCTTTCCCATTAATATCCAACTATTTCATTTTCTTCAGCCCCAGAGCTGTTTATCCTTGCTGTGAGCTCCTCAGCAGGCTGAATCACCCCTTGGGCAGTGCCAGCTCGTGTGAGAGAGCCTGGTGCTCGCCAGCTGGCAACCCCTCCAGAAGCAGATGAGCTGGCCTGGAGAAGGACTGAGGTCAGGCTGGCTGGAGGAGCTGCTCAGTTACCATTTCTCCAGGGTTTTCTTCAGTCATTGGGCTCGGCAAGAACTTGGAGAGGATTTAAAGCACTTCTGCAAGAAATCCAGGAGAGAAAAGACAGTTTGATGGGGAAAGTGGTGATTTTGTATTAAAGTGCTTAATTTTGAGCTAAATTCAGTCCCTTACAGTGATATTTAGTCCCTCTGTGCTTCATTTCTTGCTCTTATCCAGGGATAATGCTACTCCTACTCCTGACTTGATACAGATACTGTGTAAGTACCCAAATACAGCATAGTGCTGGGCAAGGCCATGGTTTCTTGCATGTCAGAAAGGTTTGTCAAATGCAAGTCTCCAGTTGCAAGATGCCTACAGACCTGGAGAAGGGCCAACAATGGGCCCATTTCTTTTTACCTCTGCACTCCTTCCAGTGCTCCCCATGCCTTGTGTTCACACACCGCTCTGGTTCTATTGTGGTAGGGATGAAGTCAGGATTAAAGACAACTTGTTAGACAGATTTTCTTACTGATATTTCTTTTTGGGAGACAGAAGTGTTGACTGGAAGGAACTATAGGGCAGTGAAAATCCCGTTACCCAACATACCCAGCTGTTACACAATACAGAAAAAAAATTCAATTAATGAAAGCATTTTTGTCCTGCCAAGGCATGGGACTGTGAATCCCTGAAGAAGTGGGTGAGGTCATGATCACTTCACAGAGTGATTGCTTTCCCTATGCAGAGGAGTCTCTGCTGCAGGGCTCTACCAGGTTCTGTGAGCTCTCTTTGGGTATTTTTCCTCTTTTCTGCATGTTACCTAGGACCTCCTTCCACCTGTATAACTCATCTTCCACATCTCTTGCTTTTTCCATTCACCCTGTTCCCCAGCTCAGCAGCACTCACCCAACACCCCTTTGCAAAATACGTGCCTGCTGCACTTGAAATAAAGCCATTCTGGTGAGGGGATAGCAAAGATCACCCTTAACATCTTGGCTTTCATGTGACAGTTCAGTCGCAAGAGAGCTGGGGCCTGTACGAGAACTTGGAGAGAAGCAGCTTGTTTTTTACCTCCAGCATATGTCTGTGTGGGAAGGAGGGCACTGATCCACAAACAGTCTGCTCGTGGTTTCATCTGCTCCAGGCAGGGTTTGCAGGCTGTGCCAGGGACTTTTGGCCAAAACTGTGTCTCCAAAGAGGCTGATGTGGGCACTGTGGCAGACTCTGCCATTGTTTCATTCGCAGTGCATGTAGGAGAATGACCAACTCACCCTCTCATCCTGCTGGGGACTCCCACCTTTCTCCAAATATGTAGACCTGCATGGCATTTCAAGTTTGGCATCTCAAGTCCAGCACGGCATCCCAAGGCCAGTGCATTTGGCAAATTGAGTCTGGAGCCTCTGAGCTGCCAGAGGAGCATAACTGGGTGGGGGCCCCTGGGGTGCAGTAAATGCAGTATATGGGATCCTTTCCCTCTTGGGATCAAGGTATCAGTGCTGGGAACAGAAACATCTGAGACATGAGGTGCACTTGGGATAGGGTTGGCAGGGCCAACTCACAGGGTCTTAACAGCTCCTGTCAATGCCAGCTGCACTTAGTTCTGGAAAACACACACTGAAGTCAAGGGAAGTTCAGTGACTCAGTGAATGAGGCTGCTGCCAGGTCAATATTGCAAGAGGGACCCATGTCTTTGCACCTATAGTCAAGTTATTTCTATTTTTGTCTTTATGTGGTGTTAGTATAATTTTTAGACAGAGGATCAATGAAGTTTTCATCCATTTCTTTCAAGGGAATCCCCTCTTATTGAGAACCAGGCTGATGTGCTGTATGTCTGGGAGCTGTATAATCCTTTGTATTATAGGACAAAAAAAAAAATTAACCTGGTTTTTTTTTAATTGTTTTTTCCTTATTTTCTTCTTACCTGAATTTCTCAATCCTACCTCAAAAGCAGCCCACCAGACAGCTCTTATTGTTGCTAATACTAAAGTCCACATTGCAGAGACCTCTCGCTTTCCCTCAACAACATTATGTTACCTGTTTTTCCTCTAGTTCTTGCCACACCAAGTATATGTCCAAGTTGCCTGTCAGAACACTCCATTGCTGATAATAGTCAGTATGTCATTCGTGGATTCTCTGGAAGTGTTCAAGGCCAGCTTGGATGAGGCTTTGAGCAACCCGGTTTAGTGGAAGGTCTCTCTGCCCATTGCAGGGGGTTGGACTAGATAATCTTTAAAATTTCCTTCCAAGCCAAATGATTCTATGATTCTGTGTTACATGATTTCTGTATTGTTCTCAAAGGATTTTTCAGTCTCCTGGGAGAATATTCCCATTGGATTTGACTCCTTTAACTTCACAGCTCCTCTATGAAAGGTCAAAAGGTGACAAAGAACTGCCTTTTTTTTTTTATTTTTGAAGCTTCCATTTTATTTGTTCCTGTTTGAGCAGTTAACAATCTCCTGGATGCAACATTTCTTCTGAGTGACCAAAACCGGACTTTTTTCCTCCTCTACAGAAAATTTTTATTTTTACTTCTAAATGAGCTTGTTGGAAATGAAATTCCTTATCCCTTATGTCTCTACATGAGAGTGTCCATCAGGATCACCCCAAAAATGCTACTGCTAATTTTATTTAGTCTATAGAAGAGAAATCTGGAGAGATCACAGCCTCACACTGCAATGGGGGGATGTATCAAAGACTTTACCATGTCTGCAGAAGACAGGACGTAGAGTGATCTGATGAAGTTACACAAAAGTTTCAGTTTAGGCATTTCTGATGGTGAAGATAAACCCAGTAATAGATCGCCTGGAATTTTCCATTATTAGAGGTTTTGTGAACAGGTTGGGCAAACCCCTGTCAGGGATGGCTTTGGTGATAATCCACCCATGGGCAAGGCAGTGCAGTGGGCAAACTCCCAAGGTCCATTCCAGCCCTGCTTTTTATGATTTTACTGTACAGCCTGACTGGAGAGCTCTCAAGGCATGCTGGAATGTCTGTGAATGCTGAAAGACTTTCCCTTTAGGGGCAGGTCTCTCCAGCAGTGTGCTGATGTGGTGTATTTTTATATACATTTTTAAATGAGTCAAGTATGGACTCCCAGAGTATGGATTTTTAAAATTTGGAACCTCCAATGAGATGAACTGTTACTTCTAGATTTAGATAATAGGCTAGTAGCACAATAGAAAGTTACCTGGTGCTGCAAAAACACTAGTGACTGGGATAAATAATTTATAAATGCTTTGTATTTGTTGAATTCACTCCCAGTGACTGGACACAGCATGGTACTCTCAAACACAGGTGATACTGGAAAATTTTCTATTATTTCTTCTTTTTTTTTTTTCCCCATGTAGCTGAAGCGATGTTCTGCAGATTGCTCAATGCTCACCATATGTTCTGTCCTGCAGGTGCAACCAACATGGTGTTTAGTGTGTGTGGACCAGGGCTGTTTCCCATCACAGACAACTTTCACCTGGAAGGATAGTCCTCAGGCAGTCCAATGGCAGAGTGGGGAGTCCAGATGCCTGTGCTTACTCTGACCCATGCACTCCGTTGTTTCAGTTCCTTTGCTGGATGGCGATGCAAGCTTTCCAACATTGAGTAACACCAGCATACATCTTATCTAGGGGTCTAGTTGTGGCTAGAGATAATTTTTCTCAAGTATTCACACATGCTCTGCCGTACAGCTGGGATGTTTGGAGAAGGTAAAAAGAAAAGCTCACAAATGTGATTGAGTCAATATTTGTTTTTTGAATGTTAATGAACGTCTGCAGGGCAGTGCTCCTGCTTTGTGCTATGCAGCTGCTGCTCTGCTGAAGGAGTTCTCCTTTCCCTGGTTGCTATCATGAACAGCACCTCCAGGAGACCAACTTGCCCTGAGAGCCACCACCAAGGGCATCAGACTTTCCTGATGGCACAGAGAAAGCACAGGAATAATTGATTCCTGTAGGAATTTGGTACCTAGAAAGCTTTGGGGACAAACCTGAGTGAAGTTGATAGTTTAAGTTTAGCAAAGCCAGCACTGGGAGGTGCTGGTAATTGTGAAGCATTGCATTGGCAATCCCTGGAAAAGTATCAGCATTCTTATTGCAAGTGAGATATTTCAAAAATGTGTATGGTCAGCTGAAAGCTCTGGAGATAAAAATATATGAAATTCATGTGAAAAATGTCTTTTCTGTATTTGTTCTTGGGACTTCGAGATTTTACAGTGCAGGATGTTTTAGAGCTTTCCTTGACAAGTCAGAAATCACAGGGTTTGGTAAGCAAAACCTGAGATCCTTATATATGCACTTGGCTCTTATAGTCATACCCTTATGATTAGAATCTGTTATGATGAGTCTTGCCATGAAACCTGTATCTATGGCATGTAGGCAATGAGGTGTCCATCAGCTCGGGCATCTACAGGCTGGTAAGATGCAGATTTCTACAGCCAGGCCTGCAGTGTCCTGTGGGCAGCATCACCCTGGGCAGCTGGACCGCAGGAATGTGCCAGACTTTAAACCAGCTGACAACACAAATGCTGCAGATGCTGATGACTGGAGGTGGAAGGCAGTCAAACCCTTCAATTACACTTTGGTGATTTAATCATCTACCTGTCAAATGCTAGCTGGGGGTCCTGTGGTACTACATAAATATAGCAATTACTACTGTGTGCTATTTCAAAATAAAATATAATTTACCTGGTTTAGAAAACACCAGTCTGCTGTCAGCAGTCTGCAGTCTCTCTGTAGACCCCGCAGACCCATGTATGCAAGGTATCTCATTGAGAGTGCCACTGCTGCACTTAAACAAAACTAGTTTTGTTCTGGAGCATTAAGTAATTTCTTTCTTGTTTATGAGATTAGGAAATGTTGGGAGCAGCTTTCTGGATAAAGCTTTGGCTGATCTGAGCCTTTATACACCAGAGGATCTGATCTGAAGAGGGGGAAAAAAAGAACCGTACAAATGGCCAACACACAAAACTGAAAACAAGAGCTGACTAAGGCGGTTTTTGCTGCACACAGCCCTGGAAACACAGATGTGTTTCAATGAGTGTGATTTGAGAGGGGATGAACTCATCTGGAAGCCTTGTTTATTCCTTTCTGTTCCTCCACCCACTGGTCACCCCCAGGAAAACAACGGCTGCCACACTCTAGCCCTGCAAGCACTCCTTGCCTTTCCTTGCTTTTCCTTGCCTTTCCTTGCTTTTCCTTGCCTTTTCTTGCCTTTCCTTGCCTTTCCTTGCCTTTGCCTTGCCTTGTCTTCCCTTCCTTTCCCTTCTTTTCCTCTCCTTTTCCTTCCCTTCCCCTACTTTGCCTTCTCTTTCCCCTCCAGACTGTCTACAAGGGCACAAAGCTTTTGGTTTCTGACTGCATCTCCAAGGTCGGTGGGATGGGGTTGCTGAGGTGCCACTATCCCAGTCCACTCGAGTTTCCCCCAAGCAGCTAGGGACCAACTGTAAGCTGGTCCTTGCTATAGATTTAGTGTGGTTGATGCTGGCTGGAGAAAGGGGTAGATTCAGGTCCAGGAGCAAGGTCTTCTCCCTACTTCCTCCTCCTGCAGCAGCTACTGAGCAGCACTTAGACAGGGAAGCAGGGAGAGACAGCGAAGGGTACCACACTCTTCTCTGGCATCTCAAGGACCCCATGTGCTGAAATATCTTGGAAATATTTCCTCCACAATCAGATACAGTTAGGGTGGACCAATTTTTTGGACTGGTTTTTTAATGTTGGGGGATAAATAGGACGTAGAAGGAGCCACAAACAGCATGATGGCTTGTGCATCATTTCCTTAGGAAACCAGGCTAAAATTACAAAGTGGAGTAAGCATGAAGAGGTGTGACACATTGGGGAAGTAATGACAAAATAGGAGAAGTATCTAAAATTAAAGCAATCTGGAAATAATAAGGGCAGAAGGGATGAGATTCAGTAAAGAAATGAGTCCATTTTCTTTAAGGAGAAGGAAATCTGGTGCTGCATTAGGAAGGTGCTGCTGCAGTTGGGGTAGGTATCACAGACACTGCACACCAACACTGCAAACCCAGGGCACCTGGATCACCTTGGGCTCTGTATGAGGATGGAGAGCCTAATACTTTCCTCCTCTCACCCTACAATTTATTTGTGCAATTAGGCACTGCTCGATAAAAATTGTCCTACTGCCAGTGCAGGAATGGGTAGAGCACCCCATGGAGGATGGCAGGCAGGGTTTGAGTTTACCACTGAAAGCATTTCATGTATACTGGCATTAAACAGAATACATTTTTATTTCTTTTACTGGAGATAGGTAAGATTTGTCCCACATGCCAAACCCAGAGAGTGGTCTGTTCACTGCCCTTAAGTTACCTTCCTGCAGAGTTAACAGCCCTCTTGGCACAGCCAGACACGTGAGGACCAAGTGGGTCAGAAAAAAGGGAAAAACATCTAAATCCTCCTACAGATTTATTCGTGACAATGGATTTCATTATTACATTATGTCCTCAACTTTCCACCCCCCTCCTCCTCCTCCACAAACGCGTAATCGCATCTCAGATCTCGGCAATAATTGCTCCGCCACGCTGACAAACACAGCAAAGAAACGGCGTTTGTTGAGGGCTCAGAAAGCTTTGCAAACATTGCTGATTAGCCAGATCTCCCAGCTTGGGAACGGGGGGCAAGTTCAACTGGAGGTGATGGGGAAATATCCATGGAAAAAAAAATAAGATTAAACATTATAATAGGGTTTTTGCTTTTGTGCTGTTATTTGAAACACAGTGTTGCTGCTTCCCTTGATGGGATTCACCAAGTATAGTCTTCACATTTGCATGAAGGACTTTGATTTTCCTTGTTTGAAAGAGCAAATGGAGCAGAAGTGCCTAGGGGTGATGGAGGCTCAATGCTGGGCTTCAAACATGGGTCTCTGCCAGCACAAGGCACATGCTTGTCTGGGGAGAGCTGCACCTCCTGTACTTCATCTGCCCTCATGTCCTCATAGAACACAACACACAAACACCAAAAATTTATACTTTTACAAAGCAAACCCTAATGCTGCCTGTGGCTACACGCAAGTCTGGTGCAGCCATGCTGCTGGCACTCTGTCCCGCCGTGGTGCCTGGGACCAGGCTCCCCGGGGAGGCACCGGACCCCACGGTGCCAGCCCTTGCTCCACCAAAGAGCTTACACCTAAGGAGCTTACACTGCTGTGCGATGCGACACCAGGAGCAAGAGTTCAGGTTAAAAAGCAGGTACTGTGTGGGTCCAGACACTTCCTGAGCTTTGGTGGAGTCATTTTGTTGGGGTCATAAACTTTCCACACAATGTCTGTTATTTCCTGATTTCCCCATCCCTTGCACCCTGATTTTTTGACACCCCACTGCACCCCTCTGAATTCTGCTCCCTTGACCTTCCCTGTTCCTTCACTTCTGTTGCTTGAGATTTCATGAGGTACTGTTTTCCATGCTGCAAAAAGAGCTAAAAATAGCAATTCTGGGCAGAAACCCCATCTACAGATCCCTAGATCCCAACGGCTGATGGCTTCAGGGGGATTTAACTTCTTGAATAATGACACAACTGTCTTGGACCATGTGTGACCCCCTCCTGTCACCTCCTGCCATCTCACATAATCTTCTCCTGCCTGCTGCAGCCCCATGCAGCAGCTTCTCTTAGGCACTTCTCTAAGCAGTGGGATGAAAATGGGGGCAATCACCAAGTTTATGGTGCTTGGGCACTTTATGATGCTGGATGTTTCATAAAGCCCTCAGCAGGGCTATGAGGAAGACTTCTTTCTTTATGAAAGGGGTATTTGCTGTTACAAGTGCCTGGCCCAACCGCAAATCCATCATAAAGTGTATTCCGCCACAGGAAGCCAGTATAACTGAACTGGGAAAAGGCTGATTCCAAATGAACAGCTAATGACTATCCTTTCTGAATTAAGGAAGAAAAGGCAGAATTTTTCACTTATGGACCAAGTCAATATTACTGGTTTGTTCAGGAAGTATACTGCAGACTAAAGGTTTATGAAAAGACATCACCCTTTTTTTTAAGAAAATGTTTTTTCCAAAGAAAATTCAGGTTTTCAGCTCAACAGAAGCTTTCACAAAAAGTGCCTGCTTAAAAATGGCATCTTTTTCCATTTAAAGCGGCCTACTTTGTGAAGAGAATGATCACTTGCTAGGGCTGTGGCCCATGGTGACACCCCTGTTTCCCAAAGCAGGGTGGTCACTAGGCTGGGTGGTTGTTGATCTTTAATGGTAAAGCAATGAAAGAGTCCCAGGACCTGAGTGCTCTGAGTTAAGTATTGTATGATCTTTATGTTATCACAAATCTCTTTGTCAGGCTCAAAATTGTCACAAGACCACTCTGACTAAAAGCATAAAATTAATTTGGGAAAGAATGTCAAAATGGTTTTCTCCAAGGTGTATGAGGTTTTGATGGTGCCTTGGGCACTGCTGTTCACATGAGCAGAACTGTCAATTTTTCTGTGCTTCCCTGCATGTCTCTGCTCTCCACTGGGTCTTAGCACATGCCCTGGCCCTCTGAGAATGGGCATGCACTCATTTTCCATAGATTCTACAACACAAGAAGAATCCATGTCCATGACCAAATACTCAAGAAAAAATAACTCTTGTATCTGCTACAGAGTGAAAGTAACAATAATTTTATTTCAGGTCTTTTAATAGAATGCCACCCAAACATTAAGAATGCAGAAGACTACTTTGTGAATTTATCCTCTACTCCTTCTAAAAATGTCCTTCTACACATCATATTCCCCTTTGAAACAAATGGTCAGCAACTATAAGATTTTTTACTGAAGCAGCAAAACTACACACAAGGTCAGAACAATATCTGTGTTATTTACTCCAGCGTGAGTTATGATCTGCCTCCTGCATACAACATTTTCTGTGTTTCTTATTGATGCAAATCAAAGGCCTGTATTGTCTTTTTGCTGATTTAGGGCTTCATACACTCATTACGCTAGGATTCATTTATTCTTTTTCTTATACGTAGGTATATATTACAGTGTCACAAAAGAACCCATTTTTCAGTGAAAGATCTGACACTATTTATGGCTGAGACCCCTGCTCTGTGCTGTCCAGCTCCTGTGCTGTGCACTAAGTGTATTTTAGTGGAAAACAAATACCTCCATCACACCCACAAAATAGGAGTAGCAGGTCTAGGACGTACAGGAGACTTGAAAACTTAGCAGCAGGACCTCAGCAGGCACCGGGAAGGAACAGTGGCAATGAGAGAGGCTGAAGTAGGGCCCTATGTAAGACAGGGGGCATGGCATGTGCAAGCCCATGTGCCGGTGATCACTGTGCTTGCTGGTGCAGGTGCCATCACACACGAGACCTATTTTCATAGAACCATAGTATGGTTTGGGTTGGAAAGAACCTTAGAGATCATTTAGTTGCAACCTCCCCTCCATGGGCAGGTTACCCTGTCCTTGTCAGTTTTCTTTGCTTCTTGTCTCTGTTTTCACCCAGAAGCTCCTGGGCAGCCTAAGTGAGGAGCAGGGAGGCAGTGGAACCTTGGGGGCAGATGGCAGTGATGCAAGGACAGGGTGGGAGGCACGGCACTGGGCCCAGCTGCTTCTGCCCAGGCACAGACACTGGGAAAACATCTCTTGGGACTTCTCTGCTGACAGGGTGATACAACACCCAGGTCATCATTGTTTCAGCCATCAAAGTCTTAGGGGGAAAATTTCCCGGGGCATGATGGTGATGGGACTGCCTAACTCCCATTGGAAGTAAACTAGGCACTGGGAGGTCTATGGCGGTTTATTGAGAGAGTTTTTAAGTTAGGGGGATTAATGTCCTAACCATGTAATTTTTTATTACGTGATTTCAGTAAGACTCTGTCCATGTACTCCAAGGGAAGGCAGGCTCACACTCAGTAGGGTGAGTTGATCTAAATCTGTACTTTGGTTCTATATGCCTCAAATTGCTTGAAACCTTTCATATCATAAATGAGTTACATGATGGAGCATTTTATGTGCAGCATGATTCAGTGCTGTAGGTCTGTCTCAGAAACCTCATCAGAGCAGTCCAGCACACCTATAATGCTAAAAAGCAGAAGAAGCAGTGGTTTCACCTCATCAAAGCACTAAGAAACATCATCTGTAGGTGCTTATGAGTCTAACCTACCCACAGAGAGTCCTTTTAATATATCATTCACTCATCACCAAGCACAGACCTCTTGACTTTCTCTCCTCCAGCCTCTATCTTGACAATACAGACTGCAATAGTCATATTGTGTTTTGCCCATTTTTTATTCCAAATGGCTGAGAAATCCATCAAATGCCCTAAGCATCTATCCACATTTTCACCAGAACACAAAAAATATTTCCCACTGGTAAGATTAGTCAGTTTCCAGTTGTCTGACAACAGTAACGTTACAGACAAAAATTTTTGGAAACTTCTAGAGAGATAAATACTATGAGGATAGTTTGCATTATGTGAAATTTTCACTTTTTGCATATAGATGCAAGAACAAATGCTACCAGTAATAGTAGTGTCTGGGTATTCCTGGCAGTGAGAGACAGCAGGGGTTTTTTAATGACATAATGATTGAATCAACTAAAGACAATGATATTTTAGCCTTTTTTCTCTCCAAATGATCACAAAAATCTTTACATAAAAGGTGCAAGACAATTCACTGGAGCACAGAAAACATGTTACAGGTAGAAAGGATAAAGGGGAAATTACAAGAAAAAAAGTTCAGATAGACCTTGTAGAGGTTGTTAAAAAAGTAGGCAAGTTTTTCAAATGAGAAGACAACTGAAACAAATGGACCTGTGTGCAAGTAACATTAAAAGTACATAATGAAATTAATAATTTTCTGAAGTTTAAAAAAGAATAATGTTAAATACAGGAAGAAAAAAGGGTAACAGGAATGTGACAACAGAAATTATCATACCTAATCTAGAAAAAAAACTTTAAAAACCTAGTAGATATTCAAAATATATGGTGTGTTCTCTGTTTCTAAAGGGTGGAAGAGCCAACGCATGAAACTGCAGGGGTAGAGCAAAGGAGACTTGCAAATTCGTCAAGCTGTGAGTAAGAGCAAATGCAGTGCCTACACTCAAGAGGGAAGAGCAAAGTAATAAAGGCAACAGCAATCTGTTCGCTTCACAGTAATAGTATATCAGGCAGGAAAATAAACTGCGTGGAAAGAATAATTTTAAAAAGGGACATAAGATGGAAAATGGATTAAAAAGCATTAAGATTTGTAAAAGTCATGCCAGATGAACTTGATATCTTTCTCTGGTGCAACTGCTTTCCACACAGGGATCTGCAGTAATTCTACTATTTGGTGTGATGCCAGAAGAGAATTCATTATTTGAGTTGGGAAAAATGGGGATTAGTCAAACAATAGTAAAGTGGGGAGAGAACTGACTAAAGAGGAGATGGCAAAGAGTGGTTCTGTAAGATGCAACATCTGCAGGGAGGAAGGTCATTATGAGGGTTCCTTAGAGAGGAGCCTTTGAATGGTTCTTACTGAATATTTCATTAATAATCTCAATAAAAGTGAAGGAAAGTGTTGGTGAAATAACCTGACATCACAGTGCCAGAGAACAATGTTGATCAATAGGAAGAGATGAGTATCATTCAGGAAGATTAAAATCACCATGAGAACAGGAGCAAGAGAGGCAGAAATGTGATTATACAGAATTGGACATCCTGCACGCAGAGTAAGGAAGGGTCTTTGCAAACTTCTACAAGTTTTCTCTGAATCAGCTGAAAATCCTATACTAAGAGAAAAACACGGGTGTACTAATCAACTGCAATAGGTCTTAAATATAATAAGGCTTTGAACAAGAGAAATAAGGCTAGGAGGCTACTGCTGGGGCACTTTTAATATAAGGAGAGAGGTATTGTTACCATCTGGGAAATGATACTACATACAGAAGTCTACAGTGTAGACTTTTGGCAGGTCATGTTCAAGAAAATAAAGTCAAATATGTGGAGGTGTAGAGGATGGCTTCTGGGAAGCATAAGGGACTGAAGACCCTTTTTTATGAGATGATGAGATGAGATGAGATGAGATGAGATGAGATGAGATGAGATGAGATGAGATGAGATGAGATGAGAAATACAACCTTGTTCAGGCTGACTAGCAGTACAAAAGCTTGCTATAGATTCATTTGAGGTAAACGTGGGATGGGGGCAGAAAGATTACTGAATTTAAAGGAGAACACTGGCATAAGAACAAATGGGAATAAACTAACCACAAAGCTGGAAATGAGGTTTCTCCTCAGAGGCATGAAGTTTTGGAACAGCCTTCCAGGAGAAGGACTTAGTCCAAAAACACAACTGCTTTCAGGGCAGAGTTAGTCCAGCCTCTGGAAGGGGTTATATATGACATGGGTGCTCCCGATAGCAGGGGGAAGGCAGGGGTTAGATTTGGTGAGCCAGAAAACCTATGTTGCTACTGCAGAACTTGTTGGCAATGCAACAGTTGCAGCAATAACACCTCTGTTTCAGGAAAGCACAGCTGTGCCTTATAGGAATGGGGAACATGGGGAAAAAGCTTTACAGAATGTATGTCAGCACAGTAAAAGTGCTCCTCTGTGTGTGTCTGTCATCTCTGATCCTGAGCAGCAGAGTGATTTGTAAGGTTTCTTGAACAAAGCTTCTTGCAAAAATTGATTCCTAGTAACTGCCAAAAAACGTTGCAAAATAATTGGAAAGATTTGGTTGAGTGGTTCTTCCTCAAAATACAGGTCACCAGAAATGTCATTGTAAAGTTGTGACAAAGAAAGTGTAAGTAGACATAAGAAAGGATCACAAGAATTACTGATACAGGTCTAGCTGGGCAAGAAAATTAAACAACAGTCATTTTACAACTGGAAGAGTTAACACTGCAGGCTGGGGACCCTTGTTCACAGAAGTAGTGATGGGATTGTATAAACAGGGGTTCTCAGCACAGCAGTCCTATTTGCATGACCCTACTAAGAGAGCCACCAATGAGAGCAGTTCATCTACAAATGGCTCTATTAGTTTAGCTCTACTCACCTTGGGAATACAGTTAAAGCACAGACCACATGTAACAGCAAGGTTTGATTCAGACTGAAGACGTGTAAGCGAAATGCCTACACTCATCAGCTGAGCAGCTCTCCAGACTCTACTGAGCTCATCAGTTAAGTTACCTCTCTACCACATGCTGGTGGCAACTGCCTGTTGAGATACTCAAATACAGTTGAGGAATGATAGAGTATCAGAACACATGGCCAAGTAGAGACCTAATGAAAGAATGTTGTCTTCTGGATAGCTTGCAGTGGTTGGGTGGAGTATTCTTTACTGCGAGGGTGGTGAGGCCTAGAAGAGATTGCCCAGAGAAGTTTTGGGTGTCCCATCTCTGCAAGTGTCCAAGGCCAGGTTGGGTGGGACTCTAAGCAACCTAGTCTAGTGGGAGGTGTTCCCCCACTGCAGGGGGGATTGGAACTATATGAACTTTATGGTCTTTTTCAATCCAAACCGTTCTGTGATGCTGTGATTCTATGGAATGACTACTCAGAGCACTTCAGTTGTCTATGTGTGGGCCACTGACGTGAACCCTCATCTCCACCAACTACAATGGGACCTTAGAGACCCATCTTGCATATAGGCACTTGCAGTTGGAAGGGATATGACAACCTTCACCTAAATTGAGTTGCCCAATAATCTGGATCTGACATTTACACAAGATACCACGGTGCAGAGCAGAGGGAGACAGATACTTACTTGCCTGTGGACTTTGGATAGGGAAATAAAGCTTGTAAAAGTGCATATGATCTGAAGATGACTCTAAATAAAGAGGGTTAGGCCTGTTAAGATAGGTTTGGTAATATTCAGAGGTGGATTGAACCCACAGTTTAAAGAGGTTTGAACACAAATGAAAGCCAGAGTCATGATATTCCTAGCAGTCAGTTTTACCACCCTGAACTCAGTGGTCCCAGCACTTGCAATTCTATCATGATTATCCCTGAATTCCAGATTCATAAGTCCCAGCTCCCGGAGTCTTGGGAATCAGCTCCTGAATGTGCCAGCTTCTGCTTTTAACAGTTATGGGGGAAAAGCTTGAAAGTGTGACTTGACCATATGCCAAAAATTGAGAAACAAAAAGTAAATAAAATTAATGCCAAATTTTAATGCTTGTTTTTATAAAAACTCAAATCACTCTCTATTTTAAAGCTAATCTCATGACTTTGGAGACCTGCCTCATTATTCCTGAAAGCTTGATATTGGCAACACTCTTAACTCAGACACTCTTTCAAGAGGATTTGGGGAAACAGGCTGAAAGAGCTACAGTGTTCTGGGATAATGGGTCCCTGAGGAAAACCAAAGGAATGCTTTCTACACTCTGTAGGAAAGCTGGTAAAAGGATAACTCTTGATCTCCTTCTTTCAGATTAAAATAACAGAGAAGGGACAACAAAACTTGTCAGGAAGATGTGCCTGGACATGTGAAATGCAGAGCACAAGTAAAAAGGACAGCTGTTTTTGCAGCAATTCAGCACACTGACAGCTCGCAAGAGAGGCAGCATTTCTGGTTGTTGGTCTCCCAAGGGAGCTGGTGTTGGAGAGGAGGTGTGTGGAGCTAGGATGCAGGCAGAAAGCCTTTGGCAAGGGAGCATTCTTTCTTGTTTTCCCCACAAGTCTGTGTCTGACACATTCAAAGGCGAGGCAGAGACCACCAGACATGAAGAAATCTGTGTTCCTATCAGTCTCCACTTTCCCTTTCCTTTTCCAGGCAACTCCGTGAATCTCAAGGTGCTTATGAAGACCATATGCCTTCAGAAAGCATTTCTGTCTTGGGCACATTATCAGAAGAACTCCACAGAGACTGTACAAAAGTCTGAAGCAAATTCTCTTCCAGTGTAGAAAGTAGTGCTAGGACCTATCATGGCCTGAGGGACATATTCAGCCTGTTGGGTCATATGGAGCCACAGCACTTGGTCAAGGAAGGGCCCCCTCTCAGGGTTCCTTTTGAGCCTAATGACCCTTGATGTAGTTTGTCCCTACCAACCACTGCCTTCTGCTCTGAAAGCCCACATACCAGACGCTGCTTGTCATCTGCCAACCAGCTGCAGAGCAGATGGAGCCGCTGAGCAAGAGAGAGTTTCCTGTATTCTCTGAGAGGTTCCAGCCCCTGCACTTCAAATGCAAGAGAAACAGCCCCTCCGAGAGAAGCTGTGGGGAAGGAGACAGCAGCATGAGTCTCACACTGAGGGCATGAGATTGCATGGATCCAGTCATGGAAGGGTAGGAGGTGGATGTGTGGATGTTCATGACAGACCTGGAGCTGACCACTGCCACTGCAAAAGGGAGGAAGGCTCAAGACCCCACCTCCAACACACATAAGCACCCCAGGTTGCTTACTATGGATCGGATGAGGAAAAAGGCTTGGATTTGTTGCTGGGAGCTGTCAAGCTGTGGCACACAGCAGTAAGCCTTCTCAACATGCACGAGCAGAGGACCAACTTGACACTTCTGAATTTGTAACTGAGCATTAAATGGAAAACAGAGATTGGGGAAGGGGATTTTTTTCCACCTCTGGTTTTGTGGGGGAGAAAACTAAAATTTTGTTCAAGAGTAGTTTTATGCCTGCAAACGGGATTTATTTTTATAAGATTTATTTTTAATTCCATCCAGATGTTTATTTATAAAATAATTTAGGACTTCTATCCAAACAGACATCAAAGAAACCTTTTTGGGAGTAGCACTGTCAGTAGCAAAGGGTTTCAGTGATCCACGAGGTGAGCAAATGGGTTTGAGGAGTGTCAGAGTGTGCTGGGGGAGCACATGCATGGATCCAATTAGGAACCTATTCGGAGGTCACTCCAATACGACAGGAAAGATGACTCCTTTGGGAGCAAAATGCCAACTCTTCCACACTGTGATGTGGAGAATTGCAGAGCATACACACTTTCTCAAATATAGGACCACGAGAACCTGAAGAACCTCTGTCTTAAAGAGTACCACGTGAACTACTCACCATGGCAATTGCCTTGTGATCATTTCCAAGCCTTGGAGGAGGTGTATATCCTGAGCAGAGTACACAGGGTACAACTGCTTCCCCACAAGGGCGAAGAACCTGCTCTGGTTTCCCAGATTTGGGCTGCCAGTGCCCTCATACCAACATAAAGTCAGGGCTGTGTCCTGCTAGAGAGAGCTGGAAGGGAACTTGGGATACTCCCAAGTCTTTCCATGATGTCCTTAATTCCTTTTCATGTAACCCATAAATCTCACCTGTCCTCACAGAAGGTGACATCTGCTGCTGTGCCCCAACCTGAAGATACATGGACAAATCCTATTATCCCTGTGCAATTTTAATGTGACCAGTACTGATATGTCACCTTATTACCTACTCACTCTACACAAAAATGTGCAATGGTTTTCTTGTTAGTTTTTTTTTTTTCTTTTCTCTCTTTAAAAGTTTAGTTACACTGTTTAACTTCCAAAATTACTTTCTATCAAACAGTGGTACTCAGGTTTTTGTACCCTCAGTAAGTTCAGGTAAGTCAATATAAGCTAAGTCTTGGCTGCACAAGGTGACTACTCCAGTTTGAGAACACGCATTTAAATAGATCCTTTATCAAATCTGTGCAAGTTTGCTTGTATGTGCCTCTTTCATTGACATCAAATTGACTGAGTTAAAAGGTGCATGCTGGTGTTGGATTCAGAGGCTTCTGTCCAGATTTGTGCCTCTGCAACTAAGACTTTGGCTTTTGCTGAAGTCACAGGTCAGCATGTAGGACCTTCTGTGCCCTCCAGTGCTGTGTCCCATGGTATGGAGTAGGCGTGATACAGGAATGGATCAGATTCCTCTTTTTTTGTGGGTCAGATGCAGGAAGAGGAGGCATTGCTTGAAAGAGAAACAAAGGACACCCCAAGCTGGAGCAGAACCCCTTGGCAACTCTGGGTTTTTTCCTCTTGCCTGTTCCAGGGCAAGTTCTAAGCAGCACATGGTGGTAAGGCCAAAGTAACAGCTTCCAGGACAGACTTTCTGCTGCAAGGGGAAAAGGGCCTCCTATGCACCAAATCCCAAGAGGCATAGCCAAGGAGCTGGCTTCTGCTGGCTCACCTTGGCTGCATGATGCTGCAGGAGGGTGGCCAGGCTGGACAAGTCTTCATAGATAACCTTCTCTTTCCTGGCTGACCCAGAACCTGTGGAGGGAAAAACACAGTTTGGAAGAACTTACCACTTTTGAAGCAGGGCTGCTGGCAAGCCTGTGCACTGCAGTGCTGAGAGCAGCAGCAGGAGGTGTGGTTGCATGTGAAAACAAGCAGATTTGAAACAGTATTCAGTCCAAGGGATTACACAAATAATAGCCCAGTGACAATGGAGCTATTTACTCAGTTGACAGTATGAAGAAAGCATCTCCTTTTATCTACTTGTGGTGGTTAGCGGGTTCGTCTCTTTACAGCCTCTGTTGCTACTTGCTGCTTCCCTTGATGCTTCTCTCTGGCACCTTTGTTTCAGCTTTCTTTAAAAAGCTGTTTATTTGAGGAGGGTGTGGGCTTCATGTCACAGAAGGGCAGCTGCAGAGATGCACAAAGAGCAGCCTCACAGATGCCCGAGCCTGTGCACATTGGCTGCCAGTGACCTGTTGGCCAAGGAAAGCATTCTTCTTAAGCCCACACTGCACAAAGGTGAACATTCCACCTGGAATAATATGGGAAGAGCTGGGAGTATCTTGCCATTAACAATTGCCTATCCCCTGCTCTGGTGTCTAGAAGGACTATGCCAGCTATGAGGCTTCTGAAATAGCTTCTTCTACAGCGAAAGATGTGACATGGTGCAAGCCCATGCATTTGTGTCCTCAGCATATTGGGCACAGAAAGGAAAGTTTGAGCACACGGTAGGGATGGGACTGAGGTACAAGGCTGTGGCTGAGTAGTGTGTTTGCATCAACTTGGGTCTCTGCAAGTGATGCTGCCCTTGGCTGCAATGTAGACCCATCCCCTGCCCCTGCTCTATGGGACTCAGCCAGCTGCAGGTCACCTGAGCGGGTTGCCTGGGTGCAGGACCCTGTCCCAGGGCTGAGATGTGTGAGGGACGATGACCCCACTAGCTTCTTATGACATGTGACAGCTGAAGTGGCCGGGACACAGGCTTTCCCACATCTTCAGGATGTATTTTTGCTTGTTTTGTTTGCACATATCTGTACTTGTCCCTCCCCCATAGGTCTCACATATTGACCATGGTACCTCACCAAGGCAGGTCATGTATTGGTGTACAAGAGATCATGGTAATGGATTAGGCTTCAAAATTCACACTTGGGGGATCAGTGCACAGTTCACAGCTCTGCCACAAGCACCTTTTGACCGTGCTTATGGAGGAGCTATCAGATCATTCGTGGAATCTGAGCTGCAAACAACCCCAGCAAAAGCCACTATACTAGATCACCTCCCTTTCTGCAGGGCTGGTAGACAGATCTGGCAGCAATTAGAGTAGGTGGCAAAAACTATCTCATCATCTTTCTAAAACACGGACATCACTGAAATGTACAGACACTGTCTGTATCTGCCCAATTTTCAAGTAACTAACCCTGACCACTGACCAGCTGGTGTGCCTGGTTTGCATCTCTAATCCCTGGACCAAACCGTCCTATTCACAGAGAAAGAGCTATTTCAGCGTCCACGCAGCTTGGATGGGACCAACAGTCAAGAAGGACTTTCATGGTATAATCCACTGCAACGCTTGCCAATTCAGAGCCACCAAACCAGCCTTAAGGCAGCAGAAACCTTTGGCCACTGCAGATCTGGGCAATATGAATAGGATTTATTACACTAAATTTAAGGCATCTAAAAACTAAAGATCAAGGCTAGATTAGTAATTTTGGATTCCTGTCTAGACAATTTGTGGTTATTTTCAGAGACCAGCTTTGGTAGGCTCTGAGACATATAGGCTGAACTCTTCTTCCAAAGTGCCTTTCTCCATTGCCCAGAACAGGACCCTAATAGTCTTAGAAATCTTAGGCCAGACTTCTAATTTTCAAATAGTCAAACACAGATAAAAGGAATTCCAGTGACTTTCAATAGCGTCTTGTAGAGCCCCATGAAAGGTAAAGTGTTCAACCCTCCACTCACTGGTCACATTTTGTCTCTTGTGCAGCTAATTTTGTCCATCTGAGGTTAAAGACAGTCTCTTTCCAATTGAACTTCTTGTTGAAATCATCTCCCAGTTTTAAAAGTCCTATTTCTAGGAAGCTTTTTTAATGCTTTATTATTGATTTTTAATTTAAGCCAAAGGAAAAAAAGAAATGGCTAGCAAGTACCAAAATCAAAAAGGAAGGGTATTACAGTTGTTCCGCCAAATTTACACAAAGTCAAGGTGGATTTTGTTGAAGTGTTTTCTCGTCCTCCTGCACTGCTGAAGGGATTCATTGAGTGTTCTGTGACAAGTAATGACCTCCTCTCACCCACTTTCTGGGTTAGGGTCCTGGACCCAGTTATGAGTTGTATTAGGGAGCTGTAAACACTAAGAAGTACTGCTCTTTCAGCTACTAGAGACAAAAAAAAATGGATCTTATGACTTCCTGCCAACAGAAAGGCACATGTGTTTTCTATCTGCTGATAAAGAACCCAGTGATACTGAGCTTTGCTGGAGGAACATCTGTGTTTTTTAATGGACACATAAAACCTTCTCTTCATGAACCAAGATTCATTTCACATTCAATATGTAATTCCACAAGTCTGCAGAGAATTCTTCTGTGGCTCACTAAATATTTGTCATATATTTTTCAATTCCAAAAGACAGATCAAGAAATGAAAAATTTCTGCTCCCCAACCCACTCTTCAACTAACCACTGGTAGTTAGTGAAACAGAGGGTATGGAGGAGGAAAGAGGTAAGCTCCTGTGCAGCATGGAGACATGGAGTAGCAAATAGAGAATCCTCACAGAGCTGAACTGAAAAAGCATAGGTAAAAGGGAATGAAAGAATGGGACCCTGCTGGATAGAGAGAACGAAACCTCCATAATGATGGGGCAACTTGACAGAGAGAAAAGGAGCTAACATACACTCTGTTCTTGCACACATCCAGAATTACCCTGCTAAAGATAACTGGAGATGGCTCTTGGAGAAGAGGATGGTAGGTATATTTTAGAGTTCAAGAAATGTTTGGACAACGCTCTCAGGCATGTGGTGTAATTCTTGGGTTTGCTCTGTGCAGGGCCAGAATTTGGAATTGATTATCCTTATGGGTGCCTTCCAATTCAGGATACTGTATGATTCTACAATATCCAGAAGAGAGCAGCTCAAAGGGACATGAATAGATATGTATGTTTGGCAGTAATTTAAGTTGGAGCCATGGCTGGGATAGACTAATTAAAAACTGGGATAAGAGATGCAAACTGATATGAGAAATCCTTTCTCCAGATGGGAGTGACTGACCAGAAGTAGTGATATGATGAGGATATGACTAATAACATGAGATGGGACCAAACCACAGACATTAGGCCTGAATTCAGAGCTGGATTCTAAGCGCAGTGGCAACAAGAGCCAGCCCATACAAGGGCAAGACTGAACTGTGAAGGCTGGATACAAACGAGGTCTTCTACAGTTTCGACCCAGAAATTTGGGGTTGGCTTCTCCTTCTCATTACTAAAAGTGACATTTATTAAAATAAATTGTGGCTGAATCTCCAGAAGTTGGAGATTCTATTCCCACTACTGATATGTTTACCTTGAACAAAACTGAATACCTGAACTTGAAGCACAGCTCAAGAAATCCCACAGGAAAAGAAAACTTTAAGTAAGAACCAGAAATATGCAGGAAGCACAGCTTTTTGACAGATATGGGCTCTTTCATGATGAATCCTGTCCAAAATCCCAATAGACAAAGGCAAGCGAATAAGGGCAGAGACTCTTTTAAAGTTCACCTCAAGGTCAGTACTTAAAATGGTGAAAGGGTGGAGAAAGAGACACCTCATTTTAGCTGAAGATTTTATTCTATAATACCTACCTTACATTATATATTTTCAGAGTCAGACACAAGAAGAACATCTCCTATGGCTGCTTATATATATTGAGTTACAGCTCATTATGTGGAGAAGAGGAGCTGCTAGCCTACAGCAAATTCAGACTATTCAAACTGTAGTGGTGAATGAATTAGGCAGTCTCTTCCTGAGACTCATTAACCCTTAGAGGCAAGTTGTCATGAAGAAACAGGAGACATTCTTCAGTTAAACAGTTGATGCAGTTTTAATTAAAGAGATGTCCATACTGAGGCATTTCAATCAAGCCTCCTTGAAGCTCAAAGAAGTTGGATTATCTGGAATTTTACTTTGAAAACAACCTACATTTCATCGAGTATCTATAGGAAACAGCTGCCTTCTGCGTAACCAGCAGAGATTGATTCATCTCATCGCACATTATTTTTATTGCCAACTTCATAGCTTTCGATTGCACAATGCAAAAGTGATAACAACACTGCATGGCAGGAGGATGACTCATCAGGCATTACTGCTCGCTGTTAGCAAAGCCTTTTTTATTTACCTAGGTGCTTATGTGGCCTTCATCTCCATGGTGTTTGAGTGCTTCCCAAACAAATAAAACTCTGTCTCTGCCCCTGCTCCCTCTGCAGAGGCAGCTGCAGTGTTAGACTGCCTCACAGCACTGTGGGTAGCTCTGTGGTGAGCTGGAACCCATTGCTGTGTCCCAATGTGCTGAGACTTGTGCACCATAAGGCATGTCCTGTCCCGACCAGACATTTGCCAGCTGTGAGATGGAGACTGGGAATACACTCTCCCAGCCAAGAGGTAAATAGGGAATTCACATGGTGCCTCTTGGTGGCACTCACAAACATAGCCTGTCTCCTCACTTTTTTTTTTTAGAGTAATAAACCTGATGTGCTGAAAAAAGTCTTTCCTTGTCACAAATTTTGCAAAGGGGAATGGAGCCAAACTTATTTCCTGACTCACTGGACACTAGGTATGCCTTGCACCTTGTCCCAGGGCAGCAGCAGAGAAAGCAGTGTATCTTCATCTTTGTTCTGCATGGAGATGTTCCTGCAGCATGAGTCAGGAAGGGCAAATGAGGGTGGTAGCAAATGAGTACCCCCACATTGTCCTTTGGGAACTGGCAGGAAACAGCTACCTGCTCAGTGCCAAAAATGGGGACAGGTTCTCTATGGACAAATATGCATTTGTCACTATCCCTTGGGGATGCTGGAGGACAATAATGCCACTGACCGGCAGTCAAAGGAGAGAGCAGTTCCTTTTGATCCTGGACCCATGTGAACACTGACAACCCTAGTGAAAATCAGGTCTTGATGTTCATCCCTTGGCCCTTAGCTTACAAAATCAACACTAAACCTAAACTGCAGTTTTCAGGAAGTTTGGGGCAGTGGATTTAAACGCCCACTGCAGTCATGTCCAAGCACACACAATTGCAGCTGGACCTGAACCAGAGGATAGTAGCACAGAGGCTGATCTCTCATTTGGCAGCTAAAGCAGGCCAATGTTGAGGGCTGATTCAATCTTGAGCTGTCTTATGGCCCCAGACGCATTTGATGCAGGGCTGAGTTCAGGCACTGCAGGGACTGTCCTAGATCTGCAATATAATCTTCCTCAAAGGCCAGATCAGTGTCTAGGACTCCAGACAACACCCACCTCTGAGGATGGCCCAAAACTCCTGATGAGAGGAGAGACCTACATGTGCCACCAGGGCTGGTTCAGACAGCATGGGTGCTGACTTGCTCTGTCTCCTCACCCTCCTTCAGATCTTCTGCATACAGGGACCATGACAGTGCCAGGATGGCACTTAGTGCCATGGTCTAGTAACCATGGCGGTGTTGAATCAAGGGTTGGACTTGATGATCTCAGAGGTCTTTTCCAGACCGGTCGGTTCTATGATTCTAGGATATAGTCCACAGTGGTTCTCTACTCTCTCTCAGTTTAAAGCCATTACCCTTGTTCTATCACTACATGCCCTTGTTAAAAGTTGGCAAGACGTTCATAGCTATGTGGCAAGGATTAATAGTTGGAGTTTCTAACCAAATTTTATACCTCCCAAGTATCTGCCCTGCAATTGCATAGGGCCAGAATCATGTCTGGCCATGTCATATCTGGCTCTGCAACAGATTAGAGCCATCTCACATGGTGTTCCATTTGAATCCTTGCAGAAGAGAATGGACAGCAAGAGTCAGTCGTGTCAGCTGTGCAGGATCCCATAGACCTGCTCAGGGACTGATGTCACCCAATCCTGCCACAGACCCACAGGTGGTTTCCTTCCTACTCCAGACATCAAAGGAAAATACAGCTTCTTAATTTGCAGAAAGAAGACACCAAGATGTCCATGTCCTCGGCAAAGAGGCAATCGGCTATACTAAAATATAAAGTGCAGGAAAGAACTGTTTTGGTTTGTTTTTATGAGAAAACCAAGTTTTAGGTTATGGGAATTCCATAAGGGACAATCTCTCACAGTAGTGAAAGATTATAAAACTGAATTACAGTTCAAACCAGTAAGTGTTACATTATGCGCAGAGACACGTAGACTGTAAGCTTAACAATACACCAAAGCTGCCAACACCAGAGCAAGGCAAAGGGCCTCCTTTTAAAATTCAGTTTAACAGTGCCTAACACAGAATGAATAATAATGTTAAGCAACACAGAATGGACCATAAAACACTGCTATATGCAACAGCTATTATCCTATGTGCTAATCTTCATATCACATTATTTCCTCAAATAATCATAATATTGTGCCAACAGTCCCTTTATTCTTGCTCATTATTTCTCAAGCTGGCTTCCTTCACAAGCAATAGGGCTTGCACTAACAATGCCCTCAGGGTCTGCAAGCGAAACTGCGCTCGGCCAACTCAGAACAGAGGAAGTCTTTTTGTTGGTTCGTTTCTTCAGTTGTCTGTGTTTTTAACTTCATGCAATTACCAGGTAATAAGAAATATTTTCATGAAATAGAATAAAGAAATCCCTTATCATCACAAGTCTTTCAGGCCCTGACCAACCTTCTGGTTTGTCCCCATCACATGATTTTTCCCCTTGTTCTCACTTCTCATCAGTTGAGTTCTTATGTTTGCATCTCTCCTGGTGCAGTCTCTGCTCTAACATTGTACAGCATGTTCCCACTGAGAACTATCAGCTCTGACTTTCTACAAATAAAAAACCCTCTTGTCATTATTTTGTCACACTTTCAGCTTCTACTAAATAACTAATTCACAATAAACCTCCTGGTTGCCATTACAGGCAGGCTGCCAAGCAGTTTAGATGCAATCTTGTGTTATGTTATTTTTATAAAGGTTTCCCCAAACCCAATGTGAATAGACTTGGGGTTTGTGACTTAAAGTAAAACATTTGCTTAATTTTATATTCAAAATGTTACTATCCAGAGTTGGAAATGTGAATGTAACGATTTGAGGCTCCTATGCCAGCACAAACAAATTTCTCATGCACCTCATACACAAACTCAAATGTCTTTTGTCTACGTGGAATAAGTTAAAATAAATAAGATTATCTTGTTCTTTGCATCTCCCCATCTATCCATGTGTGTCCCTTACCATCTGGACTTACATTACAATTTCTGGAATAGGATCTGGGGTAGTGGTGTTTGGTGTTTTTTACAGCACAACAGCAGGAGAAAGTAAACAGAAGCAAAGTTGCCATTTGAGATCAATGGGCATGTGCATCTTCCCCATGGCCCATGTCAGGGTAAATGCATAATTTCTACCATGTAGAAAACAAAGCTCTGGATGTTGGTCAGATGGGAGGGCCAGGTGTAACACTGATAAGGTAGAGGGAGGAGGGGGATCCAGGGTGGGAGCCAAGCAGCCTCTGTACTGGGTTGGAGGAACTAAAATGGTTTTGAGCAACATCAGTAGCAGACTGCAAACTGTGTTTTGGAAAACTTCCTTTCAGTGGCTTCAAAACATAGAAAACCATCCCTCACATTTTCCTACTCTCCTGTTTATGCCTTCCATCAAAACACTGTCCCATCAACTAAGAGAGTATGGCTCTAGCAAGATTTTTCTTCTGCTTGTGTACTAACCAATTTATTGACTCATGCCTGTTCCATCCATCTAATGACACAACTCCATGGATCTCTTCAGATTTCATGCAATAAATGTGTCAGCCATTAACTTTCCCTCCTGTTGGGCTCTTGAGAAGATAAAAATCCCCACTTTCTGCAGTAAATTCCTGCTATAAATCCACAGAGGCAATTGCACACAATCTAATTTCTGGCTTCTGGGCCCACATTCATCCTTGTCCAACTATTCCTCTTGACTGAGTTGATTAGATTATAGACAAGGGCAGGCGCTCTAAATGCAAGGTCATGTAGCTTAAATTAAATCTAAAGGAGCTGCAGTAATATATATAATAGAACTTCGACATCTTTACTATTAAAGAGCTGGGGACAAGGCACTCAGCTGGCTCCACTCTGGTGTCATTTGGCCTTGAGAAGAGTAAGGAGGCTTGGTCCTCCTTTGGAAATCCTTAGGGAGCTGGTTCCAAAAAATGCTCATACTCTGGTTGTTCCCAAAAGGCAGGTCTCTGGAGCTACCTGATGCTACCACAAGTACTGTGTAACCTATGGGTGACATGCTGTCCCCTTCAATGCCATTGAACAGGCAAGTAGAAGGAAACAGGAGAGATGGTGGAGTGAGCAATAATGCTGCAGGAAATCCCAATGCAGCCCACTGTGCAACATGTCTGGGCTGCAGGGCACAGTGTAGTGTAGGGATGCAGAATGAATAAACTTGGACCCAAATCCAGATGTTTCTTTCATACACAGAGGTCCTTGCCTACTGCAAAACAGGTTTAAACCTGTGATATTCTAAAAGGCTTCTTAGCCTGGTGTACTGTGAAGTTATTTTATGCTACAGACAAAGCAGCTTACAATTTTCAGGCTATTGTCTTTTTTTTTCTTTTAGAACAAATGGATGATGGAGTTACACAATATGTGACACACATTGCTTCTTTACCAGGAATAAAAAAGGCCCCTATTTCCCAACACAGAGAGAGAAATGAACAAGCTTCTGTGCTCAGAGTTGCCAGTCTTGGTATGATCAGCCATCAGCACAAAAGCACTTCCTCATGAGTGCTTCTCTGGCTCCTCCTCACTGCCTTGTTTGCCTTCCTTGCTGGTGTTTCTGCTTCTTCTTCCCCCCCTGCATCGAGCTTTATCCAACCAAGTATTTTCACTTGGATCCCAACAATATTGTCCCTGTTAACAAGAACTAGAAGTGAAAAACTGAGATTCATGGGAATTAGAATGAGAGTGAAGTGATTTGGCAGAACTAGAACAGGATTTCAGGTGAAAAGCTGACCCGATAAAGCCAGGAGAACAGGGCAAGAGTGGTATGGAAAGGGTAGCTAATCTGCATTTTTCTAATCTAATTTAGACAAAGAACCAGGAGAAGCAGCTCATCAAGTAGAACGAATGCTGAATGCTCATGCATTTCTTAAATGTACTGTCATCAGCTTAAAGCTCAAAACCAGAACGATTCTGAGCATTTAACTCGAAGGCACTAAAATTCTAGAGCTGGGTGTGAAATTCTGCTTTCAGCTAAGAACTCAGGCAGAACTAGAGCTGGCCTCCTGCACAAGGAGTAGAATAAGAGCCATTAACTCTCTTAGCTTCATTGCTAAAACAAACTGCATTAATGCTGGAGCCCCTGCAGCCTTGCCAGCCACCCTGGCTCAGCCCTCACCCTTGTGCTGTGTGCAGACTAATTCGGATGACTATCACCACTATTTAACTGCACAGAGTGACTCCACTCACAGTTTGGCAGTGGGAGGTGGGAGTGGTGTGGGGGCAGAATGGGGGGAAGTTCTGAGAAGAAGCTAGGACCTTGTCTTTCTGAACCCAGCTCTTCCTCCAAGAGTCCAGATGCAGAGAAAGCTGCATGGCTTTTTACAGTTCGGGAAAGTGGTGAGCAGAAGCAGACAGGCTGGAGTTAAAAACTGAGGCTCCTCTCTCAGCTATTTGAGCTGAACCAGAAAACATTTAAGCACGTGTTACCATAGGAGATAGGATGCTGTAGGACGGCCTCATGGAGGCTGGGCACACTGGTCTTCCTTGGTGGAACCACCGAGGGACTTGGGTCTCCCTGGAGCTGTTTGTGGGGAGGTAGAGCAGTACCAGACATCAAGGCCTTTCACCAACCACAAGGGCCCGTGCAAGTTCAGCAGGTGCAAATGCACCGATGCTGGCGTGATGCTCTCCAAAGCAGAAAGGAGAAGGGCAAATGGTGAACATGAGGAAGGGAGGAAAACATCAAAGACAAGGAACAGAGAAGTGAAAAAAGGGAAGAATTGAGGAAGAGTGGAGAAAAGCTGACACACAAGGAAACAAGGGAAATATCATCTGAAAACTAACAAGAGAGGGAAATCCTGCCTTACAGGTGCTTTTTCTTCCCTTCCACCCGCATCTGTCTTTTAATTCCCACTGAGGGTCAAGATCAAGATTATAAAGTCACAAAATTTGCAGAGTAACGTGTCTGGATTTTCCTTCAAACTACAGTCAGATCCATCAACAAAAATCCTGATCAATATCCATAATTTCATTTGATCTAGGTGTAAAGGTCAGCCTGAATGAGAGCCCAGGTCAGTCCAAGGTCACAACATAACACACACTGCCAAAAGGAGCAACATTCACCCCAGGTAGTTCATGCACACTTTTTAAAAATTATTATTAACTATTTATTATGATGATGATTATTTATACCATTTATGGCATAAGACACACATTCTGTCTTGGGAACAGCAGGTGGCTGCTGATACATTGCTTAATGCAATGTCTCCGCTACAGCATCATGCCAGCTCCAGCCCAGTCAGCTCAACTGCTACCATGTAGATACAACATAAACCATTATCAAACTCCTTTCCCTAAACACACCCCGTATGCCTGTGCAGTTAGGCCCTGAGTGGTCCCATTCAGTTGTTGGGAGTGCTTAATATTCTTCCAAAATATGCCATTTGTCACACACCAAACGCATCGGAGAGCATTCGCTTGCAGGGGTTTGACTGCTGGCATCCATTGGAATGCAGTACAGCAGAGATGCCTCTGCTTAGGACACCCTGGCTAATCTTTTTGTCTGTGTAACACTGATGATGGTGCTGTCCATGAAGCCAATCTTCAAGAGGATTGCAGGGAAGCGAGAAGTGAGTGTATGGACCAGCAGAACTACCTAAAGCTGGGCTAGACCAGGTCCTGGAGATCTCGTGTGGAAACTCAACTGAGTCCCAGAAGTCAGGGGCCAAGGGAAGCTTTGTGACTCTCAGGAGGGATGTGAGTATCAGTTCTGCCAGAGCAGAATTGCTGCTGGGGTATGGGAAGGGCAACTCTCAGCCTTCAGGAAGGGGTGATGGTTTGGGTGTGAAAAACAAGAGCAGAGACTGTACTCAACAGCAAAAAACCAAAAATACCCCTACATTTGAAGAGAGGCAATACAGCTGTAAATGCTCTGCCCTGTAACAGAAGCATAGAGACAGTAAAAACAACCTGGTGGGAAGGGGCTGAAGTTCCAGTCCTACCCAGGGAGTATGATTACGGACTGCGCTCCTGAACCCTTGCTCACAGGATGTGAAAAGAAAACATGGCAGGACCAGTGAAGAGGCAGGAAATCCAACCTGTAACAACCCAGAACAAAACCTCAGTGTCTATGTTTGCAGTACAGGGAATAACTTGAAGCATAACCACACAAACTGAGGAAAGCAATAAAGGCCCTATGGAGAGACACAGAGGGTTTGTTGCTGCTTGTTTTTTTTCCTCACAAGAAGTGTAGATGTACTTCTTCCCCCGACACCTGGGGGATCAAGCACCAAAGGACTAAGCTCCCTACATTCTCCATGTGCCATGCAGACTGTGTGTACCCGTTGGGGGTCTGGGCAATCCCCCACTGCACCCCGACAGCCCCCGCCACTGGTCTGGCACAGGCACAACAAGATGAGTTCGCTCTCTAGCACAAAACTGTACCCCTCATGTGGCAACTCCCCTTTTTCTGTTGCCCCCTGGCACCTACACATTTTGATTCAGGTTAAGGCTGGTGGGAAATGAGAAATCCTTTGCACAGAAATCTTAACACTGGTTTGAGTTTGTTGAGAAATGGTGGTGATTTATGGGGGATTAGCAGATTAGAGCTGAGGAATGTAAAGAGGTTTAGGCTAACTAAGTGGAACGCTTAGAGCTGGGTCACAGAGAATTTGATGCAGGCTCAGGACTCTTAAATGGTGTGATATAAAAAGTGGAAGAGTAGAAGGGCATGCATTTCAAATACCCCTTGTAGCATGGGAAGTTGTTTTTCCGTGTTATCATCTGGAGAAAATCTTTGGCAGCCCTCTGTCTATTGCAGGGTCCTGGTTCCTGAAGGCTAGCATAAACAAAACACTAAAAGTGCATTTCTTTTGGTGTATTTTTATTGTTTGTAATTATACTCTCCCAACAGATGGATGGATGGTATGATAGAAAAGGTAGTGGAGCCAGAAGGTTGCAAGTCTCTGTGAGATGTTAAAGGCAATGTCATAAAAGGGTTAATAGGTCTTTCCTATGGGATAATAAACTGAGCCAAAAAAAAAAAAAAAAAAAAAAATAGAAAAAGACTCTTTTTTTCAGGGTGGGAAAAGCAAGGAACAACCATCTTGTGCCTTGCTTTGATTTTTTTTCTCCTTTGCTTTGTGGTTATTGTGATTTTTACGGAGCATCATGTTGTAAGTAAGCGCATGACACTTCCTGAAGCTTAGAGCTTAATTTCAAATCCCCAGATTCATAAACCAGCAGCTCCTCACTGAGCTTGTCAACAGCTGCCTTCTGCTTTTGGCTCGGCCCAAAACTTCCAGGCACATCACTGGCCCCGCGCATCGCCTGCACATCTTGCCCTGCACAGGAGCAAAGTCCCGCCCTACCCCTGTGCAGGACAGGAGAGAACAAGTGGTGAATATCAGACAAGCAATCAAATGCTGAGGTTCATCAGGCCAGGTGAATAATTTCAAATAGGCCAGCTCGAGTAAAATTATTTGGAATGACGCAAGTTGGAGCAAAATAATATTCATGTCAGAAGCCCTGACAAAGCCAGTGGTCTCACTGCAATTACTCACGGGAATTACATTACGCAAAACAAGACCCTACTTATTGCAAAACATTTATATATTTTGCTTCCCTGTATTAAAATAATCTATTTATTCAACTAAAAATGAATATTTTTTATGTATTTTGCAATAAAACTTCAGAGCACTGCCAGACAATTCTCTTCCTGAAATACCCTCTTTATTTTTTTCACAAAGCCAAAATTTCTTTTAATTTCATCAACAGCAAGACAAGAAGAAGAGCAATTAAGTTCAACCATATAAACTTTTTAATGTGGTTTTAGGGGATTCTTTAATGTTCATATGTTAGCAGATAAGCCATGCATCCACCCATCCACTTAATTACAGGCCTAGTACCTCCAGTCACTCTGTTTTTTAATTTAATTTGCTGCCCATTTAGAATATGAAGAAATCTTTGCCATAACATGCCTACCACCTGCAACTTCTACCAGCTTCACTATAAACTTCCAAAATTAACAGTTCCTTACCACTGCGAGACACTGTGAGGTTTATTTTACAGCATTTCATTCTTCATCCTAATCTAGAGGACAAGAAATAGCATCTTTTTATTCTAAACTCCAAGCACAGACAGATGCACAGAGTTAAAAAATTACCTTTCACCTCCATTAAATTCAATTGGTACTTTCCAAAGTGACCAGCAGTTCTCATTTGACTTTGCTTCCAAGTGCACAACCCAAGACCCTTCCAGAGGACCTATTTCTTGAGACTGTAATGTGAACAAGGAGCTCTGGACATCTCAATCTGGACACTTTGCTCCTGATTCACACTTGTCTGAAAACAGGAATTAGACCCAAGACAGGCATGGAAGAGCCAGGCAGAGAAGCCCACCTTCCTGAAGGGAGCCCTCCCTGCCTACCCAGGCAGGGCAGCACTTCTCTTTCCAGCCCCTTGGATCATTAATTGCAAATAATTCAGTCAAACTTTACTGGCTAGGATATTTCAAGCCATCCTTCACTGACAAAGCAGCGTGTACTTGCCTCATAATCTCGAAATTACCATGGACTTTGACCAAGTAAATTTTCCATGACTGGACATTAGAAAAAGCTTGAGCTCAGTGTAATGGGGTGAGACATTCACCACTGAGATGTGAAGGTTAGTTGCTGCAGCACAGTTATTTGTGGCAACTGAAAGAAAACAACCATCGGGATACTAAAAAAGAAACAGATCTAATTAACTCATGGCTCCTGTATTCACTTACTGGATCACTGCAGGAATCATTAGGGATCAGCTAACTGACCCCAAGGGGGGCAAACACAACTTGCTAAAATGCATTTCACTTCGGAAAAAAAAATAAAATTAATTTTAGCACAAGTCAACACAATGCCTCAAAGAAAAAGGTGGACTGTCAGCCGTGACACCCCATACAGAAAACTGCGTTCACACCAGCACAAGGGGATTTTCTGCCATTTGACACCAGTGTCAGTATAGTCATGGCAAAGATGAGACACTGGCCCCTAAGCTCTCTGGCTGCTGAAGACCAGTGCTGTGAGTCAGGTGCTAAGGTTTTTTTTCCCTCTGCATCAGCAGCTCCCAGGGCATGAATGCAAAACTGACTTTATAGAACACAGAATCCATATAGAGAAATTCATAAGGCTTAGCGCTTCAGACCTGGAGTCTGCACTGCTAGCGACACCTGTATAAACCTCAAAGCAGGTGTCACTGGAGCTTGTGCTTGGCTTGTTGGGACAGGGAGCTGTGAAGGAAGGATTAAGTACAGAACTGGATTGGGCAAGCAGTAATGTAAACCTCAGTTAGGCCATAGAGTGGATGGGGTGAGAAGTGCTGCAAGCAGTATGACATGTCTTCGTAACAAACTGCAGCTGGTGTCACTGCTGGAACACGCAGGTGGGCTTGGAGGAGGGACACCCATAACTTCGTGGTGCCATACTCCAACCAGAAACTGCCTTGCTTCTGGGGTCTGGATTTGAGAAGAAGTAAATCTTTCATAAGGCTCAGGCATGATCCTGAGGGCCATGGCAGCCCAGACTGAGCAAAGAGGTGCTTTGCATTAGGAAAGGCACATGGTAATGATACTGTGAACACAGGGAGAGCAGTCCTAGCCCTGGCTCTGCTGCTAACACTGGCAAATGATGTCACTACACAGGGTGTGTTTCCACCAAAAAAATCACTAAATGAGTGGAACCAGGGCACAACTGGCAGGAGACAAAGCATAGCATGCTGGCACACGGGTTAAGTTTCCATTTGCCAGAAACACTTTGACTTTCAGGCTCTCCCTAACATTGATCCTCTCAGGTTATCGTATTTTCTCTTCTCATCCAGGCTGTGAAACGGTGTTAATACCCCTCCACAGAGATAATTTTGAGATACATCTAAGCCAAATCCCATCCTTCATGGGTATTTGGAAGCCCTATATCTATGGACAACTTAATGCAAAGTTCTGTAGGGAATATGTGGTGAGACACAGACAGGGACTTTGACCAGTACCAGCCCAGCCCTAGTGGTGTAGTGACCAGCCAAATTACTGCCCTACATGCTGATTCTCTGCTAAGAGATACAACTGTTGCAAGTCTTATTTAATGAATATCTGCCAAGACTCTTAGGTGGAAGTTTCTCTAGATGTAGATAGTCCCAAATCAATCCCACACTTACTCATCAGGGCAAGGACTATGGTAAGACGAGTGTGTTTGCACTGCACTTAATGACTAGAGCCTTGGCTCTGACTTGGAACCATGGTCCTACTGCAGTGTAAATACAGAAGAGTAATGATTACCAAGAGAGGGGTTCTTGAAAGGCTCCATCTCTCACAGCAGAGATTTTTGACAGTAAGTGACTCAATGTTCTGTCTTTCATAACCATAATGACTCACAGCCCCCCAACGGAGAATGAGTGCAAGACAGCAAGTACTATTGTTCCAGAGCCCATCAAAATAAGCAAGGTCATTTTCAGCATTTGAAAGAAAATGACAAGCTGTTGGATTATTGTGTGGTGAGGGAAAAATGCACAGAAAAAAATAAAAAGAGGGATGAGTAAATTTTCAGATAATAAAGTTCACAAGGAGATACAAACTCAGATTTTCTAACCACAAGCAAGACAGATCAGGAGCTTGACTTTGATATCATTTGCACAGCTATAAATCAAGATTAACCCCATGTGGATTTATAATGGGGTAAGTCTGGCATACAACAAGACAAGGATCAGGCTTTGAGCACTAAGTGCATCTGGGTACCTTCTGCATTTCCTGATGCTATGAGGATGAGAGGGACTGTTTCTCACCACTGTGTGGCCTTACAACTTAGAGACTCATCTTAAGACAAATAAATTATCTCTGAACGTAGGAAGGATGGCTTAGACACAGGAGGTAGCCTGCATCAGCTGCAACACTCTGGGGTATGATCTGAATGATGTGCAGCTCCTCGAATCAGATGTCAAGGTCATGGGTTGAGATGGCTGATGCAATGCAGTTTTGAATTAGTAAGCTGGAGCTTACATAGCTGGAGAGCAATGCTGATATTTGAACAAGGTGGACTGCGATTTTTTTATGTGTTCCTAAAATGGAAACCCGCTTGGCTAAAGGGTCTGGTTTCTCAGAATTGCTGAGTATCTACCAGGAGGTCACTGGGTACTCAGTGCACCTCAAAATCAGATCAGTCAAATGATGCCATGTGGGAGAAGAGCTTCTTTAGTGGGGCTGATTTTGGGTTCCTATCTGATGTGCAAGATTTCTGAAGGTACCTCCCACAAAAGAAGAGTTTTATGCATGGAAATTCCACACAAATGGGTCTCATCCCTCTCTTTCACAGAGTTCCTGCATACCATTTGGTTTCTGTCTTCCACATGGTAAGTTACAGCAGAAGGGGCAAATGATCCGTCTCGCTGACTGACAACTGGACAACATTTCTATCCTTCCTAAGAGTACACATGATACTCTGCCTATCAGAGAAGCATTCAGGTCAGTAGCACACCCAGATCAGTTTCTCAGATCACAGGAAAGCTCTTCCCTCATGTTGGTGTCATGTGGCCTGATCCTGCTGGCCCTGCTCAGGCAAAACGCCACTGGTGGATACTCCACAGCGTTGGGGCTCATCAGAGGAAAGGGTCTGCTTTGGAGCGAGGTGACAATTGCTGAAGAGCAAATGCTGGGTATAGCTTTCCAGCCTGGCTGCAAGAGCAAACACAGCCCAGCATGCCCCAGAGGAATCTGTGATTCTGTAAGAAGCAGCTCCCACCCAGACCACAGCCACTGGAGAAGGCCTGTTTGACCTCTGTTTGCAGAGGGAGCAATTCGATACTCAGAGAGAATACCACAAAAAGTTGTGAAATGTAGCCTGCATGGTCACTGATGAGGCACGATGCTTTTTAGTGTTCGCTGGTGCTGCATGTAGTACCACGAGCCCTGTGCACCACCCCGGGGAAGAGGAAATAGCACCTACAAACTACGAGAAGAATAAGGGGCAAGTTTGACATTTGACTCCTGGTTGTAGGCACTACCTAGGCAAATATTTGTAAAAGATAGCTCCGACTCTTTGAACAAGGAAGGGAAGTGGAGGGGCAGGGACTTGCCCAAGGTCAGCCAGGCAATCTGCAGCAGATCGAGAGACCTTTGGGTCCCAACCCAGCCCCCACAGTCCAGACAGCGTCGTGTTTCACCAAGAACCAATGGCTTCATGCCTTACTTTGCCTCTCTCATGCTTTCTTTCTCCTCTATGCTTGGGCCTTGCTTTGAAATCCTGGATGTTCTCCCAATTTCTCAGATCATTTTTCAATTGTCATGAGTAGTGCTTCTGGGTGCAGTGGTTTGGGTCACTGAGTCCAAAGAATCTGAGATCTAGGAATAATATCATATTTCAAAACATTTAATCAACAAGTCTTTCCTCTCACCTATCAAAAATACCATAAAGCTTATACATGTTTTTTGCTACAAACAACCTGAAGTCCTTGGTTCCCACCAAGGACTGGCATACAAGTAAGTATTTCATGGAAACCAGAAATTGCTTCTCCATAACATATGGAGTAGGTCACTGAGATTTCTGAGACATAGTGTTCTACCTGGAGTGTAAGGTTTTGAACATATTAATACCTAGTATATTGTTGACTTAAGTTTCCCATACATCAGAAGAGAGAATGAAGCTAACTAGTGTTTGGATGAAGAAGAAAGTAAGTCATACTTTTCCCGTGGGTAAGTTCTGGTCCCATGTTTAATATGCAATGTTTGCTGAAAGCTGTGGAATTTGCCATTGACTTCTCTGGGCTTTGGACAGACACATAGTTTGGAAGGGCTGAAATGGCCCCAGCCTGACATAGACATATCAAAAGCCCACTGGAGAGGTTTTACTTCTGGGTTTCACTGTTTTCTTAGTGGAAACCAGGTGCTATAGTAACACTACAGAAACCTCGTAAAATCCCACATCAAGCTTTGCTTATCTAAATATGAAAAACAGCTTCTGCTCTGCAATACTTTCTGATCTACATTTTACCTGAAGCCTGCAGATAATTTGCAGTGATGTGCTCAGTCTGCACACCAGCCACCCACTCTCACATGCCCACTCCCTCGTACACAGGAGCAACAATCAGCAGAGGGAGAGAAGGAGAGCTCCATTCTGCAGAGAGAAACTTACAGAAACTGCTCTTTTACTAGAAAAATCATTGCTGCTTAGCACAATCCTCCTTGTCCCAGATTTTCCTTAGAGTCCTCTTTTTTTTCTTGATCTGAGGTGCGGAACATCAGCCATGTTGAATCAGCTGATAATTACACTCACATTGCTCATACAGAGCCTCACATCATCTTTGGGGTTCTACTGTATGCCAGGTGTGTTCACTTTGTCTCCTGCTCAGCCTGGGAGTATCCTTGAGGCACAGAGCATCTCTGGCTGCTTGCTGGACTCCTTCCCTGCCTACCAGCAAGGGAGGGCTGTGAGAAGTTCTCTGCATGTCACGTTTCCCTGCTCCAGAGCCAGGTCAAGAAGCCAGGCACAGCTCCTGCACCCATGCTGGTGCCACCTGGGGCTGCCAGGGGGTTTCCCACACATGGGGCACAGGCCCCGGCATGCTCCACCACCACAAACACAACAGTGGTAACAAAGAGCAGTAAAAAGTGCATTTCTTCCCAAAACTTAGGTCAGATTTTGTCTCTTCACATTTAGAGCTTTAAGTTGCAGACATCTGTGACTTTTTTGACTGTATTTCACTTGAAATCAATAAAAACATCCATTCTTTGGATGAAAAGGCCTTGTGGAGGTAGAAAGTTTTGCAGCACTTCCCAGAGGGTATCAGCCTCTGAATTTATTTGGAGAGGTTCATTAGCGAGACTGCTCCACTTGTAACCTCAATGGCTTTATCCAGGTCTGCCAGCAGCTAACAGGTACCACTTGGAAAGCAGGATGGATGTTCTGCTGGTAGCCTTGTAGAGCCATCAGCTGTCTGGATGAACCACAAAGGCACTGCTGATAAGGCATGTAGTGGCATAGGTGGTCCAATACAAGCAGAATATTAAGTAAGGAGATGATTATAAAAAGCAATTAGGATCCATTAAAACAAATATGCTTTAATAAAGCCTGATTTGTATCTGCTAGTACACAGAGCAAAGCTCAGATGATTTAAGACCAGAGCTGAGGAACATCTCTCCAAAGCACGCAGTGCTTAAATGACCTTTGGATATTTAAACAGGAGAATGGTGATTACAACAAGGAAGGTGATTTTACCTCTTTATACAGATTTGATAAGTACCATAAAACTGTATTCAAGCTAAATGCCAGCATTTTTAAAGGCCTTCTGAAAAAAAATTGTAAAGGTGGTACAAGCAGTGTGAGGGTAAGGAGAAATTCCTGCAATGAGAATTATGTGAGTCTTGCATTGCTCAATTTATCAGGAAGAAAATTGAGAGGTATTTCTGACTGGAGCAGGTCAGCAGCCCTTTCTCACCTTCAAACTGCCATTTCTGTGACTGCTGCCTCTTGACTGCTGTCACCTCACCTCTGTCCTGAGGGATTAGCAAAGGACCTAATGGAGGAACCATAGGTACCACAATCATCTGAGTTTGTAGCATGAGCCACCCACCCAGGCACCCTTAGATCAAAGAGGATCCCACAAAGACCTCACATTTACTGTGTTTCCCCCACCACTGCTGGACCATTCTGTTCATCCTGCAGGGTGGAAGAATACACCAACCTCAAACCATATTCCAAGCAGTCCACTACTTGAATAGTTTTAAAAACAAATAGTAACAGCTAAGCACCAAGAACCATATCCTCTGTGATGATTTAGCTGAAGGAATACCAGACACGGAACAGGATCTCTAACTGCAGTCTGCAAAAACATTGGCACTGTATGCTCAGACCTTCAGTTCATGTTCTCAGGTTGCCACAATTTAATACACTCCCTTTTTTCAGTAGTGCAGAGATGAACCCTGTTTGTGAGAGTTCTTATTCCTATTTAGTTTTGCACAATGGTGATGAAGCCAAGTGGGAATGCATAAGGCTGCAGGTACTCAATTTCTTGAGCCAAGTCTGAACTCCATAAAATCAAACTTGGACCAGCAGTGTTTATGTAGGACAGCATGTGGTCCTTCTGCTTTGGTGTGTGAGGTAAGCATCAAGACTTCTAAGCTCTGTAGAGAGGAAATAGGAAATACTTTAATTGAACGCATCTTTACTTTCATTTCCTTTATTTTTTGCATTATGTGTAGCCACAAATTTTTATATTTGTTACAGCCAGCTTCTTTTAGCAGAGACCTGGGCTTTTAAATGTTCTCCAAGAATTTTTTGAAGTATTTTGATTTTCTAACGGTTTTCTCTTCCTGCAGGTGAAATTTAGACACATATCTACAATGGCTTCCCATGGTCTCAGAACTGCTTCTTACCTCTGTCCATGTCTCAGTCAGCCCCACAGCTGTAAGGTTAGCACAAATACCCTGTGGTCAACACAGTTAATTACCTTTGGTGGAACTGGGATCAATATCTGTCCTTCATATGCACTTTCCACTCTCTGTTGAAAAGTTCTTTATGGGCTGCCAGGGTCTCTTCGCTGGTGGGCTGGCTCTAAAATATTTCTATTCTTGGTAGTAAACTGCCTTTTCCACTCTTTCCTGTGGTAATATCTAGATTTCCTAGGCCACCTTCCTAGGTGGTCTAATTTAGGCCAGATGCGCACACTTGTTAACATGTCCGTGATGATATATAAAAGCTCTACATTTAGAAACACCTAGTAGGGTATTTGAATAATAAAAATTAAAAAGTAAAAAAAAAAAAGTAAAATGAAGCTCTATTCTATAAGTCTATGTAATGCCAGTAAAATAACTAAGAAAAAGGTGGCTTTTGCTGACTGCCGAAACCAGCATCAGGTTTTAGGTGCAACAAACTACTGGGAAGTAATGCTGATAATAAATCACCTCAATCACAGATGCCCAGCTGAGTGCTGTATAAGCTAAGAGAAGCTTTGAGATCCAGGCTCAACAAATCACTCCAGGTTCCGTAGTCATATTCATTGGGATAACACCCTAGGAAACCTAGGCAAACAGAGCAATGCATTTCTTTCAATCCCATTTGAATCATCCCAGTTGTAATCTTAAAACTCATTTTCGGGCAAGTAGTTGATGACCTCAAGAAAATATTTCCTGCAATTGCTGAAAATACTCGTCAGTCTCGCTGAGCATGCATCTTTTGGGATGATAGACAGAATCTGGCCTCACCCTTATTAAGGAAAGAGTTCGTGAATGCTGGCTAGTAAGCTCATCTTTGAGTACCTGTTGAGGTCAGCTACCTAAAGAGACTGTTCCAGTCCAAGTGACAGTAGGTACAAGACTGAGTCGACTGTGAACTGAAGCAAGACTTGGTTCTCATCTGTATTGGTGTAAACCTGGAGTATCACCACAATTCCTTTGGTGCAAACCAGACTGACTGCTATGAGTGGGATTAGGTTCTATAGGGTTTAAATGGTTATGGATTGATGCAGACAAAATGGAAAACATTTAAAACATCTGTTATTTGCTTTGTCAAAACTTCCCCCCTGTGTATAAAGCGAAGAAACACTAATTTTGTACTATTTGCAGGGCACAAGAACTCAGGAGGGTCTCTGCATCCCTTCACATTAATTTGTGACATTTGGTTTTCTACCTCAGAGATGTTTCCCACTCAACTGATTTAGCAGACTGGACTTATCTGCTGTGCTGTGCCACATGATCCATCTCCATTTCTTACTCATCAGATGCAGCAATTGTCCTCTGGCAATCTGCTAATGAAGAAACACTCAGATAAGAGAGCTGACCGTGCTGCATGGAAATATCCCAATCCATACACTCACGAGATGTGACGGAGAACCACTGCAACAACCTTTCACAGACATCCATCTGGTTTTTAAAGGACTAGTCTGGATGGCAGAACTATCCTATGTGGTGCAAAACTTTTGCGTAAGTATCCTCATAGAGGCAGAGGAGGTGAGGTGTACAGTCGTTCAAGAAATATACAAAATTAATTAAACAGTAAATACTTCCCAAGCTGTAACCACCCAAGCCCCCAACACACACACACAGGAGGTGAAGGCTGACATCCTGTGATACTAGAACTCAGACATTTCCCTAAACTGTCTTAAAATCTTGGAAAATTTGAGTTGCCCTTCATAACATGAAGGTTGTGGTGAATGTACTTGAAGGGAGCCAGGAGAAGGGCAGAACATGAGGTCCTAGCCCACTTTTACATTTTAATGATTTTTCCTTAAAGGACATAGCAACTGAAAAGAAAAATCTAGGTAAGAATATCCCAGGGTTTGCAATACTTGAAATTTCTGAAAACTTTGCCAATTAATTCTTTCCTTCTAAAGTCAGGAAATAAATCAGCAGCCTTAAACTCACCCTTTTTTACCTTACCCTGCCTCAAATGGGGTAGTCCAGTTTTATCTGGAAAAAGCGAGTAACTGGTTTACAAGTAGACCTTTATTTTTATTGCCAGTGCTAAATCAGTATTTGTGGGGAGCTAGAAACAAAACCATGAGCTAGAAATAAAACCATGAACTTAGTCCAGGTTTCTCAGCTAAACAAAACAAAAGGATGAAAACATTACCTAGCTGGCTACTCAGCAGGGACTCTCTGAGCTAACCTCCATGAGCTCTCAGCATATTCTTTTTTCTTAAAGTGGTCTTGAGATGCCATAGATTGGAGTGGTACTATCTTAATTTATGCCAGATGGAGATCTCCCTTTTTTCCCCCCCCTTTCTCCCTTCCCTTCACCACAGATTTTAACCAAGTCCAGACTCTGAGAGCCTATGGCACCATTCCTATAAGCCTGCAAAATTTACAATATTCAGAAGCTGCAGTAAGCAGAGCCTGAAGATAGTGATGTTCACTGCTGATCCAGTGGGGATTCGCAAAATAGCAGGAGCCTTATGACAAAACCATGTGAGCACAAGCAGATGACTGTAACAGTCTGTAACAGCAGATGACTGTAACTGCATCCCTATACTATCTATGATTTGTTAAATACTTGTTTGCCCAGATGGCTCACAGAACCAAAAATATATTTTTAGAATTTTAAACCTAACTATGAATTTTCTACATGTCATACTCCATTACACTAATAATATACATATCTTTTATTTTTCCCTTCCTGCTTCTAGGTCCTAGTAATTTCCTGTACATATGGTAAATATTGGCATTTTAACCAATTCTCTTTATCAAACTAATCTTGATATTGCTCCCTCAACTTCAGTGATTTTGCTGTTTGTGAGCTGAGATAGTGTAGGGACGTAGTAGAATAATATGAATATTTTGTACCCTTTCAGTCCCCCGACTTCCATAATTCTACAATTATTTAAACTATATGACCAAAATGCTACTATGCCTTGTGTCCTCCTAAAGACTGAGTATAGGCCTGAATCCAAACTCTCTTGTGATGGTCCTTTTCATACTTTTAAGCACAGGGCTGTGAATTTAAGCAGAACTGTGGACTATCACTGATTTAAAAGTGATAACATGTCATACCTTTACAATGCTCTGCCTTTCCAAAGGGCTGCTTAAGCAATAATTAACTCAGCGCAGCATCACAGTACAGCAGGTGGGTCAGTATTTGCTGTAACCACCTGACAGAAGGGAACAGCATAGTACAGGGGCTGAATGAGCTGTGGCAGTGCTCCCCTCTCCTGTTTTCACAGACAGGACATGGTCCTCCCGTGCCACTGGGCTGAGTCGTGTTTCAGCAGCGTTCCTTGGGAAGCAAGAAGAGTAAGCAGGCCCAGCAAAGCCCTGAAAGGATGAAGCTCTCCATTGCTCCCCAGTGCAACTTGTGCATGACATGGTGTTGAGCCACTGGTGTCTTCAGTGTGTCCTTCCTCCACAAGACAACGAAGAAGATTGTCCTGATTGCAAAGGAAAAGAAAAAGCACTGGATAAGGAAGGGATTCATTCTGTCAGGACACTGATATATAAAATATTGTGACAAGTTATAACTTGCTATCTTTTATTGATGAAATCACAGGCTGGTTGGTAAAGGCTGTAGTGCTCATCTAAGAGATTCCTGGAAAGCATCCAAATGGCTTATGCTTGGCACTTTGACTCACAGGCTCAAATAATGGGAAGAACAGCACAGTTCATGGTTGAACAAGGATTAAATGCTAGAAACAATAAATTTCAAATCTAAGGGTAACAAGGGAAACATCATCAGGCAGGATCCCATGACACTTTTCTTGACCTTCTGTTATTAAATATTTTTTAGTATAACATGGAAAGAAAAGTTAGTCAATAAAGTTGATAGCATATATATATATACCCAATAGCAACTAACGAGGATAGAATAAATATCTAACCACAAAGACAACTGGTTTTATATACATGAAGGAGAATGCTATGGAAAACAATGACTAAGGCCACATGTGGGTAAATAAAAACTAGTAGCCAAAAGCAAATGAAGCCAAAGTGATTGAATGAACACAAAAATGCTGAGTACCTCATGCAGGAATTGAAACAACAAAGGGTTCACTATTCTCGTGGGAAAACTTACAACATGATCCGATGTCTGTAAGTTGACATTTGACACACTCGGAGTAGAAAGATGAATTTTAATAGGGAAAGAGTTAATCACCAGAATAGGTCACTAATTGATATGAAGAATTCTCTATCAAAGGAAAATTTAAAATCAGGGCTCCTGTTTTTCAGCAGAAGTCATGCCTTAGTTCTGGTTGATTCCTGGAAGTCACAGATTTAAAGATTCTGGCTTCAGTGAGTGACTAAAACTTGTAATAAGCCTTGTGTTACACAAGAGATCAGACACCTGATATAATTTCTACATTTGCAGTCTCTTAACTGAGAAAACCAGCAGATGACTGTTCTCCAGTTATGTGTTTGAGTTTGTAAGTGCATCCTGAATTGCAGCTAACTCCCAAGTTAAGACCTGGCTGATAAGTAATAACTCCCTTCCTTCTCAAAGCCTTTAAAAGCATGAAAAGTCAGAAATTCAGGGGATTCAGTGAACTAACTTGAACTTTTTAGGATAAAGATTCATTTTAAAAGTGGAATGAATTTCTTATTTTTTTCTTATTTTTCCATCTAAAAGTTAACAGTGAGATGAGTTACAGTTTGAGACAGCTTTACGAGGGTGTCTGCCACGTAAGGTGCACATGCGAGCTGTGTGTCGAAGTTCCTCCATACCCACGGAGATCTAGAGACTTGATTCACATAGGGCAGGTATTTGAGATGTCCCAGGGTATCCTACCTGTCCTCCATCTGCTTCTCCAGAAGGTCTCAGATCTACCTCCAATCTACCCACCCAGTGTGGATATCTTGATATTGCAAATCATCTCATATAGCACTACATGTCATGAGCAGGCAACCAAATCTTACCTCAGCCAATGGAGCTGCATTGATTGCAGTGATTACATTTTCCCTGACTACAGTGAGAGTTTGGACACCCAACTCATATGTAGTCAATGTCTAAAAGTAAATGTCTGACTCTACAGCTGCACCCCACCCTTGAGGTTTAGTTTTGTTACTCAGCAAAAACATCTTGTGCCACGTTATTTGTCCCTGACTGTTCTGCCTGCCTTCCAGCCATCACTCATTGGGGGATCCATGTCCACCAGCCTCATGCAGGTCTCTCACATGCCCTCAAGAGTCTCAAATGGCACAAAATGCTGGTTTCAGGTAACCTAATCATGACTTAGTACTCCATGTAGGGTAGTGAGCAAGCAAGGGAGCAAGCATACTGTAAGCAAGACAGCAGAAAGTGGAAAGAGAGGCTTATTGCAGGCTTGGAGTGCAAAGCTGACTGAATCTAAGTCAGTAGGGTCTTTCCCCTAAGATAGATGGTAGAACAGTGCTTTCTACCCCAGCCACAGGAAGGAAGGAGGAAGAGTTTTCAATGGAGCATTACCGTCTCTTACACACAAGGCTGTTGCCCTGAAAAGTTGTGCTGTCTCCAACTGTGGAGGTTTCCAAAATCCTACTGGATAAAGCCCCAAATAACCTGGCCTAATCTGAGAGCTGACTGTGCCTTTGAACAGTCTAGGTTCTCTGGACCACTGTTCAAGAACAAGAAGTACATTCAGAAGGTGATCAATCCCATCTGCTTTAGGCATCTCTTTTGGCATTACTTGTTTTACAGCAAACCAACCCCACAATGTCCTATTGTTTTAATCTAATCTTGAACATTACATGCAAAACCTTTTGTACAACTGTATTTTCCTCGCTTCCTATCCATATCTTTTTGTCCGAGAACCTGCCTCACATTGACAGAACAATTTCCTATAGTCCAGCAATCAGCCAAATCAGTCAAATAGAAGTTGACATTTGCAACTTTCTTCCTTTTCCCTTTCAGTGGGTGGGAATAAATCACTGAGCACATGAAAACAGATCCAAGTGTCTTATAAAGGAGGTATGAAAAACAAAAACTATTCAACAAAAGGCAAGCATTTGGGGAAATATCCATTTCTGTGGTTAAACCAAAGCCTGCACTCAAAAGCAACAAGGTACAAGAAATAATCCTTCAGCAAAACAAAATGGAAAAGGAACCCTTTGGTAAGATCCATTGTCTCATGATGGGCCTTCATGCATCTGAGTCATGCCCACCACCAGCTTGACATGGGCAGAGGGTAGGGTTCAGCTATGGCAATGTCGTGCTGACCCAGGAGCTCTCTAGTTCACTAGCACAGCTAGTCATTATCCAGACCCCCTAGCCAGGGTTGGGCTGGGCATGCTGAGCAGACACACTGCCAAAGCCTTCACTAGCTCATTTTGGAGTGCAGACATGCCCTGTGCATTCAGTCCTGGCCCTAGCAGGCGGAAATAACGCTGACAGCAGCTTCATGGCCCTCTGCCAAGGGTTATATCATTCAGTTCTTTTTAATAGGAAATGTATGTCTTTCTTCATTTACTTGCTGGCATCCAAGCTTTTAGAGCTTCTCACTTTGACTGCAAGATTCTTCTTCAACTTTAAAAGTGAGACATTTTCTTAACAGTTTATAATAATGCAAGATCACTTGTCTCAAGAAGCCAAAGCTTTAAAACAGCAGATACTCAAGAATAACCAGCAGATTGAGCTCTGTCTGCCAGGCACCCACTGGTGTCAATTTGGAGAAGGGATGAAGAGAAGTGGGTCCACAGTCCTAAACCCAGGCATGGACTCATGTGTAAACAGCAATTCTCCTGTTCTCTTTTACCTCCTGAGCTACTGATATGTTGAGCCTGTTTTGACTTTAAACCTTTCTAAAAATCTTGCATGCTAGCAGCCTCCCATGGAAATGTCAACAGTTGCACTATTTTCTAAGCTATCATGTGCATGTCTAAGTACTGGAAACACATACACGTAATTATGAAAGAGAAAGAGACAAACGAAATTTCCCTCCTGCCCAGTTGGTTGAGACTAGTTTTTCAGGGTTAGCAAAAAAAGTTCTTGATAAACTACAAAATGCAATGATCAAGACTCTGTTAATCTGCATGCTGAAAGTGGCACACTAAGCTATAAATACAGAGCAGAAAAAATAGTGATCTCAGCAAGGCAACTGCCAGCAGGTGAACTAATGAAGCAGACGTCACTTCTGCAGTCCTGTCTGAGTGCTGGTAGAAATAAGAAAGGTCATTATCAGATTGACATCATCTCAGTCCTTGCAAGCACACTTCTAGGGGAGAACAAGCCAGGAGGGTCTGCTGAGCTTAATGGCTCTTTGTTCAGGACTCTTCTCAGTGTTCAGAGAAACTGCTTTTTAAATTATGGGGGTTAAAATTGACTCTATGAACACGGCTCTGAGGAGCCTTGCAGACACGTGCCTAGACTCCACTTGAAATGCACTCAACCGGCAGCGTAAGGCACAGCATAAAGATTTCATTGCACAAATACTTGATGCCATGTATCATACATGGTAGAGCAATGCTTGGATCCAAAGTCTCTATAAATCCATGGAAACTCTTTGTTAAGGCAATAACCAAGAGCACTCTTATGAAGAGAAGCTGAGGGAACAGGGAATGTTTAGCCTGGAGAAAAAGGAGGCTCAGGGGAGGCCTTCTCACTGTCTACAACTATCTGAAAGGAGGTTGTAGCCAGGTGGGGGTCAACGTCTTCTCCCAGGCAACAAGTGACAGGACAAGAGGAAATGGCCTCAAGTTGTGGCAGGGGAGATTTAGACTGGATATTAGGAAAAATTTCTTCACTGAAAGGGTGGGAATTGCCATGACTGTAAGTGTTCAAAAGGTGTGTGGTTGTGCCTCTTGGGGACACGGTTTAGTGGTGAAGATGGTGGTGCTAATGGTTGGACTTGATGATTTTAAAGGTATTTTCCAACCCTAATAATTCTATGATTCTCTGATAAACAAATTGCGGATGGCACCCTGAAAGGGGCCAATTCCACTCTATGTCCCTCAGCTCTTGACTTGTGTTTTGTGCATCTTCTGTCCAAAAAGCAAATCTCTAGCACAGTTGTAGGAGGTAATATTAACATCAAATATTCCTTCCAGACCCTTTTGTGTTAAGTGAAATATATGTTTCTGTAAGTTTAACTTCACAGGACTAAAACCAAGAAAAACATACAATTAATGAATTTTCAACACCTTTAAGAATAATGTAAATTAAGTTTTCTAGAGCTAAAAATATCATGACTTTAATGTCTGCTATGTCTCATCTTGTCAGTCAATGTCAGTGGTCCTTGAAGAAGGCTGAGAATTTATCTTCTCCTGTCATATAAAATTCCCTTTTTCTGTCCTACCTGCTCAATCAACAGTTGGACCTCAACCTTATTTTTGGTCCAGGATTCTGTGTTGTCTAATCTGCATTTTTATGGGTAACTGTTTGGGGTGGGTGGGAGAGGAATTTCCCGAAGGAGAGGGGATGGCATGAAGCAGTTTTGTGGCAGGTTGATCCTACTTCGGCGACCATCTCTTGCTGGCAGCCTCAGGGAGGTTTTGGAGAGAGAGAAGCACTCTTAGGAAATGAATTAGTGTGGCCAAGTGCAGCAAAAGTGGTCAAAGGTGCACAATCAATTTATCAGGATCACTGCCACTGATTTTGTGTGTGTGTACATATGTGTTTACACCTATGCGCAATGTAATACATCCACATTGTTGGTTAAAAGGATCATTGCCATCTAGCCAAATATTTCATAATTTTTTATGGTCTGCTTAGCCTTGGATCGGCTGATACATCGAAACATACAAGTAAGTGCTGTCTAATAGATTGCAGACCTCTGTGAAAAACCACTATCAGTGTTTTAGCAGTGCATGGTACATGTGTCAGAGAAGTGCACTGTCAGCAGGATAGTGTCTGGGCATCTATCCACATTTTCCTTAGTTTTAAAAGAGCCTGTAGCCTCTTAGAGGCCTTGATCAAAATGGGATGAATAAAAACTAGGTTACGCATTGTAGCTCTCAGTGCAGCTTCTTTCATTGTGCATAAAATGGTCTGCATGTCCATTTGCGGGCACGAAGACCATGTCTGAGCACTTCTTGGGCACTTGTTGGGAATTTATCCACACAGTCTGCTACCCTGCTGCCAAGAGCAAACTGCACCTACTGTGACAAGCTTCAAGAAAAGGATTTGCAAAACTATAAAACAAACAAGCAAAAAATAAAATACACCTCCAAAGCACAAAACTCTGCCCACATACCCAGATCGCTTTTTGCTTTTGGTTCCTGCTTGTTTCACTCTCCTTCAGCCTGGCTGTGTGAAGGTATGGGCAGAAGCTGCCTGCTGCTACATTTTGGGTATGTTAAGAGCCAATGTGTTTACACAAGATATAAAAAGCACTGGATGCAGGAGGAGAAGAGGCAGAAAGTAGAACAAGACAGAGGCTGAGGAGATGCAACGTAAGGGTAGAGAGACTCTAGGTACCTGGTGTTTGGTGCTTCTTCCTAGCACTGGGAATTTGGTCAGTCAACAGCTGCCAAAACCATGCTATCAGCATTACAGGGAACAAGTATGTTGGGTGGGGGGCTGTGGGGCTCAGAAAAGGGACCTTGAAACAATTCCTTTTGGGTCTTAAGTTCTTCAGAATCACTGGAAATTCTTTTATTGATTTCTTTGACCTTTGAATTGGGACTTCCATCCACTGAGGAGCACCAGCAGTGTCAAAGGTGGAACAAAGGCTGCAAGATTTCTCATTAAGGTCAGTTTGATAGATTGCTGTGCCAGATTGGACCACTAATCTCTACCAGGGCTAGCTAAGTTTCTCAAAGTGGCCCAGATATTTGCCCAAGTGGTAATGAGTCAGGCATCACTAGGGACCAGAAAGGCTGATCACCATTAAAAATCCTGGACCCCAGTGGGGCATAGAAACTGGTTCCAGCTACCCTTGGTAAGTTAGGAGGTATCAGACCTTAAATCTCTTGCTTCTTGTTCCCATATCTTACATCTGGGATTAATCTCATATTTGTTCTCACAGGGTCAGCAGCTCTGCGTGTATTCCAGCCTGGGAAGGAGGCACAACAACCCCATCCTGCTATGATAACTTGGTCTCTTGCTGCTGAGTCTGTCAAATGTCTAGATAGTGACTCTTAGGTGAAAATCCAAAAAATTGACCTGACTGCGTCCTCCATTGTGCTCCCTTGCTGCTTCTGGTGGCTTCCTTCTTGCCCTGTGACACATGCCAGGCATAGATTGGATGTGTGACCTATCTGGTGTCTCAGCATGGGGCCAGGGACAAGCTGAGAACATACTTTTCAGGGTATTACATGCAGTGATCCTTTCTCAGAGGCATCCTCCAAGTCCCAGCACTGTGGCCTTCCCTTTGGAGGTTCAATCCACACAGGGACCAATGGCAGGGTCCATTTGCCACTGCACAGAATACTTCTTACCCCCTTCTACAGCTTCTGAGGTGTATAGACTCCTTGGTGCTGCATGGAGGAAGAGAAGCAGAAGAAAGGATCTACAAATGGGTCAAAATTATCTATTGCAGTCATAACTGAAGAGATTTCTAGACTTTTTTAGGTGGCACACCATGCTCAAAGAACATCTGGAATAAGGAGTCCTTGGCTTTGGAGAAGCTCAGTGTCTTGTTGAAATAAAAATGATAAATGCAGTTTTCAGAGCTTTCTAACAAAGTTGGAAGCACAGGAGCAGAAAGCCTAACTGTCCTGTTCTAATTGGGAAGCACCTCTTGGGGCTTTAGTACTAAAACAGATCCCCCTTGCTCACTGCATCCTAGCACGGAAGCGAAGTAAAGCCATTAGCTCCAGAGGCTGCATCTATAAAATGTAGCAGAGTTGCTGGCAGGAACAGCATGAGCTGCCCAGGCTCCCTGAGGCATTAGGATTACCTGCAGCCACCCAAGGAAAAGCTCAAGGTGCTACCGAAATTAAATCACCCGTCAGGGTATGGTGACAGTCACACACATAATGATTTGAAAAGAGGCTGCCACCACACAGTCTCTGCCCCATCTCACTCACTTCTTTGCTCTTCCATCCTTCACCTGGTGTTTCCTCCTCACTTTTCCATCGGTGGGGTCTCACAAGTACCCCCTCCTCAGCCTTAACCATTACTTGGGCACACATTCCCCGTTCTGTCCCTCTTGGGTGTTACCACCCCCTGCTACCCAGCCCACTGCTTGAACCCAGCTAGTACTAGCCCCTCCTAGTGGTGGAGTACTGGGCACACTAGGAGGGCCCTCTGGTTCACAGTGTCAGTGCGTGCCACTCTTTGCATGGGCACTGGGCCCTGCGACTCATCCCTTTCAGGGGTACAAATATGATACTCAAGGGCAAAACAGGACATTTTAATGTGAAAACCACAGAGAAGAAATCAAGAGGTATTTTTACCACTCTCTTCTGCGGGGCAGGGCTCGGCCTGTCAAATTTGAGCTGTTTTAACTCTGTTTTCTTGGAATGTTGCTTTTCAGGAAATTCTATATTCTGGCTGCAAACCTATGGCAACAGATCTGGAAAGATGACTGGGCTACGTGATCCTGCAGAGAACAGCAGTGCCAGGAATCCCTCCATCTTGCAGAGTTTATTTCCGTTTCCATCTGACAGGGAGAGTGCCACTTGCTCTTTTTCAGTAAAAGACACTCAGAGGTAAGCTATCCTTTCCTGACAGCATGCTTGCCTCTCTCCTCCACTCTCTCCCTCACCCCTGCCAAACTGGATGAACTAGATGCCTTCCCAAGATACACCCCAAATTTAAAGCACTGTACTGCTGACATGGTCTAATTCACATCTCCCTTCATCTCTTCTGTGTACAGTGACACAAACTCTCATTGACTCCCAGATGGACAGGCAGCATGCACTGGCCTGAGGTGCCACACAATGCAGGAAGGCAGACTGTGTGGTACTGGGAGCAGCTGGGCAGAGCTGGATAGATGTTTCTCTCCAGAAGATGAGCCAGCAGCAGAGCTGGAGGCAGCACTTCCCCAGCTGCAGGCTTGTGCATTCTCCATGAGGTGTCCATTCAGGCTATCAGTCATGTTCCTCTTCTATACTCACAGTTTCCACCAGGATCGCAAGTGGTTTAGGACACGTTGACAGAGCAAGATGGGGTCTGGAAATTACTGTAGCAGCAAAAGCAGCTCCTATACTTTCAGTATAGGTGCCCTTGACTGTGAAAAGGTGGTTGGTTTACATTGATGTAGGAGACAATTGACTCAACCTTAAATAGGGAGATTGTGGGGACCAAAGACGAGCTGCTTCACAGCATCTGCCTCTCCTCCCACTGGGGACTGGTGAGAGCCCTGCTCTGCCCTCATCCTTGAAGACTCTTGTCCCCTGCACCCAAACCTTCCCAAGGACAGGACTGCAGCACCTGGGGTTTTGAGGCCCTGCAGAGGATTTGGTCTCTGGACACTCAAATGTACAAGAGCAATTTTTGGTCACATGGCCTCAGTATTAATTTATTCAACTGTCATGGAAAGAAATTGGGTCATACTTTGAGGAGAATAGGATGTGTGTGCAAATAATAGCTCTCAAAATTTAATTTATTCTTTTAGCTTTTACTCTATTTGATCTGTGATAGTCCAGCACCCAAACTGACCTTTAAAACAAATGAGTAGGTGTACTTTTTCACCCAACACATAATTAAATTGTGGGCATGACAATTGGAGGCCAATAGTTTACACAAGTTCATAGAGGACAGATCTACCAAGGGCTGCTGAAAATAATGTTCTGGATACAACCTCCAGGCCAAGATGATCTCGGACTGCCAACTGCGAGAATATTTATCTTTTTCCTTGAAACTCCTGTTACTGACCAGATTGAACCTGGACTGAGCTGTGTGGACTGAGCTGAGGTGGTTCTTCCCTCCATGCACAGCCTCTCTGCTGTGAACATAAAGCTCTTTTTTCTCCAGTGCATCAACTTGTTCTGGAGGGGTATTTGCTTGCTTGGGTTTTGGTTGGTTTTGTTTTGCAGAGTGATGAGGTTAAATAAAAAGAAGTGCAGGCTGGACTCTCGCATTATTCATCAGTTAGGCAATCCCAAACAAAAGCCAGGTTGGCATTAGTGGGAGTTTCATGTGTTACTCGTTCCTCAAGGAGATCTGCTCCAACAGTGCTAATTTGTAGCCTTAATACCAGAAGTCCACATCTCCGTCTCTGACTTTCCCAGGGTGTGAGGACATGGGAGCGCTCATGGCTGCTCCAGCTACCATCCAGTATGCACCTACCTCCTCCCTGAGCTCAAGTTGGAGGATGCAGGAGTAGTGAGGCAGCTAAGCAGGCTGCAAGAAAAAGGAGAGGAAGGTGAGATGGATGAGTGAAATTGGAATAGGAAATGGGTACATCAGGTTGGATTTTCCTTTTGCATACAGTGGACAACAGCAAGATGTGCAGGGTCATAGAGCAGATAGTGACAGCTCAGTAGACAGCCCATGGAGCCAGTGGAGATTTGCTCAGCTATCCATGTGTGGCACACTGATGTGTGATACACCACGGGCCTGACTTATCCTCATGCTACTTTGGTGGATCCCCTTTGTTGTCAGGGTGGCAGCATCAGTATAAAACAAGGAATCACAAAACAGTGATTTTGGGACCTGGGGAGCAGTTTTTCCACTAGAATCAGGCTCTGTTTGCCATGGTCTTTGCTGTGAAGAACAAGTAAGGCTGTGGCATGAATTGAACTTTTAAACCCAGGCTGTTCAAGTGCATTTGAAATTAGGACTGTCCTTACTTAATTAAAAATGAAAGGCTCTTTACAGCATTAAGCTACCCTTTGATACAGTAAGAAGGGAGAAAAAACAAAATCTGAATTCAAGTTCAGAGATGTAGTTGTTTCACCTCAGTGGAGCACAAGTTGTTTACAAAATTGATGTTTATAATAGGAACAAAGCACCCTCAGACAAAGCCTGAAAACCCCGTTCACCTGTGGAGAGAACTTGTAACAGGATGCCTGAGTTAAAATCCCTCATTCAGCAGGGCATACCAAAATGAGTTATTTTGTGCTACTTTCTGTTGATTTAAAATGAGATGACACAGAGACAGATTAGCTGAAACCACAGACATTATAAATTGCAATTTGGTCTCAAAAGCTGAAATCCTTTGATCTGTGATTCAGTTGGGGCCAAACTGAAGTGCATTTAAAGAGGGGGAAACATGTACAAGGAAAAAAGAGTTTGGACATAAACAACATTTTCTCAAATTACAGTAGCTGACCTGAATAAGTCTTTGCCATTATTTTCATCGGATTTTAATCAAGTCCACCAGGAAAGTTGTATAGAGCATCGCCACAGAGAGATTCTAAGACAAAACATGGCAGTCTCTAGTACATTTATTAATGACAACCATAGAAAGCATTTCATCTTTGCTGCCCAGTGTGTGGCTCATATTGGGTCTGATCTTTCTGTGAGAAGTGTGGTAAGAGATTTTGCAGCTAATACATAAGCAATTTTTTTTTTTTTACTAGAGTCAGAAGACCTTGGATTTGGCAGCTTTGGAAGTCCTTAAGGGTTAAAAATATACTTAGAGTTAAGTAGGTGAGTTGATGTGTGCTGAAGCAAGAGAGAAACTGTCCTACTCTCAGGGGAAAAGGTTTCTTCATGTCTTCCTCCCTTGCTTTGGAAAGGTTTCTACTCTGGACAGTCCTCCCCAGTCTACACAGCACATTGTGAGGCAAAAACCTGGCTCATTTTCTCAGTAACATGAGCTCCTCTCACTGCTCTTTACACGGTCTGCCGATCTTATTCAGTCTTTTGCAACATCTTTTGAAATAATGTTTTATTTTCACCTTGTGAGCAGACTACCTTTGTGCTCCCAATCACCTTGACACATTTCACAATTCCTGCTTTTGCCCATGTGAAAGGGCAAGCCATATCAGGGGAAGTTTGCCAGCCAGGGGCTGAGCCTGACCACCCACATGGGCCAGGCTGAAGGAGGGGAGTGGTCCCTGAACAGCTGGAAGTCTGTTCAGGCAACAGCTCAGGTGCTGGGGCAGGAGCTATGCTAGAAGACAACCCACATCTGTCCTGATGCAAGCCATCTCAAGGCCTCGCTTCATCCTGATGTCAGAGTATATCCAATGGAGTGCCTCTGGAGCAGCATAGAGATGTCAGATTTGTTTTGTCACAGGTGGTTTAAAGCCAAAGGATTTTCCTATTTCTCAGTGCATAAACAAAGTGCACCAATGTCCTTGTCCTGCTGACCTTGTTTCTGCCCAGCAAGCATTAGCACAGCCATGTGAAGAACCCTTCCGGGTCCATCAGTGCTACTTTTTCCTTTATTGGAGGTACAGGCATACCTGTATTTTTTTTTGTACTGCTTTTCAGAAGCTTACCAGCACAGTGTTGTCAACACTAACTTAATCTGAAGAAATGTCCTTCCAGGTGAGAAAAGAGCCCTGGACTGGCTGGGATTATCCTAGACTGGAGGCAGGAGTCTTTTGGCTGACGTCCCTGGTGGTGGCATTTTGTGATCCAATGGTCTAGTCCCATGTCTGTCATGGCACTGACTGAGTCAATGCACATCATAACTCACTAGGTTGTTTTGTCCCAGATTCCCTTTGGCAAAAAAAAACGGCACTCATATATCACAGGGTAATTGCACTGTTTAATGAGACAGTGGCCCTTGTCTTGCTGCTCTTTCTTTAATTGCTCCTACTGAAGACAGACCCGTCTTAGAGTAGGATTAGCAGGATTTAATGCACTACTCGCACAGACCTGTGGTATGAAATGCTGCTAGGAAAGTGTTTGAGTGGGAGAGTAAAGATGAACTACTTCGAAAAAGGCTCAATTTGGAGAGATCGATAGCATAAATTTAGATACCAATTCAACATATTGCCGAACCAAATGCCACTCTTTTTTGTGCAATTCCACTCTTACCACTCATATGCTTAAAATTAAACATATGCTTAAATACTTTGCCAGAGGAGGTCTTCAGAGCTCCATTAGCACTGTATGTTTTTGCTCTAAATTCACTGTAATTGTTTCTCATTGAATAGATGCTCACTGAGTAAGATATAAAAAGAGCATGGGAACAAAGGGGCCCTCAATCTGAGACTTTGATCCACATATTATTCAAATACATAATGACTGCTTTGATTTATGGATTTATAATTCTATTGAGGCATTCCGGAGATTACCCAAAACATTCCAGCTCCAGTCGATGCTGGAGGGTGTTACCAGAGCCCCCGCCTGGAATTAGATGGATGAAATTTAGTTGTCTGTTTGCTGCTGAGATTACATCACAGATTGCGGGATAAGAGCATGGTTCATGGCCATGCACTCACTTATATTTGGTGCTCATTCCAAAGGTTTTTTTCCCTTGTCACCTAAGAAAACATCTGAAAGTAGAGACTCTCCTCTAGCTGCAGCATATAGAGTTTTGGCAGTATAACAAGACAGCAGACTACGTAGTGGGTGTGTTGAAAGAAGGAGCAGATGGTGGATTGCTAGCACAAGGATTTAGCAACACATTTAGAAAACAGATTATTTTGGAAGATGAGAAATTATGAAGCATGATTAGCCCCCTCCCTCCCCTTTACTCCCACTCCCCTCCCCAAACATATCCCCACAAGATGTTAGCTTGGCCATGCACTGTAGGAGTGACTCAGCTCTGACACTGACTAAGATTTTGCAAGAATTCAAACAGGTGACAGCTGTGAGGAAAACAATGCCCTGTTTCTCATTTGCATCAATACCAGTTTGGATTTTAAATTCATTTCACCCTACACAGCGGACCCACCTTGTTGGTAACAGAGAGGGTTACTAGTAAAGAGACCTGGCCTTCAAGAAGGACTCTTCCTAGACAGTGTGGGCTAATCACTCAGATCAGGAATTACCTGCTGTTTGCTCCCCATCTATGACCACTCTTGTGGGTAGAGGCGTTTCTCAGTCAGTGGGAACTCAGATCTAGATTGAGGACTTACCTTCATACCTCCCTGGAGGTAAAATTTCCTTTTCCCCAGTCATTACGTATTGATTGTGTTGAGAGATTTAGGTGCAGGATAGAGTATAGTGGTTCTGCTGAGTGAGCAAACAGAAAGAATAAGATTTCATTAAGTGCTGAAACCCTGAGGTAATCCATATAGTCTGGCTTCTGGGAGAGAAAGAACAACATCAGAAATGGGGGCAATCTCTACTTGTAGACCCTAGAGAACCTTATAGTTACATAAGGAGTCCTCTATTTCTTCAAAGGTGATTTTATCATGGGAAGAGGAGAGAAGAGATGAAGGGCTTTGTACTGCAAATGGGTGAAACCCCTGGAACTGTGAGACAAACTGGTTTTGGGTTCCTCCCCACTTCTGGGACTCTGGCACCAGGACTTGGGGGCTAACCAGAGATGAGCTTAGGGAGTGACTGTTAACATTTTCCTCTGCTTGGCCACAGTGACAAAAAGGGATTTAAGAAGGACATAAGAGAGATTGTAGTATAATATCTGGAAAGCCTTTCAGCGTGATACAAGGAGCAGGAGCTGGGCAGGAAATATGAGTGCTTTTCTAGTGTGGTGCTACGAGGTCACTCTTGTTATCAACTTGTGTGCTCAGAGGCTGCTGTCACTGGTACAATAACGGGAATCCAATATGAACATCATCAGGGGAGTCTCATGTCCTCAGTCACTACGGCACCTTGAAATGAGGTAAGGGCAAACCACAGAGACAATACAGATCCTGGACAAAGAGTTTAATTTCGGTCCTTTACAATTCATACTCTCCGGATCTCAAAGCCTTCAGACAAGGGGGACATTCACCTGGAGACCTAGATTGCTTTGGTTGTTTCAGTTTATGTCATCCTAAATAAGAGGGCTAAAGTAAAACAGGTACACTGTATTCTGAAGGTACCTGTTTCTTCCAACGTCTATACACAAAGCCCAGAGTAATCAGCTCAGATGTTGCCTATTACTGATGGGTGAGATAAATGCCACCCAAAAATCCTGGTTAACCACAAGAAGTGTTCTCTTGGTAGAAAAATCAGCAACCTGCAATCCAATAAATAAATGTAGTATGCTACCTGTGCACAACAATAGTATTGAACATAGCTGTCATTTAGTAATACACCAGGATTTAAGGCCATTAGGGAGAAGAGGAGGCTGTACTGATCCCTGAAGGGAAATTCTCTTTGCAGATGAAAATGTCCACTTCAGCATGAAATGACACTGGGTTTAGTATATTGTTTCCTCAGATGCACCATCAGGTTAGCTCATGTCACTTCACAATTTAAATTAATTCTACAGTGCAGTGACACTGGACATCATCACTTGAGGCAATGTCCACCTGCCTGGGGATGACAGAACTGGGAAGGTCGACGTGAATTTTCTAATCATCAAAGCAGCTATGTCTCAGAGATTACCGGCAGATGAGTGTTTTGGTCTCATTTTCAAGTAGGGAGTGGAGTATAGGAAACTAGATCTTACATCATGCATCAACCACTACTTCAGCATTTCAGAGTGGAGGCACATCCCCCCAGAAACCACCTCTTTTCCATTCATGCTACAGCTGTGTCCTTTTCACTATCCAGAATTCTGGGAAAGGTTTCTTCTGGTTTTAGATAGACTGGTAAGTCTGGATGGCCTTGATCTCACAGCAAAGCCAGGTGGTTATAAGGAGTTGCTTTTTTGTGGATAGGGCTGATCTGGTGGTGAAACAAACTCACAAGGTAACGCAGAACTAATCTTCTCCTGTGGAAGGTACTCCTAAGATACTGTAGAAGTTGGAAAAAAAGAATGTCTTGCATCTGTGTTGTCTGTAGTGGATGAAAGCTTGTGGAGAACTATCAGATCCCTGACTTAGAAGTGGTCAGTAATGCTTTTGAGGAAGACAGGTTGATTTGGCTTTGAGGGAGTCAGTAAAATGGTTTTGCTCAAGAAATCATTGTATTTGTAATCCTTGTCACTGTCAGCTATGGCATTTTCTTTCTGGGATTAGATTGTAGAGGGGCAGCTCGCACAGGAGCCAAGTCCTTTTGCTTTCCTTCACCCTCCTCAGTCTCACTATGGCCCTGCCTTTAAAACCTCCTTTTGGAGACTTGCAATCACCAGGGACATACTGCCATTGGGCTTATTGATGGTTGCAAACTTTCCAAATTAAGGTTTCTGTTTGCTCATTTTTTGTTTGGTTGGTTTTGGGTTTTTTTGAGGGGGGTGGCTAGGTTTTTTTCCCACTGAAAATGCTGACCTGCCACAGAGTAAACAGACTGTGGAAATGGGATGATTTTGACAATACCCTGACAGAAACTAGGCAAGTTTCCAGTGCAGCCCCACTTGCCAGGTGGGTTTCCAAACCCTCCCTGTTTCTTGTCAGCTCACGCACAGCACCCCTGGCAGGCTGCCCTGCTGAATCCCAGGCAGAAGTATTGTGGGTACAGCAAGTTCCTGGAGTTTCCCTCTGTTGCATCAAAAGAGCCTAGCAAAAGTGACCGATCTCAGGGTTGCCATGCTAAGAGAGCCATCCTTCCTGAGCCTTCTCATTGAGAGTCTTGGGGATACTTGTAAATGGTTGACACACAAAACACTGGCTTAACACTTTCTCAAGTGACTTTTGGAACTTTGCCATTTTGAATGTTTGTTTGCTTTTGGAGTAACTTTTTTTGTTCCATCTGTGGAACTGAGCATGGAATAAAATGTAGATCTATCTGTTCAAACTATCAGTTACCTCTGACTCCATCAACAGCGAGGTGTTGCTGCACCGCCTGCAAATGCTTCTGGGAGTAGACATGACCTCTCCTCAGCAGCTTCATTCTTTCTCCCTGGGAGATCTCCACAAATGCTCCCACTCCCCACACATCCTCTCAAAGGTCTCTTGACTGTGGGGCACCACAAGGTGTTAATCCTGACAACCTCTCTTTCCTTGTGGCCATAAGAAAAGGCTATTCAGCAAGATGCAGCATTCTTTTCTTTTTATCGGGTCTGCAGTGGCCAAAGTCATGCCACTGTATCCTCTGGTCTGGAGAACACAGGTCAGCCTCTACAGGAGACCGACTGGTAAACTGCCAAGGACAACCCAGAAGGAACCCAAAGGAGGTGAGATGAGGGTGATTATGGCAGCATAGAGACATGGTGAAAGACATGCCCGCTCTTTTGACTACTGGATTGCACATTCTCATAATTCAGGGAAAAACTGCAGTTCAGAGCTGATTTTAGTTTCCATGCTTGTTCCCTGATGGGTTTGATTACAGCAGTGGCACAGACAGATTTGCAGAGTTTTGGTCTGCCCAGCAGGCTGTGAAAAGGGGCAGCCCATCTTTTCCTCTCTTTTCTCACCTGTGATCATGTGACTGCAAAGCCCCAGAGTGTTCAATAGATGCTGCAGTCAGAGCCTTGCAAGAGCCTGGTTCTCTAACCAAGTACATGAAACACGCTGGTTCCCAAGAGGAATTCAAGAAAACTCAAATAAAAAAAAAAAATCACATTTAAACATCTGGTGTTTTTTAAGCCAGTCTGACATTTTTCTGTTGAGAGAGGGGGGGATCTTGGGGATTTCATATGGTGCACTGCCAGGAACAGCCAAGGAGCAGCCGGGAGCCCCTGACTGGTACAGGGCTGGGCTGGCAGCTGATCGAAAGCACTTGGTTCATTCTTTAAAGAAAAACTTGAAAGGCTCCACCATGGGGAAAGAAAAACACAAAAGCAGTGGTATGAGGAGCTGGCTGAAGGGACGGGGACAGGCTGCAAGCTGGGGTTTAGCAGCTGAAGTCTGTTAAATGGACAATTCAATCAATACCCCTTTTAATGGGAAGGAAAGATCAATCTTTTTCTCTTCCCCTGCAAGGGCAACGAAGCTGATGAAGTTTATAGAGCACAAGTCTTATGAGGAGCAGCTGAGGGAGCTGAGGTTGTTTAATGTGGAGAAAAGCAGTTTGAGGGGAGACCTTTTCTCTCTCTACAACTACCTAAAAGTAGGCTGTAGTGAGGTGGGGGTTGGTCTCTTTTCCCAAGGAACAAGGAACAGGACAAGAAGAAATAGCCTCAAGTTGCACCAGAGGAGGTTTAAATTGGATATCAAAAATTTCTTCACCAAGACGGCTGTCAAGCACTAGATGAGGCTGCCCAGGGAAGTTGTGGAGTCATCATCCTTGGAAGTATTTAAAAGATGTGTAAACGTGGCACTTGGGGACATGGTTTAGTGGTGAACTTGGCAGTGCTGGGTTAAGAGTTGGACTCAATGAACTTTGAAGTCTTTTCCAACCTAAACAATTCTATGTTTCTATGATTCTGTGGCTTACTCTTACCCCAGCTCCCTTGTATTCACTTCCCATAACCAGGTAAATCCAGAAGAGCTGGACTTGGGAGGCTGGATTTGGCCCAGAAATTTGCACTGGAGCAGGACCCTGCTGGGCTGTGCTGGCTGCAGCAGGAGTCCCCAGTCTACCCCAGTCTAGCCATTGGTACTTACCAGCCCCTGGCACTGAACTTTGGGCTGTGCAATGGCCACACAACTTGGGGCAGAGAGGTAGGAAGTTAGTGACAGCCATGCTGGTATAACTTGTTAAAAAGTCGTACTGTTAAACATCAGAGTCAGGTACAACACCTGGTCTTGGTCAGAATCAAGTGAAGGAGAGACATCCTTACGATTTATATCTGCAGCTGAGGGGGGCACTCTTCTGTTTCCCACAGCGAGCAAGGGTGGAAGCTTCACAAGAAGGATCAAGAACTTCTTTCAGTAAGCAGATGTGGTGTGTCTTGACTGGAGATTAGCTTCAACCCTACCATGTTGCTTCAGAAATGTTCTTTTCAGCATTTTGCAAGGATGTACTTGTCCATAGGCAAGCAGAAAGCCCACCAGCCTCAAGAGACTAGCCTTCAGCTGTGGCTAATTCTCTGCCTACTTAACTCATAAAGCTCCCGGGCACAGGCCTGTGTGCCCGCCTGATTGCACAGCCCCCACAGAAACATGCAGTGTTCTAGACATGATTTTTATTCAGAGTCATGAAAATAGTCCACCCAGTCAGACAGCTTTGTATTGTTAGGAGCTGGTTCCACTGGGGAATTTTTGAATTCAGATTGCCCAACTCTAGCTCGGCAGGGCGGGGTGCCAAGGTATTTGGGCACAAAACGGTCAAGTGAGGTTTCATTCTTTTTTTGTAGACAGACAATATTTTTATGCCCCGTCATGGCTAGGCAATCAAAACAGCAATTAGGTTGCATCAGCAGATGTGCTTGCTTTTAATGACTGTCGGTCTCAGCAGCGCACAAGCTATATTCTGTTTGGTACAAAGATCTTTTCATTTCCAAATAAAACTCGGACCTTTACAGTGCTTTGTCAACCATCTGAAAAGCTGAGCAGGATTGGCATTTGCTTTTAGCACTCTCAGCCCAGAAAAGTGCAGATGTTTATCTTTAGCACTCCCGTAAGGTGAGCAGAAAATGGAGACCTTGAACCTGTTCGGTGAAGGGAGAGCACAGCCTGTGCCCTTGCTCACAGTCCTGCGGAGGAGCAACAGAGCAGATTTTGTTTTCACATCAGCACAAAATCAGCCCAGCTTCCCAGGTCTGGCCAGCACAGCTCCACGTTGTTGCTCTCTCCCTTGGTGTGGTCTGGCCCAAATATAAGCAGCTGTTCTGAGAGTCACTTAATGTCCTTCTGTGACTGGGGACAGTGGCGGTGCTGCAGGAGGAGTAACCTGCCATGAGTTTCCCAAGTTCACAGAGAGAAGGGGTGACTCACATGGTCCTGAGCATCTTAAACAGAAGGGAAAAACCCTCTGGTGAGGCCTCCTGCCTCTACAGGTGACTGGAGGAGATGGGCCACCAAAACGTGGCACTTAACTTACAGATGACCAAAGTTAGGTGCCATGAATCCTACCCTCTACCTATACATAGCATCTGCACCCATAATTTCCCAATCATCCTGCATTCCCAAATCCACCAAGCAGCAATGAAACTTGCTGGTACCTGTCACTTTGGAAAGTCAGGTCTCAGCCATGCCTCAAGCTTCACAGGAATTTTTGCAGGTTAGAGCAACTAGGGGATTAAGAACAATAATATTTAAGTACATAAATTTCACTCAAATTAGCTGAGATGCAGCAGTGTAGAGGTCTAGGAGAAAGACTGTCTCCTACCAGCTCAAGTCATCATGGACGCAGCCACAAGCCCATCCTGGCACCAAGGGAGGGCAGGAACATCCACCTAGCAACATGGGCACCTTGTTTTACAGCACACCACCCTGGAAACATAGTGCAAGGAGACAGTGCAAGGAAAGCTCAGGGTTTGGAAAACACATAAGAAAATAGGGGTCTATTTTCATTTGAGCTTCTTTGATACTAACAGAATATGAACAGTTTTAACAGGCTATTATATACAGCAAGAGTACAGCCTTATCGTCTTTGGGTTGTCTGTAGGCTGCCTGTGAGCAGAACAGTTTCACCTCTTCAGGTTACATCATTTCTAATAATGTTTGAAGTTAAGATAAGACCCTTATTTTTTGCATATTGATCTTATTTCTGTTATATTTACTTTGCTATTTTTAACACCTTTCTCTCCTCCCGGGTCTGCACATGTGTATTTGCGCTGAGGACGATCAGCTTGTATGAAGTACATCATTAACTGGATGCTAAAGGGACTGGCTCAAAAATTAATTCTGAGTCTGAGGTCTGAACTAAAGCAAGCAAAGGTCACCTGAAAATCTCTTACTGACTTCAGAATAATGCTGGATACTTTGTACATGTAAAAAGAAAAAAGAAAAAGAAAAAGAAAAAGAAAAAGAAAAAGAAAAAGAAAAAGAAAAAGAAAAAGAAAAAGAAAAAGAAAAAGAAAAAGAAAAAGAAAAAGAAAAAGAAAAAAAGAAAAAGAGAGATAAGCAAATTCTGAGCCTTCCAGATTTGGCCCTGGCCTATCAGTTAGTCACTGCCTGTTGCAGTGTCCAAAGCACCAGCTTTGTGGTGAATGTGGGACAAACTGGAGAAAGTGTTCATGAATGCTGAGAGGGCAGGGACTTCTTCATACGAAGTTGAGGGCTCTGAGCTAGGGCTGATGGAGTGGCTGTGATGGACGAGCCCAGCACTGCAGGCCAAAAGGCTCCAAGGGCGCCAAGGGGGCTTTCTCCCCAGTGTGTCCATTGTGGGCAGATTTCATTAGATGCAATTTAAAATATATCAAGCTCTTTCCTAACTTCATTTGTCTGTATAAATAAGTACTGCAGTTGACAAAGGGCTGTTCTGGGATCTTGAAAAGGATGGCAGCTAGTAATCAGAGCTGGAAATGGGAGGACAGACTTGAGACAACAGTGTTTTTTCCAGATGGACTGTCTGGGGCATCCTTTAAGCCTTTGCAGCAACCTGAATCCTCATCACCTCCTTCAGGACAAGGCCGTGGAACAACCCAGGAACCATGGGGTGTCCCCGAACTATGCTGACTGCAGTACTAGGGAGAGCATGGCTGTGTGCACAGAACACATCTACAGTATAAGCAGGGATCTTCACACCTAGGCTAACAGTGGAACCCAAAGGCCAGAGTCAGACAAAAGTAAACCCTGAAATACTGACATAGTGTAAGGCTTAAGCTCATCCTATGTCACCCACAATTATAGCAATTTCCAGTGACTCTTTGGATATCAAATAGGCTGATTTACCTTTTGGAAAGAACCATCCATCCAAGCTCACTGCAAAGGGAGTCCAGCACATCTGTACTCCTAACTTTAACACCTCTACTCTGCATATAACTTAGCTGAGCTGAATAATGCCCAAGAGTTGTCCATGAACCTGTGCAAACACATGCTGAACTCCTGAGAGAAAAATGTTTGTTCATTCCTTGATCCCTTATCTGGTGCACTGCAAATGTTAAAACAGGCCAAGGAATTTGACTCTAGAATAGTGATGGACTAGGAATGGAGATCAGCTTTCTGTGCTAAACAGGGGTTCTTGGTGCAGAATCCCTGTTCTGGCATTTTGAAACAGGTGGCAAAAGGAGGGTATGAACTGCAAGCGAAGGTGCGGTTTGGTTTGAAAGAAAGCCTGAGGCTTTTTTTTTTTTTTAATACAAATTCAGTTTTGAAGTTGCCTAAGCATCTTTTCTTTTATCCTACCTCATTCTTACATGATGGACAAATGTAGAGGGTAAGCAGGGGAACTGCAGCACCCTTTGTGAGTCATTTGTGTCCCTCACCATGCTCTGTGTTTCAGCAACTACAGTAGAAGTGACCAAATGCCTACCAGAGCAGCTTGTAGCATAGTGCTGGTGTTGCATATATTCAATAAAAGCAGCCATTTGAACATCTTATTCCACCGTGGATTTTTCAAATTAGGTTTGCATCCAAGGACCTGCTTTATTTGAAATGACTAGACAGAAAGATGAACAAAATAACTTCTCATAGCAGTAGCTGTTATAAAAATACTATTGTTCAAAATCTCCATCTCACTTGTTGGATGCTATCCCTTTAGATGATGATTTTGCAGTATCACTGGGATATCCTGTGCAATGCCCTTAACTAAAGAGCATCTCTGCTGGCAATTGATTTTTCTGCTGGTGGGGGAGAGTTCACAGTACAATCTAAGAGTATAGTCAAATCAAATGGTTTCTAGAGTGTGCCACTTTAGAAAGAGAGATCCAAAAGTTCAGTTCTCAGCTGTGCCCATGACCTGGGCCATGACCTGTGCCAAGTCACTTCATCTTCTCATGCTTCCATTTCCGTTCCAACCTTTTTGCATTTATCTCTATGGCTTTTGAGCTGGGCAGATGAGTTTCATTGTGTTTGCACAATACATACTAAACCAGAGCTGTCAGCCTGATTTGTGCCTCTTGGCACTGCCAGTGTTAGAGTTCTTGGGAGTTTACTGAAGGTCTGCATGTTTGGAGGCTCTCATGAAGTCTCCTTTCCTGGGATGTTGCACTGAAAAGCAAAGTAGATTTTTAAGCAAGCTTGAAAAGGCAAGCACTAGAAGTTCATAATTCAGAATACATGTAGAGGTGAGATGGTGTTATTTTGGGTATGATAATCATTAACACTTGGTGTTAAAAATGGTAGCAGAATGGTAGTAACACAAAAAGAGCACAAATGACATACCCACAACAGTAAAATTAGTAGAGAGTCAAAATGCTCCTGTTGCAAAGGCACTAGACAAACAAACATCTGATTACCATGTTTCAACAGTATGGAAAACCAGTTAATTTACTAGGGGTTGCATAATGTGTCTGCCTATTCTGTTTACAAAGGAAGATGCTGCCATTCAAAGACTGTGGGGTTGTCGGTGAGGTTTTATTATGGTTTATCAGGCCAGCCTCACACTCCTCTGCACTCTGCTGCACACGACGCTGGCGGCCCAGTACTCCTCCCCTCCTCCAAACAGCACTGCCGAGCCAAAATCTGCCTGCTCCCTATGTGCTGCACAGGGCAGCCCTCCAGGGAATAAAAAAAGGGGCTGGCAAAGAGGAAACATAGACTTTCTATTTTTTGTTGTTGATTCCATGGCTGGCTTCTTACGGAGTGTGATGTCCACTAGCCTGCCTCTAAAATGGGGATAATCAGTCATTATTCTGCCAATAACAATGTGTATCTTTATTTAATTCTCCTCCCAGAACCCTGGTTGCCAGCAGGTGATGCAAATGGCCCAGGGTGGGTGACAGGGAGCAACTGCCAAGCAGCTGGGGTGAGTGCTGAGTGCCTGCGGAGGGTGTATGTACATCACGCCGGCAAGGTGACACCTCCCAAAAGCCACCTCACCCACTGGCCTTTCGGGAAGGTTCTCAGGTGGGAATCCACAACCCCAGAGAGCTGAGCACAGTGCAATGCATGGGGGAGAGGTGGAAAGCCCAAGGGCAGGGCTGCAGTCCACAGCCAAATGCCTCCCATTGCATTCAGTTTCCTGAATAAAATACAAAAGCAGGTTTATGGAATTGCCCCTCTCAAAGTGGGAAGAGAAATTGCTTGCCCCAGGGTCACCCCTGGAACCTGTGACAAAGTCCAGCCTGCAAGCAGATTTGTGAAGGGAGTGAGAGATGAGACCTTCCTCAGATCCTATCCACTTGCATACGACATCCTGAGACTGCAGGGGGGAAAACTGGTTAACTTAAAAATAATTTGATAAATTTAATTTTGAGGTAAGCAATTTGATAAATTTAATCTTGAGGTAAGCAAGTCAAATTGTGCTCAGATCCATCCTACCTTGGTAGTTTATGAGTTTCCCCACATATCTGATGCTGGATGGGTGCACTGTGCAGCCCCACCGTGCCAGCCACCGCTGTGCTGTGCTCTGCCATCGGTACCTGCTCAGTCCCATCTCTGCCTTAACTTGGCATCAGAACTTGCTGTGCTGGTGTGCTGCATACAAACCATTACATGCAATAACAAGCAAAGCACTGCTTGAACCTTAGCACAAAGAAGCAAAAAGCCAAAACAATAAATGCATTTTCCACAAGGGCAGAGACAGCGGCCTTTGAATAGGAATTGCTGGATCGGCTTATGACTCAGCTGGCTGCTCCCTGAGCACTTCAGCACATGCTCAACTTGGGATGGCAGATGAGGCTCTGCTGGCTTTGTTGGATTCAAAGCAAAATGCACGCAGAGATGCATTGTAAAGAATATGGTAGCAGTCCGCAGCACTGTTGGGGCAGGGGGGATGTGTTGCCCACACATCCTCCCTCCAAGCAATGCGATCACCCCGGTGCAGGCAGCCCCTCAGGAGGAGCCCAGGTGTGAAATGGCAGGTGAAGGGCAGCCCATGCTGCACACAGGGCTCAGCGTGGTGTGAGGTGCAATGCACAGGGCTTGAGGGATGCGTTTCACCACCCGGGTCAAGCCCTGCTTGTTGGAGTAGGAGGAGGGAACCAGCCCAGGCGCCAAAATGTCTGTGACTCTGCTTAGATCATACTTATGATGTTTTTCTGCATAGGGATCTACGTAAATAGAAAGGAACCATTCATCTCAGCTAGGAGGACTGGCAGCCTTTGGAGTCACCCTGTCCACTGATATTCAGCCACCTTACTTTTTGCCCACTCTTTGATTTCTGCCCTCCTCCCCCCACCAGCACTGTTCCCAGGGCATCGTCTTCATGAAATGGCCTTTTGTTCATAGGTGCCTGAAGCCAACGTGCCTCTTTGACTGGCTGCTTCATTTCATGCCGACACCCTTAACTGCTGGTTTCATCTTCCTGGTAGTGATTGTCTCAGATGAAGTTTCAGTATCGCTGTTTCTCATCTGCGGCTTGAGAGTCCCATTTTCAGCAGCCAAAAGGCAAAACCCTTGCACTTGCCTGACCTCTGCAATTACTGGCAGGACTCTTGCTTCACAGCACTGCAGCCTCTGGCCATGGGGAACCTTTGGAGCAGGGGCCATTTGGATAAGCCACAGGAAACATAGAAATGGTGCAGTTTGTTTAAAATGTCTGGTTCTTCCTGCAGTTTCATTCAAATTCACTGCTGTGACCTCACTTGCGATTACAGTGTCATTTGAAAACTGCCTGTGATGGCAGAGTGCCTGTCTTCACCTGTGGAAGGTCTTCCTGTTTTCTATTTTTTTGCTTCTTAATCAAAGAGACAAGTTGCTAGCCACTCTAGGCTGCAAGCCTGCTGTGGATCTTCATGGGCAAGAAACACAGCAGAAGTGCAAAGGAAAGTATTAAACAGAGCTATTTGGGGATTTCTTCCCTCCAATGCATATCTGTGCAAGAACTTATGCAAGTCTCCTGTTGCTGCTCAGGATATTCTGCTAGATGCACACCACCTTTAGTTTTCATTATACCATGAGCATTCTTCTTACTTCAGCAAGCAGCTTTTAATAGCTCTTAGGCAAACCCCAAACATTTGCCAATGCCATCAGTAGTGTGAAGAGCCCACAGCATGCATTTCTGCCATCCTTTTAAAAGATGAAGAGCAAGGCATATTAATACTTCCACAACAGATTAAGTGGGAAAATGGCAAGCACGCCACATGCCTATAATGCTCCTGCACAGAGTAGGTCTGTTTCTGATTTCAGGTAGCACATTTCAGCTCCAGAGCGTGGAAGTCAGGGTTGGAAACCCCCTGTCGAGCTATTGCTTGGGCATGTTCAGGCCCAAATGTAAACTCTGCAGATCAGTAAAGCACACAAAAGCTGGTGGCCAGTGCAGTACCCATGGGAAACCTGGCATTGGACCAGATCACCATAACTTCAAGTCCCCTGGAAATTTTGCAGCATTTTGGCAAGACATTTAGGATAATCAGTGGCCCAGGACCTGCTTGCCTTCGTACAGGCTCTTCTAAGGCAGATCTTTGTCCTCTCAAAGAATAGAATGCAATGAGATGAAGGCCCATGGTGCTCATTGGCTGGAAGAGGGATGGGCATTTAAGCCACCATTGAGGAAATAACTGGCTCAGTTCATGGACCAGCCCCAGCACACCACTGTCTTGTGTGGCAGTACAAGCTCTAGGAAACACAGGCTTGTTGGTCTGGGCACCATGCTCCAGCACAGTCTATGGCCATGCCTTGGCTTACCCAAGACAAGAAGTAATCTCCTTTTCTGACAGCACACCAGCTTTCAGGGATGGATGCAACTGTGGTACTGAGAGGGAGAGATAAGCTGCCACTCAGCTTTTCCCCTGCACTAACTAGTGGCAGCTAATTAGATGGCTAATGTCTCACCAGGCCTCATGGCTGTTCTAGGAAACCCTGACTTGGCTAATCGCTTTAGCATGAACTGCAGGAAAAGTGTGGATAGCAGAAGAGAATGAGCTCGTGATAAAACTATCACACTGTCTTTCTTGTGAGAAGAATAAAATTCATTTCCGTCAGTCACTCAGATAACTTCAGACACATTATGCATGATCTCTTGAGTTCTTCCCATTGATGCCACTATCAAGAGCTCAGCAACCACATCAGCTTTGTTTTCAGTTTGAGTATTTTCCTGTTTTACTTTCTCTGCAGCTTATCGAGTACAGACACTGTTCTTTGATAACTCCACAGATAACTGCTCTTTCTGGACTTTTATTTTCACCATTCATGAAGCACCTTACATGAGTGGATCTCCATGTACTTCAGGAAGCGTTGAAAGGGAGTATCAGGAGGCAGATGGAGTCGATTCTCAGACTTGCCTTATGCTGCCCTTTATAATTACATAAAGCTTAAAGACCTTCAAAGCAATCCAGGAATGGGAAAGGAGAATCCAGTTTCACAGAATTACAGATCCTGACTGCTTTTCATGATGAAGGTGGATGCTGGTGAGCATTGTGTCTCTAGAGAATATTTGTTCCAGAGAAGAAGACACAAGAAGTCTGCGGCATTCCCAGAAGGCAGCAGTCAGCTGTCCCAGCCCCTCTTACCTTGCTTTAAGAGAGAGCCTCAGCACACAGAGCCAGTGGAGACTTGGACTCAGGTACCAGGCTGCTTGGGAAGATGACAGTATTTTTAGTATTTAGGAGTTTCATTGCTACCCTGATGCCCCCCAAGAGAGATGTCTCCACAGCAGCCAACCAGCATCTCTTCTTGTTTCTGGGTAATCTCTCATGTCCATCTTCCCAGTGGGAAAAGGAAAACATACTGCAGACAGGACTTGACTCGATTTTTTTTTTACAACTATTTTTTCCAATCTTTTCCATATTAAATGTCAGTTTCTCTGCTTTGGGACAGCCATCTACAAGTCTGCAAACCCGAAAATGTGATTTATTCGCTTGTGACCCTCCCTCTCACCCACAGTCAAACAAGTTGGCAATGCTTTAACAACAGCTGCACATGGCAGCTCAGAACACAACTGACAAAATTACCTGGCACAGTTGCAAGTTGTTCACCGCACTGACAAACAGTTACCAGTCACTTTCTTCTGCCTCCCCTAGCTTAATCCTGTTACAGACACCACTTGTAAACCACATCCTTCTGCTGCAGTGTGACTTTTTCCCACTGCTTACTACGTGTTTTCTGATTAAATTCATGAATGCCGTGTCTTATTGCAGGGAGAAATCGTTGTGGAGGTTCAGAGGATCCCTAATCTGCACAGAGGATGTTTTGCCCACCAGCTGCAGGAAGTTGCTTGAGGCACCAGGACCCCCTTTGCCTTTAGCCAAGTGCTCTCTTCATCCAGTGGTGGACTTCTTGGCACTCTTTCTCCAGCACTGTTGGCTCACACATTATAGGCTCGATAGCACATCACTGCTGCTTTACTCAAAGGGAATCTAACAATCCTGCCAGAGAAATAAGGAAAGAAACTCACTAGAAAGAGATAAATTCTCTGCCTACCAACAGGAACGTGCCTATGAATAGTCCCTGTGTAAACACAGATTGCATATTGCAAAATGACATCGAGCACGGTTACTGCCAGCCATCTCTTCCTGAAATTCAATAGACATTGATATTTATACCCAGCCTTTGAGGTTTAGCATGCTTCAGCACAAATATACATTTATTAATATCGCATAACACCAGGCCTTATCGACTCTTATTGAGTCTCCTTTCACTCACAGATATACATTTTTTCCAGGACTGTCATGCTCGAAATAGGTTAGGCCAAGAGTGAATGATCTTTCAACAGGGTAAGTAATATGCTTAAGGCCACATTCAGAATTATTTCCCTTACTACCCTTGACCAAAGTGATATTTATAGAGAGGTCTACATTCTGCTCAGCAGTAGATTAGTGCTTCTGATATATGACTCCAGTGGTTATAGCAGAGTGGGTTTGAACGTATATCGACAAAAGAGAGAGCGGGAATTTGGCCCAGCATTCTCAGAATAAGAGCACTAGGACTGGTTGTGCCAGGGAAGAATTTGGTCCATACTGTTTCTGAAACAAGAGAGCCAAATAATACAAAAAGGAAGCTGATCTGTAGTCTGTTTACAAGAAAATCCATAATCTCTAGTGATTTAAAGAGTCCAGATAGAAGAAGGTTAAGTTTCAAAAGCAATACTGCACTACTAAAATAAGTTATTTCTCCCTGTAAAAGGACATTTTAATAAAAATGAGGATAAATAAAATTCGTAAGACATGACCTTGCTGTGGAAATACAATACTTTCATGTTTCCATCTCAAATCCTGCTCCTATGCTGTACAACGACATCACTTTGCCTATCGAGCAGTCATTCCTCTGCCTCTGCTGTTCAGAATTCTCCCAAATCTTTGTCAATATAAATGCTTGAGTGGCAATAGTAAGTAATCTAGTCTGTATGCCTGAGGTTCAGTTATACCAGATGGATCTGGCAGTTAGCAGAGCAAGATGCAATGACCCTTGTTATTATTCATTTATTTGCCCAAACAGCAGTTGGTTTCTGTCATTTCCAGCTCGGGAGTCCCAGCACTAAAACGGTGACTACCAGCACCAACAGAGCAAGGTGCATGGCTTAGACTTCTTTTTTTCCTTCCAGACTGAGACGCTCTTTTCCCTCTCCTGATATTATAAATAGAGCTCACGTCTACTGCAACACTGGGCTGAAATAGGTCAGGAAGTCTTCAAAGGAAAATCTACATGCAGGAGTCATACATTTCCATCCGGCAGCAGACAAACAGGCAGGCTAGAGGAGACAGGAGCAGAAAGGAGTTGGCTGATGTTGGTCCAGGGGAACTGCTGCTCCTTTTCTCTTGCTCTGAAGTGCCAGATGGCTGGGCCCATCCCGCGTGCTGTATTTTGGTGTATCGCAGCAGGCACCACCTGGCTGTGCTGGAGGGAGGGAGGCAGAAGTGCCAAGGTTAGCAGGTTGCGTGGCTCAGCACAGGCACACTGTGCTGCTCATTCAGTCAGTCGACTCATCTGCAGGGGTCCTTCTTGAAGGCTGAATCTCAGAATTTGGGACCTCTCCTGTCCAAACATCTCCAGCATCCAGATAGCGATCAATGAAAGAAGAAAACACACCATGCAAACAAGCCTGCAGCACTTCGCTGATTTTGCTGGGAAAGATCCCATGTGCTAACTGCCTCCACTCACATGCCTAATTGCTTCTAAGTGTGGTACCTTCTGAGAAAATCCCAGTTGCACTGACACTCTGGTTTTCCAGGGTGTAACCATCAGAAAAATAATGAAATAGGGTAAAAACATTTTTAAAATAAAAATAACCAAGTCAATAACAGATGCAAATCTTTCAGCACTTCAGCTCTTCTTTGTCTAGAAACAAAGAATAAAACTCCGCCATAATTCAGCCTGATCTTCCAACATATTTATGTTGATATCTCATGGTCTTCAATGAGAAATGGACGTAAAGTATGTGCCATATCCCAAAAGTTGCTGAGTTTTGTATTTGTTTTTTTCTGTATTTGTATTTTGCATTTGAAAATAATGAAAGCCATAACTTTACCAGTGAACACAGGAAGCTAATTTCACTGATAGCTCCATCCTTAATGTGTCATCGTGCTGTAACAAGTGCTTAATTTTCAAAATACAAACAGACAAGTTCACTGCTTGAGAAATTTTAGGGTTTTTCAGTCAGACAAAGACATTTGTGTGCTTTGCGCTGGCCGGGCACAGATCCGAGCCAAAGCAGTGGGAGGAAACAGGCAGCAAACCCCCAGGTTCCAGTTCGCCTCCCCAGCCAGCAAGTAGCTGAACCAGCTGTGTCCTGCTTGCCCTCTTCTGTCTCCTTGGCTTTTGAACTCTTGGTCTGATGGCACCCTGTCTGCAAAAGGAAGGCTCGAGGTGCTGTACCCAGCCTGACATAGTCAGGTTGTACTCTTCGGTGATATGTAATGTAGCCAAAGCAACGGAGCCAAGGCAGGAGCTCCACTTTCCAGCCAAAGGTCAGCAGCATTTCTTGAGGAAATCTTGCTGCTCGGACCCAGGCCCACAGCACTGGAGGACACTTGCATCTCACAGAGATGTCATAACTGCAGCTTTGATGCAGGCACACATGTTTAGGAGAGGGATGAAACCTCGGGCACATCCGTCCCAGTGCTGCAACTCGTGCCTCGTGTTGTGGTTGTGCAGCCAGTGCTGAGACCCAGACTTGTCCCTGCTCCATGTGTATGACCCCAGGCATCCATGTCCACCCTGTGAACTCCACCTCCAGTCCTGGAGAGGAGAGGCACTTCTGTCACCAAAGGTAGTCCTGCTGCTTCCTTAAATCTGTATGGTAGGATTACCTTCAGTATTAATAGGAATACATTACAAGAGATTATTTGCAATTTTCCTTTTGCAGGGAGAAAGACCAGGCTACCTTTGTCCTGCTTTTCAGATACTTTTTTTTTATTTAGTGCATTTCCCCACTGTATCACTCCCAAAAATTCTACAGGCTGAAATAATTCCTAAGTTAACTTGAAGCATAACATATTTTTTTTCCAGATGATCCCTCTTTACAGACTCACAGCATTGGCCAGTGTGGTCTCAGAAGGCTGAATTGAAGTAAACAACATGTTGAAATATATTTAGCGAATTGTCATTCAAACCACAGAAGAACATGAAGAGAGAGAGAGAGAGGAGAATAGGTTTCTTGGTTGTGTAGTGATTTCATATTTTTTTAGAGTTATTTAACTGTCAAAGTAATTAGCTATTAAAAGGGCATATTAGGTCAGTGAGAGCAGCTCTCCTGGGCCAGGCTATAATTGTTTTTTTATGATAAACATAATTTGAAGTGCTTTCTCTAGTCAGGGTTTAAACTCTGTAAATGAAAAGGCATGTACCCCCCGCCCCGAGGAAAAATTCTACAAATCATCCCATCTCCCCGTCTCACACAATTATCTGAACACCCATTTTGCAAATTAGGATGTGTAATTGTAAGGATAGGAAGTTGTTTTGTAGTGGCGAAGTGTGCATAACATCACTCAGGGCACAAACTTTATCTGTTGCCCTTCCTCCCCATAAAAACACAATATAAATGCTGTGCAAATGATATTAAAATGGTGCAACAAAAATTATGATAATGACAGCAGGACTATCACTCAATTGACATCATGTCAAGGGGCTGGATTTCTGGCCTGGAGCAACTACATCTATTTTCCTGTGCATGCCTGTTCAGTATGGCTTTACTGAATGACGCGTGGAGTCATGAAATGTAAGGCATGTGACATGTGTCAATCAGCTCGTTAACCAATGCACTTTACTGTGGCAGTCAGACAGGGAGAGTGGGTAAGGCTCCAGAGCCAGGTGCTCAGGCATGCTCTCTCTTCCTGCTTCTGGGCAAAACTTGAAGATCTTTTAATTTCATGTGGGATTTCTAGTCTTGCAGCAATCCAGTCAGAGCTATTGCATGGCAGCTGCCCCCTCCCATCTTTTCTCTCCAAGCTGCTGGATGCCTGTGTATCCCAAACATTTTCACTGCATAACAAATTTGATTTTACAGCACCTGATCTTGCCAATCCAACCTTTTCAGGAAGCATCAATCTGTTCATTAATGTATGAACAACAAAAGCACTGCTCACTTTTAGAGTAGGTTCTTATCCTTGGGAAGCATCTTGTGGATTTTGCAAGCACTCGCATTGCACCTGCACAGCACATTGCAGCTAGGCTGACTGTTCTGGGACACACAGCATGGTCAATACTGTACAGTTAATCTACAGAGCATCTTCTTTTTGCTCTTGAAATAAGTAGAAGTTTATTGCTCTGTGCTCTCTCGCAGAATGGTTGTGCAGTGGATGGTTGTTGGATGTGATGCTTTCTGGAAGACAGCAGTGACATATTGTGTCCAAATTCCTGGTGGAAATATTGCAGCCCAGCAGAAGTTCAAAGCTGGCATCTCGCTGTTAAACAAACAATATGAGTACTTGCTCTGGGGGAGGAAAGCAGCTCGATGTTTGGATGCACCTGTGTCTCTGAGCTGATCCGTTTGAGCCATGTTAGCTTGAAGGCTGCATAAGGTATTAGGAAAACTTTGACCTTCTAGCAAAGGCCATCACACCTCATCCACTCCTATGGCAAGGGCAGCAGTCCATGCCTGACTACAATGTATCTACCAAAAATGTATCTGATGATTTCAGGAGGCAGAGAAATCCTTACCTCCTTTGGAAGTTTGTTCCTGCCTTGTTGTTTCATCATGGTGTTTGATTTTTGAACTTTGAAAAAGTTATGATCATGGATGATAAAAGTCTATTTAAACCAGGATGTGATGGTCTCAAACCAGTATGCTCCATATTATCAAGATGGAAAAAAATCTCCACCTTACCCGTACACAGCAATAGTTCACAGCCTGTCTAGGTGACCTCAGCAGAGAGGACTGGTTTGGTTTACAGAATTGTTAATCTTCTTAAAATTTTGAGGCAGGTCAAGACATCATGCTGCTTGTAACTCAAATACTTTCTAATTTCAGCATTCTGCTTTCCTTAATGACTCAGTAGCTGGGAAAAAACTGAAGGAAATCCACAGCAGTGGATGGCGAGACACAGTTGGATCATAAAACTGCCAGACAATGGTAAAGAGAGCACTGGATATTTTTGCATACTTCTTTGAGAAATAAGTTTAAAAGGAGAACTTTCAAGAATGTCGATATGTTCACCAAGAAACCAGCTTGTACAAAGGCAGGCTTTTATTCTGCAGTACTTATCCACATGCTTAACTCAAAATGGAATGAGTCAAGAGCTCAAAATCAGGCCCACACGCACAAGCCTTTGCAGGCAGCAGGACTCTGCAGATGGCACATACACAGCGTTTTACAGGATCGGTGTCACACGGATCACAACAGTTCATTTCCAAACACTGCATCTAGACAGAGTTCAGATGTTTTGAAAATTCTGATACTCTCTCTAGTTTGTACACTAATTATCTGATACCAGGTAAGCACTATGTCTGGCCCTGTTAGGTATACTTCTGATCTCTATTAGGCATTAAAACTCTTTATAAAAAGAAAATGCAGTGGGAAAAATTAACTTCAGAAAAGATATCCAAGAGAGTTTTCGTTGGGTGCAAGAAAGGGTTTTAGGCAACTTCCATTTGCTGTATTGTTTCCAAAAACAATTAAACCCTTTCAAAGTTTATGCTTCTCTTGACATTTCTCAGATACAAAAGTACTGAAAGGCAAGACTGGGAACCACAAAGGTACTTAAGTGCTTATTGTTTAAGAGAGGGTTAGTCCACCAAATACTTCAAGCATCTGGGTATGCATGTCCCACTCTCTTTCACAAGACCTTTGAGGCACAACAGAGACTAGATATCAAATTTTTTGAATTTTAAATTGCCTTACAAGTCAGCCTAACTTTCATGCCTGGCTAATGCCAAATTTTCCTGGGTTTAATGGACCTTGCTAAAGATCCGAAGTTGTGACTCAAGACAGAAAGAATTTCAGCAGGGGAATGGGACCCAACTACGTTTCTGAGGATGTCTAGTCATGTGTACTTGCCATTGCCAATATAAAATAAATGAATGGATGCTATTAATGAAATCTGAGTATTTGCCAATGTCCCAATGTTAAATGTAAGGAGTAACACAGCCAAAATCTTTCCCTTATCTGTGTTTCAAACTTGCCTGCTACCATCCTCGCCAATGGGTTTGAGTTTTGAACCAGACACTTTAACAGCAAATGATTCAAAGTGGTCTTGCTTGAGCTGAAGAGTGAACTCTCCTTTGCTTGTGGCTTAATAACTCTGATCCTCCTCTGCTTCTTTTAAAAATTCTTATTTCAGATAACATTACAATGGAGTTCAGCAAGAAATAAAAAGCCATTTACATAACTCATATTGTTTACTTAAATTTTAGCATTACATTCATATTAGATGATGGAAACTAACCTGTTTGGCTACACGTCTTCCCTTGTTTAAATAGCACCATGCTGCAGTATGTGGGATTCAGACATGGCACAGCAAGTAACTCCACTCAAGCAAACTGTTTTCTCGTGTTGGGATACCATTTCTAGTACACTGCTTGGTGGAAAAAAGAAAACAAAAAAAATAAAAGACAACCCTCCTCCATTTATTTCTCTCCAAGCATTTTGTACGGCTGCCTGTGACTGTAACATTTGGATGCATTCCACACTGAATTCAATGGCAATAGCGGAGTCCACAGAGCGCCTGTCTGCTGAAGGCTTCATTGCCTGAGGAAAAGATCCCTTTGGAAACCCATAGAGAGGAAAGGATGGAGGAGAATGTTATTGTGGATGGGGTTTTGTTTACAGTTAAAGTCTGATCTGAGAAACGTTTCAAAGTTTTCAAAGACAGATCTAGGTTCAATTAATCTCCTTTAAGAGATGTAAATTACTAATTGCATTGTGTTCTTTTTAGCCAGTCAGTTGACTAAATTATACAACGCTTTATTTTGCAGAAATACAAAGTATTCCCAGACAAAGCAAATCACAGTTCTCAAGCAGATGATTGAAAATTGTTCTGCCGGGAGAAACCTTGAAAACAATATAACATTCCAAATCTGCTTAGAAATTTCATAGGGTAATAGCATTTTGCTCCCGTAAAATACCCCAATCCTTCTACACCATCATGTTTCAAAATAGGAATTATATAAGGATCGACACTTAATGAACTTTTATTGACATCGGTGTGACTACTCATGTTAAAGCTCTTCTATGCGCATTTTAAAGCTGAAGAGCACACGGGCAAGGGAAACTGCAGCGATGCCGTGATGCAAAAGAGAGGTTCATAGCCTAGCTCTCCGAGCCTGCAGATTACAGATTTGCCTCTGTCCTAATTATACACTCCATCTCCGCTCATTAGCATGGAGCCCAGAAACCCTGACTCATCATTCCTAACAATCCCGGCGACCTGAGGCAAACACACACACACACACACACACACACATACACACACACACACACACACATACACTCGCATGCGTGCTCCCAACTTCCCCTAGAGCAAACACCTCATCCTGCTCTGCCTGGCAGCAGGGCAGTCGTGTCCCTGCATGTGCAGCCCGCCGCCCCGGGAGCGCAGCCCGCCCCGCGCACGGGCAGACCCCCGCCCGGGGGAGGGGGCACCCGGCAGGATGAGGGTGGCGATGGCCCGGCACTGGATCTGGCCCCGGGGCCGGCAGGCAGGCAGGCAGGCATGCGAGGCGGGAAGCTGACCCCAGGCTGGGGATGCCTGGGGACCCTCCCGGAGGGAGCGGCGGTACCGACTCGAGGGGCGCCGCTGCCGCCACCGAGGCCCCTGCCCTGGGGGCGGGGCCTTCCCCGCTCGTTTGCATAGTGCCCACACTATTGGCCGGAGGAAGGCACGCGCGGAGGCGCCGGCCCCGCCCCGCTCTCCCCAGGCTGCCCAGAGACGAGGCCGGCCCCGCCCCTCGACAGCTGAGGCCCCGCCCTTGACCCCGCCCCCTCTCGCAGGCTGCCCGGAGATGGGAGCCGGGCAGGGCGCTGCCCATTGGCCGGCGGCGGGCGACCCGTCGTGATTGGCCGGCGGCGCTGGCGCTGGGCGGGGCGGGCGTTGCGGATTGGTGGGGCCCGCGGGGGTGTGCGCGGGGGGCGGTGGCGCGGAGCGGGCGCTGGGGCCGCGGCCGGGGATGGGGGCGGCCGGCGGCGCGGGCAGCTGAGCGCCGCGGAGCCCGAGCCGTCCTGCGCCTCTCGTCCCGCCCGGCCCTCGCCGCCACCGCCGCCACCATGAACCGCCTCGGCTCCGGGCCTGTGGGCAGCGCCGCCGCCGCCGCCGCCGGGCAGTACCGAGTGTGCGGCAATTGCCGGAAGGTGCCGAGACAGGTACCGGAGGGCGCCCGCTGAGAGGCGGCGGGAGCTGCGAGGACTGCGGGAGAGGCTTCCAGGAGGGATCGGTGGAGCGGGCGGCGGTGGGACGGAGACTTGACTGGGGGGGGGGGAGAGGGGACACACGGACAGCGACAGTGACGTGAGGAGAAATGGGCCGTAGGGCAGCGTTGCGGCGGGGGGGTGGAGGAGGGCAGTGGGAGAGCTGGGGGGCAGCTCCCCGGTGGGCCGGGAGCTCTGCCGGGAGGTGAGTGCCCGGGGAGCGTGGGGTGGGGGGCAGCGGAGGGGCCAGGGGGGATGTCGCCCCAGGGGGTGCCCAGGGGTGCCAGGTCCGGGCCCCCATCGCCTCCTTCCCCCTCGGGTCGGCTGTCACCGGCCCCTGCCCCGGGCTGCCCCCCCCATCCCGAGGGGTTGGAGGGCGCCCAGCCTCCCCGAAGGCTGGGGGGGGTGGGTCATGGAGCCCAGCCACGCTTGGAAAGTTTATTATCCACGTATTTCAACGCTGGAATTCACCACCACGATCTCCGTCAAGTGTGGGGGGGGGCTCCGAGCTTAAAGCCTTAAAAAACATAAAAGCGCCGAAGAACCCCCCGCCCCCCAGCCCGCTAAGCCCCCATCCCTGCAGTGCCCAGCCGCTTCCCTGCGGACCCCCCGTGCCCCCGGAGGGGTGGGATGGCTGCACCTCCTGCTCCCGACATCTGCCTCACGGGGAGCATTAGTGGAGGTGCTTTTTGTTTGTCCAGTGCAAATGAATTAAAATTGCTGAGCTGTTCAAACGCGCCGAGTCCCCGAGCGCCCAAGATGAACGCGATGCCGGTTTTGGTTTTATTTTAATTCAATCTCTCCCAACACATTTTGCTCCAGGTTGGTTCTTGCAATTGCTAAGAAAGCCTGTAAGTCAATGAGCTCAAATATTTGCGCTCTTTGTCCAAAAACTGTTTTTCTTCCTCTGTGGGTCAGGCCAAGTGCCAATCAAAGTTGTTTTTCAAGCCTCTCTTCCCTGCAGTAGGACTGCTTTTTTTCTTTCTTCCTTTTTTTTTTTTTTCTTTAAGGGTTTGGTTTTTGGAAAGGAGGTGTGTATTTAGGGGAGGGGGAGGAGAAACGTTAAAAATCGGTGGAAGAGAGAAGCAGATCTTAAAAATCGTGTTTCTTGAATATTTTAATGGAAACAAAATCTTATTAAATGTGCACGCTTGGTATGTGCAGTTATTTTTTCCATAAACTCTTGGATCATATTACAGTTGATACTTGGTGCTCAGCTCTTAGCTCAGCTTGCGAGAAATGTAATGGATCAGAGAAGCACACATCAGCAGAGTCTGATTTTTAACCATTTCGTTGCAGGATCGAGTCCCTTCTTGGCTTTAGCTTGCTGCTGTTACTGCTTTAAGAAAAACAAGTACTTAAAAGAGGGAAGTTCTGCGGGGTTAAAGCCTGAAACAGCTTCAGACTTGACATATGTCTAAAGACATACAAATTAACCAGTGCCAAATATGTCTGTGGAGAAAGCAGGGAGGGAGCTTGCTTTGTTCTGCCAAATAATCAAAATATTTTGTTGACAAATAAAGTGGTGCTTGGCAGCACTTGTAGATCTAAAATTAAATTTAAATTATTGAATTTTTTTTGAAGCTGTAGTCCCATCCTGTTGGGTAGGACTTTTTTTTGTATACCTCTTTAATATCAGTGGGAGGTGGGGACAGGGCTAGATGGCATTTTTCTGGTAACCGGAAACTTGCTGGATTTGATGATTTGATTTTTTTTTTGAATTTTATTTTATTTTAAAGTAATTTAGGGATGATGGTGAAACATAGGTACCCAGCTGGGTCTGTTGAGGAAGGCAGCTTAGCGCTGTCCTGCTTTGTCTGTGGTCATTTCAACCACTCTCATTGCAAAACTGAGGAAAGAATAAAGAAACTGAGTGACAGCCTGTAAAAACCTCCTGAAACATAGTTGTTCTGTGCTTTCAGTGGTTGTATTGGGACATTGTTGCATCTGCGTTGTAGGCTGAACAATAAACATAGAAGTACAAAGCTTCTGACTACATCTGTAATTATTTAAAAGTTGGTACAATAAAAATCACTGTAAATGTTAACCTTTTGCACTTCATTGGCAAGCATGCAAGTAGAAAACATGAGGGGAAAAAAAAAGAAAAGGCTTGATGGAAGCGAGGTGCAAATTTGACCTGAGTCTCAGAGTAATAATCTTCAGATGAGTGCTGCCTCATCTGTTCTTTTGATGGTGTTGGGGTTTTTTTTAATGCTCATGTGATAGCATACTGGAAAAAAATGATTGGCCTTGAAATGTGTTGAATCTCTTCTGCCCTCCTCAGTCTTAAGTCTTTATTTGAAGCCACTTGAACACTCACAGTTTAGGTAGTGCTGTTGTCAAAATTATAAGGAGCAAAGTAAGCTTTCTACTCAGTGGCATGTAATGAAATTTGAAATAATCCATAAGTTTTTGGATTCTCATGGGTGAAGGTAAGTTTCCCTTTCATCAGGGAAACAGGAAAAGCTAAATTCAGCACTTTAGGTTTTGGCCAATTGCAAACTAATCAAAGTTACATTTTGTTCTGGAAAGTTCTATCAGGGTAGCACTAAGAGAATGCTAAGGATTCAAGGGTTAAATTTGCCTATGAAGGTTTTTCATGTTAAAAAGATACCATTTCCGGTTGGGTTTATTGTTACAGGACACTTCAGATAACCAGATCTACTTGCAGAACAATTGCTGCTAATCAGAAGGGCTTAGGGAGTCATAGATACAACAGCTACATAATTATTTGATTTAGGGGGAAAAAAAAGTGATTAAAATGGCACGTGAGTTCTGGCCCTAAGAATTTCCTAGAGGTGGCTGCGAGTTGCTGCCATTGCAGTAACCAGGACAGCTCCAGCTCTTCCATTTGAAAATGTGATATGTAAGGGAGTCCCTGGGCAGGGGAAAGCTCCTGGGGGGGGATCTGGAGCCTTATGGAAACCCAAGGTTCTCCTGCCTAAACAAAGTCAATAGTCCAAGCAAGTGAGAAGAAAACATATAGGAAGGGCTCAGTATTTCTTTGGACAAATAACTGCTTCAGAAAGGCTTTTAGGAATAAGCAAAAAGTCTTTGGGGATGGAAAAAATCTGATATGTCAGGAAGTGTAGGAACAGGGAGGGTTTGCCAACTGTTCAAGCTTAGTTGCAAACTCCAAAGTATGTGAAGTAAAAGGTTCTTTTACATGTACATACAGGTCAGTAGGATAGAAAAGAAAATAAGTATAAACATGGTTCTAGGATTAAATATTTGGTTTGTGTTTGATTTCAGTGAAGGAGATAGAAGGGCAATGGCAAAATGGGTGATGGGGGCATGCAGTTTAAAAAATCCAAACTGCATTGTTGGCAAGGCGGAAATGAACCTGGCTTAGCTGACCCTCCTGGCTTCAGCCAGTCTCTGTGCTGGAGTCCTCATAAAGATATAAGAAATCTAGGATCTGTTTCTACCCAGTCAGGGTGATCCTCTGAGAGGGGGAATACCTATCAGTATGATGGACAAAATTTTCAGTGCTTCTCATCCTCCCATGCCAGTCTCCTTCTTTAGTACAAGTCTCAATACTGTACAAAGCTACTAAAGCAAATATGAAAAAATATGTATGACATGATAGCACCAAAAGTAGGTTACACAAGACTAATGTAGTGGTCTTTTGTTAATAAGACAGATGCATGAGTGTCCTCTTCCGAAAGCTTTGGATGGACTAAAATACACTTCTTTCATTAAATATCTGAAGTAACATCAAAGGTTGAACTTGTCACTGCAAGTCAGCTCAAATTAAACTCTGGGATTTACTAACGCCAAATGTTCTATATACTGAAAGGTTTAACTGGATTTGAAAAATATTTGGGCAAATTCATAAGAGAAAAATTAAACAACACCTGTAATATGAAATAGCAACACCCTTCAGTATAGTTTCTGTATGCTTTCCTGGCTGTTATATGTCTGCTACTGCCCCCTGGTAGGGAGAGGCTGCTGGGCAATAGGGACCTTTGATCTGACACATTCTGTGTGTTTTGCTGTTCCTATTAATTACAGTGATTGGGAACTGATGGGAATAGGAATGATGATGGGCTGTGCTGAAAGAAGTCACTGTGCTGAGAGGAGAATGCCAGTGGGTTTTCAAAGGATCGCTTGAAACTAATCTGGTTTAACCCTGTTTAGAGTCACAACGAGAGTGTGACTATTCCTAAAAGACACAGCAGAAGCGGTAAATGTTGTTGTTCCAGGGAGAGAGGGACATTTCATGGAAAGCTGGGGTACCTTGAGCACTGGCATAGTTAAAGTGGTGTGAAATCCAGTGGTGTGAAATGCAAGAGTTACAGATTTAGCTGTTTGATACCCATAACTTTTAATAAAAGCAGCTCTTTGGAAGAAGCAGGGCGAAGGATGTTGGTGCAGGAGGACCAGCAACTTACTGTCACCCTGCAGGGCTGTGGTGCTGGAGAACAGGGAAGCTGGGAAGGATGGACCCTAATTTAACAGACACAGAGGTCAGCTGTCTGAGTGCTGGGAGAAACAGAGTACTGGTTTTGCAGAAGGAGACTGAAAGTTTGCTTTTTTAATCCAAAAAAACCAAAAGCTGAGAGGGGATATGGTCCATGTCGATAAATACATCTGATGGTGAGAGCCAGTGAGAAGAAATTAGCTCAGGAGCAGATGGAAGTAAAATGGTCATTAATACATTTAGGCAGGAAAATTGAAGTGTCCAGAGGTGAGGTTCTGGAAGAATTTGTTCTGTGTCTGTTGCAGCCAAAAAAAGCACCTACTTTTAAGATAGAAAAATGTGTGAACGTCATTAAATGATGCAGCGCTTACAATAGCACTAGCCTAGGCTCAGGGAGTTGAGGTCATATCCAAAAAAAAAAAAAGACACACTTTCATTCACTTTATTGTTCTGTGTGGGTGAATAAGAAAGTAGCCCAAAAGTGAACCAAAAATAGTTTAATGTCAGGTCTCATAAGCCCGTGTAAGCTAATATATATGTGTCACCATGAGTCATGAAAGTGTATGGAGATGCTGTTACCTGCACTGTAGAAATCAAGAGGCCTTTCAAGGACTTTCCTTGAAACTATTTTGAGGGAAGTCATTCAGGTTCGATCTATTCTGAGCATAGGCAAATCAAAGTTGCTTGGAAAACACCCTGGGTTTTCCACAATGCAACATCTATTTTTTTTTTTTTTTGTTGAGTTGCATAGTCTAGTTGGCTTTGGAAATCAGACCAACAAGCCTTGGCTGTCACAAAAAATCTTAATTTGTAGAATCAAATGATGTCTTCTGTAGTTTGATGCCTCTTAATAATAGTTTCCTCACAGTACAGTTGTGAGGGATTGCCTAGATGGCTTTGAATCTCCAAGTGTGCCTTTTCCTAAAGGAGTTCTCAAAATAGTCATGAAAGTCTTTCATGAAAACCCAACTCTGTTTGCATTGGTTCTAATTTTAGCAACATTCTCTTGTGTAAAACATCATGTCTGCCTTCATTGTTTGTGTCTTCCAGTCCCCTGGAGCACTGGTGAAACATAGTGAAACCAACTTGGGTCACTCAACTCCTCTTGCCTGCACAGCTGGGGGGAGAAGATGGGTCTTTTAGGATCCAAAAATGTAAAAATATAAACCAAGAGCAACAAATCCAACTGTTTAGGGCAGTTAAAATTGGCAGCAACAGGCCCCTCACTCATAATTCATTCTTACTTTTTCTTGGAAGATTTGGTTGAAAAAACCAAACAACTAAGAACAGGACTATTTCCTGTGAAATAAATGCAGTGAAAATCCAGAGTTGACCTGTTTATCTCTTTCTTCATCCTCACAAGTGTTTCACTAATTTGTGTCTTTTCAGAATCCGACCAGTTTAAATAATTGTTCTCCCACCTCCTGCGTAATTATTGTCTTTGTGTCGTGGAATCGAAGTGCAGTATTGCTCTTTGCACATATGGTCCTGAGGGTTCATGGGTTCTTTGATTTTTGCCTTAAAAGCTAGTGTAAAGAAATTTCCTTGTGTCTTCCTAGTCTTACAGGCTGAAAATGAGATGGCAAAACTATTAAATTTTCATTAGACCTGTGATGAGAGAGTCATGAGTGAAATGAACCTCTGGTGAAGGACGCTGTTTTGCAATGAAAAGCTGTAAGAGGTGGCCTTGTAGGAACCACACTCATTTAGAATAGTCACTTTTATTTAAAAAAAAAACCAAACAAACAGAAGCACAAACACAGTCTTCTCTGAATTACAGGGACGGAATAGAGGTGAGAAAGGAAAGAAAGTGGTGGGGAGGATTTTCTTCAGAAGAAACTTTGGGGGTTAGAGTTGGGGAGTGGGTTAGCCAAGAGTGGAGGTTGTCCTCTGCTAAAATTTACTTCTACTGGAAGGAGTGGAGTGTTGCATTAGCCAAATCGGCTGTGGTTTGGAGATGTGGACTCTGTGAACATTTGCTTTAAATTTATGCATATTACTTAATTAGGGCTTCAAATCTCACATCTCTTTAAATGGCAGTGTTTTGAAATCTGAAAAACATAATATATGGTTCATTAAGCATCCCTGATTTTTTTCTCTCTCCCACATTGGCAAGGGAGCTGCTAATACTCATTTAGTTCTCTAATACTCGTTTAGTTCTTTATTTGAACCTTTTTTTCCTGGCTAGGGAGATTTGAGTGAGAGAAGATAGTGGTATAATTCTCCCCTGGCTGTGCGTAGCTAGGGGAGTTGGTCTGGAGATTTTATTATCAGATTTCCATTTGCAGGGCTGGAGAATAAGGTGGGATCTCAAGCATAGTTTGCATGGTCAGGCTGAATACTGGCTTTTGTCTAAGTGGGTCAGGATACACTGGGGGGAAATGGGGCATTTTTAGTAGAAAAGAAATTTGTACTGTCAGGAGGGAGACCTCAGTTAATGAGAAATTGCACCTCATCGGCTTTGGAAAAACCTGCATGGAAATAATTTATGCTGTTTAATTTCTCTGTTCTTTGCAGGTGTTCCTGTTTGTATGCAGAGGTCCTTCCCATTGTTGTCTCTGCAGCCCAGCCTGATAGTCTTTGTGCTTTAAGTAGAAGCTATAGGGAACATCATGCAAACGAGTCAAATATCTTATGAAATGCCATTACAGGGAGGTAGGGATACTCTTCACAAACAATTTTTTTTCTGACTCTTTGCCTATCAGTCAGTCTCTGAAATGCATTCACAATAGTTCAAGACATTTTATGGGGTTCTTGGTATGCCACCCTGGGCAAACTAGTGTTAGTGATAATAGGGGAGGCCATGATCAAAGTGCATTAATTTTAAATGTCTCTCTTAACCACTAGTTGCAGATTTTTATTACAGGATGCTTCTTGCTTATCAGACATTAGATAACTATCAGTTGGGGCAAAATACTGGTATAGATGGTATTTAATTAATTAAATTAATTAATATTACATGTTTATGAAGCTGAGAAACTATTTTGTTCTTGTTACAGACCATATCAACCAGTGATTTATTGAAATATCTTCATTCTCACATCTTATTTAAATTGAAAGTGAAGTGTTTTGAATCATGGGCTTTTTTCCTCCAGGACATAATCCATGTGACAGTCAGGGACTTAAGTTAGGGCTGATCAGGGTGTAAATGATGGTGCTCAGTGTAAGAGACAGAAGTCAGTGCTCTTAATCTAGCAAGATATCATGAATCTTTCCTGAATGTCCCTGGTTACCCAAATTAGGGTAAGATAAATAAACAGATACAGCCTCTTGATTAAACACCTTTTTTTGTTGTTGTTAATGACGCTCATATTTCTCTCAAGGTAAGCATCTTGTTTTGTTAGACCAACAATGGATTTGTAATGGATTCCTAGCTAGTGAACTTGGTAATAGTGTGAGGCTATGAGCAGTGCCTTTCCTCAGGGGATCAGGTGGGAAAAAATAATAATGGAGTGGACTATGAAGTATTCCTAACTTCATATGTTGTGAGTAGACTGGAACAGAAGTAATAAGTCTGCATCACACAAGAATACTGTGTGGTCAATGTGTGGATCACCCTATGGGTTCTGGTTTAAGTCTTTCAACATGTACAAATGTTAGGTTAGCATGTATGGAAGCCAGGGGAAATCACGTTCTTGAGAATTCTTTGGAGCCATAGGCCTCTGTTATCTCTTCAAGTGCAAAATGCATTTGGAAGAAAACTAAAAGGTGACTTGAAAATCACGTTTTCATCTATTCAGAATGGGCAATAAAATCATAAACACAGTCAATATGTCTCAATTGCTGCACTTTGGAATCAAAATGTGTAATTGTGTATCTGTTTTAAAGCATATGAAATTCAAACTCAGTTTTGACATGAAACTAGAGAGAATTGTAAATGCTTTTAGAGTCATTTGACACTGTAAATGATCAATTAAATTGTTCCTTAGAAGGGAGGCATGGTTGCAAGAATGACTCCTCACTTAACATTTTCAAAATAAGAATTCATGCTTCTGAGCAAATCCACATGACCTCAGTAAAACAGAGATATGTTGATGACAGTGAAGAAGTACTAGCTGTCTCAGTGTAACCTATTCTTAGAGCAGTACAGAGCTGGTTACTCAAATTCATCTTTTATCTGTCTCTGGGCAGTTTATTATTGCATTGGATTTACTCTGGCTGATACTAACCAAACAATTGAAAGCCAGCATATGTTCTCTCCTCTGTATGAATTGCACAGTTAAAAATTATTTAATAAAACAGTATCTTAACAGTGTTGAACCTAACTTAATAGCACATACTTGTAAATATGTTGAATGTCTCCTGCTTTAGTATGTGGTAAAGGGAATATAGTTACATTATTGTCTAAATGTATCTGGAGGGGTTTTGGCCATATGGTTCTAAATCTGTTTTAAAGTAATTATGCCTATTAACTAAAAAAATAAAAAATATTCCCTCTGAGTTGATTGACATTCCTCTTTCTAAAGCACTCTCATTGCTGATTAGAGGTGTGGAAATAGTAATTTGTTCTAGCATTTAGAAATTTCATTAGACCTCTAATGAAATGGAGCACCTACACGCTGTCTAAATATTCTGCCTGACACCAGTTGGATCTCATCCAGCATGGAAGAACACCTGAAATGTTGCTTTACTACAATTTGTGTCTTGAAGTCAACCGTGCTGCCTGCATGTGAATACTCACTGGCTGTTCAGCAGGCAGAGCAAACCTTGACCCTTCCTGGAAATCGGCATCAGGATTTGATTATTCCAGTGAGCACTTACTGTGATAACTGGCTTAGAGTTAGAAAATTAAGGCAACTGTTTATGGGGAAGCACCTAGACTTCTCAGTCAGCTGGACTTCAGAATGGCTGTGCACATGCATTTACACACAGCATGTGTATATGAGGTAGGAACATGCTGAAGCTCACAATTTGTCACTGTTGTTGTCTAGTAATAAGGTGACAACAATACACTATAAATAAAAACTTAAAGCACCACATCTCTCCCTGTTATGAGCTGGTTCTTTTCCCTCCTAAAGCTAATTGAAACACCCACTGGGTGCAGTGGCAGCTGTTTGAGCATCCATGTTTTTAAGTCCTCTTTCATTCATTTGCAGCTGTTTTCACTCCAGACCAGTACTGCTAGAAAACTCTGAATCAGGACTCCGTTAATATCCTGTGGTGGAAATTTCCAGTCCCTAGTGGTAGGAGACATATTAAAACACTTGAGGGACATTAGAGGTGCATGATGTTCATTAATCAAAAGTTCGTTTTGACTGGTTAGGTTTTCCCTCTGAAATTCAGAAGACAGGCTCTAATGCATCTGCACTAGAATCAGACATGGCCTTTTGTGTTCTTCCTTGTGGTTTTGTTTTGCTTTTTTTTGTTCTGTTTCTCCACCATATTTAATATTTTTACATTTTGCAGTCTCCACATTTAAACAAATGCAGTAGTAGGGTTGAACCAGAAAAACTCCCAACTACTTTATGCCATATTAATGCTTCACAAAGTATTTTCATCTTCTGTTCCCTCCAGAAAACCCAAACAAAATGTTCAATTACATTAATACTTCAAGTTTTGTGTTACTGGATGAGGCAGTAATATAAGGGGTCATTCGAGTAGAATCTGCTTTGAAATAAGTGACTTTTATTCGAGCAATTTAAAAGTTGTCTCACTTCTGTGCTGGCGCTTCACAGGTAGTTAGGAGGAAAGGTGTGTTGGTCGAAAAGGTCAACTTAACATAATTAAAGGTTGAAGGAGCCTGCAGCCAGCATTGTAGTTCTTCAGGGGAGATGGAGCTTGGTGCTTGTGCCAACCGAGCAGAGGATAAGTGTAAAGAGAGCAGGTTGCACCCACAGAGGGTATGGTGGAATGGTCTTTCGTGCATGGCTTAATAAAGCAAAAGGGGAATGGAGATGGAAGGAAGGTCTCCCTCCATGCCTCTGCTCTTTAGGCCACTTATGCAAAAGGTATTAGATAAAGGTGTAGTTACTTGACCTATTTATCCAACAGAAACTTGTCGTACAAGCAAAAGCAGTTTGACTATCCAGTGCTGTTGCTGTTTTGTATGGGACACTCCTTTGGGTTAAGTTGTGCCTCATGAATACATAGAGGCAGCATTCAGCCCTCCAACGTGATTAATTTGTCTTGTTTGAGAAGGTAGGTCTATGGTGTTGGTTCTTCAGAACTTTTCTTCAGAAAAGTTGGAATAATCATTGCATGGATTAACCTTTGTCTGTACAGAGCTAAGCTGGTTGCAAGTATAGGTTGTGAACTTACTCTGATGAAAAGGTCTCAGTTTGGGTTTGGTGACTTCTTGAGAAGGAAGGGCAAGCAAACTAGAGCGCAGTGGAGAACCTCATTAGGCAGTGCAGGTTATTCACTCTTCCATAGCTACAGGAGTCTTTATTCAGGCAGGGTATAAAATAAGTGGGTTTATTATTTCTGTAGTACTTGCTGGTGCTTTTCTTGTAGAGTTGTTAATTCACCAAAATGTAGCAAAAGCCCTCTTAGTAAAAGTGTAGGCAATGATCTGAGGGGGTGGTAGCACCATCAGCTCTGAGGCTGGAGGTAGATCTGAAATTCTGTCAATCTGCTGGCCTGGTGGCTGGAGAAAGCAGGAATAGCTGATCTGTCTCTGGACAAGTTTTTTATTTATGTACAATAGGTCTTCTCTAACAGTTATGAGTCTTCATTTTTGAAAATCAGAGTGTCTTTTAAGCTCTATGAGGAAAACGCATTTGTACCTTAGGTCTTCACTGCCACCAGCTCAGCTACAAGTCAGCATGTTTTGGAGATTGTATCTTACTAGTGACTCACTTTGGTAAGATGTCACTTAAAATGCAGAATGTTCTTTAAAAAAAAAAAAAAAAAAAGAAGAAGAAGAAAGAGGAAGAAACTGCCAGACTGCAAGTATTCTTACGGTCATTCCAGCAAAGTTGGTGGCTTGTGAATGTGCTACTGAGATGAAGCTGTTCCTCTGTCTGTCTCTTGCCCAGACCTCTCCCAGACTAATCAAATATAAAACAGTTAGTGTGTCAGCTCCCTGCTCATTGTACAACAGTCTCCAGCCTTTGCAAACAAGACTCCTTGGAGAAATAATTTTCTCTAATTGGTGACCATTTTAGGATTTCCCATCAGGTGAAGAAGCAAAATGGCTCACCTGTGGTTTTCCATCTGTTGCCCTAGCACCTATATGGTTTTTATGGACTTCTTTCAAGGAGACTGTGTAAGAAGACTTACTTCAGTAAACTCAGTCATGTGGATGCCACCTCCTTCTGAAAAATGCTTACGAGTCAACTAATCAAAAGAGGCTTAAACTCCTGGCTTAGACAGCAAGGCGCTAGCTCTTGGAAATTGTACCTTTAGGCTAGAGGTAAAGCGTGTTAGTCAGGGAGATTTTATTTTTCGTCTGGCACATTCTTTCTGTTTGAGTCATCGACCAAGGAAAGATGGCAAAAAAAGGTGCTTCTCTTAAAGCAGGAGGACATTGGTCCTTTTGGATGTCCAGGAGGACTATCCCTTTCCAGGCAGAGCTAGGAGAACAGCATCAGCATTCCTTACATTATTTGAACTGTAGCAAAGATGGTCAGTGGTCATCAGTTGTATACAAGCATTTGTCCAAGAAACTTATGCCAAGGGTGCTTCTCATTTTCTTTTAAAAGTTTTTCAATGGATTAACTTAAAATTTAAGGAACTTTGACCACAAATTTTGTTTGCTGTAAATTAGAAACCTTATATCAGCCTTGTGTTTTAATATTTTGATGTTTTCTTGAATGTTAACATGAACAGCTTAGCTAAAGTTCTTCATGGTAGGGTAGCATAACCACTATGTGCTTATTTTCTTCCAGTTAGATAGTATCCATCTAAACAAACATCACCTGCCCATCAAGTGAGTAGGGATGGTTTGTAAGTATATTGCCTTCATGTTTTAACACTTTGGGGTTTTTTTTCCTTCACCTTTTTCAGATATAATTTGATGGAACTTCTGGTGAGGTGCATTCAGAACAGGGGAAGAATAACACTTGCTTCCTAAAACCAGTGCTAGTAAAGAATTGAAGTGTAATGTAGTAAAGATTCTGAAGTAAATTTTATGATACTAGCTGTGTTGAACAGACAGTGTATGAATGGGCTCACCCAGGCACAAAAGAGCTCCACAACACGTGCTGCATCTCCTAGACTGGATTAGCACGATGCTTATTTCTACAATGGTCCAGTTTAGCTAAAATATATCCTTGTTTGGGGAATACCAATTCCTATCTTTATTAGAAAATAGGTTCCACTTTAAAATAGGATTTATAGAATAAGTAGTATTCTCAAACCAATCTGCTGCAGATATATGACAGCATTAGGGCAGATATAGTGGGTCAGGTTGAAACTCAGTGTTCTGTCTCTGACAGTGCCCAAGGGAAGATACTGAAGGAAGAGGACGCAAAATGGAGTGGTTTGTCATGACACTTCCACAGCTCTGTCTGCCAGTCTCCCAAGTATTTGCAACTTGTAAACTTCCTGAGCTGGAGGTGATTTCACCATATTTAATAAACATTCTTGTAATTCTCTTCCATGAACTTGAACACTTTTAAACACGCTGACTTCAGGTGTCTGCAGCATCCTACAGCAAGGTTTTTCACAGCTTAGTTGCACATTGTGGAAAAGGTTAAGTACCTCTGCTTGAGCTTGTCACCTGCTGGTTGGTTCCTAATCCTTTTATTGGAGGTGGTAAAAGCACACTATGCATGGACTGTGACAGCCAGGAGGCAATCAATTAAAATTTCTTTACATGCTTATGACAGCAAGCTCAGCAGTTCAGAGTTGCTTTCCAAGACTCAAGCGACTGTGTTTCACAATCCTGTGTGAAAAAGATGGCAGAAAACTAGCTGGGGGAGCTTTAGTACTGAGGGGAGCACATTTCCCTCCTTAATCTGTGTGACAGGATTTGGTTTTCTGAATTTTGGCAAGTTACTTCCATGACACTTAAGATAGTTCCTGCACACAAATTTAAAATAACTGCTATGATAATTTTGTATATAAAATATGTGGGAAGAACAATTTGAAAACCCATGCTTGTGCCATTTGCTTGACTTTCTTATGTCTCAGAATAGAATTTGGTTGTATATAGTAGTTGGTAAGTGAAAGGTACTTGTACCGGCTGTACCAGCAAATAGATAGTGTCCTAAAAGTTTTTATCAAGCTGAAAACATTACAAGGATACAGACTTATCAAAAGGGAGTGTTGGCTGGGACACCTGCTAAGTTTATTTCTGGAGTGTGGGGCTTCTGTCCCTATTCTGTCCCTTCTGTCCCTATTCCTTGAGATGCAATGAAGAAGCACCTGTGATGTGCTCCAGATAATGAAATGCGCCTCTGCAGCAGGTTTGCTGCTCTTGATAAAATTCAAACTTTCCACCTAAATGTCCTGATTCAATGGCTGATCAGGGAAGCAGGCAGAGGGTGTCTCATCCAGAATTTTAGGAGAACAGCTGCAAGAGGAGAGAGCTGTAACCGTATAGTGACATTGCTTGGTTAAAAGTAGTGGAAGTGCCTGGGAAACAGGGCTGTATGGTCTGAGATCTCATAGCTACAGATCAAACAGCTTTTCACATTGGAAAACTCAAACTTTACCTTCTTGGTAGATTTCCACACTTTACTAATGAGTATTTTTCAGTGTTTGGTAGTTAATAAACAAGTAGAGGCCATTCACTAAAGAGTTGGGCTTAATGATCCTTGTGGGACCCTTCCAACTCTGAATACTCTGTGACTCTATGTAGTGTTTGACATTAGTCACAAACATTGCTTGACTAACACATCAGCCAGCAAAATACCTTGTGTGGCCAAGACACCAGAGCAGCCTTGTTGCTTCTGCCAGCTTATCATGCAGGTAGTTGAAGCTGGGAAAGAAACAATTTTAGAGAGCTGGTGCAGGGGTCAGAGCCCAGCTTCCTCCCCTGCAGCTGTGGTGGGACTGATATGCTAATCAGAGGAGGATATTGTTGTTATTTTTTCATTAAAGTGCAAAGGTAGGACTCCATACTCGTGAGCAGCTCTCTTTATGGTACTGTTCACTCCAGACTGTCAAGCTTTACCATTTCAACTGAAAACTCGGCAGTGGCTGATTTAACATTTGTATGGTTTCTCAAGCTGGTTGTGCAGCTGAGTTTCATATGCTCACCTGACTTAAGAACTGTTAAGCAAGGACTTCTTAAAAACCACTGAAGCCAAGGATTTTTTTTAAAGATAGCTTTAAATATTTATAGAAGAGCAGCAGTTGTACTAGTGACTGCAGTGGAGGCATAACTGTAAGAGTCTTACCTTAGTAAAAATCCACATTTTGGTGTTTTAAGTCACACTGCACGTGAAAAGTCTCTCTCTGTGCTCTTTGTCATAATGGATGCAATGGAAGTACCAAAGAGGAAAGGTGAGAGAATGCAGCCTTGATGCCAGTCCCTGGTTAAAAATTCTCCCAGTCTGCTTTTATAGTAACTTACAGTAAAATGCATCTTCTTTCCTATAAACCCTTGGTGATGATGATCTCTGCTGAAATGCTGTAGTACTGGAGGTTTTTCTAGAATGAATTGCAGTCTTTCTATAAAAAATTGTTGGAGTATTTTGCTGTGTACTGCTTTTACATTAATCTAGTATTTCAAATATCTAGCATCTTCAAAATACATTAAAAAAAAACCAAAAAAACCTCCACACCCTAGACCACTTTCTTAACTGTAGGAGGATGCCATTAGACATTTACAGTATGGATGAATACCATTCTATTTTGCTTGCTTACAGGGCATGTATTTTCAGACAATACTTCTATTAAAAATTCGGTAGAGCATTCTTGGGAGACAGTTCTGCCAGGGATACATGATGGATTTGCATAACCCTAGGGGTCTTTCTCTCTTTTTGTTTTTTAATCTCCACCAGTTAGGCCTCTCCAATTGGCAGTATGCCCAATAAATCGAATGTGTGTTTGATGAATTGAAGTATTTAACCATTCGATTACTGTATTGTAAAGAGGCTGTGCTCTCAGTAGTTAATTTAGGTATTAATTCAGGCCTGTCAAAGCAGCTGCTGCTCTATCTGCACTTTTTAGCAAATGTTTGTTGTACCTGTTGGTTTGCTGCATGGATCGAATGAGGAAGTCAATACGGTCTCTCCGTAGGAGAGGATGGAGACCACACGCTTGACGACACAGTTGCTGCCCTTACCCACACTGAGCCTGCAGCCTCCTGTGCCCGTGGGAGCCCACTGGCAGAGCGAAACCAGGCTTGGTTAGATGGGCTGTGCTCAGTCAGGACAAGGCAGCCCTCTGCATGGGAGGCAGTGGATTAAAGGATACGCCATGCTGCTTCCGAGACTCTTCATTAACACACAGCACTATTGTCCTGGCTGATGAGGAGGCAGATTAACTCAGTGCAGTTTTGCCAAGTTAATGGCTAAAGGCTATGTTCTCCAAACTAGATGATATTGATCGGTCTGCTGTATTGTCAGATTTGGATTTAACCTGAAGGTGGAAGGGAGCCAAGGTACAGATAAAACAAGTCCCAGCTAAAACCACTGAAGTTTTCCACTGTAACTTTTGCTCCTAATATCTGATGCTGTTGAAAAATAGAAAATGCTCTTCTGCTGTGCTTGTAGTATATTGAGTCATCTAGACACTCACTCACAAGATCTTCTGTCCTGAGGGCATTTGTTGGGGAGCACACAAGCTCCAGTGTTACTGTTGGGTGTGTGGGGAGGGAAGGAGGTGAAGTTCTCCAGGGACAGATGACAGAAGGATTGTTTCTCACTTTTTAATTACTTTTTCCCTGTTGGGGTTTTTTTTGGTTGGTTGGTTGGTTTTGATGTTTGGAGTTTTTTTAATTTTTGTTTTCTGAATGCTGAAGTAGACCAGAAGACCATTTGTTGTCTGCTGGTGGTACATGCCTTGCCTAGCTTCAGATCGCTACCTGCTTAGCCATAGATTCCTGTTAGCTTATGGAGGAAATTCAGGCCTTTCCATGGCACAGTTGATCTCATTCTGAGTTAGACATCATGTTTCTTTTTTAGTTGTAACCAGAATCCAGCTGGCTAACTCTGATTTGGGTGTCTGATTTAGGTCAATTGAGTTTTAACCTCAGTATCTGATAAGGATTGGGGCATGAATACGAACTCAGATTTTGAGGTTTGGCTTAAATTAAATGGAAGTGATTCTTGAGCAACAAGAAAGTAGAAATAGCTATTTGTCTCTCATCCTTTTTATGTGTTAAGAATCAATATTCAGGTTTGACTTGGCACCATTAATTGAGCAAATTTCCTTGAGGTCTTTTCATTTTTCCAGTCAGGAGCCTCAGCCTTACTTTCCCAGTTATATGTGCTCTGTACTTCAGTTACTTCAGTCAATATTGAGATACAGGTGTGTCTTTTACTTGGTATATTTAGGTCTATTCTGACAAAAATGCAAAATGCAGTTCGGGTTTCTTAAATAAACAAGTGTTTTTCAGATCATTTGTTACTCTGACATTTGACTTGCAGTCCTTACCTGTCTGCTTCCAGCTGAAGGTTGGTTTTGGTCCACAGAAATTATCTCCAAGACAAAGAGAGCAATACAGCAGTGGGAATAATAAGGATGCAGATGTAGACTTTCTTTATGAAAAAGGTGATAGGCTTTTCTGCCAGTAACTTCATGTTCAGTTCTGAGTTTTTCTTCTGTAGGTCCAAGTGTACCAGATATCTTTCAAAGAACAAGGAGCTGCTGTGGGACTTCGGCTGCCTGGCCATCCATCTTGGGTTGGGTAGAAATTGCTGCCCTTTGGTTTCTAATTAGTGTGAATTGTGTTCTTAATAGCTGGTGGAGGGATGGGAACTTGGGATAGGCTTCCTTTCATTGTGTGAAATCCAAAAGGTCTGTAACCTGTTACCAAAGCAAAAGCTCCCCATCAATTGTACTACACTGGCTCTCTTCCCGGCTCTTTGCACCACTTCATCAGCTGTGAGGCACAAAAATGCCAAATTCTTAATGTTAAAAGTGACTGGTTAAGTATTTTGAAATGCTGTTCCATAAAAAAGATTTCCTGCTGTTTGACTTCCTCTGCTTATTTTCATCTTTATGGCTTAGTTTGCATTTTTGGAGTTGTACAGGCTGTTAAGAGGAAGAAACTGTTGCAAAATCACTTGAAATACCCCTAACAAATGACTGTAGGCTAGGACTTTTACTTTGTGAACTCTTAACATTTTGACATTGTTTGTTCTGAACATCTCTTATTGCTTCTGGAGGTATGTCCAGGGTTGAATTATAGGAACGGATCAGTCATAAAGATGAGTTCTGGATTGTCATCAAATAAAGTGTTGTGCATCATTCAGATTATTTCTCTTCAAATTTTTGGGGTTTGGCTTTTCTTTCTCAACAGAAATGGTGTGGAGTAACAGCACATTGAAGTTTACCCTTCAACTGTGTATCCAAATTTTTGAGATTACAATGCAAACTTCATTTGAAATGAATTGCAGATATATTCTGAAGCTATAAAGCTCTCAATTTTATTACATTATCTACCATAAACAGATTTTTTCTTTAAAAAAATGATGCATCAATAAATGTTTGTCAATAAATGTAGAAATTTCACAGCTTTGATGAATACGGTTTTTTGTTCTTGTCAGTCAGAGCCTCACAGGAGTACTGACATGTGAAGACAGGTAAATTGTGACTATTTACTTTTCTTTTTAGTCAGCAAGATTATGTGTATCTTTACCTTTTATACTAATCCTCTGTAAATTTATGAAAAATATTAAAGTTTCCATCTAAAATTAATCGGGTGCATCCTAAGCTTCTTTCAAAGCATTTCTTCTGCCTAAACATTTCTAAACTCTTCTTCCTCTGCCAAAATGCAACTTGGATGCATAAACAAAATCCCTCCTGCATCCTAAGGAAGGATTTGAATAAAAGTAGAAGCTAAGACAAAATCAGTGTTCAGACAACTTTTTTTTTTCATGCTTTCTTCTGTCTTCAGTGAGGATGGAATGAACAGATGGTCCAGACTGTAAAATTGTGTTATAATTTACTGAAACCTGGAGCATTTCACTGTGATCAGAGCCAGTGAAGGTAGACCCTGCTCCAGGATCTAAGAACTGAAAGTGAAAATGTATTCAGTGAGCAACAGTGGGAGTAGGAGAAACCAGTTTGTAGGTAGAGTTTTAACCAGCATCAGTAGCAAATAACGCTGCCTGTACTGTGTGAACCAAAACACAAGGCATTTGTGTCTGTCACACTGAAAACCAAAAGTGGGCTCTGCAGCATTAAGTCTGTGAGATTGAACTGGTGTATTTTGAGTTTGAAGATTTATAAGATAAAGATAGGAAAGTGGGAAAACCGGATGCCTTTGGGGAGATTCAGCCCCAGACAGGGAGTTCTCCACTCCCATCCAGGTGTCTCAGTGACAGACTTGACTCAGATTATTGCTGCAGATGATCATGTGTAAAAAAGAGATAGAACACTGAATTTAAATAATAAAGATCCTTATAAATGCTGGATGGTAGCAAAGTTGCTTGTAGATTATAATATAAGAAAAGTGTAATAAAAAATTTGTACTTACTACCTTACCCACAAAAAACATTCCTTCTTGTTTGAGAAAGAGTTTTTTCCTCAGGCAAAGCTAATTTTGTGATGCCTTTAGGCTTTATATGTGATCTGGTGCTGTTTATTATCCTGATGTCTTCGTAGCGGTGGCAGGTTTTGTCAGAGGGGAGGCTCTGAGCCCATTCGTGAGGGTTTCTTGGAACTGCCCTGGGAGTTCAGGGACACAAGTGGCAGCATTGCCACAGCTTACAAAATTCTATCTTGATGTGCAAAATTATTTTTTTTTCCCTAGAAGCATGACCACCTTGATGTCAAGTTCAGGATGAATCAGTTTTTATGTGCCACACGTGTGAGAAGTGCCTGTGCACCTGCAGCAGTGCGACCACTTGCTTCTTGCCTATGTTTTCTGCATTTATAGGCATTCAGAAGTACTTCCTAAACCAACTCTTTGATAAGCCCTGCCACCTAGCACCTCTATTCTCAAATAAAACAGCTTCCTTTTACAGCTTGCTAAAAATAGCCATTTTTTTAAAGCCTGAGGACACAGTGATTCATGTGATAGCGAAGAGGAAGAAGAGTCATTTCTTTTGCTTTAGGCTTTGGAAGGAAAGCTGTTGTGCTTGTTCCAGTGCCAACTGGGCTCTTGCTTGCTCCCACTTGGACTTCATGGCCGCATCGCCAACCAGGTGGCTCTGGCATCCCTTGATCTGCCATGGCAGCCCAGCAGCTATTTGAGATGCAGGTGCCATGTCCCAGTGCCCATCTTGGCTCTGGAGAGAGGGTGCACAGTCACTGCCATAATTGAAAATAAACCCTTGAGATGGCAAGTTGCAGCTTTTGTCTCTGTGGGGTTTGTGCAGAGCTCACCTAAGGATGAAGATATTTCTTGCAATTTATAAACAGGGAAAGGGGAAATGCTTCCACTTTGTCACTGTTAAAATTCCTGATGAAGCTCCCGATACCATTGCAAGTGCAGTGTAAGGACAGGAAGAAGTCTCAGATAGAGCTTACATAGGCCTGTTTATTCATGAATTCCTGTAGCAGCTCTGCAGAGGTCTCGTTCTGCTGTCTGATGCCACAGTGTACGACTGCTAAACCTGCTTCTAGGCTCTGGCTTGCAGCGACCCCTCTCTCAATAACCTGCTCAGGTGCAGTTTTTTCTGCTTTGAAGCTCTTCATCTTCTCTTTTCTCCTGAAGAAACAGCCCCCAGAAAGGCACTAGTCTTAATGTAAATGGAATTGGTTGCAAACCTTTTAAGATACTTATTCCTACTCTGGCAATGCGTTTCTGGAGGAACATGACGCAGAAAATGGCTGGTATATGTGCATACAGCATTTTAGTTGCTGAGCAACCTCTTTCTTGCTTCATCCACCTAGCATAAGAATCCCATTTCAAATAAGATACTTGGGACCCTGGCTGACTTAGTGATAGCTAGTGTAACCTGCAAAGACTACTTGGAGAGGAAAACAAAACCACTTTCTTGAAAAACAAAAAGCTTTGCAAGAACTTCCGCTGTAAAGGACCATATATCTGAAGTGTTTGTTTCTAATTCCCATACACATTTTTTTATATTTGGGTTCTTGAGTAGACCTGAAATCACTGTTCTAGATAAAGCATGCCCAGAAGCAGTGGTTCTTAATCTACAGCTCAACAAAGTTATCTTTCTTAGTGCTTACCATGTTTTTATTAATAGCATCCTGAGAACTTGTGCAACCAGATGATATTTGCTCCTTTTCTCCTGACAAGCTTGTTTTAACCAGTTTTAATAAAATAAAAGCTTTGGCATGAAGGCAAAATAATCTTTCGTGTTGATGGAAGGGGGAAGAGTATACATTTCTAATATTGAAAAAACCAAGGTCCCTGGAAGTGTGCAGTGATAAGACTCACCAACTTGAATAATCATGTTAGGGCTTTTGGTTTTTTGTTCTTCTTTTGGTTGTTTGTCTTTTTTTTTTCTTTTCCAGGCTTGTGTTTGTTAGAATTGCCACCACCCAAAAGGCACTGGGTTTGTTCTTTTTGTAAAAGATTTAACACACATTTTTCATGTCTGACTATCTTCTTGGCTTTCTGTCATCATTCACAGGAATTAATTGTTGATACTTGCCTATATTCATCCACCCAAGTACCATTTCCTCCTTTCCTTCTCAGCAATAGCTTATCTGCAGGGTCAAAGGAGTAATACCAGTCATATTGAATGGGAAAACAAGGGAATGGAGCCCAGATCCTGCTAGAAGCAACATATGGATTTTTTTGCCTTGGTCTGCCTCAAGTACCAGCTTTTGCAGAGCCTGAAGAAGGTACAGATCAGAGAGCAAGATGGAGAATTCAGTGGTTCAGCTCTGGTTTAGACCTGTGCTCCAGCGAGAGCTGACAGTGTGCAGATGTCCACGTTGTGTCACTCATGCAAGCTGCTTCCTCCAAATTATTCAATATGAAATTAAGGTTTTAAGCTTTAATTTTCAGATAACCTTTACAAACCAGGCAAAATGCAACCTTACTAGCAATCTTGGAAAGCATTTCTTTTTCTTCAGTGTTGGCAGAAATGACTGGCTGCTGGCAAGATTGTGTATTTGAAGTGAGAAGATGTCTTCCTTTGCCTTGTGTAACTGTGTGAAGAAGGGGTTGCATGTGCAGATACCCGGTATCTCTACATCCTACTTTAGATTGAATGCATTTTATACGTAACAAGTATTTTACAGGATTTTTGTGGATGTGACAGCAGGCAGCAGATGCAGTAAGTTGTCTCCTGGCTGCTAGGTTTCACTCAATTGATCCAGCTTGTTTCTGCATCTTTTAGCAGCTAATTGTTCCAAAGTCACAAACTCAATTGTCCTGCGAGAGTTTGCTTTGGAACATCTTTCCTGAATAATCACTGTTGATTTTTGCATGTTATTTTTTAATCTAATTTAGAAAGGACAGAATGTTTTTAAGGATCAGGACAATGGTTACGCAGCTCCAGTGGCTTGATTCTCCTTTGTGGAAATCAGTGGCACATTCATTCTGGGACTGGCACTGCTGTTTGTGCACATGGTGGTTAAGCTTAAGCCTGCCCGGTAGAGGTATTTAAGGCTCATTTGTTATGGAAAACCTCAGGCTTTATGTTAGGGGCATGAAATATTTAGTATGCAAATCCAATACTGCTGTTTATGGATAACATATTAAGAGTCACCAATGCTGTAGTGCAATTAGGGACTTGAGACAAGTGTGCAGTCACCCAGATAGGTGGAAAATAACCATAAAGAGGAAAAGAAGAAAAGACAACAAACAACCGCTTTAAATTACTGCAAGGGAAATTCAGATTAGATGTTAGGAAAACGTTTTAACAATCTGAGGGGTTAGTCACTGAAATAATTGACCCATGGAGATGGAGGAACCTCCAGGAGGATTACACCAACATTGGTCAGGAATGACGTGGACAGTGCTGGTCCTGCCTCTGATGATCCAGGGGAGCAGGCAGCCTCCCCAGGTCCCCTTCACTCCTCTGGCTGACAGCAGCCATGCTGTAAAAGGCTCCAGAGTTTATCTTAGTTCAGTTTCTTATCCCTAAAAAATCTAAAAAGTCCTCTGGCTCTTGTTACATTATCAGCTTGTTCTGTACTAAATATATCCTCATGCCTTGTATCTGGGGTTTGCACACCGAGGCTTGTGCTGCATGCATTTTTCTCCAGGCTCGGCAGTGAGCAAGGTGGCCATTTCATCAGGTTTCTAGAACAAACCTGTAATTGGGTCTTGCTAGTTTGCTTGGACTGTGCTTTTCTTGCCAATATTTGGCACACAAAGTACTTATGCTCTTGACAACACTAAAGATCTCATCAGATGCTGATATTGAAGAAAAAACCAGCATCTTGCTTATAATTTCCTGAGTGTGGCTTTTTTTCCCCTCAGTTTTCAAACTTCCATTCAGTCCAGTAAATGGCTAATTTTAGCATTGTGCCAGATGTTCTGTTGCTATTGTCTATGTATCTTCAAGCTGGTCTGTAAACCAACTGGGATTAGATTTTTTGAGGTTTTTTCTGCCTTATCCCTTGCCAAAATTGGTGCCGTTCCTTCATGCAAAGTACATTTAAAAAGCTGATTAAAGCTAATTTAAATGTAGTGTGGTGGCATCACCTCCTCAGTGGGCTGTAAAACATCCAGGTGGCTTTGGGAGGAGAACTGAATCCAGACCTTGTGAGATAAAGCAAGTTAGTATGTTATTCCTGATGCTGACTGAATTATGTGACTGTTTTACAGGAAAAGAGAGTACAAGTCTCCCCACCATTGACAAGAGGACCAAGTGCCTTTATACCAGAGAATGAAGTAAGTTTGCAGTTAGCTGGGCCAGGTGGGTGGTAGCTTTTAAAATAGCGATACCGAAAGACAGTTCTGTGACCCTGCTTGTTCCATGGTACCCAGATGAGCTCCCTTGAGAGCAAAAGTGGTGGTTTCTCTGGAGCAGGTTCCAGTGGGTAAGAACCACCCTGTCCTTGCACACAAGTGGTGCTGTTTGACATCTTTTCAGTCACCAGCACTTCTGGAGACAGCCATGAGTGACAGCTCTGCTCTTCTCAGGCAGCAGTTGAACACATAATGCCAGACCTGAGGGGAGGCCTGTTCAGTACTGCAGCAGTATAATTATACAGCTCTCAGAGCAGTGTCTGACCTTCAGTTGGAGAGAGTTTGCAAGTATGACTTCACTCCTCAGACTGTAGCTGTGGCTCTTGAGAGAATTTATGTTTGAAAGGTATGGTTGGATTTCAGACTCAAGATTCCTGCCAATGACTGAATGTTCGAGGTAAGCCCTGATTTGCAGTTTGCTGCAGTAGGTAGAAAGTTTGCTATGGTGGTGTTCTCTCGTGGTCTCAATCTTCACAGAGTCTTACAGTTGCTAAAGACAGATAATTCACATGCCAGAAGGGCCAAAAAGACATTGTGAAAGATAAGATAGCTACTGTTCTCTGAGTCTCTCTCCATGTATACGCCAGCAAGGTTTGAATTTAAAACCAAATGGAGAGGGTGTAAAGGATGCCAACAAAAAAACATAATTAAGCAAAAAGGAGGAGAGGTCAAAGAGTCTTTTAAACTTGGGAAGAGAGGAGTAGAATGAGTTTCAGCCAGTCAAACTTGTGGAGAGAACGCCACTCTTTCACATGAAATACAAGGTGAACTTGAGATGCCAAATTTTGTAATGACCTAGTTTTTCTCATAAAGTCAGTAATTATATTAAAAGTAGAAAAATAAATGTAGTTAAAATTGTAACATATTTTGAGAGAATTGTTAATGAATTTATTTCAAAACTGAGAAGCTGAGACACTTGGTACAGGCACTAGCCAAGGGTGCAGGAGAAATCTCAGAAAGGAGTAACCCAAGCGGTTGCCCAGTACAAGCAGGGACCCTCCAGCTGTATGGATAAAACAGCTATTCAGTATCACAAACAAATGCTAACTGTGGTTTGTTAAGCAAATTACTACCTTTTTCCCTCACTCCTTGTCATGAAATAACGGAGCAAATAGGAAGGATTTAGTTAGAGACTAGTAACACACTGAATGTCTCACAAATCTTGATAATAACACTGCTGGTGTCAAAGCCTGATTTATTGTTGTAATGGAAGGAATATGGGCAGAGCAATAACAACTTAATTGTAAAGGTTCCTTTAAAGCTGTTAAAGTGCCATAAGGCTTTAAAAGCAGAGCAAAAAAATATGTTTATGGGTGGTAATAAATCAGGAGGAAATACATGCACAGTATGAAGAGGATAGTAATAGAGGTAAAGATAAATCTTAGAAATAATAATGTGGCATATTGCTATGCCTAATATAGCAACAGTGCAGTCCTATCTGACTATATTTTGATGCTGTCAGCAGAATTTCTATCCATAATTTATACTGTTACAAGGAAGATCCCTGGCAAGCTGAAGAAGATTAGAAGCCTATGTTTGAAAAGTATGATTTCCCCAAGAAAGCATAAGAGACAAAGATCTCTTAAATATACTTGCTGAAGAATAAGGGAGACTCCTTGCAGTAGAGCAAGGGATGTACAGTAGTAAGTACAGTAGTAAGTGAATAAACTTCTGACAGTAAAAACATTATTGAGGAAAACTGAGAAGGCGTCATTTTGAGTACAAAACACAGAAAAGTTGTCATAATGAAGATGCACATGTAAAAATGATGGAGCTGCCTGACTGTGTAGCTGTTCCTCCCTTTCTTTCTGGGCTCATGAATTAAAATAGGAAAGTACACTGGTGAGAAGTGAAAATGTAGTATGTTGTTGGTTTTTCTTTATATGTAACTTCTATATGAGATCTGATAGAAAAATATTTGAGACACGGTCCACTCATCATCCCATCACAAAGAGAGAAAACGTATTTGAAATAGAATATTGTGTCTTCTTGGTTTTGGGCACTTTCTAGCTTCATGTGCAGTAATCTTTCTAAAATGTGTTCTCATGTCATGATGTTTGCAATAGTAAACTGGCTGATTTATTACTATGCAGTGTCAGAATAAATACTGGATACTCTAGTCTTGTGCTTGTAACTTCAGTGGTGAACATGTTGAGAGTGGCTGTCCTTAGTGATAAACACTGAGTAATAGCAGTAATACTGTGTCAGGGCTTGCAATGCAAGAGCTACTTATTCTTCTACTGTTTCATTTCATCTTGTGCCCAAGGTTTGGATTGGTTGGAATAATTAAAGAACAGCTTTTGTTTAAAGAAAGCATTAAATTCCTATTCTAAATAATACTTCAATGTTATGGACAAATTAGCATTTGATCTCCTCTTCAATTATACAAACACAGAAGGGGTAGATTGCCAGGCTGTTTCTATAATTTAGTTACATAACCTAGTTCCTCTCCATTAATTTTGAAATTGGTTTTAGAGCTGAATGCTCGGGTAGTATGTGTCTATACAGGCTGTCTTCCACAAAGAATTTACTTTCCATTTAGTTCTTACTTACTTCCAGCTCTCTATACAGGTTTGACTTTAGCTGTTTTGGAAAGATCTACAGAAAAATGTTTTTGGTTTTTGTAGAAACATTAAAATAACAGAGGTTCTGTATAAAGTGCTCTTCAGTTCTCAGTATACAAGTAGGATCTGTATGTGTGTATTTGCATGCATGCAAGCATGTATGTTTATAAATATACATCCAGATCTCCATCATTGCCTTTAAATCTGTACACAAGGAAAGCTTTCATACCACAGTATGTTTCTCCCTGGAGCTAAAGCTGAAGAAAATCTCTCTCTCTGTTAAAATGTGTCCATCTTATTTTTAGGTTATGCAAGCAAATGGTTTGGATGAACGTACTAATCTTCTTGTGGAAGAATATTCTACGTCTGGTCGCCTGGACAACATCACACAGGTCATGAGTATCCATACTCAGTACCTGGAGTCTTTCCTCCGCAGCCAGTTCTATATGCTGCGCATGGATGGGCCCCTTCCTTTGCCCTATAGGCACTACATTGCTATAATGGTATGTACCAACAGCCTGTGTATCTTCTCCTGCAACTTTCACTTTTGTATTTAGAAAAGGAAGAAAAAAGGAAGACTTTAGAAAGGAGAGATTAGTGTGATACTTTGACAGTGGGTGAATTTTTGTAGCAGATTTTTGTCAGAATAAAGCATGCCTAGCCAGAAAGTTTTCAGTGAGAAAGGAAAATAGGCAATGTACCTCATTCCCTGTTTCCTGCAGCGATACACTTCTCACATGCCAACATCACTGTGCAGCAGTAAGATGAGTGGACTCGACTCCCAACAAATTCCAGGTAGACACTAGGAGAGCAATTTTTACTGTGGGGATGTTGAGACATTGCAGTGGGGACCACGACAGGTTCTGTGATCTCCAAAGCTGGAGATCTTGTCTGGACAAGGCTCTGAGCAACCTGTTCTAAGTCAGCCCTACTGTGAGCAGGGGGTTCTCCTCTAGTGTTCTTTTCCAACCTAAATTATATTCTCCAGTTCAGAGAAATCAAATGTATTTTTATTAGAGAATCCTCCGTACTGTATAGAAATGCATTGCAATGTAACACAAGGCCTTAGGAATGAAATTGTACTTAAAACATTGTTTTGTGTTAATAACCTGTCTTCCACCCTCAGCAAAATCAGATTACATGATAATGTGCTGCACTTTTCCCTCTGTGTTTAATTATTCCAGGCTGCTGCCAGACATCAGTGTTCCTACCTAATAAATATGCACGTTGATGAGTTTCTAAAGACTGGTGGGATTGCAGAGTGGTTGAATGGTTTGGAATACATTCCCCAAAGACTGAAAAATCTGAACGAAATAAACAAACTCCTTGCACACCGGCCCTGGCTAATCACAAAAGAGCACATTCAGGTACCTCTTCAGTCATGCCCTGTAAATAGCAATAAATGTGTGGTAAAAAGGACTGCCAAGCACTATGTGGGTGTCGGGTTAGGCTCCATTACCCTGAGTTAAAAAATTCAGGGAAGTACTAGTGCATCGAACAAGCTAATAAATTCTCCTGTGTGACAGGAGAATTTGTGTGACAAAGCCAAGAAGGTTTTCTTTCTAGGAATAGCATTGGCTAAAATGGCCCCAAAGGGAAAGAGGTAATCTGTTAGTTGTCTCTTTTTTTTTCATCCAGCGAAGTTTGTGTGCAAGGGGAATATGGTATTATTGGAAGAAAATAATTGTTCCCTTTTTAAAATGCATAGTGTTTTATAGAAAAGCTGGAGGCCAAAGGAAATTTTATATTTACACATTTTTTATTCTCATTTCAGAAACTTGTCAAGACTGGGGAAAATAATTGGTCTCTTCCTGAACTGGTGCATGCTGTTGTCCTGTTGGCACATTATCATGCCTTGGCAAGTTTTGTATTTGGTAGTGGCATTAATCCAGAGAGAGATCCGGATACATCTAATGGAGTCAGACTTATAGCAGTCAACAACTTCTGTGTCTGTGATCTTGCCAATGACAACAACATAGAAAATGCATCCCTCACAAGTAGCAACTTTGGGGTTAGTGTTGCAAGAAAATTCTTTTGCTTGCCTCTGTTTTGCATTAGAAAACTTTCTTCCTTTCTTTCCTGCTTAAATTTCACGGTAGTTTGAAAGTCTTTGTCTACTTTATGGGAGTGCTCGAGTCTTGCAATTCTTACGTTCATTCTGGCAATTTTCTGTATAATCCATGGAAAACCAGGATTGTAACTGTGGATGGTAGTCAGAGGAATGTGATTTTGATAGTTAATCTCACAACCCATTTGGCAAGACTAAAACTTTGCTTTCGGCGGAAAGCTTCAAGTTCCAGTTTCTTCAGACAGTGTGGCATTGAGTGGAGCATGGTGGCATCCATTTTCTAATGTGGAATAAAAAAAAAGAAATGGAAAAAAATAGTAGTAGTAGTAATAATAATAATAATAATTTTAACTTCAAGGCCTACAATCACAGAACAGGTCAGTTCTGAAACACTTCCATGTAGATGGGAGGAAATGTCTGAAATAAAATTACTTAATTCTTCATGCTGGTGTTTCAGTCTTGAATCAACAGAGAATTTTGATTACTAGTTAATTAACTTAAATGTGAACTTTTTTTCCTGAAAGGGGCTCTATAATGCTTTTGAAGACATGTCCTTGAATTAATGCTGACTGATTAATTAGCCTCGTTGCCTTTGATGGAAGATCAGGACTATGAGAGACTCGCTAGATATAATTTTTACAATTAGCAGAAGAATGTGAACATGTGATCGCTTAGTTCAATCGCTGTGTCTTAAACTTCTAGCCTGTAAGACATGCTAGCTCATACAACAAGGGTGTCTTACTCCCCATTTGTACTGGGCCAAGGGTTGCTGCTGAGTCTGTGCTGCTGGTTAAACACTGAGCAGCATACTAGAAAACAATTATAGCTATAGGCAGAAGAACAGACTCGAAAAGATGGAAAAAAACCACTCAAACAATTTATCTTATGAAAAATCTGAATGATAAGTACATTTCAGAGCACCCAAAACTTTGATGTATTTCTCGGAAAAAGTGGTCTGTTTTCCTCACAAAAGTAAGAAAAAGGGTCAACATAATAGTTATTTTGATCGTACATAGTGAAAAGCACTGATTTGCCATCTGAGGTTGCGTTTCTGCATTGCAGTATTGCACTGTATCTCTTCAGAAACATATTTTCATTACCAATAGACTGAAAAAAGTTACCTTCGTATTAAAAGTTGTTTTCTGATAGATGTAGGGCCCACAGATGGATTTTCCTGAGCTATCTACATGAGGGAATGTATAAGTGACTGTGGTTCCTACATTCAAACACCACCTCTGTGCTGTTAATCCCACTGCAGAAATTACTGCAACAGGTTACATTAACGCTTCCCAGCTCCTGTCTTCTTGCTGTCTGAAAGCTGTTGTCTGTGCTGTATGTGACAAAATGCATTCTGGCTTCAGTTTTTGTGTTTGCTGCTGCTGTCTGGTTTTGAGAGCACTTGTTGTCAAGCATGAAATCCGAAGATGACACACATTGTCTATCTTCTAATTTTGCAGAATGTCATGGTGTTTTTGCAGATTGCAGATTCTTTAAGTGAGCTGGAGGCCTTGATGGAAAGGATGAAGAGACTACAAGAAGATAAAGAGGATGAAGAAGCCTCTCAGGAAGAAATGGCAACTCGCTTTGAAAAGGAGAAGAAGGAGAGTCTGCTAGTAATTAGTGGAGGTATTTGTGCTTTTCCAATTCCATTTTGTTTATGCTTTGTAAGAAAAAAATACTTGAGGGTAGTTCAGTGACTGAAACTTTTTCTGTTTCTTTATTCTGGCTCTTCATGAAGTAGGAGTGTGTTAGGTGGTCTTGTCACTTGCTTCATCTGCTTAAGATTTCTTGATCGTCAAATAACACCATCCTTTTTACAAATTGAAATTTAGCTTTTGTATATTAAAAAAAAGACTGTAGGCTTCTTTAAAAAGTAGTGAGTAAATTTCTTTTTCTGTGTATGCTCTATATCTTAAAAATAATTCATTCATATAAATATTCACTAATACTTCAAAGGTTTACCTTCTACAGCACTTAGAACTTCAGTGACACTCCTAAGTAGCCTTCAGATATGACATTTAGTTTAGGAATTAGATTGGAATGAGACTCAACTTCTTCACCGTTTACTGCCCAGCTGGAAAGGACATTCATAACTTGCCGTTCTGAGTGATCATATTGCCGTGCTGTTCCACTGCCTGTGTTGTGATAGAGATTCATAGCATTTTTTTATTTTTAAATAATGTTCAAAATTCTGAGCTGAAACCTTCTTTTCCATATTCTTCATATGCTCTGGAGGCTGCCATCTCTAACAAACCACAAAACAAAGTCTGCTTCCTGTAGACAGGAAGATGGAGTTTTGTTTGCAAAGAAAGTGTTAGAAGAAAGAATATTATTAAGGCAACCAGAATCTCCAGCTATTTCCTCATAGTAGAGGCTACTTGAAGGTGATTGCTTGTATCATTTTGAGAAGTGACCCATAAAATGCTTCACATTTTACTACACTATTCTTAGCGAATTTAGTTCTCAGTAGCTTTAGACCAAATGTGTTTTAAGGTATCAGTGTCTTTGTGCAATGAGCACAAAAGGGAGGAAGAATGTGTTGCGAATCAGCAGAGAGATTGTTTTGTGGATCTCTAGGAACATGTAAAGTCTCTGAAAGAAGATACATCCAACAACATTGTGGCTGGATATTTAGAAATGGTCATTGTATATTCTTGCTCTGTTTTCCTATGGTCAGGCAGTGTCAGCAATGCAGATAAACAGACAGCCATTGCAGCTGCATTATCAAATCATGACTTCCATGAGTCTCTGCAACTTCAGGCATATGAGGAAGAGGACTGAAGGGTTTTTTGGATGAGGTTGCTAATAGTTTTATTGACTTTCCTCCCCCTTTGCCTTTTGCTGATTTTAGTTGAGGAGTCTGTGTGTGTTAGGCCTTTACCCTTTCATGAAATTCAGTGCTTGGCAGGAGAGAGGAGTGTATGTATACAGTTTTTTTATTCTTTGCTGAGAATTTACTGTGGCAGATGTTGTGCAAGCTTCTTCCTACACAGTTATGTTTTGATTGTTTAATGAGGCAAAGAGGAGATAAAGCACTTCTGCAATTCTTAAATTAACTGACTTTTCAAGGTGCTAACTGGGGACATATGGCAACTGTTCTGTCAATGCATGTGGAAGCGAGCCACAGTTTTAACATCAGGGTCAAATGCAGTCAGCTATGCAGTAGTCAACTTCTGCAGAGGTAGTTACACAATCAAGCCACCTGTTTATTCGTGAGGGAAATATTGATTCCTGATAGAGAACCTGTGCTTGCTTAGTGATATGTTTTGGAGCTCTTTGAAGATGCTTAGTTACTAGAGCTTCTGGCAGAATTTCACCCTGATGTACTGTAGATCTCTTTGCTTTCATATAATCTTCATCTGATATTTACAAGTGGAGTGTTGCATTGCTGTCTGGTTGCTCATACTCCGGATTATGGAACAGAGCTGGTGTGATTCCTGACACCATACCTGCTCAGTGTAGCAATCCTGTTGTCAAGGGTACATTTTTCTGTTTCTTGGCCAAACACAATGACCTTACTAATGGGATTCACCTTCCTGATTTAAGATATCTAGCCTCCCTCAGAAGTCAGCAGAGAGAAAAGCAAACCACCAGTTTGAAGTTTAGCCCATCTCTTTCCTTTTTGTAGAAGTATGTTAAGATGTCTGGTATAGGCTGACGTTTAGTGGGCTCAGTGAAAGCGATGGATCCCATACAAGCAGATTAGGATTGAAATGTTTCTTTCCTTTGTACCACCATTCTCCTTTGTATCATTCTTCTCCTTTGCACAACTTCTAAAATTGTCCTCTAGTCCTGTCATAGATGGAAGTCGGCACTAAATCACATGCTTGCCTAAAGCAAAGCATTTTGCTGTTTTATTCACAGCATTTGATGATGAAATAGTTTCTACAGATGTCTCCCGTTATATTGAAGATCCTGGGTTTGGGTACAAAGACTTTGCAAGGCGAGGAGAAGACCATCTGCCAACATTCAGAGCTCAGGTACCGTCACTTTAAAGCACATTCACTCAACTAATGTTCATATATCTCAATACAGGGCAAGTAGCATAAAAGAGGTTGTAGTGGGGCATGTTTTTTGCGTGCTCCTTTTCTTGTCCTCATCCATTAAATAACTCACAAGCTTCCACAGATGTCCCTGAGATGGAGTCTTTTACTATTTTTAAATCTCAGACAAGGTAGTACATGGCTTTCTGTCTTATGCCCGTTATTACCAGTATTAATGTTTTAAAACTGTAAAGCATATCGCTACATCTGGAATAAAAGTGAAAGGCAGAAAAGAAACAATTTCTTTCCCATCCCTCTAGATGTTGTATTAAAAAAAAATCCTCTGCAGGAACTCTTTATTCCTGTCATTTTTTTATCTAGTATTCTCTGCCCAGTGGTTATCAATACCTGTATATATATATGTCTGTGAGAGCGATTTAGTGAGTATTGTTCTCATATGTGCACCATATCACTGGATTTTGGATACTGGGAAAGAAAAGGAGTTCCTAAAAATGATTACTGAAGTTTTTCATGTATTTTAATACATCTTTTCCAGTGCTATTGAAAGAACAGCATGTACATTTTACCTGTACATTTTCTTATATATTGGCATCTTTTTCCATGACCAGAATCCTGAACTTTATGAAATATATAACAGGAGGGACATTCTAAGTTGTTGTGTTCTATCTTAATAGAGTACATTAATGAGCAGTCTAGTAATAAATTGAAAGCAATGAAGGAAACCTTAAACCAAATCAGACAACTTCAATTAAAACAACAGTGGGTGCAGGAAAACTTCATGGTCAGAAGATGTATCTAATACTGTAAAATACAGAATCCTCGATCACTCTCAGGAAATGTATTTATCTGTATAGCAATCTCTACCTATCTGGATAATTTACTCTGTGGTCTTTATATGAGCCTGAAGTAACTTGTTACTGCCAAAAAGAATAAGGCAAAGTCTATGCCTCTAAATCAAACGTTCTGCTTAACTACTTTAGGAGCAGCAGGCTCCCTTGGATAAAAGCTCCGGAGAAGTTGAAATTGGAACTAAAACATCTCTGCTCTTAAATAAACAGAAGAGCTTTTGGCCTACATTCAAAGGAGTCACCTTGATAATTTAACTATTTTATGTCTGGCTCTTAACAATTAGGTGTATATACCCACAGCCTCAAAAATGCTTTGCTGCTAATGGTATTTAAATTGCAGTAGTATCCCAAACTCCTGCAAAAAAATCTAATCTTTATTCTGATAAAGCAAGACTGCTTTATCTCTGTTGGTTTAAATTCAGTAGTAGAAAAAAGTATTCTATACACAGCAGAATGTATTTAAACTTGAGGGGTTTTTTTTGTTTTTTTTTTTCATTGTTAGTGAACAGCACTTTACCACTTCTGGGCCTTTTGGTTTTCAGAGGCTTTTGTGATGCCCAAGGTGTCCTGGACACCTTTCCAGGGCCATGTAGGTAGGGCATATTTCTCACATGCCTTTTGGTCTTTTGTACTGGCAGCCAGAGGCCCAGTATGATGTTGTGGCATGTTTCAGATGTCACTGAATGCCTCTGTTAGGCAACCAAGTAATATCCTACATGCTCTTCCCCACTATCCTAATCAGGGGGACAGTAGAGTAGACATGCTCCAAAGTGCCTGGGAGAAGACCCTTGCCCAACAGTACCTTTTGAAAACAGCTAGGCACAGGAAGGACGTGGAGATGATGCCCTTGATTGTTAAAGTTGCCATCAGTGATTGAATGATCGAACACTTGCCAAGGATGTGGGCAAACTAACATGTTCTGTGTGACCACTGCACAAACTGTGGCTGCACTTTGCTCTGAAGCAGAGTGGTTCTCCATTGCCAATGCCATGCAGTCTGCAAAGATTTCCCGTTCCTGATAGGAGCAGGCAAGCTTTTATCCTTGCAGTCCAGATGATTGTCTAAGACCAAAGCAGCCTAGATTTTATAAATTTTTTCAGGGACCATTCAGTGCTTTAACCAATGGTTTTACATCCTATCTGGAAGTAAATAGTCCATCTCTGCTCAGAGCTAAACATCAAAGCCTTCAAGAGACACAAGTTTTTAAACTTACAGGCCAATCCCACATAGAATGATACTTTTCGGAGTGACAAAGCAGAAGAAAATTCCCTCAGCGCTTCAGGAGAACCTTAGGGTTTTTTCTACTGTAGGCTAATGATATCCAGCTGGAGATAGGGTGTTGCAATATGATATTCATTGCCAAGAAGTCTGGGGGAATGGAGCAGGTGATGTGGATGAAGAATTCAAAATGCAAACTTTAGGAAGAAAATTAAGTTATTATTATCAGACAACAAAAACTGTTGAGCCATAGAGAGGATCAGATAGGGAATTCACTTCATTTGTACATTTATATTTCCTTCTCTTCCTGCAGGACTATACTTGGGAGAATCATGGCTTTTCCCTTGTAAACAGGCTTTATTCTGATATTGGGCATCTTCTGGACGAGAAATTTCGGATGGTGTATAACCTCACATATAACACTATGGCAACACATGAAGACGTTGATACAACGATGCTAAGAAGAGCTTTATTTAACTATGTCCACTGTATGTATGGAATCAGGTATGGAGAAAAATCCCCTGGCTCAGGAATAGACTTTTAACTATGTAAACAGAAAAATGAACCATGTGAAAAGCATGATTTTAGACTCTGGGTGTTTAAAGTGAAGACAATACCTCAGTCTGGAAGTTAGAGTGGGTTTTCTGGCATATCAGTATAACTTTTCCTTCCAGTGCAGAAAAGAATTATCAGGATATCAGGATAGAAATTATTACAGAAATGTCTTCTCTGAAGCCAGTCTGAAACCTTTGTTCAGGAAAAACAACATCTCAAAGCAAGTTCACAAACAACACAAAGTTGGGCAGGGAGGGTAGGAAGGCTCTGCAGAGGGATCTGGACAGGCTGGATCGATGGGCCAAGGTCAGTTGTATGAGGTTCCACAAGGCCAAGTGCCAGGTCCTGCACTTGAGCCACAACAACCCCAGGCAGTGCTACAGGCTGGGGGAAGAGAGGCTGGAAAAGTACCTGGTGGAAAAGGACCTGCGGGTGCTGGTCCACAGTGGCTGAACATGAGCCAACAGTGAGTCCAGGTGGCCAAGAAGGCCAACAGCATCCTGGCCTGTATCAGCAATAGTGTGACCAGCAGGACCAGGGCAGTGGTGAGGCCACACCTTGAATCCCGTGTTCAGTTTTGGGCCCCTCACAACAAGAAAGGCATTGAGGTGCTGGAGCATGTCCAGAGACAGGCAGCAGAGCTGGCGAGGGGCCTGGAGCACAAGGTCTATAAGGAGTGGCTGAGGGAGCTGGGGGTGTTTAGTCTGGAGGCTCGGGGGGGACCTTCTCGCGCTCTACAACTACCAGAAAGGAGGTTGTAACCAGGTGGGTGTCACTCTCTTCTCTCAGGTAACAAGTGACAGGATGAGAGCAAACAGCCTCAAGTTGAACCAGGGGAGGTTTAGACTGGATATTAAACATCTTCACAAAAAGGATTGTGAAGTACTGAAACAGACTACCTAGGGAAGTGGTGGAGTCACCATCTCTGGAAGTGTCCATGTCCACCTTGAGGACATGGTTTAGTGTTTATCATGGTGGTAGTGCTGACTAAACAGTGGACTTGATGGTCCTAAAGGTCTTTTCCAACCTTAACAATTCTGTGATTCTGCTAAGCCTTTTAGATGTTAGGAGGTGGTTTTCTGTCATGTATAATAAATGCTCCAATTCCCAGGCTTAAGAACATAATGCTGCAAAAGACGATGCTTTTAAAAACTTATATCAAACAGAGTGATTACCTGTGCTATTTTTAGGTATGATGACTATGATTATGGGGAAGTTAATCAGCTACTTGAACGCAGCCTGAAGGTTTACATAAAGACAGTGACCTGCTACCCAGAGAGAACTACCAAGCGCATGTACGATAGTTACTGGCGTCAGTTCAAGCACTCGGAGAAGGTATGTATCTCAAAGCCAAAGTGGCTTCACAGAGACCCTTGTGCTATTTAAAAATAAAAATATGGGGACACCTAAAAACAGCAGTATCTATCAAATGAACTGTTTTAAATCAGAGAAAACCAAGTGAGATTAATTCATCGAGTGTTAGTTACCAGTTTTACAAAAATACTTCTTAATGTACTGGAAATACTTTCATTTTTTTATTATTATAATTTTGAATGGCTTCTTTATAAAATGGACAACTGTAAAAGAAAAGTAGATAAACTTGAGAATGCAGAAGTGGTGAACTATGCCAATACTTGGGATTTAGAAATCAAAAAATACTTAAACTCATATATACATATCTATATATCTATATATATATATATATAATCTTCATGGTGTTTTTTAGCAATAAAGATGTCAACATGCCTTCAGATATCCCCATGAAATGCTTCCTGACAAGGGTTCAGTGCTTGTGTGCCTGCTAGCCTAATCTGGAATGGAAACTGTTCCTTATTCTGTGTTCCTATACTGCTCAAAGGTGCTAGTAAAGAAAACAAAATACAATTCAGGAAGAACTAATGCCATTAAGATTTAAAAAAGGTATATTAGGAATTCTCAGATGGAAGATTGCTTAAAGCAGCAGTTGAGGCTAGTTTCTTGCAGTCTTGGGATGTTGTCCATATTGGCATACTACACAACTGTCTCAAGAGGAACTGCAGTACTGCAGGAGAGTACTGGAGGAAAGGACATAGTTTTCTTCAGCAATACTTTAGTAAAGGTAGGAAATTTTAGCCTAAATGAATAATGATGTTGCATTCAGAGGTGAGCTAAATGGCTGATTTAATGTTTTTTAACAGGTTCATGTCAATCTACTTCTAATGGAAGCTCGGATGCAAGCCGAACTTCTGTATGCCCTTCGTGCCATAACTCGTCACTTAACCTGAAGGATTTGCTGGGCAGGAGTAAAGAAGTTTTTACTGAGTATGTAAAGACCTTTTGAAATAGATACACACCAGAAGCTGTTTGTGATGTAGCATCAGGTTATTCAATTCTCTAGTGTCAAAGTTTAGCCGTGCTTCTTGGCGGCTGTAATGTGCAATGACGTGTTTTATTTTCTTGATGCTTAACATTACTAATGATAACAAAAGTAACACTGAGGAGCACTACTCTGCATTGTTTCCGCCTGGATTTCTGCGCAGTGGTCAGGATCCTGAAACTGTTTTTATTATATCCAATCCTAGCGCTTTGTTCTTTAGGCACTGGAGTGAAGTGCTTAGAGACTTCTTTTTCCAAGCAATCATTTTTCAGATTAGTGGAGTCCAGCAGAAGATCAGTTTTGCCTGTCCTGAGAACGTACCATCATGTCCCGACTCATGACAGAGACACGCGGGCTGTGTTGCATTGAAATGCCCACTGGATTCTTCTGTGTCTCCCGGAGACTGCTGCCAGTCACTGTCTTACTACAGCAATTGGAGGTGATGCGAGATGTGGATGCAAACATCGAGCACACTTTAATGTGAAATTAATCTTGATAAATCCTACAGCATGCTACTGAAGTGCGAAATTCATCTGCTTTGTCATGCCCCTTCCCAAGAGAAGAGGCCTCATGATTTGCCATTTCAGTCACACTTACTGTGTTTCAATCATGCATAACCTTGTTTTACTGACAGTCACCCTCAGTTGTCCTGACAATATCCATGCTCATCACATGTTGCAATTTTTTTAGTTGGCACCTATAAAATTAATACGCAGGCTGACCAAAAATAGGGTTGTGGGTTTTTTTGCACTCTCTCCTTTATCAATGTTGTAACTAAGGAAAGTAAAGGAAGGCTAGCATATCTGTTCTTTCATATTGGATGTATAGAAATCTACTTCCCATAACTTTTTCATAGCATGAAATTGTAATATTCAAAGTTTAAAAAGTTTCTATGCATTAGTGTGAGTGAACAAAAGAAAAGTGCAATATTTAAAAAGAAATCAAGCTTTTTTCCCTGACATGCCACTGCTAAAGTGTCCTTTTTATATAGCCATAAAGAAATTTTAAAACCAAATTTCTTTATTGTCTAAGGCCTAGCAGTTTTGTTTTAGCTTTTACGGCTTAAGACAACCTGATACTGAGATGCCAAAGCATCCCCAAAACAAAGCATTTTTGGACAACCAGTAATATTGGGGAAGGGAAGAAATAAGCTGCCAAAAATGTCACACTTTTGTGCTGGTTTTTGTTGCTTTTGACTAATTTTTAAGAGCACAAAATGTTGATATTTATAGCTTTATTTTGTATTGCATTAATGAACCAGTGAAGTGCCTAAAGAGATGCTTAAACTTACCCAGTAGAACACAAGTTGTCACTGCTTCAACTTTTGTCTGTTGGTTTGGACTTTTCATATTTCTTTTGAGGAGGGTGACCTTTATTTCTGTGGCATACATTCAAAACTAACTCGTCAGGTTTGATTTTAATATTCCATTGGATTGTAGAAATTAATACAGAATTTTTTTTCATTAGTGATTGCGGAATAGTTAAAAAAATACTACCAGTCATATTTTGACACTTTTCATTTACAAAATCCTGGACCAGTACTCTCTTCTAAAGTTAGTTTTCTCTTTTTTCCCTTTTATGATCCTTGCTGTGACTTCGCATGTTGGTTTTTCCGCTTTATCTATCTGTTCCAGATTGGAAAGCTAAATGATTGTACACTTTTCTGCACTTTCAGACTGCAGACTCTGCATGTGAAAACCTTTTGAGGAAGAAATCAGTAATGAATTTTTTTAATGCCGTGTTGGCTATTTAGAAAACTACCCAACAGACAGCATCAGACTGTCTTCTAGAGAGAGCATTGGATAGAACATCAGATTTATTTATCTTGTATAGCTAACTGCAAAGATTTCTCAGAATTATTGAGATGCTCATGTGTATGAACTTAGATTAACTTTCTAAGTTGTTATGATTCTTTTTCCTCCCTCCTGTGATTGTAGTGGCCATACATAATGGCTTTTGTGCATAGAACAGTTCTGCTGAGAGAAGTTTTCATGCAATACTTTTGCTTTTTTCAAGTGATGGGAACTGTTCAGTACTATTTTGAATTCCTTTGTTTTGAAAAGTCAAGTAGTTCTCAAGAAGCACAGCTGAGCTCTGGAAAGGAGGTGAAATTAGACTTGGGTAACTAATATGATGGCTTAGTTTCCCTTCAGAAATGCAAAGACTTCTTGGGTAGGTTGAGTTTTACATTTGGAATCATGAGTGCCTTTACTTCTTTCATATGAAATATACTTGCTAGCTCAAATGCCTTCTGAGCAAAGTACATGACCAGATTTGAAATACAGAAACCATAAATGGATTGCTTCATAAAATTTGTAGTAAACCAGTGTTTTGTTTTGGTTTTTTTAAGGTGCCATATCAAGTCACATATGGCCTGCAAGACATTCCGTCATAGGAAATGTCATTGTACAACTAGTTTGCTATTTCAATTTTTTTTTTTTTAAATATTAAATGCAAACTTGAAACATCTGGTAAAGTTTTCCACGTGGCATTTTTTTTTGCATTTACAGTGCAAGAATTTATAGCCTAGTTTTTACAATCAAATTTTGGGGTTTTAATAGATGTTTGTTCAGAATAGGTGTTTAAAGTCAGACAATGCTACCATACTCTTTTCGCACACTTTAGGTTCACACTGTGCCAAATTTTAATGTGCAAGTGTTCTTGGATTTTTTTTGCGTTTTTAAGCACTCGTGAATGTGAATCTTCACACTTCATTAATATTTTTCCTAAGAGTACGGTAATCATTGGAAAAGTAGATACTCTCCCTCTGTGTTCCTTTATTGAAATTGGTAATTACCAGCATTGTTAGTCTACAAAATCCCAGCCATGACCAACATAAAAACAAAGTGTACAGTCTCCTGTCTACTGAAGAGAAAGCTTGGTAGGTACAAATTAACCAACTAGCACAGGGAACACTGTAAGTAGGGAACAGAGCTTTTGAGCATGGACAGCTTCTTATCATTGCAGAGTCACTTTAAAATGTGTTGCAGTAGAGTACATCCTTGCTGAAATTCCTACATTCTTTTTTGTAATAAAGAGAAGTGAAAAAGGTGCCAATTGGAGAAAGCATTTACATTTTCCGGAACACTCAACCCACAGCTGAACATCACGAGACTGTCATCATACAAGAACAGAAATAATTTTTAAAACAGAAATAATAATTTTAAACTTGGGTGCATTTTGTGCAGATAGCTGCTACAGCTACTGTTGTAGCAGAATTTTGGTGAGCTGTAGATGGATTTATTTTCATCAAGGATGAACTGAAACATATATCCTTTGCCCTAAAGCCTTCATTAAAATGAAAATCATAGAATCACAGAATATGCTGAGTTGGAAGGGACCCATCAAGATCGAGTCCAGCTCCTGGTCCTGCACAGGACCATCCCCAAGAGTCACACCATGTGCCTGAGAGCACTGTTCAAACACTTCCTGAATTCTGTAAGGCTTGATGCTGTGACCACTTCCCTGGTGAGCCTGTTCCAGTGACCAACCACCTTTGGAGTGAAAAACCTTTCCCCGATATCCAACCTAAACCTCCCCTGACACAGCTTTGTGCCATTCCCCCGAGTCCTGTCACTGGTCATTGGTCTTGAGACTGAAGAGATTGGCGAGGTCTCCTCTCAATCTCCTTGAGGCTGAACAGACAAGTGACCTCAGCCACTCCTCATATGGCTTCCCCTCCAGATCCTTCACCACCTTTGTTGTCCTCCTTTGAACACTCTCTAATAGTTTAATGTCTTTTTTATATTGTGGTGCCCCAAACTGCACACAGAACTCAAAGTGAAGCTGCACCAATGCAGAGTAGAGCAGGACAATCATCTCCTTTGACCAGCACCTTGATCCTTGAAAAGGATGTACTTTCAGCTGTACGAGTTAAAGAATTGCCACTATCAGCTCTTCCTATGTATTAAAAAAAGCCTTTAAGGACAGGAAAATCAGTGATTGTAAACAATTATATATGTGGGTCTCTATAAATGTAAAACAGATCAGAACAGAACAAAAAGGAAAACATTTTGCTGCTCTGTTACTTGAGTGCAGAAGTTCAAAGCACCAAATTCTTCAAAAGTATTTTTGTTTGTAGTGATGCTGATAGATATTTTCATGGGTTTGGAAAAAGCAGCTAGCTACCTAAATTTCAGTGGACATTTAAGCACCCAGGCACTCGGCAAAATCCTAGCAGGTGCCCACTTGCATTTTTGAGTCAGATTTTTAAAGAAACTTAGTCACCTAAATTCAACAGAATACAATTAGTTTCCATAGAGATTAAAGGAATAATGTGTACCAGATCCATGTGATTTGCAGCAATTGTTAATGAAATGGGTTGTTTTGGGGACTTAATGTAGGCTTACAGAACTCTCTCCCAAAGCAGTTAAACTGTAAGCTGCTGCTCTTGCAGAACAGGTTCTCAATGTTTCTCATGCATGTGTGTTTTCCATGAACATAGGCATGCATTTCAGGCTCATGTTCCAGAATTTGGACTCCCTTTCAGAAGAGCTGGATTATTTAACTTCTACTTGCAGAAAAGATTCATTTGAGGTAGTAAGTGGATAACTTGTGCCTGGGCTAAAAAGTTTTGGCTAGAAAGAAATAACTGAAGTCTTCTTATCTCAAGTGATGTTCTTTCAGTTACTTTCCTTAGAGGTTTGGATCCTTCTCCCGTGAGGGATGATGTTGCACAAAATAAAGGAAGAGGGGAGTGGATTCATTTTAAATGTACTTCCCCAGAGAAGATCTGAATATAAAGGTGTAAGAATTAATTTTCTGTTAATGATCATTCCAAGAGCTGGACAAAAATGTCAGTTTTCACTATCTGAACTTCAGATTTACAGTCCCTAATGTCCCCCAGCACTATGTCTGTCTGAAGAGATGCATCCACCAGCTTTTCTGTATCTAGGAATGTAAGTGAAAGTTTTTATCTCCAAATGAAAATTAATTTAGCATTTCATACCTACTGCATAGATCACAGGTGTGGGAGATGGAGAGAGCACAGTAGTATGAGGAAACTTTAGGAGCATCTTGATCAGTGTTAATTTATTCTGTAGAGCACATTTCCTGTCATGTGGTCATGCTGCTGCTCCCCAAACACACATCAGGTCTGTTTTGCAGATATTTAATCCTTCTGCCACTCATTAGGGGCAAAAATTGTCATTTTCCAACCTGTCACCACCCCCGTCCTTCATCAAGTGCTTCCTGTCTTCCCAATTCACAGCCCTGAGCAACCACACAGGGACAACCTCCCAGCCTTAACTTTGAAAAAACAAGATTGAATTGAGTGCAGAGGCTCTTTCTTATGTTTAGAAACACTTAATTGCCATATTAGGTTATTTCTGGACAGGAAAATTCTATATGTGGTTTGAAAGGATGAAACTCAGTATATTTAGGTAGCATTTGCCAGTAGCATGTAAGAGCCCATCTCTGGAGTTACAGTAAAAATCCAGTGGATACACTAAGGAAACACTTTCTTTGGCGAAGCACCCCATGTTTGAGCTATTCAACTGTGCAGGTTTCTCTGAGGGACATCTAATGGGGGATTTGAGGTCCCTTTGTGCCAGGCAGGCTTACAGGGCCATAGGGTCAGCATCCCCTCAGGTGTCTTGCAGCCTGGCAGACTGCATCCAGCCTCTGGAACAAGAGGATTTGGGTTTTTCACTTACCAATGGGAAAAAAATCCAAATGCACGCTGTGGAGTGGCTGCTGGAGACAGCAGCAGGGTTGGGTATTTCTATGGGTACTGAGTATCACCAGGGCTTGTGGAAAATAAAAACCTGAATTCTGCCCTTGTTCCTGACAGCAGTTAGAGGTGGTACTGAAGATGCCAATTATTTTACTAACTGTGGGGAGCAAGCTGTGCTATCAGCATCAGGAGGTACAGATCACAGGCATTCTTGAGGGGATACGGCCAGCACAGGAGGAGTTGATGTGTTGGTCAGTTGCAGAAACTTCACTGATGTGTCCAAGAGGTTCTTTTCTATGCCTGTGCATAGGGGAGATGGTGGAAGATGCCTCCTTCCAAGGTGTCCAGAGGGCTGCTTTGGGAAAAGGGCTGGGACCCTTTGCTTACTCCACAGGTGGAGCAGGGGAAGGGAACCAGTCACTTCTGCCCAAGAAAAACTTGCCACTGTTGAATTGCATTTTCTTGCCCCCATCAGGCATTTGACGGGAGTTTTCAGGCAAAATGGGTGAATCACCAAGCGTTGTGTCTCCAGCTGAGGGGTCTGAGGGGCAGCGACAGCAGCAGGTCCGAACATGCACTGTCCAAAACTGTTTCTCATTCCTCACTTCATGCTCATGTCGTGCCACCAGACCCAAAACTCTTCCCTCCAACCCGGCTGCCACATGCCCAGGTGCCTGCAGGAGCAGCCCACTCAGGGTGGTGAGTAATGCAGCCACTTTTAGGGAAAAAATCATAGTAATTAGGTTACAGCCCTTGGACTCTGCAAGGCAATGCAGTCAGAGATCTTTCCACAACTGTGACCAGAACTGGATATAAACTGTAGCTTAAAAAAATAGGAATTTTGTAAACTTGAAATCTCTTGGTTTTACCCTCTTCTCCTTTTGCTGGAAAGCCACACGATGAATGTATACGCTTTATCTTTCTATCTGACATAACTGAAAATCAGACTGCCAACTCCTTGTTTTGTATTAGCCTTTTTTTTAAAAAAAAAAAAAGTTTGTGAGCAATATATGTAGCATGCTGTGAACGTCTGTTTTGATCTTTATAGTTACTCTTTAATCCATCAGTATTAACACCAGTTCTTTTTTGTGTTCCCCTTGGTACTTCGTATGCAGTGTAAGCAGAAGCTGTGATCGGCTTTGCAGTCCTGTGCCATGTTACTGTAACTCCTTGATTTTTTAGGAAGCACCTGACTGTGGGCCACCCTGGGGCAGGTAGCGTGCCCGTACACGACTGCCACTTTTCGGTCTCTTGTACTATGTATAGTTTTAAGTAGAATAAGCTTTTTAACAGAATATTGATGCAGTTTATGAGTCACGCAGGCTGCAAGTGTCTGGTGTGTAAGAGTCTTTGTATTTATAGTTGTTGGGGTTTGGTTTTTTTGTTTCGTTGTTGTTTTTTGTTTGTTTTTTTTTTTAAATTCATAAAGTAGCAAACTTGATAAACATAGCCACTTTAAATTTCTCTTGCTAAACAGACCCTGCTGTAGATAAAATACCACTGTAGATACAGAGAGGAGTGCCAGCTGTTCTCTCTGGACTGTGGGTGAGCTGAGCCCCTCTCTGCAAAAAGCACGATCAGAGCTGCACGGCCACCCTGTGTTTGACTATGTTTGGACCCAAACACCAGGAAGGCTTGGGTCTGGCATGTGTTTCAGCCCCCTGTGCCCGTAAGCCTGCCACTGGCTGTCCCCCCACAGTCTGCTCACCAGTGCCTGGGGGGGAACATGAGCCTTGCTGGGGTGAAAGGGATGGATGGACAAGCCGCTGGACTGCAGATGTGGTCACAGTGTTCCTGCAGCTGAAAAGCTTCAAAGCCTCTCTAGAGTGCAAAAATTAGCCCTTGTTTTGCTGTCTGCAGAGCCTGGCACATCGGGGAAAGAAGCAGTGCTGGCTCTCTGTTGGCAGCCGTGGGTCTGAGCCCCCTTGGCTGGGGTGGCAGGCAGGCCAAGGCAGGCCAGGGCAGGGCAGTGCTGTGCCCGAGGAGGGGTGTTTCATTGCATCTCCCACCTCTGACCCTCTGGACAGGGGGTAAATTGTACCCAGCCCAGCAGCTCTCAGCTTCTTGCCTCCTTCTGCCACAGCCATGCAGGTGTTTCAGGATGGAGGGTTAAGGACAAAGCTCTGATCCTGCTGCTCCCTCCCACCACCACAAAGTGAGGAAGCGTGGTAGCTCTATGGGTCCCACAGTCCCTACAGCATCCTGCAGGCAGGTGGCACATCACCTGTCCTGCCTCCCGGCCCACCTGCCCTGAGCTCTGGAGACAGGCTACAGGCTTCATACTTTCACAGGAGGTTTGCCTGTAAGGTGAGGCAGCTGCTAGGAGCTCACTGTGGGTTCCCAGAGCAGCTTTTATCCTTTTTTTTTTCTGTTGTTGCTGGTTGGGTTTGTTTTTTTTCTGCAGAGGACAGACTGACCTAGAGGGATGGATTTTTTTTTGTGTGTGACTTTTGTTAGTTTTTAAGTTACCCGACTTGAATTTATCTGAACAGATGCAGAAGGAACTTTTTTTTTTTTGTGAGTTAAGAGACAAAAACGCATTTTTAAACAAAGGAATCATGTATTAACATTTTAACAGCAATTCATAAATCTGCACTTTTTATGAGGTTTTGAAAAATCTATTTATAGGTACGGAACAATGGGGTTTGTTTAAAACTGTATCGCATTTATACTTGCTGAAATTACTTTCATTGTTATCAGTAGGAATTTCATTGGTTAAATAAAATGGATAAAACCTGTTTCCTGTTTGAGCCATCATTTACCACATGCTGGGGAACACATCTCTGGAGCAGAACATTCTGTGTTTTGGGACAAAATCCAGTCCTTGAAGTGTCTTTCCCCTTCATGCCCCTGTTGTGGGTTTTAATCTATGTATTATTTAATACAGAGGTTATTTAATTCCTCTTCCAGGATGCCCAGAGTGAACTACAGAGCAGCAGTGGGTGAGATCCATAAAACCATGAAGCAAATGAGAAATGTGTGCCAACAATGCTGGCTCAGGGCAGTGCCAAGCTTATCTAGCAGCCAGATTGCCCCCAAGTCACCCAGTCCTGCCCTCTGCCCCATCCAGCCCCCAGGGAAGGGTGACTTAGAGCTGAGGGATCACTAGTCGGTTTGTCCTAGGAAAGGTGCTCAGCTCCCCTCTGAAGAGACAAAACTAATTAACACAAGCTGCAGACCTAGGGTTTTTTGGGTATATCTTATCCTCCAGCTGCAGGATGCTCAGCTGGCCTATCTTCACAATGGAAATAACTCCTTTAGTTATTTAAAGTTCAGAGGTACTGTGTGTGCTCCGAGGAGGGCTGTGACCAATGGCCATTACCTGCTGGCATCTCTGACTGGTTCAGCTTCATCCTGCCCTGAAAAATGCACTGATCACAATAAAATAATTACATACATAATACATATTCTTGAGAGAGAGAGAGAGAATATATATATATATATATATATATGTACATAAAGGGCTTATTTATTTACTTTCAGTGGGAATTTCAAAACACTGAAAATATCTGTCATCTTAGATCTAGGCAGAGCTTTCAGTCCCCTTACAGGCACTGTGGCTGTCACCTCTGGGCACCAGCACCGTTGTGAAAAAGATAATAAACTTTCAGTATTCCTCAAAAACAAGGGCTGCTGTAGAATTCCTGCTTTAGTTCCTAGAAGTATCAGAGGACAGGTGAGCAGCAGAGCAGGATGGTGCTCTCCTCAAGTCTGCCCTACCCTGATTTTGGTCCCTGCACCTTCCCCCAGCACGTGGTGTGAGTACTCAGACAGGGGTACCCAGCACAGGCAGAGGATAGCCCCACTCCCCCACACCCTGTCCTCACCTCTCCAGATGGTTCCTCCAGGAAATCCAAAGCCAAAAAATATCTCTGTGTGTTGATGATTTCCCAGAACTTCTCCTTGACCATCCACCTGGCTGCCATGGCTCTGCTGCCGTCTACCCACTGCCTGCTGCGCCCACACTGCTCACCCTGGAACCAGCCCATGGCCAGAGACCCCCACAGACCAGAGGGCAATGGCAGACCAGGGACCATGTCACAGGGATGCTCGTGTGACCATGCTGGTGGCTGCGGGACAGTTTCCCTGCAGCCCATAGGTGATCCCTGTGGGATGCCCCTGGGATCTGGGAAAGGGCCATGGCTGGGATAAGGGTGGGCAGCCATGGGCTGTTCATTGGCTGAACGTCCCTGGGGAGACACCTGGCTGGGCTGACCCCAAGCTGCACCAAGTCCCTTCCCTTCTCACAAAGCACGGGGAGACACCCTGGTGTGCCCCATGACCAGCATCAGCTGGGAGTGCAGCCACACTCATGCTCCCAGATGCATCCAAGAAGGCACGAGCAGCAGCAGGCTGGGCAGCAGCAGTAGCGCGCCATTGCAACCAGAGATCAGCTCTCCACTCATGGCCCAAGCAAGCCCACATCTGTAGGGGTGGATTTCCACTTGTGCTGGGGTCTCCTTTGCTTCTTCCCAGCATCGCCTCAGGCTCCTTGTGCCTCCATGGCATTGGGAAGAAATGGTGATCAGCCCTGGACCCCTGTACAAAACTGTCAGTGGAAGTATATTCTCCAGAGCGTACATGAACTGCTACTGAAGTGCACCCACCAGCATGACTTCATTTCAGCCACACACACTTAATTAGCCCAAATTATAGGCAAAAGGGGAGCATGCAAACTCCCCCAAAAAACTTCTAATGGGATCATGATGGAGCAATCTGGTAAGGCACCTGGCCAGCAGAGCAGAGGCTTTACAAACCTGAGCTAGAATTATAGAGGTTATAAGTAACATCACTCATCATCCTAATAAGCTCATTTAAATATCATTGATTTTTGTACACTTTTCAATATATAAAAGAACATAATCACTGGAATTGTATTTCTTTCTAAATTAAAATCTACCCTCTGTGTCCTCTGCATGTGGTTTTTGTCACTGGGCTTTCTTCAGACCCTTGGAGCAAAACTGGAACATTTCTGACATGCAGGAAAGTGCTTTTGCAGAAGGGAGGTTCTTCTCCTCCTCCTCCTGTCTGGAACTGGTGTTCAGAGTATCAACATATCTAGCCAATAAAATGTTGCCAAAAACTGGATACAGAAAATACAACAAAATATGTGATTTCATCTAAAATGGAAGCGTTTTAGCAGTCGTGACCTGTGACATTCAGTTTTGAATTGCCCAGGAAGGAGTTCCCCAGTAGTAGTTGCTGCTGCTGCATGTGACCCCACCAAGAAGGGTTTAGCATCAGCCCAGACCCCCTTTCCCATGCTGACCTTGTGGTGCCGTGTCTCTCACAATGCACTGAGAGCACCAGGACAAGAGCTGGGCTGGGGAGATGGTGCTGCCTCAATACAGGCACTTAATTTGCCTTGCTAAATTGCCTAGCTAATCTCTCTTGGCTTCCTCTACAGCCCATGGAGAGAGGGAGAGACTCCACCAGAGGGTGACATCTGCCCTGAATTATCTCCTAGGAGACTCTGATCCACCTGCATAGGGTTGGCATGCAGTGTTCAGCTCACAGAAGATTAAACTGCAGCTTACATCTGCAATACAGCACAGTGATTTGAAAAAATCAGCTCAGAATACAGTATTAGATTTAAGCTAAGTCCTAGCCTTTTTATTTTCTAGTTTTTTCCTGCCAAAAAAGAAAAACAAAACAAGAAAAGTACAATTTTTGGAAGAAGAATGAACAGAAGCAGCTCAGCTGGAGGCATCATTACCAGCTCTACTTAGTAGATCTAAATGCAGAATCCCCACAACAACAAGAGGTCCAGAACCTCAGTGTTGTGTCCTCGTGAGTCCCTGCAGTGCCAGCAGGGTACACTGGGGGAATGTGCTCTGTGAGGAACACCTGCATCTGCTCTCAGCTGGGAATGGGAGACCGAGGAAGAATGAGACTTTGAATACACTTCTGAGAGAAATAAAAAAACAAGTATCAGGTTCTCAGATAGATCCCACACTACTAGATCCTTGAGGACCCCGCCCATGTGGGGATGATATGAAGCATTACAGGATCTGGGAATGGACAGAACTGCCTTTAATCACTGGAGCCTGAGCACTTGTTCCCTTGTCCTTGATGACACTTGAAAGCAGGTTGTAGCAAGGTGGGGGTCTGTCTCTTCTCTCAGGTAACAAGTGACAAGATGAGAGGAAATTACCTCAAATTGCACCAGGGCAGGTTTAGATTAGAGATTAGGAAAAATTTGGTCTGGAGTTGGAACAGACTGCCCAGGGAAGTGGTGGAGTCACCTACCCCGGGAAGTGCTCAGAAAACATGTGGATGTGGCACTTGGGGACATGGTTTAGTGGTGCACTTGGCAGTGCTGGGTTAATGGTTGGATTCAATGATCTTAAAGGTCCCTTTCAACCTTAATGATTCTATGATTCTATCTGAGTTGTCATCCTCCTTAACTGGTGGGATGATGAGCCTCAGATACCATTTGCACCCCTCTGACACCAGGATGCCTGTTGTTACCATTAAAACCTCTTCTGCAGCCATGGGCTCCATGCTCTCACAAATCCCTGAGAAGGCAGCCCCTTTGCTCCACATCAGATACTCATCTCAATTTTGAAAAGTGCAATGGTGTTTTCAAGTGCAGGCTGTCACCTACAGTGCAAAGGTGTACAGTTACACCCCGCGGATGCCTGAGGGTGAAGGATGAACTCAGCCACCCCACAAATGCACATGATTTGCATTAACTCAAAAAACTGTGAGCCAAGTTCTCTGGGGTCTGGAATCATTCCACACAGGTCAGGCCAACTCATGTGGTTGAGGTGCACACAGGGCTTAATCCCATCTGTTTCAGTGGGACCACACACAAATCCGTATCCCCATCCAAATGTGGCTGCAAGCACTGTGGGTCATTTCAAGCAGCACTCGGGAGGCATCAGACCCTGGTATCAGTCCTGCCCGTATGGAAGGACTTAGTGACCCAAGAGCCTTCCACAGGACTGTGGGAAAGATCACCCCACCTGTACCATCATTTGGGTGAACCACATCTCAAAGGTCTTCATGAGTGGAACAAACCCCGTCATCCACCAACCCCAGCTAAGGTTCATCAGCCCCAGCTTTAGGCATCCAGACGAGGTGCCCAGGTAAAAGCCTGGTGAGATAGTCATACTGAATGGAAGGACTCTGGTGCCTGCAAAGAAGAAATTTTAAATGACTACATTTGGGTGGCATAAATCCAGAAAGTGATGTCTCCATGAGTCCATCCCTCTGGAGCTCCTCCACTTATCTCAGTAGCTTTTTGATGTCAGGACCAAGCAGAGACCTGCTGCAGCTCCTGGCTTTGGTCCATAACTGTCTTCTACCAGTAAGTACTGGGGGTTTGGAAAAGTCACACAGTGACATCTGCTCCAGATATCCATTCCTCACCATGTTAAATTAGTTTAAAATATCAAGTTATTAATAAAGATGATACTGCAGAGGATTTTGAAACCTCTGCTTCAGTTTTGCAGACAATTTTGCTTGTGGCTCAGTAGAAAATGGCTTCTACCTCCCAGGAATAGTCATAATTTCAGTATTTTTGGAAAGGACACAGGGTTTTTTCTGCCCTTACAAATGGGAGAAATTACACATATGCTAAGGTGGGCCATGGCTGAGGGATACTCCTCTGAGATGGAGACAGCCATATTCACATGCCAAACCTACTGTTAGGCAGAAGCAGGTGCTGAATGTCCACATCCAAATCTCTAATCCAGACCCTGGGCTGCTCTTGGATGATTCTTGGCCTTGCTTGTTCCAGCCTGGTCCTGAAAAATCTTTTCCACTAAAAATGGTAAATTGCCATGAAAAGAACTCTGTTTGATAAATCACTCCATTCTGACAGGATATCTTTCCTTGGAGATTTTCCAAACAGCTGTAACACTAACACCACTGGAAAGTCTTTAGGCATTTCTGCTTGGCTAGAAACACCAGTTCTGTGGAAATCAATGGCAGATGTTGCCCAGTGAACCCATTCCCAAATCAAAGTAAGTCCAACAGCCTAGGAGACTGTGCAGCAAAGAGAAATCGTCCCATGCCAAACCCACAGTATTGCAACCACACTAACACACACACCCTGGACACACCTAACCTTCCGTGCTCCCAGACAATCCCTCCTGGCCAAACGAGTTACACTGGTATTTATTTTCCAATATCTTTCCCATTTTCTGGCATGACTATGCTGGAGAGATAACCTGTGAACAAGCATGGCTCGATTCCCTGCCGAACAGGAGCAGCTCCCTAGCTGGAGGGAGGGACGGATCTGGTGATGGAGCTCCACACAGAGGTGAGGAGCTCCAAAACACACAATGGCAGCAGAGGTGTGACCCAGAGGGCCTGAGCCCAGGGCTGTGCTGCTGGGGTTGCTGAGTCCCTCTTCCATTATCAATGCCTGGTCCCAGAGTGGATGCAGCAGAGACCAGGGTCACCTCGAGGTGCAGAGACCCCTGTGTCGAAGCTTTGGGTGACCTGGTTGAGGCAGGGACACCTTCCACTAGACCATGCTGCTGAAAGCTCCACACAACCTGCCAACCTGATCTCAACTGTTTCCAATGATGGGCAGGCACAGCTTCTCCAGGCAACCTGTGCCTGTGCCAGTGCCTCACCAGCTTCTACACACCTGAGACGGATATAGACTCAGCTGCAGGGGTTCGTCTGCCCAAAGACAGGTATTTGCAAAATGTAGGTGTCAACATCTGGTTTACTCATCCCAGGATCTCCATACTGTCAGAGGAGGAAAATTGCCACTTTCAGAGTGTGCTTGTTCTCCTTCTAAAGAAGTTGTGATAATAGGCCGGTCCAAGGAACAGCACCATACAAGAGGAGCTTGTCTCTGTCGGCTGTGAAGAACCATGCTGCTGTGATGTGATTTCTGTATCAAACTGGCCATCATGCTGCACCCCAGCTGCATCTCATCGCATCTCACAAGAATCAAAGCATCCCCTCTCCTGGCACATACAGAGCTAAATTTGTTGCATGCAACTCCTCAGCTTTTACCTACATATTCTGCAGCTTAATCAATTGAGTCTTAGAGTGTTTTGAGAGAGGAAAGGTGTTTTAAAAGCACTAAAAGCACATAAAGGCCATTAATATCAGATGTCAAGCTGTAACAAAGAACAACTGTGCTGCTGATGCTTTCTCGATTAGTCAGGGCACCCTGGATTACATTATCTCATTTGCAACTACCACAGAAAGTTATACCAGCCCCACTTTGGAAAAGTCATTTTATTTTGTTGAAACCATATGTTTCCAAGGATAGAGTAAAGCTCTGGAACCATAAATCATACCTAGATAAGAATAATCTCAAACAGCATTTTGTAGCAGGATGTTGCTTGTTCTGTGATAATTGCTCAGCATTTGAGGCAGATTTCCCATCACCCGCCCAGATGTGTAGCCAGGAAGAAAAATGCCCCATGACAGTTACGGTTCTTAGCGTTTGAAATCTAAGTGTGTGAAGACAATTTTAGTAACACTGTTACACATCTGCCCAAATCCTACAGAGCTGCAGTGCCTTAGATTTCAGGGACTGTCCACTTGCAGTCAGAAGTCATAGATACAGTAGAGACCTGGGGGCCTGACCCGAGCTAGGCTGGGGAGTGACTGTGATGGGGATACAACAATCCAGACCTCTTGAGGTTCCCCAGCTTTGCTGTCTCTGGGAGCACATGAGCTCCCATATCACTGTGACTGGGCACTGCACTGGAGATGCCAGTGGAGCTGGGATGCAGGGGTTGCTGCGTTAAGGTGTAGGCAGGCTGCTCTGGGTGAAGAAACCCCAAGAAGTGCATCCCTGACCACTGAGCAAGACTTCACAGCTAAGATGGGTCAGAGACAAGGCCAAACAGAAGGCACGAGACAGGCAGCTGTGGGGGGCAGCTCCTCCTCCCGTGCTTGGGTTGCATTTGAGAGCTACTGCCACAACACGTGCCTTCAGAAGCTGCTGGGGATCCTGGGTCCCCCAGGCTGGGGTCCCGGTCACCCCACTCTGGCATCTCCTGGGACCTGAGCTGGATGCTTTCCTGCCTTGACAGTTGTCATGCAGCCCAAGAGGAGTGGTGGGGTTGAGACAGGGTCTCGTGAAGGAGGGGGAAACCAGCTCTGCACCTGTCTCAGCAGCAGAAAAGACATATTTGAGTGGACACAGATGCAAAGTTTAGTTTGGAGAGCATTAGCAGGCTGCTGTTGGCCTGCTGGGAGCAGCAACCTGGACCTCGCCCTTTGCACCCAAAATCCCTGAAGTAAAACACTGCTGACTCTACCCACTATAGCCATATTGGCATACAAAAGCCGCCTTTCCTCTTGAACAAAGCCAGCACTGATTGCAGATGGCCTCTCTTTCTCCATAAACCAGCTGTGCCCCACGAAGGGTGAGACAAGGAGTCATCCTTTTTTACCACTAATCCCGCAGCCTTCCTACTTCATCCCCATTGTTGGCACCACCAACTTTGCCATTTGCACCACTGCTGAACAGGGTGCCACCTGGTCAGGGTGTGCTGATCTGGGACATGCACACACATCTGCTTGCCTTGGACACAGCCCCTGAGCTAAGGAAACAACTCTCTGTCCCATCATGAACCAGGTAAATCTCCTTTTCCCTTTTAATCCAACTACACCCAGCTCAGCCTTGCTGCAGGCAGCATGACACGGGCAAAGCTGTTGTGTTAGTAACTGGGTTTTCTTCAACCCAGGACTGGCCACTACCAACAGAGCACCACTGGGTCTCCTATGGGATGGCATCACCTGCTTGCTCACTCGCAGGACTCATTATGGGATGCTGTGGCAGATCAGAGGTCCACACCAACATGGTCCTGAAGGGAGGGACAGAGATGGGAATGAAGGGAAAGATCCATATATGTAGGACTCCCAAATGCCTCTTGGAGTCTAGCAAAAGTAAATACTGCTGAGACATAGAGCCTCCCTCCTGCAGGCAACTGCACCAAGAGATCCAAAGCCCTGGGGAAGGGCAGCAACCCTGTGCCCTCCTCCAGCAGCAGCAAATGTCCCTGTGGCCCTCATGTGGCTGCAAACCCCTGATGGTCCCCTGCAAATCCCCTGCGCGTGCGCCAGCTCCAGTATCCCAGATGTCAGGGAACATGGCTCATGCTGTCAGGGAGAAGGGGTGAAGAGTGAGATGATGAGCAATGCAGAAGAAGGGTTCATTCTGCCTCCGATATTAAGATGTCTGCTTGTGCATGGGCTCACTCGGCAGGTGTTTACACAGCAAAACACATCCTGCACTCCAGGACCCTCTCCTGCCTCTCCTCCCATCTGACAGTCTGTAGTCCCCTGCGTGCTTCAGGAACAGTCAGCTCTCAACAGAGGCAAGGCAGGTGGCAACAGATTTGAAGCCAAAAGTGCGATTCCTGGATGCCGCTGAGCTTTGGAGCAGGCACAAGGGCTTCCACGCTCAGACATTCAGGGGCTTAGACCTTCAGAGAACATCACATCTTGAAGCTTCAGGGATTACACCTTCAGTGGTCACCAAGAGAGCAAGGAAGGGTTGGGGGAAGATGGCCTTGGTATGGCTAAGGGAAAATGCTTTCCCACTATGTGAAAAAATGGGCAATGGGTCTTTTCTTGCAGCAAGATCCACTCCATTTCAGATGTCTGGAAAGGCCTGAGGACAATGAGATGCACCCAGTTGCACTCCCTCCACCAGTGGGACCCCAGTGCAATGAGCAATGCAATCAACATCAGGACCTTGCCCTCATTCCACCTTGCTCCCTGCTGTTTCCCAGCCCCAAGTCCTTTCACTTTTGTCTCCTTCTCTTTTCTTCAAGTCCCAGAAAACTCTCTGTAACTATAATCCTTCTCTGACCATCATCACCTTCTTAGCACGGATGGGCTCACTGCCACTGTGTAAGTCTCAGTGTCATCAAAGCTGGAAAGAAATAACCTCGTACCACATTTAGTGAGCATTTCCCAGAGGAAGCATCTTGACACCTGCAAGTCACAGAAACTTTGTTGCCTGCACCAATAAAACCCAAACATTTTAGAACAGGCAGAATTTGAGTTACAATGGTGGTGGCCCCGAGAGACATTGCCTCGGCCCTCCCTGTTATTCCCCAGTCAGTTCATAATGTCACTACAATAAATACCAGAACAAAATTGACAGCATTTGTCCACATATCTTAAAGCATTGCCCCACTACTCCTTCACTCCGTGTATTTGCAGCCTTGGTTTCCATCCTTATCAGTCATCAGAGGAGCCTTTAGGGACAAATCGTTTGACTATGTGAGCAGCCAGGTAATAAAAGCCATGCAGAACTGCGACTGTGGCATTGATGACCAGAGAGAAGGTGCCCCCAATCCCGGTGGCTATGTCTTTAAGGACAGATGGAATGGCACAGATGGAGTAGTAGGGGAAAGCAGCGAGGTGAAGGACAAACCCCACTGGGATGCTCAGGATCCTGTAGGTGAGGGACACCACATCTTGAACAATTTGCAGAAAGCCCAGGAAGATATTGACGATGACCCTTCCCAGATCATAAGGAATGCTTATGAGCACCATGCTGATGGCTTTTAGGTAGGACAGCAACCCACTCCACAAGCTGTAGAGTCCATCCAGAACTGTACCACAAACTCGCTTGACAACAAGCCACAGAAAATAAAACACAAATTTCACCAGCTCCACAAAGACATAGATGAGGAGTTCCAGAAGTTTGATGAAAGGGGTAGCAATGATGCCAGCCACTTTTCTCACCCAGCCACTGTCTTTGGTCTCCTGGTTGTCAGTTGTTTCTACTTTCTCCCCAGAGTGGATCTGACTGACAGCTTGCAATACTGCCTCTCTTTTCTCCTGGTTTTGTTTGTCTTTCCCACAGTCGCCCTTGAACAAGTGAACTTCTGCTAGAAGCTGCTTCTCCAGCTCTCCCACCGTGAGGTCTGCCAGGCTGTTTTCATCATTAACCTTTTTCACTAGTCCCAGGGACCATCCGTCTGGAGCATCACAGCAGGCTGCCAGCCATAGGCTCTCTGGCACTGACACCTTGCCTTTAACTCGGACACTGGAAGGAATTGCACCCGCGAGGAGATACAGATGATCCTTCTTGGAGCAGTGAGGGATCAGAGCTTGCTCCACTACCTTCCTGATGTCTCTGTGCCAGTTTTTGCTCAGAGCTGGGCTTAGAGGGACGGCATTTGTGAGTGTGTAAGTGGCCATCTGGAAATCCTTCTCATGAAGCAAGCTGGGATTGAGCAGCCCTCTCTCATAGCCAGAGCCCACATAGTCTGAGGTCAGGGCTTGATTTGCACCAAGGTTGGCCACAGTGCCAGTGATATCAGCTTCATGCACCATCTCATGCAAGTCATTTTCTGGATCATCTATCTGAAACAGTAGAAAGAAGAGTTATTGGATGCAATTCACCTTTCTAGAAAGCAATGTATAAAATGGGCCTTCAAATGTACTTTTCATTATGACTGCTACTACATGCCATACCTTGGATTGAAATCCTGCACCGCCTCCTTACTTTCCTTGCAGTGCTTGAGAGGAGTGTATTCTCTACTTAGCTTCCCTGTCAAACACATAGGTGTAGGCTGCAAAGGATACTTGCAGCTCTCCAGTCTGGTCCACAGCACAGCCTCCAGAATCTCACCAGCCACCTACTTTGGCTTTTTTCTAGAAGAGATTTGAATAGATGCCTTGATTCAGGACCATGTTCTCATCATCCTACGATGGTGGTACATGAAGTTCATTAAGAAGCTACCATGCCACCTTAATTCAGTCCCTCTGAACTATCAAATCCAAGCCATGGGGGGGGAAAAACAACCCCTGGTATCTAAGATGCCTAGAGAAGGCATTTACCTCTCACCACTTACTGTGTAAGAAGCCAGAATGAAGACAGGCACCATGTCAGGTGACCTGAACTTCCCTCCCTTGAACAAGAGACACAGTAGTGAGTTCCTAGGGCTCTTGCTGGGCTGATCATTAGTAGTCTGATCCTCCTGTCATTAATAGTCTGAAACTCATCCTTAGTGACCGCACAGCTTCTGGCATAACATGGATGAGAGTGCCTCGATGGAATCTGTGCTACCTGCTTGTGTCTGGAGTGTAGTGGAGCCAGAGGTAGCAATTACTGCAGTGGGAATTTGTCCTGGAGTCATGCACAAGGGGAGGGGGCAGGGTAGGGGGGAGGCAGTTACAGCAGTGGAAGGAGAAGCACTAAATGTCAGGGTGTGTTCAGATCTTTCTCAGAAGCATTAAATGTCAGGGTGTGTCCGGTCTTCCCCAGGTGGCTGCAGCCGTGTCTCCTCCACAGTCACTCCCATTGACACTGCCTGTAGCCGCTCCAGAGGGCTGTGCCAAGATTGTCATTTTCATTCCCAGATTAGAGGGTGAACATGTTGGTAGAAGCTCGGAAGTGCCAGACGATCTCCAGCAGTCACTGCCTCCAGTAGTCTCTGTTTCAGAGGCTGTGGCCCTCAGCTCCCAGCACTGTGCTGGCCCAATTAAACCTGCTGCCTTTGCCCCTGGCCTATAAACTGTTTACTGCACTAATATTGTACTTCAGAGACATCTATGGTAGTCAGTTCATAGTCTACCTTGAATCACTGCCCAGTCATTCCCTGTCCCCTGGTCACCCTGCAGTGCACTTGGACAGACATCCAACTATGTCCTTGCAACCTTACAGAGAGTTTGCATCCACATTACCTTCTCAGAGTTCACCAGCCTGGGCTGAGAGTGAGGGTGAAAGGGCCAGTGCCAGCAAGTGTCAGCAGCTGTCCATCACCCTCACCTGGGAACTGCAGCTCTGGCTGGCCTCCTGCATCAGCCAAACCCCTGCAGTCAAGGCACAGGGCTCCCTCTGCACCAAGCCTGGTCACAGTGCCAAGACTGGCCATTGCAGAGGGCTGCATTGCCTCAACTTCCAGCTGAAGGATGTTTCTTGCTCTTCATTTTGAAGCATCTAATTCTTCTTGCTTCAGGACTGGAAGGACACAGTGAGTCCCATGTGCTGATGCACAAGTCATAGCTTTTTTTAAATGTACCATTTTAAAAAGACTTATTCTGCACTACTGCTGACTTATTCTGCTTCTCTTGCTCAGGCAGGTCAAACTCACAAGCTGCAGCTGGCTGATGAGGCCTGACATTTTGCATTCAACAAAATCACTATCTTCTCCTGCCCACTCCCACCCCCCCATTCTCCCTGTTCTGATGAGATGATGGTGTGCCATGGGACAAGAGATGCACCTAGTGTGTTTAATTCCACAGTACAGGTGAGGGGGAGAGGGCACAGGTGTGAGGCTGTGCCCAGGAACTGCCCTCAGTGCTATGACCCTTCGGAACTCTACACCCTCGCAGAGACACTCATCCCATCTCACTCCCATGGCAAATGCTGCCATACTACAAGGACACAAAGACCCAAGACAGATCAGCTCTGCTTCCTGTCAGAAATTCCCAGCCTACACTAAACAGATGGTATAAACTTAATTCTTCTCTCTTTATGAGCTGTTACATACAAATCTTGTGGTACCTATCAAGAAAATATGTCCCTGGTTACCTGTCCAGCTTCAGGTTTTTGTACATACCATTGGGATTGTTTAGGTCCAATTAAAAAAGAACATGATAAAAATGCAGCTGTGTGCTGTTCATGTGTAAGGCTCTGACATCATCTAGTTATGCTTATAATAACTCATATTATGGTTTGTAATAACTCATGCATAACTGAGGTTTTTATGCCTCCTCCAGCTCAGCCCCAAAGGCAAGCTGTCTCCTGCACTGCATTTAATCTGCATTGTAAGCTACCTTTCCTCACTGCTTCAAAAAGCTTTTGGCTTGTGTCACCTCAAAGCATATCTGCATTCATGGAGTCACCCATGAAGCCACCAGACCAAATAACCTGGAACAGCTCAGGGCAAGATCCAAGCAGACAGGTAAACACCTCATTTATAGGATGGGGATTTAAAAAAAAAATTATGACCTGAACGCCTGTATGGATGTTAGCACATAACAATATTGATGCGTCATTAAGCGGGGGGTGCAGTATCGTAAATGGGGCAGAGGCAGAGGGGGATTAAAAGTATGGCAACACACAGTTATTAGGGCAGGCAACTTCATTGCATTTGGTCATTTAACAAGGCAGGACAATGCTACCTCCCAGCTTCCCCACCCGAGTGAACTTCAGCATCCCACTCCCCTTGCTACTGACTCAGGTATGCTTATACCTTTGATTGCAGTGGAAATATTTCATCCAAATTTAGTGTGGGATTCATTTCTCAGGGAGGAGGCAAAGTGTGTCTTATGCCAAGGTTTCTGTAGAAAGACATTGCTCTAGAAGTACCTGTTTCTCTTGATTCTCTACCAAGAGAGATGGCAAGAGCAGCTCAGAGGTAGCTGTACTATAGCTGCACAATGCCACCTTGGTCATCTGCCTGGTGGTAGTCACCAACCAAATGAAAACACAAGGTGATTCATCCAGCCCCTCATATATTAGGATGGAAAAATCAACTCCAGAGTTTTCCATGTCTCTCTAAGCTACAGAAAGAGTCAAACATAGAGATTTTCAGACAACCAAAACAAGGTAAAAGGCACCTAAGTGACTTGCTCTCAACCTCTAGGAAATCTGTGGCAGAGCAGGCTTTCAGACCTGTGCCCCAGGGAGTCCCATCAGTACCCTACTCATCAGCCTACCCTTCCTGCTCTCTAATTTTCCACTAATTGCTGAATTAATTCGCTGTTTCCAGCTGCCAGTTGGCAGTGGGTGGCACTGACATTCCTCACACTTCTCACCCAATTACTGCCTCTGTGCTACATTTGGCATTTGTTTCTCAGGCAGACATTCCTGAGGAGGTAGGCATGCAGGGGGTGAGACGGTTTCCTCACCACTTACGTCATTACCCAAAAGAAAAACATATGACAAACCTGAGGCCCTCATCAAAGTGCTGAGTGTGCTTCTATCGCCATTTCTTTCTATTTGCTATGTTTCCGCATCTCCATGTGCATGCACATACCACTATGCAATTGAGCCAGCTATCGCTGTCTTGGCAAGGAAGTTGCCCAGAAAATCACCAATATAACCTCATTGGACTATGCTGCAGAGCAGGTGTTGCTAAGGATTCCCTTCAGAAGCCATCTGACCTAGCCTTGATAGAACATACATAATGGGTATGAAAGCTCTTCCCCAATTTGTCATCCCAGATCCAGTGTGGTAGTACCTGAGAAGGGTGTATGTACTTATTTCTCGAGTTATAAGATTTTTTCATAGTCCAGATTTCTTCCCCGTACAGTTTCTTCCGCAGACTTTTTTCCTAATACTTTTCTGTCTCAGATGGAGGTTCCTGCAGTGAACTGCAGAGCTGCTACCTTCTATCTCTGAGACACCTGCATTTCAGCAATGGGCGAAGGGGACCCGCTAGTGTCAACTAAGAATATAAACCTGCGGGGATGCTTTGGAGAAGCCAGAGCAACTAAAAGCAGCACCTGACCAATTATCTCTAAAGCTGCAGTAGGTTTCTGTGGCAGGATACACAAGATTTGGGGCTCTAGGGTGCTGGCAGGAACAAAGACAAGGTGATGGGTAAAGAGGGAGGGAGTAGAGAGGGGCAGAGAAGCCAGATGGAGCAAGGCGAAGGAGAAACAAAGTTGCTGTGGAAGGGCTGCCCACTGCTACATGGCAGGAACAGCTTTTGAGCCTGCCTGGGCAGGTCTGGAGAGTCAGGCCACAAGGAGCAGGAGTAAATATGGGGTCTAGAGGTTACAGAAAGTGTCAGTGCCCAAAGCAAGTGAGGAAGGATCTAAAGTCAGCAGCTTTACCTTACTGCCTCCATGGCATCGACCAAAAATCCTTGCTCACCTAGGTCTCCTCTTTGTGCTTTAAAAATTCATCACCCTTCTTTGACTCAATAATGGTAGAGTACACAAAACACTTCCCTCTTTTTTAAAAGGGTAAGCAGACACTTCCCACAGCTGCCTGTGAAGTGGAAGGAGAGAAAATCAAAAGGCCAGTAGGAACTCCTGCAACTCAAAGCCCAGCCAAGAGAGCAGAGAGACAGTCCAAGGTGAAGACAGGGGTGTAGGATCTCCTATCTTCGCTACCTGTGGCCTTAGTATCTTATCACCCCACATCAGGAAAAATAAGCACAGTAGACACTCTCCTGGTAGAGGGGTGAGCTTTGATTCTGGCAACATCTAGCACCTGAGGGTAGCACTCCCAACACAGTGTTCGAACACTACAGCCATTCCTGCCCCAACAAAGCACCCTTGTACACTGACAATCTTTCCTGAGCTCAACAGACGGGGTAGCTTGATGTTTACTATAAAATTCCCCAGGATCACTGCTGAAATATCTGAAACACAGCAAAAAAGAAAAGCAGAGGTAAACAGTACATGCTTTCCTAAGGCACCAGCAATTTTTTAAGGATTTCCTTTGAATTTAACATCGTGAAGGCCTTGCTTAAACATGCCAAGTGTCAGGGGAGACAAAAACCACAGAGGTTCTAGCAAAATTCTGCATACTTCTGACCTGACTGAAGCCTGCACGCTCCAGGACACAGCAAGTCATTTCCCTACAACAGTCTGCAACACAGAGACACCAAAAAGCTGCAGCATCAACTTGGTGAACCACAAATGGATGTTTTATCTCGGCTCAGTGAAGCTAAAGAACTCCTATCAACATTGCGATCACAATGGCAACAGAATAAACTTCAACTTGACACTGCGATGTTTAACCCACCGGCAGTTCTCCCTGCCCCCGAGAGCTGGCTCGGCAGGACAGACACATCAGCTGGTGTCAAAGAGGACTTTCCTCTCCCCTGGCATTGCAGCAGCCTCACAGTTTTCATTATAAGCAGCCTGGGACAAGGAACTATTTGTTTGCTTAGTTCCAAGCACAAAAATAAGTTCCGTTCATGTTAAATTCATACCAACAGAAGTTCAACAAGCAAGAGTTCCTGCCTCCTTAGCAGAATCCTAGCCCAGCTTCACCCCAGAGGAAATGTTCACCAGGAACATTTGCTTTACAGCAAAGGAAAAGCTGACTTACCTGCGGTTCAACCAGCCAGTTCTCCTCCTCGCTTTGGGCTGGCTTTGTAAACTTAAAAGCTGAATAAAGGGGGATTTTGTCCTTAGTACTGTAGAGGGTTGCAAAGCGTGGCTCTTTGTTGTAGTGCTGACAGATTTTCACATGGAACGGCTCCGTAAATCCTTCGGGTGGGACTTGTCCAGGGAAGAACACGTTACACTCAGCAAAACCAGTTTCATCCTCTCTAACAACTCTGCCCTGGGAAAAGCCTGGGAAAACTGAGATGCAAAGCAAAAATACAATTGACGTCTTCATGGTCCACTCCCCGGCGCTGAGGGAAGCCCCGTCTGCCTCCGCTGGGTACGGCAAAGGACCTATGCTCTAAGTCCATGCAGCAGCGAAACCAGAAAGCGTCTGGAATTCGGGTGTAGCGTGTGAGGGAAATGAAATATGAAACCACAGCCGATCCCTTCGGGGAGCCAGCGCGTTCTGCAGGCAGCACGTTGAGAAACCGACCGTGCGCCAGGCTGCTCTGACACACGCTGCGGACGCCAACTGCCCGCGGGAGATAACGCCAAGCAACCTGAAATCATCAGGCTCGTAGGGAAGAGGAGGAGGGAAGCCTATGGCAGTGCAGGGCTGGAGCTGAGCAGCACCGGCTGTCCAGGCTGGGGCTCAGTGCCGGCGGGGGTGTGGTGTGCTGCATTGCAGCAGTCCCCGGCAGGAATTTTGGCTGACACAGCCAGAAATGTTCCTGGGGCTGTCAAGGGGGATGCTGCAAAGTCAGATTCACCGCCTCAAAGAAGGTATTAGTTGTCCTCTCCAGCCGCAACCCTGGACAAGGGAGAGGAAGAAGAGAGGTGGCAGATGTTGAAGCTGCTGGGAATCCACTTTTCCTCTTTTTGGGGTGACTGTAATCACTACTGCTGCCAGCCACATGCTGCTTAGATGCCTGGGAAAGACATTCACCCCTCTCTCTCCTGGCGTTGTATGGGGCACTCAAGACCCTCCAGTATCACCTCACCATGGCAGATCCTCTCTCAGAAGAGATTAAAAAGTAGAAGAATGAAGACCCTCAGATCACATACCCCTCTAAACATTTTGACCAAACCTGTAGAACTGGTAAAAAAAAAGGGAATGAAAGCGCTCCTCTGAGTTTATGTTCAGCAGAGCAGCCATCTGCCCAGTGAACAGCTGCCTGTGATACCTTGGCTACTGCTGAGTAAAAGGCTATATTCTTTCAGTGACTGGGAAAATTGGTGTTTTCAGAATAGTGGGGATGGAAAGGACAGGGCAGTTCCTCAGAGTCAAGAAATGGCATTTTCCCACCCATGAAGTGAAATGTGATCAGCTGTGTTGCCAACAATTTAAAAAATCCTGGGTGCCAATAGGGCACAAGTTCCTTTTAAAATATGTTTTCCAAGCAAAAAAGTCCAAGTGCTACCATTCCACAAGTGCTTATACAATGTAGGAGTAGTCCATATTACAAGTGATGAAACGGGACAGTGAGTGCTTGAAGTGCCTGCCCAGGGTCAGAGAAGGAGCCTGTAAAATAAAAATAGGCTAAAAATAGACTGCACTCTATAATTCCTCTACTCAGAGATGACTTCTGGAAGTATCAAGACAAGGAAATACGTCAGCATCTCTTAGTGTGGTGATATCATCTGGGGAGACAGAAGCAGGCTGGACAGGATGGGGAACAGCAGGAAATGTAGTAAGTGGGCTTGATTTTGGTCCAGGCAGATGACTGGTCACCCAGGCCTGACAGAAAGAGTTAGTCATGTTCAGGAAAGGAGACAGAAAGGAAAGTACAGACAAAATTTCATTTTCCTGAATGTAAAAAGGCTCTTGGGAAATCAAGAACTGAAGCTAAACCTTAGCTATTAGATGTTTTTCTGATCCCCAACTTGAAATTACCTGGGCAGCAGAAGAAAATATCTTCTCAGTTGGTCAGAGGTTTTGATGACTCAGTGCTGCAGTAGCTTATCTGCTATCAAGTGCTTTTATGGACACAACAGGGAGTTATACCTATAGGTAGGGATAGGGAATGAGGCCTGTAGGGACTGATGCCAAAAGGAGTAATAAGATCAGATCCAAAACAGCCCTAAGGCTGTTGATCTGAGCAGAAGGGCTCTGGTAAAATACTCATTGGGTTGGCAGTGGGCAGTGTCAGCTGGTGGTGGCAGTGTCAGCTGGTGGCAGCACAGGATCTGGAGCTGCCTCCTCCAAACCCATTGAAGGGTGAGAATACAACAAGCCAAGCAGCACCAGCAGTGCAGGCAAATACCCAATGCTTAATGTGATGGAGCACTGGGAGCCCGAGGAAGATGCAAAGAGGCAGATGATGTGGTCGAAGGGACATGTGAGAAAAGTAATCATAGGATCATAGCATATTCTAAGTTAGAAGGGACCCATAAGGATCATCAAGTCCAATTCTTGGCCCTGCAGAGGACCACACCAAGAGTCACACCATGTGCCGGAGAGCATTGTCCAAATGCCTCTTGAACTCTGGGGAGCTTGGTTCTGTGACCACTTCCCTGGGGAGTCTGTTCCAGTGCCCAACCACCCTCTGGGTGAAGCACCTTTTCCTGATATCCAACCTAAACATCCCCTGACACAATTTCAGGCCATTCTTTTGGGTCCTGTCACTGGTCACCACAGAGGAGAGATCAGTGTCTGCCCCTCTGCTTCCCCTTGTGAGGAAGCTGATCTCTCAGTGGCAGACAGGGGTGTGTAGGAGACAGGAGAGGCTGTAGGCAGGCAGCAGACTGTATGTACACAGAGTTTGCAAGGCATAACAGAGATAAAGTGTGTTGGGGAAAATAAAGACCGAGAGACTGGAGAGAGGGAAGGGCAAGAAGAGAGGGTGTGGACCAGGAGGAAAAGGAGGATATTGGGCAAAAGTTAGAATTGAGAAAAACCGAGGTACTAAGGAAAGGTTAAGGAGGAAAACAAATGGAAATAGGTGTGAGGAAACACAGGAGGTAGATTGTGATAGGTCAAGTGAAAAGATGAGGGCATTTTGAGAAAAGTCACTTGTGATAAGAAAATAAGGAGAAAGTATTAGGAGGAAGACAGGAAAAGGAGAATGAAAGGAGGTTTTCATCCACTTTCATTGACCTGACATGGATGACCAATCTTTGTCTTTCCCAAGAGTCTCAAGCATCAAGATCAATGACTCAATGAAAAGAATACCTCCCTGCAAAACAAACCTGAAAAGTATGCCAGCATCCAAACCCTTTAGCCACTAAGAAGCTGCTAGGCTTGTCTGCCTGCTTTCCCACACTGATCCTCCAGCCCTGTCTCTGTTCACACAGCTGACACTGGATTTGCTACAAATAGAAGATCTATCTCCTCACATGACTGACCCCTCTACTCTAGTCTTTCAAAACATTCTTGACTCCAAATATTTTTCCAGACTGGATCTCCTGTCTTCTTCCATGACCTCTGGGAGAGACTCCAGTGCTGTATGTATCAAGATTTGGCTTGGAGCACAACAGTACCAGCAAACATGCTATGGCATGTCAGAGAGCATATCTGCCTCCTCACTGTCTCATGGGGAAACAGTCTCTTTTTAAAATTAGTTTAAAAACTTGGTCTGGGAAAGGAGCCCAGCTCTGAGCTAGAGAAAAACAAGAGTGAAACAATTTTCCTATTATAACTGAGAGATCCAAAGACTAAAGGAGGGGGTGGGCAGAAGAACAATAAACTCTTTAAGAAAGAGCTTAGAAACACTTTGTTGGGATTTTGATTCCCACCTTAAACCAGGCCTTGATGCCAATCTCTGCTACCTTTTGTCTTCACAACTTCCCCACAGTGTCACTGGTGCTGGTGAGGAATGGCCCTCCACTGACTGTGCTGCTTTGTTGCTCACCTCTGCCATGATGCTCACAAGGGTGGGCCAGTGAGAGGCCATTAACTGCCAAGGATGCTGATCTGGCTCCTCTGCTTCCTCACTTGCTTTTTCTCCTGTCCAGATTCACAGGCTCAACCCACAACAGCAGTGGATGCCTCAAAGTAGTGTCACAGCCAAATCAGAGGAGAAAAAGATGGGGAAGTTTAAAACATAAAATTATGGAGGAGGTTGTCCATGGTGCACAGCCAGAGAAAGAGGGTGACAACTGGGAACAGTGAAGCACCCAAACATACTGCTCTCTGCTCACCGTTAGGGCAGGGACATATTCTGTTTTGTACAAAACCTTGCACACTGGGAGCCTGACAGGGACCTTGTAAACCATGAAGTAAAAATGCATTGCATAAATACTGAGTAACATTAATACAGTCCAAAGGCTACATCCTTTAGCACTTTATCACAGCCTTCAGACTCAAGAGATCTCTGTTAATCATCAGGCTGCTTGAAACAGGCACAATGACAATCCCATGCTAGACAGCAGCATTAGGATAGACTTAGATTAGCAATATAAGGCAATATTTTCAATAGTGCAAATGATTTATTGTCAAAATGAGTTATTTAGAGATGTGCTCCAATACTTCTATTCTTTAAATTAGGAGATGATTTTTAACACAATAACAACTACAATAAAAGAGTTGATGTTTCAACTGCAATGGTCCTTATTTTGCAGATTGTCAGTTGGTCAGAGCCACAGCAGTTCTTACACACCTTAAATCTGTTTTGGACAGGAAAGTTACCCTCTTACATGCTTTTCTTCTAGGTATTAACACTGATTTTTTATTATGTGATTTGTTTTATTTTTGCCAAAGTGCAGTGTGATTCAGTCAATGCTGAGAGCTCGCTGTGCTACATGCTACCTGAAAACAAGGTGTGAGACAGCTCCTGACAGTCTGCATTGACAGAAGACTGATGGGTGGGAACAAAATTAGAGGTACAGACTTGTTAGGCTTGCATCACCTCAGAGGAGGGAAGGGGAAAGGCATAATCCCCGAGAAAGCTAAACCTGCTGACAGGATCCAGAACCTTTAATCAAGAGACAAGATAGTAGCCACACCCAGTAACACCAGTCTCCAGTAACAGCAGTGTTTTGGAACCAAGGAGTGGGAGGAGGAGCAAGATGTTCTGCATTAAATGTTTGGCCAGACCTGACAGATGGAGGTGAGCTGCTTCCCAGCTCCAATGTCCTCTGTGCCACTTGGATCGGCAGTGGAGATGCCCATATGGAGCCAGCTTGTCCTAACAGAGAGGGAAGCACTGCAAGGGTGTGACTTGCATCATCCCACATGTCCAGGGGAAGACAAGATAGCATCTTCCAGATATGCCTCTGTCTCTGCAGTGGCTTTAAAGTGAGCCCAGGATGTTCACATCTGGTCAGACAAACCTCAGGTAGGACCTAACGTACTCCTGCCACCACAGGAATTTAGCCCAAGAAACAATAAATTGTGTTGGCTGTGTGAGAGACGAGTGAGCAGCTCTTTCTCCATTCTCATTTCAGGCCTTGGCCTTGCTACTGAAATACATATTGCAACTGCTGCTAGGTATAAACATAATATCATATTTTCCACATATATTGCTTCTTGTCCAGTACTGCCTGGGGAAAGAGTCAGATGTGAAAAATAGTCACCAGTCCCAGGATTCTGTCACTGCCATGAGTACAGGGCTCAGATTCTGCCCTTAGAGTTCACAGAATAGCACTGGTGCACCACAGCCAGGACAAGGTATTTCCTCTAAAATAAAAAAGCAGCAGTGCTTTTAGTCACACTGACTGTAGGATGGAAGGAAGTACTGGCCTCAAATTAGAGCTCTACACAAACAGGTGGCTATTGGAACTGCAGATTAAATTACAAGAGCAAAACCCAAAGCCTCTGAAGAACAGACCTGGGAGCCTCCTGGTTTTGGGAACAGCTCAGAAGAATCGGGTTTTGCAGTGCCTGCTGGGATCTGCTGTGTACCTGCTGACTTAACTTTCTTGGGCAGTGGTATTAACGTGTCTGTGTCTGTGTAACACTCGTCATATACCAGGCTGAGGAGTAGCCAGTCCCCAGACACATGGTTCATCAGGTGATATTCAAGGTGTGCTAGTCTTCAGTGCTGTAGAGTCTCATGTCAAGATCTCCTCCCACGCAGTAAAACTCAGGATCTCAGGATAGGATCCCCACAGGATGCAATAGAACAGTACCCATAGGAGCCAGCACATTACACGGGAACCCTCTTAAGCTACATGGTCACCATGACACGGTATATGGTTTTGGCACTGCTTTGTAAAGAAAATTGAAAGCCTGCACGGGTCATGACCATCACCTCTGTGCAGCACCAAATGAACCAGAACTCCCTCGAGAGCACCTCAGCCTTCTAACATCCCTCTAGCACAAGCCAGTGCATAACCACTCCGCGTGTTTATGACTGAACATCCTGACACCTGATGGGAAGTGCTTTGAGGCCTACCAAGCATGGACTACAGAGCTCATAGCTGGCAAAGACTGCAAGAGTTGGAGTTGTTGGAGTAGGCAGGCTCCAGTACAATGAAAACTAGAAGGGGAGAGAGATGTAAACAGTGCAGAAAGCACATTCATCACACGCCAAACATTCCTGTGCAAGCCCTACCCCCACAGGCACCATCTCTATCAGTCTTCCCCTCACAGCTGCTCACAGAACTGCTGTGCTGTGGTGAGTGGGACTCCCTACCAGTGGGATGCAGCACCTTGCACAGGACCAGGACTTCCTCCCTCTATTCCTGTTTAAAATTTTACCTTCAAGGATGGCAAAACAAAGTTACTAGGGGCACAGTAAGGTAGCATGGATGGGAGCAATGAGGTCAAGCTGCTTAATCTGCATATTTTTGCAGGGACAGACGTGAGATTTGGCTGCTTGCAACATGTTCATGGCAGGTAACTGGCCAAGGAGAACAGGAAAAGGGAGGGGAATGTGAAATTTGGTTTCAGTTACTAATCCTCAGCAGCAATGATACAGAAACAGGCAGGGTCTTGCCAAGACAAGACATGTCTGCAGAGGTGTTTGCAGCACACACACCTTCTTGATGTGCAGTGAGTCTTCAGGGGAGCAAGCAATGCTGTGTTCAGAAGGCCTCCTTCTGCAGGTAGGGCTTTGCTTACACCCACTGTGAAGCTCCATGTTCAGCTGAAGGAACTGGCCACCACAAACTCTGAACCAACCAACTCTGATAATCAGGTTTTGACACTCCTAACCATTACTAACCACTTAAACTTCAGCTGAGCACCTCCTGCCCCTCTGCACAAATCCCAAAACAGAGATCAAAACCCAGAAAGGGAAAAAATTTTGCCATCCACGAAGGGCTTCTTTCAGGGCTACTGATCTTGTAGAAGAAGCCTGCTTATCTGTAGTCTGAGTTCCACAGCAGGACTCAGTTTACCAGTCTGCCTCAAATAGAGGTGACAGTTTTGATGGTAAAATTACATATCAAACCCCTCTAGGCTTTGTAATACAAAAAATCAAATTTCATAGCCTCCTCTTACATTGGACATTGCAGCTATAGGTCAGAGAGCAAATGCCTTTGGTCCATTATTCCTAGTTTTATAAAGAGGGAAATGCAAAAGACTTGAGGAGAGGGGATCATTGTGTCAAGGTCCCCTGGCTAGTAACAGTGGTAAGAAGAAAAGAGCAGTTTCCTGGGTGCCAGCCCTTTGCACTGACACAGTTCCACATATGCAAAAGGCTCCCTTGAGGCCTCAGCAGCTAAAATACTGTGAATTTGTAATCAAGAGCTAAAAGGAAAACAACCTGGCTGATCCCACTTCTGGGTCAAGAGTTCATTGTTTTCCAAGCTGTTGTTCTTTGTTTCCATCTGAATCAGAGTAAGCTCGCTTCTGCCCACGTCTGAAAGAAACAATGCAAGTGGTTAAAACTCTTCCAAAGCCAGAGTTGCCTTTCTACTGAGCAAACCCTCTGAACACCGTGCTAGTTCAGTAACTAAAGGATAACTAAAAGTTATCACAGTGGTTAACAGAACTCACTGCTGGCTGGTACTAGCTACAATCCTCTTAGGTAGGAAAACGTGTTACATTCATGTGCCATCTTTGGAGGTAGTGGAAATTGATCCTATGGCTGACCTTCTTTTCAATGAGTTTGAGGACTGCACTACTGAGATGTTCCTGGAAAGGAACTTGAATTGTGTTTTAACTTCGTCAGAATGACATATAGCTGTTTTACTCTTCTTCCTTGTACTCCTGGTTTGGAGACTTGAGATAAATTAGGAGATTCTGTGCTTTCACACCAGTCGCTCTATTTCTTACAGCCCTGTTTATGAAAAGTACTTAGCTGCATCTTGAAGCTTTCAGTAACTGAAATTTTAAATCCAGATGGATCACATCTAATTTAATCTCCTCTTTGGAACAAAACTATTGATTGAACAAATATTGATAAAGAACTAAATCAGAAAAAAACTTATAGAACAATATGGGTACCAACTCCTGATGTTATTGCTAAAAGTCACAGCTGCAGCTGGCTCTTACAGAGAGGGGTGCACCTTCACTCCACCATGACTGACAACTTCACTGGTTTCTTGTTCCACATCTACACCAAGAAGACAGAGGGAAAGTGAGCAGGGCCAAAGCCAGAGCCACAGGGGTGCATGGACAGCCAGTTTTTCAGAGTCTGAGCACTGCGCTACTGAGACTCCTCTCAGTTAGACTGGGTCACCATCACTAAGGAAAGGATAAAATTAACTTAGCTATTAGAGATGTTTGGCTAATAAATAAAACAGTGGAACAGTTCTGCGTAACAGTGGATGCAACTGTAGACAGAGGTATGTTCTGGCTGCTTGCCTGGATGTAAATACTGCATGACTAAAATTATTTGCTTTGCCCAAGCTCAAAAACAATCAATTCAATAGAAACAAGAGAGATTCCATGGAGCTGAGCGTGTATTCAAAGCTGTGAGTCCAGGAAGCCTGAACTGTGTGTGTCTTGAGGCACCATTCCTTCCTCCAGCACCCTCCTTCCCCAGGTCCCTGAGTCCCTTTTGGTTGACATCACATCTCATGTTGAAAAAGCACTGGGATCTCAGTGGAGAGCCGTGTGCATCGGGAAGCAGACAGGGAAAGACACAATAAACAGAAGACTTATCCAAAATCAGCATGTCAGGCCTGCAGCACTGGTCCAGCTCGTTTAATGTCTGGCAAAGGAACCACAGTCTGTGGTGTCTGATGAATGTCATGACTGCCTTGGGTAGGATCCAGATCAGGTCCTCATCCTGTGTCTTTTTTTTGCAGAGAATTACTGCTGACTCCTGGGATTTTCCCTCTGTGGTGAATAGGTCACAATGTCTCTGTTACTGCAAAGCAGGAGTTCATAGCTGCTCAATCCATCCAGAACTGGAGCACTGAAGGCACAAAAACAAACAGCAGCCCAGGGGATGAGATGGAGCACAGAAGCAGAAAGTTGGAGAGACAATGCAGTGGGAGGTGTCAGGGAAGAGGTTAAGGGCCAGGATGACTTCGTCAGCAAAGAGAAGCAGCAGTAAAAGGTTTTTACTGTCCCATGGCAGCAGGGAAGGTGTGACGGAGAGCTAAAGAGCCAAGATGGCCTCATCGGAAAGCAACCCCTGCTGACTCACTGACTGAGTCACAGCCTTGCCCAGCCTCTGTTCTTTTTCCAATCAAGGAAACAGCAACTTCCCACAAACTTCTTTAAAGGCTGCCATTTGCTGAGCATTCCCGCACCAAGCTTCCACTCTTGAACAATCCCCTGTGCCCTTCCATGTCTGTTACCCAGCAGGAGGCACAGTCCTTCAAAGTACACAGCGTCCTGAGGGAGGAAATGGTGATGTGGCCTCTCCAAAGCAGAAAAGGGATTTTCTTCTGATCAGCCCATGCAAGCTGTGCCTCAGATGGCAAAAGACAGGCTCTCACAGGAAGGGAGGCAAGGGGAAAATTCAAGCTGGGAGATTTCCATTCTGACACTGAACCTCTGCCCTGCTGGGGAAAATGCTCACCTTCACAGTACCACATTGCTTTGAAAGAGGAGATTGCACACCCTGCTGCTGTTCTTTTAGGGTGGGCAGAAGATGGCCTACAGTAAGAGACACAAAAACTCAGGAATGAAAGTTGCCTCAAATAAATTCCTGTCTGGATTCAGAAAAAAATCTGTGAAAATCAACAAGTAAGAGTAATGTTACAGATGGAAGGGGAGCCAGATAGCAAAGACTACACATGAGAAGATTTCAAGAATAGGAAAATGACACAGGAAATAGGGAAAAATCTCTACACTGGCAAGGCTAAAAGGGAGTTTTTAAAGTCCATTAGGAACATAAGCAATCTTCATTACACTACAGGCCAAGAAGTAGATGAGAAAAACATTATTAAGGCTCCTAAGAGGCATGAGATCTTTATAAATGTTTTTGTTCTCTTTTAGTACGCAATGTCTTTTGGGATCTTGCCATAATCTCAGAGAATGACCAGCACTTAGGTGAGATCAACACCCTAGAGCACTAGGATAACCAAAGAATGTCAGTCTCCTGGTACAATCCACAAGCAGCTATAAAATTGCACTGAGAATATGTGTGGGTACCATAAAGAATATGGGACCATAACTAAGAGGCTATGCCAGTGACACCAGCAAGGGATTTATTTTTGAGACAGAAGCCTTTAACACAGCCAAATATGTTTGTCTCAGCTCAAAAACTACCTGGAATTTTCTAATCCAGAAAACAACAACCCTGAGAAGGACTCAAGGGTCACCATGGACATGTGTCTGGACTCAAGTACCCAAGGTAGTGGTGTGGGTAAAAATGCCAGTGTGGTCCTCAGACAAACAACCATGTAGAAAGCTGGGGGAGAAAAGCGGTTCTATCTCTCTAGTTCATGTTGATGGAGAAGATGCCGAAACTGTTCTTATATTTTTATTGTTCATAAATTGGATAGGGAGCAAGAAAAAGCCCTCAAATAATTGTTTGGAGGAAGGAAACAATCATAAGACTAGAAGAACCCAGGCTGCCTACCTTATCCAAAGGCAGTGGCAAGCCTGGATTACAAAGTATGTCTGGTGAGAAAACAGGCTTTTAAAATTGCCACAGAAAGGCACAACAGGCACCTATGGTTGGAAACGCAAAAATAAGGTGCAGTTTTAAACTGTGAGGGTAATTAATCACTGGAGGAAATGATCAAAGGAAGTGACTTCTCCTGCTTTTCATGTTTTCCATGCAGTACACAATACCTTTCTAGGGGCTGCTACAGCCAAATTGCTCAGCAAAGATTAGAGCAGACATGGGAAGAGGGATTTGTTATTGTCTGGTTGTTTACACTGTCTGATGACATTTTAATGCATCATCTGGAATACGGGAATTCATACTTGTCACCTTTGCCATTGAACTTGAGTGGTGTTCCCTTCTACATCCATGCTCTTTTTCTTGATGGATCTTTAATCCCTTCCCTTATGCTTGGCTAATCAACTTCAAAAACACAGGGAGAACATCCCTAAATGGCAAAGCAGCCTGGAGCTGGCCAGCCTGGTGGGGCAATAATTACCCACACGCGGAATCAGCCCTGCTTGGGAAAGAGTTACAGGATGTGCCCTCTAGGGACTGAGAGACTGATGGCGGCATCGAAGAGTGCAGACAAGATCTGAGAATCATTGCTGGATGAAGGCTCCCTGAGCACCTCAGTGGGAAAGAGATCTGTTAGGCCCCAGAGAAAGCATGATGCTAAACTTCTTAGACCTAAACTGAGTCCAAACAAGTTAAAGATTGGGTAAAAATCTGTATATTCAGAGATCTTTAAACCCAAAAGTTGTGGGCCTGTGAAGGCTAGGTGCCTCTGCAACAAGACTTTCAGGAGTTAGGTCTCAGGCACCTCCACTCTACCAATATCCAACAACTACTTGTACTTCAGTGATACACACAAGGTGGGGGAAGGAAAGCTGCTTGGGGAACAATTTTGGCCAAAAACACTAGGCCGTTCCTTTGCTATTTAAAGAATCTTCCAATCTGTTCAGAGCAGGGACTGTGCCAGTTTTTAGCACACACAGAATGTTTGCCTTTTCCTCTAACATAACAGCAAGAGAAGTCCCTTTGTTTCTTGAGGTCTGTAATAGAGACTTGATACCTTCTTCCAGATAGCTGTTACAACTGAACAGTAGGCACTGCCTTCAGGACATGTTACTGAGAAAAATACAACATTCTGCAGTCAAATTAGTGAAACAGCTCCTCCACAGATTTGTAGTCTAGGAATAACACCCACTATCATAGGATGATGCACTGATTTCAGGCTTCTGTGATCTATAGCCCAACAGTACCAAATTCCCAAAGCCAGACTTCTCTGTGATCTTGTGTCTAAACTGCCTGTAGTGGAAGAAATCATAAACCCGTTTCACGGGGTGCAGATTGAGGCTTGCAGATGAGAAAGTGCGATGGTGGATACTTGGTTACTGACAGGGGTAGCTATTAGGAAATGACACCGTTGTTATTGTTACTATTTACCCGACTTCGGAGTGAAGCTAAACATTTTTGAAAAACTGCTTAAAATAATTGGTTTCTTTCTATGTTAAAGGCCCACTTCTTCCAAGTGCTTTCTCTGATGGCTTGCTGACCCAAAGGGTGCGCTTTCCACCGTTGCTGCTTTCCACCAGCTCCCGGGATGGCAATATCTGTGGGACCTCTTGTGGGCTCTGTTCTAAATTGCATGTTGGCTGCAGAGCGCTAGGGAAAAATGTTTCCGTGTTAATTTGTAGACACATCAAAGAGCCTTTTACTTCACGTACCTTCGTGTGGATTCGCAGAAGTTTGATGGTAAAGTGCAATCTACAGGGAACGGTAAAAACAAGGAAGGAACTGCATTTTAAAGGGGAAATTTAATCCCCGACTGACACTCGTTCATGCTTTGGCTTCTTTACAGAGATAGCAGTGAATATAAAATCAAAGAATGGTTAAGGTTGGAAGGGGTTTTACAGACGGCCTAGTTTCAGCCCCCTGCCACGGGCAGTGACACCTCCCACTAGTCCAAGTCGCTCAGAGCCGCCATGGCGGACGTGCTCCCGGCCCTCTCTATGGTCCTCACTCCCGGCCCTCTCTATGGTCCGCCTCCCGCCGCGGTGCATTGTGGGCGCGTGGCGGACCTATGGCGCCGGTGTAGGGCCTGGTGCGCAGGGCGGAGGCGGCCGCGCTGTGAGTGCCCGGGAGGGTGGTGGGTGGGCGGCCTGGGGGGGCTGCGGGGGGAGCCCTGAGGGGGGAAAGGCGTCCGTGAGGCAGGAGGTGCAGGGGGGAACTCCCCCAGCGAGGGGACTGGCTGCGGCCCGGCGCTGCGATTCGACCCCCACCCCCCGGGAGGGCGCAGCCCGGCGAGGCCGAGGCAGTTCAACTTCACTCTCTCTTGGCCCATAACTCCTGGTAGCGCTAAAGAGACTTTTTCAGGCCCGCGTTTCTGAAACCTCAGAGGTCGGGGTGGCCGTTCCCGAGTGGTTTCAGGTGGGGTTTGAGTCCTTTTAGGGCAAGGTGAACACAGACTGACTTAGTCCTACGAGGAGCGGCTGAGGGAGCTGGGGATGTTTAGCCTGGATTAAAGGTGGCTTAGGGGGATCCTTCTCGCTGTCTGCAACCACCTGAAAGGAGGTTATAGCCAGGTGGGGGTCTTCTCCGAGGCAATTAGTGACAGGACGAGAGAACACAGTCTTAAGCCACAACAGTGGAGATTCAAGTTGGACATTAGGAGGAATTTCTTCACAGAAAGAGTGAGTAGACATTGAAGTGGGCTGCCCAGGGAGGTGGTGGAGTCACTGTCCCTGGAGATGTTTAAGGAAAGACTGAACATGGCATTTAGTGCCATGATTTGGTTGGCAAGGTGGTGATCAGTTGTGGCTTGGACTCCATGATCTCAGAGGTCATTTCCAACCTAATTGATTCTGTGATATAAGCGAACCAGGGGCACTTGCCAGACAATTTGTTAATGCTTCATGAAACTAATGCAGCCACATTGAATCCCATTCTTCACCTGAATTCATGGATCCATTGCGTTACATATAGTTAGCATAGATAAGTTACAAGAGCAAGTGACTTTCTTGCATCATGGGTCTGGCAGAGTGTGTACCAAGGCAGAGCTAAAACGTCTCGCTGAGCTTCAGCTGACTTGCAAAGCATCAGTGAAATGTATCAGCCATCCTTGATTAACAAGTCAAGCCTAGTTACCGTCTCACTTCTTTTTGAAGGTGTTTCCTTCTGCTAATTTTGTTTTCTCAGTGTGTGACCCACTCAGTGGGTCAGTGGCAGTAACTGTGTTCTGCCTGATGGGATGTTACTTTCAGCCACAGGTTCTATTGTAATTTTGACACTGAAGTTGTGTGCTTTGTGGTCTCGTTAAAAGTGACTAAATAACAAATAATATAAGTAGAGCATAAATATTTGTATACCACAAAAGCATACAAAGCAATGTCATGGGTTTTTTCTTTGCTTTTTAATATTTTTAGTAGGTTCTCTTGTCACCCTTCAATGTTCAACATTCTGGTTGGTAGGACTAGTGCCTTTATATTCTCTGCAGGTTTCTGTGTCCTAAATATCTTTAGGCTGTGTTTAGTGGATGTGTGTGTCTTGGTGAAGCAGAAATGAGAATCATTTCAGATAGATTTAAGATCACAGAATTATAGAATAACCTGAGTTGGAAGGGACCCACCCTCATCGAAATCCATCTCCTGGCCCTGCTCAGGACAGCCCCAAGAGTCACACCATGTGCCTCAGAGCTTTGTCCAAACACTTCTCGAACTCTGTCAGGCTTGGTGCTGCGACCACTTCCCTGGGGAGCCTGTCCCAGTGCCCACCCACCCTCTGGGTGAAGAACCTTTTCCTGATATCCAATGCAAACCTCCCCTGACACACCTTCATGCTGTTTCCTCAGTGCTGGTGGTGCTGGTTGATCACACAGGGTTTTCTGGCATTGGTTAACCCCCTCCAACTCTTGGCTGGCATAGGGGTTTGGGATTACAGGGCCTCTGGGTCCCCTCCAGCAGCACTGAACACAGTGAGTGCTGACAGGGTGTCTGCATGGCTGAGGCTGGCTGAGTCTGTTTCACTCCTTTGCCATAGAATAATTGATAGGAGCAATTTTGCAGCATCAGCCTGTTTGTTTTTTAGGACATGCTGGCAATATGTGAGTTCCTGCAGTTTCTCAGGGAGAGCTGGTTACAACTTCTCCATTTGCCCAAGCTTTTTTATTTACCTTTTGTTTACTAAGGGTGAAGTTGCCAGCCTTGTGCCACCAGGAAAACATTGACCCCAGCCCTTCAGAAGGTGCTGCTGGCCAGCTGGAGCTCTGCACAGGTCGGTCCCAAAGGACCGTGCCCCAGCATTCATACCAGGGTTGTGCCTGCACTGGAAAATGGAGCAGGGCCATGGCCAGGGCTGGAGCACTCAGGTTGCGTGATCTTCATCAGTGTTTAACAACCAGCACCATCCTGGGCGTGCTGTGCTATGTGTCCACCAACATTTCTGGTGATGGTACCTAGATATGGTTTGTGGAATAATGAAGGGATCATTCCCTGCAGGCAGTCATTTTTGACTACAATTTTTCAGTAGGAGAAAGAGTTCAGTTGCAAGACTGAGCCGCTTGTTTTAAGAATTGGAGACCAGCTCCTGGGCAGTTTTATTTACTTTACAAAGGTGTCTTCATATTCTTGTTAGAATCTGTGTGTTGTCTTTCAAGCACGTTGGCAAAGATTTTATTTTGAAAATCTAGATAAATTCTGTTCAATAAAAAGCTCCTTAAATTTCAAGGATCAGGAGTCAAGCGATAGCTGGTGTTCTGTGGTGGGACTTGTTACTGCTTTTATAGTTTAGGAGCAAAGTAGCTTCTGATGAATGTCTTTCACTACATGTTTAGTAACAACTGGGTTTATCCCTTGATTGTTTAGGAGTTAAAATGACGACAGCAGCAAGGCCAACGTTTGAACCTGCAAGAGGAGGAAGAGGAAAAGGTGAAGGAGATTTAAGTCAGCTATCCAAACAATATTCCAGCAGAGATCTTCCTTCTCATACTAAAATCAAATACAGGTCAGTATTGGTGTTTTGGGTCTTAGGGCAAAGCAGGCTGGGAAAGATATTTTTGTTATGAGTGGTACCTGAAATGTTCATGGTAGATGTTGATGTGTTCGATAGTGAGCAGGGTCCAGAGCTTGTGCAGCAATGCTGAACAAGTGGGCTGAAAGTGAAAGTCTCAAAAGCAGACCTAGGAGATCAAATGCAGTGCAGGTGATTGGAGAAGTTTAGTTTTAGTGGTATTTGTTACTGCTTGTGGGCGTGAAACATCAGAAGGAGAATATGAGCATTGGAGACTGAGCACTTTGGGCAGTGGAGTGGAAAGGAAGCCACTGAAAGTGCTGTCACTTGCAGAGCAAGATGGGATGGGAGAAACCAGGTTGAGCATGTCTTAAAAGTGGGAAAACCACGTCATGTTCTTGGCAAAAGACCACTTGGTAATGGCATTAAGAGGAGGCAGGAAAATCACAGAATAGCACTCAGGCAGTAGTATGTATTGGAAGAGCTGATGTTAAACACTGCAGGTGATTCATGCAGGTCCTGTGAGAGGAAATTGCTTTAGCCACCGAGAAAGATAATGTGATCTTAGGAATATTTTCCTCTGTATGCATTGAAATGCATAAAAATCTTTGCTATCTTTTTGAAAGATTAAATAAAATCTGGAGTCAATGTGATACATACAATTTCTATTAAATGTGACAACCTAAAAATGTTTGTTTTATCTAACTGATGTTACTCTTTTCCATGAAATTACTGTTCTGTGCTTTTTTGTGTAGATGTTTATCCTGTCACCTCTTCCTTCCTGGCCCTTTGGTTTTTAAGAATACATATTCATAAGGGAGTTGGAGTGTTTTGGAGAATTCCAAAATCAACAGCACAAAAAGTCCTGTCAAATGTGTTTTACTGGTGCTTTGTTTTTTAAACAAAAATAGGATTTGGAACACCAGTCTGTTGCTTTGAAAGAAGTGTGTAGGGACAGGTATGTACAGAAATAAACAATGTATGTTTTAACAAATCTATCTGTGTGAGAGGGAGAGATGGAGGGAGCATTAAGTGTCTTCTGTTCTTTCTTCCAAATACCTAATACAAAGTTGTCTTTGTTAAATTGCCAGGACTGCATCATTGCAGGAAAAGTTCAGTGTTTCAGTCCCACTCATGTTCGCCCGAATGACACAGGGTTTGGGGGGATTTTGCAGCTCTAACAGGAATTCCAAGTTCAGGTTTTTAATTACAAAAGCAAATTAAATACTTCATCATAAAGACAGACTGTGCATACAATGTGTTTATAATGGCTCAAGTCTGGGTTTCATCCAGGCACTCTTATTTCCAGCACTAGGTTCACAGGGAGGTGAAAGGAATTGCTGCTTGTTTTTATCCCTTAGTTCTTTTCAAGATTTCCACAGTAATTTCAGCACTCTCTAGGTGGAACTTGGTGTGACTCAGATATACAGAGTTCATTGCTTTTGGTCAATGTGTTATATAAAAGAGGGACAAACATGTTTCAAGACGTTTCACTAAAGCTCGTGTTTTACTTGTTCTCCCAACCTTTTTTTTAGTGGTCATGGTCTATGAAGGTTTATGAAAAGGATGTTCTAGTCTTGGTCTTGTCTGTAAGCTTCAGAGACTGGATTTGCAGCAGCAACTTCGGGGAAGAAAATGATGAAGAAAGGTCACCGTAGTGCTGTTCACCCCAGGATTTATTTGCCTCCTTGGAAAAATTGCTCCCAGATGCAGACTGTCAAAATTCAGACTTTCTTTCCCCCTTGTTTGTTATTTTAGACAGACCACTCAGGATGCTCCTGAAGAGGTGCGTAACCGTGATTTCAGAAGGGAGCTGGAGGAGAGAGAACGTGTCGCTGCAAGAGAGAAGAACAGAGACAGACCAACCAGAGGTAAAAAGAGAGAAACAAAAATCTGAAAGGCTTTGTGTGACACTGCTCTTGCATGAAGCTTAGTGTTGTAAGAAGTTTGCAGGTTACAGACAGCATGTCATGGGAGTAGAATTTAGGGTATTGGTCTGATAGTTCAGAGCTGTTGACCTGCAAGGGAATGTCTGCTGGCTTTTATTCTGGCTTCATGCTAGCAGGAATCTAGGCCAGCCAGTAGAAAAGCCTAGGCCATCATGCAGGCCAGCTGATACAGTGTGGTTGTAATGAATTGGCAACAAGTGTATACAGCTAATAAAGGGCTTTTTCTTGTACTTGGACAAGCGAGACGGGAAGGAGAAGGGGGAGTGACTCATCTTCTGGTGTTCACAGCACCAGCGTAACAATAAATCTGTTTTGAAAGTACACAGTTCTGTTCAGATACAGGGAAGTAATAATTAAAATCAAAGAGCATCTTGAGAAATACTCATTTTTAGCACTAAGCTTGGCATACTTTAAGCACTTTAGGTGTAAAAGTATTGCACGGCTTTCAAATTTCAAGTTTTGGTTTGGGCAAAAGTAGCCAAGAGTAATGCTTTGGGGTGATCCTAAATGGGAATCCTCCAGTTGGATATATAGAATAAGGATATTTTTTCCACAGCTATTTCTTCTGCTATTCTTTCTGTCTCAGATAATGACTTAAAAAAATTCTGGAGGCCAGATTGTAAGTTTGGGATGTTATCACTTCTCTTGAGGATATCTACAGGGGAGGAATTAGCATGGGCATTAAGACTGAGAAGTGAGGGAAAAGTGAGCATAAGCTTGTTTCTCTTACTGTAATGCAAGACAAATATTTTGTGAAGATTTTTGCTTTCTGACATTAGATGCTGTTAAATGAAGTGACTTACTTTAAACTCTTCTGCCATAGAACATACAACATCATCTTCTGTGTCTAAGAAGCCTCGACTAGACCAGATTCCTGCAGCAAATCTTGATGCAGATGATCCACTCACAGATGTGTGTATCTTTTGTTTGTCTTCTTTCCTTTTATTGTCCTGCCTTCAGGATTTACTCTTAATGGAATATGTAGTTTTACGTTTGCTAAAGATTTCAGACAGGTTCCGACGTATCTTCCTTTTACAGTTTTTGTACTGTGGTGAAAGTCCAGAGCGGTTCAGAGGATTCTGGTCTGTGCTGTTCTTGGAAAGCACACAAAAACTGGGGAACTGAAAATACCACTTAAAGTGTGGGTAATGGGTGACTTTTTTGTCCACTGCTGGGTTAGTTAGAATTCCTCAAAGGTAGAACTGCAAATGACTGTCTGCATGAGCAAAAGATGCTTACCCTTGGCTCCTTTCCTCATGCTGAGATCTAGGACCTAGGTCAAAGGTTTGACAATAAGCTCAGGGTTTTTTAATCCTGTGATCCTGGGTCCCAGCAGTATTGGACTGAGTATTCAGGCACAATGTTGTAATGACTGATGTCACAGGGATTAGAAAGTGTTTGAGGACGGCCATTCTCTAGGGTCTGTCAGTTACACTGCATTTTTAATTGCAGTCATCCTGAAAGCACAAGCATATTTTTGTCTTGACTTTACTATACAAGAGCAAACACACCATTTGTGTTGTGTTTTCTGCTACTACAAGCATCCACGTGCTTCAGAAATCAGCAAATAACAGCCTTAGCTGGGCAGACCAGGATTGTTTTTATTAAATGAAATGAATGAGCTGATTCTTACTTCTATTTGTTGCTATTAGGAAGATGATGAAGATGAGGACTTGGAAGACAGTGATGATGATGACACTGCAGCTCTTTTGGCTGAACTGGAAAAAATCAAGAAAGAACGAGCTGAGGAACAGGCTCGAAAGGTAAAATCTCACCTGTTTAAGAGCACCTGTTTTTTTTTGCAAACTGGTGTTTATTAAAACTGGTGTGCCTTAAGTACTTAGGGCAACTAAGAACTGCTAAACACAGTGCCGTTCAAGTATGATGTATTTGTTCTTCTATCTAATAATTGTCAAGAATATAGATATACTGAATGTTTTACTCACTGAAATATTTTATTCTCTTCTACAGTTTGTAGAGGCAGTCAGTCAAGATAATCTTGCTTTTCATATGCAAGTCATCTGAAGACAGCTATCCTGCCAAATTGTATAGGTGGCATTAGTGAGCTGCATACTATCCAGTGTAATTTAATTTGTTAATTAGCTTTTATGAAACAAAGAAGTTATTTCTGAAATAAAGATATGTGCTTTTTGATGCTGCTTCTTATGGCTGCAGGTTTTATATAGTAGTTGTTTTTCACAGAATTGGTGCTGTGTTGCCTTGACAAGGAGCACCAGTTTTAACTGTAAGACTGAAACTATTTCCATGTGGTTATACACAGGCAAATTCATTTGAAAAATGTCTCTGCAAAAACGAACAATAATACAGCAGTCTTTTCAGAACTGGGAAACTCAATGCACATGTAGCTTTCACACCTCCCTATAATCTCTGCCTACAGACAGAAACACCGTTTTCTGCCCTTTGAAGGGGAGTGAAGTCCCTGTAGTTACAGATGTTTTCCTGTGAGTGGGATTAAAACCTTTGCTTTTGGCTCCTTTGTGTAAGAGAGACTGTTGGGCTGGAGTGCATTAGCAAAATCCCTGATTGATTAATGGACTTCCTGGGACTGTTTCTGGGGATAGTCTGTGTTGTCAAATTGATCAGGATTTAGAATTGTATTGGGTACTGGCTATAACATTGTATTGCAATAGAGTTTAGAGTCCAGGTATTTAAACTTCACTGCTGAAACACTCTGGGGGTGCAACAGAAGTGGATACATGTAGCATTCCCTCATCTACTTTTACCAAGTGCTTTCTTTTTTTGAACAGGGCTTAAATCATCTTAGTGCATTTGTAAAATGTTGCTTCCTTCAGCTGGAGTAGTTTTGTCCATTTTTTTAAGTATATTCTCCTTTAGAGTAAACCAAAATGAAACAAAGACCCCAAAGCAAACAAACAAAAAAAAAAAATCTGTCAGAAAACCTGCCACCTGTCACCTTTTTATAAAGTAATCTGAGATGTTTTTTAGAACATGCTGAATAAACACATTAAATGCTGAACAGGAGGCTAATCAAAGGCTGCTCTGTCAACTTAATGTTCTGAAGCCACTGAACTACCCCTGACCTTTCCTGTAGCTTAACACACATATTCATAGTTTAGTGTTTTTCATGAGTACTTAGTTGGCAGTGAACAGGCATAGCTTCTAGCAGACACTAGAAAGAGCTAGGAGAGAATAATGTTTTAATTGCTGTAGGCAGCAATTAAAAATATAGAAATGTACCTTTAGAATCAACAAGGCCTGTAAAAACCAGTGCGCTCTGCAATTTTGGAGTTAAGTAGTACGGAAGGCTAAAAGCTGTACCATGCTGCTTCAGTGCAGAAATTTTGCTGTAGAAGACTGTTGATACTTGATTCTCCATCTGGCCTCTGAGTGGTCTCATGCATTAATGTCTGAAGACATGTCTCGTCTCTTTATCTGGGCATTTGAGTCACATCACGCAGAAATGAAATTGTCTTTTGCGGTAACAACATGGTGAAAATGACTTAAAAACACTGGTAACAATTCTTCCATGTATTCCTGTGTGAAATGTACAAAACTGCAAATAAGGTGTATCCATGTGTAGGGAAGACTTTGACTTCAGCTGTCCTTGCACAGTGCTTAAAATGAAAGCTTAGGTCCGTGTGGATTTTTCATTTTGCCTGATAGTTGAAATTATATATCTCGATTAAACAGCATAACTTGTCACATTTCAATGTAGAGAACTTGCATTAGAAACATAATGGTAGTAAATTGCAGCTCAGACAACCAAGTGCGTGCTTCTCTTTTCATGTGTGGAAAGTAAGAATCAACATGAAATTCTAATTTTGTCACTAGAGGGTGCTAAAAGCCATGAAGTGTTTAGGATAGCACTTGTTTTATTTTCCTTTCTTAACTGGTATTATGTTTTACCATCATGGACATTCTCCTTCCCCCAGAAGCAGAGTTTGTAATGTCCAATGCTATGTGCTTACTCAATATTTGCATGTTTACATGAAATGAACATTTGTTTCTTCCTAAAAAGTACTATGTTATTTATTTGCAATAGTGCCCACTATTGCACACTCACTGTCTAGACCTACACTATTCATCCTTTCACTGGTTGGTGGCAGGTAGACTCTCTTTAAAACTGGCATCTTCAGTAAATAAAGGATGCTCTACAGATTCTTAGAATTTTATTTTATTGGGTTTTTTTGAGAGTAGGAAACTCTATGTTGATGAAAAAAGTAAAAACCAGGGTGGGGCTCAGTCTTGGAAAGAGTCTTTTAAAGGTAAGTAAGGGTCTCCTTCAGAAAGATTGCTTATGTGTGTTGGCTTTAAGTGGTACAGTCTCTTTAGATTATGCCTTGTTTTCCATGGCATTGAAATAAGGTGATACTGGCAAAGGATTTTATAGTAAAAATATATATATATAAGTATTTATATTTATGTAAATATATATTTTATATATATTTATTTATATATTTATATATAAATATATATATAAATTCATTTTCCATTCAGATATGGGGGATTTCATACAGCTATGTATTGCAAGCCATAATTTAAACATAATTTTGTAAGTAACCTTGTATTAATCAGTCAGCTGACGTCAGGATAACATCTCATGTGAAGTCTTAATTGTGTACTTGCTGTTAATCCTAATCCATGTACAGGAATGCTTTATCTGCTGAAATGGTGCTGTCCATAGCAGGCAGTGTGGGTAAACTGGTGTCCAAGCAGAGGGAAACTGCAGAATGAATGCCTGTTCTCTCTTCATTCTGCAGGTCATTCTTGAATCTCATTGTTATATGGACAGATTAATGTATCTTTTCTTCTCATCTTCTTGGACCATTCCAGGGTCTTAATAAGATTAAGTGGGTAAAAATAAGTAATATATCCCGAACCTGTGCGATATGTCATTTTCCCCAGATACTTTAGTTATTTTGATTTATTAAAATGCTAGTCCAATTATTTCTGAGACTTCAGTTAAGAGTAAACTGTATTTTTGTTGACTCTTTTCACTCGTCACTTTGGTGTCCATTACTTACACTGCCGTGAAAGGAGGACTGCTCCTTTCAAAATGCATATCTGGTGAGACAGCAGTTAAAAAGAAAATATGAGAATCTGCTTTTTTCAGGTCATTGTGTTCTGTGTTAACTGCCCTTATGTGGTAATACCAATTTCCGTAGAAATCCTCTAAATCTAATTTTGACAATGTTAGTTGTAAGAGGTTGTAATAGTTTGCCAGCCAAAAAAGCAATTCTTCTCAAAGCTTGTTAACTTCTCAAAATGCTTAAATTCTCTTGTATTACGTAGAATCATTAAACAAATACCATGAATGTTTTTTAAAAACTGAGCATGGGAGTCCTGACTTTTTTCACGCCATCCACAATTGTGATCTAAGGTTGTTTCTAGTAGACACTAAACTAACCAGGAAATTCTAGTTTTGAAAGCCTTTTCTGTGGAATAATTCTAGGTCTTTATAAAACTGTACAAATGCTGGGTCTGTGTCTGTGTTAACCGTCCATGGATAGGCTTCATGTAAGCATTTCAGTGTTCTAAATTCAGCTTTACAACGCTCTTGATTTTCAATTTGCAAGTGCTTCCTTAAAAGGTAAATTGAAATAATTAAAAACAAACTTCAAATCAGTGAGCAGCTGAATGTACAAGTGCAGTTCCAGCAAAGCTGTTTGAACATCCAGTCATTTTTTGCCTAGTTGAAGGCAGACTTAAAGTTTTTGATATGTTTTCTTAACAGTTTTATTTCACCAAATGTTTCTCTGTAACTAAATATATCACTTTACCAGTGGTCACAGTAGATCTTAGCTCTGCCCTGTGTCTTAGCCGTGTCACAGGCATTGGAATAAAACATCAGAAAATGAGTCTTGATAAATATTAACCTTTTCCCTTAAATCTTAAGGGTCTGACTAAAACTAGAATATCAAACTGGTGATATAAGACAGAATTTCAGTAAAGAGGCAAAAGCAGTTTCATTCAGTTATTTGAATCGCTGTGTTGCACAGAGTTAGTAATTTGCACAGGATCAAATAACTGGGGTGAATCTCTGCATTACTGAGTTTCATTCCCTGCTGCTAAGGGCAGGGCTGTCACAGTGTGTCATTCAAAAATTAGCATTCAAATCAGATTATGTGATTATTTTTTTTTTCAACCTTCAGTGAAATGTGGGTATTTCAGGCTTCCTTTCAGCTACTCAACATCTATGAAAACAAAGTAGGGTAACTGACTTTATTACAATGGAGTAGTTTCAGGAATTTCAGCACTTTCTGTAAAAGTAATCTTGCTCTGTGCTAAGGGTAGGGACTATACTAAAAAAAAATAACCATAGTAACAATACTGTTTGTCTTTCCTTTGCTGTCAGAAACAAACATGCCCAGGGACTGTTAAATCTTAAAGCAAGATAAGGAATAATTGTTTAGTTAAGGTTAATATAGTTCTGTCCACTTTTTTTCCCCCAGCTATGCTGCTGCATGGTGGAGTGCAGTTGTGCAGCAAAGGCTTGCTGTGAGACCTAATTTACATAGCAGCATGCCTGTCTGCTTGCTCGGGGAATGGGGCTCCCCCTGCCAGTCCAGTTGTATTCCCCACCCCACAATATTCGTGTAATGTTGCCTCTGCCCCTAACACGGTGGTTACAACGTGGCTGATGTCTGATGGATCTCTGCAGAGAGTTGGTGCAGCACGCTGCCTCTGAACAGCACAGCGTTGCTGGCTGTAGTGAGGGAATAATCCATAGCATGTTTTTTGCTGAAATGGCTTAGGAAAAGCGTTATAAACCACCTCGTGTTGCGGAACAGAAAGGCAGGCAAAGAGGCATTATTTTAGAAAGGGTGAGTGAATACAGATGTATTGTTTTCCCCCTTAGGCTTTTCTTCTGTTGTGGGTTTGTTGTATTCGTAGTGCTGTAGCTTAATAAGCCTTTGTTCCACCACACACAAGAACAACGGAGGCACTAGGAGCCGCTTATTTTGTGAACAGCTGTGCTAGATTGTGCCTCAGAGGTGTGAAGCTCAGACAGCTATGAAGGTTATGTCTGGTCTGTTTGATTTGATACAACCCATGCTCCAGCGCCTGCAGTGTCCCAGCTTTCGGTGGAGGAGTGGGCAGTGGAAGATTTATGTGGAAAATTATGAAACATAATGAAAACCTCTTTTGACTGGAAATGAGGGATTTTGTATCTCTGGCCAAAATATATCACTTAGCTTAAGTGTAAATGTCAACTTTACAACGCTGTGAATTACACCTAGTATTTTCTCCACGTCATGTCTCTTAAGATACAAAACTTAGTAAATTATCTTTTTTTTTTGTCTTGAATACCTTCTTTGGGAAATTTTAGTGAAGCTAAATAATGCAAAAAAGATCTTTGAGACCAGTCTTTAGAATTAACCTGTTTCCTGAAAATCGCAGCAAATATATTGAAATGTCATCCAACCTAGAACAGCTTTGAACAACTGAATTCCATAAATAAATTACCATATGGGCCGAGTCTTCTTTGTAAAGTGACTAAAACTGGCGATGCCTTAGTCAACAAATCTACTTCCTTCTGTTCTGAAAAATATATCTGTTTCTGCTATTATGAGCCTCAAAAATATCCCAGAGACAGAGGAGCTAACTAAAACTTTTATTTGAATAAAAGGGAGAGTTCACTAGACAATCCCCAGTGAGGTCTCTCCACTTGATAGAGGTCGCAGCATCTTTCATCCCCTTGCCTGAAACCCAGGTCCCTCTGTTTCCCCAGTAGCTGAGGTACTCCAGGGTTACAGGCTTTCTGACACCCCTGCAATGTGTCCCCCGTTCCATGGTCATTAGGGAAGAGGTCCCTAGCATTTTCAAAATGGAGGTTTACTGATCCTTTGCTGTTGATAGATCCCCTTGTTTCTGGGCAAACTGCACCTTTCTGTGACTGACAACTGAACAATCAGTAACTTGTTGCTCCCACCACCAAATGCGACCACACTACAAACTTTGCAAGAACACCTATTTATTCCTAATACTTCTTTGCTTTCACACTCTAAATCTGTTGATTTTTAATGACAAAGATAAGCTTATGCAGTTTGTTAGTACTTAGTTGTTCTGCCTCTGCAGGTCTAAAAGACAGCAGAACTGTGTTTGTTACCAGAGCTGAGAAGCAGTGAAGAGCCACACAAAGTGCCCATGGGCTCTGCAGCATCTCCTACTGCAAATACAGAAAACTTTTTTTTCTGTATTTTCTGAATTTTTTTTCTGTAATTGTTGTCACTATAAAATGACATTTGACAGTTTCTGTTAATGTTATGTTCATAATTGTTTTTATTCATTTAATAGGTGCAAAAGTAAAATGTAATCATATGAAATTCCCAAGATTGTCCCTAACGCTTCTTTCAATTATAAGGCAGTTTTTGCCACCCTCCAGTCCTCTGCAGTTGTAATTCACTTAAGTCAATGCAATATTTTGCTAGCAATAGCCAGCTTTAGACAGAATTCAGTTGAGCCTGAAAGGCCAAGTTGTTGGGGCCCATGCACAGGTTATGTATCCCAACCTCCACGGTGGTGCCGTGGAGATGCAGTCAGTAGAGCCTGGAGTGTCGCTGCTCTCCTGTGTGAGTAGTTTAGTATGAACAGAAGGCCCATCTTGACTTCATATTGTATCCTCTTGACCTCTGCCGAGATGTGAGCTCAGGTGCCTATGGGCCCCTGTCTAGCTGTAGGTGTCTTAACCCAGACCTCAGTCCCTCTTTTGGTCTTATACAATTGCCTGTAGTGTAATAACTTCTTGAAAGTGTTATTTCAGTTTTGGTTGTTTATTTCTATCACCACATTTTATCACTTCAGTCTGATAATGCTTTTCTTTGTTGTCAGGAAGTAAGCTATGTCAGGCTAATTGAGGCTGAAGGATATTACATGGGTTATGTCAAGCAGATAGAAGTTAGGATGAAGTGTAACATGCCTTTTAAAAATCTTATTATAGGAAATTTGAGTGTGCATCTTTATGTAATAAGAACACTGGAGTACTATATGCATTTTTTTAATGATTCTTAATATTGGCTTTATAATTCCCTAGTGATTCTCAGTGTTTACAATTCAAATGACTGAGTGCTTTTCACTTCTCTTCATGCAGGGTAGAGAGTGCTGGAAGCATCAGCTTTGTATGAACTGTTAAGATTAAATCCAAAATGGGGGAAGGGAGGGAAGAAGAACTGTAATTCCCACCAAAAGGTGCTGGCTGACTCCAGTTGACCTTTGATCATTAAAAAACCACTGTGTGTGGAGAGCATTTTAGTTCTGTATTTGTCAGTGGTGTGTGGATGCATTTTTATGCATCATAAAAACCCAGTCTAAGATAGTAATGTCTGCCCCAGATAAAGTAATGGGTGATGCAGAAGTTTAGTAACTTTGGGTCACGGCTGAGGTTACTATCTTGGAAGTTTGAGGGCAAGACTGTGCTGTACTCTACATGCCACCTTCAGAAGAGTTCACCTGGAGTTCAGTTCTGAAATGGAAAACTGCCGTGTCTGTTTGCATGTATAGGACTTGGAAGAAGTTCTTTCCACAGAAGCATTTTTCAACAGAGGACTATTATTTTCTTACAATGGTCTTATTAGTGCTACCTTCTCTTGAGTATGAATTTTTGGTATGCAGCTTTCTTATTTGCTTTCAAGGTTTGTCCCAGGCTGCTTGTGTTTTCAGTGTCTCACTTTTAATGGAGCATTGAAGATTAAAGTTAATGATGCAGAGCCCACCTCACTTTGGACAACACAGAGAAAACTTCACATGCTTGCATCCTGTTGTAAATTTGCTTAATGGTCTTAAAGAGAATGTGATCACCCCCCAGGAGACACCTGAAGATCAATACTGGGTTTTTCGCTCATACCAGTATCCTAGATTTTGCTTGGTTTCAAATCAGTGCTTTGCATGCATGAGCTGTACAATAGTCTGAGGGCTGCTGGACTTCTGGTGGGAAGACATGACACAGAGGGCAGTAAATTGTATTTCACTGCTGTTGGCTACTCCATGTTACACAGAAAGATGATGGTAAATCAGAGGTTGACATGCTGTGCAGAGAAGCTGCATACATTTCTTGTCTCTTATCCACAGAGAAAAGTATAATATGAGTTTATATTTCAAATATGGGGAGAAATTGTTGTTCCATATAAAATATTTTTGCTCTCTGTGTTTCCTTATTTACTGTGGTGGTAATAACTGAAGTTGGAATGCAAATGTTGGATTTAGAGCTATGTTTGAAAATGAAAACTTTAGTTGATGTATGTTAATAACTTTAAACTGCTGTGGTTTGTGTTAAAGCTCCATGGATACAGCAGCAAAGGCAAGTTTTGCCTATGCATGTGGTTTAATAAGGGCATTACAGTGCTTGTGCTGAAGCTGTGCCCTGGTTTTAAGCAATATGCCGTTTTGGGGAGCTTTTGTCATCCCACTGGCAATTAATTGCAGCTGGTTCTACATTTTATTTGTGAGAAGCAGTGTAAAGGTGGGTGTTTTTTCATAACTAAAACTTGAGTAGATTTTGGAAGGTAAAATCTTTACCAGTGATCCTGCATCATCTGGTATTCATAAGTATGTGAAATCCGTGGTGTTCTTAGGACAGTTGAAGTATTTTAAAAGAAAATTTCATAGCATCATGAAATGGTTTGAGTTGTAAGGGACCTTAAAGATCATCTAGTTCCAACCCTCCTGCCATGGGCAGGGGCACCTTCCACCAGACCAGGTTGCTTACAACTCCATCCAGCCTGGCCTTGAACACTTCTAGGGATGGGGCATCCATCCAGAATTTCACATACCTGATCAATTTAATTGAAAAATATTGTAAGTTGTAGATAGTAATAAATCACTTAGTATTGATTAAATATTTAAAGCTAGAGAGCTCTGGCTAGCATCAACATTGAGTTCAGCACTTAAACCTAATAAACACTTGCATCAAGGAAATTGTTTCCTCTTTTGGGATCCCATAAAAGTCCTCAGGCATGAATTTTCTGCAGTTCAGAAAAAAAACCCTCACCAATCTTATGATCTCTTTGCCTTTAATTTATATAATTTTTAAAAACCCTGGTTTGATTCTCCTGCAGTGCTAATGAGACTTCATTTTTTAACTAGAATGTCTTCAGACCTGGTTAGTCATCCAAATTTAAATTTTTCTTTTTCCTTCTGATTCTTTCATCCCGGCAGTATTTGTGAAAGCTTGTGGAAAAATACGGTGACATAAAATGAATATTACACATCAATTCTGAAGTCTGCGAACATTTAAGTCACTAGATATGTTAATAGAGCTTGGAAGCGTGGGCAGTGAAATTACTTTGTGTTGCTTGTAGTGCATTGCTTCACTTAGGCTTAAGTTACAAGCATTTGACAGTACAAGGAGAAGAAAATTTTTCTGCTCCTTAATATTGGAACTCTTAAATAGTCTTATGGCATCTTTTGTTCAGTTTCACCGAGGAATTCTCAATATCCTTTTTAATTGGTCCCGAGGGAAGTTTTAGTTGTGAAACCTAAACAGCTGCTGAAAACAGAGAAGTTTCAACATGCTGTAAGGTTTCTTCTACCTAGTGAATATTGTATGATGTACTCTCTTTTCTCATGAGGATAAAGAAAGTCTTTTAAGCTGTATACAATTTTTAATAAATATGTAAATGGTAAAGCTAGAATTTAAATTAATATTTGATGGGGCATCACAGCTAAGTAGAGCTGTGATGAGTGTTTGACAGTTTATTAGCAAAGTTAGGCTCTTTAGAGTATCTCTGCTTCTATCCTCATAAACAAATGCCAAACACTCTGAAAAGTCTGAGCTAGAAATTAAAGTTCCATCTGTGCAAGTGTTCACAATTAAATAATTATTATCTCTACCAACTAGAGGAGAAAAGCAGCGTAGAAAAGTAATATATCCTCTTCTGATTCTCAGGAACAAGAGCAAAAGGCTGAAGAAGAAAGAATTAGGATGGAGAACATTCTGAGTGGTAACCCACTGCTGAACCTTACTGGCCCAGCACAGCCTCAGGCAAACTTCAAAGTGAAGAGGAGGTACTGTGCAGTTTGTTTCCTGATACCCATCCCCTTGCTCCCTCTCTCTATTCAGTCAGAAAATGTTATCACTGCTACTAGTTTTTGTTTCCTTCCTCGAATCTTGTCACAAGCAGTGTAATGTGGGATTGGGATAGTGATGCAGGTAGTGGTTGTCTTGTGCCTATTAAAATTAATAAATACCAGCCTTTTTCTCAACACAGTTCTTGTTTGCAGGTATTCCAGTTACTGTTGGGTTTATCAAAAATTAGGCCCATCAGATTAAAGGGTTTTTTTCAGCTCTATTCAAATTGTCATTAATTTCTGTAAAGATAACCTTTAATCTGCTAATACTCACCTTGCTTCTAACTCATGAGTATGTAGGAGATGCCTAGAATAGAAAAATATATCTTCTTTTCTGAAAGACTAAAATCTAGTCCTACTGACTAGTTGTTCTTTAAATAGGAGCATCAAATTCCATTTTTGTGTTTTTTGTAAATTGCACCTAATTTTCATACAAACTTACTGAAGTTAAAAACTTTTGTTTTCAGGTGGGATGATGACGTTGTCTTCAAGAATTGTGCCAAGGGGATAGACGAAACAAAGAAGGACAAAAGATTCGTGAATGATACTCTGCGATCAGAATTTCACAAGAAGTTCATGGAAAAATATATCAAGTAGTACAGTTTTATGTGGAGTGGTGCAGAAGGACTTGGAAGGTCATGGTCGTTTCCTCCCTTTCCCTCAGAATTTAAGTCCGAATATTTGGTCATGGATTCCCAAATGATTTTCCAAGATCATCAGCATCTTCACAATTAGTAATTGCTATGTATCTAGAGTTTTTATTTCTGCATTATGTGTTTTCATTTTCAGTTTTAATTAAACCAGTTTGTGTTTCATGAATGTTTTTATGTTCATGTGTGCTTACTTTTACTGGCCACCTTGTAAATGGTAGAATAGAGAAGCTGGTTTGCAATAAACGCTGCTGATCATTTAAATTGCTTTCCAAAATGCCCTGTATTTGTAGTGATGGTGTTTCCTAACTTGCACAATGTAGATAAATGTCAGTATTATCAAAGATGGGGACAAGCCAAGTATGGTAAGCAGTGTGAACTGAAAAGAGCTATACTTGCTTTAGCAGACTAGACTTCCTCAAGTTAGAAACTTAATCTTCGGGGTTTGTTTCTTCCTACAGTCAAGCGAGTTAAGATTTGGCAGGATAGCTCCAAGTTCTTAGCAGCTTTCCTGCTTTTTGGGCTCTCTTGTCTCAGTACATCTGGAGCAATGCTGTGTAATGCCAAGGGGAGCCTTGAGCAGGGAATGCTTTGTGGAACCATAGGTTTTTTTCCCTCCTTAATAAACCACTGCAGTGCTCAATCCCTCAGCCACAACCCCGTGGCCACAAGGTTCAGTCTGTGTGTGTGTCCTTCAGTGGTAATAACAGCGCTGACAGAAACTTGCAAGTGTTCTTATCAAACAAGTGATCTCAAGATACCTTAGTACACTTTATTCCTTGAATGTCTGTTTTAGCACTTAACTGGACAGTATAAAATATGAATGACTGCAAAAAAAATTTCAACTGTGAAGGGCTTTATTTTTTTCTGCTCTTCTGTCATCTTCACTTGCGTTTGAAATCTTGGCCAAGTGATGCACTGGATATGAACATAACTTTTTCAAACCGTAGTAGTTACCTCTGCTTAGGGGGTTACAGTGGCAGAACTTGTGTGTTTATGGAAAATTCTAGCCCTTTTCCTTGCCTGTGTTATGCTCAGTTAAGATCATTCTTACAGACACTGTGGTTTAGTATTTTCAAGCTCTTAATTTGAAAACGTATTTGATTTTCTTTTTAAGAGAGTAAATGAGAGAGCACAACGTTTTAGATTTTTGTTGGGCATGACTCTGGTATCCTGTGAAAGCTTTCCTTAGCTTTAGCTGTATTTGCCACCCTTTCATTAAGCTATGCATAGCGTACTTATGCCAGCAGCTAATACCCATATTTACTTGGAAACGAGATTTTCAGCATGCTTAAGGTCATGTGAGCTTCCACAGCTACCAGAGAAATATGTGTTTGTGTTACTTCTGCTCCCTGCCTCATGATACAAACGATTCTTGGGAGGCAGAAAAATGGGTGTAGTTTGTAATTCTCTTTAAATTAAAGCTACTAAAATCTTGGTATATAGGCAACATACTTAGAAGGGGGGGTGTTGAAGTTCAGAGCCATACTTATCAGGGTCTGGAGAAGCCAGCTGCTGCTTTAGGTCTGACCTAACAGCATAGTTGTCATGGCAACAGCAAAAAAAATACATCGGTCTTGCAGTATTCCAAGATATAATCACTGTGCCGAAGTGAGCGAGTGAGCGTACGGTTTTATTGGAGGGGGAGACATAGTTGAAATGCCAGTTCAATACCCTCATGGAAATCATAAGTGCATAATGCCGTCATTTGTGTTCCTGAATGACGTAACTTTTCTTGGAGAAAATAATACTTCAGAGAAGTCGGGTGGCTGGGGCTGGATGAGGTCTTCCTCAGGCATGCAGGCAGTTTTCTCCACACCTGCAGGAACATCCCTTTCTTAAACTTCTGTATAACGCATAAGTGTGCTTGATCATTTTTCCCAAAAGCTCGCTCTCCCTCCGTGGTTCTGGTGAAAGAGCCGTAGGGACAGTGTAGCTCCGGGCTGCGGCTTCGTTTGCGGTTTTTTGTCGGCATTGTTCTTCAGCTCCACCACAGAATTTGCAGATCCTATCTCTGACCTCCCCCCTCAAAGCTTTTGTATTTTAGCCTCCTGCAGTGTAAGCTGACCCACAATCTGAGAGTCAGCAATACACCAACACAATATGATAATAAAGGAGTCTCAAGCCTTATCTCTTGGTGGGTTTTGCATCATTAACTACTGAGTTTTCTTCACCAGTCCTGGAAAATCTAAAGCAGCACTGTGCTTTTTGTTGGGGAACTGCTTTCAGTATGGATACTGTATTGATGCTTAATTTTCTACTGTGTTCCTTCTACTGATCTGAGAAAAAACAAAGCAGATAATTTGTTTTTGTAAAACTGCAGTGTGACTGAGTTCTTAGAAAAAAATTAGACTGATATTCTACACCTCCACTCCCACCAGAGGTTTGGGTTTTTTTCCAGGAACCCCTGTTCGGTATGACAAATAGCTTTCAACAAGGACGGTGGACCTGGCAAAGGCAGCTTGTTTCAAGAGATGCAGTGAATGAAAGTTAACATTCAGCATTTCAAAGAAGGCAGTATTTTGCAGTTCCTAATGGTCAGGATTGTTTAATCCTGTGTTTTTGTAAGCAACACCTGGACTCACTGTAACTGGCAGCTTGAAACAAAGCCACTTGCTTTATTAACAGTTTTCCCGTTGTTTATGGCTGTCTTTGCACTAGCAGTGCAACTGAAAACCAGGATCTATTTTCCATAGGGACTAGCAGTTGACTTCTAAGGTTTTTTAAAAAGCTTTGTCTTTGAAAATTGTTCTTGGGATATGTTTTAGAATTCTGAAGGGATTGATAGTATGAGGAATAAAGCTTAATGATAGTCCTGCAGCTGGAAATAATTGTGCTGTGTATACAGGGTTCTGAAATGTTTAGCTCTTATTGTCTTCCTCGAGTAGATGGCTGAATATTACAGGCTTCACATTGCAACCAGCAGAATTATTACCTGCATTTTTCAGGATTCCACGTTGTTAAAGGTACCATGTAGGCCCCCTATGAATGCCTGGAAAGAGTTTTGGAGTTTTTTAATTTAAGAAAAAAAAAAAAAAAGAGAGCCTTTTTGGTGAGTTCCAGTTCCTCTGTTCACTTGTATTTTGTCTGAAGTAAAATCCCGGAGCAGGAGTGATCTCGTAAATGTTTGCCTTTGAGCGCCTCCTGGGCAGCCCAGCTGATGCCTACCTGGTGTCTCCTTTCAGCCGTGCAGGTATCAGTTCCCACTGAGCTGCTGAAATTTCTCTCTACAACTACAAATATCTGAAAGTCTTTTATGCTGGAGGAGAGATCTGAGCACAAGGTCAAACCATCAAATTGATGTTACCTTGAAGCACTTCACTTGAAAGAAGTTCTCTGAGATTCAAGCCTTGAAGGGATGTGCTGATGCTCAGAAGGTGCTTCAGATTCAAGTGTTTATTCGTATCTGCAGCTAGGGCTAGTTGGAGCTTGGAGCCTGAAGCCTTAATATTTTAAAGGAAAGTCAGAATCACGTGTAGGGGCTTCTCTGATTTTGTTTCTTTCTCATTTCTTAGTGCTCTGGGATACGGATTCAGGGAAAGGAAATGCCCACAGAAATGTTTCCATCCGTGCAAGTCCTCATTTCATCTCCTGTCAACTTTTGGAATGAAGTTTAGTTAGTTGTTAGTCAAGAACAAAACTTCCTGTCTAATTTTGTCATGCTTGTTTGGGTGAAAAATTTTGGGATGCTTTTTCCAGAGAAATAAAGTCTGTGTTTTGGTGTAAGTTCAGCTACACCTTCCCTGGGAAGGCAGAGTGACACATCATATTTACCAATAAAAGCAAATTCAGCCTTACTACCACACTTTATGTCCCTTAAGATACACTGCAAGCAGACCATAAATAGGCACACTTGGGAAAGTCATGTTTCCTAAGAAAGGCTTCTTTGAACTCTCTTTTTGAACTGGGGATAAGCAGAAAGAAAAGTAATGTTTCCAGGGGTGTTCAAGTCACTCATTTGAAATAAATTTTAAAAAAACCCACAAAAACCAAACACAGTGAATTCTTATGTTGTTCAATCATAGATACACTTTACCATTGTGCTGCTTCCCTTCTATGACTGAGGCAATACAGGTTGGCCTTTATGAGTTTCAGACTGTGTTTTCTTGGCATAAGTGGGCATATCATGGGATGTAATTCAAGAATGACCATGGTATTGTGCCTGCTGGGGAAATAAAATTGAAGATGAAATAGTGACTATGTCTGTTTTTCAAATTGCTTTAGTTCAGAGAGTTGGAATATACCGAAGGGATGTGATAAAAATGTCTGTGCAGTATGTTTTTCTTTCCCCTTTGTAGCATCTGATCAGCAGTTCAGGAGCAGAAGCTTAATATCACCAATCTTACCAAAATTTGTCATTTCAAGTGGGAAACTGCAGCTTTGGTGATTTAAAAAAAAAATAAAACACAAAAACCCAAAACTGAGCACAAAATTGCTTGTGTGTGCAAGTGCAGCTCTAATGACAAGAAAGAGTCATCTAGATCTAAACAAATTATGTCTCCTAATCCAAATCCCAGTTTGCCACCAAGCCTGAGAAATACCTTCTGAAGTAGAGGGAAGCAGAACTGTATAGGAGGTGGAAAAATTCAACAGAGAAATCTGATTGCTCTCTGTTAAAATCAGTATCATCTAGATAGAAAGCTTATTTCTAAACTGTACTAGGGTATCATTTTAAAGATCACAATGGAAATCTGTTATTTATGGAAACAGATTCAGAGTTCTTGTGAATACTCTTGCTGAATTTGTCCATCTGGTGCAGACCAACATCACGAAAATGTCGAAAATGTCGTGGTCCTTCTGAGGACAGCTATGGTCTTGAACAAAATCAGTTGTCGCCTAATTCACGACCTAGTTTGCAAAGGCTGATAGCCCTGTGTGCTGTTTGCCAGCCCTCAAGCTTAGTGCGTGGTAGTCTTGGTTTCCTCCCTTGCTCTGAAGAGGTACCGCAGCTGGAGGCTGCAGCTGGGGGTTGTCAGCATCAGGCAGAGAGTGGAAGAAGTTTGGGTCCTGTTGGGTTTCTTTCTTCTGGTGAAGTGAACTGTCCCTTGCACCTCTGGAAGGATTGTTAAACCAACTTCCCCCATTAAAACCTGCTCCTGCTAGCAATACATGGATTCATGACATTTATTACTGCAAGACTTGTTTAGGGCAGTGCAGCATTGTGATTTATTTTAGCAGATGAGACTTCACTGGAACTTCTTTCTGGTTTAAAATTTTAGGGCTGAATTCATTTCAGTTGGAGGCACAGATAAGCTGATGGTAATGACAATAAATCATGTTTTCTGAGAGCTTTAGAAATTATTCATAGATGTGGAAATCTATAGCTGTTTTATGCCCACCTCCTCTTTTAATTTATGCTTGCTTTTCAAACACCAGTTTTTTAAAAATGTAAGTTCTCTCAGTGCAGACAGCGAGAGAAGGAATAATTTTAGAAAATTCCAGAGCCAAATAATTAAAAAAGAATAAAAAGCAAATTAAAGTCCTTCTTTATGTAATATCCCTTTCTGCCATTTCTTCCAGTAAAGAATAAAAGCAAGATGGTGCTATGTAGGCGTTAGAATAGGGGATTGTAATCAGGACTCTGGAGTCTATTTCCAGCCACTAACCTAGGATGGTGGCCTGGATTTTATTCCCTCTGATGGACTTCTGCTGCAGAACTTGTTATATTTGTGGGGTCAGATGTGAAGCTAAGGGGTGAAGCACTGATTTCAGCCCTGCTCTGAGATGGAATGAAAGCAGGGTTCAGGTTTTTCTCTGCTTCAGTTTGAGTGAATTTACAGGAGTGGCTCAGGCATGTAAACCCCTCTAGTCCCAACCCTGGATCTGAGCAGAGATCAGGGTGCTGGCATCCCAGCTCTTACCAGCTCTGTTCTTGTTGGAAGTGGGCGTATGTACCCCTGCAGTGCTGGACTATGGGGAACAAGGCAAGGACCCACCTTAGAGCATAAGGTGGTCACAACAGAGATGTGATGGTCACAACAGGAGGTCTGAGGCAGGGGATAGAGAGAGAAGTGCTCAACTTTGGTCCCTTGGGTAAGTTCACACTTTCCAGATCAGACTCCTGCAGGAGGATGGAGCTTGGGATGTGCCTTTGTCTGCTGAGATGCCTGTTAGCTCGGCCATAGCTGCAGAGGACAAAGATCGTGTCTGGATTTAGGCTGAGAATGCCTTTGGCATTAAAATTTTATTAAAATTACACATTGTCTAAGGCAACATTTTTGGTCAATTAGCAGTGATCTGTCTCAGAAACATATTTTTAATTTTACTCTTCCTTTTAATAGACAGCTACTAGCACCTGCTGATTGCAGATGGGAGCGTTTATGGATAAAGCCTTTCCTTTCCATAATGCTGCAGCCTGGCTGGCTCCTCTTCAGCATTTGTTGGTTTGGAGTGGATTTGTTATCTAATTTCATCCATTTTTTTCCACGATATTACTCCTTGCCAAGAATATCAAATCTGAGAACTGGAGCAAGGGTGTTGCAAGGAAATGGAAAAATGCCATGAAGCGCCTTGGTACAAGGGAATGCCAGGAGAGACTTGATAGAAGAGCTGGAGGGTGCTTGGATTGCACTCAACTGGAGGTGGATGCAGTGCAGAACTAGCAGATGCAGAAAGCTAAAGAAAAAACAATAAAATGATGAAATTAAGTGAAGGAAACAAGGAGATTGGAAGGAGTGTGATGGATGAACAGGAAAGATAAGCAGAGTAACACAAAGAAGCTCTTCCCACTCCTGTAACGGTGGCTTAGCTGCAAAGGTGATAACTCACTAAGTGGGACCAGATGGGCTCCTTTGTCTGCTCTGGACAGCTCAGCAGCACTTGTTTCAGCTGCCTCAAAGGATGAGTTTCAGAGTTTCAGACTGTTGTTCTTTTGACAACCAGTTCAGGGGCCTGTCAACAGGTTTTCCAAAGCACTCAGTGTCTTCGAGAAAATGCTGAGCAATGTCTGAGATTGTGATCAGTTAAGAGGCATCTGAAAGGGAGCTGGAAGCTTTTGAAGCTCTAATTTCTATCCCAGAATGCTCAAAATCCAGTGCTCTGACACATTAATCCTGTGACTGGCATGATTCTGGTTTTATCCCAGCGTTACAGCACTGGCTGTGGTGGAGTTATTCTTGGTCCTTGCTGCAGTAAATGGGAGAGCAAGACCAAGATGTTTCTAAATACTTGGAATTCCTTTTTTAGTGAAATGTGTTTTCTAAGTGGAAATAACAATAAACCAAAGACTTTTTTTGAGTATCCTGGCCATCCTAAGAGTCAGCCACATCTTGTCCTGCCAAGCGCGGGGAGTCTGGTGAGATGAGCTGCCCCCACCAGCCACAGGGACAGTGAATAACTGTGTCTGAGAGTACCAGCTGCAAATCAGAGGTGACAGGCTGAGCTTAGGAGGGGTGGTTTGCAGCCGAATAGCATCATTATGGACTAACCCAGCAGCTGCTTTTCCTGAGGAAAGAGATTTGTCGGCAAGTTGAAAACTCCCTGCAAGTTTTCTTTGCTGATGCAGCAGAAAGAGAGGAGACATGGGGACAGTAGTGTGGGGACATGAAGGATGTAATGGGACCAGCACTGGATCTTCAACTAAGCCAGCTTCTGCCAGCAGGGGAGTGAGTCCAGGGCTTGCTGGGTTTTTTGGGGGTTTTTTGGTTTTTTAAATTCAGCATTCACTAGGACAGAATATATCTGATTTTTTTAAAGTAATATCCAGGAGAATCAGAAAGTATGAAGATGTTCCCAAGCATTCTCTTCCTTTTTATTGTGATCTGGGAAAGGGGAAAAGGTTGATATCTACAGGCGTTGCCTTGTGGGAGACAATGTGAATTGGCATTGGTCACCAAGGCTAGAACAACTGCTGTAACAACTAATGCCCATGAACCCAACACAACAAATGCAGCAGGAATGGCTGTTCCAGCTCATACCCATGCTCTCCTATATCCTTGGCCTCTGGTGTTTCCATGCTGGTATTTTTACAGGCACAGTTGTAGAGGAAAATGAGGAGGAAACGTGACACTCTTAATTTTGAGGTTATGAGCTTGTCCATGGAGTCACTGCCAAGCAGAGCACTGGTGTGGCAGGGTAGTGCATTTTGGATGTGACTTGGAGCAATGCTTGCCTTTTTGCATTGGAATTTGGTTGCTGCTATTCCAGGCTGCCAGGTAAACAACAGCCTGATTGTGAGTTGCTTGTTCCTTCATGGAGTTTCTGCCTTTTATAGGCCTCTTCAACATTGCAGTTGTCTTTTAAGGCTGTTTTCAGGTTTACAGGGGTGGACGAGATTTTCTTGTTTGCCAGGATTATGCTGAAGTCTAATCCAGTCCTCTAAAACACTTGTAAGCACTCCCTCACTCATCCCAGTGAATGCAATGTGGAATTTTACAAGTGTGCTTTATTTTCCATCCTGGGGAAGCCCAAGACACGTCCCTCACCAGGACCTCTGTAGCTCCCCAGGAGCGTGACAGCACCACTGGCAGACGAGTGAGTATCAGGTGGAACAAGGCAGCTGCGTTACCATGCAAACTTATGCCTCAGATATAGGAGTATTCACGCAGTGTGGGTCTGGTCCTAGTAGAGTCTCTGGAAACTGCTGGGACACCCACTGGTTTTGGTAGGGCAGCACTGCTGGCTTCACACCTCCTTGGAGATTTACCTTAATGCAGCATTCAAATCCAGTTCCAAGAGCTAGCTTTTCCTGAAAGGTAAATGGACTAGAAATAGAAATCCTCTCCTCCCAACTCTGAAAAAAGGTTCAGGCTAATTATAAAACTTCTCGACTGCCCTCAAATGCAAGAACTGTGTGATGGCTGTATTGTGAAGGGATCAAGGTGTAGAGCAGGAAGTGGAGCTTACAGGCCTGGTGGTTGGTGGTTGTGTTCTCTGCCTGAGGAGCAAATGAAGGTGCCAATGGCAGCTGGCTTACTGGTGCCAGTAAGGCTGCAGGATGGGTACGGTTTGACTGCAGTGCTGTTGATTGAGTCAGGTCAAACACTTGGACCTCATGATAAATGGTGTATTGGAGCACTCTGGACAGTGAGCTGCTGTCGGCTCTCGTGGCTCTGCAGTTGGCACAGGTTGCTTTCACTCTCTGTCCCTGCCTACCAGTACAGCGATAATGCAGAGTGATGGAAAGCACTCACAGCTCTGAAAAACTTATTTACACTTGTTCTGAGAGGCAGTAAAAGGGGCAGCAGTTGTGATTTGGGTGCAGAATGAGAGTTTCAAATACTGCATCTCTGAGGAAGGAGGACAGCCCCCCCTCAGATATGACATGTGTGCTCTCCTCTGCTTCTTTTGAGGAGTTTCTTTTGGGGGAGCTAAGCAGCTCTCATGGGGCTGGAGATCTGAAGGCAACACCCAAAAAGGGGGATGTTGAAGGAGAAGAGGAAGTACAGCTGTGCTTCTCACCCCAGAGACCTTCACTTCAGCAAGTGAAGAGCTTTGAGTCATCACTTCAGCATCCAGAGGAGAGACCGATCAAGCCACTTTCCAGGACACCCTGTACCATAGGGAACACCATTCCCTGGGGATGTACACTGAAGCTCTTCAGCAGCAGTAGAGTGGTGATGGGGAAACCCAGAACATCGCAATCAAGTCTGTAGATCCTGCCTCCTCACCCATTTTAACAACTTTGGAGCTGCGGAGTTTGAATTCCCCCAAGTCCATGTGTTTGTTCTTTATTATGCCAACACCTTATTTCTTCTCCAAGCGTTTTCACCCAGGGCTACCCACTGGATGTCCATTAGCCAAAAGCTGGTCCCCACAAGGCTTCCACCAATGAGTGGGACTCACCAAGAGGGAGCTGCGGGAGAGAAAGCCCATGTGAAAGCCCTTCTCCTCAATATCAGGCACACAGAAGGAGCCCAGTGCTCGTGAAAACACTCCAACATTTTTTTTCTTGCTTTGAAGTATTCAGATCCCAAAGCCAAGCCTTGGCCTCGCTCGGCTGCATCTTTGCAATCTGTTAATGCTACCCCAGGATGACGTGGAGACCACAGTGAAGACAAAACAACCTCACTTGTCTATCAGTGATATCTCTTGCAGCAGCCTCTTTGTTGTTCCAGACCAGGGAACTCTTCCACATTGCAGGCTGTGAGACACCGCATGACGGGTCAAGGCAAGGCCAGAGATCCCAAGAGAAAGAAATGAAAGCAATCTCCTTTAATATAAACTACATGTTTCCTTGTCCATGCTCAATTTACACTCTGCATTTCTGACTCCTCTCTGGCAACCAGTGTTTATTTGGCAGGGGACAGGTCTCATTAGCTACAAAGGACAACATCAGATTCTTCTGTGCCTTGTTTAAACTGTATTTTTGCTTGTGTTTTCCTTTTAAAATGATTGAGCAAATGACTCAAAAGTGGCAGCACCCTTCCCTCTTTCCATATGCCTCCAACTATTTTAAAAGTTCAAAGAAAAATAAAACATTGAGTCAGGTAAAGCATTTCAACTCACTGATTCAGAAGGGTAAAAGAAAACTCATCTCCAGAAGACAAAAAGAAGTGATCTTTCTGCTTCTGCTGAAACTGCTGGCTGGCATTTATTTAAAAAAAAAATGGTTCATGGTAACACAGACTAATATTTTAATAATATTTATAATAATCTCTGTTTACACAGAAGTCATGTCTTATTTGAAGGTCACTTCTATTAATTCTGTATCTTTTCCAGGAATAGGACCTTCTTTCTTTGGAAAACCAAAAGAAAAGTGCAAAAGCTCTTATTTATATAAGACTGACCTGTTCGAGTACTCAAATGCAGGGTGGCTGAGGGCTGGAGAGACAGCAACAAGGTAACCATTGCCCCATTGCATTAACCCACGCTCAGTGCTAAACCTTCCTTTTACCTCCACAGGCCAAAGAAATGTTCTTTTTCCAACTAATTTCCTCTCTCTGCTTCTCTTTGATCACACTGTGGAGCCAAGCATCCCGCCTCATACCAGCTAACTGGAAGGAAGATTTACTCTGTTGGCTATTGGAAATGATGAGCCATTTTCATAGCTGGCAGCCCTGGCCTCTCACCCAAGTACCACCACATCTGCCAGAGGCAACTGTCTGCCCCCTCAGACCCCATACCACAGTCACTCCTTGCCCACAGGAGATGGCTCCATCCCATGGCCTCCTCCCCTGTGCTGGGATGCTCTGGCTCAGCATCCCCATTGGGAAGGCACAGTCTTCCTCCCACACAGCAGTGACCATACTCCACCTTGGGCTCCAACCTTGAGGACCTTAGTTCAGTCTTTTCAGACTTCAGGAGCCTCCACCACTCCTATTTTTGGCACTGCATTTCCAGAATCACCTTGTGCATTTAGAGCACTGAAAAATGTTCAGTGAAAGTTCATCACAAGTGTCATGTCAGCCAGTGAGCAAGAAATCCCTCTCATGCTTATGAGGTGCTTAAATAGTGGCTTGCCCCCATTAACCAAAGGTTCCACAGTGCTGTTCCTCTTCCATCTTCCTCCTCCTTCTCCCCTGGTGTCCCCTGCGTGGGCTGGAGTCTTGGCTTCTCCCAAAGCTCCAATCTTCCTTGGCCTCCCACAGCTCCCACAGCCTGTTGCTTTGTGCTGGTCCTACTGCAGTCCTTACCTCCTCCACTTTGTTGGATCATTTTAATAGCTCAGTCAAATGCCAGCATGTGCTGGTGCTCCTGGATTTGGGGAGATGTGTCTTGAGCATGTATCTCCCAGGTCACGTTCAGCACCTGCTTCCCACCATATTTCCTGACCAGGATGGTATGGCTGGACTAGTGCTATGGGATGGATGGATCCTTCCAGCCTAGCTTAGCAGAACCTCATTCATCCCGGGGGACTGTGTCAGGTGAAGGTGTGTGACTGGGACCACTGGGTAAAGGCCAAGCAGGAGGGAGGCAGGTGCTATGGATGCCCCTGCTCCCAGGGTTGCTCTCTTCTGTAAAGCCATGTCCCCACAACTCAGCACTCAGGCCAGCTCTCTTCTACAGCACTACTGGGGCTCACAGACATTGTCAGTAGTTTGATGGTCAGGGTTTTTTTTATTTTATGAAGTTTCCACCATAAAGTGAGGATTGCACCTTAGCTGGCTGGGTTGGGGTTTTCCTAGCACATAGATGGGGGGGATGGGTGCCTAGGTGGTGGGGTCACAAGCATACGTGGGTGTTTGAGAGTATATTGGGTTTCTGTGGCAAAGTTTTGGTAGTGGGGAGTCTGCAAGGGTGGCTTCTGTGAGAAGCTGCTAGAAGCTTCCAACACATCTGACAGAACCAATGCCAGCCAGCTCCAAGATGGACTTGCTGCTGGCCGAGGCTGAGCCCTTCAGCAACAGTGGTAGCAACTCTGGGATAACATATTTAAGAAGGAAAAATTTTATTGTGCAGAGGCAATTGCAACCAGAGAAGAGAAGAGGGAGAATAAGTGAGAGAAACAGCCCTGCAGACACCAAGGTCAGTGAAGAAAGAGGGGGAGGAGGTAATCCAGGCGCCACAGCAGAGATTCTTCTGCAGAGCTGGTAGGATCTCACTGCTCCGTGGAAGGCCAACAGGCAAATAATTTTGTGCTATGGGGAACTAAAGGTCCAGAGTCTGAGCTTATATCCTCAACCACTTCTTTTTGGGTGTAACATCCATGTAACATCCTAGGTGGGACTGTTTTAGCTTTTGCACCCAGCTGGTGGTTGGGTAAGTGCCTGCTTCTTTGGTGCAGAGGTACCTACTGCATCCTGGCATGGAGCTATTGGTGGGACAAGATCCCCCAGGCTACACTGGGTATGTGGTAGTGGGGGAACACCAAAGGGTGATGTGGTTGACAGTTAAAAGGAGGGTCGCAACCCTGGAACCTCTCCAGAACCTTCCAGCTCCTCTGCATGGATTATTTTTATGACTTTCTGGATGAAAAATGAAAGGTTTGTGATTTATGCACAGCCTCAGACAAGCTGATGTGCTAATCTCCACTGGTGCTTTGGGCCAGTCTCAAGGACAGCAAGTAAATCCATTGAAGTGGCGGGCTTGTTTCCAGCCTTGCAGGCTGCTCCGATATGTGTAGGTGTGCTAGCAGGAGCCAGGACCAATTTCGTGTCTCCAGGGGGACAGCATGGATTTCAGAGTCTGGCTCTGATCACCTTGCTCCTTGGGGATGACAGGGATCAGCCTCTTCAGGGTGCTGCAGGGCGAAGTCCCTTTGCTGTGGGGAAGTGGAGATTTCTGCTGTGAAAATATTAGATATCATGACACATTTCAGCCCCCTTTTCAATTCTTCTCCAGACAGCATATTGCATTGCCATGTTGCCCATAGCAACTTGATGATCTCAGAGGTCTTTTCCAACCCAGCTGATTTTATGATTCTGTGATCTTCTGGTTGAAAATAAGCAACCTGTGACAAATGCTGGTGGATATGTAAGAATGGTTTATATTATTACCATTACTATTACTATTATTATTACTATTATTATTGCTATTACTATTATTACCACTATTATTTATAACTTTGGAGGCCTTGCAGCAAATGTTTTTGGTTAGGAATGCAGAGATGGGCAATCCAAAACAATATCACCCAGCAGGTACTTCCACAAGCCTCAAGGCACAGCAGCCTGGGGCAAAGGGACCAAGGCCACAGCAAATCTGATTCTCTCTCCTTGATTTAACAACTGCTTTTCTTGGCAGGAATGTGGTGGGAGGAGGCCTATGGCATCACTAGGGAGTCCGTTTTCCAAGAAAAAAATACCTATGTGTCCATGTGTCCATGGAAGTTGGACAGTGGAGCGTGTCACACATGCTCAGACTGTGTGATGTGCTGCCAGTCTCCAGGGATGGTGCTGCTTGAGGAGGTTCCCTCTCACCAGCTCATGACCACTGCTACGTGACACACAAGTCAGAGGTTTTTGGCAGAAGGTATCTTCAGATGGACTGAGCTGAGCAGAAGTGACTCAAGGCTTTGGATGCCTTGGTTCCTGGGTGACCCTGTTACTATACTGTAAGTTTTCATTTCGTGTTTCAGAGATCTTGTCAGAGCCTATGGCTCAGTGCTCCAGGTGTGTGGCGGGAGAGGAATCTTCTTGTGAGCTCTGCATCTAGGCCACAGTGAGCTGACAAATAACAATTAAGAACTTGTTTCAGAAGTTGTTTTTGAGGAACAGTGCCTAGTGAGTGGGGCATGGACTTTGACCTCATAAGCTTTCACTTTTGATCATTTTTCTGTTGTTCTTTAAGCAATTTACTTTGCACTTTGAGGCTGAGAAAGGCTATGACTCATACATGGCTACCCCTCTCTCCTCCTAAATGTTCAGCTGGCTCAGGCTTCCCAGGGTGGGCTCAGAAGTCATTACATCAATCTGCAGCTTTCCTGGGATTTCTGGTTAGCAGGACATTTTGCCCCAGTTCCCCCAGAGCCTTCTGGAAGGAGTCTGGGAAAGCACCCTAATGTTCAGGGCACCATCTCCTGCTCTGCTGCCCTGGGGCCTGTTGACCCACAGAGGGTGGACACAAGCATCCCAAGGTGTGATTGTTCAAAGCACTTCCATTCCAAAGTAGGAAGGAAAAAGCAATTCCACCTAAACAGCCTTTTGGTGTTTTCATTTTTTTAGAGCTGCTTTCCATCATTTCAGTCCCCCACCCAGGATCCATGCTTGGTTATTTACTGACAGGTCCCCTCCAAACCCCAGGGACATCCTGACCAGGATGGTCCCAGGAGGGAGACAGGGTATTTACAGCTGAAAACACTGGGAGAAAATGCGCTGCCATGGTGTTTTCTCTAAGAGCAGCAAATCCCAGAGGTTTCTCCTGACCTTCCTACTAGAAACAAGGTGAAGAGATGCTTAAATGAAATGCTGCTGGCTACAGCAGTGGATGCTCCCGGCGGTTCTCTGTTGGAGAGCAGTGGCAGGGAAGCAGCTCCTGTCACCAGGACCTTCTGGGGCTGCACAGAGCACCACATGGTCCAAGCATGGTGCATCCTCCAGGCCATTGCAGCAGCTTGGGCAGCTCAGCCACGCGAGAGGCTCAGCAGATACCTCGGGATCCAGTACGATGCAGGGTGGCAGCTGGGGGAATGCCTCAAGCCCTTGCAACCTCAAATTTCACTTAGTTCAGCATCTCTGGGCTTTAGTTGCTGCTATGTAACACACATATGACCAAATAAACTGGGGGACATACAGTAGTTCTACACAGGGGGACAGATCCATCCCACAGCTGCCAGGCACCCATCCCAAGGGCAGTCTGGTAGTTCAGTGTCTCTCCAACCTTCCCTGGTAGAAGGCAAGAGCATCAATCCAGCCCCTGTCCTGCAAGCTGGAAATGACAAGCTGCCGCTTTTAGAGCGCTCTGCATCACTTCACTCAGCCTGCGACCTGTCCAGGTTTAGGCTCATTTTCTGTCAAACATGGATGGGCCATGTTCCCCTCTCTTCATGGCTGTCTCCTGCAAAAGCAGGAGGCTGCTCTTAAACGCTTGATACTCTTGTGAGGGTACTTGGATTTTCCAGGACACCACTGTGTTGGTGGTTCAGCATTATCATCTCCCTTCAGCATTTGAAACAAAGATACAGATATATAAAAATATATTTTTATATTATAATATTTATTATAATATATTTATATTTATAGGGGACATTGCCATAAATTCAGGCTTTTTGTCCTGTTAAACTTCATTGCATTTCTATTATTTTATTCTATAAGTTTGTTCAGTTCCTCCAAAGTGACATATAAATCCTTTTTTTTGGTGAAAACTTTTATGTGTTTATGTTACCAGAAATTCATCAGCACATTATTTTTTGTGCCACTGGCACTGCCAGAAATACTAGGTGGTCAAGACTGATCTTTGAGGATCCATCAGGAGTTATCTCTGTGCAGCCTGAATTAACTCTTAGTGAGACAGAGCACTGGTATCTCTCTTGGTTCCTTTGTTACCCATTTCACAGTTTCTTCACACCAAGTATTTTCTTCTGCATTTTAAGTAAAAATTTCACATGAGACACTGTAGAAAAAGGTACTAAAGTCCAGAAAAATGTGACTGAATGCCTTGTCTTTGACTAGAAAAATCAGTTACTCAGGAAAGCTTGAAGAATTTCCTAGCAAGGATTCCATTTGGCAGGCTTGCTGCAGACAGGCAGAGCTGCAGTTTCCCAGGGCATATTTCTTGCCTTCCTAAAATTACTATTTTCCAGTACCGCTTCTAAACCACTGTAGATTAATTTCAAATATTTGCTGCTGGACTTGCAATTTCATGTCCATTTTGTTTCCAGCTCTGGAGTGGAGCTGGTCCAGTTCCTTCAAATTGCACTTTCTTTCCCCCTTAGATGTGGTTGTTTCCATATTCCAATGTCCATCCATCTTCAGTTTGGCCTGAGATTCAGCATTTTCATTCTTCCCAAAGCCTGACACCAAACAGCCACCTCGTTTGAGGGATGTAGTATTTAGGAGGGATTTAGTATCTTTAGCCACACCCTGGGCATGCAAAAGCCACGTTTCTTTCTGGGTTTATGATTCAGGAACTTTTTGTTATTTGTTTTAATTTCTTTGTGAAGATCTAGCACAGCTTGACTTTGGCAGTTCTCATGTTACCGCTGCACTGCCTGAACTTTAACATAAACCTCTCTTGGCTGGTTAATCCCTTTTTCTGTCCATTACAGGCTTGTGGTTATTCCTAATACTATTTTTTTTTTGTGGTAATTTAAGGATTTAGCCTTTCCCCTGAGAGGTCTCTTCTTCTTGCCTGGGATTGCACTCCAGATTGTTTTAAGTTAGTTGATTTCCCTGATTAATTCCCTTAATTTCTCAAAATTCCCTCTCTGAAAAAGTTAGCAGCAAGCTAACAACTCATTTTTAGTTTAAATTGAAATACCATGGAGGCATTCAATCCAAGATATTTTCTATGACAAATTCCTTTGGTTCTTATCAAATGCCCTTAGTTTTTATCAAAGCCAAGCAAAAAAGTCTTCCTTCCTGTTGGATTAATTACACTTCACCAAAGAAACCAGATTGTTGTGTCCAGGAGTAGCCACATCTCATCATTACTAGCAGTGTGATGGGAAATTAAGGTCTTCATTAAACACACCACTCCCACGCTTGACAGTCTCAACTCTATGACAAGACAGAAATCCTTGTCCATACCCAAATCTGACCCTAATGATCATAGAATCAAAGAATGGTTTGGGTTGGCAAAGGACTTTAAAGATAATAGGTTTGAAAAGAGCTTTAAGATCATCAAGCCCACCTGTCAACCCAGCATCACCACCATGTTCACCATTAAACATGTGTCATGTCCTCAAGTGTCATATCCACATATCTTTTTAACACTTCTGGGGATGGTGACTCCACCAGTTCCCTAGGAAGCCTGTTCCTGTGCTTTACAACTGTTCTTTCTGAACTGAACTTCTTTCTGTAAAGATATTTTCCCCAATATCCAATCTAAACCTCCCCAGGTGCAACTTCAGTCCATTTCCTCTCATCCTGTCACTTGTTACCTGGGAGAAGAGACTGACACCCACCTGGTTTCACCCTTCTTTCAGGTTGTTGTAGAGAGAGATAAGCTTCCTTTTCTCCAGACTAAACACTCCCAGCTCCCTCTGCTGCTCCTCATAAGACTTGTGCTCCAGACCCTTCCCCAGCTCCGCTGCCTTTCTCTGGATATGCTAAAGCACCTCAATATCTTTCTTATAGTAAGGGGCCCAAAACCGAACACAGGATTCGAAGTGCAGCCTCACCAGTGCCGAGTACAGGGGCAGAATCACTGCCCTGGTCCTGCTGGTCACACTATTCCTGAAGGTCAGGATGCCATTGACCTTCTTGACCACCTGGGCACACTGCTGCCTCATGTTCAGCCGCTGTGGACCAGCACTCTCCCAGGTCCTTTTCCATCAGGCAGCTTCCAGCCACTCTTCCCCCAGCCTGTAGCACTGCCTGGGGTTGTTGTGATCCAAGTGCAGGACCCGGCACTTGGCCTTGTTGAACCTCATACAGCTGGCCTCAGCCCATCGATCCAGCCTGTCCAGATCCTTCTGCTCTGTTGGCTTTCTGGAGATAAGATCAGGTTCATAGACCATCTCTATCCCATGTCTTAAAATCTGTAGGAATGTGCTTTGCCTCCACCACAGCAGGGCTGACTCCCCAGTCCCTTTTCCCAAACATTTGGCTCTCTTTACAGCTAAGGGGTACACTGCTAACTTGAGGCCCAAACAAGTATCAATATGACTGAGAACAATTTGCTTCACAGGTCTGGAAGGAAAGGTTTAGAAAAGACTGGAAGGGTTTGACAGAGATGTTTCACCAGCACGAGGGGAAATGGCTACAGTGCTCACCCCAGGAATGCTGCCCAACAGACAATGCACAGTCATATGTGTTCCTTCCAATCATCCCTCTTTTTATAATGGTCTACTAAGAGAAACCTTTGACACATACAGCAGCCAGCGGGATAATCCACGCAAATGCCTTTGGTGATGGGTAGAGACTCCACAGTTCTTCCCTGATGGTCCCCCACAGGGGAGACGTGGAGCTGGTGGGGTGAGGAGGAGATTGCCAAAAGGACTCCCAGCTGCTGGTCAGTGCCCAAGCAGCCCTTGCAATGTCCCACCAACAAATGTCCAGGGCAGCACAACTCTAGAGCTGCTCCTGAGGGAGGCCTCAAAACAGTGTTCCCCTCTCCAGTGAGCCAGGTATGAGTTCCTGCATTTAAAAAAGTCTCTTTTACTTAGGACTTCAAGCACATTTTTCACATGGGAAAAATTTTGCCACTGGTGAAAGATCCAAGCAGAAAGCCGACATGTGCTGGGTGAAGGCTGTCAAGTGCTGAGAAATGTTTGCTCTTGAGAGGTGTATGAAATTCCTCTCTAAAACTGAAATGAACCTGGCCTGTTATAGCTGTTTTGGGTCTGAAGAGTTCAACTGGATGATGATGCAAGGAGGATTTTAAACCCAGGGGCTATGTAATAAAGAGTTTTCAAGTGCAGCCCAGTTCCCAGGAGCACACAATTCCATTTTCTCCACGAAAACTCAAAGACCTGTGCTTAGAGCTTTTTACCTGGAGAGGCCTATATTTGAACTGGTCTGGCCACTGTCAACAGACAATTTTCCTCTAGCATGAATGTGTAGTTCACTGTACAATCAAATTCTTCACACTCAAACCTTTCTTTTGCCACTTGCAAATTTCTTTTTCTTCTTCTTCTTCCTCTTCTTCTTCTCTTCCTAATTTTCTTGTTCCCCATGATTAATTGAATTTTTTATTATGCTTTTTCCTATTACTATTCTTTTTGATTTTCTTATTTTCTTGTTCCAATTCCTATTCTTATTCTTATTTATATTTTTATCATAGGATAAGAGAATGGTTTGGGTTCCAGTGGACCTCTGAAATTCACCTAGTCCAACCCACATGTAATGATGGAGGACATCAACTAGATCAGGTTCCTCCTGGTCTTAATCTTATTTCTCTTGCTCCATCTCTTCCTCTACTATTGCTGTTGCTATAGTTACTATTACTATAACACTTGATATTAGCATCATCATTTCAGGCTGGAGTCACCCTTCAGAACAAAATCCATCTGTGCTGTATGCTGCACAAACACATGTCTGTGACCCCCATCCCAGAGCCTTCCTAGTTTAAGTGCCATGGAAGAACAGGCAGGACAGGGCAGCAGGGTAAGTGGCTCCCATACTGTTCCAGCACAGAGGCAGACACCTTGCTGCCAGCTTGGTTTTGCCCAGGAGTTGGCACATGGCTGCTGGAGAATGGCACTGGGGACCACTGGTGGTAGATGGTGACAGGGACAAAGGATGCTGGTGCAGCCCCAGCAGGGTCAAGTGAGGCTTCAGGGCCCTGCAGGCAGAAGAGCCATCTGGGTAACACAATAAGGCACTCATGGCTTATCTATCTAAAAAAAGCCCTGTCATGGGGATAAGGCATTATTTAACGCCTAAGTGAAAGGGCTCTGACTTGTGCACCAGATTTAGGCTTGGGGAACTTGTACAATGATTTCATGTTAAAAGCAAAGGTGCACCAAGCTGGTGTGCAGATAATAATAATCATAATAATCAGCAACAAATACAATTATTTACAGCTTGAGACAAGGATTAGGGGCCACCACACATGGCCTCACTGTGCAAGGCACTGTACAAACACCTAGATAAGGGCATTCCCTTCCTACCAGCTGTTCAGTCTTAACACTGAAACATGGGGAACTGGTGGCACGAGAACCTGATTTTCCTGGGCTTTCCCTGCCTGTTTCTGGCAGGGTTGAGTTGGAAAAAGATGTTGGAGGCAGAAGAGTGAGATGGGGGCAGTAAAAAGTCAGGGGGGGATGCGTGCTGTGAAGATGAAAGCAGGAGCTAGAAGAGGGATGCTACAAGAAAGCCAGAGGGACTTTTTAGAAGGGCGTGTAGTGATAGGGCAAAGGGGAGTGGCTTTAACTTAAACTGAAAGAGGGTGGGTTTAGGTTGGGTATGAGGAAGATATTCTTTACTATGAGGGTGTTGAGGCACTGGAACAGGTTGCACAGTGATGTTGTGGATGCCCCATCCCTGGCAATGTTCAAGGCCAGGCTGGATGGGGCTCTGAGCAACCTGGCCTAGTGGAAAGTGTCCCTGCCATGGCAGGGGAGTTGGAACTAGATGATTTTTAAGGTCTCTTCCAACCCAAACCATTTTATGATTCTATGATGAGCCTGCCAGCTCTGCAGCAGGGGTGATCAGGGCCAGGAGTGGGAATGCATCCCTACAAGGAAACAGGGCACAGATAAGGATGTATCTTTGCAAGAAAACAGGTCGTGGCTGGGGGTGTTTCCCTGCAGAGGAGCAAGGCATGGATGATGATGTGTCCCTGTGGAGGAGTATGGATGGGGACAGGCTGCTCTGCTCACCCACTCTCCCCCATGGAGGGAGCAGACAGGTTACTGCTGCCCCTGGCATCATGCCCACCCCAGACATGGGTTTGTGCAGGTGGTGCTTCAGTTCTCTAACTCGTGTCAGTCCCAAACCTAATTAAGGCCAAACCCACACAACATAGGTTCCCTGTGGGGTTGTGGTGAGCATGCCCTATAAATAGACCCCTCTCCAGCCCCTGTGAGAGGTGGCTGGACCCACAGGCTGCCCCATCCCTACATCCTGCTTCACCCAGCAGCAAGGAAGAGAGGGGCTTCCCCATGACAGGGCTCTGTCCGAACCTGGATGATGGGCTGTTTCTGCTCCTTCAACAGTCCTGGGGCAACTCATTTGGGTGCTCCATGGGCTTACCAGGTCCCACCTTTGATGGGCTTGGGATTTAGCATCACAGCAAAGACATGGTGGCCACCAATCCTCCAGTAAGTGCAGAAAGCCACTGGATTTGGGTACTTGGCCAGTCATTTCTGGGTGTGCTATGAATTCAGGTGGAATTCACATAAACTGATTTTTTTTGAGCACCAAATTGCAGTGTGATTTTAAGAGCAAGCCTACCAGAATGGGTTGTCTTAAAAATGCTCTGAATAACCTGCCAAGGGAGAGGACCTCCATCTCCTCACACCTTATTACACCTTTCTCCCTCCTGGAGCTTCCTCCCAGCAGGTTTTCCTACTTGGGTTAATCAAGTCCCAAACCAGGGACTGGCAGACGGATGTCAAATGCCATCACAGTCTCTTGTCCTCATTCTGAGCCCAGCTGTCCTGCAGGAAGCTTCGCATGCCTGGAGGGTCACTGGCTGCTCACCCTGCTTCTGCTGGGGCCTGAGGGCACTCCCAGGGCATGCAGGAACTGGGGGAGCTATAAATGTGGAGTCAAAGACCCCACTGAGCAGCCAGGAAAGCCACTGGTCAGTTGTGGGTATGATCTCCTGAGAGCTCCATCACTGCCTCATCATGTGGTACCTGGGAAAACAAAACCCCATCCAGCACTGAGTTTTGCCACAGGTCCTCAGCCCCCCACAAGATGGGGGGGCCAACATGGACCTGGGTCTCATCTCTTACTACTGCCCTGCTTTGTGTCAAAGTGGAGGTCACTGGAATAGGACCGAGATCTGGGCTACAGCAGGGCCACACAGGGTTACTCTGGAAAATATGCGCACTGATATTTTATTCATCTAAAGCTGAAGTGGTCGGTATGAAAGAAAATAGCTCGTGGTCTTCATACCTTGAGTCAATGAATTCCTGGGCCTTTTATAGCTCAGGAATGCTGGGCACTGGAGGGTGGTTTTACAAGGCTGTGAAACCGCGGCTTAAGGTCTGGATGAACATTAATCACAGCGGGACAACAACAGCTGCTTGTGTTTTACCCATCTCTCAGGTGGTATTGCACTTTGCACATTGTGCCCTGTTTTACCCATTTGCTTTGGTCAGCAGAGAGGGGGGTTACTACCTTCAGGCTTGTGGGGCCACCGCAATCACCAGTTTTAGTACTGGCATTCAAGGGGTGGGCCCATAACCAGCACATTGATGCAGTGCCAGCACTGGCTTGGCACCCGCCTCAGGCACTTCCCTGCACTTTGCTTTCCCCCCAGGCTGCTGTTTGAACAACACTCTTACACTATGGGGAAGAGGAGGAGTGTTTCTCAAATTTCCACAATCTCTGTGTAGTAAGAGCTACCAATCTGTAAGAAGAGGGTTTTGGGGTTCATGTGTAGTTGGCCTCCCAAGCCCCCATCATTGTAGACTGATGGTTGGGAGGGGCAGCCCAGCACCAAACTCACCAGGTACCACCGATCCACTGCAGCTCTCCCATGCCCATGCTGCCCTCTTTCTGGATGAGCAGCTCATCTGCCACAGGGTATCCAAAAACCTAACAAAGGAACACAGCACAGTGCTCAGGCCCAGTCCAGATTGTTGGGTTGCATCTAGACCCCGGACTGGGGATTCTGATGACAAGCAGACAGCTGGCAGCGTCCTTCCTGCTGGAAACTGATGTCTGCACTTGTGCACATTTCCCTGCAGCATACCCTAAGTCCTACCCCAAGAGGCATTTAGCGACATGAGGAATCTTTTCCCCAAGAAGGCACCTCACTGCTGTTTGTACACTTGCTCCTCTAAAACTTAGGGAGGAGAAAGTCTTGAACACGGTCTTGAAACCAGCACAGAAGAGACATCGCAGCTGCACAGTGCACTGAATCCCAGTGAATACTGGAAAGGTCTCGTCATTTTGGATGGGGCTTGATTTTTGAATGCTTCTAAATGTCAATTTTGTTAATGTTTTTGGCTCTTCTGAGCTCTCTCCCTCTATGTGGCAAGTAAGGAGATCCCTGTCCATTACTTACTTTTGGGATCGTGGATTTTAATTTTAAACAAACTGACTGTGGAATTTGCTTCTTTGCATGTCTATGCCTGAGGTTAATATGCAAAATATACTTAACCTGCAGATTGTGTTACAGTGATATTCTATTTTTGGCTGGAGCATCTGTGGTGAAGACACAACCCAAAAATGGAATAAGCCCCCTCTTTGTCATACCTGAACACAGATGGCCATGAGACTTTTCCCACCCTCTGTTAGTTTCTTTTCTCCCATGACCTTCACAAAAACAAGCCCCAAATTTTGCTGTCAAATCTCAACAATCACCAAATTTTTGTTCTTGTTGGTAAAGAGCCAGGGCACAACAAATACTTTCAGCTGCCATGTCTTGAAAATGGAGTGATCAGATGGGTCAGGCTGACCTGTGCTCACACGGGGAATATGAGGTGCTGGGATGGGGGTGAAGCAAAACCACTGCTCGAGTTTCTGCAACCCCCCCAGACCCTTGTTGACAACATGTGCAAGGATCTGGGGAGAGGAGGTTGGGACAGGCAGAGGAGAACTCATACAAGAGAGATGCCCTTAGTGGCATTCATGCCTTTCATGCCTGCAGCTCCCTGGGACCTGATTCAGGAATTTTCTAATAGATACTTTCAAGTGCATGTGAGAGCCTGCTGAGCAAATCTCCCTTACTCAAAGCTAGACACTTGGGTAACTTTTTCACCCCTCTCCCTATTTATTTCAATTGCATAAACAAACAATACTTCCACCAGGCTGGAGCATTTCCTTTGCCCGCACAACAGCTTCAAATGAGATCTGATCTTTATTCCTTACTGAAGACATTATAGTTAGATACTTCAAGAATATCTAGGTCTACAAGGTGTTCAGGTACCTCACTCACACTGACCCAACACCTGTCAAAAAAGAAGCCCCAGACCCTGAAGAACATACTAAAAAAATCAGTGGGAGTTCTATGCTTAGCAGGAATGCAGGGCTGAAGCATATTCAGATCTTCACCAAACTGTCTCATTAAGTTTCCACCCTCATTTTCTTCAGGTGAAGATAATCTCACTAAAATCCTACTTTTCTTGCTTGACCAAGCTCCCAGTTTGATTCTCTGCTTTGGAGACCCACTGATTTCATGCCCACATACACCCACTGGTGGCACTTGCTGTGGGGCCTTCCATTAACAATGGTGAAAAACAGGAGATGCAACCTTTAAGTCCCCACGGTATCCTCGCTTTGTCTTAGCACATTGTGTGCAAAGCTTAGAGAATTGTTTTAAAAGGTCTTTCTTCTTGTAGTCTGAATATATTCACACTGGAAAAGTGAGAAAATAAACATGTTTATACATTTATTATATACAATAGTAAGGCACAAGTTTAAACAGCAAAGAATAAGAAATCTTTGGCTGACCAACAATATCAACATTTGCTGGGGGTGACACATAACGTTCTTCATTTCCCCCCCTATGTACAAATAACCCTCCAGCTGTACAACACTGTACACAAACTTCTCTATACAACCAATGACAATAAAAAATGACAGTATTTTACAACTAGTTACCAATGTCACCTGGAATGGCTACAGCACAGTTTCCCAAAACCACAAAACAGTTCAAACAGCTGGGAAAATCAGCACAAACGGAACTGTACCGCTCTGCTGAGAGGGGCTGACCTATGGCAGTAGTACTCCACACAAGTCCTGCTAGTGCTCAGGCTGGGAGGTAACCTGCTGGTCCTCCAGACCTTCCCTCCAGGAAAACTGACATCTCTTGAGTTCAACACAATTGAGAAGAATGAACCTTTGGGTCATTTAAGCTGTTGCCTACAACAAGAGTTGCCTACACCACAGTATCCAACAGTTTCCTATATGTAACCATGAATCTGGGGCACCATCAATTGTAAACAGCTTTGGAAATTGGAGGTACTGTGGTCTCCACAAGGAGAAGGAGGAATTCTGTACTCTAGCTGACTTGGAGAAGCTGAGCAGAACCACTACCAAACATAACTGAAAGCCTTATCACGCATGCTGATCCAACAGTGTTTCTGCTGGACACCTCCCTGTCCGCCTGCACACAACTTATTGAACAGTTTCATCAAAAGAAATAATACTTAGGGACTTACAAGCACGTGGGTATCCTTATTTCTTGGATAAAAAATGATGAAATTAAATATTCACCAACACTTTACTTGTATTCCCTTGCTTTGTCTTCCTCCCACCCCAGTCCTACCACAGACACTTGAGGAAGGGCCACGGAGGTGGGTCAGCAGTGATGTCACGTGCAGGCCTGGCTTTGATGCAAACAATTACAACGTTTAAATTAACTTTAGGGAAAAAAATAAAATTATCTTACAAGGCATATATTAAGCTGCATAACATCTTCCAAGGGTTTTACACATTTGGTTTCACAATGCAAAGCTGCTAATACTTAAAACACACAGTTCGCTTGCCCACACAACCTACCTACCACTACTGCATTTAACAAGTGCAAAAATCAGAAAGAGGGTGACAACAACATGTGTCTAATTCTATGTACACACAAAAATAAGTGCATAGCTTTAACATAGCAGTTTTTTTCTTTAAAAAAGGAAGGTATCAGCCAGGCAGTATTGACCACAAGGCTCTTGCCTGTGCAGGCTTTGAGTTCGCAAGGTCTTCAGTTTTCAGCAAAAGCAGAGTTTAAAATGCCTGGTGTTCTCATGGTCAAGGGCTATGATTTGATACCTACAGGAAGGGGTGATTTTGAGCCAGCCCTGAGCACACAATTACTTCTAGCATCCATCACTCTTCCACTCTAGGCAGCTTCACATTAAATCCCATCACCCTTTTTCCCAAAGCCAAGTTCTTCTTAAAGTCATTACGGTGCACCACAAGGTTCAGGAACTGCAAAGCCAATACAAAAATACCTCACAGAGGAAAATTTCCCTATCAGCATGTGCAATGCACAAAGCGAATGGTATGCCATGATTAACACAGCTGGTGAGTTGACTGCCTTACAGTCAGTCACCATCTCTTACTAAATTCAGAGACAAAGCTGAAAATGAGAAATGTTTCATCCTAGGTAAAATAAGGTGAAAAGAAACCTCACCTCAGCACAAAAAATACATGATGCTCACATACTGCTTTGCAGTTAAAGCCTTCCCGGCCTGATTCCACACCTCTTAATGCCCAGTCCCACATCAGCTTGAACAGCAGGTTTGTATGGTCAAGAAAAGTAGGATTTGGCTGTAGGCATTGAAAATAAGGAAAAATCTTGTTCTTACCACAAGCACACTGGTTCTTCTAATACTATGAACCAGCACACATTAAGAGGTATCTTCTGATCTCATGGACTTAACACCTCTGAAAACACAACCATGCAGCCCCCCTCTGAAGGAACTCTGTACTGCACAGCCCTTTAGGGAGCTGTTGGAATCCTCCCTTAACTTTCCCTCCTGAAACCTTCCTATGGTTACAACAGGGATTGCTTCAGCACCCTCCCCCTCCCCCCCCACATTTATCCTCCATGAGAATTCCAGCCAACAACTGCTCCTACCAAAAAAAGAAGTCTCAGCAAGCTCTGAGGTTGCAAGACACGAATATTTGCACTGTAAATCCAGCTACAAGAGCAACACTTGTCCAGCCAGGAAAGAGGCACCTGACCTGCCTGCCCAGGAAAACCATACCACGCCACTTCAAATAAATACTTACAAGAACCTGCCGTGTACACCTACAGACCAATTATTCACAAAAACTAGGCAGTGAAATTTTTGAGACTTTGAAACTTTTTGAGAAACGCATTGATACTGAGGAAGATGCAAGTTTTTCCTGCGTTACTCAGAAACTCCCTCTGGCCTCAAAGGAGACAGGATTTCACTCCCTGTCCTGGCTGCAGAGAGGTAGGAAAACAGAGTGGCAGTGTGCAACCAGTCTTTAACTTCACTACTTTCTCTTTATGCCAGAAAACCCAGTTTCTTTTTGCCTCAATGATCCCCTTCTCACACCATCTTCCATTTTCAATGCCCCTCTCTGTTTAGAAAATCCCAGACATTCATTTCATCGCTCCTCTTCAGCGCTCTTGACTTCTCGCCTGGTCCAAAGTCTACACATAACAGACTCAAGCTTCATTTTGGGCAAAAACTTTATCTTCCTTCAAACTGTATAGGTTAGTTTTCAAGGCTGGCACACTGAGGACCATCTTGGATCTGGCTGTACACACACAAAACCCCAGAGACGCTGTCCTCTGCTCAGATGAGGACTTCCATCATGTCCTGATCTGGAAACTCAGGCTTGTGGAGCAAGCTGCTCACTCTGCCTTTGCTGTCAGGCAGCTTCATGTGGCTGGAGCTCTCTGAAATGGAAAGAAGGGAAAGTTGGTCTTCAGCTCAAATTCAACAGCAAGTTGTTCAAAGCAAGTATCAACCCATTTTTGGGGAAGCAAAGGTGGGGCACGTCCTAACTGTACGTCCTACATCCTGAAACCCAATTTGTTCAGGACACTGAGAATATGTAATGCTTAATTCCCTGCACAATGAGAGCAGGTGTGTCAGTGTACGCAGACCTCAAGGGCAAGCACAAAGATGGTATTTAAGAGATACAGACCAAAGTACCTCTTTAATTAAAATCATAGAATGGTCTGGGTTGGAAGGAACCTTAAAGATCATCTAGTTCAGTGACAGTCAGCCCTCTAATGATACATGGCATGTTCTTAGATCAAAAGCTTGCTTTTCAGAGGAGATGAATGTGTAAGAAATGGGTATTTTCAAAATAACATGCACAAAAGACATATCTCCTTCGTTAGGGCAGCAAACCAGCAGTTCCCACCTTTCAAAAATAATTAAAATTTTATTTTTTTATCCTCCCTAAAACAAGATCTCCACTTTCTCCATACTTTTCCCTCCAGCTTCCCTTTAAAAATTAGGGAGAAAATGGTACTTTCACTAACTGTGATTTAGTTGAAAAAAAAGAGAAGAGTCTGAGTATGTGAGCAGGTGTGGAGTGTTTTCCAGGTGTGAAACTCGGCAATTTTATATCTGGCAGCATGAATAATTGCATTTGCTGCAAACTGCCTGCCACATGTGAGTGGAGCTTTACAGAAGCTGTTGAGCATGAAGCTCTGCAAAGCCAGACTGGGCAGCCTTGGAAAGTTCTCTCTATACAATTTTAGTTTCCCTGGAGAAACCTCCACTCCGCCTAACAAACTGTAATAGCATCACACACATACACACACCATCAATACTAGGGTGTCTCTGGGGATCTGCTGACAGCCTGGGGGTTGCTGACATTTTGCACTGACATGGGGATCTGGCAGAGCTCACCCAGCTTCTCGCAGGCCACTCGTGTCCCCGGGGCCCGTGGAGCTGGGCTGTGTGACGGGGTGGTACCCAGCCGTCCCCGGCCGGGGAAGGAGGCAGTGCCGGGCCAGAAGAGCTCGGCAGCTTTGTCCGTCTGGGTGCTGCTGTCTTTGCTGGCTGTCTTCGCGTGGGAGGCTGCCGGCACTGGGACAGGCATGCACGACAAGGAGGGCAGAGGAGGAGGCAGTGAGGGGCCTGGTGGGTGGTCGTGGTGCTCCTTCCCCAAGAGCAGCCCTGAAAACACATAAAGGTCAGTCACATGCTGGCTCAAATGCAAGTGCTGTCCCTTTGCCCCACCCCTTAGCTACAAGGTGCTGGTCTGGGTATGTCTCCAGGCCCTTAGCTTGGATTAGCTTTTACCCTTGATGCTATCTGTTGCTCTTTTTCTAACATACATATAGTACTTCCCTACAAATAGATTTTGAAAGCGGGTTCCCCTTCCTGTGTTCCCTTCTGCACACTCATCCCAGTGGCACTTACTCCTGGCACATCCTTGCACACCTCCACACACCGATCCTATGCAGCCCCAAACCACAGGCAGTCCTGCACTCATTTTCCCATTTAGCTGACACATCATGCAGTCCTACGCACATGGATGCTCACCCTCTGGATTAACTTTAATCAGGCTTTTTTTAATAGCCCAAACTTGTTATTTACTCCCAAAAAGTTGTAAACATTATGGTTTTGTATCTGGGAGGACTTCTTTCAACTCTGGCTTTCTATTATCAATGCAGAATTATTTAATATGATTAAAAGTATAATTAATGCAAGGTTTAAAACTGACTAATTTTTTACATAAGCACAAGGACACACGTTCTACCATGGAAAGTAATCTGGAAACGAGCTGTCAGGGCAATGCGTGCCAAGGCACTTTTGCTAAGTTCAAGCAGAAGGATCAGGATGAAGAGATGGATGAGCCAAAACTTAAACAAAAGCTGGACTCGCCTATGCTTCCCTTCCAGAGCTTCTCTTCCTTCCTCTCCTCAGCTATCTGGTTGCTGGTGAGCGAGGTCTGGCGTGAGTGCACCCCCGTAGCAGCGGCGATGGAGGGGACAGACCGAGCTGGTCGCAGGCTGGCACTGTCAGCTTTCCCTGGATCTTTTCGTGACCGTTGCTGAAGGACCTTGATCATGGCATCCTTCTCAATTATTTTGGCATGGAGATTCTTTATTCTGGCAAAATATGAACGCTCTGCTTACAGGAATGGAAAAGGCATTTATATGAGCAAGGCTCCACACTCTGGGGCAGCAGGGAGGTCCCAAGGTACGTGCCCTGCTGCTCTGTCCCATCTGCTTTTGAGCTACTTGGACAAGGCAGCTCCCAGCAGTTCCTCCAAGGATAACTATGCACTTCGAAACAGACAGCATTTCTAACTATTAAGGCAAAACTTTTCTGCAAGGTTAACTGAACCCATCTATGCTGTCGCTTTATCAATGCTCCAGCAGGAGCAATGAGGGTAGTATCCTAAATGGGCTGCAGGTTGCTACCACAATGGTTGTCAGCCGGAGTAAAGGCCTGCTGAAGTCAGGGGAAAGGTTCCCTTTGATTTATCTAACAGCTGGGCTGGGCTCTTGCTTCTCCCTCACTGCTGCAGAAACAATCAGCACGTGGTGTGCAGAGCCAAGCAAAGCTCACTACTTCTCTCATACAGACCCTGAAGACTCAAATCACTCAAAAACGGGATTATTTGAGACTTTTCTCCAGGAATGATTAGCACCAAATCATACTGAACGACTACAAAACTATATTTAAAAAAACTCCCGTACACTATGATAGTCAGATGACTATAGCGTGACCGTGCTGTACAATATATAGTACAATGCATCTGCATAGCTTTTGTGCAGCAGTGAAAGCTAAAATGCCACATTTGGAACACCTATATATACAAAGGAGACAGATAGTAACTTCATGTTGGCATTAGTTTTCATAATCAGATGTCTAATTTGCAATGAAAACACAAGATGCTAATCTATCTTTAATTAAGTCAATGGCAAAACTCCACTACTTCCCTGGAAGCAGGATTATCTTACATCTGTGAGTGGAAAACAAAAACCAAACCCAGTAAAAACAATCACTGACATTTTCCACAAGCAACAAATACACCTTTTTTATTAAAGTGTCTGCAGACTTGTGTTTTTGTGGGGAAGCCAACACTGAAGAAATAACTTGAATGTGGAAAACTGAGTGTATCTAGAAAGAGCAATAAGCAGGCAAGGAGCGAAGAGCAAGGCAAAGGAATGCCCTCATGTTGCTGATTACATACAAGTGGGATTACAACTTCAGCTTTTATGGCCAGATGTTCCTGCTTCCAGAGGGGGATTTTCACAGAGATTAAACAAGCACTCAGTTGCCTTATATGCCAACCTGCTTTTAATTGTAGAACAGCCTCTGTTTGGTAAGAATGTCAGTTTTGTCACAGGAAGTTAGGAAGGAAGTTATCTAACGACAACAACCCTTTAATCCCTGCTTTAACGCTGAAGAGCAAAACTAAGTCAACATAAAGCTAAGCCCATCCCTTCCAGGCATGCAAGAAGAAACATAAGGGCATCCTGGTTTATCTGAACCCAGCCCAAACACCACAACAAGCAGGTATGGCACAAGGTCCCCTTACGTGTACTCCATGTCCTGGCAGCGCCGGTTGGCTTGCACGATCTCCTCCTCCTCCTGCCAGCCCCGCATCTCCAATGCCATCTCGCCGTAGCTGCCATTGCGTGAGTGGCTTGGGGCCGAGGCATCCCTGGCAAAGAGGGTCACCACAGTGAGTCAGGCTCCTGAGACTGTGAGGGTGGCTTTTGCAAGTGAGATTGGCACTTGCAAAGAAAACCCCAAACCCACGTTCAAAGAGCAAGCTAGCGATGGCTGCCTGTCAAGTGGAGGGCTATCTGGCATTGGGTCATCCTGCTGCAGGCTACTCTTGGCTTGGGTTTGGTCATTAATGACATTAACTTAACTGGGATGAAGGAAGAGAGAGCACGCTGAAACCATGGGTGACCAATGCAAGGCTAACAACCATCCTGAGGGACACGGTCAGACATCAGAGGGACTCACTCACTGGGTCCCAAGACAGCAAGAGTACGTTGCAAACTAGCAACAAAGCTCTAAACTTTGCCAGTTGAAAAAAAGCATGGGAATTGCTGCCTAAACTGAAGTGCAAAAGGAAAGGACCATTCTGAGTCATGCATCTAAAACTTATTTCAAAGGAAAAACTCTTTTTAGGATAATTTCTGAGGATCTGGTTTCTAAGAAACTGGGGGCAGAAGTTAATTATTCCATCCTCCTGATTGCTGGAAAGTCTCACTGCCTTTTGTGCTTTTGGGCACCATGCTTTGACACAGACAAACTGGAGACAGATAGTCCAGACAAATGCAATGTGAATGGGAAAGGGTTTACACTAGGACATGTCAGGAACGGCTGAAGGAAGTAAGTTAGTTCAGACCAGGGAAGACACAAGAAGGAATATCTGTTTTCCAATATTTACAGGGCTCTTTGAACATCAACAGTGACCTGTTTGTTATCGTGTACACCTGGGAAGGACAAGAATCAATGGAGGTAATTTGCAGTATCGAAGTTTAGCTTAGCTATCAGGAAAACCATTTTAGTTTGAAGATTAATGAAGCCGTGAAAGAGGGGATTTAGGCCACAAAATTTCCCTCATAACAGGTTAAACAACTGCATTGCAGGCCGTGGAACGGATGCAGCCATATACCAACAGTCCCTTCTCACTCCATTGATGTGTTGGGAGGAGCTGCCTTACCTGTCCTGTGTAATTTGGCACCCTGAGACTTTGCCATTGAGGCTATTGCTTGAATCAGGTGCTTAGACCTGATAAACTTTTGGACCTAGTCAGAAGAATAAATCCTGTCTTAACCAAATATTGTATCTCACTGGTATGATACCACAGAGAGGTGCATTAACCCTGGTGGCGCAACTCAGCAGGGAAAGGCAAGCAACATCCAGCCTTAAGAAAATATCCATGTATTGTTTCCCCATGCTTTCCGTGGTGAAGAGAGCTGCCTGCTTACAGCAAAGTCATCTTACCTCTCCGTTGCAGCTGTGGCTGCAGCATTCATGGCAAAGTGCCGGATCGTACTCTCCTCCAGGTACTTCTGCTCCCACTTGGTCATGTCAGCTTCCAGGGCCAGGATCCTCTCCTCCTTCTCCCGCACCAGCTCCATCAGGGCTGGGGCATTGTGCTCTGGGAGGCTGCTTGCCTGGTAGCTGCCCTGCCTCTGCCATTGGAAAGAGCAACAGACATTCATCCCCTGCCAAGCATGGGAGTTGCTAACCTGTTTTTCCCCAGTTCCATGGAGCATACAAAGACATCCCCATGTCTTTTGACTGGGGCAGGTGGAAACCCCAGGCTAAACCCCTTAGCCTGCAGGAAAACAGGAAAGTTGACCATATGTGCAACCCCAGCACATGGCTCCCCAGACCACGCTGACAGGCTGCTCCCTGGATCTGCAGGGATTTACGGAATACCCCACACCAAGGAAAAAACAGGAAAAGAAGCTGGTTGTAAAAAGAAGCAATGAAGCTTTGAAAGATATTTTTCTTGCTGCAACTTCATCCCATGGCTGAGCAGTGCTCACTATGGACAGTCAGTTACTACTTATATATAAAAGCTGAAAGAAAGCGACATGTAACCCATTTACAACAGCAGCTGGGAAAATGCCCCAGACATGCATTTACACCAGCCTCTTCTGGCACATTAGTTCTCATGTGCCCTCAAGAGATGCTTTCTGCGGTGTAGCAGCTAAGTTTCTGATCGGAGGCACTGTAGGGATGTTGACAAGAAGCAGTGGCTGAGTAACTCTTTGCATCTACGCTGAAAGGAAAGCGCTTACCCAGGCAGGATTTATCCCACTCAGTTACAGCACTTAATTAAGTCACCTAAGCAGCATGGGTAGCTGCCCTGAGCTCCTCTCACTGCAGAGAGAGAGTGGAGGCAGATGGAGATTAGGTCCTCAGCTCAGCAGAGGGATGAGCACATGCCAAGGGGAAAGGTGTGAAGCTCTGGGAGAACTCAGCAGAAATAAATGAACTTTTAAATAAAAAATACAAGAGATTTGTTACACTGCATGGTGCACAGTATTGTGCTAAACTGGAAATGGAGTCTCAGGAGCACTGGTTTCTCATCCATGCTACATCATGAATGTGCACTGGTGGAGCTGTACCATCACACTGCACTGAGGGCTGTAGCAACCATTTCCATTTTCCAATCTACATTTCCTTCTTCTAGACACTTATCTCCTGCTTACAAGAAACTAGAGATACTAGGGAAAGGCTGCAGCCTTTGCCTCTGGTGCATTAACAATCTGTTTGGAAGGTACTTTCTGGAAATGCAATATGGTGTGGCCCTTGGGAGCAATGGCTGTGACTCTGCTCCTGCAAAAATATTGTCAAATCTCTAGCAGAAAGGTAATATTTTAGAAGCATGGTCCTGGTCTACAAATGTCAGCTTGGGACATCATGGATGCCTGTCGTCTTCTGAGTCAAAAGCTCTGCCAGCCCTGTGTGCTCAGCCTCAAAGGGATTGTTTTTTGGGTCCAACTCTTTCATCAGTGATAATGAAGATTTGCCATTTGGACTCAGATACCAGCAAGCTAGGGATAGAATATATTCTGCCTCAGTGTCTCCTTGTATCTCTTCTGCTGACTCCATTAAAAGTGAGAAAAAAATCACCTTTTTTTCTCTGCAATGAGAACATGTCTCAGTGCCTATAATTTTAATAGCTCAGAGAAGATAGCTCTTCAGCAAAGAGCTGGGTATTTTTATGCCACATGATTCATTGCAGCATTGTGGCTCATAAACGAAAAGTATAAATAACAATAGTAAAAAAAACCCCAAAGTCCCCTCTCAAAGCTGACAGGTGAGATAAGAAGTTAGAGTATCTTTCCTCTTAAAACTTACTAGACAGAATGGGTACAGGCATTTGAGAGCTGTGTCAACCCAAAATCCAAATGCTAGTTACAGTGCCAAAAAAATTTAAAAATTAAGGAATCTGTAAGTTACAGAAGAATTTTCTGCCAAAATGAACAGATGTAGCCTGAACTCCCAAGACAAGGACTGCAGCAACAGTCCATCCCAAGTTACTTTAGGTATCAACTTGTCCCTATATTCCAGCCTTTCTTAGTTCTAGTTTTATCTTCACTTGAATTTTAATTGCATGTTTCTCAAGTGTTCTTTCATCTACACCAGCATCAGCATGTCATACCCCAAGTAATTCCTTTGTTAAACTGGAGGAAAGCTGGCTAAGGGGGAACTGAGAAGACCCACTGGAACAAGACCTGAACAGCAAGCCCATGGTGGACAGGGCAAGAAAGACTTAACACACTTAGATAGCAGCATGGAAGAGTTGAGACGAATGAGAAGGGTCTCCAGGGACCTGCAGTGAGAGCAGAAGGGTTCTGGGGGGATCTGCCCTGGCCTGGGGCTGCTGGCAAGAAGGGGATGCTCTCAGGTCTGGCCATCTGATGACTCTGCAAACCACTGACACTCACTGTAGAGCTATTTCCCAACCCCATCCTGTCGGCAGGATCAGCCCCTCTGTTTTCTGGCAGCATAAGCTCTGTGTAACAGCTGTTTTGGTTTCCACTAATGCCTTATAAATAAGGAAAGGTTATAGCAGCAGATGCCTGCGATGACAGATATGAGTGAGCCCTTCAGAATTGCAAGAGCATCATGCTTTGCTTATGTTGCTGGTTCTTCCCCAAGTTGTAGTTTGATACATTTAGCACATCTGCTCACTCTCCTCCTGAGCCAGTGCCCATGTATTTGGCACTCAGTGTGGGCTGCAGCCTGGCAATTCTTCCTGCAACCTCCCTATGCTTTTTTTATTTTCCTTTTCACAGGTGACTGGAATTTGGGACTTAGGGATGGAGGAGTTATAACAAAGGAATGATTGTACATAAAATACAAGCATAACACTACCCCTCTAAGGACACAGGGCTGCCAAAAACCAAGGGGGTACACAGAGAAATGCAAATCTACACGTATAGCCCATTCTGGACTGGACTGATAAATAAATTTATTGTCTGAAGATTATACCATTTGCCTCCAGATCTGTCATGGACTGAGGTTTCTGTGAACCACATACATCAAGCTTTGCACAGAACAAACATGGCCCAAGGTCCTGCTCCTACCAAATCCCACATCATCCCACCTTGCTTTTTCAATGAAAGACCAGCCAAAATCTGTGGGCTAAATCTCACACCCACGTGTACTGCACCTTTCCTCTCCTTCTTCTGTGGGGAGCTGATTTTGCACAATATGTCATTGCTGGAGAGAAACCTGGAAGGATGTTTTCCCTATGCAAGGGTAGAGCCCTGACTGCCCTTGGGCAGGGGAACCAGGACCTCTCAGCCCTGCAGCAGGCAGGGCTCGGCCGTGTCCAGGAGCCCCACAGCAGAGCTGCCCCATCCTCTGCTGAAGATCAGGAGTAAGAATCATAGAGTGGTTGGGGTTGGAAGGGACCTTCAAAGATCTTCTAAATCCAGTCCCTTCATCATGGGCAGGCAAAACTTCACGAGATCAAGTGTCTCAAAGCCCCCTGCAACATGATCTTGAACACTTGATCCACAACCCCATCCAAAGGAATGGTTTGGGAGGAAAGCCCAACAACCTGAACCCAAAAGCAAGGTGGCAGCTAGCAGGCCTGCAAGTGACCATCCCTCTTTAAAACCAACATCGAAGGCCCTGTGCTGGGGTACTGCACAGACCACCCCGTCCTCACCTGCTGCATCCTCAGTGAGTCCAGCTCCCGCTCCAGGCGTGTGCGCAGCCGCCGCTCCATCTGCTCCCTCTTCTCGCAGGCTGCCTGCAGCTGTGTCAGCGCCTGCTGCAGCTTTTCCACCTTCTCCACATAGGCCTGTTTCCTGCGCAGCTGTGGGGTACAGGGGGTCAGCAGTGCTGGAGGGCCCTGCACCCCTACCCTGGGCTGCTGGGACCCCTGTGCACTTGCAGGCATGCACTGGGCTCAAGCCATTTGCTTCTGAGAGTTTCCCTAGGGGAAGCATGGTGCCTCTTTGATGAATGGGGAATATGCACAGCAGGCATTGCTGGGGCAGTGCTACCCCTTTAGGAGGGAATGCTGCCCAGACCTTTCAACTACTGGGAATCTGTTAACCATGAACCCCCCTGGCCATTTGTAAGCAAGAGATATCACATTGGTGGATACTCTTTGGGCAAACACAGAGGTTGGACCCAGTTAAGAGAAATCCTGGTGGGTTTAACTGACTGGTGACACTTGGCACATTGCCTGAGTCTGAACAGAGAGGGTTTTTTTCAGTTCTGCATATTTGTTCAACACATGTGGAACAAACAGAGTGCCAGCAGTCAGAAGTGCTCCATCTGCTCTACCCTGCTCACAGTCTTGTCCATACTGATCTGTAGATGTCTTGGCAGCTGAAGCTGGGCCCTTGTTACATATATAATGCAATTACTGAAGGAGTAAACATGACACAAGGATTTTCCAATATAGGGTTTTACAGCCAGAGATTGCTCAAGAAGCATACCCCAAAAGAGGTATGAATTTCTCTTCTGCCACCCTAAATCCATCCATGTCACAGGTGAAATGAAATACAGGCTTGTTCGCAGCAAAAGCAAAGCTTGGCCCAAACAAACCTCACCAGGCAGAGCCAACAACTGGCAGTGTGACCTCTCTAGCTCTGTTGCAATCCAGGCCAATGCTTACAGCTCCCTGGGTGTTCCATGAAAATTAATGAGATTATAATCCCCCCTAGTCTCTGGCAGCAGCACGAAGACTGCATTCCTCAGGAGCTCACGACTTGGCAAGACAGACACAGCAGTGGCTTCTTGCTGAATGTGCAATTTTGGCAGTAGGAAGGTGTTTGTGTCGCCTCCCAGCCACACCAGCAGGGATTGGAGGGGGGTAGGGAGCTCCTCAGTGTCCCTCATCTGCTCTCCCATGTCCTGCCAGAAGCTGCAGGGTCCATCTGTATCACAGCAGCCACAATTTGGCTTTGGAGCAGCCCTCTGAGCCCCAGGGTTCACACAGTCGCACATGAGTGCACCTCTGCCCATGTGGGTGAAGTGATGCTCATGTGTCCTCTGCTTTCAAAAACAATTTTGTAGGAGATAGGCAACAAGACAGTTCTCACATTCATAAATTTACAGGGAGATTTTTTAGCCAATTCTTGACTTTTCTATCCTGCATGTAGATTTATAAACAAAACAATCACCCATGTATTAAAAAAATTAAGTACAAAATGTTGCTATTTGAATTAATGGGTTGTCAGTGAAGTGTGTATCCATAAGGAAAGAGGGACTACAATCAGAGATTTGTGATACTAAGCTCTAACACCTCACAGACACACAGACTCCAACAAAAAAAAGCTGGATGGCACCTGGAGAGGTACCAGTCCATCTTCCTGCTGCAAGGCAGGATCAACTGTACCTAAAACCTGGCACATGTCTATACAATCAGTTTACAAAACCCCCCAGGGGTAGGGACTCCACAACCTATCTTGCCAGAAAACTTTTACCCTAATGCCTAATCTGGATTTCTCTTATGCAATTTAAGCAAATTACTTCTTGTTCTGTTTCCAAACTGTGATCTGCTAGAGCGAGAAGCATTTAATTAAACAATTCTCCTATTCACAAGATCAGCAAACTTGCCTGAACAGTGCCCTTGTCCCAGGGATTAGAAAAATCAAGATGAGGAAGAGCTAAGGCTAAAAAAGGATGATCCAAGCAAATAAATCTGAGTAAAGATGAGTAGGTCTTGGAAAATATCTACACTAGAAATGTGACTCCAGTTTGAGCAATAGAATTCTATAGTATGAGATTTGAGTGAAAGACTCTTACAGAGATGGAGAACCCACTATCACCTAAGTAGGTTGTTTCAGTGTTCATTACTCTAACTCTTTATTTCAAGCCTGATTTACTCAGCTGCAGCCCCCAAACACTGCATCTCGTTATTTCTTTTTATGTAGTTATATAGCAAAGTTTAATCTGTCTGGGCCGGCCCCGGAACGCGTGCACGACGGCGCGACCCGGCCCCAGGCGCTGCCCCGGGCGCTGGGCCTGGCCCCGGGCACGGAAAAGAGCAAGAAAATGGGAGCTTTGCCTGTGCGAACAGTGCCATCGTGGGAGATGAGAGGGGAGCCCCAGAACACACAGAACAGGACAACTCTAAACCCGGGCAGATGGAGCTTGTCAGCCGTGTAAGGCCATCCATCTAAGAGAAGGTCACTCTAAACAAACCTACGTCCTGAGGACCTCGCTGCCACCGTCCAAGCTTGCTCGGCCCCGGCAGATGAACCTCAGGATTAAAGGGTGGGCTCAGTTCAGCGCACACTGTGTCTCACCTAAAAAATCCATTGCACAGGCTCGAAGGCCTTACCCGCATTTGCAAAGCCCTGTATCACCAGCGCGCTTGTAACAAATGTGGGTGGAGACCTTTCCCGGATCTTCGCTCATGAAGACTGGCCATGATGATGAATCTGTCTGACAGCAATCCCTTCTTCATCCATCCCTGGATGGATGAAGGGAGAGCAGTGGATATTGTCTACCTCGACTCCAGCAAGGCCTTTGACACTGTCTCTCACAATATCCTCAGAGGTAAACTCGGGAAGTGTGGACTGGATGAGTGGACAGTGATGTGGATTGAGAACTGGCTGAAAGGCAGATCCCAGAGGGTCATAATTAGTGGCACAAAGTCTGTTTGGAGACCTGTCAGTAGTGGTGTCCTCCAGGGTTCAATATTGGGCCCAGTATTGTTTAACTTATTCATCAGTGACTTGGATGACGGGGCTGATGCCTCCTCAGCAAGTTCACTGACAACACAAAGCTGGGAGGAGTGGCCAATACCCCAGAGGTCTCTGCAGCCCTTCAGAAGGACCTCAACAGGTTGGAGAGATGGTCAAAGAAAAATGGTCTGAAATACAACAAAGGCAAATACAGGGTCCTGCATCTGGGGAAGAATAACCCCATGCACCAGCACAGTCTGGGGACTGACCTGCTGGAAAGCAGGTCTGTGGAGAAGCACGTGGGGGTCCTGGTGGACAACTAGTTGTCCATGAGCCAGTTGTGTGTCCTTGTGGCCAAGGCAGTCAATGGAATCCAGGGATGCATTAAGAAGAGCAACGCCTGAAGGTAGAGGGAGGTGATCCTGCCCCTCTACTCAGCCCTGGTGAGGCACATCTGGAGCACTATGTCCAGTTCTGGGTTCCTCAGTACAAGAGAGACATGGAGCTCTTGGAGCAGGTCCAGTGGAAGGCTACAAAGATGATTAAGGGACTGGAGCCTCTCTCTTACAAGAAATAGCTGAGGGAGCTGGAGCTGTTCAGCCTCAAGAAGAGACGACTGCGAGTGGATCTCATCAGTGTCTATAAGTATCTGAAGAGAGGGGGTCACGAGGATGGAGCCAGGCTCTTCTTGGTGCCAAGCCATAGGAGAAGAGGCAGTAGGCAGAAACTGATGCACAGGAAGTTCCAGATGAATACGAGAAGAACGTCTTTACTGTGAGGGTCACTGTGCATTGGAGCAGATTGCCCAGAGAGGTTGTGGAGTCTCCTCACTGGAGATACTTAAGAACCTTCTGGAGGAAATCCTGTGCCATGCGTTCTGTGATGACCCTGCTTGTGCAGGGAAGTTGGACCAGGTGACCTTCTGTGGTCCCTTTTAACCTTATCCATTCTGTGATTCATGCTCATGTGCATGGACTGGAGCTCAACCACCTCTTCACTTTAACTGTTCACAGCAAAGAACAATTTCTGGGCCCCAAATAAACTCTACAGCTGTTTTCTGAACCCTCTCCAATTATCCAGTCTTCTATTCAAAGCATGGACCAGAAAACACAATTCCACCAGCAGTCTCCTAAATGACATGTGGCGTTAATGCCACCTACATATTTTTTAATTAAATCCTTCTACTAGCGGGCACTCAGGATAATGCAGATGTACACAGTACACTGTCTTATCTTAATTCAACTTAGTAGCTACTGCTTATTTCTCAAGGCTTGATCTAAAAAGCTGTTAAACTTAATTACATTCTGGTGATAGAAGAAATCTGTGTGGATTTACCAAGCAGTGCATGAGCTAGAGCTCTGTTAACAATAAGTCATTGGATTTGAGTGATTTTGTGTTTCCTTCAATATATTCCCAATTATAGTAAAAATCCCTGCTTTAACTTGAAAGTTTAACACTACAGCTATATCTGCTGCATGTGTCAAATTATGACCCAGAAACACTGGAGACTGTTGAAAAGTTGCTCTGATTTAGCTATGAAACAGGGCAAAAACAAGGGAAAGGGAGCACAGGCACTTGGGCACATGCCAGCAGCCTCAGATTAACTGCACTTCACCCAAGCTGCCTGATACTGCCTTGAACAATTAAAACACGGCAGCTGGGCTAAAATTCATTTGGACTCCCCTTAGAATGAAAAAAGCAATTAAAAACTATCAGGTCAACATGGGTTTGTCCAGGCTGAGGGCTCTGTCAGACAAACTCTGGCAAATACTGTTGCGTCACTTTCATATATGTCACCTCTAAGACCTATCACGCCCCGGGCAGGAGGTTACCCCCTCTGTAACACCTACAGTGCCCCAGGTAGGAAGTTACCACCTCCATAACATGTGCCACACCCTGGCAGGAGGTTAGGAGCTCTCTAGAGGGGAAGCTTTAATCTCTCTTCAGCTCCGCCAGTCCGCAATCCAGGATCCAGCAGAGGTACATTTATGTTGGATGACTAGACTAAAACCTGGCTACTGCCAAGCTCTCAGAGACAGAGCCCTAAGGCTGCAAACATATTTACTACAACCCAGCAGGCACGAGGTAGATTCTTGCACCGCCTGCATGGGAATTGGCATTTATGCTTCTGCCTTCACTAGTGTGTACTCAGCAAGTCAATGTTACCTGCCAACACGACACTGACAGTCTATGGAGCAGACAGGAGTTAAATGTATTTCTTCCCATCCTCTGCATGATGTCATGGCTGTAGGAGCATGTGTTGCCACCTAAAACATTCCCTTATTCAGCCACTTTGTAATGAAATGCAAATAGAAAACCTCAAATTGCCTTTAAGCCAAACAGTGTCAAGTGAATCATGTACAGATTAAAGGTATGCTGCCTCCTGCAGCTGCCCCAAAGGGACTGCCCCAAATACACCAGGGCAGTGAGTAGGCTTTAATCTAACTAACAAAGGAGCAGTTAAACTTAATGTGATCCTCTTCTTGCTGCTGAGTGTATCCACTGGAAGAAAAGGAGTTTTTAAAGTGTTTCTAAATAGGAAGTCAGAATGGTCTAATGATCAGGTACAAAAAGACAATGCCTTCAGCACTTACATATAGTACCATAAATCTTCCAGACTCAAATTAACCATTAGTTAGCCTAACAAGAGGTCTGTCTGCTGGATACCCTGATAGGAAACATTCAAATATCACTGAGGTCAATTCACCCCTTATCTTTCCAAGACAAACAACAGCACCTAAGTTACTTGCACAAGTTTGAGAAAAGCTTTCCCTTCTCACAAGAACCCTTGCATCCATGCACTCAGCAGGGTCCTGTGGATTCCCCTTCTGGCCAACCCTGGGGAGGGTGCACGTGGAAAATGAGGCTCTAAAGTGGAACAGACCTGCCCAAGATTGCGCCAACAGTTTGTGCCAAAGCCTGAACCCCTATCAAATCTGCAAGGGTAGAGGTTCGCCAATGGCCTTTCCCTCACCAGTGACCTGCCCACTCAGATGGTAAAGATTATGTTTCTTTTACTTCCCATAAAACAGTCTCCCTCTTTGTTGGTCCCATTGACAGACATTTTAGAGCCAAAAAGACCTGTTTTGACAGTCTTGCCTGGTCTGCTAGAATGCACAGACTTTGAACTAGGTACTAAATCCATACCTCCTGACTGAAGGTCCTTAAGGAATACAATAAATTGAGATATGGTATGATAGGTTCTCTTCAGCTCTCAAATAAAACCTCTAGCTCTCTGTACCTCTAAATCCTGGTCAGTCTGCCCTCAGCCAGATCTTTTAAGATGTAAAGTTACCAAGCCCCGCACTGCTGTGTTGCTGTGCACATCTCAAAAGCCTCTTGGTATTCTTTGGAGAGAAATGGGATGCACCAACATCACATGTCTGTATCACAGTCCCAGGTCAGTTTTTTAATTAGCTTTTTCTGTTAAGTTGTACCATTACCTCAGCCATCAATTAACTAAATGAGTTTGGTCTTGCTCCTGGTTACATGTTGAAGGCTCTGCTCTGGAAACGTCTATGGTTGCGGTCTCCTTTGCTTGCTTGTTTGTCTCAGTATTGTATGACTATGCATTTTCTCTATAAGAGCGCCAATTCAAGCAAAACAGGAAGACCTACCACACTGTGGCTAGAAGAGAATCAGGACTTGGATGGAGAAAGGCCTAACTGCAAGCCACATCTATCCTCAGAGCACAGAAATGTTGTCCATGCCTCACCTCCTCTTCCAGTTTGATGACCTTGGCTTGAGCATTGTTTAGGGCCTGGTCAAGGATTTCAATGTGCCTCCGCTGGTCCTCATTGGCAGAACGCACAGCTGCCAGCTCCATCTCCAACTTTTCCTTCTCCTTCAAGTGCTCTTTGTCTGAAAGAAAGACAAGAACAAGAGCCACTCCATAAGGACAGCTCACAGGCCCAAGATCACATACCAGAGGTAAGCTGCCACCTTCCTAGAAAAGCAAAAATTATGTGAAGCAGCAGCGAGTAGGGCCATTACAACACAGAGCTGAGACACAGCAGGCAAGGAGCTTCTACTGCCCGGGCTCGGTCCCTCAGTGCTCAGCCCTACATGACAACCAGCAGCAGAGACGAGTGGCAGCTTGGGCTGCATCTGCACTAGCAGAGCTTGGGGACGTGAGCATCGCCTCACAACTTTCCATTCTGCACGTTGCCCAGCAAATTTTGGCTTGCACCAACTACTCCTTTCCCATACAATACCCAAGCCCTGCCTGAGAATAGCCTACGTCAAGGGCTGCTTGTAGCTGTCAGCTTGGATGCTGTTGCCCTTCTGCAATGGGCAGGAAACCTCAGACCCATGGACGTGGTTTGTGCTGTGCCTGGTCCTTTTTATCTGCAAAGACAGAGATCACGACATACAGAAAATGTGGAAAAGCCAAATAATAAACAGCAATCTGTGTTGGACAGCCTGAAAATGTAAAGAGGGGAAAGCAATAAGGAAGAGTAAGATAGAAGGTATCTGTACAGGCTTTCTCTAGGCATGCAGAGAAATGGAGGCTGTGGGAGACATTTCAGCTCCACAGGGGCCTGAGGTAACTTTCCAGACCAGCATTACTTAAGGATTCAGTGATCAGTGCTCCTCTCCTACTAAACACCTTAACACATCACAAGCAAGACTTGTGCCGAAAAATCATCCCTTTTTTGGGTAAGATTTAAAACTATGTTAAAAAAACACAACTGGCTAAATTCAGTCAGCTTTGCTCACATCATTTTCTTCAGCAACAAACTGCAGGCCCACCACTGACTTCGCTGGCAAGTTGCCTGGGGAAATGCTTGGCTCCATCTGCTTCTGCCCTGACAGTGCTGAGAAGCCATTTCAGGGAACATGAGTGTCACAGGCCAATCACTGGATCCCCCATGTCAGAACACAAACAGTTAATAACTGGAGCAAGCAGGGGATCAAGGTTTCATTCAGGGAAATATGAGATTTCAAAATCTGGCCTTCATTCTTAATGACAACAAAAATAGAGCACTTGGAAAGCTTCCAGGAAGGAAAATTTCCTCCAAAAATTAATTTGGCATCAATTAAACATTGTTTTGATTTTTGACTTTTAAAACACAGCATTACGGAATTTATTATTTTTTAACTGAAATGAAAAGTTTCTCCAAAAACAGTGAAATGTGGAAAATCTGCCCTAAACATCTAGCCCATCCCACCCAAATGTGACCACTCAAGCTGGAAGCCCCAAGCAGGGTCAGAAAATGTCACATGGCCAAAACCAGTCAATTTCAGACCTGAACTACCCCCAGCAAGGCCACATTCTTCCTTAATGTCAGGTGGGATGAGAAGAGATTTAATTTCCACACCATCAGAAGGTGTCTGTAGCAAGGGCAGATGTATATGAGCTGAGCCATGTGGAACAAGGCAAAAGCCACCCAGCCATCTTCCCATTTATCCTTAAAGGAGGAATTCAGCACCTCATAACAAGAAACCCTGGCAGCAACACCGGCATGCTGGTCACTGCAGAGCCCACAAGCAAAGCCCAGTGAGTGCTGCACACACCACGTCACTGACTGCCACCACGGGCTGTCTTGGTAAGACGTGGCCTTAATCTTCCCTTGTTGGCAAGGAATTTTATATTGGACATGCAGACCTCTTCCTTCAATGCAAATACATTTACTTCAATTGGATTGACCAGAAGAAACATTATTATCTATTGTGCAAAAGTGTACATGTGGGCAAATTAACCAGGAGCTAATGTGAGGGTGAGGAAGCTGGAAGATGACTGCTATTTCAGCCCTATGGCACTTCACCATCTCGTGCTGGGATCACACGTGCTCTGCTCCAGATCTGAAACCCATATTTCATATTACAAATGGGGATAACACATAGCAAAACAGGACTTGGGATCTTCACTTTCAACTTCCTTTCAGGGAACTTGAAGCACTCAGCCTGCCCTGCTGCATTATGCTTTCTATCCCCCCAAAGGAGGAAAATAATGCTGAACACAAAATAGCCACCACTAGAAGGTTGGCAAGAAAAATTTCCTGAACAGCTCCCAACACTTCTCCATGTCAGCTTCAGCCTGCAAAATGCTAGGGGTACATTTTATAAATGCATTACTTGCATTCATTTTTAGTGAAGAAGGAACTTGGCTGAACATACCTTAGGTTCTCTTCAGGTGCATACAAGGTATCCTTAAAGTCTAAAAATACTGGTTTACTGCACTACCCTTGCATACACCATTTTAACTAAAGGACTCCAGTTAATAACTGTTTCTATATTCTAGCAGGTCATTGCCACATCCCATTACAGAATAGTTCCCAAATGGCTTCTCTGCTGCAGTTCACAGTTGTAATCTCACAGTTTTCCACCCACTGCCTCTGCCTGTTGTACCTCCACACACTGTGGGCATCTGTGTTCTGGTTGTGTAGAAGAAAGGAGATTAAGCAAGAAGCCTGCTTCAGTGCTTCTCGAGTAGGCTTTCTGAGTTGTCAAGCTGGGTAAGTACACCAAAAGTAGATAAGTCTTGACCCTGCTTTGTAGCAGAAACATTAGATAAAAAGATACACTCAATCTGTGTCATCTCTTCCCTATACTCAGATGTGAACTCCAGCTTATTACACATTATATCCGAATATCAACTTATTTGACCAATTTAATGACCATCTCAATACATCCCTAGCTGCCTTTCTCCTTGCTGTGATGTTGCAGAGTGGTAACATGGACATACTTTAAAGACAGTCCTTGTTCATACAAAATGACCACTGCTGGCAGCAGAAAATATATCAAGTTATGGCAGCCAGAGAGTAATTGGGCTGCAGGAGATCTGCTGAAAACAAGACTGGCTCCCATACCACATCCCTTGTGGCACTTCCAATAATTTCTCTTATGCAGGTTTGCACTTTCCAGTGGTGGCTCTTCACTTAAGAGCTGCTAATTCCACAGATGCTTTCTGATGACCATGCCATTCCTCAGTGAAACCTGAGGGACTTATTTAGCCTTTTGTCAGCCTTGCAACTCCTGACTAGCGCCAGGTCACCAGGTCCAGACATTGAGGTTTCCCTCCAGAGGAGCACCAAAGCCACTGTCTGCCAATCTGTCCACCTGTCCCTCTGCCCAAGTCTCACTCAGCTCTCTGTAGCTGTGGTTTGAAGCTGACTACGCTGGGACAAGGGAGGCCTGGAGCAGCAACACAGATTATTTCCTTTCTTAATACCAAACGGCACTTAGTCTGTCCAAAACTCCACTTTAAAAAACATCTGTTGTGGGCATTTTCTTTGGCTGGATACACTCAAAGGGAATATTTATTTGCCAAGGATATTTGAGACAGAGATAGATACACAAGTTCATAGCACATGAACTGAACATTCCCATGGAGCATGAGGCTCCATCAACACACTGCCAAAACTGTCCATGCACCCCCACTAACGGGTGAAGAGCCATGTGGATGGGCATAGACCTCAATCTGTCTCAGACACCCAAAAAACCAGACCCTCCAAGGATCCCTGCTCCCAGAGTCCAGAAATCCCACAAAACCACACAAAATTCTCAGATTTCACCAAAACATATTTTCCCATGATATGCTATATCATAAGCTTTCTCTCTGCCCTATACCCTTGAAACTATCTTCAATCTCCCTGTCCCTCCCTTCCCACAGAATCTCTCAGGCTCCTCCTTCCAGTCTCTTCTCTTGTCTGTATTGGCATATATGCCTTCATCAGTTGTTGCTTCATGTCTTTCCTTAAAATAAACTTTTTCCCTGACAAAACATCACAATTATCAGGAAACTAATATGGTGTGAGTTCTCTCCTACCCCAATACAACAGTAGCATTTCTCTTAGGCACAAATGCCTACCACTGAATACTTCCAGGCATGTGGCCTGGCTTCGCCTATTACTATTATAAAGAATAAGATTTTTTGTGTCACCTCCAGTCTCCATCTCAGAGCTCACAACTGCTCTGCACTGTTGCATTGCTAATGGAGAGCTCTGTGAGGAACTGAGAAATGATCCTTGCACATCCTGTTTTGCCAGACTTGTTTTTCAGGGATTTTTTCCTATTACTGGAGTTTTACCACATAAAACTTTGTTTTCAGCATTACCAACCTCAAGAATTTTATCTTTCCTTCTTCAATTCATCATGAGAGTGGCTTAAAAATTATAACTTTTAGGAACCTGTCAATGTTGGAGTTTTCTTGTATAACTTGGGTTATACATAGGGACTAGAAATATGCTTTTGCTTCCTAATGAAAATTAAGATTTGCATTTACATACCTGTCTTAATAAGGTGTGACCCTTAGGAAAAAACAAAAAAAATCAGTTTCATGACAAGTTTTTTTCTCTTCTTCTAAAAATGGCTATTTTAATCTCAGTAGACAAGTGTACACATGGCAGATAAAACTCAGTTTTCCAACTCTCCGTTTTCTGCCTGTGTATCCCATTAAAAGATATGAGGAGAGTACAAACTGTGCTTGTGAAAAGTCCCATCTTGGTAGTGAGGTGCAACCTAACCTCAGTCATGGTCTGCCCCTGGGGAAGACTCACAATCACTCACAATCATCAGCATATAAATGTAGTCAGCAACAGAGGACTTCAAGCAAAACCTTTTAGGGACTCTCAGAAGGGTGTTTTAGGCAGACACCCTGGTATCAAGGTCATTTCTGTGAGAGTCCCAGCAGCCCACAGAACACAACTGAAGAGAACTTGCCTTACACATGCCCATTTTTCTATTCTCGGAAGCACTCTGCATTGCATTGCTAACATTTAGCTCTCTGGCCTAGCCAGGAGACACTCCAAGCATCCAGACTGTCTTATGTGATAGGATCTGGAGAGCTATATTTGTTTGTAAGCTGTGAATTGATTGCAGTAATACGCTGAGTGCACAGCACAAAGTTTCACTGCTATTTATTTACCAGCAGAAGCACAGAGCATGTTTATGTACTAGAAAGTAACTCGAATGGAGTCCATCTTGGAGATTTAACTCCCCCCTGTAGCCAACAGTATATAGCAACACTACCAGGCTGTCTCTATAAGAAGAGAGAAGATCCCAGTCTCCAATTTCCACTGTGTAGCTTATCCCATTTGAACTCTTCCCAAGGATGACAAGACTTACACAGCAATGCTACTTCCTTAACAGATCATCCCCTTGGATTCACAGCAGTATCTACACATCCTTAGGCCATCTGCTAATATGGCAAAGCTAACATGTCATGGAAAAGATCACCAGATTCTCTTCTGGTTTGTGCACACATGCACCAAATAATCAGCTATGCTGGCATCATTGCTGCCGGTGGGAGCCAAGAGAAGGCTCTCCAACACTTGGAGCAGCTGGTGGACATTGAAAGGCTGGTGGTGAAGCATTTTGACTAGTATCAAACACTGTACTGCTAATGGAGATGGATGTTCTGCACTGCAGTAGCGGCTCATCTTCCAAGGAAGCTCTTGGTGTGATAAATAAAACAGGTTTAGTTGTATGCAGCATTGAGCATCAACAGGATTTAAGCTTACAAGATACTGCCCAGCTCTCAGGTGATCAAGCCCTTCTGGATGTGTGCTAAAGATGGTCAGGATACAAAAGAAGTCACACACTGCCACACAGCACCCAGCTGCTTGGGTTTTGGGTTGGATGATCTCACACACATCAGTGCATGGCAACGAAATCTGCAGCACTGTGCCCAGTCATTATGGAAGCCTAAAATTTGTTGGGAACAGATGCCTTCATAGCAGTAGAAGCTGTAAAGTCTTTGTCTCTTCAGTCCTTTGTGAAAGGTATGGTCCAGCTCTGCTCTTTCTCCTGCTGGTTAAACCATGGCACTGATAGTCAGCAGAGGCTGCTCTGGGCTTTTCCCAGCCAAGAGAAGAATTTCGCTTCTCCTAGAAGCAAGCATCTCTAGAGATGACCCTGCAAGCAACACTTCACAATTTCAGATAAATATTTCTCAAAAATAAGCTAAGTTGTGTTACCATTAACTCACACTGCTTCGTTCTGATGCTCAGAGAGAAAAAAAACCCCTACCTACATAATCCAGTCTGCAGTTGAAATGAGTATGTGATAAATTAGCTGAGTAAAACCAAGCCACAAGCACAATAACAATTAATAGCTAAGTATTTACCTCCACTTCACCATGTGTATGCTTATATATACACACATATACCTATATGCACCTTCCAAACAGATAGGCACAGTACTCACTCTGAGTGGCATAAAGGCCCTCTGTTGCCTTATCCTCATGCCCATCAAAGTCTCTGCTGGCTAGCTGCCTATTGGCTGTCTCCAGTCGTTCTGCAAAAAACAGGAAATACTTTAAGTATAAATATATGTATATAAAATTGTAGGTCAACCAAGAAAATAAGACGCGTGCCAGCAGAGCAGTATAAATAGACTCTCTGAAGGAGGACATTAAAATGGAGGCTGACACATACATAAAAGATGAAGCCTTTGACCTCTTCCATGAAGCTGTGTCGTTCAAATTTACAGAAACTGAGGGAAAAGCCTCTGCCATTCACAGCTGACATGTCCAGGTAGTTCATCTCTCACACTGTCCAAAATGCAACAAGGCATCTGCAATCTGAATTAACCAGCTTTGCAAGGGGATGGGTGCTTTCCTGCAGTGAAGAGCTGCCCCTGGTGCCTCCTGAGGGAAGGTAGCCCCCACCCCATTAATGCCAATCCTTGGGGATGCCCACAGGAAAGGAGGAGTTTTTTGCAGCCAGGGATAGTTTCCTGGGAAGTTTCCAGGGAAGATCCTGCCTTCGGATTCTTCCCTTCTCCAAAAAGACCATGTGACCCATCTTGCACCACTGCAAAAAGGTAGGTCAGTTTGCAGAAGGCATCTCACTGCATGAGCAGGTACCAAAGTACCCCATCAGGAACCTGGATTGGCAATAACCATCTAACATACACTCCACCTCCTTCCTCAAAAAGATACACCCTCAATATTATGTTTTTAATACAAAAAAGAGATGGCCTTTGATACTCGCTACTGGTCTGGGAAGGCACTGAACTTGGAGATTTATGGGTAGCACACCACTGTTCTACATTGCAATTTGCTCTTCAGCTCATTAGATCTGGACACGACATTGTGACTGGTGGCCTTGCTCTTAAACCCATATTTGCAAGTGCTGAACACAAAGGCACCATCAGGAACTGACTCTCATATTTTGCCAGGCTTTTTTGCCACTAGGGGGGTGACAGTAGTTTTGTCTTATGCCAAGGGGCAGGGCCTTATTTCTCATTACATTTATCTAAACAGTGTGCGAAGTCACTGTTTTAAAGCCTGCTGCTCTGGAGCTAGTAAGTGAAATACCACGTCAACCAGAGGAAAAAAAACACACAAGCAACTGTAACATACCACGGAGATCCCTGTTGAAGTCATGAAGTCTCCTAATTTCTCCTTCAAGTTTGTTTCTCATTGCTTTGTCCAGAGACTCCCTTTTAGTGGTGGTCTTGACCAAGCCCTCGTAAGCTTCTGAAATCCTCTGAATCTCTATTTCAAACTGAAAAGAGAGAGAGGTCCTGTTAAAGCCCTGCAGGAATGTGTTCTGCCCCAAGGTTTGTCCAGCATGTTTCGATGAGACGTGGGGGTACAGGCGATGCTCATGCCAAGTGTCACACCAGGCACCAAGTCTACAAATGACCCATTTCCCTGGCAGAGGATGGTGTGAAGCCCCAACGATGCTGGAGGCTCCTGCAGTAGGGACCCCTGCAAATGGCCTGAGGGGCAGCTCACCATGCCACAACACCCCATTGGACTTGATGGAACTGTTTGGCTGCTTTTCCTCTATGACCGAGGTGGCTGCTTTAATGCCATCCAAGAGGAAAACCAAAGGAAATGGTGTATTTGTGTGGGCTGTATGCTCTCTGAGAAAGGGTTGTAGGAGGCAACATTTATTATTCGGCCAGGTCCCTGATACAAAACTTATCTCTAAGCTGTGTATGCCACCAGAAGATGTTAAGCTCAGCTGTGACCTCACATCAATTTTAAACTATTGTGGTCCATTTCTTTCCATCCTTGACTGAAGACTGCGTTATACAAGAAGAAACTATAACAGACTGAACCAATTGTTTTGGTTTTTCAGTCTTCTTAACTTCATCTCCTCTAAATCTCGCAAACTGCAGGCAGGGTATGCAGAGGAAGCCCTTAGCAGTGAACTTGCATCTTAAGACCTGAGCCAAAAAGGCTGACAGGAGATTAGTCCTGGGCAGAGTTTTGCTGTCCAGCTTAATCCATTCAACTAATTTTTTTAATAAGATAATGTCATGTTAAGTGATACAGCTTTGGTAAAATCTTAGCTGCAGGAATGATCAACATTGATGTGGGAATCTGCTCCTGCATGCCTGGCCCTTGTGTTTGTGGAGAAAAGCTTGATAATGCGCACAGGCTGGAAACCACAAGATATATATAGCCTCCCACATACCTTTCTAAATCTGGCACTTTTTTGGCCTCTTGAATCATGGCTGGGACAGATTCATGATTTTTGAAGCCAGGGTGCGAGCTCATCTCCACTTGCTGTGGTGTTAGGTCCCTCTCATTAAGCTTTAGGTGTGATTTGCCAGGGATGCTGCAGCTGTCACCCCACTGTCTGCGTTGGAACCTGCAGCCAGACTCCAGAAGCTTGGACTTGCACTTTGCATGATGCTGGGGCCACTCTGCCTGGATACGGCCCATGGGCAGGCAGTACCTCCAAACCACACACCAAGGAGAGCCTGGCAGAGCCACGATGGTGAAACCAGGTTATCTTCCCCAATTTCTACTTTCAGCTCACTCACGAGCACAAAAAATGAAGCAAGTGGGAAGGTTCAAACTGGACATGAGAAAGCATTTCTTTACTCAGAGGGTGGTCAAACCCTGGAACAAGCTTCCTAGAGAGACAGGTGATGCCCCAAGCCTGTCAGAGTTTACAAGGCATTTGAACAGTGCCCTTAACAACATGCTTTAACTTGGTCAGGCAGTTGGACTAGATAACCATTGTAGGTTTCTTCCAACTGAAATAGTCTATTCTGGCCTATGACTATGATCTACAATTAAAAGCCTATCTCATGTGAATTTTCCATAATCAAAGCACTTTCCCAAATTGTTAACTACATGATCCCAATCAGACATCATGCTCAGCTGGGTGCCCTGACACTCGTCAGTTCCCATGCCTCCACTCTCCAAGGTGAGCCACTACATGCAGGAAAAGATGCCTGCTCCCGAGAGCTCCTACCACAGTAAAGCAGACTTGCCAGCGCAGCAGTGGGTTTCCACAGCCCAGCAGTCTGGCCCAACACTGCTGGTTACCACAAGGGCTCTGCTTGGCCCTCTATATGCTGTTATTTCCCAAAACACATCACCATGCAAGTCTCCTGCAACCCCAAAGGCAAAAACTTACTGTACGAAAAGAAAGAACCTCCGTCAGCACTGAATAAAATTAAAGGAGAGCAGAACAACAGCCACAAATTGTGTCGGTGTTTCTCAACAGTCTGGGATTTCTTTCTCCTTCTTTTATGGAGAAAAAAACCAGTTCAGCCTCTTCTCTGCCTGGTAGCTCCTGGAGCGGACCCACTCAAACAACCCACACACATGGCATGAGGAAGAGCCAGCCCAGCCCGGCAATTAAACTTCAGCAAGATAACACCTCTCAGAAAAGGGAAAGTAATATTTTGCTTTTGAAGAAAAAAAAAGCTCAAAATGAAATGTGCACAACTCCTCTTCCAACTCCTTTTGGGTAAGAAAACCAGGCAACTTGTCAAACAGCACAAGGATCAATCACCACCTTGTACCTCTCTGCAAAAAAGTCTGTTCACACACAACTGAGAACATAACAAGCCTCAGGGCTGATCTGCTCGTCCAAATGCCCAGGGAGCCCTACAAGTCAAGTTGATTTTCTCTAATTTCTTCTATTCTGTTATGAATAAAAGTGATAGGAGGGTGGTCCTACCTAGAATAAAACTGTTACGCACAGACAAACAAGAATTACTCCTCCTGATCCTTCACCTTCCAACAAGAGGGAAGAGTTTTCACACTCAAAGTAAGTAATTTAACTCAATCACATTTTCAGAGGTGATGTTCAGCTGAAACTGTGGGAACAGAGGAGCACCTGCCCTGTCCTTGTGTTCAAACACCGAAAAAACAGCATAGGAGGGATACCATGCGTTAAGGATTTGGTTTCCTGAAGAAAGAATGCACTTGAGTATGTGTTTCACTTTAATACTTCGCTTACATTCCCCCAGAGTCAATGGGACTCAAGTCCATGCTCTGTTGACTGAAGTGAGACTTCAGCCCGTGCTTGAATACCTTTCTGTTGGTGTCTGATGCAATCGCCTTGCAGTGCATCCAAGATAAAGAGAGAGTTATTTCCAAGAGTGAAAAAGAAAATTGGAATATTTATAGGGCATTGCACTCAAATACCTTTTACTGAACAACGCAGCTTTTGTAAAATTAATAGCTGGAATATTTCTTTTTGCCCGCAAAGGCCACAGGGAAGTTAGCATTAAAGTCTTTGCAGATGTCTTCACAAATAGTTAATGTTGCTGCAAAAATTTTTCAGCTAAGTTTAGGAAAGTCTGTGAATAAACCCAACTCATCTTGTTGCAGAGGAGAAGGCAGAAAAGACAGCAGCTACAAAACAAATGGTCTTTTTTCTAACCCGTTTGACCAGATTGTCACAGATTTTTCCCCAAGCTGAGGCTGGGACATGGTCTCTCAGAGATGCCTCTTCTCCTGTGAAGGGTGTCTCCAAGAACACCCTGATCTGCACACCATAGAAAAAAATTGAGCTCCTATTTAGATTCCTAAATTCAGTGAGAAAAGACCTGCAGTCTAAGCTCCTTGGTGTATAAGTGGTGGGAAAATAGAAATAAAGTAGGAGTGTAGGATCCTAAATAAATTATTTGGTCTGAACCCTTGGGACCCAAAGCCAGCAGACCTGGGGAGCATCTCTGCTTTGCCTTTAGTGAGTCTCAGTTTTAAGCAGCTTCTACTTTTTTGATTTGACTCTTCATCTTCTCACCCCAGGCAGTGCTCAAGATATTGCCCTTTTCCACTGAAAAAACCTGCATGCATACAGAAAAGAGGGTGCAGGATCTCTTAAAAAAGGGGTTTTGAGCAAAATCTTTACCAAATGGTCTTTCAGGTAAGGGGGCAGTGCTTTTAAAACCAGGATGTTCAAAGATGGACATCTAACATCAGTTCTTAAAGACCCACAGAGCAGTAAGTGAGAGCCTCTAAGACAACACAGTTAATGCATTTCCAAATAACGAGCAAGCCCATCGATGGCTGTTACACTTCCAAAGGGCATAGAGGACCACACAAGCTTATTGTGGTGGACAAGACTGCTTGGGACAGATGTGCATGTGCTCTTGAAATGGTCCTCTCTTGCAGCTCTAACACCTGTGCAGATGGTGCAGGACCCAGCTGCAACAGGAGCAGATTCTGCCTGTGGGAGACCTCCAGGAAAGGCTTCAGTGAGACCAGCATGGAAGGATGGAAGGGAAAATACCCAGTTGAGAGATATCTGATGAGTTGCCCTGTTTTGCCCTAAAGTCAGGGGAGACCATAAGCCACAGGATTACAGTTCTGGGAGACCACCATGGAGAGGCAACGGTTATAGATGGCCACTGGTGCACCCCCATTGCAGTGACACAACTATGAAGAACACCTTGGGGAACCCAAAGACATCAAGATGGTTGTTCTGCCCAGGCCCCATCCCCACCTCTCCACATACCTTCTGTAGCTTGTCTGCCTTCTCATAGTAGCCCTCCAGCTCCTGACGCAGCACGTGGTTCTCCTCGGAGAGCATCTCTACCATCTGCTGTGCCCGCTCCACTATGGCAAAGGCGTCAGGTGTCAGCTGCTGGCCCGGCAGTGTCGGAGTCTGGGCAGCAGCAGGGGCTGGCAGCGGGGGCAAGGAGCCTGGGAGCAGAGGGCCTGCAGTGGCCTGCGAGGACATGGGGCTGTGCTGCTGGGCTGGCGGCGGCGGAAAGGGTGGCTGGCATTGTCGGCTGCGGGAAAGCACACACGGACGAGGTGTTAGAGCCGCGCGCCCTCGAAATGCGTGCAGCAGCTTTCACCTAATGATTGCACAGTTTATTAATAGTGTTGTAACTGTGTGGTCATGATTACGGTCTTCAGCCATTCCTAAATACCAACAATCACAGCAGGGACTGGGTAAATTGTCTCCTCGCCTGCCCTTGACAGTGATGTACACATCTGGCATGAACAGAGAAAGGAAGCACTGACTCTAAAACAGCATTTTTGCCTAGGTGCATAGCTAATACTTCAGCAGCAGCCAGCCTCTTCCTGCCTCCCCTTGCCACAAACGACACTGCTGAGAAGCATAAGCCAGCAGGCTTGAAGGAAACACATGAGATGCATTACTCACCCTTCAAACACCACTCCCTGCCTGGAGCAAGCCCAGCTGATTGGCCAAGCTGCGAGGCAGAAGGAAGTGATGTGAGTGACACAGCATCCCTGAGTGGCTTTAGTAAGCAGCAAAGGGAAGGGCTGGTGGGGAGCTGCTGGAGCCACAACTCTGGTCAATCACGGTGAGCCACAAAACCCGTCTTCCAGTGGGAGACCTCATTGTGTCACTCCCTGACTCTAAGAGCATCCATCACTCACCAGGCTCATATCAGAGAAGAATAAGAAGTGAGCTGGTGGCAGATCTGCTTGTGACCAAGGATTGCTGATGGGGGAGGGCTCTTTAATCCACCAGAGTCACAATTTGCAATGTCTGGGGCATAACCTAGGAGGATCTCTTAGCAGTGAGGGTAACCCCGCAGCTGGTGGCCAGGTGGAATGGAAGTCCCTCCTTTCTGTCCCACATGCCATCTGTGTAAGCTCAAGAAGGGAGACGACCCCTATTTCAAAAGAAGAAAATTTAGGCAGGGCACAGTTCAAAGCTTGTCTGCCCAAGCAGACATCTCCATCCATTGCACAGGCAGTCTCGGAGCCTCGGCCAGGGTAAGCAGTCCCACGTAGAATCTCACTGTGTACAGGCTGAGCCACTCCTCAGCCCAGAGGCCAAAGCTGTGAAATTTCTACACTGCACTGGTTTACGAGACTCAGCCCAGACCATGTGGTCCATCAGTGTCAGAGTCCAGTTTGGCTAGAAAATATGCTGCTGGACCCCACCTGAAGTCTGCAATCAAACACATTCTGGAACTTGTATTTTAGCTTAACCACAAGCTATTAGGCTGTAGATATCATTACCTTTATTTCTGTACCCTACACAAAGCACAAGACATACTGAACAGATGTATTTACCCCACTTGGCCTCAAAGATCCATGAATGCTATTTCTTTGACAGACAATTTTGTGCTATATTAATACATAGTAATTATGGTTACTTGTCTTCAGCACCTACACAGCTTCTTGAAACAGGGCTTTCAAAACCTCTCAGTAACCCACCACTACCTTCAACTGCAGCAGAACAAGCTAAAAAGTGAAGGCAATTTTAAAGTCCTTCCCTGAAAGTGAATAGTGCTGCTTGTCTCCACCAAGCCACACAATGGCAAAGAAAGTCAGCAATTTAGTCTTATCTTCTGTCCAAACTAGAGCGAAAGCAAATGAGGCTCTGCAGGCTCCCAGACACAACACACACACAGCCCCATGCTCCCATCCCAGCTTTGCCCAATGTGGCACTGAAAGGTATTGAAATGGAGTAAAGAGCATACATATGCACACTGCTAACCTGCACAGAAGCACAGAGCAGTGCCCTTAGGAAAAAGATTCCATCCAAGCTTCCTGCAGCCAGCATTGAGGAAGCCTGTGCTAAGCTCACTCTGGCCTTGGGATGGCTTTTACTTGCACAGCATAGACATTCCCTAAGGCTGTGTCTCTCCTGGTAAATTAAATATCCATGGAGGCAGTTCAAGAGCACAGGAGAGGCCATTCCCCCTGGGCACCTCACAGGGCCAGAAGGGTTTGCCCTCAGCCCCAGGAATACCAGTTCTCCAGCAGAGGTGCAGGCTAATAACTAAGGAGCTACATGTCTACTAAAAGTGGATAAAACTTTCACAAAGACAGGAAGTCAAGGAGGTGCTGTATGACACTTCACAACAAAACACACAGAAATTCATAGAATCACAAAATGGTCTGGGTTGGAAGGCATCTTTAAAAATCGTCTAGTCCAACACCCCTGCCATAGGCTGGGGCACCTTCCACTACAACAGGTTGTTCTAAGCCATATCCAACCTGGCACTGGACGCTTCCCATGCTGGGGTATCCACAATTTCTCTGGGCAAACCATTCCTGTGCCTCACTACCCTCAGCATAAAAAATTTCTTCCTTTTATCTAATACAAATCTACTCTCTTTCAGTTTAGAACCACTGCCCTTTACCCTGTCACTACAGGTCTTGGTAGAAAGTCTCTCTCCAGCTTTCTTATAAGCCCCCTCTAAGTATTGGAAAGCTGTAGTAAGATCTCCCTGGAGCCTTCTCTTCTCCAGGCTGAACAACCCAGCTCTCAGTCTGTCTTCATAGGAGAGGTGCTCCAGCCCTCTGATCATCTCTCTGGCCTCCTCTGGACCTGCTCCCATGGGTCCATCTTATACTGGGGACTCCAGAGCTGGACACAGTACTCCAGGTGTGGTCCTATGAGAGCAGAGTAGAGGGGGAGAGTGGTCTCCTTCCAGTTACCAGCCATACCATGACACAACTGGCTTTCTCGGCTGCAAGTGCACATTCCTGGCTCCTGTCTAATTTTTCATCCCTAAGTCCTCTGCAGGGCTGCTCTTTTATCCCCTTGTTCCCTAGTCTACTGATGATGCATTTTCCCTGCCCCAGATGGAGTTCCTTGCACTTGGCCTTGTTGAACTTCATGAGGTTCACACAGGCCCACTTCTGAAGCCTCTCCTGGTCCCTCTGGATGGCATCTCTTCCCTCTAGCAATTCAACCAGCTGCAAAAGGCCTTCCCCTTCAAGGTCATAGTCTCAAGGTACCCCCAGAGCCTCCAGCTTAATCCACCAGTAATGGATTCAGATACTGTTCCCTGCTCATCTCCTTTTGAAGTTTACTGCCTCTCCAGCCTCCTCACTCCTGCCTGCTGCTGAGACCTTGCAGCAGGATGCCCTGGGGGTCACACAGACCTGGAAGGCCTGTTTTACCTTCCTTAGACCAAAATCATGTCTCCTGGCAGTGTTTGTCGATCTGAGGCTATGCGAGCCAGTAAGCCCATGTAGCCTTGTGCCAACCTTCTCTGCAAATCACTAGGACAGTCCACCATAGCTCTCACACCATCCCCACAGTACCCCTTTCCTTCTGATGCTCCAGCATGTGAAACATGGCAAGGGACATCATGCCTGCCGTGAGACTTCCATATTTTTTTGCTCAAAAATCTGAACAGTAAATGACATCACGAGTGAGGGATGTCACTCACAACGTGAAAGATGCTCCACAAGCAAATGTGAATACAACCAAGCACGCAGCACCTCCTCAACGCTGCTGACAGCCAGTCTGCACTCACACGTTTTACCATAGCAATTAATCCAGATCAGCGTGAGTTTGTTTGTCTTTACCAAAAGATTTCAAGCAAGAAAAAGTTTGGCTGTTACACCCTACTGAGACACAGATTTGCTGCAGGTAAATATTTGCTCTCTTCTTTATGGGAATAGCAGAGACCAATAGAATTGAATTGAATTCTGAATCTAAAACAGTAGAGATATCATTTTTTCTTTTTCATTATGAAGCAATCTTTGTTCATCGATACACCCTTTAGACCCTTGCAGGAGCTCTTCACATGGCACTTTTGGGAAATCTCAACCTTTCATCAATTTAACATTTTTTCATCACTTTAGTCTGTCTAGCTTTACACTACAGAGGAAGGAAAGATCCCAGGGATCTCCATTTTCTTGAACTGCAAATGACTTCTTGAGCTACTAAAGATTTACACCCTGTAGCAGCAGCCAGCCACCAAAGTCTCAGCAGCCACAGCCGGGATTCTCCAAAGTGTTTTCCAACCTGGAAACTGAACAGGTACAATCAACTTTATGCCTTTTGAAGTATGACTGTTCAACATAATTAACATGTTTCTTACTTTCCTTTTACTTGTTTAATCTGTCTCAATTTAGTTCTGACTTAACCAACTGCAAAATCTCTGACTATATATGCAATAAAATCAACACAGCAATTCACATTAACAAATCAACATTTGTAAAAATAGGAATGTTGTAACATCAGCTTAGTTCCCATCCAACTTCTCATGTAAAGCTCCAAAGAAACGCAGCAATGAGGATTATCCTGAGCTCCTTCGGGCTTAGCAAAGAATGACATTCTCAAAATGCTTCCACTGTATTTTAAATGTTGATCTTATTCAGCATTACAGCACGTTAGAATCTTTCAGCCAAACACATTCTCATCAAAACTCATCCTTCTTAAAAGCATGAAACTGTGGAACATTATGAGTTTTGGATATCTCTGCAACACCTCAGCTACATTTCTATTAAAACCATTTTTTTTGGTTGACATTATTATAGTAGGGCCCCTGAACGCTTCTGCAATGCAATGTAAAGAAGAAAAAAAATAGGGAAACCAGCTTTTTGAAAAGGGAGCACAAGCAGGCAGTGAGGCTTTCAAGGGCTACTGTGCTGAGGTCACCAGGCTCTCTCTCCTTTCAGGAATGTATAGCTTGCAACATATATACAACAACCTGCTACCTATAGCTTGCAATACAGCATCTTCAGCAAAATACTTCACCATGGACCTCACCTTCATAAGAAATTCCTCTGATTTTGAGGCCACCCAAGACCCCAAATTTAGGTATGGTCTTAATACACCTCTTATACTGGAAAACCCGGGAGCAAGAATGACCAACATAGAAGAATTCGGGGGGAATTTGTAGCTGTATGTAGGAATAAGAAACCCCAAAATGAAAAGTAATTATAAAGTCCACTTGCTGCTGATGGTCAGGAAATCATAAATACAGAAGAGCTGCTGTTCAATAAAGCCAGGCAGTATAAGGAATAAAATGAAAATGCCTGTGAATATTCCGGAAAGGAAATCCATCTCTGCCCTGCTACAGGTACAGTGAAGCTCTCCTCTATGGAGGGAGGGAGAAGGGGCAGTGGAGAAAGGACTTTGTTTCCAACATACCATGGCATTTACATTCATAATTAAAATGCCCTCCTCTAACCTATTTAGCTCATCTTTCTCTGAATGCTCTGCCTTCCTTTGCCTCTAGGGCAGACTGGCCTATTTCATCTCTCAAAGACTCTCCCAAGGAACTTTATCTCCTAACATGTATCTACTGGGGATGCTCTGGTTGAGTCAGCAAAAAGAAAGAGGCATTTCTGGGGTGCAGTTTTCAGAAACTGCCTTAGGTTTTTACCTTACAACGCAAGTAAAAAAGTGTGTGAAAGGTGCTTATTCCTGCCCATTGACTGGGAGCATTCAGTCTGTATACTAACCTCAGACTCAGGTGTCTGCCTGACTTCACTATGACTTTTGCAGTCATGAAGCAGACTTCAAATGCTGTTCTTTCTCACTGAGAATAACATAGAGGAAACTGTTATCACCATGCAGGAAAAAGACAGGATCCTGGGAAAGTCACTAAGCCCAGTCTGATGGTCATGGTGCAAGGAAACACAATTACAGACCCATCATTAAATGCTGCTACAATTCAAAATGGGATAACATTTGCCATAGCTCAGACATGGCCCTCATGGTATATTCTCTGGCTTATGGAACCAGCAATAGTTGCACCACCTTGTAAACGCAAAGGTTTATTTCAGAAACCATTTTGCAGACCTGGATTCACATCTTCTAAATTAACTGTTTTGTTAGTGACATTTGTTAGTGCTGGAAAGATTTGGCCTAGCTTCTTTGGGGCAATTACATAAAGATTTGCAGGGCAAAATGATTGTCTGAAAAGACATGCTGTATTAAACACATCCTCCATAGTTAAGAGAGGAACAGGATACTGTATTTCCTCACAGAGATTCACATCCAGAACAGATTCTCTTTCTAAACCCAGTTGATTTTCAGCAAAAGAAAAGCTCTGCCCAACTAGAGGAAACAACTGGGATAATAACAGAGAAGGATAAGGAGGAATGACATGGACATCACCCAGGCTGTGGGAATAGCTTCATTTCTTTTTCCTTTATTTTAATGTAAGGCATATTAGAACAGGAGAGAACACAAAACAAAGCTCTTCTGCAGGGCTGCCAGCATCCATGTCAGCTGGAAGTGCAGCCTCCAACCCACGCTCATGCTTGGGCTATCCTCGAAGAGAAACGCCAGCACAAGTCAGCTTGGGTGTGACATCCCTCGGCTCGGCCACGCTGCCAGCTCACCCGCCTGCCTGGGGTGTCTCAGGGGAAGAAAGGGAGCTCCTTGTAGTCCTGTCAGCAGCCACAGACATGTGGTTGAATTAGTAAATATCAACAGGTTGTCTGAAAACAGCAGGAGTATGTGTGGGGGGGCTAAACACAAATAACCAGAGAAGCCGCAGACTATTCCAGCAGTTAAATATAGGCTTCTACATCCTGGCAGGGTGGAATTTTATGAGGCACATAAAGAAAAAAACAGCACAAATTTATTCTTTTCATTGATTCTGCATGGTGTCTTTTAAAATGCATGGATTAAATCAGAATTAAAAGCTGCCTGCATGATTGTCTTCTGCATGTAGCCACAAATGAAGCCCCCTCAGTAAGCAGTGGTATTTCCAGTTCAAGGCTTCATTTGCATTATACACGCTTTTTATTAATTAGTGCAGAGAAAGAAATCATTCAGGATAAAAGACATCAGGGCCACTGGGATCAATGAAGAAGATTCATTGCACCAAGTGATCTGGATCACTGCTTAAGCAGGACACAGAGAAACAATATGGACTTAAGCAGGTCTAAGTTCATCCACCCAGGAAAAAATACAGCAAGCTACAGTAAAAGGGTGGGAAATACTATCCTGGGCTGTGACAACCCTCACATGCCTGACCGGATAACAAGCTATATGGGGAGATCCTGGGGTGCCAACAGCAAGTGTTAATGAGCTACACAAACAAGGAACATTGAGTCGCATCGCAGAGGTGTTATTACATCTGATTAGCCTCTGGTCCAGCTGGTACTGAAACAGTGTTCAGGTTGGCTTTCCACAATGAAAAAAGGGGTTTTGACAACGGTGAAATAAGTACAGGACTCCAGGCTCCATCTGTTAAATGTATTAAAGGACTGATAACACAGGGCTCCTTGCTGTATCTGACAAAGATATTGCAAAATCCCTGGTAACTAGAAAACACAGACTGAAACTAAGATGCAGATCCATGCCAGAGATGGCAGTTAGCTAGTGGAACAAGTCTATAAAGGCTGTGATGAATTCTCCAGACGAAGAGTGTTATAATCACCAGGACTGAATGTTTCACAAACTGGAATTAATTCACGGCATTGTGCAAAAGACTAACTTAGATTAGTTCCAAGCCCATTTACCTAACAAGCTGTAACTTTCTGAACATGCACCTAAGGAAAGATAGCAAAGACACTATTAAGGAATAGCTGCACATCTAGGAAAGGAAAGGTTTTGTAAAGATTATTACACTTGGCCAACTTAAAGTATTCAGAAATTCTGAGTCAAGGCCCCAGGCATCAAGTAACTGGCCTAAAACTATTGGTATTTTAAAAGGAAAAATATTGGTTCGTTTTTATTTGCCTTCTGGCTATTTTGTATTTTGAGCTTCAAGGTTAAAGCTCTGCTCTGCAATTGTGATGTCCATAAAGCAGAAGTCACTAAATCTAATTTATACAAATGCTGAGATTACTGCAGCATCATATGACTTTGGGAGTTCTTCAGGAAAACACCCTTTAGAATAAATTTCAAGATTGCATCCTGATGATTATAAAGGCAATGTTTCCTTTAAAACCAGTCACAGCAAAAAAACCAAAGCCAAGACAAAAAAGGAAATTAAGCATCACCTACGGTTATCCCATCTCCTTCGACAGTTCCCTGCCAGTGTTTGCCCATTTCCAGCCACATTTCCTTTGTCAAAGAAGGACTCGGGGGGACCCTATAGGTCTTTTCCATCCCTGTGAGTGCTTCTTCTGGATCAATGCAGCTCTGTGCTTCTCTCTTCTCTTTTCTGGAAGGTAGAAGCCTTTCGCATGGTCCCTGTCCAGAAGATGTCAGAAAGGATGGGCTGGGGAACTGATATGATCAAGACAGAGGAATGGAGATACTGGGATACATGAGATTCCCACCTGACCATGGGCAAAGCTGTTTCCATTAGCTTCTTTCCCAGGCCCCCTTGATGAGCTGAAAGCTGGAATTTCACACCTCGCTTGCCCTATAAGGAAAAAACAACCCCCACCCCTTCAGTTAACCTTATGAAACCACCTAGTCCCCTACCTTGACATTTTCTATCAAGGTTTTCCATCCCAGCCAGGTGGCTGGCAGGGAGCCTCCCCAGAGCACAGGTAATGGAGGAAGCAGTGAGCAAGGGCAGAGCCACAGGAAGGTCTGTGTTAGGGAGCAACACAGCAGTATAACACAACCCCCATCCCTTCTCCAGCAAGCGCTCAGGGGCTGCCACCCAGCAAGTCCTCTAGTAGAGACTGATTTCCCTGGATGTCCCAAGGTTAACCTGTCTTTATCCTCTCCAAAGAGGAATATTTGGAGCAGAGATCACTTTGTGAAATTGCATTTTAACCATCCCAGACCTGGGTAAGCCCATCCTGTGATGGAGCCTGACATGCGCACAGGGATGCACTGGAGCACAGCTGCTGCAGATGGAGAAATGACAAGTGATGAATGGCAAACAGGGATTACAATTGCTTCCTAAAAGCTTATGTCAGCCAAATCTTCCTGGGTAACAGGACCACAGCGGGAATCCTGCAGACCAATTATGAGCTGGGATAAGCACAGAAGAAGGCAAACCAGTTCATACTGATTGCAAACAAGTCCAGGTAATGTCAGCAACGAATATTTCAGCGCACCCAAGCAACAGGGAAGGTTGACATCCCTGTGTCAAAAAATATAGAAAGAAGCCTGAGATGAGGATGAAGACCACCACTTTGCTGAGACCCAGAGGCTTGCTGTCTGATATCTGCACAGCCAGATTTCCCCCCAGTCACTAACACTGTGCAAAGCAAGGCCTCAAGATACAGTCTGCAAATGAGCAACTGTCCTGCTCGTGCCTCACGGGCAGTCAGCAGGAACACATATGCAGGAAACATCCCCCAAAATCCAGGCACCATGTGAAAGGAGCCAAGAAGGGCCTGAAAATACCCACCTGCACATTAGGACCCAAACTGCCTTAAAGAAAGCATGTAAGAGACCATACACCTTATAACAAACCTAACTTTGATGAAACAACCCCCACCATGCCAACCTCCTAACCCACATCTGTAAAAGCATGCTGGAGTAGCCAGCAGGAATAAATGCAGAACGAGAGGTATTAAGGCCTTTGCTGAGTTGCAAAAAAGATACCACTAAAGATTGTTTTAATAAGTCTGCAAAACTCAGCAGCTCCGCTCTGCCATGCTGCCAGTCCTCTGCTGCACAGCATATCCCTGCTGCATAGCATATCCCCGCTGGTGCCTCTGCACCTGACTGGAGGGATATTTCTCCACCATCATGCAAAGAAAACAGCAAACAGGGGTAGCAGGCATCCTCTCTGCAGTGTGATTTGGGAGTTAAACTGTGCTGCCTTATCAAGAATGAGCAGTGACAACCATCATGAGCTAGTGAGTTACTCCCCATAGCTGCTGGGGTGATCCTGCAGCACCCTGGCAAAGGCTGAGGACTAGCATGGAAGACAGCACTGAAATCAAAGGTTTTCCCAGCATTAACATTGCTGATCAGGCACCGGGGAAAGGCTCTGGAAGTGGCCACAAAGGGTTTCCCACTTGACATCACAGCTGTTCCAAGTTAGCTGAAGCAGTGTATGTAGCACCTGGGTCTGCTCACTTATACGGACTCAGCAGAACAGACTCTGTGAGTATTGAACCAGCATTTTCCAAGAGTGATAAAAATATCCAAATAAGTTCATTTTCAGTGGGGATGAATCTGCACGGTGGTGGAGATGTTTGTTGGTACCGCAAATGGCTGCAGGAAAGTATGGCCCCTGTTGCCCTCACATTTGTATAGCTCTTTCTTCGCATAAACAGACATTTTTGCTGAGGTCTTAAAAGTACTGTCTTGCTCTTAAAAAATTGCATAAACTCTGCACATGTTTGATTTGGGAATCAAAACACATGTGTAGCTGAAGGAAGACCAGTGATGCTCAGTGTAGGCACTCCACTTGTTACAGCCACCTTGCAACAGTCACCAAAGCCATGCTCTGAGTTCCTCTCTGTCTTGACACAAAGCCTGTCACTTCTGCAAACATGGAAAGGCAGAGCATTCACTCCTGCATTTCATGCCTTACACATTTTGGAAAGGAAGAGCCAAGTCAGCTGCACCACTCTTTCTATGTGCCTGTGCTGTGGTAAATTTACTGTGTGCAACTTAAGGTGATGCCAACAAAATCTTTGGAGATTCTGGGGTCAGAAAGACCCAATGAGGCAGCTTGCAACATGAAAACTACTCACATTCACACCAAACAACTCCAGCTTTCCAAATCCAGCAAAGTAACTGTCCAGGAGGTCAAAGACACAGCGATGAGACAGAGAAACACTTGCATTCAGGTACTGCAAGGCAAATGCATGGGCTCACCTCTGAAGGCAGGACCTGCATTGCTTGCAGGGATCAGCGCACAGCCACCAAACGCTCTGGATTATTTTTAATGCGCTTGGAATAAACCCGTGCTCACGGGGAGGCCTGGCATAAGGGGCCCAGTAGTGTGAAAGCCCCACGTGAGCTCTGTGGGAAGATTTAAGTAGGGCGTAAGTGGCATATAAGCTTTATAGAGCCATCTGGGAGATGTAGGTGCCTCCATCAGCCAGCCCTGCCAGCCCGGCCATGGGGTGTTATGTCCCCACCACAGGGTGTGATGTCCACACCACGCGGTCTCCACCATGGCTGTGTTTACACAAAGCCCAAGACCCACACATGCTGGCTCCTCCAGCAAGGGTAGGACCAGTTGCCCCTGCAGACCCCCCCACGATGGGCATTACCTGCTGACCCCATACTCTGGGGGAGGCTGGTAGCGGACCAGGGCCAGCTCTGCCCGGGCAGGCTGGGGGTTGGCATAGGCGGCCTTGAGGACGTCCTGTGTTGGCTGCTCGCCATAGAAGAGCCCGTGCTCCTGTGCCTTGCTGCCCGGAGCTGCTGCCTTGGCTTTGTAGGGGTACTCGGGCGGTGGGCCACGTGGGTCTGTGCCCTTGCCAGGTGGTGGGGCTGCCTTGAAGCCCTTCCCGCCTCCCGGGGCTGGAGGGTGCTGCTTAGCCCCATTCCTCTCCAGTGAGAGCTGCATGATCCTTTCGCTCAGGGAGCGGACGTGGCCCTGCTTCAGCTCCTTCAGTGCCTCATCCTTATGAGCCTGCCCGCTGTTGGCCCGGTTCACTGTCGGCCTCCCCTCCGTCCTGGACTTCTGGCTGGAGGAGCCATAAAAACCTGGGGTGGCAGTGGTGGCCGGCTGCGGGGGCTGGCCACGGAAAAATTGAGACTGAGCCTTGGCTTCCTCATAAGTGGGGAGCTCCTCGGTGCCGTGCGGGGGCTGCGGGGCCCGGGGCTGCTTCTCCATCGCAGCACCGTCCCCCTGGTGCTCCTGCCCCTGTGGTTCCTGCCGCCCTGATGGCTGGACCATTGGCAGGTCTTCGGGAGCAAGGTTTTCTGCGGAGGAGAGAGTGCTGGCAGTGCTGTTGGAGGGGCCGGCGCTGCCCGTCGCCTGGTGCTGTATGGCCAGCAGGTTCATGTTCTCGCTGGGGTTGCCATACCTCAGCCGCTCCTGGATCAGGCGCTGCAGGACGGTGCCGGCTGCCACCTCCTCTGCCCCTCGCATCTCCGTCTCTGGGACCCGGCGGAAGCTGGGTGGACGCAGGGTGCAGAGGGTCTCCTCGGCTGGGCAGGGAGAGAGAGGTTGCCATTAGCTCTGCTGCCCAGGAGTCCAATCCCCCCACTCTTTCTTACCTGCTGCCTCCCATGGCTGTGACTCCGTCCAAGATGCACTTCAAGGCCAGTGCCCTGACAGCAGAGGGGGCATGGTTGGAAGCCACCAAAGGAGGCAGGGCCCTCCTCCCTGCTCATCCCCCCAGTCCTAGACCCTAATTCTGTTTGCAGTGAACCCTAAAAATATATTCCAGTCCCCTCCTTGGCCCTCCCTTCCATAATACTCCATGCATCCCATATCCAGAGCTCTGAACTCCCTTCCAAGTCAACAAGGGACAGTCCATGTCATAGGGAAATTTGGTATTTTCTAAAATACACATGATAGGATAGGACAGGACAGTATAGGATAAGATAGTTCAATTGGAAGTGACCTACAATGATCATCTCATCCCACTGCCTGACAATTCAAGGCTGACCAAAAGCTAAAGCATTTTATTAACGGCATTTTCCAAATCCCTCTTTAAACTCTGACAGGCTTGGGGCATCGACTGCCTCTCTTGGAAGCCTGTTCCAGTGGAACAGGAGATACCTGGAGATGCCTTGCTTAGCTTAGAGAGGCAGCCTGTATGCCAATACTAAACAAGATGCTGTATTTTTGATGACCAAAGCCATACGTGTACTGCATGCCATAATAAAATAAACCATAAAATGTGTCACAGAAAAACTGTGAAATGGTACGGAAAATAAAAGGGTCCTAGCAGTCTAAATAAAGAATAATCTGTGCTTTGGCATCTTCCTCTAAAACTGCCATTTCCCTTCTGGCTGATAATGCTGTTTCTAAGGGAGTCAATACTAACCTGTAATTTTGCTGGGTCAGCACAAGGAAGACATTATGGTCGTAGATGTAACACCAGCATTTTCAAAAGAGCAGCTGCACAACCCTAACACAAGCTACTGAAGTAAATCAGAGCCAATGGCATCATCTTTGCACTACATACACAGTGGAGCTTGCCTAGAGCTAAGCATCTAGAACCATTTGGACAACACTCTCAGGCACATGGTATGATTCTTGGGGTGTCCTGTGTAGGGCCAGGAGTTGGACTCGATGATCCTGATGAGTCTTTTCCAACTCAGCGTATCCTATGATTCTATGACACAGCCATGGCTGAGAGGTTTGAAATCCCTCCCTCCTGGAGCCCTCCTTCCACTCCCATCTCAAAAGTGCCGTAAGGTATCTGCCCGAGCAATGTCTGAGCCCAGAGGGATGTTCCTGAAATACTCCAGCTCAGACAAAAGTGAGAATAAACTCAGCTCCAGACAGAGTCCTCCAATGGCCCTAGGCACGAGGAGGTGCTGTTTCCAGTTCAGTTTTCTGAGATCATTCTTGGTAACTTTCTCTCTCCTGCTGTTTCCAGTCCTCAGAGGAGTTCATCAGAAGGACTTACATTTGGGTTTTGGCATTTAAAAGTAGTTAAAAAACAAATTTTCTCTTGAGGTCAGGTATATTTCCCTGAGGTTTCACCAGTTACTGCACATGCTGTGGGATAAACCACATGCAACCCAGAGGCCAGAGGGAAAGAAAAGCCTTTGACTTGTAACAACGAGAATAGGTCATTGCCACTAACAATTCTGTGGTAAAGCCTTAAAGATGATTGTGGGGCTCAAGAAGGAGAGAAGATTCACAGATTGCTTCATTCCATGCCTGTCCTACAAGATACACCTCTCCTGCTTTCCCTGAAACAACATTATCTGCCTGCCAGCCTGACTCACTGGGGTTGCAGCCCAGTCACCAGCTTTCAGAGGGTCTGTAAGCTCCTTGGAATGGTGTTTGAGCCAGGAAGATACACAGACACACACATCTCCATCTACCTCTGTGCTCAACAGCCATCTGTGCTCAACAGTATCCATTTGCTTTATGTATCCCTGCAGTTACAGCAAACTCTTACTGCTTTATTCATGTTATGACAGCACACAGCAGCCTCACCACACTGGACATTTTTGCAGAAAGGTAATAATGTCTCCCTAACATACCAGAAAGCTTACAGTCTAGGTTGTTAGGCAATGCCTGAGACAAGCCCGAGGAAAGTGGATAAAGCCAACATCATGAGGTCAAGGTAGCTCTTTATAATACATCAGGATTTCCCCTCCTGTGTTAGTCATGTCAGCATCCTGGGAGATGAACTTTAATTGCCTCTAACTGAGGTCCAAAGGGATCGACTACAGTGAGCTTTCAACAGGGTCCTGTTCTTTGCGGTCCTGCTCCATCAGCAAAAGAGCTGTGGACATTGGTCCAGCTGTGCAGTGAAGAGCAGCCATGCCCTGAAGGACCAGCGGAAATGCTGCATCCACAAGCACAGGTGACAAGTTATGATGGGTCATAACACTCTAGTCAAAGGTAACTCCTCTTTGACTCTACCAAGGATTAGAAGCTGGCCTTCAACTCCATAAATGTTATTTGTAAATGGTCTAAACTGCTCAATTTATGCTTTGGGAAGTAAATGCAGTGGGTTCATACAGAAGTGTGGCCACGCACTTACCAGCTTTTTCTTTGGCACTGATCACTTCAGCTGTTAGCGGAGAAACGTCATGCCTGCCAGCAAACAACTGGTGATCCTGGTAAAGAAAGCCAGCGTCTTCCAGTACCTGGACGGGGCTGGTAGGCTTGTAACAAACAGATGTGGAGCCTGCAGGAAAAACGAATGGGATGTCAGTAAAGAAACCACTTGAATGATAAAATATGAAGCCACGACTTATGACAGAAATCCAAAAAAATTCTCTTGAGCATGGCTAGGGGTGGCAAAACCCTTCTGAGGCCATTGAGCAAATCAAGTTTTCTGTCCTCACCTCCCAGATAACACATTAGCTCTGAGGAACAAGAGGCAAACACCAAGTCATCAGTGCTGTTTCATGCACCAAACCAGCCTGGTCTTCAAGGTACAAAGCAGGGCTTATAAGAGCTAACAGTGATAAGTCACAAGCTCACAAATCAAGGCATGTCCCCAGAACATGAGGCCAAGAGAGCAAGCGTAAAACTGAAAGAGGGAGTGGATAAAAAGAAGGAAAGGTGAGGACACAGCCACACATTCAATAGGGCTAAAGTCTGTGAAAGGCTTTACCACAAAATCTGCTCATGAGTAATAGTTCAGCAATACAGAAAATTGCTGAGACATAAAATACAACCAGTGCTATCAAGGGAGAGAGTTTATAAATCACTTTGTCCAGATGTTCTTAATAAGGTAAGCAGCGGATGTAGCTGGAGGGCCATGGGAATTCGTCTGGCAGCCCAACTGCACAGGAGCTGCATGCCCCAGCTCCAGCATCCCACAGACATTGATGGCTGGACTGTGCTGGTTGGGATAGAGTTAACCTTCTTCTCAGTAGCTAGTGTGGGGCTGTGTTTTGGATTTGTGCTGGAAACAGTGTTGATAACAGAGGGATGTTTTAGTTACTGCTGAGCACTGCTTACATAGAGTCAAGGCCTTTTCTGCTCCTCCCTCCACCCCACCAGCAAGGAGTCTGGGGGTGTACAAGGAGTTGGGAGGGGACGCAGTTGGGACAGCTGACCCCAGTTGACCACGGCGATATTCCAGACCAGATTGCATCACAGTCAGCAATAAAAAGCTGGGGAAGAAGAAGGAAAGGGGGCACTTTCAGAGTGATGGTGTTTGTCTTTCCAAGTCAGTGTTATGCATCATGGAGCATTCCTGTCCTGGGGATGGTTTAACACCTGCCTGCCCAAGGAAAGTCATGAATTAATTCCTTGTTTTGCTCTGCTTGTGCATGTGGCTTTTGCTTTACTTATTAAACTGCCTTTATCTCAACCCACAAGTGTTTTCTCACTTATACCCTTCCAATTCTCTCCCCCATCCCACCAGGGAGGAGCGAGCAAGTGGCTGCATGGGGCTTGGTTGCTACTGAGTCACTACAGTGCCCCAGCCCTTTCACAATCAGTGAGCAAGAACAAGCCCTCCTGGCAAGGAACAAGGCTCATCCTAAATCTGTTCTCAGGGGTACTCTCCAGTGTGCTTGTTTTAACAAGCTGATACAAAATGCATCACAGCAGTGTTAAGCCAGGAATGACATTGGCTTGACCTCATAATTTATGCCACAAATGACATTGGCACAACCCTACAATTCAAGAAAGACACAGACAGACTGGACAGGGTCCAAAGGAGAGCCACAAAGCGGGCTGTTGAACCTGTCTTATGAGGAGAGGCTGAAGGAGTTAGGTCCTTCCTCCCTAGAGGAGAAGCCTAGAGGGAAGCCCTCATCACAGTGTTCCCGTATTTAAAGGGGACTACAGACAGGACAGAGGCTCTCTCTTCACAAAGAGCCACATGGAGAAGACAAGGGGCAACAGGTACAAGTTGCACTATGAGATGTTTTATCTTGCCATAAGAATGAAATTCTTTACAGTGAAAATAATCATTCACTGAACAACCACCCCAGGGATGTGGCAGACTCTCCATCACTGGAGGTTTTCCAGATGCGACTGGACATTGTCCTGGACAATCTCATCTAAGCTGCTCCCTTTCCTCAAAAGGTTAGACCAGATGATCTGCTGAGGTCCCTTTCAATCCGGGCCGTTTTATGATTCTATGATTTTTTACTTTCTACTTATTTTTTCTGAGCATTCCCTCGTTTTTGTAAAGAGAAAGTTCTTTGAGGTTCAAATCTCGGAGATGAGCATCTCCTGACCCCAAGAACCTGGCACAGCAGGGATACAGCAAAATCACTTTCCATTTACCCCACTGATTGTCATAGGTTTAGACTAAGGGAATGGTCACTGACCTCTGGCATGGCCACTGCCACTGCCAAGGGACTTGCTTGAGCAGGAGGTGGAGTGCTCAAAGTGGTACCAGCAAAGCATCCATCTGTCCCAATGGGGCATCTGTCCACCCCTGTGGGGCAGGAAGCCCACAGACACAGAGACCTGCAGCACCCTACTCTTTAGGAAAAGCAATTGGTCATGAATGACCTGGATTTATTAATCCTGACTGTTTGCTTTGCGCTCAGCTAACTGCATGCTCACTGGCATATATGACGCAGGGAAGCTGCTTTGCTCCCCTCCTTACATACAGGTCATCGCTAACTCCATGCAACTGCATGGAGCAAGGCAGCAGGAGGGTCATGAGGGGGTAGGATCCAGCCCGTCTTTTCTACAGGCACGAAGACACTATTTTCTTCTGTGCCTAGAGGAGAGGAAATAGGCATTTCTGCTAAATGTTAATGAATTCATCACTTTACCATTCATATTATGCATGAATGTTTATGGCAGTTATCTATATTTAGAGAGCAAGAGGGAAAGACTGCTTGCTTGAGTAGATCTAAGCCGAATATGTTTGTGAAAACAAGCATGGTAGACTGGTCTGGAAATTGTGCTGATGCTGACACAGACTCAAGAAAAATCTCAAGAACCCTAATTTCCAAAATTATTGGCCTATTCTGGTAGAGAATAGGATTAAAGACATCCTTCATTGCTTCTCCACATACAGTCCTGCACTGGAACTTGAAATCCTGGATGAAACAAGTGAGTTTTGAACCTGAGCCTTTTTTATGAATAAAAAATAGACTGAGGTGAAACAAAGAAAATCTGCACACCCAAGGAAGAAGATGAGCAGCTTCAAGCATTACAGGCAACCTGAACAGCCTGCAGATACTGGCTTGGCCTCACCACTCACCGAACAGAATTCAAAAGAAATAAACTGTTAGTAAAACTGTACGCTCGCCTTCTGCATTTTGAGTCTGCAGGCACCCTTGAGTCATGGTTTCAAATTTTCCGAGATGGAGAACAAAGACATGCTTTTTCTATAATAAGAGCAGAAATTCTCACCTCAACTTCTCTAACTTGTCTTTGGTTGTCGTGGCAAAGCAATATTCTACCAAAATCAGGACAGGTAAATTCCAGCATTTGCCAAACTGATCAGTTTCTGATCTCTGTTATATCAGAATCAAAATCAAGTAGCTTGAACCCAGCCAAAAACTATCACACTTTGTTGTACCCATGTTGATGTTTTATCATCATAAAATGATGTCATGATGTTTTATGATGTTAAAAATGATGTAAAGATATTTTATGTTCATTCACAGTAGGTTTTAATAAAATGTCAGATGTAACTGGCAAAGAAATGCAGATTTTGTGTAACACAGAAAATAGTCGCCAAAAGATCAGTCCTTGGCACACAGCCACAATCCAGATCATGAGCAATAAGGTACCACTTGCAAGTTTAGTGAAGCCTCATGAGCCATTTGGAGCACGGCAAAAACCTTTTTTCTTTCCCCCCTTGGTGTCACTGAAGCCTCCCAAATCCCAGCTCCCCTCTCTGAAGGGAAAGGCTTTGCTACACCCAGCTCCATATGGGATACAAGGTGCCCGTCCCACGCTCAGGCACTTGTTCCTTCCCCAAACGTCCTCATTCCTTTACAATGCTCACCAAAAGAGCAATTTTCATCCCTACAACTGATTCCTGGTGCCAGACCAGTGGTGTCCAGCAGTCATGAGTAAGCAGCCGGTTGAGGGCAATCTAGAATGAAGACCATTATCACTCCAAGGACATGTCCCTGGGGAATGGCTTTCTACCCATATCTAGTCCAAATATCCTAAGACACAAATCACAGCTGCTGCCCCATGTTTTGTGACTGCCACTACCAAAAAGAAATGGCCTCATCCTGTCTGTAGGTGCCTGCAGGCAGCTGCCAGCTGTGCTGTGCCCTCATCCTCTCCCCTCCCAAAGCCAGCCCAGCCCCACACAGCCCCAGCATGCCAGGACGCAATCCAGTCCATAGACATCATGTCTTCAACTGCCATATATCCAGTGTTCCTTATAGCTAGCTCTGTAAGACATGACCACATCTCTGGCCTAGTTCAGTCCTTTCTAAATCGGGTAGCTGCTCCAGGCCTTCACTTCTGCATCTCTACCAACTCTCCTACATCTAAGTGACTGCCTGACACCAATTCATTTGTTTTCTTTTCCTTTTTCTTTTAGATAAGCATGCATTACACTGTACAGAAGCAGACATATTATCATGGAGGTTACTGCATAGCAGTAGAATTCATTTGAAGATTCAGAACTATTTAAATGAATCAGTCGCTAAGATTAACACCAGACAGTCAGCCAGGACCCAGAGACAGAGGAGCAACACTTAACCATTTCCCATTTCTGATGTGGTTTCAGTCTGGTTTTGAAAAGGATCTAAAGCAAAACCTCATAGGAAGCTCACTGCTGTGACATTAGAGGAAAGCCATGTTTTTAAAGCAATAACAGCATCTCAAGAAACAGATTTATAAAACAGTCAGATAAGATGGTTTTCTTACAGCCAAACTGTACTACTATTCTCGTCTTCAGTAAAACACCAAAAGATGCCCATCGTGCAAAGACAGTTTGCTGCTATTTAGAGGCAACACCTCAAGGCAGAGCCCAGGTAATGAGTTTCTGCATTTTACCCCACTGCCCACCCAGGTACCATACTGTGGCTGCCTGTAGCACAGCCCATGCTGCCAGCACGTATGGTTCCTTCTCTGCCACATAAAGCCACCCAGCCAAACAAAACCGGAGTTGTGCTCCAAAAAATCCTCTTTCAAGCGGTTCAGAAAAGACTGAGGTATTTCAAACACCATCCAAAGCAATCATCTGAAATTAAAAAGTAAGGCAGCTTTGCACTTTCCTATAAACCCTGCCACAGTTTGTAAGGGAAGTCCAAAAATGACAGAACAAAAATTACATCGTTTCCAAGCCCACATCTGTCCTTCTGTCTCATAGCCAAGCCAAAAAAAGTATAACTACTTTATTCCACATTTAAAATATTTTCTATTCCCTGTTGCCGCATAAAAATCTCAGGTCAACAAAGGAAGATAATTATTTCAGGAAAACAACAAAAGGACAGTCAAAGCATTGCAGGGTTCCAGGGGTTGCATGAAGGTTGTGCCATGAATTGCCAAGGATGGACCCATCAAGTCCCTCCAGTGGGTCACAGGGACCTTGTCGAAGCTGGACACCCCATCCTGGCCCAGGAACCTTACTCCCAAGCATTGGCCCAGTCTTAAGAGCAGGGATTTCCATACCTCAGCCACACAGCCATGCCACTCTCCCAAGGCTAGGAGGAAGATCTGAGTTTCCTTTAGCACGGAAAAAAATAACTCAAGTGTGCAACTTCTTGGTTTAGGTAAAAAAATTGGACTTCTAACAACATCACAAGGGATGTTCTTGGTACTTTCAGCAGCTCTCCTTCAGTAGTGCTGCAACTCCTTTGCATCCCCAGCTCCAATGAAGTGCAGAGACTCTGGCAGCCACTGGTGATTGTTTTGCATCAGCAGGTCCCCAGTCAATGTACAAGTTTTCTAGGTCAGTTCTGGGGCCGACGGTCATTTCTGGGGTGGCTAATTCATTCTCACACCCCAAAATTCTTCTTGCGAACTTCACATCCGCTGCAGGGCTCCCAAGCCCTGAGAGGATTAAAAAGCATCACTAATATTATTTTCACAGGAGCAGAGCAACATCTTGCAGGACAGAACTCCAACACATATAATGTACACCAGATGTGAGTGAACAGCACCTCTCATTTCCCACATGAAAGCCGGGAGAAGCTATAACCCTGTGCCTGGCAGGATTCACCAGACCAAGCTCTCCCTCCGCAGCTCACCACCCTGGGGAAAGAAATCTTCGTCTCAGTATTGGCTCCAGGATCCACATTGTGCTATTCCCTTGCTCAAGAAGAGTTCCTGGAGTCTACCATCCTGGGTACTGTCATTTCACTCTCCAGAAAGTACATCATCCAAGAAAGCACTAGAAAGACTAATAAGAACAGGCAATGGAGGCAGCCAAGCCCCACCTCTCCCAAGGAATCGTGCTAACACATCCAAATTTAACTGCCTACAAGGATGAACACTTTTCATGAAGCTTCAGCCTCACGTGCTTATTTTCATATGTGCTTCCCCTCAGCAAAAACCAAGGCAGACAAGAAAAAAGGTTACAGGAGAAGCAAAGCAAAAGTGCCTTGCAAGCAGCTCCCAAACCTGGCATGAGATCAGATGGATAAAGGAAAGCATGGAGCCAAGTCTGCCTGCCCGGGAGATCCTCTTGGATGCCCGCACTTCTCCGCCCTCCCAATGGAAATCAGGTGCGCAGGCGTGTGGGGGCAAACAGCGCCTATCACTGCTCTTTCATCTCAGACGGTTACAGATTTTACAACATCAGAACAACCCGCTGGATTTTCCCTCATCTCAGGCTCATCCCAGAGAGGCAGGGTGCAGGCAGAGTATTAACATCACACTTCCAGGCACCAAACAGTTATCTGGGCATTAACCCGAAAGAGGAAGGGATGCATATTCCTTAGGCAGCCACGCTAGGCTTTGCACAAATATGTGCATTTTTAAGGTCTCTATGTATTATAAGCTACAAATTTGCCTTTGCAGCTGTAACATTGAGTCTACTATATGCAGCCAGCCTAAATTTATTCAAAGAATTGAATCAATAATTGAAACTTCTGCTTTGATCAAAGTTGCCAGTGGCACAATGACGACTCATGTCAGTGTTGCTGCTCTGAGATAAAAGGGTAAGTACTACAGAGAGTTGAAAGCAAGGGAAGAAACTGTCAGTAAAAGAGTGAAATACAAAGGCTGAAATGGAGCTCACAAGTGAGACAACGCTTCTGCTACAGCCGCACCACTTGTCAGCACAACGACTGTCTGCAGACATTTTCACTACATCATAAATTCCGATTTCCAAGCAATAAAAAAACCTCCAAGATAAAAATTCATCATGTAAATTCTTAGAGAAGAAATTTTTTCTTCCACTGGGGGGAAAAAAATCATCAATCAGCTAAAACATACAGACAAGACACTTGCAGAGCAGGAGTTTAAGCTATGATTAACTTTGCTGTACTTACTGCCTTGAAAAACGATCATGCTACAGAAAAGCACTGGCATGATCCATGTCACTTGGACATTTAAGCCCTTCCATTAATTAACCAGAAGTGAAATAGGACCTAGGACTGTGGATCATTCAGTCTAGTTCCTTGTTACTTTGAGCAACTACATTATAAAACTCCTTATTTGAATTGAATAAACAGCATCTCGAAGAAGAGGAATTTTTTTCAGCCCATTTGGAGGAGGTTTCAGGATCTCTCTTCCTCAGATACACACAAATAGTCCTCTTGCTTCCCACTTGCAGTCACTGACATTGCTCTTTATCCATCTATTTTTTTTGCCAGTGGTGTCCTTTAGGTTAAATAGCTTTCTCCCTGAGTCATTCCCACAAACTTGCAGTGTACAAAGGAGCCTGGGATAAGGACAGAACAAAAATAGTACAGAGACTGTACAGTACTCTCTAACTGAAAAGGCAGACATTGAACTCTATAGTATGGATCTTCAGATTTCTAGAGCTTTTCCATTTTTTTTAACACAAGCAACAAACCATCAGCTAAGGATCCACATTCATCTGATCCGTGTGAAGAATTGCTTGTGATAACCCCACACTGAGTGGAGTCTCTGCACTGTCCTTAAGTGTCAAAACTTAAGGCAAAAAGAAGTCAGACCTTCTTCCCACCCAATACACATTACGAGTCTTCCCTTAATAAATCATTACATGCAATGTGTACACAGCAACTTTTAAAATGCAGAAATTTAATAAAGGTATTATACGTAGAAATGCTAACAAGATAATTGCCTTTAGTTCTTGCTCCCAGATGGCTCAGTTCAGATTTAGAATAGGGAAAATCACAGTAACAGCCAATGACGTGAAGTCATCATCTCAAAAATGGCCCCAAAACAGTGCACATTGCAGGTGGGGGGGACACATCCCAGGTGACAGGACACGTCACTGGTAGGGACTCTCTGTCCATCCCAGGTAGCCATCACGGGGAGGAATGTCCCCTGAGAAGTGCCTCCCTGCTTCTGAGGGACGCAGCAGTCCAGACCAGGTTCTAGGGGAGACCTGGATGTCTTCTGCCCTCCATGCAGTTTGGGGGACCCGCATGTCATACCCTAGCCCAGCAGAGACTTAATTGAAATATCTGCTCACAACATACCAAATAAAGTGGGAGAAGAGAGGCATAACAGTTTTTTAATTACTTCAGTTAGTTCAGGTCTTAAATAGAGACTGAATTGCAGTAAAAGCATTTTAATTCACTAAATCATTCATTAAATGAAATTAACAATGGCATTATTTTCCAGCCTGAGACTGGATCACTGGAGTTACTATTGTGCTAGCCAAATTGGTCAGAGCAGATGAATCCCAAGTATTGCTCAATTATTTAATCCCACGCTGTGTTTTCCTGAGATGTGGCATCCCCCTGTAGAACACCACCCTCCTCAGCAGGTGCTGCCTTGACCCATGCTGGTCATTCCTGCCTGGCTCGCGCAAGAATGACACGCTACAACTCCAAGATGTGGCACAGACACTCGTCCAGAAAGGCACAGTCACACACCGTGGTGGGACATATCCAAGCTAGACAAGGCCACCAAGAGCCAGAAAATGCTGCAGGACCTTCTGCCGCTCACGGGATACACCTTACTGTGTGGCAAAACTGTTCTCACATGTGCTGATCCAAATCTGGAGGACCTTCACCAGCTTCTACAGATTTACTCCAAATTTACACTCACAGAAGCATCTCACCTACTGAAAAAGTCACTAGAAGGACAAAAAAAGAAAATATACTCTTCCTAAATGTAACATTTTAATAGAAAAATTGCCCTAAGATTTTTTTTTTTAATAGAGGTGATGTTGTTCTTGTTACTATTACTTTTGTTTTCTATCTACTTCCATCTATTTCTACTTCTGCCCTGAGTGAAAAGCAGGCTGCTCCATTTAAAAATTCAGGACACAAATGGGAACCAGATTACATCTATCCCAAAGCTGCCAAAAAGCAATTGCTGTATGAAACCGAAAATCCTCCTGGGATTTTTCTCAAATCCGCAAAATATTCCCGAGCACTAAAGTTTCCACTGGGACTATTACATTAGCAGATATTCTGTGTGTGAAAACCTAAGTATGCAGCCGTTCTCCTAATGGTTTCCAGGACAAGGAAGCTGTGCAAGGCACACACTTTCACCTTAGTACCAAATATCATTTATACCAGATCTAGCCTTTAAAGTGAGTTATACACCTATCAGTGAAAAAAGAAGGTACTGTGGACTCAGGCTTTCGTATCCTGAGGAAAGCTGCAATGGTCAGTAGTAACATCTCTGCATAATCCTGAAATTCTGCATGCAAACAAAGTCCAGTTTTGCCTGAATCCCCTGGGGTTGCTGCTGGGACCCCTACAAAGCCCCTTCAGTGTCTCCTCACTGGAGAAATGCAAAGCTTTAGCTCTCTGCTGGTGTTTCCTCACAAAGTAGCTCTTGCACAGAGCACCAGAGCTGTATCTGTGCACCCAACCCTCAATCCAGGATGCAAATGTGCAGAGGGTCTGGTCCAGATTGCTGGGGGGGGGAAGGGGCAGGACTCAGGAACTGCCCCCATGCTTGTCCACAATGTCACAGGTGGAAATAAAAAGTAAATGAGAGCAACCACCAATCCTGCAGATATTTGGGCATTGGAGAGACAACACTTGACACTTTTGGCTGAAGCTGCCCTCCTCCAGCAGCTGAGTGCTTTCCAAAAGAAGCAGGAAAACAAAGTTCCCCATGCCAAATGCTGGCAGACATCAGGACTGAGGAGGATGGACATGCAGGTGATGGGCTGGCCCCACACAGCCTTGGGAAACTGGGAGGCCTAGCCCCAGCAACACTGTGGGGCACATATCTCCCTATTTAACAACCTAAAACCAGCTTCCCTGAATTCACTCCCTCACACCGCTGCTCCAGTCAGGGTTGAAGATGAGGAAGGCTGGGCAGGACATGGGGTGGCGGGGCCACAGCTCTTGCCCACCCAATATTCCTTGCCCTCACCACTCCAACGTTTCTCAATAAGGTATTTACAGGACCTTTTAAAGAGCTTTTCTAGCCATTGGCAACGACTACAAATATATGCAAAAATCTATATTATATATAAACATGTATAAAAATAGAAATAAACATAAATATATATAGTGGTCTATTTTTTATTTATATATATGTAGCCATATATGACTACATATATAAATATATAAAAATATATAAATATATATATATAAATATATATCTACATATATTTTATATATATTTAATATATATATAACTTTGTATCTCCAAGTACACCTATGAGCAGGAATGGTGCTGCCAGCTAGCTGTACCCTGGAAAAATCATGGGACTCATGTTTACAGCCACCCTTCTCTCAGGAAGCTTTTAGGCTTATTTTTATACATAAAAAGACAAAACCTGAGCTCGGTGGATGCTTGAGAAGGGTCTTGCAGACCCCCAGCCACTAGGTCCCGGTCTCAGGCAGCAGCTGCCCACGGCTCTTGGGATGCTCACACAGCACCAGGAAAGAGAAAAATAACCCCTCTTTCCATCCAAAGAGGAAAAAGCCCAAGCAGTGACCTTCCTGTACTTAAAACTATGAATCACAAAACCTGGTAGAAAGATTCGGGCTAAATTCACGTGGGTTTTTTTTTTCTTTCAGTGCTGCTTTCTTTTTTTTTTTTTTTTAGCCGAAGTTTAGCTTTGCTCGCTGCATGGGTAGGAAGGTGAAGTACAAAAAAGTTCCCTCGCACCATCCCCCTACAACAACGTGAGAAAACGCTCCTCCGGCGTGGGAGGCCCCTCCTGCGTGTCTCCTGTGGCCGGCGCTGCCGCCCCACGCTCCCGCGGACCCAGCAGGACGGGACGGGACGGGACGGGACGATGCCGGTCTCCTCGGTGGGTGCTCCCGGCTGGGACGGGCGGTGACAGCCCAGCGCTGGGGACCCACGGGGACGCCGCGATCGCTCCTGTAGGAACGGCAGCGGCCGCTCCGGGTGCCGCTGGAAACATTCCCCGCGGTCCCGGCCGGCGCTTAGCTCTTCCCGGGAGCGCCGGGGCGGCGGAGCGTTCCTCCTTTAGGATATCCTGCTGACACCCCACGCTGACGAGGGCTGCTCGCCCCGCGCCGCTCTGCCTTCCCGGAGCGGGGAAAATTCGCGGGAGTGCCCAGGGAGGACTCCGGGAGCGGAGGAGCAGGAGCGGCTGCGGCCGCCGGGCTGGAGGCTCGGCCCTAACAGTGCGGCGGGGCGGGGAACGACGGGCTCGGCCCCGCTCCCGCACCGCCTGGGGTTTCCACGCACCCCGGGGGCACCGAGGTGCGCTGGGTCCAGAAGCCGACTGAGGGCTGCCCAGGCCTTCCCGCATCCTCCCGGGGAGCGGCGGGGCACGGCACCGCGCACGGGCGGGTACGAGAAGGGACATCTCGCACTGGCACTCCCGCACCGCCGGCGTGCTCCCCGGCACACACGTGGACGCGGGCACACGCACCCCCCACGCACCCAAGTCCGCACGGACACCCGTGTGTGCGAGCATGCACGCGCGGACACGTACTTGTGCGCTGACACACGGACACGTACGTGGACAGACACACGGACACCACCGCCCTTCCCCGGCGTTACCTCCGGCTCCGCGCCCCGCCGCCCCCGGCAGCACCGCGGCCATCCGCGCCGCTCCCCGCCGCCCCCGGGCGCGCTCCGCCGGCCGCCGCGGGCCGGGCCGGGGCGGGGACAGGCGGGGGCGGGCACAGCCGAGGGGGCGGGCTCGGGGGCGGGCTCGGGGGCGGCCTGGGCACTCCCGGGGCGGGGCGGGGCGGGGCGGCTGCTCACACTGGTCCGGGCAGTGACTACTCTTGCCGACTCTCCGGGAGGGGCAGTGGGGCAGGCGGGCTTGCAGAGAGCTCCAGTCCTCTGGCTGGGCCAAGAACTCTCTGCTGGAGCCTCGCAGCCCCAGACGAGCCACTGAAGACACCTGAGTGCGCCCGGGGTGAGCTTGTGTGGCAGCACGGCCGCCCCGCCTCATGCCTGGTGATGCTCGAGACCTAAATCCCGTCCTCGGTACCACCACAGGCTCCATGGTCCCCCGCGGGACAATTTATGGGGGTTACCCCAGGCAAGTGAATCAACCCCGGGCATCCTCCTCGTCTCCTAGGACTTCAGTTGCTCCCTGTGCCTGGAGGAGTGACTGGGCTGTATATCACTGGGGCAGTACCCCCTTCCTAAACCAACCCTGCATTCCTGAGCACAGTCCTTTCCCCTGCTGCCCACTTGCTCCATCACATATGTTTACATGAGCGGCGGGTACACATCTCCTTCAGTGTCAAAGGATTTACAGCTGATGCCAAACACAAGCACTCCGATAATGAGGACACAGGACATTTGACAGCTCAAGGTGTCTTTGTGGTTTGGCGCACCAGCTCCACAGGATAAGTGTTCATTAGGGCTGGAGCAAGCCACTGCTCTGTCTCCTCAGACCACTCCAGCCTTACTGCCAAGGGTCTGATGCGGGGAACATGGAGGGAGAGCTCTTTGGGTGTTGGCACTACACTTTGTTCCCATCCCTGCAGCCGTGTGGGCACAGACTGGGTTGGGCACTCCCGCCACACCTTTTTCCCAGCACTGCCTCACAGGGTAGGCATCTTTTTGGACAACTGGTGCTGACAGGACGCTCCTTGCGTTTCCCCATCTCAGTGCTTCAACTTCCTTCAGCCCAGCAAGCTGCCCAGTGATCCCAGAATTATCCATTCAATTTATACTTCTTTCTCCCAAGGACTGATGGTGGCTTCTGCCCCCTAAATACTGTGCCAAAGGGATAAAAGCAGGTAGAAAGAAATGCAGCAACAGGCTGAAGAAGAACACATGAAGTACCGCTACAGCCCTGCAAATAGGCACAGCAGGGCAGGAGCTGGCCCAGTGCCATAACCACAGGGCTGGATAGATGCAGAGAGGACTCCCAGCAGCTCCAGGCACTGGGAGAGTGCTATGAATCACAACAATCTGAAGCATTGCTTTTTTGAATCTCAAAACCCAGCTTTGCTCAGAGTTTGGCTTTTGTTTAGGTGCAAGACATGGGAAAGCTACAGTATATGGGAAACAGGTAAAGGAGGAAAAAACATTGATGATGAAATCAGGTTCCTCAGTACCCACATCAGTGCATCTCCATGGCAGCAGTTCCCCCAGAACGATGTTTCAGGTGTGAGCTGAGCACCCTCAGATGTGCCCCTCCCTCCATGCTGGCACGCCAAAGTGAGGTGCTGATCTGGTGCTGTCCCTGTGGGTGTCTCTGAAACTGAGGCATCTATTATCTGTCTCCCTGAGGTCACCTACTACAGGCTGGGGTTACACTTAAGCAGGGGACCAGTGAATTGCAAATATACTGCTGTTTGCAGTGAGGGGGTAAGGGGAACCATTGCATCCTTGACCTATTCAGGGGAAAAACTACAAACTAGTAGTGCTTAGGGTACCAGACTTGGATGAGAGAGGGATGTTCTGTTTCCCTTGTCACCTGCAGATGCCCTGTGTATTTGAGAGTAAGTTAAGCCCAAATTCAGGTTTTTGAATGCCTAAATTCTCTGCAAAAACCTAATGATAATTAGACATCTCCTCTGTCTCCTGGAGTAATTTGCCTTGGATTTTTTAGATTGTATAGCTGACCTCTCCTAAATTCCCAAGAGATATATGTTGTTTATAGACACAGGTGAACCATGAAACAGCTCAGCTTTTACTGAAAGTGAAATTTTGCCCTTGGCTTGTCAGGTGCCTGTTCACAGCGGTGGATGAAATGGGATGACACAGCTGCTGTCTGAGCCTCGTTCAAAGTAGCAATTCAAGCGCTACTTTTTGTCATGTTCCAACTTTATCATTAGATTGGGCAAAATGGGACACATTATTTTGGTTATTCTGCTTCCCAGTCTCTGTCATGGGGGACTGGGGACAATCTGGCTGTACTGCCTTTGGCCAAGTGGATCCAGCCTGTTCAAGGGCTTATTTTGTTTCTCATACTGGCCTCAGAGTCTGTACTCTCCTTTCACCTACTACTGCATGGTGATCAGAGATTATTTCAATGCTAGAGAAACAAATATATCAAGAAAAAGGATTATCTGCTGTCTTGTCTTTCAGTAGCATTGCAAGGTCCTGGTGAGCCATGCTGTTACATTTCCAAGGAAAAGATCATTTTTTTTCCTGCTGAAGAACAAGCGTAATTTCAATTTTCTCCCACATTATTCATTTCCTGGTGTGCATTTCCACATGATTTTCAAAATCCTTTTTCCTGTTCAACTCCATTTTGATTTGATAAACTCGTAAGTGGCCACAAAGGACAACAGGCTGGAGAGGAAGTTCTCTAATCTCTTGTGATTTGATACATCTGATAACATCTGGAGAGCTGTGTCAGCCCAGGAGGCCAAGGCAACCACCACTCAAGCTTCTCCCCTTTGCAGCTCCATTATTTTAATACATTTTCGTATTAATTTATTAATTTGCTTATTTATTTATATATTAAAATATATTGTTTCCCCAATTTGGGAATAGCTCCACTATTTTGATATTTCTTTGTCTGTTTGATATGGTTCTTCTAATAAATTTGGGGGAGGAAAGAAATTAAATCTTCCACCCTTTTTGGTTCTAACCTGCTCAGCCAGTGCCAGGTGCCACCACAAATCCAGTTGTTAGGTCAGCAGAGTGGAGCTGACAGTGCCATCTCTTTTCACTGCCTCCTTCCTGCTTCTCCCTAGTAGCTATGGATCCAGGAGACACACATCATCCATGCATCCCATGTCTGTTATATTCTGCCTTGGAAAATAAACTCCTCTCATGGATTTCCCAAGCATTTCGGTGAGCTGAATGGGAAGGGAGAAGCATTTCCAGGTGCCACTATAGCTCTGCAGCCCCCTGGATCACTCAGCATCCCTGCACCAACCCAAACACCTTCTGACTGGGGATCTCTCAGTAGTTGCTACTGACAGACTCGGGGCCAGATCACTGAGGCCCTGCAGAAGGGATGTGCCCATCCCAAACCACGAGTGCATTCGGGTATTGATGCTTGTTACATTTGCAGCCAACCATGCATGTAATCCCACAGATTCCTAATGCTGCAAGCAAACAAATAATTGTCCTGCTCTGCCTGACACTGCGGCAACCCCAAATGCCTGCACACAATTCCACTTCTTGCTGTCACTGCTGCTTTTAACGATGGCTGATGGCCCTGTTAACACCACTGCTGGGGAGGGCACAAATAACTGCCCTGTGATGCTGAGACCACAGCAAGAGCTGAATCAAGAAATACACCGCACAGAAACTTTCACCCAGGTAAATTTAGTAAATAAAAGCCACAAAGCCTTTGACAAGAAAGATGCCCTTACCATTATCTCACGTGGACAATACCCTATCTCTTCTTAGTAGTCATGGGCTTCACCTGCCCCTCAGAGACACATCTCTCCACCCTCACCATCCCCGAAGCATCTCTAACTACTGAGCAGAGGCAGATCCTCTTGCAGCACTGGAGCAGCACTTTCTAAACCACATCTGCAGAAGGTTTTTAAGTAATTTGAAACCTGGAAGCCAGGGAACTTGGTGGTTCGGGGAGCCCCAAAGAAACACATCCTAGTAAATTATTAGCCACTGTTAAGATTTCTACAACAACAACTGTGTATATTTATCAGATCTCCTCTGATACACGTTTCACAGGTAGCATTGTATTTGAAGGCAGCAGAAATATATGCACATCTGTTTTTCCAGTTCTGCCAAAGAGCTTTCATTTTTCTCTAATAACTTGACCTCTTTGGTTTCTGGCAGGAGACAGCTAAGCAGAGCACTCGCTCTCTGGATTCTCTCCAATATGGGATGAGGTCAGGACAACAAAGAAAAAGAAACAGCTGGATGGCTACAAAGCAGTGGAAACAAACAGGGTGGGACCAGGGCTTTCTCTTTCCTTCCCTTTTTATTTATCCAATGGGATTTCATTTCTGGGTGTTTTTATTCCCCAGGCACACAGTATCACCAAAGCAGTGTTTCCTGCAAGCTGCTATTGTGGGGAGCCTCCTCCAGCAGGCTCACCGTGCTGAGGGTGAACATATAAGTAGCACAGCCAGCTAATCCCTCCTCTGGTCGGCTGCCGGGAAATGTGAGGCGCAGGTCCTAGGGGTTCCCACTGAGATATTGCATCTCCTACACAAGCATTTTCATCTCGATTTTGGCAGGGTGAGGTTCATGCCCTCCCCTCCCACTTTATTATTTCGATTCATCACATTCTCATTACTCTACCCAAGGCTTTCTGGGCTGGGGGCCTTCACCTTGCATTTTTCGATCATTCTTTTTCCTGATTTTCAGTCAAATCATCTTAAAACAGCAAGCAGAAAAATTGCCAGTGGTGTGGGAAGGAGGTGAAAAAGAGGGGAGGGATGAGGGAATGGAAGATGGGGAGAAGACATGCCAAGCACGGGAGAGAGACAGAAAAGCAGTCTGCACATGTTCCCCTCTTGGGAGAGTTTTTCTCTCCCTGACATCACTTTATCCACAGTCAGAAATTCCACCTCAGGATTTGCCAAGGAGACAACACATTTCTCTGCTGGGCCACAGAGCAAGTGTGAAATGTTCTGTTTTAATGATTCACAGAAAAAAAAGGAACACAACAGTCACCATCTGATTCATATCTTCTGAAATCCAGCAGCCAAAGCTGTGGGAAAGGAGAGACAAATGAAAAAAGGAAAGGAAGAGAAGGTGTGGGTTTGTACATTTTTTTCTTCTTGTTGGACACTGTGGACCTAAGGAAATATAAGAAGGACCACGTTGGACTATTGCAAAGTTTAAGAGCTCCTAGTGTCCTCTGTCTGATGTGGCCTCCAGTAGATGACTGCAGAGAAAATACAAGGAACATTGCTAGTGCTGTTTCCCCTAGTACATGATCCCGTTTCCTCTCCTGAGCCAGAGATTTTAGCCACATCATCAGATTTGAGAGCCCTTCATAGACCTTTCTTCTGAAATGTTTTCTAATCACTTTTTGAGCCCATTCATACTTTTGGCATCCTAGACATTCTGTGGCGGCAAACTGCACAATGGAATTTTGCACTGCATGAAAATGTACTTCCTTTGGGTTGTTTCAAGCCTCTCCTTATTCCACAGAATCTTGGACTGGTTCAGGTCAGAAGGGGCCTCTGGAGGTCCTCTGGTCTAACCCTCTTGCTCAAGCAAGGCCACCTAGAGCCTGTTTCCCAGGACTATGTCCAGGCGGCTTTGGAATATCTCCAAGAATGGAGAGTCCACAACCTCCCTGGGCAACCTGTGCCAATGCTTGGTCACCCTTACAGTAAAAAAGTGTTTCCTGATGTTCAAAGGGAACATGCTGTGTTTCTGTTTGTGCTCTTTGCCTCTGGTCCTAGCACTGGACACCATGGAAAAGAGTCTGATCCTGACCTCTTTACAACCTCCCTAAAAGTTATTTATAGACATTGATGAGATCCCACAGAGCCATCCCTTCTCTATGCTGATGAGACCCTGATCTTTCAGCCTTTTCCAAGAGCAGGGGTGTCCCAGTCCCCTCACCATCCTCGTGGCTCTTTGCTAAACTATCTCCACTATGCCCATATCTCTCTTGCACTTATTTACTTCTATACCATTCATATATCTTGTACTTCTACTGTGTCTTCCTTCAAGTATCTCTTTTCCACAACATCCAGTTGTAGTTTATTCAGTGTCTGTTTTGGGGAAGCTGCTCTCTCCCTCAGTCCCCTTTGCCTCCCTACCTGGTACTTCTCCAGGTAACCTCAGAAATGTGCTCACTGCTCAAGGTACAGGTGAACCATGCACTGACTTACACAGCAGCAGCAGACCACAGAGAAGTTTCCAAAGGTTGGACAGGGCAAGCCAATCTTTAAGACAAGGATAGAAAGAAGAGTTAAGAAGTGATTTCTCAGTCATTGTTAATTCCGTCGTTGGAAGTTTCAGAATCACCAAAATTTTTGCAAACATGTAGAAAAGAAGAGTATGAATAACATCCTGCACAGATTCAGCAAGAACAGAGCTAGACAGACTCATCTGATCATCTGCAATGAGGTAATAAACCTTGCAGATGAGCAAGAAGGTGCAGATGCTGTACATGTTGATGTGTAAGTAAGGCTTGTGATACTGTGTCATATGGTATCACTATAAGCAAGAGAGGAACACCTGGACTACAACAAAATATGAAAAGATGGGTGCATGACTGGTCAAAACTTTTCTGAGAGGTTAGTTACCCATGTTAGGATGTGACACAAAAGCCCTGTCATGAATCTGGTCCCGATCAGCATTTCCATAAAGGACACAAAATCCAAGCACATCTTTTTACATTTGCAGGGTACAGCAAGCTGGGAGAAGCTGCCAGAAAGCTGGACACAGGACTAGAGGTCAAGGAAGACATGAGCAGGAAAAAGGGATACAATTCACTGATCCTCCATTGGATTCCCTTTCAGTCCCTCCAAAATAGGCAAGAAACCCTCAGTATGACCCGTGGAAGGCCTTTTCTCTGCTTACTCCTGCCTTTGGCTTAAATCACAGAAATCTATTTGGACACTGAGGAAACGCTTTCAGTGCAGTGAAGCACTGGGGTGGCTTGCCTGGGAAGACTGCTAAGACAAGGACACATTGGTCTTCCACACAAGGTGATGAATGAACAAGAGGCACTAGCCCTGCCTTCAGGCAGGAGGGGAGTGTAGCTGTCTTCCTGAAGTCTTGCTCAGACCTGCCTTTCTGTGATTTTTATCCCGATGATCCTTTCTTACAATATTGATGTTTTGTCTCCAGATGTTGTTATTATAATACTCCTTTATTCTCTGCTCCTCTGCTCCTGTTGCTCAAATGGCTGGTTTGACCAAGAGTGAGTATTTTTGACCTGGTATTCTCTGACTACACAATCATTTCAACACAGCATAGATCCAAGCTGCTACTAGGGTGGCATTGTCCTCTTCCCCTCCAAAATGTGCTTGCTCTTACTGCCTGGCTTGCCTGGCACCACAGACCAGTCAACTGTGCCTGACTTGGGTCAGGGAGACTGATCTAGCTGAAAACTCACCAGCTGGGAGGGAGGCAAGTGGAGAGATCAGTTTTCCATTACTTGTTCTGCTATCTCACATCCTTTATCTGTCTTGTCTACCTTGGATGGAGCAATTACATCTTGTGCTATGTTTGGAAAGCAGAGTGGAAATGTAAGGTGATACAAACACTGGTTTGAATAATCTTTTCCAGATTGAGGGATATCTAAATTGCTGAGCAGAGGAAAGTGGTGTCCAAGGAGATCCTCCTGCCCCTCAGATGGGAGCAGGGCTGTGCAGAAGCCCTGGGAGATGCCAATCACCACCTCAGAAGGCAATGGATCATACTGCATGGCACAGACTATTTCCCTGTTAACACAAGGAGGATGCCAGCAACCAGTTGTCCCATGTGTCAGCCCTGATCCCTACCCCTCCAGGGTCCTGCCCCTTGACCAGGGATCACCTCATTTTGTACATCTAAATCATCTGTCTAGCTGCTACTGCATTTATTTGCTACTCAACTAAAATCAACCAAATCTTGATATTTGGGAGAGGGAACTTTTTCTTTGTCACTAAATATGTTTGCTAAGACCTGGAGGGTTTGTTAAGGTTAGGAGAAATGAACACATGTCACTGAGGAAAGGGACTGTTCAAGGGATAAGACAAGGAAGATTGAGAGAAAAAAAGGAGCTGGTGTAAGTTCTGTCACAGAAAATGCATTTTAAAGTTACTTGACTTGTTTTAACCACAGCGGGTAATGAATGAGGTGCCCAAGGGAAGGCTCTTGGCTTTATTCCCATTCCCTGTAAAGACACTCCTCTGGGTGAATGCATGTCAGAGCAGTCTCTATCCTGACACCAAGTGGAGAGAGTTCACACAGACTCCTTTAAAACACCATCAAGTGTATGGAACTGCCAGTTAGGACAACACAGGATGTGCCACCATTCTAGCACCAGCGAGGCATCATGCGGGTTTTGTATTTATAGGATTTTCTTTCAAGAATCTGTCTCCTAGCAGCAGAAATAGATATTGGAGATAGTTATACATGACAAAAATCACTCTCTGGGCTCTTGCAGTTTTACCCTCCTATCCCAAGTTTCCACCAGCGTCATATGTGGTGAGCATCACAGTGGGTGCATGTGGATCATCTTTACTGGGAACAAAGTGGGTTTCAAGAGTGGTAGGGAAGTCACAGGATCACAGATGGGTTGGGGTTAGCAGGGACCTCTGGAGTTCATCTGATCCAACCCCCTAATCAAGCAGGGCTGCCTAGACCCTGTTTCCCAGGTCCATGTCCAGGCAGCTTTGGAATATTTCCAAGTATGGATAATTCACTACCCTGAAAGTGAAGCAGGTGGTGTCTTTTCCTTGGGAGGAAGTGCTAGTGCTTGGTCACATTATGGTGATGGACATTGTGGTGTGCCACAGTGGTCCCACCAGGCTGCTCCATCTCTAGCCTTACCAATTTTCTCAGGAGGGCCTGGGGGCTTGTCTGGTTCTGGACTACTCAGTACAAGAGAGACATGGAGCTCCTGGAGCAGGTCCATTTGAGGGCTATGAAGAGGATTAAGAATCTGGGGTATCTCTCTTACAAAGACTGGCTGAAGGAGCTGGACCTGTTCAGCCTCAAGAAGACTGATGGGGGAACCTCACTGATGTCTAGAAGTATCTGAAGGGAGAGTATCAAGAGGATGGAACCAGGCTCTTTTCAGTGGTGCCAAGCAATAGGACTAGAGACAATGGGTGGAAACTATGTACAGAAAGTTCCACCTGAACATGAGGAAGATCCTCTTTACTGTGCTGGTGACTGAGCACTGGAACAGACTGCCCAGAGAGGTTGTGGAGTCTCCCTCCCTGAAGATATTCCATTCCATTCCATCTAGATGCAATCCTGTGCAGTTGATTGTTCTTGAGCAGGAAGGTTGGACTAGATGACCCCACTCTGATCCTTTCCAACCTTACACATTCTGTGGTTCTGTGACTTTGCCCTTTCCTTGCACGTCAGAATTCCAGGGCTGAGTGGCCAGAAGCCATCCTTCAGAAGCTTCCCATGCTGCAGTTCAAGTCCTCACCCCCACCTTACCTCAAGCACCTGTAACATATCCTGAAAAATCTCTTGACTTTGGCCCTGGGATTAGATGGAGATCACTGCCAGCTGGGGTTCCACCATGGATTCAGCTCTGAAGCCTTCAGTTTCCCTTGCCTATCTGAGATTGTTTTCTCCCTGAATGTCTTACTCTTCACTCTTGCTTTGCACACCTCTACTTCTGCCTCCTGGGGTTAAAAAAATCCCTCATCATTTTGCAAGGTGCCAGAAAGTCACAGAAGCTCCAGTGCCAGCTATGGGCTAAGCTCAAACCCCCAGAAAAGAAGCAACACCATCCTATAGTGCTCTGCATCAGAAAGGTGAGAGCTTTTTTCCCAGGGGAAGAAACCCTGCATCAATTTAACGCAGAAAGGTATTAAACATATCTAGCATTGAGCTGTTCCATCCCTCTGACGGATGGCATTCAAAAGCAACACAGAAAGGAGGCACCAGTGCTGATAAATTTATGCAGCAAAAAGTATTCAGCAGCTGTCCTGTTTAAGTCATCTTTTAATTACTTGACATAGAAAAAAACAGGGAGAGGAAAATGTATCATGTATGGACTTACCCAGCTGATCCAGAGCAAAGAGAGCTGGAGCACCTTCGGAGAGCTCATTGTCTGAGGGAAGAAGAACAAATGCTTGGAAAGGTCAGCTGAGAGATAGATAGGGAGAGCTGGGGTGAAAACACTGTTTTAATCACACTGCAGATAAGCTCAGCCTGCTTCCAGTTACCCTGACAGCTTCCATGTGTGTGTTGTGGGTTTTCTTTTAAATCTGTTATTGAAAAACCACAGAATCAGGTCAAGACAGAGACTTGTCAGGGTGAACCCTTATGCCCTTTCTAGCATCACTGAAGAGCAAGAGCTCCTCTGCCCCACCTCTGCCCTCACTGGGATACCCAGCAGTGCTCCTCTTTTTGCCATGCCGCAGCTCTCTGCTCCCTTTCTCTAGTTCATCTGGCACTCAGGGCATGGCCAGGAGCATCCTGGCCACAGCAAAGCTTTCCTGCTTGCTATGGTCTACTCCAACAACAGCAGCTGGAGCAGGTTTAACCAGCAGGCGCAGGAAAATGCCCTGGTCAGAATTTTTTCAGAGGCTGAGCAAACCCTTGAGTCATTTGATAATAGCACTGCTGTAACTCAGTGCCTGTGGCAGGTTAGACCACGGGCTCTGAAAAGCCCTGAGCTGGTGACATTTCTCACCAAAAGCTTGTACAAGATTATTTTGGATCCCAAGACCAATCCCATAATGAGCCTACTCATTCTTGTCTGCTCTCAGCTGCAGAGAACAGCACACACTGATCTCTCACTGCCAGAAAGATCTGTAACCACAGAGGAATATGTGGCCAAGTGTAGAATGCCATTTGTGCCTTGGAGTTGGTGGGAAATTTCTTATTTTCAAACATTTCTTTCCATGTGAAAAATTATGCTAAATTGCACAAACTCAATGCAAATTAAAAAAAAAAAAATAAAAATTGCAGAGGGTGGGGTCTTTTCTGTTGATTTTTGAGGGGGTTGATGTTCTGGGGTTTTTTGTCCTTTATGGCTCATGACATTTTTTCAATGCATGGACCATTTGGTCCATGGAAAAACCTTTTGGTCTGGAATCTGGGGACCTGTGTGTTCCTAGGGGTTCAAGGAGAATGTTTAAGAAGGGAAGGTGCATATACCATACAGCAATCCATACTTAAGAGTTCTTGCCCCATGCTATAAAATGCTCTTAGGCCCACCAGTTAGAAAAAGCTGTAAGCCACTAGTTTAGGAGAGCAATGGGCTGCATACACCAACAGCCAATGTATATCTACAGTTGACAGTTTTGGATTTTTATAAACTCCTGGTGGCAGTGACTCTGCCATCGTCTGCCTTTACACACACAAGGACAGTGTAATTCTGCATTCAATAGGTATTTAACCACTACATCTATAAACAGTAACACAGACCACACACATAGCAAAGATTTATAAGAAATAACAGAAGCAGAGATTTTTCTAATGGGGGAAAAGGGTGGACTGCAGTGGACTGTGCTGGTCCCTTGCGAGCACCCTGCATAGGGTGCCTGCAGAAGCAGAAGATGTGCTATCATAAGGTTGCTGCCCAGTGGTGCTTGTCTGGGGGAGACTGAACCCAGGACTCAACCGCGTAAATCTACTTTACGGGTTCAAAAGCATAAAGCTACTTTTCTAATTCAGTTCTCGTGGAAAAGGAGACGATGCCACATCTTGGATGATCCCTTTCCCCTTCCCCCAGCATCTGGGCGATCAGCAGGAAGCCAAAGGAAACAGATGGAGATAAGCAAGCACTTTGCCAAAGCAAAATGTTTCCGTTCCCAAGGTGCTGCCATCTGGAAGTCTGTGGTTGTTTTGGTTTTAGTCCGGGGCACAACACATTCCAGACAAAAAAAGGAGCTTTGCCCATGGAGGGGCAGTTTGTGCTGGCCCAAGGGACGGGGACCTCTGGTGATAAAAATGAGCTGGGGCTGAGCAGGGAGCATTTCTGGCTGCTCCTGCCAAATGTTCAAACAAGGATTAAAAATCAAATAAAAGCAGCTGGCTGGAAATTAGGTAGAAAGTAATCAGTAGAGGAAATAGGTCTGCTGGCTACTTCCCATTGTATCTGCCCCGAAGAGCTTTCCTGAGACTGGCAGTTTCTGGAGAGCAATAAACCCTAACCTTGAGCTTGGAGGTCTTGTGCCATGCTGAGGTGAGCTGAAATCTTGAATGGTCCTGCACAGGGAGCACCAGTTAGGACAGCCCTCAGTCCCCTTGTCACTGCTGGGACAGCATGTATCCCTGCAGCCATCCTAAATTGTCCCACACAAATATGACTAAAGAGAGAAGAGAGCATTTTATCAGCTCTCCTGTCACACTTCCCCAACCACAGTCATCTACAGTCCTGCTTGTGGAGAGTGAGGGTTGTTACATCCAGCACAAGAGGCATATTAACTTGCCAAAAGATGGATGATGGGACCTTTTTTTTTTTTTCTGGTAAATGGCCACTCCAGAAAAGGAAAACAAGCCACAGATCAAGTGCCTGTGTCAATGTGACTGGACCAGAGGTTTCCCACTTTCATACCTAATACTGCCTTGCTCTGGACATAGCCCAGCAAAACCTCTGGGACCATTGGAAGCACAGTGAATGGTAGCAGCACATTGAGAAGGCTCTCAGCACTGTCACCGGGTGGATTAAAAATCAACAATTATATCCTACCTCCTTTCACACTGGAAAAGGGGTGGATCCCACCATGAGACAACCAGTTTGTTTCATCCAGCTTCCAGTTTTCACCAAGGTCCATCTCTGATCCACAGCACCACAGATCTGCTTGCAAGGCCTCCTGCTGCTCTCTCTGGGGAATAACCAGAAGATACTCTGAGTGTCTGTCATGCTGCTAGACCATGTTCAGCTGTGAGAACCTTACCTCAACAGAGGAAAATGTCAATATTACAGGAAAAAAAGAAAATTAATAAAAAATTTTGAGAAAAAATCCACGTGCCTCACAGGGAACTCTTGAATCAAGGAGTAGCTGACTCTGCCAACCCTCAACTTATCACCTTGACAAGTCTCCCTGCTGTGTCAGAAGGCCAACAATGATTGGACCTCTTGCATTTTCTCTTGTTGGTCTGACCAACACTTAGAAATTCCTAATCCATTATGATACTTGCAGGGATGGGGGTTTATTTCTGAGCAGGGTGATGTTTCATGAGGGCATCCATCAGGGATGTGGGTCTTGGCTTTACATGCCCAGCCATCAGGTCCTGACCAGTGAAGGGAGTGAGCAGGAGTGGTGGTCCTTGCTCCCACATCCCAGCCCCTCCATGGAGAGGAGTTGCAGGCTGGGAGTTATGATCAGTTACACATTCCAAGCCAGTGCTACTGCTGGCCATTGGCTCTCACAGCTGCCCCAACCCTGGAGTGGTGCTGTGAGCTATTAGGGAGCAATGGAGATTATTGAGCAGTTTAAGCTGGAGCTCCCTACCCTAAAACATTCCTTTCTGGTGTAGATACTGAATTATTTTCCCAACTATCAGTCATTCAGTGCAACCTACAGGATTGCTGCACTTGGGAATCCACATGGAGACATTTTTCCTCCCTTAATTCTTTGGACCTGTGCATCTGGGAAATCCCAGGCGTGAGTAGAGACTGGGAGAATAACTCATTGAGAACAGCCCTGCAGAAAAGGACTTGGGGGTTCTCCTGGATGAAAAGCTGGACATGAGCCAACAGTGTGTGCTTGTAGCCCAGCAAGAAAACTGCATCCTGGGCTGCAACAGAAGCAGTGTGACCAGCAGGTTGAGGGAGGTGATTCTGCCCCTCTGTGCTGCCCTCATGAGACCCCAACCAGAGTGTGTGCTCTGTTCTGCTGTATTCTGCTCTGGGGTCCTTGGCAGAAGAAAGATGTGGATCTGTTGGAGAGTGTCCATGCTAGAGCATCTCATTTATGAAGACAGACTGAAAGAGCTGGGGTTGTTCAGCCTGGTGAACAAAAGGCTCTGGGGACACCTCACTGCAGCCTTCCTGTACCAAAAAGAGGCTTATAAAAAAAAGAGTGACTTTTTACCTGGGCAGATGGTGATAGGTCAAGAGAGAATGGTTTTAAACTAAAAGAGGAGAGATTTGGATTGGATGTTAGAGAGAAATTCTTTACTCACAGAGTAGTGAGGCACTAGCAGAGGTTGCCCACAGAAGCTGTGGCTGCCCATCCCTGGAAGTGTTCAAGGCCTGGGTGGGGTCCTGAGCAACTTGATCTAGTGAGTGGCATCCCTGCACTGGGGTTGGAACTGGATGATCTTTAAGATACTTTCCAACCCAAGCCTTTCTATGCTTCTGTGGTTCTATGATCCCTGCTGGGGTAAGCACACAGGGGCATTTAATGCATCCCTGGATCTTCAGGATCACGTGGATCGGGGAGGCAAGAGAGTCCTTTCAGCATCAGGAAGAACACAACGGTGTTGGGATGCAATAACAGGTTACTATAGAACACTTCTGCCTCTGTGATAAGATATGAAAAGGAGGTTGCAAAAAGGACTTTCCCTGGCACTATCTGAAGCAAACCAAGACCCCAAATGGCACCAATAGAGCTGCTTTCATGGTGAGGTGAGTCCAATGAGATCCACCACACTAGCAGCCAGTCATCTCAGCCTCTGATCTTCTTCATCACCTGTTCTAGGACTTATTTTGTAATTTAATGCTGTCACCCTAATTCAAGGCACTCCTGGGAGGGACAGGCAGATGTTGATGAAGGGACACCATCACACCAGCACCATCTCCTTGGCAAATGAGGCAAAGAAAGAGATGCACTGGGGCCCTATCTCCACAAGGAAGCAAAGCATGGCTGAGCCATGCCACTGCGTTTCCCAAGCACTGATACCTCCTAGCTACAACCCTACTGGGGGGAGATGCTGCACCTGGTGGGGTGGGGGGAAGAGCCTGCAGGAAGGGACAGCAGCCCCACATGGACAGATTGCCCCAATGGCTCCCGGTACGACACAGCCCAAACCCTGACTCAGCCCATTGCCAACTCCCACCAGCGTGAACCATGACTGTGCCAGTGCTTCCCTGGTTGGCCAGACCTACAACAGGTCATTTCATACAGTCTCTTGCTCAACTCCTTAATTAAGCAGAATTAAATACTTGTCTGTATGTGTTTGCTGAGCAGCAAGCAGGACAGGTCACTACGTGTGCAGACAGAGCTGGACTGGAGTTTTTTTGATGTAGTAAATTCACCTGAAGTGCAATTAAGAGGTACTGAGACTCCAGGCAAATTTGAGGTGGATATATAATTAGTTTTGGCTGAAAGAGAATAAAAAGAATTCTGAGAAGAGCAGCAAGGCTCCATTTTGACATTTAAAAAATAAAACTTTTTTTTGTAGTTCTTTCAAATGCCATTTTTGGTTTGAAAGTGACCTAGTTTGCTTTTATTTTCTTTTTTCTTCTATTTTTTTAAGTTATGAAAAGCAGTAAATAATCTCAAACCAGAATGTCTCATGCAATGCTTTCGAAAAGAAATCAAAGAAGAAAAGAAACATTCTCCTTCAGGGGGTGACCTAAACCAAAAAGTATTTTCAATTTTTCCCTTCAGCCACTGAAATGAAAAACCTATTATTTGTACAGTTACACTACTGAAAAGCATCTCATCAATGTGTACTGCTAGCAATTTCTTCTTTTTACCTGCCAAGGGAGGGATTTGTCTGAGAATTCAATATAAGAGAGAAAGTAAAGGGCAATTTAACAACGTAGCATAGAAGATAAAATGGCTTTTCCATATCTACTCCTTTCTCTGAAAGAATGAAAAAGCAGACCTACAGACCTCAGCTCTCTGCCTGCTGTCCCACTCTGCTCAGAACCATATAGACATGAAACTCTGTAGACGCAAGTCCTGAGCTCCCATCACATAGAAAATTATTTGCAAATGTAAAACCTTCCGACTTCACTGACACATAAGGTCCAACCAATATTAGAGAAAGCAAAGGTCAAAACTTTTTGGGGGCAGTAACACCAGCAATGAGAAACACCTAAAAGACCATAAACCTCGGTCGTTGTTGTTGTTTTGGGGCATCCATCACTTCATTTCACAGCAGAGCCTGGTGCCAGCAGGGCCTGGTGGTGTCAGGTCTTCATAGCCAGCATCACAGGATCAGGGGTGGGTCTGTGGTCCCTGTCTCACCACAGAGCATCCATCGTGCCCACCCTCTGCTGTGGCTGCCCAACAGGATGGGATGGGAGGCAAAGGGATGGGTATAAACATGGAACAGGGCCCACTAGCTGTATTGACGTTCATGCAATAGACCTCTCAGTAAAATGCAGAACTGAAGAAGGATGCATCACCACTCAACCTGGTGTCTCACAAGGGCTGGGACATGAGCAGCTCCAGCTGCTTGAAGGGCTTGGCCTTGCTGCATTCGATAATCAACACCTGTTACCTCCGTCTTTCAAAAAGAAGAAAAGTCAAATGTGAGATTTTGACAAAAGGTCTGAATGAAGGTTCTCAGTCTCCTCCTAAGGCAAGGGGGGCTCACTTTACACACCTACAGCTTCCATCGGTCCTCTGAGGAAAAACAAGGTGAGAAAAGACTCACATTCCTGCTCTATGTCATATCATGATACAATATAGAAAGAAAAAAAGGGGGCTGAATGAGTTAAGACCCCTTTCACTCCAGTTTTTACTATATCTAAATAACACCCATGCAGATAACAAAGCACTGTCCATTTTCAACATAACCTGCAAATCTCTTCCAAACCACAGAAAAAAATTGCAAAATATTGTAATGACCATTTCAGCAAAGTTTTACAAGCCCTCTAATCTGACAGAAGTGGCTGTCGGAGCACAAACCCCAGTTAAGCTCCTTTGCTGCAGCATTTCCATTTCAAGACAATCTGCCATGCAGCTCCTCTGGACACTCACCAGCTGCACAGGGAAATTTTTTTTTAATACCATAAACTGCAGAATTCACATGGCCAGAACAACAGGAAAATAAAAGGTAATCACCTGAGACTAACCCAGACAGACAAGACATTAAAGTGTCAAACCCTCAATGCTACAGCACGCAGGGGCTTGATCTGGAGGACAAGTAAAGGCTGGTAGTGTTTGCACAAGCACTGCCCTCAAAATTGGCTTCATCCACATGGCTCACCAAAATCAGGTGAGTTGAGTGGTGCTGAGTGGTGTTGCAGATGCTGTACAAAGGATATCCCATTTCTTCGAGATATCGTTTCTCCTTGCATGCGGCTCAACTGCAGAGATTTAATGGCATCCACCTGCTTGACTGGGGTAAAATTCAGTGGCATCTTCCAGAAGACACAGACTCAGCCACTTCTCCCCTTCTCCATGAGGGACAAAGTAGGGCACAGTTTCACGAGATGCTCAGTCCAGTCTGATCCAGACATTGCTAGAGCAATGGTGACCAGCTGGAGGTGGTGATCACTTAGGGCTGGTGATACTTACACACCACCTTGCTGGTCTGAGCCCTCTGAGTAACACATTGGAGCCCTTTGCACTCAGTGATTTATTTGTTTAGATGAACAACCTTTCCAACCCCTTGTAGCACCTAGGAAGAGATCATATATAAACCTTTCTGAGCAGAATCTGTCCTGAGCGAGCCTGACATTGTGGGGTGTACACAGCTGGCTCCTGGGACCATGGCAGCCCCAAGCAACACCACCACATTGCTTGGTGGCCAGGCCAGGGCAAGTGACTGCAGAGCCACCATCAGCCTGTTCCAGTCTGGTGTAAGATTGAGCATTGGCAGGGACTGTGACAGGAAAAAAGGCTACACAACAGCTGAGGTGGTCACAAGCCACAGAAGGTCTGGCAGATGGGCAGCAGGGAGGACACTGAGGAGAGTGGGTTTGGGTATCAGTTTGGTGAGGAGGCTGGGACAGGAGAAAAAAATCTGTTTCTGTTCATGTTGCAAACCCTATGGTGGGGACTGGCATTGCTAGTGTGTTCTCCAGCAAGAGAGGGCACTGACCCTAACCTGTGCCTCTGAGCAATTTGTGCGGTTTGGGATGGATACTAACCACACCAAAGGGACAAGGTGGGCAACCAAGGCAGGACTGAGGCTGAGAGAGGAAGCAGGGACTGAAGAAAAGAGCTTCGTCCAGCTAGAGGAGAGGGAGAGAGCTTGGCCAGACCGTGGGAGAAGGACTGGGGCAACAGCCTTTCAACAGCCATATGTGGGATGAAACGCTACCAGACAGATCACTTTCCCTGGGATGTTTCCAGGACCCTGCAATAATACAGGGACAGCAACATAGCCTTCTTCTCATCAGGCACAAGCTGGGAATGTCCATCCCCACGGTCACCAAAGTGATATAGATGTCCTTATGGCACCTACACAATGATCCAGATTCTTCCTACTCACAATGAGTCCAGAGAAGTCAAAGTATCCCCTGACCCACAGTTTTGCTCAGAGTAAAACCTTTGTGTCAAAAAGGCCGTGCATGCCGAACATGGGAGCAGTGTTGAGAGGAAGTCACGTCACCTGGGCAAGCAGCAGCTGCTCTTGAGCAGGTACAGCTGCCCTGGGAAGGCACTGCCTTCCTGCAGCTGCTCATCTGCCCGAGGGCAACAAGAGCGGGAATGAGAAGGTCTGACAAGCCTTATAGAGCTGAGCAGGGCAGGATCAGGCCTTTAAGGGGACATTACAAATTCATTTAACCTGGAGCACAATGATCACAGCAAAAGGCACAGTGATAAACTGCTTCCCCCATACCCCAGACCTCAGCCTGATGGCTGCCTTTAATCACCCACAGCTGTTCTTTATGCCTTGGATGTGCTCCCCTTTAATTAGCCCAAAAGGTGACTAATGAACTATTTGTTAATGTCATCAATCAAAAAGCTCTATTTGTAGTTAGTCTGAAAGACCGTTTTTTTTTTAAAGCATCAAGTTTCAGCCAACTGGCACAGAGCATGATCACAAGCTAATTACATGATCTCATGGCAGTTATCTCAAACTAATACATCATTAATCTGATTTTACAACAGCTAAAGGAGAAGCCCAGAGTCAAAAAGCACTTGAAGGCTCCACAGTCCCCAGGACCGGAGCCCTTTTTATAAAAGCTGTGGGTTTACACACAGCAGGCACATGTCAGGGCAAGCTGTAAGTTGTATTGCTCCCCTTGCCCTGACAAACAAAAACATTTAGGATCTGGGAAATACACAATCTCCTCCAAAGGTAGATTTCCCCAAAGCATAGTCGCTGTTCCCCTGGCCTATAAGGATGACCAGAGCAGGAAGGGGCTCGGAGTCAGAATCCCAGTGTTGCTCAGGAACCCCAAGGCATTTTTTATAAGCTTTCTGTTTGACAAAGCCCTTTCGAAGGACTTGTCCCAGTCTGGTCTCAAGGGGCAAGTGGGTAGTTTCAGATCACCTGCAGTGCTGGGGATGGGTGCTAGAAGCTCCTCTCTATTCTCTATATCTTTTTGGATATAAAGGTAGGAGGCAAATCAATAAATACATTCCTATTTACATGTCATGATTTACTTTGACTAGCTCATTGCTAGCTAGGAACAACCATCTACACACATAACCAGGAACCAGACAAAATCTTGAAAACCTTGGAAAATACTATCTTTCATTTCAGCCAAACCCTTTCTCTCACCCCTGAGCAAGTGTACCCCCTGAAATGGTCCCAAAGGAGTTCACGAACTTGTCCCAGCCATCCCACAGGTATGGCAGGATGCCAGGGTCTACCTTGCAGTGCTCCAGGACCACTGCTCTGATTACAAAGCACAGGAGGTGCTGGGTGTGCATATCTACGCAGATTTGGGGTGGGTTTAAGATGCTCCAAGTCACCACATGGAATAAAATTTCTCTTTCTTATTTCTCTGGTTTTCTTCCAAAATCAATGAATTGAATTGCAACTCAACAATTCAAACATTAAAGTGCTTGAAGTGAAGCCTGTGTCTCCCTTTGTGTCTATTGCAGAGCTGGCTGTACTAAACTAATAGCTCCAAACACCACCACACCTCAGCTGTGCCAGTTATCTTCACAAGCAATTAGCTGCCAGGTTATTTTAACCATAACAATCACTTATCTACTTAAGAGAGAATAATTTCTCTGTGCTGTTCCCATGACCTCTCAGAAAATACACAACTGCCTTTTTTTTGCAGTCCTAAGAGAAAATGTTCCTGTTCCAGCCTCAGTTCAGACAAGATCTTTAAAGAAATGGTAAAGTAGAAATGGTAAATCTTACCTGACAAAACACCTGTGATTTCTCTGGTGACAAAAAGTGTCTGTGCCTCGGTGCTGCAAGACCAAAGCTTTCCCGGGAAATGTTTGTCCTCTGTTGAGTAAGAGCTCCACAAAAACTATGCAGCCATTGCCTGGACTTGCTTTGGTTTGGGCAGGTAAGTTACGGGAATTCAGCTGCTCCTGTGTGTTCAAAGAGCTTCAAAATGCTGTACACCACCTATCGCATTATGGTTCCCACAAGTATGCAAGGTATGCATCTGTCTTCCTGAGTCACGTAATTATCTTTGGGAAAGTAGCCTGCAGAAGAACGGCAGAGGGAAAAACCCCCAAGCAGCCATATAAATCCCTCAATGGTTATCAGTAGATGTATAAGAAGATGTCCTCGAACAGAGGCGTTGCTAATCCCTATGTCCCCAATGCCAAGCTAGCGGAGATGCTAGGCTGTCCACTTCCTGCCTTCCTCAGCAGTTTGCAGCACCACATGCAAGAATATCAAGGAGAAGGAGCAGCACAGTCTCAAAAGCAACCACAGCACTGGAAGAGTCAATCCAAAGTTCATTGTGCTGCACAGGTTATGGGGTGGCCTCTAGCCAGGAGGAAATGTAGGGTGAAATAGTCCCTGATGACTGCTGTTAATGAAGACTGAGTCATCGGTGACACAGAACGAAAAAATGATGTGATGCAGCAGTGTCTGGGCTAGTTACATCTTGATAAGGATGGTGGGTGTCTTTCTGGGTTTTCTGTTGAGTCAGAAGCACCTGGGGAAAGTGATACCAGGAAAGGAATATCTGCCATGATCAAATGCCACCTCAGGCAGTCTCAGAAGGGGAATAAATAACATGAGAGAATGGAATACCACGTAGGTGAGTTTTCCAAAGAAGGCCCTTGTACTAAGCATAAGGAAGGAAATAAGGCCAAAAATGAAGAGCAAACAGTGAAGGGAGCCTTGATTACACCACCTTCTCACAAGGAAAAGCATGGTCTTAGCATGGTGAGAATGGCTCCAGCAGATGTTCAACTTCTGCTATGTTTTTTCAGGGTTGCCAGTTTTCCCAGATTACTTACAACAAGGACATCTCAGAAGTAAAGCTCTAAATCCTACATGACAGCAGCAAGCCCACTTGAGCGTAGGCAGCCACGCAGTTCTGGTAGATGTAAACAGATCTTGGTTTTTGCTCTATCTCCTGAAAGACCAGCTCCATTTATCATCTCTCCTGGTGACTTATGGTACTCAGGAAATTATTTCAAAATTTTGAGCTCAGCTGTTAAGTACTTCCAGCTACCAGGTTAGACAGAAAACCTCACACCTGGGAGTCAAACAGCTCCCATTCCCAGGGCCAAGAGGGCTTCAAGCACCGATGTGCACTGAATGACAAAGAGAAATGTGCTGTGCAGCATTTAAGCCAACTCTGGGGCTTGGTTTTATCACCCTACTCCAGCTTTGGCCATCACTGCTTAATGTCTCCGTCAGTATCTGGCGAGGGAAGGTTGGGATGCTGCCAGGCATGAGGTGGATTGCAGTCTGCCTGTGTATTCAGGAAGCCAGCAGGTCCAGGAGCAGCAGATATCAGCTGGATTAACAAAGACCATCAGATATCCTGCATTCCTATACCTCCTCTAAAAGCATATCTCAGCTCTGGCCACGAAGGAAAAAGCGTTCAAACTCTTACCAAGAGGCATTTTGGGTACTGCCAGCATGCTGTGGCAGCAGACAATTTGTGGAGCAGTGAAAGATTCTGGCTGTGCTGCCACCTGTGCACAAGTGAGGAGCTGAGAGGAGCCCTGGCTGTGCTGGTATGTCCCAAGGCCATCCTCACATCCAGGCTCACTCACTGCAGCTGCAAAGCAGCAGGAGCAGCCCTGGCAGTGTCAAAGCTCTCCCACCAAGCCTCTGAGGTGCTGGTGCACTAAGCTGCATCCTGAGGATGGGGATGCCACAAGGCTTCAACTCTATAGTGAGAGAAACTTGGAGAAACCACTCTGCTTGGGCAGAAGTCAACTGATGGACATTTGTGTAATGGAGACTTTGGGTTAGGCTTGTTTTTTCAAAAAAATTCCTACATAGTGGGCTTGCAATTACAGTAACACCAAGTCCTGATGGCTTTTGCAGGCCTGCTGACTCGGGGCATGCACTTACCCTTCTCCCAGCATGTCTGTGCAGGGCTGTGGTCACCCCACCATGGCACAGGCTTATCTGCTCCTGCACAAACATCCCAGGGAACCAAAACTTCCTTCAGAAAGGTGAGCAGCTGACACCACATAATTCACGGCACTCCATTGCTCTTATGCTGTGAGTCACGAGCTTCCCAGCAGATTTACAGCCAGTGGCACCAATCTACCTCAAAGACAAATGGAGTGGATATTTTCAGCCCAAGCAAAGCTCCCAGGTGAGTTGAGGCGAGGCAGAGATGAGCAGTCATTCTCCAGTGTTACATCTGCTGCAGAAGGGTTTACCCACAAAAGGGGTGCCTTTTCTCTCTTCCCGTCCTGTGCTGAGGACAGGGGATGGTACTGGATATCAGCAGCCTCCTGCTCTTTCTCCAACCACATCACCTGAACTTGGCACCTGGTGCCCATGTAAAAACTCCTGTCCCTCACACCTCATCCTGCTCACCAGTGCTTCTGAACTGATGGGGGAAAGGTCTTCAGAACAGGGTCTGTCTTCTGCTCCACATCTGCCCAGATGCAAACACAGCACCCCCCCAAAAGAGTGGAGCAAATGGAAACAGATGAGAGAGGCCATCCCACCGTTGCTGGCAAATTCTATCTGAAAACAGATACTTTTTCCTAGGAAAACCTTCCTGGGTTTCACCCCACAGGGCAGCTCAGGGATGAGGCTGGGAGATTGCCCATATCCTGAACACTGGTGGGCTCCTGCACTGCTGCTTCTTGAATAGCAGCAGAGTCTCTTGGCTGAGGGCTGGTTTGTCTCCTGTCCCCACGCCCAGACCATGCCATGCATATAATGCTATTTCATTCAGAAATACTGCTGGGTTATCTTTGCCAAGACAGGAAGAGAAGGGAAGGATGACTGGTGGTAGGAAGGAGATAAGTTCCATCCCAACCTCAGGCAGCAGAGAGTCTGAGGTTACTTGTGGGGCAGGCAGAGATGGGCAGCACTTGTGTTACTCAGTGGTGGGAGTCAGAGAGGAGTTCTGTCTCATTGATACCCTGATGGACAGCACAGCCATAATCAGTGTCATTTTCTCCCTGGTGAAGGACAGGGCAGGCTGAGGAAACTTCTTTGCTCCAAAACACAAGTACATCCTTCAATGCAATGGAGGCTCATTCAGGATCTCTGCTGGCAGGTGTGAAACACTTAAACTTCTTGTTCAAGCTGCAGTATTTTTCAGAAGACTGAATTAGACAAAATATTTACAGCTCTCTCTTCAGAGAAAGCTGCTTTTGGGGCTGTCATTCTGTGGTAAACAAAATCAGAGCTCTGAGAGGAAAAATAGAGAGGGAATCCAACAGCATCTCAATGAATCGCTTCCCCAGGATCAGACAAGAGCAGAAAAGGGGTCGGTAAGGTGGTGGTGATACTGGTGACTGTGGGAAGAATTAATGACCAAACCACACCTCAGTGGCCTGTGTAAATGATGCCTTGTCCTTCCTTCCTTATCTGACTTCTTGTAGGGGTTATGGCATCCCACACTTGGTCTGGATCCTAATTTTTCCTCTTTCAGTTCAGGGTTGCTCTGGAACCTTTGCTTCCTGCAGCTTCCTGTGTCTCACCCATGCACAGCCCTGATCTCCCCCAGCCCCATATTTTTCCATCCAAGGGCAAGCCCATACTCAATCCCAGCTCATCCAGCACCTGCATGCCTCTCCTGGCTGCAGGAGTCCAACACTGGACACCCCAATCCCAGCTCTGTCAGTGAAAGATGCTGGTTTTCGGGAGGTGCTGGTGTGGAGGCCCTGGGTCCTGGCTGATTGTCTAGCTGGCCTCATGGTACACTTTTTGGGACAGACACACAAATGGATGTTCACTGATGGTTTCACATAGGTGAAAGAGGAAAAATCAAGTCTTGCTTTGGTGGGCTGGAATATTTAAAAAGCAGACCAAATGGGACCCCAATATAACAGTAAGTTGCAAGCTTGCTCACTTCTACCACATTAAATAGAATGTGAAAGTCTTTCTGTGGTGGTGGGGAGAAGAGAAAAAAATCTCTTTTGTCTCCTTACACCCAAGAGTCTGGTGCTGATTTATGAGGGTGTGATCTCTGCCTTTGGAGTCAATCATGGCACAGGCACCTAACATCTTCCAGTGGGATCAAAGAAATGCGGCCACCAACTGTTTTCTCCTGATTTTCTCCTGGCTGCCTGCCCTTCTCCCCAGACTGTGCAGTGGGATGCTGTGCTCACCTTCCACCCCACATCCTCTTCAGGTGCAGAAGGACCTGGATGTATCCAGGGCTCATGCCCACCTGATTCAGGGTCCCCTCTGCCCACTGGCAGGTGAGCCAGGACTGCTCTCTGGGCGTGAGGATGGTGCAATTATAACCCCCACCACTAATCACACTGAGCAAGGGTTTGGCCAACAGTCTTAGGTACAGCACGGTGGTGGCTCAGTCCCTATCACCAAGCCCCTGCCTCATTCTATTTAGTTCTTGTGAAAAACTGGAGAAGATCTTGGTTTTGTTCCACATCACAACAAACTCAAAAGCTGAAACTTCTAAATAGCTCACAAAAGAGAAATGCCATTTTCCAGCCAGGTCTACTTGCTGCTTAGGAAAAAAATCCTGTTGCCACTGGAAAAATATCAACATTGTAGTAGCATTTGTTCCAGTTGTCATCTCCTTTCCTTTCACATTACTACCTGAGTATTTGTTAGACTTGTGTTTTGCAGCAGTAATGAGGTTCTGGGTTGTGCATATTACTTAAACTCTCATCAAGGAAGCAAAGTAACAACTATCCACCCCATGGCCTGATGATTCACAAGAGACTCTGATGAACACTCTGATGCCGTGTAACCAATATGAAGTATTGGTGAGGAACAACCATAAACATTGTCTACTCAGGTCAATTATGGAAGAAGAGTGCCTAACAGGATGTGTCCAGCTGCATCCTGGAGACTAAGACACCAGGTGACTTAATCATCCCCTGAGGTAGTGTGACTTTCACATGCGTATTACTGAAAAATTCATTAGCAATCCAACAGTGGTGGTAGAAATTCTCAAATGGAAACAGCTTCAGGTTTGGGGCAAAGAGAGACCTTGTCAAGTCAATGATGTTCTCCCTGTTGACTTTAAGAGATGATGGACCAAAGTAAGTGGATGGGAATAGCTCTTTCTTTTTACTGTATGGCACACAGCAACTGCCCTACACTTCTTAATAGCCAAGAAGACACCTCCATTAGCACTGACATGTTTGTGATGTTGCCAATAAACTAAAAAAGCTTCCTGTGGCTTTACCAGGCACTTCACTCTAACAGTCAGTCCTACCCACGTTGGTCACTATAATTCAGAAATATTGTAAACATGAACTCTTTTCAGAGAGCTGTTTAGGGTTTTCTTTTGCTACCACTCTTAAATGAAGAATAAACTTTAAATTCTATTAAATATATTAATTTTTGCCTGACTCCCTCTCCCTCAAAGAAAGAAATTGCTCTCATGCCTTTTTCTGTTCTTTCTGCAACCCATATGCTGGAAGCATTCTTGGTAGGTCTGAGCAAATTGGAGGTATTTTTCTTCTAGGGTATGGATCAATTCCATGGCTCTTCTCCAAAAGATGGTGTGACAGAGGCTGCCCTTTCCCTTTTCCTTCCTTCCAGTAGCCACTTAACTCAAGCTCCCCCCAGGAAATTACGGCAGTCCTTGTTTCCCTCCATATCTCAGCCTTGTCTCTCTCCAACAAGCAGACAGGGCCCCTTGCAAGCCCACCTTCTCCTCCCCTCTGGGGACACTGAACCACATTGAATGTACAGCTTGGGTTATCTGCAACACCAAGATTTAGGCTTTTTCTTCAAGATTTTTTCATGAAGGATGAAACTTTACATACATGCTGTGTATGGAGACTGAAGGAAACCAAATCTACCTCTTTTCCCCCATGGGCAAGCTGTAACATCTCATTCTTGGCTGTCTGTGGCTTGGGCCATGCCAGTGGGGTTTCCACTGCTATTTTTTTCCCAGGCACTGTAGCCTGCACACATCTCTGAAGTTTTCCAAAGGGCTGTCATTTGTGTCCACAGTGGTCAGGACCCACAGAGGCCGCAGGGATGCTCCCTGCCCATGGAAGAGCCTTGTCGACCCAACACTTGCACACACGGGGGTCAGCAGCAGCTCCTGCAGCCTCTGTGCCCACCCCACGGCCTTCCAATTGCCAGAGGAATCAATATTTCCCTGGAAAATATCAACTGATCTTTTTTTTTTTCCCTTGTTCCTCATTTCAGGAATGTACTACTTTCAACAAAACTTTTGCCAGGAAAAGTTTCTTAGGCTGGAATTTTTAGTTCATGTGTGGAAAAACCACCTGGGAGGCAGCAGCAATCAGCACCTTAACCCTTTGGTTATGATCTTAAATTCTAAGTCTTTTTCTAGCAAAATCAATAAATTAAAAAATACAAATATGAGATTTGGTCCTCCTGTGAAGTTGAGGGGAACAAAAGCTACATAAAGCTAGAAGTGTTTTTTCCCAGCCATAGCATGGACTGTTTTACTCCTGGGGGAAGTTCTCCACGCATTTTCCATGATTTGCATGTCCAAGGCCAGGATTGCACCATCCAGCCTCTCTGCCGCTCAGCTCTGGGAGACGAGAAGGGCTCAAGGCTCCAGCAGATGTTTAACAACTTGTGGCCAAACTGAAATGCAGAGGTGATGGATGTTCTATGCTAACTTGGCTCAGCCCTTCTGTCCATCCACATTCTGCCTAGGCAGCAAAACACCACACATGGCTATGACTGCTTTTCCCTACCGGCGCCAAGTGAGTCCATCCTCACAAATGAAAATGCACCACTGAAACACCTTCAGGACAAAACTCCTGTTCCTCACAGCTTGTCCTTCTTACCAGTTCTTCTGAACTGGTGGGGGAAAGGTCTTCTGCTAAACATCTGCCCAGCTGCAAGCACTGCATTCCCCCAAAAAAGCAGACAAATGGAGAAAGAGGGTCACATTAGGCAATGGGATGAAAAAGGCCAGTCCACTGTGGTTGGCATATTCTGTCTGAAAACAGACACTTTTTCCTAGCAAAGCCTTTCTGGACTTCATGGGGCAGCTCAAGGAGGAGATGGATGGGAGCTAGTCCTTACCCTGAGCACTGGTGGGGTGCTACACTGCTTCCTCTTGGGCATAGGAAGAGAAGGAGAGGGACAGATGAGAAGCTGCAGGGGGTGGGGAGGGGGGAAAGGGCTGCCACCTTCCAGTGCTTTTGTGAAATGAGCCCTTTATTTCCCTTGTTTTCCTTTACCTGCCACCCAAAATGAAACTGCTACCTCCAGCCCTATCCAACATTTTGTTTTGAACAGAACTTTCTATTCTTTACTTTGTCATTTTACTGACAAAACCACCACTACCAAAAAGTAACATCAATTTAGATACCTATCAGAGTGTGTTTCCTTTCCTCCTTCAATTTATTGGTTCAGCAGCAAAATCAAACACAGCCATCCCCATGACTGCTCTCTGGCCACCACTGGATCAATAAATAACAGCACTCCATTTCCAGCTTACCTCGAGAGGTCTCTTCTTGCACTGGCAGTTGTATCCAGCTCTCCTGCTGTGAGTCTTCCCATCCCCAGCATCTCCTTACCCCCAGCTGTGGGGCTGATCCACCTGCACAGGAAAGGCTCAGGAGACCCTGTTACAAAACTGGACATTGGGTGCCATCGCTTAAGACAGGATTAAAATCTATGTGGTGGTGGAGTTATTCCTGGCTCACGTTGGCATGTGTGGGCACAGGACTTGGTGCAGGGAGCTAACATGAGCCTTTGACATCACTGGTTAAATTTAGGGAATTAGCACACACCTAAAATGCTCTGGAGGGAAGCTAATGCTAAGCTGACAGGAGAGAGACAACATCCTGCAACCACCTCTCACCCAAGCACAGGGTACGGGATGGAGCCAGGAGTTTCTGCACCAGTTCCACTGCTATGTTGCATTGCCCCTTCAAAAATAACCCCCCATCAAGGTACACTGTGCTTTGCTGCAGAACAGAAGCAGACACCCTCCCTGGGCATGCCCATGACATGGCCAAAGGGACCCATCCTGAAATCCCACAGCCCCATGGAGCTGCTTGTCCTTGCTCTGCTAGTCCAGGTGGAAGGCTGTGGGGTGACAGAGAAGCCCCCTACATGGTGATAATGTGGGAGGGGAAGTAACTCGAAACAGGTCCCAGTTCATGGACTCCCCAACAGCCTTGTGCAGCTGTCACAGCTGTTCCCCCCCTGGGGGTGCTGCAGCTCCCCCTGGCCAGACCAGCCCTGACAGGAAAGCACCTCCAAAGAAAAGGAAGGTAGAAAAGTCACAAAAGAGGCAGCTCCCTCCAACAGATGAAGAGAAAATTCTAAAATCCAAGAGGAGTCTCTGAATCCCAAGTCTGTCTGAAGTTTGTAGAGATGGGTGGAAGATGTAGCTGTGTAATTGCAATGCCAGTTGGTTTTGGCAGCCTCGGTCCTTACAGAGGATGGCTTCTGCAGTTTATGGTATACTTCATGGACACTACTTTTCTCTTGATTCTTTGCTGATTCTTGCAAAGCCCTCTCTAATCTCTGTTTGAAGAACATCCCAGGAAGCAGTTGTAATAATACCTTTGAATTTTCATGACTTTTGTATGGAGACCATGAGACACCCAAGTGTGACATGATGAGAAGCAGCTCTCTGTTTCTGAGTGTACCATCTTGCACGAGCAACTGCCTTGTTTTGCTGCAGTCCTGTGGCACCTGAATAATGGACACCGGGGTATTTTGGGTGCGAGGAAAGAACCATCTGTTTGCTTTCCTGAAGCAGTAGCTCTGCAGCCACCAAACAGTTAGTGAAACAGCAGTCACAGGAAGCACCTAATTCCAAGACAGACCATGAGAAAGAAGAGAACCCTTGATTGCTTTCTCAGTACTTGTCCCTAGCCCGTGGTAAGAGCAAAAGGCAGTGGAGCTGAGCAGGCTGATGGCCCTCAAGTCCAGCCTCTTGTTTCTGACATTAATGATGCCTAAGAGTACACTAATATAATCTGTAGAGTTTACTGTAGTATAATTAAATTTTCTTCAGCTTTTAATGAAATTTATTGGATACGTGGAAGGACTGCTGACAGCATTTCCAAATTTCTCTGTCTTGAGGAAAATCTTCACCATAGCTTCAGCCTGTGAAGCTGCTCCATGCCTTTGGGATGTGGGAGGCTCAAGTCCAGGATGTTCCCTCCACAGCAAATCCCACATGGGCCCTTATTAGCACGGTGCAGGAGAATAGTATACTCATTGCATCAGGAGGGTGATGTGTTTCTCATAATTCTGGAATAATTTTCATTGCAAAATTCAAATGTTTTTCAATTTAAATTTAAATATTTACTCTTGGGGTATAAACACCTGGCGTCTTCAAGAATCAGGTACCATCACTTTCATTTTCTTTCCAGCATTGCCACTTGTGCATCTAGACATTAATTTACCTGTTTCACAACCACTTTTCACTTTATGTCATCTCCCAAGCTTTCAAAGTCTGTGATCGCTGAGGACATTTGGTGTAATTTGACTTTCCAGCTAACAAGAAAGACGCAGTATATTTCTCAGATCAGTCATTCTTCTGCCCTCTTTTGTTCTCCCTTTGATTAATGTGTCTTCTTTGATGCTGCTCAGGGACACGTTACAAGCACTTTCATCTTCCCACATCCCAGAGAAGTCACTGCAGGTCATCAACGATTTCCACCAACCCAATTATCTCTGCTGAAGGGCACCTGGTTCTAGCTCACAGCTTTCATGTCCAAATGCTTGAACATAATGAGCTCAGTGGTGATTACTGTGGATCCAAGCATGCCTTGTGAAGAACTATTGTGGTTATTTACATAAAGAGTACTTATTATGTTATTCTAGAACCAGAAGATGCTGGAGCAGAATTCCTGGGTCATCATACTCAATTGCTGTCTGCCACAAGGAATCACATCATAAGATTGTGCTAAACCAACCGAGGTACATTTCACAGCTAGTTACATCCTCTGTATCTCTTTTTACTCTTAGAAGGATGTTTTCACCTTCTGATGGTCAAGAACATTCTTCTAATTTCCAGTCTAAATACATTCATCGGTGGTTTATGTCCATTTGTTCTCAAACCTATGTTCTCTTTTAGTTTAAATAGTTCAGTTCTCTCCCCTTTTCTAACCCAGGAATCTATTTTTAAAAGAGAAATTGTAACCAGCATATACAGTACTGAGTTGTTTTATACATTTTGACTGGTGTATATATAGGCCCCTTAAGGCTCCAACATGCAAACATTCATCTGCTTAATTTTATTCTAGCATGCAGGCCTATTAAAATTAAAGAGACTACTCAGAAATAAATGAAACATAACTTTGCAAGAAAGTTGTATAATTAGCTGCATCTATGTGTGTTCTGCATCCAAAAATATGTTCTTCTTTTCAAAAGTATCATGTTATGTATTTGCTGTCAGTAGAAATGAATATCCTTTAATTTGTCTTCTTTCCTTATGAAATTACAGAGCGCTATGACAACTTAATACAATTACTTAGGTTTAAAAGATGTCATACGCATATCTGAAGCTGTAGTGCTGTCTCACTAATATTGTGTTAAGAGTAATACAAAAGCAAACCCAGAACACTTCCAATCCAGCAAAACTCTTCATCCAGCAAGATGTTGAGTGTGAAGCGCTCTTTCATTTCTTGTTGCTATTTATGGATTTGGCACACAACTTAATAATGAAAAGCTAGGAAAACTTTGGCCAAGTTAACACCACATTACCCATGAAAGTAGAGCATACACCATTTTTACCTACACATGGGTTAGCATGTAGCTAACAAAAATGTATTTATTGAGTGATAAGGCAACCAGCACTCCCCACCAGCTACACCTACACAGTACCTGGGCACAAAACTGAATTATTATGCCACATTCCAATGAACTTCTGGCAGAGAAATATCTGTTTCAGATAAAACTGCTTTGCTGTTTTACCAACATAAATTCCAAAATCTTGAGTGCACAAGCACAGACAGCCTGTAGTAACTGGAAATATGAATTACTCATGGTGCAGCATGTCAGCTTCTCCTCCCATCCACCAGCCCAGTGGTTTCAGTGAGAAAATTAATTTGTCTCATGCAACCATACTGATTTTTTTGCTCTTCTAACTTGTATGCTGGAGCAAAAAGTGCTGAGCTTCAGCAGGTCCTTCCATGCTAGTCCATTTGAATTCTCTCTATGTATATGTATATACAGAAATCTCTATCATTTTCTCCCTCTCTCCACCCTCCAAGAGCTAGACAGCCAGCTCCTAGGTAGACACCTTAGCTCAGGTGTCAGTCCTGTGAAGTTGTATCAAATGTCCACTGCTGCACAGATACCCTGATTGGACAGTGTTTGAAGTCCCATCCGCAGGGACTGCTCTGGGAGTCACACTTACTATTTTTTCCAAGATCAAAGAACTTGTGGGATTTTATTTGCTTAGCACATATGTAAGTCAGCTGTGGCCTCACCTCCTTTGGGCTCACCAGCTTTGGGCACTTCTGTCCAATGCTTTTAGGAGTGCAAATGCAACTACTGAATCAACCCTAGGCTCTCCACCTGCTAGCAAACCCTTGCATTTCTAGCTCATAAAATAGTCTCTGTACTCCCAAAAAGCATTTTTTTTTCTTATTTTTGTTAGCAGTGACCTGCCTTTTCAGAAGACACGAGCATTTCCAGAGGATGATTCAGCCAAGCAGCCTACCAGCTCTCCTAAAATGTCTCCCACCAGAGGTGCCCATTCTCCGCCACTGATGACAAAGAAACCCTGAAGCAATTACTTCAGGCTTGGATATCTGATTTCTGAGTGTCCTAAAGACAGGAGATGATTGCCACCCAAAATGCATTTACAATTGCAGGCTGCTTTCAAAGCTTTCTAATTGGGAAGAGTTACAAAGATGAGGTTAGGTTCACCTGTTTTAAGCTCTAAAACTCATCCCACGAGAATGGAGGAGCCTGTTTTCAGGCTTAATGACACTAATCAATGTCAGATTAATGACACTAAATTCCTGACTTAGGATGGTTTGATTCACCTCAAAAGCTGCATCCCTCTCTCACGTCGCTGACACCAGTAGAGACGAGCCATAGCTGGGAGAAGGCGGCCACCCCCTGCAGTTCCTGTGTTCCAAGGGGGCTGGAGCTGGGGCACCTACAGTCAGTTTTGGTTTGTATTTCTTATGTTTAAAGGTTGTGACCTTCGAAATTCTTTCAATGTCTTAAACTTTAGGTAAGTTTCCATTCCAATGCCCAGTGACATACTTGCAAAACTAAATTAGACATGATCCTCCCGTGCCTGCTAGTTGAGGCGTGCTGATGAGCTATGAAGGTTTTCCCAGGAAGAGATGGTGTTCTGCAAACTGTGATTTCTCCTGGCATTTTTAGATGCTCTGTGGTTTCCCTTTGGGTGTTTCCTCAGTCTGTTTCAGCTGCTGGTGTGTTCAGGCAGACTGATGTGTCAGCGAGCATGTCACAGAGATGCTCCATGTGGTAGCTGCATCTACACAAGGCAGCAGCCAGCTCCAGAGAAATGCTTCCCTCTAGAGTGGTATAATAGAAAAACAATGTTCCTTTGCCTACCATTAAACCAAAAATATCGTATTTCTATTGAGTCACCCACAAACCTCTAGGAAAACAAGTAGGAGACTATGGCTATTCTCTGGACTGCAATTAGCAGGTGATTTTAATAAACCTGAAGTCATCGAATCATAGAATCACAGAATGGTTTGAATTCAAAGGGACCTTAAAGATAATCTAATGCCAACCCCACTGCCATGGGAAGGGACACCTTTCTCTACACCAGATTTCTCAGGGTCCCATCCAACCTGGCCTTGAACACTTCCAGGGATGGGGCATCCTCAACTTCTCTGGGCAACCTGTGCCAGAGCCTTACCACACTCAGCATAAAAAATGTCTTCCTTACACTCAATCTAAACCTACTTTCTGTCGGTTAAAATCTATTCCCCTCTGTTCTATCACTATCTGCCCATGTAAAAAGTGGTCTGCTAATGATGGATCAGGTGGAAGACAGAATTTCTTTCCATAGCATAGTCATGTCTCTGTCTCTCTCTTACACACACACACACATACACATACACATACGCACACACTTGCACATGCATTTTGTTGTCTTTTTGCATTCTCCAATTCTTTTTCTTTAGCACTTTACAGTGATTTCAGTTCCAGTTCAACGACAAGTCACACTTTCTCTGCTTCAGAGTTGGTTTTTGCTTTACAGCTCCACGACTGCAGGGACCGTACTGTTTTTTCCCAAGACGTTACTTTGGAGCTTCAAACAAGGACCTGCAGTTTTGTAGCTCATCTGCAAAAGATAACTTCCTCCAGAGAAACTGTGTGGCTGAGTGCCCTGCTTTGAGCACAGCTTCCTGCATCTTCAGCCAGGACCTGCAGGCAGATGTTCTCAGCTACTTGAACCAAAACAGGTCAAATTGGCAAAGCTCTACTATTTGACCCAAAAGTTACATGGCAGCCATTTTTGTCAGAGGTATGCACACCCAGGGTTGTGCTACTTTAATTAAACCAGTGTAATGTTGCATGTTTAAGCAGATGCATCTTTAAGTTTAGTGCTGAACATTTGACATGTCATAGCTGGGTCCATACTCAGTTTAACAGAGTCAAAACCAGACCACTCTCATAAAATTTAGTGTAAATATCATGGGGCGCCTTCTCTTCTGTTTTACTCTGGTAGTTATATCACAGTAGTGACTCCACTGGCTTCAGTCACACTTCTCAACCTTAAGGGGAAGGGAGGAGGACTCACACAAGCTTTGTTTTTTGTCTGGCTGAAGTTACAATTGCTAAAGAAAAATTGGTTCGTGTTTTGATTTCCCAGAACTCATAAAAACAAAGTGGTCAGCTGAGATTGGCATGATAAGTTAGAGAGGCAAATCATTCGGAAATGGTGCAGAACATAAAGAGTAATTTTGTATTATTATGATATTCATTGCTTTCTGGAGAATCTGAGATGAAAGCCTGAAGAAATCAGCCTGAATTCTTCTACCTTGCTGCTTGACACAGGAAAAATTCCTACTGACTAGAAATCGGCATGAAGAAATTATCTTTTTATTAAGTGTGTATACACTTGCTGCTTTTGGAAATCGAAAGCATTTTACCTTAACCATTCATATGTGCAAAAAAACCACGAGCAGAAAGCCAACACACCATGTTCTAATGCAAAATGAAATATGACCTTTTAAAGAACCTTAACTTCTGAAGAGTAAATGTTAAATCTATATATAATTCAAAATTTATTGGCTAAATTCAATTACTGAATTCAAGCCTGTCCTGAATAAAACCATTCTCACATCTGTTTTTTGGCTTCATTTATTCTCTATGGTTAACAGAAAGGCTTTTGGAATTTTACTGTTATTAACGAATTTACTGAGGAAACCTGCTTTCAGAAGCAGAGTGGCTGCCACGCCCATGCCCACATGCAGCTCCAATACCTGAAGTGCTCAAGGGCTTGACCCAAGAAGGAATGAGGGTTCCCAGAAGTCAGAAGCTGCTGGACTCAGCCCTTGTCCTGGAATTGCCAGGCCAGAGTCTGGGTCAGGTCACCAATAAAATGCAAAGTGAGATATTGCAAATTGATGTTCATTTCCTAGTCCTCACCACCTCTGCGAGTGAGCTGTCTGCTGCAAAGGTAAGTTATTTCAATAAAAATATAAAGTATTGGATACTGATGCATGAAGATCCCATAGCTTTCCTTGACCCACAAATTATTCTGCTGCACTGTTATCAGGGAATGAAAACATTGAGCCAAACCCAATTTTATACTGTTAAAACTCCCACTCTCATTTTTAAATTAAATTACTTATTTGAAAAGAATTTGAAAAGTGCAAGTGCAAGTATTGCCTTTGCAGGAAGTATATGCATTTAATAGCCCCATCACACTAATTTAAAGAAAGTCTGATCCAACTGGGTATGGCAAGATAGTAAGAACTGAACTAAATTTGGATATTGAGAGTTCTCTTATTGATATATGAATAACGACAGGTACTCCTTGGCCTTGACAATTCACCCTGCCCTCAAATAAACTCATTAGATCACTTCCCCTTCGCTCCTTTTTGAAAATATTTTCCAGAAAGTTTGCTTACCATTTAAAAGCATGTTAGCTGTTCATGTGCCAATAGTTAAACTCACAGTCACATATGGCTCAGTTTTCCTATAACCACCTTGTGGATAATAACTGAGGAAAGATCCTGGACCAGCACGTGGACAAAACACAGAGATTGACAAATACAGGAAACAGTAGAGTTAGACAAGTACTGGATGCCAATATTAGCCAAACCATCTGTAAATGAAATTACCAACTTCTTAGCTTCCTAATACTTGAAATATAAACAGGAAATGCACAAGATACTACCATCTGAAATGTGTGACATGATCTTTTTATCTCCTTGAATTCATCAGCTGAATAGCAATGCTTATAGTACAGAAAATCCAAACCACAGTAGTGTTATTCGGAGCCGCATTTGCACAGCCAAAGGCTCTGCTTTAGATGGGGAAACAGTTTGGATGGACACACACTGGTGTCTGTCAAGGCTAGACTGGAAATTTATAAACTCCTTGCAGAAAAGGCTCAGTCCTAATTTATAACTACAATTTATGTGCTTTGGGAGCCAAATCTGTACAGCAGGCACTGTCTGAGCACAGCCCTCCTTCAGGTCACCATGGCAGGGAAACAGCAAGAATATAATGACTCTTGAGTTGCACAGACTTGAGCCCAGAGCAAGACTTTCCTCTGTTTCCAGCCCATGTGTCAGTGGGTGTTACTGTGTTCATCTATTCCTACACTGTACCGCATCAATACCAGTGTTCATTTTCCAAAACATCTTGCCAGTGTCTATTTCCTTACCTAGGTTACCTCAGTATGCAAATTAACAACAGAATGAGTTTAGAAAAAGTTTCAACATAATATATTTTAGTAATTCAATGTTCATATTATGTATCAAAAATATTCCTGTGATGCAATGAAACTTTATTTCTTAAGAACTGTTTGAAATCTCTTGTAAAGAGACAGTAAATAAATTTTGTAAATAGAGAAGTGACCTTGAAAAGGAACCCAGAAGCCAAATGTATGTGCCTGCGAAGCAAGACATGGTCTATTTATGCCCCAAGTCTCAAGGCATTAGTGATGGGTTTGCCCCTGAACACCAGAATTTGTACTTAAATATCATAATTCCTGATGCTGTGCTAATCTGGGCATACAAAGTCCTCAGCTGTCCTAATTCAGATAACAGATTATTTCTCACTTTAAATATAAAACCAGATGCTTTCCCCTCATTAATGTGGGAGAGATTTGGAGCAAAAGTGTACTGGCAGCCTTGAAATTCCAGTGAGATTTCTGAAAATAATTTTTTCAATATGAGGTTATCCCCTTCACTAGACAGAGAAGCTGATCAAGCAGCTCCAGGCTTGGCTCCCCAAGGTTGCTCTGTCTCCCCATTCATGGTTATGGGGTACTCACAGGCCAACCAGACCCTGCAAAAGAAACATCTGAGAAAAGTAAGTGGACACTTCTTATCTGCACCACTGCTACTTCTTTTTCTTTTTTTCTGTATACAGTGCTGTCATAGAACTATTCTCCCCATCGCTGGTGGGCATAGGCCTCCCAAGGTCCCATTCTAGATGTTCAGCCAGAGGCTCAATTTCACAATGAAAACTGTATTTTTTCATATTTAATATATATAGTTGGTGAAAGCCATTTTTTACCATTTTTGGACTAAACATGCAGAAAACTCCTTGAAAACCAGCTGAGGAGCAGGCATGATGCCTTCAGACTCCTCTTTCCACTAACACAACAATTGGATGCTCTTGGAGGCTGCTGCTTCTCCCTTCCTGAGGCCTTGCTCATCACACCCAGGCTAACCTGTGCTGCCTGCCTAAGAAACGGCCCTGCCTTCCTCATCCATCTGCCCCCACTAGGCTCAAAGAGCAGGGCTGGCAGCAAAGTGCCACCCTGCTGTGATTCCTGATGTGATGGCCTGGTAAGATGATGTGGAGTGATGCCTGGTGAGATGCCAGCTCCCATGCCTGCTGACATGAACTGGTGGGTTGCCTGCAGTGATGCTTGCTGTGCCACTAGGATGATGCCTGGTGGGATATCTGCTGTGATGCACAATGGTGCACCATGGTGGGATGGCTGTTGTCATGCCTTCCACATTTAGTCATCTTTCAAGACAAGTGAGACTAAGCATTTAGATATTTGTAATTTTTTTTTTCTTTTACCAGACTACCTGAGTATGTGTGCTGTGTGTAGATGTGCAAATACATTTAAATTTTTGTTTTTACAGGCTCTCTTGTTCTGGAAGGAATGTTCCAAACGATCCAGGCTCCAAAGGTGTGCTTCCAGCCTAGCCCTCACCATAGCTTTCAGTCTCCCCTGAACACTAGCAGAGAAAGAGAAGCAGTTAGCTTAGGTCCTCTCTTGCAAATACCAGTGATGCTGTTCACACCCAGCAGCCCTTCACAGGCATATTAACAGATTCAGACCATGGGCACATTCCACAGTTTTTCTGCAGGGAAGACACTGCAGCGCTTGCTAATGCCTCTCTTCCCTGTGTCCACTGCTGTCCTGGGCAGATCATCCTGACCCATACACCCCAAATGAACCCTTTGATTCACCAGGAACCCCATGAAGAAAGTTGCATCTTGCTCAGCTCCCCCAAGGCTCCCTTGGACCCTATGGACTTCAGCAAGGAGCTTCTGGGCAGGCAGCACTGTTTGTGCCCACCAAACCTGCACTGTAGGAGGTGGAGGACCATTTGTGCACGTGAACACGAAGTTGCTCAGATGCAGAGACTGCACCCACAGTGAAGGGTCACAATGTCACACTCACAGAGTGCCTCTGTCTCTGCTGTTGGCTCCACATTCACGTCCTCTGTCTCCTGGCTTGGAGCTCAGACACCTATATGAGGTGTGCAGCAACCCTCTTGTGTATATTCTAGGTTAGTCTTTCTTCTCCGGGATACCTTCATTTCTGATTTTAAATGTTATGAAATATCTAAATGCACACTTCTTCCATGCATGATTTCACAATCTATTACCTGTTGCAATACCTATTTAATACAGTTTCTTGGCCATCAATGTTGTTATTACACTTCGCTCTAAAACTGTACTGGCAGCAGGGCAGAACTGCTGTGAGAAATTGTGGAATCAGATTTATATGAATTACTTTAAGAGAAATTCTGCAGTTATAATTTTCTCTTCCAGGAGGAACATGTATTAGAAATTGCCTTTAAAATCTAAGACTGTATGTGCAAAATTGTTCTATACACAATGTCTTCTATTTTTAATGAACTGTGATCATCCTAAAGCAATAAAAAAGTTAATATGGAATGCTATGCATCCTTTGCAATGCAATTAATGACTCTGTCAGCAAATTCCATATTAGAATTTTAATTTATATTTATAGATTTAAAAATATGACAATTTCTGTAAAATAATTAAGGCAAGATGAGTTTTATGAGATGAAGAAATGCTAAAAATAGTCACGCACTGCTTCATTTGGTCCAGGTATATGGTCTGGTTTTGACTTTAATATTTTCTCAAAATGCTGAGTGATGGCAGATACTGTCTGAACCACGTTACTCCCCTTTAGCTTGACTGTCTGCACTGGGCTCTATACAGATGCCAAACATTTGCTCATTGTGGTGTAAATCTCTCCTTGCCATTCAGGGTGCATGCAAGGAACCAAGGGAAGCATTTCTCCAAGACCACAGCTGTGACACCTTGGGTTAGAAATCTCAGGTGGCCTGAGACATCCGATTCCCACGTAGGGCTCTATTCCTGGATCCCATGACTTCTAGATGAGTCATTTCCTGTGACTTTGCTTATCCATCTGTGCTTCCCAATACCCATTCACACCTCATCTGGCAGTGCCTGACAATTGATGGCTGACAGTTATTGTATCAATAGCCAGTGAGTGGTTTAGGTTGCTTAAGGAATCACTGTCAAAGGTATTAGCAAAAGAAGTTTAATATGAATTTATAAAAGTGGGACAAAGGTCAGTGGCAAGTTTCACTCCACTAGTTACTATATAGATGAAGCACACCAAGGATAATCAGTTTAGAATCAATCTAGAATGATTTACACAGGGACACCAAAGGGTAAGGGTGCAAAAGGGTAAGAGAGGCTCCTCCATAGACTCACAAGGTTCAGAGAGGACCCCCATGCTTTTTAAACACCTGATGGAGCCTACATGTGGCTTAGTCCAGACTTAGCACCAAACGTGGTCAATGGTTTGTGTCTTAAAAGATTTAATAGCAGCTAATAATTGACTAATTTAATATTTACAAAATGATTCAGTAGAATTTACTGTAAACACATCAGTAACATAACTATAAATCCAATGTGACAACATTCATACTTGCTGCACAATGTTTAAGTCTATTCTCACGCACATGCACACAGAACAAAGAAGTATGTACAAAGAGATACACCTTTGACTTGAGAAAGCCTCCTCCAGTTCAGGGAGATACTCATGTCAGATGCCTTGACATTTTTTAATGGGTGAGATGTGAGCCTCTAGGAATGGGGGTGTCAGCCCAGGCCCCATTGTCAGCTTCGGTCCTCCAGATATCACAAACTTGAGAGCTGGCGAGCTCTGAGAGATGTCTCACTCAGAGGGAGATGCTGGCACAGACATTGTGGTCCAGGAGTGCTCAAAGGGTCCCACTTGGCACCTGTCTGACACATCTGTCAATTTTCACCTTGGCCATAGTCAGAGACAGTAGTTGCCGGAATTTTCCTCATAAGTCCAGTAAAAAAATATTGTTCCACTTGGGTTATGATTCAGCTAAATAATATTCCAAGGCTATCCATTAGAAAACAGGAGTTTGGTAGGCAAGAGAAGTTCCTGGGATCAGACAGTGCTCCTGATAAGTTCAAGAGGAGCTTACCGGCACAGGAAGTCATCATTCAAAGCCGAGGCTTAATGAGCATTCTTGAGAATATAAACTGTCCTGGAAGAGTGGGGGAGGATGTACCACTGCAATCCACCCCATTACTAATATCAATTTGTTGTGTTCCACAGAGTGGCAGTGTAGTTGTCTGTAGCCTCTGTGCCTACAAAAAAAGTAATACTATGTTCTGGTTGTAAATGGAGGTAAATTTCTGATCAAGTTACCTAATTACTAATATTTTGTTAAACATGATTGAGCAATATTACATATGTGAGGAAGACTTTGCAACAATGTCACATATAGAATAATGTTCAATAACAAGCATAATGCAACAGAAATTACAAAAATTATAATGGAATGCAGCATTGCATTTAGAGTTCCTGTTGCTGTCAGAGACCATCTCAATCATATGTCCCACGGTGATGTTCTCCATCTTTCATCACTCATTCCAAGACACTGTGTTTCTCTTCTGTATCATTATACACAGTGATTAGAGTTCCATGTCCATGGTTTCAGATCATAGAATCATAGAAAGGCTTGGGTTGGAAGGAACTTTAAAGATTAGTTCCATCCCTGCCTGGTCACAGGCAGGGATGCCACCTGCTAGATCAGGTTGCTCAAAGCCTCATCCAACCTGGCCTTGAACATTTCCAGGGATGGGGCATCCACAACTTCTCTGGGCAACCTGTTATTAGGCATTCTAGTAGTTGATGCAGGGTCATGGTGTTGCAGTAATTTCTTCACCAGTGTAAGATTCATTGGGGGTAGGCAATAAATCTTGATAGGATGTGTAGTTAAATTGTAAGAATTGGTGGATTGTGAGAGGACCATCACACTAAGTAGATTAAAATGTAAATTCACTTTTTAAAATCCAAAACCTCTTGAAAAATGGTGCCCAGGGCTGCAAAGACCAGTGTTACCATGAGGAATCATGCTCCGTGTACTGCTGGTCCTCAGCACATGCTCTTAAAATCAAACCATTACCTTCCCTTGCTCATCCTTCTGTCTCATAAAAATGCTGGGCAGTCCATTAATTAACATTAAAATGCATTTAAACCTCTTGATGAAAACTGCTCTATGAAGTGGAGTATATCTTGAGTGCCAGCTAAACATGCCAAGAACAAAGTATGTGTGTTTTCTACTGTGACCTCACATTAAGTTTACATTATTTGAAATATAGGTTAAGCCTGTGACTGTCAATTAATTGCAGCACAGTAATGCTCATATGTGGCTTTCATCAAAAGTGCTTCACATTTTGTGAATTACAGAGAGATGAGTAATGAAATGCTGCATTTTAGTGAATCATTATCTGTATCTGACAGTTGCAAAAAGTGAAGCATGAAAAGTTAGACTGTCTGTGTGACCAAGACATGGGAACTAAATGTAATTTAAGCTGCTTCTTGATGATGGAGGCATTTACATTTTTACAATAAGACTAAGTATTTTGCTGAATCTCTGTCCAAGAAACTAATAGATTACTGGAGACAAACCTGTGGTTTTGTGCCAGGCTCTCGACTGCAGCTCTGTGTGCCTTCCCTGGGTTGCACTAGACCAGGGGACAAGGTCAGCACCAGCTGCTCAGGTTCACCCATTCAACCACCACAGTTTGCATCAGGTGGGGCAAGGGACTTACCTGAATGTGCCCTCCTTTAAGGTAGATAATATCTGCCAAATAAGCATATTTGATTTAAAGATGAATCATAGCAGAGGACTGATGATAACCAACCCATAGCAATTTTTTCCAAAAATCAAATATTGTATTAAAACGATTTATTAGTGATTATTAATGACCGCTCTTCTGAATCTATCTAACTTTGACTTCAGCCACTGGATTTTGTTGCAATTTTATCTGATACACTGGAAACTCCACAATCCAATTTGTTCCTCAAATAAATAGGGACAGGGATCAAAGCTGACTCTCAATCCTCACTTCATTAAGCTAAATACCTGACCTCGTTAAGAGTCTCACAACAAAGGCACTTTCCCCAATACTTCATTAAATCTGTGACTCACCCCCAAACTGTCCCAGTGTTAGATGGTTACCGAAACCATCACACTCAAGAACTACCACAACACTGCCAAATGAGGAGGTGCACTAGCTCATCTAGTCCTACTTGATATTTTCCTGTGTGCCTGCATTACCCTGGTAACGTTAGGCTTTCCTGCAGTATGAGAGGAAAATTCAGGCTGAAAGGGACCTCTGGAGGTCATCTCCAAGATCAGCCCCGGGTGCTCAGAGCTTCATTCACTTTGGTCTTGAAAGCCTCCAAGGAGGGGGGGCTGCAGAGCCTCTCTGGGAGGAGGGGTGGGTTTCCTCATAGGGAAAAGGTTTCTCCTTATGTCCATCCAAACCTCTTATATTTTAGCTTTTGCCCATTGCCTCTCATACTCCTGCCTTACACTGTATATTGGGTCTGGCTGAGCTGGAGTTCATTTCCCCACAGTAGGCCTCACAGTGCTGTGCTTTGCACTAACAGCTAGAAGGGTGTTGATAACATACCAGTGTTTTGGCTACTGCTGAGCACAGCACCAACACTGTAACATTCCTTCCTTAGTTGAGGGCAAGATCCTGGGAGGGGACTCAAGTAGGCCAGCTGACCCAAACTGACCAAAGGGATATTCCATACCATATGACGTCAGCTCAGATATAAAAGCTAAGGCACAGAGCAGGAGGGTGGGCATTCCTTGTCTAATGGCTGCTTGCTGAGAAACCATCACGTGTGCCGCAGCCCTGCTTCGCGGGAGCGGCCAACCATTGCTGCTCATGGGAAGTAGAGAATAAAACCTGCTACCCTTCGCTTCTGAGAGCGCAAGCTTCACTTTGCTTTTTTGCTTTAAATAAACTATCTTATCTCAACTCAAGAGTTGTCTTTTTTTTTTTTCCCTTTTCCACCTTGCTCTCTCCCTTGTCCCTCTGGGAAAGGGAGTGATAGAGCGGCTGGGTGGGCACCTGGCATCCAGCCAAGGTCAACCCACCACACATTGCCACACAGAGCCTGGCTTGTGCTCCTCTGTGCCCTCTCTGTAGGCTCTGGGGCTGCCCTTGGCTCCTCAAAGTCACACACTTTCGGGAAGGATCAAAGCCCCAAGCTGTATAACCAGGCTGACAGGATGAGTCACCACCTCCTGCTCTTCAGCAAGAATTTGGCCATGGCTGGAGGTAGCCTGGGCATCCACAGGTTCTGCTCCCTCTTCTTCTACCCATTTCCTGAAGTTTGGGTCAGCTGGGAGTGTTACAGTAAGGATTTTGCCATCTTCCACTTCAGTGATGATCCGATTTGTCTGAGGCAGACTGCCCTAATAAGGAAGGCAGACATGGCAATAATAGCAGCAGTGTTAGAAAAGCCTTACCTCATGATGCTGGATTTGGGGTGGGCCATCAAGCCCATTAGCCAGCATTCTGCACTGGTGGGGTCTTTACCAGCATTAATCACTAGAGGAGATGTGAAATGTGAAATAACATCTTTAAATTTGGAGTGATTTAGTGATAAGTGGTTTTTATTGGCTGCTAATGCATATTAGATTTTCTACATTATGATCTTTATAGTGCCTGATACCACTTCCTGCACCTTGCACAACCTTTGAGTGCTGATGGAGGCTCTGAAGGAAATAATTTGGCTTATGGCTATAACTGAAGAATCTTGCCAGTACTGGAGTTGGCCCCTGACATCCCCATGCACAGAAGAGCAAATAGGCAGATTTCAATAATGAAGCCAACACTGAGTGATGAGTCACTTCAAATCAAAGGTGTGACCCAATAATACTGCTCTTTGGACTTCTACAGCACTGACAAACCTTTTTGAAATAGTTAATATGGGGGAGAAAAAACAGCAGAGAAAGACTGATTTCCTGTTGATATGTCAGTAACATAGGGACAAACTTTTCCTATTATTAGCACAATGACAAAATGTACAATATCACAATACAAATAATTGTCTAATTGTCTAACTAAACCATCTGTTTATTTTTGAAGATCAAGAAACATTTTAATGTAGGCTTAATCCACCCTCAAATGACTGCTTAGGAAAGGAGATAGAATTAACTTCTGATCTATTGGTGAATGAAAAAAGCTAATTAGTTTTACAGTATCCTCTCTCAGCTACTTCACATGACCTGACTGAAACACCCCACACATGACCACTTCTGACTTCAAGGTCTGCAGTGCCAGCAGAACAAGAAGTGACCCCACAGGACACTCTCTCACTGGTTTTAGTACCACACCAGGGGCAAGTCTGCCTGTTAAAACCTCCTACATCACTTGGCAGACCTCCATGCTTCTGGAACCTAACTGAAGAAAAGGCTAAAATATTTCCAGCATCCAGGTTGCAGAGGGAGAGGTTGTCTCTGACTTGGTCTTCCTACATCCACAGGAGGACAACATCCCTGGCCAGGCAGTCCCGGGGATGACACTGCCTGCTCTCTGCTCTTGCCCCTGCCATGTGCCTCTTCCTACCCATTACATAGATAGTCTCAGATGCCTTTGTATTTATTATTTAAGCCATATTATAATTAAATCTGGCTATAACAAAACCCATGTCCCTCCCCAAGAGACATGGAGGTGGTGGTATAGTGCTCCACTTCCACACATCTCCTTATGAGGAGGTTTTTCCACTACTTTAAACACATACACAGTATTTCTCATGAAATGGGAAGGATTTATGAATTCTGACTGATCTGGTTATCCTGTAAATTTCTTTTTCATACAAGATGACAGCTGGAAAATAAGATCCATATAGCAGAGCTGAAGATATCTGCCCAAATTGACCATGCTGAATAAATGGGTGACTCAGCTCCAGACCAAATCCTGTCAGGATCAAACAAGCTGCAGCACTGGAGGGGAGACCTCTGTGATGGCAGTGCTTCCAGGACAGGGAGAAAAGGCAGCATGCTCACTTTAATCCTGTTCAGGGGGGAAAATAAAGCAAATACACTTCATTAGAAGTGCAGCAGGACATAGTGTCCCTGTAGCTGCTGCTCCTGCACCTACTGCACTTCCATCCCACTCCCTCCTCAGTCTCTTCATATCTACACTAAAAAATAAAGAAATGACTGTACCGTGCACAAATATGATGTATGTAGCTTTCAGTCAGCTACTCCAAAACCAGTCACAGCCCAGCCATGGGAGCAAACCTCCAGTGCAGGTAGCAGGGTAGAACAGTAGCCTCGCTCCCTTGCAGTCATGCCGGTACCAGCATCCAAAATAACTGCTCTAAGGTTTCTGATCTCTGCACTGTCAACACTCACTTCCCTCTCCATCTCTCCTCCCTGAGGGCCAGGAGTCAGGCTGCATTTTCTTCAAATGCAAAAATCCGGTTGCCTTAGTAAACAAAGGCAGTAACCCCAGCTACTCATCAAATTCAAGTGCTGCTGCCTTGCCCACAGGAATGCCACCCTACACTCAGGCGCTTGTAACAAAATCATGTGCAATAAACACATCAGCCGTGCACTGATGCAAATGTCAGTTTGCTGCTCATCCTCCAAGATGAGGACCAGTCACCCGTGTGATACCACATCCACCAAGTATAATTCTCAGAAATGTCCCAGTTTTGTGGTTGTTTGGGGGGGGGGGGCAGTTCTTGTAAAATCTGAATTTTTGGGGTAATTAGTTCAATTGCTTCCAAAATGAGTCTATAAAGGATGCTGCAGTAATACCTGCATGCTGTAGTGTACACAACAGCAGCTTCTTGAGGTGTCAGCAGTCACTTTGGCCATTGTGACCCTGTAAAATGAGGCTCTGCAGACATACGTGCCTCACTCAAACATATATGTGTGGAAGTGAGGTCAGAGGAGGGAACACCTCTGCTATGAGAACAGATTGAAAGAGTTGAGGTTTTTCAGTCTGGAGAAGAGAAGGGTCTGGGGATACCTTATCTTCCAGTACCTGAAGGGGGTTTACAAGAGAGCTGGAGAGGGACTTTTCACACAGATATGCAGTGATATAATACAGGGGGATGGTTTTAAACTGACAGAGGGTAGGTCTAGATTAGCTATTAGGAAGAAATTCTTTACTGTAAGGGAAGTGAGGCACTAGCACAGGCTGTCCAGAGAAGTTGTGGATGCCCGATTCCTGAAAGTTCAGGGTCAGGTTGAATGGGGCTTTGGGTAACCTGATCTAGGGAATGTATCTCTGCCCATGGTGGGGGGTTAGACCTAGATGATCTTTAAGGTTCCTTTGAATCCAAACCATTCTGTGATTCTTTGGTCAAAAGCAGTTACCCCAAACAAGCCAGATCTAGCACGAGCTGAATCTAGGAAACGTGGTCGGTAACAAGCACTAGCAAAGCAGAGATATGCCAGAGCAACAGCTGTGGGTGCAGGACCTGTGCAAGCCTCCATCCAGCTCCCTGCAGCTGGGACAGTAACAAGCTCTGCACCCAGCCCTGCCATCTCAGCTCTCCTCTGGGCATGATTGTAACTTTTCAAGGAAACCGAGGTGTCATAGAGCTGTGTAAAATCCGTGGGGCAGTTCACAGAGCCACTCATGGTCATCTTGAAGAAGGTGGCCATGCAGTCAGCACCAAACTGCCTGTCAGTATCACTGCCAAGGGACACCCATCTCTGCACCCACCTCCCGCCCAGCAGGAGCTAATGGCATGTTCAGAGAGGAGTAGGCAAGTGAATCATGGAGCAAAGACTCACATTCCAGTTTCAGCTCAAAAGACCAAGAAGCTAAACATGGCAATCAATAAAAGCATGTTTCAAGAGAACTCCTGTGATGTTCTTGCTGGGGGGTGCATGCAGATGTCCAGAACAGTGATCCCTGAGGACAGGGAGCTCATAGCTGGAACAAAACCAGCTCTCCAGACTGTATGTTTTCATTCTGATGGAGGCACAAAGGCAATGCCAGCTGCTGGCAGAGGCTGGCTTAGAGATACCACCAGCTCCACCACACTCCAGCAACTGCAGCAGAGCATTTCATTGGAGACCATCTCCAGTGCGCATAAAGCCATGAACACTGGATTGGGAAACCCAAAAACAGTGTCAGATCTTCTTTTCTTTTCTAGTTTAATTTCTTTTCCCCTTTTATTTGTTTTCCTATTTCCAAACACATGGCAGGAGATCAGGTGCTGAAAAAAAAGATGTCCAGGATCAGTCACATTTCGCTCCTTCTCAAGTCAGCTCCACATGAGCTCTGAGCACCAGGGTATTGGGACATAAAGACACTTCACTTGCAGCTACTGTCACCCTTGCTTTGTCATTTAAAGCATGCACACAAGCCAGAGACCTCTCTGACAGGCAGCAGTGCTCAGATCACCTGATTTGGGGCAAGGAAAGCATTTAACCATGCGTAATAGGGATGTGCTGTGCAACTTGCCCTCAGAGGCAGGGAGAACCCTGGCCCATTTTTACCTATTAGCCCTTGAGGAGCTTCACTGGCATTCTGAGAGCCCAGGAGAATTTTTTTCACAAAAATTAGCTTTCCCTATTTCATTATCAAAAGATAGAACAGATTGAAGAAGTTGTCTCTGCCTTACTGCCTACTCATGCTACTCATTCACCTCTCCACACTTCCACAATTAGCACAGTTTCTCTTCAGACATAGCCAAGTCATCGTGTTGCAAAACACATGCTACACCATAGCCCACAGCGATCAGTTCCTTGTCTACTCACAGGTGAGACGTTCTGCACCTTAAAAGCTGTACTTTAATTTGTCTTAGAGTTTGTAATTCACTGCTGTTATTGCATGGGGAGCTTGGAATGCAGCAGACAATGCAGGACTGATCTGCAAGTCAGGCTGCCATAACTGACCCCGCTCTTGCCAGCCATTTGACATCACTGCTTGCCCACATGAGCGTCATCCAGCCAGACACCTGGAGCTGCAGGGAACACTGCTGTGAGTGACGGTGTTTGACAGCTCACAGCTCAGACCTGTGAAGGGCACACACAGACACTGCACTGCTTCGGTGGGCAAGCAGGCAATCATTAAGCTGCATCACCTACTTCTGCCTCTGCAGAATCTCTAGCCCAGCAGGAGCTGCCCCAAACAGCTTGAAACCTAAACCAGCTCTGTGTTCATGAAGGCAGACACCTCAGGGGTCCTGGGGAGGACAATGAAAGAGGAAGGAGTGCCTCTCCAGCTACCTGAGGTTGCTACTCATCTGTTATGAAAATGCAGTTTAATAGCCATGGTAGGGAGGAAGCATCTTCAGAGATAAAGTCTAAATGAAGAGAAGACTGGTCCATGTGGGCTGGGACTGTTGCTTACTCAGTGGGGAGCACACCCAAAAGCAAACACAGCACTGGAGAGAGAGGAGCAAGACGAGAGGAGAAGCTGTCTTCATTTGTTGTTAAAATTTTGTGGCCATCTCTTTTAATTTAAAAGCATGTGAAAGGTCTTTACATGCTGATGGATTAAATAGGCACATAAATGCAAACACTATACTTTGTGATAAAGTGCCAAGACTCGCCAACCCTGCTAAGCAAAGTGAGACCTTTCTGAGAAACCCCACAAGTTGGGGGATTTCATATGAAAAATCTCACTGCTCTCTTGGCTCCGTTCAGACTGTTTTAGACAGGTCTGCAAGCTCTGCTCTTCTGCAGAAATGCAACAGCAGCCTGCTGCCCCAAAGCTGTACTTCAATGCCCTTTAACAGGTCACTAGCAATAACTTAGCAAAAGTTAAGAAAAAACACAAAAACTGCTAAGTCTTTAAAGACAAAAAAGTAACCTCATCACAAAGAGATCTTCATAAACAACCTCCTCCAGCAGAAAACATGAACTGTCATTCCTGAGGGCTTCTGCACCTTGATCAAGAGGCAATCTGGCATCACTCCCTACAGATCAGCAGCTCAAGCAGCTCCCGCATCCAAGGAACTTCTGTTCACGGGAACATATGCTGCAGATACAAGCTGTGTAACATTAAATAGCAATCCCCTATGTCTGTTCAGAGACCATCTTCCTTTTTCTTTATGACTGAGACAAGGAGATAGCTGGCCTTTCTCTGGTAGCAGGCTTTGCTCCCCAGGGTTTGAAAATTCAGATGTGTTACAATCAAAAACACTTGATGGGCTGTCGTAGACTGCGGAGATACAGAGAAATAGGCAATTTATGGGGAAAATTTGGTTTGTGAACTTACTTTCTGCTCTTCTGTTAAGATTTGTCATCTGCAAGAGCTTGTTCACTCACAGAAATTTAGCTCACAAGCTTCGAGGGCAGACATAAACAACCTCCGTTTCTGCAGAAGCATTTTATTTGATATAAAAGACAAGAATTTAAGGGCATGTTAACATAATTGAGAAAGAGCTACCAAAAAAGCAAGAATCTGGTTGTATTTCACACTATTAGTTGAGAAAAGCAGCCCAATACTGGCTAGTAAGATTGGGTAGCATCTGCCAAAATGATGTGACCAAAGACCCTCTTAGGATATTGCCAGTTTTATCAGCTGGTCCCTTCAAAGCGCAGATCAGGCAACAGGAGGTAGCCGAGAATTACAGTGCTATAACACCACCTGGAGGACTGAGCCGTGGCTCAGCTCATGGAGAGGCATGTGCAGCTGGCAGCCCATTGTTAGCTGAGAAGGGCACAGCTTTTAAATAAGAAAGGATTTGTCCAGCCCCAAGCCCCCACTTTCTCTGCCTTTTCCGTATGTCTCATTTGTCACACAGCTCTTAAACCTTATTTTACCTTCACTACACCTGTCACACTGTTGTGTTTTTTTTTTTAGTTTACATCTAATTTTACCACTTGTGCTACTCCGGTCTTCGCTTCCCTGCTTGTTGCCCCCAATAAGTACTGATTATATATAAACCTAAGTATGTGCTTTACAAATTCAAATAGTTTATGAGGGATTAGGCTGGTTAAACATGATTGAAACAAACATTATTTTAAAAAATGTCAGTAAACCCATGAATGTGGAACAATTTGCTACAAGAAAAAAAAGCAAAATCAAACCTGACTTTGAAAAGGAACATTCAGCTTCTGTTCAAGATTAGCACTGAGGAGCATAGTGCATCTTCCTCTTCTTTCTGTTTATCCTAGACTTTACTGAGTGCTGTTGCAGACAAAGTCCTCAGTTTTAGATGCATGGGCACTGTGGGTCCCACAGTTTCTGCAAAAGGTAGAATTATGGAATGGTTTGTGTTGGAAGGGGCACTCAGGCCCAGAAAGTGTAATATTTAAGGTGCTCACAAAGCAAATAAACAACTTTTTTTTCTTGCCAAACACACATGCAAAACTGCATGCCTATTTGTCTACCTCTGCAGGGTTAAAAGCTTCTAGTTTTTGTGACAGTAAAAGGGCAACACCACCAGGTGCTCCAGTTTTCCAATTAAATTCTTCAATGCTGTAAAGCCAAGAAAGTAGCAGGCATTTCAAATCAAATTTTGAGTCTATCCTTACATGGTATTGATAGAATAGCAGCCTCCTTAGCAAACCTTTACTATAGAGGCTTATGTCTGCTTTCCCTTCAATTCCGCTACAGAATGAAAAAATTGTTTTAAGCCATTGTTGGCAGAAATACCTTAGTTCTTATTAATTTGTGATAACAGTGTCTTCTCTGGTGAAGCATAAGAAAATTTAAGAAGCCTGAAGTGATAATACAAAAATTATTTTTCCACTATCAATATTTACTACCTTGCAGATATTATGAAGATAGCAAAAATAAGGGAAGAAATAAAAAATTAACTCTAAACCTACAATTAAATACAGGAATTGACACCGAGTCAACATTCAGGGGTCTTCTGAAGGACTATGGAAACAAGACTCGGAATCAAGAACCGACTGCACTGAAAGCAAAATCAAAGAGCCCTGCAAATCTCTGTCACAGGAAGCAGATGCCCATAAAACACTTATTGTCACGTTGTTAAAATATGACAGAGAACTGGGGCTGGACTGAAGCGTTTAACACAGAACCCAAATTCCCACTGACGACACTGTAACGAGCACACATTGTCACATGGCACGACATTTTATAGCTCCAACCATAATAGGCTTGCTGCAACAAAGCAGCGTCTTTTGAGTAAAAATACTGCTTTGCATTTCAGCATCATCCTACGGCAAATCTCATAGCAGCGGATTACATCAACCAATGCCCCTTAGGGAGCACAATGCCATAATCCCCGGAGTAAGGATTAGGAGAGGCGCAGAGGAGACATCCCATCCAAACAGCTCCTAGTGGAAAGTCAGCAACAAAACACAGCCTGATGTGCTTCCTTACAGGATCCCACTGCACCCCACTGTGATTTTTAGTGCTATCTCCCTGCAAAGATCTAAACCAAAATGTCCTTCGGTTAACCACTGACAGGAGCAATGGGCCATACATTTTCCTACATTTACATGAAAAAAACCCAACCGTAGTCTTTCTAGAGATAACCAAAAAATTTGAGCAGATTTAAGTTACAAGAGACAAACAAGATGATGTTCATAGCGAACAGAACACAGGGAACAAACAGCAGCAAGCATCTGCTTTTAAGGAGCAAAGAGGCTGCTGATAAGCTAACAGGTAGGGGTGCCTGAGCACTTTGATGCTGCAGGTCCGTGTAATCCTAGTATCTCATTCTTATTTTGAGCAATGCTAGGAGACAACCAAGATGACATGCAGCTGTGAACGTAAATTTAAAAAAAATATTTAAATTTGTACTTAAAACCTGCATTTAAAAAATACAAATAATATTTGCTTAAAAAAATAGAAAGCTTTCTCTACCACTTTCTAAGCAGGATTTTGCCCTTGCTGGACTTACTAATATCTTGAATCAAAAAAATTGCAAATCCTTGATACAACTGTCTTGTCAGGAAGGAGTTGAAGCATGGAAAGAAAACTGGGTTGTCAAAACCCAGACATCTCAAAATATTCCCTTGGCAGAGGAAAACTCCTACACATGTTCTGAGCACACTCTCAGAGGTAATGATTTTGCACAAGACATGAGGACTTTGCACAAGGCTGTTTTTGTGTTTTCGAGTGCTAATTTAAAGCTTCAGCCTTATGAGTCACTAATGGGAAAAACAGTGAGGTCCCCTCCTTCCAATGCTCAGGCACTGTCTAAACCCTGTCCCACAAATGCAGGGTAATGCAATAAAAAAACTCTATTTTACCTGGCTTATGATCTCTAACATCTGATATTGTCTCCCTGGTATTTATTTCTCAGTCCTGAGCCCTCCTCCCCTTCTTTGCTGTTGTGAATCTCCTCTCTCCTGCAGCATAAAAAAAGTGCATGGAGAAAACAGAAATACAGAGAAAAATCTAAAATTATTTTTTCTTATTGAGTCCAGTGGGGTCAATGCAGTTTAGATGCAACTAGTATTGCTATCTTCTGTTTCTTCTGGGTTTGCAAAATAAATAGCAAATCTGAGGGTTTGTTATAGTTAATTGGTTTTTATTTGCCCAGTAGAGTACTCAGCATCAGAATGCAAAGTAAATCTTACTAAACTTATGCCAATCAGTTTAATGACTAGTATGGCATTAAAATCTATTAATTCTTTTTTCAAAAATGCAAAAGACAAATTACTTTACAAAACACAACAAAATTTTACAAAATAAGAGAAAATAATAAATTATTTTATAAACAAAGGTAAATTATTTTGCAAAACAAAAAGTATTTCATTTGTGTGCACATTAAAATTAATTTATTTACAGCATTCTGTGCCTAAGGCTCATAAATACCATTAACTTTGGTCAGAAAATTATACATTTCATCAATCCTGCAATATGCTTAATAACAGCATTATTATCTCTATGACAGTATAGGAAAAAAGGCAGAGAACAAGACAGAGAACAAAAGAGAAGTTCCCTGCCCTAATGAGCTTATATTGTTGTTTATCATTCATTTGTATGGGCAGAGCGGGCCGGCTGGTTGCACACTGCCATTCTGGAGCCAGGTTTGATGCTTTCCTGTGGGCAGCCCAGGTGAAAGCTCCTTTCTCAGGCTGCAGAGCTTGAGCAGCCACTGGTTCAGCACATCCAGTGATCTTGCAAGATGCTGTTAATCCATCTGCAAAACCACGAATAACCACCGACCACATCTGTGCTTTCTGACTCACAACCTCCTGCCAGCACCATCCCAGCTCTCTGCACCCGGTGTTTCCCCCATGTGAGCTCCTCCAGGACACAGCCTTGCTGTGGACTCATCTGCCTCATCCCACCTCTGACCAGCTCTGAAGAGGAATGCTGGTGCTTCAGACACCTCATCTCTGCAGTGGTCCCCAACTGCGACAAGAGCCCAGAGGGATGCAAACAAGCCCTCCAAGCAACTTCAGCTGACTTCAGCACAGATGTCTGAAAAAGGTCACAAAAGAGTTTGAGAAACATTGTTTCTTCTACTGGGGGTGGGAAGGCTTGCTGCTGGCAAGATGATGGGCAAGGAGAGCCCTGATACCAGTACCTGCACACCACCCACTGCAGACAAGAGATGCCAAAGCACCCACCTCAGCAAACCACAACTGTGGAGATCTTTGGATGGGTTACTTTATCACCTACAATTCTTTATACTCTTCAGCTTTTTCTATCCAAACTGTGAAACTAAATTAAGGAAGAGTACAACAAAAATGGGTACAAAAGATACCTGCATCTAAGACGGTCATTTTAGACTCCTTTTATAACCACTGGGCAGAAACAGGCCATGGTTCATCTCATCCTAAAAATAACTGGCTGGAAAGGCATGGTTAAATGATGCTAAAGGATTAGAAATATCCATTCTTCATATACATTTTTGTTCAGTCTAGAAAAAACCACAGTATTCATTGTATATTCAGTATGGTAATGTTCTCCAGGAGTTGCAAGAAAACTGAGTATTCCATAAATTAATACAACTATTTTCATTTTTTTTGCAGTTAGAGGAGTGTAGAGCTGGCCTTTTCAGTGTCTAAATAGAGAATGAATTAGGACCGTCATTTTTATGTATTTACACCATCTTAATTCATATTGTTCTTGCTTTATCTATGTGGATCTGTCTTCTGCTGTAGCAGGGAGAAGTAGGGGAGCAGAGCTGGCTCTGCTGTCTCCTTCTGCTAATACACATGAGCATTGATTCCATCCTCCCATCCAGACTCCCACACTCTAGTTTATACAAACAGGACACTAAAGAAGCAATGCACAAGAAGACCATCAAAGCCCAGTTTTATCTTGCTCTTCACTGCAAGCTTTAATACCCCAAAATGAAGACAGTGTAAAAGCACTGCCATGAAAGAGGCAACAAAACAGAAGAGATATTCAATACACACCTCTTCAGCTAAACCAGCAAGCTCGAAGAGGGGAAATAAGTAATAAGAGCAAAGAGGTTAAAACCTCTTCTCCTGCCTGTCCACAGCTGTTTACAGACATTAACTACTACTTGCAGGATGCCAAGCTGCACTTGCAGATGCTTGTTGAACCCAATGTCCCTACCCAGTCCCACCTGCTCCTTTATGCAAGACAACATAGGCTTCTCTACGAGTAGCAATCTTAGCACCCTACTACATGCAGCCTTGTGACTCTCCCTTCACAGGATCCTATAGATACACTTGTAGGCACAGAGAACACCAGGCTGGATCACAGGAGTTTGTAGCATCGTTGTGCTGCACAAAATCCCAGATCCCATACTCTGTACCAGTGGTGTGCAGATTAGGAGATGAAGCTTGAGCTGTTTTCTACTGAACTTGAAATGCCTGAAATTTGAGCTCTCTGAGCCATTTTGGTAGAGTTACAGTAGGGATAGTGCTGCTGTAGCAGCTCTGGCAGGTGCTAGCCGAGTGGATTTTGCAATTTGACATTGGAAATCAGTTCTTCACTTTATGAAAGCAAAATGACTCAAATCTTATAATATCCACACCCTTCTGCTGCGCTCAGCTCTGTTGTTGGGCTTTTAAGGACAACTGAACAATCTGAGCTCAGTAATGAAAGGTTGCTTTAATTATGGTCTTTTTTTTTTTCTTATTTTAGGTTTCAGGAAGTCTGGATGGCTTCTTTTTTGACACATTTTTAACAGAGGTGAGACACAGGCAGTCCTCGATGAATCCTTCGCTCTTTTTATAACTCTTAATGGACAGATAACATAGAGGGCTTCAAAGTATGAGATATCAGCTTGTACTGGTTTCAGTTAGGATAGTTAATTTTCTTCCTAGCAGCTGGTAAAGTGCTGTGTTTTGGATTTAGGATGAGAATAATGTTGATAATAAAGTTGATAACACGCTGATGTTTTAGTTGTTGCTAAGTAGTGCTTACCCTAAGTCAAGGACTTCAGCTGCTCACACTACCCTGCCGGCGAGGAGGTTGAGAGTGCACAAGAAGATAGGAGGGGATACAGCCAAGGACAGCTGACCCCAATTGGCCAAAGGGATATTCCATACCATATGGCATCATGTTGAACAATACAACTGGGGAAGCTGGCCAGGAGGGGCCAATCACTGCTCAGGGACTGACTGGGATCAGCAAGTGGTGAGCAACTGCAGTGAACATCACTTGTTTTGCATATTCTTTTATCATTATTATTTTCTCTTCCTTTTCTGTCTTATTAAACTGTCTTTATCTCAGTCCACTAGTTTTACCTTCATTCAGATTCTCTCCACATCCCACTACGGGGAGTGAGCAAACAGCTGGGACATGTTTAGCTGCTTGCTGGTTTAAACCAAGCACAGCTACACTGCTAGAGAACTGATAAGCAAGTGAAGTGCATTTATTGATACACACAGAGGAGAGAAGCCATATCTTTTTGCTCTTAATAGAGACCATTCTGTTTTCAAGAGCATGTACACTCCAGCTGTCCTCGCTGGTGTGAGAGTGAGAGGAAAAGTAACTCTGCTGCTAATACACAAGAAAAGTCTTTTCCAAACAAAGGAAATCAATATTTCTGTGTATCTATCCATGGGCATACATCCTATTTGGAGTAAAACACTAATGCAGTTAACTGCATGTATGGCTGTCTCCATTTAGGAGCTTAGCACTTTAATTAAGCTGAAATATGGGAGGCTAGATGAAGATTTGGCAAAGAAAAGGCCCCTGCTGTCAAACCTTTTGATCTCAGTCTCTTTGTACATGTTCTAAGGAAAACAGGTAGTCAGTAAACAGTGATCTGATTATTAGCTCCTTGTCCCACCAAGGAAGGGCAGTGGAACAAAGGATTCAGTGTTCAGATGTGTCCTGGCCTTGGGTGAGAGCTACCTGGCAATACCTTAACCAGGACTGGGATAGTCTACCTCATTTCTGGAAAGGAACTAGAAGCAAAAGCGACAAGTTATATCCATGTAACTAACTGATGGGACTCAACTGCCATTTGTAATACAAGTGCATAACAAAACAGAAGTACTATGGTAGCCTGACCTGCTCCTGGAAAAGGAGGTGTGCTCAGTGTACGTAGGCGTTTTTCCAACCATGCCTTTTTCTGTGCAGGCTTTGTTTCAGTTATCTGTGTTTGTCTTATCTTGGGATTGGATTACAGCAACAGAAGGCAATATGTGGCCGGGCCAGAAAAATTGTTCTCAGGCCAATGGTATGAAAACCTGGTCAACTGAGATCTAGGGTGGTAACAAAACTTCTTCCAAGGTGACTCCATGGCTCTGAATTTCACTTCTATAATTGAATGGCACCCGTGTCTTTGACCCTTCTATCCTAGGAGACACTGACAATTTCAAATCTCGGATAAAATCCAAGAGACTAATTTTTATTCAAAACAACCAGATTGGTCTTTGGTACCTGGCATGGGCTACCAAAGAGCCTGTGATTCTTCTTGTTCAGTGCTGTCTTATTTAAAATTGGCGGTAGCTTTCGAACTAGAAGCCCACTCTTCCTATAAAAGGACATTGCCAGCAGTGAGCTCCATTAGCTAGTACATGAACTACTCTTCAGGGCACTTTTATCTCCAAAACTGGGCTGAGGATCAAGGAAAGTTGTCCTGTACTTTGTAGGTCATGTTTCTTCTGTTCACTTTAGCCTATTATTTTTAGGTTCTACTCTGGATACCATGGATGTGAGAGCAAATTAATTTTCTATTAACCTTTGAAGAGAATATGGAATACCCCCTTCAAAGATGAAGAAAATCACTTCATTTTACCCAAAATATGTGGTAGCCTGGCCAAGGATGGATGTTGTCAGCTGCCACCGTCACCATTGCTGTTTGCTCCGAGAGGCAATGGTCCAGTGTTCTGATACAGCACCTCCTCTTCCATGTGGCCACTGAGATGGTATATGCTTTGCTGTGTGCAGACACAAATACATTCCCCATTGCCAGTGTGTGTCTCCAGGGTGGCAACTGAAATGCAGCAGATGACATCAGGTCATCAGGTAATTGAATGCCATCAGGTCATTGAAAATGTTTGTATGTCCCCTGAAAATAAAAACATGATGAGATATGACCAACCAACACCTCTTCTTTATAGCAAAGAAGTGTATTTACGTGGTGAAGAATGGAAACCTGTGTTTTGCTCTGGGGCTAGGGGATTTTCTGGCTCTTTGAACTTCTTTGCTTCATTAATCTGAAGGAAAATTCCCTAAAATTTTGCTAAGAACCTACGCTGACATATAGAATCATAGAATCCTATAATGGTTTGGAATGGATCTTAAAAATCATCTAGTTTCAACCCCCCTGCCATGAGAAGAGACACTTTCCAGCAGGCCAGGTTGCTCAAAACATCATCTATATATTGCTTCTCCTAATAATCAGCTTGAGGTATTGAAGAAAAGTTGCCTTTTAAAGGCAGAACAAAGCTTATTTTACAGCCCAGAATCCTGCAATATTGCATTTAGGATGCTAAGTACTTTAACTACATTTTTCATGGTTCAAAGTTTACCTAAAATACCTTGCCATATGTCCTTTGTAGGGCATTCCACCAAAAAATAGCAGAGACTGGTTTTTTTACTGGTTTATTCCATGGTACTCATTTCTCAACACAGCCAAGGTTCTTATATTGTAGACCCATCTGAAACACAGCCCGTGAGGTTATGCTCACTGCAAACAAAGGCACAAAACACACCATTATTTCTTGCAGACCCTGTTCTGTTTGTGCTGTAGCTTGTGGGACTGCAAAGATCAAAGAGACGCAAAGCACCAGGGGTACAGAAACATATTAATACATTAATACAGTGTAAACAGTGCACATGGAAAGAACAGTTTGACTTTGTTTCGCTTTCCGCTGCTTCCAGAACAAACATCACGTCAGTGTGGTCACTGATTGGTGTTGGAGCAGTCTTGTTGCTGCGCTCCCTGTGATGATTTCTATGGCCATGTAGGCAAAGACAGCACTTACACATAGGGTGATACACCAGGAAAGTCCCTAGAGAGATTTCTCTTGGGCTTTGGTGAGACATGGGTGATTAGACACTTTTAGCTTAACCAGGTTAAGCTCGCAGGGAAGCACTGACACAATGGAGACATTTCCATCTCCATTGTGTTACAACTTGCCTCTCAAACACAAAATGCAGGGAATGGGGAAGGTAGCACTGCACTGACAGGTCAGAAGTGACAACTCCAGCCAAATCTCAGCGTAGCAAAGAAGCATGTGACTTATCCCAGCAGAGGTCACAAATCCAGGCTGCTTTAATATAGCAGACTTTTCATCTTATTGACTGCCATGCACTCCTTTAGTCTCTAGAGCCAGCTCCTTCACATCACCATGGTACCTTTTTCTTAGTAGACCCCAAAGCACTTTATTAATGGGGAAAAATATCTCACAATCCCCCTAGGAAGTAAGGTAACTATTAGGTTTCTTTATGAATGGAGGTATTCTTAGTAGCTTACTATGATCAAAGTGAGGGGAAAAAAAGAACAAGGAATGGTCTGGGCAAGTCCAGTCTTACTTCACTATAGCATTCCCAGGGTGAAGAACCAGGCTCTCCCAAACATACCCCACCACCATTAACTACTACCATCTCTGAGCCCAGATAAGAACTGATCATGAGTGACATCTATCTATTTTGAGCACAGTTTTGTCTGAAGGACCATTGTAAGTATACACATGGATCTGAAGTGTAAGGCTGAGTGGAGACCACCACAAGTCACACACTGGGCCATCAACTGAAGGAGGAGGTAAGTACAGGGAAAGTATCATCCTAGCAACTAGCACTGCTGTCTCCAGGAAAGTCAGACATGAGTGACTTTCAAAGAATTAGGAATATGTAAGATTTCAGAAAAGGATGAAATCTGCTTGTGCCTCCTGGACTACCACTGACAGGAGACTCTCTTCAAAAAGGAATATACTCCTAAGAGTCAAGGTCAGAAAAGATGTCATGGCTGGTCACAGGATTTAGAACCCCTGAGATACGTCTCTCTTGATTTTCTGGAGGCTGAAACAAAGATAAATTTCTGTGACATTTTCATTAAAGCCCAGATGTTCTTTTAGCTGAATTTTAATGTTGAGTTTTCATCATATAAACCGCGCAAGATACAATTGAAAATCTTTTCCGTTAGCAGAATGGAGAAGTACCTGTAAAATCAGATGATTGACAACCCTGGAAATTAAATTGTGTAGGCTGTCTCCCTGATGTCTCTTATCCTGTTCTGGTAAAACCCGACATGTGAGATACCACGGAAACAAATGGATACTTTTCTTTTGATGCAGCAGCATTTCAGAAGGATCAATACAGAAGGCTTTAATGTGCTGTAAACACCATGAGAAACAAGATGAACCAAACAGGTACTACGTGGTCAGACCCCTCAGTGTGAACAAAGCCAGTGTTTCCTTGTGATGATGTCTTGGGTCAGATTCAGGCTCGGACAACCAAACAGATATTTTTTGTTCTGTTGCTCACCTGTTATTCACCCAGGCCATATTCCTTCAGCATTTATTTGTACACAGGTTTTTCTAGATTGCAAGTCCAAGAGACGACTTCAGTATTCCTGAGAGTACCCTGGTGAATGCAGTAGGAATGCATGGATACAGGACTTGAAGCAGATACTTCTATTCTAAATACAGATTCCTACAGATGTGCAAACTAGGTTTAATTTCAGTATCAGGTGAAACGTCCAAGCCCTTCTGGGTCCAAGCCTTAATAGTATAGCAGTCTGCTTTGCCTGTGGGATCTTTGATGCTGAAGCATTTTGCACCAAACACAGATTTGTAAAAATTATATCCATGTTACTCTTCCATAACAAACTTCAAACTGAAGCCAGTAGTTAAGCCATGAGGAATCAACATATGCATCAAGATGACACATTAAAGCTGCAAATAAATAAGCACTGGTTAGGATCTCTGGTTTCACACGAAGAAGAGCAAAAGCAAGCTAGCAAACACAAAACCTCATAACCTCACCAGAGACATACCTGGCATCCAGCCTAAAAAGTGATGACAAGTAACAGGCAACTACAGGGTAATGATGAAATTTGTTGTCCGCCTCTCACTTGTATTCTGTTAAACCAGTCCTGCCTTAGCATATGGGCTCTCATCCAGTCTATCTTGAAGCTGAAAAGGTCGTATTGAGACTTCTAAGTGGAAGTGACAGTAGGCTCACTCATATGTAAGACAGTAGGTTCCCAGACCCAAAGCCACCTTTTATTTATATAACTCCAGATAAACCAATTGAAATTATCCCCTTCATTTTTGAGTTTTAACATAATGGTTATAAAGGGATAGTTTCATCTGAACTGATGAAATCTGTTCTATTTCTTTGCTCATTTGCACTTATTTTTGTGGCAGAATTAAAGCTAGGCCATGCCAGATATGCAAAAGCAGCAGAGCATGGTATACCAGTGCAGTAATTGTACTCTTCCAGCATGATTTGAAACATAAATCCCAATCTAGACCAAGAGAGATGGACATGACGTAGAAAAATTTATCTATTTTTTAAAGACTTGCCCAAATTTCTGGCTTTGTAACATATATTGTGGTCTAGACCAATAACAAGCAGGAATTTCCCCAAGAGCTGATGACAGTTTATATACTCCAAAATCACTTGAGAAATCCATGGAATACATGGATGTTGATAGCACAATACAAGCAGCATGTGGCTCAACAATATCCCAAGCAGCCAGAAGTTTTTGGCAGCCTGCCCATGCTTCAGCAGTTAACATCAGGGAAAAAAAAAAAAGCAAACTATTTTCTCTTTGGACTGTACAACACTCTGCCTTCTTAAAGTAGTATTTGCAAAATAAATGAGGTTATTCATGGGCAAGAAAACAGGAAATGGCCTAAATGATACAGTCTTTCTGATGTATGTGGTGCCTCATAAAGGGGGTACCTAGACATAGCTGTGCTAGTTTGTGAGTTTGGCTTGTGGGCTTGATTAAGGATATGGGGCCAAGATATGCTCTGCTATTGCATTCACAGCTTTTCCGTGCAGAGCCAGCATACCCACAAGTAACACTGCTCAAGTGTTTAGACAGGCTACAAGAGGCAGGGGCATGGGGAGACCTGGGAGGAGCAGGCGTCTCATGAAGCTGAACGGTACTGTCAGGTCTGTCTCTGCACCCTCTAGGTAGATGTGAACATGAGATCAGAACCACCAGCACTTCCACACAGAGCTCACTGCCCCCTCTGAGCCCTTTGCATCTGCCAGAGGAAAGCAGATGGCCTCAAGGACAGGTTAAAACAGTCCAGATTCCCCTGTGGTTCAGCAGGATCAAGCAGGTGAACAAGTTACTGGAAGCAGAATGAGATGAGGGAGTGGTCTGAGGCAGTCAAGGATCAAACCTAAATTTGTAGAGAAGCAGGTATTCAGAGAGAAAGAAACAGAGACTTCTCTATCGCCATTTCTGCTCCTGTCATGGGAACATTACAGAGCAAATACAGAGAGTTTCTTCAATTTGGCACTTAGGGATACTTGTCTCCTAGAAGCTCTTCTGTTCTTTGGGTATGATTAGCTTTGGTTAAAGCTCATTTTTTGTCTCTTCCCAAAACTTGGTATCTCCTCAGCCTGACTATCCACAATCCCAAAAGGCCACCAAAATAGAAAAATACATACGTACCTGTGTTTTGTTGAGTATCACTGCCAACCAGACTAGATTAACCTGCCCAAGCAGCTGAGCTGGCCAGCAGTCCATCGAGAGGGAAATTAGAGCAAGATATGGAAGCTGGCCCACAGCAGAAATGTAATAGATAAGTGCACAGGGAGACCCATCAATCCCTAGAGTAAAAGGAAGAAAGCCTTTGTAAAAAGCTTATTCAAATGCCTAAATAGCATGTCTAGCTGTCCCACAGCCAGCAGACACTGTTTAAAGAGTCCATAGCTTAGCCAGCTGGACAGGTTGGACAGATGCTGAGAGCTTGTCAAGTTCTAAGACTGCTGGATATTTAAAAAGGTTGGTTAAAGTCACTTCTTCCCTTGAGACAATGTTGGGAAGAAGATCTTTCCCACAATATGTCACAAGTCAGTAACCAGTGCGAGGAAAGTGGCCTATGCTTCTGTGCCTCATGCACCTACAAAACAAAGAGTGAGATTCATCTTTCTTCTGAAACACTGGAGATGCACCTTGACTTGTTCCCCAATGCCTCATGGTCCTATTGATGACACTCAACCCAGTGGCAGAGTGGATCATATATCTTGCTTCTATGCTCAGGGTAAAATTACTCCCAGATGTGATATCCAAAAGGAACCCTTCCCCAGCCCCTGCCCTGGTCAGGTCACTGAGGCTGCCAGTCAGCCTCCCATGCTGCTGCCAACTTTTCATCTAATACATTTCTTTTACAGCCTTTGTGATATCCTTGCCCTCTCCTGCTCTCTTCCAGCTGTTGCACATGGGAAAAAGCTTATAGGGCCTTTACAGTTTGTTTCTGCAGGTTTTAGCCATGGGAACATGCTGAGACTATGGAAAAGTCTGTGCCTGTGAGCAAAAGGGTCTCCTCTTGTGTTCTGCTGTGAAGTTCCTTGCATTTCTCAAATGCTTTAGGCAATGGAGTTCAAAGTACTTTAGTAACTTTGGAAAAAAAAAACAAAACCAACACTTCAGCGACATTTGTTCATCTTCTTCATCTCATGCATGGAGTCAGTCCCAGGTCTGCCGCTCATTCATGCTACCTGCAGTGATGGTGCCTTGGGGGCTGCTCCAGAATGACCTAAGCCAGTGGTCTAGAAGCAACCAAAGATGTCCCAAGATGCCCCAAGATACAAAGCTATTAGATATAAAGCTATTAGGGAGTGTCCAAAGGAGGGCAACGAAGATGGTGAAGAGCCTTGAGGGGAAGCCACATGAGGAGTGACTGAGGTCACTGGGTCTGTTCAGCCTGGAGGAGACTGAGGGGAGACCTCATTGCAGTCTACACCTTCCTTGTGAGGGGAAGAGGAGAGGCAGGCACTCACCTCTTCTCTGTGGTGACCACTGACAGGACTCAAGGGAATGGCCTGAAGTTATGTTAAGGGAGGTTTAGATTGAATATTAGAGGAAGGTTCTTCACCTAGAAGGTGATTGGGCACTGGAACAGGCTTCTCAGGAAGTGGTCACAGAATCAATCCTGACAGAGTTCAGAAAGCATAAGGATCACACTCTCAGGAACATGGTGTGATTCTTGGGGTATCCTGTGCAAGGCCAGGAGATGGACTTTAATGATCCTTGCGGATCCCTTCCAATTCAAGATATTTTATGATTCTATGCCTTCAGCATCTGCCTATTTACTGCATGGACAAAAGTGCGAACCAGAATCCTCCCATCACTCTGTCCCACCTGTCCCAGTTGCCATCCAGTAGAGAGCAGACTGAGATGACACCTCCGAAGCCTTGTACAACATTGCTTCAAGGGCTGGGCAGGATTTGTCAGCAACTTAAGAGGGTAAGAAGACAATTTTGGGGTGTGCATTGGACTTCAAACCACTTCTGACAAACCAGTTGATCATGGTATCCTATTATTGCTTCTCAGTGATCTGCAACCCACCATGAAGCAGAGCTACAATAAGAACACGGGTCTTCCTCACTCCTTGAATCTGAGTAAGACGGTAGATTTCATCTCCTCTGTTTCAGTAGTCCCATAAAATATTGTTTACAAAGAAATCAACAGCTCCTGTGGATTACTCCTACTTTAATAACTGTTTCATTAGTAGAAACAGAAATTACTAAACTGTACAGAGAGCACAGAAAATATTCCTCACCACAAATACTGTAAGAGACAAGGTGGTGAACCTGGGTTTTTTTCATTAATGATTTGTGTTAATATGCTTTATCAGAGCCTGAACTCAGGACAAATTCTGCTCTAATTAACCTAACACATTTTTTCACAGCACGGACATACTGAATGAAATCACTGTGTTCATAGTCCATCTCTGTGATTCTGTGATTCTGAGATAATAGAGCAGTGGGACTATTTGGGAATACCTGACATAATAATCTTCATCACTAAATAGAAAACTCACAGCATAAAGTCTCAGCCTTAAAATCTAATGAGATGTTTCACTCCAGGCTGGGGTGTCCAAAAAGATACTGCCATAAAACGTGCTTCTCTGTTTTGTATTCAGCCTCTATTGTTTACTTGTATTTACCCCATGACTTTTGCAAAATACAACCAAAATTCTCAGCAAACATCTATATGTTATTTCTTCTTAGCTCTGCTTCTCCAAAGGGAGAAGCCATCAAAGCCACAGGTTTGTGCATGTTTAAGGAGCAACATATGAATGAAAAAGAAGGGAAACTAGCAATAAGCCAAGTAAAATGTAGGTTTGGGACTGGAAGGGAAATAAAAACATTCAGAGCACTGCCACAATCTCAGGGGGCCATTCCTGAAACAGATGTAAGCATGAGCACAAGCATGACTCCGAACCTATATTCCTTGGTTTTAATTGAGGCTAGAGTCAGCATTTCCAAGGAAATTTGTTTGCTCCCAGTTAACAATTTAAAGTGCCTATCCATGCTTTACTGCAATTGCATGCCTTTTTTCTTCTTTTTTTTTTAATGCAATTTTCGTATCATTTTTCCATTTAAAATCCAAATTTGCCTTTAGGATAATTATTTTGCTGTATTTCATATAGTCCTTTAGTGCTTGCTTCAAATAAATCAATCATCTTTAATACTGCACAAAGTAATTTGGCAGCATTATGAATGCACCAAAATATATTCACAATCCGATAATCTATGCTTTCTATTTGCAATCATCTTTCTGCCTTCTGCTCAAAACCAAGACGGCCAATTTCCAGTCATGGGCACTCATGTGATCAGGATCTCAAAGCCATAGCATGCCACAGCTTGGGCATTGCTAGTGCTCTGTGTCTTCCTGGACTGAGCTTCTCATAATCCGAAATACCTACAGCATCTTTTACATCAGTGGCAAATTCAAGGATGCAAATGCAGAATTTTCTTCCATGATGCATACAGCCAATATGTGGGCTGGTTAACTTCAAAAGATGGTTTAATAAATAGAGAAAATTTCAAATTACAAATTTGGGACCATCTTTTCACAGTTATTAAAAGAATATTATTAAAATATTGAGTATTACTGAAATAAAGTCCAGTTTTAACTCTGTTGCAAAAATTAAACCCATGCAAGGACCTAAAATCACTGAAGGATTTCAGAGAAGTATGTACTCCTTAAGAGAAAAATTTTCTATTAAAATGGGCTCATAGCTCCAGGATGCTTCTTGAAGACACTGAGCACTTTACTGCTGGCAGTTCGAAATCCCTGCAGCTCTCAAAGTGCTCCTGAAAAACAGGCTTTGACTTGTTCCTCTCAGATACTTTTTGGGGTGAGACTCTCAGGAACAGCTGCCACTGTGTGAAATTTAGCCTTAAGTAATTTAGCTCAAGATCACAAAGCAAAAAACAACTGCAGAATATAGAGAAGACATAGATACTCTGGCCTCAGGTTTTGTTTTTAAAATGACCATACAAAAGAAAATATAGAATTACACAAATTTTTAGACCAAGTTAGTTACATAAACTGAGCTGGTTGCAAGTGACACCTGAGTTACTTGAATAATTATTTTTTTTTTTTTTACTGGTCAGAAACAGGCTGTTATACTTGGATCCTGATTTATCTTTAGTTAAATACCACTTAAATCCACATTAAGTCATTGTGTTCTAGTCAACAGATTTTAGAATGAGTCAGCTCTATGCTCCCTACAAAGGGCTATTTACACTCTTAAAACAAACACAATTTTATATGACCGTTGGATAGAGAGCTGTGTGAGCGAGTTTAATCAGGCATAACTCACCTAAGAGTCACCAAACAATCTTGAACTAATGGTACCCAGTGTTTGGCAGAAAAATATTTACACCAGTTTGCCTAACCCAGTGTTCGGTCACATCTGGAAAATGAGCAAAAAAAATCTCCCATCTCAGGCAGGAGTAAGCAAGCAGTCAGTTTAAGCTCTGCTTACAAAAGTTAATTGGGATGGTGATGCAAAAACATTCCCTTAAGGGAAAAAAGTGAGGACTGTAGCACTGACCTCATCAAGGCTGGGCAGGAAATTTCAGAAATGTTGAAATTTCTCAATACTGTGCACCAAGCAATACAGAAGACACATGAAGCGAGAGGTAAACATCAGCTGTATCACAATTTGTATCACAAAGTATTGACAAAGGCTTAGGGTCCTCGGTCTTTTGTTGCTCAGTTGAAGACAATGATGAACAATCATGAAAAAAGTGGCAGCTAAAAGGGCAGATGTAGCACTACATGCTGAGTACCAAAATAAACATAGTCTCATTGTGAAATTTAAGGAGGAAAAAAAGAATCTAGCCACATTCAAATTCTCTGTAGGTCACAGGACAGTTTGTTTTTTTATTTTGTTTAAAATTATGTTTTTCCAACAGACACCAAACTTCAATAAATGTTCCTTTTCATATGGAAAATAACTCAGCACAGACTCTCCTATGAAAATATTTTTCTCCTGGCACAACCAGATTTCATGACTAACCTCAAATGGTCTGACTACTTTGAGAACAATCAGCCACTTTTATTGATTAAACAAACATGAAAAGACATTCATTCTCTTTAAAAAGCAGTTTTCCACAGCTTTTGTAACACAGAAGACAAATAAAAAATAGGGTCATTTTGCACTATTTCCTTTCATTAATTTTATTGAATGTAAATCTATATAATTAAAATTAATACAAATACAAAGTAACTTCATTCTATGAAGATCAAGACACCTTACAGTATAAAATTCCCTGAGACATAATATGCAGCTTGAAGGATCACATAATTCTCTATTCCATTTACATTATTATCAAAAAGTAATGTTATTTCTTTCCCTTATAAAATCCAGAAGATAACAATCTTCCTTTCTCTCCCTTCACCCCAATATTTTAAGGCATGGAATAAAACACACTTTCAAAATGTATTCAAAAAGACTTTTCTACTTAAAAGAGAAAATAACTTTGCTTAATTTTTACAGATGGATTGTATACATCATCTGCAATGTCCTGTGGAGTCTGGTATCTGATCTATGGTCCAATTTGCTCAGGTAAACTTTCTCTTTAACATTCAACTGGAGCTTGACAAAGTGAATTACAAAGGCAGTCCCTAGCCTGTAACAGTAGACTATTAGCCAGTGCAGTGGATGAGCCAAAAATCTGAGATTTATAGAGATGTTGTAATACTGACTTCATCAGCTGTAGGCCTGGGCTGAGTTTCCTTCCAAATGTAAAGGGGAAAATGCTCATCACTAATGTGAGAATGATGAAACTAGAAAAGGTTTCTCTTCTCCCAGTGCAAGTGCTCTGCAATAATTACTAAAAAACTACAGTTTTCACTATACAAGTCTTGAAAATTCTCAGTGTATAACTTACAAATACTGTGCAATTGTGATCACTTTATTCAAACATGATGCTTTAACTGTTACATAGCTCTTTTCTGAATTTTACGAAATTCTAATTCCTCAGAGATTTCAACTGTTTTTCTTAGAGAGACTGAGAAATATAATTAACATTTGCAATCTCTGGAAATTTCCATTCCCCTGTAGCCTGATCTTCTGCTTGTGGCGTTATTAATGATTACACGAAAGAACTGCGTACCCGGAAACTTTCAGAAAATGCTAAAAAAAATGAGGACTGAAAAAAATGCACTATTTTCAGCAGATTGATAAAAAGGAGTGCAATCTTAAATATTAGTTCACCACTTTTGAGATTGGGCTCTTGGCTACATTTATATGAACTGTGATTAAAAAGTGAAGGGAAAAAAGAAATTATAAATTCAAAGGGAGAGAGATGCTGTCATCCCAACACTTAGCTATTACTGTTAATGCTATACTTATATCAGATTTTTTAAAATATTAAAAACAATGTTATGGGAGTAGCAACCACTGGTAGAGAAACAGATGAGCGTACCATGAAGAACATGCTTTTACTTTAAACAATCACTTTAGACCTGTTGAAGTAAAAGTGCAGCATTAGGTACCATCCCTACTACATCCCACATTGTGTAGACCGTCTTCTTTCCCAGTAAATATTCTACAATAACTCTGGTATTAACAACAGAAAGCTTCATGGAGTACTTTCAGCCATCCTTCCTTGCACAAAAGCAGAAGGGAATAAACACAGAAGCCTGCAAGATCTGATCTGGTAATCTTATGCAAATTATTAATGAACTTCATTATTATTATTATTAGTTCTTTTTCCAGTAATCCTTGGTTCCATGCTTACCTAATCATGGGAAACATCTAATTTAAAATAAATTACAGGAGATTCATAAATCTTAAAAGCACTCACCTAACAACCCATACTGCTTAAGACAAATCTAATCCTTTTCTAAGCTTAATATGACTCACAAATGCCAGTAAATTCACCTGTTCTTATGCCAATCTCTTATTTGCAACTGACTTTCTTCTTTCCCCATGTGTTTTGGGCCCATGATTTTATTCTGAATGAAATCTCTGAGGAATTCCGTGAATACCTTAATTGTTTGGGCAGGACCCTTGTGGGTTACCATTTTTTTCCTGACAAACTTTATAGTTGCAAAGGGCACTGGGGGCTCAGTTTCCCGAGGATGAGTAATTGTAACTGAAGTTTCTTGCTGGATTTCACCGAGTTACATGTAACCAAAAAGTAACCACAAACCAACTACTAAGATGACTCCAGCAAAACGTCAGTTTAAAAGTGAATAACTACTATAAATGTTCCCAACAGGCACGGAGAGACGAAGTTCTATCTTAAGAACCTATTTATCCATTAAAAATTTGAGCTAGAAAAAAAACCTCAAAAACAAAGAAAAAAAAAATTGTGAATGCTTCCTATTTGATATTCTTTCTTCACACAATCTGTATTTTACCAACAGTCTAGATCTTATACTCTACAGTAATTTTCTTTGAAAGGGAGAGATTTGGGAGTTCTGGAAGAGTTTTTGGTAATTATTACTTTACAAACAGCAAAGCAGCATTCTGAGTAGTCCGTCACCCAGCATTTTTAAAAATGCATGCCATAAACCTAAACAGTTGCTACACAATAGCACTGTCTATTGATACTAGAGAAATAAGTTAGCCTTTCTGTATACATATTCAATATAGTAATAAAAACCCTGCCATTCTCAGCCTTTCCCTGCATTTTCTGCATGGCAATAAGTTTGCAGAGAAAAACATGGAAATTCCTGTAAACATTTTCTAATTCCTGAATAAAGGGAAGGTGGAAATGTACCGACTTTTTTTCCTACAGTCTCTCTTTTCCTGTACTTGAAGTTCTACTCTATTTTCATACAGGATAAATGTGCCCATGGTTTCAGTAGGCAGTGGAAGAAATACTTTACATCATCTGAGCTGTTTGTCCACTCAGCTTCAGTCTCCTCCCATACACTTTTTCCTAAATGGAACAATTATTTGGTTCGAAGCATTATTAGCTGACTGCTGCAACTTTAAACATTGCTAAAAGGTGCTGCTGTATCATTACATTCTTACATTCAAAACCTGTGGGTCAGAATTGTCTGCAAATAGCTTTCACACACATAAAAATCAGTTAAAAACATTCACTTTTGTCTTAGGAGTACAGAAAGTCAGCACTGATCATGTATCCCCTGCAAGCAGAGGAAAGTTTCACAGTCCAGGAAGTTGTCATAGCCGACAAAATTAGTTTCAGCTGCACAGCTGAAGAACTTGGCATCAGATATTCATGTCGAGCTGTGCAGAACTTTAAAAAGTTTCAGGTCTGTGGGACTTTTCAGAATTTAACTTGGCTCTTTAAAAATCATCTGGCACAACACTTTTCTGTCCTTTCATAATTTTCCCTTTAATAAAAATCTTACTTTTGTAGGCTTTTCACAACTCGTTTTCCTGTACCTGTGTATTTCTCTCACTGATGACAGGCATCTGTGTACTACCTTGGCTAATGATTTCTGTTAGACCCATTCTTCCCTATATCTTGACGCTGGCCCAGGCTGTTTCCAGGCAAGCCTCGCCAGCCAGGAACATCAGCTTTCAAACCAGGTGGCCAGATTTTGTACAATCTTGATTTGATTCCCAGCTGCTCTAACGGCCTCACAGACCTTGCAGAAATGCTCGTCCCAGAACGAGGTGACGTGGACTTCGTACTTCTTCCTCCAGGCAAAGTACCGCCTGTAGTTCGGTTTGTTTTTATCGAGGAATTTCAGATAAGTGGCCAGCAGCCGGGGGCTGGGGAAGTCGTCGACGTGGATGAAGGAGTCGGGGGGGATGAAGCGCTCGTAGTTGGCCCTGCGGGGTCCGAGGACGACGGGCACGGCGCTGGCGGAGAAGGCGTTTCTCCAGAGCTTCTCGGTGATGTAGTCGGTGTGCTGGGAGTTCTCGAAGGCCAGGTAGAACTTGTAGGCTGAGACGGTCTCCACCACGCCGCCCTCGGCCAGCGCCAGCCCCCGCGCCCCGTACACGTCGATGGGCAGGTGCTCCTTCAGCTGGCGGTAGTAGCGCACCCGGGCGTGCTCCTCGTTCCAGTTGCTGATCACCCAGGCCACCAGCCGCGTCTTGCGGGGCAGCACGAAGGGCCGGGGCGCCGGCGGGGCGTAGAGGTACCCGTAGGGCACGAACACGTCGGAGTCGCGGCGGTAGGACATGGTCCAGTTGAAGAGCCCAGACAGCCCCCGCAGGCCGGGCGAGTGCGAGGGCGACTCGAAGTTCATCCAGACCCAGCGCTGGCGCGGGGGCCGCGGCGGGGACCCTCGGGGCAGCCCCCCGGGGCCGTGCCGCGCCAGGTCGCGGTGGTGGAAGAGTACCGCCTGCGCCTCGGCGAACCGGCTGCGGTCGGCGCTGAGCCGGCAGCCGCTGATGTTGTAGTGCCGCCGGCAGTCGGCCAAGCGCCGCGGGCGGCCAAAGGGCTCCCACCACAGCAGCACGGTCACGGCCTCGCCGCCCGCCCGCGCCGGCTCCCGCAGCGCGGCGAACAGGGCGAGCGCGGCGGCGGCGCCCAGCAGCCCGGCCGCCAGCGCCCAGCGCCGCCAGCGCCGCCGCCAGCGCCGCCGGCAGCCGCCGGGGCAGCGCCGCGGGGTCGCCTCCATCCCCGCCGCCCGCTGCCGCCGCTCTGCCCCTCGCAGGGCAGCGGCGGCGCCGGGGCCGGGCAGCGCATCGCGGGGCTGGGGCAGCTGCCGCCGCCGCCGCTCAGCCCCCACCCCCGGCCCCGGCGGCGGGGAGGTGCTGCTGCCGCCGCCCCTCCCGGCCATGCCGGCCTGTCCTCCCCACGCCGCCTCCCGGTCCTGGTGCCGCCTCGCCCCACCCGCGCTCGGCCGCGGCCGCAACGCCCACGGGGAGAGCGGAGCTCGGGCTCACGGCGGGGCTCCGCCGCCTCACCGCCTCCCCCGTGCGGCTGCTCCGCCACGGCAGCACGGCGGCTGCAGAGTAGTGACAGCGGCCCCGGCTCCCCGGGCTGCTCGGGTGCTCATCGGCCAGCTCGGCGCTGCAGAGGGAATTTGTGTCCCCGCAGCCGGGAGGGGTCTCCCTGGGCAGAGCCGGGACCCCAGCACGCACAGGAAGGGTCGTGGGGAGGCTCACGGGGGCTCAGGGCATCCGAAACTTGGGACCTGTGCTGGATTGACCGTGGCTGGATGCCGGGTGCTTATCACAGGCACTATATCACTGCACTCGTCAGCTGGACTGGGGAGAGAAAATATAACTAAAGGCTCGTGGGACGAGGTATGGACAGGGAGAGATCACTCACCAGTTACTGTCATGGGCAAAACAGACCCGACATGGAGAAATTAACTTAATTTATTGCCAGTCAAATCAGAGTAGGATAATGAGAGATTAAACAAAACTGAAAAACACCTTCCTCCACACCTCTCCCTTCTTCCTGGGCTCAGCTTCACTCACGATTTCTCTACCTCCTCCCCGACAGCAACACAGGGAGATGGGGAACAGGTGCTGCAGTCAGTTCATCACATGTTTTCTCTGCTGCTCCTTCCTCCTCAGGGGAAGGACTCCTCACACTCTTCCCCTGTTCCAGTGTAGGTCTCCACAGTTCACATTCAGCTCGATGTTCAAGTAGGCCCTGGGTCATTTCCAGCGTAATTCTTTATCAGCCAGCCAGTTCCCTGCCTGTACAGTGGTGGGAGTGTTCTGCTCTGCATGCAGAACTTGTTCTTTCTGCTTGCCAAACTTCTCAAGGTTTCTGTTGGCTCACTCCAAGTTTATTAAGGCCTCTCTGAATTGAAGTGTTACAAACCAAGACATCAGACCTGATTTCCAACCTAGTAATTTCTGAAAAATAGTGAGATAGTTAATATTAGCTGAAAGTCTCTTCGGGCCATAAATGTAGCATCTGTCTTGACAAATAACACTGATTTTAGTCACAAAATGGGAATATGGGAAAGTTACTTTACCACAGTAGAAAACTGCAAACAAATACAGAAATACAATGCTAAGGGAGAGTAAAATCCTCTGAGGCCTTGAGCTGTACCTAGATTCAATCTAGAGCACATCCAGTACAATGAACATTACCTAAAAGGAACACAATCCCTAGTCAGTCTTAATTAAAGATCCAAAGTGGTCCAAAACCTCTTCTGTTAGTGATTTTGAGTATTTAGACATTTTTGCAGATTATATGAGAAATTTGGGGCTCATGAAAGCAAGCAGGAGATCTCAATTGACTTCTGTGGAGTTCTGATTCACTCAATAAATTTGATCATATCAGCTACAATGACAGTTCTTATTTTCCTTCAGGAACTTTCAGCACTGATATGTGACTTTGGAGGAGTCTTTGTCTAGTCATGTTTTCATTTCCATTCCTTGAAGATTTGCTGCTAAGCCATTCCAAACCCAAAGCCTAACTAGTTACATTGATGATGCAAAGTCTGATCCTGCATATGGTAAGTCAATAAAAATGTCGGCATTAATTTAGCATTTAAAAAATGTTTCAGGACAACTCAATATGGAAATCTTTATAGGCCAAGTAGTGACAAATTTGAAACAAAAAAAAATGTTTTCCTTGTGAGGATTCATAGCAAGAGTTGCCTAGATACTTTTGGTTTTTTGCAGTCTCACAGTGAAACTTCAGTGTGATGTTCAGCTGCACTGCAGTGGCATCCATATTAAGACTATTGTCATACAGAAACAAATCTGCTGAATTATTTAGCCTGAGATCAAAACAAGGCTTTCTATGTTCCTCAACACAACATCAGCTAAAGCTCTATAGTGCGTATGAAAGAAAGCTGAAAGCTATTACTGAAATCCACACTTAGTTGAGATTGTATATGCAGCATGAACATCTGGTATTAAAATAATTCCTATTTGTTTTGTTATGATAAATAAGAATTATATCAATTCAAGATGAGAAGACAGTAGCCTAAAATATTTCCATGGGTAATATTATCACCTTAAGTTAATTTTCATGTTACACCTGCCTCTGTAAAAAATAAATATGTGCTTACATTTATATTTACATGTTGTACATAATTCACTAGTTCAAAAATCTTTATAGAATTTATATGGAGAGTATGATAAAACCTATACTTAAAACATATTTTAGAATTTTTACAAATTACAGATCTGACTGTTTTTGTTGCTGCTGTTGTCAAACCCCTCACAATATGGGAAACAGAAGAAATATATTTCAATTATTCATCACAGTCACTACTGATAGATGTGCCTTCATCTACAAGTCTAGCAGCCTCCTCGAAATTTTGGTGTACTAAGCTTAAAAGCCAGATGCAATGTGTTGCTGTAGAGTGACCTCACGGCCAGGACCAAGATTAGAAGTTAGGTGTCCCCAGATGTGAGTGTAGGTGTGGAGTTTCTGTTGATTTTTTAATGTCTCATTTCTCTTCTAGAGAATAAATACCAGCCTGGCAGCAACACACATCAGCTCCAATTTGCCTCTTTTCTGCCATAATACACAGCACATCTGTGGCACAATCACATCAGTTACTCTGTGCTGGTAGGGTTTTTTCAAGCAGTTTTTTTCTCGGTCTGACTCAGGAAAAACTCCACAGACATCACTGAGAAGTACAACATGACGAAGGTTCAGTAGCATTGCCAGAAGCTTGAAGACCTCCCCCAGGGAACACATCTGGTTTTGTCTGCTTTGGAAATAAACCAGTCCAGGAGATAGCCCCATGTACTGAGGACCACACAGACTCCTTGGCACTGTATACACAACTTGAAGAACTGTGCTTTAACTGCTCTGTGGAAACCACAGTAAGTTCTCATGTTGCTGATAGTCAGGAATTAAAAATAAAATGCTGTCTGTTAGTAATGAAGTTGTTGCAAAATAAAAAAAATATTTTGCTTAATGAAGGTTAAATATTTGCCGTTTCTAACAGCAGTAAATGTTTTCACCCCGAGCTTCCTAACTGGCTTCCTCTTCTACTCTGACTCACTCTGTTTTGTCACACTTCAGAAATATTTAAGCCTAGAAAAGTCTTTGAAGTTATTTGTCAACTGTCTTACAAATGCAGTTTAAAAGGGACTGCAACACATGGTTGTGTTTTCAGTTACAGCTATCAATCCAGACATTCTCTCAACCAGGGAAACCTTGTGGAGTTTTTCATCTTAAGAAAATATGATCAGCTTCAAAGAGTAGCAGGATGCTATCTGGTACCAAAATGACACTAAGAATTACTTTGAAGTCTCTTCTTCATAAATAGTCCCCATGGTTTCAATGCAAGTTTTTGCCAAGTAAGAATCTAAATCCTGTATGAAAGAGAGTGATATAAGTTCTGTTTTGTATAAATTGCACCCAGCATAAAGTTTAAATGCCTGTAATTTGGTTACCTAGTGTTTCATGTTCAGGAGTATGATCTTTCTGCTTGGAAGGATAAAATTCTGAAATATGAACAGAGATAAAAAAGTGAGTTGAAAGCTGATGCCTGTCTTGTTTGAATGAACAGCTTCTGGTCAGACAAACTCACATTACTGCACATGCAGCAAATGTAATGTTAAATATTCTGCCTCACTACAGTTCCACTTGTGGCTGTGAGCAGGGTTGGATTAAAACTATGTGAAGTTGACATTTCCAGATCAAGGCACAGGCAGGAACAAATGTGCTGTGCACTCTGTGAATGGAGGATCTTGTCCAGAACACTCTTCAATCTTCCATTGAAGCACACAGCTTTGTGGTTCACCAGTGTAGACCGGAGCCAAAATCAGAGCAGAAAATTTTCCTACCAAACCCCCATGATCTTCAGACACTTTGACACACATGTGGGTACCAGCAAGCCAGAATCTGTCTCTATGGATATGTGCTAGTAGATATCATTAATTTCAATCTTCCTTGGTATTTTTGAGCACTAGACTGCATTTTACGCATCTTACAGGGATGTGCAGCCAGCACCAATGCTCTCATTTTACCCAGTGAGCATCCCCCAAGCCAGAGAGCAAGATTTGTTGTAAAGCTTCTCTTCAAACATCTTTGAACCTCAAGCACTGAGGTCATGTTTCAGTCTAGGAGACAAAACTAGCCCTAATTTGAAGTAAATCCCCTAAACCACATATAATCTAGTTATGGTTCTCTCAATACCAATTGCTTTAATAAATTGACCTCCTCCTATTGTGCTTCATTACTTAATAATGAAGATGTAGCCTTTGAAAAATGTAAATGTTTAAATACTGGTATTAATACATGCAATGATATTGTGATATAAGCAATGATTACAATTGTCCTTCAAAACACTAGTGTTTAATTTGGCAATGAAATAGTAAAATTAAAAAATAGAAAAGGTGAGCTGAACAGTTAGTTCAGTTAAAAGTCACTCTGATAAAATGTGAGTACAGTTAATTTAAATTAACCAACACCCTATTTAATGAAGTATTATAAATATAGTAATATTAATAACATTACTGTAATATTATGCAATGTTATATTTAAACAAATTGCTTTGTTTTATTCAACTAAAAGATGAGACACATAAAAAGGTCACAAATATGAATATATCAGACTAAGTATGAATTACCTAAGCCTCATAATTGAAGTAATATATTCAGTAGAAAAGACCTAACAGGCCTCTGTTGTACAAGGTTGCATAAAAAGGGGAAGAGAGAAAAGGAGTAAATGAGATTCACAAATCTGCTTTTGTTGCAGTAAAACTGAGCTATCAAATGGAAATGCTGGAAAGAGTTGGCTTGGAGCCAAGTGAGTAGTTGGTTTGGGTTTGGGTTTTTTTTCCCCTTCTCACTGATACAAAAATAAAAACGAACTTTTAACATCAGAGAAGAATTCCAGACAATTAAAGAACAAAAATCCAGTTTCATTCACAGATAATCGTAAAAAAAGCAGCACAAAACAAAGTCTAGCTTCACAAAGTTGTCATTGAGACTTCCTTTTTAAAATATTCAGTGTGGTTTAGATACTTCCTGGGGATCTGAGAGCCCCAGAGACAAATACCATCTCCACCTCTTAGGCAAGGTTTTGGTAGCAGGAGGTGGCTTCTGTGAGAAGCTTCTAGAAGCTTCCCCTGTGTTTGACATAGTCAGTGCCAGCAGGCTCCAAGACAGACCCACTGCTGGCCAAGGCTGAGTGAGCCCTTCAGTGACGGTGGCAGCACCTCTGGGATAACAAATTTTAGAAGGAAAAAAAAGCTAATGCACAGAAGCAACTGCAGCTAGAGAAGAGAGGAGTGAGAATATGTGACAGAAACAGCCCTGCAGACCCCAAGATCAGTGCAGAAGGAGGGAGAGGAGGTGCTCCAGACACCAGGGCAGAGATTCCCCTGCAGTCCACGGTGCAGAGAATGGTGAGGTAGCTGTGCTCCTGGAGCCAATGGAAGTCCATGGGGAAGCAGAGATCCACCTGAAGCCCCTGGAGGAACCCCTGCTGGAGCAGGTGGATGCCTGAAGGAGGCTGTGATGGCTTTGGTGGGCACATGGTGTCCAGCCAAGGTCAAACCACCACACACACCTTAAGATAGATGTGAATTATCAGTCTGAGGTATAGCTGGGAATAAGTAGCTCCTTTATTTTAAATTATCCATCCATCCTAGTTAATCTTTTCATTGTAATCTAAAATTCACTGGAATTTTTCTAAATTCTCTCCTTTAGAAATTCAGTAACACTTGTTTATCCCACAAATGTGCTGGAGAGTTGTCTAGGAAGAGTTCTGGGAATGGAGATTGTAAGATAAGTGCTAAGTATTATTGATTTGGGAATGTGCTGCAATTATTCTAATAATATGGCAAAGACCAATCATTAAGTTGGACTGTCATGCTTGACACACTTCATGTCTCCCCTGGGAGTATCATTGGTGACCACATGGAGGGGCAGCAGGGGGTAAAAGTCCAAAGCCCAGACAAGGCTCAGCATGGTCTCCACATCGTCTCAGGTCTGTCCCACAGTATACCTTACCAGACAGGATATTGGGGTAACAAATGGGAGCTTCCTTCTCCCACAGCAGGGAGTCTCCAACTTCTATCACTCTTCACTTCCTCCTGCATGGATTAGGCTCTGCAAGCTCTGATGCTTTGCTGGAGAGAGCTTTCAGCCTCTCACCTGGTACCAAAGCACTGAAGCTATTAAAAAGCTACAAGGGCCACTCTTGTCTCTGATATACCCTCCAGTCATCAATGACCTTTCAAACTATCTTTTGTTCTGGTTTTATACAGTATCTATAAGGATCCACATTTGTTTCGTAAGTGGTACAATACAGAACAAACTCGTGATCATTTGGTGTTACATTGCTGTAATAAAAGTTTAAGAGTGAGAGTAAGTGGCAAGTTATTTCAGGTTTCATGCTACCTCTGTCGTTCTTTGATACTATGATAACTCTTATATAGAGAGGCCTATTTGTGTTAAACTTTCATTAAATCAGGCTAGATACCAAGTCACAAACTCTTGCCTTCTGAAATGCTCAATTTAATGGATGAATTCAGACTAAAGCATTATGAGGCCTGTTCAATTACATTACAATCCTGTGCTGGAACTGAGAATTCCTTTTCAACACAGAAGACTATGAAAATATCGAGCTTCACGGTTGCACTTTTGCCAGCAAGAACATTTTGTAATCTTTGGATTGTAACATCTTCATTGCTGGCTGAAATATGGATCAGATTTGGCTACTTAAAACAACAGATTGAAAATCAGTATGAGTATATGAATAAAACAAAAAAGAAGATATAGCTCCATATTCAAGCAGAATTTTATTCAAAATCCTGGAAGGACAGATCTACATTTCCAAAGGTAGCTAGTCATTCTGATGTTTGATTTGACACATCAAAGCAGACTCAAGTCTTCATAGCAGTAAAGTTCAGCAATCTGTAAAAAACCAGGATCTGCTCTCAGGATGGATGAGACATTACACAGTGAGCCCCCCAAACCAGTAGTCACTTTTAGGGAAAGACAGCAAAAGGGAGAAACAAAAATGCATATACATCAGTAAATTCAGCAATGTGGATATATGTTTTGTCCTTTTTCTCTCTTCTATTTATTTCTCCTACATCTTTTCCCTGCATTTCTTACAGTTTCTGTCTCTGTTTTCCTGAACTGTGTTCTCTTCAGTTCCCTTCATGAACTCCTGACCTCCTGTTCTATGTCTCCCCTTTCATTCCCCTTGTCAGTGCTACTTCTTTTTCCTTTTGCTAATTCCTCTCCTTCTGGCACTAAACACAGTGGGCTCACCTCTAGAAACACCTGTTCCTTTTTGTCCATTTCCGTAACCACCACCTACTGCATCTCCCAACTAGTATATTACTCCCTCATTTCTTCCCCAGACCCTTACACAGAAGGGGGGGTGTGAATGGAGATGGTTTGGTGAATATAGGAGCTTAAGCTAGATTGCTCCTAATTTTTCTCCTGTCATATATCTTTTCTGTCACCTCTTCTCTCATGATACCTTCCTGTTCAGAACACGGACTATAGCTAGTGAAGAGAGAACCACTTGTCTCTAGCAGCAGTCCCCCGAGAAGGTGCATCTAAATTCCCAAAGGAAATCCAACAGATCCCAAAAATTTCAGCACCTCCATCAATTTGAATAAACTGCTTTGTTCTAAAGCTGTTCCTTCTTCATGGATTTTAATAGGAAATGGAGGAGATCATGATCTTTGAAAACCATGATTGCCTTCACTAGAAGCCTCAGTTTAACATGAACTTTAAAATTATGCCAACATCTCAAAACTCTGAGTTATTTTTTAGTTGTATTTTAGGCCTACTCTATAACCAAAATGTTCCTACAAGTAGTAATAAAGTAAAGGAGCATGTCAGAAGGCTATACTGGTTAAACAGTTCTTATACCAGTAATAACTTAATTCATGCTACTCTTGTAACTAAGATGCCACTGTCTCCAGATCTCACAAGATCAAGATCAGAAGTGCTAGTCAAGGAGCTACCTGTATTTTTACATCACCAACCCCTAGGAACATGGGAAGCAGCTTCATTTAATGGCAAAATATGCTGAGTTCATATATTCTGCAAGGTCAAGGCACTAAAAATATTCCTCTTACAAAGCTAACCAACTCTGTTTCCTTAGGGTTGGAAGCTTTCCCCTTCTACTACGAAGTTCATACATTTCACTGAAGCAGAGAAGGTAGGCACATTTAGAAGACTATGCTAAAATCTACCAGCTTATAAGGAACAGGTTTGCTCCACAAAAGCCACACTCCACAGACTGTAAAGAAATACATTCCCCAGGGCACTAGCTGACCATTGCAGGCAAATACTAAAATACCTGAAAGGTTCCCTAGATCAAGCTCTTTTCAGGAGACACGTTGGAAGAGAGCTTTTCCAAACAACTGAATTTGTTAAGGTTGGGTGTTAAGAACAGCAAGTAAGGTTCATTATGAACATGAAACCAACACTCACCACCTATCAGTAGGAAGCAAGTGATTATTCCACACATTTACAAAAGGTTTCAGAATATGAAATAAGGTGACTCAACATAGCAGTCCTAAGCAGATTTCTTATGCAAAGATTTCAAGTCTGTTAGGTCCTATTAAAGGAAGAGGTGAGTTAGTTCTGCAGAAAGATGCCCTGCAAGTTAAAAATAAGTTGTTATAATGAACATTTCTTGTTATTGACTCTTACTTTTTATTCTTGCATGTCTTGAGTAGAACTGAGGCTGTAAAAGTAAACTGCTTCTGTTCTGTGACACTGCTTTCAGGCTTCTAATGGAGAAATTGTTTTTCACATCCCAAACTCCTTCTACAGCCACTGTTAATAATTTGGCAAAACAATAGCATTAAAACTGATTACTTCAACTTGTTCAAGAATTAATGAAATAATACACCACAATATTCTTCCACAGTTAATGAAAATAGATTGACATCTTCAGAGAGCAATTCAGATTGCTAAAGGCATACAACGCTCTCTACTGCCTGTAGAACAGATTAAGACTACTAAAGCTCCTAACTGAAGAACAATATAGCTTGGCTATAATATATAAGAAGCAGCAGTAATATCACTGATGCATCCAGCATCATTTTTTGGTCATACTGGAATATCAAATGCCCTCATAAAAAGATAGAAGAAAATACCCCTTCCCCTCCAAAAAAAAAACAAAACATGAAAATAAAAACCCAACAAAACCCCAACAAACCGAAACAAAGCCAACACCACCAGAATTAAATAAAAAGCTAATTTATTTTGTGGAAAGGTTACAACTTACTAGCCATCTAATTTATGTAAAACAATACATTTTCATAATCTAAACGGTGTAAATCAGTAACTATCCAACCTGGTAACTATTGTTTATCAGAGCCCAGGCCACTTAGGGAGCATGTCTAACTCTCCAAATGAAACAGATGTAAAAGGAGCTCAGTACTCACTGAAGAATCTGTACACCACCATCCATCTGACTGCATTTATTATTCATAGCATTGTTGTATTATGCCTACAACATTATGCTATAATATCATTTCTATACTGAACATATAATACCATTTCTATACTGAGCATGTTGTAGATGCATATTATTCGTTCCTGTAATAAATATTTTTGTCATGTTTCTATGTTATCTTTAGTACTTTAAGCCTTTGTAACGTACCTTTCACTGGGAGACTCCTCAGAATTCATGAGAACACATAAGGTAGCATCCAATTATACAATCAGACTGAAATATTGCAGACAATTTTAATTCACTGGCAGATGGATACAGCAAAATAGTTGTGTTCAGCTCCTAGTAACGTTAGGAACATGAGCAGGTTGAGCAGACCAATGTTAACATCTGCAATTCAGCTACATGTTCAGGTAGCAGAACAGGTTTCAAAGTGCCTTTTTCTCTTCATTTACTATAAACAGAACCTACAGAAGTCAGTCGTTTGCAGGTGTTTGCTGTAATTGCCTAACAAGCCTAATCACAAAAATACAGGTGCAGGCTCATATGGTCTTTACATCTGATACCTAATTTAAGTACATTTTTGTCTGTGAATCCAACAGTTTTAAATTCATTTTGACTGAGTTTAGAATTGGGTCTCTCAATCCTACACAAGAGAAACTATTCCAATAATTACAGCACTTCTTTCAAAAGAAAAAGGTAATAAAACCTCTTCCTACTGCTTGGCATTTGTTTCAGCTTTATTAAACTGATAGATCACATGGAATTATCCATGTTCTCTGCGGTCCCATAATTTCTGACAAAAAAAGAAAAAAAATAATAAAGACTATATTCAACTCTTGTGTTTCTAAATGTTCCCAAGGATATCACATAAATGTTCTGGGTTGCTTTTTTTTAAAATAATAATTTTGCCACAGTTCCTCAAAGCAACCATTTGTCCTGACAAACACTTGCCCTTTGCTGATAAGGAGGATTACCTGCAGCTGGATGTTTAACATCACATTCTTCTTTCTGAAAATGAAGGTGCTCCTCAAGTATTTCTTTAACTCTCCTAGGTGGCTCAACATATACACATTTCTTCCCTGCTAGTAAAACATATTACAAAAGAAACAGTTATTATGAATCCCCTGAAAGCTGACATGCTTTGCTGAACGCAACGTCAAATTATGCTGCTCTGCTTCTGTCTTTAATACACCGTCATTTTAATACATCATAACTCTAATACACTGTAAGACAAATCATTTACAAATATATAATAGTGTTCAGCCGGCCTCTGCTCCCCAGCACCGAGTGAATCCTCAGGATAGGAGGATGGTACAGGACAGGACTCTAGTGGGTACATCCATATGGGGTGTGCTTATAGTCAAGGCCACCCAGGGCACTCGGGGAGACACGGCCACTGAGCCTCCCACCGACAGACATTCCAAGGCAGGGCCGTGCATGAACGAGCACCCAAGGAGATGTCCTCCCTGAAAGACGTCTCCAAGGAGCTGAAGAGGGATGCGGGCACCTCATGGCGGCAGGGGAGTCTCTGCCTGACAGGGCGGTGCCTGCACCAGGGCTGCAGTGCCAGGGGCGGCGAGTGGCCGCCGAGGTGCCCGGGGGGCATCAGCGAGGAGGCTGAAATATGGATCAGATTTGGCTACTTAAAACAACAGATTGAAAATCAGTATATGAATAAAACGAAAAAGAAGAAATAGCTCCATATTCAAGCAGAATTTTATTCAAAATCCTGGAAGGACAGATCTACATTTCCAAAGGTAGCTAGTCATTCTGATGTTTGATTTGACACATCAAAGCAGACTCAAGTCTTCATAGCAGTAAACTTCAGCAATCTGTAAAAAACCAGGATCTACTCTCAGGATGGATGAGACATTACATAGTAAGCCCCCCAAACCAGTAGTCACTTTTAGGGAAAGACAGCAAAAGGGAGAAACAAAAATGCATATACTTCAGTAAATTCAGCAATGTGGATATATGTTTTGTCCTTTTTCTCTCTTCTATTTATTTCTCCTACATCTTTTCCCTGCATTTCTTACAGTTTCTATCTCTGTTTTCCTGAACTGTGTTCTCTTCAGTTCCCTTCAGGAATTCCTGACCTCCTGTTCTATGTCTCCCCTTTCATTCCCCTTGTCAGTGCTGCTTCTTTTTTCTTTTGCTAATTCCTCTCCTTCTGGCACTAAACACAGTGGGCTCACCTCTAGAAACACCTGTTCCTTTTTGTCCATTTCCGTAACCACCACCTACTGCATCTCCCAACTAGTATATTACTCCCTCATTTCTTCCCCAGACCCTTACACAGAAGGGGGGGGGTGTGAATGGAGATGGTTTGGTGAATATAGGAGCTTAAGCTAGATTGCTCCTAATTTTTCTCCTGTCATATATCTTTTCTGTCACCTCTTCTCTCACGATACCTTCCTGTTCAGAACACGGACTATAGCTAGTGAAGAGAGAACCAATTGTCTCTAGCAGCAGTCCCCCGAGAAGGTGCATCTAAATTCCCAAAGGAAATCCAACAGATCCCATACATTTCAGCACCTCCATCAATTTGAATAAACTGCTTTGTTCTAAAGCTGTTCCTTCTTCATGGATTTTAATAGGAAATGGAGGAGATCATGATCTTTGAAAACCATGATTGCCTTCGCTAGAAGCCTCAGTTTAACATGAACTTTAAAATTATGCCAACATCTCAAAACTCTGAGTTATTTTTTAGTTGTATTTTAGGCCTACTCTATAACCAAAATGTTCCTACAAGTAGTAACTCTAAAGTAAAGGAGCATGTCAGAAGGCCACACTGGTTAAACAGTTCTTAAACCAGTAATAACTTAATTCATGCTACTCTTGTAACTAAGATGCCACTGCCTCCAGATCTCACAAGATCAAGATCAGAAGTGCTAGTCAAGGAGCTACCTGTATTTTTACATCACCAACCCCTAGGAACATGGGAAGCAGCTTCATTTAATGGCAAAATATGCTGAGTTCATATATTCTGCAAGGTCATGGCACTAAAAATATTCCTCTTACAAAGCTAACCAACTCTGTTTCCTTAGGGTTGGAAGCTTTCTCTTCTACTACGAAGTTCATACATTTCACTGAAGCAGAGAAGGTAGGCACATTTAGAAGACTATGCTAAAATCTACCAACTTATAAGGAACAGGTTTGCTCCACAAAAGCCACACTCCACAGACTGTAAAGAAATACATTCCCCAGGGCACTAGCTGACCATTGCAGGCAAATACTAAAATACCTGAAAGGTTCCCTAGATCAAGCTCTTTTCAGGAGACACGTTGGAAGAGAGCTTTTCCAAACAACTGAATTTGTTAAGGTTGGGTGTTAAGAACAGCAAGTAAGGTTCATTATGAACATGAAACCAACACTCACCACCTATCAGTAGGAAGCAAGTGATTATTCCACACATTTACAAAAGGTTTCAGAATATGAAATAAGGTGACTCAACATAGCAGTCCTAAGCAGATTTCTTATGCAAAGATTTCAAGTCTGTTAGGTCCTATTAAAGGAAGAGGTGAGTTAGTTCTGCAGAAAGATGCCCTGCAAGTTAAAAATAAGTTGTTATAATGAACATTTCTTGTTATTGACTCTTACTTTTTATTCTTGCATGTCTTGAGTAGAACTGAGGCTGTAAAAGTAAACTGCTTCTGTTCTGTGACACTGCTTTCAGGCTTCTAATGGAGAAATTGTTTTTCACATCCCAAACTCCTTCTACAGCCACTGTTAATAATTTGGCAAAACAATAGCATTAAAACTGATTACTTCAACTTGTTCAAGAATTAATGAAATAATACACCACAATATTCTTCCACAGTTAATGAAAATAGATTGACATCTTCAGAGAGCAATTCAGATTGCTAAAGGCATACAACGCTCTCTACTGCCTGTAGAACAGATTAAGACTACTAAAGCTCCTAACTGAAGAACAATATAGCTTGGCTATAATATATAAGAAGCAGCAGTAATATCACTGATGCATCCAGCATCATTTTTTGGTCATACTGGAATATCAAATGCCCTCATAAAAAGATAGAAGAAAATACCCCTTCCCCTCCAAAAAAAAACAAAACATGAAAATAAAAACCCAACAAAACCCAAACCAACCAAAACAAAGCCAACACCACCAGAATTAAATAAAAAGCTAATTTATTTTGTGGAAAGGTTACAACTTACTAGCCATCTAATTTATGTAAAACAATACATTTTCATAATCTAAATGGTGTAAATCAGTAACTATCCAACCTGGCAACTATTGTTTATCAGAGCCCAGGCCACTTAGGGAGCATGTCTAACTCTCCAAATGAAACAGATGAAAAAGGAGCTCAGTACTCACTGAAGAATCTGTACACCACCATCCATCTGACTGTATTTATTATTCATAGCATTGTTGTATTATGCCTACAACATTATGCTATAATATCATTTCTATACTGAACATATAATACCATTTCTATACTGAGCATGTTGTAGATGCATATTATTCGTTCCTGTAATAAATATTTTTGTCATGTTTCTATGTTATCTTTAGTACTTTAAGCCTTTGTAACGTACCTTTCACTGGGAGACTCCTCAGAATTCGTGAGAACATATAAGGTAGCATCCAATTATACAATGAGACTGAAATATTGCAGACAATTTTAATTCACTGGCAGATGGATACAGCAAAATAGTTGTGTTCAGCTCCTAGTAACGTTAGGAACATGAGCAAGTTGAGCAGACCAATGTTAACATCTGCAATTCAGCTACATGTTCAGGTAGCAGAACAGGTTTCAAAGTGCCTTTTTCTCTTCATTTACTATAAACAGAACCTACAGAAGTCAGTCGTTTGCAGGTGTTTGCTGTAATTGCCTAACAAGCCTAATCACAAAAATACAGGTGCAGGCTCATATGGTCTTTACATCTGATACCTAATTTAAGTACATTTTTGTCTGTGAATCCAACAGTTTTAAATTCATTTTGACTGAGTTTAGAATTGGTCTCTCAATCCTACACAAGAGAAACTATTCTAATAATTACAGCACTTCTTTCAAAAGAAAAAGGTAATAAAACCTCTTCCTACTGCTTGGCATTTGTTTCAGCTTTATTAAACTGATAGATCACATGGAATTATCCATGTTCTCTGTGGTCCCATAATTTCTGACAAAAAAGAAAAAAAAATAATAAAGACTATATTTAACTCTTGTGTTTCTAAATGTTCCCAAGGATATCACATAAATGTTCTGGGTTGCTTTTTTTTTTTAAATAATAATTTTACCACAGTTCCTCAAAACAACCATTTGTCCTGACAAACACTTGCCCTTTGCTGATAAGGAGGATTACCTGCAGCTGGATGTTTAACATCACATTCTTCTTTCTGAAAATGAAGGTGCTCCTCAAGTATTTCTTTAACTCTCCTAGGTGGCTCAACATATACACATTTCTTCCCTGCTAGTAAAACATATTACAAAAGAAACAGTTATTACGAATCCCCTGAAAGCTGACATGCTTTGCTGAACGCAACGTCAAATTATGCTGCTCTGCTTCTGTCTTTAATACACCGTCATTTTAATACATCATAACTCTAATACACTGTAAGACAAATCATTTACAAATATATAATAGTGTTCAGCCGGCCTCTGCTCCCCAGCACTGAGTGAATCCTCAGGATAGGAGGATGGTACAGGACAGGACCCTGGTGGGTACATCCATAGAGGGTGTGCTTATAGCCAAGGCCACCCAGGGCACTCGGGGAGACACGGCCACTGAGCCTCCCACCGACAGACATTCCAAGGCAGGGCCGTGCATGAACGAGCACCCAAGGAGATGTCCTCCCTGAAAGAGGTCTCCAAGGAGCTGAAGAGGGATGCGGGCACCTCATGGCGGCAGGGGAGTCTCTGCCTGACAGGGCGGTGCCTGCACCAGGGCTGCAGTGCCAGGGGCGGCGAGTGGCCGCCGAGGTGCCCGGGGGGCATCAGTGAGGAGCCGCGGGTGGCTGGCTTGGCTCCCCGAGGGGACACGGCGGGGCAGGCCCGGAGTGGGGCAGGGGCGGCCGGGGACCGGGACCGCTGTGCTCACGGGGCTGCTCGCCGCGGGCATCGCTGCCCGGCTCCTCGGCCGCCGCCGCCGGCAGCTCCCGGCCCGCCGCCCTCATGGCCGCCGTGCCCGGGCGTTGGCGTCGGGCTGTTGCCACGGGAGGTTGCCGGGCCGCTCGCGCGGGCGGGGCCGTCACGTCGGGTGCGAGTTCCCGAGGGATGGAGCCCAGAGCCTCGGGCAGCCCTGTGCCCGGGGCCGGCGGATCGGGTCCCACATTTTCGGTCACAGCGGGGTGTTCTACCCCTTCCACAGGCCAGGGATAAGCGCGGGGGTGCCCCTGAGGTCCGGTGCGGCCAGCTGCCATCCCCAGAGGACAGCAGACCGTGCCCACCTCATGCCTGCTTGGGGCACGGGTGGGTGGCAGCTCTCGGAGCCATTAACAGCTACTCCTTTTTGTCACTCAGCATGACCCCACGGAGGAGCGGGGCACGCACATCACTGGGTGCCCCCGTGGGGTGTCACCACTGGCCTGCCTCATGCAAGGATGCCTTGTCATCCTCACTCCAGGCAATGGCAGACTGACAGGAGTAACAAGAGAAGAGTCCTGTTTAACTGATGTAGATCTACTGATACTCAAAAGTACTAGCTTGGTTGTAAAATGAGGCATTTTGAGACATTGTTTATAGGTCTGAAGTATACTTGACTCTCCTTGTTTTGCCACAGTTACAGTTTTGAGTAAGAGGAACAGTTGCCATTTACAGTAGTCAATGGATGATGCTGCCAGCAGGCACACAGGGAAGCTGTCCTGCTCACCTGGCTGAAAGCTTTCCTCCATAGTAGCTCCCTCGAAACCAACTCTTTGCATATGGTAGTGAGAATTTATAAGATACAAAAGAAGTCTCGTTACACAAATGCATGATGTAATCCATGTCTGTATTACTCCTTGACACATTTCAAAGCATATTCATTTTCCACTGATGTCCGGAACCCAAATTTTCAAAAATAATAAGCATTAAAATCATCTTATACCATTCATAGTTCAGAGGCTGTTCTTCATTTTCTAACAGAAGTGCTGCACATTACACACTCCTTCTAAAAGATGGGTGATGGAAATGCCCTCCAAAGTCGCTTGATGAGAGCACCAAATGTGGGCCAACATACCCCAACCCTGCTGCTGCTGCTGTGACAATTGTGCTTCAGCTGTGTTAGTGATGTCTGAAAGGAGCATGGGATCACTCAGTAAGAAACCTGCATGGGACAATAAAGTGCTTTGTTACAGCTCTCATATTGAGAAAAAACTGACAGAACTTCAGGTCTTACATTCAAGTTTCAGTTCAATTTGTTTAGCAGAGAGAAGCAAGTTTCTCCACTTCTAAATTACAGATGGCAAAGTTGAAGCTGAAAATCATGCAGCATGCCAGTACCATGGGAAAATCTTTAATGTACGTCTCAGTTTAAAGAGACAGAAGTGTTTGCTAAGGAGGGCGGGATACGAGAAAAACCAAGCTCCTCCTGAGTAATTATAACTTTGAAACTAAGAGGCTCCAGTCGAAAAGGTGTGGAAAAGAAAATAACAGCTATTTACTAAAGGAGAGAGAGAGAGAGAGAGAGAGACAGAGAGAACACAAACAAAGAAGCAATAATCCCGCAACCAAACTCCCACCGAAAACAATTCGGTACCTTTTGTCTCTCGGCGCAGTTAAAACCATCCCCAGCAGGGGGCGCTGGCGCCTCGGGAGGGCGCTGCAGTGCCCCACGGTGGCCGGCAGGGGGCGCTGTTGGGCTCTGGCGGCCGTTGGTCCCGGCGCGCGGGGGCGGCCGGGTCGGAGCAGGGCACGGGAAGGGAGAAGGGAAAGGGGGGCTCCTCCTGCGCACTCACGCTGCCAAAGGCTGGCTCTGGCTGGGGATCCCCTTCCTCTTCCCCTTCCAGTGCCGGCTGCTGCCAACACTGGGGAAAGAGGAGGGGAAGGGCGGCCCTTCCCCCCCAAAGACTACTCCGCAGATGGCACTGGAATTTCCGATGAATTCCAGGCAAGTCCAGGCAGTGAGCAGAGCAGAGCAGAGCGCGAGGACTCAGATGCGAACTGGGACCTCCCTCGGGGCCAGAAGCCAAAAAATGACCCGGCCGAAAGAAAAACGAACCCCGGACCGCTTCTCTTCACACACCCTCTCCGAGTCCGGGCAAAAGCCAAGTCCCACCTCCCAAGGAAAAAAAAAAACCAATAAAAAGCTGCCCCTACGCCCAGCTGAGGCTACAGGAGGATGGGGGTTCTCCTTTACCAATTTAGCTGGTGTGCCGAGGTTATTTAGGATTTCAATGAAGCAGTCCAGGGCTCGAAGAGTTCTAGCTTGCTGGCAAGGAGCTGTTGGTGTGGGAAAATTTACTAGGAAAAAGTAACAAATTATAAAACTGTAACAATGTACTAACTCAAAGTGGAAGAGAAACACTAAATTACCTGTAACTAAATCAGCTGTAACTAATCAGACAAAACAGTATGCTTGCTGTTTATCCTCACAGAGTTGAGGCTCATTTGTCCAACCAATGCCACGTCCCTAACCTTAAATCTTTAAGCAATTTAATTTTGCAAGGGAAAAGTAAACAGGATCTTGATAGAAAGTCATTTCCTTGAAAAGTAACAGGAAAAATAAACCAAAACTCCTTTCTCACCATGTGGATAATACTTAGTATTTATGAACAGGAACTTGCATTGATAAATGAGCTTTCAATTAAACATATGACAAAGTACTTGAGGTTAAATATTTTATTTTATAATATGCCTTATACCAAAATCATTAAATATTTTGTGTATCACCCAAATAAGTTACATTCATTCTGAGCTTTCATGCAGTTTTAAAAAAGTTAAAATTTCTCAAAAAATTCATTTTAAAGTGAGTTGCAATAAACTCTGCCTAACCAAGCCAGAATTCTTTCATATCAAGTAAATATTCCAGTTTTCTTTACTGCTACGACACTACAGACCAATTAGACAGACCCCTCCAAATTTGCACTAATTAAATGGCAACAAACAGAAACTACTGAGACTTTGTGAATACCTTCAGTAACAGTAGTAACACTTCAAAGCATGAGTGAGACAACTGAGCTGAATTGCAAGAAGTGACATTTTGCCTGGGAGAACAATAAAGTATCTTACATTACATTACATTTACCTTGCTGCAAAGAGACAGACCACCACTGATGAGCATGCAGAACACAAACAAGAAAGTGGCAGCAAACCCCACATTCATAAGCTTAATCACAGCTTTTAAGGGGACACGGCATTTATGCAGTCTTCTGCTATTTCAAAAAGGTAGTGATACATATCAGTCCTCCTAGCAATGTCAAGGGCAGTTTCATCCAAGCTGTTTTTCAGGTCTGGTTTCACATAACGATTCATCAGCAAGAGTTCGAGGGTTTCTCTGCTGTTTTTGTTTCCTGCAGCAATATGCAGTGGGGTCAGCAAACCATTTGTCTGTGCGTTGATGTCTGCGCCTTGTTGCAGCAGGAACGCGGCCACTCTTGTGTTGTTCCACTTGCAGGCGCTGTGAAGGGGTGTCCAGCCGTCCACAGTCTGCGCGTGAATGTCAGCCCCCTGTGCCACCAATTCGTGTGCAATGTCCAAGTGCCCCCTGTAGGCAGCTCGGTGGAGAGGAGTGTACTGGTCTTCATCACGAGCATTTACTGGAGCCAGCTTTTCAGTCAGGAGCCTCTTTACTGTACTCAGCTGTTTAAATAAAACAGGTAATTTCATGTGATTCCGTGAAACAGGATGTATGGCTTTTCCTGTCTGGAAGTTCAGTGGAAAACCAATTTCTGTCAGTGTCAAAAAACGCTTAAGTGCAACAGCAGATTTTAAAATGAAACCAGCTATTGTTACTAGGGTTGGGGGATTTTGTGGGGGTTTCATTTGTTTGTTTTCCGTGGGTTGTTCTGTTTTCAAAGAGCTAAAACATGAATATTAGTTGCAATGCCTTAAGACTACCTTAACCTTACACCTTCTCCCCATTCACTGTGAAGACATAAGTACCTCCACAGAACTGCAGAGGGGAGCTTTTGTGTGTAAGAAAGGCGACTAATGAAAATAAGTGTACACAAGGGTATAATAACATAACAGGAATCTTGGTTGTCTCTCCCTCACTTCCAAAAATAAAGTTGGATTTCTTTTCCATAAAAATATACAAAAACAGTCACCTGTTATCTGCATATAGAGCTTCAGAAACAATAAATTTCAGATACATCCTCTCCACTCCAGTTAAAAGGCTTATTTGCCAGGAAGAAAGAGCCTGGCATGCTTTCCGTTTATATAAGTTAAAGAGAAGTGCTGTTACTTGAACTTTCAACTGAAATCAAAGCTTGCTTTCTGAAAGCTAATGGATCCAGAGACTTTTCAGTGTGCGTGGGCTACAAAGGGAGATGTTTTACATGCAGTGGCTTGCAAAACCAGATCAAAATAGCTCAGAGAAAGACAGGAAAGTGTAGGTAAATTTTTGTTTGTGGATGAGTTGTTAGATATGTGATTAAAATAACATTCTTCTAAGTGCTACATATGAACAGAACAAGTGCCTTACCCGATTGTTTTCAGCTGCCCAGAGTAGCAATGTCTCTGGATTTTTTTCCATTTTCTTTTCTTGCATTTCATACCATTCCTCACTTCTTTCTTGCTCATCATCGTCATCATCGGATTGTCCTGACCAACAGCTCTGAGTCCCCACAGGAATCAAATGCCTGTGAGTCTCCAGCAGTTCAAGCTGATTAAAATGCTCTGTGAAGTCTTCAAACAACTCACTATCATCGTCGTCCTCATCGACTTGCTCTTCTTTATTCATTTTCAGTCAGCATCTGTGAGCAGCAAATGTACAATCTTGTTGTTTTACAATACAAATGGATGATGTGGACATCGACAAATACGAAAATTAAAGAGCAAACTCAAAGTTCCTCCACTAACCCGGCCCTTGTTAGCTCTGCCAGAACTCCCAGACAATATCCACGCTGGAAAAGCACCATGTTACCCCGGTCCCGAAACGGCACCACTTTGGGACGGGCAGCGAGAAGCAGTGCCAGGGTTTGCAGAGCGCACCCGGAGCGCTGCCCGTTTTCTTAACAAAGAGGCCGGAGCAGTCCGGATAGTAGGGTAGAGTCTCTGCGAGGCCCCGCGGCGCCTGTCCGGCCCCGGCCCAGCCCGGGGCCCCGGCCCTCCTCCGCTCCGCTCCGCACCCCCGGACGGGCCCTCGCGCCACAGAAGGACGCTCCCCCGCTCCCCGCCGGCTGGGCCGGGCCGGTACCGCCCATGCCTCCCCTCTGCCCCGGCCGTGCCCGCGGGCTGTCGGCAGCCAGACCCCGCTCTAATCCCGTCCCACGGGTCTCCCACCCGCGCCGAGCACCCCCCGGCCCGGCCCAGCTTCGCCCGCGGTACCTGCGGCCCAGCACGGCCGGGCGCTCCGGGGCGGGGCCCACAGGCGCTTCCGGGCCGCGGCCCGGACGTGACGTGCTGGGCCGAGGCAGCGGCGGGAGCGGGGACTGATCCAGCGGGATCGTTCGCTGTGCCTGCGTGCTAACCCAGCCTCTGTCTTGTCTCTTACGTTTCACACACCGCCTATGACGAGAGAAGCTGACTCCCTGACCTGAACAGCCTTGGCACGAAGATGAGCACCGTCAACTCACAGTAAGCTCCCGTTGTCTGCGACGCCGTGCCGTCCTGCCACATCAGACAGCGAGTGTTTTGTATGTTTGGGATGAGTTAAGGAGAGCTCGGATCATCATTTGTGTTTTCCCTCAGGTCCTTATGATCATCATGCTTGCCGTCACATACACGCAGATTACCAGTGCAGAGAGAGAAGTTGAATGTTTGTTCAACAAGTATTTTTAAAGGCAGGAAATATACAGAGGATTCCTTAGTTTTTCATTAGGTACTGCAGAGAGGTGGTTGCAGCCCTTCACTAGAGTAGAATGACTGGGATGAACCTAGCAACTGGTTGGTTTGGTGATGTAACATTTGCAGTAAAAGTAGCGAAATATTTTAAGAACATTACAGGAATGACATTTGGCAGAGTTTTATGGCAGATCTCCTGTGTATTTTGTGACTTTGGACAGACCAGCTTACCTTAATAAAGACTGTTGAAATTCCCTATGTGTGTTGCTCTGTGACACAAGTTTTTCTGTCTTATGTAGGGATGATGAAGACACCTTTAAAATACTTGTTGCTACTGATATTCATCTTGGCTATTTGGAGAAAGATCCAGTTCGTGGAAATGATACATTTGTAACTTTTAATGAAATTCTGGACCATGCTCAAAAAAATGAAGTAAGTGCTACTTTTTGGAAAAGGAAGGAGTGAGGCTGTTGAAAATACATTCGTATCTGCAAAAAGCTGTAAAGCTTAGTCCTAGTACAATCTATAGTAATATCAAATCAAATGACTAAGCTATTTATTGCAAGCAGTTTCATTTCTGTTTTAGTAAAAGGAATGCCTATTCTTCTGAGAGAGCATTCAAGCTATTCATTGCAACCAGTTTCGTTTCTGTTTTAGTGAAAGGAGTGCCTATTCTTTTGAGAGAGCATTAATGTTAAATTATGACCCTGGTTGCATTAACTGTGTTTTTGGATTGCCTACACCAGTTTCACTGGTATTTACAGAGGGTTTGTCAAGTCAAGGAGGGAAAACAGTAGGGGAGAGTGAGGTTGATGATGCACAGTCTTCAAATGTTCAAATCAGAAAGTAGAGAAAATGTTAGAAGCTTTTGAAGTGTTTGTTAGAGTGTTGAGTTGCTGAGGTGACCAGCCCTGGTGCCGGCACAGTCAGCAGCAGAATCCTCTAGAGTGGTGCAGAGGGGAGTTTCCCAAACCAGGGCAACCTTATGAGGAGCTGTGAGCTGCTGCCAGGAGCCTGCATCTCAAACAACAGCAACTGATGGGACCCAAGCAGGGCCAGGAGCAGTGGCAGCCAAGTACCTCCCCACCTGTAAAAGAAGCCCAGGGGGACCAGCAGCAAACAGGAACACCACAAACATAACAGACAGACATGCTGTGGCATAACATTTCATGCAGGAAGGGTGCTGAAGCCCTGCCAGTTCCACCCAGGGAGCTGTGGTATCCATCTGACAGAAAGCTGTGGCCTCTCTCAGCGCTGCATCCACCACAACTGACACAGCTGCCCAGATAGAGCTTCAGTGGAAACTGAATGCCACTCCAGCATCAGCTGCAGGGTGGGCTCTGCTGTTCCACCAGTGCTGACTGACAGCAGTGAGCATAGCTGTGGGAGGTGCACCTGGCTAGGGGAATTCCACTTAGGGACAGAGCACCGGGAGAGGGTGAGGAGGTGGAGGAGTATCAGGGAGCAGGTGTGGGTGTGAGAGAAACACTACTGGAATCACACTATGCCTTCCCTGTGATCAGCCTGAAAGGCAGACAGGACACATGATACAGAAGATTTCCTGTCCTCTCTCCCACTGGATGAACTCACTGAATTAAGGGACAGGTGGCAATGGCAACATATTCCAGCATGGTGCAGCAGGTGCATCTCCTCTGTGACTGCCCCACCTTCCCAGGTAGCCTGGCATAACGGGTGTGAGGCTGCATCCCTAGGGCCCAGTTTGATTGACATGAGCCAGTAGTGTGCCCAGGAGGCCAGGAAGGCCAATGGCATCCTGGCCTGTATCAGCACTAGTATGGCCAGCAGGACAAGGGCAGTGATTGTCCCCCTGTATTCAGCACTGGTGAGGCCACGCTTCAAATCCCATGTTCAGTTCTGGGCTCCTCACTGCAAGAAAGATATTGGAATGCTGGACCATGTCCAGAGAAGGGCAACAGAGCTGGGGAAGGGTCTGGAGCACAAGTCTGATGAGGAGTGGTTGAGGGAGCTGGGGTATTTGTTTTGGAGAAAAGGAGGCTCAAGGGGGACCTTATTAGTCACAACAACTACCTGAAAGGATGTTGTAGCCAGAGGGAGGTCAGTCTCCTAAGGAACAAGCAATAGGGCAAGAGCAAATGGCCTCAATTTGTGACAGAAGAGATTTAGTCTGGATATTAGGAAAGGTTTCTTCCCTGAAAGGGTTGTCAAGCAATGGAACAGGCTTCCCAGGGAAGTGGTGGAGTCAACATCTCTGAAGGTATTTAAAAGATATGTGGATGGGGCATTTAGGGACATGGTGTAGTGGTGGACTTGGCAGTGCTGGGTTAACATTTGGACTCGATGATCTTAGGGGTGTTTTCCAACCTAACGATTCTGTGATTCAGTTTTTAAGGAATTAATGTTTATTGTTCAAATTATTTGTAATTTTGATGGGGTTTTATCCTAATGCTTTTTCAAAAGCTAAATATGTACAATATATGTGGAAACCACTTCTCAAAATAATGTGGTGATAGCTACTGATTTCTTGCCACTAGCTACCGCAGCGATGAAAAAATAATGTATCTCTTCATGCCTGTCAAAAAAAATGCTCAGGAGCCAATTTGGTAACCCTTATTAAAATACTTCACCTTCACCAATACTTTTTTTTTTTAACGCTGTCAGTTTTTTTGTCCTATGGCTCTTGATAAATGGATCTTTTTGGGGTTGATTTTGTTTTAAATAGTAATTTAATTACTTTTTTTTTCATGAGGAAGTTAAATTTTGTGTCTGCTACTACTAACTCCTTTTACCTAGGAGTATACTTCCTCAGATGAGGAAGTATGTGGAATTCCCTAGAAGAAATAATCTAAACAATTCTATTGGAAGTCTTTCAAGGTAATACGAAGTGTTGTATTAAAATAATAAAGCTTTTTGTTACATACAGGTGGACTTTATTTTATTAGGTGGGGACCTTTTTCATGACAACAAACCTTCCAGAAAAACAGTACACTCTTGTTTGGAGTCGCTAAGAAAATACTGCATGGGTGATCGTCCTGTTCAGTTTGAAATTTTGAGTGATCAGGCAGTTAATTTTCATCACAGCAAGTAAGTATGTTCCTATAAATTATCATGTAAGGCTTGGTTTGCATACTGGGTGGGCGTGTTGTGATTTTTAATTTATATCCTCTGTGACTAGAACCTTGAAGTTTTAGGCCTCTCTTTGTGGGGTCTACAGGATAACTTCACTTACCTAAGTCTATAAAGGAATGTGTACAGTATTTTGAGGAACTTTTGAATGTGCTGTGACACTTGATTCCTTTATGTAATCTAGTTTCTATCTTGCAAGTACTATACAAGTAAAACAATTTAGATTAATTGCTGTGGTAGAATCAACAGAGTTCTTTGTGTGTAAGCAAGGGTTATACAGCTTAGTCTGCTGCTACCACACAATATGTTGTACAATTCTTTTCATAGACTTGTTCTAAAAGAATAGGTCCTTTTTGCTACCCTATTCCCAGTTGGAAGTGCCATTCCAGTCCATGAATAAGAATCTTCTTATACTGTGCAGTTTAAGCTTATTCATAGCCCCTTTGTACTCATTCGTGCAGCTGCTGTGATCTATCTGTGATGGTGTTAATTTGAAGAGAATATTGATCATCCACAAATTTGCAGATGTAGTTTAACTTCCTTTCCTCTTCTTGTTCAGATTTCCATGGGTGAATTATCAGGATGAAAATCTCAACATTTCTATTCCAGTTTTTAGTATTCATGGCAATCATGATGATCCCACAGGGGTAATTATTATCATAATTGTACTATGCTGTTACATTACAAAGATATTATAGAAATAGAGACTTGTATAGAAATACAGTTCTTGGAGATCACCTAGTTTTAGTCAGTTGCTCCAATATTTGTGTAAATATTTTGTATAACTTTAGGAATGTTAATAAATGACAACAAGTAAAGGGTAAGCGTGACATTAAAAAAACAAATGGAAAGAAGAAACTCATATGAACTACATTTAATTTCTTAATTTATGTAGGTTTCTGTCACTGAGAACAGGTTCACAGTGACAGTCTTTCAGAAGGTTTCTAAAACATTCTATCTGTAGAAACTGAAAGCTTTTTTTCTTAAAGGAAGAGAATTTTGGTATTTTGACTTGTGCATATGCAATTGATATGCATCTTGCATTTTCAGGGAAGATAATCCAATAGTGATGAAATGCTAGCTTAAAAATAAGCTACTAAAAGTAAGCAGGAAATGGACATTTAGAAAACATTAAAGTGTGTGTGTTGAATTAATAATTTTGCATTTTATATCAAAAAACAGTGTATCATGGAGATTAGGGTTTTAGCAGAAGTTTAACTTTGGATTTATTATGAGGTAGTTAACTTAACCAGTTAATTTTTGTAGTAGTTTAGAGACTGTCTGTTTGGGGGTTTTTTTATGTTTTTGTTTTTCTGAATGATTTAATGTTTAATTTCACATTGTTCAAATTAAGTAGGACTTGTAAGGAAAAGGGATTTGCTTCTGTACCCATGAACACTTAAAAAAAAAAGCTAATATATGTGGTGGGGTGTTTCAGCTGCAGAAGTTACTTAAGGAAAGATACTCTCCATTTTGAGACTTTCACTTAGATATTAAAGACTAAATGTTTTGTTCAAAGTTTTTGTATTTGTTTCTTAATATTTTTTGCAGGCAGATGCACTGTGTGCATTGGATATTTTAAGCTGTGCAGGATTGCTGAATCACTTTGGACGTTCAACTTCTGTGGAGAAAATAGATATTAGTCCCATTTTATTACGTAAGGGTAGGACAAAAATTGCTCTGTATGGCTTGGGTGAGTATTAGTCTGTCAGACTGTTCATGTGTTACTGAAGCTCAATAGGTCTAAATAAAGTTGTAACAAACTTAAAAGGCTACAACAAACATGAAGGTCTAAGTAATTCTAAATTGAAGCATATTAATTCTGTGGCAGTGTCGGTTTTCTCCTCCTGCTGTGTTGTCACTGGCTGACAGGCTTTTTCTTTGCTTTTTTTCATTTAGAATAAGTCCTTCAATACTTTGATTTTTGTACTTTTTTTGGTCTTAAATGAACCCTGCTTAAGTTAGCCATAAATAGCGTCTGTGTATCTAGTCAGAGTAATCACACTCTTAAATTCTCTCAGTTGTGTACTAAACTTACTTCATCCTGTTTAGGTAAAACTTAAACACTTTTATGTTCATGTGCCATTTTGGTTTTATTCAAAAACAAACTGTCTGAGCAGAAACCTAATGTCTTTCATGCCTGTCTGAAGTGGTTCACAGGTAATATCTGTCACAGGTAACCTCAGTTTCTTTAAATAAACTTATGAGGAGTTTCATACTTCAAAGGTGTTCAGTGCTAGGTTTTCAGCTTCAGCTTTGTCCCTTTCTGTTTTCTCCACCAGATTCCCCTCTACTCTTACTTCTTACTAAGAACGGTTATTTTTGACTGCTCTCTGTCTAGAGAAGCTAAGTATTAATATCTTAATTTTTTCCCTTATTTTGTGTCTAGGCATGAGTGCTTAAACACTTATGTCTAAGCAACTTTTATAGCTAGAAGTTAAGTCCTAGATGGCCATGATTTCATGTGTTTAATGAGATACTTTGCAAAGGTCAGTAGTGAAGGTTCTAATACCACAATATAAGTTTTCAATACCCAAAATGGTTGCTGGGAAATGCAACAACTTTCTAAAGTACACATGTTGCTGCATGAAAATGTTCGTGAGATGTTTCTTTGAGATTGTGCCGGGATTATATGTACTTTCTTGACTTTTTCTGATTTAGAGAGCATTCTTTGTTAAACAAAATAAGTAAACTCCATATGGGATTTTACTGAAATGCATCATGAACCCTGATTATGAATGGTTTGAGTTTTTTTACTTATTAAAAACATCAGGGAAATAATCGGCAACAAACAGTTCAGAAGTTCAGCAGACTTTTCCCTGCTCTATGAGAAAGCACAGACTTTGTAGAACTCATAGTTTATTTCTTGTTTTTTATAGCGTTTTGAAGTATGTTTAAGAACTCCATCTCTACTAAGTATCTGTTTTTAAATTCCATATTACAATAAAATATGCTTTTTAGTCTGTCGATAAGAAACAAAAACAGCCTTTCTGTTATTTTTAATTCTGCCTATAGTCAGTTGTTTGGCACAGACAATTAGCAAAAGTTCTTAAACCAGATGTACTTTATGAAGCTACTTTAAGCAGTAGCTTTAAGGCAGATTTCATGTTAAAATGTCTTCTTTTCAGAGGTCTATCTAGTAAAATAGCCATTTTATATTTTGATCTGTTCATAATCATGCCTCAGACTTCCAAGGTCATGAAAATCACAGAATCATGGAGTCACAGAATGGTTTGGGTTGGAAGGGACATTAAAGATCATCTAGGTCCAACGCCTTGCCATGGGCAGGGACACCTTCTGTTTGACCAGTTTGATCAAAGCCCCATCCAACCTGGCCTTGAACACTTCCAGGCATGGGGCATCCACAGCTTCTCTAGACAACCTGTTTCAGTGCCTCACCACCATTACAGTAAAGAACTTCTTCCTAAACTCTAACCTAAATCTATCCTCTTACAGTTTAAAGCCATTCCCCCTTGTCCTATCACTGCTTTCCCTGGTAAAAAGTACCTCTGCAGCTTTCTTGTAAGTCCTCTTTAGGTATTGAAAGGCTGCTATATTTTTTTCTCTGTGCTGTTTATAATAGAGGTACCAATAAAAATGCTATAAAATACAGAGTTGGTTTACCACACAAAAATTATTTAGTTTTTTTTTGTTTGTCCACTCCAGGAGCTATTCCAGATGAGAGGTTGTATCGTATGTTTGTCAATAAACAAGTAACCATGCTGAGACCAAAGGAAGATGAAGATAGTTGGTTTAACTTGTTTGTGATTCATCAAAATAGGTAACGGTATTGAATGAATTACAGTGACTTTTAAACTTACTGTGTTACTTCATTAAACTGTCTCACAACGGATAGGTGAGAAAGCCAGATGCGTTTTAGTTGGTGCTTCTTGTGAGTAGCTGGTTTCTTAAGATTTTACCAAAAGAAAACTTCCTTTTACAACTCTTTCTGCAGAAGAATCATAAAGGAAAAGGGTTGAAATAAATGAATAAGTAATGTTGGGAAATCTCTTCCCAAACTTTTATAGTTAGGGACAGTGGGGGTTTGTAGTGTAATATGCATATAATTAAGTCTTGTTTGCTTGTTAAAGCTGGAAGAACATTAAACTTCATATTGTATTTTCTATACTTGTTTAAACTATAATTCAACAATCTATCTTACCTTGCACTGCAATGCTTTACAGATATTCTGTCTGTCTACACACTTCTCCCAGCAGTGGTAGTAGGAGCATGCAGAGTTCTTCTTTTCTTCTAATTTTTCCTGAGAAAGAGGGCAATCCTTATGTTCAAGTAGTGGTAAGGCAGACGTAAACAAATATAGCTCAGATAACCCTGTCCTGATCTCTGTCCAGTAGGCTGAAGGAACTCACTTCACTCCTCCTTCAGGTCCTGTGCCTTCTGGAAAGGGATTGGGGGTGGCAATCTGTTTATTTCATGTCTGTTTATTTCAGCGGGTTTTACCCCACCATTTAAAAACAAAACAAAGAACCAAACAAAAACAATGACCATGAGGTGCTATAAAAGCATTCATGTAGAAAAAAAATAAAGTCTTGCAAGCCAGGTAAGAAGAAAAGAGAGACCCAAATAAAAGGAGTGGAGCAGAAGACAGTGAACTGTGTAAAACAGTGAGCTGTGTAAGTTGCCTTTTTGTTTAACCAAACATTACACAATTGTGTAAGGAATAAATGTGAAGAGGACCTCACATGTATGTCAGATATTATTGCTGGAGTTTCTGTATTGCTTTAAATCACACTGATATTTTTCTCCTCCTTCACTCCCCCTTGCCCAACCATTATTTTTCTCTTCTCTTGAACAGGAGCAAACATGGAGCTACCAACTACATTCCAGAGCAGTTTTTAGATGACTTTATTAATCTTGTTGTGTGGGGTCACGAACATGAGTGTAAAATAGCTCCATTCCAAAATGAACAACAACGTTTTTATGTTTGTCAGCCAGGAAGTTCAGTGGTGACATCTCTGTCCCCTGGAGAAGCTGTGAAGAAGTGCGTGAGCTTTTCTTTTTGTTCTTGTTTATCACTTGTCTTATGCCTCTCAGATATTGTGATGAGAACAGAAAAACACTTGTGTTAAGTATGAAAGGACTTATGGAGTGGATTAGCTTCGGAGTATGGTATAATAAAGTAGATGGAATCAGTGCCTAGTAGAATTTTTGCTTTGCTTACTATTTAACATTTGAAGCAAATGGAAATTACCTAAGAGGAGTTACACCCTGATAAATTGGAATACAAGCAAATGAGTACATGTGCTTGTGTATGGAACAAGCACAATCTAAATATAATAAAACTGATGTTTGACAGGTCCAACTCTGAAATACAGATCCATGAACTTCCTATAGCTTTTAAAATTTTGCCCCTGAAAAGTAGAAATGAATTTAAAACAAATCTTTATACCATAGTTCTCTTCAGTTTATCTTTTAGTAAGTTACCTTTCTCCTTCTAGACACATTGGTTTGCTGCATGTTAAAGGGAAAAATATGAAAATGCAGAAGATTGCTCTAGAGACAGTGCGAACTTTCCACATAGAGGATATTGTTCTAGCTGATCATCCAGATCTTTTTAATCCTGACAATCCTAATGTTACTCAGGCAATACAAGCATTCTGCACGGAAAAGGTAACTTGTAATGCTAATAGTTTATAGATAACAGTGTACGGACAGGGGATGGGATCTGTGACTGATTTTGAGACTGGAAGATGAGAAGTATTTTGTCTTGCCCTATATTATTTGAGATGAACTTAGGCAGTGTTTCCGTAGAAAGCTAATTACATGCCATTCACTCTGTGGCCTTGGCTTCCAGATTCCTTGACTGGGATGACCTGTTAAAGTAGGCTGGAACTGCTTTATGGGTGTCCATATCATCTTTGTACAAAAACTTGCCCCTTAAGAGTGGGGCAGTGTTGGATGTGTGCTTTGGAACCTGCATAAATACATCGACCTAAACCCTGAAAGCTCGGCTGCACAGTGTGAAGTGGCAGAAGTAACTAAGTAGGTTAATTAATTGCTCTTGCTTCTTAGGTTTGTATAAGTCTCTTCCTGCTTTTTCCTTGGAACTAGAAATTTAGCAAAGTATAATGGCTATAAAGTAAAGTAGTATGACCGATCAGGGGTGTAGATACTGCTGGACTACACTATACCTGAAGAATGAGCCTTCCATTGTGATGTTTTTCTCAGTCATTTTATGGCTTTTGGCTGGATACTTATACATACGTGTTCAGGAATGAGAGCAGATCCTATAATTATTTATTTTTATAGCTCCTCTTGCAACTGGATGTATTTTAAATTAAACTTGAACCATTTGGGCATCTGTAAGAGAAAGTGGAACTGAATTTCTGATTCTCCTTCCCAGGTTGAATTGATGCTGGACAACGCAGAAAGAGAACGCTTGGGAAATCCACGCCAGCCAGAGAAACCTCTCATAAGATTACGAGTAAGAAATTGTTCCATTTATGTTGCTGTGTTCTGAAAGGTCACTTTGAAAAGATTCAAAGCAAAGTCATGCTTTCTGTGTAAACACGTAATATATAAGTCTTTCTTAAGTCATATTATCCTGCATGTGTTCCTAACCTAATTTATGGAAACTTCCCCGAAGTCTAGTAAGTGAAACAAATTAGAATCAAGTTATGAATCTGAGCTGTTACTAGCTATTCTGTTGATATTATTATTAGCTATTTTTAGCCATTAACTATTCAACAGAGTAAGGCATTCAATTTAGGTTGACTTATTTTTTACTTTAATTTTTCCTCTGCTGGATTTGCGTGGCTTCTCCATTTCTATTTGTTTCATATTTAAATTTTTCCTTTTCTCTCTCAGGTTGATTATGCAGGTGGCTTTGAACCATTCAGTGTCCATCGTTTTAGCCAGAAGTACATGCATAGGGTGGCTAACCCAAAAGACATCATACACTTTTTCAGGCGTCGTGAACAAAAACAGAAAAATGGTAATTATGAAGAAAGGAATAATTGGCTTGCCTTGGTTTCCTTCTTCTTTAATTTGTTGTCCAGCACTTGCAAAAACTTGGTGTCTACCTTCCAATGTGTTATAGGAGGAGTAAAAATGCGTTGTCTCATTTAAGCGTATATATTGCGCAAGTACTTTTGTTCTATTTCTGGGTTTGTCTAAAATTCTGATATTTATCACAGCATCTGCTAACAGTTATTCATAAACAGTTCCTTCTTATTTTGGCCTCAAACCTTATTGAGTTGCCTACAGTAATACATATAGCCCCATACCAGACTGAATTACTCTGATTCTGTGATAATTACCATGAAAGGGATTAATCAGCTCACTCCTGAGACTTCTTAGAATGAGATGGTTGGTTTAGATCACTCTGCAGGAAAACAGATGAGTGTAGTGCTTTTTCCCTTTGTCTTTTAATTTTATTGCTTTAGGAGTTCATTTGTTTATCCCTAAAATAGTAATGGAGGGAGCAGGCTTGAGAGATGTTTTTATATTTAAAAAAAAAAAGGTCCAAATGTATGACAGCATTTTGTTTGCCCTCATTAATCATGTGTATGAGGTGCTCTTGGCTTGTCTGTTCCAGGTATGTCTCTGTTCAAGCATTTGTGCAAAAAAAATAATAGCTGTTACTATTGCAGCATTTCTCACTGTGCCTAGAATTTTTTATAAATGGTTAACAGATGTTGCCCAAATACTGGATTTGTAAGGTCACTTATGAAGATGCAGCTTGTGCAAGAACATAATGTGCTAAAGCACTGTTAATAGTTCACATTAGGGCATTGTAAGTACTCCAATTTCATTGACAGTTTTTATGAACACTGTCAGTTCTGTAAAGTTCAAAACATCATTTAGTGAAAAAACTACTTTTTGTTAGGATTTTTAAAATTATACCATATTGATCTTGGTTTACTGTGCTTTGGGGGGGTTTTTCATAGTTGTGCAATCTCAAACTTTTTGGAATACACAGCTTCAGTAATTCAGAAGTTGTTAATGTTTCTCTTGTCATAGCTGCTTATATAACCAGGCTAACAAAACCATACTGTTTTGTGCTTTCGTGTGGCAGTTGTCTTAAAGCAGTCTGTAGTCACTTTATATTACTTTATGTGGTATGTGCTAATCTCAGGTGATTATCCCTTTCATTCTTGTGCCATTTCTACCTTGCTACCAGAGAATGGGGGCAGCTTTAATGAGCTATGGGCATTTTCTACTGAAAATCAGTCAGTGTGCTTTGGAGGAAAATTTCTTCTCTAATAAATTAGTTACTTATAAAAAACCTTCATGCTTTGATGGCTTCTTTGATTTTCTTCCATTTGTGATCTTCTGGAGTTTAGTTTTATTAACCTTCAGGATATAATGTTCAATATGTAGTTCCAGACGTGGTAGTTAGAAGAACCCTATGTCTGCTAGAGGTGAAGTTGTCTGTACAGTTCTTGCATCCATTACGTTTAACTGTGTTTCCAGACAATAGACTCTACAGTTAGAAGAAAAAGCTTTACATATAAAAAGGACCCACAGTTCTTAAGAGGCCTGTGTTAACCTTTTTTCCTATTACTATCAGTGGGATGATAATAATTAAGAGCTGCAAATGTGTATGATGGTGCCACTGGGCTTTTGTATTCTAGACATTGATCTTAACTTTGGAAAATTGGTTAGCAGACCTGCTGAGGGGATAACACTGAGGGTGGAAGACCTTGTAAAGCAGTATTTCCAGACAGCAGAGAAGGTATTTTTCTATCTTTTATGATTTTTTAATATAGTATAATATTTTTTCTTTTTTTTTTCCTTGGCTTTCTTAGTGGAAGTAGTAGTGCACCCTGAAAACACTCTGACATTGACTGAGAAGTGAATTTATTTCCCATATAACTGTGTGTGAATTACCACATGAAGTATGTGTCTTAGATTAACAAGTAATTGTTGTGTATAGGTTGTACAGGTATGTGAACACATGCTGGTTTGAGAACATTATGATAATTCTTCACAGGAACCTGCAGTGTCTGCCCTGTACTAAATGGTGTGTCATATTTTGGTAAGGAGGAAAATGTGAGGCAGCATGCTCTGAGGGAGAAGCTACCTTAATTTACTATAGGGCCAATGTGAGACTGTAGCATTTACCATTACCAGCTGACTTGGAGTAACTTGTTACTTTGCAGTATATTTGTGCCCTCAGATGTAGTGCAATTTCACATTGTACATGCTTTACAGAAGGTCTTTAGAGCAAGGATTCTTGAGGTAAAGATCCCCCGAATTATATCATCTGGCCTAACTTGGACACATGCTAGCTGTCAGGACAGCATAAATCCTATGCGTTTGACATGCTTATCTTATTTTTTTATAAATGTCTTATTTTATAATAGCTGTGAAGTTTATTCTGTTGGGCAGCATTGTTTCATAGAATTTTTTGTTTTAGATATGACTAGCAATGTAGTTTCTTTTCTGTTTGTGAAGCTTTTTTCTTTGAGGAGTCTGGAAAGTACTATTTTAAGTAAAGGTGACATGCTAGTAGCAAGAGAGTTGTAACTATATTAGGACAAGTAACATGTTTGCTTATTGCTGTTGTTTTCTCTGAAATATTCAATGCACATTACTGTTTTTGCAACCAACTTAATGTAATACTTATCTGAAACAGCAGGAATATTACTTGCTTTCTTCAGTGGCATATGCTTCTTAACAAAATATTTTCCCCAATTCTAAAGAAAGTACAGCTTTCACTTCTGACTGAAAGAGGAATGGGAGAAGCTGTGCAGGAGTTTGTGGACAAAGAGGAAAAAGATGCCATAGAAGAATTGGTGAAATTTCAACTAGAAAAAACACAGAAGTTTCTTAGGGAGCGTCGCACTGATGCAGAGGAAGAAAAAATAGATGAGGAGGTAATATTCTGTTGTTAATTCCTGAAGAGAGGTCAAGACAGTAGAAAAATCAGTGTTCAAACCTGGTTTAATAGATTTGCCTATCTGTGGAGCATGTGTAACACTTGCCTCTGTTCTTTTTCTGCAATTAGTAAATATGGTGATGAAGCTTCAAATACATGGTTTTAAAGCTTGTATTGAAAATGGGGTTTAGGTTGCACATGCATGCATAGAAAAGATCTGTTGCTCTAATATACATAGAACTATATATTTACCACTACTGTGAGAAAGGTGGTAGATATAATCTCATATTAGCTTTTTCATTTTGGCTTTGGGAAGAGTACAAGAATAGGGCAAACATAAAGGAAACTTACCCTTCAGGTGCTCTGCTGGCTTGTATCTGCTTGCAGCTCAGGGTATCCCAGAGACAAGCCTGGTTTATGTGTGTCAAGTAACTCTTATTAGATGTTTCTGTCAACTTGCTGAGTTTCCACATGAGCCCATGTATTCAGCTGTAATATTCAAGAATTGTATGACAAGTTGTTTTACAGCTTATCTTTTCACTGTGTAAAGAAAAATTTGGTAGGGGAAGGAAGGTTTCATCTACCCATTTTCATGCTGATTGCTTTAATTCGTGAGGGGTTGAAAGAGACCATAAAAAAATCAGTGCTTGCAGGTTTTCTGTACCCCTATTTGGTTTTTTGTTATTGTTGTTTTTTGTCTTTAGAACTAATATTTTTTTCCCTCCCACCTCTTATCTTTTTCCATACTTGTCAAGTTGAGCTTCCATAGTTGCACACATACTGCGACATTCATCTCTTCTCAATATAGTTGTTTTCGCTCCTGCTTCTTCATCCCTACCCCTTTTTTCCTGTTATTAATTTTTCAATGTCCCTTATTGTCAAAATTATGTATACTCTCCTTCTCTTGAACATAGTATCTCCTACTTTTCATTATGTCTCAAGCCTTTTTCTCCCCAGTGATGTAGCTTCAGTTATTAATAGAATGTGAGACTCTTAAACTATAGGACGGCATGAAAGGGCTCTAATCAAACTGTTCAATTATTCTTGAACTCTTCATTTCTGACATGAGCTTGACTTAATAATTCAGTGATCAAAACTTCTCACTTATTGTGTTTTGATTATTGTATGACATGAACTGTTATTTTGATGGCAAGTCTTTTTTTATTCAGGTGCGAAAATTTAGGGAGAGTAGAAAAAAGAATGCTGAAGAAGAGGATAAGGAAGTCCGTGAGGTAATTCTTTTGAATTTTGAACATAAGCTGAAAAATGGCATGGTGACTTCCGCATATAAAGGAAGTCACTTAGCAATCTTTCAGCAATACTTCAACATTGTCCTTGTTAAAAAGTGCCTGTCTGCCTTGGAAGCTTAGTAACTTCTTTTAAAATATAATATGTGCCTGAGCTATTGCTCAGTTTGGCTTTTGAGATCTCTTTTCTTGTACAAATTTGTGAACCTTAATGTTCATTTGTTCTTGCTTTTAACTGAGGTTAGACCAGGCAGGTGACCTTCAAAGATGTGTCAGCTTAAGCTACTTGTGATCCCACTACCAGTGGACATGTGGGTGGACTGTGCTGAGTGTTGTTACTGGAACAAATTGGTAGTAGGATTGGTAAGCCTTTAGGTACTGCATCCTTATCAGCAATCTTAAATCTTAGAGTCTTAGATCTCCCACAGACTCATATCTAGATTATTTATGTTTTTCCAAGGAGAATTGCCAACTACTGACAGCATTGGGGCTCCTTTGTCCTTACAAGCTATGTGGGACTGAAATGAAATTTGGAAAAAAAGGACACCTGGAGTGAGATTCACGTCTCCTGATCTGGGATATTTTCACAGGGACTAGTTGTCTTAAGCACCCACTGACAAGTTGGTGGAGCCCAGAGGGTGCTTCCTCTGACCAGGTGTATGTAGCTGACGCAAGATGACCTGACCTGTCCACCAGACTCCACCAATAATGTATCATATTTACTACCTTCATTCTGTTATCAGAGCTTAGCTAACTACTCTATATGTACACATCTAATTAGACTAAGTACTGTCCCTGCTTTTTCACAGACATCCTTTCCTTCCACAATGCTGAGGATTTGGGTCTTCTAAACTTCAGTGGTTTAAAACTGTATATCACAACTATGGTGCATTTCATCATTTAAGATTCTTTTTCATGTAATACTTACTGTTCCATGTAAGGCAATGGCCAGGGCTAAAGCCAACAGATCTGAGGATGCAGTTCTTGTTGCGGCCTCCAGTGATGAAGATTCCATGGATATGGAGATGATAGGCATTGCTGATCCAAGTGAAGGCCTTTCTGCAACGCTGAGCCGAGGAAGGGGTCGGGCAAGAGGCAGGGCAAGAGGTGCAAAAGGACAAAATTCAACAGCAAGAGGTTCATCTCGCAGGGGAAGAGGTAAGAAAAACCTCACACTTTATACTGCAGTTACTGACTTTTTTTTCTTTAAAACGTGATTATCTTCTGATGCTTCCATCAAGTGGAAATTTACTGCTTAAGGACTCCTACTGGAAAAAAACTTCTTCTCAAATACTTGGGGTATTCTATTACATACAGTTGACTGCCTTACAAAGCTTAAGTTGTAATTTTTTCACACTGTGCTTAGAAGAAAAACATCTTGCTTCCCAGCTGTGAAAACATAGTAGCCTCTTAAAAATGTGCATTATTGGGAATGTCTGTACAATGAAGTGCATGGATAAACCTTTATTACTGCTAATGGTAATGCATTTGATCAGTATAGGGAGGAGGTACAGCTTGTCTCTATTATAATGTAATTTACAAGAGACTTCAATGTTTCTAGTGACTGAGAAAATGGGGAGTGTTTCCTAAGAAAAGTGAGTTGACTAGCTCCTCGGCTATGTGCCTGTGCACTTTATGGGGATAGTGGTACTTCCTTTATAGATATACTTCTCTTTTATATATATATATACATAAATAAAATAGAAAAGATGGGATCTTGCAGCAATATACTGCTTTGAGTTATCTCACTAACACATCTCAGAGCAGGATGAGTTGAAACGAAGACTGTCATCTTGGGCCTGATTTGGTTGATGCTTTTAAACTAGTTCTGTGAGCCTGTGCTCCAACACTGTTCTGATCCCATCAGAGCAGGGCCCTGTGTGTTAGAGGCTGTATCTGTGGACTTTGAACACTTGACCCAGAGCAGTTCTTCTGCATGTAAGGAGGGCCTTTGATTCCAGGAAGAAAGTAGGGAGTAAAGAGGAATGTAGATTTTTTTATGTGACTTCCCACTCAGTAATGATAGACTAAAGGGGGAAAAAAACCCAACCGAACAGATTTCCATTTTGTTTGTTATCTCTACAGGAAGCACTAGCCAAGAATCAGCTTCTAGCAGCAGAATCTACAAGCCTGTATCTGTGCCTGCCAAGAACATGTCCATCATTGATGGTAGGCTTTTGATCTGTCTGCTCTCTCCAGGTGTTCGCTTAATGATGAAGTGCCTTAATTGCTTTTATTTCTATTAGTCCAATTCAGCTGTGAGACATTCTTTCAGCTCTAATGAAATAAAATAATAGTGATGAGAGAAAGCAAAAAGAAAGGGAAAATAGAATATCACTATTCTTCTGTCATGGTGTAAAATTAAATGTGTCAGGAACTTATGGCTAGAACTGGAAATAGGGAACATATTACTGTATGCATCTCCTGAAGAAATAAGCATAGAAAGAATGTGACTTAATAGCATTATTTTATGAAGACTATTCCTCAGGGGATAAAAAATTTTTAAACTTGGCTGATGTTTACAAGGTAGTAAGCTTTAATGCAAATCCGTTTAGTCTTACATTGTAGTGAGTTTTAGAAATACCAGGTTTTACTAGTGAAGAAAAATTTATCTGCAATATAAGCCACCTGCATATGTAAGAGTAGCTCTTGCTTGCTATGGAGGACAGGCTCTGAGGAAACAGCATAGGTAATCTGAGTATTAAAGAAAAAGATACTGCTCACAAATCTATACCTGAATCCCACACAAAATGCCCAAAGGTAGAGCGAGTTTTAATCAGCAAATTGACCCAATTTTAAATTGGTCAGCAAATGACCTAAAATACTGCAGAGAAGTAAATTTTAGCAGATGTGTTGATGTCTAAACTGCTAGACATACAGGAATATCAATTATACTAATATTTTTCTCTTCTGAACCAAAGTTCCTGATGGTTTTTCAGCCAGACTGGGAAGCACCTTCAGCTGCACAGAGGGTTATATCCCTGGGTTGTCAGGCTCCAGCAAAGGCTTAATTATTTCTTGGTTTTGCTTGTTTGTTTTACAGGGTATTTTGCAGAGACAATGCATGCTAAGCAGGTCTCAAATAAAAAGAACGATGTAATGTTGTTTGTACTTAACTGTGTGAGCCTTTTAAAAATACTCCATGTTTTATTCTAGCCTTTAGGCCTGTGAAACCAAACCCCTCCTTGAATTCATCTCAGGCTTACTCTGAGGTAAGCATCTTCTTGTATGAGTGAAGTTGTGCTGCCTTTTGCCATTGATTTGAAAAATAAATACAAGGTCAAAACATTAGCCTAAATGAGCAGATGTTCCCAAGCTATCAGTTCCAGCAGTAGGTTTCTGCATGTTAATTTGTAGACCTTTTATATCACCTGTATGGTGTTTGTCTGAGAAAAACTTGTATTTGTGGCCATGGTCTAAGATACGTAAATATATATACATGAGTATTTTGGGGGTTCTGCAAGATCAAAGATCTGAAGAGCAAACTTGTGCTATATTTGCAAATTTGTCCAGTTCCAGCCTGGAACCCTGTCAATTGTGTGCTATTGTAACTAAGTAGGTGTGTAGTTGCAAAAAAACCCAAAGGTTCTGTGCTATAGTACTGAAGCATTATGCACTCTATCTCTAAAAATACATTCTGTGGAAAAGCTTTATAATTATTTTTTTTCAGGATATTATAGATGTTGACTCTGATCCAGAAGACTCTTCTTTTTTTCCTTCTTCCAAAGGAAATCAAAGGTCAGTATGTTTGCTTCATGAATACTACCATGAGTGCCTTATTTCTGACTGGCAATCAGCAGAGTCCAGGGATTTGATCCACTACCTGAAAAAACAGATTTTTAAGAAAGTCATAAGAAACACTACTTAGAGAATATATATAAACTTTTACTTGTTAAAGTGGGTTATCTTTCTGTAACAAAAGAATTAGTCTACTGATTCAGGTAATCTAGATCAGAACTTTAGAATTAATATGTTAGTTTGAGAATTTTTATTGTTCTACTTATTTCTATTTATTTATTTATTCTTATTATTGGTGGTCCAACTCTAAGTTGAAATTGGAATTTCTGGTAATTGAGAACATGTTGATGCTGTGTTTTTTTTTCTCCTTGTGTGTTTCAAGGTTGTCAACTACATCTTCACTTAGTAAAAGAGGTTCACAAAGCCAAACATCTAGAGGAGTTGATTTTGAGTCAGATGAGGTATGGTATACAGTAGTATTATTTTAGTTTTATTTCATGTAAGTTTCTGTAGCTTACAGCTATTTGAGTAAAGCATTTTAGAGTAAAATTGAATTTACTGGTTTTTTCACTAACAGGTCTAGATTATTGCAACCAACTTTAATTAGACTATATTCATAATTGTCAAAAATAAGGCTAGGAGGGACCTCAGGAAAATAATCCAGTCTTTTTTCCCTTCAGTTCTTAATCAGTGAATTGTCATTGCTGAAATATGTGCCTGCAATTGCCTGGGACATAAAGTAATCATAATCTCCTTTAATGCTTGGCTGTATCCTTTCATTTGTTTATGTATTTTATTCTTGTAAGAAGCAAGATTTTCTTTTTTTGCATCTAAAATGGCCATTTTCTGGGGCACTTTACTGTTTCTTGTCGCAAATTATGTAAACACACTTTTTAAAAAAAATTAAAACACTGTCTTTTCAAGTCTAAGGTGTCTGTTCTTGCAGTACATCTTTGAACTGGTAGGAAATGGTTCCATCAATAATTAAACAAGTAGGACTTTACACACAGCTTTGCACTGAATAGAATACACATTATACTGTCAAGCACTGTGCAGTTTGTTTTCACAGACTGCCATGCATGGTCAGGATGCATTCCTTAACAATGTCAGAGATTGACCACTTCAGAGAAAACGTTACATTATTGTCCCTTCTCCCTACTGTGCTATTTCTTCTTCTGTCTGAAATACAAAACTACGTTTACCTGAACGTGCAAAAAGAAACAGTATTTTTGATTCATGCAAATCTCAGTAAATTATGATGTATGATATTTATATGGACGTAATTTTATTTGGGTATGTGCTGCTCATAGTAATAACAACTGAAATATAAATTGTTTCTCATTCCAGAGTAGCTGTTCTGATCATATTGACAAAAACTTGGTTTTTATTCTCTGCACATTTGTGACCTGGACATTTAAATCAGTAGATAATCTCTTTCATATCAAAACCAACAAAAACAGGTCTGTCGGGAAGCATGAAATATTGTGACCAGGCTTTCTAGTTTAACCTAAAGGTGACTTTGCTTTTTATGACTTGGAATGTATGCTAGTCCTAGTAATGCATATCTGTTTGCCAATTGCAGGATGATGCATTCATGAGCCCTGCAACATCAAGAAGAACTAAGTGATTTCTGATTCACTATGCAAGAGAGACTGTGGAAGTTGGTGAAGAAAATGGAGAGCAGTTTGCAAGGCATTCTCTATATGATATTCCTCTGTAAATGGTGGCTTGCATTCAATTTTCACTTCTATGAAATGGTTTGGTTTTTTTTTCCAGCAGCACCAAATTTGGTATCATTTCTGTGTTACACTGCTTGATGCATTAGACTAGAGGGTCTAATATTCTGAAGTACTGCCTGAAGCTGCAAGTTCTTTCTAAAACATGAAACTTTGTTTTCTTTCTGGGATGATAATAAAAATAACAGTTATATCTTTTATAGAAAACTCCATCTCTTTGGTTTGAATTTTGCAGATAAGTAAATTTACACTTTGAAAGTATGAATACGGACACAGACTGAGTCAGCACAGTGAAACTTCTACTTACTTGCAATTTGCTACGGATACAGTTGAAAACTCTGAAGAGTAGTAGTTGGACACAAAAATACAGTTTTCAGTATTGAAACTGGAAGACATCCTAGTGCTTTCAACTCTACTAGGAGAACTTAATCAAGAATTGCACTGTTATTAGTTATAGTGTGTGGGAATGAATTCTGCCTTGTAATTCAAGAAGTACCAAGCAGGACTATTCTAATGTTACACACACATCCTAGCAAAGATTTTAGTAAAGTATAGATTATTAATAGGAATTGTGTCAAAGATTCTTTTGCCCTTTTTGAGTACTTTTTTTTTTTAATTACCTGAGTTCATGATCTATCCATATAGCTTTATTTCAAACATTACTTTTAACCTCAGAAATTGCATCATTTCACAGATACCTTTTACAAAAAACAGATATAGCATACCAAATCCTGACATTCCTGTGCAACTGCTTCCTTTGCTGTCAGTGGGTGTTGGGGATTGTGGAGCAAGGGTGAAGTTGGGAGGAGCAGGTACCAAGCTGCCAAATCTACGACAGCCTGTTCTCTAGTAATAACCACCCATAGGTGAGCTGTTTAGACAGCTAATACTGGGGAATGTTTAAATACAAACTAAATCAGAATGATGTGAAACAGAGAAGGGCACACCAGCAACATGGCAGAGTCCTGACACGGGGAGCTTCCACTGGGCTTCTTCCATGACCCTTTGTGGGTATTTCTGGATAGCTTGCACAGTGTGTGGTTGGACCATCTCCTTTGGATCACAAGCTCGGAGAAGGGTGGGCTTGAGCTGAGTGGGAGGAGATTCCCATCCTCCTGCCAGCAGCCAGGCTGAGGAGGTGAGAAGACCTCCTGCTCTCCTGGATGTACCTGGTCTTCAAAGCGAATGGCAGCTCTGGTAACACATGCAAGGGTACTCTGCTAGAAATGAAGAATTAGGTCAAGGAAGGTAAATGGACAAAAGTAAACATTTTTGCTGGAATATGAGTTATAGTACGTGGGAACAGGATCTGATAGATGTGGAACAGTAAGAGCTGGAGTTTTGAGTGTCAGAAGGCAGAATGCCCTTATGCACTGACCAACAGCAATTAAAAGGAGGGGTACTTGCTCTGGCTGGAGTTAGTGACACCACCCAAGCAGATCTGTCCCCAGCAGCAGGGTAGCACCCTACATACGCGCTTGGGAAGTGGCACATGCTGTGTAGGATTTGTGGCTCTTGGTCTCCTGGTACTGATTTTCTATTTCCTACCATGTTTTGGGAGGAAGGTAGAGGGAACACACATGCTGCCATCTCATCAGTGCTTGTGTTCAGTGTACAGGTGCCTGTTGCTTTGGATACTGAATTCCCTGGGCTAAGACATCCATTCCTGTCCTCTGTCCCATATAATCACTTACTCTAAGTAGTTACAAACCCTAGAAAACAGTTTCACATCAAACTTTTATTCCCTTGGCCAAGAGGAAATACCAGCCAAGGGAAAACTTCAGTATTTATCTCTCTGAGGGGAAAAAAGGTCTTTGGAAAAATACAGTAGGTACATTAAGCCAGCTTGTTATTCACAGGTCATCTCTTACCCCCCATTCTATGCTTTTCTATTCTATTCTATTCTATATAAGTGTCATGCTGTGAAATAGGCTGAAAACTTCCTGCCAGACCTTTAAACCTGCTCAGATTTGACCTGTCCTGGAAGATAGCAGAGCTGGCACATACGCAGCTGGTGTATAAACAGCACAGAATTTCCATGAGCTGGGCCGCTGGTAAAGAAGGATTCCGACAGCTGAAGAGATTGATTTTGCCTTTCCCACAGATGTACTTGCCTTGGAGTAGCGCCTGGGGGAGTGCAACTGCATGGAAAAGCAGCACGTCAGAGCAGAAATGTCATGCAGCCCAATGACTGCAGAAGATCGCGGCTCGGAGCTCGCCCGGGGGTATAAAGCTGGCTGAAGGAGCAAAAGTAGAGGCGAGCTGAGCAGGAGAAGCAGGCTGTGGAAGACAGGAGCATCCACCTGCTCCAGCTGCTCGTGTGCCGTGTTTGCAGCCTCCGAGCGCTCGGGCTGAGCGAGGGGAGAGCGGCTCTACCCTCTTGCAAATGAGCTGTTTCCGAAGCTGTTTCCGAATTGGAGGAGCAGAGCGACGTTTCAGAGATGTCCTGCTTCGTCTGGCTCACCCTTTCCGGTATGGTTAACGCCTTTGTGATCCCAGGGAAGTTGCCCCTCAGTGGGAGCCTAGAGAAGACTTTTGTAATCCGGAACATCTCGGGTTTCTTTTCCTGGGATAATGACAGCCTGGCCAACTGGCAGAGCTTTGCGGACAGGAGCCGGTACGGAGCAGAGTCACAGAGCATCACGGTGGAAGCCCTGCTCATTGTGGCGTACTTGCTCATCATCTTCCCTCTTTGGCAACATCCTGGTCTGTCATGTTGTCACCAAGACGAAGCATATGCACTCTGCCACCAGCTTGTTCATTGTCAACCTGGCTGAAGCCAATATCATGATCACCCTCCTCAACACACCTTTAACATTGGTAAGACTGGGGCAGAGTTGCCAAAAAAGCACTTCCGTGGCCTTTTCCTCTTTACAGTGCATTAAAGCAGTGAGTGGATGTTCTGCAGATACCTGTCCACTCCAAATTACAGTCGTTGGAGTTGCCTTTGGAAAACTGCACATGTATTTTTTTTGTCTTAATTCCTGTTATCTAGTTGAAGATCTGAAATTATTCGTTTATTAAAAGTGGCCTTGATAGTACTTGAACAATAGTAACCTTGCAGTGATTACTTAGTACTTTGTACTTTCTCTTCTCTGAAGTATTTCCAAGGTAATAAATACTATGAATCTCTTGGGAAAAAAGTAAAATGCTCACCATCATTTTACAAGCTATGTTGAAAAGCTGTAGTTTGCATTGAAGTGAAATAGGATGTTCAGGTCACCCCTACTCTGTAAGGAGGGCTTAAAAGAGCTTAAAATGTATTGACTCAATAGTTAGGCTGCAGAAGGATACACTGTGAATAAAACAGAACATCTTTGGTATCATGTTGCTATATTGTCCTGGAGGATATTGCCAAGCCACTGAGCAGCACTAACCTGCCTCTTCAGAGTTCAGAAGGCAGAAAATTATACAACTATACAAAGAACCTGCTATCTCAAAAGTGTCTTTTACAGAGCACAAGAAATTATGTAATGGGTGTGTATCTGTAAGCAGTTGTGAGAGTGCACAAAACTAATGTTTCAGGCTCGTTTTGTGAACAGTACTTGGATATTTGGGAAGGGGATGTGCCATGTCAGTAGGTTTGTGCAGTACTGCTCCCTCCATGTCTCTGCCTTGACCCTCACAGCCATTGCTGTGGACAGGCCCCAGGTGAGAGCTCTCTGAAACCAAGACGGAAAGCTTGAGAGGGCATAAGTAAACAGAGAAAGGATGATTCCATATCTTTTCCTTCTCAGCTCCCAGGACAGGGGGACAGTTCTTGCTATCAGATGGAGAGAATAGTTTCGAGCCTGCAGCAAGGTGGGAGGTGGGAGGTATCCATTGCCTTGCGATCGCTTCCAGCGGGGTAAAGGGAGCTTTTATGTGATAGATAATCCAGTAGCTCTCAAACAAGGAGAAAGTTGAAGATCCTGTTAGAAATTCACATGGACAGCTCTCCTCTGGGGTAGTTTGTCCAGCAGCATGGCTGTAGGGACATCCCAGTTAACTTTCTCAGCTCCATCTCCTACTGCTCTGGGATGTCTCACCCCTTGTTACTCTGAATACTGGAGAGCTGACTGTAGCACACTGCTGTTTGTCACAAGCAGGGCTGTGGCTTGCTGTTAATAATGGGCTCAAAACTGGGGACAGTTGGGCATTATCAGTTTGGAGTCACCTCACAACTACACAAAACAGTTGACAGTTGGCATTTTCTGCTAGAAAGATTGTTTCCAGAAAATGCACTGACTGTCAGAAGCATTCCCAGGGAGGTCTGGTTAAGTCACAAGCCTTTGGTTCTTTGGGTCACTAGTACTGAAGAGTCTGGGACTTTTTTTCTGCTCCTTTTTTTTTTTTACTATAAAATAAACTGAACCTGGAAATGAACATGTGTCAAGACTTGGTACTGCCGGTACCCAGTTCTTCTCGTCTAGATGCAAATACTGAAATTTGAGAGTTGGACTGGGATCTCACTTGACCCATATTCATGCAGGAAAAATTCAAGTTTTTATGTACACTTTATAGTCAATGGGAACTGTGTGAAGACTCTACTGCATGCATGCTGAATTTCCACATTAAGTAATAGATTAAAGGCTGGAAGATTGTATGAAAAAAAAAAATTATTTTTTCCTGAAGTGTAATAAGCCTGGATTTTGGTTTTATTTTGCACAGGTTATAATGCACCCACTGAAACCTCACATATCTACTGGAAAAGGTGTTATCTACATCTCTGTAATCTGGATCATGGCAGCTTGTTTTTCCTTACCACATACTATCTACCAAAAGCTCTTTACCTTTGAATATGGGTAAGGATGTGCTTTGCTTTCCTCCAAACTCTCCCTGGAGGCCAAACTCTCAGTGGTCTTCCTTTGGGATCTTGTATTGAAAGCCTTTGAGCATATGTCAAGGTCAGCCAAATATGGATCTAGTCTATAATTTTCATCTGGTTCTTTTTGCTGTGTCTGATATCCTGCCCTTTCCATTTTTAATTATTTTATATTTATTCTGTCACACTAATCACATGAAACAGGCTAAAAGTTAAAGGGTCTGGCCTGGACCCATTACCATTATGCATTGGCATTTTATACCATATATCAATCTGACTTATTTGGGCAGACCAGACATGGGAATTAAAAAAAAAACTAAAACCCAACAGGTTTCAATCTACTCTTTAGCTCTGGGAAAGTAGAAAAATCTGCCTCAGCTGCTTGTTCCATAAAATGCTGTCAAGAGCCTTAATATTTGGAAAGCGCTTTAATGAGGGAAAGGTCCCTAATATGTGCAGAGACTGTGTTGCTGTTTGCCAAAGAACAGAAAATAAAAACCTGCTTCTGTGCAGCTCGAAATTTTGTAATTGATGAATTTCATAATATGATTTTAAGGTCATGAATGCCAATGAGAAATTACCACCACGTTGCTCACTGGCTGCTCTATGGCTCAGATCCTTGGACAGCAGAGCTCTGCTTAGCTCTGACAGATATCACAGATAAACAAAGGATTTGCTTCCAGGCTTTATGGCAGGAGCCCTTTCCCACTTGCCTCCTTGTTTCTGATGTACTTCTCCCGTCGTACCCAGCCATATGTCCTCTCATCCCCTGTCCCATATCTCCGTTAGCAGTGAGGAAGTTACCCAGTGCCTGTGCCTGCCAGATTTCCCTGAGCCTGCTGACCTCTTTTGGAAGTACCTTGACTTAACAACCTTCATTTTTCTCTATGTCCTGCCCCTTCTGATCATCTCTGCTGCCTACATGACAGCGGCAAAGAAACTCTGGCTGTGCAATGTCTTCGGGGATATCACGACTGAACAATATTTCGTCTTCTGCAAAAAGAATAGGACCATCAAGATGCTGATGCTTGTTGTCATCGTCTTTGCAGTTTGCTGGTTTCCCTTGAATTGCTATGTCGTCCCCCTCTCCAGCCAGACCATCCACACCAACAATGCCCTGTACTTTGTCTTCCACTGGTTTGCAATGAGCAGCACCTGCTACAACCCCTTCACCTACTGCTGGCTCAATGACAGCTTCCAATCAGAACTGAAGGCTTTGCTCAGCATGTGCAGAAAACCTCCCAGGCCCACAGAACAGAGGCTTCCCTCCACAGTCCCATTCTACCAACTGGCTTGGCCAGAAAGTGGCAACTTCAAGAGGTTGCAGGTCTCCCATATCCTTCCGACATCCAGTCAGGAAAGACAGACATCTCTGCAGTGGAGCCAATAGTAGCTGTGAGTTAAACAGTGGCCCTGGGAAATCTGTAAGGGCTGCACATAGATTTGGCAAGAGCTAAAATGGTGGGAAGATGTGGAGCCCTGTCCTACTTAGGGACTGTGCAACCACATGTGATAAAACCAAGAAGGAGGTTAAGGTTCTGCAGGAGGCAGCATGAAAGAGTTGCATGTTTGATGCAGGCTGATGACAAAAGTGTGGAGCCCCTAACTGGGAGAAAGCAAACTCTTCCCAGAAAGGAACTCTCTCTGTCAAGGTGACTTTGGACTGGCTTGCAGTATGGGACTGTCTGCATGTATGTCACTGTTATCTGCATGACTAAGCCTTTTTACCACCAGGATTGTGTGTGTGTTTTGCTGGTACTTAAACACTAAAGAAACAATCTAATCACATCAGGCCTCCCTTCTCTTTTCTAAGTCTCTTCCTAGCAACATGAAAATGAGATGTAGACCTTTAGGATGCTGGCTTAGATCAAGTGCAACTGGTTAGGAAAGTATCCTTTCTGAACCAAGGTCTGAAAAGTCAATATCTGTTCAGAATGAACAAACAGCTGTACTTCACAAGTTCTTTTTTTTTTTTTTGGTGGAAATACCCTTAGAGAAGTGGAGGATATGATGGACATTGACAAATAGAGGGGTCTCTTACATCACAGGCACTTTGTCTAAGGTAAATTTGAGGAAAAATGGATGCCTAGTCTTTGCTTAAGTAGATGGCTTTTCTTCTAATAGATAACTAAACCCAAAAAAAGCTAGTTTGGAGAAAGCTGGACATACCATCCACAGTCAGAGAACGGATAATTAAATGCTACTGTGAGTTTGGACTAGGACCTTTCGATCAGAACATCTTTGCATTAATGTCAAGTGTCAGCTAAAGGATCCCACAGTTCTACTTCTTTGCTTTTGAATGTTACTCTTACCCTGTAAAGTGCCTGCATACTTGTCAGTTCAGACATTTGGGACATTTCATCTCAACTAAGATGTTAGCTCTCTGAAACCAGTTTATAAATGAATGGCTTTGAGAGAAGGGATGATATCTCTGATAGCAAGTAATGAAAGTGGAACATTTCTCTGCAAGTTATCCTCTGGTGATTGCACAATTTTGGTGCATTTAAAGATAACTGAGATGTGTCCTTTCTTGGGTGGCTAAGAAAATTCACACGACTGCAACTGTCTGAAGTGGTTTGCAGAACTTAATGTTCTTAGTAGAAGAAAATATGGGTTTGAATAACAAAAAACATGGTGGTCCAAAAAACTCTACCTTATATTGCACAGAAAAGCAATAACTCCCTGTGCTGTGGAAATTAGTTTGAACATCACACCAGGGTGCCCCATTCAACTTGCAGCAGTCAGCAATGAAGTGATAAAAGTCTTCTTTTATAAATGGAAAAAAAAAAAAGAGAAAATGTTTTTTCCCTAATTCCTGTAATAACGTTACATTTCTGAAATCATTTTAAGCCTTGTGGAGGACTTTCACACCTGCATATTTAAAGACACTGAAATAGCAACCACTCCTTGCACCTAACCAGTCTTTTCACAAGGTGTTATCAATCTCTCACTCTGAATCCAGTGCTATTTTACTGCCCTTTATCAAGGCCCCCAGAGTTCAGAGTACTTTGTATCACTGATCTGCAGAATCAAACCTTTCCTCCTGCCTTCTTTGAACCCTTATGCCAAATCCCATTTCCTCCCTTAGCATTTGCAACGCATCAGCCCTGAACTGGTCAGGGAGTTAGACTAGATGGTCATTGTAGGTCCCTTCCAACTGAACTATCCTATTCTATTCTATTTCCCAAATGTGCACAGCCCACAAACAATGCTCCCCATTCCAGTGATAGCAGATCCCAGCTCTTTACTAGCAAATAAATGTTTAGGAGTGCTAAATACCTCAGTAAGATGTTCTTTCTGAAGCCGAAGAAAACACCTTAAGACTCATCATTTTTGAATGCAGTTATCACCATTCGAACTGCTACACATGCAAGAACCTTGCTGTAACTCCAGTAGGCAAAATCCTCAGATGCCCACTCAAATGGTCTAGGTGGGTCTGAGCAGGGCTACTGCAGTTACAGCTCTGGATCCTGCACCACTGTACCTGGTGGCAAATCCTTCTCCTCCAGCCTCTGCTCACAGCTTTAAAATAGCTATTTCCCAAGAGACTGAGAATAACTATTATTCACATTTGACTTATTCATAAATCTCTTGAGTGCTGGTGAGAGAGACCATAGCCAGCTCTGCTGCTGACACAGTCTGCCAGCCTTGCACTGAAGCCATGGGGCTGTGAACAGCCTGCCCCTCTGAAGGTACCTACGTAATCTAGCAGCTCTCAAAGGCTTGCCTGAGAGAGAGGTCATATCTTCCCATAGCCTCTGGGTCTGGTACATTAGGACTGGATAGCTTGTTCTCTTATTTCCTGATCTTTGTGCCACCAAAGGGGGATGAGGATGGGATCCTCCCCTGCTCTCCCCATTCTGCACAGCCCAGCAGAAGGGCAGCCCCTGCTCCTTTCTGGGGGTGACACAGTGGCCTGGGGAGAAGGTTTGAACTGGCATTAATGGCACAGAAAGAGGAAAATTCTACAGCCCATTCTTTCTTCTTCTGGGAACCATGTCCCCCCTCAGCCTGTCCTCTGGTTTGCAGGATTGAAGGGATTTCTGTGAGTCCTGGTGCCGTGAAACCTCCCACCCCTTGCCTTAGGCTCAAAGCCTTTTTATGGTACTTAGGCAGGCATCATTACCTCTCTGACCAGGAGAAAAACTGCCTTTATCTACAAAACAAATCAGCACCTCCTGGCCAACTGCCCATAGTTTATAAACTGGGCATGGCATTCTATTGTATGGAATATCCCTTTGGCTAGTTCAGGTCAGCTGTCCCAGCCATGCTTCCTCCAGCTTCTTGTGTACCTTCTGCAGAGCATGGGAAACTGAAAAGTCCTTGTCTTAGGGTAAGCACTGCTCAGCAACAACCAAAACATCAGTGGGTTATCAACATTATTCTCATACTGAGTCCAAAACTGTGCCAGCTACTAAGAAAAAAGTAACTGTATCCCAGACAAAACCAGGACACCAATTAAATAACTAAAGGCCTACAAATGATTTCTAGCTCTAAGGTGTCAACTCACTCATTTCCATAGCATGTAGGGCTAGCTCCATCTACAGCAGACCAGGTATGACTCCAAGCCCCTAAGGTCACAGGGATATGGGGATTTTAAGACATTATATTTTTTGTATGCTTTTTCAGTTAAAACCACCATAATGTGACAGGTTGGTTAGATGTCATCAGTTTTTAATAGTATGAAGCTAAAGATGTATCAGATGTTCTAAAAGCATGTCATCAGAGTCTCTGAAGGTACAAAACTTAGTGGGGTTTCTTGGCAGGACATGTGGTAGGAACCAGCTTGTTATGGTCACATCCCTACTGCCTCCTGGGAGCTGCTCTAGAAGTGAACTGTTCCCAGTGCCTTGCCCAGAATTTGTTTTGAAGAAGCCCAAGACAGGGCTCAGGAATGATCTGACACTTGAACAATGTGGACAGCAGACACTAAACCCTTCAGTTGGGTCCCTGGTATTTCTGTTTGGCACTGCAAAAACATTCCTAGACGTCAAACAGACAAGCAGCTTGAGGCTCTGTTTCTCATCCTGCAGTTCAGACTCCCAGCACGGATGTGCTGTTATGAACTATGCAACAGAATGTATTTCTATCATCCCAATTTAGCACAAATAAGAAGGAAAAAGCAAACAAAACCACAATTCTTTTGTTGCTGGTTGAGAATTTTCATTTCTGCTAGTTTAGGTTCATAAGTTTGTAAGTGTGCAAGAGCTAAAGCATTTCAAAATGTAGCACAGACAGAGTGAGCCCAAGCTATTTTCATCCCTGGACTGGTTACTCATTCAAATGCTTTCAAAGGCACCTACCACTTTCCCTGGATTTTGTGGGGAAGCAAGAATGTGACTTAAGAGGACTAATTCAGCAGGTCCCTGAGTTGGATGGGAGTTCATTTGTAGGCAAGCAATTTCATTTGCATGAAGGTGTTTGATTAATCTCGATGGTTATAGAAAGTTTGAGGTGACATCAAAAAATTTGAATAAGCAAAAGAGAGGATGTCAACTTTACCATCTAAAAAGATTAAATAGTGTTATAATGGGAGTTCTGTGTCACAGTCCTTCAGGGGAGAGTTGATAACATGAAAATGTTTTGAAGCAAATAAATATTTGAATACTTAATGATATAAAGCCATAATAGATTTACTAATTTTATTCCATTGTCACTTCAGAAATATATTTTTTAGTGTTTAATAAAAGTAACTACTTTTTATCATTATACTAGTAATTTAGTATATTAAGTCAAATATTCCATTATGAGGAAAACGCTCTTCCAGAGCTTCCAGCCATGCAGCCTGCAGGACAGAAAACCACAAATTATCCCTAACATACACCTAGATTTTGATTTGTGCCACTCTTATGTGGTCTGTGCAAAGTGGTGCTCAAAGAAAAGATTTCTGAAAAAGTTTACTCCAGCGACACAGCTCTGATTCTTTCCCCCTTCTGTGACAAACTCATCTCTTTTTTACTGAACTATCCCACTGGCATGGCCACTGGGACACAATCTGTTATTTGTCTTTCAGCAGTATTTTATTCATCCAGCAGCTCCACTTTTTTCTGTGAATCAGGGATTATTTTGCAAACACGGGTGTGCAGGAAGCCAGCGTGCCAGGCTGTGTGCAGTGCTGCTCCATGAGCTGTTGGATGCAATATGGTCATGTTGCAAAAGGGTGATAAAGGACAGAGCAGTCAGAGACTAGTGATCCAGCTCAGTCCCCCATGTTCATATGACACAGCATTCCTGTATTCCCACATACACCTCTATGCTCCTACAGGATCTCCCAGCTCATGGGCAAGGTGGTGGGGCTGAGCTGCCTCACTCTGGGCTTTACAGATGTCCCTTCCAGAGCAGGTGGCTGTACATGGCTTCAGTGACATTCTCCCTTCAGGCAATCTAAAAATCCAACCAGTATTCAGCATCGCAAAACCAGCTTACATTTCTTAATGGGAACTCATTGAAGAAGAATAATGAATTATGAGCTTCCTGTGGGCTGTGCACACTGTGGAGGAAGTTCAGCTAATTACTCCATAGGGCACAATAATTTATTTTGATTATTCATATCAGCGACATGACATTCATTATTGAAAAATAAAGTTTTACCCAAGTGGCTTCCTTCTTCCAAAGCTTTAACTCAGATAGACAGAAGCCACCATAGACAGCAGACAGTGGTGGTGGTGGAGGTGGGGATTAAATCCTTCCTAGCACCTTCATCTTCAAAAAACCACTCATGACCTGATTTCTGTCTTCCTGTTCACAAAGTGCAGCCAGGACATCATTTGTTCATAGGCTCTTTTAATGCTCATTTAATGGGGCTCTAGGCTTGGGCACTAAACTAGTCATCAAAGCTCCTACTAAAACAACACCCACTGTTCCCAGTAAGTAAAAAAAAAAAGGCCTAAAATATACTCTTTATTCTAAAAGTGACTGGCAACATCCACAGGAGGAAAAACAGCGGGATACAGCTGCTTTTAGAGGCACACCATCTGCTAATGAAATAAACACTTTTACTGCGTCTATGCATTTTAAATCACAAGTTTTAAATCTCACAAGGAAGCTAAGAGCCATTATAAGGCAAAGAGCATGCAGAGGCACTAGTTGCAACTCTCTTGCATTTGGAGGACTATTAATATCCAAGTGATGGAGAGATAAGGGTCAAAAAAGGATGGCATGGACCAAAGCTGAATCTTAACATTGCCATTTTACTTTCTGGTATATTTACAACAGGACAGGTGCATGTAGCTATTTCTAGAAAAAGTGTAGTGACAAAGAGGTTGAAGATGGACTCTTTTCCTTAAGACCTAGATTGGAATTAAGCCCAGCTTTTGAAAATGGCAAAACATAGTAGGCATAGGGCCACTAAAATGTAAGTAGAATTGAGCTATGCAGTTCAGAAACACATCTGAAAACAGAAAGATACAGCTGAAAAGTGCAATGCTGAAACTGTGGCCAATTATTAGACAGTAACTCACACAATGGGTAGTCTATTTATCATGTGCTGTCATTTTCTCAATAGTTTTTAAAGGTTAAATAGATTTTGAACCCATTCATGTTGCTCTGCCAATTTTATGAGAATACAGAATTTTAACTACTGTCCAAATGTTTGCTCAGGTTTTAGCATCAGATCACATGTTTTGTACTACATGTTTTCAGATGGTGACACATGACTGTTCCTGGAACCTTCAGTCACTTATGCTGCTGTAGTTCACAGAACTGATTTATTTAAATAACCAAGGAGAATTTATATGTATTTTATTGAGCACTTTAGGAGACAATGAGATTCACTGCAGCAAGTCATATTTTTAAATACAAAAGGGGAATTAGTAAAAAGTTAAGTACATATCCAACTTGAAACATGAACACATGGCTTTCAGGAGCTTTGAATTTTAAAGACTGAGAACTCTACTTACATCAAACAGTTCAAATACATCCACATCACAAAATCTTATTATTGCACTATAGCTCCTTGTCCAAAACACACAATGCACAACATGCACTTGCATTGCCCATATATGAAGGACCATCAGCAACACATCAGCACAGCCACAAAGAATCTAGAAAAGGTCAGAGGGGTTGTAGGTTTGCTGTCAGAAGTATGGTAAAAAAATTCAGCAGTTTGGACCACCACTATCCAACACAAGCCCTGTTTCTTGCTGGTAATGCAACAGACATTAGGATTGCAGCTGTGCTGCTCTCCTGTGCAGAGGTAGCATAATACTATGGCTTTAAAGATTTATTTTAAAATAAGGCTTGTCTTAGCTAAAAGCCATATAATAACTGAAAAGTTCTTGTAATGCTAGCCCAAAGTATAGTATGGCAGCACTTTTGGATCCACTTGTTCAACAACAGCTGCTGAATTCAAGTAGGTGCACTCTCTTTGAAAGAGTTTTGTGCAAAAACAGTAACACCAATCACTTCTGCTTTTCCCTCATCCACAGCCACATGCAGAATGCTAGCAGACAAAATCACAACAGTGGATGACACAGAGGAACTGGAACAGGGACATCCTATCTAGCTATAAAAGAAGTCCTACTTCTGGGCAGGTTAAAAAGACAACTTGGAAGAGGTGAAAGGCAAATAATTTCAGTTACATGGATAATACAGAAAAACAAATCAGCATATAACATTTGTGAAACATACACACTTGCTACTGCAGTGCTTCACCCCCCACCCACCTTATCTTGTATCTAAAATTTCAAGCCAAAGGTCATTTTAATACTCATTGAAGGTTGAGGTCCTGGGCCCAAGGGACAACATTAAAGCTGAATACTGCTTTCTCCAAAGAGTCCAATAACAAACCAGGAGAGTTTTCCAGTTTAAAAACACTCCCCCTTGTCTGTTCCAATCCACTTCAGCATCTTATCTTTAATACAGTCACATGGTGTGTGGGGAGAACCACCTTTCATCGTATTTACATCTACCTCACCATGGCTATCAGGTGTTTGGCTCTGCTGAGGCATACAAGTGCTACTGTAATACAAGTAAGTCTGTCTTCTCTAGCATGGTTTGGAAAACAGCAAAACTAATATTGCATTTGATACTACAAACACGTCGAAAAAGCTTCCATGCATAAAAACACTACAAAACAACTTCAACAAAGCTTTACAAAAATGGAACCAACTTCACTGATCTTCAGTCCAAAACGCCAAGGCGGATTTGTTAGACACTAAGACCAAAACAACTAAGAGAGAGAAATTAAACTAATGTTTAGCTTACATACCAGTACATTTTGTAAAAAAAGGTGTTAAGACATTATTAATTTATTAACGCATGGAAAATTCAAAATCCCTAATGTTTACAGTACTCCCTTATTCTAAGCCTGTTTGTAGTTTCTTTTCCACCAGTGCCACGTACTTAATGCCAGACATGAATGTTGGTATGACTAACTAAGACATCTCAGGCTGCAGAGCAACCTCTTATTTTTTCCATGAAGATACAGCCAATATCAGTGGCCAGCCACCACCTGGTACAGATTAACTAGACTCACTAAAAAAACCCATCTCCCTACCCCCTTTTCCAGGGCAGAGAGCCCAAAGTTACCTTACTTAAACCCCAGAACTGAGATGGCCACTCCCAGCAGACCAACACTTCAGGATGCAACGTGGCCATCTCTTTTTGTTACATGCAGGGTTACGTTTGCCATCCCTGTACAGTACAGTGTGAGCTTTTTCCAGCTGCCAGCTTCGACTGCATTCAGTGCACGTCACTTGTCACTCAGGAGAGAAATCTTTTATTCTTATTGCTCCTTGGGTGTGGTTTGTTTAGGGTCTTTTTTAATAAATAATGAAAGTCTACAACCTGCTTTTTCAGGCATATGACTCCTGAATATATATCAAGTAGTCTGTAAACCAGTTTGGCCTCTGGGGAACTGTCAGGCGATGGAGACGGTCGCATTCAAAGAGCAGCACCTTGTGTTGAGCACAGCAGAGGCAGAGGAGGAGCCTTCCCGCAGAACAGAGCTCCTGCCTCCTGCAGCAGGGAAGCATCAGCATGAAGAATCTATAAGTCTCTGGCGAAGTCTTTTGTCTTCTCTCGGATTCACATTGCCACTTGCATTATGGTCTGTCAAAACTACAGAGAAAGTAAAACTTTAGAAGTGAATGAGCTATAAAACCACTCAAGATCTTCTTGTGTACAAAGGAACTGCCACCAAGCTCGTCCTGCACTGCTGGCTGTCCAGTGCTGCTTTCAGCTGCCCCTGGCTGTCTCGATGTGGCACCCAGCTGCAGGATGCCCTGTACATCTCTAGCCCAGAGAGCATCTACCACTCTTTTGTTAACACTTTTTTGTTGATTACTAATCAAAACACGCTGATGCCACAGAAGAAAATCTGATGAGCCATGGGTGAAGCCTTGATGATGGGTGGTGAAGCCTGCAGCTGCCCCCAGGCAGAAGAAGGCTGCACTAGCTGGTCATGAAACAGCAGCTTCTTTCTGCAATGCATTTTAACAGAGCTACAACCATGAGTTTGTTCTGTTCTGGACAAAAGTCTTACAAGTTTTTTTTGTGAGATGAAAATAGTCTCAAAAGTTCTGCTTTCAGCTAAAAATGAGTAGGATTTTCTATTAACTTTCTCAGTTCCTTGAGCACAGACCTCCACCTTGGGCTCTTACATTCTCCTACCAAAACCCACCCACCTTTCATAAAGGGACACATTTACAAGAAAAACTATACACTGTCAGAATTACTCCCAACTGCTGTACTAGAGCTGGTTGCCAGAAATGCTTCTTCTGGTTCAAAAATAATTCTGCTTATATAAATTGACTTCTCCTCCAGATCTCAGCCTACCAGATCTCAGCCTACCAGAACTTCTTGACCTAAGTACAGAGAAGCAGTCAGCACCTGAGTACTGCTGCTTCTTTTTTATTAAGTACAGGGCAGACTTTCTCAAGAGAAAACAGATTTTTTTCCTGCCTTTGAAACAGTTCTTTAATTTGCCCCCAGCATTATGCTCACCTACTCAGGTCAGCTGCCAAACATTTTAAGGTATTATCACTTCAAGGAGTGAAGGACTTTGTAAAACCTTTTGGTTTATGCCTCTCCCTGGATATTTGGCTTCTCTAATTCTGCACTTGAGGATGGAACTGGAATCACAATTAAGATATGCCACACTTTTTAGGACAGAATCCTAGACTATATCTTATATAGGAGTGATTGCTCAGAGCCTATCGTGTCTGTGAACTGGTGGGATATTCAGAAAATCTTTGCATCAATTCAGATTGACTCTGACCATTTTGGCAAAAATCACTTTACATGCAGTATTCCTTGCTCTCTGTGTAAGACAGAACAGGAGCGTGTTCACTGGCCACAGTCCCACTTCCCTTCTTTTGTCATCTCTTCCTCTGCCAGCAGCATTTCTGAGCATCAGACTTATTTTTACATTCACCTAAGACTTCTGCCAAAGCCTGAATGAGAAGCAGAAGCAGCAGTTACTACACTTTGGAGCTAATTTCTGAAAAAAAAAAAAAAAAGTCCTGAAACCACCAACTTTCTTACTGGAGCTTCTTCAAGCACAACCTACTGTAGACCAATCTAGTGCTCTTCTACTGTACAGGGAGTTGTAAGAAGTTCAAGTTCAGACAGCTGAAGCCTCTTGGTGCTCGAGCAGATGTGTCAGCAAGGACCAACAACTTAACAGACACTTCAGGGTCTAGCCTGTGTCACTGACTTGCAACACCACAATCTTCTGGCACAGATGTGAGGTTATAGCAGTTATACTGCAGACAATATAGCAAGGACTAGGTGGGTCCACTGTCTTACAGAATATTTTAAAATGTTTTTGGTAGGAATACTTACCTAGATCAGCTTACCTTGTAGCTCTGTTGCATCTTTTTCCAGCTCTTCTGTAGTTGTTTCCTCAGGCTTCTCCAACTCAGCTGTCCCTGGTTTCCCATCTATGGTATCAGTCTTAATAGCACCAAGGTTTACCAAAAGCTGCATGATATCAAACTTCTCAGAAACTGCAATGTTCTCCAGCACTTTGAGGCATTTAAATGATTTAAGTTCACTCACATTTTCCTCAAGAAAGAGGAGGTAAAGGCTTAAGTCATCAAAACACTTTGACTTAAGTTTCAGAACATCAAAAGTTGGCAGGATTTCATACACTTTCAGAATACCTGAATTCCACCTCCATGGGACAAACATTGCATACACTACCAGTGGCATCACTAGCAGATAGACTATCAGGTTAATATAGCTGAGTACCTTGAAGACACCAACAGCAATAAGCTTGCACTGAACCACTTCTGGAACAGTTGTGTCATTCTTTAAGATCCCAGTTTTGATAGTGCAGAGAAACTCATCACTCAAAGAGGAGAGACTAATGTAGTAGCCCAGGTAGAGGCATGCAATGAAAATAATTACTAGTGTGAGTAAACGGCAGGTAATATATTTAATTATTAAACATCTGGAATTCTTCTTCGTCTTCAGGTACTGCTCCACAATTGGGTATTTGAAGTAGCTTTCAGATATTTCCCACAAACTGGAAAAGAGAGAAAAAACCACCAAATTATACAGAGCAGATGCTGCAGCATTCACCTACCTCAAACATCAATAAAATCTAGTAATCTAAAATAAACACAAGATTGAAATCCCTCTTAAAATCATAGAATCACAGAATGGTTTGGGTTGGAAGAGTTCTTTAGAAATCATACACTTCCAATCAAGCCTCACCCCCTTGCCATAGGCAGGGACACCTTCCATTACACCGGGTTGCTTGAAGCCTCATCCAACCTGGCCTTGAGCACTTCCAGAGATGGGGCATCCACAACTTCTCTGGGCAACATGTGCCAGCCTCACCACTCTCACAGGGTTTTTCACAGGTTTCTCACAGAATTTTTTCCCAATATCTAATCTAAACCTGCCTTCTTTCCATTTAAAGCCATTCTGCCTTATCTTGTCACTACACACCCTTTAAAAACTCCCTCTCCAGCATTTTTGCAGATCCCCTCTAGGTACTGGAAGGCTGCAATGTGCTCTCTCCAGATCCTTCTTTTCTCCAGGGAGAACAACCCCAGCTTTCTCAGTTTGTCTTTATAGGAGAGGTGTTCCAGCCCTCTAATCATCTTGGTGACCCTCTCTGGACCTGCTCCAACAGGTCCACATCCTCTTTTGGGGTAAATCAAGGGTAGTTTTATTCAAGTCAGTAGAAGACCAACAGAATAGCAAATAAATGAAGAATATTGTCACTCTAATACAGAAAAGTCACTTAAGAGACAAAAGAGCTCAAACATTAGAAAATTGAAAAAGAGTATAGACTTCATGGTAAAAAATATTTTTGTTCTTTTCCAATACAAAACAAGTCTAGTAAGCAAATCAATGAGGAAAATCAGACTTCCCAAGCACTTGTTCAATAATAGAACACTGGAAGGCTTCTCACTTGTTAAGATCTAACTCCACACTTTAAAGAATGGACCTAAGTCCCTAGTATAACCCCCATACGCAGAGAGAAACAGGTACCCTGATGTAGAAGGAAGCAGAAACTGCATCTGATCAGAACAGAGCACCAATTTGATCAGAGAGGGGAGAGGTTGCTTTTGGTATTTAGTTTTTATTGTTTTTTAATTTGATCAGAAGCTTTGCAGACCTAGATCTTAAAGGACAGGAGATGACAAGTAACTGACTCACAGTGTGCAAGAACACAAGGAACTGAGGACTGCAGCATCTCTGTTTTCTTACACTGTGGTGGGTAAAACTACTTAACACCTACTACAACTAAAGAAATCAGAACATTTCAGGTAGTTAGTAATCTGAAAAGCTCATTACATGTTTTCTTTGAAAAAAAAAAGTTATAAGCTCCAGCTCCAAGTGCCCACAGTAATCATTTCAGGTATCTTTTTTTTTTAACCAAATTTAAGTATGTCAGGTCACCATTCAAACCTTTGCAATAAATTTCTAAGAGAGTACAGACATCACATCTGTTAAGAACTTGAGGAAAAGAGCAAAGAAAGCTAAGCCCCAACATCTTACCTCTGTGTCAAGTTCTCATTAACAGCTGGAACCAAGTCAGTAGGATCCCTGGGGTCTCCACTGCGAATGCTGTTAGCAGCTTTGATTGCCCTGTTATAGGCTTTGTCAAGTTCTTCCATAATAAATTTCAGGTCTGAGGAAAGGTGAGGTGCTGCAGTGAAGCGCCAGAACAAACATGGTAGATACAGCAGGATAGCGACGAGCAGCAGGATGTATGGGAAGAACTGAAGGGAGAAAAAAATCCTCATTAAGCTTCACCTGTATACAAAATAAGTCAGCCAATCATTCCCTATAAGTATTAAGTTCCCTATAAGCCTACTAAATTCCCTTACATTTTATTTAAATCCTTCTAGTAAAACCCACTTTTGTGGGTTTTGGGATATGCAGGGAAGCAAAGTCTCCTTCCAGACAGCTCCAGTGACCTTGCTGCTGCTTAGAGCTACCCCCCACAAAAAGCAGACAAACAAAAAACCACAACAAACAAACACACAAACATATTCAGAACTGCACTGCTCAAGCTGACATTGAGAAACACAGCACTAACCTGGGCAACAACAAACAGCAAAGCAAAGCAGCTATCAGAGAGGCTGACTGGAAGAAGAGGATAGTGTCACACCCCCTCCCAGACATGTCATTACTGTTCATAGCAATTAGAATGCTCCAAACACCAGCAAAATCTCTCCTGCTTTCTATTAGCTGTCAGGAGGTTAATGAATAGACCCATAATAGCTCTGCATCTGCCTGCAAACATTTCTGTTTAGAGTGCATGAGGTACAATAACTGTAAAGGATGTAAGTTTGGCTGCAGTATTTCAGAGTATTTCTTTTCAGGTAACTCCTAAATGGAAACCAACATACAGCACCAGAATCATCTGGTGTTAATGCAGCACTGAGAAGTCAGCCTTTACACAGTCCCCATGGCTTAGGGAAAGGGCTGAAGCAGGTGTAAAATACAACAGTTTTAAGTCTTTCCATCTTTCTTCTACTCATAAGCAAGTAGGAGGTTTTTATCATGAGATTTTAACTCTAGTTTCCTCCAGATGCTGGAAAGATGGTATTTTCTATCTACTGTGACATTAAATTCAAGGTGTACAATCATACATGAAATTACCCTTACAGAGACATGATGTAAGATCTGGTTAGACAAGCAGTTAGTTAATGAAATGTACTGCAAATTTGGCCAAACTCTAATTCATGACATTCAACTTTTGATAACAAGCACACTGAACTCAAATCTAGCATGAGTTCCGAAGGAGTTTTAAATTAGTTCCGGTGAATAAATGTGAAACAGATGTAAGGCATCTTAAGTGTTATAGCCATGTGCACATGCACAGTCATTGAAAAAGCCAGTGGAGAATTTCAGAGGAAACTTGGACTGAAGTCATTAATCAGTGCCAGCGGAAAAGCTCCACTTACATTTGTAGGTATTTAGCAAGATGAGAATCTGAACCTTATATTACTGTGTTAACTTGTATTTGCATTAATGAAGAAAGATTAAAGTTTTGCATGCACAAAATAGGTAATTTTATGTTACTGAACATTTTATTCAGGAAAGTTACTTCTAATATAATCTACCATTAAAGCTAAATCCTATGTTATTATTGATAGTAGGAATGCATGTGATGTGTTAGATCATAAATAAAAACTGACTTCTCCTAGCCCCAGCAGCCCATAAAAACTGTCCAGAGCTCTGCCCCCACTACCACCTCTCTTTCCTCTTTGCACACAGCAGATAACCTCAGATCATTTTCTTGTTTTCCAGGTCTAGCCTTTCCAATTGAGATGTAAAGCTCTGGCATGTCCAGCATGTTTTTATAAACATCTCATCAACTCAAGCCCAACAGCACAAGAATCTGCTCTCCTTATTTATCCCTGTGGACAATGCCACCAGGTCTCAGAGGTCTGAGTCCTGGAGGCCTTGGCCTACCCACAGCTTTATGGTTGCATGTCCAGGCTCTGTCAGTTCTCTGAATTCTGTATTATGTAGAAATTGCTGCAAAGCCTCTTTGACTACACTTATTTTTGTGTCATACACCTCTGAGCTCCCTTCCACTGGTACCAGGTAGGGAAAGAAACAATGAAGAAACATGTGACTTGGTAAGGAGCAACCAAAGCCCCTTACATTGGTTTACACCACCTGGCTTTACTACTCACTCACTTAAAATTTTACAGGCATAGGAGATTTATGAATTTCCTTTCTGATCCTCAAAAGTGGAAACGCCACTAGTGGTACCCCATTAATCCTTGAGACTTCTTTACCCCAAGTCCTACAAGACATGTGGCAAGAGGCAAGATAGTTTACACACTGAAGTCACAGCCCCAAACCTCCATTGTCCCAGTCTCCATCTCTTCCTTTATACCTTGAAAGACTGTGGGTACACTCTGCACTTGTGTAGCAAATTGGCATCAGCCCTCTTGTTCTGCCCTAGATGTCCTCCAGTCCCCCCATCTCCCCTACCTCATTGGGCTGTTGCCTTAAGAAAACCTGCCTCTGCCATCTTCTCTTGCACATCCTCCTCTCCCCAACTCCTTCACCACTGCCTCCTCACCTAGAAGCATCACACCACTGGGGCAAAGGCACATTTGCCATGCATTTGCTGGGCTTCCCGTTGCCAGGTTCTCATCACTCCCAAAGCTGTAGCTTATGGCAGCATGAGAAAACACTATGCAGCTCTGTTCTGAATGGTCTCAAAACCAGAGCAGCAGCGTGACCATTAGTCCAGCTCTTTTTGTTTGGAAACAAAAGCCTGTATTTGTCAGCCCTTCCACAGCACTTGACGCACGACTCCATCCTTCTCGGATTCTGGCTTTTTTGAAAATGAAAGATACGCTTGTTCTATTTGTTAACAGTAGGCTTAGATAACTAGCAAATTGTTTTGAATCACTAATTAAGGCCTTGAACCAACAGGCAGAAGTGAAAATGCAAAGTTATCTGGCATGAGTCCTAGGTTTCAGAGCAACAGATTCAGATTATCCAGCTCGTCTGACTACATTTTACAGTCACACACAATGACTTGCCATTTTAAGAAGAGGACTCCATGGTATTCATGCACAGATGACCATATGCCACCCACTTTTCTTTTATGGTTTATGGTTTTAAGGTTTATTTGCTTCCAAGGCACCAAATACACAAGGAGAAAAAGCTACATCAGTCCTGGGTAGTTTGCAGGATTGAAGTTAAATGGGAAGTGCCACCAACTAAGTACTGTGTGGTCAAAGATATGACAAAGAAAGATACTGGCCTAGAAGTAAAACTCAGTTTTTCCTTTGCTGTGTAGTTATCAAGTTCCTTTTCAACAGAAAGTTCTCAATGGTATGAGACTGCATAACTGAAGAAAGGTCCTCTGAAAGCAGATTACAACAGACACATTAGAATAGATAAAACATCAAATGGCTCAAAATGCTCCTTTCTGAACTTCATTAGTGAAAGTACATTGAGGGCTACAACACATCTTCAACTTGGATGTTCAGTCTTCACTGGCACCCAGCTGCAAGGAGAAAAGGACAGGCAAGAGCCCAACGAGTTTGGCGCTCAAAAACAGAGTAGCAAAGCTTCAACTAAGCTAATCTGAGATTCTGGAAGGTACCAGATACAGCTATTGTTTGATTAACATTCAGTATGAGACAGACAAAATGAGTGGCACACACACCAGGGACTTGAATGGCAGCACCCCGTGTGTTTTCTGGTAAGTATTGCTGAGCTCCTGAAAGCTAAAGATGATGGAAGCAGGTTCTCCTGCCTTGCTTGACCCTTAGTCTGACAGCACACTGGGTGGGACAGCAGGTTCCCAAGGAAGCAGAACACTAGGAAGCCAAGAGGTTTGCTGCCCCTTATTCTGTACTGCTGCAGTTCATTTCACAAGCCTTTGAGCTGAGTGCACGTTATAGGCAGTTTAAGTAAATTTGTTAGTAACCAGCTCACTGTTCAGCCAGAACATATGCATAGGTATAGAAGAAGTGTTCCAGTAATCTGTTTGCTTAAGCACATAAGATGTTGGAATCACACAACTGTCTTTTAAAGATGCATTGGGCACCACACTCTCCTGAAGGTGAAAGATAAAATCAGACTAAAACACAAAACAGCCTGTTACATAACATCCTCAGCTTCAACTGTTCTAAAACACAGTATATATGCAGCAAATAAGTTAAAAGGGCATTTAAATAACTTCTTTATAACCTCAAATACACTTTTATCATACAGAAAAAATATAGCGGGTGTTGGTGGACTGACATAAAAGGTATTTTCAAGGACCAAGTCTGCAGAAAGCTTGCCAAGGTCTGGATAAAGATGACTGGCAGAAGATGAAAACCACTTTAATGGCATTTAGAAAACTACAGTTTTCTAATTTTACTGCATCTTCAGTCCTTATTTCCTCTCAGCAAACACCATACAAGCTGATTGCAAGCATTCTGACTTCTACCATATCTGACCACAGTCAAAGACTAACAATAGCACAAGTACAATAGCACAAAGCTTTAAGCTGCACAGGTCTGGATAACAGGCTTGAGAAAATTAATTTGCAGACAGTATTCAACAAAGAAGGAAGCACTGAAGTGTCTTCCCTCACCTGACATTACAATATTTCTCATTAAAATATATGAACATGGTGAAGTGTCTGCCTCCCTCTTCAGTTCCAAATTTCTGTCTGTCACTGGGAAGAGCCTAAGCAAAGGCTTCTCCAAACAGGCCAATGATGGCAATTACATGTTTCCAGAAGCAAAGGTATTAAACTCCCTCTGGATACAAACCTATTCCTGTTTGCAGCAATGGGAGACGTCTCACTGGTGTTCAGAAGAAAGTTATAAATGACTCATCATTCTGACTGAGATCCTATCCTGTCTTCAAACCTACTAGTGAATCTCAAACCACACCATATCCCACCTGTTAAATACTTTCTGTTTTGATATAGCCGAAAAACTGTATTTCACCAGTTTCAATTAGCTCAAGCCATATTCAACAGTGGAGGCTGTGATGGTTGCATCCAGCTTATTCTGGACTTTGGTGGACAGATGGCAACTTGGTAGTCAAGGGCTGTCTAGAATGGTGACCCAGACCTCTTGCTGGTATACAGATTGACTAGAAGTCAATTATCAAACTCTATACCAGTGAGCAGCCCAGGGCCTGCTGAGCTTTCCTGAATGGCTGCAGGCTGCCTACCTTGAGTATGGATACCTCTCAAGGTTACTCCTCAAGGTTGGGAGATTCCTTGCCATAACACATTGTCAGTAAGTGATCAAAAGCATGCTAAACCTTGAAATCTTAGCTAAGTGATATAAAGGATTGACTGTGCACACACAATCCTTTAAAAATAAACTGTTGCCGAAGTCTGGGACTAAGTCTGAATCTAGCCACTAAGTCTGAACTCCCCTCTGAAGAGGAGTTTAGAACACAAGGGGGTCCTTTCTGAACCTCATGACTCAACAGGAGGATCCCCCTACAGTTCTGTCTGATTCTATCCTCCACACACTAAATAATGAAGTGTATCTTCCCACCAAATCTTATTAAACCACTGTCTCATTTCCCATTGAACTATATTAACTCACTCTTTTACATCAACAGATTGCTGCTTCTCTCTTACAAGTAAAGTGCATGACTGCAACAGACTGAAGTAGCTCTAACACTACACTCTCAAAGAATTGTTCATAAACACATCTGCATTCAGACTTCCTTACTCTGACAGCCCTTAATCCCTCTGGGTAGGGTTTACAGGTGAAACATGAGGAGTCCTCAGTCAACTAAGAAGCTGTACAAACACTAACTAGAACAATCATGATTATAACTATACCATGAATATAATAATCTTGAGGGTTTTTCTGGTGTATTCACAGACAAGTAATTCAAAGAACAAGGTTCATGGTAAATCTTCTTTTACAAAAAGTAAGGGTTTTTGACAACTTAAGTTTCACAACAGACCCACTCTATGTATGCAATGCTTTCAGCAGGTCCCACAGCACTTGCTCTGCACTTTGAGAGAGATCTGAGCCAGATGACTGACCTCTCCTAGCTGTGCCATGTGTGAAGACCTCTTCTCTCTGCTGTCAGTCACATGAACTGTTTGCCTCCACAGTACAAACTGCCGCCTTCTGAACAACTCTCTATTCCCTTTACCTCTAGTTTGCTTACCTTTATCTTCCTCTTTGTCATTAACTAATAATAGACTAGAAAATAGAGTAATTAAAAAAATCATAGAATCATAGAATCAACCAGGTTGGAAAAGACCACCAAGATCATCACATCCAAGTCTTGATCCAACACCGCCATGGTTACAAGGCCATGGCACTAAGTGCCACATACAGTCTCATCTTAAAAACCTCCAGGGATGGTGAATCCACTACTTCCCTGGGCAGCCCATTCCAATGTCTGATTACCCTCTCTGTAAAAAATTGCTTCCTAATATCCAACCTAAACCTCCCCTGGCAGAGCCCAAGACCATGAAGATCTATCCCTAGAAGACTCTTGATCATAGGCAGCTCCATCCTAGCAATCCAGATTTCAGGGCTATAAAGAGGTCATCGCTCAGTGTTCAACTACCCCTCAACTTGCTTGGTTGCTGTCATGTCTAGTGGCTATCAAGACCCAGTAAGATGATGCTCACTGTTCTCCTGCATGAGTTTTATAAATTTTTCTGTGCACTATGGATTAAAAAGGCTTCATAGTGCAGTCTCCTCCACCACTAGACTGCCCACACACAATGGCCAAAAGCTTGTCTATATTCCAGTTAAGGATCAAGACAAGTTTTACTAAAACAAATTGTCAAGTGCAGCACTCTCCTTTGCAGACAAAGCGAACTATCTGCACAGGAACAAATACATATCTCCTCTATCCCACCTCACCACTGTCTGTCTCTATTTACTACTCATCTTTAGAAACCAGTATGTCTGTTTTGACACTTCCGACAGACACAAGAAACCTCTAAGGGAATTAAGCCTGAATGGACAATCCCAGAAGAAAACAGAGACAACAGAAGAGTGAAGCCTGATCACAACAGGTTTCATCAATGACAAACCTGAAGAGGAGTCTTGTCAGAGGACTCAACCATATAATCATTCTGACAGCCCTTTCACTGACAAAGAGGAGGAAATCTTAGCGTTAAACCAAGAATATGGGCACGACCTACCACAGTCTCTTCTTTACATTTATCTACCTGCAGGTATTTTGTTTAATGAATTGTGCATTGGAGTACACAACTCATTTTGCTTTCTCCTCAGGGTTATCCAGTATGAAGAGTTATTCCAGGATCACTGGAAATTTCAGAACTCCTGTCCTGCATGGAGAGAGGTCCTGGGCACCCTCTAGGAGCACACGGATCTCTGGAGAGTCAAGGAACCCAGAAAGTTGCAGTGTGCTCCTCCTCTCCACTCCAAAACAAGTTTCCAAACTGATAAATTCAACCATTGGGAGAGATCTCCCAGAGCAGAAAGGACAACCAGTAAAGGTACCAAGCTTTGTTAAGAAACCAAAAATCCCAGTGCAAACTTGTACTCTGAAATAGGAGGAAAATGGGAAGTTTTCAGCTTCTCTGTAATTCAACCTGGGTTTGAACCTTCAACCTTCCAGGCAATCAGATGCTTAAAACAGAAGCAGGGCAGGTTGTTATGATTTGGCTTCTTCACTAAAGAACTCTCTATACCACCCTGAGCACTGCCCTGAGAGGCAAACCTTTGACAGCACTTCTGACAGAGCACAGAGAGCACACCATAAGAAAATCCATCCATTTTAATCAGGAATTGGCACCTACAATCTCATTCTCCCAAAACTGCATAATGCCTCCTTAAGTACTTTTTATGGAGCTCTTCCAGCATGCCAATACAGTGAGATACTGAGTCAGAGTATTGGAAAAAACCTGAGATGCTCTGTAAATAAAAGCCCTGCTGTCCAGAAATCAGGAAGAGTTTTAAGTGCTGTCTTAAGAAGAACTGGGCCTAACGATTCTTGCTGTCCCTCTGTGTGCAACCCTGCCCTGGCACTGCAGAGTCAGGTCTCCACTGACTTGAGCATAGGAAGGCTCCCTTTTCTCATTAACATCACTGTGTTCCCCAAAAGGCTCTGCTCTGCCCATTTTTAAATTCATTATCTAGTCAAAATCTGGAGAGCAAGGAGCTTGCATGTACCTTTCAGTTGCAAGATTTGGGAGACAACCCAAGCAAGCCCAGTCTTCGTGCATAAGTGATCCCATGTCATGCAGCACCTCTCAGCCCTGGATGCAAAGAACAACCAGACACCTTCAGACACCACACTGGGAACCAAAGTTCACTGTTAATAGCTGTAACCACTCCTTCCCTGTAAACTTGTAAAGCATGGAAGCTGAGGAACAACCACTAGAAGGATATTAATTAATACTGCCCTCCAAACAGCATCTGCAGCTCCCAATGCCTGAATTAGGAGGGTGGGTGGCTAATCATAGATCTAGGAGGTTAAGACGAGGTGCCCAACCTCTGCTACAGCCTCTTACTCTGCTGTTCACACATATTTCCTGCAGGCAGTCTGTAGGGTATTTACAAGGAAACATCACAAACCACTACGCTGTCACTAAGGAATTGCAACAATTCCCGAGACAGCACTACTCAGCAAAATAACATGGGCTGCATCGTAACAGTATGACTGCCTAAGCTATTTGTCATGGCTGGCAAACTTAGAGCTGTCAGCAGGTGACTGTCACATAAAACTCAACATTTGCTGGGGCAAGTAACAAAAGGCCTGGGGAAGGCAGCGCACAAATTTGCAGAGCCCCAAAAGCACTTCTTACTTTGGCATTGGCACTGCCTGAGCAAGCCAACGCTGCCTCTTGAGCTGAGTCAGCTCCAGGCATTGGCATGGCCCTGACTTTGTTTGTAACTCCTGCCAAAGCTCAGCTAACTGCTTTGAGCCAGCTCAGGTATCTTAGTACCCACTGCACGTTTTACCCATAAAATAAGTCTCTTTCTGTGCATTCAGTATGATGCTGATTTACCTGAAGCAGTGAAAGCCAGCTCACAGTTTGAAAGGGAACAGCCTGCAGACATGCAGAAGAGCACACTGCAGACAGGGGTTAGACTTGTTGGTACCAGTGATTAACTTCATCTCTCCCAAAATGCCTATCTGCCATAAGTCTGTCTCCATGCATAACTGGCCAAGTGTAACACAATAAAAATATAAAATGTTTTTACTACCCCGTTTTCCTAAAATAAGCTTTTGATACTAGCATTAAGGCAGTTGTTGTGTCCTGTGTTCCAGTCTTAAAATAGTTCCTGGCTAAAGCCAGGTAAAGCATTCAGTTCCAGGCAACACAGCAACCCTAACATTACTCTTGTGTCAGATAACTGGTGACCGTTTATTTAAAAGCAGAAAATACCTTCTCCACTACTACCATCTTTGGAAGTAAGGGGAAAAAAAAGTTCTAAAAATAGAGAGTCAAGTCAAAGCCAAGGACTACAGCAGAGCAGAGGAGTAAGAAAAGCGAGGCAAAGGTAGATTTCTATGTTGGAATAACTTTTCTAGGAGATGGAGATCTATACATACTTTATGCAGCCACAGGGGTATGTTTTCTAAGTTGTTCTGGGATGGTTGCTTCTGCTGCACAGCTGCCCAGCAGTAGGAGTCCACGTAAGCAGCTTGTCGCCAGGAGAAAGAGCTGGGTGCAAAACAGCTTATCTGAGCACCTGGCAAAACAAAGCAAAGGTTATCACATCCTCAAAAGATTAAAAAAAAAAGAAGAAAAGTTTAGGAAGAAAAGTGAACACTCCAGATTTTATGGTATCCAAAGTTATTAGGTTAAGCAACTGGACAAAACACAGCAGCTCTGAGGGAAGAGGGTCACTAAGTTCCCACTGCATCCAAAGGGTATAACTCCCACAGGGACTCTCTGATGTCTCCTAAGGGTTGAGATAGAACATTAGAAGCACCTATCTTTCAGGCCTATTTCCATAAGTTTTGTGAGCAATGTGGCCTCAAAGACCTGTCTCACTTGCACTTGAGGTTGGCCAAAGGGGAACGAGCAGATACAAAGTGTGACCAGATGAGGCTGGTGTCCTGAGGCAACAGCTGCCATCACATACCATCGTGCCCAAAAGCACGTCTACTGAAACAAGACCTCAAACACCTTTCTTGCAACCTGTCAGTCCTTGCAGTAATGGAAGGGCAAGTTTGGCCCAGGGTGCTGCCACTCCTCCTGCCTCTGAGGCTGCAAATTATTTTGAGGGGTTCAAGTTATACCTGTGAAAACAAGGATTTCCTCCTGTAACTTCTGGCAGACAAACTGTAGCCTTAGATATCTCCAAAGGATGCCAGACCCCTCCTCACCAGCGCAGTGATGTGCTGTGCCCAAGGTCATGCATAACACTGTCATCCCCGTTCATTTCCAGGACCTCTCCAGCTGCTCAGAACTTCAAATTAAGATCAGAGGATTAATAGCTGCAAGAGCAGCTATTTAGCCAGCATCAGCCTTAGGGTCAAATTCTGCTCTGACCAGGTCCAGGCACCAGGTGACACTTCCTGCAGCATATCTCAACAAGGAAGAGTGGTTACTGGACATGAAATATCAGTGGCTCCTCAGATTAAGCCAGCAAAACAGGATGAGGGGGTTCAATTTTCCTTCTGAAGCTTTGACAGTGAAAGCAAACGACCCCCCCACAAATTTCCAGTAGACTTTCATAAATGTTCAAATAAGAAATCATTTCATTAAATGATTACACAAAGTGGAGATGGCTCTTTCACGAGCAACTCTTCAAAGAGTTCAATTTACAATACTTTCACAAATATCAAAAGACTAACAGGGGGAAAATACTGCTACCTTTTTTTCCCCTCAATATATCCATCAATGTTTGCACTAATGGCATTGCTGTGTGCTTTATGGGAATTGATATTTAATATAAGATTGTATCATTTGCCATGTCTTCACTAGTTCAGAGAATAAGAACTTCTTTTGGAAAAGGAGCCAACCACACTCACTTGTAACTTGTACAGCCTCTTTACAGTGTAGCATAGTCAAGGAGCTTTATGAATAAAAGCCTTTCCATATGAGTCACTATTATAATTCTTAAGCTGTAGTATCATAAGGGCATGGTTTGATCATCATGCTTTGACCTGTCACAAGCCTCCTTTATGGAAAACAAGTTACTGTTTATGAGAGCAGAGTTCATGTGACTTAGCAGAGTTGGCACCAAACAAACACTTGCTCTCTCCCAAAGCTTTGGGATTTCCATTAGTTGTGGAAGCTCAAGAAATAATACACTCCAGAATTAAAAACAAAAAAAAAAGGGGGGGGAGAAAAAGAAAATAAAAAAGCAGGCAATTAGTGTGTCTGCTGTCGACTGGATAGGGACCGTTTATGCCCTGCTCTCATCATTTAACCAACCTCCAGCTGCTGGCTGTGCCCAATGCAAAGCAGTAAACAAGTGACCCTTTCAAAGGGAGAGCAATGGAGTGTTGCTTTGTCTTATTCATGTCTGTGTATCCACAACAAGAAACACATTCCATGTGTTCATTCTCCTTAACGGGTGAGACACCACTGAAAGTGATGGAGTGTTTAAAAAGCAGGAGTGAGGAAAATGGCAAACAGCACCTTTCTCCAAAATTAGTGATGAAAAAGGCAGCCAGCTTTCTTCTCCATAACATCATGTGCACAACTTCATACCACAATAGCTCCAGCGATGCCAGTGCTGCAGCAGAGCAGTTAACATCACTCTTCTAAACTATGGTGTTTCTGCCAAAGGTTGGAAACCTTTGGCAACTTGACCCAGGAGCCAAGCAGATAGAGCTCCACATCAAGCAGAAGCTGGGGACACTCCAGCTGTTGTACTGGTTTTTAATTAACTAGATGCAGTCTTGTTTGTAAATACTTGTTAATGTAAATTACAACTTTGCAGCAATAGTGGTAATGTTAAGACTTTAAAACAGAGAATACATTTTTGTGCATAATACACAGAACACAGTTCATTAAATGTCTCTGAACATGGTCAAAATTTTCCATCTTTTTTTCCTTCCTTCTCCCCTCCAAAGGAATAATAGCAATAGATCAATACTGATAATTAACTTAATGTTGGGCTATTCTAGAGGAAGTTAAAAAGAAAATCTGTAGTTTTCATTAGAGAAGAAATTAGGCAAAGGGCCAAATGCCTTCCACAGACACACTGTGCACAGTCATGCACACAGCTAGTTTATGAATGGCTATTAGTCCTCTACTATCAAAGGAAAAATGTCCTAGCTTGGTGACATGAAACCATTCCCATCTTTTGCTCCCACATGTAATAGATGGGGAAAGAGAAAAGCAGCAGAGAAGTTCATAATAACAACATGGATATAAAATACGCAGCAAGAAGGATGAGGAACAACAAATGACTGCATTTGTTAAGCAGTTGTCACAACAGTCTTTGGCCAATTTATCATTATACTTGGCAATCCCTGGTCCTAAATCAGCTTTGGAGAGGGAGCAACTGATTTATACTTTTGCAAACAAATGAGGATTAAAAAATTGCCACTTACTATGGTATCCTAAGGAGAGACCACCCAAAAGAGCTGCAGAAACCTAAGACAGCAACAGGTGTGCAGCCACATGTAATAAAATGTCACTTTTATAAGTGTGATAAGATTGCCACATGGAGCTGCTCACTGGCAGGAAGGATTACTTGCAGGCATGCAACCAAGTGCAGAGTACAAGCCTGAGTCACTGCAGCCAGCAGGCACTGAGGACGAGCTGTCGCCCCACCCAGCTGTGGCACGTCTTCGTGGGTGCTCTGCCAACAAACCTCCAGCTATTCCCTCCATGTCTGTACCGGGACAACCCTCTTCTTCTGCAGCTGGCTCCTCTGCAGCTCCTATACAGCACTGTAAAAGCCTGCATGACTACAGGTGGAGATCCTCTGCCCTGGGATAACACCTTTGCATCCACTTTGCCTAACTTTTGCAAGTTCATTTGGAAAGGATCCTCCATCAGGTGCCTAAAAGAAAATGTCGCAGCCCCAGCTAGGACTTCTCAGAATTGATATGCAAGCAGTGGACCTACTCTGGCTCCTTTTGCCCAGTGGAGGTGGAAATTTTGCTATCAATGCTAAATGAGCAGGATACAAGACACATCTGTGATTCCCACCCTACTGCCCCGTAGGTGTTTTCTGAAAAAAGGAAAACTACCTACAAAAATAAACTCTTAGAATCCCAAGGAAAAATCTCAAATCTGAAGGACAGTACCTGTTCAATATCTGACTGCTTTGCTGGGGTGCAAGGCAGGATGAGCCAAGGGCTCAGCATTCTCTGGCTGCATCCTTCACCAAAGAGAGCGCAAAATCAGCAAGCCAGACTGGTTTCCTCTCCAGTGGCTCATCATCTCTCTGCTGACTTACACATCTAATTAACAGAGTTAATTCAGCATCTGATTAACATGGATTCTTGGAAGTACTCTATTGCAGAGAGTTATTTTTCCTGAACCAGGATCAGATGGTTGTAGTTGACAGGACTAAGCCTTCAGTAAGTAATTATTTGTTTCCTGATACACTGCAAAAAAGATTTGCATAAGCTTGGAGAAAAACCTAGCCATTAATTATTGCTGTAATTTTCCAAAAGGCAAAATGAACTAGCCATGATACCCAAACATCTGATTTTATCTAGCAAGAATTATGCACTTGAGTAGCCACTAAAGAAAAACCCAAACAAGAAAATCAAGGCACACATAGACAATGTACAGACTGCCAGGCACCATCCAAAGTTACATCCTCCACAACAACATTAAAAAATATTTTAAAATTTGACAAAAGATATCTCAATGGATGCCAAAGAAGAACGAAATTTACGTGTGGGAGTACACACATTCCTACTGGTTTGCATTGAGCAAACCAGTAGGAATGATTCTATTAGATTACAGATGCTTCTCATAGACCAAAAGTGGCAGGTTGGGTGAAACAGAATAGACACCACGTTGAAGAAGGAAGTATGGAGAGACACAAATGGGTGCACTGGAGAAAAGAACTTGTTCCCTAAGGTTTACTTTGGCAATGGAGTAGTAGCAGAATGTAACGCTCATGTGATGCAATGCGTAAGTAGAGTGGGTTGGAGAAGCCAGCAAGCATCTTTCCCTCTCCATGGGGCTACCAGTTTTCTCTCAGAGGAGTCTCAAAATCATGCAGTGATAAAATATCTGGGTGTTTATCAAGGATTGCCTTCAGAGTGATAGGTTTTTTGATTTGTGGGGAAAAAACCCTTGTGAATTAAATTCACTCCAGTGAGACTTCAGGAAAAAGAAAAAACTTTCCCTTCATCTGAAGGAGAAACCTCTCAAGATGGTGGTGATGACCATCTAGCTTCACTGCCAACATTGGTGATACCCCAAATCTCAAGCAACATCAGAGGCCCGCGATGCTTTTTAAATTTACTCTGGCACCAAAAGCAGCCTACCATCATTCCCATAGGAAATGTAAAACTGGCTCTGCAGGAGCTAAACAGAAAAAAATCTTACCAACAGTTGAAGATGTTCACCCAATGACAATTTAAATTTGATTAAAGTAAATGCTTTTACAAGTTTGTCCTGGCTCCCCAGGCAGGCCTGTGCCCGATGCTGGAACTTCTAGTCTGTCCTGAGCACTCCTTATATGCCAAAGAGCAGCACATGCTTCTGGGGTCTGCATATCTGATGACAGAAGTTCACAGCCTTTCTGGTTGCTCCAGACTGAGGCTACTCACACACTTGTTGACTCAGTTCTGTCATTAAGGCCCTGGGTTTCAGAGCATCCTGCTGAATTAAATGCAAGGTGTGCAAACATCAACTATTAGCATAGAGCCTGCTTCAGCAGCACTGGGAGGTGTTTTTCAAGCTCTCAGACACCAGCTGCCATAGTAATAGTCTTTTGCCTAATTAAAACTGAACCCAGCCTTAACCCCCGGCTCTTACGGAAGTCACAAGATAGGATTATTTCCCAAAAGCCTCCCCAACTTGTGAACATGAAGGGGAAGGGACATAGCAGAGAGGGCCAGTGAGGGGGTAGCAGGAGAGGAAAGGAGCCTAATTCAAGAGTTAAGACTGTTTTTTCTTGTGTATTTGTTGTGATTTAGTGTCTCAATTTTCTCCTTTTATACATTTTATTCTTATGACTGTTTGAGAAATATGATTAACCTGTGTCGAGAGACAGCTGGACACGCAATGAGGGTTATTGCAGATGGGCACTGCTACCATCATAGCACCCACAGAAGCTGTTGGGATGCAGCACCCAGAGTTCCCCACACCCTCTATTTCCTGTTGGCCAAAGCACCTTGAATCCCACAGGCAGCCAACCGCAGGGATGTGAACTAAAAAAAACAAAGTGTGGGAAAAAATGCCCAGAAATTAGGTGGAAATTGAGCTGGGCAAGCAAGGATTGTCACCACTGGGAAAGCCCAAAGTGGTCAATGGGGACATTAATCCTGTGGTGTGTAGAGGGTAGGGCAAGGCTACACATTCCCACCTTTGAGCACCCTCCAGCAGGACAGGATGCATCAGAGACCATAAGGGATATGAGATGCTTTTAGTGCAGCAAATCTTCATTTTGACAGATTCATGCAGATGCTGTGGGTTGGTCCATGGCCAGGCACTTCCTAACCCAACATCCTGCCACAACTGATAAGCCAGTAGCACTACCCAAGCCTTCATGATGACTATAACCAAGTTTCTTAGATGTCTTTACTCAACATGTGATGGTTTATGTGTCCTGGAAAAGGTTTCCAAGGTGTTTTCTTATGTGATAAAACAAACAGAGATGCTAAAACACAAGGATTACTTCATCCCAGCTATGTAAGCCATGCACAACCAACACCCAAATCAAACATAGTAAAGGCTGCTTTTTGTGACCACCACAAAATTCCCTTCCTCTCCCCTCTCCAGTTGTCTCCCTCCCTCCTCTTATCCCTTCCCAGCCATCACCTCCCATGCAAAGCTGCAGTGAAAGCAGCCAGCACACACTGCCCACTGCACAGCAGTGCCTGAAAGTTGTTGTACACAAAAGGTCAAACAACATCATTTGGTGATAAGCACAGATGAGCAATTCCCAATTGCCTTCCTATGGGAAAAGGTGCAAATGTTGAGTGGACAGCTCTCACATCTGCTTTTCTTTCAGCTTCAACCCAAGACAGCCAGATACTTTTCCCAAAACTAACTTAGAAACAGCTGCCAAAATTAAGCAGCTTATTTCCATTTCTTGTCTGCTCGTCTGACTACCTGCTTAGGGCTGTGGTATCCTGCTCCAAACAGTGCCTTGGGAATAAATATCTATGTTTTCAACCAAGCTGTTTACAGTAAGAAAGCACATCTCACAATATACACACACAGAGCTCAAAAACTGGAATCTCAATCCCAACTCAGACCTATTCTTATTAAAAACATGATTTAGCTTCATTTAGATGGTTTCTGTTACAATAATACCTGCTCATCTGTAGTATGTTTACCCAAGAACTGCCAAATAATATAAGGAAATAATATCAAGCCATAACTTAAGGAATATAAGCATGTACAACACAATACTCACAATTCTATTGTTATTTCCATTTTCACATTTCCAGTATATATAAAATTACAAAAATTGTATAAAACAAGGCCTAGCTGCAAAGAGATAGCAGGTAAAGGATTTCAAGCAGCAAAGATTCCCACGGCAAGCAAAGAATGGCTCAATCACAGCTAAGCACTACCAGAACCAGCTTACAATGCTCACAAATCGGAGTTTCTAAAATATAGCCAAAAGTAAACTCAGGTTAGATCTCTTCCTGCCCCTGAAGGGTGCTGAAGCAGGGTATGGGCACTAACCTCAGAAGTTTCCTCAGTGCTCCCTGGCTGGGCATAGCAGCTGGGTTTTCCATGCCCCTGGCAGAGAAATACTCTGCAATTCAGCTGGAATCTCATTTATTTCCTGAAACTTCTATCAAAACTAAACGTTACTTCATGGCTTCAGAAAACCTCCATGGCCTTTGTAAACATTTTAATCACTTTTCACAATTAAGAGCAACTGGGTGGGGGAAGAAAATTACTGGTAGCTAATACCACACTGCAATGGAAAGGAAAGCAGAGAGGGAAGGAAAGGTGACAGGATGAGATGCCAAGAGAATCTGAGGTGGGAAGAATACAATTATCCCAACAGAAATAGGAGCTGAGCATTCATTTTTGGAAAGGGTATTCAGTTTTTGTACCCGGAGGCAGGTGTTTCCACCAAACACTTTCACATCCACCTCTGAGTTGCTCTTTTTCAGACCTAAAAATGGACCCTGACATTTTCTCTCAGTTTAGCACTCCTGAGCTTTTTCAAAGCATGATTACATCAGGAAGTGTTTGAAACCAATTGTTGCTCTCTTATTTTATCCTTGGCTGAACACCAGAACTCACAGAAATGAGCATATCCAGACCCCAAGACCCTCTCTGTTTCCCCAAAAGCCTTAATGGAAACAGCTTTGGGATGTCTCATAAGCAGCCAGCCTGTTAAGCTGTGAGGACTGTGTGGGAAATAGGCAACAGCCATAACAGCAGCATGGCCGATATACTATCACTTTCTGTATGGAAACCACGTGGTGCAGTTTCACCCACTCCAGGGGCTGGATGCATTTCTCATACTTACTTTCATATTTATTTTTCAACTAAAAGAGCTCAGTTTTTAACCCCATGTTTTCTTCTAACAGGTTCTCGGGATTATAAGCAAAATAAAGCACAAGCAAGATGTAGCACACATTTTAATTCTTGTTTTATGAATCTACTGCAGTCACAGATTCAATTTGAAGTAGTTGAATATTGAAATAATTGAAAGAGGAGAACTTAATTCATCTGAAAGAAAGGCACATTTTACTGAGCTGTGCAGTTCAACTGTGTGTTCACTCCTTATTTAAGGAAAGAAAATGAAAGAAATAAAAGAAACTCTGACACACAGGCATTGTTTCAAACTGGATCTAGCACTTTTAGAGTAGAAGCAGAAAGAAGAACTAAAGGGCCCATATACAAGCTAGTATGTGGAAGTGCAAACCTTCTTTTTCATTGCTTTAAGAGGAAGAAATGTGCAGAGGAAGAAATCAGTAGCAGATTTAAAACTAAAAGCAGCCAGTCAGAGTACAGAATATGGCTGTATACATCCAGTTTCTGAACGACCAAAGGAGCCGCAGGGCTCAGATCTGGTCTTAGTATTCCCAGCCTGGTTGTCCTTTATTCTCTTGTGCAGATATTGTGGACCACAGTGCTCTGGGTCAAACCCACACCTACTGCAACACATGTGTAGCTAGATGTGAATACAGCAGTCTGAGGCATCTTATCTCTTTAGCAGTCTGGTATCTGATTAATGCTATGCACAGATTCACCACTAATTTGCAGCCCTATTCCAGTTTCCATTCTTCTGATATTCACTTGACTCAATCCTACAGATGGGGTAGATCACCTATACAACACTGAATGCCAATCAACAGGTACATGCAGCAAATCAAACTATTTCTGAAAGGGTGGAAGTCCTGTGATTCACACCTGTATCAAAATGGACAGTAATGCTTACTCACTTTTGAAATTTTCATTCATATAGTGCTATTTAAATGCAGAGTAATTCTTATAGAATCACAGAAAGGCCCTTAAAGATCATCTAGTTCCACTCCCCACACCAAGGGCTGCTGCATAAGTACTTCTGTAACTTGGGATTAGGGGTAAAAAAAAAAGATAGCAAAATAATTAGGAATTTGGCCCTTTTCCTGTAAAGCACAGCTTCATTTACCGAGTCCCACAAGAAGTTGAACTGGAACAGTTGCAGAAGGGCAGCAGAGCAAGGGAAAGCTTTGGAGAGCTCTCCCACTGCCCGTCCTGCCGGTGACCAGCCTCACGGTACCGCTGTGCCCCCACAGGGCAAACGCAGAGGTCCGACAGCCCTTCTCCGTGCCACCTGTCCCTGACAGCTGCTGAACGACCTCGAGATCTGACTGCAAAATACCCCGAGGGCCGGGACGGCAGTAGACGGGCAGTTCACGGGGCACATCCCGGCTCGCCGCTCCCGCTCCAGGCTGAACTGCGCTCGGAAACAAAGGGCAGCGCGGCTCCACCGCTCCCCATCGCTCCCGGGAGAAGATGCGGTGGCTGGGCTGATAGGGCTCCTGCTCGGGAGATGCTGGAGCACGGCAGCTGCCAGAGAATGCCCCAGGGAGGAGGAGGGCACCGGGAAGCGCGGGGAGGGCTGGCTGGGAAGCCCAGCACACCTGGGTGAGCCGCACGGAGGCACCGCCTGCTGCCACGGATGCTCCCCGGGAAGGCAGCTCTCCTCCCCGCGGCTCAAAGGCGCCCTTCGCCCTGCCCCGAGCGGGAACCCCCGGAGCGCTGTCCCCCCGCCCCGAGCTCCGCTCCGCCGCCCCCCGCCCGCCGAGCCCTTTGTCTGCCGCGGGCCGGGAGAGGGGCTGCCGGGGTTACCGATGGAGACCTCCTGAGCGAAGGCAAGGGAGATGAGGAGCAGCGGCAGCCCCACGGCGATGCAGGTGACGATCTTGTCCAGCGCCAGCTCCAGCCGCAGCCCCTTGTAGCGCGTCTCCGGCGGCTCCTTCAGCAGGAAGTCAGAGAAGACGTACTCGGTGGCGATGTGCGCGATGGCCATGGCGGCACGGCGTGGCCAGGCTCAGCTCAGCACGGCCCTGCCTGGCCCGGCACGCCGCGGCTGTGCTGCGCTGGGCTGTGCTAGGCTAGGCTGGGCTGTGCTAGGCTAGGCTGGGCTGGGCTGGGCCGGGCTGTGCCGGGCTCCGCCCGGAGCGGCTCCGCAGCGCCCCCGCAGCCTGGACCGGTCCCGCCCGGGCATGGCGAGGCTGGGGATGCTGTGCCCGGGCTGGGCCGCGCCTCTTGGCGGGAACTGGGATCGTGCGGCCCTCCCAATTCGGAGCAGGGGATTTGGGCCATGCCGGGCGCCGTGGGGTGTCCCCAGGGGTCACAGAATAACAGAATAGTTTGGGTTGGAAGGGACCTTAAAGATCATCTAGTTCCAATCCCCTGCCGTGAGCAGGGACACCTCCCACTAGACCAAGTTGCCCAGAGCTCAGTCCAGCCTGGCCTTGAACACTTCCAGAGATGGGACATCCACAGCTTCTCTGGGGAACCTGTGCTAGTGCCTCACCACCCTCATAGTAAATAATTTCTTCCTAACAGCTAATCTAAACCTGTCCTTGTTCAGTTTAAAGCCATTCCCCCCTTGTCCTATCACTGCATATCCTTGTAAAACGTTGCTGTCCCTCTCTTTTATAAGCCCCATTTAAGTACTAGAAGGCCATAGTGAGGTTTCTGTGGAGTCTTCTCTTCTCTGGGCTGAACAATTCCAAATCTCTCAGCCTGTATTCTAGCAGAGGTGCTCCAGCCCTCACTCAGATCATCTTTGTAGCCTCCTCTGAATGTCCTCTAACATCTCTATGTCCTTATGTTGGGGACCCAGAGCTGGATGCAGTACTCCAGGTGGTGTCTCGTGAGAGCAGAGTAGAGGGATAGTGTCACCTGCCTTGCCCTGCTGGCAACACTGCTTTTGATGCAGCTCAGGATGCAGTTGACCTTCTGGGCTGTGAGTGCACACTGTTGGCTCATGTCCAGCTTTTTATCCATGAGAACTTCCAGTTAGGAGACTCACTCAATGAGCTCTTCTCCCAGTCTGTACTCATATCTGTGATTGCCTTGACCCAGGTGCAGCATTTGGATGGAGACTTCTTGTGTCACAGTTTGTGCCCATCTGCTCAGGTCCTCTCACAAGGCACCGCCAAGAAGAACCTGGCTCCACCCATGCTATGCTCCCATCAACTGTTTGCACACACTCTGAAGATCCACTGGGCCACTTTCTCCAGGCTGATGAGCCCCAGCTGTCTCAGCACACACTTCCCCACTCCAGTCAGACAGATGCTCCAAGCCCCTAACCTACCACCATGTGCTATGATGTTTTCCCCACCCAAACTGTTTGATCACCACTTCTGAGGTCACTTTTTGGGAGAGTCAGTCAGAAAATTAATAACTTTAATTTTCACCCTTGTATTTTTCCTGTTGGTTTCTGGACCTCTGCAAACCTGGAGTATCTTCAGCCCTCTCAGCCCAGGAGTCACAGAGCTGGCTGTCTGCCCCATGAAGAGCTAACTCCTGTTCTGTGCTTTCATGCAACGCTCCGCCAGCTCATTGCTTCTGCCAAAAAGGACAAACTGCTCCCTTCTCCACTCAACTGTCCCTTTACAAACCCACCATCCTATCTGTTTTCAATTTTCCTTTCTATTTTTTTCAAGCCATAATCCAAGGAAATCATACCTCATATGGAAACTCTTCTACAACACTGATTCCCTTTCTTGTTCATTCTGTGCTGATCTTGTGCTGCTGTCTGGATGTGGTTGGGGATTTAACCCACGCTACATTCAAGATGCAGGTGCATCAGATATTTATGTAATGGTACTAAGTGGTTTTCTGGTTTGCTATGTTAATTCTTAGTGATTCCTAGTATTGAATTGCCCTTCTACCCCCTAAAAAACACTGGACATAATGCTGCCATTAAACTACTACAGATAAGATCCTATTTCTGAGATGCTTAGACAGTATGATGCACATAAGGCTAGGATTGCTTTTTTCCACAAAGTAATATTGTAAATGTATCAGTACTAAATTTTGTCTTTTTATCACTTATTTTTTCATGCTACATTTACTTAAGATTCTCCCTCAACTTGGCCACCCTTTTTCACAACAATTACAGAAAATACTGAAGAGCAAGGGTACTTGTAGCACTCCATGAGTAACTTTCAACATGAAATCTGACCACTTTTCACTGCCTTTTAACCAGTTAATTAACCTCCATGGACTCTTCATCTCTACTCATTGTGATTTCATTTCCTTAAGAAGCTTTAACTAAAGACCTTCTCAAACATCTTATGGAAATGTAAGCAGGTTATATTCTTCCAAGTCTCTTATCTATGCACTGAGTCCTTCAAAAACCTTTCCAAGGCACAATTTTCTCTAGTAAAAAAACCAAAGTTTAAATTCTTCCATGTTCTCTTTTGTTCCCTTGGCCACTTTTCTGTTTGTTTGTTGGGTTTGGTTTTTTTTAGAATGGTTTCAGCCCAGCTCATGTTGTGGGACTGATAGAGCTGCCTATTGCTCTGGAAACTTTTCGGTTCTAGGACAGTTCCCAACGGCTACCCGAGTTCATAATCCAGATCTTTCATACTTGAGGGCCTGTAGCAATATGTGGAGAACATGCCTGCTCTAGTGACTTGATCTTTTGTTCATTTTGTTTCTTAACTCTGTTCCTACTGGTGCTTCAGACCAACAGAAATGCTGTCCTTCATCACAAGTGTTAGAGCACAGCTGGCACAGGGCTGCCTGCACCAGGCAGGCCGTGGTAAACTCAGTGCTTTAAGCTTTCTGTGATGCTTCATGATCTCTGTGGCAGGCTGTGTCACTGGTCCAGCAGTGGTGACGTCCTGGGGCCCTTCGGAGGCTTCGTTCTTGTTTCATGGCCACCATCCAGCTGAGAATTGTGCCAGGAGGTCCATACAAATAACTGGATTTTTTATTATCATTGTAATCACTTTGGCTGGCTAGTTTCTACAGTCAAAAGATATTTATAACTCTGTTTCTAGAACATCAGGTGCATTAGCTACTCAAGAAGGGAAGTACCAAATAATTTTCTTTCTTAACATTGCATGTTTAAGTGAAAGGCTTTAATTTTATATGTAAACAGAGAACAAATGTTCTGCATAGACAAACAGTCTTTTTGCACAGAACAGGAGACCCCAATTTTAATGCTTACAAAACAAGAAGATAGAAGGGTTTAGAGTATCTGGTTTTGCCAGCTCAAATGGAAGATTTTGAGAAGGATTTTGTAAGTGTTTGTTGTTATGATATAAATTCTGTTACGGCTCAGTCCTGCAGTTCTGCCTCACATGGGTGCTCTTAAATGACTGAGGAGAAAAAGAATCAAGAAATAACTGAGAAACAAACATCCAAGAAACGTCAACATGTTAGTTGACCGGATATCAGTGCAGGACACCATTAAGCTACAGCAGGAGTGAAACACAGCTAAGCTTCCTGCATTTGAATATACTTCAAAATACAGAAGCAGAAAAAATAAAATAAAATAAAAAAAACCAGCAACTTGAATTTACATTCAAAATCAAATTTGGATAGACAGTTTCACAAAGGCATTTGTTGTGGAGTTCCTCTGCAAGACCTATAGCTGGCATGAGCAGGCAAGAATGAGCACTGTCTAACTAAAAATGAGCTATAAACATTCAAGTATCACTAAACATGGCCTGATTCTGTCTGTCTCCCTCGCAGAGCACAAAGGTCAGCCTCCTGATGGCTTCTTTACAGGTAGGGAGTGAGGTGCTGCTTGGTGCAAAGAAGAGATACAGAATCAGGACCACAACAAGCAGCAATTATAAAGTCAACTAACTTTCTTGGGGGTTGCTCAGGGCTAGATTTTTAAAGAGATTAATAAAAGCTGTTAGAAGCTATCAACAGGGGCACTGCTGAACCCATCAGGTGCTAAAATACGTTGGTAGGTCCCTAAATGCCTTCAAAAATCTGTCCCACTGCAGAGTTTCCTCATTTGACAGGGAAGAAAAAGAAGGGAGAATCACTTAAATGTTGGTGAAATCGTTGAGCCAGACTTTGGGAAACTGCAGGGACTTTACTATTAACACCTGTTCCTTCAGAAGCCAACAACTTAAAACAGTCCCTGGTGGTGTTTTTTTCCCAGTGTGAGCCCCATGTTTCTGCACAGAGTGCATGAATGCCCTGCTGCTTGCTCCTTACTCCTGTGGAAATCCTGTGTAGCCAATGTGGATGCCAAGAGGTGTGCTGCTCTGCTCAGCTGCTGGATTGGATCTCAGGCAAAGCTCAACTGAACTCCAGAGAACTGGAAGTGGTGGTGGGTGGTAAGTGGCTCTCGGAGCTGAGCCCTACAGCTCATGTTCACTTTTGTGAGTGATGGCTATGGGGTAGGACTATCAGCATATGCCTTGCTCCAGTTTCATTAGCAGCATGTCACCTGGCAGTATTAGGTTAATGGTTGGACTCAGTAATCTTAGAGGTATTTTCCCCACACTAATGATTTTATGATTCTCTGTTGTGAAATCCAGTGTGGCCCTGTGAGTGATATTAAAAGCAGGCATTTACAAGGAATCTGTCAGAAGTGCACTTTTGTCATGCAGAGCCATGTAATGGATCCTGTTTCCTTGACGGGTGACGAGGCAGAAGAAGATTAATGCCGTTGACAGCAGAACAAGTCCAATGAAAAAAAAAACTGCAAGTATCAGGCTGGTTTCTCCAGGACTCAGAGTTTTGCCAAAAAAATTGCCCCCCTTGCTGTCATCATCTGTTAAAAGAGAAGTTGTTAATAAGAAAGCTACGCATGAATCTGAAGAATTTGAAACTACAATTTAAAAAATCCTTACCCTTTTCAGTGGTTCTATTTGTTGCAGTAGTTGTATTGTATGCTCCAGTTGTGAGTCCTCCTTCTGACGGAACTTTCCGCTCTGTGCAGGGAGAAGAAAAGCGTAGTTAAGTTGAAAGCCTTAATAAATAATTTTTTCCTCTTTGAAAAAAATTAATGCTGATTTTATTTAATTATTTCTACCTAGTTGATCTGAACAGAAATCATGATTAGATCAGCACAGCTGTTGCTCTGGGCAGCTCCATGGGCAACATCCCCCTTCTCTATAGGCATCTCTGTTACTTCACTGTTTACTGTGGTGATAAGACAAGGAGTAGCTGTTTTAAACTGAAAGAGGGTAGGTTTAGCTTTGACATAATAAATAATTTTTTTATGATGAAGGTGGTGGGGCACTGTCACAGGTTGCCAGAGAACATGTGGATGCCCCATCCCTGGCAGTGTTCAAGGCCTAATGAAAGGTGTTCCTGTTCATGGCAGAGGGGTTGGAACTAGATGAGGCATCTTCCAAACCAAACCATTCCATGATTCAGTTCTGCACTTGCTTGTTCATTTGAAATTTCACAGCCCACAGGAATATGTGGTATAAAATAAACTCACCTTATCCAAGGAAGGAATATTTTGGATACATTTGGCCATTACATTTTTCATCCTGCTGCTACGTGGTTACAGCTATGAGTGCCTGCTGGCACTGTTACAACTCCTGCAGAGGAGTGCAGACAGCACAGTGGGGACCCAGGCAGGACATGCCAGATCCCGATGTTTAGTGAAGTTACGTGATGCAGAGAGGCTCACAGAGTACTTTTGGCTTCACTCACTCACATGTGGTGGAAGGGACCAGCACCACTCAAAGGGTTTGCCAACTCTTCTTAGTCAAGGGATCATCTATTTCTTGGACAAGATGAACAATCATTTTCTGGAGCATCTGTTATCTCAGCTGGTCTCTGCCTGTGTGAGTCAGCAGTGATCACAAAGAGGAACCAGAGTCATGCTAGTCTGTAGACCCTCCCACACACTGTGTGGCAAAAAGGGCTGAAAACCAGCTTTGCAGATGTTTTCTGCACCACCTGTGGATGACTTATGGTCCACAGACTGCCACTGTGTCAGAAGGGCACTTGTGAAGCACCAACTGTTTTTAAGTTGCAGAGTGCAGCAAAGATTACTGTCTCTGCCATGTCACTGGGGGTGTGTGTGCAGGGTGCAGCGGTGACATTGGATCTCCTCCTTTCTTCCCTGCCTTCCATTCATCCAAATGTGCTGCAATACCATCTCTGAGTCCTAGGAAGTTCCTGATACTGCACCTGATTTATTGATGGTGTAGGTTGTCTCCATGCCAGCATGGATGTGATCAGCTACGTGGCAGTGCAGAAGCCATGTTCCAGGGTTTTCTGCTACGAGTTCAACTGTCTGAAAAGTCCCAGGGAAAAGGTCATATACGTCTCCTCTGTGGTCCTTATCTGTCTGTGGCAAGGAAAAAGCGGAGAGTTGCCTCAAATAACCCCACAAGCACTGAAATATTCCAGTTAAACTTCCAACTCCTCAAGGGAGATGAAATGCTGCTTCTTGTACATTTCTAAGAGAGTCTCATCCAGGGAAACTGCGGTCTGTGGACACCTCTCATTTAATCCACTAAATAACAACAGGAGACTCCTCCTGATGACTACAGATACTGGATGAGCAGAGGTGTTTCTTTGAAAGACAGATTTTTTTAGGTAGTCCTGCCTGCAAGCTATCACAACATAAAACCGTACTCTAAGCAGGTGTAGCTCTAATTTTGTCCCTGTATCTTCCCTTATACCCATGGGTAAACACGTATTTTAAACCACTTAACCATGTCCTCTAATAGTGCCCTGTATTCCTGTTTCATAACATGAATATGCCTCAGAGTTATAGAAGCTTTGCAAGAATATAATTCATTTTCTATTTCCTTCACATCAAAACTCCCACCAACCTCAGCATCAGCCCAGGGCTCCGTGCCCAAGCTACAAAACAAGGCTGGAACCTGGTTTGGTTTGGTTTTTTTCAGAAATTTCCCATCACACTATAAAAGTTTGATTTATTTTACTAACCTTGAAGATGAAGGTCTGTGCATGGAAGTGAACTGTATGGACATCCACTTCATTGCCCATTCCTATCAAATACCAGTTTGTCCTGTCACCTTGATTCATTGTTAGACCCAAGAGACTGTTATAAATCTTTCCATTGATTGCTGGAAGAATGACAAAATAGAGATGATTAATAACTGGCCATCTTATGGATGATGATAACCTGCATTCGAGGCACTTCGGACTTTTGGGGAAGAAGGAGTGGCCAGGCAGAGAGGGGACAGGCATGTATGGTCAGGGCAAGGGCTCTCCATAGTGACCCACTGCCACTGCGGGGAAACAGTCATGCTTTTGTTTCAGCATGTTTCCAAATCGTGTAAGTATACATCAGCAAACACTGTCTTGAAAAGCATCAAATCAGGTTTTTACTGGTTGAGATTTAACTCCTGAACAAACAGGATTTTTGCTGAGAAGCTACATGGAAAAAGAGGAAAATAGAATTGTTACCCAAAATGGGTACCACCTGTAGAAAGAGAAGTTTGCTTTGCCAGGGCTGTTCATGTCCCCATCCAGCTAGGCTGTTCTGCCTAGCTCCTGGGCTGGTTGCTACTACAACCACAGTTTTAAAATATCATCCTTACACTCCTACAGAACAAGCCTGCAAAGAACATGGCTCCCAAATAGCAAGGGAAGTCTGGCAGGCCAGCCTCTTCCCAAGTGTATACAACTAAACCATCTTGTTAGAAAAATATCTTGGCTGGGCCTCAGGAAATCTTTTTGTTTCCAGCATTGCAGTTTATGAAGTTCTCACATGGTTGAGTAACTGCAGTCTAAGTCCAATGTTTTCCTAAAAATAAACCTCTGTCCTCCAGGCTGCAGCCACTGAGTCCTACATACCGTGCATGCTGTTGCCTTCTACAAAGTTCTCAGTGGAATTAAAATCATCAGGATTCTTATGAAGGTATGTTTCAATATTTGCTTTCAAATACCAGGATTCATTTTCATCAAACACCATAAACAGAAGAGTAAATTCACGATCAATGTCTTTCCTTAGACCTCTTTCATCTAGAGTTCCTTTTCTGCAAATTACAAGAGGCCCAATCAGACCACTGTATGTGTCCTGAAATAAAATAAAGATATGTATTACAGATTCTCAGTTCCTCATGTCATGGAATAGATAAAGATTAATTAAAGATTAAATTCCTTTTCCCTATCAGATGAGAAAAAGAAACAGTACTCTGATTAAAAATTTCTTTCTCAACATGTTTCTGTGTTAATTTACCAAAGGAATGACCTCCAGGGGTCCCTTCCAAACCTACCCATTCTGTGATTCTGTGATTTTGTGTAATGTTTTGCCTTCACCCAAAATCCCTTCAATTATTCTTTAAGGAGGAAATCACAGTACCATGGTGTATCCCTTGGGATTTCAGTAGATGAAATTACCCAGGTATGTGCAACTGTTATCAAAGAGGACAAAGCATCTAGCTCTGTAATGGCCTCTTCTGGCCTGTGATCCTCCCCACAATGAGAAACAGAATCTTTTCAGAAACATTATGCAAGGCAGGATGCTTTAGCCAAAGTAATGTAAGCTTTAAGGGCCGTTTCTTGGTTACCTTTACAAAATTTGCCGTTGAATAATAAACCCAAGTGATACAGTTTGGATCTGTTTTACCAGGACCAGATCGTTCTGGGACATTCCACCTGTAAGTGTTTATTTCCCCTGAAACAGAGAGAACAATTTTACCATGAGCAGCTGGGTATCAGAGGCTCTGAAGAGTATGTAAATCAGATCTGCTACTCTCCTCATCAAAAAATGATCTGCATCAAAACTATCTGTGGAAGCATGCAGTAATGGGATAGGAATATGATTCTACCTTCCAGGAGGTCAGTGAAGTTCCAGTGGTGTAAATGAAGGCATATTGCCCCAGAAAAGATCTGCAAATGATACTTACAACAGTGGCATCCCACAGAGGAAAGTTTACAGACAGGACTTTTCATCTTCCTCCTTGGCAAAACTTGTAGCAGTTCAATGATCTTGGCTGCTGATGCCTAAGGTCAGTTGAAGATGTTGGGAGCCAAGATTTCTTTGACTTTTTCAATTGAAAAGGGCAAAAAGATGTGGCAGTTGCCACTGGGATTTTGCAGAAGGTGCTGCAGCAGTATAGCAGCTGGGAGCCTGAGGAGAGCTAAATATGAACAACTTGCTGACTGGGAGCAGCAGGGGGCTCCTGTCCTCTACCAGATAAGCTTCTGCTCCACAGCAATTACCAAAACCTCTGTCCCTTTCCCAAAGTGATCACATCTGCCACATCCTCCATGAGCAGAAATTCCCTGACCTCTGATTTAAAAAGAAGCAGAACAAACTGATGAGGAAATTATCTATTTGGGTGTGGATCAGTTCTCTACACTGAACACAAATATCTGTGTTCAGATGAACTGTCTGTGCTGTGTGTCTCTGCATTTTTATTTTTTTTTTTTTTTTGCTGATACTGCAGGAAAGAGTAGGAGACCAAGATGTGGTCAACACCTTGCCATGTTAAGTGGTGGAGAGATGTTGAACCAGGCAACCTCAGACGCAAAAGTCTTCCAGGGTGACAACAGCCAAGAGCATCTTGGGACATGTTATGAGTCAGGGTAAAACAAGGAGATCATAGAACTCTTGACCATGGTATTACAGCCACAACTCAACAGCTGCTAACAGCTGTGGGCATCAAGACAAGGATAGTTTCTAAGCCTAAATAGTTGTGAAGTGACTGAGCCTAGATCTGTGTCACTGAGCCACTACATTGTTTTGATAGATCATGCAGTAGTGGGTTTTATTGCAGAGGGAGATAACAAAAAAAAAAAAAAAAAAGGTGTCTCTCAACTGTCATACAATATGAGATGGGTCTCATGTAAGTATTGCAGTGCCTTTTTACCTTACAGGACAAGCACCTTCTGTTCATTACAGCATGGGTTTACACACCTCAGCAGAGATCAGAAAGGCTTACAAGACACAGCACTAGACTAATAGGACAAAAAACACTAACAAGAAAGCCCGCAGTCTCCAGACCATTCATGTCATGGAGACATAAACCAGGGAAGAGTTTGTCATCCAATTGTATCTAGCCCACATGTCATCACCTCTTTTTAGAGGGTATGATGTGAGAAGGGAGGCAGGTGATGGTCCCCCACCGCTTCCTTACTTTTTACTCCCCACTTCAGGATGTTTGGAGGCTGTAGATGGAAAAAATTTCGACTCTACTTAAAACTTGAGACAATTCAGAAGGCATTGAAGAGCCATCTTTAAAGAGTAAATAAAGCATAACCCCTGAAAAGACTGATAAACATGAGGAAAATGGATGTTTTCTCCCTTTTTGCTGCTGGGTAAATGGAAGAGTGGCCAAGGGAGAGGACAAAGCTGTGGCAGCTGGGAGCTGGTTTGGCTTAGGCTGCTGTGAATATGCTCTCTGCATCTATTTACCATGCCCTCCACAGTCTGTTTGGGAGCTGGGAGTGCTCTCAGGAGCATAATTTATCAGGATATAAATCTCTCTGATGACTGACTTAGGAGAATTATAGGGACTCTGGCAAGCTTGGGGTGAGCAGTCCAGCCTGGCCTAGGAAGGCAGAGAGCGATGATTTCTAGATGATAGTGGTAGGGACTGAAGTGCCCAGGAATTATTCTTGTTTTGAGGGATTTGTTTTCTGTGTTAATTGTTTCTTCCAAACGCCTAAGGAGAAGTCTGTCCTTAGATCTGGCTGAAGAATCCTTTTGGCTTATTCTCACAGACTCCTTCCCTCGTCTAACTCATCTCAAGCCTGCTCCCACGTGGACACAGGAGACACGACAGTAGTGTTCCCAGCGTTATACCTCAACTGTCGGCACCATCATCATGGAGCAAATAACAAACAAAAGGAATCATATAAATCAGCTGTATTTTTTTCTCCCTGTGTATTAACCACAGGTATTCGTTTATGAAAATCCAGCAAGGCAGATGTTGGCTCCCATTTGGCCGTGAGTTTCTGTGTGATTATACTGTACTGGTACAGCTGCTTACAGGAAAGAAATTTCAGCTTACAAAGAGGTTTATTACATCAGAATTTCTTTTCATTCAGTTTCACACTGGAGCTCACAAATACTATGAAAAAAATTGCATGGGTGTTGGAAAGCAAAGGTATATACATTTTGGATTGCCTGGGTTTGAGTTTAATTTCCTACTAGAATGTAAAAACCAACATAAAAGTTGAAGTTCAAAAAGTTTAACAGGAATTTTTCTATATAAAAAATTTCAGCGCTGTGAGAATTATTTTCTACTGTTTTCTTCACTAGCAACTGAGGCGTATTTGGTACCCTTCTTCAAAGATTTTTAATTCATATGACAGCTACGTTTTGTATTTTGTATTTGCTCTGAATGCAAATACCAATTCTGTATAGCCTAATAGAGAGGCAGAGTAAATATTGCCATATTGAACTACCACTGAGTTTGAAAGTTTTTAAAATATTGTTAGAGTGTCAGTCTGGAGGCAAATGAAGCACTGGCTTACACTTCTCTTGCCATGATTATGGTCCTACTTCTGGTTTTTTTGGAAGTTTTCCAGTAATATTACATTCCTTTTTCTATCCCTGATAGGAACAAAGGTTCAGTTTCTGCCCAAATATGCTCACTTGATCAGGAACCTACATGTATAACAACTCAGAATCATAGCTGAGTAAACATTCAGTGTATTATGTATTACATATGGATGTGTGCAAGCTTGAGAAAGGGATTATCATTCATATGTTTAAATACTTTTATATACAACCTTTCTAGCTCAAAGAAAAGAGATTAAAAAGAAATACAAAAGAAGAGGCTTACCAGGGAGGGTAATTGGTGTCTCAGGCTGTTCTTCACAACCCACTTCTTCTACACCATGTGCACTTATCGAATAAGGTCTGCTGGCTTTGTTCTTAAATACAATCAGTACAGAGTCACCAATCTCAGCATGGAGTAATGGCCCTAAATTCAAACAGACAATGCTTGTGATTAATGCTGCTTTTCTGATTTCAATAAACTTTCAAGAGGTTGGTCTAGGAGTGGAGCCAAGGTCTTTATCAAAACTCTTGGGCTTTTCTACTCTTTCAGCAAAGCCATCAAAATTAGTTAGTTATCTCAGCTCATGGAAAGCTCCATATATACAAATAATCACTTTTCTTTTTAGTCAATGAAGAGTAATGTTCACTCTTGAGGCAGGTTTTTGGACAGTTTGTTTTTAAAGAAAATTCTTGTGGATGGTTTTTGTATTTTTTAATATTTTATTTCTTAAGCTGGTAACTGCCTTTTTTTAACTTTTTTTTTTACTTCAAGGAAAAAGGAAACATCAAATACATGCCTAGGGAGTGTTGTCCCCAGGAAACAGTATGGAGCTGTATCAGGGGAGGTTTAGGTTTAAATATTAGGAAAAGGTTCTTCACCCAGAGGGTGGTTGGGCACTGGAACAGACTCCCCAGAGATGTTGTCACAGCACCAAGCCTGACAGAGTGCAAGAAGTATTTGGACAATGCTCTCAGGCACATAGTGTGACTCTTGGGGCTGTCTTGTGCAGGGCCAGGACTTGGACTTCAATGATCTTCCAACTCAGGATATTCTATGATTCTATGACTACTTTATGACCAGTTGTTACCCACTTCTCACCCCATAAAAAACTAGCTGATGGTTATTTTATGACATGTAAAATATATCTTGCCCAATGCAGACACAAATCCAGCCCCTTTATATTGTCTTAATCTGCCTACAAGAGTCCCCCCTATGTTACAAGCTCTAAAGCTAAGGTGAATACTGGAATTGCCATTTTAGCTTCCTCTCTGTTTCCTTAGGAAACTCCTTATTCATGCTCAAGACTGAATTCTTTAGTTTGGAAAGCATCTTTAAACTCAGCAATTATATAAATTGTCTGTAAAATCATTGATAATCTGTGCTGCTTGTTTTCCATCTTAAAAAAGATGGAAAAACTCTTAGTTTTTGGAAAACAATCCTCTCACTGACCAGGCTTGGTCTGAGAGACGTGAGAGCTACTTGCCCAGGATTTCCAAGTGTTCCTCCTCTTCTGTCCTCACTTTGCGATGTGTGAAGTTGCCATTTGTGTACTCCCTGTAAACCACCTTCTTGTATTTTGAACCAATCAGATCTTCTGCTTGGCTCAGAAAAATGTGCCCATAGCTGCAAAATAAAAAGGCAATAAAACCACTAAACTTTACACATCTAAAAGCTATTAACTATTGTGTTATTCACAAAAGATTTGAAAAGCATATACATCCTGATGCAATGGAATGATTGATGTGAAGCCCTTGAGTACTGCAAGAGATTTTAAACAGCAAAATAATGAGTGATAATCCTCACTAAATGCACACCTTCTTCAAACAGGTAAAGCTGAGGATAAATTGCACTCACCACAAACTTTTGGGAGTTCCTTCACCAGAGCTGTGAGAGCAGAGGTGAGGTTCAAGATAAGACTAGGTTCAGCCACTGTCTCCAGCTGCATTCTTCTTTCCAATAAAAGATACTGCCTGTCCCTGAAAACCTGAATCCTTTTATCACGATGGCTGCTTTCACTACCTCAGCCACAGGAAGATGATAACCAAAGCTTGACCTTCGAAAGCAAATGCCACCATCTGGGATAAGAGGGAGCTGCTTTACTCTGGCCTTTGCTGCTGTATTCTGCGCAGGGCTGGATGCTTTCCCAGCATGACAGTAAAGTGAGAAATGTATTTTCCCTTCTGCACCTAGTAGAGGATGCTTTTTTTGTGCCCTCCAGGTTTACATGTTCGCCCACAGCTTGTTGCTGCTCCCATGGTATCCTAGAGGGCTGACTCGCTGGCAGAGGACACTTGCCATCCACTGTGCAGCAGAGCATTCACCCTCTTCTGAGAGCAGCTATGTCTCCTGGCAGCTCATCTCCAAGGTGCCCCTGGCAGGGGAGTTGCAAGGTTGGCTCACAACATGTTAAATGAAATGAAAAAATGCCCCAGGGATACTGGTTACTGTAGTAATGGACTGTGTTGCAACAGCAGCCTTTGACACTACTGGAGTTAATATTAAGATGATTAAGGTTTATTTTTGAAATATGTTCCTTGTTCCTTTTTGCTTTCACGGAAGTGTCCTCAAGGACCAGCCTAAGCAATATGATCTAGAACAGGTATTTTCTGCACAGAATTTTTATTCCTTAGCACAGTGCAGTGTAGACGTCATTTGCTTGCAGGGGTTACTATGTTCTGACCTTTTCAGAGGAGCCAGGGGTTACTACCCTGCAGAGAAGCAGGCTCAACACCTCCCTCATGCATCTGCACTGCCTACAGGGGCTCATGTCTGGGAGAGGTACCTGCATTTTTCCTATGTCAAAACTAGACCACTGTAATGAGGAGACTGGGAAAAGTAAGGGAGAGGAGAGTGTTGGGGGGCATCACTGTAAGGTTGAGCCAGGGCTGAAACACACACATGGATTTAGGGAGTTGGAAGCCTTCTTAAGTTCAACGGCATTACAAGACACACTGAGATGAAAACATTTGAAACTGGTGCCTATGGACTAGTCTAGTCTGAGAGGCTACGACTTTATAAATATGTTTTCTGTTATTTTGTTCTGCAAAGAGTTCCTCCTAAAAAGTACAAGGCTAGCTTTGTGAAATGATGTTTCAAAGTTTCCCCTCCACTATGAGTGTGTCCCATGCCCACAAAGGTTTTTTGCTTTGAGTACCTTTCCTCATTGCTGCTGATGTTGTAAATCTTTGGTGCTGAGCTCTTATTTGAGGCGTAGTCCCACTCAACCTCCTCCGCAGCAATGTAGTAAAGCCTCATGGCTCCGTACTGCTGCTGGGCTCGGGTGGTATTGTGGCAGCTGCTGACCTCGTAGAGATGTTTCATCCCACCAACGAAGTGATCAAAAGTCCTGCAAACCACTTTGAATGTGCCTGGAAAAAAAAAGCACATGAGATTTAATCAGTTAAAAAAATAAAAAGTAGCTTGGCAAATTAGGCCCTGTGCACATCTCTGATCTGTCCTCAGACAAACCTAATCTGTGATACTGTATGGAAAGTTAAACAAGGGGAGGTTTATATAGAATCATAGGATATTTTAGGTTGGAAAAGACCTCCCTGGTCATTGAGCCAGCCATTAACCCTGCACTGTCAATTCTACCACTACACCAAGTCCCTAAGCACCACATCTATAGTCTTTTAAATACCTCCAGAGATGGTGACTCCACCACTTGCCTGGGCAGCAAGTTTCAGTGTTTCAGTGTTCCACTGTTTCAGTGCTTGACAACCCTTCTGTGAAGAAACTTTTTCCTAGTATCTAATCTAAACCTTCCCTGACACAACTTGAGGCTGTTTTCCTCTTGTTCTATTGCTTGTTCCTTGGGAGAAGAGACTGACCCCCCACCTCACTACAGTCTGCTTTCAGGTAGTTGTGGAGAGTGATAAGGTTCCCCCTGAGCCTTCTTTTGTTCAGACTAAATACCCCCAGCTCCCTCAGATCCTCCTCATCAAACTTTTTCTCCAGATTCTTCCCCAGCTCTGTTGCCCTTATCTGGACATGCTCCAGCACCTCAATGTCTCTCTTGTAGTGAGGGGCCCAAAACCAAACACGAGATTTAAGGTGCAGCCTCACCAGTGTTGAGTACAGGGGAACGATCACTGCCCTGGTCCTGCTGGCCACACTATTGCTGACACAGGCCAGGGTGCCATTGGCCTTCTTGGCCACCTGGACTCACTGCTGGCTCATGTTCAGCCACTGTCGACCAGCACCCCCAGGTCCTTTTCTTAGAGTTTTCCAACCAGTCTTCCACGAGCTGATGACCCACGTGGAGGACTTGGCAGAACATGGCCTTATTTTGCTCCATGTGAACCACTAGCCTGCTCCATCTTTGCTCAAAAATCACCCTAAACTACCTCTAACAATTTGAGTTAGATTAGCTTAGCCAAGAAACTCTAAAAAGCAATTGATTAGATGTCTGGAAGCAGGAACAGGATTGCTAGTGAGCCTTCACCAATGCTGCCCATGTTGCAGACATATCCACAAGGAACACGAGAAGACGCAGGAGGAAGCATTCATTGCAAAACTCAATAAAGGCATAGAGAAACAAGGGGTGTGTTTCAGAGATGCTGTTTCCTTGTTCTTGAGTACAGAGCCATTCTATCAGCCTTTGCTGCAAGAGACTTCCCACTCAGCCCCTGCAGTTGTTCGGTGTAATCAGGATAATGGAGGCCTCTTTGCAGTACAGACACAGACACACTGTACCATAATGCTTGCTTATAACCATTTCTGGATATGCACCTATATGGTGTAAAAACAATTGAGCTAAACTCCACAAAAGGCCAAGCCACCATAGGCCTTTCGGGTTTTTTGGTAGCTCTGATGGTCAAAGGCTGCAGTGATAGTGGGAGCATTTTTGGCATATCCATGGGCAGATTTTAATATTTATACTCTCCTTCTCTCTTTCCCATTTACTCAAGCAGAAGCTGACCACTGTGTTATCCTACACAGCTCCACCTGCTAGCACTTTGTGAAGGAGGAAAGCACTTTCACAGCTGGTCTGCATGTGAGTCAGTGATGGAACCAAAATTAGAAACATAGCTCTGTCCAGTCTGGATCTCAATCCGTTCCTTGTGATTCTAGGGCAAAAGTGATGAAAAAGATAAAATAACATGCAGTTAAATAAAATCACATACATTGGTGATTGTAGAGATCTGATAATTAATTCAATTTCCATTATTGCCAGTAGAAGGTTAGCTGGCAAAAATTAATAATCTCTTAGAATAGTTGTTTTGTGTGAGTCCTGCAATGCAGTTTCATGACAGATGGTGGAAATGTTTGGGATATGCATAAGAAAAGTATCTTTTGTCTTACAGACACCTGCACCAGAGATCTCACCTGGCATGTATGCAACACCAACATACCAACTCTCAGGTGCTGCGGCCAAGGATGGCCCTTGGCATAGCCTTGCACAACTCTGATGACTCTCTTGATTTAAACAGAGTTGCACCAATGTAAAACAAAGTAATGTTGCAGTTTTGGTTATGAAACTTATTTGCTAAGTCTCCCACAAACAATTCACCCCTTCTTAATTTGAAGTATGAAATACTGGATTACCCATGAGAATTAAAAGTGTCTTTAATGTGTTTGCTTCTGAAGAAACTCCTAAAGACTGACTATTATCGGAAAGTTATTGCTGAAGTCCTAAAATACTTTAAATGATGCTGACTGTCCACATAACAGTGAATTTGCTCTTCTAAAAAAGCCTATTTTAAGAATTATTGAAATTCTGTGAGCATCCTCTTAGCTATCTCTCTGCCTGCTGCTCTTCCCATCCCAAGGTCATTGAAGCCTCCACTCTTTGATGCACATGGATATTTGATTTATAGCACCTTCCCAGAAAAGTAACCCAGACTGAATTCTCAGCTATGCCAGGTCTCCACAGTCTCCATGCTTTCAGGCTCCTTATGCAGAGCAGAGCATCTCACCAACTGTTATTTTGACTGACTGGTGTCTGCAAGTGCCACACCACCAAAATCAATTCATGAACATACCCACACGATCTGGCTGCATCAGTGCTGTCCCCGATAAATGAGGAAACAAGGCCAGTCCATCCCTTGTTGTCCCTCTGAGGTCAATGGTGTTCCCTTGAAAATGAACCCCGTGCATGTCATAGTGACTGCCCAGCCCGATGAGGTGCCAGGACACTTTGTCATTCTTGCACATGGTCAGGCCTGGCAGATTACCATACAAGTAGCCGTTGACAGCTGGAAGAGAAGGAAAGATCCCAGTTAGCAACAGGTCCACAGAAACTCAACACAGAACCTCCTAACACCTTCCTGGCAAGAGACCCATGGCTCAGCAAGTCACAGCATTAAAGGGGTATTTTGTGAAGCAAAGGTAGTGTTGGAGGACACCAAATTAATATATAAGTGCTATTCCTATAACCTCTGACCTTCTACCTTTTTGATTTTAACCTGTAAAGTCTTGTAATAGACTTTTGCAGTAATGTAGCACTCCTCTTCCGAGCTTTTCAGCATATCTTCCAGACACCAGTTAAGTGTATAAATTAGGTACCTCCTTTCAGCTGGAAGAATGTATAACTGTGTCATCAAGGCTATGGAGAGAGTCACAAAGACTCTTGGTTATAAATTCAGTTCTGATGGAGCCCTTTTAAGTTGTTTCTATCTTTGACTTCCACTTTTACTTCTTAAATGTATCCATTTCTTTTACAAGGGTGCTATGAGGCTAAATCCCCTAATCCTCAAATGTTTGCTGAGATCAGTGTGTGAAAGATGCTGTAACAGGACAAAACTTTAGTATGAGATCCACATAACAATGGAAGAATAAAATAGATGGGTCCAGAAGGCCCTAGGGTTTTGTAACCATATGTAGTCTCAGTGCTCTTCAGAAAACTAAAGCAAAGACCGGTTATGCGATCTGCTCAAGTCTGTCATGTCAGGGTTACCTTGGAGGAGATCCACACTGAAATCAGATACTTACATACAGAGATGATGTTTTAAATATTATTGGCCATTCCACTAGTCTTTGCCTCTCCTCTCCCAGAGGTGGTCACTGCCCAAGTGGGAGATGGCAGAGAAGAGCAGGTGGACCTTTATTGTCTGAATCAGTGCCAAGGCCATCAGAGAAATTTAAAACTAGTGTACATTGGCTTCTTCTGAAGTTGATGCCTGTTTCTGGCATTATGTCTTTCTATAGACCTAAGTATTGTATCTGAAAACTACACTCTATTCTCTTTCTCCAGGTATAGTTGGTAGGTGGATGCATTCATTGGTATTATGACTAGGGTTTCAACATGTACTCCAAGGGCATCAGGAGCTGACCATAAGCTGATTGACAGCTTTCCCCCTCACTCTCCAGTGCACTGCAGTTGGCTATGAATGATGATAAAACCAACCAACTCATCTTCCTATTATGATTGAAGAAAAGGTATTCATAACTAATATTAGGCATTTCATACCGTGCATTTTGTTGGATTCCTTGAAATTAGCATCATTTTCATCTACTTTTGAAGGGTCTCCAGTAAATGCTTCAATATTCTTGTTCAGATACCAGCTGTCATTCTCATCAAAGATTGAAAAGAGGAGGTAAAATTCTCTATCGATTCCTTTCTGTAGCCAAAAAAGAAGCCAAGACTTTTAAAAAGTATGTTCAATCAGAATGAATTTCTTTTTTTAACAATTTTTTTTTCCCTAGAAATCTGAAGCTGCCTTCTTACTAAGTCTGTGTAGAGATAGTGATTGTCATTCTTCCATCAGCCAGAAGGATAAATAAATTGTCCATTACTTGGGGTGAAAAAAGGCATTCATTGCATGAAAAAGATGGAAAAACTAGGGACAAGCCAGGATATTTAGGAATGACAGTTTCATCTTCTTAACATTCCCCCGAGGTCAGCTTTTACCCTGAGGACTGACCTTTGTTTAATCTCTGCAAACTGAATGGGGAACTGGGCAAATAGCCCATATGGGAACCCCCCCAGTGCACCACCCTCCTGTTAGGGACAAGCAGATGTTCACATTTGGCACCTGTGTCCCATCATGATTCAGTGTGTTCTTCCGACACACCAGCAGAGGCCCCACGAGGCCGGAGTTGGTGTCCTTGACGGCATCAGTGGCTGAGTAGTACAGATAGGTCAGGCATGGCGGGTCACTCTCTGTTGGACCTCCATTTTCAGGCACCCTCCATTTGTACGTGAAGGTTTCACCTGGCTTAACGTGGGCTCCTGGCTTCAGATAGCCTGCAGAGAGAAAATTGAGATGCAATAAGATTACAGGAAGGTTTTGTCTTTCTGACTACAAGGAATCAGGAAGACATAGCTGCTGATTTCTGTGGAGAAACTCCCACTTTCAACCACAGCTCAAGCATCATCTTGATGTCTCGGCAGTTATGCCATGGGGACGTTTCACCTGAGTCCTGTACCATGGGGACAACCAAGCTCATTCCCCGAAGAACAAGTTTAGCTGCTTCACCCAGACACCTTCCGACGCTGCTGTGGATTATCTGGATTCAATCAGACAATACAGCAGACCTCATCCTGGGTCTTAAATGGCTTCCTCTAATGTTTGTAGCTTACCTGCCCTATCATGAGATTTATCTGTGGCACAAACTCAGACTCTGGCACTTCATTAAGCACCAACAAAGCAATTACATTAGCAAGCGGAGCTGTAGCTGTGGGTCTTTAGAAATTCTAAACAAATCTGATCCTGATAATTGTTTCTTTTTGATTTTGAAGCAATGCACAGGATCCTTTGTCAGCATCCGCACAGAGTGGCAGATGTTACTTTTTTTGAAGGCTACTTTTAAAGGATTTAGGTCATTGTCTGCTACCATGCAAAGGGTGAATGTAGCACCTCGCATGTAATTTAGCCACTGTAAAGGAGTGTTTGTATTCACTCTGAGAGAACTTACAAAAGGGACTTGAAAGTCAGAAAAAGGGGTCAGCCCTGCAACCTTTGTAGAAAAAAAAAATGCAGAGTAACTTTTCTGGTCTTTGCTATGAGGAAGATAAAATCAGAAATTTTGTTTAACACTTAAGCATCCATTGGCTAGATTTTTTCATCATAGTCAGATGAGTCAGGCAGCAGCACACCACATTGATCTAATACTCCTCTCTAATATTGCAAGAGAATCCTCTTAAAAACTTAGACACAAGTGAAAACAACAGTATTAATTTTGAAGACATACTATTTACTGCGAATTGCAATACAGAGTACTGATTCAACAGTATCTTATACTACTAGACTCATCCTGCAGCAATGCTTAATAAGGAAAACATCGATCTGGAGTCAAAAAGCCTCTGAGACTGGACAAGTGTCAAACACAGCATGGAAGGGTGTTTCCTGAGGGCAGAACTGAAAAAACCTGTGTCTGCAAACATCTGTAGATATCTGCAGGCACGTTTATATACGGTATTTTCCCATGAATAGGCTGCACTCAGACAATGCACAGCCTTTGAAAAATCATTTATCTGTGTAAACCTACAGCTCCTGTGAGACTTCTACACTTGTAGATAGATATAATGGAAATCAAAGGCACAATGGTTAAAGGAGAGAAGGAGGAACGGAAATATTATTGATGAATCTGGAGTCAGGTTCCTCTCCAAACACCCAGAGGTGTGCAGATCACACAGCTGCTGAATTGCAGGGTTTTGTTTGATTTTGCTCCAGGCCAAAGTGTGAAATGTTGGAGGGCAAGAGATTGCTAAATTATAGCACGACAGAAGTGAGAGCAGAGGGAAGCTGCTCTTCTGTTGGGGAACTACCTCAGACATGGGTGGCATTAGGATCTGTGCAGATAACTTCAAGGCTGAACTCAAGCCAGTTGGGTTTTTTTGTGACTTGCCTGCTGGCAAATTTGTTGAGTTCCAAGGTCAGCAACTAGACACGACGATTTAATAAAGCCTTTTGCATTGATTTTATTGTATGATGAGTTTTACATGTTGACCTGGTTCTCTTAGTACAGTTTTCAAAGGAGGGATTATGTTCCACGAGTTTCTTTTTGATGTATTGTGGTGGAAACAAAGCAATTTAAGCAACAAGAAAACTACCTTTCTTTTCAGTGCTGCAAATGCAGCAAAAACTTTTTCAGAGATCACAACATTATCTCTAGGCTATGGATGGGATTCAGCTCACCTTAATCAAGCAATCTCAAACTCAATCCCTAATCCAAACTCTAGACTTCTGTAGTTGATGGAGACAGAATCATATCTCCAGAGGGTGAACTACTGTCTCCTAAAATAAGTGTTTTAAATATAAATGGGACTCATCACTCTCCGAAGGATTTGTTTCCTGTCACTGACTGTAAAAAATGCCTGTTGATTAAACATGCCGTTTAACATTTAATAGTTAAACTTAAGGAATAAATTTCCTACCCTTTCATAAAATTAGAGGAAGACTTTCTCAAATGCTCCATTTCAGTGTTTATCTATTTATGGGAGTTAATAAGGATTATCACTGTTTCACATTTCAGGGCAATCAGATAAAAATTGGCTTTGACACTGACTATCCCAACAGTAAAGCAAGAGCAACGCTGGCCTGGATTAGAGAATAGTGGATAGCTATATCTAAAGACTCAGCAGGGTCATCATGCCAGATCCTAAGATTCATAATTCTGGAGTATGTCCAGAGGACATCCACTGATTGCAGTGGAGTAATATTAGATTAGAACTAATATAAATTGGATTGTGCTTGTGACTTCTGTTCAACATGGACCTCGGCTAGTGTTAGACATCTTGTCTGGCACATATCCAAGGGGAAGAACACATTCACACACTGTGGAGTCCCATGGATTGTGACAGGTATGGTAGAAACGAACTTAATAAAATCATCCCTTCCATGCCTTAGTACCCACAAAAAGGACAAAACTGCAGAGCAGCAGCAGATTTTTAAACTCAGGTATTCTAGATGTGATGATACAGTAGTACAGTCTAAACTTACCATCTAGGTAGGGAGCACCTTCCGACAGCTTGCTGAAGCTTACACCATGGGCCATAATGCTGTAGCTTCTTCTGGCTTTGTTGGCAAAAGTAACCAGCACTATATCTCCTACTTCGGCTTTTATAATGGGACCTTAAAAAAGAGAGTGAGGGAAGCTATTAGAAGAACTACTCTCTAACATATTTCCACCAAAAAAAGAGGGGACTGCAAGCATTAAATTCCCCTCTGGATCCAAATGGTTCTGCATTCAAACCTGATATAGTGACAGGAGGGGAAAATATTCACTATACCAAGTATTCCCAGGTGCTTCATGTCCTCTGACCAAGTCTTCTTACTGAATGTTGCATCAGTGTATTCCACATAGCGAACTTTCCAATATTGTCCTCCTATTCTGTCAGTCCCTTGTGTGAAATAAGTTGCAGATTCACTGTGGAATTAGCAAATCAGACTGATTAAATAATTGGAGGTTCAGATGGAACCCTTCATTTCAGATAAAGTTATTACTCCAGACACAGGAGACATAACCCCAGAAGTTACTAGTTTGCATATACTTTTCTTGTAGACAAAGAGAGATATTACCAGTTAGAATTAGTTAACAAATGAGCATTCATTGTGCATTAGACTTTAATGTTTAACCCCAATTTACTCAGGGAGATATCTGTATCGACTTACCTTAGGGCAAGAACTGTGCACAGTGTATCTCTAATCCTTGTTGGCTTTTCTGGGAGACACTGTAATGCAGTTTGTCTTCATCAGTAATAGCAGAGGGGAAAATTCTACCATTATGGTGCCTCAGAAATGCACTGACTGTAGGTGTGAAAGCTGCCTGAGTAGTCTTGACAAAGGGTCATTAACTCTGTTGAACTTGGTGTGCCTCACTGGGGTCACTTTCTTCATGTACTTAATGGAACAAGATAAGTGTTTCCAGAAAGCAACTACAAGCATCACAGTTACGAATCTAACTTCCTGGCAAGGCTGTGTAAATCCATTCTTCCCTGCCCCTTTCAATTAAAATTAATAACAGTGCAGATCCCAGCCCTGGTGAATCACTGGGGAAGTCTCACACAGACTCCTGAAATCAAAGCACAACAGGAAAGGACGAGAAAACTCACCTGCCAGTGGCATTCAAACCCTGCCCAGTGAATTTATCATAACCATCAGGTCCGTAATTCCAGAGCACTTCTTCGGCAGCAATATAGTATCTTCTCATATGACTGATTGGTGAAGGGTGAGACAGGTTTTTTTGGCAGATCTGAACATCATATAGTGCCTCCATGCCACCTGGGAGGAGAAAGAGTCTGGAGACAGTCCCTGACCAGCTGCAGTGTCAGCAATCTCATGGATACAAATGCACATTCAAAACTCTCTGGGAGCTACATGGATTGAAAATAACTACCAGAGTAAATTTTTGTTTTAAAAGACTTTCTCTGCCTACACTGGGCCAGACGCCAGCGTCCTTCTTTTGCAAGGTCGTGCTTTATACCATGGGTGAAACCCACTGACAACAGTGGCACTCATTAGTTGGCTTATTTACTCAATTTCTTAATCGGTGTAAGGCTGGTAGAATGATTTGGGGCATCAGAGTGCCTCCAGAAGTCTGCAAAATGGCATCATCTCCCCTTGACTTTCATTGAAATAGAGGCTGGGTATTTCCACTGAAGGTATTTGTTGCTTGCCAGAATCAAGTCTGTTTTACCTGATGCAAATCCCACTGAAATCAATGTACAAGCTCACAGAAGTAAAAATTCTCCCAACTTATCTCTGCTATGATAATTATGCACTGCCCACTGCTGTGAGACCTACTTTATGATATGTGCTTTTGGGGTCTCGCACCACACAAGTATCACAACAGCACCATCAAATTCCTTCAGCTGGTATGGTTTTTTAAATATGTAAGTACTTGTCTACAACAAAAAGTGGTGACAAAGGCTCCTCTCATTGCTCATAAAAATCTCCTGTTTATGTAGAAAGCGTGGTGACAGTGCTGAGTCTAGCAAGCCTTCCTCATATGAGTTACACAACCAAGTCACTCATACTAGCTAAAGATTTGGGCCAACGTGTGTAAACTGGTGACTAAACTCATATTCATAATGTTTATCTGATGAAATAGTTCCAAAGTGCTTCAAAGTCACAAAAAAAGTGTCAAACCCTGCTTTTCCTGGAAACATCCCTCAGTTTTCTTTTCTGAACATAATAGAGTCTGGAACTTCTGAAAGGATGAGGGGGATCTATAGCAGCATACCTCGTAAGTGCTCATTAACCTGGCATGTTATCAGCCACCTCCCAGGGCTCCCAGGAGTCATCTCCGCTGTGATGAACGTTGCTGGGAACAGGCCGACGACATCTGCTCTCTGGTCTCTATTAGTGAATGTGTGGCCGTAGAAATAAGCAGCATGGATATCTATCTCGCTTCCCATGCCAAACAAGTGCCAGGACATGGAAGTGTCAGCACACATCTCCAAGCCGGGGAGATTGCCATAAATATAACCGTTAATAGCTAAAAACAAAAGTATGAGACTTTATGAGAGGTGAAAGAAAAGTGCCAAGCGCCTTTGATCCCATTTCTAAGGATGATTCTTCCCTAGCCCAGAAAAGAAACTGCCTGAATGTTCACACTGAATAAGGCCCTCACAGGCTCCTCCATGAAGAGTAACAGTTTGAACATACAGCTTACAGCTCTAGATGATCAAATGCCCCAAATTCTCTGTCTGTGTCTGTGAAAAACTTCCTGGGTAATACCAAGATGTTACAAAGGCTGAGTCACAATCAAAAAGGTCAGATAATGAAGTTAACTTGTTCTGCAGCTATTTAGCATGGTTGAAGCCTATTTGCTCTTATGCTGAGTCATAAATATGCCATTATATGCCAGGCTTAAGCAATTCAGATTTGCAAATTATGATATCAGTCAAATCAGTCTAGTCAGCTTTTTCTTCCTCAGCTTCCACATCTGACAATGTATCAGGACACTCAGAGAATGAGACTCATATTCTGCAAAGTATTTTAGCTCCTAGACTCCCTGGAACAACCAAAATATACTGAACTATCTGGAATTAACTTCTTATACCAGATGTCCAAATGGCACAAAGCACTACTGGCCAGTGGGTCTCTGAAGGGCAAGAGTGGTTGTACCAGTCACAAGTCCTTTGAGAACTCTTCCAATACACACATCTCGAAGTGCTCTGCAGCTTTCTTTTCTCTTTTCACAGCTGGACAAACAAATGGCTTAAATCTGTTGCCTAAGATAAAATGCTAAACAAATGGCAGAGCTGGGCATGAAAGCCAAATCTCCTTTCTGCAAACCAGTGTGTCATGCTTTATTTAGGGAGAGGCTTTTATCAACAGAGTACTTCAAAATCCTGACTCATTTCTTGCTGCCACAGATAAAGGAGAGACATTACAGGGGACAGAAAGCTCTACTGAAGTGAAGAGGCTGCTGACTGCTGTAGGTCACCATTTACTCAAGAGTCCTTCTCACCATGCATTCGGTTGCTGGTCTGGAAACCTTCATCCTCTTTGTCCACTGTGTCTGGTTCTAAGCAGAAGGTGTTTATATTCTCATCGAGGTACCAGCTGAAGTTTTCATCTACAATGCTAAACATCAGGGCAAAAGCATTAGCAGCACCAGTCCCTTCTATTGTGGTGTCATCTGCAGTTCCTAAATTGCAAACAAAAAGGAAAGTGATAAAAAAAGCCTTGGAGGGGATAGAATTTAAAAGTGAAGATAACCTTGGAGCATTCAAGGAAATACAGTGCGCTGCCCATGTTCTACAGGGCAGGATGAATCTCCTAATTTTGCTCTTCTAGGACATCTTGACTCCCCTCCAACAGACTTTGAACAGATGAGTGCCTCCAGAAGGCAGTTCATCTTGTGTAACTCAAGCTGATATTTCAGTACCTCTTTGTTTTGACATAAGCACAAGTACCTGTCAATATTTGTTGTCCCATTTCCCCCTCTTTGGCCTGCTGCACCCAACCCTGCCCTTCAGTCAGTGTTAGTTAGCATCTGTGCACAGTGAGCTAATTTGTGGGCCTGATCTAGCCAGAAAGAAGGGAGGGTTCTTTTTGACTGGGAATTAAGGAGGGGAGAGTGGTAGCCTGCATTTCTGTTGCATTGAAGCACTGCTGAATCATACCACCAGAAAGGCCATTTAAATGTGGCTCACTCTCCACAGACTAATGAGGAATCCTTGCAAACTATCTAGGACTAGATACTTAAATTTAAAAAGGCTGAAGGCAGGATGAATAGAATCTATTCCAGGTAAGTTCAATACAATTATGCAAAGGATCACTTGGCAAACAACCTGAGACTATAGGAGTGGCCATATCCAGGAGTCTTATTATCCATTGGCAGCTGTAAACTTCATCTAATTGTCCAGTCTGTCTCTGAGCCCATGAAAACCTTTGCTTCTCCTGCCTTCTACAGGAGACAGCTCAGAGACTTGCTGTCAGTCTTGTGTCCACTGCTGTGTGGATGAGTAGAGCAGTAACATTATGTAGATATCCACTTTGATGAATTCATCAGCAAACATGCAGATAACACTGGCCTTTCAGGCTAGGATTGTTTAGAATGTGCTATCTCCTAGCTTCATGTATTGTTGTGTAGTTATCAGTTCAGTTTCACATATTCAGGCAGTTCTGCAGATTTCAAAGGAAATTTCCAAGAAAATAGAAGTCAGAAACATTTTAATTGTGTGAGTTAAGCTGGAGACAGGGCCTGTCCTTTCCACATTGAAGTCTTTCTCTTCTTCATATGTAAAACCTGCTTCACTTAGATGTTCTGTACATAAAATCTGGGCTGATATTGTACTATGGGAGTTACTGGAAAGAAGGGGCATAGTTATACGTGCCCAGAGACAGAGGTGGCAATGGCTCAGCTGATCAAGGGGAGAGGGCTGGTAGATGATGTCTCCAGCAAAACATTAGCAGGCTATAAGGTACACAGGACAGGCTGTTCAGTGCACACTCCCCTATGGTTATAAGATACAACTTTTGAGCAAAAATAAACATATGATTTGTGTGGGGAAATAATTACAAATACTGGGCTTTCAAGTATGTAAACACTGTTGCCAAAGTCATCTGCCCAGCCCTAATTTCATTTCCAGAGCAATGAGTCCTTTGTTCTTCCTGAAATTACCCGAGTTTGGGAACATTTATAGTTGGTCTCAGCCACGACAGGATGGTCACAGAGCATGCTGCAGTCCCTCCACCAGCTGAGGTAAATCTCTCATGAAGCCAAAGGGGAGCAGGAAGGGGGTTGTCCCAGAGCTACAATACCTACCCTGGGATGCTGCTGGAATGGCCCATCTATTCCTTGCCCCTTTTTATGGGCTATGTAGGGATAGACTCTAGACCATCATGATTATACCTGTAAGCAAAAATGACTGTTAAGATGCCAAGCTTGGCAGAGGGGTTTGCTCTATCAGTGTTTCTAGCTCAGTACCTTTTTTACACACCAGCAGAGGCCCAATTAAACCAGATGCAATATCTCTTGGTGTGTCAATGTGAGAATGGTAAATCCAAGTCAAGCAGTTTGAGTCTGCCAAAGTTGGGGAATAATCTTTCCTTACTGGCCATGTGTATGTGTAATTTCCACCAGGAACAACAAAGTCGTCCTCCTTGCTTTTACCACCGGTTCCATCAGGGTAAAGTGCTCCTAATACATAAAAAGAAAAAAGGAAGCTTTTAGCCCCTCCTTAACTGATTTTGTTAAATAAATGTGTAATTTATTCTATTTAACACTTGTTTATAAAATAATAACAGCACTCAAACACAGAATCACTGAGACATTGTGAAAAAACTCAATATTCCTGGCAATCTCATCACAAAAATATTGAGAGTTAAAATCCGTGTTTTATCAGTAGAAAAAGCTTTAAAAATGCTCTTTTTTCTTGTTTCTTTATTTTCATCAGTCATCTGCACATTTTGTCAGCTAACATTATGTATCTTCTCACAGAAAACTGATGGGGGTACTGAATGTAGGCAAATCCACACAATCCTCTAACAAAGATATACATACATAGGTTTGGGATTCTGAAAACCATATCATGGCTGTTATAACCCAAAAGAGAGGAAAACATTTAGTTGCAAGAACTCCATGCATTCAAATAGACTAAATATGTGAAAGGAAGGAGGGAAGATGTTTTGGTTACCTACAATTCAGAAAAATAATTCCGGAACAAAGACCCATCTAACCCGTTTCAGTACTGGATTTATCCCAAACATCGAAAGTTTGTGCTAAAAAGTTTTAAGAGATGAGGCTGTTCCTGGTTTTAGTGATCTCAAGTACTCTGATGTCAACGTCCATAACAAGAAATACTTAAACAGACTTTTAGCCATGATACAAGTTACTCCAGGAGGAAAAGAGAGGAAAAGGCAAACGAGCGTTTACCTTCAGAGTCCTTGTCATAGAAGACCCCATGTGGATGCACAGAGTATGGGCGGGAAGCAAAGTTTTTTAGATGGATGATAAAGACATCCTCTTCTTCTGCCTTCAGGACTGGCCCAAGGAATCCCAGCCATGCTGCTTTGGGGATCTCTTGGGAGTAAGTGTCATCTGTGAATTGCCTAAAAATAGCCTTTTTGTACACACGTCCTATTCGGTTGGCTCCTCTTGTCGCATACACACTTGCAAACCTAGTGTTGGGAAGAGAAAATAATTTAGAGACAATAAACCTCACTTAAGAATTGATCAAATAACTGGTGCTTACAGTGAAGATAAATTGTTCCCTGCACAGGCCACGCAGCTGGTGGAATTAGAGCTAAGGAGTAAATCTGAACAGGACTAGCAGGGTCCAAGCCCCTTTCTGTACAATAACAACCATCTACTTGCAGGTCTGGTCTTTAGCGCAGTTGCTACAAGTCTTCATTGAGGACTGGCCACTCAAGCCCTTCTGTACAGTTTTAGCAGCTTCTCCCTCTTTTGAAGGTTTGAAACCTCACCTCTGAAAGCATGACTGTTCAGTACGAAAAGAAACCCAAATTAAGTTTTTTCAAAAGTCAGTAAGAGCAATTCTAATCAGATAGTTTGATTCCCTGAAGAATAACATTAAATGTGTTTTGCATGAAACGCATAATTTCTACATTCCAGAGTCTGTGTTTATAGCAACTTCAAGTGATGGAGAACCCACCATATGGTCAGTGGTTAACATAGTATAGCTTTTAAATACCTGCTTCCTTTGAAACCTGAATTGTATTTCCAATCTAATATCATCCAGCTCCACACTCCAACTGGTTTCCATCAAGCCCTCTCTCAGATCAAAGGATTCACATGCCATCAAGAACTTCTTTTCTATGCAGACACCTGCATAAGTTTTAATTAATTGACTAAATTGCCTCCTACCTTTCTTCTGGACAAACCAAGTACACTGACATTCTTTATGCCACAAATCTTTCCCAAAGCTCTTTTTTGAAAACCAGTATTTCCCTATCTCTTTTGAAGTCTAAACATAAGCACTCACACAATAGGTACATAATGTTCTAGCTAGGGCCAGAGGTGTTCCCAGTCAATATTTCTCACACAACTGGGAAATAGTTTTTTCCTTTTAATTATAGCGTCATACTCGCAACCCATGTGCATCCCAACTGTGATGATATAAAATCCATTTTTTGCTTCTCTCCAGGTTAGAGTTGATAATCCCTAATTATCCCACACAATGAGGGCAGAAATGAAATGCTTTGCTACACAACCAGCAGCGGATTGTATAACCAACTTCACTGTAGTTGACTGCTCCATGAGCTTTTTCATTCCCTGAAGATTTTTTGAACTTTCATGGTTCCTAACAAACTCATAAAAAAAGCTGAACTAAATTTTCCTGAAGTATCACTGGCAGAAATACAGCAATTTTATATTCATTGTGAGTTTTTGAGACTGGTCAGTTCACCTGCTTAATCAATTTTTTTTAGATGCTTTTGTGAAGTGCCAGTAACCTAAGTGGTGGATATTGCATGAGTTGAAAGGTATGATTTGCTGTAAGCTCTTCACCATAAGATACACTACTCCTGCTACCCAAACCATTCTATGATTCTATGATTTCTAGGACACCATAACTCACAACATCCCCCATGTGGTCATTGCATCTCCATTGTCACTGTCTAAAACAGGCCCTTGAATTGATTCAGATATAAAAGCCTCCAAAAAGAATATTTTTTCATTTAAAACATGAGTTTTATAACAAGCCACAAGCTTTGGCACAAACTGAAACACTGCCAATGATACCGCTGTGGCAGAAACAGTCGATGGGGATGGCGGGGAAGGGACAGAAGTTTCTCAGTCTGCTTCTTCACAGAAAAACATATGTCACATAAATACACCCCAAAAGCACAGTTAAGGAATGAGTTGCCAAGAAATCTGGATTTTCAGTGAACTAGCAGGTCTGTGGTAACTGTCTGTGCACATAGCAAGACCTGGCAAGTCACACTGCATTCATCAAGGAGAAGATACCTTCCGCTGCCTGGGGGGAAGAGCTACTACAAAGTCTTTACCATAGAGTAATAAATAGTGTCAGTAGGAGTTCAGTGTAAATGCACATGCTTCCTTACCTCATGGCAACATATTCATGTGGCTATGCCTTAATTCGAATTATGAATTGATTTTTTTAACTATTTATAAGAAATTTTCTTTAGAAAAATATCTAATAGATTTTTTTGAAAAGTCCCTATTTTCAGGAGAGATTTTTTTTCCAATTTCATCAGCAACCAATATTTTAGTGAGATGCTGCAATGGCACCATACTTTCCCCATGGTGACAGTGTCTTTATGCCCTTGGCTTTCGTGCCAGACAATTTTGCACACTCTCCCATATCACACCTGGGACACATTGTCTCTCCTGAAGAAGGAGAATCGTACCCCAGAAAAATGCACTGCTTGGTGAGGCTTTGTTTGATGCTTGACATGAGCCTAGCTCTTTTAAATGCATAGATCAGGGATTCCAACATCCAGTTAATTACTGAAGTTCAAGAAATCACCCTAAGAAAATCCTCTAGGCTTAAGCACTGGAGACTTTCTCGTATAAAGCCATGCTATAATATCTGGATCTTTGCTTGTCTCCTACTTAAAGCCATCTAGGAGGCAGGAAAAGAAGCCTTTTTAGTGGCAGTTTTCTGAAAGGGGCCTATTCAAACGATCCCCTTGTTTGGAGCTGCAGAGCCCACTGTCAGTGCAATAGGTATCAGCTGCAGCACTCACAGTGTAGGTGATGCTCTGTATGCACAGAGACGTGTATTTTCAGCACATCCATTTGTTTGCCCTCAGTACCTGAGAACAGGGCTCACCGGTGGTTGTTAGACCCGCTCTAGGTGCCCAGGCTACCCCATTTCATCCAGGAGGATTTTGGGTGCCCACCTCAGCATTGCAAGTAGCTGGTAGGTCTGTGCTTCTTTACAGGTATATTGTGCTGCACATTACAGTGCTTAAAGTCCTTTGCAGAATCAGAGAATCACAGAATATTCTGAGTTGGAAGGGACCGGCAAGGATCACTGGAATACCCACGTTGGAGCTCGCGCCAAAAGGTTTCTTATCCGTAATTCCTCTCTTGTCACAAGAAGACAAACCTTCTCCCTCCCTCTTCATACTTCCCTGCTCACTGCAAACTGTTTCATCCTCCCAGTGATTTTGTGATATCACTGCCTGAACCACTTCCATCTTTCTGGTCTTGTGCAGATGTAAGAACTGCTGCTCTAAATTTTAACTATCTCCCTCCAGCTCAGTCGTCAGCCTACACATAATGCTCTGCCAGCTCCACTCCCGATAGCAAAGGGCAATACTCCATCCTCTGGGGCTGTACCCATGAAAGTTTCCTGAATTCCCTCCTTCATCTCCTCTAGTCAGGGCAGTCTTGAGGTTACATACAGAGATAAGCAGGCTTGCAAATTAGGGCATAATCTTGTTCAAACTAAGAAAGCCGTGCAATCCTGCCTTTATTTTTGTGCCTGGTTTCATTTTGCTGCCTGACCACTCTCAGTATTTCCTAACATCCAAGGAAAGGTGGCAATGCAAATGAATGGAACCGTGAGTTATTAATATGGAATTAACTCTAATTCCTTAAAATAAGTGTTAACATAATTACAGACATCCATGTCCCTGCAATGATGAACAGTAAGTCTCTTCCAAATGAGAGAAGGAGTAAAACAAGAGTGTCACATAGATTCTACTTCAAGACTAGAAATGCAGACAATCTGCTGTGTCCAGTAAGGATCATGATTTAGGACAGGATCATGAGTGAAGTGTAATTTCTCCACTTATTTCTTTCACCACACAGAAGAAGTGTTTTGCCATGATTTTTACCATGTTTATGTTATCTTTGATCTTAAGGTTACAGCCTAACAGATGTTATGTTTTCCAAGAGGTGCTTACACCAGTACTGTGTTATAGTGTGCATAGTCAAGTAAACAGCTCCCTAGTAGCCTGGAGACAGATCCTCTCTAATAGAATTTTGAAGGCTTCTGAGTTTGTTTGCTGCTGTAATCACCACTGAGTGCCAAAAAATCAGCATTCAGAATAACTAGCAGATATGGACTCCCAAATTTTTTCCTGTAGTTAACATTGCCAATAGCTGCTGTACAGTCCTGGGTGAAACTGTAGGCAAATGAAAACTTCCTTTTATTTTTATTGTTCCACTAAAGTTCCACAGATTTTACACTGGCAAACATTTAAACAAGTATCTTCATGGGTTTATTCCCTAAAATGTGTTGGTGGTGAAACCTTCCTTACTCTCTATCCTCTTCATATACTCAATGACTGAGTTTATAACATCTTTTTTACCTCAGAGTTCCAGATTTTTCCTGTGGTTGAATTAAGCAGGGATAGTTCCCATGGCTCCAGACTGCCCCTACCATTTTAAGCCCTGGGTCATATAATCTGTTTAGGGTAACTGTCTGCCAAACCATGACTCCCTCGCTAAGGCCAGTGCAGTGTCTGTTCTTGAGGAATAGCCAGTGGAGGGGGACTGGTGGTGCCAACTCACCTTTGTAGATGGTGCCCTGGCCGCAAAGCATCAAACAACAAAGTAAGTTGTGTATCCTCAAAAGAGAGAGATACAGAGTCCTCAAACAATGTTTTAGGCTTTTTCTGACCCACATGAGCCAGGGAAAAGGTCAATCAAATTCATAAAATCTTAGATGAAGCTCTGAGGTGACACTGGTGTGGGATGGTGGCTTCTCTCCTACAATAAACTTGTACTTCCCCTGAATTCAATAATAAAAGTCCTCTCAGGCTTCATTAGAGCCAGGATTTCACCTCCAATGCCCTTTTGATGTTGACCCTTCCCACAATGATCATCTCTGCTGTTGCAATTGGGTTACTTGGCCACATAATGACTCAGCCATTAGTTTAGCATCTGTGACGACAGTTTCACCGTCATTTGGCTGGGTGGGATCTCCTCATAGGCAAATTGCTCAAAACATGTTTGATGCTGTGGTAACAAAAAACACCCGTTAGTGTTGGTACGTGCAAGACTTGGCCCAGATAAATGTAGAATTGGTGTTCTAAAGAAAAGGGATGAGCTGTTACATCAGGCAAATCTTACTAACCTCTACCACCAGCAGAGCAAGATTTAAGTGTCCATAGTATAAACTAGTATCAAATTAATTTAAAGGAATTATCAACTAAACTTTAATCCTGAAGGCTGAGCTACAGTAGGGAGAGAATGACTCATGCATGTCAAGACACAACACCTAGGTGTATTTTCCTTTTGAAAGGTCATTTCCCATGTGACCATTAAAGGGAACAGGTAACATCCAAACTCACCCTCCTACTGCAGTAATACCCATGCCCTAACTCACAAAGTCTGCAGCACATCCAGCAGCACTGACAGCACCTTGTACCTTGTGTGTCCAGTCCAGCATGGTTTAATGATGCAAACTCTTTTACCAGTTATATCAGGTGGGAAGGGATGCTGAACACCTTCTTAGCTCACCTATGCCCAGTGGCCATAATTAGGATCTGCAACTTCAAAAGGCCCTTGTGCTTCAGAAAGTGTAAATTTAATTTTGAAGGGATAACAGAGAATGAAATTTCTTTGTTTCATTCATAACACTCCAAATTATGAGAATTAGTAGAACAGCTTAAGGCCTCAATTAGACAAAACAAAAGGAAGAGGTGAACAGTCTCATTATTCTCTTTACATAAAAAGTACTGATGTGCAGCAAGATACTTGTGATACTTGTTCTGTGCAAGCAGTAGACAGGCCCTTGAGCACTGCAGTAAGACAAGGCATAATAAAAATTATCATCCAAGTAGAATAGTTATGCTAACACAGGGCTGGGTTTGGGCTAATCAGCTCTGGGGAGAGCCAGCCTTTTCAGCTCACACCCATGGAGGTTCTGATGCAGCACTAGGATTCCTGGCTCCAGAGGCAGCTCACTCAGCACCAGCACAGCAGGAACTGAGTGGCATAGCTGTGTTTGGTGCCAGAATCAGCTCACTTGATTTCCAGCCCCATGCCTCAGCTACTGAAGCCTCCTTTATCCTCTTTATTCCTAAATACTGAAGGTTGAGGAAGATATTATTGACTTTGGCATAACAACATTGAAAATCATCTCTTTAATGTCACTATCTGATCCAGGTAACGTAACACTTTCCATTGCAAACTTGCTAATTCAGGATTTTCATTAAGTACTGAAGAATAAGTGTTTTTGATTATATCTCTGTGGGCTTGCTAGGGAATCAAAGGGTGCATTCCTTTATGTGTATGCACCAATTCTTTTAAAGATAATCAGTTTGTCTGCAACCTCTTTATCTTCACTTGCCTCACAATAAAACTGGGATAGTGCCCCATCAGATGGGTGCTATGAGGATGCATCACAACGTGAGAAGTGCTAGGCTCAGCGAGCACAGCGTTGCTGCTTGCAGAACACAGCTGGCTTAAAATGTATCCCTGTCAGTACCTGGGAAATAATCTTTAAACTTTGCTTATAGAACTACATTTTTTATAACATCCATAGGAACCAATTAATTAGCTGAAAAGTAGCCCATTAGTATGCTACTTTAAATTTACATTAGAGGTTATCCTAAAGAACTGAATAGTCAAAATAGTTATTACTGGTTCAGTATTTAACCCACATGCTTATGCAGACACACTATTATTCCAGAATAAAGCACTTCATTCTGGCTCAAGTCAATACAATTTGAAAATGGAATAAAATAATAACAAGAATCACTTAATTATTCTGCATGAAGGGAGTTCATGGCAAACAGTTCCTCAGCCTTGAATGTGTACTCCACATTAAAATCCTCTGTGGGTAAATCCTTTGGAATTAGCATTCTGTAATTATTACATTACAGTGATGACTGAAGACACAAGCTATCTTCCCTCCCTGTCTTGCCATTTTGTGAAAGGCATTGCATTTGTGTCACAGACTTAAAAGTAAATGTGCTACTTGATGTTCAGGGAACACAAAGTGCAGACAACCTCAGAAATACAATTTACAGAACAAGTTCTAATCTGTCTAGTGTATTGGACTGGATTTACTATTATATAGTGAGAGGTCTTCTGGTTTAGTGAGTAGAGAAAGTTACCCTCTGCTATAAAGAGTAGGAAAGTGAGAAATTCAAGAATTTAACACAAATGAGGAATAACCTTGCCAGAAATGCTTGTTTTCATGGGCTTGGAACAAACTATTCTCCTGAATTCTCCCTATAAAGGTTAACACTTACTGACTTGGACCTTTATTTATTAAAAGTATAATCATAAACTTGTGTTGAAAAATAAAACTCTTTATTACCTCCTGCTTGTGGCAAAATAATTTTCTTTATGAAATACAGCTGAGAGTGATTCAAAAATTATTGGCCAGTAGAGAAAAGTCCAGCATTGCTTGAGATTTCCTGAAAAGTCAGAAAGGACATTTCCATTTCTAACTCCTGGAGTGCACCATCCAGCTCCCAGTGTGCTTCCAGATCTGGTATGGGCACCAGGAACTCCTCACTCACTCACAGTTCCCACCTCAATCCCAAGTCTAGATTCAGAGGAAGGACCTCCAAACTATATCTATCATGTCGAAGATATCAATGAAATATTACAAATATTCCCACACATGCTTGAAACCCATGCTGTACAAGGTAATGGTTTTAAACTAAAAGAGAGTCAATTTAGATTAGATATAAGGAAAAAGTTTTTCTCAATGAGGGTGGTAAAACACTGGCACACACTGCCCACAGAGGTGGTGGATGCCCTATCCCTGGAAACATTTAAGGTCAGGTTGGAAATGGCTCTGAGCAATCTGATCTAGTTGAAGGTGTCTCTGATCATGGCAGGGGACAGGGACTAAATGACCTTTAAAGGTCCCTTCCACCCCAAATTATTCTTTAGAGAGACACCAAGGATCAGTTCTACCTCCATCTAATGTCCAGGTGTGGGAGGAACACACAGCCAACCCCAGAAGTACAGACATAAGAGCAGACACCTGTTTTCCACTGGCCAAGGCACAGTTCATCACAGTGCTTACCTAGGCTCTCCATTTTCAGTTCTGGTGATCACCAGGAATTCTGTCTGACCATTCACTGTTTTATATATAAGCATTTATCAAATAGATTTTCTAAATGGAGGTCCCCAAAGCTGTATACATTTCAGGGATATAGGGACTTGTATCTCATTCATAGGTACTGTACACATTTCACAATATCATACCAAGTTCCCCAAATGTTATCATCTCACAGGGAGAAAACTTAGAATCTTTTGGCAGTTAAACAGACTTTTGTGTCTTATTGGAAGATGCTGTGTTTGATTATAGCAAAGTTGGGGTTTGCTTTTGGATATCCCAGAAATACCTGCCTCTTCATGAAAGACACACAGGGGATTTTAAGTCCGCTACTTGATGCTTTCTTGACAAATATCAGTTCCTTAACATCCCCTTCAAATGCACATTTACTATCACCTTGCTTAATCAACCGTGATGGAAGAGAAGTCTATCAAAGTCTACTCTTGCCTCAAAGCTGAAATCCCAACTATGACAATGTCATTAGAATAAAACCAAGAAAAAAAAAGCCATCTTACAACATTTTCAGCAATATTAACCATGTTAACCGATTTTGTTTAAAGCTGTTGATACACCTTCAGCTTATCGAAGCCTCCAGTCACTTACTTGTCCTCTAAGAGGCTTTGTCCAGTGATCAGATTTTTCCCAGATGGTGCATAGTCCCAGTTCTCTTCCACAATTCCCAAGTAGTATGTTCTGGTCTTTGCTTCTACCACTGCAAGCAGCCAGAGGAACCCCAGGGTGCAGAGGCAGCCACCACGCTGCTCAGGAGACATTTGTGGTGGTGACTGCGAGGTTGGCAGCGGGCAGGCAGCAGCAGGATGCACCACAGGGAGCTCACGCCTCCCTCCCTCCCAGCTCTCAACAAGTTATAAGTAAGGAAGGGACAGAGCAAAGCTCCTCCTTTTCAGCAGGTTAGGACTCGGATAGGTAGAGAGCTCGGCTATGCAGAGCAGGGCTAGGCAGGAGTTTGCTGTCATGGCAGGACCTTTGCCAATGCTTTGGTGAGTGCATAAATTGCTCACTTACCTGCCCAAGCTAGAGCCAGTCGCTGGTTTTTAGAAGTTTGGATGCTCTTTTGTCCTCTTTTCTAGACTAGGTGATATGACATATTGAGGTAGATCGTGGTTTTGACACCTCTGTAAAAACCCTTTTTAAAAAAATTTTATTTTAACTTCTTTATCATGTCTGATATTTCTAAAGCTAGCATCTTGCCACCTTCATTGTTTGGGGTTTTTTTCAATGGCATAACACTAAGCTGTAATCCATCATTATCAGAGAGAGAAAAAGCATTGGCGAGGACTTCTCCAATTTCTAGGATTTTCTGATCCATTTATTAAGATTGCAAGTGATCTGAATATATTCCATTTAGGCCAAAATGATGCCTCTTTTTACAAACATTTCTGGAAATTAGAGCTCTTATAAAGTCTTTTCATTTGGACACCTAAGAATTGAGGCACACAAAGATAACCCCTTTATTAACCTTGGTAATTAACATGCACATGTAGTTGTCTAGAAAATCAGTCCCTCCCTTTATAGTTTAACTTCCTCTAAGAGGATATCTGTGTTACTGTCTTGGCAAAGCCCAGTGTAAACCTATACTTGATGGGATAGGATATTCTAAACCACTTAGGAAACATCCCAAAAAATATCACCTAGGTGGCAAGACATTTTGCAAAATCATACCACTCTCTTTCTAATTTTTAACTAAATAAAGGTATAAAAAACTTGCAGGTTTGGAATACAGTTCTCGAGACTCATTGTAAGCTTTAACAATTGTGAAATTCCCCTTTCAGCTCCAGAACTATCTGACCTCATCCTCTTAAATGGTAACTCATGGCTAGGGGTTCAAGAGGCTTCACAAATGGATTTGGTAGTCACAGGTTTAATGCTGTCAGCTAAGACATAGCTCAGTGATGTGAATGAGGTTTTATGTGGCAGTCATGTGAGGTTCACCTCCTGGCATGCAACAGCCATGCCTACACCACAGTCAGCTGTGCTGAACACCTCTCTCCATTTCTGGTGTGCAGGTGCCTCTGAAGTCACACAGAGAATAACTCAAAAAACAGGTGAGGTTCACAGTAGCCCAGTCTTCAGCCATGATAGATCTCATCTACATTAAGAGACAAGGCACACAGACACACAGAGTATTTTGCTAAAGAAGCTTTTGGTTGGTTCAGGTATCTCTTGAGCTATGAGGACCGAAAGCCCAGTATGCATGGGTAAGGATACAGTCAGACAATTGCAAATGCTTGGCTTGACACAGCTGTAAAACAGGAGTCCCTCAGCTGAAAGCTTCTCTCCTTGATACATACTGATGTTCATTTTCACATGTCAGTTAATTGATGAACAATGAGAAGGAGGAGAGGTGATAGGACAATATAGATGTTGTACAAACAGAGTTCCTGATCCTCTGCACCTGCAGTCTTCCTGATAGTCTTGGATACCTTGCTTGTCTCTTTACTCTTTGGCTGCAAACCACATGCTGCCCAGCTTCTTGGCTTCTCATGTCAGTCTGTATCTTCTCTTCCAAAACACTGATACTTAAAAACTGTCTTTCATGTCTAATGCTTTGTTGTGTCACTTTGTTGTGTTACTCGAAGGATAACAACTAAAAGTACTGTGATTCTAAAAGGCATAATTAGAAAGCAAAAGAAAAGACAATGACTTCAGGACAGGCAGAGCTTTTCCAGCTGGTGGCATAGACATCAAACATGGCTCTGGTTGGGACACACAGGCCAGCTGGTGGGCTATGAAGCTGTGAAAAAGTCAAGGTGATGCTTGAAGGTTAACAGGACCCCATTGTTGTCTTTGCACAGGGCCTGGGACCCTCCGGCAGAGAATACTTCCACTGCCCGGAGTAGCTATCCTGAGATCAGGGAAGCTACAGACTTCATGTCCTGTCACTCTAGCACCTGAGTTTACAGAACGCAGAACAGGGTGCCTGTGTAATGCAAATATTCATTGTCATAAAATAATAAGCATTTTGCATTTGAATAGAAAATATGTTTATTTATAGGGTAAAGTGCACTTTGAACAATATTGTGTGGAGTTCAATTGCTTAAATCAGCCACTCGCATGGCATTAGAGATATTTAAGGACTAAGGTACAGGGCAATTTCATCCAGACCATTTTGTTGTGACCTCCTGTCTGCTTTTGTGTAACTAAAGAATTTTGTTCTATGTTTAACTAAATTTCTGTATATACGGACTCATATAACTCAAGAGCATCAAGCTATAGGGGACTAGGAAGGGGGAGTGTTCAACTCTGAGCTGGCACTTGACTGCATTATAGTAATTTAAATAATAATAGTGCTATGTCCTAGTTTTTCTATTGCTTGTCATGCACGCAGGATTGGGTCCTGGTAGCTTTCTTCTTAGAATAACTATTTAAAATTCAAATATGAAGTTAATTTATTTGTCTATTACTATAAAATTTATTTATGTAACTGAAATAATGTGCGGGCATTACCACCCTATATCAGTAATATGTTGTAAATCTGGTAAACGCCTTAGCTTGGCTTTGGCACTTACTAGATCTGGCAACTTGTGTACCCTTTGCGTCCACACATTAACACTTAATTACCTTGTCACATCATTAAACCCAGGCACATTTACATTCCGGAGAGGTGCTGTGGGCGTGACTCAGAAAAAGATGAAAGAATAGCTGTTCTGCCCTTGCATCAGGAAAATTTCTGGGAAGCTCCCCTCCAGCGGTGAGGTAATGGGATTAAGTTTGTCACTTTGTTCAGGATCCTTTCAGCAAAGGGGTTGGGTACTGGTTCCTCTTTCTGTCCCTCTGAAGGCTAAAATTAGAGTATGGCTGGGTTTCAAAATTTTGTAATGAGAAGCAATGCTCATAGGTCTGAAGGGTGAACATTTTGAGTACCAGTTTGTGAATGAGCCCTGAAACATCACCAATAGACCTCTCTTTTCAAGTACAATAGGAATGATTGAAACAATTATCTTAAGTTAATGCACTAAAGACCAGACTTGTGCCAACTAATGTTAGTGATTTAACTACAATACTTAAGGTAACCTTGTGATTGCCAAAAAATTTATAAAGCGAGATTCTAGATAAGCTGATCTTGATCAGTTCCTTGAAATCAGGCAGCCCACAAAAGACTGCCTACTACTGAAGCCCAGCTTGCATTGAATAGAGTATGAGTTGATGTTCATGCAGATTGTTTACTCTGTTCCCTCTGCTTCTTGATAGCATTAGAATTCCCACTCATAGGTGTCCCTTCCTGGTCCCTCTGCTGTGTTGGTTTGTGTCTCCATTACAATCCAGGTTTGGGAATTTGTCTATTTCCAGCATAAAATTGCCCTCAGCTGGTATTGCCACCAACCCTGGAGCTGTGCCTGTAGTGACCATGCCAAGGTGACAAAGAGTGCCTGTGGTACATCTGGGAACTCAGCTGTACCCTCATAAATTTCACATCACTCTTTTAATCAAGACATCCTCTCCCTTCATCAGTTTTCCTATGCTGTCCAGTCATGAACACATACTAAATACAAAAGTCTCATAGTACGCTGATGAAAAACACTTTCTATTGCACTTTCTAATAATTTTCTGAGTTGCAGCAGTAGTGAGAGAATGTAAATCCCATGTTACCTTGGGTAGTCACACAAGGTGTATCTGAGTGACTTAAATCTTTTGAGTTCACACTGGTAGGTTGGAAATCTCAAAAACCATCTGCCCTCCAAGACACAAACAACTTCTATTTACAGTTCTGGATAGGACTTTGGTGAGAAAGGCTTCCTTGGCATATACAACACTTCCCAGGAACACTCCAAGTTTAAGCACTGAAACTGTTGGAGGCAGAAAGACAAAAAAGCTGCTGGAACTCCAAGAATAACAAGGATCTCTGATCAGTGAGGAGAAGGACAGCTGTAACCCATATTCCACGTGACACAGTAAACCTGACTCATATCTGCCCAGAAGTCTTTGTGACAGGACAGAGACTGAACACATCCCTCCAGATTCCCATGTCAGAGCCCACATGGCTCCATGGCATTGCCTTCCAGCCACTTGGGCTCAGCCCATGTACCCAGCTCAGGGACACAACTGGACATTTACCACAATGGTTGTCTGGAGATAATTAGGGCAGAATAATTTTCTCTGTATATCTCTGCGCAGGTGTTTTCCTTGCAGAACACCTACTTTGGCACATTACCAGTTGTGGACAAATCTTGAGTCAAGGTGTGAAATGGGGAAAAGGGCTTCTGTTATATCAGAAGCAGCACACAGATTCTTCTCAAAGTTTTGAACCACATCCAGTATGCACCACAATGACAACAAAGGACAATATCATAGCTGAATTTAGACTTTAGAGAAATCAATTATACATTGGGAAAAAACCTGAAGATATTTAAATTTGAGAAATGTAAGGGAATGCAGTGATGAGAAGGAAGGCATTTACCAGTGTACTGAAAGAAGCTGCAAGTTTGAAGAGATTACAATAAATTGCCAAGTAGGCTGGACAAGTGAAATGTGCTTATCCTCAAAAGCCATTAAAACAAAGCTAAAAAAAAGAACGTTTTGATCCTAATTAAGAGAAGCTTCTTGCATGTGGTAACTCATGTAATATCTGCACTGTTAAAACAAGGCTAATACCTCAACAGAACTTCAAGGTACATTTTTTATGGGTTTCTATGGTGCTGCCCATTGTAGCACTTAGCAAACATGAAAGAGCTTAATATTACGTCAGCACTGTGGGACAGAGCAGGCTTATTAACCCTATTATACACATAAGACACTCAGGCAGTAAGGCAGCCTGATCTCTTGACTCCCTGTCCAGATCTGGGAGCAAGGCAACAGCCCCTCTGCCCCATAACCTTTCACCTGAGCACGAGAGTGGTGGAGACCAGGGTCTCACTGGACTTTCACTGTTTGTGGAAGTGATGCTGTGACTGGTTGCATGTTGAAACCCTTTCACACCCACCTTTGCTGCCTGCCAGAAGAAGGGCCAGTGCCAAGGTCCACTTCACATCTCCCTCAAGTAGCTCCTCTGCCTGCCTAGCCTCCTCCAGACGCCCCATGGGCACCAGGGGATCCTCTTCCATCACGTCTCACAGCACTGACCTACTTACTAGAGGAAATGTGGCCCTTTTGTTTCTCTCCAGTGAGATCATTGCCTCATTTTCTCTGTGGGCAAATAGGGGAGCTGTGTTAATAAACCCCAGCACTGGAAACGCAGCCAGGGCTATTTAAAGCAGGTAGCAGAAAAGAAGGTATCGAGCACTGTGAGCAGAAATGGAAGAATTTATGTGATTGCATCTGCACAAGTGGCTTCCAAACTGCTGCAAACTCAACTCTGCCAGGCAAGACACCTCCAAGAGTGCTATTAACCTGCATGCTCCCAGCAGGTTTATGACACTTTGCTTGGAGTCTGCTGATTAAATGGGAGGGTGTTGTGTGTGGTGGAGGAGCTACCTATTGTCCAGACAACTACTTCTGTCCAGTTTCTCTGCCTGAAAAGGAGAAAATGTGGAAAATGTCACAACCTTGTGGAAACCTGGATGATTGCCCACAGTGAAATTATGTGATTTATGGGATATGCTGCCAACACTTTTAACGTCTTTCATCTGCGTCTACAAAGCTTTGCAATAAAGAGCACTCTTCACTGACTCTGGTACTTCCTATTTGAAGGAGCCTGTGTTAGAGCCAGAGAGCCATTCCTGGAATGGAAACTTTCAGGTCTGATATTAAAAAGGAAAATAATTTCTAGGGCATTATAAATTCCGTAATCTATGGGAAAAAATCTCTCTCTTCCACCAGCCCAGTTATCAATTTGAAGAGCTTGTTGTGTCTTTCAAGACATCATTTGTCTTTGTTTTACAATTCCTTATTAGTACCAAATCTTATACAGTTGCTACTGAGAATTTCTTCTCCTGTCTGCCCAGCTCTTGCTTAATCTCTCCTTTCCCTGCTGAGTACAGTCCTGGGAGCTGCAGAGCACCCTTGGTTTAAGAGAGACATGCAGGAGACAAGACAACTGCCATTTAAAACTCCAGAGTTGGATCAGGAGTCTCGGCATCTTTTTTTGCAAGTAAGAGCTTGTAAACACCATGGTAGGGATGTGGCCTGGTAAGCCTACACTTTGCATACAAAACTGATGAAATTTGCTGACTTTGGTGCAGATTCCTCTCCCAAAGTATTATGAAGTGAAAGGCAGTATGATGCCAATATGGCTGCACCACCCCCAGGGTGCAAGCTGGAGCATTTCTGTGCTGGAGTTCACTTACATTTCTGAAATCAGGACCAACTTAGACAGAGGCACCCTGGCTTTGCCAACATGCTGTCAGCAGAGCTTCCTCCTTTCCCAGGCCAGGTCGATAGTTAGAATGGGAAACTCCATGAACAATAGTGCCTGAAATGCTTCCTCCAGCTCATGCAGGACTTGGGGCAGATCACACGGGTCCATCCACAGTCTGTATGTTTTGGAAGGAAAAAACTGAACATCAAACCCCACCTTTGGTCACCTCAGAAAACAGCCAGAGCCTCAGAAGTGCTGAGCAAGTTCCCCCAATGGAGGAAACACGGTTTCAGCTGACTAACTGTAAGCCCTCAGTTAGTCTTAGCTTCTCCTTCTGTGTGCTCATCTGAAAAGTGGAGATGATTATATCTGACTCCCTCTCCAGGTATTTGGAAGCTAATTTAGTTAATGCTTGTCAAGCACTTTCAGGTCTTCAGATGAAAGGAGCCGCAGATAGGCAAAGCATTACTATTATTATTAATTATTTCTATTGTGCAAGCAGACATGAAAGCAGCAAGAGTGATGATTACTTCCTTTACAAGTGTCAGGACACAGTGCAAATACACAGACAGGGATCCTCCCTGCCCTACAGTGCTCCTAATCTTACCAGCCAGATCAAGAGACAAGGAGAGGGGAAATGAGCACAAAGGCAGACAAATGCAGTGCATGTAGTGACTTACTGCACACGGGTTGGTTTTTGCAACAGCTGCTTTTTAAAAGTATCCTGTTAGCCAAAAAAAGCACAATGTCACTGTTCTGAGGTATTCAAAAATCCCAAGTCAGGCTCTCAAAAAAGGAAAAGTTTTTTACAAAAGCTAGTAAATGCTAATTCTCCTTATTTGGCCTCTGATTTTTGAGCAAATCAAGTTTTGAAGTTTTTCTCTGCAGCCTCAAGTACTGAAAATATTTCAGTCCAAAACCAATTTCAAATATTTGGATAGGTAAGACAAATTCCTAGTAGTAGCAGGTTGCTGCCAATCAGCTGCTCAGCAGGAAGGAGATGAGCGTGGGCTTGGTGGCAGCTCATCCCTCTTCCCTCCCAGACACCCAATGAGTCTCTCACAATTAGTTTTCATTCTCTCCAAGGTACCAGGGGCTGAGTGCACACCGCACAGGAGTCTACATGCAGTGATGAGATGCTCCATAGTCATTTGTTCCTTTATCTAACACCTGACTAGAGAGGCAGACAGACAGAGATGTGAAAAATCAAGTGGATCGGAGCCAGATGCTGGAAACTCTCACACATCACTGCAAAAGGGCTGGTGCTGGCTCAGATTAGGGAGTGGGAAGCATGATCGAGACCAGTAGCACAGCAGGACTGGGATGCTCTGAGTTGAGATGTACCCATCTGAGACATCTCACCTTTCTTTCAGGGTGTGAAGTGTCCCAGAGGTAGATCTTGGGTCAGGGAGTACCAGGCTAGCCTGGCAATCAGGTATCTGCATCCCTCACCTCCTTCAGGGTCTTTTTCCACCCATCTGTGGAAGGAGTGGATCCGCAATGTCGTGGGTGAATCTGACTGCTGTATGAATCCAAATGGTTTTCTTGTTAGCTTTTTCCCAAATAAGTCATCCAGCTGATTTAATAATAGCTAGTGAACATGCTTTCGACAATATCAGCTGCATTTTTTTGGTGAACTATTCACAGGATGATGATGCCTGATGGAAACTACCACCAGACATGCACTGTAATTAAATTCTTGAACTACTCTTAAAAGAATCCCAGCCTCTTTCAAAAAACAATTCTTTCAAGGAAGAAGCTGCAGTGTTTCTGGGAGGTGTGTCCTTATCTCATTAAGCATCTCAAGGATATTACAAATAGGTTTAAAATGATGAACCAGCAGTTCTGCACACAATCTTTCTTCTTTCCAGGGCTGCATTTCATCCTTGGGCTCTCACCAAGCTCCCTCTAATGGTCACAGGCATTGTGGGTCATTGTCTCTGTGTGTGCACCACATGGGCAAGACACAGGCACGAAGCCCCAGTGTTGCACAGGGCGAGATGTGCCTAAAAAGGGCGCCCTCCAGGTTCTTGTTTTATTAATACCTGTGGGTTCATCTCTCGCATAGCTCTTTTATGATCTTGTCTCCACCCAGTATCTGTCGTCTTAATACTTCCTCAGGTTCTTGCCTTTCTCCCCAGCCACTGGAGACATTCCATCACTGCAGAGTTAATGGACACCTTGCCCTTTAGCTCAGTTCAAGTCCACACCTACTATAAAGAATGGAGTACGCCGCTGAGGAATGACAAGAGCATACACTGGACAGTTTGTTCAAGTCCAGTTTTAAGTCTAGTTTTTTGAGGTCTTCCTCCTGCTGGCTCAAACAGGGGCACCTGGAGCTGGCTGCCCAGAACTGTGCCCAGATGGCTTTTGAATATTTCCAAGGATGGAGATGCTATATCTCAAGAACGGAGACAGTTCACAGCTTTTCAGAAAGGACATATAATTATGTCTTCCCAATTTTAGACACAAACAAAAATGCCTGCAGTCTACCTCAACATCCCCTCACCCTCCAAAAAGTGAGAGTGAATCTGCCTTCTAGTGGACCTAGGAACAGGAAAGAATAAATAATTTGAAGATGGAGATTGCTTCATTTCTGGGAAGAAGTTGTGATGTGGCTGTCTGTGCAAGCAGAGAATCCTTTTTAGAAACTCATGCAGTGCTAAAACGTGCCCAGAGGCACTTCCCACTTTGGGAAATATTGACTTAATTGCCTCAGACCCTTCTACTACACATGTAGAGATTTCCAATACTATCCTGTCTCACAGTGGGCCCAAACTAACAACTTCAGGGTCAGCAAAGGGATGCATTGTCCTGTCTTCAACCAGCCAGCATCAGCTGGGAAAAAAACAGACAAACCTCAGGATCTGAAGACTAGCTGTATTTCCTAAGACTTATACAATTTTTCCACATATATCTGTTTCTCTGATACAGTCAAAGTAAGCAGTAAGTACTTTGACTAGCAAGCAATAATTCCAGCTACAAACCTGACCTCATGTGTGATGTTCAAAACATCACAGTTAGGCACACAGAGCTAGTATTGATTTTCCTTTTTTTTTCCTTCTGGCACAAAACCAGATGGAGATGGTGAACGAGAGGACAGTCCCCCTTGCAATAACAAAACACTTAATGATCACTTCTGACCTCCTGGCTGTTTCCCTTCTCTTTCATTCTGATGGGAGTTGCTGCCCCAGGTGCCTCAGCCTTGCACAGAAATTTTTAATCTCTTTCAAGTTACCTGGACAAGCTACAAGTCTCAATCTGACCAAAACCACCACTCTGGACTACAAAAACCTTACCTCCTGACAGTGTCAAACAGCTCTAAAAAATGCAATGAGCGTGTTTTGAGAAACGTGAAAAATATAGTGTTTCTTCACTATGGTCCCAATATTTGCTTTCATTTCTGAAGGGTTCCTGAGTGACCCAGAGGCAAGACAGGAAGGGAGGAGAAGGATCATCGGAAGCAATAACATTTCTCCTATTTGCTCAGGTAAAAGGAGCATTTTCCAGTGGGTGCTTTTAGCTCCTAATTCACCTGCACTCTGAGCACATACTTGGACAAACCCCAGTGTCAAAACACAGGCATGAGAAATGCCCTTCAGCCAAAACCAGAAAGAAGTGTTGCACGAAACCAGCAAAATGAAAGCACAAACCTCTAATTATTTTAATATTGGATTGTGACAGTGTTGTTCTTTGTTGGGAGCACAAACAACCCTTGGCCACAGGTCATGGTTCATTGCTATTTTAGAAAACATTGGGATTGGCACAGTGCTGTCCCTGGACAAACCACTCAGGTAATTAAATAAAATGAGCTTTGCAATAAATCAGATGAACAAAATACACACAAGCAAGCAGTGGGTAATACTTTGGTGGACAGGCAGAGCTCACTGGGTGTTGTCTCAGGACCATTCCCCCTCACTCCAGAAGGTGTAGAGGGTACTCTGTGCAACCTTAGGGTGCCTGGGGCTCACAGTCACTGATAACCATGGAATTTGTTCCCAAAGGGTCCCTTGACAGTGACTCTAGTGTCCCCAGAGGCAATGAAGTGTGTGCTACCACTGAAAGGGAAAATCTATGCTTAGCAGGATGTCATCTCAGGGACCGGAAAGAGTCTAAGTAGGTAGGAAAGGGGATTATGCATAAAAGGAGAGACAAGTGAAAAGAAAGAAAGGGGAAAAAAAGGAAAAATAGGTAAAACAGAAGAGAAAGAAAGATCCATTCATATGACATTTAAGCTGTTGTTTTTGCGAAGTGCACGTCCAGCAAATGCTGTGTCTTAGGACCTCCAGTGCATGATGGTGCCATGCAGTCAATATATTCCCAAAGAGTGAGGAGAGCCTATTTCAAACTTTGTCCAGACTAACTTCCATTCCACCCCTTCAGATTCATATATATTCTTAATATAAGCACCACTCAATTATTAAATGTTATTTTTTTCTAGCTATCTCTGATCTGATCCAAATTGAACTCTTTTCCATTGAGCTGCTCCTCAGCTTCCTTGATGTTCTTGCCATGCAATTACCTCAATCATTGCCTGGGTCATGTGGGTCTGGGATACTCCAGAAAAAAGAAAACCTGAATAATGTTGGTAGTATCATTTCCATCTTGCTGTTTCTACCTTAACAGAGCATCTACATGCTCCTGGATACAGGCAGGCATGTTAACCTGGGTACCTGCTGGGGCTCTGGCCTAGGTGACCTGCAGTGTCCAAACTCATGAACATTCGCAGAGCCAGCTCTTCTTGGAAAAAGCTTCTTAAGAGCAGTTTGATTCCTGATTCTTCCTCAGAAAAATCAACCTCCCTTTCTCTCAGTTGAAGGAAGGGAACATTAACAGCAAAGTGTCATAGGAAACAGCAGCAAGAGATAATTTGTGCCATGGTGTCAAAGTGTAATAAATTAAATTGAGTGGAGTGTCACTGTGTATTGCAGTAAAGCTTTGACTTCAGAGGAGTCATGTAAGATGAGAATAGATGAGAGCAGAGCTGCCTGGTTCCTTTTTCCACAGTGTATCAACAGCAAAAAGGGTATTTTTCCTTAGTGTGCAGCAGCTACACTCCAAATGGGGCAGATCTATTAATAGAGTAAGTGGGCAGTCAGATATGCCCTTCAAAAACCTGCACAGGGCTATAATTCTTCAGTTTCTAGCTCTCACATTGTACCACCCAGGGAAATGGTGGGGCTGGAATGGTTTTCATTTCTACCATAATGAACAGGATTTTTCACATATTTGCAATTCTTCTCTCAGTATCCATGCTACTACTTGTAATTGGAAAATTAATAAAGAGTTTATGGCTAAAAGAGTAGAAATAAAAGGAGGACCAGAGCTGCTGTACAGTAAGTCAATATAATCAGGAGGCATTGATCAGTGGAACACAAAATGCTTTCATTGCCTTTAAAAGCCAATACTGCAGGGGGAAAAATAGATGTACAAAATCGTATACACCCAGCTTAACCACTAAATGTTTCACAAAGTTCGGTGTTTCTAGGTGTTTTAGGGTTTGCTTTCTTTAATTTCTTTTGGATGAGTCTGTCACTTCAGAAAAACAGGTAGGAATCAGGTTGTCTGGTGCTAATACATATTTTTATTATGTTCTTTTTGGAATTCCTTCTGTATCTCACAATGTATTTAGTTCTGTATTTAGTTCAGATCTCATCAGTCTGAATATAGATATTACTCAATAATCAGAAAATCTAAACATATTCTTGAAGCAGTAAGAGAATTGTGTTTAAAATATCTTACTAGTATTTCATTTTTTCTCTGATGGCTAGAAGTACTCATCTTTGGTTAAGCCCCTGAGTGCAAAATGTTGAACAAACATAGATGAAAACACCAAACTTGCCCCAAACAGTTTAAAATCTACATAGTAGGTAGAAGCTTTGGAAAGTGCAGAGAAGAAAATTAAAAAGGTCAGTAAAAAAACTGTGTAGTGCTGGGGACATAGTATAGGTGAGAAACTGCAGAGGTGAGGTTTGCACATTACCCTGGAGGGCTATGACACAGGCAAACCAGAATCAAAATCAAGGATGCTGAGGCTAACTGAGGGTATAAGGTATACAAGGATGGGAAAGGTGCTGCCTTAGAGATATTACAGAGTAGGACTGCATAAAAACTCCAAGCAAGCAGGATATGAAATTTAGGGGGAGGACTCGTCTTGAGTATCATTATGAAATTTCCTTACCTGCTTCTTAACTGTCTCCATAAGCTGGCAGATCCCCCCGGCTGCCCCAGCTGTCAGTGCTAAATGCTGATGGTCTTCAAGTTGTTCTAAATTTAATTCTTTAACTGCTTTAAATGGCATTAGGCCTTGCACCTTTGTCCTGTTGGAAGATTGTCTGAGACTTACTTTGTTCCTTTACCTTGGAGTCAAAGTACCACCCTAAAAATCATGGTGAAAGGCTGTTGCTGATGATGTCTGTTGAAGTTTGGGGCATTGGATTCAGTGAGTTTGCTCTGTTTTCCTCCTTGTTGCCCTCTGTATTGTAATGAAGGTTCTTTACCTGACACCACTCTGAGATCAATAGAGATTTTTCACTGGCTGTGAGTCAGTGATGAAGACAACCTTATTTAATATTATTTTATATTATTATTTATATTAAATATGCAATCTGGGGACTGAAGTCCCTGTGTTTTGCAGTCACCCTGCCATGCTGGTAGTCCTCATAGATGCAATTCGTCCGACCACAGATTCTGACATCTAAATCTGAAAAAGTGGTGAGATTCTTTCATCATTAATGATTTACTGTAGCCCTACTTCTACAGGAGATCTCGTGATTCTTTTCCTTGGAATTGTCTGTTTCTCTCACTAAGAATAAATGCAGCTTAGGGTGAAGGCTACTTCATGGACACCCAAAGTCACAGGAGATGAATTCCACCTTAGAACAATCTTTCATAGAGGATTTAGAGGATGAAGGTGAGAGAGAGCAGAGAGTGAAATTTTTTGCATCTTTGCTTTCACTCACATGTCCCTTTCACAGATGTTTTTGTGATCATGTCATCCTTCCATCTGAATGTTGAGAACAAGGCAACAGGAGGACCCTGTCAGAGACCAGATATTTCCAGTGGAAGAGAGGAATCTGAGCATATTCCCAGCACGATTGGGCCAAATCTGACCTACTGAGTAACATATATGTTTATCTGTTTTAGCATTTGGATGTATTTTAGTGGTTATTATTATCACATTTTCTACAAAAGAAACTCCCTTTTTCCTAGGTATGAGTCTTCTCCCAGTTTATTTTTAATGTTTTTTAATACTTTATTGTGTTTTACATTTCTTGTCCCATGTCTAGTGTCTCTTTTACCTTTTTTCTTCTGCCAAAGCAAAATTCAGTTTCTCTTCCATATTCCCACTCTCTCCTCCTTGGAATAGTGTGGGGTTTTTGTTTGCTTGCTTCCCCCTTTGGTTACATCTCTCCCTTCTCTCCAGCCTTTCTGTCCTTCTTCCTATTTTTTCTCCTGGCTTGCTGTGAATTTTCTTTCCTTCCCTTCCCATCTCCACTCTCCTCATCTAACTCTCCCAGCAGCATCCTTTGGAGCACAACCAGTACTGAATTTTAACAGCCACAACTTGTTGTGCAGAAGACAGCAACACACCAGTGGCCAGACTTTGCTGGGCCACCACCTTGTGCTTCAATCACATTTTCTGCCAAGCACCCATTGTTTCTCTGCTATTTCCTGCTTTTCCTCTTCTCCCAAACTGCACATGGCTGAAACAGCTGCAGCTGTAAAAAGGTCTCCACTGTTCCAATCCGCGTGTCCTGGGGGCCGAGGCATTGACCACTGGAACACTGCCCTTAAAATAATCAATAACCCCGGGTGACACGCCAACCTTGTGCTGGCCAACCAGGGATAACTTGGGGTATTTCCTCATTCTCCAAAGAGAAACAGCTATTTGTTTAATAGAGGCCATCACCCAAAAACATCTCTCAGCTTCCCTCAGACCGCCACACTCTAGGAGAGAGGAGCTGGAAAGCCTGAAGCCAGCTGAGGGGAACTCTGGAGCCTTGAGGCCATCTTAGCTCTGTCTAGAAGGTAACCAAAAGTATTTACAGTGCTTTCCTTAGCATTAAAAAGCAAAACTTTCTACAACCCTCATTAAAAATTAGAAGCTTGCTCTAGCCACCTTGCTTAACAAAGCTGCAGAATGTGCTTTTGTTTGGTGAATTAATAATGTCTTTTAAGTGCTTCTGGCAGTCCAGAGTGTTTTCCTAAACTGTAATAACACAGTCAGATCCTCTGTTGTGCACAGGTAGCAAAGTGGCATTGATTTTGGTGGCAGAGGCTCTTGCTACGCCTGGTGATTGTTGTTTAGATAAGTTCTCCCTGCAGTTTGAAGTGGTACTGGGATAGGTCAGAGGGAACAGGCTCTTGCCCCCTATTCTTCCAGCCAAAGCAGTGTCATGTTGCTTTGCACTGGATGACAATTGGGCCCTCCAATGTTGTATGAAAGGTGCAGAAGAGGATTTATAACTCAACTACAAGACTTAGCTTTTGTAAGAGGCCAGGCAATGCCTGTGTTTGTTTGCTTCTCTCTGGGGAGGGGAAGTACGTGAGGCTGGGAAAACATGGAAAGGCTAAAGCTGGAATGAGATGGGAAAGCAGACAGGCAAAAGTCAATGTAGAAAATAACCTACACATTAGTTATTTCAAAGACAGGTGAAATATCCAACATTTTTCCCATGTCCCTTCACTCCTTCCCCACTTTATCTTTCACTTGCACATTGTTTTTCTGTTTAGATTTTTACCTCTTTGAGCTGGGGCTTTTTCCAGAGCCTTGCAAAATGCCTTGTCAAATTTTGAGCACTATATAAACAATAGGTAATGACCATACACAAAGAAGTATCTCTGTTAAAAATCTTCCCCTCTGGAATAGTTTAATTCCAGTTAACTTGTTTTAAAGCTAGATTAAAAAGTACAACATGATTGTAAAGTGCTCAGAAGAAAAGGCAGGGAAGCACAGTTCTCTTATTGAACTCACAGTGGCAGAGAATGATGCAAATTTTTTGCTATAAAAATGCAAACTCAGAAGTGTCTGGCAGTCACAGCTGCCTCACAGCAATATATGGCACCTGATAAAGTCTTTCTGTTTTCCTTTTCAGTTACAGAGGTCTGAGGACATTGTCTGTCCTCATGCCTTACCTTACCTCTTCGCTGTCTTTGTTTTGTCAGCAAAGTCTGTTTTAGTCTGCCTCTGTCTTTCTCAAACGTCTTCATATTATCTTTCACCTGGGCCTTTTTTTGCTTGGGAACCCAAACTTGACTGATTTCTGTGCTCCTAGCCTGCTTAATACCTTCTCAACACCAACCTGTGTTATAAAACTTTAAGGATTAGCCACTGCATATGACCAAATTGAGGGACATTTCATGTTTACTGTCTCAGTTATTACAATAACCATTTGCACGTAGCAAGCGTAGGCATCTGCACGTGCTTGGCTACAGGTGTGTGTACTGCAACAGAGTGTGACCAGATCCTTTTCCTTCTCTTGCATTTGGTAACTTGCTCACAGGAGAGCAAAGCCCTCTTTGTCGTAAACTGTCAGTTCTCTCTGAGGAAAGAAACCCACAGATTGGTATTTTGTATTTTCATGCACATTTTATACCTTTATGCATTTGAAAGCCTTGAGTTGGAGTGAAGCTATGATAAAACATCATGAAGAACTTGTGATCCGTCTGTGTCATAAAGTTCATGGCCATGTGAAAGTTCAATAATCTCTGCCTTAGTGATTTGGAATTTCCAAGCTGACATGGAGAAATATCTGTGGATCCACTTTTGTACTGATCAGTCTTTTCTCCTTGGCTATAGATCACAACATGTGCACAGAATGAGCTGAGATTGTAGACTTTGATGAAGAGGGATCTAATAACAGCCTACAACAAACTTGGGGGTGACAGAGGTGGTGGAGTGGTGGGAGAGGATGTAATGAGGAGCAATAGCCCCATTTACAGATTGGGAGATTCAGGTTGGACACGAGAAAACATTTTTCACCCAAAGAGGTGGTTGTGGTTCCATCCTTGGGGGTTTTCAAGGCTCAGCTACATAAAGCCAAGGCCGACACAGTGACCTAGCGCTGTTGATAGTCCTGCTTTCAGCAGAAGGTTGGACTGGAGACCTGCAGAGATCTCTTTCAACTAGTGCTTCATTTATGTTGATTCTTCTATTTTAAAATAAGAACCCAAATGCTGTTAAGTACTAAGCAGCTGTTTTATATGTTATGGCAGATCTCTGAAAATGAGGTGGGATGGCTTTTTGACCTTTCCTTAGCAAATAGCCACAGGATTAGACAGGCTTATAGTTTTTCAGGTATTTTAGCATGGATGCCAAACAAGCCCACAACTCACAGTCTTATCTACTCTTAATTTCAGAATAAGAATATCACAGAAAACAGTAATGAACATTTCACCAATTCTTGCTGACAGTGTATTTTTTACTGAAATAGTGGAAATGCAGCTGGTAGGGGGCCCTGTGAGGCTTCTCCATTTTCCAAAGCGCCAAGGCAGGGTTGTACATTCCTATGGCATTCTTGGTAGCCATTTCCTGCTCTTCTAGACCTTCAGTACAAGACATTTCAAACCAGCTTCCCAAGACAGTGGTCCCAGACAAACCAGTACATCCATCTACCCTTTCACTCAAGGCCTTAGGCCCACCATGAAGACTGCCAGCCAGGGTATCTGTGTGGTCATGGGTTTGTTACTTATGTTCCCAATGGACAGACAATTGTACATTAACAATTAAAATGAAACTCTCTGTTAATTTCATAGCAACACAGGTTTAGTCCTATAATTTTAAATAAATCCAATTAAACATTCCAGTTTTGAGTAATTCAATTTTAAATAAAGTCACTGAAGGGAACAGGGTCTGTAGAATAGGATTATCTGCGTAAGTTTTACCTGGAACATTTCTTTCTTCAAAACTGATTCTTCTTTAAAGATTCTTTGTTTAAGAAAAAAACTGCTGAAATCCTGTGTTACCTGCGCTGCAGTTACCCAAACCTCCCTGTGTCTTTCCTGAGCAGAGAGCTGCCATGTGCACGGGGAAGTGTTCAAAGTGCATTGGGATTACCCTGTTCCCACTGGCGACATGTGCCATCATCTCCAACATTCTCCTGTACTTCCCCAACGGACGAGTTCTGCAGCTCAGCGAGATAACTGATCTGGTCTGGTATTTCCATGGCATTCTAGGAGCTGGGATACTGGTAAGAGAGGTGTTTCTAATGTTTCTTAGGGGGTTTGTTCTGTTTTCTTTTAAATTCAGGGCCAAGAAAACCTCCATTAACAGAAAAAGTTATAGAAATGTGTTTTGCATAAACTTGTGAACAGCTTAACTGGGAAGCTGGGTAACGTGACTGAGAAAATGTATTTAGGACAAAAAGGTGGCTAATGAAGGTATTCCTGAAATGCATAACAGGACTCCAAGACAGAAAGAAGCACTAAGACTGACTGCTCACTCTGAGGAGGGTTACATGGGTGTTCATTCTCCATGAGTCAAAGCAAAGCTGAGGTCCTAAGATTAGCTGGAGGTCACTGTTGTCTGCACGGCCTCGTTATTCCTCTAATTGATTTTATGCACACGTAATTCTCAAAAACTTTAAGGGCAAAACTGAAATGTTTCAGTAGGTGTTAGTTCAAAACCCAACTAACACTCCACAAATGTGGAGCTGCGAATGCCTTAAACCCTGAATGCCTCATGTTCCCACACTCCCACCTACATCTTCTTGGGTTTGATCTGGTTTGAATGTGCTCTTCTATAACTAATTCTCCATTCCAGGTCTCAGGAAAGATTGCTTTTATATGAATATCCATGGCTGGAAGGGAACACGTTGGGGAATAGTTATCTTTCCAGTTCATCAGAAAACCTGCTCCCTTTGTGCTCTCCCAATTACCTACCCAAGTGCAGTTAAAAAGCTGAGAGAGTACTGTACATATGACCAGCATACAAGCTGCTATGCAGCCTAGGCAAATGGTAAACTGGTACAGAGCTAACTACCTGCATGCCAAAAAAAAAATGAATGTTTAAGAATTAACTGAGAAATAAAGCAAATCTCATTCATAGTCAGGCTATGATGCAGCTACCACTTAAGTCTACAGAAAACTTGCAGTGGATGTGGTTCAGACTCATATATCCCAAAGCAGAGACATGGTATAAGATCATTCAGTAAATTGTTCTCTACCAGCAGCTTGCCTGCTTCTTCTTCCAGCTACTGCTTGGGCCTATTACTCATGCTGAGCTTGAACGTAAGCATGAGTCTGTAAAAGGAAGAAGTGGAACTACATGAGAGACCTGTGGAAAATTCATATCACTGAAAGCCCAGGAGTCATTGGCGTTCAATGAAAGAAAAGGCAGATGTTAGACATAAGAGCATCACTGGCTCATTGAAAATGAGCTCTCTTTTAAGGCTTCCACACTGACTTGCCTGTGGCCAGCACAACATACATCAAAAATGAGAACAGCAAGTAAGAGGAGAGGAAAAATTTGCATTGAGCTTCAAAACACAGCATTAGGAGTAATTATTGATCCACAAGCAATGCTATTGGGTGTACAGGTTTTCCAGAAAACAGCATGAGAAATGCCCACAGGTGAAGAAAAGGGTAAATAAAACATTGTTATCAGCTCTGTTTTCTAGGTACTGGAAGTATGGAAAATTGAGGATTGACTTCTGGGCCTCCTAAAGAGTTAAACAGGGGGACAAATGTCCCATGACTGGAGTCTGGTCCATATCCTGGCTCTACAGATGAGGCTGCAATACCCCATGCATCTCTCTGTTTCCTTATTTCAGACATTTAGGGTGCAAAGAGAGGCTCTGTGCGTCATTGTAACATCTCTCCTCGGGGAAAGCTTATGTGCAACACTGGGAAGTGCCTGACTGAGCCATGGCTCATGCACAGCTCCTGTTTTACTGACAACAGCCAAATCTAGCAAATTTTCATTCCCATGTCAAAAGGCCAGTGTTTAAAATCAGGCACTGCATAAAAAGAAAGCTGCCAAGCAAACCCTTCATCCTGAGCCAGGCTAATAGATGACAAAAAGGTCTTTGCAGCTTAGATGGAAAACCTCGAAAGAAAGAAGACAGCCCTGGAGGAAAGGAAGTGTTGGCTTGATGGGCAGAGGTATTAACTCTTCTTCTGAGTGCCAGACAGTAGCACACTGGGGCTGATGCTGCCTTGGGGTCCACTTATGATTGTTTAAGAGCTGACTTCTTTCCAGGAAGAGGAATGCCTTTTTAACCTCAATACTCTACTTCTTCAGGCTTCCAGCTGTGGTCCAGCCACCACTGCAGGTGCTGTAGGTTGCTCTGGGGTGTGCATAAAAGGCAACGGAGAATAAATCCTTTGAAAAATATTTGGGGGCCTGCATATCTAAGCAGGTTTCATAACCCCGTCCTACACAGTCTAACAGAGATATTCACACTGCACACATAAATTCAAAAAAACCCCAGCAATACCCTGCTGAAAAGAAGCAGTATAGCTTCAGCAACCAGAATTAATGTACCAGCTATTTGCCAGACAGCTCTAGCTGTAATCCCACACTTATTTCAAAATAACTCTTCGGCAGCACCAACATCTAAGCAGGTGTAACTCCCAGAGAAGAGATGGAAGGTGGTTTGCATTTGAGGAACATGATGCCCCAGCTCTCAGAATTTAAAAACCATCCCAGCAAAAGTGCTGCACACCAATTCAGTTTGTGCTTTTCTCACAGGTTATTTTGCCGGCATTCATGATGCTGGGAGCAGGAGGAGCAGGATGTTGCGCTAACAGATGTGGGGTAAGTGGATATTTATGTGTTGAAATGGCACTATAGAGTTTGTGCAATAGCTCCTAAACGGCTGCTCAGCAGGTGGAAATGTGCAGTCACAAACCATCACGCCACCTTCAACAGCCATGTCAGGGAAACATAGAAGGGGAGCTTGATCTACAGCGTCCCTGGGCTGGGGCTGAGAGCTCAGTTAAGCCAACAAGAATGTTACAATATTGCAGCTGCCGGTATAAGGGAAATCAGCCAGGGATGATATTGGAGCACTAAGGCACAAAGCTGAGGACAGAGGGGTACTACACATAAAGTAAAGCATGGCTTTACTTTACATAAAGTAAAACATGGGTCCAGCTTCCCCTGCTAAAGGCAATACTAAAGGCTGAGACAGCTACCTATCCCTTCTGCTTCCACCAGGCCCTGTTTCCTCCATACCCTTCCATGGCAATTTATTTTTCCACAGGTTCATTCCTGCTTTCCTCTGTAGGGATAGATAGGTCCCCTATTAGCAGGTCCATGCTAAAAGCCTGAGCTGCTGCATCTGGCCCTAAGGAGCCCACACTGCTTCCCACAGTTTGGACTAGTAGCCTGTATTTGCCCAAATGTTATGCACATGAAACATGCAAATGCAATTTAGGCTGTCATCTAAAGAACGGTTAGAAAGACTTTTTTCCTTGATAATTAAGAATATTATAAAGCAACACACTATACTGACATCTCCATTATTTCTCAAGCCCTGAGCACAGACTTCTGTGTGGCTATCATGATTGGCAAGAATAAACTGACGTAGAAATATTTTTTTAGTCTGCATCATTCCCAGAAGCAACCTGGAATGAGAGATTCTATACAATCAAGCATGTATCTTCTCTAGTCTTCAACTAATATTTAGTTTGATCCATGAGAAGACTTTTACCTCTTCAAGATGCTTTACTTAAATTAATTCATTATTCATAATATCAAAATAGCATTCTTCATTAGGATGTAAGCAAGTACGTCCCAAGGGACATGCCATTACATTGATTTTACCAAATGTCACAAGCACAGATAGGATGCTAATGATGGCCAAGCAGGCCAGCTGCAGAGCTGGGGTGTGAGCCCAAGCACCCTGAACCCAGTGCCTGAGCCAGCTGCTTCGCCTGACCTTATGTGATATAGAAAGCAGTGGTGAAAAAGAGCCATACTCTGGTGGTTCTCCCACTCTGCTGAATGTGGTGAGTTATGAGGGGAAATCCAGCTGAACTGGGTTGAGTTCACACATCTTAGATGTTCCTTCCCCATCCTTCATTCCAACACTAAATATTACAGAGCCAAGAGTCGAACTTTCACAGATTGGCTGGGTTCACTCCCCAGCCCAACAATAAAGGTTGTTAGCACAGCGTCATTCAGTAGCCCACATCCACAGACCTCCCACTATCCTCCATTCCTCTCCACCAACCTTTCACAATCTGAGACATTCCTAGTAGCAGTATATGAATGTATATGATATACCGCCTGCATCTTCCAATCACTGATCAGTAACCTACAAGCTGTTCCTCCTCTTTTTTGTGTTCACTTACAGAGAATACAATAGATGTTGACAAAGTAGTTTCAGTATGTATGATGATATTTTATAGAATCAGGAGACTCATTGAATCTTTATGGTTGGAAAAGATCTTCAAGATCATTCAGACCAACCTTCAAAGAAATACCACCATACCCATTAACCCTTATTACAAAGTGGTAAATATTCATATGAAGAGAGCTAGCTGATGGCCAGGCGATGAAGCTATCCAGAGCAAACCAAGGAATAGGCTCAGTGAGGACAGTATATCAATTAAAATGCTGTTTTCTGGGACTATGGGAGTCACACAACTCTGTGGAAAGTATTACAGAAACATGGTTGATAGAAAGAGGACATGAGAGAGATGCTATAGCTCTGGTCCCACGGTAAGAGAAAACTATTAGAAGGTCACTGTATTTGAGAAACTGTGTACGTGACAGAAGAATAATATAAAGCGGATGGGAAAGTAGAGTAAATAGCAAACAAGAAGCAATGAGAAGGTGAAAGAAACAGCATTTGCGCAAATATAACTTAGGTAATTAGAAGCCAATGATGAGCTTAGCTTTTGTAATATGTATGAAGCTAATTAGTAACCTTTATAAGCACAAAGTATCCAGCAATAAAGTTGGATAAGCCATGATCAATTCTGTGGTCGTGTAAATTGATATCCTGTTGTCTACAACACAACTCTATGTTTTAAACAGAATGTGGTTCAAAGTAGAGATGAGAAGGGCACATGAGCAAAGAGTGAGTGGCTATGAATGGCATTAAAAACAACAGTTTCCCCTGCACAGCTCCAGGGGAAGAGTGATTTCCAAGCATGCAAAAACAAGTGAGTATTGCAGGGAGATCTGAAGACCAATCATATGCTTCTTCAACAGAAGGAAGCTCAAGGAAAATTTGCTTTGGAGATAGTGGAAGAAAATGCAGAGACATCCACAGCAGGGTTGCTTAGATGTCCTGAACATACAGGCTGCATATCCAAGGCAGGGGATGGTGTGAGGCTCTGGAGAGCAAAGGACCCCTGGGATCCATTCAAACATGCATAAAGGTAGCAACTTCCCAAAGCACCAGAAGTCCTTGTGAGGTAGATCTGGGTGGACCTGATAAGGGGTCCCCAGCTCTTGTCCACCAGCTTCCACCTACTGCCAGGGAAATAGCCCTCACTGGAGCTACTCAGGAGCATCTGTAAATCAAAGGCTAGTTTGGGCACCTTTCTGCTTTGGAGATCTACCGACAATCTACACTGAATACTCAGCATTGGTTTACACAAGGAAAAAAAAAAAGGTTAAAGCACTATTATTGATCAGAATTATATTCAATCAGAACATTTTTCCTCAGGGAAGGGACTCTATCCTATTGTATTTTGTGCAGTTTCTGGTTTAATAGTTTCAGACTTCATCAAAGGCTTTACACACTACCAAAGTATCTACAACAGTAATAATTACTATATTTCTCATACTTTTTAGTCACCTTATTGACTTCTTCAGTTCACAATGATTATGTGCTGCATCAAGTTTTTTCATTAATACAATTCAAATTATTACTTTCAGATATGCATAAATGGCTTCTTGTCCTTGCATTATGGAGTAATGATTTTGAAAAGTGATAGATTTAGAAAGCTTTGCAGCTTAGCATATGCACATCTAAAAGCATCCACTGCACTAGCATGATGAGGAAAAAAGGCCCACCCAAAATACAGCTTCTCTCATTGCATCAGCACACATACTCCAGTATTTCTCTCTAAGCCTTCCTTAAGAATTACCAGTAGAACAAGAATAGCCATAGCAACTTTCCAGAAAAAGAGACCTAGAAAAGCAAAGATATCTGGATAACCAGACAGCATAACAACTCCAGAAAAAAACCCACCCACCCAACCAACCAACTAAAAAAACCCAAAAAAACCACTCCACACCTACAGAGAAACAGAGAAGAAAGAAATGTGCATGAAACAAGAACCAGGGCAATAAAGAGCAACACAAGCTAGGACAGGAGGAACTTGGTAACTTCACCAAAGCAGTTGATGCAAATTCTCAGAGAACAAATGCTAAAAGTCTTCATCATCTCACCAGGGGCAATCCAATTGTGTGAAGAATAAAGCAGGGAAAACATTAAAAGAAAATCAACAAAAAGAGAAGCAAAACCTTTGTGAGAAGCAGAGAACAGGTCAACACCACAGGAAACTAATTTCAGCAAACTCAAGCATACCAGTTTACACCTTGTGTTGCAACCAAGGACACAAATGAGGAAATAAAAATTTCAATGAAAAGTTCATTCATTCATGGCTAGGCTTCGCGAACAAAGATTTAGGAAGGCTCTATCCATGTTTGTTACAGGCACGCTGGTGGCTTATGAGGCCAATACGACATATCGGATTGCAAAAGCCACAGCAGAAAGACTCCTTAGGTGGTAAATTCTGCAAGGCACGATTCTTTCTGCGTTGTCTTTTCTCCTCGAGAGTGATCCTGTGTGCGTTCTCAAAGGAAGCAGCAGCGTTATAGATGGCGTGTCTCCAGGCCTCCTGATTTGAGGCCAGAGTAGACCAGTGATGATGATCAATATGGCCAAGGCTGAGATGTTGTTTCAGGGAGTCCTTGTATCTTTTCTTCAGGGCTCCTCTCTTGCGGCAGCCGGTGGCAAGTTCACCATAAAGCAAGATCTTGGGGAGGTGGTGGTCCTTCATCCTGGAGACGTGTCCTGACCAGTGCAGCTGTGTTCTCAGCAACATGGCCTCAATGTTTGTGACTACTGCTTGTTCTAGAACAGATGTATTAGTCACATAATCTGACCAGTGGATGTTTAGGATTGTACGGAGGCAGCGTTGACGGAAGTCAATGAAAGGTAAAAGTAGGGAAAATACTGAAAATTTGAGATCATGAATTAGTTAATAAAATTCTTGGATTTCTACAGATTATGAGGCAAACCTTCAGAAAAGTGTCCAGAACAGTACATATAACTGGAAAATGCCACTACATGTCTAGAAAATGTCAAGAGAGCCAATCTAACAGCTGAAGTAACCTCAGACTCCCCTTTCGGTGACAATGTCTTTGTCTATATGATCTTATACACAGTAAGGGAAATAGTTGGCTCGAGGCTAGTCATACAGTAGACAGATTTCAAATGATAAAATCATGTGACAGAGAACAGTCATCGAAGATAGCGTTGACAAGTATTACTAGTACTAACTACTGTCATAAAACACAGTAATAGCAAAAGACCATTTGACTTTTTCTATCATAATTATGTTTGGGATGCCCCATACTGCTATACTGTGCTAAAATGAATTGTTAGCATTATTAAGATCCTTCAACCAGAATGCACAGTTAAAGTAAATGAGAAAAGTGATTCAAGATAGGCAGGAGTTTCAAACGGAGTATCAGTCACTCACCTTCACCACAAGGCATGGTTAGTGGTCTTAGTATGAGAGACAGTGCATCAGCTGAAACCCAGGCACTCCTTTGGTCTGGGGCAATATGCTAAATTACCCACATTTTGCTGACAATGAAGCTCTGCTAAGAGCCAACTCAGCCAACATGAAGATAAAGACAAAAAAGAGTATCCAGCGTTGCAAAAAAAAAAATAAAATTATTAATCCGTTATTATTATGAAATCTCGGGGTTCCCTGGTGGTCTAGTGGTTAGGATGCGGTGCTCTCACCACCGAGGTCCGGGTTCAATTCCTGGTCAGGGAACTTCTCCGGGCAGATGGAGCTCGTCAGCCCTGTAAGGCCATCCATCTAAGAGGTCACTCTAAACAAACCTACGTCCTGAGGACCTCACTGCCACTGTCCGAGCTCACTCGGCCCTGGCAGACGAACCTTAGGATTAAAGGGTGGGCTCAGTTCAGCGCACACTGTGTCTCACCTAAAAAAGGTAAAGACCTTTCCAAATCTTCATTCGCGAGGAGTGGCCATGATTATGAAATCTCAGCAACTTCTAATTCAAGGATTGTTTTAGAGGCAAAACAACACACAAAATGAGTCAATTCACACACCAGCATCATGCAAGGTTCTACAGAAAGCAGTAATGTCATCAGCTGGCAAGTTGGAAACTGCATTCACCAGTATGTTTGGACAGTGAATAGTTTTTCAAGACTATGTCACAAATCTCCAACATGGATGGTGGGCATTTTCATTTGACTATGTAATACAGAGATCTGTGGAGCAACTGGCTCTAGGAGAAGGTTTCTACCTGCCTTGTGGACTGTTAGGTTTCACTGGTATTTGCTGACAACAGGGAAATGCGACCTGAGGTATTTTTGGCTTCAAACCCAAGTCATGGATGAAAGTATTTCCTGTGTGCTTCCTCAGCCATGTCTCTGTCTTGACTCCCAGGACGGCTTGCTGCCTTGTCCTTGCTCCAGGTCTTCCCCTGGCTCTATCAGTTTGCTCCAGATTTTTTTCTCCTTCTTGGCAGTGTTGTGAACAACCACAAGCGGTGACTCTTAGCAAGACTAGTGGAAAGCCTGTCCCAGATTAAACACCAGTAGCAGCTCCTAGTATTCTTGTTTCTATATACAAACAGCAACCAGATGCATCCCATCCATTAACAGAAAATTACCCCAAAATGGAGGAAAGGTAATGTTTCTGTGGGAGTGGCTGATGCAAAACATATAGGTGCATTACATACAATCCAAAGTCACCACTGGTTTGTTGCCACACACAGCACAATTAGATTTCTCAACACGACAGCGGTTACCACGTGTCATGGTGTTGTAAAATGAAGGAAAGTAGCAACAAGAAAGGCTTTTTTGCATTCCATCAATTAGCAAAAACAATTAATGCATCTTTTGTTACTTTCATACCTGGTTTGGTGGTTGCTTTCTAGTTTCTGTTGGTGCAAGGGTCAAGAAAGGTGAAGAATTGGAAATGCCAAGGCACATGATATGGAACACATCAAGCCAGGACTGGTTTCTTACTGGCTTTTGAAAAAAGACTTACCAGATTTTTCATAACTGATAGTTCAAGTATAAAACTCTGAATAAGTAAAGCTCTGGGCTTGCCACCTTTTAAAAGCTAAACAAATAAAGTCTGAAGTCCTTTAACATCTAGAATAGCTATAACAGTCAGAAAAAGTCAACTATATTTTGTTCCCACAAATTTATTATTAATAGTAGTAGAAAAAGTAGTAGCAGTAGTTTCAGCATATAGTAAGAAACAAATAAAGAGAATTTTTTCCCATTCAGTGTAAGCTCTCTGTCATTTGAAAAGGGGGGTTTATCCAATCCTTAATGTGGGGAGATTTTCTCAACCCTTAGTGATTTATTTGTCTGTCAGTGCCCCAGAGAAGCCGAAACCCTTATACCTGACTAGTCTGTCAGCATCCCACAAGGGTACTCTTCACTGAACAGGTTCACTGGATCAGAGGGTAATTCGACTGCCCTTTTCAGGGGGCTAAGTCACCAGCATGGAGACCCCTCAGTGGGTCTTACCAATGTGTTATCTGCTGCCGTCAACTGCTAGCACCTGTAAAGGACTCACTCTAACAGTTTATGGAATAACACTCTTTATTAATACAAATTGTGACAGGTTAATAAGGTTTGAGGGTTGCCAGTGATAGTATCTGACTGCAAAAACATGTTTGAAACAATCTGCTACACTATAAAGCAAGCTCTAATCCTAATATCAGTATTTAATGCACGTGAAGTATGATTCTTACCCAACAGATGTCCCTATAGAGGGGTAGACAGGTTCAGCATGTTGACTCATCCCAGAAGTTTCGGTGGAGTCTTCCTCAATTTTCCCTTATTCTCAACTGACTTTTATACTATTTCTTTATATTTAGGTAGAACTTGAGTGACTTGAGTCATAAATCCTTTTATTTCTTACTGGTGTAAAATTCTCTCACTTCGCTTCTCATGCCTAATGGAAGGTGGACGTATTTTGGCACTTAAGAAGTGGGATTTCAACAGTTGTTGCTCAGCAGCAGAACATCTTCATCTATCTCCCTTGGTTGAGAAGTGCCATACAGTCTTAGGAACTACGAAGTACCACTGTGCTCCCCTCCCTGCAGGGGTTTCTATGGAGGGAGGCCGCAGCATCTCCATTTTGCTCCGTGCTCCGTTCCATCCCCCATAGCAGGTGTTTATTGCTGTATAGGGAACTCTCATGGGGCATGTCAGCCGTGTTCCATCCATTTGAGTAGCAGTTGCATTTTATCTTGTAATTCTTAGTCTCCTCTAATTTTTTAACCCCAGTCATCTTCTCACACTCTCCATGCCACTCAAACCTCTGTGCATGCAATGTTGAAGGTCTTTTCCCTTCCAGATGCTGCTGTCAGTGATTCTGGCTGTGCTGGGATTTGCAGGAGGAGCATATTGTGTGGTCATCTCCTCACTGGGGCTGATTGGGGGTCCTCTGTGTGACACAGGTGATGGAGAATACCTCTACCCTTTCAGGAATGACACTCTGAAGTGAGTATGGCTTACAGGCTCCTCCAACTTCGCTTTCCCTGATCTCTCCCCCATCTTTTTATAGCAAACTTGAATTTTTCCAAAATTAATTGATGGACCACCCTGCGTATGACTAAACTCACATTTCTCTGAATAGCATGTTCCAGCTGGTCACCTCTTTGACTAAGGAATCATTCTTTGGCAAATTGCCTGAGTTTCTTCTGTTGTGCTTGTCAGGGGCCCCTTGTGCAATTTGCATCATGCTTTTAAAATGCTGGTGAGCTGGGACTCCCAAAGGAGTCAAAGGGAAATGTTTGATTACTGTGCCACATTAATCTGTTAAATCATCAAGAATTGAGCCTGCTCTACTTGCTTCTGAAAAGCAAAGAAAAAATCTCTGAATCTTTAAAGTTAACCTTGGCAATCATGCTCTTCAAGTCAGAGCTAGAGATGGGCTGAGATACCACAGCAGGAATGGGGAATATGGAGACACATCTTAAAACCATTACAGACCTTTCTCTTTGGTTATTAACACAAAATAACTAATACAATTCAGCCACAGAACAAAGAGGAGCTTCTTGTGTATGCAACAAAGTACAGATGTGGTTCTATTCCCTAGTTATCAATTGCATCTGTGCAAAGAGAATTCTGAAGAAAATCACCAGCTTTTACCAACTAGTAGAATTTGAGACTCACTTTGTGCAATCAAGCTCAGAAAATGTAATGCCAGAAAACACAGAAAGCATTCTGCAGTTTTTATTTTCTAATACCTTGCCAATTATTTTTCTCTAACACAGAGACAATTACTTGTTCAACCAGACAACATGGAGTATTTGCAAAGAACCTGAAAACATCATCCTTTGGAATATTGTTCTTTTCTCTATTCTCCTGGCCATCGGTGTGATTGAAGCTATTCTTTGTTTTATTCAAGTCATCAATGGACTTACTGGTTTCATATGTGGCACATGTATGAGGAGAAGAAAGGTTGGTATGCAGTAGAAGATATCAGAGTGCTTTACATTCCTACCAATTTTATTTTTCAGGCTATGTAATGGTACATGAGCTGACAGATGTGCACAGCCCCTGAACAAGCTCCTCGGGGGAGCTGAGACAGTACAGATTTTATTTGCACACACACTTGTTCTCTCTCCATCACATTGCAGTCAGGGATAACCCGGTCCTCAGATATTTCTGAACAGCAGAGCAGTATGACATACTGACATACTCACTTGCATGGTTGTGTTCCTATTCAAGATGCCTTTTTGATAAAGTGTAATGACCCTCCCTAGCATCTGTAAGAGAGCGACAAAAAGTAGATATGTTTTAAATTGGTCAACAGCAGTTAAATTGTTATTTTACAAAATGGAAGAAAACCTCTTTCAAGTTTCATTTATCACTACTGCTTCCTTTTAATTGTTTCTTTTCATTGTACAAGATATTTGCAGTAAGCCTAAGATCCCCCTGGAATATTAATTAATCGTCTTTCATTCATTGCCTTACAGACGAATATTTCTGGGATGTGAATGACCTACAGGGAATGCCATGACAAGCCCCGAGCTGCCGATTCACATACGATGAGGATAATGCACTGTACTGTATTTATGGGGGAACAACAAACTAAAAACAAAATGTTCAGGAGTTTTTGGGGGCAAAACGAATTTTTTATAAAAGACGTCAGGGTGGAAAAGGGCTAGATCATTTAGATCTGAGACTCCACATTTTCATCTCTGTAACTACACCTGCTAAACCTCAGGTACTGGCAAAAACGTTATTCTACCTGGTCCTGACTTGCGTATTAAGCACAACAATCTTCAGATAAAAGATCACCACTTGCCCTCTTGTGTATGTGGGAGATGGAACTGTTGTTAATGTATATATTTATCAACTGCATGAAGCAGGTACTCTCTGGTTGATGTAAATAACGTCCCATCCTCCCCAGATCCCACTGTGGCTCACCTGCCCATTCCTATTAACTTGCTAACTGGGCACTCACAGATTTGAATTAGGATGAGCAGAGAATATATCAAGCAGTTTTTGACACACTGCAGAGGCAACTGAAGAACACAGTTTTCAGCATCCTTCAGCCACCCTGGAGCCAAATTCCCTTGTGCCATTCAGTAGCTTGCTCTCATGTTTGACAAAGTCCAGTGCACTTCTAAATCGGTTCTTCAGGAGTATCTGAGAGATGTGGGAGCCTTTGAGGGGCATTTGGGTCAATATAGACAGCAGGGTTTGGAGCAAGAGTTTAGAAACGTCTGGTTTAACACGGGGGTGAAAACCATTTTGCCCTCATGAGACTACATAGGAATTTCACTAACTTCCACACAGGTCTGTAGGGCTGCTCTAGAATAGATCATATGGCCAAACCAATTGACTAGCTAAAGATAACCAAAGATAAAGGTAGCAATTATGTTCAGCTTAGTAAAAAACAAAAGATATAATCTGAAGGCAACAAACTGCATCAGTTTTAGTGTTATAGTAACAGTTATCCCAACCAGGATCTGCATAATCACACAAGCCCTTGATCTTGAGCTGAAGTCCGTGACTGGGAAATTTCAGAAAACCCATCATTTCAGTGACTTCCTCAAAGGTTAATTCTTGGACATGAATTGTCTTCCCTCAGTCAGCCTTTTAATCAATCTTTACCCGTGCTGAACATATGTACACAGCTATGAAAACCTGAATATATTTAAAGTACTTGGAGCCTATTTTCAAAGAGAGACATTTGTGTTTTCTCAGTCATAGTTGTTAATATTTCTGCATTGGAGTAAGCTATTTGAACACAGTGATTGCAGACACACACTGTTTGTGCTGTCCTCCAATGTAGTATACAAAATGCTTCATATAAATGTCTCCTTTATACAAAAATGGGGAAGAAGTTGCCTAGATGAGGAGCATATGTACTTTGGAGCACAGTTTTACCTCTAGAAGTAGGAAATTTGACCCGTAAAATTTAAAAGTACCTTCTGTAAAAAATAAAGCATAAGACTTGCCCAAGTTTGTAATCATCACTAGGTGCATCCAAGCCTGCTAGGTGGCTTAAAAAGCTCATGTTCATTGTCAGCAGTGAAGCCTGGACAGTGCTACCACATAAAGGAGACAAGGAGGTAAAGAGGAAAAGAGTCAAGGAGGTAGCTAGAAATATTCACATGTAGTCAGGTGGAGGCAGACTCCTTCACCAGCAGAGGGGCTCTATGAACTCTTCACAGTCCCTGCCCTCATGCCTTAGCTTTGACTCCCTGACTCTCACCTCTCTGATAAAGCCAATTTGGGCTGTGCCAGCACCAGGAGAGGGAGATACCCACTGGCACACTTCCAGTACAGAAAATTAAGTGCACTGTACTGCTGCCATCTGCTTGTTCCAAGCTGTCCCGCTCTGGAGATATTTAGTGCCATGTCTCTGTGCTCCTGGGGACACCCTCTGTCCTGCCAACGTGATCACTGGCCTCACTAATATATGTAAATATTAAATATTGTTCTTCTGAAGTTATTTTCTGGCTTGATTTGTGTGATGTAAAGGACTTGTAACTTCAAAGTACCTCCAGTAGGAAGAGAAATGGAATGACATAGAAAGCAGAGTTAAATTGCCACTCCAGGTGGCAAGGGTCTCTCCCATGTCCTCTACTACTCAGAGATGTCTAGAGACCTAAGTATCTCAGATGGAGTTAGCAACACAGAAGTGTGGGTGACCTAAGCAAACACCTGTCTCTATGCTAAAAATTCATTTAACCAAGATACCTAAGGGGGCTAAAATTAGACTAAATCATTTCAGCTCCCCAAATCACCTTTTATGTGAATCAAAGCCTGACCTCTCAGAAGTGTCATCAGGGCCTTCTCAAGGAGTTGGCCAGCACATTGCAACAGAGGCAGCTCCTCATGATGAGCACTGCAGGGAGACCTGCAAACCCAAGCTCTTCTGATGGGCAAGGCTTCAAAAGAAAATCATAGAATCAGTCAGGTTGGAAGGGACCTCTGAGATCATCAAGTCCAACCCTTGATCCACTACCCCCATGGTTACTAGACCATGGCACTAAGTGCCACATCCAGTCTCATCTTAAAAACCTTCAGGGAGGAAGAATCCACCACTTCCCTGAGTAGCCCATTCCAATGTCTGATTACTCTCTCTGTAAAGAATTTCTTCCTAAACCTCCCCTGGCAGAGCTTAAGACCACGCCCTCTTGTCTTCCTGATAGCTGCCTGTGAGAAGAGACCAACCCCCATCTGGCTACAACCTCCTTTCAGGGGATTGTAAAGAGTGATGAGGTCTCCCCTGAGCCTCCTCTTCTCCAGGGTAAACAACCCCAGTTCCCTCAGCCTCTCCTCACAGGACTTGTGCTCAAGTCCCTTCACCAGCCTCATTGCCCTCCTCTGGACCTGCTCCAGCACCTCAATATCCTTCCTGAACTGAGGGGCCCAGAACTGGACACAGCACTCGAGGTGTGGCCTCGCCAGCACTGAGTACAGGGGAAGAATCGCTTCCCTGGACCTGTTGGCCACACTGTTCCTGATACAACGTCTACATAATACTAAATATAATAAAAACTTTGATTTGAACAGAGAGTTGGCTTGACTACAGATAAGATATCATGCTTTATAATTGAGATTACTATCAATTTTAAGTTGTTGAGTTTTTTTTTTCCCAAAATGAAAAGAGTTATTTCAGGGAAATCTCCTTTAAAAAAGAGGAATTTTGTCCCTGAAATTTGTTATGTATTGTACATGTGAAGAATTTAGTAAAACTAAGGAACTCATAATATTCTTCTATATCTCTTTTCTCTCTATTGATCTTTCTCTCTACCTATTAATCTGTCTTCTCTGTATCTATGATCTTTAATTAATGGTCAAAAACTTACAAAGACATAATGAAAAAAGTGTTTAATTTTTATATTTATTATTTACCATGCAGTTGCACCACCCAAGCTCTTATAGAAGGATTAAAAATATGTTATTTTCTCATCAAATTATCCCCATCTTCTGCATTTGAAACTCATGCAGGACATCAGCCACTTGCAAATCTGTTGGTTGAAAAAGTATTCCTGGGATTGACTTGGCATACGAATTAAACTTTAGACCAAGGACACCATTTGAAAATTTGTAAATGTTTGAAAACCAGTGTTTAATCTGTCAGGATCAAGGACACAATCCAAATGCCTGTGTTGTAAACCGCAGACTAGTTCATAACATCTCATTTCAAGAAGAACTGTCAGTTCATTTTGATGCAAATGGCTCAGACAAGTCAGGCCCCAGTGCTCGGTTTTTGTTGGCACTCACAGCAAAGCAAACCAGTGAGAGGTTGGTCCCCGCAGACCTCTGAGTGCCATAGCCTCTGCTTTACTGTCCTAGTCCTGTGCCTCTCCTCCCAGGTAACCTCTTCTGTGTAAACAAACTTTAAAAAAATCCCAAAGGAAATTAAGAAAAAACCCAAATCTTTCCAGACTCTCAGATTACTTTATTTTATCTCTTACAGAGCTCCAGTTTGTCCCTTTCCAGAGGAGTGACAGGGGACAGCCACCCTTCAGAAATGCCATTCCCTGCAGAACCTCTCTTACCCCAAAGCACCTCTTTTATCCTGAGCCCAAGGGCCACAGAGAGCCATCTAAAGCCCATCAGCCATATTGTAGCACATTTAACCCATAAAGGCAGGGCAAAGACTTTGTTTTAGGCCCAGAGGTCACTGCTTTGTCCCTCTTTATTTCTTCCTGTCAGTTAGATTCAAAGCCAAGTAGATGTTAGTGCTCACTATGGTGCAGGTCATTTCCATCAGAGATAGAAAACTTCACTGGTACATAGCACTTCTCGCTTTCTTTCAGGCATTCCTCTACTTTTACCAACAGCCTATAGTTTGTTCTATCAAGGTCAACTGATAAGGAGTAAGAGTAAAAACTCAGCTGAGTATTACAGAATTACAGAATGGTTTGAGTTGGAAGAGATCTTAAAGATCATCTAGTTCCAATGCCCTACCACGGACAGGGACACCTCCCACTAGACCAGGTTGCTTAAAGCCCCATTCAGTCTGGCCTTGAGCACTTCCAGGGATGGGCCATCCACAACTTCTCTGGGCAACCTGTTCCAGTGCCTCACCACCTCATAGTAAAGAATTTCTTTGTAATATTTAATCTAAACCCACCTTCTTTCAGTTTAAAGCCCCTACCTCTTGTCCTATCACTACAGACTCTTGTAAAAAGTCCCTCGTCATCTTTCCTGTAGCCCCTTCAGGTACTGACAGGAACTTGTATCCCGCAAGTAAGTTCTCAGAACCATTGGAGATACACCAGAATATCCCAGTTGCTGTTCCAGAGGGGCATGCCTCTCCCATAGGGACTGTGAAACATCAGCTTGCCCATGTGGACATCTCAGTGGCTTTAGAGCATCTCAGGTGACACAAGTTCATTTCTATGTGAAAATTCAAATCAAGCTCTGAAACATCTAATGTGTATAGTGACACTGCTCTTAAAAGCAGCCCTGAGTTCAGCAATCTGAGACCTACCCTCACCCTGTCCTGCCTCACAAGCCCTAAACAGGTCAGTAAATCATGCCCTAAAATTGCATATTTCTCCCCATGGGTTACTCAAGGAGCATGAAGCAAGCGGTGCAGCAGCTGGCATAATAAGCTGCAGCCCCCCATCATGAGCAGGAAGGTGAAGCCCACCTCAAAAAACTCTTAATTGATGAGATTTCTTCATTTTTTTCCTTATCTGAGAGTCATTTAATGGCAAAAGAGTACAACAACAGATTCATCAAGGAACTGGTCTTGTTGGTATAAGCCTGTGCTTTTTTAATCTTTCCATGCATTGTATATCATCAAAAACATTCCAGATTCAGATGAACTACCTCACACATCCTTTTTCTCTAAGTCTCCTTCATCCCATTGTGCAATGTTTTTACTTACGTTTTGTCCCACTACATCTGCCCTCCACCCCCCTGGTCTTTAAATGAAGTTTCCCTGCCTGCCACTATTTTTTTATTTTTTTTCCCCCAAGACATGAAAAAAGAGAAGACAATCTTTGCAGATGTCAAAGAACAAATTCAAGTCTTGCTTTGGACATGTTGAATTTAGTAGACCCCCACATGAGGGGTGCAATGTCAGGTATGTCCTCCTAGGAGTGGCTGACTGCAGAGCAGGCCGAGACCTGGCTGAGTGCACCTTCAGCCACATGCACTGTCAGCCCTATCCTTTGCCTCCCTAGGAAATATGCTGTAAAACATTTGCTCATAGAAGAAAAGTTTAGCATGTGTCTGTGTGTAAACAATGTTTTAAAAGTTTTTGAAACGTCCATTTTGATAAAGGAAGGTAGACCAGAGAAACCGATGATTCCATTGCCACCGACAGATGCAGTTTCTAGGACCTTGTAGCAGGTTCATTTAGGGTGGAAGGGAGTGTTTCTAATTACCACCCAGAAAAATGTACCTTTAAAATGCACAGTGTCCCTTTTTGTACTTAGATAATTGGGTCAATGTTAAAAACCATTACTCAGTTAACATAGCATTTGGTTATAAATATAAAGGAATATTTCTCGTAAGGCAGGATAAATAAGGTTGCCAGGCTTTTTCATGTCTTTTAATTTTCTCTTCTTTGTAAACACTTCCAACCAGACCACTGCATAATCTTACCAAAACCCTTATTTCCCCTTGTACAGAAAGGTGTCAGAGACACCATGGGGTTCCTGCACTTTTCCTCATTTCTCACAGCCATCACCGATGTGCCTGCGTGTTCCTACCATGTCCTGCTCATGAGACATGCTTAGCCTTTGCCACTGACATTTCTAAGCACAGCTACTCCTGGATGTCTGCAGGAGATGACACACTGCAGAAAACCTTTCTAAAGGTTTGGCCTTTCACTCAGAGTGCGTCTGTGAAGAAGAAATCTGTGATGTCCCCCACTCCACAGGTGAATGCAGGTATCCAGAAAAGACATACATGTGCCCTAAATACGGCAGTTTTTACATAGAATTGGTTATGAAGAACTATACTTTGACAGATAATAATGGTTTACAGAGCAACTAAAAGGATATTGGTATGGCTACTCTATAATAAACGTAACTAATTTAATACCTTAATGCACATATGAGGCTTTTTTTCAGAATTATGTCTGTTTGAAGGGAGCTTCAAAAAGTAGTTTAAAAGTCTGTATCCTTCCTATAGCTTCTCTGGGGAGTACAACATCACCTTGCTTTCTTACTGGTTTCCAGCAAAGGAATGATAACATGCTTGCTTTGAGTATCAGCATGCAGCTCCTTCCATTGGTCAGTGGTAAATTGTTTACTGTTCCCTAGGTTTATTTACTGAGAGTGTAGTTCACTCTACTTTAAACAGATAAATTCTTAGCCCTAACTTCTACGTCAGCCTTGTGCCTAGAACCTAGAGAAATATGCATTATTTTCATACAATACAAAACATACCATTTCCCCCACTTTAAGACAGGCTATTATTAACCCTCACATCAGTGTTCCACTACTTTTATAAACACTAATTACTACGCTCTTAACTCTGCTCCCAACAACATAAGATTGCATATCTTGTGAAAAAGGGGGAAGACTGCAGAACTGTCAATACTCCTCCAAAGACAGAGACACTGCATCAAGTTCTCAGGACTTTAGGGCTTATTGCTCCATTTCATACTGCATCTTCCTTTGCAAAGTACAGCAAATACTCAGCAGTTTCTTTACAAGGCAGCACTATTCTTATTGACTTTTTTCTATATTTTTCTGATTGTGGACTCAAAGAATATTATCATCATGACATTATTGCTCTCTCTGATATAAATTAAGTAACAGAAAATGCCTCTAAATATACCAGGTTTAGTATCTATGAATGGTTTTTTTATATTAACTTTAGCTGCTGGAATTTGGGCTTCTTGGAAAAGCAAAAAGGATCAGCAGAACAGGAACACAACAGAAATGGTCATAGTTGGAGGCCAGAATATAAATGTTTTCACTGGATTTTTTACTGCAATTGGTAAGTTTTCTTTTCTTTTCAGATTTCTTCTTGAAGCGCTTGTATTATATAGAACTGGGTGACTTCTCTTTCAAAGCAAGTTAACTTCTTTAATGTCAGGGTAGATTTTACCTAAGTGTGACTTTGAAAGGGTTCAGCTTCATGAATCATTTTGGGATGGATTCTTCCAAACCTTTTCGCACTGAGCAGAACCTAATGTTTATGTAGATGCTTTTAAATTAAAGAGATTCATTTAAGAGTTTAGTTAAGAGTTAAAGAGTTTAATTTAAGAGTGACTGAAGAATATGACACTTTTCATTAAGGACAACTGTGGTCTTATTCTTGAACCAGTTTCTGTTATCCAGCATTATAGAACAATATTACTCCTGGAACAGCCTAGGTCTGTGTGGAATAAATTGCCACTCCTGGTGACCATTGGACTCTCTACTAAAGAAAAAATGTTTCCCCACTGACTGCTGCCCTCTGCTCCCCTTTACTCTCTTTGCTGCATGGCGTCATCTGAAATTTGCTTCCCTGACCTGTTTTTTTGTGAAGGCATTCCCAAATGGTATTTGCCTAAGACACTTCAGCCAGTGTTGTAGGTTTGTTTTCTGACTGCAATGTCTGCTTGTCCATTTTCTTAGACCATGTAAGTGATGCTCATGAAGGATGATCAATCAGTCATGGCAGAATAACAAAGGCAATTCTGTTTGCTGTAGCAAAAGCCTTCCTGTGAGAAAAAAAAATTAAATTAAAAATTAATATATTCAAATTGCCTCTAAATGTTTAAACTCAGTAGCACATCTCAGCATGAGAGAAAAAAAGAAAATAGAAGTGTGATCAAATATTTGTATGAGAAAAAATTACAAGCTCTCACAGTGTTCTACAAGACTAGTTGAGAATAGGTATTGCCATTCTCATCTTCTCATCTTCCACATTTACAGCCACCCAGGTTGGAGGAGCATATATCAATGGCACAGCTGAAATCGTCTACCTGCCTTCAGAAGGATTATTGTGGGTCAAGGCACCTGTGGGATTTGCCTTGTCCCTTGTTGTTGGTAAATAATTCATGCAATTAGGACGCATAAGGTTTAAAAATATATCATATGAGTATATTGAGATATCTAACAGAGTATAAAGTACATTTTAAAGCTGGTTTTGATTCTTCAGTTTCCCATAGAGCCAGAATAAACATTTATAATGCTATCCTCTAAACTGAAGCATAACAAGTTAGGGTAGCTTGCCGCTATGTAGAGTTTTGCCTGCTTGGAGCAACTTACAGGACAAAAATCTTATCTGGCAAGTTTAGAAGACCGTGGCTATGTGCATATTGCTTTTTTAACAAGGTCTCTTACTTACAGACTATTGAGAATATTGTTATCTTTTATTTTTTCTTTGAAATTTCTGTGGGATGAAATAACACTATCATGATTTTTCTTCTAAAGTACGTTCTTCTGAGTAGTGTCACCTCAGGACAAATGTTGTACAAGTTTCGATCTGGCTTCCCACCAAGTCTCCGAAACTCAATGACAGAGACTGCTTCCCAGAGAGGGAAGGAAAAAAAACCAAACAGCCAAAGCTATAGCAAAAAATATATATATTACATATAAAACAGATCTATACAGATCTATACTATATGCATATAACCCCAGAAACCCCAAATAGCTTTCTAAAAGGGAAGAGGAGAAGGGAGAAGGGAAAAAGGACAAAAAAAGGATGAAAAGGGACAGAAACAAAACAGGTATGCACAGTCTAAAAACCTGATAACCAGTAAACTAAAGAACTGGCGAAATCTTACCACTTCCCTTAAGAAAAGCAGGACAGCCAGACCGCGGCCCAGAACTCTCCCCTCCCGCAGGGGCAGACAACAGCAGTCGATACAGGCCTTAACTTCAGATAAGCAAGATCACATAGGGATCTACTGTTCTCAAACCTTGCCAGAAAAGAAGAGAGTGAGGTCTCTCCAGTCGGCTTATTTATACCTCAGGTTATGTAAAGGAATAACATGGAAATACTTCCTCGGTCACTTTCCTAGTTCTTTCCTGGTTACAAGCTGGTTTCCAGGAAGGCCTAGGGTGAAAACTATCACAAATGTGTAGTGCATCCAGCTTATCCCACTTCACAGCTGGTCACTACTGTGTTGTAACTAAGTTAAATGTGCAGTGTTCTATATCTGAGTTGCCGTTTCTAACTCTGAGAATTATTGAGCTCACACTGAGGTTCAGCTGTCTTGCAAGAATAAAGTTTCTTCCAGGCCACACTGTTATACCATAACTCTCTCGGGACACAATATGATGAAAGCAAGGAGACCTGTGCGGACCTTACATAGGAATTTCTAAAATAACAATGACCTTTATTCCCAAGTCAAAGAAAGGAGTCCAACTGACGTGAATATGAATCAGGCTTGGAAATATATTGCAAGCATTGCTAATGTGAGTAATTCTTACTAATGAAATTGAGGAGTGCAGGTCTGATCCTGCAATCTTTGCTCAGGTCAGCAGTGCCCAGACAAGCAGTCCTGTTGGCTTCAGGGTTAGGCACCATACGTATTCTTTGGTTTAAATGAGATGGCTGCACATCTGAAGTCTAATATTTAGAAGAAGGTGGGTGGGACTCAGCTCAATGCACAGATTAAAACAATATAGTTTTGGGAAAAGGCAATGAAGCCACCAAAACGAAAATGTAATCAGAAAAGGAACATATATCAACATGATGCCTCACATGGCCAAGGACAAAAGTTTGTCTCTTTTTTAGCCAAATATGAGTCTCTGCCTAATGACGGTTTCCACAGAATGCAGTTCAGAAAACTTTATGTCTCGTGTTGGTAGGTCATTGGGGATGGGGAAAAGGTTATATGTGGGTATCCTCTGAGCTAAGTTCCTGTTACAGTCACACAGGTATCTTATGCCATTTGGGGTGCACTAGAGGGTCCTACCAGGCCTCCAGAAAGATGTAGATGTGCCAAAGTGGATGGTTGTATCTTTCAGCTGTAAGCAGATATCTTTATAATCTGGGACTCCCAGATGGACAAACCCTCATGTTTAGGCAAGTGAATTTAGGCCCTGGTGTCTAGTTGGCTGCATCATTCTCTAAGGTCCATTATATATGAATTCCACACTTACTATATGGGTCTGATACACAAATACCATATTATTCTTATTTTTTTTCCTGGAATATAAAACATGTCATCACTTCTGATAGGTGGTTACTTCTTTGTAAATCCAATGAGATCCAAGAATTACGTGACAGTGATGGACCCCATACAAGAAACTTATGGGAACATGATGGGAAGCTTACTCTTCATTCCACCAGTGCTAAGAAAGGTGTTCTGGTTTGCAGCTATTCTGGTATCTCTGGGTAAATACTTACTTTCCTGTTATATTTGTTAGTGTGGCACAACTGTCAGAGTATAAAACACATTTGGGAATTATGTCGGATTAAGCTGTGGAAAGTTGTGCTTCATGTCTCCTTTTGTGAGAGAAACAATCATTTCTTATTCCTGGAAAATATATTTTTAGGTTTAAAACAAATGACAGTAGTATATATTCGTTATATTATAATAGAGAGGTCTGGCAATACGAGTTCGTACCTTCTTCTTGCCTGTGGGAGAGCAGACCAAAAAAGGCAAAGTGCCTTGGCAAACGCCACGCAGCAATGTACCAGCAAGAGCAGAAAGGGAACATGGTCTCTCCCGAGTTCTCACTCATTGCACTCTCTGTAGACCGCCTTTCTTATGTAGTGTGGTGTGCTGGCATCAAAAGAATAACATAACCATATTTATTCTGTATTCTGCACATATTAAATCTGTCTTAAAATACTTGACTGCCGTTCTTCTCTGCAGGAGCAACAATGAGGGTCATCTTGGATATTGAAGGCTCTTTGACTATCATTGTCTCAGCATGCACTGTCATACTTTAGCGTTATGGGAGGTCTCTACTCTGTTTTTCATTTTAGAGTATAATCTAGCTAAGTTTGTGTAGATTTATTTACAAAAGTGGCATTCCTGAAAAAAATTCACTTTCCCTTCTTCTGTGCCTGATTCACTATTCCAAGCACCTGATTCACTATTGCAAGCAACCTATTTTTCAGCTTTCTCAGTCTGCCAAACCATTAACCTGTTTTCATTAAAATTTTACATTCATCACAATGAAAACAAAAGAAAAGGACATCCTCAACCATAAGAAATACCATCCTCAAGAGTTAGAACTGGGCAACATTTATGCATTTGAAATGAAAATTTTATAACACTAAAGATTATTATCCATCTGGATGGATGGATGATGCCCTACAGCCTGGTGAGTACCACTGGTAACATCTGAATATTTCAGGTGCTTGGAAGCATCCCATGGCAAACCTACTTCCAAAGGGTGCTCTCTGCTGCCTCAACAGGACAGACAAGGCTCATTTCCTACATCCCAGGATTCAGGTGCTTTGCAACGGCCATCCTCTCTGCGCTCATTGGTGCAGTCGCAGCATCAACAGATAAAACTAATTGTTGTCTCTGAGTGATTAACATGCTTTTGTCAAAAGTGATTAAAATGGGATCCAAAGAAGTCGTGATTTAGACTTCAAGTTACTCAGTCCTGTGGCCCTGGCCACCAAGATGAGTGATCTCTACCAGAAATATGGAGCCCTCTGAGGTTCAGTGCACAACTACCTAAAGACATTTAAACAGCCCCAAGACCTGTTTAAAGCTATTTCATTATGATAATATGATTTTCATGGACTTTGTGTTAAGTTGCAAAACCCTGTATAATCCTATTTTAGAAGAAAGTTTATGCTTCCTTCTGTTAATGCCTTTTGCACATAAGACCCAGCAATATTACTACAGATTGTTAACAAGATTCTGAAGAAAACTTGCTTGAAGGAAGCAAGTTCACTCCTGTAAACTCACAGCCTCCACCCAGGGGATCAGTCCTGTGTTGGTGAGCAAGACATATTGAAGACATATTGAAGAGTAGACATATTGCCGAACATTTAAGGAAACCAGTTGAAGTCACGAGTTTATCTGTCACTAGGGATATCAGAGCAAAACACCCTTCTCCTGTGAGCCGGGTCTAGAGGTTGACCTTTAACTATCCCAATTCTGGAAACACACAAAGCACAGCTGTATCTAGAGATGCTGCAAAGGAAAAGGAAAATCTTTGATCTAGTGAGAGTTGCAGTATGCTAAGGGGAATCCCAAGAGATCACAAAAGAACCAAAAAAATTAATCTAAGTCCTAAAATACCAAGTGGGTCTCAGTTCTTAGCCCTGCTGTGACTGGTCCCTGTGATAAGGCAATTTCAAAGGCAACAGAAATGTCCATGAAGGATTTATTGTGACTTTTCCTTGTTTTGTTTAAAAGACTGGAATCAGACAAGCTGTAATCTTCCAAGTCTGAGAGAGGGGAATCGGCAATGATACTACCACTTGTTTTGCACTATCTCTGCCCAGCATATATCTCCATTGCTGGCTTGGGAGCCATTGCTGCTGCCACAATGTCTTCTGCAGATTCATCTCTTCTCTCTGCTGGCTCCGTGTTTGCTCACAATATCTACAGGAAAATCCTGAGGAAAAAGGTACTTGGTTGCAGCATTCAGTAGTTTTGGTGTCAGGAAAGACAGTCTTGTTTCAAGACTGTTTCTAATCCAGTCTGTGATTGGAGGTATCAGTCCTTCAGCTACTGAACTAATTCCTGGAGCTAGAGCTCCAAGTGTAAGTCAAGGGTGTTCATATCCTTGGTAGGGGTACCAATATCCATACTGGTGAGCTTTGCTCATTCTAATATGACCGGTATAAAATTTGGATTAATGTCTTAATGGAAAAAGCATAAAACGAGGACCCTTAAAAGTCCAGAGGGCAGCTCCATCTCCAGGGGTGCATTCATCTCCTTTAAAATATTCATCCTCACTAAGGTAGAGATTCTGCTCCCCATCAGATAAATATCACACAACCTTATGCTTTGCCCTAGTGTTAGTGAACACCTGGAAACACTTAGCTCCCCATGCACAGCAGTCTTGTTTATATGCTTTATTAAACCAAGACCAGAAATTCTTTCCTATGTCTCTAGAGACTGCCATGAAATATTAATTATAATGTGTCTAGAAAATGGGAAAAAAACTTGTTTTGAAAATTAAAAGCGTTATCATTTACTACGGTCCTAGGTGGTCACCCACTGAAATCTTCCACACCTCAGTGATTTGAGTGGGAGCATGTGAGGTTGTGCTTAGCTAAGGGAGACATCAAAGCTATCGTTATCTTAGCACCAGAAGAACAGGGCTCTTGTTAAATCGCAGTTGCTGTATGCTGATTTAATCATACTCCCCTGTAAGATATAGGGCTGACCTAGTCTGGGGACCTGTACCTCCCCCTGCATGGAGCAGACCAAAGCTGACACACTGAACTTGAACCAGGGCACAGGTTTGCTGCATGGCCCAGCTGAGAGTGAAACTGATGTCCTCGTGCCAAGGTCAGCATTCTGCTCCCTGACCATGGAATCATACTATGGTTAGGGTTGGAAGGGATCTTAAAGATCATCTAGTTCCAACCCTTCTGCCATAAGCAGGGACACCTGCCACTAGACCAGGTTGCTCAAAGCCCCATCCAACCTGGCCTTGGACACTTCCAGAGATGGGGCAGCCACAGCTGGGTAACTTCTTCCAGTGCCTCACTGCCCACTGAGTAAAGAATTTCTTCGTAATATCTAACATAAACGTACCCTCTTTCAGTTTAAAAACATTGTCCCTTGTCCTGTCACTATCCGCCCACATAAAAAAATCCCTCTCCCTCCTTTTTACAAGCCCTCTTTAGGTACTGGAAGGCCACAATAACATCTCTCTGGAGCCTTCTCTTTTCCAGGCTGAACAACCCCAACTCTCTCAGTCTGTCTTCATAGGAGAGGTGTTCCAGTCCTCTGGTCATCTTTGTGGCCTCCTCTGAACCCACTTCTGTCGCTGATAATGTCGGAACGGCCAAAGCGACACGAAAAAAGGTTCCAGCAAAATTTATTCCAAGAAAAAAGCAGGGACAGCAGGGCTGCTGCGCAGCCCCTTAAGTACAGTTTTTGAACACACGTAATGCACACGGATAGGACAGTTCAAACTTTCACACCAGAATTCTTACAGCTAATAGGTGCATTTTCTAAACTCTACTTTCTCACAACAACTTTGCTCTTTCTCAAAACAGCCCAATTCTTTCCCACAACAGTCCTGAGCACCTGCTCTTATTTTTCTCTCATGTTGATGTTTTTCCCAACTACTCTCATTCAAAACAGGTCCTTGTTCTCATGAGACAGTGTTCTCTGTTCCCACGGGACAGCTTCTTCAGGATGCATCAGTATGTTGTCAGGATCAAGGCCTCCATTTTCAGTCCTCTCTTTTCAGTCCATCTCAGGGGTATACTTTGATCTGGTCAACATCTATTGCTTCGTCAGTATGTGCCAAGGTGCTGACAGACCCGCTGTCACCCGTGACACACTTCAACAGGTCCATGTCCTACCTGAGCTAACAACCCCAGACCGGGATGCAGCACTCCAGGTAGGGTCTCACAAAAACAGAGTAGAGGAGCAGAATCACTTCCCTTGACCTTCTGGCCACATCTCTTTTGATGCAGCCCAGGAGCCATCCTATGCAGCAGCTCTGAAAGACAAATGCCTACATCTTGAGATACTTTTTCTCTACACCGTTGTGCTCAACTTCTCCAGCTGCTTCCCCACAGAGTCCCAAAGTTTGACATTAAAGCCTTCCTGTGCTAACATGCTTGGCGTGGTGGACAGTAGATCCACAGCTTCCCGAGAGAGCGTCAAAGGACACTGCTGAAGAGCGTCACCACCACCACCACCATGTTACCACTCAGCGTCACCACAGAAACTCACAGAGACTTCAAATAGGAACATCTCAGCACTGGAAGGGGGCATACTCAGCCATACTCTGCCCTTTCAAAGCCTCCCTAAATTTCATAACACTAAAAATGCTCGGCTTTGTGTGAAGAGAGGAAAATGGCAAATACACAATTACTGTAGCTCTCCTAAATGTTTACCATTTTCCATCCTTTTATGACTCCCTCCTCAGAACATCCCCCATCAAGCTTAAAAAGAAAACATTAATCAAGGTCAGACAAAGTTTTGAAAGCAATTAGCTGCAAGTAAAATAAATATAAAAGTAATTCTAACCTATACTTAATGACCAAATGCCTAGTTGTTCCAGTCCAGCACACCCAAAGTCCTTGAGGTGTTGGATGGGGGAAAACGACCCAGCTCCCAGGAAAGTCTTCCTCTCATAGGAACTGCATCCAGTTCAGTATTCCTTTATTTTTCTTTCTCCCTCTTTATAAAAAATTCATTTGGTCACTGGAGGGCCTCAGTTTACTTCTCCACATATGGATTTATCTCCTTTGACCCTTAGATGTGTCCATGCCAATTTCTCTATGCAATTTCAGTTTTCATAAACTTTCCTCAACCTAGACAGCTGCTACCTGGTTTTGGCATTTTTGATGTTTTCTGACTTTAACAATACCCTATCTGTCATGTTTAACTAAAAAAAAAAAAAAACAAACAAAAACCAACAAAACAAACAAAAAAAACCAACAACCAAAAACCAACCAAACAAACCCAACCAAAACAGAACAAAAACCAACCCAACCTGCAATTTCGGAAGCCTTTGGTTTACTATGAGTTCCTGGCATCTCATCAGATCCTCACCAGGCATCTTCAGATGTCTTATTTATGTAGACAAAAAAATCAGGAAGATAACACTACTGAAGGGAAATCTGCATCTCTTCCCTTTTTCACTTATTAATTTTTAGGATTTCCTAAATGTGTCCTCAATGGAATAACAATTGCATTCAGCAAGAAAGCAAACAAACACATGCAGGTTTGCCAGATATTTCTAGCACTGCCAGGGAGATACTTCCAGGTGAACTATGAGCTGCATGGGGCCAGGATGAACTTCTCATTGTTTCCAAATTCTGTGCTCTCTGGCTTTTCCCCACATGCCACACACCAGTCTTGCCTTGCAGTTCTTAGACTTTGCTACAACCTCTGCTGCAGAAAACATCACCTCAGTTAGCAAAGCTTTTTAGTCTTCTAATAACTTTTCCTGCTCTAGACTACCACTGACTTTTGTGCTCTTCTAAGAAAAGAAGAATTGAAAGGCATTAATCTCCCACAGCAAAGCAATTGTAAATATGTTAAAAAAAACAGATTTCTTTGCTGATCCTTAAAACTTCAAGATGATTCTTCATCCCCAGGGATGGGAATGCTGCTGCATGGCTTTCTCTGCCCCCAAGTAGGGACAGGATCACCTTTGTGTCTAGAATTTGGGCTGTCTGGAATAACCAAAAGAAGTAGAATAACATGAACTAGAGTAAGGTTTATACTATCAGACACAAAAGCGTGAACATCCCAAAAGATATACAGATAAAGTTTTCCTGAATTCTGCTGGGAAATGTCTTTCTTCAACATTAAACAACCTCAAGAACAAACAGTCTCGGTTCTTCGGCCAAAAGGGCAAATGGTTGTGTTTTTTTAAAAAATTTTTTGGCAGATCTCTTGCAGTACCTGTCTTGGTAGAGGTGTCCATTTTCCTCCTTCCCTCCTCAGTTTTCCTCCACCAGCTGTCTTACCTGACCCTGAGGTACTGTTGCATGAGTTCAACTTCACAGATCTCCTTTAAGCAACACGCTTGACTGACTCGTGCTTTGCTTACCCAGTCCCTTGAAGAGGGACAGCATTTTAATTCATTCTGAGAAGGATTTTGAGATTTTTGGAAGAATGTTCTGCTACATATGGTGAACAGACTTTTTGCATCATGTGAGAATTGCTGTCCAGAGCTAGAGGGCAGTTTTCCCGGTCAGTTTAATTCCCACACTAGACCAGTAGAAGTTATTTATCTTTACTTTAGCAAGACTTTTAACACTGTCTCTAACAAAATCTTCAAAGGCAAGCTGATAAATTACAGGTTAGATAAGTGGACAGTGAGGTGGACTGAAAAGTGGCTGAACTGCTAGGCTCAGAGATCTGTGATCTACAGCAATGGTTTTGGATGCCAAAACCTAGTGTGACCCAGGGTTTAATGCTGGGCCCACTACTGTTTAGCAACTTCACTAACGGCCTCAGTGTTGGGGTACAGTAGACTCAGTGAGTTTGCAGATCATACAAAACAAGGATGAGTGGCTGATACAAGAGATGGATGTGCTGCCATCCACAGGAACCTGAACAGGCTGGAGAAACTGATTGACAGGAACCTCATGAACTGCAGCAAAGTTAAGTGCCAAGTCCTGCAGCTGGGGAGGAACCAACCAGGCACTAAGGCTGGGAGCCAAGCCAGCAATGTGTTCTAGTGAGAAAAAACACCAACAGCCTCCTGGGCTGCATAAGGCAGAGCACTGCCAGCAGGAAATGACTCTTCCCCTCTGCTCAGCCCTGGTGAGAGAATTGAGTGAAGGACTACAGAGGTCATTAAGGATTCGGATCATATGTCATACAATGAGAGGCTGAGAGAGCTGGGACTGCTCAGCCTGGAGAAGAAAAGGCTCAGGCAGATCTTACCAATGCATTTAAATTTCTGGGGGGTGCAGGGAGGCAGGGTTGGGGGAAGAAAAGCCAGACTGTTCTCTGTGGTGCCCAGTGAGAAGACAAGAGGCAATGGGTACAAACTGAAAACCAGGATAATCCATAAGAAATGCCTTTTTCACTATAAGTGTGGTCAGGCACTGGAAGAAGTCACTCAGAGAGTCTGAGCCGTCTCCACCCTTGGAGATATCCAAAGTCAACTGGACACAGGTCTGAGTAACCTACTTTCACTGACCCTGCTCTGAACAGCAGGTTGGACTAAAGAATCTCCAGAGATGCCTTCTCACCTCAGTCTTTGTGTGATTTTGTGACCCTGGAAGAATACAATGACAGTCTTGTGGCACAATGTAAATGTCTTCAGCGGCAGCATCCCTTTGGTGGGCTGGGCTGGGACGACTTTTAGGTATGTTCTCACTTTAGCCACTGGCAATAACAAACAGTTCCATCTTTGAAAGGTTTTATTTAAAGTTATCATAAAGCTATTTTTTTTTTATTGTCATACAGGGGTCTGGACCTAAAATTGTCCACAATAACACAAGTCTAGCTTAGCTGGCTGTATGAAAAACTAACAAAAGCTGGGATAAAAAGGCCAGAAAGGTCTGGATAATTTCTGTGGATATGGGTGTGATAAGAGCTCTTCAATGCTTCTAGTGCCATTGTAGTTTATGCATGACAATGAGGGGAAAGATTCTAAAAATGGGGAAAAGATGCTTCCAGACTAAAAGAATGTTTGGACTGGATTTTAGTCTGCTATCTCAAACAAGATGAAAAGCCTCTTGGACACTGCTTGGACAGGGTCACTCCATGAGGCAGGGAGAGGACCCAGTGGATTCAAAGGTTATGTCTACATGACTAAATGCTTCTGCATGATAGAGCATCCCTGGCCCTAAGCCAAATTGTAGAGTTAATGTAATCAGGTGGGGATGCAAAGTCTGCTGGAATAGAAGTGGATAGAAGCTGGAGGAACCAAATCTTGTCCAATCTCTGTTCTCTGGAGTCATCTGAGGTGAACTGTCTCCAGAATAGCAGTTGAGTTTTCATTTCAAGTAAACCAGTTGGTTCACTCAAAAAAGGTCCAGAGAATGCACTAACATTCACACAAAATGGACAGTGAATTGTCTGGGAGCTGGGACTGAACTGAAAGGATTAAATATTTGCAGTAGACAGACTTAAAGCAGCAAACACCAGCATCTGTGCAGCATTCTGTTGTTGCCTGGGCTGGCAGGATCCACCGAGTTACCCTGAGGCTTCCATTGTCTTGGTTTTCCTCGACATTTTTATAGTTCATCTGCAGAGCATCTGAGATGATATCAGACAGAAATTTGATTATGAAAGAAAAACAATACCAAATCAATGCCAGGTACATTAGGTAGATTAACAACTGGCTGACAGGTTTGAAATGTAATTACAAGTAGGAAATTATCATCCAGTATCTGAACCTCTAGCGAGGTTGGTTCTTGGCAACGTGCAATTTTACTGCACTTAACCAGTGACTGGGTAGGCAATGAGGACCAGTCCACACTGTGTGCTCAGTTGGTCAAATGAGCTGCAGGTCAGTATGGGCTCACGGACAATCTAATGCAGGTGTTTATAGACAGATCAGGTGTATCACAGTCTAAACCCAGCTATTGGTTGTGTTGTTCTAAAAAGAAGGTCCAAGTGACTCTATGCACTGTAATGTGGAGATTCAAAGGAGATCGATCTTACCCACAGCATGCTTCTGCTACTTTATCTTTTTTTTTTCTCTCACAGGCAGGGCTTATGACAACATCCAGTGCCTGGATGTTAAAACTAGACAAATTCAGACTACAAACAAGGCTCAGTATCTTAAATGTAAGATCCATTAAATGTTAGAACAATTTGCCAAGGGCTGAGCTAGATTCTTCATCACTGAAAATCCCTGGAAAGACACCTGCAGCCTGTCACAGCTCACTACCCACAGCGTGACACTGTTGAAGTTGTTGGAAGGTCTTCTGCTGTCAGCGATGGTGCTGTGAGACCTCCTCCAGAAGCCACCTTTCCACATTGTACTCCGGCAAGTTAGAGGTGAAATATCAATTAAGTTTCCATCTCTGATATGTTTGAAGCAGTTCCTAAATCCTCCACACACACAGGCTGAGGTGGGGCATAAGGCCAAGGCTATAATTGACATCGTGACGCCTGTGGTGCTCCAGGAGGAAACCACCCATGATGCGTGTGCAGAGGTCTGAGCTGTGACTGCCTTGAGTTACCCATACTTGTTTCCAGGGGAGGCACCATAATTATACCACCATTGCTCAATCATAGTTATTATTTGAAAGGCCACATGCCTAACATGCTTTACCAGTCATTCTGCAGGGCCAGACGAGCTGAGCTTGACTCAATTTGCTTCGGTGCTCCATATTCCCAGCTGCCTTGCAGGCATTGTTCCAGACACAGGAACCAACACAGCCGGCATCAAGCCCAGCTCTCTAGAGAGACCCTGTGGTAGCCTCAGCTCAGTGCTTCAGCAAACCCAGAGTGAGCCTAATCAGTGGTACAAAAAGAGAGTTTTGGTTTTGGCAGCTCAGTTAGACCCTGTGAGGACACTGTTGTGCTGACAGGGCAGGTCAAAGTAAATTCTTTGCACCAAATTTATGCCAAATGAATTGGAGAGGTGTTCATGTGATCCATATAAAAGTGTGGTTGAGACTAAAGTGTGAATATTTAAATTATAGTTGATTTCAACTATACCAGCTTAATCATGTCTAATCATTGCTTTGCTTAATTATTACTCATGCTTAATTTTATTTAATTTCTCACTCCATCTGTACATATCCTGCATCTTAGGAAGTGACCAAATTGGACATAGAACACAGGCTTGAGCCCCTGGCATCCCAAGATTTGAGATGATGGAAGCTTGTGCTATTCTGGTAATGGAGAGGACAGCATTGAAACTCACAGGAAAAAAGGGAAAACACAAGAGACCCTTTTGCATTTGCCCCTTTTTGAGATTGTTTTCGTTTTGCACATAGTGGATAGACATGTCATTTGCTTTGCTGAATTTTGCAATTGAAAATATTCATACCACTAATGATCAACAATGAAAATTACCATGGGCCAGCAAAGTAGAACTAGAGTACCTCAGAAAATGGTCAGATGAATCTTATATGTGATACAGGCTCCTCTTATATATTCTTTTTACATTGTAACACTAACCAAGCCCTTCTCTAGGCAACAGACAATAACTTCAGACATTGATGTGAGGTGAAGGGTTATATGAGTGTGCCAAACTAGAACATAATTATTTTTATTTAATTGGAAGGGCATTATTATTTTGCTTTATTTTTACCACAGCATGAGTTGAGTTAATCAGTGACATCAAGACTGGAGGCAGCTTGGGCTACAGTGATAATGCACTGGTGGAGTTTACAGTCCTGAGGAATACAGGTCAGGTGAAGAGTAAAATCAGAACCCTGAATTTTAGGAAAGAAGAATTCCAGCCATTCAAGGAGTTAGTCAATAGGACTAACTGCCCTCAGGGACAAGGGAGTGGAAGAGAGCTGGGAGATCTTTAAGGGCATTTTCCATAGAGCAAAAGAGCTCTTGATCCCCAGCTGTAAGAAATCAAAAAAGGAAGGCAAGAGAGCAGCATGGCTGAGTTGAGACCTACTGGCCAAACTAAAGGGCAAGAAGGAAACATACAGGCAGTGGAAGCAGGGACAGGTATCCCCAGAAGAGTATAGGGACACTGCCCAGGTGTGTAACTATGGGGTTAGGAAGGCCAAGGCACAGCTAGAACTGTAGTGATAGGAAAAGGGGTAATGGTTTTAATCTGAAGGAGAGATTAGATTTAGATTAGATATAAGGAAGAAATTTTTATAGTGAGGGTGGTGAAACATTGGAACAGGTTGCCCAGAGGTAGGATAAAGACCTCCTCAGACTCAGGACAGTGAGGATTTATTTTCTCTGTTTTGGCACAAACTTCCTAGAAAAAAAAGTAATTTTGTGCTTTGGTTTCCCATTGAAGGAACACGGGGATATTACACTCCCTATAAAAACAGAAGGAGGATGATCTTGGAAGAGTTTTAATGCCACAGCTGTACCTCATGGACGAATGCAATCACCCAGCTCAAAAGTGTGCTTTAAGTACCTCCAATTTGATAACAACTGTTTCCAAATGTCTCCCTTCTGCTAAGTATCTGTGCATTCTCAGATACACATTTCTGCACCATCATTTGATTTTTTTCCCCTGTTTTCCTAACCTGCAAACCCACAGACCAAATTCAAAAGGAGACTCAGGCAGTCCAGATAGCTTAAAAAGTGGAGGAATACTGACAGACCAGAACAGACCATGGCCTCTACTCTTACAGCTACTGACTGATTAGGGGTAAGAGAAGGGTTTTTCATACTGTGCCTCTGCCAAAAAAATGAAAGGCAAAAAGAAACCACTGACATGCAAAGTGCAGATTTGGCCAGGTTCTACTTCAGATGATGAAAAAGCGTTTTTTTCATCTTATACAAGTGGAATTAATGTTTTTTTTATACACCAAGATCTCACAATGAATGTTCTTTTCACTTAGAGAAGACCAGAATAAGCTAAGCCTGGACCACCAACTCCATGTGAAAGAGGAGGGGCCAGCAGGATGTTACCCATTTTTTGGCTACTCCTGTGCCTGGTGTACATTTCTGTTGCTGATTCAGAAACCTGCAGCTCTTTCCTGCTCTCTGTCAGCTGTTTGCCAGCTCACTGCATCAATCAAAAGCATCTCAAGGCGGTGGTGAGCAGCCTCTGGAGCCCTCTGACCCTGCAGACGCAATGTCCTGCAGCCCCTGCTAACATTTCTTTGCTCAGTTTTTTCCCATGGTTTGTTGCAGGATGAAATTACCTCTAAAGGGCTATTTCCTGCCTGTAATCTCTTTGAATTTTTAACTGTGGTGTTTTTTATATTTTCTTCAGACATTGGTCAAGCAGACAAAGACAAGGTCAAGCATTTTGTCAAGTAGAAAAAAGATATGAATGCAAAAGGGTGAGGGAAAAAAAAAAAGCAAGCCCTCTGTATAAAGCACTTCAGACTACTTATGCAGCATATTAGAGAGCAAAAGGAGCTTTCTGGCTCCTATCTGGCTGTTGTTGCAATTGTTAATGTGGTTTTGTTCCATTATTAATGACACCAGAAAAAGAAATCAGGCCTTCCACACAAAGTTGAGAGACTGTCATCTGACATCTTCCAGCAAGAAGGAAGGAAAAAATGCTTAAAATAATGGAAATAAGCAAAGGGAAGGGGAAAGGAAACTTAAAATACTGAGTATATAGCAATAAAATCTGCAGATATCTATAGCAGTGCGGGGATTGCGAGCCAAATCTCTTACAAGCCTTGTAAATCATTGCCAGAGCCTGCTAGTTTAAGGCCACTTGGTAATAAACAAAGAAAAACTCATCTATTACAGTCTGTATTGTATTGCATGATATGTCCTTGTTTCCTAGAACTGCTGTTTGACAAGCAGAGAAAAGTAAAACGAGTAGAGCAGCACTAATGGATGAAACATCTATAACCTGGAGTGGCATATCATTAGCCTCATCTGGGTGTGGTTGGACAGGACTTTAATAAAAAGCTTTGTTAGGAAAATACATCATGAATATGCTAAGGTAAGTAAAATCAGGAATAACACTCCAATCTGGCCTTCCTGTAAAGTTACCCTGAGTTAGCTACCAAATTAGCAATCCCACAGAAGAGTCAGGCAGGATGCATGCCTTTGCTCTCACCTGGCAGAAACAGCTCCATTGCTGAAGCCTTGCACTGATGCCCAAGCACCAAAGCCCACGACCTACACACCAGCTTATCCACAGCACATCCTCTTCATATTCCATCCCAACAGCAGGAGATATTTGCTGAGGCTCATGCCCCATTGCACTGGGGGTGCTGAGAGGCAGGTAGAGGCTGAGGGAACTCAGAGGGGTCAAGCATCAAACTTAGACTGGCTGCTAATCAATTATACAGCTATCATCAGTACAAGACAAAATGACCTCAGGTTGTGCCAGGGGAGGTCTAGACTGGATATTAGCAAAAACTGCTTCTCTGAAAGGGCTGTCAAGCTTCGGAACAGGCTGCCCGGGAAAATGGTGGAGTCACCATCTCTGCAGGTATTTAAAAAACTGTAGATGTGGTGTTTAGGGACATGGTTGGTTTAGTGGTGGACTTGGCAGTGCTGGGATAACAGTCAAGCTCGATGAACTCAGAGATTTCTTCCAACCTAAATGATTCAGATTCCTTGAAGCCAAGTGATTCTCTCTGTAGTCACTTGTTGATGGGGCTGCACCTCATGGTCCCCAGCACCAGCCCCCACGTTGCAGTTTGTTATGGCCACAGGCTGCTAGCAAGAAGCCTGCCCTGAAAATACCCCCTGCCCTCCGCTGCTCCGCTTCCCCGCCACTGGGCTCACACCCTGCCCAAAGCACTCACCCATTGCCACCATTTCACACGGTGAAACGGTGTATTTCTGTTTAAGAGAAGCCTTATCTCTTTCAGAGGGAATGTTTTTACCACAGAGGAAAGGAGCACTGTTTCCAATGGACTGTCAAGGAGAAAGGAACCAGCCAGCTTTCAAATAAATATGGTTTATAATAGCTTGATTAAATGCTTTCTTAATGCTGGGCATTTTGTAATGTCACTGTATTTCTTGATGTGCAGTTTCTCTCGGAAAAAACCAACCTCTAGATATGTTATAGTTTTCCCTTTAAAAAGAAGGAATCTAAAAGCTCTTTACTGGTAATGCCAAACACAAACACTCATTTCTTATCCCAGGACTGAACATTTGACCTATACTGCAGAGCCAAAATTCAACATTTGAGAAGAGCTCCAGATGCAGATTTCGATTTCATGACTCACATCTGTCTCTCCAATAGGGTGGATTAAATCCATGCAACCAGTTTGATACATTTCAAATAGGTGAAGTTCAATTCATTTTATATGAGCAGATGCCTCATATGTTGTGCTGCCAAAATAGGTCACTGGGCCAAAAGCTCAAAAATAATTTAAATAGAGGTTGAAAGAAATGAAAAAGGAAAATCACATTAAGTCACATCACCATGAGACCTTATTTAATGCTTTGAAGCACTTCCATAAAGTGATGGGGTCAGGAAGAAGCTTTGCCAGTGGGAATCTCTTCCAGGGGAAGGGCTACACACTTTTTAATGTAATTTCATTTTCAGCAGTGACACCTAGGCATGATGTTGGCCTGATGAAGCAGAGGAGATTTGGCAAAGCACAGGAGCAGCTCAGACAGATCACAGAAGCTTCTTCAAACGCTTCTTGGGCTCTGGCGGGCGTGGTGCTGTGACCACTTCCTCGGGGAGCCTATTCCAGCACCCAACCACTCTCTGGGTGAAGAACCTTTTTTTAATATCCAAACTATACCTCTCCTGACAGAACTTCAAGCCATTCCCTCGGGTCTTGCTTCTGGTCACCACAGAGAAGAGATCAGTGTCTGCCCTTCTTCACCCCCTCACAAGGAAGTCGTAGACTGCAATGAGATCTCCCTTCACTCTCCTCCAGGCTGAACAGACCAAGTGCTCTCAGCTGCTCTGCATACAGCTTCCCCTCAAGGCCCTTCACCATCTTCACTGTCCTCCTATGGACGCTCTCCAATAGCTTGATATCTTTCTTATATTGCAGTGACTAAAACTGCACACCATATTCAAGGTGAGGACGCACAAGAGTAGAGCAGAGCGGGACAATCACCTCCTTCAACTGGCTGGCGATGCTTTGCTTGATGCCAGATGGGGTGGAAGGTAAGCAATTCATAGCCTGCCTCTGAAGATTAAGTGCAAATGCACTTTCGTGCAACCCCAGCACCATGGCAGGCTGAAAAACCTATGTGAGATTATATATTTGAGCAGCACATCCTCACTGGCCTCTCTCCCCCAGTCCCTTTATCTGACTCGCATTGCTGAAGCTCCAAGGGAGACACCAAAATTTGGGGAAGCTGGAGATTTTATTGCACCTGAATAAAATCTGGGCCCTGGAGGCCATGCAGATTGCACCCTCACTTAAGTCCTAGAAGTCCCCTTTAAGGTGTGCAAGAAGGAAGCTGTAATGCCATAGGGAGGTTTTCACCTGGTTGCACATGACAGCATCACACTTGGAAAGCCCCAGTGGGAGTGGGTCCCCCACAGCTGATCCCTGTGCAAGCCCAGCCCTACTCCTGCTCAGCCCCCTGCCAAGAGCTGTGCTTCAGCCACCCAGACCCCCATGGGACTCACCTGTCATCCTCACAGACAACCAGTACCAGGAAAACCTAAACTAGTCCATACAGTGCAGCAGGAGATGTGACTGCCCAGCACAGAGAGCTCTGGCAGATCCCAGCTGTACCTCTTCACCTGGGGGATTGACCTTTTCTCCCACCCGCCCTGAGGAGCCATTGCTGACCAGCACACTGAAGTGTGTCTCTTTCATCCACAATCTAAGAAAGAGAACTTGAGGAAAAGGAAATGTGAGGAAGAGGAGGATGGAAGATCTGCAAAAGGGCTGTTCTGGTGTGTAACTCTTTCCCTGGTCAGAGGAGTGGTTCTCCTGGGGATGTATATGGCTTCTGGCAGCCATATATAAGGCTGCCTCTGAGCAAGGATGAATTTCACGATTGGGACACTCTCACGTTTTCTAATCACGCTTCCCACTACCACTGTCCTGTGCTTTTCTGAAAGAAGGACAAGGGAGTCTGGGAACCTTCGCCTGATGACAATGAAGGGAGAGAGAGCACCTGCACATGTGCTGGGTACGATGGGATGGGAACGAATCTTATTTTCCAGCGTGGTCATCAAAGATGACTCCTGGAGGCAGAGATGCTGATGCCCAGTCCCACCGTCTTCCCTGCAAGATCACCAGGCTCTTCAGGGCAATAAAGTTACTTTTAACACCTCGAAGAGAAATTTCCCGCTCAGATGCACAGTCATACCCAAAAGCAGCCTCCTCGGCCGGGTGTCCCGACCGCGGGCTCGGCTCTCGGCTCCCAGCTCCGGCGGGTAGCGTCAGGGCCGGGCAGGGCTGCGCGGCTCCGCGGCCGCCCAATCTCATTTCCCGGCTGGGCGACGGCCGGCGGCCGGGCAGTGCCTTCCCTTCCTCAACCAATTGCATCTCCAGCGCGGATCGGAGGATCGCGGGGCGTGAGGCGGGGGAGCGCCCTGGGGCCGGTGCGGGGGGGAGCTGGGAGCAGCCCCGGCGCCGCGGAGGGAGGGGGAGGAAGAAGTGGAAGGGGAAGCGAGGGAGAGGCCTGGGGCAGGCAACCCCCGGGGGCGGGCCGCGCCGGCCGGCCCAGACACTTAAATGCCACCCCTGGGGCATCGGCTTCTCGCTGATGAGACCGCTGCAGGGCTGCCGCGGACGGGGCGTCGTCGTGGGGACCGTCACCCTCTGCCTGGCCGCCGGGTGGGCTCTGCAGAGTAAGTGTCCGACTCCGTCCCTGTCTCCCCCTGCTGCCTTCCCCCCCCTTTCCTCCTCCTCGCCGCGATACCCTAGCTCGGCCCCAGCGCCCGGCACCTGTTCGGGGCGGTGCAGAGCGCCCGCCGCCCCCCGCCCGCGGCCAGCGCTGTTCCCGGCCCGGCCGTGATCCCGGGAGCTGCTGGGGACGGGACATACCGGGACTCAGGCAGGCATCGCTACTCTCTGCGGGCTGTACATAATCTGGGGAGGCTCGTCCCCTCTCCTGCTGCTCGGAGGGAGCTGGGGAGCCTAGCGGGGCCGGCCCGGGGGTGCAGGCCGGCCGCCCGGGCGGGAGCCGCGGCCGCGGGGGAGACGCGCCCTTCGCCCCCTGCTTTTCCAGCAACCGAGGGAACAAGGCATGGAGGGGGAATCAAGCTCGGTTAGCCAGTCCGAAGGGCGTCGGGTCACGCTGGGAAACGCGGCGGTGAGGAGAGAAGGTGGGTTCCAACCCAGCACCCCAGGATGGGTGAGTGGGGATGGGACAACTTTCAGAGAACCATCCTCGCTCTTTCAGCTAGGGCTGGAGGAGACTGCTGCCAACCCCACCCACCCCTGGGGACTGGGATGTCCGTGCCACCAGAGTTTGCTTTGGACATGCCACAACACTCCATCATCAGATGTGATGCACAAACAGGACACCAAAGGGTGGAGGAACTGTCCCAAGGGTTTCAGAGCTTTGTTTTAGAGCTGTCCCCCCAGTTTAGAGCTCCTGCGTGAAGGCCCCTCACTGCCAGCCCTTTCCCACCCACTCCCCAGCTATGGCCAGTCTGGTACGCAGAGCCACACTTGCCCCTTTGACACTCGGCCAGGCAAATAATTCGGAGCAGAGCAGCATGCCAGGACAGCAAACTCACTGTGCTCTGAGCAGCACCGGTGCCCTCTTCTCCTGGGTGCATGTTTTATTGGGCGTGAAGGGTCTGGTTTTGCAAGCAGCAGAGCAGAGCGGCATGCAAAGGGCCCTGCAGGTGGGTGTGATGTTTGCTCTCCAGCCTGGTGCAGCTGTGCTGGGATTAGACCGGTTCAGGTGATCTAGGCACAATGCCTATTAAAAATATTTTTGAATGCTTAAATACTGCACTGCCTTTTGTAGCTTTGCATGCTGGATAGGGACAGAACACGTTTGCAAATAATTCAATGGAAAGATGCCTCTATCAAAACAAAAAGAGTCACTGAGGGCAGACACTCAGCTCCTGTCTGGTCAGAAACAGTGGGAAAGGCCTTTAAATAAACACATGGAGCAGAAAACAATTGGAACAATTTGCAGCGATTACCAGAGGTTCCCGGCTGTTCTGTGTCTGTAGCTGGCACAAACCCCTTTTTCACAGCTCTGGTTAGTCTCTCCTGCACACAGGCTGAACAGCAGAGGATGCACTGGGCTGCCCAGAAAGTGTGATGATGTTCCTGCAGAGTGACTGGGCAGCATGATCATGACAAAGCCCATGAAGGGAGAATCCCAAAAGTGTTATCTTGGGAAAAGCCTAGATCTTATCTGGTCCCATAGGTGAGGGCCTGGGAATCTAAATGGCTTCTCGAGCTTCCTTGCCTTACCTTGACCAGAAGAGTTAGTGAATTTTGCTACATATCCCAAATACAGTGAAGTCAGCTTGTAATTAATTTACCCATGTCTTCCATTTCTGGTTGCTCATGGTGGGTTCTTAATTTAAGATATTTAAATATATTTCTTTCCCTTGGAGATTTTTTTCTTTCCCTTTTTTAATCATTCTTATCTATGAGGACTCTGCAGAACCTCCAGGATCATCCCCAGGGGTCCTGCTTTGCACTCCTGCAGTGTAGCTAAGGGTCTCATTCCCACTCCTCACTGGGTTACAGACATTTGCAGGTCAGCATTACTTTTTCATTCTGCTCTTGCAGTCAGGCTGTTCCCACAGCAAGAGAGGAGACTAAGTGAGCTGCTCCAAGCCAAACCAGGAAAAGGCTTTCAGCCTTACTCTGTGCTTTATCTGCCTTTTGTCTGCTTTGATTTTTGTGGAGAGATAACAGGATTTCAGCCTCTAGCCAAATGTCTCAAACATGCCACTAATAAAAAGAAAAAATGTATGCCAGTTGAAACTCAGATGTTGGTGTTCATCCAAATCTTCATGCAGAAACACCCACATGCAAGCAGAAATTATTGCTGTTACACATTAAACTAAGTGGCCAGTTCAGTTTCACAGCTCTGTAATCACATCAGGAGGAACTAGATGAGAATTAAATATTCTTTAATGTGCATTTTTGCCCGGACATCATCAGGAACATGAAGTCCCTGGCTTCTCATGGAACTGCGTACCTTTGATTACATGCAGTTTATCTGTGCTGGCATATAACTGGCTGCCTGTAAGAAGCTCATGTCTCAAATGTTGATTACACATCCTGAAAACAAGACCAAGTCCTTGCTGAGTCTTCACATACTTACGCCTACTACAGTTCTTGCTTTTGGGGAATGGTAATTAATTAATATAATAGGTTACCTTGGATATGACAATTATACTTTCCATCTAAATGCAGGATTTTAAAAGAAAGCCAGTTACCGATGAATACAAAAGTGTTGCTCAGTTTTCAGAAGATGTTATGCTCCCTTATCCAAAAAGACCCTTCCAAAGTTCCTTTTGATTTGGGTATGAAAACATTTAAACACACACAATTACTTATCCTCTATAGTAGAAACATTTTTGCTATCACCAATTGCAAATGTGTATTTAGTGTTTAAGGATGTATAAAGAGATACTGCAAAGCATAAAGAGATACTGCAAAGCATAATCTATCCTCTCTTAAAACAGACCACTGAGATAGGTAGGATGAATCACACCCAGAGGTCCCAACCTGCCCTGGATGGTTGGTGCAGCATCACCTCCACACTCATCACCCTCCTTTGTCTTTCAGCTCCCGGAGGAGTATCGTTAGTTGTCCCACAACCCAACATCAATGCAACAGTGGCACAAAACATCCTCCTCTCAGTTGAATACTCTTGCAGAGGCATTGCCACCATTGAGTGGAAGCATGTGTCAAGCTGGGGCACCACCAGCATCGTTGAGTGGAAAATTGGGAATTATGTCAACATATCCACAGTCTACAAGGACAGAGTGACTACTTTTGAAAATGGCTCTATACAGCTTCACAACGTGGGCATGCGAGATGCTGGCTACTATTTTGTCACTGTAACAGAGGAGTATGGAAACAACGCCTACGGCACCATCATAGTCAATGTTTACGGTACAAACTACATGGGACTTCTTGGCTTTACCCTGTGTTTAAATACCAATCTGTTTGTAATCAATTTTATAATATTTTTTTTTCCATTCTCCCTACAGAAATTATCTATGAAGATTTACATTTTGTAGCAGTTCTCTTTGCCTTTCTCGCTGCAGTATCTGCCATTCTGATCTGCTTCATGTGGCTGTGTAATAAATCTCTGCATCTGTTTCAGAAGAAGACACACAAGCTCACAGGTATCTCTCTAAGAATGCAGTCAAGGTATAGGGGTTTCAAGTCTGAAGTTTGAGCCTAAAATTTGTGCCATAAGGGTGCTAAACAGGGACACTGAGAAACAAGACTGAAGGGCTCAAAATCAGTTATCCTGTTCTAACTCTTTACTAGCTGAGGCAACTGAATAACAGGTGTTTAGTTGCAGAACAAGCCACAGGACATCTACCTCATACATTTCACATCAGAAATAATAAAACACTTACCAACACTGCTGATTGCGAAACCTGGGGAGAAAAGGCAAGAGCTGCAATAACCCCCCTATCAGAGGGCAGGAGACAAAGTCAAGAGCATCAGCAATTCTTTCAGAGTTCACACCAGAAGAGTATGTCCTAGGGGAAAATAATCAAACAGCCCTTGGGAGTGGCCCTCACCTCAGTTCATGAAGGACTGCACCTCTCCCACTCCTCTCAACGCCCCCCTTCATCTGTCCTCACCTTTGATCCTGTTGCAGACTGCAACAAACACTGACTAATATCAAAACCAGACTCCTGACACACACCGAATACAACAGTCATGAAAAGCAGGTCAAGGGAACATGAGGGCTGCACTGAAGGGAACATTCACATATTAGAGAAGAAATTTCCAAGCCACCGCCAGGGATATTTGGCCCAGGCAGCAAGACAAGGTGCCACTCTATGGACCTGGGATCAAGCTCTTTAGGTGCATCCTTGGAATGGGAGGTTTCTTTTACAACTTCAAAACATTCCAGATGTTTACCTCCATACTTTGTAAGTGCAGATCCACTAGTGGTTTCTTGCCCTGTAGGTAATAGGTCTGTATTTCTTCTCTAATGAGTGCTGCTTAAGCTTTTACATTACAACAAGCAGCATAGCTATCAGGATTTTACTAGACCAACAGATACTCGAGCATCCTAAGCCTCATGGCCCAGACTTTGTGTCAACTCTGCAAAACCTGATAAAAGAAGAAATTAATTTGGCTTGAGCTGCCTATTCCCTTCTGTCACTCACATACAGCTCTTAAGGGCTGCTACTGTTTTCATGGTACACACACCATTCACAAGGTTCTGTAGCTACTGAAAATTTTCCTATCATGCCAGAAAATATAGGCTTTTGTTGGGATAAAGCCTCTTCCTCCAGTTAAAGCTAATCTTTCTACAGAGCTGAATTGAATACAGTTATTCGGCAGAGTTCAGGAAAACCACAGTTCCAGAAACTTGTGTCATCTCCCAGAACATGGTCCAAAGCAAGGACCTAACTTCTGCCCCAATTCCACCTTAGAAGAGCCCTCCTTTCAGAAGTTATGAAGAGAGGTATAAGGATGGGCCCTGTGGACTTAGGTTTTCATAGTGCCTTTAGCCTTGTACTGGAAGAAACTGGTGTCACCTTAAAGATTGTGACGGCCTCTTTATGCAGTTAAATATTTTGAAAAGATGTATTTAAAACCTAACTGTAGATGAGCAGGCTTGAGCTAATATTAAAAATTTCAAAATATCTCAGCTATTAGCACAACACATATAATTTTGGAACACTGGCCTTCCAATCCATTTGCCAATCAATAACAATATGCTTTTATTTACAGCAAGTACAACGGAAGAGATTGAATTGGAAACCATTGAGTGTTAGCCAAGGACTGTATCATAGCAAAAATAACGATTCTACCTCAGGAGAAAATACTGACCAAGAAAGCAAGAACAAACCTAGAAGGTAAAATGTTTGTGACTACTGCAGAAACATCCTGACTTGCAATTAAATCAGCAGTGTCTGATGGAGCTGTTTTGACCTGTTAAGTTTTCGGTTCTGCTAGACAAGGTCACATTAAAAAAGAGAATGCTTTCATGCTAAGCATGAACACGTTTTTGTGGCTAACTAATAAAATCTACAGCTTCTACCACTCTTAAAAACAACCAGCCAACCAAGCAACCAAGCCTCTAAGACCAACCCATAAAGGAAATTATCATGGTCTTGAAGGACACCTGTATTTTGGATACAGCAAGTCTCCTATTAAGACAGAGTGGTCATTAGCATTCTTCAACATAATAAATTTAATATCTAATTACAGTATTACATTAAAAATTAATTGCAAGCATTGAATCCTGTTTATTGCAGCTATGCTGCTACTTTCAGGTGGAAGGAACTTTCTGAAGCTCTGAAGACAAACTGTAATTTTTCATAAGACAAAACTGACTTGGAAAGAATGCCGAGCTGGTCAAAGTTCTCCCGCTTATGTTTGCAATTGTTTACACTGCCCCGGAATGGATATTAACACACATTTTATGACATTACTAGAGCAGGTGGTTATACAAGGAAGCCTGTGCAGGCACTAAAGAGGACGCTGTCTACAAAGATATGAGGGGTCACAAAATACTGATACACCGCACCAGTGAGGTGGCAAAGTACTAAACAGTTTTGTTGTGAAAGGTGTCCAGTCCTTTGCAAACTTAGCCCAGCGACAAACAGTCTGAGAAGAAAAGTTAGAACAGCATTACTTTGAAATTTAGTATTTACAAATACAGTTCTGAAATTGCTCTTGTTGAGAAGCCACCTTTGCTTTCCCTATGTTCAAAGAAAAACATGAAGTGATCCAACTAATGCTTTCTTGAATGTGCATATTGCACTTAATGCGATCCTCCACCTGCAGATCTGTTGCAGGTGGCATAACATTTGCGTTTGTCAGTGAGAAAGCAGTAAACTGACCAAGCTTCAAGTTATTTTGTTTTGCTTTTGTAATGAGAATTTTGCAGTGTGAAATAAACTTTGAAAATATAAGAGACCATGGGCTAGTCTGTGCCTGTAGATTGCCACGCGGCTGTTTGAGTCAAAGTGTTCCTACAACCTCTCTCACTCTTTGTCTCACTTGTTTGCAAAAACCTTTTACAGGACAGACTGACAGAGCTTCCCCTCTGGTCAGGGACTAGGATGACCAGGTGCAGAGGTACTATGGGTTCCATTTGGAAAAACTCTCAGAGAATTTCTCACCAAGTGAAAAACGATGCAGGTAGGTGTCAAACAAGCTTTTTTCCAAAGCACCCTGTACACAATACCTTTAAGTCATCCCCAGATTGAACTGGACATTTGTAGTACAAGGGCATCTCTCCCACTCATAAATTCAGGTACTAGATTCAGCTGTTTGTTCTTTCCTGCATTTAGGAGAACAGGTCAAAAAAGGGAAGAAATTAAATTTTAAAGATCTTAGATACAGCACAGATGACTGACAGTTTGTTCTAATTTTCTGTTTTAAACGTGTATTACCAATCTAAAGTATCTTTGAGTGCACTAAGCTTTGACAACAGAGAAACTCTTAAGTGCATCTGTTTCAATCACCAAGCTTGAAGTACTTGGTGAAGTATACTTATAGCATATGGAAAACATTATTGGGTTTTTTTCTGTTTATCTATTCCATATTTTTTTATTCCCTAAATCTTAGAATTTGAATGTGAAGTTATTAGGCTGAACTGAATATGAAGTAGGTGCTCTGCCAGACTTATTTAGAAAGTACAAAAAGTGCAGCGTGCATTTAACACCATTATTATCTGCTAACATTGCCCTGAACACTCCAATTGCCAAAGGAAGTCAGGAAACACATCCAGACATGAATAATTGTCATTCAAGTGCATTGCTGTGATTGTAGGCACACTTGTAAACTACAATATTTGAGAGCTAGGATGAAAGTAGGAAACGACCACTTAAAATTCTTCAGTTTAAGATGTACTACAACAGCAGTAACAAGTTTCCACCTGGCACAGTTGTTCTACCTCTCTTAGCTTGGCCAAAGTCACTGCAACTTCAGGCACCTATTCTTGGCTGTTGACCGTGGTGCTAACCTCGCTTTTAGGCAGTAATATCCCAGATGAACAACAGGGACTCAACATTCACTGATGACATCCAGTACAGTTAGCCTATGTACAGCTTTCCTTATAGACAATTCCTCACTCACAAATCTTACCCAGAATTTAACATCCTTACCGTACACATGTAGGGTCTTTTATAAAATATTAACATTTTTCTGAAAATTACGTTTGTCAATATGCATTATTAATGCCAGTATTATTTTATGTACAGGAGGTGAGACTAAGCTGTCTGTAGCAGTTTCTTGCTACTCTGGAGCATCTAAAGCCTCATGGCAAGTTGTTACAGTGGAAGTTCAGAAACTAATAGCTATTGTTACTCCCTGCAGAACACCAGCGAATTTAACATTTAGAGCATTCTAGATGATCAAACGGGTTAAGGCATTTTACTTTTAAACTAATTAAAGAGATGTTCAAGTTCACAAGATTGCTTTGGCAATCAGTAGTAAAGGTCCTAATCATTCTCTGTCTTCATCTCATATTCAAAGATGCACTACCAATTTTCAAGACTGTCCCTCTGTTAGAGGCCTAATCAGTCTGTTTTCCATTAAAATTAGGAATCTCTATATATTCAACACTAAAATACAGATGCTCCAGGTCTCTAAGAATTCTTTTGTTGTTGTTGTTGTTATTATTCTTATTTTTTCAGCTAGACGTGGAAGTCTTGACAAATGTTTTCACTGCTAACATGCAGTGCTTGCACTTCCACAACACATTAGATGTCCTCTTGCATCCGTTATTTCTTTTCAGGAGACAAGTCCTGCAACCCTGAGATTCTAATAGCTCCATAGTGATCTGATTACATGGTAATGAAGAACTTCCCTAATGAAAAGGCTGTCACTACATGCAGACCTGTCAATTTAGGTTAACAACAGTGAAGTGTAAAGACATGTTCAAGTTTCATAGACTCATCTTCTAATTATTAGTAAGGAAAGATCTGTTGTGTTGGCAGGAGTCAAAACAGCCTCATACAGTTGGATGCATCAGGCTGTTGGCTGAACTGTTCACCAAGAAACAAAAGTCCTCCCTGCCTGTAGTGGTGCAGTGTCTATTAGCCCAGCAATACAGGACGTGACATGATGGGTGTTAAATAAGATTCACCCATTTTTCAAGAAGATCAGGAGACTATTTTCTACTAGTATTTTTCATTTTCATCAGTTGTCTTGGGCAACTCATCAGAACCTGAAAGGAAAACCATTTCTCTCTCACAGATTAGTTACACAGAAGCCAGTACATCCAGGAACTGAAACAAGATGCTCCATGCTGGCAAACATCAAGAGAACTACAAGAGCTGCTTTGGATACACACTGAGCAGCAGCTTGCCACGAGCAGTTGCTTAATATGTATTTCCCAAAACTATTCTTTATTACCTGAGAGTATAACAAAATAATAACTGTCATCATAGAAGTATGATGTTCAATTCAAACATGTTTATGTGCAAGAAATTCTCATATATATGTACATATATACACACACCTCATAACACAACATGGAAATGAATCTGAACCAGTTCATACAGACAGGTTTCAAAAAGACCTTTAGCAATTAAGTACCAAACAAAATAAAAGCTTTGTTAACACCTTACTAGAAGCTTCAAGGCTACAACTACCAAACCAAAACCATCAAAACCATGACTTTTTTTATTTTGAAAGAACTCAAGAGCCGATATTCAGGAGGATATTATTGTTTCCCTGGACAATAATCATTGAGAGTGCAGGATAAAAACCCAGCAGCACGTGTGGAGATCCAAGGTTTACTGCATGAGAGTTACCACCTTCTATCCAGACATTAATTTACACAAATCACTCACAAACTCAAATTATCAGAATTTTGCAAGCAGAGTAAGACCTTTCCTCTATATTCTTGCAAAAAAGAGAGACAGAAAACACAAGCTGTGACTTTGTAACACTCTCAACTTAAACAAACTGCCAAGTAAATATATTTCTCAAAAATAAATGGGTCACCCAGAATCCCCATCAATGTACAAACAATCCAACTCAAGAATGCCACACAGTGAAGACGTTACCTTGATCTTAAGTATTGTTTAGCTTCAATTCTTGACACAGAAGCTCTGCTTCTACTGTTGTCCCACTTCTCATCAAACAAGGCCATTAGCATCCACAGGGATAGCCAGATTCTGTGGTATAAACCACTAAAAGGCCCACTGAGAGCCCAATTCAGTTCTAATATTTTTAATCTTTCAAAAATACTTGCAAAGATCTACTGAAAAAAATAAGGGCATGAGAGGAAAGGGAATGATTCCAAGCAGACACCTTTCATGTAGTAAAAGGAACACTGAATTTAATTTTATAAACAAAAAATACGTTACTCAGATTTGTTACTCTGGACAGAGCAATCAGCAAAGATACAGCTGAGCAGAACTTTTTCAAAAAATTATATGTATTTTATATGCCATTGAAAAAAGTTTTATTACAAACTCCACAATGGACATATCTGTACAGGAAATAAATTTGGTTTTGCTTTCTTGTATTGGCCCATAGCTTCCATTTCCCTTTGCTGCAGGGGCAGTGATTGCTGCACAGAGACTATTCAAAGCCCCCACAGAGAGGCCGAGGCATCATTAGCAGGGAGTTAGGGCAGCCATGAGCAGTTCCATTTTATACACAAAGTTACGCCCTTCCATTTTATTCCACTGAACTTCCTTGAATGGCCCTCGGAGATGATTCCACTTGCTGTCTTGCAGTACATCGCCTTTTGGGAGATCCTTGCACTGACTCCGTGGGAACTGAACCATAACTTTGCTGCCACTTTCCGGACCGTTACGTACTGCAATGAACAGAGATTTTAATGAGCATTTTTACACTGTACAAATTCCTCCTATTAAATATTCTTTCTTGTGTATACTATACATTACTCCTACTCAATTCCAAGCATGCTGAAAGCAAACAAGGAAAATTCTTTTTTTTTATAAAAAGCTTTTTCTTTTAATTTTCTCTCTCTCCCAGTTCCCTACGATTTTGTTGCTTTAGCACTAACTGTTTAACTGGATCTAATTCTGGTTAGATTAAACCAGAGATACATTTGATAAAACCCCCACACATATACCTTATAACCACATTTCTTTTTCCCTAATGATACCAGGAAGGGCAAAGGTTATTATGCTCATTCTTTCCTTGCATGTATTCCAACTATTCTTTGAAAAATGTGAGCAAAAATGTATTGTTTCTAGTGCATTTATCTCAAATGGACAGGGACAAAGTCACTAGCATAGCTATTGTTTTTAATCTCAAAATTCTGCAGGACTGGTGGAGGGGTGGTGGTGTTTTGTTGGTTGGATGCATTTCTGTGTTTTGATGCTGGGTAGTGGTGTGTGTTGGCTTTTTAAATAGCAGTTAGGGAGGCAACACTTAGCTTTCCCCTCATTTACCAAGCCAGCCTTCTACAGATGAGTGTAAGGCTGATTGAACATAATTTCTCCTTCATAAATTGATGCCAATTACTCTCAGTCACCACCTTCTATGGAATATGTTTGAAAACTTCTGGGACCGGTTTTTCCCCCCTTATCTTCCCAGTAATGCAATGAAACTGATCAGACTGTAGTTCCCCCACATTCTCCTTCTTGAGTATAGGATGTGACATCTACCTTCTTCCAGTCCTCAGGAATCCTTCCTGATCACCACGGCCTTTTCAAGATGATCAGGAGTGGCCTTACAAATGACATCAATCAGCTCCCTCAGCACTCATGGATATATCCCACCTAGTCCCGTGAACTTGTCAATGTCTAAGTTTGTTCAAAGGTTCTCTCTCTCTAGCTTGCTCCTCTGCTACTGAGGCTGTCTTTGCTCCAAAATTTCCCATGGGTCTCATAGACCCATTCCTAAAGGCCAGTCTTAAGACCAAAGTAAAGAAGGTACTGAGTACCTTGGCCTTCTTCATGTCCCGTGCCACCAGGTCCTCTGCCCATTTGAAAGGAGTCCCACATTTTCCCTAATCTTCCCTTTGCTGCTGTCGTACCTGCTCAAACTTTTCTTGTTGCCCTGTACACCCCTCAGGACCTTAGCTTTCCTATCCTTGTCAATGCATGCTTGGACAGCCTCTCTCTCTCTCTCTCTCCCAGGTCAGGCTTATAATCTCTTGCAGCTTCTTTTCTATTGTCATAAGTTCAGTCATGAGCTCCCTGTTCATGCACACAGATTTTCTGTCACCTTTGCAAAACTGCCAGAACATAGGTATGACCATTCTTGAGCTTGAAAGAAGTCATCCTTGAAAAAAATAAACAACCAGCTCTCTTGAACTCCTCTTCTTTCCATCCCACAGGATCATATCCTGTAAGATTCTTTCACAAAGATCCCTGAAGAGACCAAACTCTCTTCTCCTTAAGTCCAGAGTTGTGATCCTGTTGTTTACCTTTTCCCCTTCCTTCAGTGTCATGATGGTTTCTGTAATCTCCTGTTTTTATGCTAACTGTCAGAAATATTTTCAAACTTGTGTAAATTAAATCAAGTTTATATTAAGTGGATTCCTGAGGAAAGTATTGATTCTATGCAGATGTCAATTCCATACACAAAAGAAATAGTCTGTACACTTGTATAGAATAGTACCAATTTATAGCAAAATGCTCCACAAAAAAATCTCAGAAAGAGACTTGTAAAGCCTGTAGATCTCACTTAAGAATTCTATGACTTGGCATGCGTTTGCAATAGAAATACTACCTGAAATGGCATAGTCTCCATTTGGTGATGCTACAGTTATTGCTGATGCATTGCCAATACTCTCCACTGGCCCCAGACCAACATGATTACTGAAACTCAGCACGTGCCATCCCATAACTTTTGCAAGCTGCTGAACTGCATGGACTTGGTGCTGTGACATCTGAAAGATAACAAGAGGTTCGCCTTCTGTTCAGTATTTGCATACCACAGGAAGAATTGCTTACTGGGTTTACCAAGCCTTTTTTCTTCTATACAATAGTTATTTATAAAAGTGACTTTGTATTTTAAGTTCTCTACTTTAAAAGGAACTTTTTTATTTTTTACATGTATGCTGGTAGAGCTTTGTGTTATTTGAATTTAGACTACTTCCTCTGCAGATAGAGGAGACCACTGTATTTTTCAATTAGATGAATTTTTCATAGGTATATGGGTTTATGCAATTTATTTAAATATTGCTTTCAATTTAGAAATACCTGTATTTAGGTCTCAAAAACTAATTCAAGGGATTCAAACGGGATTTTTAAACAATTCTGTCTGTGAATAAAAACAAGACTTCTGCTGTAAAATATATAAAAATCTTAAAAGTATCAGAAGAAACAATTCAGAAAAAAAAAGCTGAGGTTCTCGTATCCATGATTATCTCCATTAATGCTCAAGTGTAAGCACTGAGCTTTAACAGCTTAGGAGTTTAAATGCTACTGTTTTTCTGTATTATGACTTAACACTTGTAACAAGGAACTATCTAGCACTGTTCAGCAGTTCTCTGTGAACAAGTCTGACAACACTTGACCAAAAAGACATGCCCTCAGCAGAATCTGTTTCAACCTGTTTTCTGTGTCGTGGAGTTTTATATAACTGCAACAGGCCAACCACTATTATTAAAGACCTGTATTTTGACTATTTATAATGCATAGTAGGGAGATTGTTGCTTCTGAATAAAACCAGCAGCTTGTTCTAAGCAATTAAGTAAATACAGTTCATTCAAATATCAGCTGATTTAGTAATGAATGATGCAAAGTGAGCACTAACAGACAATGTTGAAATGACAGTAATTGTGGGCTCATTAAGAACTTGGTTACAGTAAGTTTCACATATAGGATACCTTACTGTTTGTTATGAGTCTCACTGACTTGCTTCTACCATAATGAGCAGCATAAAGAAATGTATTTTAAATGGGAGGGAAAAATCATTATTACTACTGACCTTAGTAAAAACTGGCATTACATTTTAGTAGCAGTTGCTGAAGTCACTATACAAACATAGTGAAAATTCAGTAATCCACCTTCCCATTTTCACTATCTTTATTTGAAGTTTTTAAACATTTTCTATACAGATAAAGGTGAGATTCTTCTGTTTTTCAAACAGTACAAGAAAGGGAAGAATAATGTGTATGAGTCTACCTGAGATAAAAGGAAATCCTGCAGTTCTTGCTCTTGATGGGACAATGTAATAACTCTTCCGTCTCTATGCACAACTCTGATTTGTTCAACTCCAATGTTCAGCTGTAGCTGAATGGATCTTTGAAGATAAGAGGCATATTTATTCAAAATGCACTACAACACTAAAGGAAACAGGAAACTAAGAACACAGAATCCCCCCAGTCACTGACAAGAACTCTTAAGATGGATGGTGCAAAGCCTACGGAATGTGACAGCAACTCCAACCATTTCAGTTTCATCACTCACCACAACAGCTCCCTCTATACTGCAGGGGACATACTCTGTGGCATGTTCCCAGACCTGTCCCACTGCTTGTTCAGGTCAAGGAAGCCTCATAGTTCCCTGCCTGCCACTGTTGCCGAAGTTTCCTTCCAGAGGTGCAGGGAAAATGGTGTGTTCTATACTACAGCCAAGACTTGGGAAGCATATGCATTCTGGAACCAAGACTGGCAATTGCACCAGTGACAGCAGTTTCCCCCACACTGTGCACACAGAACACTGCTCCAAATGTAAAAAACCACTGTCAATGCATTAGTTAATTTACTGCTGGTCAGCATCCAGACATTTGTTTCTGGAATACGACATTACTTATTTTGATACCAATGTGCATAACTAATTGCATAAATTACATGAATTCCACATTTCAGTACCTATACAACCAAGCTAGGACTGAGGACTAATTAGCTTTCCATAAGGAGCCTGGAAGTTTAGAATCCAGCATATCAAATGATACTTTGTATTCAGTCATCTCTACCAAAAGTAAATCCCCCCCCTTAAATGGCCACTCTCATTTCTATTTTCTTCTTTGAAAGGAAACTGTGCTAATTAAAGATGTAATACATTTCTTCATTAAAGTGCAAAGTGGGTGAAGAGTTTTCTTAGGGTGGCTGCTCACCCCACAACTCAGACAAACAGACACACACAAATAATGGACTCCTACTTCTCTGTCTGAGAAGAATCTAAACCTTTAAAGCACAACTTGGATACACATTCTCTGCTGCATGCTTCTACCAGTAAAAAGAGACATGCATTCTCATACTTACTTGCAGATCTGCTCATATCCTTGAGAAGTTATTAGAACTTTAACACTGGATTCATAAACATCATTTATATTGGACCAGTGAGCCTGAATCTGAGGATCCTCAATGCGACTCGCCAGACTGTCAATGGTTCGAGCAGTTCTAGAAGATAAAGCCACATCCCACACACAGTGATCTAGACAGTTTGTGCTGTTCTCTTGTTTAAAGGAACTGAGCAGGTTATTCCATTTAAGGGAACCATGTGGATCAAAGCTCTATTTCAGCACCATTCTGGTGCTAATGAAGGCCACTTGTTTATTATGTACATCTCTCAAGCATTCAGCAGCCATATTAAAGCGGTATTACTCAGTATCAACTATCGCATTGCAAAGAATATGGAAAAAGATATTTTATGCAGTTTAAGATAAGTAGGGACAATTATCAGCAGCGTATGTCCTAACTGTCACAGCAATCTCAAAAAAATCTGACTTTTTTTTTTACTAGCTGAGTGTTGTTTGCTCATATTTTATTGTATATTATTGTTTCTTAGTACTTGCAAATAAAGACTATTTTAACTGTGAAGGAAACAGAGCCTAATTTTAAGAACACTTAAAAAAGATCAATTGCATTCTACTTAATGGTATGTTTTATTGTAACTTTAAACAAGAAGAGCATGTGACCTACCTGCGTCTCAGAAAGATATGTTTTGCCTGTTTTATTATCTTTTCCAGAAGTCCTTCATTCGACTGTAGACAACTGATATCATTTTTATCAAAAGCCTGGGGTCCTGCAAGTCTCATTCTCTTATGGCCAAAAGGTGCACTAGCAGGATGTGGCATTACTGTCGAGCTCAGGGTTTGCTTGTGACACTGAAACAAACAACAGATGTTACAAAATGAAGTGACCAAATAATGTATCTGCAAGAAATACTACATATACAATATGCTGCTTCACATCAGGTTTTTTAAGTTTACATATTTTCAACAGTGCAACATTTTAACTTTAGAAACCTGACAGCATTTTAAAGCCAACTTTATGTGTGTCTTTCAAAACTTATGGAAAGTGATTTTTTTTTCTTTTTGAAAAGTGCTAGCTAACCAAAATTTGGAACCATGCCTTTAATACATCTCTGGAGACAGAAAGAATGGTCAAGTAAAAACAAAGGAAGCATTGTAGAGGAAAAAAAAACTGAGGTACAAAAAGTTTTAGCAACCTGTCCAAAGTAAAGAAAGGAAATTCACAGCAGAGCTGGGCACTGAGCCAAAGCTCCATGAAACCTAAATCAGCATTTAAAACACTGGACTATTCCACATGGCTGCATGACTTGCAGAGCCATGCTCTAAGAGATGAACACTCAGTGGAATATGGTTTCAACTCTGCTCAGACATGCAAAATTGCGCTCCTTTCCTGAACAGACGCAACCTCAACCTTCTACCCTAGGTCATTCTGCTAGATTATACAAGAATATTAAACACTGAAGCAGAGAAGTGGATCTTAAAAGAAGCAAAGCTATTACAATAATTGATTGTTCTTCCTTCATGGGGATACAGTCTGACTAGATGCTCCCTTACAGTGCTTGCCAAGCATTAATCAGACACAATGCAAAAAGGGAGACTGATGAGCTCTAGTGGAAAAGCTTTGCATGACTATTCTGAAGTGAGCAGCCAGGCCTGAGGTTAAGTAAAGAACTAGCATTCCATGAAAGCATGAAGTGGAACTACTGAACCACCCACACCCATTGAAACCGAGTGTGGGTGTCACAAAAGGCTGCCTTACACAAATGGATGGGAAGAGACTGGCCTCTAGCGGCACTCGGCTGTTACATCAGTGCCGCACACCAGGCAAAAGACTGAACAAATGCCCAAAAACTGTTCAGTGTTTGACCATAAATGCATTTATTACCTCTCTGATAAGTTGATGCAAATTATGTTCCAGAACATAGAGATGATCCTCTGGATTCTGTTTCTCAGAAGCAGCCTTTTGTGACTTTTTGTCATTGGAAGAGTGGCACAGAGAGATAGACAACTGCAAACCTGTACAAAACAGATGGGAAGAAAAAACCAAAAGAGAGCACTGACAATTGTCAAGGTTGCTACTGAGAACTACTTTTCTTCACGCTTTATAGGAGTAGTTTAACAACGAGAATTCACCGTATCAGAGAAAAATCAAAGAATGATGGTGGAGAGCACAGCACCAAAGGCAAGTAAGACTTGCTACTCACTGATGTGTTGACAGGCCAGCTATGAACTCACTAGCTGCATTTCTCACCAATTTCTATGACTCAATCCCACACAAAAAGAAAAGTCCTCAGGACCCCATTCCTTCCCCAAAGAAGGAATGATTTACCATCATGCACATTTTAAGCAATCCAGAAATATATTCTTCACATGATACAATCAGTTGTGTACCCCCTGTAAGAACAGAGGATTCAGCAGCTGACTCAGAGCCACCCTCATGCTGTTTAATTATCCTCATTGAAGAGCTTTAGCCTTTGTTCTTCTGAAGACCCATTAACTCAAGCCTTAAATTTCACTTGTGTGCAATCCAGGAGCAATGACCTATGCACAGCTCCAAACTGGCATGTGCACATGGCATTACAGTGGACAGTTCTAAGTGCTGCTGACAAAAAACATAACCACAAAGGAAAACAGAGTAAATTAGAAACTAAAGCACATAAGTTGAATTTTTCTATAATTAGTAAACAAAATTCTAACTCTGTGAAATTCTGTTTTTCAAAACCTCTGAAAACCAAGGAGTCTGTTTTTTAAGAACAGAGCATTAAAAAAGGTCACGTCAATCGGGAATTTCAATTCATGTTTAAGCAAATAATTGCTAAAAAGTCTTGGAAAGTTTCCTACCTGGGAAAGGCTGGGAAATTATCTGATTTTTCACAACAATGTGAGGAATCTGTGATTTAATTTGAACAGCTTCTCGTGACAGCTGGGCAAAAATTTCTTTACACAAAAGAACATTCTGCGCAGTCTCCAACTTTGTCTGCCAGTGTGGAGAACCTGAAAAATACAAATCAACGTTTCCAGAAGAAAAGAGTAAAGAGAAGCCACCTTTCTTTTCAGATACCAGACACTGTGCAGTAGGCTAGGCAAAATTGCTAAGATAAAGCAGTCAGTACCTTATAGCCAAACTGAGTATTATCAGAATTTTATCTCAATTAAGCAAGCACTTTAAGGTAACACTAATGCATTTTCATTCAATTTAACATATATGTGAAAGGCCCTTCTGGAACCACGTATTACGCTCCCAGGCCTTTTGTGAACTCTGCTTAGGAACCTCTGCTTCCTAAGTTGCAATTTACTTTCAATGATACTTCCAGCTTTATTAAATTCACTCTATAACGAACTATCAAATAATATTCAGTTCGTGTATGTGCTTTCACAGGATTTATAGGCCCAAAATTCTTGGGAGATTCTGGTGTAAGTACACAAGCTCTATAATGTATCCTGAGTACCATATGAAACACTTCCATAGTACAGCACTCTCTCTATGTTCCGGACAGCATGAGCATCTGTGTCACAGACCACTGTGAAATGAAATCCTGCCAGTTTATTTTTAACCCCAAAGAGTAAAGGATGAATTTTTAATCCCAATAGTTTACAACTTCAAATACCAGCATGTATCAAATGAATCAATCTACTCTCTGCCAGGTGGGCTGTCAGTAATTAACGCACAGATTGCCATCACAGTTTCAGATCCAGATAAAACATATGAGCCATAGACACAAGTAATGCATTTTGGGCAAAGTTAAGAGTGAACAGTCATACAGTTCAGCTGAACTATGGGATGTAACTGGCCGAAACACAATACCTTGGATTGATTTTGGTGATGTGCTCAAAGTTTTAATGACTAACAGAAGGTGCTCCAGAATACTTGAAATACAACTCCCATACTTTTGTTTCAGAACTGAATAAACATCTGAAAAACTGAAGGAGTGTGCTTTGAAAGCATCACGTTTTCAAAGCCCAAGCAGCACCTAAACAGAAAATTTCAGTTTAAATGAGGATATTCTTGTTCACTCTTCTCCTAAGCTATATGCTATGATTTTCAAACAAGCATCATACTCAAACCCAGTTCTTTGAGAACATGCTCACAAAACAACATACCTGGTTTTGATTTTGGCAAGGGTCTTTTAAAGAGATTGACTGTCCCGAGGTCACCAATGTCTGGAGCTTGTTTCTGAATAGAAACCTAGGCAAGAGAGAACATTATTTGGTGTTTGTTCTGTTGCAAGCATACACATACCGAAACAAAACTCATGCTACGTTATTACAGTTTCTCTGACAAACCTTGATATACGCTGATCCCTCTAAATCACTTGGAATTTGAACATCCAAAGGACAGTAATCCTCAGGTATCTTTTTATCCAGGTCAATGTCAGTGTTCTTTATCACCTCAAATGTGCCATGATGAAGAAAAAGAGAGCCTGAGAAAAGAAGGGCAAAGACATACATACTAAACATAAAGCACCTTCTGCAAATAAAAAAAACCTCGTTCCTTTATTTTGGAAGAATATGTATTTCCAAGTCTCCAAACCTCCAGGGGTGCACTTGACTCATATTTCTCAATGACTTCTTAAAAAAACCCAGATAAATTAGAAAGCTAATTTCAGCACATCAGTATCTCAGTCCTCCAGTATGCGACATGTAATGTTTTACAGTAAATTAGCATGGAGTATTTAATAATTACGAGGGAAAACCAACTGTTTCAAAATGGTGTCAATAGATGCAAGCAAAGAGGAAAAATAAAAGAAACATGAACAACCCCAAATTTGTCCTTCCCCTCCTTCAGTGATGACAACAGAAACCCAACACACCCAGTTCTGATGCCTGCTTTGTAGCTATATCTTAAATTCCATGGGATTCTGTATTCACTTTGGCACTCCATCACGGCCTTTAAAACCCTGGTCTCTCTGGTCACCGTCTCTTACTGTCTTATCCATGAAATAAGGCATATTCTCAGTATCATGTCTCTCAAGTGTAGGAATAATAGGTATAATAAATCTATCTTTGATGACAACCTTTAGTCACATGGTTTAGTTTTATTTAGTCTGAATTCTGAGGAGCAGGGAGTTAGACTTGATAATCCCTTCCAACTCGAGATATTCTATGATCTTCACTCAGAAGAAAATGTAACACACTTCTCATCTTTTTTTAAATGCTTTAGAGACCAAATGTAGATAAAAGCCAAAGACTTAACAAGGTCTCCCTGTCAACTGATCAACTAGATTGTCAATGCCAAATTGTTTCCGTAAAGAAATCCTTACTAAAATCCTACACAGTGAGCCTTTAAAAGTACTTTCTAGGTTGAGGATGGCAATATATTTTTCCTGATAATCAAACAGAAGCTTTATAATCCTCTCAAAATTATAATAAACTTATATTGAAATAATCTATTATTAGATATTCTATCTGGTTTTTCCAGTTACAAAAAGCAAATTTCATAACATATACATTCTTGTGAAAAAGACCCTACTGTTTACCTGCACTTCTGTAGCTCAGATCACCAAGAATTTTGTCTCCCACTTTTCTCAGCTTCCAGTGTTGTCTCAGTCTCAGCAGTTCAGAGTTGAAGTCTCTTTGTCGCTTGTTTTCCTGGTTTTCTGCAACCGATTTGGATAATCTTTCTGCACCTTTCAATAGGATTTGAGCTGCTCCAGCTAATGACTTCTTTTTTGAAATCAACTGTAGAAACTGAGGATTCTGGTAACAACACCAAAAAAAAAAAAAGATACAGAGATACTTGCACCTGAATTCTCAAAAAATTCATTCTTTATTATTATTAATGGAAACTAACTGACAGCAATTGATAAGTTGTTACTGCTGGATATCCACTGATTTGGAATTACTTTCATATCAGCATTATACAGTCACAGGTAGCATTTTGATTTAGAACTTCAGCAAAGAGGCCTCTGAAATTGGCCTCACCTCCCATTCCCAGCCTTACCCTGACCCACAAAGCACTGTCCTAGAGCAAGGAAAGTTTTACAAAGTCTTGTACACATCACACATGAAAAAAATCCACCAAAATAAAATCTTTAGTATCAAGCTACACGAAGGGCATAACTTAGGTACAACATACCTGCTTTGGGGGAAGGGGATCCTGCACGACTGGATCTAGAGTCATGAACTTTTTATCCTTCACAATGCTAAGGACGTCATACAACACGCACATCTCAGTCAGGGCACTTCTTAAGTTGTTCCTCACTGAATCCCAAGGCCAGAGGGATGGCTGAAACTTTACCAACCCTAAAAATAAAGAAAGAGAAAACAAAGGACTTTAAAAAGATATGGTTTAAGACTCATTCTTAAACCACGAAGAGACCATAACGGCATGAAATATAACATGACGTATCTGGAGCTATCCTTTTCCACTGCAACTTGCAGAGACTCGGTCATGACTATCCTAACCTGATCCACAGCCAACCGTGGGAATCCCAGGGGGAAGGCAGGCCAGGCCCAAGCACCGGCGGGGCTGCAGGCCGGCCACCGCCACAGCTGGGCGGGCCTACACTAGCTCCATCCCGCAGGAGAGCCCGGGCCGTGGGCCCCGCCGCCCCTCCTCACCTTCTTCATCCTCCGCCTCGCCCGGTTCAGTCCAGGCGCGGCCCGCCGAGCCCGGCTCGTCCTCCTCGGAGCCAGAGCCCTGGCTGAAGTCGATGCGCTGCGCCAGGCGCGCCAGGTTCTGGGACATGGAAAGCGGCTGGAGGTAGGTTTCGCTGCCATCCAGCCCCACCTCCTGCACTTGCTTCTCGCACGCCGACTCGATGCTGATGCGCACGGCCGGCACTCCCGCCATCTTGGACCGACCCCCGCCCTCCCGCCCGCAGGGGCGGGGCCGGCGCCGCGTGGGAGCGAAGGGGCGGGGCCAGCGCCGGGGGGGCTCGGCCCTTTCCGGAGATGCGCGGGAAGGGGCGGCGCCAGCGCCCTGAGGGGACGGTCGGGGATATTGCTGCCCTGAGCTGCTGAAGCTGTTCTTTCACAGCGTTATTTTTGACCAGAAGTTGGTTTAATGACCCGTTCTAAACATAATTTCACCTCTGGTTCCCCCTCGTTAGCTATGACCACGCAGGAAGCTCAACCAAACATCAGGAAAATATACAATAACATTGCAATGAAATTACAGTTTGAATTGGGTCATAACTCCAATAACACGTCCACTCCGAGTTCCTCCCTTTAACACACTTAAGAAGTCGGCAGTTTACTGCTCTCATATTTATTCTTAAATCTGATAAGTGCGCATAATTAAAAGCGTTACAAAAATCAGCATTTGTACTTCGGGAAGATTAAACCGCCCAGCAGGAGGCTCAATCTCTCCCGACCAGGTGGGTCTCCTGGGGCCTGTCAATGCGGAAGAGCAGCTCGGCAGGCTGGAAGTACCCCAGGTACTGCACACTGTCCGGGCTGGTGTCCTGGTGGTAGTGCCCTCCTTCTCCGTGGTGGCTGAAACAGTGGGTGTGCTCCACACGCAGATCAAACCCCTGTCACCAGAGAAAGAAAGGTCGATCAACAAGGCATTCATGTGAACAGCATTTAAAAGTCTTTCAATTTTAAATTCTTGCCCCTTCTCCTGTCAGAAGATGCCCAGCTAAAAAGTTTTTCTCCATCTCTCCTAAAAGTCTCCTTCTAGGTACTGGAAGGCTGCCATAAGGTCTTCCTGGAGCCTTCTCTTCTCCACGGTAAACCCCAGCTCTCTCAATCTCTCTTCATAGGAGAGGTGCTCCAGCCCTTTGATCATTTTCATGACCCTCCTCTGGACCCACGCCAACAGGTCCACATCTTTCTTGGGGCCTCTGGGCTGGATGCAGTGGTCCAGGTGGGGTCTCATAAGGGAGAGAATCACATCCCTTGACCTGGCCATGCTTTGTTTGATGCGGTCCAGGAATTTTCTGGGCTACAAGAAGACACTGATGAACAGCACACATCAGTTTATTCTGGGAAGATGCACACAATTTATCTGTAAGCCAAAGACTGCCCCGTCATGACACAATAAATTCACACCCTTGAACGTATTTAAGCCTACAGTATGTCTCATTTAACTCTGGAAAAATGTTTTTATATTACTTATGACTGCATTGTTATTTATAAAATAGTCATTTTCATCTATGGTTTTCTGCTTACCTTTAAATAAATAGTTTTCCTAATGATGAGCATCTTCATGGTTTTTGAAACCAGATTAGTTTTATTACTGAATTATTTGCTGTTGAATTTAGTGCTTGTGAAAGATGCTAGATAACTTTCCAGCATAAGGTTTTGCAGACTTGAATTTCCATCAGGAACAAGACACATGCTTTCATGTATTTCAACACAGCATTAGCTGAGAGAGTTCTTATGAAAGTGAACTACATAAACACACACAGCTGAACCAGCTTCCATGCTCTTGGCATTTCTTCCAGCGTGGCCAGCAGTGAATGCAAACTGTGCTGTTGGATTTGGAATGCAAACTTGCAATTGGAACTGAACCATTAAGTTCAATCCACTATGAACAACAACTAGGTTTCAGAACAGATTGACCTAGATTCAACTCAAACAAGTCACAGAAACGAGAAACTTCTATTTCATTACACCACCTCTGGAAGAGTCTAACACAATACTTACACACTCCTGTTCTTAAAAGGAAGATTACAGCCAAGACAAAATTCATTACAAGTCTCGGTTTAAACTCAGAAATGAACAAGGAGACTCACCGGATCTCTGGAAACTATTACCGGCTGACAAATCAGTGGAGCCTTCATTTCAAAGAATTTGAGCCAGTTATTCACATCCTCATCAGTATTCAGGGGACAGGTAGAAAATTCTGGAGGCTACAGCAAAAAAGAAAGCTTTATAAGTAAAGGAAGACACTTGCATCAAGATACTTTTTCTTTAGCAATTTTCTTTCACTTTTCCCCTTTCCACTATTCTGTTCATTTTACTTCTCAATGAAAAGAAGCTCACCAGTGCCCATCACTGTGTTTCTGCCAGAAATAGAAGTGACCAGAATATTGCTCCTTTCATAGCACAGGTAGTGGAAGAACTACTGAAGTGAAGATTCTCCTGCTCCTGGTACATTTTAGAAGCTCAGTTATTTTCAAAAGAGTCTAATGCTTCTTGTAAATATCATCTCAGTTCACATATTTCATTTCAATTCATTTTACAATAGCTCTCCAATTCTTTAGCTGCCCAAGGATTTCAAGAGATGATGGTATTAAGGCCAAGTAAAGCAGCATCACTAGTTTTGTAACACCGATTTTGTAATGTCAGCTCCTTGCTTTAATACAGTGCTTATCCTAATAGTTTATGCATACATTTAACAATAAAAAACAAAGTCAAGGCACTAAGATGTTACACCCTGATTTATACTTCTGCTTTCAGGAGGACAAAGAAAGTTACATGAATTGAGAACAACGTACCATAATGTGAATCTTTGCTTTCCCCTTCTGAATGATAAATGTGCCACCCATCCCAACTGGCTTTTCTCCGTAGTGTTTCTCTAAAGTTTGTCTCAGGCAGGAAACGAAGTTAAGTTCCCCAGTTCTTCCATTGGCTTTCACTTCAATGACCTGGAAAATAAAGTTAATTGGTCACTGCTGTCTCCTGTTGCAACAGTCTGCAGAGGTCTGTAAAAGCTGTTCTGAAATTCTCTCAAGCTGATAACCCAAAATTACCTTCGGAAAATGCAATTCCCTGTGAGTGCTGCTCTTTCTAGTACCTGACCAACTCTCTTTTCCTGACATCTCTTCAGTGCTAGCTTTGCCTGTGAAGGGTGCTGGGCAGCAAGAGATTTACTCAATACATGAGACAGTGATATGAGCAACCCCTTTCTGTCTATCAGCTGGCTTCCACTGTTACCAAGAAACTCCTGGTACCACAGAAGACTTTACAGTTTCCATGCAATAGTCAGTTTTTGACTGCTCTGCCAACACATCTTTGTGCTGGCTGTATCAGGGGCAGCACTTCTACAAAAAGCTAGACAAGTGCCCACATCTGATTTACACAGGTACATTGCACAACCATTACCTTAAATCACTGCTAGTTTGGACTGGATTTGGGTGAATGATTTATGATGATGGAAAGGTTTTATTAAGCTAATACTTATGCCTCAAAAATTCAAATGCCTCTCGGTCTCCACCAATTCTTCCCCTTGTTCATTGGCATCAGTTCCTTATGGTTGCATGTTTCTCTCGTGGAATTACAACTTTACTATTACCACAGAAAACACATAGTAGAACATTAAATCATGAGTTTCCCTTCAGTCACAAAGCTCTACAAACAAGTCACCTTTGATCCAAGTACACACCTTACCAGGTTGGCCCTCACTGGCATAAAGATTGGCCAACAGTCCAAACTCACAGTCAGTATATTTACTGCTGTACTTCTCAAGCAGGCACCCTTTGTCTGCAGGATTTATCTGAGCAACATAGCTCCCATTTACAGCAGGCTTTTTTTCACTCTTAGTTTGAACAATAGGGATAAGCTGAGAAAAAGAACATACAAGAGTTAAGTGAGTCAATCAGAACACATAAGAGTGAGTTAAATGAACTGAATTCACTTAAACACTGTTTAAGCTTTGGACCATGAACCCAAGAAATAATCCTCTTCATCACATAGCTCTGTCTCTCAGGATTACATTTGAACTGGTAAGAAAAATGCACTAATATTGTAATGTAAATGAAAGATCCAGAAAAGAGATATTCTTTTTCTGGACAATTAAATTTAATGTCATGTGGAGATGAATGCTAGTGATAAAAAAATAATAAACAAAAAAAAGAGGAAAAAAGTATCTGAGGTCCAATTCAAGTACTGGAATTCTACGTAATACTTTGTTAGTGTACAGTAACAACCACTATAATAGTGGCCCAAATTTAATGTTGAGATGGGCTATCTCACCTGCCAATAAATCCATTAAAAGGAGATGCAAGACCAGAGGTTTATGCCTGAAATAACTCTGATTATCCAGTCTGCATAGGCAGTAGTTTTTATCTCCTGCCTCTCTTGCAGTTCACCATTTTGTATGTGGCATTTTTAAAATTTACAGTGGTAAAGTCATCCGAGAGGGTGAAATATAGGGAGTATTTTAAAGGCATTTACCAGTAAGTTTGAAAAGCTTTTCTAAATCTTGGAGTTAAAACCTCTGGTCAGGTCTTTGTCAATTAGTTTCAAAAAAATCATGTTTCTTGCATGCTCCAAGGCAACCACACGCTTCCTGAAGAATTACAAGTTAAAAATTAATCTTTATTATCTCAGTAGTATGCACCTCAGTGGATGGCACTCATCTGAATTCTTTCTAATGTGTTTTATGTGCTTGTGGCATGAAAGTATTTGGGGTAAATGGGAAATACCCTGTATGACACTGCTCTATTATTATGATACTCCCATGAATTCATGGAGAACCATTGCACTTATTTACTGACCTCAGCATTTACTCCAAGAATCTTAGATGAAACAGCTCCAGCTCCAAGAATGAATGCTCCGGGCAGCTCTATGTCTTTTGCAACTGTATTTAGATCGTAAACCTGCAAAATAGAAACAACCCTTCCATCCCTGGAAGTGTCCAAGGCTAGGCTGGATGGGGCCCTAAGCAACCTGATCTAGTGGGTGACATTCCTGCCTATAGCAGGGGAGGTTGGAATTAGATGATCTTTAAGGTTCCTTCCAACCCAAGCCTTTCTATGATTCAATGATTTTAGTGTGGTGCTCTGAGCTGGAATTGTCATTCTGTTCACTGTAATCTCTGGATGCATTTAATTCACAACACCCTCATTAATATTTTGGATGATTAGGCTGAACACAGTTTCTGAACACAACAAACCATTTGGTAATAACAAATTTGGTAGATGTCCATTTGTCTTCTGACAGGTGGATTTTGCCTGTATGTTCCCCTGTCATTATACTCAAAAACTGAATTATTGTTCTTGTTGAAATTTCCATGGAAAAAATTGAAGGAAATATCATATAGAGACAGATTGAATGAAGTGTCAGCAAGAAGGCATGATATTCTTGGAAAAGGAGGGTAATGCAAATCCAGTGTTGGCCTGAAAACACAAATACAGCCAGTTTTTACAAAGAAGCGTGGCTGTCACTTGAAATTGCAGGCATGAAACAAGCCATACACGAATATGCAGACATGCCCCTTGTTCAGTAGTTCCTTCCATGGTTCCTGTCACAGATTGTATGTTTCTAAAACTAACTTGTATTTGAGAACAGAAGATGAACCATCAACCACGATACCCTATTTTTGCTACAATGTGTAAGATGTTGTCACATAGTCTATGTTTAACACACATCAGAATCAATCTCGTAAAACACTGAAAAGTTCCTTTCACAAGAGGAATCTTATAGTACCTCTTAGTTGTTAGTTTTGTTTATATTTCAACAAGACACTGCTTTTATTTTGACATTAAACCCCACAGTTACAGGAAAAACTCACTTTTTCTTTCCGTACGAGAGGTATGAGATAAGGAACACCTCCCACATCTGCTATCCTAGGCTTTCCGCAGATTCCTGGAAGAATACAGCCAGTTAGCGTGGTAAAATATTTTTTCCTACTAATGCTAAATGAGCATGCAGTCTAACCCACCAAAGAACTGGTTCCTCCAACTTCTAAATACTTAGACAAAGTGTTGCACTATTAAGAAGTCCAAGGCCTAAAATGATTCACAGTAGGATTCATTGCTATGCAACCTGTTGTAAAATTAACATTCTCTAAGCACAAAGAAATTAGTAGAGTGGGCAACACCTTCCATTTGCCAGTTCTCCACTACACAGTGGATATCTCTGCTGGGGCTCCCCTTGCAAAATTTTAGCAAAGCTGGAAGCTGTCTGAGTTTCAGGACAATTCATCCCACTTACTTGGCCATGTATTTTAAGAAGGGATGAATCACCTTCTGGAAGTGTTTCTTTCACTACATTGATGCCAGAGGGAACTCAGATGAGTAGCACAGATGACATGTCTGTCTTCCAGACAGCTAATTCAAAGATGATTCCCATTCAGAGTAAGATAGTTTCACTTCACTGACATACATGAATGGCAGGACTTTAAAAATTAATGGAAGCACAACACCTTAGGTTCAGATAGTGATTGGCATGGATCTAAAAAATTTCCCCATCTGGAAGAAAACAACTTAATTTTAAAACCTTTTCAGTACACTAAATAAATCTTATGAAATAAGTGGGTATTGCAGTGATAGATTAAGAAAAAAAAATTATGACAAGTACTTAGCAATTACTTGTCCTTGTTCATACTACAAAGCAAATCCAGAGATATAAAATTTAGCTTTCCTCTCATGTATATTCTTTATCTGAAAAACAATTTAAATTCTCCCAACGTCTTCAGAAGATCAGAACCAAGCAGAATCAGGTAGAAAGAACGGGAGAAGACTTAGTGGAAGAAGGGAATGCTAGATTACCTTTAGCAGGAAATTTGAAGGGCTCCTGAGTCAGATCAGGACAGTCTACAACAGAGACTTGAGCATCGGCAAAGTTCTCTTTAAGCCCTTTCTGCAAAACTGTAATAAAGAATAATGGCAAAGTTATTGACAATGAAGAATTACCAAGAGTTTGTTTGACAAGTTTCTAACAACTATAAATATGTCTGTTTAGATTTATTTCAGCAAGATACATTACTTATGCTTACTCTAAGTAACTCCATTGATTTAATTGTCTGTAGGCACTTGTTTCATGCATCAGAGCTTCGGAGAAGAGCAAAAGTTTGTTCAGATAATTGTTGTCTGCCACATCAACTAATTTAAAGTATTTTAAAAACATTTTCATTGAAATATAATAACTGACTGCTCCTAGTAGCACTAGGAGCAACACAATGTGAAGTAACATGGGTAAACTTAAATCACATTCAGCAGTGGGTTTGTTTCAAAGAGCAGATAATTATGATCACAGTCAAATATGATGCCAGAGCAAAGGAGAAAGCAAGTTTTAGATGGAGTGACAATCGGTTCTTCAAATACATTAACCAGACTGTTTGCAATAGCTTGATTATAAGCTCAAACCGTCTCTGCTGTCTGGAAATTTCTGCCACCACAGCATACTGCCTATCATGTTCATGCTCTTGTGGAGATTTTCTGGCAAGTGCCACTTTCAGTACAAGACAGATAATGAATGGTGCTGGTGATAATGAACCAAATCTGAAATTTTGGTTTTGCTTCATATCAATGGTTTTTAGGCTCCGAACCTGCAAAGTCACTCAAACAACAGGGAGGATTAGGTGAGTGCACTATTGGGAAACAACTTCCAAACCTAAATTGAGTGTGGGATTGTCTTCACATACACTGCTTCAAATATTATGTCAAAAGGTCCAGGTTCTTTCATGCCTGGGGATCTGCTTTGACAGATTTCTCAAACTAAAGAACACAAGATCAAGTCTGTTCTCAAATCAGGCAGTTCCTTATTTGCTCAGAAGACTTTCCTGAGCCTTTGTTTCCTCCAATTAGGATTTCAGCCATACCTTACTTCTCAAGAGCAGATTTACAAAGCTGTTGACCAAAAGGGTCAGTAGAAGTACCTGGCACATTTCTAAATACATCTCAGTACCTTCTGGTAAGTGGACAAGGACGGTAAAAGGGCATTCCTCAAATTATACCCAACAGCTGAACAGCAACAAATCTCGCAGCTTACAGGAGGTCCTTGGGGGGGAAAATGGAAAATTCTGCTTTATGATGAAATTTTTCTGCTACTCTTTCAAGCTGTTCTACTGCAAGTACATGGTGTTTTCTTCAGAGCTCACAGGTCTACAGCAGCTGTGTCCTACTGCCCTAGTCTGACTGAGTGAGAAAAGCACTGAGAACCACCCAGGGTAATCCTGGGATCACACTTTCTCAATGTATGGAAACGTCAAACTGACACAGATTTGGGGAAGTGGCAAGCTGAACTTGAGGGTCAACCTGAAAGACAAAAACCTTTAGTAGACCTGCTGCAGGGGAGAGACTACCTTTCTACTAGTGCAAGGAAAGAAGCTCATGAGCAACTGGGTTGGACCCTTCCAACTTCAACCATTCTGTTACTCTGAGCACATTTTGGGAAGGCTTTGGAAAGAAACAAACTAAAGATGTTTCCTGCAGCCCTGTTCTAAGGCAATCACCAAAAGAGGAGCCAACTATGTTCAAGCGAGAGGATCTGCCATGCTACACTGCATCTTGCCAGCTGTGTTTTGAGTAGTCCTGAAAAATAAAGAAATACTGGAGGGTAGAGGAGGGCAGATGATCCTGTATCCGTAGAGAAGTTTGCTCTGCAGTTGTCAAAATTTCACAACCCGTGCACGAATTTGCAAATGCAGCAAACAGTTTTAAAGGGTTTGAGAGCCTGTCTGTGTGCTTAAATATCATGGGGGCTTGGGGGAGGAGTCATTGTTCGCGCTACGAAAATCATAACATATAGAAAAATAATGATGTTCTTTACATCTCAGTGTGTTAAGAGCAGGAATTCTCCATGTACTGCCTGTAGAAAGGTTTTGGTATGAGCTTTAATGTAAGTTTGAAGAGTACATTATAAGTTTGTAAAAAGGTACACATTGCATAACTTACCCCCAGCAAGCTCCTCCAGACTTGGAACGTGAAAAGCAAACCTTTCGACTTTGGCCATTTCTTAACTGGTGCTGATTTCTTGAGGTAAGAAATTACAGTACAGCACACTGTAGGAGCAACTGATCTGCCAACAAGGATAATAGTTTAACAATTAAAACAGTCTCCTTTCAGTATGGGAATTATTTTTCAATTTCACTCAAGAATGCAAAGACAACAGTAGAACTGTAGTTCTGCCATCAGGAAAGACTAATGGCTTCAATAGTAACATTAAAGTTTTTATAGATTTTGAAAGACATGTCTGTCAGATCTATAGCTGGCTCAGAACATTACACATGCTAGTCCTCAAGCTTGCAATTGGGTGTAGGCAACACATCCTATGCTGAATTCAGTTCAAGGGACAGGTCAGGAGATCTGTGTGTCCTTTGTAAGCCTGGAATCACAATTTGGTTTTGAAAGAAAACTGGGCTTTTCTGACACATTAGCTGCCTCCTCAGGCCTTCTCAACCTTAATATTTACTTTGCCAGCGTTGGCTACAGTGGACTTTCAACCCCAGCTATGATATGGTCTCCAATTGATTCTGGGCATGCGTTTTCCCTTCCAGGGGGAAAAGGCAAGAATCAAAATAGAAAACAACAGCAACAAGTTCTGTGGTATGAGCCTCTGTATGGGTACTGAGCTCGTAACAAAAAGTTTTGTTTGAACATAAGTTTAAGAATGCTTTCACAAATGAACTGTACTTCAGTCAGCCTTGCAACAACAAAGTGACTAACTAGGGCAAACCACCAGCTGAGGGCAGAAACAGCTAATTGTACACTACCTAAAAATCAGCTATAGCAATTATTAACTCCTTAGGCACATGCTTGTTGTGCACAGCAAAAAAAACCCCAAAACAACAAAATTAATCCCACTTGTCCAGATGTCAGGTGTTGGAGGAAAATGCCAAAATCCTAACTACATTCCCAGACATGGCAGAACCTTTGTTAGGAAGGACTACAGTGTGAGATAGCTGTTTATGTATAGTTCTAGCTTCTATTTTTAAAAAATCCCACCTTTTATGACTGTCAAAAATTTTAACTGTCCTTATACAATCAGCCTCTTAAGCCTGCATAAAGGAAAAAAAAATAAGACAGTGGGGGGAAAAAAAAGAAATAAGAAGAGTGGGGAGATTATAGGAGTCACCCAACTGAAGTCTTTGAGATCGACGTTCAGCCACCCCAAATTCTTGCGGTAGCAAGCAGTAGAGAAGAAAGACTGCAACCTGTAATTGGTCTTATCCATATCCACGGGTGACTCCCTCCCTCCTCAGGCTGCAAAGGAGAAAGTAACAGAGGAGAAACAAAGTAACAAAGGAGAAAGGCTGGATTTGGTGTCTCTGGTAAAAGCCTACCGTCAGATGGAGGGAATCACAGCCCAAGGAGCAAATCACAGCCCAAGGCTTTTAGCGGGCACCAAGAAAGGGAGTAATTAGCCAGAGAAAGAAAGTGACAAGATGGCTTTGGCAGCATTGTTTTAGATGATTCTCATCCCCTCAGGAACCTCTTGCCACATCTAGAAGGAGGCTGTGCCAGCACTCAACACACTGGTTGCCCTGAGACTGAGAAGACAACCTAGAACTGTTGTTGTGCAAAAGGCAGAGGTAAGACTTGGACACAGTTCAAATAAACAGGCTTGGATATAACACCTAGACCATCACCTGCTGTGTAATGGACAGTAGTGAGCTCCCTGCAATCAAGAAAGGAGGGAAAGACGGTGAAAAAGCTTGATGTACCATAGTCAAACCCGATCTGATTGCTAGAAAGTAGTCCTTACCACGAAAGGCTAGATCCGTGAGCCAGCACTGCAAGCATTCACAGGGGAGTGAATTGTGTGGTGTGGGACAGGGTGAACCTGAAAGGAGACAACAGCAGACAATTAAGATCCATCACAGGGGGGTGCAATGCCATTGAATTGCTACAGAAGACTTTCAAAGAAAGTGCAACAAGAACGGAGAGAACAAGCATATAAAGACTGAAAGTTTACCTTTGAAGCAGGAAGAAAGCATCAGAGAGAGTAGTTAAGTGTCTGGAGACTGCGGATGGAATGTGAACCATTATATTAATGATGGAGGGGGGGGTCTGTCATCAAAACCTGAATTAAAACTAGTTTGGAGGGTTGAAGCCAAAAGGGAGAGGCTATAGGCAGGCTAGAGAAGAGTCAGGGAGGGGGATTGGTGGGGGCAGAAAGAGAAAAAATTGAAGATGGCAGTCAGTGAGAGAGGAGAAACTCAGCATGACACCAAGAGAAGCAAAACATCTATAGATGCAGAGGCCGTATTGCTCGGCTGGAGCGATGCGAGGAGACCCCGTACGGGACAGAGGAAGGCTGCGGGACAGCAGAGGGCTGCTTGAGCGGCTGGGATTTGGGGAAGGGACGGGACACGGCGGGACAGGAACAGGCGTGGAAGGCGAGGCTGGGGTCCTTAGGGAAGGAGAGCATCCCGGCAGGCAAAGGCAGCGAGGAGCTCTGGAGCGAGGAAGCACCAAACTTAGCAGCACGCTTGGCACGGTTGCGAGAGGAAGTAAAGGGTTGCTCAGGCTGGAGCCGCCAGCTCGGAGAAGCCTGGAGAGAAACCCGACAGCAGTAACGACAGCCCCTCACCGAGCGGGAAGCCGGGACGTCCCGGGCGAGGCGGGTGGAGGGACCCGGGAACTGCCCGATCCCTGCTCCGCAGAGACCGCACGTACCTGCACCAGCGCCCGGGCTCGGCTGGCTCGCTCGCCTCAGCTCGTCCCGCCCCGGTCCGGGGACCGCCCACCCTGCTGCCATCCCTGGCATCCCTCCCTTCGCCCCTCCTTCGCTTTCCTTCCCTTCCCTCCTCCCTCCCGTCGGCCCGCGCGCCTCTCGCGAGCTCCCGGCGCTATTTAAGCCGCGGGGCGGCCATTTTGCGCTCTTTGCGGTGGGGTGGCGGCGGAGCTGGAGGTGGGTTGGGGTGCGGCGCATCCGCCGCCATCCGCGGTGCGGGGACCCGGGCACCGAGGGAACCGGGGGCGGGTCACAGTCCCGGCGGTGTTGAGCCGTCTTCCGAGAACTGGGGCGTGTGGCGGTAGTGTGCGAGGGGCCACGGGGTGTCCTCGGCCGTGGCGACCTGGTGGGGGCCCGCATTCAAAATGCCTTCCCGCAGCCCCGGCCCTGGCGCGATGCCGGCGGCCGAGCCTGGCACCTTTCAGCCTGAGGTTCTTCTGGGAGGAGATACTGTGACTCTGTGAAACAGTCAGTAAGTTTAGATGTTGGTTGTTTTTCTCCCTAGGGGCTCTGCGTGCTCTGCTAGCCGTCCAGACGGAGCTGCAGGAGAGGACGCAAAGGATGCTGAGCTGCGATCTGTGAGTACCAGCCACAACCTGTGTGGTCAGAGTGACATTGCTGCCTGTGTCCTGTCTCTGGTATTGGGCTGATCTGTCTCTTTATTGTGTTTGTCAGGTCTTGATTGAACCCCTGTTAGCAGTGTGCCCTCATAAGGCATAGTGTGGCTGAGGCATAGGTGCAGGTTGTTGTCCAAAATTACCTTTCATAGCATTAAAGAGTCGTTTAAGTTTGAAAAGGTGTTTAAAATCATCTAGGCATTAACCTAGTATTGACGAGTCCAGCACAAAACCATAGTTTCAAAGCACTGGATTTACACATGTACATTTACACCATTCCACTTAGGGGATGGTGACTCAGCCACTTCCCCGGGTAGCCTGTTCCAATGATATAAACCTCCCCAGTGCAACCTGATGCCATTTTCTCTTGTCCTGTCATTTGTAACTACTTAAGAGACCAACCCCCACCTGGCTGCAGCCTCCTTTCAGGCAGTTGTAGAGAGTGAGAAGGTCCCCCCGAGCCTCCTGTTCTCCAGGCTAACATCCCCAGCTCCTTCAGCTGCTCCTCATAAGACTTGTGCTTCAGATCCTTCAGCTCTGTTGCCCTTCTCTGGACACACACAGCATCTCAGTGTCTGTCTTGCAGTGAGGGGCACAGTACTGCACACAGGATTCAAGGTGCAGCTTCACCAGTGCCAAATACTGTGAGACAATCACTGCCCTGGTCCTGCTGGCTACGCTGTTGCTGATACAGGCCAGGATGCCATTGGCCACCTGGTCACACTGCTGGCTCATGTTCAGCTGCTGTTGACCAGCACCCCCAGGTCCTTTTCTGTGGGGCAGTTTTCCAGCACTTCTTGGGGTGGTTGTGACCCAAAATAAGGACCCAGCACTTGGCCTTGTTAAACCTCATACAGTTGGCCTCAGCCCATAGATGGCAGCCTGTCTAGATCCTTTGGAAATCCTTCTTGCCCAGTTTGGTGTCATCTGCAAATGGACTGAGGGTGCACTTGATCCCCAGTCTTGAGCCTTGGGAAACTCCACTGGTGACCAAAAGAGCTGTAAAAATTCTTTCTGACCTAAATGCTATGAATATCCTGAAATAAGTGGCTGTGACTTAACTGTTACTCTTGAAGTTTAATCTATTTGCTCCTGGTTCGTAGGAAAATCTTTGTTGAAGTTTGCTCAGCATTGGTCTTTTAAGTTTATCCTGTGAGACTGGAGTAGTGGAAAGCTTGTTACCTCATTAACATATAATTTTCTTTATCTTCTTTAACTCTCATTGATTTTTAGGGCAAACTGAAATATGACTGATCGAGATGAGCCTCAGGCTTCTGGCTCTGATTACCATGGTGCCCAAGATCTGATACATGGTCATCAGGAGCCATCCAAGGAGTATGCATGGCAGACAAATACAAGAAAGGAGTGTTCACACTCAAGGCAGAAGAATGCTGCTCCTGGGGAGTCTTCGAATCATCTTAACAGTATATGTGAATCATCAACTGCTTCAGCTGAGGTTTTACTTATCAGCAGCGATTCAGAAATGTGAGTTTTTACCTCTAGTTTAGAATTTTTTACTGTGAAGAACCTGTGTCAGATATCATAGAAGTAATCATTCTTTTGAAAGTAAATACTCTTTTCTTCTTCAGTGATGTCTCTGTTGCTCCTGGCAGTGAGTGCCATCCTGGGTGCTCCATTGCACCATCAAAGCAAAAAAGGAGGTGTCAGTCTTCAAGGCAACAAGCTGAATCTGTTGCAGAAGTGCCTGACAATGAAAGCTCGTCAGATTCTTCTCTGTCTCCCCAAAGTCCAATGAAATCATCGGAAGTTTCCAAGCAGCAGAAGTCAAAACTCAATTTGAAAGCCATTTTTGCCTATCACTTCAGGGGAAAGAAGTTTAAAGCTGCCGCACACCGAAAATACAAAGCTGGCTCAGGGAAGAAAAGGAAGAAAAAGAAAAAATGTGAGGGCACAAGGATGCCCACAGGGAGACCACCACTGACAGCCTCACCTCAGGAGCAAAAGAGGAGGCTACTGGACAGAGGTTTTCAGTTCCCTTTTGTCGAAAAACATTATGGGGAGAAACATATTCCCTTAAAGATGGTTCTTGGCTATGAGGTAAGTCTTCTGATTTGTGAGATAAGTATTACTATTTTAGTAAGTTGACTGTGTTGTGCTTCTACCTGATGTGCTTGAATAGAACAATTAAAAAACCAGATTTTATTTCTATTAAACAGGACGTCTGATGTTGTCTTAATACCCTTTAAGGCAAACAGAGAAAGAACATATATCAGTGTCATTGTAATATTACAAATTCAGTTCATAATATAAATGCTTTAAGTGGTGTTTATAAGATCTTACCTGATAAATTTTTGTTTTCAGCAAGCAGCTGCAAAGGGATATTTCAAGTACATTGAAGTGCTTAAATATGAAGAACATCTTAAAAAAGCTTTAAAAGCCCTTCAGGCTGGTGAAGACTTAGAAAAAGAATGTGTGGTGTTACGGAAACACAAATACCTAGATGATGAAGGCCCCATTTCTCCTATTCAGGAGACAGAGTAAGTTGATCTTTATATTTTTAGATGTTATAAGACTTATTTTTAACTAAAATGTAAATGTGTGTGTACAGGTAGGTGCATGACACCCCACACTGCCCTCAACCAGTTTGCTGGTATGGGTGGGGTTTCAACACTTGGTCACAAATCCAAAAACACATGGCACAGGGTGCTGTGAAGAGAGAGCTGACTGACTCCAGACAGTACAGTCTGCCACTCTTCACAGTTAGGAATTCAGGAGGTAGTACAGTTGCTTGTAGTAGCGTGTGATTTTTGTGTGATTTTAGGGAGTCCTTTCTATCTTCAGAGAAAATCTGTGGATGAGAGTGGAATTAAGTTCATGACTGGTGTTTCATGGCACTATGGAGAAACTTCAGTTACAATATTGGGAAGAAAGCTGTGTACCCTTATTAGCTGAGACTTATCCTCTTATGTTCTTGCTTGTGATTATATTCTACTTCCTTTCCAACTTGCTGGCTTTCTAGCCTGTTTGGCAGTGTAATCCAAATTATCTTGATACTGCTGTTGATATCTGCTACTAAATCTTTGTTCTGCTCCTAAGCACTCCTTCTGTCCTGCTAGTGTTATTTGTTAGGATGTCATTCTGCTGTCAAAAACTATCATTTGAGAATGACCTTATGTAGAAGTATCTTTAACCTACAAGCTGTAGCACTTTAAAAGACACTAAGAGAAAACAGGGCTTGTAGTAGGAAAATAGTTTACACATTTTGAGCTACTATAAAAGTACGGAGTTTGATTTGAATTTTTTATATTTCAGTGATGATGAGGACAGCTTGAATTCTGATAATAAAGAGCAATATGATGCCAGAATAGTGGTAAGTAATACTTCAGAAAATCTCTAACCTTTTTCTGCTAAACGTAAGGAATTAGTAGATAATAATGTTTTCAGTACTTAGTTCTTGAGCTTAGATCCAGAGTTAACAGTGTGATACCCGTGAATCTCGATCTGTAATGGAGAAGGAGGTTATTTTGAGAGTCCACACTCTCTTAAATAACATGCTGAAATGTGTAGGAATTCTGCAGTTCTCTCAAGAGTTACTGAAGTTTGCAAATTTACTATTTACTTGTATTTTAAGAATCTCAAAACCCAACTTGTCTTTCATTTTCTTAGGAGAACAGCTCTTTCATTATAAGCAGCACAATTCCCAGTAAGAAAAAATCAAAGCCAGAAACAAAACGTGCAAAATCAACTGAAGTGATTGAAATAGAGGATGATGAAGACAGTGCAGAGAACTCCTTGCCTGTGCAAGGTTCACCTCTGTGAACAGCAGATGGGACAAATGAGGTGTCAGTGGTCGTTTTTCATGGCCTGCTTTGTTTAAAGCATTGGTCTGAAGTCAATCTTGAGCTATCCACCGAGCTACCCAGTCACATCTGGTGTAATGTGAGTATATTGGGCTTGTGTCTGACGCAGTTACAAAGCAAGTGTAATCTGTTGTTCTGTTAAGCTTTTAAGTGTGTTCTGTGCTATTCTCTATCAGGAATATAATATCCTTGGTTCAATGGCTGATAATCTTGCTGAAGTTCTGGCTTCTGCAGCTTGACCTCTGTTAACCAGTGGATCGTAGAATTTATGTAATTAAACAGGCAAACAAGGTCCAAATACCGTAACATAGCAGCAGCACAGTATAGAATAGTATGCAGTTGCATGCATACACCTGTATGCTCAAGTTAAAAGGGCAGTTTAAATGCCTTTCTTCAGTTTTCATAGCTGACTTCTTTGTGAATGGCCTGTGGCTTAGAGGTGCAGATTTAAAATACTTAGAGTTGAGAGGCTGAAGACAGAATTGAAGCTTAATGCAAATAAGTACCAACAACAAAAATGCAGAAGTGGTTGGTCAACTTCAACAGAAGTCTATTGCAAAATATGGTTAATGCATTCAAATAATCATAAAATCAATTTTGTATGATTGAGGTTGTCTATTCCATGTGGAATAACTTTTCAGAAAACTAATTCTCTGCTCCTGAATCTAATACAATAATGTGAATTTGTAAGTTATCTTAAAAATAACTGTAGCAGTATAGTGAATCTTGGGTTAAAAATTCTTTTTCCCCTCTTGCCCTCTGCTATCCAGAATGGGTTCTGATGTGAACATGAGTTAGCAGAAGATAAAAGCTCTTCATAATGACAGTTCTTAACAGGCATTGCCCCAGCAGAAAATAACTTTCTCTAAGGGGTTTTAGTCAGCAGGAAACCTGACCAGTAAGTGTTTAGAAATGGTCTGAATACAGCCAAGTCCTTCTGCGTGTCATGGAAGCTGAAAATATAAAAAAAAAAGTTTCCTTGTCAATAAACAAGATTTAGAGACCAAACAGTCATCTGCCTGCCTCAGATGCTCTTAACCAAATTGCTGTCAGCAACTAACAGCTGTTCAGCAGGTAGAAGTAGTCTGTGCTGAACAAGGATGTTGTCCAGGAAAGGTTTTATCTACTGGTTTAATGGCAGTCTGAGGTGATTGGCAGTAGGTGCTCAGTATTGAGAGCAAGTCAAGCTGCATTGTTTACATGCTTGAACTAAGGTACCAAACCTTAGTGAATGAAGTTTCCCAATTACAACTTGGTGGTTCTAGGACTGAAAAATTACTCTTCAGTATTTGAAGATCACATTTAATAATAGCCCATAATTAATGGCCAGGTGTAACTCCTTTAGGCGTCTACCTGAGAAATACTCAATAGCTTGAAAGACTCAATTCTGGATGTAGGAGTGGGGTTCTTGCTTAGTAAGGCATAGTGAAGGGGGTATGCGGAGTCCTGCTCATTCTGCAGTTCATGTGATGAATTTTGTTGTTCAACTGCTGAGTGACTCAGAAATGAACTAAATTTTAATTCTGATTAGAACTGGATAAGTACAGGTGCAAATCAACTTATTACAACTGTTGCATTGATTGCTGAAACCTAGCTTTGACTTGACTTGACCGTATATGACAGTTCTTATTACTTTGCTTTTTCTTCTAGTTTATATTGCTTTTGGAGGATGAAATACCACTCAGTTTTCTTGCTGCACGAGGTAAGCTGTTGGTTTCAGTTTTGTTTCCTTCAGGTAGCTTTTTTTGCTGTACTTCACAAGAGGTTTTGAAAAAACAGTGCTCTATACTTGAAGTGGATGTATTACAGTGCTTCACAGCTGCGCAGCTTTTGTGTGTGAAGGTTCCAAGGTCTAGAGTTCAGTCCCACATCTCTTTCACCTGACCATAATTAGCCTGTAGCCTCTTTGAATGAAAACAAAAACTTGAGTTCTTGAATATCTGTAAAGTGCAGTTTTTGTTAGAAGTTTTATATTGAAATACTTTGTTTTTACCTGATGTTGCGTGCTGCAGGGCAACTTTGTCTGGTTTGGACAATACTACCTGGGATTTTCTCTGCTGAAGATGTTGAGGAACTACTGTACACTTAGTCTCATCGTGGTGCCTCACACACACTTTCTGTACCAGGGCATATCATACAGTTGCAGCTTCTGATGGCTTCCCTGTGGTAAAATTCCATCTTAAATCATGTCCCATGCAAGAACAGTAGGGACAGCAGAGAGGAGCTGGTAGTCTTGCATGTACATAGCTGTGAAAGCTTCTTACTGTAGGATGTTATCAAGTTTGTGTGGCTTCAGGACAGTGTAGGAAATAGCATGGAAGAAAGCACCATGTAAGGTTACTGCATAGGAAAACACCTGTAACATGGGAAGCGCTGAGCTAAAGGTAATGAAACCTTACAAGAACATTCTTTAGTAAGAGGATAGGAACAGGGCATCTTACTTGGCCAGTGATGTAGTTAGGAGTACTGCGCTGTTTAACACAGCATAGATTGTTCTTAGGATGGCATGTCTGATGCTGAACTCCTTGCCACAGTTACTTTTTGGTTTAACCTACCTGTCTCTAGAATGAGAAAACACAGTAGTAGTGGAAGGTGACAGTTTTTAACAGTAACTACAGTGAACTGGGAAATAGCTTCAAATGCTGTTTCAAAGATAGTAAAAGATGAATGCATTCAGTCTGTTCTAGCACTTGATCAGGTTTTGTCTGTTTCTGTAGACAAAAACCTGGAACCTAGTGCTTAGAAAAAACCCTTCTTTTGCAACCCACAGCTGATGAACATATTAGTTGTGTTACTTATATGAAGGGACAATATTTGCATGAACTCCACTGATCAATCTCAGGCATGAGTTTAATGTACCAGATTTGTAGAAGTGTAGGTAGCTCAGTTGTATCTCTTTCTTTGCAGATGAGAACACCAATGCTGCAGCAGTGGGCAGATTTAATTTTTTGGGAGCATTTGATTTATTATGGCTGTTTGCTGGCCCGCTGATTCACAAATCTGACAGTTCAGTGAATTTCTGTTCAACATGGGAGTGAAGGAGGTAAGCTTTGAATTTCATTTGAGCTTCATCATATGAGTATTGAACTTCTTCAGACATGCTGTTTCCACAGCAAGTTAATCACACTAATTTGTGCACTGTATGGTATCTGCACCCAGCAGTGTCTTCCTGATGGAGTGTTCAAAAAGCAGTGCTACAGTATTTCAACAGCTGGCATCGTTGGTTTTCATGCAGATGTGCTTGTAAAACTTGGTATTTCTGTTGAAACAAGTAGGTTTAGTGTTTCCAAACTGGGAGGCTTGTCAAATACATTCAAAAACTGTTAAACTGTTACGGGATTAACGTATAGTTAAATAAGTGACCTTTTTCCAAACTATTTCTTCTTTAAGGGGCATTCTTGTGATGTCTGGAATGCAGTAGAAGGCCTCTACTTAAGTGTAAGTATTAAGGAAATAGTTGGCTTTTTCCTTGGTGGAGGTAGTTGGACGAGGATCATAAAAGCTCAAGTCTTAGGTTTTTTGCTGTCTTTTTCTGAAGAAAAAAAAAGAGGCATTTTATTTTGAGACATAAATCCAAGTAGCAGGTGACCACTAAACAGGTTTCTTTCAAAGTTAACTGGCTAGGCTTAAGAAACAGTCTCTTCCACAGCCATTGTGGAGTTGCTATGCCTCGTTCTTCAGCAAATAGGCACAACCTGCTGTGTGTCTGAATTGAAAAACGTGGCTAGAAGAGTGACAGGTTATGCTTTCCTCACTGTAAAGTTAATTGCAGTGGTGACAATGAGACCTGTAACAGTTTACTTAGTGGGACAGTTCTGCAAACATACTTAATGCAGCTACTGTAAAATCTAATAATTTGCTTGTTTCGATGTGCTTGAATTGTGCATCCTACCTACTAAAGGAAGTAGAATTAGCAGGTAGAGGAAAAATACTTGCAGTGAAGAATTCTTGTACGTGGTTTATTAGAACGTATTTTTAAGATGTCTTAAAATGGTTGTGTTTTCTTTGTGAGGTAACTCCCTTAGTTGTACCTTCTGTGCCATAGTGCTCCAGTTTCTTAAATTGCAGATAGACCTTGTTGGTAGTTGTGTGGTATACTGGACCATGGCTTTGATTTCAACTGAAATGCTTTGTTTTGTCATTAGCATTCAGGCAGTGTAACAGGACCACAGTCTACCTGCTTCATATTGAGTATAAGAGTACTCAAGTCCTAATAAATTACTGAAATACTGAAGAATCTTGGCCATATTGATCAGATGCAACAATTTACTTTGTTTTAGGAAGTCCATGTGATAGTCCAGCCTGAACTACTGTCTTGGTAAGTGTGTGTGACTGGTTTTTAACACTTGCCTGTTGCAGGTCAACTGCCTGTCTTTCACTTGGTAAGCTGGTCGTAGTGCTGTTCTTTTCTTGCTGAGAAAATGCAGTGTCTTAGAAAATATGAGTTTATCTAACCCCAAACTTGAGAATGCTGTGAGAAAATTGTTGTGATGATTGGCAAAATGTTCAACTGCTCTGAAGAGAGTGAGTGAGAATGGCCTTTCTGAACAAATTACTACATGAATGTCCTCTTCACGGCACTTTATTTTTACATGAAAATGTCTTGTCTCAGTGAGGAAAGATCATGACTTTGACTTTGTTTTAAAAATAAACAGGAAATTAAAAGGAGCTGTCAAATAGCACAATATTCAGACACTATAGTTGCTTGAAATGTGATTCCAAATAGAGACTCTCAGTAATGCTTGTGGTAGTTAAAACCACTTAAGTACTAAGTGCTGTTGTAGGTTCTGCTGATTTGTAGGAACATCAATTTGGTTTGTAACATTACTTTGCTTTTTCAGGAGGCATGTATTTAGAGAAAATAACAGAAGAAATGCAGGATGCCATTTCACAGCAATCCGAAGCTCTGCCTAGGGTTAGTATGACATTTGAAGTTTTGCATATACCTTAATGACTGAAGGACTCTGGTGGCTGGAAGTCCTATCAAACCTAGTTTACTGTTTTGTGAGGGTTTCATGAACTGGTTTCAACACTGCATTACTGTAGCATTCACTCTGTTAGGGGAACAATTTATTGTAACTTTGATTTGCCTAAAAAGCATTCATACAAATTTCTCATTCAGAAAGGAGGTGATCAGGTTAACTGCTTAAACTGACAGTTTTGCATGGACAAGTGAGTTGCACTTTACAGTAAATTTATAGGGAGGATTCTGTACATATTTGTAGTTAACTGCCTTTGATGTTTGCTTTTCAGGTAACTAACTATTACTGTTAAAACTGTTGCTAATATGAAGGAGTTACTTCATCTTCTCCAGGTGCCAGCTGTTGAAATCATTTATTCTCCTTCTTCCCCAGAATATCTTGAAACGACTTAAAAAAGACACTCAGCGGGATATATAGCAGATACATTTCCAATCTGCTTGATTTTTATCTGTCATGTTAATATATAGTACAGGGAATGCTGAGGTCTATCCCGATAGGATCTTCTCTGTAGGTTCGTGTCGTTGGAAACGCCTCACAGAATAAACTTGTGGTTTCGCTTTACCCATTGAACTACCTGTTAGCTCTGTGGGATAAAACTGCAAGACATCTTCATGTAACATCCTAGCAACTGTAATAATGCACCGTGTTCTCCTTTAGGTGTACTGTGACATGCTTTGATAGAAATGAAAAAAATTATTCAAGTGGAAAAGCTTGGTAAGAGTCAAAATACAGAGTGTTTTGGGACTTCAGGTGCAACTAACATACTAAATTACACAGGCTGAACTTATTCTTCACCTAGGTTTTAGTGTAGATACCTGACTTTTAACACTATTTTTTGCTGCCTGAGTGTTCTGGATGGCTTGAAACAGTCAATTCCCCCTTCAGTCATGGAGTAATTATTCTTGTGGTGGCTGTAGGCAAGAAGAGACAGCACTGTGGTGTCTGTCTTGAAGTAACTTACTGCGTTTGTTTTGTGTCAAGAGATGCTCCACAGTTTCACACTGAGCAGCTGCTGTTCAGGTGAAAGGGGCATGAGGTGAAATTCATGGAGTCTGTTTTCCCTCTCCAGTTGCATGGCAGCTTTTGTGAAATGACAAGTACCTCTTATTCCCAGACACTAGCTGGTGCATGGGAGAAGGCTGAATGTTAAAATGAGCTGTTCATGGATGGAGAACTGCAGCTGTTTCCCTGTATGGCACTTCAGCCCAGCTGCATTCTCCTGATGGGGTGTGCAAAAAGCTGTGCTACAGCAGTGCAGTGTTTGGCATCACTGGTTTTCGTTCAGCTGTGTCTGTTAAACCTGGTATTTTTTCTGAAACAGTCTTTGACCTCTTCAGTGATTTGAGTGTACTTGCTTTCTATTTTCATGTTCCAGTGTGAGAGCTGAGTATTGGCCTCTGGAACTCAGCAAGTGCATTCAGTTTCTTCTTTCTAACAGGTGCTTTAGGATACTGAACAAAGTGAACCTCCCTGTATTAAAAAGATGAGCTGTGGAAGATAAAAGCAACCTGTTTTATAGGTAAGCAGTGAGTTACTACTCTCACACTACACAGTTTGTGTGCTAAATTAGTATGATTCTAGGACATTTAAATTTAAGTAAACTGTTTTAGAAAGAAGTATAAAAATGGTTGTCTAGTACCAGAGATTACTGGATGGTGATCACTCCAGATTTTGGCAGTATCTGAGCAGGTCACTCGTCTGTGAGTCATTCTTGTGTGTGTATGTAATGGCTGTCACAGTTGTGCAGTGGTTTGTAGTACTAGTGTCTTAGACTGCTCTTGGTTGTGAGGAATCAAGTACATCTCTGTACTTAAAAATTTTAAAAGATTTTAGGCTTGTTGGTACACAACTTGGCTTTAATGTTGGCAGGATTAATTGGTCCATCACTGGAAAGGATGGGCAGAGTGAAGTCCTAGTACGGGCAGTGAGAGGAGTGTCTGGTCATTACCAAGGCTGCTGGGATGTTACTGTTTCTGGTGAGCTGTGGACATGACCGTAAAGCAAGTCCATCAGACTCTTGTATTGCCATATGACGTGGCACCAAGGCTGCTGGGAATAAAGCTTCAATGTAGGTCACAGACACAATGTTCCCTTTGCTGTTAGGAGGAAGTTGCTGCTGAAGTGTAGGTATGTGGTTGGTATCCTTGGGTGCCTCTGAAGTTCCAGCTGTGGAACCTTTGTAGATTGGACTCCACAGCTGCTCTTGAGAAGGTAGTGCTTTTGAACAGAAGCAAAAAAGGGAGACTAAGGCTGCTCCATGCAATTTATATCCAACTTGTGTGTTGTTAACTCTTCCCTTACACTAACCAAACCTGACTCTTTAACTTCCAGTGTCTGCTACCAAGTTGCTGCATGTCAGAGGGATGAGAAACTCCACCTGAGTGCTACCAAAGTGAGTGTGAAGGTAAGAGCACTTAACCAAAATGGTTGGTACTATGAAGAGATTCAAGGTCACTTCAAAGAGGGTTTGCATGGCTGAAAAACCAGCAGCTCTTAACGCGGTGACCGCAAATTGAAATCCTCTGCAGGATGCCGTGGACACGTAGTGTGTGCTATGGTCTATTTATGAGGAGATACACCTTATGTCCTTAAGCCTTTTGAGGGGAAAAAGGATGTTAATCTTCTGCCCTTGGGTTTTTGTGATGCTGATGTAGAGGAAAGGCTGCTCAGTTTCATTCTGAAACCAGCTGACATTTGTAGCACGGAAAGTTAAAGCTGGAGAACAAAAGGGTTGTGGTATGAGCAGTCTGGTAGCCCAGTTGCTGCTTGTGTGTCGAAAGGAGGACAACTGAGCTGGTGAAGGGTCTAGCACACAAGTTCATTTTGGAGCAGCTGAGGGAGCTGGAGATGTTGAGGCTGGAGAAGAAGTGGTTCAGGGAGGACCTTCTTGCTCTTACTTGTAGTGTGGTGGGGGTCAGTCTGCCAATTAAGAAGCTGTGGGATGAGAAAAAATGACCTCAAGTTGTGCCAGGGACATTTAGATTGGATGGTAGGAAAATGGCTTTTTTTTGGAGTAAAAGTGCTAATAGATTTTTTTTTCTCTCTCAGGCTCTGGTGATACTGCTGAAAGTCTGCTGCAGTGAGCTACACAGCTGTTCCAAATGGAGAAAGATCTTACCTAAAGTGTTAATTGCAGTTATTTGGCATTAAAAGTAGTGCATATTGTAACTTGCCTCTTGTCCTCCTGTGAGATATGAAGGTGCCTGTGTGCGATGTTAGAGAAGACCAAGCTGAGTATATTGTGTTGTAATTTGACTGAAAATAACTTGATCAGGTGTTTTCCCTAACTTCCCTGTCACTGAATTCTCACTGTACTGAAGCCCTGGATAGGTATTTATTCTGTACAGAATGTCACAGCATTTAAATAAAACTGTCTCTGAGCTGCAGCCTGGGATTATTTCCTGTTGCTACACTGTGGCTTTCAAAGAAGGGTGAGAAAATCCTCACAGCTGATCTCCTGAGCCTTGGTCTCTTCCCTTCTGATCATATTCTCAGAAAGGAGCTAGAATATTGCAGAACTGCCCTGGTGAAGCTGAGACCATATACCTGCTGTACTGCTCATTATTTGCACTGCAAACAGCCTCCACTGACCTCCGTGGCATAACAAACTGATTCTGGTTTAGGCTTTTTACTTATGCAGGAGGTAACAATTGTTTTGCTACTCCAGTACATGCAACTGCACCAGACTCTAAGAAATCAGTGAAAGGACCTGTACAGTGTAATTAATTGTACATCTAAAGTAAGCTAAGCTTTCTGGTGGAACAGGTCCAGAGGAGTCCATGAGAGTAACTGGATGGGAGCATCTCTCCTGTTAAAACAGGCTGAGAGAATTGGGGTTCAGCCTGGAGAACAGAAGTCTCCAGGGAGACCTTTATACCACCTTCATCATTGCCAGGATGACCTTTAAAGGTCCCAACCCCACCTATTCTGTGATTTACTGGTATGTTTTAACCCTCATCAGATTGAATGAAACATCTCTGCTATTGCACCTGCTGATAACCAAGTTCAAATTTTAAAGCACAATTTTTGCTATAATTTGCCCTGGTGCTTTAACTACTTAGCTATGAATTGGAGTTCATCAAACATGGACAGAAAAATATGGAAGTAGCAACAGTAAGATTTTTATTCTCAAGTGCTTGAAAGACATACTGCATGTGTACAGGAACCCACACTTCTTAAATCATAGTGCAAAGAACTGATAAAAACTCCAGCTTTACAGAAATGTCTTGCCTCAAAATAATTCAAGTCATCTTTAAAACGCAACTTTATTTGAAAATGTTTTATACATGTATATTACAAAAGTTAGTATCTCCCTTTAAAACATAAATGCATATCTAGAAAGACCTTTCATTCCTGTCTACTCTGAGACAAACCATGTTGAAAGCAGCAGGCCATCTGCTTCTGTAGTGATTTCCCTAAACAGGAGGGTAGTACAGGGGTTTTGGGTTAATCACTGTTTTCCTACAACTTAAAGCTGAGGATTCCTAATGGCTTTGCAATTAAACATTGTCTGGGTTGTACCAATATCATAGCGAAGCTTTTGCTCCAAGTCTGCTGCCTGTCACAGTGCTTTCCAAGACTTCTTGGCTCGTAGTTTTTCCAGCATTTTCTGCAAATAAAACAAACCATGAGACTAGTGCAGCTTAAGCGACTACACTAAAAACCAGCAGAGCTAGAGGGGCACAACTGAGGTACTGCCCCATCTGTTTGACCTGAACATCAGTAATAGACAGTGATGAGTTCAGTGACTGCCCGGGCTTCAAAAAGGCCACAGATTGCAGGGTGGGAGAGAAGGTGTGCTTATTTATTTTATGTTAATTATGGAATCTGTAAAGCAATGCAACGAGAGCACCAATTTATTCCACCAAAAAGAAGTTGGGGTGGTCAGTGCTAAAGGCAGGATTTGGGCCTGGAGCCCCCTGGAATAGTCACAGCCTCTCAGGATCATCAAGCATTTCCTTCCTTCCAGTTGTCCAAGGCCCAGCAAGAGAACAGGGAATTAATGACTCCAGTCCTCTAGTTCAAGCCCTCTTCTACAGCAACTGGAGGAAAACCCAGACAAGATTCTTGCAACCTGAAGTTTAGGCATGCTCAGAATGTTACCCTAACCTCAAGCAGCCAAAGCAGTCCAAAACCCACCAAACCTAATTCAGTCTAGTTTGAACTACTGAAAACCCTGCCATTCTTTCGCCATGTAGATTTTCTAACAGCTGGAGCCTTTTTGCTCAAGCTCAAATCACCAGAAAAATTCAGCCTGAGGCAGCCCTGCATTTTAGATGAAGTTTCAGCTTAGTCACAGTGTTGACAAGGAAATTCTTATGTGGATGTACCAATGCCATCACTTAAAATCCAGACTGGTTGGATGGTTTCCATTTCACCTGCACTCAAACTATGCTTCAGTGACTGATTAGAAGCTCAATGAAGTCATGAGACTCACCAGCCAGGAGGACAGTGTAACAAACTATTACCTTTTGAAACTCTTTAGCTTTTTCTCTGTTTTTAGCGTAAGTTTCTTGCCTGGTTTTTTCTTCCTTTCTGATTTTTACTTCTTCAAGTTGATTATAAAGTCTGTGGGAACAGTAGGAAGAAAATTGAGTCCTGGCAGAAAGGAAGTGGCAAAGCTGGAGTAAGTTAACAAGCTTAAGGGTTTACACTGGCTCACTTGCTAGCAATTAGGAAAATTTGACACATCTCTCCAGTAATCTAGAATCACTTCAAATTCTTCAGCTGTATCAAACAAACCCCCCTCCACGTTCAGGAGCTGCACTTGGTTCATGTTACTGCTCATAAGTGCCCACGTGCGACTGTGAACTTTGCTTCAAATTTTATCTAGTGTCAGGCATTAAGTGGCACAGCAGCCTCAGGCTGGTGAAACCAGCAGGCTGACCTTGTGTTCCTCACTGCCACCCATGCAAGGGCCTTTCCCAGCAGGTACCTGGATCAAACACTCTTGGCTCCTCTCTCCCAACTGTTCTGTGTTAAGCAGCACTGGGTTCAACTGGAAGATCACAAACTGTTATGTCTGACCAAGAGCTTTCATAAGACACAGATTAACTACTTCTGTTGGTTTTAGTTCAAACTTCTCCCACTTGTGTTCATGCATTACCTGGATGTACGCTGGTGCATTTCAATTTCTCCGGCCTTCCTGTCCTCTGGAGAAGATACTCTCACTTCTCCTACTTTTTTCAACTGACTGGCAACTGCACCATTTTTTCCTAGGGAGAAAAAAAAATAAAAAGCCAAACATTTCTTAAATTTAACTCTCTAGTTTAGCTAACTCAAAAGCATGACAGGTTTTCAAAGATTTTTAAATGACATGACAAAAAAAGAAACAAGCTAGCAGAATGGACACAATGGAGATGATGTCTTGTGTTAAAATAAATCCTCACAGTCTCACTCGTTAGGCTGCTGCCTGTGCTTTAAGCCAGCCATGGCTCTCAACAGCCGACCTCCAAGTCCCCAGTAACAGGCATTAGAGATGCACCAGTTCAAGTAATGTGGTTGTTCTTTGATAAACAGCCATTGCTTGCAAAGATACCTATAACAACAAACGTGGGCTGATTGTGAAAGACCACCCATAAAAGCCTTTACAACACTGCACTGAAGAGGCAGCAGGGCAGTGGAGGGGGGGAAGCTCTCTCCATCCCCAAGAAAACAAAGAATATCCCAGTTTGCAATAGCAAACACATAACAAATATAAACTCTGTTCTTTGATATACAACAGCAATTAAAAGGGTACCTAATGGTGTATCTTGTCCCCAGACAAACCTACCAGAGAGAAGACAAAACTCCTTTTGTCTGCTTCTTGACTCCTTAGACTTTCCTCCTCGAAGCTTTCTGGCTTCCGGCTTTTCATTTTCTCTCTCTCTCTTTTTTATTTCTTCTACTCTTTTCAGAGATTCCTGGATGAAGTTCTGCTTTCTTTTTAAAAAGGATTTTTGCAAACTTCCAGATGTAGCTGCAAACTCCAGCAGCATCACTGTGAAGGAAAGTCTCAACATTTCTCACTGTTAACAAGTCATGCATTTCAATGTACTTCTCCTAATATACTGAAGTTGACCACTTTTGTAAATGGCACTAGGAGAATGGCATTGTGAGTGATGAGGTATCTTGCAAAACAGGCAGCAATTCAGACCTATGAAATCCAGTCATGGTCAGCAGGTCTGCTGAGACAAATACTGCATCAAAAGCATCTTGATGCCTCAAAACATATCAAAGACCTAATAAGTCCCTAACACAGTTAAGTTCCGTCAACTCCTGTCTTTCATGTTACTGTGGTTCACTTTAGACAAAAAATATTTCAGTATTTTACTGCTGTTCCACATTGTTATCAGAATAGGGAAAAAACCAAAAAAAACCATTCTTTGGCTACAGGGCTTGGGAGACTAACAGGAAATGAGAAATAAATGAATGTGCAACTGTGAAAACAAATCACAAAACAACACAGAATTTTTCAAAGTTAAGCTGTTACAACACAAAAACAAGTGTAGTGTAGAACTTTCATAACTTGGGACAGGACGAGACAAGCAATATGACACACACTAAACCTGGGTCAAACGTACAACAAACCAAGCATGAACAGCAAGATGCATTTGCCTAAGTAAAAGTAGCTCTAAAAAATTTTCCAGATGAGAGGTGTATTTTACTGATTATTTTAATAATAAAAAAATTTACTATCTCTATCTCAGCTTCAGTATATTTAAGTTACACATAATTACCTGCAGTCCTATGTGACGGACAGTGACTGTTGTTGGGACTCTGGGCTTTGGGAGAGCTGTCAGGCCTTGTGAATGCCGAATAATCTGCATCTGGAGCTAGTGGTAAAAGTTCTCTCTCCTGTTTCAAAAGGAATCAGTGGCTGGAAATGCTTAAAATACACTGCCAATTTGAGTGGAGCAGTACTACTGTACCACTAGCTTAGACCCAATGCAAATAAAATACATTCTTTTGCCCTTAGAGCAGATGCAAAGAAAAATCACAAATGGATCTTTGTAATAATTATGAAAAATCTACTTTCTAAAAACATTTTAAAACTTAAAAAAAAAAAATCCATTGAAGACTTTTTTGCCCACCAGATTCAATTGGTTGTTCTTAATACAGGGCAGCATAATTCCATCTGCTTTCATTTCCTACTGTTCTCTCTAGTTCTCCCCCATTACTCTCATCCCACTTGACTCTTTCCCTCTTTGTCAGTGGCGGGTGACACCCACTGCAGCAGTACAGCCTCCAGCTGTCAACCTTCACTTCTCCCTCGTATCAATTACTTTATAAAGACCCATCCTTGGACACTTTTAGGATCTTCTGTAGATGCCTCCTGCAATTAAAGCATGATTTCATCTAACTGACACAGATTACTTGGTTCTACATTATTGCTTCATCACCCAAATTATTGTCTCGTTAAAACCCAGCCCCTCTGCAATTTACAGCCTTTGCTTTATATAAGCAAACAGCAAAAAGCACACCATGGGCTAACTAAGCGTGGTAGAATGACAAGCTGGTTATTTTTTCCCCATAAACCTCAAACTGCTGTGTGAGCCTGCTATGGCTCCATCTGCTAGGTAGGGGATTTTTCCTTTTTCTTTTGTCCTACATTCTCATTTCGTTCAAGTTTTCAACCAGTGGGATACAATTTAATCTTGCAAACACCAGCAAGATGGTTTGTTTCTTGCAGCAAGTCTTCCACACTCTGTCTACACCAATATGACAAGGTAGTAATTTTAAAGAATAGCCCAAATTTAAGATCTATTAGATCTCTCCAGAAAACCTAATGTCAAACTAGGATGATTCAAGCAATTACTAAACTCGGATAACCCAACATTCTCTTGTTTTGCAACAGTGGATCAACTGCTACGGTGGGGCCTCTCTTTATTATGATTAATACTAAGTTAGAATTACATTAGATAATGCTCACCTCAGTAAAAACATTACATTCAGACTGACCCACACAGGTTGGGTTATCGATTTTATCCTCAATTTTCTGTTGGTTAATATGTTCAGTGTCCGATTCTGCAGTACTGATGTCATTTGAGCTTATCAGAGTGAGTTCTGGTTCTTCCATAATACCACGCCCTGACTCAGTCTCCTAGAAAAGAAAATATACAAGTCACCAATGTAAAAATAGAAAAAACTAAAAAAAAAAAAAAATAAAAAATAAAAAAATAAATATTTCCAGCTATAGCAACAGCTGTTGTTAGAAAGAAGAGGCTCATTCAAGAGGAAGAAGAAGACCCGCCCCAAGCCATACATGAAATACAGAAAGAGAACATGTATATCAGAGTTCAAAAAACTGAAACAAATAACGCAAAGCAGGTAAACAAAAAAACCTCCACCTTTCCTTCACTCTCCTCAAGTTTAAGTTACTTAGTTCTAGGGCAAATTTCTTTTAATGCTACATCAAAGCTATTTCCTGAAGTTTGCTTATGCTTTGGTTAATTTATTTACCTCCTTCAGGCTTCTAAATGGGGACAGTGAGGTAACAGTGACATGAAACCCAGCTGCATGTGCTCTACCAGCCGATAGTAAGAGAGGGAGACGAAACAGCTCCTCAAACCATTGTGGGAACTCAGCTCATTTTAGCTACTGCTAATTATTTCAGTGCTATGATCTGAAAGTAGTAGGGAAGAAGTCCAGAAAATAGGAACCAGAACTGTAAAAGCAACATTTGCCAAGCTTTCAGATATTAAAGGTCTAAAATAACTTGGTGCAACAACAAAACCCCCTGCTTTTGGAAATCTGTTTTACTCACCCAGACTGGAATACAACATGAGTTTCTGGGCACAGAATGAGAATGCTTCTCATGTCTTTCCAGGAAAAAACTGTTTTGTTGTACAACAGCATGCAAATGGATGTCTGAGTCTTCCAAGCTGGTTTCTCTGAGAACCCTTAAACATTCCTGTCCTTCTGAAAAGCTTTGCTCTGGCTCCTTTATATTCATATTGCACTGAGAATCCAGCTCCACGGCATTATTTACTTCATGTACAGGAACTGATTTTTCAGGAAGCTTCACATGCTTCTTATCAAATTCCTCCAAAGGTAATTTTTCTGAAGACACAGTCTCTTTTAATAAGTGTGGAGAACAAGTTTCATCCATTGTAACTGGTGTGGTATCTACTCGATAAAGTGATTTTTGCTCTTCCAGTGGAATCAGATTTTCATTTTGCAGACCTTCCACTGAACACTGGAGGCTAATACCTTCCATACTTCTTGACAGTTCTTCATATTCTCTTGCAGGTGAAACACAGTTCTCATGGCCCCCATCTTCAGTTCCAGGGGCTTGCTCAAAAGATCTCTGTAACGCAGCCCTACAATCCACTGGCTGATCAGTATTCTGAGAGATATCACTCAGCGCAGATTCTATTTGAAGAGGGTGAAAAGATTCTTCAGATCCTGTTTTGAAAATTGTCAGAAGTCAAACTGCTTGCTAACAAAACAGAATTTTCACTTTAAAAGTCTCCCCATAATAAGACTTTTCAGTAATGTATAACAAAAATTCTAGTAAATAGGAAGAAATATTTTGTTTAAAAAAATCTGCTTAAGTTTCCTCAAACATAGTACCATTAACATTAGAGAAAATTATTCCATCACTGTACACAAAATTTTGAGAAACAATACTTTTTGTTGTTTCTTAGAATATGTTTAGGGATGGACTTTGTGATGGTGGTGACATAATGACAACCATACATTTTACAACTTATACTCTGTAAAAGGAAGTCCTTCGAGTCCCTTTTGCACCTCCAACAAAGTCTCTAAACCACAAAGAAAACAATCCAAAATGCCATTACAGAAACTTTCAAAGTAGAAGCCAACACTGAAATTGGAATAAGGACTGCTGTTCCTACAAGTTACAGCACTGCACCCTAAATTACCTTCCTTGAACTGACAACCCAAAATGCTTTTTACTTGCTTAGCCTGTTGCTTATGTTATTTTTTTCCATACTTCTAAAGCACAACAGTAATTAGTTTGGGATCATAAAAACACATAAGAGATGGGGAGATATTGCAGTTAAGACTCAAAGTATAAAGATTCTTTCTATAAGCAATTTAGAAATAGAGTGTTTTGAAGTTAGAAGGGAGCTTCCTAAATCCTAGTTGCTGTGACCACAGTCACAAAGTTTTTAAGTGTAAACTTCTTTTAGCATCTTTTATTACTTTCCTTTTTTCTTGTACCAGCAACTGCCAGCTAGAGAGAAAGAAAAGCATAATAGCTACTGAGTACTTGCTTGCAGCTTTAAACATGAATAGTGTGTGTCCAAAAATTTTAAGTGTATATATATATGCAAATCACAAACATAATTGAGCAGCAATGTTTACATTGTAAATACATCTATTTATTACTTAAGATATTGTGCTACATTTCCTGTTACTTTAAGGTACTCCAACAGAAAGCTGAAAAACACTGAAAATACCTGATTCTTGGCAAATAATGTTTTATGAAATATTTAGTTTGCTACTAGTTCCCTTTGGAATTTCAGATTGGTCCTTTTCTTTAGAATACATGAAATACCAAGTTAAATTCAACTGCAAAACATTAAAAAAATATTTTTTCCTGCTATGAGCTACAGTTAATGTAATGCTGCTCTGCAACCATAAACTTTTAATCTACTAAGTTAATTACAACATTATCATTTAAAAGCTCCTTTCTTCTTTTCTTGTCCCTCCCCCTTACTCTGTAGAGAGATAAAGCAATTCTATAATCAGAGCAAGATTAGAAAATTAAATTGTGGGAAAAGAAAATTAAATTTATATACGTAATGTATATAAAAGACAAATGATTAATTTCAGGGACTCTAGCACATGCACCTCATAAAATTTTTATCAATTTTCGGAACTTCCTTAATTCCTCAAACTTAAAAAGTAATGGATATGCATGAACAAACATCTGGAAAAGGACTTAAGCTGACAGTTTCAGCCAGAGTTGATATTTCTTCACTAACATAATTACTGCAGAAGGAATAAGTAACATAATATCCATTACAGGGACTTGAATAAGCAGGTCTGCTTTTGTACCAAAGTCGTAACTGCTGAGGAGATAAACTTCACAGAATTTAGGAGTTCTATCCATTAAAGGTAGTGGAAGAGACTGTGTGAGAGAGCAGCAGCAGAGTTAAGACATTTCCAAGCAGGACTGAGAGCAGCAAAGAGATCTGTCCCCGTTTCAACATGGCAAACCCATCCTAAGGGTTGGTATTTACACATTACCAACACGCTGAATCTGAAAGCGCTGATCTGACTACACTGTACATACCTGGAATAAGATTTTCTGCAATGGACTCTTCTGATGGAATGTTGTTTAGCCTGTTTGTTTCAAGATAAGAAGGCAGACTGCTTCTTTGCACATTCAGACCAGCGTCTCCCACTTCTAGAAATGTAAGCATGTCTGGACTTTCTGTTGAAAATTTTGAAGTCTAGTGGCATTAAAAAAAAAAAATTTCTCAGAAATGTGAAGAATAAAAAGCTGAAGGTAGTATTCGATTTTTGGATCACATTTCTGCTACATCCAGCAAAACCACTTCCAAGCTCTACATATATCAAAAAATACTCCTGTTTCTTCTAGATAAAACACAGCGTGGGGATTATATATTTAAATCTTACAAAAACCTTATGCTAAAGTATTTCCTCCACCAGTTTTTGTGTAGTACCTTGCTAAATTCTCTGCTGTCTTGTGAAATTCCATATTGAGAACACGATGATGATGTATCGAAGTCAACACTTGGTTCCAAAGGCTGAAAGAGATGGTGATGGAAGTTTGGAAAAGGTTTCTCTCTTTCTGGAAAACAAAGCTCAGCTGCTAGAGCTGTAAGAAAAAAGGTTATTTTAAAAACAAATACACATCACCCACACCCCCAAAACAACCCCCCTCAAAAAAAAGAAAAAGACCTCAAACAACAGTTGTATCTTTATGCAGTAAATAAAGCATGTTCTGCAGGTATACAAATAGTAGCTTGTAAAACCAAAACCCTTACAGCATTCAATTCTTCCACTCTGACACAATGCAAGTATAAAAAGCAGTAAGAAAGTGATACACTGATTCATTTTTTTTTTAATGAAAAGATTAAGTCCTTAAGTTCTCTGTTCAGCACTTGTGAGACTGCATCAGAAGTACTGTGGGTTTTTCAGTACAAAAATCAGTGACACAGCAGAGCAAGACCAATGAAGAGCCACAGGGATGATCAAAGGGTGGATGTACCACATGGATGTTCAAAGAAAAGCTGAATAACTGAGTTTGTTCAATCTTAAGAAAAGAATTGGGGGAAATGGCACAAAAATATCTGCTGCCTATTACCTCCTAAGAGACAGTATAGAGAATCCTAGAATCGTTTGGGCTGTATCACCTAGTTCCAATTCCCCTGCCATGGGCAAGGACACCTTCCACTACACAGGTTGCTCAGGGTCCCATCCAACCTGGCCCTGAACACTTCCAGGGACGGGGCATCCACAACTTCTCTGGGCAACCAGCTCCAGTGCCTCATCACCCTCAGAGTGATGAATTTCATCCTAATATCTAACTCAACTTAACCTCCTTCAGTTTAAGGAAAATGCAGTCAGTGTGCTTGAACATGTTCAGTGAAAGAAAAAGAGACAGACAAAGGAAATTTTGGTTGGATATAATAAAAAAATTAAAAAAAAGGAGGAAAAGAACAGTTATTAAAATGTTGCCCAGGGGGGTGTGGAATCTCTGTCCTTGGCAATATTCAGAACTTGCCTGGACAAGGCCTTAAGCAACCTAAGCTGGCTCTGCTATGAGCGGGAAGGAGAAGTTGGGCCACATAAACATAAGTCCTTCTGGTCTAGATTAATCTATAATTCTATGATTCCAGGTTTTCAAACATTCCAGGAGGAAGCAATTTGAATTAAAACACTAACATTATCATCATGATAGCTAACAATGATGTTCTTAATTTTGTTACATTTTTCTAGAGAGCACAGAACCCCCACCAATCTGTTAATCAGTGAAGTGTTTCATCAACAGTGTGACCCCATGTGAATAATGAAGTATTATATATTATTTTTCTATCTTCCTGAAGTAAAAGTTGTGCATAAACAAGTAATAAAAATGGCACAGGTAGCAAAAAGCCAAGCCATGGTAGCAGGGGGCTGCACAGAACTGAGAGACACCTGATCAGACTATCTTGCTTTTCTGCACCAGATAATGCTTCATTAACATATATCTAACAAAGGATGAAGAACATCAGAGTATTAAATTCTTGCACATAGAATCCTTATTAACTTTAAAATGTAAGCCAAATATAAATAACAGAGACCAACATGTAACATCGAGTTAACTCCTCATTCTGTATGATGAGAGCACAGCACATAAATGCTATAAAATAGCAAATACCTTGGAAACATGTATTGTCCTCTGAGTTCAAGTTCCCAGTATGTTTCCCCAAGACCTGCTGTGTCTGACTTTCTTTATAAAGGTGCATATCTTCTTCAGATAGCCGAGTTTCAGATATTCCAGACAAATTCTCTTGCCTCTGTTGCAAGGTAAAAGACAGCGAGGAGTTCAAAGGACGGCTTGTTGTTTCTCTCAAAATTCCACCTTCTGTACCATCAGAAGACAATCCTGAAATAATAAGTTAGATGTTCACAATTTTGCATATAAATCACTTACATGACATCATCTGAAAAGACACTGCTTAATATCCTGAAATATTCATAAAGAGTTCTAGGGTTTTGGTTTTTTAATTGTCTCCAGTCAATGCTCCTATAAATCTTACCACGCACTTTCACAAATACAAGTTGATCTAATTAGGTAGCAGCCAGTACAGCTTAGCTCTTTTACAGAATGTAGATTTAAGAAATACTGAAATTATAAAATCAGAAAAGAATTAATACTGTTATTTTATGCTAGCTAGCATAAAATAACCTGCTACTGCATATAAACATGTCAATCCTTCAATGTGATCTGAATATCTTTATGACACCGTGCAAGAGTTTTATTCATGATTAAAGAGAAATTGCTTAATACCAACACAAGAAATCTGAGGGATCAAGGCAACCAAAATCACGTTCCTAGTTACCGCACCAACCCTTCTTTGTTGCACAAAGCTATCAGAAAAGGTCATCACTAAGCACTGAGTGTACGGTGAAGACACAGCTAGACTTGAAAAATTTGTTCATGCAGCCAAATACCCAAAACTTCTGGTATTTTTCTTCCACAACTAAGAAACAATAGACAAGAAAAGCTACAAGAAAACAATCTTAGAATTTGGTGTCTTACATCAATGAAACACAGATTTGTCAAGTGACTTATGAAGTATATGTAATATCATTAGGATTAAAATAAGACACTGAAATCTCAGGCTGTAAAAACTGTAGTCTTCAAATCTGATTTATAAACATAGAATAACTCATATACACACAGGTTGCTTAAGAAATCAGATGTCAGACTTACACAATATTAAGCCTTAAAGTAAATAAATCTACAGGTCACTATCTAATCACTTTCAAGCTCACTTCCATGTCCACAAGTAATAATGTCAGGAGCAACTATATATTTATTATAAAGGAATTATTTTTGATCTTACAACAAGCTAACAAGATCAAGAGGCAGACTGCGAAAAAAAAAAAGGGATAAGGTCATGTGTTTTTCAGAAAACTATTAAAGGTCAATATGGCATTCAAATGACATTTTCACAAATAAGTGATTAAGAATTACTATAGTGACAAGCAGATACTGGAACAATTCTCTTAACAGCAAGACAGAAGTCATAGCTGTAAGAATCCATGATATGTATTGATTAGTAAACTTCTATCAGTGTATCATTTGAAGATCATTTGAAAATAAAAACTGCCACTAGAAAACTGTTAGCATTACAGTTGCTTAATAAAACTCAAAATATCCTTTGCTAAAGCAGATGTATTATCATATTAAATTATAATAAAAGTAAAAAAACATAAGCACTTAACAAAACATTCTGGTTATGCTCAACTCTGTAGGATGCATTAATAAACCTTAAATGAATTTTGACACTAGCCTATTTCAGAAGAACTTGCAGTGAGTTAGACCCATTCTGCCATAAAATAAATAGAAAACACAATTTTCCTTTTACAAGAACAACAACAAACCCCAAGCACTTACCAGGGCCAACAGGGCTTGCATCCAACATTTCACTAGTTGAAAAGCTCCCAGTGGAAATTGTTGAAGTTAAATCACAGGGTATTCCTTGTATGAAAGCCTCTGAAACTAGTAGTTCCTAGGATGACATAGCACACCTATTACGAAGTACTCAGATGTCCAGAATTAAAGCTTTAAACCCACACATTTTATTCTGAGCTCAGTTCAAGTGTAGAAGCCTTCATGTTTTGCACAGTCAGGCAAATAAAGATTCATCCTTGCTCAGTACAACACATTCACACCCCATGTCCCAGACACATCACTCCCAACAGCCCCCTCCCCTCAACACACACACACCCACCCACCCACACACACACACAGTTATAAAGCCTCTCAGGACAGCATACAAATCACGACACCTGGAAGATTGTTTTATCTTCTGGTGATCAGATTTGGCTATTTCTCATCACAGACCCACTTCAGTAGAATTGTAGATCTCAGAGGAACATATAAGCAAAACATCAAAAAATCAGGAATTTTACAAGTACTTGCAACACTGAGTCTTTTGCATACAAGTTACTGACTTAAAATTTAATTCTATGAAATTACACCAAAAATATGCAAAATACCCTAAAACATCATCTTCCTTAATTTTAAGGCAAGTTCTACAAAGTCACAAAGCAGAGAATGAGAGTTCTTGTATTTAAAAATTTTGAAGAATTAGATATGAACAGTTCTTCTGAAATTCTGACTTCAAATGTGCACTAAAAAATAAAAAAAATCTAAGAAACCCTTTTCCTACATTTTTCATTATATACTACCTTATACAAAATATATTACATTTAAAACATCTACATTTTAATGTACTTCTATATACACATGTAACACATAACATTTTTTAAATACTGTTTTTATTTCCTGACAAAATGACAGGATCTTTGGGTGAGGAAGCAGAAGGAGATTGGTGTTGATTTTGACAAGGCTTTTAACACTCACAATATTCTTTGGTCCCAGTTTGGATGTGGCAACCTGAATGGACAATAACAACTGGATGGATAATCAGGCTCGGAGGTCAGCGATTAAAGGGTTACACTCTACGTGGAGGTGGGGAACAAGTGGAGTACATAAGGTTCTGTCCAAGGACCTGCCCCCTGTAACACCCTTGGCAGTGACCCAGAGGAGATGACACCATACTTTAATCAGGTCTCCAGATATGCTAAGGTGGGAGGACCAAGTCATACACTGAACAGCAGGGTTGGCATCTAGAACCACCTCGTGAGGCTGGACCTACAGGAATAGTGTGAAACTCAGCAAGGGCAAATGCAAAGTCCAGCACCTGGAAGGAAGAAGCTCATGCACCAGTCCCAGTTGGGGTCTATCTAAGGAGTAGCCTTGTGAAAAAGGGCCCAGGAGCCTCATCAGACAGCAAGCTGAGCGTAAGCCCACGGTGTGCCGACAGCAGAGGGGCAACAGACAGCATCTTGTGCTGTATGAGCAGGAACAGAGCCAGCAGATCCATCCCAGTAGTTACCCTTCTTTACTTGGTGTTTGTTATGCTGCTGCACCTAGAACACTGCACCTAATCTTATCCCCCCAATACGAGAAAGAAAGATTACATCACAAAATAAAGAGTGGGTTATGTTATATGATTACATTGATATGACCAACCGTATTATCAAGTGTGAATGATGGTCCAGAATATGTTTTAACTCCCTCTCCAACTTCAGCAGCAAGCACTGGTGAATCTTGAGACACTTGAGAATCCTGGGACTGGGCTGAACACAAACATAACAGAAGCAATAAGGAACAAAAAGAGCTTTTGAGTTCATAGTGAGCAATGTTTTGTGGCACACCAGAGGGCAGTAACACTCCACTGCTGCTTGTCTCACCCTTTGGGCCATCATTAACCACTTTCTTCTCACCTACAACACATTTTTTGCTCCACTGTACCACCAATTTCAGCAGAAATCTGTAGTTCTCCTTGACGAGCCTTCCTAAAATTTCTAACTACTTGGACTGCTCTCTGAAGAGCAGGCAAGAAGAGCTCAAAATTTATGCTCTGGTTTTGGAGAATGAAACGTGGCTTTGCTACTGTTACTGCAATCATTTCATTAGGGTGGGGGAAATCTTTTACAATATACTATTACAGTGATTACAAAGAAAAGCAGACATTCCAAGTAGATCAGTGAAATCAGAAACACTGAATTACTGAAGTACAGCATGACTATTACCACGGAACTGAATCACCTTTGCCATAATACTCTTACACATAAAAATAAGTAATATGAGTATGTGCAAAAAAGCACCACAGCAGCACCCCAAAAATGCAATTTCTGCATTCAGTGCTGACAAGCACCTTTAAAGTCTGATAACTCTATGATTGTAGATGAATTGTCACAAACAACTCTAAAATACGTATTCTTATTTCCAGAAATAATTTTCAAGAAAGAAGTGCTAAGTGTGAAACTGAAATGAAACTGAAGTGTTTTCTCCCAACTCTAAGAGGGCTGCTAGTGACAGAGACATGAAGATAATCACATCTGGAACACCACTCACGGGAACCACTAAGGATGAATAATGAGAGACCAGCATATTGATATGCAATGAAGGAGAACTGTGAAAGAGATGTATGTACCAAATCTAGTCACTAGTTTCAGGCTCACTTACTAAGGAAATTAGGCTTATGCCATCAAACTGTCCATTTCATCTGCTGGGTTACTCTGTAGTTCCCAATTACAATTTGGATTCTATTAGCCAGTTCTAACCAAACTGGATTGGAAAGAATATCAAATGTCCGAAGTTCCCAAAACTCATTTAATCATGCATTAGGGGCATAGTACAAGAGAGCAGTTTGGATCTTAGTCTCACTGGTGTCACTTATGACAACATCACTTTATCAGTTACCTGCCCTCTCTGGCTGCAACCAGCTGATTATTTTGTGGAGCACTTGTAACCACTCAGTACTGAGCACAGGGATTCATCCTTCCCTAACCACAGAAGTACAGAATCACAGAATGCTAAGGGGCTGGAAGGGACCTCGAAGAGCATCTAGTTTCAAATCCCCCTGCCATGAGCAGGGACACCTCCCACTAGACCAGGCTGCTCAAAGCCCCATCCAACCTGGTCTTGAACACTTCCAGGGACGGGGCATCCACAATTCTTCTGGAAAACCTGTTCTAATGTCTCACCATCCTCACAGTAAAGTCCTTAAGACATTTTACAATTCAAATATATCTCATCTAAATTTTGGAGGGTTGAAGTTATCTTTCTTCCTGGAAGACAGAAATACAGCTAATTATAAAAGTTTCTTTAAAAAATGCCTGTTACTCAAGGACAATCTCATATCAAAGAAAAGTCACCTGTGCTGATAAAGCATCCAAGAAGATTTACCAAGTTTACCTTTTTATCTTCAATGTTTACTTTGAAAAAACATGTGAGCAGTGATAGGATTTGTGCACATCTATTGGTTCTGTAATCATGAAAGCAGCGCAACTCCTAAGTTGTAGAGCCTTACATTATGTGGTCAAAGGTAGAAACCACCAAGAATACAACTTCAAAGAATAAGGTCAAAGATCACACACACAAAGCACTCATTTTCTCTCACTTTTAGAGACACAATTACACCTTGAAAACATGGGAAAACTGCAAACACGTCCTGGTTAGAATCAAGTAGCAAAAAAATGTTCAAAAAAACAAATAAAAAATAATCAAAGTTACTATCATAAACAACAACCTAAAATGCACCTTAAATTCTTCCTTCAGAAACTTTATATTTAAAGCACAAGGGACTGTAGATTTTCTTGCTGAAATACCACAACAGTTATTGAAAGTGTCACAGGGAGCCTCACAGCCTACAAATTATAAAGATATTACTGGCAGTTTGGTTGTTGAACTGCTCAAGAGAACAATCCTCTTACACAAAATTACAGAAAGCTTTGGGGTTTTTCTCTTTAAATATAGACATTCAAATAAAGTTTCCTAATCCTCTTACATAAACTATTGCACTGGTCATACAATACTCTCTAACGTAAAAAGACACTACACCAAGATATTTTATATTAATTCAAAAACAGTGGTTCTAGCAATGCTTCTACAACTTACTCAGAAAAATACAAGCCTTTTCTTCAAATATTGTTAAAGGACAAAATTCTTCAGTAATAATTTAAGTTTAAATATAGATATACTTCAAAAGGACTATTCAGAGAAACAAAAAAAGCAGCTGAAAGAAAATGAGCTTGGATGGAATTGGAAATGATGTCTCAACACAAACTAAATGAACAGTTAAAGATTAGGGGCAGTGGTGAAATTTCTAGCAAAACCAGATATGTACTACACAGCTGTACTGCTTGTAACACTGTGCATATAAATGCTGCCAAGTTTCTGAAAACTCCTCTGCAGCTCTAGTAATGTATTAATTCATTTTAAATGGATACTGAAAACTGTCCTGGACCATGCAACACTGTCACCTTGTACTCAGTTTCAAATTCCTTTAGTCAGGGTTTTACAAATTTTGTCTAACAGTTCTCAGCAAGTCGGGTATAGAATTTTTCAATTATAGTGACAATAAACTGCATTTCAATATGCAGTAAACTTGAAGAGAAGCAAGTTGCATTTGAAGAAGCATTGCAATTGAAAGTACTGGAGCCTTTGAGTTAAAAGGCTGGAGAGACAAGCTAGATTTGTATAGACAGGGAAAAAACAGTAGGAAATAAAACCCTTGACATCTACTTGTTAGTCCAATCTCTTGACAAACTCAGTAGCCTGTTTTCTTTGTTTACCTAAGACTAGCCATCTTTGTCCCTTTATAAAGCCAATCAAGTTACCCATAACATGTTTAGTAGGTTTAAACATCCCCGTAACAAAATTATTTTGAACATTCCCAAACCACTTTAACAAAAGCTTTCTTGATAACTGAACAAACTGTTTTATTTCATGGAATCAGACTTTGTCACAGTTGGACACAGCCTATCCTCAAAGGTGTGATGTCCAATAAGAGCTCTTAATGAACAAATGGACAAGAACAGAGTTGAAGTAATCCTCACATTATTGCAGTATTTTTCCTTTTGACATACTCAGTGGAACATGTAAAAAGTGTATAGTGACTACCAGAAAAGCCAAGGCAGAATTGATTTGTCTGGAATTCAGGTAGATCAGACCCTTGAAAATTCCAAGTGTCTGGCTCAACTCCAGCACTGTGCTACTTTCACAAGCTGACAGTCAACACTAATGCATTGTAAGCTGGTAGACAGAACTTCCTAATAAAACAAGAGTTGCATATATAAAATAATTACCTCTCACTAAGCAGGGCAACAGGACACGAGGAAATGGAATGAAGCTGCATCAGGGCATTCAGACTGGACACTAGGAAAAGGTTTTTCATTCAGAGGGTAGCCAGTCACTAGCACAGGTTCCCCAGGGAACTGATCCCAGCACTAAGCCCAACAGAGTTCAAGGAGCAGTGGGACAATACTCTTAATCACATGGTTTAGTTTTAGGTAATCCTGTGAGGAGCAGGGAATTGGACTCAATGATCCTTATGGGTCCCTCTGAACTTGAGATATTCTACAATTCTCAATTTTCATGTCTGCCACACCTAATAGATTATTTTTTCAAAGTTGTATTTTGAGCTTGATGATGACCTCAGTCTTCTATTTTTTGTCTCAACTGTATTTTTAAGTAATTTCTTATATGCACTAATCTTTTAGTGGACATCTACATCATCACGTTAGCACTCCAGAGTTCTTTTTAAGCTTTAATTTCCTTTTTGTCAATACAGGGAATCACTGGGTACTGAATCAGGAACACCAGTGGTCTGTATGGTCTGCTCCCACCTGCTAACCTTTACAGACAATTCTACGAGTTGAAGATAAAAAGCACATGCCTTGGATAAGAAACTGTTGACTAGCAATGAACAGTACTGCAGTGCAGACTTGTAACTAGAATGGTAAAAAGTAAATAGTAAAAAAAGATAAAAAACTCATTCGTTCTGAGATGTGCTTATTGAAACATCCTTTTTTACACTTAAAATTCAACAGCATTTAAATAGCACTGCATGTCCTTTAAGTCAGGTCATATTCTACAAATAAACAGCAATAAAATCAGCACTGCTGAAAGGAATTCATGTAATCCCTTGAAGGAAGAGGATTTTCTCACCTGAATCATATGAAGTTTCAGCTGCCATCATCAGCAAATCTTGTAATAATCTCCCTGATGGTTTAGTTTGCCTTGAACTTCCATTAGAGGTTTGTTCCTCATAGTTTGTTATGCTCAAGGGTAACCTGCCCTCACAAAAAGTGGGACTGTAGCACTTCATATGAGCAAATTCCCCAATGGTTGAAACAGGGGAAGGTTCTCCACCAGCATAATCTGCTTTATCTGGATTTAAAATATTTGTAATCAGTTTAGGTATAGAAAGGAAGTGTTTTGCACTTAATGAGGAACATTAAGATGCACATTCTACGCTACAGAAACAACCAGCTGAATTTGTACGGTCTCCATTTTAACTAAATTAGCCCCATCAGGTCAGTAAACACTTCTGCATCACAGTCTAAGAATTATACAGGCTGAAAGATTATACAGGTCATACACTTATCAAAAAATAATTTCTAGCTCTTCCAAATTATTTCTTCCAAAAAAATTCAAACAAATTTTTCCACACAGCAAATCCATCAAAACTTTCAGTAATTTCTCCAAATCTAGAGGTATTAGAACTTCTCTGCTCTGGTTTAAAGATTTCTTTTCTCCCCAGCCCGGACCACATAACAGCCCTTTTCTGGTCACCCAATCCAATAAAAATCCCAACTTTTTACTACCTATCATGACTACTGGTTTGATAATACAGGAATTCATCACCTGTGGATTGTGATAATGGGATTATACTGCTAAGTGTAAGTTACTAAACCAAGAGCTTTTAAGAAAATAAATATATTCTTCAATCAAAACCTTCACCAACAAAACTTGCTGTCTAATCAAGATACCAAATTGGTCCAACAAGAAATAAATGTTTACATTTAGAAAACATCAGTTCGTTAATTAATGTTCCTTATGAAGAATTACAAAGACTGCATACAGACTGTAACAAATATATTTATAAAATGATAATTGCTTGTGTAGTTGCTTTCCAAATTTTTTATAGTGTTTTGTAATAAAAAAAAACCCAAACACACACACACACAAAAAAAAACCCCAAAAACAACCAACCAATTAACCAAAAAAACCCCCAAAACAACAACAACAACAACAACAACAAAAAGACCAAAACCAAAAAACCAAAAACAAACAAACAAACAAAAAAAAACCACAAAAAAGATGGTCTAAAAATTTCTGTAGAAACTTGATACTAAACTCCTTATTTGAAAAACTTCACAGTCACTTTCTTGGTATGCTCAAAAGCTAAACCTTTAAACACTATCCACCAACTTCAGCTATTATTTCATAATCAATCATCTTACAGATTCTTCAGGAAAGATTAAATTCCTCCAATCTACTTCTTGTAGATTATTACATATTTTATATATTACCTGCAAAGGAAAGGTTGCAACTCTTCGGTGTGTCTATCTCTGGTATAATACTAAGTTCATGTTGTTCCAAACCAAGCCCTAACTTGACTCTTGTCACAGGTGGTTTGGAAGATCTCCATTTCTGTTCTCGACAGAGAATTTTCTCAGATTGTTCTGTAAAACAAAGTTTTGTATGTTGCAATTAGATAGAGAGATATAAAATTAACTCGGGGAAATTGAAGAAAACTCCATCTGAGCTGTAAAGTGATAAAAATTGTAATAGAATATAACATACAGCCTTACCAGTTTGCTCAACTGGACCAATGCACTGCGAAATCATTTCACTTCCATGAAATTTACTCCTGCTGCAGTTTTCTTGCTGGTAGTTTTCTGAGACTTTGAAAAAGTCAGTTCTATTAATCCAGTCAGGTTTTTGTGCCTCTGTGATTTCTTCATTTGAGCATATATGTCTCACCTTAGAAGGGCAGGAGGCAAATGTATGTAAGATTATATTTATATTCATTTATCAAACAAGAATTTTCTTGTGTGTGTATTCCATGCAGAATAATATTGAACATGTTGAGAAAGTAGTTCAAGTATGCAAGATACCAGACAGATTTGCTTAGCTCACAGAAACATTTGGATGTATAGGTATTTTACTTAGCTCTACAAACCTAATGTGCTAAAGCCCAATTATTTACATTTTCAAGACCTTTGTTAGGTTAGATCAGAATACCCAGCATTTTTAATAGGAACAATTTCTGAAAAGTCTGCTTTTAGTTTTTCAGCTCCTAAATTCATGAATTTTAGCTGCCTGGAGACTGAAAAATCAAAAGACAGGAAGTACAGGGAACAATTATTTTCCTAAAATACCTTCTGCTTAAAAAAAAACAACACAGGGGGAGGTAAAAGGAGGCTTTCTAGAAGCTCAAAAATAAACTTCGATTTTTCTTCAGTTACTGAGAAAAAGCAAAGTCAAGACTGCAGCTGCCAAACCAATTTCCTAGCGAGTACACACAAAGACGAGCTTTAAAAATAATTTATTCAAGATGCTTATGATATCCTTTCAGGTATTGCTTAAGTATTTTTAATACAAGAGCTGCTTTTCACACAGAGCTGCATTTATAGAGATGAAGACTGTACTTGCAGATATTTCGGACAATCTAACAATTTCAACAGGCGTTATGTTCAGAGACCAAGCACAGGCATTCTTAGTATTTGTCAGACTGAACAAAACTGTGCTCTTGGGGCTTACAGAGAAGAACTACTGATTAAAAATCACAAGTCCTAATTAAAATTTTGATTATGGTAAATCACCTAAAACTATCAAGACTCCATGGGATACTTTGCTAATTGCTAGCATTCACTCCTAAGCTTGATCACCTACTGGATGATTCCCCATGCAAAGCATTTATAAAGTTTACCTGCTTGTTCAAAAATTCTTTCAAAGCCTCTTGCTGTCTCTGCATCTGTTCCTTCAATTTATCTTGCTTCTGTAAAAGTACTTGTTCTTGCATTTTCTGTCTAGAAAGAAGAGCTTCTCTTTGTGCATCTAGCTTCTCTTGCAAGTCTTTCAAATACTTTTGCTGAGCTTGGATGCTTTCTGATGAGGCCAACACTCTGTCCCTTAAATTCAGTATACTAGAGTAATTTAACAAAGATGCATCTCCCGATTTTGATATCAAGAATTCCTCAACACTTTGGGCTTTAGATTCTTCATGTGCTAAAGTCACAGGTTGAGAAAGACTGAAGGGTTGTTCAGGGCTTGTTTTGCTGGTGCTCTCTACAGATCCCTGCTGACAGGCCAAAGAATCAACTGAGGCTGTCTGAACTATACAAGATCCCTTTGTTGCTGGTATGAGGGGTACCTTAAGAGGAGGCTCTTCTCCAGCTTCTGTCTCTGTTTGATGATAAGGTATCTTCTGAGAAGACTCTTTTAAGTGTACTGTTTCTGGAGACTCCAAGGAACCTTCTGCAGGCAGCAAAAATCTAACATGTTGTTGTCGGTGGGCTTCTAGTTGTGTTCTGATTGCACTGACATCTTTTGTGACTGACTGTGGAGGCAACTGGAACTGAGATGGTTCTGTGATGTGATTACTGGAGGTTTTGAACATTCCCACTTGTTCCTGTGAAGGACAGTAACACGGCAAGTGAAACTCTCTGTGCTTCAGTTTTGATGCTTCTGGAAACTGCACAGGTTTGCCAGGACAAATATTATGTGTTTGCTCTTCTTGTTTCCGTGAAGATGGTTTTTCCAACACATGCAATGTTCCTGAAAGTGCTGGTAATGACCGCGCATATTCTTGGGCATTAACTTGTTCCAATGCCTGGTACTGTGTTGGCGACACTCTTTGCCTCTGTAGGAGTGGTTCTGAGACAGGCTTTAAATTAATTGATTTTGTTTCCACTGAGCTCGAAGGTGTTGCAGAAGGAGACAAGTACCTGTGCTTCAGTGTATTCTGATACTCCTGTAGCTGCTTTCTAGCTGCTTCAATAGTCCGTTTGTGCAGCCTCAATAGAAAGACAACATGAATCTTTTCAGAGTGATGTAAAAAGAAACATCAATTTCAATAATTAAAGAAATTCAAATTACTTTGAAACAGGTTTACATTTCATAATGGCATTTATTTACCTATTTTGCTGTAGGAGACGTTGTTGAAAGTCACGAACCATCTGTAAATGGCTGTCTTCTCTAGGACTCCTAATTTCTGATACAGTAGTATTTCCAGTCTAATCAAAATAAAGTAATTATAATTTTAATTTAATTTTGCACATACACAACTAACTCACAGAAGTCTATTACAGGAACAACCTTAAGCTGTATGTTCTTTCTCCTAAGTTTACAGAAGCCACTCTGTATCACCACTTGAAATCAGTGAGATTTCAGCCTGAGGCAATGAAACTAAAGGAGTTCCTGGAACAGATGGCCTACAGCTACAGTCTCTCTTGGTAAGTTGAGCATACACCATCAAAGCCAATGGTGCTCGCAGCAACTTAGCTCAGAGATAAATGTATCTAGCAAACTCAGGGAGCAACAATCCAATAGAGCTGCACTGCCAAGGCAATCAGGTTCTCAGAGGAGTACAGGTTGTGCAAATGATTCAAGCTTTTCTATTAAAAAAATTACCTTCCTTCAACATCCCCCATAAATTCTTCTCCTATAAGTATCTGCTTGAGATTTAGACAGACAAAAACATACAGATAGATTTTTTTAGTCCTTTTCTTTCATTATGATTTCTTTTTTCCTTCTTGAAAAAGATTATGACTACATGCATAATTATTATGTGACTCTATTTATATTGTACTAATAGGTATTTTAAACACATAGGCTGCCCCTGGGACTATGCATAGGTAATACAGTAGTCAAAGTCACAGAATCATAGAATATCCTGAGTGCAAGGGACCCACAAGGTCAGCAAAGTCCAACTTCTGGCTCTGCACAAGATAGATAGCCCCAAGAGTCACACCATGTACCTGAGAGCATTGTCCAAACACTTCTTAACTCTGTCAGGCTTGGTGCTCTGACCACTTGTCTGGGGAGCCTGTTCCAGTGCCCAATCACCCTCTGGGTGAAGAACATTTTTCATACTATATAACCTAAACCTCCCCTGACACAGATTCATGCCACTCCCTCAGATCCAGTGATACCATGTGAAATACAAGCCTCTAGGTTAGAAAAAGAAGCTTTAATATGTACAAATTTCTGTTACAGTCTAAGAAATAAAAACTCTCTTAGTTGATATAATTTAAAATTGGCAAATAGCGTTCTTGATTTTTATTATAATAATAACTAAAAACCTACAAACAATTTTCTACAACTCTTCACCTTATGTTCCACTTGGTTTTGCTGATCTGTAGAAGGAAGACTGTGGCTTTGTACCAGTTGACCTTGCTCTTCCTCTTCTTTTTTTTTCCTAGCCTCCTCCAAGCAGGATTGCATTTGGATCTTCAGAAAATCAGCCTCCAGGCGTGCTTTCTCTTCTTCGATTTGTTTAAGCAAGGCCAGCTGCTCCTGTTTCTGTTGCTCTATTTTCTCATGCTATTGAAAAGAAAAACGAGGGTGAATCTCTAGAACAGAATGACAAAGAAATCAGACCCCTCATACACATCATCACGCACAACTTTGTTCCAAATTACAACAGAAATCCTATTGCTTGTGAAAGGCAATTCCAAATTGCAAGAGGCCTTTAAAAGTAGTTCCAAAGTTTACAAGAATGATTTTATTTTACTGGCTCAATATTTTTAACAGTCCTTGAATCCTCAAATTAACAGAATAGATAAAATCAGAATCTAACCATTCAAGATACATTATGATTTTCCAGAGACTACAAAAGAAGTCCTTTTCTTAAATTGACTTCAGAAATCTATTTTGCATTGTACAGAGCTTTTCATCACGTTTAAGTGTGTTAATTCAAGACTTACAAAACTTCTGAAATAGCTTTGAGAGCACTCCATAAACCTCTGAAGTAGTTTGTTTATTTTGAATATTATTTATTCTCTTTCCATGTACCTATCAGCTACAATTCACTTAGATCCATGCAGAGCAACAGCATATATGCTTTTAGAGTGGAAGCAAAGAAAAATTTCAAAGCACTGGCAAAGATGAAACGGACAACAGCCTTTAATGAGCCAGTCTGAAGAGGGACATCAGGAAGAGGAATGCGGGGAAAAGCAGGACCTGAGAACAGTTAATGTGGACACAGTAAGACACCTGATCAGGTACAAAGGGGGAGCAAACGAATGTTAAAGAAAGTAGCCACAGTTTCATAGAGGATTTGCGGTTGGTTTTTTTTTCCAAAATATTACTATTTTGTCAAATTTTCATTTCCTTTACTTCTGAACTTAAAACTCTACAATTTAACTCTGCACTAAGACCTAAATTTCAACTTTTAATTGATAAACCACCATATAGTGGTTGGTAGGTCTCTAGGGGTACAACAAAAATGAAAATATGATACATATAATGAAATAGTACCCGAAGTTATTATTTTCTAAATATAATAAATGTATCGTTTCCAGAGACACAAAAAGCTTTCTGCATTTGTCTCCTAGTTAATTTTTAAAATAATGACTCAAGGTTTGTATGTTTTTCCTGCTAGTATAAACACAATCCCTTAGACTTTCCTGCAGTATTACACAGTTAGTAAAGTTTTCAGTTGTGTATTGTTGACTATATCCTCCCTTTATAAAGCAAAGGTATTAATGTACAATTGGGATTCTCATTTAACCACAAGGTTACATATCTTGCCTATAGGACTTGCTAGATTTTAAGAAACTGGGGTTTTCCACTCTATTCTAAATTCCAGCTACAGCTTCGTAATTTTTAAAAAGTATAGCAAAAGTTACAGTAAAATTTTAACTGTTAAAAGCACCTATCACTGCTGTATAACCTGAAGCATTTGAAAGTCTTCTGTAAATCATGGTTTTTTACACTATAGCTGAGATAGTAATAGGTACAGACACACTTACCCACTTCTGTCTCTCCTCTTCCATTCTAATTTTAGCTGCCTCTTCCATTCTGATTTTAGCTGCTTGTTCTTGAGGATGGGTTGGAACCAAATTTTCATCTGCAACTATATTTTCCAACACAGAGTCTAAAATACAGGTTATTTAACTGTAATGGCAGTCAGAAAGAGCCTTGGATCTTCTTTACATTTTGCTTCACAGTTACCCAATATCTCTAAACAAAATGCTTAAGCTGCTCTTAAAAATACCTCCATCCCACTACTCTGCCTGTCTCCATAAGTTAGAAAATCAGGTTATTTTATCATTTAAGTCTTTAATGGCCCTTTATCACGTGTCTTTCTTGAATATACAGTAATGGCCCATCTACAGTGGGACTGAAGATGACTTCTTACAGATTACTTGGGAGCCCAGGTAGCAAGATCATCCTGAAGAATCAAAGCCACACATTAACCTCTTAGAACAGAGAGGGTCTAAAACTGGCACTCTCAGGGTAAATTATCTAACATTTGGCTATCACACAAAAAGCAAGTCTTAATCCTGTATTATTTGCTTCAAATAGCAGCACACTTTCCCCCAAGGCATGTTTTCACTCATGTTGCACCCTCCAATCCCCAGGTGTTATGCTGGCATATCCATGTACATGATTGAACTAAATTTCTCTAGAGTATTTTACAAAACAAGCACCCTACAAGAGCAAAAAGACAAAAAAAACTTGTCACAACTTGATCACTTCAGAAATCCCACATGGCATACAAGATCACCAACCTCTGCACTAGCCTAACCAGAAGAGCACAAAGGATAAAAATGGGAAGTAACTCCAAGATGATTTGGCTGCCAAACAAATTGGAATGCCTAATTGCTATAAATTCCAATTTTACAAAAAGCCATTTCAGAATGGTGCCTAGAAGCAAAAAAAAACCCCACACATCAGCTCATGCTTATCTTGTGCATTTCTAGCTGTGACTCTCTCCAAAGAATCTGGCTTTTTTAGTTCAACAGGTATAGAACTTCAATGCCCAGTTTTGCACTTAGAATCCTATTCCTGGAGGCAAGTACCTATTAAAGCAGGGCAACACCAAGTGTGACAACAATTTGGGTGAGACTTAAAAGACAGAAAGGTATTTTGGACATTTGTTCTCCACAAGGTCTTAAAGGGCAAGTTGGACATAAGACCAAAAACCAAAACCTCTCCTATTTGTGGTTTCAACAAATCCACAGTGCTTTGTGGGCACAGATAAGAAAACTGTACTTTCAGTCAACATGCCAAAACACTAACACTGACAGTTCATTAAACAGTTTTGTCATAGTCCCCCCTTAAGTATGTACTACGTACCTTTGGCTTTACATACTGTGCTTTTCTGTTGCTCACTGTCAAGTTCTAAATCACATAATGGTCTCTCTTCGCTAGCAATTGTGCCTGATTCAATAGTCTCAAATTCACTTTGACTCTCTTTCTCACATTTTGATGTCCACTCTTCTTTTTGGCTTCTAATCTTCTTCAGCAATTTCTTTAAAGCACGTTTTGACCGAGGTTGGCAAGTTTTTGCCTCTTCTTGATCTATAAAGAAAATATACTATTAAGAGTTTCAGGCCATGAATATTTTCATATAAAACCAAACTTTTTTCTATTGCTTACTCAGTGGGACAAATAGTTCAGGTATATTTTTAAAAGCTTAACAATGTTTTCTCTTACCTGCAAGAGGGAAGCAGTAATTTGTCTTTGCAAGCTATAAAAAGAAAGGCTAACCCAGTTGCAGTGTTTCACAGTCAGACTATTGCAGAAACAAACAGTAGTATCTCCCCACCTGCCTGCATGTTCCTGCCTTCTCCTTTGTAGTAGCACTGGCAACACAATGCACCACAGACCATAAACCATAAACCAGACTGTGCCAACAAAGGGACATGGCAAAAACGCTTGGCCAAGCAGCAAAGTTCAGTAACACACTTCTTGTTCACATCACATTACTCTGCACATGCCACAAGCAAACAGTACACACACATGCATCTCTTGCAGCCTACTCACAATATGGAGCAACTCAATCACAAACCTGAACATAAAGGACATACAATAAGTAGACTTTCATACAAAGTCAAGCTTAAACTCTGAAATATTTCAAAACACAAAATGGAAAATAGTTATTTAAATTCATACACCAGGATCATTCCATAATTTATACTAACTATATCAGAATAATTATGGCTACTAACAGTATAGTCCTTAAAACAATTAAAAATTATTGTTAGTATACTAACAAATTGACACATATTAGAAAAAGAAGTCACATTTTCATTTTTAAATTCATAATCATTGGGGTATTATCATCCATGATAAACATCATAAACCACTTGATACTGAAGTATTTCAGACACAGTAAGAAATTATACTACTTAAGACATTTTAGTTAATACTATTATTTATTTGATATATTGAACTAAATCTCTTCTGTTATAAAAAGTTTAATTTAAATATGAAGTTTAGATGGTTTACTTTCTGATTCACTAGGGACCTCCTCTTCTATTACATGTTCTGATTCTAGTTGAATATCACAAGCAGGCTCTGGTTGACTGTGACAAGCAGATTCTTGCTCCAAAGAGATATCAAGATCATTATCTTGAACTCTGTCAGAAGGGGCTGGCAAAGGTTGTGGCTCAAAATGCAAAATCAGGTCTCCTTTCATGTCTAATTAAAAGAACACAAAGACACAGAATGATCAACTGGAATACAAAGCAAGCAAGACTGCAACACTACACTCACATACAAATCCCCAAGAAGTTCAAATATCATTATCTTGTTTCACAACAGATTTAATCCACTTTTTATTTTTGTTCTCAAAAGTAGAAGATTCAAAACTGTATAGATCATTAGCCATCTATTCATTCAGAAACTCCATAGGGGTTTCCACTGGAATATGCGGTCTTTCAAAATAAAAGTTGATGTGACAAAGGCTCATCTTTACACAAAAAACAGCTCACAGGAACAATTACACAGGATTCCAGTATCTTTATCAAGGAAAAGACACATCCTGACCTATCTGCTCACAAAGCTGCCACTGGAGAGTTATCAGATGGCCCAGGTGTGAAATCCCAGAAGAATACACAACAGAAATTCTGCCATGATCACCTTACCAACTAAGTGCTACTGCCTACAAGGGATGTGGGATACATGGGAAGATCACCTTAGGATTGTATTTTGTATGCATGTGTGTGCACAGAAGTGTAAAGGCCAGCAACTGGAGTGGGGACCAAAAGTCACAGGCACAGCTGCATCCAGAGCACTGCTAAATGCAGAGGCCATAATGAGGGAATGTTACGTAGGTATGAGTATCAGCATGTAGTGACTAGCAAATCACTAGCCAGACTAGCCAGCAAGAATGGTAAGAGGCTTACGAGCTACGTATGGAGCACCCGTAAGACTGGGCTGGATATTGGAGAGGCCAGGAGATCTACGAGTTGGCAAATGGAGGGATCAGGAGATCCAAGCATTCAAGCCAGCAACCAGGGAGACTGTGGGATCCTAAGAAACCTGTCAGCAGGTGTGTGCGCATCTCCGAGACAAGATGATCCAGGGTCAGCTACTGGGTAGACCGAGTTTTTACTGTCAGTTCCCACAGGGATTCATAGCATGTGCATGTCTGTGCATATGGTCACATGCTCAGCTGGGCCTGTGCAGCAACAACTGGAATGGAGCAGCAGACCTTGCGGATTCACATCCCCAGGAGCTGGCAACTTGGGAGACTAAGGATCAAGGGCCAGCTGCTAGGTAGAGCGAGTGTCCAAAGCTACTCACTGAGTAATCCACAGCACGTATTTGAGCATGTGTGCATTTGAGTGCGTACGTGGATATGAGAGGTAACTGGAAGGCTACAGGGTCCAGGATGAACTACTGGATAGACTGGGTGTCTAAGACCTGTTCCTGGAGCATCCGTAGTGTGGCAGACAGAGATCTGGGATGCAGAAGACAATTACTAGATATACTGAATGTTTAAGACTAAGTGCTAGAGGGATCCATATCGCACATAAAGACATACATTCCACTAACAGTCTTTCATCCTGATCAACCAGAGCAGTAAACAGAAAGAGGCCACTTGTGCTGTTCGTGTTTAATGTGAATGCTGTGTTATCTATGCTGGTCTGCGTGTACTGAAAGCCTGTGTGTGTGTGTACCTACTGTAACGCACACGCTGCCTTGCTACCAGCTGGACCTGGGAACAGGCAGCTGCAGCAGTCTCTCCTCTACTGGGTTATCAGATTCAGCAATCTTCAACAAATTACTTACTCCTGTCTTCACTGTACATTTCTTCAAATGCAGACTCCAGTTCTCTCTGCCATTCTGCTTTTACTTCCAGGCGTTTGTATGCTGGCACTAAAAGCTGAGGTGGCATCTGTGCAACAACCTGCCTTCTGCGCAGCCGATCCATACTCTGCATTTGCTCCAGTTCTTCCAGCAGCCTTTCCCTGTCCTTCAAGTATAAAGAAGGGATAACATAAACCTTTAGTGTTCACATTCAGACAGTCATACATCAGGACTGACAAAATGCATCCCTTTGGTTACCATGACGTCTGTTTAATCCTTAATGTTCAAAGTTAATCTTATTCTAGGGAGGAAATGCTTCCTCAGGAAAAGGCTGTATCTGACCTTTAGACACAGGAGTCGTCAATACCTAGAATATCTAATATTAAATAAAGGATCAGACTGTACGCTTGTAGCCAACTTTCCTCAACAAAATTAAATCTTCTACTTTACAAAGTAAACAAATACTTCTTTTGGAAAGTTACTTTTGTTAGTATATACTTCAGCAATTCCTACTTTCTAAGATGTGAACTAAGTATTCTTTGGTATGCTATGATTATATATGAGACCTTTTAAAAAAAAAAAGTTGAAGTTTGGTGGGTTTTTGTTTTGGCTTTTTTTTTTTTTTTAACTTCAGGAGCATCATTAGTATTTCCATAGTTCCCCATTTTAGTTTGGTTACTCATTCAAGGCCAATCATATTTCAACTGATAAAACAGGAAGTTTTTGCTATTTCTAGCCACCAAAAACACATGTGAAGGTAACAGACAACTTCTGAGTGTAGTTTTCAGTACAAAAACCTTTACCAATAGTTCAGGTTTTCCTTCTTAAAGGAAACAATTTCAACATTTCCAGACTTGCATGTTAACAGAACTTCAGTCTTTAACTAAAAACTTTGAGAAGTTTTTAAAAAATAAAAAAGCCTGTTACCTCCTTAATAATAAACTATTTTTCCCCTGAAGTACAGAATAACTAACTCCAACTAAAGCTGATGTAGAAAAGTAGAACTTATCACCGATTAAGAAAGTTTAGCTTGATTATTACCTATTGGTTAATAGCTGGTCAAACATTAAGATAACAAAAATTAGAGTTCTTTCATTCTCACTCCTTCCAGATGCCAAAAGAAGCAAACAGTATTTGCTTTTTTTTCTAAGACATTCTGCAAACATCATTTAGTCCTTTAATTTTCCTCCTGTAAATGTATTCCTTTATGACACCTACATACAACATAACAGCGGTCATTTTGATATTAAAAACAGGCAGAACTACTTTGTCTACCTTGGCCAAGTGGACCTTCTTCAAGGCATGACTTCCTCTGAGATGCGCTTTTTCAAGCTGCTCTCTTCTCTCCCTCTCTGCTTCCCTATGGAGTTCCTCCAAACGTTTCCCTTCTTCTTCAGCAGCTAAATGAGCATCTGGCTGGCAGTCAATCAATAGTTTAGTCCACGAAGTTCTTTGATAGTTTAAAGCATATGTAACAATAAATAAATGAATAATTCCGCAGCAAAAGCACTTTATAAAAGACATACAATGCCATATAAACACCCTTGAATGTTTATAACTGTCAGTTGAAAGCAGAACCAAACCAATTTTTTACCTTTGGAAAAGAAATGGGTATTTCTATATTTCATAAGTTTAGGTGTCCAAGTGTTCCAGTTTCAAGCTATACTGGGGATGACCATTTGCACAATTTATTTGTTATAGTAGAGTGGTTATTTTTCCTACATGGTAAATATAAATAATACATGGTAAAGTGAGTAATACAGTCGATAACACAGACTGAGTACTTCTACCCTCACGGTTTTATTTTAAACAAGGGGAAAAAAAAATCCAGAAGCATTTTCAAACTCTTAGGAAACCAGAAACAATCTGCAATTTTGAAAGGAGGAAAATCTTACCAACATGAAAATTAAAAAATACTTAAGGAAAAAAATCATACCATGTAAGCGAGGCTAAAAAATTACCATTTTGGAATTTTTCATGACAAAGCTTGAGCAAACTACAGTATCCCCTGCTACTGTTTAGATCTAGTCCTTCAAATATCAAGAAAACCTAAAAGTTTATGAATTAAAAATTCACAAATGCACTGAATAAAAAAAAAAAAAATTGAGACCTTTTCTAGTCTAAAACAGGCTGATCCAGAACAGGAACTTAGAATATGGTCTCACATTGCTAATAAAACAAACTGTTATTTGGTTTACTTTTCAAAAATCACCTCTAAAAGCTAAGCTCTTGCTCCGTCTCTCATTCTTCCAGGTCCTCCCCTTCATCTGATCAGACTTTGGCCTTTGTCTTTCCTATTTGGCAAAAATCTATTCATTGTTCCTTTTCTCTAGATTAGACTTCTACCTTCTAGGCAAGCTGAAACTGTTGACTGCATGAACAGATGAACACAAATACAAGGTAAAATCTGGGAGGACATTGCTAAGAAGAAGAGAAGAGTAAGGTAATCGCAACTATTAATTCAGCATAAGCCAAAAATCTTCCAATTTGGATGTTCAAATGTCATGCCAGTCTTGTGAACTCACCTTCTTATAGACGTCTGTTTATGAGGGAGTGTCAGGTGTGATCCCCCAAGTGACTGAGCACATAACAGGCTTTACAAGTTTGCCCTAAGATTCTGTTTAGTGAATTGTGTAGCGGCTGCTTTATATAACTTCATACCTTTAAACAAGTTCTAGAAAACCAAATAGCTGATATCCAGACACTATGCATTGTAAAGAAACTTATAAGGAAGCCTGTAGCACAAACACTTGGAGTTAATCACCTGCTCTTCGTCCACTTCTCTGTCCACATAAGCTCCAGAAATATGGTAACGTGTAACAGAAAAGTTGCCAGAACCATAGGGCTTCACCAGAGGAATCTTTTTCACTGTCTAGGAAGAAAAGTACAACTACAGCTGTATCACAGAACAGTATCTCTAGCAAAGCAATTAAACAGAAAATACATGATCTGTAAAGTTAGATTATTATTAAAAGAAATTCACACCCCCAAATTCTCTCCTGAAAATATTTTTGTTTAAAATTTATACATGTAATAATTAATAAACCACATCAGCACAAGGTAGATATAGAGGGCTTTAACAACTGAGAGCATTTAAAAGTCTTAGGCAAACTCCTCCACACAGATGGACATTCATCAGTATCACGTTTCAACAGCACTAACTTAAAAGCATTTAACGCACTAATAGAAATCCCACTTACAACACCTGTCACACTCACCTAAGAGCAGGGCAACCACTGATCCACAATGTAATTACACCTAACAGCAAAGTAACAGATCCCAAGTACAGACTTGCTACAGGAAACACAGAACCATTATGTCCAATTATCAGCTGACCAAAGAGCATTTTCTGTAACTTCACTGCAAAGTGTCAATTGATACAATGCTAAGTTGCTGGGGTTTTTTTAATATTTTGGGTACACATTTCAACTCTTTTCTGAAAGTCTGAACCATGCGTGAGACACTCCCTCTTCTTTGGCTTCAGCCTGATGTTCTCAGTACTTAGGTAGCTGGGTTAGGTATTAGTATTCTGTAGGACCTGTGTTCCAGGGAGAGTTCTGAAGGATGCCGAGATTGAAACAAAGACCATTGAAAGGTCAACAAAAAACAATATTTATCATCAAGAGGTGGCCAACAAAACGAAAAAAAAACAGGAGAGAGGAAGAAGGAGAAAAATAAGCCCTCAGTACAACTCCCCCAGTCACCCAGAAGTTGCTTATGAAGTTATCTTACTGACCCCAGAATGCCTAAAACTACCCATAGCAGAAGTTGCATCCTTGGAGTGTCGGCAGGCTCACGAGGTGGCGGCTGTACCCTCAAAAGGCAACTTTGTCCTTTGATGTGAAGCTTACTTCTTCCTCCCAGCATGAGCTATCTGCTTTTTATACAATTAATTGGTGACGTCTACCCAGGCAGGCGTGGCCAGCACCGCCCAACTAGAGGCCTTCAGTCCCTCCCAGTATTATGTAAGTGGTGCCCCTACTCCGCATGTGTGTGTACTTTGGAATTCCTCCCGTGCCTGCGAGCTATACCTCAGGGGGTCTTTTCTAAATGAGTCTAGGGGCTTACTTCATCCTCCTCCTCTTCACTTTCTCCTTCAAATGCCCTTGGAAGGCGGTCAGCCAATAATAAGACACCAATTAACTGTAGTTTGTACCAAACTCTTCCTTCAAGGAGGAAGTTCCCATTTATCAGTGCTTGTTTTCTCATAACCTGGCAAGAAAAAGATAAACTCTCACAGGTGGCTCAGCCAAACATAGACCAAAAGTATCAACATCTAATTAAGCCCTGATACAGACCTGCCATTGTACTTTTTAACATCCCCTCCATTAATTTTCTCTCAGCTTCCTCTTCCTCAGATTTTTCCCTAAAAGAGATTCTGGTCCACATTAACTAAAACAGCAAGTTTCATAGTCTGAGTGTTTTAAAACTAACATGACTGTAAACAAATGCATATACACAAAGAGCAGCATTAAGTCTCAGGAATATCTTAAACTTATCTCTGCATAAGATTAGGCATACAAATTTTAATATTGATTATCACTTACTATTTTAAAAAGACTATAGAAAGTGAAGTCTTTAAATTAAAATCAAAGAATCACAGAATCATTGAGGTTGGAATGAACCTTGAAGATCATAAAGTCCAACTAGCACTGCCAAGTCCACCAAACCATGTCCCTGAGCACCACATCTTTTAAGTATCTCCAGGAACGCTGACTCTACCACTTGCCTGAGCAGCCTGTTACAGTGGTTGACAACTCTTTCTGTAAAGGAATTTTTCCTAATATTCAGTCTAAACTTCCCCTGGTGTAACTTGAGGTTATTTTCTCTTGTCCTGTCACTTGCTACCTGGGGGAGAAACCCAACTCCCACCTGGCTACAACCTCCCTGGAGGTAGTTGTAGAGAGCAAGAAGGTCCCCCTGCGACTCCTTTTCTCTAGGCTAAACAATCCCAGCTCCCTCAGCTGCTCCTCATCAGACTTGTGCTCCAGACCATTCACCAGCTCTGTTGTCCTTCTCTGAACATGCTCCACCACCTCAATGTCTTTCATGGAGTGAGGGGCCCTCAACTGCTGAAACTAGTTTTAGCCTTCACAACAGAACTTTTATAGTCCTTAAGTAAATGCATGCTATTCTAGCAGGAAAAAAAATAGTTGCTAACTTTCTTAATCAATAAAATTTTAGACACAGAATTTTAGCAGTTCTACATTAACCAAAACACTTGTAGATACTGATTATAGCTCTGAAAACAGAGAAGTCCCATGCCTAAACCTCATTAGCCAGATCACCACCTGCTCACCCTGCAATATGTTACTTTCAGAACATACAATTAAACCTGTCTTCTGAATTATTTTAAAAATGTAAAATTAACAAATCAATAGTTAATAATTACATGTAATCAATCAAATCTTCAGAATTTTATTCAAAAGCTAAGAAGACATGAGAATTATGTTGGAGGCTACAGTTTTCCAGTTAATGTCAAAAGCAACTGAAGCTGAATAAAATACCATACTCTGCATCAAGGTTTTGTAACTCCCTCCTTTCCCCTCTCCCCCTACTGCCCCCCAAAAGCAAGGAATCTCATACTTAAATCTGGCAAAACTGGAGCAGCAATGTATCATGAAATGGGGGAAAAAAAACCAAAATAAAAGCCACAACCCCAACTCTACAAATGCTATGAATACTCCATAAGAGTATAGTGACACTTTTTAGGGTTTATTTTCGTTACATAAAAATCTAGTAGATCATATTAAAAAAAAAAAGTTTACAAGAACTCTGTGACACTTGTTAATAAAGTGGTGTTTACAGTTTAACTTCAGTTAAGTAACTCCTCATTTGGTCTAAATAAATATGGCCTCAATTCCTGAAATCCATCTTTCTGAGAACTAAAATTGTTTATGACAATAGAGTAAAAATACTTCTTTTGTAACTGGGCAAAGTAACAATAATAGGAGTATCTTCAGAAAGTGTTTCTTATATTCCAAGTAATCATCCAATGAACAGCATGGCCCTAGCTCCATTTTATAAAATTTTAGTCAATTTTCTTGCAACAAAGCATCAGATTATGATTATAGTTATATTCAATAAGCTCCTTATGCAAATTGATTCAAGAAAACAAGTGTGGTTATGCAGATGACCCTGTAATTTGCTGCAATTCACAAAATTTTAAAGTTAAGCAATTCAAATTCACTGCCTTTTCAGTAATGCATCTACAAGATAAAGCCCCAGATTTACCTCCCCCAAACTAACAGTCAATATCTTTTGTTTTCTCTCTCTCAAAAGAGAAACAGGAATAAAATTTCTCATCTTTCAATTACTTAGCATTTTACCCCATGAAGTACATGGCACCCAACAACTCTTTGAAGAAAATAACTTTATTCTTCACCCTGTGCCCTCCCAGCAACACAGGCCTACCACAAAAGGATTAAAATCCATACAGATACAATAACTAGGAAAAAGGCTCACAGTCAGCCAGTCTTTAAATGAAACAAATTGACACACTGTGATATATTGAAACAGAGCAACCTCTTTCCTCAACAAAAACTCAAGATGTCTGCAGAATTACTGATTCAATCTGCCCTTATCAGAGCATGAACTTCATAAAAAAAACAAAACCCACACATTGTAGAAAATCCAGATGTTTGCAAACTCTGCTAAAACCAGTTAAAATCACATTTGTTGAAAACACAAGTAAATGACATTTGCTCATGGGTGGAAATGCATTAATTTTTTCACATACTGACCCAGACCTGTCATCCAACACAATCACAAATTCAATTGTACCAGAACCTGGGGAAACCCTAAAACAAAGTCTAATGCTACCCTTGTGAAAAAAGACTAAAGAACGAGGAGAAAATCCTGTATTTATAAAACAGAAGCAGAGATGCATTACTGATGTTGCCAGATAAAGTATTAAATAGTAACTACCATGTCATTTTAGCTGTTACATCATCTACAAATATGGAGGTTAACTGCAGTGACTACCTGTGGGGTTTTTTAAAATAGAATGCAACATAAAACACATCCTAAACTGCAAAAGTTTCTAGAAAGCAATGCTGCAGCACCTCATGCTTTTCCAACAATGCCAGACTGAGCAACAGAAACATCTGAAATGCAGGAAATAAAGACTCAAAGTTTGGACTGATACAGACTTCATCTGCACTACAGCAGATACAACAGGAACAACGCAGAGGAGAATGTTCCTCTACACGTGGAACAATGTAGAGGAAAACAGCAGCATGAAGGAGTGTGTGAATTAACCTGAACTGTATTATACAGGTTCTTATTCCAAATGTTCTAAATTTCAATATTGCATGTACTTAATTCACCAGAAATAACCCCAAACTTTACCACTCCAACACTTGCTTTAATCCTCATTCATATCCAACTTCCATAATATGAAAATCCTTGGACAGACAGTGAGGAGACCTATGGAAAGCAAGTACTGAGGGATGCAAATGAAAGTATACAGATACTCCTTCTAAACATTCTGCAAACTGTGAGTATCAAACCTTAATTGGTTTTTCCAGATACAATACCAACCCCCCTCATCCCACACCCTAACCTGTACATAGTGCTGGATGTTGCTGGGAAAAGTTTTGATAACTTCACTGGCTGTTAGAGGCATAAGTATACTTCAATCCTTTCTTTCCTTTCCTTTTCAGTGATTTGAATATCCCTGAATCCAATGGCCTGAAAATCCCTGAACCCAATGGTCTGAAAGGGCACAGCAGCAAAGGCAACTTAAACTCTCCATTAATGAAGTTCTGTTAAATTAAACTTACTAAAAGTTAACTCCAAAGAAAAATGTAGATAATGTTCCTTCTGCAGCATAGATCTGCAATCCTACAGGAGCTTCTACACCTATGCAGAACCTCTGTAAAATCAAAGCAGCACGATGGAGGTACAAAGTTACCCCTAAAAAGCTTATAGCCTCCTCAATAGCCTTGGGTGCTGGTTTCCTATCAAAATTAAACAGCTTACCCTATATTTAGCATTCCCTACAAGAATCAAAGAAATTGGAGACAAAAAAACCCAACAAAAACCCCACAGCTAAAAAGGTAGTAATGTCTTTATTACAGAACTAAACAAAAAGCTATTACTGCATCATTGTGACAGAAAGCTGAGGAGGTGTGTACATGCTGAGAAAGATCATTGTAGAGTTAATACCACCGTGGCTACTAAGTGAAAATAAGATAATGAAAAAAGTTTAAAAAGACACGTTAACCACAAAAATAAGATCTCAGATGACAAGAAATAAAAATCACACCTAACAAGAGATCAGAAGTAATTACCAAAGTCTAGTAGTATGAAGTCTGTTAATACATAATTCATTAGTTCTCTTGTTTTTTGCTGAACCACTCTCCTTACAGTATGCAAATACCAATTTTAGATATCCTGCTGTGAGGAGTCAGACCAGTAAACAAATCATTACATTACACGGTACCCCAAAATTGTGATCACTATTGCATCATGGATACATACCTCAAAAGGACGTGGTGGAGGGGGTGGCAGGCTTGCAACTTTAGCTGCTCTTTGCCTTTCCACTTCCAGAGCATGTTTACGTGCATCTGTTCGTCTTCAGGGAAAAAAACCAAACATCCCACCAAAACAAAACAAAACAAACAAACCAAAAAAAAAAAAGAAGCCAAGTTATTCAAGTATTCAAGCAACAGTGAGAGCACTGTACAAAATAAAAAGCAAACCTAAAACCAAACAGATTTCGATGTACCTGCACTGAATGTTTGAGACATAAAAAAAAGCACACTGAAAAGTCAAGAGAACTTACGCTGGAAGGCGCCACTAAAAATTAATTTCAAGTAATGCAAAAATGTTAAAACACGCAACCTTCTAAAGAACAGTGCAAAATCCCTGTTTTCCACTTCTGCAGGAAGCAGCCATGTCACTTCACCAGATTTTAACTGCTCAAATGTAGACAAAATTAACTATTTAATCAACAGGTCTCAGATCAACTCAAGCACAACTATCCCCAAGAGGACACAGATAATTTTTCATGCCAGCTCAATTTTGGTCCAATCTGCTTAATAAAAAAATGCTAACAAGGAAGACCATGACTAATGCAGTAGGTCTTTTTCTTCAAGTGGGTAATTCTTCATCAGAAACTGGCCTGAGAACATTTCACTTCATGTCACTGAACAGCTGTCAGCCAACAAGCTTGACTGAAAATAGTAACACAGGGATGAAAGCTCCCCCACTCATGGAGAGTCTATGAGGCCAGCTTGTATACCAGACATTTTTGTCTTGGTTTTATAGCTACAGTTCTTATCAAAATCCACAAGCATTGTCCATGACCATCAATTCTCTAACCCATAAAATTTCAAGTATGAAAAAGCTCCAAGCATCAAAATGTTTGCCTTTCACCTTATGACACTGTAAAACACATTCTTAATAAAACTAAACAACTATTGCATACCGGGCTTGCTCATGAAGAACTTTTTCTTTCTGATACTTCTGCTCTTTCAGAGCTTTTCTATGTCTCGTCTCTGCTCTTTGTTTCCTTTCTTCTGCTTGCTTTGCCAGAGCTTCTAAGTCAGGTTCCTTAACAATAAAATATTGTAAGCACTTAATACAAGATTTTACTCACTTCTCATACTGTCAGTGTGATATTTCAAATTATGTATTGCTAGTAAGAAGCACAAGCTAGAAACGACTTTCTAACTGTATTAGGGTAAAAATAATAACTTTTCTTTTTCTGCCATCTTTATTCTCTTCCTCTCTACCACCAACAGCAGCAAACCTGCCACATTCCTCAGCCAATTTAACCAAATATTGATGTAGAAACCTTAGCTTCTCTCTGCATCAGTTTGATAAAGAGGATAATATAAATATACTTACATACATACACAGCTTAGCAAATGCGGACTGTGTAGAAAAAGCGTGTTACTACCTTTCAGTCATCAACTGCAACAGTCATGTATCAACAGAAACATTTCTTTATCATTAGCTCTGTTTTTATGACACTGCTTCCACAGTCTTTCAGAAACTCACCCATCCTAGCATTGGAAAGGACTTTACAAAGAAGTTGATTTAAAGACACAGATATGGAAAGGCATAATGCTATTTTACTTGTGTTAAAGATCCTGACCAATTCAGGAAGTAAGCTACTTTGTAAAATTCATGTAAGAAATCCGTGGGACCACTGGCTGATTTCTATAAACCCAGTTCAGAGTCAAATCTATACAAAATTTCTACCCAACAGCCACAATGATCTCTCAAACAGAGTCTACACAAGTTACAGGATTTTAAAGAAAGTGAAACCAGTTTATAGGTGCAGAATAAAAAGTGACATCATTTTGCAGTCTAGTCAAAGACCTCTGAAGCTCTTACCAAGGCTTTCCATGTCACTTGAGCATTGAAGGGAAAAAAATGTTAAGTGTATTATCTTAACCATAGACAAGTTATACGTTAGAGAAAAAGCTAGTATATTACTGCCATAATTGAGACAAGGAGTCACCATATGCAATTTAGTCAAGCACAAACATACACTATAATATATGTATACAACCTAATGCAAAAAAAATAACCTTTAAAGTCTGCATAGCAAAAGCCTTAGCAGATAGGCCTGTAGAGCAGTCTTGTGAAAAGGCATCTGCAAAAAACTACGTAACCATTTCTAAAAAGTTTTCATTCTTAAAAAAGTTGTCTGTTTAGGTATTAGGATTCTAAAACTAAGACTATTAAAAAAACCAAAACTAAACAGCAATCTTGCGATTTTAAGAACATAAAAAACTCCTCTGACAACATGTGCTGGTTTTGGCAGAGGTATGGGGCTGTGTTTGGGATTTGTTATGAATATAGGGTTGATAACAGTGATGTTTTTGTCATTGCTGAGCAGTGCTTGCACAGAGCCAAGACCTTTTCTGCTTTTTGTACTGCCACACTGGCAAGGAATTTGGGAAGAAACACAGCTGGGACAGGTTGACACAAACAGACAAAAGGGATATTCCACACTACAGGACATCATTTCAGTATATAAAGTTCGGGGAAGGAGAAGGAAGATGAGGAGAGTTGGAGTGATGGTGTTTGTCTTCCCAAGTCACTGTTAACATGTAATGGGGCCCTGCTCTCCTGGAGGTGGCTGAACACCTGCCTGCCCATGGGAAGCAGTGAATTAATTTCTTGTTTTGTTTTACTTTGCCCGTGCGCACAGCTTTTGCTTTCCCAGTTAAACTGTCTTTATCTCAACCTGCAAGTTTTTGACCTTTTTCCCCTTCCAGTTCTCTCCTGTGCCCCACTGGTGGGGGAGTGAGCTATGTGATGCTTGGTTACTGGCTGGGGTTAAACCATAACACAATAATTTAATACTGTATTTACTTACATTCTCCTTGGCCTGTCGGTGACCCTCACCAATTGCTCTTAAGTTTGATAAATACAGTTCTTCCAGGGCTTTCATCTTTTGATCCTGTGCTTTCTGCCATTGAGCTCTCAGTGCCTCCTCTAACTGATGCAATTGTTCTTCTCTCCTCTGCTTTACCTTCTGCCTTATCTGCAAGGCAATATACTTCTGCTGCTCTCTAACCTGTAGAAACAGAATTTATGTTTTGTTAGCAACTCAAAAAACCCCAATACTTTTTGCAGCAAGACTTTCCACAACGTAAGTCCACCCTCCTTCCAGTTTTCCATCTCATCTACTATTCCATTAACCATCTGGCCAGAAAATACTTTACTGACACGTTTTAGTGGTGGACTTGGCAGTGCTGGGTTAATGGTTGGCTTGATGATCTGGAAGGTCTTTCCCAACCTAAGCAATTCCATGATTCTACAATACTATTACTCTGAAATTTAGCTTACATTAAATTATTTTTCAGTTGATTTTTTCTAAATTATTTGTTATAGCATCACATGAAATACAAACCATGGAAAAATACAGACATACTTGTTGTAGCCTCAGTTTTCTTCTTCTTTCATATTCTTCTTTCAGAAGCATGGCTTCTTCATTAGGACTATGCCTCAATTTCCCAGCTGTTGTAACTTTCCTCTTCATCTTTGGATATCGTGAATAATCAACTTCTATGAGAACAACACAGAGAAAAACAAAAATTGTGCATAAATTACATAGGTAAACCAGTTATAAAAAACAGGCATTGCCATAACGTTGCCAAATCTATTGTGGTATCTAAGTGTGTGAGCTACAACTGTTCACATCTGTTCCAACTCACAGTTGGACTTGATGATCCTGGAGGTCTTTTCCAACTTTAACAATTCTATGATTCTAATTATAATCAACAACATTGGTACTGTCTTTGTCACAGTCACAAAAGGTACTGTTTCTGAGCTATTTTGAGCTATGTACCAAACTCTGCAATAGTATCACATTCTACTTTGTGGACCAGCCATGCACATTTGCAAAGTGAACAGAGAACACCAAACCCATTCCTGGGAAGATTTAAAAAACAAACCCACAAACTACTGAAAAGCACACCACACAGTAAAGCAGACTGGTCACCTAGGTGATTTGTATTGAAATATTCTCATAGTCCTTGTACAGAGCTTGTTAATGTTTTTGGCTGCAGTCCAAGGTTTTCTGCTTTGAAGACTGTGAAACTCTAACAGTTTGCATGCCAAGCATTTCACTGGAAAGCTGAAATTGCTTACTGACAATTTTTTTATTCGAGCTGTCTTACACAGCCATTTCAAATTCTGTTTCCCTGTAGATTTCACTGTGAAATCAGAATCTGCTGGTTCTACGGATTGCTTCCCATTTTCCCTGCTATTGTAATTTTCATCTGCACAAAAATAAAAAAAAAAGGACTTCTTCATCTGATATGCAGCCTACTCCAAAATTTCACACCCCCTCCCCAATACTTTATTGTATGTTTAAATATTTATAACCCTGAAAATACTCTCACAAAACAAATCAAAGACTTTTGAAAGTCTTTGGTTGTGACAATGACTTTCAAAAGCCACTGTTTGATTCTAAAAAACCAGAAGGTTTTTACTAATGAACAATTCACACCGCTCTAACGATTTAACCAACATGTGACACCTGGAAAGATTTATTTTCAGTATCATGTATCATATTGTATCTATGTCTAAATACACTAAGATAAGTATATATATTTAGATATATATACTAAAATAAGTATATATACTTAATATATTTAGACATAGATACAATATCACAGATAAAAGAGCAAAACTCTAAAGAAATCAGGTGAGGTGTAAAGCCGAAGTAATTATCCATAAGATACTCTTGGTACAAGGTTATTAAAGCAATGAATCCCAAGCTTGTTACAGCATCAACATGGACAGAAGTACCATGGCTCCTGCCAGCCCCCCCTTACTCAGCGCCTGAGCCACAAAGCAGAAGTTTATCACTGTAACTAAGCAGCAACCTAGATTCTCACACACACACTCCCAAAGAGAGGAAAAACGTAGAGGATGACCAACACAAAGCAGAGATCTAAAACCGAAAGGACAAGAGCCAAAGCAGAGTGCAAACGCCGCGCTCGCCCCGGCTCTGCCGCAGTAACGCGGGGGACGGAGCATGCGAGAGACTCGGAGCCTGCTCGGTCACTGGGAGCCTCCGCCGGGGCCGCAGCTGGGTCCACCAGAGCTGAGGGGGCACAGCGCGAAAGGAGGAGAAAGAAGAGAGCCGCGAGAAGGCGGGAGCGGGCGAGGAAAGTGAGGGAGGGAGCGGAGCCGCGCGCACGTACCCGCCACCGCCTGGGCCCTCCCGGCCGCCGTGGCGCCAACGACCGCCGCTCCCGCCGCGTGACCCCGAGCCCGCCGCCAGGAGTAAAGGGCGCATGCGCATCTGCCCGCCCCGCCCGCCCCCAGCTACCCGAGCCCCGCCCCCTCCCCCCGTGGCCAATGGGGTCTCGTGGCGGCGGCGGGGCCGCGCGCGCCGAATATAAAATGGGTGTTATGGGCGAGGGAGGCACTTGACCCTTATCACCTCCCGGTGGTGCAGTTTGTTTCCTGTCAGCCCCTTCCCGGGACAGTTCTAAGTCAGGGCAATGCCTCGCTCCCCTAATCGTGTAATCTCAATACGTACGTGAAAGGAATACGTACGTGAAAGGGTTGGTCACCCCGGCTGTCTCAAAGCACTGCACCAGCAGCCCGCAGTCGGAGTTTCCAAGTGTTCGCATGGGAGGGGCGCTGGCTACGCTTGAAGTGCTGAGGGAGCATAATAATACTGAATCCTGCTAGTTCTACCTCACTGATGTTACCTCCGTGTAGCTTCCCTGTTCAGCACTCTTTTTCGATGCATTGCATCAGTAGGAGTATCATGGATTTATAGAATGGTTAGCGTTGGAAGGTTGGCTGGTTCCAACCCTGTTTAGGTCATGGCAGTGCCCCTGGACTTGCAGTGCTGCTCTACCCATCTTCTAGGCTTGCATATTACTTCTACAATCAGCAGATCTTTGCTGCTGTGTCAACCTTGTAACTAGTGCTGATATTTCCATTATAAACCTAACTTTAACTAAGTCTGCTCCCTGTAAGTATGATGCAATACTGGCTTGCTTTTGTGCTTACTTCTTTGCTTTGGAGAGGGACTTTTTACAGGAGCATATAGTGACAGGACAAGCGGGAATG